>NC_069386.1:84085000-86585000 GCF_027475565.1 Acinonyx jubatus
GTAAGATGGTAGGTCTCTACTGGAAGCTAATAGACATAACAAGCAAATGGATAATTCATCTTGCTGTGACTATAACCAGGTCTAGTTTACGGAAATAATCCAAACATGAAATTCATAAACAATCTTAAGGGATCTTCAGGACCAAAGCATACTTTTGAGGTTAGCCCCCAAACCTTTGAGAACTTCCATTTTACAACTAAATGCTGAGGCACAATAACCATTAAAAAGATCAGCAGATGAATTAGAAATAACAGAAAGTAAGAGAAAAAGTAGTCATGTAGCAATAATTATGCCTTTGCTTGCATAATTCACTTATCACCAAGCAATTCATCTTCAATTATAAGGATGTAACTTTCTAAGAAAAGTTTGCTTTCACAAAGTGAATAGGTTCAAAGCGTGTTTGGTAATTTAATTTCAAATATATGTGTTGGTGTAATTAGGTGCTTTCAAGGCACTAGCCTCCGACATTTAGATCCAGGTATCCAGAAATAAAGTATTTTGATAACTAACTTGAAGTCCAAATGCACATTGGCCCCAATTATTGGAATAATATGGGTGACAGTATATTTTTGAACCCACTCTCCAGATAACTTGGACATAAATATCCAACAGAAGTTCACAGAGTTGGGATACCTCTTCAGATTCATTTTTGTGTAGAATATTTTCTCCTTTGAACCACTAATCAATTTTATTATGTGCAGTTTCTACAAGTCTATTTGCCCCAATGTCTTAGCATTATAGTACCCTCTCATCAGAATATTGGTTGGATTCCCTAGTGTGAATCACTTATCCAGTTGCTCGCCTGATTTATTCACGTTTTTGAGGTTTGTGAAATGTGGCAGATAAACAGGTTTATGCTGTGTGCAGCTTGGAGGGCGGCCAATGTCTGTCTGCCTATACAGTATATTTACTCTCGTTCCTCAAATCTCTCTCCCATACAAAGAAGCTGTACTTTAAGACTCAAATCAGTGTAGAATGCATCTAGTAATGTCACTGCAGAAAACAGCAGGTGCTCATCCTCTCATTTGCAGTGATTCTTGCAGTGAAGAAAGTGAATCAATGATTCACCCGATGGACAAAGAAACGTCACAGTGAATATTTGGAAAAGTCAAATGCAGGAAAGGACCATTCTCATCTAAAGGTGTGCTCTGATTTTAGAAAATAACCCCCCCCCCACAAGAAAATCAGGAATTTTGCTGAAGTGCTCTGATTGTACCTGCAGTAAGCAATGGCATGTTCCCTCTCTGCCTGCTTCTTCTCTTTTATTGCTTTTGTGTTGTACTTCTAAAATAAATATCAATAAATCATTGCAGTTAGATACTCTAATATAGACAGAAATGTACTTGACTCCCTACAGTCATTACAATTGGAGGGGACTCTGATTAGGATGCTTTACTTAATTAAGTGATATCGTCTAAAGAGAGTTCTTCCCTCCATTTTCTGTTTAACAGTCTTATAAAACACCAACAGAGGAAATTCATTCTGTTGTTTGCTTTCCTTATTGTAAATGGTTTATTCTCATTCATAGTTTACAGAAGATGTCATGTTAATGAAATGGCTAATAAGCCAAAGACTGGTTCAGCTGCATACAGAGCCTTGTTCAAATCAGCTCAAGCTATAGCAGCCTTGAGAACATTTTCTCCCTCAGTCCCAGAAATATATTTTAAAATTTTTTTACAAGATCTGTAACATAAAATTAAGATGACTCAAAAGAAATTTTATTTTTCTGAGAAATCGTGCTTCCTCTGGTTTATGTATGGTTCAGCAGAGACCTTAAAAATCTGTTTCTTTGAGAAAATAGGAAAAATTGGGCAAAGAATAAGCAATCCTTATGCATAAGATGTTATTTGTGAGGCACTTTAATTTTACTGAAAGAAGTCATTAAATTTGGATTGCCAATACAAATATGATTATATATGTTTTCTAAATAAAATGTTATTATGTTGCAACTGAACTCATCCATTTATTGTTTGTTTACCTAATGCTCAAACGCATGTTTTATTCATAGATGTCTGGGAGAAAAAAAATTTTGCTTGATAATCACACCAAGAATATTTAACAAAAGCAATTCTCCTTTTATTAGTGAACAAGTTTAAGCAGAATGATTTCATTTTTTTTCCATTTAGTTAATTCAGACTTGCAGAACCCCCAGTATACAGCTTTTGTTTCTCCCCTTGCTGCCTTTTATGTCTTTAATATATGCATGCCTATCCACTGATGGGAAAATATCATTTCCTGCAACTCTTCCTTTTTCTTTCTTGAATATTCTCTCAGTTGATTTCTGGGTTTGGTTAGTTTTCACTACTTAGTTCTGTCGAATCATATAGAAGACAGACAGAGTGAAGCCAAGTAAATAGTTTACTATGCTGTTGAAGATTTTAAACTCTGTTTCATTACAGGAAATTTGAATCCTAAATATATTTATTCATTCCATTAAAAATAAATAATATGTTTGTATTTTAAAAGGAATCAAAAATTGATAGAAAGTAGTAAAGAAAGTGGAGATTTATTAATATTTATGAAATTGTTTTCATTACCAAATAAAACATTTTAGCAAAATGCTTGCAACTTTAGCAAAATTACAATGTATTAAATGTAACAACTTTGTTTATTAAAAAGAAATATAAATGTAAACACTCTCTTAAATGAATTCAGCCCGTTTACAATAGATTTTTTTTTCTTACTTAAACACAATATGCAGCTAAAAGCATTTAATGATCAGGAAAATTTAAATATATTTAAGTCTCAAAATATAAAAATGAATATTAATGAATCACCTGCAAGAGACTTTTAATTAATTACTAAACTATTAAAAAGAACACTTTATAACATTGCTAAGAACCTGAATTATTTTGATTCCTGATCTACATAGCTTGGTCATTTTTCAAGCAAAAGAATAATCATAATAATAACAACCTACATTGCTAAATGAGTTAATTAACATTGTATGACTATAAGGTTTTTGTTTTTGTTTTTAACTGCATAACACTAGTCCTACATAAAACCACTAGCTGGAAACATTCTGAAGTTACATAAGTTTTCTTAACTCCCAAGTTAAATCGGCTCTACCATAGAAAAAGAGTAAAACAATGTACCCCCTGGACATGCTACCCAAAGTAAATTCCAGAAGTTGCTCATAATTGTTTTTTTTAAGATACTTTTTATTAAAGACTAGCCTTATATTAGTTCTAAAGTTCACTAAACATTAGTTATGTTCTTGTTTTGTAATACAGATAATTTTTACAACCAAAAGCTTAGTTAGCCCGCTTTCTATTAAGCAAACTTCTTCATCGATTTTCTTTAAGCCCTTCATTTAAAAAGGTGCCTTTGTCCTGAAACTAAGCATATGACATTTCTGTCTCTTAAGAAATTTTTTAAAGAACTGAATAACAGCAAGTAAATTCTGTTAGGGATTTTATTCTCTTTTCCTGTATTTGTTCATTTCTTTAAAAATAAAGTAATTTTTAAAGAATTAAAAATGTGGATTTTTTTGTAAGGCTTTCAGATGAATGAGAATTGTGTCTAATGAAGTACCACTGAAGTAAGAGTAGCTGCTAAATCATTATCTGGCAGAAGAATGTAAGTATTATTTTGTACAAATCAATTATTTTTATCAAATGACTTTTCTGTCTAAATTGTTTGCTTTAAGAAATAATGATGTTAGAGATAAGCAGGTATTTTAATATGCATTTTTAGAGCATTGTTATTCCAATTCCTATAAACCAAACTAAATGCAACAGAGCCAATTTCAGGCTGTTCGTTACTGAACTGCTTTTCATTGGAGCAGTGAACGTTTGTAACTAATGCTCCAATCTTGATGAGCAAAAATACCAGAGTTTAAAATTTTAAGCACAAATAGAACTGTGCATTTAATAGGCTCTTTAGTCAGAAGAAAAATATTGACATCCTAACATAGCCTTTTCCTGAACTTGTAAGATGTGTATTCTAAAGTATTTATCATCAAAGCTATTTGTCTCTATAAAGCAGCAGAAAGAGTAAATTCCCTAACGAGAACCTAGCTAAGAGACACTCTCCTGCAATGAAGTAGATCAAATCTGTACAAAGAAGAGTACAAAAAAATAGTTTGGTGCCAAAGAGAAGATAGTTCTTTGAAACTATTTTTTTTTTATTCTACAGAAAAATGTAATGAGTGCTCTAGAAAGAACATGCTTAGCAAAAAGCTTTTTTGGGGAACAGGGAGAGAAAAAAAAATCTTGTGTGATGTGAGAGGAGAAAACATACAGACCAAAACAAAACAAACAATAAACAAAAATAGTTAAAACAAACCAAATGTATTTTCTTCTAAAGCATGTTTTCTTTCAGCAAGAGATGACTATAGTCTGAAGAGAAAATTCCTCTCATCAGCGAGTTGTACTTTATAAATACAGGAGAACAAATCGTAGACTTTTTTGGAAGACAATTCTCTTATTAATAGCACTGGTTTCACAGCTATTTTTGCCTCTAAAAAGGGCGCCTCCTGGACATTCACAAATAAGCTTTTTTGAGGGAAAAAAAGTTGTAAAACTATTGCCAAAATGTATATAGTTCTGATTCATGCTAAACATTTTTAACAAACCATTTTACGTGTTTATGTGTTTTGAAGCACCTCAGTGGCCCAGAGCGAGCTCTACCTTTAATGTGAGAAGACAACATAACAAAGAATCTGTCACACAGACACACACACACACACACACACACACACACACCAAAATGGAAAAAAAAAAAAAGGATGCAGTGGGCGGGAAGAAAAAAACAAATGTTACTTATAATGAACAGATTATGAACTTCATAAAAATATGACAAAAGCAATATTTTTGCCCTAGTAAAATAATTTCTGATGTCGAACAAATGAAACTAAAGTAAAACTTCTGAGTACAATCAAGCATTGAACAAATTGTAGAAAAGTAATAGTGTTAAATATTGTACATTCTTTTAAGACTTCTATGATACAGCTGTTAATATAGTTAACTTAGTTCAATATTGTGTTAATATGAAAATAGCTATAATATAGTACCTAGTTATTTGTAATATAATAATCATTCATAATATATGGCCCAACAGTCCAGGAAAAGCCCAGTTATCTTTTACAAGTACTAACCACACATAAATCACATAACAACTCAAATTCATGCCCTAAATTTTATTTTCAAAAATTGGTATTTTTCTCATATTCAAATGCATACAAAATTAAAACAAAAATGTAAGATTAACACAAATAGAACAACCTTTGGAGGTTTTCAAGATCGTATTTTCCTAACAATAATAGCTAAGTAAAAATAATTATTGATAAGAGCGATTGAAATACATTATATATTTTAATGACTCAAATATTTATTTCTACTCCTTTTTGCATCAAGACTGTGGGAAATTTTTATTATAGCGATCAGATGGTGCGCTGATGTGAGAAATGTTGCAAAGCATCCTGTTGATTGCTTCTAATTAACTGCAATGCTCTTGTGTTCTCAGTTTTAGCCAGCCCACACTACACAATGCCTTTTATTTTGCTTTGAATGGATTTTTAGTTAAAAACAGCTGATCTCAATATCCACAGCATTTTGGCTTTTTTTTTTAATCTCTTAACATTTTCATGGAATATTTTCTTTTCAAGTTTAAAAGATAAATTTGAAAACATTTCTAAAGCATGAAGTATAATCAGTTAAATTAACAGCACTCGTGTGGTCTTTCACATGTATTTTGCATGTTCTATAGTACGTGATTACATTTTCAAACCACATTTCAATTCCCCTTTAAAAGTTATACATCTGAGTGATAGTTTAAGAAGGCAAATCTGAAAAGCAGTTTAGAGCATGCGACTAATTTTTAATTTTAAACATTTTTGTTAGCAGACTACTAAATAGAACAGAACTGAAACACAGGACCACAAGCAAGGGATGGAAAGGATTTCAGAATTAAAAGTATTAAATAAAATTCTTTGCACTCACCTTTCTCTGATGATTTAAGCTTAAGCAGCCCTGACAGAGAGAAGTCATGAATTTTCATCAACTTCACACATGTCATACATTTAAAAACATTTTGATTTGCCCTGGGACCCCTGCATGTCTCTGAAGCACAGTAACAGTGCTGTGCTGTTTTGTAGGTACAAACTCTATGAACTCCCAGAGCTCTAGAAGATATATTACCAATGTAAACAGCCTCTTAAGTGAAAAAAAAAGAGCATTAAATAACACGAAGTTTCCAAGGAAATGCAGAATTTAAAATAGAATATTACTAGAAGCAGTGCACTTCCTATAATTTTAAGTGCCAACTTTATCCATACACTAGCTTTCTAAGAACATATCATTTTCTGACCCAAGAAACAATCATTTTGGAAAGGAAAATTTATAACTTAAAAATTAGTTACTAATTTGGTCTAATAGATGTTGAAAGTGATTAAATAGTCCTCTTTTTGTGCATATGAAGATAAAATGTGACTCATGCAACTAGAAACGCCTAGTTTCAAAACGGCTGCCAACATCCTAATACTTCCAGGAGAAGGCTAAGTACATTAAGTATAGTGCAATAAAAACAGAATGTCCTGGGATTATCCTCCAAATACTTCTGTCCCTCTTAAAATTGTGAGAAAACATAAAGACAAGGTAAGAAAGAAACGTTAGGAGAGATTAACAAGTGCAAAGTTGCAAATCATGTAACGATAAAAATAAAGTGGCATTTCAAATAATTTACACTGTGCCCCTCAGCTTTACAACTGAGGAAAATGAAGCCCAAAGAGGTAAAATGACTTCCCCAAGGTCTTACAAAGACTAAGATATAAAGCTCAATTAGAGGCAAATGTCTTGACTTGTGGTAGCACACTTTCTACAACACTACACAGCCTTTCAATGCAGTGACAGAAATGTCAGCTCAGGTGGATGTCAGTCCTACAGTAAAGTAAAACAATGAGCAATGCACAGGACATACAAAATTAATTTGCAATATTTACTCAGTGGGAGCAGTCATTTTCCTTAAAAAATGGAAAATATCTTTATGCCTTCCTTTTTGCCAGGGTTTAAGGATTTGTACCTATTTAATAAAAGGTAGTTCTCTTTAGCACTCTTACACCAAGCGGGCAGGTAAAAACAACCATCAAATAGTCCCATTGTCACTAATTTGTCCCCTTTTAATCCAGTCTCTAATCTGCTGACTGCATGGTCTTTCTAAAATGCACATCTGATTATGTTTGAATTTTTTCAGTGCCTTTCCATCTGCTGCAAGATAAACCTACACTTCTTAGCCTGGCATTCAAGGGTCTTCAAAATGTTTTGCCCATAGCACCCCTTCAGTTTTACTCCCAACACTCTCCTCACAGTTTCTCCTCCAGCAATACAATCCAGGTATGATTCCCTGAACAGGACATGCTTTTCACTGCCTCTGGGCCTTTGCACATCCTTTTTCCTCTACCCGGAATACCTGATAAAACTTTGTTTCTCCTTCGGGATTGAATTCAAGTGTTACCTTTTCTCCTTCTGCCAAATATAGATGCTTCTTCCCTCTGGATCCCACTGCATGTTGCACAGACTTCAGATTACTCCACTCATTGCATTGAACTGTGATTGTCTATTTTCATGCTTGTCTCTCCAAACACAGTGTCTTTGGGGTTAGAGACATATCTTTTTCTGCATGCGTAGAACTTTGCCTGATGTAAGTGAATCTTTACTGACTGAATAAATAAATCAGTAAATAGGCCATATCATAAAATATTTATGTCTTAGGGCGATACTGCCTAGTTCTTCTGTATAATGTCTAAGCTGGATATGCCCTGACAACAGGATATTATATCAACCTCTGTTTTTGGTTTCTATCAAAAAAGTATAATTTTATAAATACTCTTCCACTATAGTGAGTTGACTTTGTTATGAACTTGGTGATGAAATACCAAGTCCTATCTACATGTGAATAAAACAGAGAATTTTTGGGAGAGCAATGGGTCATCATTGTTCCAGACACTGGTAAAGAACATTTCCTTTTAGGAATCCATTTCTTGTTAAAAACAAAAGTTGAAGGATTAGCTGTAACCCACTAAGAGTGTAAATGCATATTTAAACTGCATATAAACAGGAAGCAATATCTGTATCTTCGTGCCAAGTGAGTGTTTTAAAAGAGGATGTTTGATCTTAAGTAAATGGAATTTAGATTTGAGATTTAACTTATTTAGGGTTCTGTTGCTGTTTGACTCCTTCCAGTCTTCTTAATTTTTCTGAGCAAATGATGCTGAGGTGCAAATACCGCCTAGGGAGGCTACTCAGCTGAAGCCAGGGACATCCTTGCTATATAAGCACTCATTTCCACTTGAAATAATATCCTCATACTCATTGATGAAAGGTCTCACATTCAAAATGGAAAAGAATCTGCCAGTATAGTCTTTTCTTAACAGGTATGTAATCTTGAACCAGGCCCCAAATCAATGAAGAGAGATTCTAGGAGTTGTTTGGGCCAACACAAGGCATAGTGCATCCCAACTCTGAAGCTACTTCCAATCTTTTGATTCCTCCTGCCTTCACTCCACTGGTTCCATTGTGCCCCAAAGCTATAGTCCCTAATCAAATCTGAGAGGTGCTCACTAAGGAATAGAAGTTGGGAACACAGCAATAGTAGCCATCGCTCTTGCATAATAGATTCCTCTTGGCCATTCCGTAGAGCAGCCCTATGTGGCATTATCATTAACAATCAACATTAGTTCTTATATTCTTTTCTAGTAGATAAGACCATACTGGCCAATTCCCACTCCCACTCCCAAAAGAATGATAGGATTTGTAACCTTCTGTTCCCTTCACCACTTCAGAAGATGGCTACACTTTAGAATTTTAAAGGTCTCAAGAAAGATAAGTATGCCATAGAAAGTTTAAATCTGGAATGTAAAAAGAGATTAACTCAAAGGACTTTCCAAGTCATTAATTTTTAAGGTTCATTTTGTGTTACATCTAAGCTTTGGGGGTTTTTGTTTGTTTTAAACATTACAGTATTACCTCAAACAGTTTTCATTTCAATAGGCAGGGAAATGTTAAGAGATTCTTCTCTTGCTAACTAGCATAGAATGGGGCTGCTTTTCTGTCATTTTAAGTCAGACCCATCGAGAATTTTAACAATTTTTTATTCACATAAATAAAGAAAAATGTTAAGACTCCTTTACCTTTATATTTTTCACATCAGAAAAGATTACACGGTAAATAGTGAAAGTGTTTCATGAATTCATTTGTTCAGCAAACTTATCAAACAACTATCGTGTGCAAGGCGCTATACAAGATACTGACTAACCCACAGATACACAAAGAAAAAAAAGAATATGGTTGTTTACAGCTCTAAACTTAAGAATGTGAAATGGTGACCACTATCAAATCACAGAGACTTGGAATTTCCTTCTGTTCACTTGCTATCTGTTCTTTTAAAAGAAAAACTTCTTTGGCAGAAAGTATTAGTCAAGATGGAAAATGCTCATCAGCATAAATTCCAACTTTATAACTTAATAAGCAAGAAAAAATATATCTGTCTTCAAATTGGATGTGGCCATTTGAAAGTTCTTCACAAACTTGTAAAAGGACATAGGCTTTGGTTTTCTTGAGGGTCTGAAATGAATCCATTACATTAAAATGGCTCTTAGTAGCAAGAGCAAATAATAATTTGCATTATAAGCTAATAAAATGGAGGGTTAGGCATATTTGTACAAGATCCTTTTTTATTCACTTTTATAGATATTCTCTCCCATTCCTGCTTCAATGAACTTGGAAGATTGTTCATCACTCACTATTGTTTAAATTATAAGGCATATATCTGCCACCTGGTTTTTAAATTTTTTTCCCCTTTGGTAATGTAGATGAGTAATGTCCATCTCCATTCTTTAAGAATACACTAATGTAATGATAGTATAATTTTGGGAGAAAAAGTTAAATTAGTTTTTTTATATCTCACATCTAGAAACCTCCTGACATATTAGAAAATATAATATTCTTCAAAAAATACACTTTGCTAGCCTTTATGAACACTCATACTTCAGTGAATCGTACCTTTCTGTTCAAAAAGTGCAACAAGGCCTCTCCCACAAGCAAATCCCCTGGAGAAAACCTCACTGATGAAGTCAGTCTACTTACTTTTTCATGGTACCTACGAGTAAAAGTTAGGGCTTTATCTCAATCATGATAGTTAATCTAGATCGCAAAGCTACTTCCAATTTAAAAGTATGAGAAAAGAGCCTATCCTGCCAACAAAGGGGACCCAGAAAGTCTTGTTTCACCCATAGATTCTTTTGTGTTAGACTCCTAGATTTTATATCCTCAAGGAAAAGTGCTAATATTAGAAAGAGAGAGATTTTGCTTTTACAATGACCCTGTGTGCCAAATACCTGCTTGTTTCAATTAGAGATAGGAATAAAAAACTATTTTTATATAATATTAGATTTATATAATTTCTCTGAAAGTTGAATGTCTAAATCTTATTAAGTTAGCAATAATTTATTAAAGCAAACATGAAAAGGCAGAAGTTTGTTCTATTGACAAAAAGGGATAATCTTAAAAATTTTATTAAAAGCTCTTGATTCCCCCCCCCCTACTGATAAGGGACACTTTTCCTGGTTTTTGCTCTTGTTAGTAACAAGAATCCTATTTCTATTTATGCCCATTTTCAAAATTGGGACTATCAAGTAATGCACTTACAGCTTACTTTTCAAGGAAACTGCTTGAGAGCTTCTGTATCCATTCCCCTCCCCCACCTTTCCCAGTAGTGAATTCCCCCAGAGGGATTTATTACAGATATGAAGTGGAGAATTTAGAAACAGGGCTGATTGGTGGACCCTCCCGCTGCCACTAAAGTTTTCCTGATACCTTCTAGATGCTACTGTAGGATTACGACTGATTCACTCCTCTCCTTGTCTGCTGGCAGCTAAATGGGAATACTGGCAAGCTGCCAGACGGGTAGGTAGCCAACCTGCTCGCCCTTGATTGTGCCTGCCAGCTTTTTAATAACAGAAGTAGGGTCAAGTAAGTGAAATCACGAACTGAGGGGAGTATTCTGAGAATGCAAAGGCAGTTAATGTCCTTCCAAGCCTCAGATGGCTGGCAACCCTTGGCAGAGTAATCTATGATTTGTGGCACCTGACCCTTCCACTGTGACTGTTATCTGTGTATTCACTAGAAACATATTTACAGAATCTCTCCATTAGCAAAGATGCCTTGTGTGTGATTACCCAATTGTCATGGTCACACTAGGGTTTTGATACAGTTCCTATTCACAAATGAAAAACTGTACTAAACTGCACACAGGGTTGATTTAAAGCAGGGATCTTCAATCAGTAGATCAAGACTTCTTTTGGTAGATCTTAAAGAGACTATTACAGTCTTGCTCCCCCTTCTTCCCTACTCCAAGACCACATTCCCACCTCCCCCCAATCCACTGGCAAGACAGAATCTCCCTTATTAAGCCCTTACGAATTCTCAATAAAGTTAAGAATAGCTATTAGAATTATCCCAAAAGATGAGCCTGTTTAAAGCAGACTCCACCCCAGAAGATATTGGAAGAGAGCACCATTTGCTTAGTTTGCACTGCTCACATTTATATAGTACCTAAGCGGTGGCAGAGTACGTTGTCCTCACTTAAAATGTTTTAGCTACGCAGGCAGAGTGAAGTTGTAGGCTGGCTTTCCTTGTTCTTATGGAATCAAATATAAAAAACATTAAAAAAAATTTTTTTCTCTGACATGAGTGACAATGAGAACACTTGCTACTCAAAAGTTTATTAGGAAGTTTTAAAAGTGGTATCTTCCCTTCCCCCTCAAATAAATGGCATTGAGGTCCTCCCGTGCCAGAATATTTCTCTAGTTTACATCCTATGTTGGCTCTCACCTTAGTATTAACTCATAAAGGCGAAGCAGTATTTTAGGGAACCAAATCAAACTCACTAGGACCCAATAAGTGGTCATGAGTCAAAATGGACAAACGATGACCAAGGGTCATTGTCATTATGTGTCTCCCCAATGAGATCCTCCGAGAAAATAAAAGTAACAAAGTCGCACGAGATAAATAAATGAAGGCGATAAACTCACCACAGATCAAGCAATGCTACTAAGGTGACCTGACTTGACAGTTAGTAACCGCAGGCGACCCTTAGGAATTGCATCGGGGTTAAATGCCCTGAGAATTGCCGAGATCCTGACGACCTGGGCCACTGAGCCTCCGCAGCCGGTCAGATGGCGGCGCACAGAGGCCGGCGCTCTAGGCCGCTGGGGCCTGGCGAGGAGAGGCTAGAGGCCGGCCCCGGGCGCTCAGGGCCCGTAGGACCGCCGGAGCCAGGCCGCTCGAGGCCCAACTCCGGAGCCGGTCCGGCACCCGGGCAGAAGACGACCCCGCAGAGGTGAGACCACCTCCCCCAACCTCCTGGAGCGGACTGTGCGCGCAGCAGGCCGCAGGGCGGAAGCCAAGCCCACGTGGAGGCCACACTGAATCCTAAGGGCAGCTCCGGGACGGACGCCGTGGTCCAGCTGACCGGGTCTCGGCAGTCGCCCTGCGGCGGGGCGGGCGCCAGGCGCCTTAGAAGAGAATCAGCCGCAGGAAGCCAGACGCTGGACGGGCGCCCACTGCCCAGAGCCCACGCACGCCGCGTGGCCAGCGAGAGTGGGAAACCTCCGCGCTGGAGCGGGACGTAGGCGCTCTGTCGGGGACTTGGGGACTCCCGGAGCTTGGGCGCCCCTAGCAGCTGGGAGTCATCTCGAAGCATTTCTTCCCAGGCGACCTGAATTCAACCCTTAAGAAGATAGATGCTCCAGACATTAGCGAGTAACAGGGAAAGGGGAAAAAAGAGAGAGAGAGAGAGAAAGAGTTATTTAAATGGGGGAGGGGCGGGCGGAAGGAGTAGGAGGAAACCTTACGGGAAAGAAATCCCCATCACCACCAAAACCGTTTCTGAGAAGTCCTGAGGTTTTGCGTCTGGAGATTTCACTTTAAAGGATGAAAAAAAAAAATATTCCTCTGCTTTTAATTGAAGTAAACAAAGTGCAACAAATCCTAACTCAAATATGATTGCAGTGAGATTAGGGTCTAATTGCTTAGGGTTCAGGTGGAATCTGCGGGCTAAATCCTACAGGGCCAATCTGAATTTCACAATCATTCTGTCAAAAGGAGAGCGATGAGAGCCCACACGCTTCCTAACAAGTCATTTTTAACAGTTACAAGCTTCACACAAAGACCACACAGGGCGCCTAAGAGATGCAAATCTAATCCCTGGTCATTCTACAGGCCTTCAACAAAGATGTGCTAAACCCTAATAGAAAAGAAATCAGTTCTCTGTCACCAGCCCCTAGTAAAATCTATTAGAGAATGGACAGAGCCTCATCTACAGCAGTTGCTGCAAAGGTTAAGGACAAGTACAAATAAGAGGGACCCAGTTTTGTTTTCCGTGTGAAATATCGGGAGAAGCTAACCCCAAATGAGTGACGGGATTCGATCCGTGGCTTCGCATTCATTTCAACGCTAGAAAAAAGTAAACACACACATTAAGACTTTTGAAGACTCCGTTTCTGAATTTAGGAGAGATGAAACAAATTCCCCCAAAGTTGAAATCTTTGCCTCCGAAATTACCGAAGAATATAAAGGGGAAAGAGAGGCGATTGCGCGGGTCCAAGAAGGAGGATCCGGGCTTCTGGACCCGGCGGGGCTGACGTCGCGCTGCAGCACCCTTTGCTGAGAAAAGCCCCGTTAGCGGAGCCACCGCCGGGCGGGGACTGGAGCTGCGGGAGGCCTCTTGCAGCTGGGGCGGAGCGGTGGGCGCCGACCGCAGGAAGTCTGGACCGCCGTCCTCCCTCCCGGACCGGCCGGCATTCGCTCCGGGTCCCTCTCCCGGACCTCACCCTCGGCCTGTGCTTCACAAGTTGAGAAGCTTCTCAGATGGGCCCTTCTGCGGTCACCACCCAAATGAAGTCCAAATCAACACCTGTGTCATGCCGGGGTAGTAAATGGGTTAATACGTTGCAGCTAAAATATATCACAGAGCGTGTGAAACTCTCAAGAAAGCAAGGGCCCTGGTTTCTCCAGGCCCCTTGGAGAAACCCCAAAGTGGCTGGGCAAGGGAAGGGGGCGGTGGAGGGAAATGACCGGCCCTGGAAGGTTGTGTGTGGGTTTTTTTGGGGGTGGGGGGATTCCCTTCTCCCCGCAGAGCAGAGGCCCGGCGACAGGGCAAGCCTGGTCTCCTCCCGTGCCGCAGCCGCGGGACCCAGAGGCTGGGTACACCCTGCGGAGCCTGACCCTCCCGGGGAGCGGGCGGGGGGAGCGATTCCGGATCCGCGGAGGGATCTCCGGGGCAGCCATGGCCCCGCCCGCTGCGCGTCCGCAGGAGGATGGGGCCCGACTGGGTAGCGGGGAACCGGGCGCCTTCTCAGGACCCGCCTTCTGTCATGGGAAGCTGTACGGGGCCCGAAGATGAGAGCTGCGGGGGGGGAGGGGGGGGGGGTTCGGCTCTGAGTCCCAGTGGAATCGCCCTGCCATTTTCCCAGGCAGCTGGGGCTCCCTCCACGTGGTACCTCCTTCGAGGCCGCGCTGGCGGGGACAAAAGAGGGCGCTGTCCAACAGCCAGGGTCGGAAAAGACCTAGAGTCTCCCCTTTCTCTTAAGGCCCCTCTCCAACTGCAGGGAGGAGGGGTGGGGCACTTGTTCGAAAGAAAGGATTTTTGTCTGTTTTTCCAGGAAGTTTCCAGGAGCCACTATTTCTTCTCCCAGGGGCTTCGCCCTCTGCCCCCAGGCTCCGCTGAATTTTTTCCTTCCCCAAAGTGTAGAGCCCAAATGGCCAGGCTGGAGTTTGGAGGCGAACAACAGTTCCTGGCCCCTCAGCTCCCTAGCCCTTTAATTTGCTCCGGCAGAAAGTTTCTATTCTTAATGTCTAGCAGGAGGAAAGTAAGAGGTTGCTAGATTTGCCTCTCAGTTCAGAGACAGATGACCATATACACATCTGCTTCCTCCTCATCCCTTTCTATGCCTGTCCAGGCCAGGCATATGTGTTCGGTCGGGGCTGTAGTCCTTACTTTGCATCCACTGACATTAATTGAATTTCTCTGCACTGCTGCTTCTCTTTGCTTCTGTCACTTTTTTCTCACTAGTCCTCTGATAGGCTGACCTTGGTGGCTCACTGGTCCTTTCAGCAACACCTCTCCACACCACCACTACCACTGGCCTCCCATATGGGCTTTACTGGCTTTCATTCTATATGGGTTAGCGCATCCACTTTGTTTCTCCTTTAGCGCCGACATGATTAGGAAAATGATACCGAATTGCCTTGGAAGTATGACTGCAGCTGTGAGGCTGGAATTGGACAAGCAAGCAAGTAAAACATAGGTGTTGAAATGAAGAAATGGAAAATGAGTGGGATGAAGTAACAAATAAAAAGTAGATGAAGGAGTCACATCAGGCTATAAATACAAGAATACGATGCTCCCGCAGGTGATCTTTGGCTCCTAATGAAGGTGTCCCACATCTGCCTTGGGAGATAGGGAGGGGGCTCCCTGAGGAAGGCAGACTGAGGTTTCTTCTCCCTGATTGGGATTGCTCCTGAAGACGTGGACCAGCAATCCCCAGCCTGTGTGGTTTGGTCTTCAGGGAGATCCTGGAGAGTGGGAAGAAGTCACCACACATCAGCCACCACTCCTAGCAATGGCCACACAGTCACCATATCTCTGTGGAGCTGTCAGGTGGCTGGGACTTCCTGCCCTGGGAACCTGCTCTAGCTCTCTGCTGCTCTGGGACACATCCCTGTGCACCCCCTCTGCCTACCCAGCCAAGACTAAGCCGGGTCCTGTCCTCATTTGGGTGAGCTAGCTCCCCTTTACCCTAGCAGGTTGGGTCCCACTGGTCCCAGTCTCACCCTCACCTCCTGTCAGTTTTAGGAGTTCTGTGTTCCCGGTCTGCAGAAATAGGGAGCCTGAAGTCTCCCTATTGTGGGAGGCCTGACCTTCCCACCTCCACCCAGGATGGATTAATGCCTCAGGACCACTCACTCCGCTTAACCACAGAATGAATTCTAGAGAGCGGGAAAAAAAAAATAGTGAGTTTACAGCTGGGGTGTGTGCGTGTGTGTGAAGGGTGACTTTAGATCTTTATGGTCTCTGTAACTGACATCTGTTAAAGAGAACATCGGGGCTTTTAGGAAGAGTTTTGCACTAGATTGAACAAGCCGGCGGAAGCTGTGCAGATCGTCCCCACCCCCTACCCCCCATCGATTGGTTCTCCTGAGATCTTCTCAGAGGTGAAAATGCTTTGCAAGGACGTTTAAAAACACAACGCCTGCCTAAGAGGCACTAACTTGAGGAGGTTAATAAATTATTCCCTTTTGAAATAAAAATGGAATCGGCATTAAGCACATACTATTATTAGACTGGGTTTCTGCCTGCCAGAAAGTTCGTTAGATGTTCGTATCTAGGCAGAGGCGGAATCTCTCTTTTCCGTAGGAAAACTCGTTAGGGAAACAGCAGCAGTTCGCTGGCTTTGTTTGATTTTGTTTATCCAAATAAAGATTGTGTTTTCAGATCGTTAAAAAAAAAAAAAAATCCCTTCAGGTTAGGGTTTTGATCATCATCGTGACCCAGTGAACTAATTATCTGTATATTCTGGGGTCAAACTTCACGGGAAATTTCTACTTATCCTCACACCAGACTTCTTAGTGTGGTCTCCAGAAGGGGTTAGGAGCCTGTCGGCAGACAGCTCAGAGTATAGGCTGTTCCCAGCGTGAACTGAAAACGGGCTGGAGAGTCACCTAATAGCCTTGCCGAGGGTGGGGGGTGGGGATGGGGGGCTCGAGAGGTTGGGTGGGAAGAGAGCGCGTGGCCGCAGGCTGCGCGTGGGAGGGGAGACCTCGGGTGGGCGGGGTGACGCCTAGGACTGGGGTTAGAGCGGGAGGCCGAGGGGGTGGGGAGTGCAGAGGCCGCGGGCAGGAGGGGGGCGGTCGCCGACAGCTGTTACACTGGGTTCTAGAAACCGAAACTTTTTACGACGAAAGACCGTAAAATAGCCGGGGATTTTAAGTGTCCACATTTGCAGCTGGGTCGCCTGACAACAAATTTGAAACCGCGGGGCCGCTAGGGGCCCTTAGGTCTTTGGAGGTGCAACTGGGAGGCCGCGGAGCCGCCCGTAGGGCTTCGGTCACAGCTCTGCGCCCGGGCCCCGCAGACATCCTGCTGGTCCCCGGAACACCCCGGCAGGGCTTCACGACTCCAACGCGCGAAATTTTAGCCCCGAGCAATCTCTTCTGGCGGCCCTTCCTTTAAAAACAAGTTTGAATTTCACATCAAATCTTTTGCCCGTCTACTCTTCACTAAATAAATGACTATCAATCAGCAACGAGAGGAAGCACAAACATAGTTTCTCTCTCACCTTTCCTGCTGTTTCTTTCCCCCCTCCAACCATGGAGTCTCAATTTTCTAAGCAATTAAATTATACATACAACAGGAATATTCGATTTCAAATACACCGGGACTAAAGCCTGATGCATACGGCCTGAGGCTAGAAGAAAATATTTAGTGCTTGCCTGTAGATTCTGTCACCCATCATCTGCTCAGAAAGCGCTCTGTATCTTTCAGCGTGTCCGGCTCTTATGATTGCAAATGGCCCTGTTTTCAAATGGAAATAAGACTTGCAAACTGATTATGTGTATTGAATCGGAATCACTCCCTAGATCCTCTTGTTGAAAATGTATTGGGGAAAAAAAAGGATGATGGCTGCAGACCTCTGGAACTGGCTCCCCTTCTTCTCAGGGAGGCCGATCTATTTTGCAACTTTTTGCCTTTTGAGCTTGTTTCAGCTAGGTAATTACGTTCCCATTGTGTTACACTCCAGCCAAGAGGTGGGACACACATTGCCTTTCAGCCGCCCCCCCTGCCCTGCCCACCAGCATCACCCCCTAAAAATCACATACAGTACACACTCATCCATCTGCCCCAACCCTTGGACCCAAAGACCAGTATGACTCAGCTGTCAAAAACACCAGCAGAACTCCACACACTGTCACCAGGCAGTGTTCCTCTCTTCTCCCTTCCCCTCCTTTCCAGTCCCCTCTCCTTTCCTCTTTTCTGTGCAGAACCATACACACACACACACACACACACACACACAACCCTCCAGCTTCCACAGAACCTAAGTATTTAGCTCTGTCGAGAATTTTCAGTAACCAATTTAGGGTTGGTATGGCATACGGTTGTTAGAAAACAGTTCATACCGGAAAGTTAATATCAACTATTAAGGATGCCTGAAGCTCCGTGTATGCTACCATTGACCTCAAAGATGTTCTCTTTAACCCATCCAGGGCTAGATTATGGCTATGGGTTGACTTTTTGTGGAATATTTCCAAAGATTCTCCCATTGGATTTCAGTACGAAGCCAACGTGAAGTGCACATAGATAACTGAACTCTCCCTGCTATGTGAATTGTATATAATGATATGCTGCGGTACTTCCAAAGTTTACTACACCCAGGCCTCAGTCTAAGCAGTCCTGCCAGGAAATGGTAATCAACATTTCAGTTCATAGTGCAGGTTAGTGAGTAGTAATGAACTGGCTACAACTTGTGTCTGCCCTGGCTCGGGATGGGGATGTATGCTCTGTGCATGCCTTTGGTGAAAGAGTTGCAATTCTTTCCGAAGCACACTCGGAAGGGGAGGAGGAAGCCGTCACTGCCCAGCTCCGCACCCACCCCACCCCCACCCCCATTAGTCCCCACCCAGAAAACAGTGCCTTGCAGACCTCAAGGCACCGTCGAGTGGCCAGGCGGGGAGAGTGGTTTAATCCTCTTTGGCTTCAGAATCTCCTCTGAAAAAGCCTGTCGCTCCAAACCTGTTTAGAAACCCAGTGCTCTGGGGGCGCCCGCGGGGACCCTAACCATGCCGGATTTGCTGTATACATCAACATAGCCAGATTCGTTAAACCATTGACCTGTTCTCCTAGGTTAGAACAGAGCGAACAGCCAGATCGGAGGAGCCAGCTCCCAGTCCTCTTCGTGTCATTACGGTAATTCCCAAGTTTACATCTGCGCGCGCGCACTCAGCTGTGTGTGTGCCGAGGAGATCAGGTAAATCGGCAGCGCGCGAACCAAATAAACCCTTGTTTTCCTAGAGCTTTGGACACCTTCGAGCAGCAGTATTGAGAGGGAAAATGCTAGGCAAGGTGGAGGCCCTACCATCCTGGGCGACTTTCCACAGAACGGCTCCAGGGCAATAGTGACTGGGGAAGGGTATCCAAGCACACTTTTCATTGCCTAACATCTTTGATTTTGTAGAAATGACATTATCAACAATTGCTGAAAACCCCAGAAATGCAATGTTTGACCCTCTACCAACAGCCTGGTGGTTACTGACAATTATTGACAATTTCATCTAGCAAAGACAGGATTCCAGGAAATGGAGGGAAGGAGAAAAAGTTGGTCTTTTTCCTTGCTGCCGGACTATACTCAGACCTGCCCTCTTATTTCCACTACTCTGTGAAGACCAGAGTAGGAGGGAAGTTTGCTACAAAGGAGAGGCAGAAACATTTCCATTTGATTTTGTTAGCTGGCCAATAGTGTTCATACTAATGATATCTATTAGTGGATAATGGAGATGTGACAAATGATAATTTTTCTAATAGATTGCCTCAAGAAGTCTCATCTACAGCTGTGCGTCTCAGACAACAAGTTCATTTTCTTTAAGAACAAATTTTAATATTTTCCCCAAACATAATTAATTCTCCAGAATTTTGCATGAAAATAAATTAACATTCCAATTTAAAATGGATAAAACTGAAGAAAGTTTTTCTTTACTCGTATAATTTTTTAAGGGACACTCGGTTTTATGTGAATCTTAATTGAGGCAATGAATGCATTCCACTTTTTTGCATCTAACAGGTTCCATAAGATGCCCTACTGAGAGAATCCTACATTAAGTTTTTTTTCTATTTTAATATCTTCTAAAATAGATCTATGAGATAGATACATATGTGTATACTTCTATAATGCATACAAAGACAGATGTCTCTATGCAACCATTTATACCTACATACAGAGTTGGCAGAATCAGATGTGAATATTATGTTGGAGGAGAGTCCTCTTTAACAAGACCTATTGCTTGCAATTAAAAAAAATTGTTTATTTGCATTTCAAGTAGAGCAATAACAATAATCAATTTATATTGCAGTGTCCTGCAAGTAACTAAAAAAATAAATAGAACAGGAGAATGGATTTAAATCTCATCCTTTCCTAAACTTATTTACAACTCAGCATAACAAAGACAATAAATATTTAGGAAGCAGAGATCAAATGGGAAACATGAAATAAGAAGTCTGGGGCCGTGCCTAGATGCCCTCCAAGTAGGGTATTAGGTCACTATCAGAGAGAAACTCAGCCTGCTACTTCAGCTGTGGTTTCAGATGAGGCAGAAACTGTGCTGTCAAGTTGCTAAGCCTGCTTCTCCTCTGCTCCTTTGAGAACCATCAAGTTGAGAAACACAACTACGTGGGAAGAGGGAGCATGCACGCCCTGGGCCTCCCTTTCAATAAAACACATTCTTCCCACTACTCTTATCCATACCCAATGCATCCAGCCACTTGGGTGGACAAACTCGCCACAGAGGGCAACTGGGGATAGGACACTCCTTCCAGAAGCTCCTGGCCAAAGCAGCGCAAGAAAATTTTCTGTGCTCCTAGTGGAGGAGGGAGCCCAAATCGAGCCCCACAAAGGGTGGGCCTTGAGCTGAAAAGGACCCAACTACACAACCACAAACACACCAGTCAGGAAGTCAGGGAGGGTCAGAGGAAGGTGGTGTCCAGCATCTCTTAATAGGAACCTGGCAGAGCAAAGAAAACATTCAGCTTCATCCCTCCCAACACTCATGTCTGTCACTTTCCTTCCATTCTAAAAGAAAGACACATTTGAAGCAAACAAGCCAGCAAACCATGCCTAAGAGCCATATCATCTCAGATTCACATTTCCCAACAGGCTTTCTAGTTCTCCACAAATAATATCCTCCCGCACTCTGCTCCCAGCTCTAATAATTGGGGGAGGGGGTGAGCCATGTCTAGAGAGACTGGAGACATTCGATCAGAATTCAAGGCAGCTTCTCACAACTCTCTTGTTTATAGAAAATGAATGTCTGCCTGGCTTGCTTTTAGTTCTGGAAAGGGGTCAGTCTTTATCAGTACGGTTCACACAGATCCTGGATTTTTTTTCCCTTATCTTAAATTGACCCGCTTTTAAGATAAAGACATAATAGAGAAAGCATTGACCTTACCTGGTCCCTAATGAGTTGGAAGTCAGAAAACCCCGCTCTCATTTCCTCTTATCTCCAGTCGCCTGAGAAGAGACTCGCGCTACCTTTTGTGCACTCGCGCCTGGAGATAGCCCCTCACCGACGCGCATACGCCGGCGAGCGCGCTCGGAGAAGTGTGTGGCCTCAGTATGAGAATTCCTCCCTGGGGTCTCAAAACCCGAGACCTTGATGCCAGCCCCAGGCCTGCCCCTGACCCAGGAGGATTTAAAATCCTCGGAAGGCTCCCGAGCAAGTCTTCCCTTTTGTAAGGCCAAGTCCTAAACAGCGGGAAGGAGACCTGCCTCCTGCGAGGCCCTTGGACTGGAGCGCGCGGGGCCTCCTCCGCCTCCAGGAGTAAGTGCCCCGACCGTTTCTCGCGCGGTCGCCTCGGGCCTGAGTCTGATTTCACTCGAGGGCCCCAAGCTACCTCCCTCAGGGCCAGCCCCTATCCCAGAGCCCCTGCCCGGCTGCTGAGCATTCCCTGCCCCCACCCACCTCCAGGCCTTGACAACTCCAGCTGTACCCACAAGTGTCTCTGTTGGGGGGGGGGGGGCGGCAGCCGGGTCTCCCTTCTCCCCTGCTCAGAGCATCTCTGGCCGGCTCTTCTCGCCTTTCCAGAACCCAGTCCAGTCCCCAGCCTGAGAGGGCTGCTTTCCTCCCTCTCCGACCCACAGCTCCAAGTTCCCAGGCTGGGGAGGGGGTGGTGTGCCGCTTTGGGATGCTAAACATCAAACAAGCCAAGCCTGGGGTTTCAGGCCCCAAGCCACTAGAGCCGCACTCCAGGGCTCTCGAGAAAGTCCCCGTGTTTACTTGGCAGGGTGGGGTGGGGGAGAGGAGGTATGCGGGATGCTGTCTGCAAGATCTCCCCCACTCTCCTCACCCGTCAGGGTTTAGGGATGGGTGGGGTGCATAGGCGGGGGCGCTCAGCTTCTCTGGGATCTTGGGGCGAACTACGCTGCCCCCCTACGTGGGGAAGCTTCCGGCTCTTCCAGCATTCAGGGCCAGGGACATCCCCAGAAGGCTGATTTCTCCGGGCCAGAACCTGGGCCAGAGATGCTGGAGACCGAGGGGAGGTCTACTTCAGGAGTAGATGACGACAGGCGTCGCAGAGGCTCTTCGAGATGTGGGCTGGAGAATGTCCCCAGGCTGGGGTCTTTAGCTGCGCCCAGCGTGCACACGTTTCCCTATCAAAAAAGCTTCAGCTTGCGTTCCACGGCTGCTTCCTGAAGTTACTACACTCTCCCGGCCAGAGCGTGATGGATGGAGAGAAGCAGCCAAGCCTCTATTTGTCTCGGTCCCATCCACAGACCCGGCTGAAATCACCTCCTTCCCCCACCCCACCCCCGAACAAGTAAACAGACTTCAAACTAAGCCGACCCTAGACGGCAGGGAGAAGAATGTATTTGAGAAAATTCCATCCAGTGTAAGGGTGATAAGGCCGAGGGTACCACAACCCACTAAAAATTGTGACTCTCAGGCGCCCGCTCCCGGCTAGGAGTTGGGGGAGCAGCCGTCCTTGCCAGTGTCCTGCCGCGAGCCCCACCTGCTTCCCCTCCCCAGCCCCTGGGGCTTGTGCTGGGCCTGGGGCAGGTTGAGCGGAATCTCCCTTCCCCCATGGAATTGGGATCTTAGAGCAAACATCTCCCTGGCAAAGACCCGGCCCGAGCTGTGATTCGACCACCTATGCACCCAGTCCCGGGACCACTGCTGCTCTTTCCAACACAAGTGTTCAAACTTTACTGATTTTTCCTTGTTTACCAAAATGTGAGGCCTGCTGGGATTTTCCCCAACCAGCACACTCTGTAAACCCAACCAACCATCCTCGGATTCTCCAGTCTCTTCTGGATATTGGAAACCATATCTCAGCAGCCAGACCCAGGGGAGGAAGCTCACCCTGGCCCCCAGTCCTAAGGCATTCGGGGAGAGGAGCCCCCAGGAAGTTAACAAAGAATACTGCTGGTCATGGAGCAAGGCCTTGGTCTATGCAATTTCCTGCACAAGTGGGGTATGGGAAAAGTCCGGTGAAAAGAGAGATGGAGACAGAATGAGATGAAAAGAAGAGAGGAAGAAAAGATGAAGAGAGGGAAGAAAGGAAAAAGAAAGATGGAATTCTGGGCATGAAATGAGTACATGCCAAGTATGAACCCCCACAAACACTTTCAGGCTAATAGGAGCTCGCCTGGCCACTTTTGTTGGGTAGGTTTATCAAGGGTGACACTGAAATCGGCAATAGCCCATCTAGGGACTATGATTTCTCTCTGTCCACAGCCACTCCTTCCTCGTCCCCTCCTCAGGGCAACCTAAGAGTTCCCCAACAACCACATCTGGGTACCAAAGAGACCAGGAAATTAGAAGGAGGGAGAAAGGTCAAAGATGATTATTTTGCTTGGGTGGTGGTGACAGGGGGTGGGCAGCGAGAAGTAGAGAGTTGGAGACAGGAAAAAGATTCCTTACTACAAAGATATTCCAGAGATGGAAACCGGTGGAACAAAGAGGGAAAGCCCAGCTTCCAAAGTCCTGCCTTTGGTGTAGCCCAGTCAGAAACCTCCCAAGACCAGAAAGACCCTGAGAGGCTTGGGATCCATGTCTAACCCTGCATGGGGGATAGCTGTTTTAGAACAGAACAGAGACCCAGATAGACTTTCCCACTTTTGAAAATAGTCTTCCCCTGAATTCCAATTCTGACGAGGCTCTACAGCAGATTAGAAACAAGGATTGGTGTTGAAATCTACAGGGACCATTCGTTCAGTAAAAATGATCCCTCATTCAGATTATTTAAAATGCATGTTATTTAAACATTTTAAAGTTTTAAACGTTGCCTTAGCTGTATAAGACCACAGTAGACACTTCTGAGGTTTCAAAAAAAAAACCCAAAAAACAAAAAACCAGAAGCCTGGTGCTGAAAACTAGTCCTTTGGTCTCTTTCTCTTCCTTTCACCCTTTCCCTCCTGATGGAAGTATTTAGTTTTTTTCCTTTTGGTTGTCGAGTCCCAGGACTGCTCAAGGTTTGGTTCTACTCAATCTGGAGACAGAACAAAACTCCGTTTCCCTGTGGGACAAGGACTCTGGGCCCAGCTCTTTAGCTGGTTTAGTATCCTTTCAGCCCCCAAACAATTCCAACCCCATCAGGCCAATGATGAGCTGACCCCACCACCACCACCAAAAAAAAAAAAAAGCCTTTTAAAGCCAAATTAAAACCAAACAAAAGGTGGACTTTTAATCAGAAAAAGAATCCTTTTAATTTGTATAATTTATTAGAAGCTTCTTAGGAACTATATTTAAGCCAAATATCTACATAAGTTACAACAGAAAAAGACTGACGCTGCAAATACCAAACTGCCAAATAATATACACAGATTTGTCAATGCCCATAAAAAATATGATGGGCTGGGGACAGGGGTTGGTTTTGTTTTCGTTTTTGTTTTTTACAACAAAATGTACAGATTACTAAAAACTAGGCATGTAGTCCAACTTTTGACAGCGTTTTACAGCTACAAGTTCACATCAAACATAAAACAATTTTAGCCAGGGCTTTCCCCCCCGGGCTGAGCCTGGGCGGCCAGAGGGCGCTGGGAGGGGGCATTTCCTTTGTGTCAATGACAAGTGGGTCCTGTCGAAGAGTCTTTCCTCTTACCAGCCCCCATCATCCCTTCAAAAGAAATCCGGGTATTTACAAGCGAGTCCGCCTTGCTGGCACAGTGTACCCAGAGTGAAGTTTGAGATCTTTAGAGTCCAGAGCCAGTCATCGCAGAGCCCTCTCCAAACTGCACCCTGCCTGAGCAAGTGAAACCATTTCAATCACCAAAAAGACACCCCAAAAGCTGTTCTTGTTATGTCCTTCTCTTTTTAAAGACTCCTTAAAGAATTGGATTCACTTGGATGTTTTTATTTTCTTTTTTAAAAAATCCCACAAATTTTAGAAAAAAAAAAAAAAAGATGTCCAGCAGTTTGGCTTTTGTGTTTTTTTCCCCTCGGTCTAAACGGGACAGATTATTAAGAAAAGTCGAAGCGCAGGGAGCGGCGGGTAGTTGGTGATTGTGTGACCGGCAGGAGGGGAAGCGATGAGGCAGCGCGCTGGGCCCGGCCTGGCCCGGTGTCCTCTCACCAGGTCCGACCATATAGCAAGGTGGAGCAAGACATGGTGCCATAGTCCGAGCCCGAGGAGTTCAGGTGGGACAGGCTGGAGACCTGGCCCTGAAGCGCCGCGGGGCTGGCGGCGTGGTGTGCCAGGTCCGGAGACTGGCCTGCGCTGCCCGGCTGGTGGCCCGGGTGTGCACCCAGGCCAGGGCCACCGCTGCCCACTGAGATAGCCGCCGCGGCCGCCTGAGCAGCCTGCGCCTGCTGCTGCGCCTGCTGTTGCGCGTGGCCTTGAAGGCTGCCGGCACCAGGCGCGGGGGCTCCTGCCTGGCAGGGTTTGCCGTCTTTCACCAGGACCGGCACTGCCACGCGGCGCGGCGACTGCTGCTGCGCTTGCTGCTGCTGCGGGCACCCGGCGCCCCCGCCGCCGCCGCCGCTGTCCTGCTGTAGTTGCTGCTGTGCCGCCTTGTCCTTGGCTTGGCGCTTCATCTTATAGCGGTGGTTCTGGAACCAGATTTTGACCTGCGTGGGTGTCAGGTGGATCATGCTGGCCAGGTGCTCCCGCTCGGGCGCCGACAGGTACTTCTGTTGCTTGAAGCGTCGCTCCAGCTCGTACACCTGAGCCTGGGAGAAGAGCACCCTGCGCTTCCGGCGTGGTGCGCTTGGCAGCGGGGCCATGTTCTTGCTCACGTCCCCCAGCGAGCCCAGGCCGCCCATGCCGCTCATGTTCATGCCGCTCGCCGGGCCCATGAAGCGGGTGACTGTAGGCGACAAACGCACAGCGTCGGCGGGGACCGGGCCGGGCCAGGCCACCTCTGCCTTCCGCGGCCTTGGCCGGCCCTGCCCACCCCGACGGCTCCCTCCTCACCTAAGCTGCCTCCGCCCTGAGAGGCCTAGGTGTCAAGGATGGCTAGCGCCTGCCCCAGGCCTTGCCGTCGAGGGATTTACTGGAAAGCTCCCCACCTCAACCCCGGTTGCCTCCCCACTCTCAGTGCTCCAGCCCAAAAGCAAAGTGGAGAAAGGCCGCTTCCGTTCCTTTCGTGCCCATCCCCGGCCAGAGTCGTGGGGTTATCGGGGCACAGGCGGTGAACTGGGCCCACACCAAAAGCTGGGGTCCCACGGTAGACCCCAACTTTGGGAGCTTAGGAGAGTGGAGTCTTCACTTTCGAAAGCTAGAGCCCCAGACGCTTTGCCTCTTGGCCGCTCTCTCTCCTGTCAGCCCCAGTGAGGGCACTTGCTCGTTCCATTTACAGCCCCCTCTGGAGCCACGCGCGCCCTTCCACCTGCCTAGACTGGAGAGCCAGCCGGGCCGGACGCCTGAGCGCGTCGCAGTAGGGCAGCCTCCGGCCCGGCCAGGCCGCGCCACTCTGCTCCCTGCTTGCCCCCAGCTCCCTTAGGGTTTTTTTTTGGGGGGGTGGGGGGGGAGGAAGGCGCTCCCTCGGCACTCCGAGGTCTCCTGCGCGGAGCAGAGCTCCTAGTCGGCCGCACTGGGGAGACACCGAATACTGCTCGCAGGACCCCAGCGTTACCAAGTGTCTCTTCTGGGACACCTCAATCCAGCAGGGGAAAGAATCCCCAGCTCCCGCACCCTACTCCCTGGCGCGGCTGCCGGGCCGCCCACCCAGACGCCCAGTGCGCAGCTGGCAGGAGCCGCGCCTTCTGGGCTGCTCTCCCCGCGCCTCCCGTAATCAGCCCGCGGCCCGGCAGTGGGGCGGCCTCACTTACTGGCGGGGAAGCGCGGGTCTGGGTTGGCGCCGTACCATCCGGGGCCCGAGGCGCTGTTCCGCATGGTGTCCTGGTACGGCGGCAGCTCACTCATGTTGCCCAGGTTGCCGTTGCAGTAGCCCCCCACGGCGGAGTGCGAGAGCTGGGGCACCCCTGCCGCCGTCATGTGGTAGGCGGCGGTGACGGCGCCGTGGTGCCCCACGGCGTGCTGCTGCATGGCCGCGGCCGGCGGAGCCGCCTGGCCCTGCCTGTAAGCCGCCAGCGGAGCCCCGAGGCCGCCGCCCTCCATGCCCACTTTCTTGTAGCTTTCCTCCAGGGGACTCAAGATGTCAGACACTGAGAACGGAGTCGTGTGCTTTGGACTCATCGACATGATTCGGCGGCGGCTGGAGGAGGAAGGAAGAGGAGGAAAAAAAAGGGAGAGGGGGAAGGCGAAGCCTCGCTGCTTTTTTTTTCTCCCTTTGCCAAATATTCTGGTGTTACCTTAACGCCGATCTTGTTGGATGTACACGTAACCGAGTGGACCGAGTCCGCCTTAATTGGCTTGAGTGGAGGCTCGGGGGCTGCCTCGCGTTTGTTTTAGCCCGGCGCCAGGTTTTAGGCAGCCACCAGAGGCGGGGCGTAAGCGCTAAAGCAACAAGACAATAGAAGCCTACATCTTGCCCGAGATAATTAGCTTACATGCTGATGACAAGGTAAACACCTTTAAGTTTCACTTGTCAGGATTTTTAGGTCTCAAAGAGGGAGAGAGAGAGAGAGAGGCAGAGACACGACCCAAAGCATTTCTTTCCCCCTCCCCCGGACACCCCCACCCCATTTTTTGTGGGGTGCGGGCAGCGCGCGGGGGGAGACAGGGGAGGGAAAGGAGGAGGGAACCGAGAGAGGGGAGGGCAAGAGGTGGGGTGAGGAGTAGCCGAGGAGGGGGATGGTGGGGAGGAAGGAAGGTGAATGCTGCTTTGCAACCAACTTTCGGAGTTACAAAGTGAACCACTTTCCAATATAGTCGGGGTTCCCGGGCGGGGACAAGTCTATAGAGGGAGGGGGCCAAGGGACAGGGTAGGGGTTTCACCTGAGCCTGCTGGGGCTGCTCCTCCCTCCCGCCGCGGCCTCCCAGCCCCGCGCCTTCCCACTGCCTCCGGACCACATCGGGCTTCGCGGCGCCGAGCCCCAGTCACCACCAAACGAGCTCGCGAGTCTGGGGACGAACCCTGGGGCCGCACTGTTGTTCTGCGTGTCTGTCCGTCTGTCTGCCTCTTCTGCCGCCGTCAGAGGGACACCTCTGCTCCCCGCCCCCTTTCCCCCTACCCGAGAGAGAATCCCAGCGGGCGGAGGGGACGCTGAGCAGGGGATCGGCTGCCTCGGAGAGGCTGTCCCAGATCCCCGCGTCCCCCTCCCCCCAGCTCAGGGTCTTCTCAGCGGTCCAGGGCCCCCTGCATCACGCCCCCCCCCCAACCCACCCGCGGCTCCCTTTCCCCACCCCCACTCCTGGCCAAGACAAGCACACTACTGGCCGCCAGAGCTGGGAAGCTGGGGGGCACTAACCCGAAGGGCCATTGCTGAAGTTGCCCCACCTCGAACAAACCTGGTGTCCCCGACCCTCGCCCATCGCCCGGACACGCGGGGTTCTGGGGCTGGAGCTGACTTTCCGAGGACATCACAGCCCCAGCACCCGAGCCCAGGGCCACGCTGTTTTCCCCTCTGATGCTTCAGGGAGGGCGCGGGCAGGGAGCGTCGTAAGTACCCGCCCGCCTGTTGCCGGGCGGAACTGAGCCTGAACCCCGGCGGGACCAGCTGGCCGGGAGGGGGCGAATCCCGAGGCGCGAGCAGCCCAGCAGGCGGGAGGCTGGGCTGAGGCTCGCCTCCTCCCGGAGCTCAGCCATGCAAAAGTGCACTTGCTTCCCCGGGAATAACCAAATATCTTTGTTTAAAGTGGCGGCGTAAATGGCCAGTCGCTTTGTGGCCACGCTGGATATTAGTAGATGAGGATCATTCTGCTTCAATTGGGCGCCTCTCATCCGGCGAGCAAGAAACTGCTTAGGAGGAAGTGGGTTTCCTGTCAGCGCGTTCCCAGGCTTCAAGTGTGAGCCCCGCGCCTTGAGGGTCCTTGGGCGCCTGGAGAGGGGGAGCTGTGGGCTTTCGCTCCCCAGCCGGACCAGAGGCACACGGCCTTGCTGCTCCGGCCAGGCCCCGGCCTCCAGCCCAGTGGACTACAGTGTCGTGCCCTGCGTGGCACAGATCCCGAGACCCACTCCGACTTTTCCCCCTGAGATTCCAAACGTTTTGTCGTTGTTTTGGTTTGGTTTTTCTTTGGCTCTTTTAGCCTCCTCTCCGGCTAGAGGCTGGGAGGGTGGAAAGCTCCTTGTCCAGGCTGGGGCCTCCAACACACTGCTGGGGCCAGTTAAGGGGGCTTCTCCAACTTGTTTTTTTGTTTTCATTTTCTTTCCCCTCCTTGTAGAGAAGGAACTCCCAGTGATGAACAGGCACTTTTGAACGATTTAATTCAGCAGGTTAGGCGCCTTTTCCATTAACAGCAATTGTAGTAAGGAAACTTGTTTTGTTGTTGGCTTTTTAGCATTTCAGTTCTCTCCTTGAGAAGTGCTCTGTGCTCCCTCAACACAAAGCCAACTTCTATACTAACATTCGGTTTCCTCACCACCTACGTCGCTTATGAAGGGTGACAAAGCCCAGGGCACCCCCTTCCTCCCGCATGTGCCCACGTTTTTGCGCAGCTCCCCTGGTGGCTTTGGGGCAGGCAACCCTGCACTTGGGCGCTGAGACGTGCTTGTCCGCTGTACTGTGAAAGACAAGCGCCAGGCTGGTTCCTTGCGCTTCTTCCAAGGGGCTTCTCTGGGGGGGGGGGGGGGCGGCGCTCTCAGGAAGACTCAGGCTCCATCAACTGCGCGTTGATCTATGTGATATTTAAGCCCTAGGAGCAAGGAGGGAAGACGACGCTGAGCTCAAATGAACCGTCGAGGAGAGCAGACAAACTGAATACAGATCTTGTCTGCAGGCGGCCCAGAATCCCGGGCTTTTGTTTTGACTGGGGTCTTATTGCTAAGGCGGGGTGGGTTTCCCAGTCACCTGTCTTCTTTCTCCCTTTCCCTCTCCATTATTTCACATTACTGGTAAGTATAAGAAACACCAAGTATAGAATGGTATACGTCTCTCTCGGTCTCAATGCCGTTTAGAAGTGTAGGTAATTCTTCACAAGGTTTCTCTGAGATTTTCAGATAAGATGGGGCACATAAAAGCTCTCCGAAAGCTTTAGAAAATTTTTAATTTCATTGCCAGAGCGCCAGATTTCTGTATTGTCGTTAGCACACCCCCCACCCTGCCCTGCCTTTAGGCCTTGAGTGAAGGGGAGAGTTGGGTGCATCTTCCGCAGGCCCTGAGCCTGGGCCTTCGTCCCTCGGCAGCTTCGCAGTCCCGCAGCAGGCTCCGGCTGCGCACGTGGCTAGCAGCTCCCCACCCCCACCCTCAGGCTTGCAGACTGGACCTCGACCCCCAGCCACGCAGCAGGCATTGAGTCTCCGCACTGAGCTGGAGCTGGGCCGGGAGTTGGGGGGCAGAGGGCGGCGGTTGGCCGAGGCTGCTGCTCCGCCCTCCCCCCTGCACCCCCGCAACCAAGATTATGCTGCACCTCACCGCCAGGCGCCCTCACCAGCACTAGCTCTGGACTAGACCTCGCCTGGGCCTTTGCACCACCTTGCGGCACCCCACCCCCACCTCTTCTACCCTTGTCCCTTACACACACACACACACACACACACACACACACACACACTGCCCCACACTCTCTGCGCTGCCAACATAAGCCTGAAGGACTGAGGCGTCTACCGGAGGGAAAACGCCATCTCTGCTCTTGCCAGACCAAAGGCTTTGAGAGTCCGTCCCCTGGCCCCAACACCTCTTCCTAACCCAGGAGTGTCCTTTCTTTTAGCTACCTCCCCCTTCATCTTAAGTAGGGTTACCGAGGTTAACCTAATAATTTCTTCATGGCTGCAGGGAATACTTGGGAAGCCTGAGATCTTCCCTGTAGGTCCCCTCGTCTTCAGTAACTCTCTCAGGCAGAGTGGGCGCAGTGGGGTCCATTTCGGGCTTCTCAAGGAGCTTTCCCTGGTGGGGCCGCACACGCCCACCTCAACCGCGGCCACACAGCTTTGCTCTCTGCAGCTTGGCCTGGAATCTAAGGAGCCCGGGAGACTGGGGCTCAGGTCCAGGCCCGGCCAGGGACGCGTTGAACTGCCACCAACCTTTGCTCACCACCCTTATGGGGGGTGGGGGGGGGGGGCGGCGGGGAAGCGTCTGTCCCTCTGGAGTCACTTCTTTGAGAATGTAGGACGGAGGGCTCATACAAGGCTGTATGACTCGGAGTCTGAAGCTTGGATCGCTAGAGAAATGAAAAGTCCTTCCCAGTCCTCAGCGCCACATTTTTCTAATTCTCTTCATGGTCCTTCACACCTCTCTTAGGACGGTGAGCGGCCATGTTCCCTTCTGGTGTTATTTTGCTCCGAGTTTTATCGCAATTCGTGATTTATTCAACAAATGTTTATTGAGTACTGGCTCTGTGCCAGGCTCCGGGCGAGGCCTAACAATTCAGCTTTAAACAAGCTAGATGTGGCTCCTACCCACACAGAGCTTATAAACTAACAATAAATCACCCAAATAATATGTACATAGTTACTTTGTGACAATGTTACTCTGGGATCCAACCAAGATAGAGGTTTTGATGAAGTCTCCTGGCCCCAACACCTCTTCCTAACCCAGGAGTGTCCTTTCTTTTAGCTACCTTCTTCATCTTAAGTTGTGTGTGTGTGTGTGTGTGTGTGTGTGTGTGTGTGTGTAGGACGGGGGTGGGGAGTGTTCTTCACCATAGCCGATCTTAAAGTGCTCAGGGGTCACAGGCAGAGTATTTGAGTACAAGTCAGAAGTCCTGGGACTGGAGCCCTGGCTTTGCCTCGTTTCAGCTCTGTGGTATAGTTCTCCTGGACTCCCACCACACCCTGGAGCCGCTCTGCCCACAGCCTGAGTAAACTAAGGTGTTGCTTACTGGCCTCCCTAATTTAGGGTGAGATCCTGTTTTATTTATTCTTGAATTTTCCAGTGTCTCAAGAAATGTTGAATTAAGGAAACAAAGCCTCTTAGCACCTGATTCCTGAACGGCAAAAAAATAGTCATAATCTCTCCTTGTGTACCTCCCAGGTTGTACTAGGGATCCAAGTATTTAAGGATGAGATCCATGAGTTTGTAAAGCATAAAAATTGCTAGCAAATGAAAGGGAGTATTACTTAGGACTCTGTATCTTGAATGTATAGAAACTATGAATCCAGGCTTCTAACTCTGCATGAAGCTCTCTGGGTCCTCGGCTGTTCCTGTGCCTAGCCCCCCCCAGAGGGCAAACCTTCCTCAGCCAGGAGCAGGCTCCCGAGCCTGGCTGAGCTGGGTTCTCGGGTGCCGTCGAGGCAACGACACCCAGGAAGAGAAAGCAGGAAAGCAGCCAGGCGCGGGGGGTCGCTGCTCCCCAATGAGATCCAAGGAACAGAGAACCGGAGCCCCCCCTCTGGAGGGCGTCTTTCTCTCCCTGAAGGATCTCACCGGAACCTCTTGCGCTTTTTTCCCAGGCACCAGAATTGAGAGCCTCTGAGAGATCTATTCGAAGAAGGTGGGTGGAGGGCAGGGGCTGTAGTAGGGGGCTTTCCCGAGGAGGCTTTCGAAGAGGCTGCTCGAGGAACAGATCCGGAGCTAAGGCGCGCTCTCTCACTGCTCCCTGTCTGGACTTGAGCATCTAGGGTCTTCGCGGGCCACCTTCCTTTTGCGGACACCCTCCTCAAGCCGTGGCCTCTGCGCAGGCCCGGGGGGGGGGGGATGGGTGGATGGGGAGGCTACGCTGGGATGTCTGAGAGTAGCTCCAGTGTCACCTTCTCCCTGCACTGGCGCTGTCTGGCGTTGGAGTGGGAGTCCTCCCAGGGAGGAGAGTCCATCCTCCGGCTTTTAGTGTCAAAGAACCTTTTCCTCTGTCAGGTCAAGTCTTCCAAGAGGTTCACACCTGTGGTCTCAGAACTTGCCTATTTTCATGTCACACGCTTCAAGCCTAATTCAACTTGTCCCAAGTTACAGCCAGAGCCCCTATAGTCAAGGCGCCCCCTGGCGGAAGAGATCTTGGGTAGCAGCGACTTCGGGGATTGGTTTACAAAGTAGAGAGAAGGAGGAAATTCAGCGCTAGCAGCATCCTTTGAAAGGCGGAGAAACCGATACTGGGGTGGGAAGTGGGGAGGGGGCCGACCTACAGCTGCTGGGAGACCCAGCGAGGCCGATGCGGGGCGCCCTGGAAGACAGAGGCATAAGTAGAGCCAGAGCCCTGTAGCGGATTGGCTTGTTTGCTCCCAGTTCTTCGTTCCTGTTTAAATTTAAAGCCTGTAAGTGGGCGAGACAGGGTGGACGGTGGTGATTTCGCCATACTCTGGACAGATAGGAAGCCCCCATCCTAAGGAATGGGAACATCCTAGGAAGCGCGTGCAGTTCGGAAGAAAGTTTTGGAGCGACTGCTGAAGCCGAAATGACAAGATTCAAGAAGGTTCCTCGCGGCGCCGCGGCTGTTTCGCCCTAGGACCTGTGCAGCTGCATTCAACTTTAGATAGCTGAAACCTGCAGCTCTTCCACCCTTCCGTCTCCCATCAAACCGAAGCCCCAGCAGTGTGAGCCCGAGGGCCTATAGTAGTCGTGATTTCCTCAGTTGCCAGCAGCGCTCTGGGGTTTCTCTGTTCCTTTCCCCTCTCCAATCTCCCATCCTTCCCCCCAACCCCCAACACTGGGTCCAAGGCAAAGTTTCAAGGAGCCGCATTAACACCCCCGCCAGGCGCTCTGCGGAAGATTTCAGCAGCTTCGGGTTTTCTGGGAGGAGACCTAGCTTGGCTTCCCCACCCCTCGCCTCCCAGGACTCTGGGTCAACCTCGGACTTTACCGGACCAGTGCGATCCGCAGCGCCCTCTTCCAGCCATTCGGAGAACTGCACCCTCAGGGCCGTCCTGGGGGAAGCAAGCTTTGTTCCCAGGTCCGCCAGGCAAGACTGGTAGCGTTCAGACTGGTAGTGGTTCACCCTCCACGAATTTGCCCATATCACTATTCATCATACTGTCTACCTGGCCATACGCCTGGCTGCTGATCGGTCCACCCAGAGCCACTGCAGTATAGGTGTTATGATGGACGCTTGGGATCTCCCAGTCTCCTGCACCTGCTATTTGAAAAAGCTCATGTGTAGATCAGGGCCATGGAAACTGCTGTGATATCTAAAGCTTTCCTCTAATTATGCTTTCCCTTGATATCTAGTTATAATCTCCTCTCCGTATCTGACGGCAATTCGATACGTATTTGGTGGCCCCTGTAGAAGCTTGCACTTTCTGCATGTCCAAGGTCTGCAGAAAGCAGTGGCCCCACTGGCTCCACACAAGGGGGCTCTCCTTGCTATTGAAGCAGTAGGTAGATAGCACCTAGAAAATATACCGGATCGGGAATACTTCTGGAACTAGTTACACTCTGACGGGTGCCCTCCAGCCCTCCAATCTCTGGCACAAACTCACCTAGCCAGGCTTTCTTCCCAGATGTCCCCCCTTCTTAGACTCTTGCCAAGACTGCATCCTTTCCACCCCCTCTCCTCATGTGCCTAAATTACTCAGCTTTTGTTCTTTTTCACTTAGAATATCATTTCCACCTCCATAACTAAGTCATGCCCTTCTTTTAAAAAAGCCCAATCGCCTCTTCCAAAAACAAAATGTCTGGCACACAGTAGGAGCTCAATATGTTTGCAGAATAAATGGATGGATCTATATTGCACTTGTCTGTTACAGTAATAAGACAATTTACTCTAATTGAATGACTTCCTAATTGTTTCATATGTTTGTGTTCTCCTTTCAGCTAGACTGTTGGGCCCTTGATTTCAAGGGTTGTGCCAAACACTTAGACATGTCCCCAGAAATGGGCTCAGTGCACTGCATTTGATCCTGTTAATCATATCTTTTCAAAATTCTCTCATTGGCTTCAAAGTCACTACTCAGTTATGGTTCTCCTCCATCTCTGGCTATTTTATTCTGCATTGTTGAACTTCTTTCCTCCTCTGCTTGCCCATCTCCATGGCTTCAACTACCACCTACTGCTGATGGTCTCCAAGTATGTACTTCCAGCCAACCACTCCCCAGAGTTTCATACATAGATTTCCAGCCGTTTATCTTCTCATATAAATGTCTATGATTTAGACATCCCAATCTTGAGATATCCCAATCTGAACTCAAAACATTGCTGCAACTGGCTTCTTGTTTTGTGTTCTTGATCCAGGTGAATTGCATGAACATGTCCACTCCCCATAATCCCACTCCTCCCATTGGCTCTTGTATTAGTCTGCTTGGGCTGCCATAACAAAATAGCATAGACTGGGTGGCTTAAACAACAGAAATTTATTTTTTCACAGTTCTGGAAGCTGGGAAGTCCAAGATCAAGCTCTTGCCATTTAGTTTCAGGTGAACTCTTCCTGGCTTGTATACAGTACCTTCTAACTGAAGGGAAGAGATCTCTCTCTCTCTCTCTCTCTTCCTGTTTTCATAAGGCCACAGTCCTATTGGATTAGGGCCCCACCCTTATGACCTCATTTAACATATTTAACATTAATTATCTCCTAAATACCTTACCTCCAGGTACAGTTATATTGATGGTTAGGGCTTCAACATATGAATTTGGGGGACAAATTCAGTCTAAACCAGCTTCCAAGCCATCTATCTGAATATCATCCTTTTCCTGTTCCTTATCCAACTAGTTATAAAGTCATATCAATTCCACATCTTAGATGTCTCCCAAATCCAGCCTTACTTCTTCATAACCAGTTCTTCCCTCCTTACACTTCTGTCAAGGCCATTCATCATCTATTGCCTATCATGTAGCTCTTGTTTCTACCTTTAGGCTCTCTCCACTCTAGTCTATGGTTCTTGTCCACAGGACAGAGTCCAACATATTCCTCCGAACTAATTTCTCCCTGCCTCACTACCTACCTCTTCTCCCCCTTATCTCCAGTTGCCCTAAACTTTTGTTGAAGGAGGTCACTGAGAGGACATGACCACTGGCTGACCTGTGAGCTGAACTTAGGCAATCGGGTGTTCCTCACCCCCTCCCCTGTATATATATATAAATATATAAAATATAAATATATATTTATATATATATAACACATTTTTTTAGCAAGGGATTAGGGAGAGTGTTGTAAAAGGAAGTCACATCATCTTTTTTGTCAGCTTCCTTTAGTTGAATCTCATATTTTTGAAATTACTAAAATTTTTCTTTCACCAGTTTATCTAGATCTACTTTTTTGTCTTGAAAGTCTCACTGAAGATTTCTTTCCAGCAAAATGAATATAGCCATTAATAACTCCACAATTGATATTTGTGGCTAGTTGATATTTTCCAACATGACTTCAAGAAGGAGAAAGACATTTCTCTCATATATTATCATATTTGACAGGTTGGTTGCTATGGTAAATGCTTCCCAGATATGATACCATTGAGTGTTTGTTTTGTTTTGTTTTTTGTTTTTTGTTTTGCAGGATCTACGCTGCTTGGCCAGAGAACTCAGTGGAAATTCTATTCAAAGACTCACTGGTTCGATGCCTGGTTAGTCATCTTTCATGCTGTTGTGGCTGAAAAATATCCAAAAGAACTGGGCTGTGTCCTGCTTAAACTTCTGGGCCTTAACATCCTGATGCATGTAACAGTAGAAAATACTTCTCATGCATTTTACAGCCAAGCTCCTACGTCCTTCTCTTTTCATTATCAATGTGACTACATGCAAGGGTTTAAAGCCCAAGTCCAAAAAGCACAGTATAGGCTGTACTGGATCTTGGTATTGTGGTCATCATCATATATTCTAGCGGAAAAGACACCTGTGGTTGGACCTTGAAACACCAGCAATATTAGCTTGACAATTCTGTAATAATATTCTGATTTATCCCACAGGGTTTAACAATCAGATCTTAGGAGATTAATGCTTTTAAGAGGTTCATAAACTGAGAGAGATCTTAAGAAATTGGATGAAGAGGACATGACTGCATCAGGTGAAGCTGCAATTTCAAATTATTCATTCTAATTATAAGCATTGCAAGCTAAACTTAATGCTTGGTCTGGACTCGGTCTTGCTCCAGGGCCTTCCACCTCGCTTTGGCCAAGAGCCCCACATCCTTACCATATGTTCAGGCTGTGGACTTGCCATTTGATTCTCATTTATAGTTTCTGTTTGTTCATTTACTACAAGTATATTTTCCTTTATGTCCTTGAGCACAGTTATAATAGTTGCTTTAAAATCCTTGTCTGCTCATTTCAACACTAGGGTCATTCTAAGGTTGGTATTCATTGATTATGTTTTGTGTATGGGTCTCATTTTATTTTTTCTTCATAGTATCATTGGGATTGCATCCATCTTGATGATTCATTGTAGAAACTCTGTAGCTTTCCAGCTAAGGCTTAGTTGCAACTATGGCTTCTCTTTAAGAAAAAAGCAAAAAAGTCAAAAACTTCTCCAATTCCATTACTTGTTAGAACTTCCCCATCCAGTGTGAGCTATGGAAACTTTTCAGTTGACAGATCCATTCATTACTTAGCCTTCTGGAATCCCATCCTATTTATACACTGCTTACATTCAGTCAAAAACTCAAGGATATGTTATGTGTATTTCTGGAGCTCTTTTTTTGTCATTACTCTGTCCTCTCTAGACTGTTCCACACATTCTACCTACCTTATCCTCCTCAAACTTTTTTTTTTCTCCTCAAACTTTGATCTCTATATGCTGCTTAAGATCCCTTCTCTGTGTCCTTGTCTAAATGGTCCTTGCATCCAGAAAGCTGGGGTGATTATACAGCCCTCCTCATTTGTTTCTCTATTTTCAAGATCACAGTTCTGAATTAGTTGTGGTCCAATGTCTGAAAATTTGTTTCACATTTTTGTCTAGTTGTCTATGTGCAGACAGTGAGAAGGCATGATTGGCACTAGTTAGTCATGGCTAGAAGTGGGACCAGTGATCTTTTTTTTTTTTTTTTTTTTAATTCCCAGAAATCTTCAAAACAAGAGCTACAGTCAATAGAGTGACATTTGTATGGACATAAAACATATAGAATTAGATTTGGGCTGACAATGTTTTTCCTCCCAGGAATCAGCTGTAGAAAATATTTACATAAGCCCCTGCACCTAAATCCCTCATGGATTGATCATTGCTTCTGATTTACTAGGCAAAGACAATATCACGGGCCCAAAAGGCAAAGGAGTTTCTGTTAAATGAGGTGCACATTCAACTGAAAGTCACTGAGTGTTGTAGTGAAAGCCCTTTCCTAAGAAACAACAAAATAACCACAAAGTTAAATTGAGACTTTGGGAGAAGCCAACCAGAATTCCCAAACTTTGAAGCAAAATAACAGGAACTAAAGTGGGTCATGGATCAGATGTGGAGCTTTTTTAGTCGAGATTCAATTAAAGAAGCAGAATCACTACGAAATATAGATGATAGATAGATATGTAGGTAGCTAGACAACTAGATATAGATAGCTATACTAAGATGTATTTCAGACACACACACAAATGTCTTTGTTATAGGAATTTGACCTCAATTGTAGAAGCTGCTCTAGAAGTCTTTGTAAGGGTGTTGATTTTACCTGATGTTAGAGCTTGAAGTTCACAGGGTAGATAGGTGGGAAGGGAAGATGAATTTATTTTATTTTATTTTATTTTATTATTCTTATTTTTTTAATATTTTATTTTTTAGTTTTAATTTAATTTTTTATTTTTTTTAAATTTATATCCAAATTAGTTAGCACATAGTGCAACAATGATTTCAGGAGTAGATTCCTTAGTGCCCCTTACCCATTTAGCCCATCTGCCCTCCCACAACCCCTCCATCAACCCTCAGTTTGTTCTTCATATTTATGAGTCTCTTCTGTTTTGTCCCCCTCTCTGTTTTTATATTATTTTTGTTTCCCTTCCCTTATGTTTATCTGTTTTGTCTCTTAAAGTCCTCATAGGAGTGAAGTCATATGATTTTTGTCTTTCTCTGACTGGCTAATTTCATTTAGCATAATACCCTCCAGTTCCATCCACATAGTTGCAAATGGCAAGATTTCATTCTTTCTGATTGCCGAGTAATACTCCATTGTATATATATACCACCTCTTCTTCATCCATTCATCCATCGATGGACATTTGGGCTCTTTCCATACTTTGGCTATTGTTGATAGTGCTGCTATAAACATGGGGGTGCATGTGTCCCTTCGAAACAGCACACCTGTATCCCATGGATAAATGCCTAGTACTGCCACTGCTGGGTCATAGGGTACTTCTATTTTTAGTTTTTTTGAGGAACCTCCATACTGTTTTCCAGAGGGGCTGCACCAGCTTGCATTCCCATCAACAATGCAGAAGAGATCCTCTTTCTCCGCATCCTCGCCAATATCTGTTGCTGCCTGAGTTGTTCATGTTAGCCATTCTGACAGGTGTAAGGTGGTATCTCATTGTGGTTTTGATTTGTATTTCCCTGATAATGAGTGATGAGCATTTTTTCATGTGTCGGTTGGCCATCTGGATGACTTCTTTGGAGAAGTGTCTATTCATATCTTTTGCCCATTTCTTCACTGAATTATTTGTTTTCTGGGTGTTGAGTTTGATAAGTTCTTTATAGATTTTGGATACTAACCCTTTATCTATCATTTGCAAATATCTTCTCCCATTCTGTTGGTTGCCTTTTAGTTTTGCTGATGGTTTCCTTCACTGTGCAGAAGCTTTTTATTTTGATGAAGTCCCAGTAGTTCATTTTTGCTTTTGTTTCCCTTGCCTCCGGAGACGTGTTGAGTAAGAAGTTGCTGTGGACAAGATCAAAGAGGTTTTTGCCTGCTTTTTCCTCAAGGATTTTGATGGCTTCCTGTCTTACATTTAGGTCTTTCATCCATTTTGAGTTTATTTTTGTGTATGGTGTAAGAAAGTGGCCCAGGTTCATTCTTGTGCATGTCGCTGTCCAGTTTTCCCAGCACCACTTGCTGAAGAGACTGTCTTTTTTTCATTGGATATTCTTTCCTGCTTTGTCAAAGATTAGTTGGCCATACATTTGTGGGTCCATTTCTGGGTTCTCTCTTCTGTTCCATTGATCTGAGTGTGTGTTCTTGTGCCAGTACCATACTGTCTTGATGATTACAGCTTTGTAGTATAGCTTGAAGTCCGGGATTGTGATGCCTCCTGTTTTGGTTTTCTTTTTCAAGATTGCTTTGGCTATTCGGGGTCTTTTCTGATTCCATACAAATTTTAGAATTGTTTGTTCTAGCTCTGTGATGAATGCTGGTGTTATTTTGATAGGGATTGCATTGAATATGTAGATTGCTTTGGGTAGTATCAGCATTTTAACAGTGTTTGTTCTTCCTATCCCGGAGCATGGAATCTTTTTCCTTTTTTGTGTGTGTCTTCTTCAATTTCTTTCATAAGCTTTCTATAGTTTTCAGTGTATAGATTTTTCACCTCTTTGGTGAGATTTATTCCTAGGTATTTTATGGTTTTGGTGTAATTGTAAATGGGATAGATTCCTAGATTTCTCTTTCTGTTGCTTCATTGTTGGTGTATAGGAATGCAACTGATTTCTGTGCATTGATTTTATATCCTGCCACTTTGCTGAATTAATGAATCAGTTCTAGCAGTTTTTTTGTGGAATCTTTTGGGTTTCCCATATAGAGTATCATGTCATCTGCGAAGAGTGAAAGTTTGACCTCCTCCTGGCCAATTTGGATGCCTTTTATTTCTTTGTGTTGTCTGATTGCAGAAGCTAAGACTTCCAATACTATGTTGAATACCAGTGGTGAGAGTGGACATCCCTGTCTTCTTCCTGACCTTAGAGGGAAATCTCTCAGTTTTTCCCCATTGAGGATGATATTAGTGTTGGGTTGTTCATATATGGCTTTTATGATCTCGAGGTATGCTCCTTCTATCCTTACTTTCTTGAGGGTTTTTATGAAGAAAGGATGCTGTATTTTGTCAAGTGCTTTCTCTGCATGTATTTAGAGGATCATATGATTCTTGTCCTTTCTTTTATTGATGCGCTGAGTCATGTGAATTGTTTTGCGGATATTGAACCAGCCCTGCATCCCAGGTATAAATCCCACTTGGTCGTGGTGAGTAATTTTTTCAATGTATTGTTGGATCCAGTTGGCTAATATCTTGTTGAGGGTTTTTGCATCCATGTTCTTCAGGGAAATTGGTCTATAGTTCTCCTTTTTAGTGAGGTCTCTGGTTTTGGAATCAAGGTAATGCTGGCTTCCTAGAAAGAGTTTGGAAGTTTTCCTTCCATTTCTGTTTTTTGGAACAGCTTCAAGAGAATAGGTGTTAACTCTTCCTTAAATGTTTGGTAGAATTCTCCTGGAAAGCCATCTGGCCCTGGGCTCTTGTGTTTTGGCAGATTTTTGATTACTAATTCGATTTCCTTACTGGTTATAGGTCTGTTCAAATTTTCTATTTCTTCCTGTTTCAGTTTTGGTAGTGTATATGTTTCTAGGAATTTGTCCATTTCTCCCATATTGTCCATTTTATTGGCATATAATTGCTCATAACATTCTCTTATTATTGTTTGTATTTCTGCTGTGTTGGTTGTGATCTCTCCTCTTTCATTCTGGATTTTATTTATTTGGGTCCTTTCCTTTTTCTTTTTTGATCAAACTGGCTAGAGGTTTATCAATTTTGTTAATTCTTTCAAAGAACCAGCTTCTGATTTCATTGATCTGTTCTACTGCTTTTTGGTTTTGATAACATTAATTTCTGCTTTAATCTTTGTTATTTCCTGTCTTCTGCTGGGTTTGGGTTTTATTTGCTGTTCTTTTTCCAGCTCCTTAAGGCATAAGGTTAGGTTGTGTATCTGAGATCTTTCTTCCTTCTTTAGGAAGGCGTGGATTGCTATATACTTTTCTCTTATGACTGCCTTTGCTGTATCCCAGAGGTTTTGGGTTGTGGTGTAATCATTTTCATTGGCTTCCATATACTTTTTAATTTCCTCTTTAACTGCTTGGTTAGCCTATTCATTCTTTAGTAGGATGTTTTTCAGTCTCCAAGTATTTGTTACCTTTCCAAATTTTTTCTTGTGGTTGATTTCGAGTTTCATAGCGCTGTGGTCTGAAAATATGCATGGTATGATCTCGATCTTTTTGTACTTACTTAGGGCTGATTTGTGTCCCAGTATATGGTCTATTCTGGAGAAAGTTCCATGTGCACTGGAGAAGAATGTATATTCTGCTGCTTTTGGATGAAATGTTCTGAATCTATCTGTTAAGTCCATCTGGTCCAGTGTGTCATTCAAAGCCATTGTTTCCTTGTTGATTTTTTGATTAGATGATCTGTCCATTGCTGTGAGTGGAGTGTTGAAGTCTCCTCCTATTATGGTATTACTATTGATGAGTTTCCTTATGTTTGTGATTAATTGATTTATATAGTTGGGTGCTCTCACATTTGGTGCATTAATATTTACAATTGTTAGGTCTTCTTGGTGGATAGACCCCTTGATTATGATATAATGCCCTTCTGCATCTCTTGATACAGTCTTTATTTTAAAGTCTAGATTGTCTGATATAAGTATGGCTACTCCAGCTTTCTTTTGTCAACCATTAGCATGGTAGAAGGTTCTTCATCCCCTTACTTTCAATCTGAAGGTGTCTTTAGGTCTAAAGTGGGTCTCTTGTAAACAGCATACAGATTGATCTTGTTTTCTCATCCGTTCTGTTACCCTATGTCTTTTGACTGGAGCATGGAGTCCATTGACATTTAGAGTGAGTACTGAAAGATATGAATTTATTGCCATTATGATGCTTGTAGAGTTAGAGTTTCTGGTGGTGTTCTCTGGTCCTTTCTAGTCTTTGTTGCTTTTGATATATATATATATATATATATTTTTTTTTTCCGTCTTTCCTCCCCTCAGAGAGTCCCCCTTAAAATTTCTTGCAGGGCTGGCTTAGTGGTCACAAACTCCTTTAATTTTTGTTTGTTTGGGAAACTTTTTATCTCCTTTCTATTTTGAAAGACAGCCTTGCTGGATGAAGAATTCTTGGCTGCATATTTTTTGATTCAGCACGCTGAATATAGCCTGCCACTCCTCTCTGGCCTCAAGTTTCTGTGGATAGGTCTGCTGTGAACCTGATCTGTCTTCCCTTGTAGGTTGGGGACTTTTTTTCCCTTGCTGCTTCATGATTTTCTCCTAGCCTGAGTATTTTGTGAAGCTGACTATGATATGCCTTGATGGTGGTCGGTTTTTGTTGAATCTAATGGGGGTCCTCTGTGCTTCCTGGATTTTGATGTCTATGTCTTTCCCCAGGTTAGGAAAGTTTGCTGCTATGATTTGCTCACATAACCCTTCTACCCCTATTTCTCTCTCTTCCTCTTCTGGGACCCCTATGATTCTGATGTTTCTTTTTAATGAGTCACTGATTTCTCTAATTCTTAAATCATTCTCTTTTGCCTTAATCTCCCTCTTTTTTTATGCTTTGTTATTCTCTAAGTTTGTCCTCTATACCACTGATTCTCTGTTCTGCCTTGTCCATTCTTGCCGCTGCTGCATCCATCCATGATTGCAGCTCAGTTACAGCATTTTTAATTCCATTATGGCTATTTTTTACTTCTTTTATCTCTGCAGAAAGATATTCTAATCTATTTTCAACTCCAGCTAGTATTCTTATTATCGTGATTCTAAATTCTGGCTCAGACATGTTGCTTGTATCTGTGTTGGTTAAATCCCTGGCTGTCATTTCTTCATGCTCTTCTTTTGGGGTGAATTCCTTTTTTTTGTCATTTTGAAGGGAGAAAAGGAATTAATGAGGTAGAAAAATTAAAATTAAAAAAATATTAAAATTAAAAAATTAAACACACACACACACACACACCAAAATCGAATAAATGATGCTAGATTCTAGGTGTGTTTTGGTCTGGGTGTTGAAAGTGGTTTGACAGATTAGAGAAAAAAAGGGGGGGGAGGAAACTGCTTGAGAAGTTAAAAAAATGACTAAAATGAGATGATGGGAGTAAAATAGAATTTGAAAAAATATACACAAAAGTAATGAATAAAGTAAGAAAAAAAATAAAGAAAAATATTTTTAATAAAAAATAAAAATAAATACGAATCCTCTCTTTTTGTATTCAAGAAAAAGAAAAGAAATGAAAAACAGAAAGAAGATAAAAAAAGAAAAAAGGAAATCATTTTAAAATTTGAAAAAGTGAATACACTGTAGTAGACTAAAATAAAATGATGGAAGTAAAATAGAATTTGAAAAAATTTACACAAAAGTAAAAATTATAGTAATAAAAATTAAAGAAAAATATTTTTAATAGAAATTGAAAGTAAAAATGAAGTTTTTCTCTTGCTGCATTCAAGAAAAAGAAACGAAAAAGAGAAAAAAGAAAGAAAAGAAAAAAAGGAAATCGTTTGAAAATTCGAAAAGGTGAATATGCTAAAATAAAATGCTGGATGTAAAATAGAATTTGAAAATTTTACACAAAAGTAAAAAATATAGTAATAAAAATTAAGGAAAAATATTTTTAATAAAAATTGAAAATAAAAATAAATTTTTTCTCTTTCTGTATTCAAGAAAAAGAAAAGTAGTGTAAAAGAGAAAAAAAAAGAAAGAAAATTGAATAGATGGACCTGCTAACAGAATAAGGTAGGACTGACATTACTTCGTTTTCCCCCAGAAGTCAGTATATGTAGCGTTTCATAGTCCATAGACTAAGCCAGCAGTGAGACTTGTGTTATTGAAGAGTGAGGTTGGCCCACTTGAGCGGGGCTCAGTGTAATAGCTCCACTCTCCACTAGATGGCGCTGCTATCCTACTGGGGTGGATGGTTGCGGGGTTCCTAGGTGTGTATGCGCATGCGCCGGAGCAGTAAAGATGGCGCCACCCCTTACCCAATGTGTTCTCCCGGATCAGCAATTGCGCCCCTGTCCTCTGTCTTCAGCTTTCATCCACTCCCTGCTTTTTCACTCTCTGTGACCAGGCCCCAGGCCTCTCTTCCACGTTTTGACTCAGATGTGGTTGTTTCTGAAGGACTGCGGCTTTGACCTCTTCCGCCCCTCTGCGGGAGGGTCTCACCGAACAATGGCTGAATGAGCAATGGCTGAATGTCGGCTGCACCCAGGAACACTTGATGGACCCTGCTGCTGCCGGTGCCCTGAGACTGCGGCCAGGTGCCAGCGCGCCAAGTAAAAGTTCCTGAGACAGTGTAGCAGCAGTTTATCAGGGATTATGGAAAATCACAACACACATCTGGCACCAGGCTTCACCCTTAATGACTTTGTTCCAGCACCAGCAAATGTGGCCGCCTTCTGGGGTCTGCTGGGACCAGGTGGCCTCAACAGTCTCTACCAAATGTCCTTCCAGAAGTGGAACCGCTTTTCCCCGGGTGGCCTGAGAACCTCCTGGACCCCACTCTGTTCCTGGGGATTTGCCCTTCCCACCAGAGCACCGCCAGGTATCGAGCTGTGCAGTTGCAGACTGCGCTCCCCTTGTTTACAGTCTTAACGGAATTTAAACCCTCTCATTTCTCCCTTTTTAGTTTAGGCCCTGTGGCTGTTTCTAATTTTCTACTTTCTCTCCAGCTGCTTTTGGGGAGGGGTGATTTTCCCATATTCTCCCTCCCACCTCCAGTCTCCGTCCTCTCTCCGCTGACAAAAACACCTCCCTTCCTGCGCCTTCTCGCTCCCCAAGTTCACTTCTCCGTGTCGCGTACCTGCTGAATTCTGTGGTTCAGGTTGTGCAGATTGTTTTGTTAATCGTCCGGTCAGTTTTCTAGGTGTGTAGGATGGTTTAGTGTCGGTCTGGCTGTATCTCATGGACGCGAGACACACAAAAAACTTCCTTGCTGTTCTGCCATCTTGGCTCCTCCTTTATTTTTATTTTTTAATTTATTTCGAGAGGGGGTTGGTACAGAGAAAGCAAGGGAGACAGGAAATTTCAAGGAAGTTCTGCACTGTCAGCTGAAATCAAGAGTTGACACTTAACTGACTGAGCCACCCAGGTACCCCAATGGAAGGCGAATTTAAAGTGCAGGAGAGAGGGGCGCCTGGGTGGCTTAGTCGGTTTAACATCTGACTTGGGCTCAGGTCATGATCTCACAGTTTGTGAATTCAGATCCTCTGTCTCCTTCTCCCTCTGTACCTCCCCAGCTTGCACATGGGCTCTCTTTCAAAATTAAATAAACATTAAAAAAAAATTAAGTGCAGGAGAGAAAGGATGAACTGGGACCAATAAGCACAATCTGAACCCCACAAAGGTGAACTGAACACTGTGTCAGTTCTGTCTCTGGTCTTGGTCACATGGGTGTCCTGCAGGAGAAATTGGTAATTGGCTTAGGAGTTGGAAAAGGTAAAAGAGGATCCAGGTGAAGATGGAGCTGTTGCAGACCAACAAGGTAAGCCAGGAGGTGAATAAAAATGTATGGAAGCTATTAATAATAATAAAAAAAAAAAGGCTGTGGTGCCCATTTTTGCCCTTTAAATCTCATACAAGACTGTCTCTTGTGGCTCACTGTAACTGGAAAACATACAGGAAAGAGAATTCTGGGAAATGTAGTTCAGCCCAGCCAGTCGATACATTAAAAAACCACACAGGAGCACTTGGTTCCCTGGAAACTACTTGGACTCCATTTCATCAGTGCAAATCAGCAGTTATTAAAGAGAGTGGCAATGGGAAACCACCAAGAGCAGAGCTGGTCAAGCGGCAGGATCTTGAGTCCCATGAAGCAGGCAGTAGTTGATAGGAGACCCTTAAGTACTTGCACTTAACATGAATTACTGGCCCAATGGAAATAGAATATTAGCACTCTAGATACAGAAGTTTAGCTTCCAGTATAGCAGCTTCAGTAGACAGAGTGGAAAGATACTATAGAGAAGAAGTTCTTCTGCTTGGATTTTTCAGTGTTTCCATATCTTTCTCATGGGTCCTAAAATTCTGGTTTACTAAAATTTGTATTAACTAGACTTTGACTGAAATGAAAATATAACAACAACCTGGGGATAATGAAGGAACCAAGTAGAATATACCTTCCCTGATTACAGGGGAAACCAGGCCTGATAGTACCTTTTTATTTTAAGGACAATGAGTAGAAAGAAAGTGAACACTGGGGATAAGAAAAGATTCCAAAAAATGGAAAAATGGAGAAAACAGTTTCAAGATGGGTAAGAAGAACAGGCTTTTAAAATAGATTTTCGGCAAGAACAGGACATCTGCTTAGTGTTCTCAAAACAATCCTTAAACTTATTCTATAAAATAAGACATAAAAGATAATATAAAATAGCAGACTGAGATGGAAAGAAAGCTGATTGAGAGGCAGGCAGAAATATAGAAACGAAGTGGGGTAGATTAAGGAAAAACACAAACAGTAAAATCTCATATATTAAATCTGTATTAAAAACAATAAAGTTCATGGGGCGCATGGGTGGCTCAGTCGGTTAAGCGTCCGACTACAACTCAGGTCATGATCTCGCGGTCCGTGAGTTCGAGCCCCGCGTCGCGCTCTGTGATGACATCTCAGAGCCTGGATCTTGTTTCAGATTCTGTGTCTCCCTCTCTCTCTGACCCTCCCCCGTTCATGCTCTGTCTCTCTCTGTCTCAAAAATAAATAAACGTTAAAAAAAAATTTTAAAAACAATAAAGTTCAGACTTATTTTTGCAATTTTGATACTTGATATTGTGGGATGTTTAAAACAGATACATAGTGGAGAGATCAATGTAATAATCACCATTTAATCATTCAACTTAGTTACCAATATTTTGTGAACTATTTCATTTTTTAAATGTTTTATTTTTTACAGTTTATTTATTTTTGAGAGAGGAGAGAGAGAGAGAGAGAGAGAGAGAGAGAGAGAGAGAGAGTACGAGCAGGGGAGGGAGCAGAGAGAGAGAGGGAGAGACTCCTAAGCAGATTCCTTGTTATTAGTGCAGAGCCTTATGTGGGGCTTTGATCCCACAAACCATGAGATCGTTACCTGAGCTGAAATCAAGAGTTGGACACTTAACCAACTGAGCCACCCAGGGGACCCTGTACTAAAATATTTTAAATCAAATCCTAAAGACAATATAATTTCACCTGTAAATACTTCAATAAGTATCTCTTTCACGTGAAGTCATTCTTTCTTCTTTTTTATTTTATTTTTTAATGTTTATTTATTTTTGAGAGAGACAGAGAGAGAATCTGAGTGGGGGAGGTGCGCAGAGAGAGAGAGAGAGACAGAGGATCTGAAGCAGGCTCTGCACTGACAGCAGGGAGCCTGATGAGGCTTAAACTCACCAGCCTCAACTCAAAAATGACCTGAGCTGAAGTCAGATGCTTACCTAGTGAGCCACCCAAGAGCCCCCTTTCTTCTTAAAAAAAAAAATGTAACCACAATTCCATCATCACACTGAATAAGACTTATAATACTTACTTAATACATCAAATACCTGGATGATGTTCAGATTTCCTTAACTGTCTCAATAATTATTTCTTCAAGTACTTGGCTTATGTAATCAGAATATGAAACAGATCCACACATTATTTTTAAGTGATATGTCAATAAAGAATTGAACTGACACCAAAGGAAATCAAATTAGTAATATGGAGGAAATATATGAGAAACTTGCTAAAATTACAAAGGAAAGGATAAAGAGATGAAAATGACAAGCGAGAAGCTGGTGATAATGTAAGGCAGAGCATAGAGAGACTATATATGGATGGCTAGTGTTACGAAGATAAATCATGAACACTTGAAACACAAGCAATAATCAAAGATACAACAATGAAAAATGATTTTAATAAATCATTAAATCATTAATAAATCATTATAAAGAACTGTGTCTGCAGATGGAAAGGGTTAACTGAAAATTAATGAAAATATACTAATATGTGAGCTAGGGATTTTCAACTTCAGGTTCTCCATAGATGAGTTTCAGGATACTAATGTAATTTTAAAAATTAGAGCGAAAAAAAAGTATGTGGCCATATTTAATCTATATCTTGACCCTAAAAGTTTTCTTTGAGATATATCAAGAGAGAGGTTCTTAATCCTTTTTATAGGTCTTATATCCCCATAAGAATTTAATTAAAGTTACTGCTTTTCACTCCAGAAAAATGTGCATATATTTACTTTTTAACCAAATGCCAAACTAGTACTCCACTTCAGGTACCAATTTCTCTTTTAGTTAACTACTGCTGTATAATGAAATGTCCAAAACTAAGTGGATTAAAACACAGAAATTAATTATTTCTCATGATTTTGTAGGCTGGCTGGGAGATTCCTCTGCTGGTTTCACATTGGTTAAATCAGTGCAGGAGCTGGCTGGGCTAAAAGTCACAAATCATCTCACTCTTATGTCAGATAGTTGGTTCAAACTGTTGGCTGGGGCATCTCGATTTTCCTCGGTGGGGTCTCTCATACTCTAATTTGGAGGGCACAAGCTATGACCCACAGGTTAAAACCAGTCCTTGGCCTATTTTTGTAAATACCTGATTTATTGGAACACAGCCACATTCATTTGTTTACATGTTTTCTATAGCTGCTTTCACATTACAATTGAAGAATCAAATAGTTATAACAGAAACTGTACAGGGGCACCTGATTGGCTCAATCAGTGGACCATGGGACTCCTGATCTTGGGGTTGTGAGCTTGAGCCCCATGTCAGGTGGAGAGATTACTTGAGAATAAAATCTTTAAAAAACAAACAACCCCGCCCCCCCAAAAAACCTCAAAGACTAAACAGCCCCACAAAGCCAAAAATATTTACCATGGGGATCTTGACAGAAAAAGGTGTTGGACCCCTACTTTGGTTCACTGATCTCTAAAAAAAAATTTTTTTAATGCTTATTTATTTTTGAGAGAGAGAGAGAGACAGAGCATGATCAAGGGAGGAACAGAGAGGGGGAGACACAGAATCGGAATAGGATCCAGGCTCTGAGCTGTCAGCACAGATCCCTACATGGGGCTTGTACTCATGAACCATGAGATCATGACCTGAGCCAAAGTCGAATGCTTAACCGACTGAGCCACCCACGTGCCCCTGGTTCACTGAACTTTAGATCATAGGTTGGCACATGGGAGAAGCCTTATTCATATCTGAATCAGATGCAGATAATAAAATATTAGATCTGATAGTTGTATCAAACTTTTAGAGGTCTTGAGAGGGAGTTAAGTGTCTTATATATGTTGGAGAAATGTAAATAATTATGGCCAGATAGTGGATGGGAGTAAATATGGCCACAAATTCTTGGGGGGATATCCCATCAAAAATTGTAATCTAATTTCTCACCCATTCAGTCTGAGTGGGTGTTGTAGCGACCAATAGAATGTGGTGGAAGTGAACACTGCCACAAAAAGAATCCAGTCTAGCCAAATGGAGGATGAGAGGCCTCATGGAGGAAAGTAGACTCCACACCTGACAGCCAGGAACAACTGCCAGACACGTGAGTTAGGTCACTGTGTATCTTTCGGCCCAGCTGATCGTTCAAGTAAATGCAGTTGTTCAAGGGTGCCACGTGAAGCCAGCAGAGAAACTGCCTAGCTCACTCATGGAACCCTGACAAATAATAAATCATTGCATCTTTAAGCCACTATATTTTGGGGGGTTTTGCTAAATATAAAATATTCGCTAATTATAAAACATAAAAAATTCTAGAAGCATTTAGATAGAATTAAGTTGTCTTTGAAGAAATAAGCCATGTTATTCTCAGATATACAAAATTAAGTATCTGATGACAATAGGGTGATTGTCTACAGAATTTAGAGGAAAATAGTAATGTTAAGATGTAAAATGTAAACATTTTTAAGAATGTATCTTAGAATCAATGAAACACAGCAAGTCTGGGGAAAGTAGGATCCAGATAGCTCTTGGAATCTCAGAAGTAAACATTTAAGGACTTTTTCTTTGGGTCTTAGTATTTGACTAAAATAGGTTCTTATTGTCTAAGATTCTTATTGTCTATTCTTATTCTCATGCCCCTGTTAAGGACACATAAGGTAAAAAATAAACACGTATTCTTTAAGAATAATGAACAGCTTCAAAGTAGTATTGTGCATGCTGGCAAGTCTGAAAGTTAAAGAAAAAGTGTTTCATTGTGAATATATTCTCTTACATGCTCCATACAGTACATAACATTCTAAAAGCTAATGATATTTTTAAAAGATGGTAATAAAATCCTACAATTCTAATGGTTTTAATATTTTCTTTTCTTTTGTGAACATTTACGAACCTTTGTCTTTTAGCTTTTCAAAATGTTTCCAACACATCAGACAGATGATAACATAAGTGATAAAGTAATGGTTAATATACAAATTAATAAAATTTAAAACTTGTTTCCGTCAACATTAAAGGTTTATTATTGAGTTCTTCTTAAAGGAACATTGTATTAGAGACATATAAAAGCTTAATTAGCCTGATGGTTTTGTGATAAGTATTTAATTTGGATATCTTCCTACTTTGATGGAATTTTATTAAGGTAATTATAGAAAATTTATTTTTATTTATTTAATTTTGATAATTAACTTTTTTTTAAGTTTACTTATTTTGAGAGAGAGAAAGAGCACGTGTGCAGGCATGAGTGGGCAGGGGAGGGACAGAGAGAAAGGGAGAGAACCCTAAGCAGGGTCCACACTGTCAGCACAGAGCCTCACTTGGGTCTGGAACTCATGAACAGTGAGATCATGATTGAGTCAAAATCAAGAGTTGGACACTTAACTAACGGAGCCACCTAGGTGCCCCTAGACAATTTGTTTTTAGACAGTTTCAAACACAGTGCTATATTTTTGTTTTGAAAATTTTTATATCATATTACTATATAACTCATTGAGAACAGTGGTAACTAGAAATATAGGTCATAAATCACTTTTCTTAGCCTACCAAAACATAAAACCCAGCAAACATTATTTAAAACCAAAAAGGTATTGTAGGGGTGCCTGGGTGGCTCAGTTGGGTAAGCATCTGCTTCAGCTCAGGTCATGATCTTGCAGTCCATGAGTTCAAGCCCCACGTCAGGGCTCTGTGCTGACAGCTCAGAGCCTGGAGCCTGCTTTGGATTCTGTGTCTTCCTCTCTCTCTGCCCCTCCCCCTGCTTGCACTCTGTCTCTCTGTGTTTCTGTCTCTCTTTCAAAATAATAAATAAACATTAAAACATTTTTTTAAACCAAAAAGCTATTATATCAGTCAGTACAGATTATGCAGTGGTAACAACAACAAAAAATCTCAACGCCTTAAAACAACATGTCCATTGTGATTCAGCAGGGTGTTCTGCTCACTGTGACAACTGGGAAATCCAGGCCGTGAGAGCAGGCAAAGTCTCTAACATAGCCCATTTCCATGCCAGAGGACATTAAAAGTGCCACATTTCATTTCTGCCAACAATTCATAGGCCAGAAATAGACACATGGCCTCACTGAACCATGAAGGGGCCAGGATGGACATTCCTAACATGCTCCAGAAGTGTGAAAGTATTTGATGAATGGCATTAATGACTACAACACTCTTTTCTATAGGCTTTGGGATAGAACTTCAATTAAACATAGCTTTTGTCATTTCTTTCAAGACCAGTTCTACTCCATTAGGGACAAGGGAATTAGTCCATCGCAGTAGAGACTAGACTGGTAGAACCCCAATGGTGTTGCCTGGAAGACTGTAGTGAAAAGCAACTTAGACTTGTACAGACATGGCAGATGAAACACTCAGTCACAAACCTTATCAACCATTTTGGCTCCCACTTTTCTCCTAGAGTTAAAAACTGGGATACAATTTCAGTTTATAGGGGATGAGCTTTTACGACTCCGGTCTGGATGTTGATTCACCCAGATTGATTAACCAGAGAACTAGTTTTTCTAGGGTAAGCAAACTCTGAAAGCTTACCCAATGATTGCATAAGACAAAGCAGTTAGACTTTCCTGGTGGCTCCACTGTTATACTTCGTTGCCCTCATCCTTCAACTTCCTTAGGTTTTTTTTTTTTTGTCCTCTGCTTCTGCCCTCCTGACTTCCCCATCCTGTCTGTCAGACTCCAGAGAATTTTTCCCTCCCCCAGATATACCAGCCCAAACTCTCATCCCCGAGGCCAGAGGAACATGGGCTCCAGTGGATAAGGGTGGTCTGTAGAGGTAGGCATCGTGATCACTTACCAGCAGCAGGGCAGGCAGTCAGGGCCAGTGAAAAAACTCTAGGTCCACTATTTGCCCAGATAGCACTTTTGTACAAATTAGAAAAGGGTACTCCCTCCTTCCTCCAGAATAGATGTAGTTCCATATTCTAGGTATAGAAAATTTTTGTGACTCTGTAACAGGAAAGAAAGGTTAATAACAAGTGTGTGAGTCCATTGTCTGTGCTCAATAAGGTGAGAGTCAGTTAAGCATAGAGGTGCCTGAGTTCACTCTCAGTGGATCACTTGAGCCCCAGTTTCCTTATGTGTAAAATGGGGATGATAAGCTGTTATGAAGATAAAATGAGATGTGTGTAAAACTTCTTATTCTCAGCTCCTTCAGACACCACAGTGGGAATTCAATAAAATAGTTTTCCTTTCCTTCCTTTTGCACAGGAAAAGTCCTTACACTGCAGCAGCTGGGGCCCATTGTCTTCAGGAGTACTGAAAGGAGGAGACACCACTGAAATGACTCCCAAATTTGTTCCCCCAAGCACTCTACACCCACTAAAGGGGTTATCTTTCAGGGTCATTCTTGTGGAAATCATGGCAGTCTAGTCATCTCTCAAACTCTCTTGTGCCATTCTTTTGCAGTCAACTCTTCTTACTCTTAGCCCCTGGCAACCACAGATCTATTTTCTGGCCCTATAATTTTACCTTTTCCAGAACTTCATATAAATGGAATCACATAATATATAGCCTTTTGAGTGTGGTTTCTTTTACTTAGCATAATGTGTTTGAGATTTATCAATTTTGTTACATGTCCCAGTGGTTCATACCTTTTTACTGCTGAGGAGTATTCCTTTGTATGGATGTACCATAGCTTGTTTATTCATTACTTCACCAGTTAAAGAACATATGGGTTGTTTTCAGGTGTGTGTGTGTGTGTGTGTGTGTGTGCGCGCGCGCGCGCATGCAATTAAGAACAAAGCTCCCAGCAGCATGTAAATACCGATTTCTGTGTTTAATCACACAATCACTAATCAGTCATTAGTATTCATTTTTCTTAGCTACCTCTCTAGGCATGGGATTGCATGCTGGGTCATATTATAGGTTTATATCTAACTTTATAAGAAGTTATATATAACCATATATATATATATGTATATATATATGAAATTATATATAACCATATATATATATATATATATAAATTCATAACAGACTGAATAACTCATAATTCAGATTATTGGGAACCTGGTTTTGGCCATAGAGGATGAATACAGTGTATTCAGAAAACTATAATGTTTGGTTCAGTTTCAAGGATAGGCAAGAACAATAACTTAGACTTGGTTCAAGTTTGCCTTTACTTTAATTTATTAAAGCAACCAACAAGCAGAGCAAAGTTTATACCCATGATAGAGATACAGGTAGATAGATATGGCTTCCCATTGTCTCCTTCACATCACACTAGAAGTTTAATGCCTTCCTGTTAGCTTGCTGAAAGTAAGATACTCCACCCAACTGGAGAAGTGAAGCCTTTTAAACTTCCAGCCACACCAGCACACTGTGTGTGCTATATCATCCATGCCTAATATCCAGGTTCTGGACATTCAAGTTCTGTCTATGACAACACTGGCAAAAATCCCCTTATCAACCCCCATCCCCCCCCTCCACCCACTCTCTATCATATCCATTGGGCAAGTCTAGCTTTGGGCTACCCAATTCTCCCTGTCCCACATTGCCTGTTTCCTCCACCTGACAGAGAACAGCTTAAAGTGATCACAAATCAAGTGTTTTTTTTCTGGACTCTCCTGGGATATCTGTACCTATATAAAAGTACTTTTCAACCAAAAAATATTCAGCAAGCATCCAGTGTTTTTGTTGTTATACACAGTTATTTTGATTTGTCCTAGTTCTTGCTACTGATTTGAATAATCTCTTCTTTGTAACTCAGTTCTTCTTAAGGACTGGGAAAATCCTACTAGATTTTAATAAATATTACACGTATTTCTTAAAGAACATTTGGATAACAAATTGAAACCAGCCTATGAACATTACTTATTTGAACTTAAAGTTTTGAATTTCTTATTTATTGTATAATCCCGTCCAATGGCACAGATTCTAATACATCCTAGATTCACAGAATTAAGTGTTACAGAGTTTATTTTTGCAGCGATAATCCCTACTAGTTTGAGTGAATGAGTCTTTCCTCAAGTCATATCTCTAAGTTCAGAAGCTCGTATCATTCAGTGATCTTTTTTATTTTTTGTAACACTATTTAAATTTAACAAATTGCTGCATGTGACTTATTTTGAATTTAATTACAGAGCCAAAATGCCACATATAATTATGGATGTAAGTAGCAGTCAATTCTTTATTCTGATGGCTTGAGAAAGGCTACAAAGTGTAGCATAGTCTTTCTACATAATCTCCTATGAGCCTTCTCTTCCCACCATTAAATCAGTGCTGACAAATGAAGTATCAGAATAGCAACTAATAAGAGGTCATGCTTTTGTGAGGAGCCCACCCCCTCGCTTCTCATTCATGTTGATGCTAATGGGATGCCATTTAACACAGCTCCGGAAAATTCATAAAATCAGCCTGCTTGGGAAGAACATTTGATCAAAGATGGGCAAATCATAGCACTCCAGGGGGTGGTTTAAAATAAGTAGTAAGATGACATATTTCCCTTTATTATGAGTTAAAGCTCTAAAGTATATTTTCATTCTCTGGGGGAAGAGACTCAGCAATCTGAACCACAACAGGCAAACGTAAAGAAAACAACTACTTCATTGATGATAACTCTAGTTTTAATGCTATACCATACAACTAGTGGGTTCTAAAATGGAACTTTGGGTGCCCTCTACTCTCTGGGATTTAGGCTGTAGAAGTAATTTTTCTGGGGTTCTTCACTGAATGAGAGGTCTGATTACACATATGGAGATTAGTTTACTAGCTGTGAGGCCTAGGGCAGGTTATTTAACTTCTCTGAGTCTCAATTTTTCTATTTGTATTTTAGAGATAATAATTGCCCATAAGATTGTTGTGTTGATTAGCTGAATGTGTGTAAAGCACTCAGCAAGCACAGTGCCTGGTGCATATCAATGGCCAATAATGGCAGTTGTTAGTATTAACTTATATTTAGCTTCTCTCTATTGCTTTTTTCTAGTTCAGGTCCTGCAACCAGACAAATAATATATGTTTAGGGACTGTTTACGTAACCAAAGATTTTTTTTAAATATATTTTTTAATGTTTGTTTGTTTGTTTGTTTATTTATTTATTTGTTTTTGAGAGAGAGACAGAGTGTGAGTGGGGGAGCAGCAGAGACAGAGGGAGACACAGAACCTGAAGCAAGCTCCAGGCTCTGAGCTGTCAGCACAGAGCCCGATGCAGGGCTTGAACCCATAAACCAAGAGATCACGACCTGAGCCAAGTCAGATGCTTAACTACCGAGGCACCCAGACATCCCTGTAGCCAAAGTTTTGATACTGGCAGCAACTTTGTCCCAGTGCTGTGAACTCTGAGGGACTCTGGTGCTGTCAGGTTGGAGCTACTATAACAAACATACCATATACCGGGTGGCTTAAACAACAAACATTTCTCACAGTTCTGAAGGCTGGGGAGTCCAAGATCAAGGTGCCAACAGATCCAGTGTCTGGTGAGATCTGCTTCCTGGTTTGCAGATGGCCAACTCCTCAGTGTATCCTAATGTGGCAGAGAACAGAGAGAGAAGAAGCAAGTTTTCTTGGGACTCTTGTTATAATGGCACTAATCCCATTCATGAGAGCTCCACCCTCGTGACCTAATTACCTCTCAAAGGCCCCACCTCCAAACATCATCATGTTAGGTATTAGGCTTCAACATATGAATTTGGGGAGGTCACAAACATTCACATTATAGCAGCAGCCCTATCTGGGGTCACCTCTCTTCTTAACCCCTGCCTTGATATTTTTCATAAAATAAGCAGATTTTCATAAAAACTTAAACTTTTCATAATTTATTAGGCAAATTTTCCAACTTATGGAAATGAGGGAGGATGTCATAAAACAAATCATAACTTCATACTTTAGTAGTTGTCCCTACTCAGATTTTCATGTATTAAATGCATTTTTAAAAAGAAAACTTGTGATGTTCTTGAATGAGCTTTAGAAGGCTACTCTAGAAGGAATAAAAATAGAAAGTCGCAAAAAGGAAGAGAAAAGGAGAGGTTAAGAAGAGAAGAGCTAGAATTAGATTTTTATGTCCAACAGAGGCTCATATCCATTGATTTTATTTTTAAACACTTTATTGAGATGTAATTTCCATACCCTAAAAATTTCCATTGTGAATATGCAATTCAATGGTTTTAGTGTATTTGCAGAATTGTTCAGCTGTCCAATTTTAGAACATTTCCATAAGCTTGGAAAGAAACCTCATGTCCATTAGCAGTCACTCCCCATTCCTTCCCCCAGCCCTAATCAATCACCAATCTACTTTCAGTCTGTACAGATTTGCCTTTTCTGGGCATTTCCTATGAGTTGAATCATACAACATGTGGTCTTTGTGTTTGGCTTCTTTCACTTAGTATCATGTTTTTGAGATTTGTCCAGGTTGGATCATGTATCAGTTCTTCACTCCTTCCATTGGATTTTTTTTAAGTTTACTTATTATTTATTTTGCAAGAGAGAAAGCGCACCCACAGGGGAGGGGCAGAGAGAGAGAGACAGAGAGAGAGAAACCTAAGCAGGCTCCATGCTCAGTGCAGAGCCCAATGTGGGGCTCGAACTCACCAACCATGAGATCATGACCTGAGCTGAAATCAAGAGCTGGTCACTTAACCAACTTAGCCACCCAGGCACCCCTCCATTGGTTTTTTTAAAGAACATTTTATAATTTATTTTAATTTTCAGGTAAAAGAGTCTGATTTTAAGTCTGTGCTGAGAAATATAAGACATGAGATTTAGTAACTTATAAAACAATAACTTATAAAATCTGCACAAACTAGTGTACTTCAATCAAGCCCCAGGGTCTTGAATAAAAAGAGGAAATAGTTTCAAACAGACAGAAGAATTGACCATTAAAGGATATTTAGGGTTTCTTGGTACTAATATTAGCTGAGAAAAAATGTCCTGGATAGAGGAATTACAAAAGATAGAAAAGAGAACCTATTTCCTTGGACAATTAGAACAGAGCTTAGGGTAATGAAAGCCTCTTTTTGGGTGCTAGATAGTGAAATCTCAGCACTGAAAGTTTCCAGGGACTCTTGGAAGAAATGTGAGGAATCAATAACTAATATAAGATATAGTCACAATCTATTCAAGGAAGCATGGTGGGCAAAATTTGTCAAGGAGACAATCTCATTTCCCATTTTTAAAAACAGACTTTACTTTTTAGAGCAGTTTTAGGTACACAGCAAAATTAAAGGAAAGGTACAGAGATTTCCTATATCCCCTGCCCCTATGCATGCATAGGTTCCCCATTATCAATATCCCCCACCAGAGGGGTACATTTGTTACAAGTGATGAAACTACACTGACATAACCTTGTCACCCAGAGTCCATACTTTAAATTAGAGTTCACTCTTCATGTTGTGCATTCTATGGGTTTGGACAAATATATCATGACATGTATCTACTGTTATAGTATCAAACAAAGCAGGGTCACTGCCCTAAAAATCTTCCGTGCTCTGCCTATATTCATTCCTCTCTCCCCACTAACTTCTGGTAACCACTCATCTTTTTATTTTTTATTTGTTTGTTTTTTAAGTAAACTCTGCCCCCAATGTGGGTTTCGAACTCATGACCCCAAGATCAAGAGTCCCAAGCTCTACTGCCAGCCAGGGGCACCCGACTAATCTTTTTATTATCTCTGTAGTTTTGCCTTTTCTACTATTTCATTTAGTGAAATTGTACAGTTTGTAGACTTTTCAGATTGCTTCTTTCTTTCACTAATATATATTTAAGTTTCCTCCATGGCTTTTCATGGTTATTTATTTATTTTTAGTGCTGAATAATATTCCATTGTCTGGATGTACCACAGTGTATTTATCCATTCACCTACTAAAGGACATCTTGATTGTTTCCAAGTTTTGGCAATTGCTAATAAAGCTGCTTTAAACATCCATGTGCAGGTTTTTCTGTGGCATGAGTTTTCAACTCCTTTGGGTAAACACCGAGGAGCTTGATTGATGGATCACATGGTGAGAGTGTTTAGTTTTATATTTAGTGCCTTTAGTGGCACTGAATTCCTGCTGTTGGAACAAAGTGTCTGGCATTTTAATTTTTCACTGTACCCTGAAAATTATGCACTGGCCTTGCCAGGAACCCATTTAAGGGACAAGGAACTGAGCTGGTGACTAGGAGCTACATCTTGGCTGGGAAGGAACAAAATAGCCAAATGAGGGTCAACCTTGGAGGTCGTGGATATCTAACTGAGGCAAAACTTATGGTAGGATAGCTGATGTGTGGACATGAACATAAAGGAGAATTAAAGAATACATAGATATCTTGCCACATTTTGGTAGTTCTAAATGTTCAATGCTGGATTTAATTAATTAATTTATTTGTTTTTATTATATGAAATTTATTGTCAAATTAGTTTCCATACAACACCCAGTGCTCATCCCAAAAGATGCCCTCTTCAATGCCCATCACCTACCTTCCCCTCCATCCCACCCCCCATCAACCCTCAGTTTGTTCTCAGTTTTTAAGAGTCTCTTATGCTTTGGCTCTCTCTCCCACTCTAACCTCTTTTTTTTCTTTTTTTTTTTCCTTCCCCTCCCCCATGGGTTTCTGTTAAGTTTCTCAGGATCCACATAAGAGTGAAACCATATGGTATCTGTCTTTCTCTGTATGGCTGATTTCACTTAGCATCACACTCTCCAGTTCCATCCACGTTGCTACAAAGGGCCATATTTCGTTCTTTCTCATTGCCACGTAGTACTCCATTGTGTATATAAACCACAATTGCTTTATCCATTCATCAGTTGATGGACATTTAGGCTTTTTCCACAATTTGGCTCTTGTTGAAAGTGCTGCTATAAACATTGGGGTACAAGTGCCCCTCTGCATCAGTACTCCTGTATCCCTTGGGTAAATTCCTAGCAGTGCTACTGCTGGGTCATAGGGTAGGTCCATTTTTAATTTTTTGAGGAACCTCCACACTGTTTTCCAGAGTGGCTGCACCAGTTTGCATTCCCACCAACAGTGCAAGAGGGTTCCCGTTTCTTCACATCCTCTCCAATGCTGGATTTAATTTAAAGAGGAACAATGAGGGGTGCCTGGGTGGCTCAGTCCGTTGAATGTCGAACTCTTGATATCGGTTCAGGTCATGATCTCATGGTTGTGCAATTTAGCTGAGCACAGAGGCTGGTTGGGTTTCTCTCTCTCCCTCTCTCTTTGCCCCTCCCCCGCTTGCGTGTGCATGCATGCTCTCTCTCTAAACAAATAAATAAACTAAAAAAAAAAAAAAGGAACAATGAGCTGCTACTATGATTTTCAACTCCTTCCAGTCTTTTTTGCTTTAACAGCCTAAGTTAGTTACCTTTATTCTTCTAACTCAACAGTCTTGAGGGCCCAAATGGCCAAACAGTGAATCTCTGAGAGGTTTAAAACTATGGCCCACAGGCCAACCTCTGCTGCCTGTTTTCATAAACAAACTTTTGTTGGAACAGGGTTATACCCATTAGTCTATTTTTTGTCTACGTCTGCTTTTACAGTGCAACAGCACAGTTGAATAGTAGACAGGGAGACCACACAGTTTACAAAGCTGAAAATATTTACTACCAGCCTTTTACAGGAAAAATTGTTTGCGCTGTTTAAAAACACAGGCCAACATACATCTAGTTTCAGAAGAAAAATATTGTGAAATAAGCACCATATCACAATTTTGTCCATTTACTATTGTCATTCATTCATGGAAATAAAGCATACTTTTCTCATTGTTCTGTTCTCAAGGCAAGTTAAAAGTGTAAAACATTACACAAAGTGATTCAACCCCAAATAGAACTTTTAAGCTGAAGAGTCCTCTCATAGTGCAAATTCATTTCAACCTTAAACTGTTGGAGGAAATTAGGTATAAAACCCCTTGTTGTAAATCTCCATTTTTCTTTATATTTCTTTAAAATTATAAAACTAAGGTTTGGGACTTCAAATTTTTTTTATGTTTTTTTGTTTTTGAAGGAGAGAGAAATAGAGTGTGATTGTGGGAGGGGCAGAGAGAGAGGGAGACACAGAATCTGAAGCAGGCTCTAGGCTCCCAGCTGTCAGCACAAAGCCCAACACAGGGCTTGAACTCACAGACCACAAGATCATGACCTGAGCCAAAGTTGGATGCTTAACCAACTGAGCCACCCTGGTGCCCTAGAGCTGGGACTTCAAACTTCAGTGCACTCTGAGGAATATTCTCATTTGAGTTTCAAAGGTGGCACAAAATTAGCTTCAAAATCCTTTGAATTACACAGGGATAAATCATTCTCATTTTACAGTTGAGGTAACTGAACATCAGAGTTAAGGGTATATTTAAAGTTCAGTGTTAGTAGGGGGCAAGTTTTTAAAAATTTTTTATGTTTTTTATATTTGAGAGAGAGAGAAAGAGCATGAGTGAGCACGAACAGGGGAGGGGCAGAGAGACAGAACAGAGACAGAATGTGAAGCAGGCTCCAGGCTCTGAGCTGTCAGCAGAGCCCATTGCGGGGCTCGAACCCACGAACTGTAAGATCATGACCTGAGCTGAAGTCAGATGCTTAATCCACTGAGCCATCCAAGCACCCCCAAGTTTTTTTTAATGTTTATTTTTTCATTTTGAGAGAAAGCATGAGCAGGGGGAGGGCGGCGAGAGAGGGAGAGAGAATCCCAAGTAATCTCCATGCTGTCAGCATGGAGTCTGATGTGGGGCTCAATCTCACAAAGCTTGAGATCATGACCTGAGTCGAAATCAAAAGTTGGATGCTTAACCAAATGAGCCACTCAGGTGCCCCAGTAAGTGACAAGTTTGATCTTAATCCAAATATTGTTGCCTGGTTCAGTGGTATTTCTAACTGCCTGTTAACATCTATTTTGTTTTACGGTTAATCGTCGCATATACTGTTTTTAGTTCCTGAGAATCTGTCATTTGCCAGGTGGTTTATCTACAGTGATATTTGATTCTCACACAATTCTTTGAGATGGTTGGTATTATACATATTTTATAGAGGGAGAAACTGGAATCAGCAAGGCTAAGTAACTTATACAAGATCATACAACCAAGTAAATCTGTCTGACTCCAAAGTGCAGACTCTTTCTACTCCACCACTGCTGGGCTTCAGTGCAATGCTAGATTAAAATTTGATGATTCGGGGCGTCTGGGTGGCTCAGTCGGTTAAACATTGGACTTTGGCTCAGGTCATGATCTCACGGTTCACGAGTTCCAGCCCTGTGCAGGGCTCTGTGCTGACAGGTGGGAGCCTGGAGCCTGCTTCAGATTCTGTGTCTCCCTCTCTCTCTCTCCCCCTGCTTGTGCTCTCTCTGTCTCTCTCTCTCTCAAAAATAAATAAAAACATTAAAAAATTTTTGATTATTCAAAGGGAAAAGGAATTTGTTCGAAGTCTATGATAATGTAGAAAAACTTTTAACTGTTTAATAATCAAACTACTCATTATAATTTTTTACTTACACAAATACTGAGTAAATATAGATGATCAAAAATTAAGTAAATAAAAGCAATAAAGAAAGAAATGATTTTTTTAAGTTCAAGATTTGAGATTTGGCACAGATTGATCTATCACTCATGTAGGTAATTAGCTATCTGGCTTCTAGCAATGCAGTAGCTAACATGCACAGGGACAGGAAAAGTAACAAAACAATTCATTAAACTTGGTTATTGATAAATAACTATTATTTATTTGTTTTTTTATCTTGTCACATATTCCTGTCAGTTAGGATGGCAATTTCATGAATATACTTTACTAATTTTCTCCACAGGGAGTCAGTCATACTCAATAAATCACCTAATACTGTCTATAATTAAAAGTATTAGAAATTCTTCAAGCTGATAATGATTCTTCACATCAGAGTCCTCATCAAAGTTATGGCTCGATAGTTTCACCAATTTTTTTGGCCCTATTATTGTTATGGTTTGTCTTAGGTTGTAAAAGAGAAGATCTTTTGTAGGGTAACCAATTGTCTAGTTGCCCAGGACTGCGGGTTCCCCCGCATGCAAGACTTTCAGTGCTAAAACCAGAACAAGAGGAAAATTTAAAACAGTAAGATACTGCATAATGGAGTACTGGAATTTTTTAGAAATATTTTTAAATGTTTATTTATTTTTGACAGAGAGCACCCATGTGAGCGGGAAAGGGGCAGAGAGAGGGGGACAGAGAATCCGAAGCAGTCTCCACGCTGTCAGTGCAAAGCCTGACGTGGGGCTTGAACCCACAAATCATGAGATCATGACCTGAGCCAAAGTCAGATGCTCAACTGACTGAGCCACCCAAGCATTCCTGGAGTACTAGAATTTAAAAAATATGGGTCTCTAATGTCATTTTTTGGTCTCCAATTATTGAGAATAAGGCAATTTAATATTTCATCTAAAAAGTGAGAATATTAGTATCTATTTTATATCTTTTTAAAATTTGAGTATAATAGACAATGAAACACAGTGCTACATTAGTTTCAGGTGCTTATATCTTTTTTTAATAAGTTATAAAATGTATCTTATATTTTTTAAGGAAAATGGAGATTTCAACTATAAACTATTTACAGAGGATATCCATACCTCTGGCCTCTTTTAACTGATACAATCTTTATATCAAAAAGTGAGGGGTGCCTGGATGGCTCAGTCTGTTGAGTGACCAACTCTTGCATTCAGCTCAGGTTGTGGTCCCAGCATCATGAAATTGAGCCCCAAATCCTGCTCCGTGCTGGGGGTGTTACCTGCTTGGGATTTTCTGTCTCTTTCTTTCTCTCTCTCTCTCTCTCTCTCTCTCTCTCCCCTTCTGCCCCTCTCCCCTGCTCCCACGCTCTCTCTCTCTCTAAATTTAAAAAAAAAAAGATTTTTTAAGTGAAATTGGAGGTTCCCAGTGATTTATTGAGAATAAAATAACTCCGGGGACACATGGGTGGCTCAGCCACTTAAGCAGCCAACTTCAGCTCAGGTCGTGATCTCATGGTCTGTGAGTTCGAGTCCCACGGCCGGCTCTGTGCTGACAGCTCAGAGTCTGGAGCCTGCTCTGAATTCTGTGTCTCCTCTCTCTCTGCCCCTCCCCTGCTTCCACTCTGTCTCTCTCTGTCTCTCAAAAATAATAAACATTAAAAAAATTTTTTTAAATAATATAACTCTAGGCAGATTTAAAAATTTTTGTGGGGTATGCGATGGAGATCTAACCACGTTTTCTTCTATATGGGAGATGAGTTTTGCCAAGATCATTCATTAAACTATTCTTTTCTCAGTGAACTGAAATGACACACTTATGAATTTGGATCTAAGGCTGAACTTTCTCTTTAAAAATTTTTTTAATGTTTATTTATTTTTGAGAGAGAGAGAGGAGGGGGGGATGCAGACGAGGAGACAGAATCTGAAGCAGGCTCCACATTGTTAGTGCAAACCCTGACGTAGGACCTGAACTCACTAACTGTGAGATCATGACCTGAGCCAAAATCTGACGCTCAACAGACTGAGCCACCAAAGTGCCCCTAAGGCTGAACTTTGTAATGAGTTCTCTGACTATCCTAGTTATGTGTCATTGTCATATTGTTTTGTTCATAGCAGCTTTATAGTAGATTTCTATGTCTGGGACACATTTTACCAACTTTAAAAATCTATCATGGCAATTCTAATGTGTTTATTATTCCACATGAATGTGTGTGTGTGTGTGTGTGTGTGTGTGTATACAGATACATATATACTTTTTTAGCTCTAAGAAAATCCTATTGTCATCTTCCCATCCAGAACATAGTATGTCTTTACATTGATTCATGTCTTGTTTATGTACTTTATTTTTTTTTAATTTTTATATATAATTGTCAAATTGGTTTCCTTACAACATCCAGTGCTCATCCCAACAGGTGCCCGCCTCAATGCCCATCACTCACTTTCCCCTTCCCCACCCCCATCAACCTTCGTTGTTCATGTACTATAATACAATGTCATGATTTTTCTCTATAGGTCCTTTCTTGTTCAAGTCATACCTGAGTATGTTTAAACTCATGGGCCAATTCACTGACATTATCTGAATGTAACTCTTCCAAGGCATATACTAAATCTGCACTGCCCAACATAATAGCCACCAGCCACATGTGGCTATCTAAATTTAAATTAGTTAAGATTAAATAAAATTTAAAATTCAGTTCCAGTTTTAGTTATTACTATGTTTTCTTTGGAAATTTATACCTAGCTACTTTCTCAATTTATTCTCATTAATTCTTATTATTTATAATAGAGTAGCATTGATTTTCCAGGTATATAATCAAATCATCTGCAGGTATTGAGGAAGGTATTTGGACAACTTTGAGGTGTGGGGGGAGAACTGCTTATATAATTCAGAAAACTCGAAAGCCATTAGTGATGGGCCTGGCTACATAGGATTTTAAGATTTTTACATACTCATAATAGCAGCTAGCACACCCTGAGCATTGTTTTTAAGAAGTTTACACATTGAAAGTGCTCAGAATATGCTAGCTCAAAGTTGGTTCTATTAATTTTGGCAACTATAAGGGTCAGCTAGCAGTCTTTGTCGTTGGTACTTTGGGAGTTTTCAGTCAAGAAAGCAGGAGTCTTGGGATTGAAACCAAGCAAAGACAGAATATAGGAGAAATAAGAACAGCCAGAGAAAGGAGAGGGAGCCCTCAATTCCCTGGACAGGGAACGTAATAAAGACCATAGTTTGGGTAATTATGGCTTTTGATGGCTAAAGAGAAAAACAAATAGTATAGCAGGCAGTAGGATCAGAAATTAACCAAATACATCAGCAAGCTCCATTTTAAGAAGCACAGTTGAAGAGAGAGAAAAGATAAAATCTCCCCTTTTAAACTTGATATAATGACACCAGTTTACCTTAGCTTTATGGGGGCAACTGTGTGTGGTTGTAGGTCAGCAAGGGGGTAGAAGGACCATTGGCATTTCTTCTCTAGTCAAGTGATCAAACAGCTATTATCTTGAATTTAGGTGCAGACTTCCTACAAGCTATATCGTGTCTTAATTGATGTAATTCAATTTGATACCACCATCCATCCTGATGAATGCTTTTTGGCCTGCCTGGGGCCCTAGGACATTTCATTAATCATGCCAGACAATCCAATGCAGTGTATTAAACCAGTTTTCACTGTCCTGCTAAGTGTCCTGTCAATAAACTAGTAACAGAAGCTTGATATGACTACAGCGAACATCAAGCGATTTAATAAATCCCCGATTTCCTCATTATTGCATCCTGTAATACCTAGAAAATTTGACACCTAGCATCAAAATATGTGAACAGTCCTGAAATGTCTGCATTTTAGGGGAAAAAAAATCACCTACCTTTCTTTAAGTTGTGTTGGTGTCCTGCAGATAACAGTCCCCTCCACCAGGGGTCTCTAGCTCACTGACATTATATGAATCTAACTCTTCTCTGGGATATACTAAATCTGTGCTAATACCATACGATACGATACGATATGATACGATACGATACAATACAATAGCCACCAGCCATATGCAGCTATCTAAATTTAAATTAGTTAAGAAGATATAAAATTTAAAATTCAGTTCCACAGTTACACTAACCAAATTTTAAGTGCTCAATAGCCATATGGCTAGTGGTTCCCACAGTGGACAGTTTAGATATCTAACATATCAGAAAATTCTAGTGGACAGTGCTTTACTAAGTCCTGTAAGTTTAAATCATCAGTGTAGAAATACTAGTTCAGGATCACACTGCTGAAAGGCAAAGGGGCAGCACCTCTCCTGGTGGTCCCAGCTAAGTCTTGAGTAGTATGTTTGAATCCTCCTTTGTCTAGGTGGTGTCCTGGGTGGGTGATGAAAACATTCTTTGTGATTACATTCAACTAACTCTCCCCTCAAAGCCAGCATATTATATCATTTTAAAAATCCATAGATATCATTTTTTTTCCTCTTATTGAGAAAATCAGGACTAGAAAATGGTAAGAAAGAGATGTGGTTTAAAAAAAAAATCAGAGGTTGCCTGGGTGGCTCAGCTGGTTAAGTGTCTGACTCTTGGTTTTGGCTCAGGTCATATCTCACAGTTAATGGGTTCAAGCCCTGCATGGGGCTACACACTGCCCGTGCTGTGCATAGCCTGCTTGGGATTCTCTCCCTCTCTTCTCTCACTGACCCTCCCCTGCTGACACTCTCTCTTTCTTTCAAAATAAATAAATAAACTTGAAGGCCTGAAGTTTAATCCCCAATTCTGCCCCTAACAAGCCGAGAGACCTAGACAGAGTTGATGAACTTCTCTGGGTCTGCATTTGCTCCTGGATAAAATGAGTGGGATAACCAGATGGATGTTCCTAAGATCTAAGATACTGAAAGTACAGCAGAACTATAATGTGTACTCCTGATAAGTAAAATGAATCTCTGACCCATACAAGATGTTCCAGTAGGCCTAGAATGTGTGAGTAGTTTCTGCCTTGCATCACAGAGAAGCTTTAAAGTTAACAGAATGGTGTGGCTTCAGAACCATTTTGGTAAATAGAATTAACCACTTGTTTAGACTATATGACAGCATAATTGCTATTTGTAGCATAAATATTTATTTCTGGTATAAATATCATTTTCCATCTTAAGATGAGATTGTGACCTTAAGAGATAATACTAATTCCATCCTTTGTTGCTAATGTATCACAACTAATACATCACTTAAGTGAGAATATTTCAAAGTAACACTGTGGCCTTATTCTAGGGATCTCGATTATAGCCTTAATCTAATCTTGTGGTCATTAAAAACAAAAACAAAAATGCCCTAGATGGCTCCCTGAATCATTCCTCTCTGTAAGATACCACAGACATGGGCTATATTCTCTGTTCTACACACACACATTTTAAATAAGTGGTTTAAAATATATTTATTTTTTTAAAGTTTATTTCATTTATTTTGAGAGAGAGAGAGCATGCTCATGCAAGCAGGGAAGAGGTAGAGAGAGAGGGAGAGAGAGAGAATCCCAAGCAGGCTCTGAGATGTCAGCACAGAGCCTGACATGGGGCTTGATCTCACGAACTGTGAGATCATGACCTGAGCTGAAATCACCAGTTGGATGTTCAACTGACTGAGCCACCAGGGTGCCCCCCCATTTTTTTTTTTATTTTAAAGAAAGAGATGAGCTTCTTTTCAGGTTTAATGTTCCCACTTCTCTCAAACTCTAGATGAAAATAGTGTTTGTGCCTGGGATTTCTCTTGCAGGTAGCGATTCATTTTTCAATGAGTGGACCAGATCCATACCCAGTTACCTGTAGTTCATTGTTTATCATGTCTATAATCCATAGTGGGCTGAATATGAGGAATATAAATGATGAGATGAGATTGAAGGAGAGAAAATTATGGGTAGGAGGAAGCAAATGATTAAGATGGAAATGGTGGTCAGGAGCCTCGGTTGTTCCCCCCAGGTGCTTTGTTGACAGACAAAAAAAACCCCAACTTTTCTATCAAACTCCACCTGAATTCTTTCAACTACAATGATGCAAAGAAAATGCACGCTAATTATGAGCAGGAACATTATCTATTAATATGTTAATGAAGCAGGTTTGCTAATGGTAAAAGACTTGAATTTTAATAAAATTTTAAGAGCTTCTTGATTACGTGTTTGTTAGTCGATATGATCATTTAAAATTATCTCTAGGTGGCTTTACATGGAATAAAACCTACATTAGAACTGTATTCTAAACAGGCCTTAATGAAGCAGGTGAGGATACCATCTGTGACATAAACACTGTCAGCCAGAAATTCACTTCAAAAGAAATGTAAACTAGTTAACAGGAAACATGTTATCATATCTGCCAGTAACAGCTTTCAATGTAGGTAATTTATTTATGCATTTACTTGCTAATTTTTTCAAACATATTTGCTTATGAAAATAATGTTCGATTGAATTAATGGATACGACCTTTTAATATTGGGGGGATTTTTTCATTAAGAAAAAAACAAAAATCTTCTAGTGTCCTGTTTCGACAACATCACATACATAGATACAAATAGTTTTATCTGCCTAAACCAATGCAGTTTGAGAAAAGATGGAGAGTCACCAAAAACCCCAAAGTCAAATCAGAATTAGCATAGATGCTAGCTCCTATGAATGGGAGAAATTGTGTTACCTGTTCTCCCAGGTTCTCTACTGGTAATCCCTCTCTGTCTAGAAGGTGGGTGAAGTCGTTTAGCTTCAGCCTTCATTTTGCACATTAGAATCTGCACAAGGTCCTGATTAGCGTTTGAACCTGGATTATAACCCAGGGCTTGTGAAGACAGGGCAGATGCTGAGGAGGCTGAATGGAGCCCCAGGGGTAGAACAGGGTGAGGTCAGCCTTGGAGTCTCTGAGGGGTGTGTGCAGTGGGCTTTGTTGTATCACGGAGAGTGGGGAATGGGGTCCAGGTGTTGTGGGCCTGTGTCTTCTCCATTACATATGAGGCAGTGATATAGGTGTTAGTGAGGGAAAGTGAAAGTTAATCCTGGAAACCAAGGAAGGGTGACTAAGACCCTGGTCTCAGATACATGAAGTGCCCATATGTTACTGGGCCAAGAAGGAAAGCAAGCGGAGCAGGTAGGGGATGGAGTGAGGAAGAGCAGGTATCACTCACCCTCACCTCGTCACTCAGAGCTTTAAAGAGAGGCTTCGAGGAGAGGTTATGACAGGAAATCACTTTAGAAGGAGCGGCCCCATCTGAGAAACCAGAGGTGCTTCTTCCTGAGAATTCCTTCAGTAAAGGTGAGGATGATTCACCAGTTTCTCTTAATTTTATGTCATGGCATCAATAAAACATACTTCTATGGTAGTCATTAGAAATTGCTAATACTCTCTTTCATTCTTTAGTGTTATTAATGAGGTTTTTTTTTAGGTCTTTTTTTTAAGGTTGTTAAGAAACAATTCAGGAAAGTAATTGGCCATTTAAATGGCTTCTAATTGGGCCCTGCGTGAGTTTCTTTGAGGGCATGCTGCCCTCTAGGGGTTGAAGCACACAGCGGATGGGAGGATTTCAGAGGGGTGGGAGCCTTGTCTGAGGGGATGAAGTGCTTTCCAAGACGAGTTTGATTTTTCGTAAAAATGATTCAGTCTTTTTGCATTTCAGCTCTAGAAAAAATTTATTTTATAGAAAGTATCACCTGTTCTAAAGGCCCTAAATAAAGCAACGTCAGATTCACATACATTCCTGGGATTTTTCCTTTCTTTTTCTTTATTTAAGATTTAGTATTTCAAGATTTAGTATTGTATTTTTAATATTTAGTATTTGGTTGGGTGTTGGGGGGCACAGAGAAAATGTATAGGCATTTTTGAAACCATAATTTTGCCCCAATTCCTAATTATTCAGTGCAAATTCTCCTGCCCTTTATTGGTGGTGACTTTCTGTGGGCCTTTCCATATCCAGCCACATTTAACTCTCAATTTTACAGAGCTGTTAAGAGCCCGAAGTCAGTGAAAAGCAGACCCCCTATCTGAACCCAAGTTTCCTCATTCCAAAATCAATGCACCTTCCTTTCTGCTGCCAGAAAATACAACTGGCTATCACTTTGCTTGTAAACAACTTGTTAACTCTTTTCTTTTTGCACAATACTCATGGCTTTAGTTGTTTGTTTGTTTGTTTGTTTTTAATGACAGGACTTACAGATAGACAAATATATGACAACCATACAACTTGTCATTTGGGGATACATTTATCCAAAACCTCAATTTTGCCTAGAAAGGAAACCAATCATGAAAATTAGTATTGCGGTACAGGCCAAGGCCCAGAAAGAGAAATTCAGGTCTAAAAGATTCAGGGAGTGTCCAGAAAAACTTAGGATAACCATTGAAAATAAAACTGCAGGCACAGGGTAGACTGTAAGAAAAAAATGGCAAAAGATAGTTAAATAGTACAATTCTGACAATCGGCAGCTAAAGTGCTTCATACATCATAGAGGCACAAATCAGAGAATTGTGGAACTTTCTAGGTGAGATCTTTGCCCCCTCCTCAGAGGGTGCTCCCAGCTGGGACACTTCTCTTCCCCCCCCCACCCCGCTCTCCCCACCCCTCCCCATTCTAACAACATCAGCAACAAAAAGGTCAGGAAAGGCCGTAAAACCCTTCTTGTTGCTACAGATGCCGTGTTGGTGGAGAGTTTGTGGAATGGAAAGCCACAGCACGGTGAAGGGGAATTCTCAGAATCGGAAGTAGCTGCAGCTGGCATTTTACACACAGTGTACCCTATACACACACACACACACACACACACACACACACACACACACACACCTGCATCAGGAATCTTAGATTTGAAAAGGACATTACCAATTGGTTTTCTAAGCCAACTATCTAAAATGCACAAATCCTTGTCTGAGCTTCCCTAGTCTAATGCTCTCAATTTTAGCAATTTCTTGCTTAAATTACATTCACTTAAATCTGCCTTTATCTTGAAATCCATTAGTCTTAGCTCTGGTTGGTGCTGGTGGATTCAACAGCAAACATTTACAGTAAGATATATCTTTCCTAAAGCCTGGCTCACAATACATAATAACAAAGAAAAACCCTAGGTCCTTCCTATTCCCCAATTCCCACCATCTATTACTAACATATTGTACAGAGTACCCACAGACCAGCATGGTTGCTTTTCTGATATTGGTGTTGATGTTATCAGTTATTTTCACTCTTTTTTCAGTTTCTGAAAGCATCTCTTAAAGTGGAAAAAACAATGCTGACATATGTTCAAACGAGCAGTCCAGCTGTAGAGGGTCCCTTTCTTTTGCAAAAGGAACCGCTAGAGGGAGAAAAAAAGTCTGATATTTAATATTTGAAGGTGCCTTGGAAAATGGTCTGACATACGCTCTTCTCTTCTGAATCAGAGCTGCTTTTAAACAAACTAGGTATAAATCAATCTGCTAGTGTGTGTGTGTGTGTGTGTGTGTGTGTGTGTGTGTGTGTGTGTGTGTTAACAGAGAGAGAGAGCGATTTGGGTCTTTATTCCACACTTTCCCTTCTGGCCTAACCTAATACATCTTGCTACAATTTCAGGCTAGTTCCTCTTGTCCAGACCTCAGTCAAAACTGACTATAGCTACTTACCACCTCCACACTCTCCTCCCCATCTCTTCTTCCTTTGTAGGTGTTTGAGTAACTTCTCTTCCCATAGGAAGTTTCCCTTAGCCTTGGAAATTTCACTCTCAAATCTTTCATAAATTTAACTATCTTTTTCTGGGAAATACGGCTTCAGAAAAATGGAGATGTAATATTCATCACCTTTATCTAATGTTGAAATTAAAGAGAGATATCCCAAAATTTATAAAGTGTTAGAATTTTTATTGTTTCTTAACACTGGATTTCTTATAGCTCATCTTCTTTTGTCAAGTGTAGTCATCCCTGTCCTCATTTTACATCTTTTTTTTAAGTTTATTTATTTATTTTGAGAGAGAGTGCAGGAGGGGCAGAGAAAGAAGAGAGACAGAATCCCAAGCAAGCTCCACACTGTCAGCCTGGAGCCCGAGTCGGGGCTCAAACCCATGAACCATGAGATCATGACCTGAGCCAAAATCAAGAGTCAGTCGCTCAGCCAACTCAGCCACACAGGCACCCCTCATTTTAAACCAGTATAAAATCACAGCACTATTACTGATAAGCATATCAACTTGTTTGGGCATTAAAAACTAAAGGGCCCAAAGTAAACTTACTGAGAAGAGATTTCCCAAGAAAATGCTATATCTCCTCTTGCTTGTTCCCCTGGAGATTGGTTTCTTTCTAATTCAGGACCAGGAATGAAGGTTTATGAATTCTCCAACCCAGGCCCAACCCCAGTCATCCCAGTGGAAAAAATGTTAGAAGCTTGACGCACTTCTCAAACCAATGTCTCTGCTGAGCCCCCCCGGGGACACTCAAACCCAGTTTACCTAGGCCTGGTCTTAGAACACTGCTGCTTTGTGCATTCAGACACATTGTATATACATTTCTCAAAAGACTCATGTGCCAACCACTGTACTAGGTGCTGATAATACAGAGGTGAAAAATTTACGTGGTGCCTGTCTTCAAGGAAGATGGGAGAAGTAAATAGGCGATTATAGAAATGTTGTTAGACTGTGCCGTAGTGGGGAAGCAGTGAGTGCTGTGCAAAGATTGAGGAGGTCCCCTGAAGCTGAGTTGGATTGGGGGACAGTCAGGAAAAACCTCTCTGAGGAGGATATGGTTGAATCAAGGTCTGAAAGATCCTTTGAAGAGGGAATACTCATGAAGAACTAGAAAGAGTTTGATGTCTTTTTTAAAAAAATGTTTTAATGTTTATTTATTATTTTTGAGAGATAGAGACAGAGCATGAGTTGGGGAGGGGCAGAGAGAGAGACAGAGAAGAAGACACAGAATCTGAAACAGGCTCCAGCCTCTGAGCTGTCAACACAGAGCCCGGCACAGGGCTTAAGCTTGGGAACTGTGAGATCATAACCTAGATCAAAGTCAGACACTCAACTGACTGAGCCACCCAGGTGCCCCAAAAGAGTATGATGTCTTTAAAGAACTAGGGGAGGTTCAGTATAACTGACTATACCATGTGTGGAGAGGGGAGATTTGGTGAGTGTAGGGCATTGAGGGGGAAGAGTGGTTTATGGCAAGAAATGCGACTAAATTATATTCCATGTAAGGAAGTTTGAGAGTGATTCTATGTAGCGAGTAGCCACTATAGGGTGTTAAGCAGATAAGCAATGTGATCAGACATGTATCAATTAAACATCAGTGGAGTATAGCGTGGAGAAGAAAAGTAAAAATAGAAGCAAGGAGGAGACTGCAATAACCCAGCTGAGAGAAGACAGTGGCCCATATACTGCAATGAATCTGGTGCCCTGCCTCTGGGCCTATGACTGAACCAGGGTCTCTAGAAATCATTATGTCTTCCCTCTCTCATTCCCTGAAGAAGATAAGTCTTTGTAGGGTGGATCAATTTGTTATTGTTGTGTATTAATGTTTCTTATGATATGTATTTTATGATGTTTTGACATGTTGGGTCCTTGTGGACAGGGGAGGGACTGCCCTTCCCAGGTTTAGCTAATTCCTAGAGATAGCAACTTGCCTTTCATATGCATACCTATTGTATGCAAACTAACAAATCCAGAGACTGTACTCAAAAACCACCCAATCTTTCTCACTTTTATATTCCAGGAGGCAATATTCCTTTGCCCTAACTACCCCAGGGCTAGGTACTGGACACCTAGGGACCACCCCTATAGACTAGGGCCCACTGAAACAATTCAAACTATGCAGCCCTATGCCTGATCAGCTGTTTACCCTGCCTTACTCATTCCTTCCCACACAAACCATAAATAAAGGCTTTTGCCCATATTTCCCCTCGCTCCTTCTGCCTCCTATCTGACCCTGTGCTTCCCCATGTTGCCCTGTGTGGTGTGGAATGTCTCTCTCCTCTTCAAACAGTGAGTAACAAACCAACCTTTCAATGGCAATTGTCTCCTGTTCTGTTGTCTTCACCATTCCTGAATAAAAATCAAATCCTGGGTATGTTTTAAAACAAGTTGTATTTCACCTAGATGAGCTTCATGCTGTCTAAGAAAGTCTTGAGAATCCATGACTAGTTTTCCTTAGACCTAAAGTGCTATAGTTTTATTCAGTGCTCTTAATATGCCACCCTACTTACATCATCTATCATAGTTTTATCAGTTCTGGAGGTGACTTAGTGGTCTTTTGTGCATCTTAAAAATTTTTTTTAACATTTATTCATTTTTGAGAGTGAGAGAGACAGAGCGTGAGTGGGGGAGGGGCAGAGAGAGTGGTAGACACAGAATCAGAAACAGGCTCCAGGCTTTGAGCTGTCAGCACAAAGCCCAACGTGGGCTCAAACTCACAGACCAGGACATCATGACCTGAGCTGATGTCAGATGCTTAACCGACTGAGCCACCCAGGTGCCCTTGTGCATCTTACATATAGGTAGTATTAGATTTAACAATTTGGAGATCATTAGTGGCCTTGATGCAAAGAGTGTCAGCAGAATGCTGGAGCAAATGCTGATTAGAATAAGTTTAAAGGAGAGTATATCCTTTGACTATGAAAGAATTAGCAGCAATAGGAATTACCCTTCAACTACAAATAACTAAATGCATGATAAAATAGATGAAACAATGGTTTTCAGACATTGGACAAAAGAAAGCACAGGACTCTGGTCACTGAGAGAAGGGAGATGAGATGAGCTTTATGATCTCCCAGCTTATTGTTTACAGCCAGTTTTCAGGTCATACTCCAGGGAGGGGGAGCCCAAAGAGCCTAACGTTCCTACTGAATTGAAGAGATTAAGATCAAAATTCAGGGATATCAAGATAGCTAGGATTTTTAAGGCAACATACTGAAAAGGAGGTGCTTCACAGAGAAAAGCCCTGAAGATATCCACAGGAACCCTCTAGAGTCTTTGGCTAATATTGATCTGCACTTAAATGAGAGAAACTCCCCAAGGCCAGGGAAAAGAGCCAGAACAATTTCTGGAGATTGCATAGTGTTGGAAGGCATTCATGTTCCCACCAATCAAAATGAGGAGATCCCATAATACATTGGTTGGAGTCCTCAGAAGGGTCTTGGCTTAGTGATAGAACTAAATTAGTCCAGAATAAAGCCTGTTCTGGACCCACTCTAAGAAAGCTTAAAAGCAAACCTTTTTCAAAAGGATCAAAATTATCCACAAGTACCTTAATTGGATGCCAGAAAAAATTCAACAATCTTTAATGGAATACAATACACTACAGTAGTAAGTAAAGCAAAATTCACAACTCTTCATCCAATTAAAAATTACCAGGCCTTCAGAGGCACCTGGTGGCTCAGTCAGTTAAGTGTCTGACTCTGGATTTCAGCTCAGGTCATGATCTCACAGTTTGAGGAATTGAGACCTGTTGCACTTCTAGTGCACAGCCCGCTTGTGGTTCTCTCTCCCTCTCTTTGCCCCTCCGCTGCTCTCTCTCTCTGTCTCAAAATAAATAAATAAACTTTTAAAAAATTACCAGCCCTTCAAAGAATCAGTAAAATGTGATGTACAATCAGATTAAAAAACAATCAATAGAAACAGAACCAAAATGACAGGGATCATGGAATTCATAAACAAGGACCTTAAAACAAGTAATATAAATCTTATAAACATGATCAAGGATGTCAAGAGAAATGTAAACTTAATTAGGAGAGATATGCAAGATATATATATATTTTTAAAAACCAAATATAATTTCTAGAAATAAAAAAATACAGTACTGGAAAGATAAGTGAATTTTAAGACACTGTAAAAGAAAGTAAACTTGAAGCACAGAGGGAAAAAACCCCACAACCTCAATGAATTGTGGGGCTAATAAAAGTGTCTAATATATGTATAATTGGAGTCCCAGTGGAGAGGAGACTTGGGGAAGAGAAGAGGACATAAAATATAACTGAAGAAATAATGACCAGAAAAAAATCCAAATTTCTTGAAAGTGACAAACCCATAGACATAAAAAGATCAAGAAACCCCAAACAGAATAAACATAAATTAAACTGCTTTAAGGTATATCATGATCAATTGTTGAAATCCAGTGATAACAGGAAAAATCTTTAAAGCAGCCCAGGGAAACAAGACAAGAACGACAGCCGACTTCACACCAGAAGACAACAGCACAGTATCTTTGAAGTGCTATAAGAAACAAAATCACGTCAATCCAGAATCCTATGCCCAGTGAAAATATTTTTCAAAAATAAAAGCAAAATAAAAACATTCTAAGACTGCTCTTACTTCCTGACTCTACCACTGTGATGAATGCAGTTGGCTCTGTTCCTCAGCAGTTTTCTCACAAGACTTTCAGGATCGAGCAATTCTTGGCCAAGAAACAAAAGCAGAATCATCCCATTCCCTAATTTGGATGGATTTGGATGAAAACTGGTAACAAAATCAGGTACAACTCCAAAAGGAAACACTGGAGAAGAACCAAGCTGGGTCTCTGAGGAATAGCACATGAGCTGGCATACATATTGTATCTGCTTGGATGTACACAGAGAAAGAAGAATGCCAGAAATGGTAAATATGTGCATAAATACAGAAGTGTTTTCTTATTAAAAAAATTCTTTAAAATATAATTATTTAAAGCAAATCTACCAGCAATGTATTACAGGCATACATAGAAGCAAAGTATATGAGAACAACAGTACAAAGGAAGAGGGGAATTTGGAAATATACCATTGTAAGGTTCTTAAATTATATGTGATATGGTATAATATTTTTCAAAAGTAAACTGTGATATATTAAAGATGTATACTGGACTCCCTAGAACAACCATTAATCGAAAAAACCAAAACAAGTATAATTCGTAAACCAATAGTGGAGATAAAATGGAATCATTAAAAAAAAGGCAGGATAAAAGGTGTGTGGAAACATTTTGCAGATGATGGAAATGTTCTATAACTTATTGTGGTGGTTGTTATATGATGTTTACATTTTTCAAAAACCAACAAATTGGTGAATTTTATTGTATGTAAATTATACCTCAATGAAGATAATAACAAGAGAGAATGGAAGGAGAGAAATTGACAACTGTGAATACAGACAAGTACTTAAAGAGTTTTGCTAAAAGGGGATACTTGTTGGCAAGGGAAGGGTCAAGAGAAAATACTTTTATTTTTAAAACGGAGAGACAGCAGTATGTTTGTATGCTGATGGGAATGATGCAGTAGAGAGAAAATGATAATGTAGAAGCAAGAGAGCAAATTGCTGGAGTAATATCCTTGAGGTAGACCATTCATCTATGGTAACAGTTGGGAAGACAGAATATAAGAGCAGTTAAGACAGTGTTGTGGTGGTAGAACTCTATGGATTCTCTCCCTTCTGGTTACTTCAGTTTTGGTGAAATAGGAACCTGAGTTTAAGACTGGGGAGCGGGGGAAGCGGGGGAAGCGGGGAAGAGGTGGGAAGTTGATGAGAAACAAAATAGTATGAAACAGGCAAGGAGGATAATGGGAGGATGACTGGTCTAGAGATATCTAGCATGATGGCCTGGAAACATTAAGGACTCATTTGAAGTTGGTGGCCATAAATTTATTATTTTTGTTTTGTTTTGTTTTAAATTAATTTTTTAAATTTCAAGTTAACATACAGTGGTTTCAGGAGTAGAACCCAGTGATTCATCACTTCCATACAACACCCAGTGCTCATCTTAACAAGTGACCTCTTTAATGCCCATCACCCATTTAGCCCATCCCCTCACCCAACACACCTCCATCAACCCTCAGTTTGTTCTCTGTATTTAAGAGTCTCTTATGGTTTGCCTGCCTCTCTCTTTTTTATCTTATTTTCCTTCCCTTCCCCTATGTTCATCTGTTGTGTTTCTTAAATTCCACATGAGTGAAATCATATATTTCTCTGCCTGACTTATTTCTCTTAGCATAATACACTCTAGTTCCATCCACATTGCTTCAAATGGCAAGATTTCATTCTTTTTGATTGGCCATAAATTTAAAGTGAGACCAGTCGATATGATTCTGTGTTTTTCTCTGGCCATATTGTGATGACCACAGGTGCAGAGTAGATAGAAAGTTGGATTCTACAGGAGTTACAGATTTTGCCTTGAGTACAATGAAGTGAGAGGGGTCAGAAGGTTGAGGATATGTTCAAATGATAACGCTTGTTGAGGAATTTGAGTTGGGTAAGGAGGAAAATGAGGGCATCAAAGGATTGGGGGATACTGAAGGGTGGGAGAACCAATGGATTGGAATCAGAAGCCTTAGAGATGTACATACCACTTCAGTCAGCAATCCATATTTAGGAAGTTATCCTTAGCAAATATTGATATAGATGCACCATACCTATAAGAATGTTCATTTCAGCATGTAACGGTAAAAATTATATTATATAATACAATTATACAAGTATTTATAAGTTGAGAGCTGATTGAATAAATCTTGGTCCTAAATTAAAAGCAGGTTTTGTGTGGTTGTATGATTATCTGTCAGGTAATATACAAGGCTATGCTGTGGATTTAGCTGGAAGCTGGATCAATGAATTTATTTCCTGGCATTCCAAATTACTGTTGCTTGTCCTTCCATTGCTCTAATACCCATATTATTTTATAACTAGACTCTCTAGAATAATAAGGAATAAAGTAAATGAGAATGCAATTAGTCCTCGCAATGGTTTTTATCACCTACAGATTAGTCATAGAAGAGTGGCCTTCACGGAAATAGCCCTCAAATTGAGCAGGTAAACACAGTGTCCTTTTTCAGTCCTGATGATCATTGTTCATGGCGCGTTCTGGTGCCCTCCTACTTGACTGTAAAGTTGGGTGTTGACCACTCTCCCGAAGGTCACCGAGAGCCTACGGTTTGGGGTTTTCAAACAAACGGGAAAATACCTAGCTCCTCTTCTGGAGTCTATAGCAAAGAACATATAGTATGTATAGCATATATTTTATAGTATGAAATGTCACACTGTGATATTTCTTCTTCTGGAAATGTAAAGGAATAATAACAAATAATAATTGTAAGCATATATAATGTTTGGTCATAAATTAGACATGTGTGAATCACAAATGTGGTAGATTGTTTCACTATTAAAAAATATCCATTGTCCCTCTCTCCCTGTTGATATTAAGCCTGACCATGTGACTGCTTTAGTTATTTAAATGTGAGAAATGATGTATGCCCTTTTCCATCAGAAGCTTTAACAGCCATTGTATGATTCTGCCATGTTCTCTTTCTCCTCTGAAATGTCCTATATGGGGGATTATTCCTTTTGCCTAAGTATGAATGAAAACAAAACAGTGAAGGGCTGTAGGGACATGTACCGTAAATAAGAAACAATAGTTTGTAATTAAGCTACTGAGGTGTTGGGGTTATATGTTCACAAAACTTAGTCCAAGCTGACTTCTATGATAAACTAAACAAACTGAACATTACACTGGATGTATGTAAAAGCCTTAAGTGCATTCTGCAGAATGGAATAAGGACTACATTTATTCAGTGCCAACTATCATACACTATCCATGCATTCAATATTCATATTAACCATATGTGATACATGGTGGTATCTCTAGATGAAGATTGAAGGGAACAAAGCTAGTAGTAATTTCACACAGTTAGTATGACAGCCAACATTCAATTGTTTCTTTCCAAATCAAAGCTCAATCAATTCCCAAGTCCACATTCTTTGCACTCTTTCATACTGCCTTCTGAGTAAAGGAATTCTGAGTTTAGTTGCAGCTTTAGATAGTATGCACCTAGGTGAATTCTTTACTTGTATTCCAATTAGTGTGGGAAAAATTTGTAGACAAGGTAGGAGTTCTACAATTGGAGCCATGTGCAGAAAGAAAAAGAGCTAGACTTGTAGTGTAGGGCATTTCTCAGCAAAACACAGGCTAAAACCAAGTTCCAAGACAGGAGTATGATGGCTGGATGATGAAGCACAATAGACTTTGAGATGGTCTGCAGATTCCAAGCTTTAGCGTGTGAGAGTTGTGGCAGGTGAGGCAGTCTTGCTGAAGACCCCCTAGAAATAGAATGAAGGGAAGTCCTGAAGAGTCATGGGGTTATGGGATGGTAGAACCTTGTTAAAGTGACCATAGATAGCTATGTTCATAGGATTAAGGGTCAACTTAAAGAGAATTAATTTGGATCTTGGGGGTAAGTATTTTGGCCCTGGTCTTTCTTACATGCAATGATGATCTATTACCACATTTGTGCAGAATTATGGAGGTATTAGCTGCTAGGAAGTTAGAGTAATCAACCTTCTTTGGATCCCAAATCCCCACACTTATATTCCTATGCTTAGACAAGTTTCTTAGCCTCCCTCTGCTGTCTACAGATTAGCTGGTGGAGGCATCACATAGTGGCAATGATGGGAGAAAGCTCATGTTAAATAGTCTGCAAAGGTGCCTTTTCAGAGGGCCTGAAGGCAACTAAACATTCTAACATCAATTTAGAATAAATCATTCCTTTGCCTTCTAAGGCTTCACAGACATGGGTTTTGGGTAGTGAGCTTTCTGAAGCCTTTGACTGACTGGAAGCTGGTGAATTACAGCTTCCCTGGAAACCTTATTGCCCTGTTTGAACTCATGCCAAGTTTGAAACAAACAGCCAGATTCTTCTGTCCAAGTCCTTTTGTCCTGCTTCATAGTCTGGTTTTTACCTTGCTAATGGCAGAAATGGCTGTGATTCCCAATGCATGACTCTTGATAGGGGGAACAATCTGAGGCTGCAGAGAAGAAGGAACTGAAGGATAAAGGGGAATTGTTCTTTCCAAACATATATCATCTCTATCATTTCTCTTTGTGGTTATAATCTGCAGTGACACAAATGAGATTTTCCCCCCTGTACTTTTAATAGCTTACTTGAGTATCCTACTCATTACACTATTGTATTAACAAGAACTCAAGTGTCATATGAAAATAGCTACATTTAAAATCATAGCTTATTTATACATTTCTGTATTTTTCATATTATCTTACAAAGAAAATATGTTAGTTCAGGAGTGAGAAAACCAGTATTCATCCTAAGTAGGTCTGACAAGTGAGGTTATAAATTAGAGTTTTTCTTTCTCATTAAAAGAACTGAACATTCCCCAAATCTGCTTCATCTCCACTTACATATGTATCACATGCATGTATAAAATATTGACAAACTTAAAATTTTAAGGTTAGCAGGACAGTCGTGGAATTAGGTTGTTCAGTTGGTCGGCATACCTAACGTATTTGAGGGCACGTTCACGTTCCTCTCAATCAGTGACAAGTTAGGTGAAGAAAGAGAACATTCTTGTCATGTTTCCCGGACAACAAAATTCTGGGAGCTCTATTTTATTCAGTTAGTCCCCTCTGGCCCCCATACACCAAAATGGATAAAATGATTACCTTAAGATAATGTTTCATCTACAAATATAGAAAATAAGAAAATCCTACCCTATCTCTACATTTTGGCTCAAAAATGTAGCATTTCCTGTAGTGAATCAGGAGCACCATTGACTGAGTCCATCAGTGTGATTAGGCAGTAAAAAGAGTTTCCCAGAAAGGCAGTTACTTCTTTACTCCCCACACCAGGTTTCTTTTGTCATTTCCTGATATGCTGTGTTTCTTGCTCTGTATTTCAATTTTATTGTAAAAAAAGCTCTTGTCATTGCACTAATGCTTTTCTGACAGATTCTGACCCTGACATATGATGATTCAGGTTGCCTCTAGTTGAGAATTTACCTCCCAAGATATAATGTAAATGTAAGCCGATAACTTCCTTAGGAGGAAGAGCTGATTGCTAAACACATTATCCTTCAAAAAAGCTGGAGGAGGAAGGTGTAACAGACATATCAGGTGAGAGATTCAAAGACCCTTTTAATGGATTGTTTCACACTTTTGTCTCCAGTTTAATTTGCAAACAGCCTCCATTACCCTCCTAGTAAATTCTGCCAAGTATGCTATCCAGCCCCTAGGAAAGAAGGAATGGGTGGGAGGCAGTTGGTATTGGAAGGAGAGAAAAGGGACCATCCAATTCAGAGCTTTTAGCTAGGAAACCCATTTGAAAACCTGTTGACTCATAAAAGACCACCCAGTCAGAATGCAGAAGGAAATTAAGCATGACCAAGGTCCCCTCAAATGTTCTTCCCATAACACTACTCACAGAAGCTATATTGAAACTACAGGATCTTTTGAAATTACATGACCTCAATAAGACCTAGAGATTTTTATTGGTCCATAGGGCAAGGTATTGAAAAGAAAATGTGCTTTTACCTCTAAAATACGATGTTACCTTTCTGGATAAACAATAAAAATTTTCCACTGGACATGGTTAGAAAAAATAAGAATCCCTGTGTTTTTGAAATTTGGGGGTACATGTGTGACTGTTTAATAGTCTAATTGATTCTTCCTGGTTAAATCACCACTCTATGGATCAGCATTGAAGAGAATGCTGTTTGTTTTGTTATTGAGCATGAATGGTGGGTACAAAGAAGAAAGGGGAATGTCATATACCTTTAGTTATTAATCTGGAGTGGGGGATTAAAGGTGAGTTAACAGATGCAGAATTAGAATTCTAAAAATAATTAAGGAACCATTTAGTAAATCCTTTTCTACATCGTGATTTGGGAAAATGATGAGTGACCTAGAACAATAAAATTTCTCATGCAGATTTTGAAGAGTAAACAATGCAATCACATCCATAGAAATGATCATGCCCTGAGGGAGGGAGAGTACTTTCTCAGCATTTCAAAAAGTCCTCTGACTATTGTTCCTGTTCACAGATAACCTGCTTAGGCTGGTTAACTGAAACATGCAGAACAGATAAACATGGTTAACAAACTATTTAACCATGCTAAGCCAATAATTATCTTGCCTGAACATTTTATTCCTAAGTCTAAAATGCTTTAAAGTAGTAAAGTGTGTGTGTGTGTGTGTGTGTGTGTGTGTGTGTGTGTGTGTAAGAGACAAGTTAATTGTGTGTGTAAGAGGCAAGAGAATAACAAACATCTAAACACCATTGTTAGAAAGGAAGGTATAGGTTAACCCAGGCTCAAACAACTTCCTTCTACCCATCAGTAGCACATTATCTAAGATTCTAAAGTGCTAAATTGGTCAGATAAGAGACTTGCTAAGATGTAAGATCCTCTGAACAATGAGAAAAGAAAATTGAAGTGAAAATTGCAATCTCCACCCACAAGACACTTAAGTGAGATGAAAAGTGTTTACAGTGGAAGAAAAGAGAGAAAATGTGAAGAGGATGATATTTAATAATAAAGATAACACTGGAGACCCAGAAGGGAGAAAGATGATTGGGGAAAGGGCTAGCAAAGCCAAAGTCATAAAGCTCCACAGGGGTCTGGGCCTGGGGGTTGGGAGAGCTTAGAGGAGCTTATCAGAGTCAGCAGTGACTCTGCCAAACCCTGAGTGGACAATTGGTTTCAAGGAAGCAGCAGCAGCAGCAGCAGATGTTTTTCTGGAAGAAGAATGGTGGAATGATAGTCACAGGAAAATATTGTGACCTGCAACAAGAGCTGTGTTTCACTGACAGCTGGGCAAGAATGCATACAAACGAACACAGGGGAAACACAGAGGCTGTGTGCAAAAGCCGGAGGTTTGGCAGATGAGGAGAGAGGGAGGGAGGAAGGCAAAAACAGACACGGAAAGATGCTGAAGAACACGTCTCTTAGAGAAGCATCTGTAAGGTAATGAGGACTACCCACTGGGAGAAATAAAGTATAAAGAATGGGAAATGGGTCTGCCACGTAGTGAAACATGTGGGATCTGAAACTAGAATGCTCTCGTTCAGACCCTCTTTTGTCACTCACTGGTTGTGTAACCCTGGACAGGTTACTTATAACCTCTTTGGCCTTTAGTTTCCTCATCTGTAAAGTAGGAATAGCAGTACCATCTCATGGGGTTGTTGTGAAAACTGAATGAGTTTACTGAGTAAAAGAACTTAAAATATTGCCTGGTGTCCGGGAAACATCAATAACGTTAGCAACTACCGTGATGTCATGTCAACAGCTTCTGTGCACAGCCCGTGGTATCCATAAGACTAATTTATGATGAGGGCGCCTGGGTGGCTCGGTTGGTTAAGTATCTGACTCTTGATTTCAGCTTCAGGTCATGATTTCACGGTTCTTGAGTTAGAGTCCTGAGTCTGAGCAGAGCCTCCTTGGGATTCTGTCTCCCTTTCTCTCTGCCCCTCCCCTGCCCACACTCTCTCTTTCACAAATAAATAAATAAACATTAAAAAAAAAAGACTAGTTTCAGATAGTTGGGTACTTTATATATTGTCACATCAAGATCACAATTGTCCTCCTTAAAGGCAGTTTGCATGGTGGCTAAATGGGAATTAAACTAAGGATGATGGTAACATTTTAGGAAGTTTACAACTGCTTTAGACAAGTCACTTACCCCCAACCATTGAGCCTCAGTTTCTATCTGTAAAATGGGGGTATTATATATACAATACATAAGGTTTCTGTGAGATCAACGGTGAAAGTGCCTAGAACAATGCCTGGAAGACAGTTTCAACACAGAGTGTGAATCTGCCTTGTGATGTTGGTGATGGACGACAGGCTTGAAACACTCATCTAGGGAGGAAGATCAAAACTGTTCTCACAGCTACTTGTAGAGAGGCCTTGGGTTTAGCTTCTCTCATCAGAGCTTGGAAGAACTGATCTTTTAGGTCACACAAAAAATTGACATTTACCTTTCTCAGCTTATCTCAGGTGTGAACAGAAGACACATGACAGCCTGAATCTCTAAAATGGGTCAGTAGTGATAGGAATACATTTTAAACTCCCCTACAGCTTTTCCTCTCTAAAGGAAAGGGCCTCAAGGAAAAGGAGCAAGAGGAAGCAGGTAAGAGTTTATACACGAAGGCTCCTGATGCTAAGGTCACATGAAATTTCTGTCCTCCTCCTGCCCAGGACACCAGTTGGCTAGCTGGTGGGCATCTGGCTACGGCTTTGACCACCTCACTAGGAAGCAGTTCTTTCTTAGTGGTTAGACCTCTGGATGAATTTGGCTGAGGACATGCTCTTCCAAAGAGTCTCCTGGGAAGAGGGTCTCTCCATAATTCAGATCCCTCAGTATAGATCTCATATTTAACAGGCTCTCTCCACTTTGCACACCCCAAGACCTACTTTCTCTGGAACTCCAGGAAAAGAAAAGGCAAATGGTGATAATTTTGCACTTTCTCTCGAAGAATATTCAGGTTTTTGCTATCACCAATAGCAGAAAACAAAGCTACAAATCTTTACCTCTATTCTTGGAGAAAACATCCCTTTCTGGAGGAAGGGCATGGAAGAGCCAAGCACCCAGCCAGCTGACCACAGGGCAAGTCCCAACCCAGGCCGTCTTCAGAAATCCTTTTCTCCTTTTCTTTCCCATCTGCTCTGCCAGGGCTAACTGGGAAGCCCCCAGGGTGGTTTCCAATATATGTCTTACAATGTCCAGGCTCCCTCCCCAGCAATCATTTATTAGAAAGAGGTTTTATGATACAAATTTGATAATCTCCCATGCACACTGGCACTGTTCTAATTGAAGTTGTAAACCCATAAAATTCAAGCCCTTTGTCTTCCTGAAGGCCACAAGGTTTAAAAAGGTTTAAAAAGATACTATTGTCCTCTCTAACACCCACGACATTGTCACCAGGGACTGATTAAACAGAGTCCTGAATCGAAACAGTGCGGATTTTGTCTAGGTCCTTTTCAGGCCTGACAATGCCCTTTTCAGTTCCCAAGACAAAAGGAGGTTTAAGGATCGAGATTCTTCGGAGATAACCGCATCCATATGGAAGGCAAGGTGGCCAGCAGCTGAGACCCAAACACCCCACTCCCTTCCCCCTCAGTCCTCTCTCACTCTCTCCCCACCCCCCAAAATCCCAGGTGATACCGCTGCCTCAGTCACCCTACCTCCTCCTGGGGGGGGGGGGGGCGGGGAACCAGGGTCTCGGACGGGCCCAATGCCTACTCCTCACAGGCCTCATTGAGCCCTTGCTCCCTTCCCTGGATCTGCTGCCTGAACCTGCTCTCCTCAAGCGCATCTCCCGGCAGTGGGCGCCAGGGAGACAAGTCGTCACTTTCCTGAGAGTAACCACTTGCACGGGAGGCCCTGCCGCTCCGGATACCGGATACCGAGGTGAAGGGCAGTTGCAAACCCGAAGGGTGGAACACTAGATCTCCTAGCCTAGTGTGCATTGGGAGTGCGGGTGAAGTGAGACTCACCAGCAGATCACACACCTACGTTGGCCCACCAGGGCTCTCCAAAGCGATCTTCCCTCAACTGGCAGCCCTGAGGAGGGTCATTCCCCACACCCTTTGATTTCCTCATTGCCCCACCTCCTCCCCATTCCACTCCTGCCAGGTATGGAGCTAAGAAGAGGCAGGAAGTCACAGATGCCAAGCGAGGCATTCGCAGGCTTAATTGGGGTGTATAAAGTCTCCGGGTGCTCGGGTGCTCTTCGGGCCCCTGTTTTGGGATGCCGCACTCCAGAAAGGGACATCTTGCAACCAGGCCGGCGCTGCTCCAAAGCAGTACACTCTGCCCCCAGCCCAGATGGCGCGTCTCCAGAGAATCCTTATGGAGACGCTCAGTATGCCCTATCGTGGCCAACCAACCGGGTTGAGCTTTTGGTGTCCGAAACGCCAGCAGCTTCGGGAGCCCAGAGGGGCCTCCAAGTCACTTCGGGCCCAGAGCAACCTCCCACTGACAGGGATCCCAGCTGTTTCCTCTGCTCACCCCCCCCCACCCCCCCGCCCCGCTCCACTCTCCTTCCACCCTTCTCCCTAATGATCTTCCTAAAGTTGTGTCGACGTTGGCAGCTGCCCTCCCACCCAACCTGGGACAGGGGGAATGTACTGGCGCCCTGCACTCGGGTCTGGAAGCATAGCTTCCACTTATGTTCCCGGCCAGCGCTCAAGGGACCCAACCACACACATTTCACTCTCGAACCACAAAGAGGAAAAATATTCTATTTCTTTCAAAATAAGTTGCTTCCCATACAAATAGCTATTTAAAAATATACAAATAAGGTTTAAGCAATAAAATCTAGCTCTGGGGCTGGCGGTCGAGGCAAAAGGCGAGGGGGAAATCTTGGCCAAAGTTCCCCGCGCATTGGCTAGGGAGGGCGGGGCAGGGGACCCCTGCACTGTAGGACGTGGAACCTGCAGAGAGATGGGCCCTGGGTGGGGGGCGTACTTTGCGGATCTCGGCCTCCAGCCCCGCTTTGACCGCAGAGCCACTCCAAAGTCCGGGGTAGCCCCAAGTGCCCGCCCCCCCGCAACGGTCTCACCAGTTCCAGGAGACCAGGGCTGGGGGCGCTAAGTGCTGGTAGGCGGGGAAGAGGCCAAGAGCCGAGCAGGGCCCGAAGGCGGCGTAGCCCGGCAGAGGGCAGGCAGCGGCTGGGGACGCGCCGCTCTTGTCCTGGGCGGAGGCCGTGCCCATCTCGCCGCTGCCGCCACACGGCTGACCGTCGCGCACCAGCACGGGGACCACCACGCGGCGCAGCAGGCCGGGTGCGGCGCGCAGCTCCGCAGCTGCTGCCAGGTCAGGCGACTCCGCCGCCCCCGGCGCGCCCGGTGCGCGCGCGCGCTTCAGCTTGTAGCGATGGTTCTGGAACCAGATTTTAACCTGTGTGGGCGTGAGGCGAAGCAGGCGCGCCAGCTGCTCGCGCTCGGGCGCCGACAGGTAGCGCTGCTGCCGGAAGCGCCGCTCCAACTCCAGCGTTTGCGCCTTGGAGAACAGCACCCGACGCTTCTTTCTCTTTTCAGCGTCTGAGCCAGGAGACACCGGCCGAGCGGACGGCCGCTGCGACGAGTCGGGCGGGCTGGTCTCTGGGCTGCTCTCGTCCGAGGCTAGGGGCGGCAAAGGAGACACGGCCTGATGAGGCGCCGGCCCCTCCGCACGCCGGCTGCTTCTCGCGCGCGCCGAGCCACTGGCCGGAGGGCGCCCCCACTCGCCAGCGGCTTTAGGGGTGAGACCATTTCTTCCCTGGGCCCACATCTGGACACCCACCTCTCCGAATTCAGTGACCTCATTTATTCCACAACCTGAGACCGCGCCCCCTAAGGAACTCACCCCAGGGACCTCTTAAAACAAGTTCATACCGGTAGCTGCGCTAGTGGACGAATTTACCGCAAGCTGGAGCACCAACCCAGGCCACCGCCGGGTCTACTGCACGACAGTTTACTGAGGTTTGCAGAACCTTGTAAAGCTAAGTTCTCCAGTGCTGCTCATCTCAAACCGAGGCCTGGAGAACGTAGCCGTGTTCTTAGACATTTAAGGGCGGTTTCTTAAATATTGTGACCTCTAGAAACAGAAATCCAATTCTCGGGCGTTAGTGTCAGGCGCAAGGATCTGCTCCCAAAATGTGCTGACTAGAGCACGAATGGAATAGGGGTTGGAGGAGGACAGAGCCTCCGGTTCCAAGACTGGTTTCGACTTCCCAGTGGCGCATGGGCCGGGAGCGTGGTTCTGCTCCCCTCTCCCCACTCCCGCGGTGGTCCTCCGCTTACTCACAGGGGTAGTGGCCGCGCTCGGATTCCAACCAGGTGGCGCAGGGGCCGGGTTGGGGAGCGCATAGCTCCGGCTCGTGCCTCCGCAGGTGCTGCGCGTCCTGTTCGGGTAAATCCAGGAGGCTGCGCACGGTGAAGCTCAGGCGTCCAGAGGTGGCCATGGCCAAGGAGGGGAAGGAGGCGGGGGGTGGGGCAGGCTGGGAAACGAGGGGCGGCCGGGACGTAGCCGCTACGGGTGGGCGCCAGAGGTGCACGCCATGCGCTGGCTGCTGGGATATTAGCGCGCTTACAGCGGAATCCCTGTTTATATAAACAGCTCTTCCCACCCGGGATGCTTTGAAAGCCGAGGTCCGGGTCTCCAGGGTGTTAAGTACCTGAATGAGTGCTGGACCAAAGACCCCGCGAGCCCGGAAGGTGCCACCTCCGCCCCCCGCCCCGCCCCGTCCCCCGCCCCTTGGCGCCCCATTACCTCCCAGAGGCGGCAGGAAGCAGCTCTCGGCATTAGCGATTCTGTCTGATTAGCCCAAAGTGGGGACAGATAATGGGGATTGTTACCAATGAATAACATCTTGGGTGGCGAGCGGTGGTCACCACCCGCCTGTCCCAGCCCTGGCTTCCTCCTCCTCCTGGCTGACACGGGGCCTGGCCCCGCAGGAGCAACGGCTAGGGTGGGGGAGGCATGGGTGGGTTTATGAGTACCCAGGAATTTATTCCCTGTTTGCTTTATTCCTCGAGCTTGTTTGCTAGAGTGTTCGTTTCCCGCAATTATCCGGGAAGTGATTTACAAGGCGGCGTTAAACTAGGGCGCGCTCTCTTTTTGGTTTGGGTCCTTCTAAGGATTCAGAGGCGAGAAATTTCAGGCGGGCACAGAACGAGTGGCCTGGTACGGTCGGCGCCTGGGCTGAGGATTTTGAAGGCCTCTAGGAACCACACCCCAAACGTTCCCCACCTCAAGGTGTGCTGGGGAAGGGCTGGCAGGAGCTCCGGCTCCGCGCGGATTTCCCCAGACCCGAAGAACGGAGGCGGAATCCAATCAAGCTGTTCTGGTCCCAAGTGCCACCCTCCTTGGCCCTGCCCGACGGCCGCTACCGGTCGTGGGCCCAGGCCCAGTGGCTGCGCTCCTCAGAGCCCAGTCCAGGCCCGCTCTAGGAACCCCGGGCAGCGGGGTTTCACGGGGAGGCCCACGAAGGCTATGAGGCCTCCTTGGCGTCGCCAGACCCCCAGGTGCCACTTGTGAGCCTCTGCTGTTCGGCCCCAACGTCAGGCCCAGTACCGGGGACGGTGGCCTCTGCCCCAGGGCAGACTTCCGACCTGGGCTTTCCTCTCCAAGGTAGCTGGCCGGCCTGGCCCGATGAAGGACGGATCTGGAGAATTAGGACTGGGCTTGTGGGCAGAAAAGACACGCTGCTCGGGGTTTCTCTGAGATCTAGTTACCACAGACCTACCCAAGCAAATGATCAAGCTAGAAGGTGCTGGGAGCCTGCCGGTGTAGACTCATTTTGTTGGCCCAAGGCTCCCGCATGGCCCCGCTTCGGTCTAGGGCTCAGTGAGGACACTTTTAGAGGCTTCTTTTCCCCGAAACAGTGGTTTGGATGTTTGGTTGCTAAATTTTAGTGAGGGGCGCGGCGCTTGGGTGGCTGCACCCGATATCCTAGCTCCACCTGAGCTTAACTCGGACCTGGCTCCTGTGCAGTGGCCCAGGCTCGCTGACCCTGTGCACCCTCCCCATCAGCCTCCCTGTCAAGCGTGCCCAAGGCGCCCCGGGCTGTCCAGCGCGCTGGGTGGTCGGGCGGAGGCAACCCCAATACAGGCCAACTGCTAGGCCGCGGACAAAGGGGAAATGGAGCTCGACGCCCCGGACCTGTTGGAAGCATTTGTTCCAGTCAAGATTTTGCATTTGTTCAGTCCGAAATAATGCGTGATTGACGCCTGCTCACAAAGCTCTTTAGCACGCCGAGATAAATCGGAGCTTGTCCTGTGTTGTCATGGTTTTCAATGGGGTTCAATGGGATTGGGAGCACGATCGACTCTGCTGGCCGTCTCTCTGCCGCCCCGGCAATAGATTTATTAGTTATGTCTTTTTAAATAAGATTAAATTGGAATGACTTGGCCGTGCTCTTTGAGATGGGCGGCAGAGGGAGCCAAGAGTAGACAGGGGGCGGCAGAAGCCGGAAACTCGGTGCCCACCACTCCCCAGCACCTAAGCCCCAGCGGCCCAGAGATTGAGCAGGTCACAGACTGGCCTGGGCTTCCTGGCTTCTCTCCACCCAGAGCCTGATTCCTGGCAACCTCTGCTAGCCCATTTCCTGAGACAGGTGGAAAGAGGGCACTGACAAACTGTCCTGGGGAAGCATTAGGATAGACTCCTATTCTGGGGTCTGAACTTATTGGCTGTATCAGGGAGAAGGAACTCTAGCCTCAGGGTCAGTTGGCAGCCCATCCTGGCCCCTAACTAGCTCTAATCGCCTCATCACACTGAACCTCTTTTAATTTTTTTCCCTCTTTTCTGAAACAGAAGAGAATAGATATGGTAACTTTAAGGACTCTACCAGTTTTATTATTACACACCTCTGGAATTTTTCTAAAACCATCTTTGTTGTATTAACCAGCAACTTCGGTCTCTCCCCTCCCTCCAGTTCTGGTACTCATCCCCAGGACTCTGACTCCACATTCTCCAGAATGTTCTAGGAGAGGATGTGCCATCTTCCAAATTTCCAGAGGACCTTCCACAAGGGTGGGGATGAGGTAGATAACAATTTTGGAAAGAGAACCAAGTCAGGAGATGCAAAAGAAGAGTCTTTCCTGGAGTGACTGACCTCTCTTAGCCTTTTAATCTATTTAACATCCTAAGCCCACACTGACTCGTAGAAATAAGTAAATGGCACTCTTCAATTCTTAAGAGCTCTTCAGCATCAAATATTTGCTTTTACTCTTAGTATTTGGCTCCCGAAGAGGAGATACTGCCCCCCCGCCCCAACCAATCCCAACTAGCAGTGGTGCTCTGAGAAGGATCTAGCTCTGGGATTAGCTCCAAATATTACTTCTAACCTTACCTTCCCTGACCTGGCAACAGTGTTCCTGGGTCCCAGTCTGTGTTCTGAATATCCTGGGAAAACTCTGGACCTCCTAGTTCTAGAAAGCAATGAAACTTTCCTGTGTCATTGTGGTTTCCTCCCTCCTCCATAAGTGCCTCTGCAGCCTACTCCAATCATCCTCTCAACTGGGCTCTGGCACTTTATCTAAATTATCTCCAACAGCCAGAGCCTGGGGACTCCAGGAGGCTGCTCCATGTAAACTGTGCCTTCTGAAGTAATGGGGGAAAGGAGGTAAACAGCCAGGATTATTAGTGAAAGCACTTTCTTTATTGCCTCTTCATATCAGATGAACTCAAAGACACAGGAGGAGAAAATTATTTTGATATTGGGTCAATTGGAAAAACTAGGCAAGATATTAAGTTTTACACACACTAGAAATCTTTATATAAATTGCCTTCAATTCATAAGAGATTCTTAGTTTCACAAGTAAACATCTAACTGAATAACCTTTCTAGATTTTAAAATATTGTTTGGTGTTCTGGACATTTGAACTTATTTTGCAACTCAACATAGCTTGTGAATATTATTATTTAATTAGATAAGTATTTGTTTCCCTGTAACTGGATGTAGTGCATCTCAATCCTAGTAAGAGTTTTTAATCGTTAGGCATCTGTGCTACAGTGAATATATTTAAGCAGTCTGCACTAATCGCCCTTTCAAAAGTATTATCCAAGATGATCATCACTGCTGCGTGCTTAAGAATTTAAGACTAGAAAATTCTGAAATAAAACTAAAGTATCTTGATTTTTAAAAATGATTGCATCTATATCTTGCATTCCGTTTTTAAATCCTTCCATTTTGGTTAAGTGTTTCACAAAATCCTGCAAATCTATACAGTATTGAAGAGAGGCAACATTGCAAATTCCCCTTGATAGATGGAGGGCCCTCAACTGCCAGGACATTTTTCTTTGCCTCATAGCAACTGCTCTCCCCTTTTTATCAGTATTCTGGTTAAAAACTAGCAAAGGGAGAAATAAAAATGGGCTTTTGATGCCTCCAGGAAGAAGTGAATGATCTTGATCAGACTTAGGATAGAAAGAAAAAGCACTATTTAAAATCAGAGGCCTTTGCCTTTCCTTCTGAAAACTAGTTGCCATGAATAAGTAAACATTTCCCTTTTAATGGCTAATAATCAATTGTTAGGTGGTGGTCCAGGCCTCACTGCAACTCATTCTTAGTTGTATTGATGATATATACATATGGGACAAGGAACGGCAATTACTTTCAGAATTTAGTGCATCTTTGAAATGGGCTTTGGATTTTATTGCTTAATGTTAAATGACAAGAGTTGAAAGATCCCATCTTAAGTTCCTTAAAATATTGGTTTTGTATGGATTTTTGTTGTTGTTGATCTCTAGGAGAAAAGTTTTTCTCTCCTACTATGTTTATCTAGTTGTTTAGGTATAAAATGAAAAAATATAGGAAATTACATGGTTTAGTGAATTAAAAAGTAAAGGTATTTAATTAAATATCTAGTGTTTCCTAAAGAGCCAGCAAATAACTTAAAAAAAAATCTAAACTAGTTTCTTAGATGTATCTGGTCTTTTCCATACTTAACGATGGTATAATTAGGGTAGCTGTGACAGCATGGAATGTAAGTTGTCAGAATAGAAATAATAACACACCTTGGGGAGGGTGACGAATCTGATTTGTTCAGAGCCGAACTTCTCATCTTTGTCTGATCTTTTTTTTTAAGATGTCACTTTATACTCCTTTGCTTGACTAATATATAGCTTATATAGCATAGTATCCTTATTGATGTTTACACAATAAAGATCCAGGCCCTGAGTCACATTTAGTGTCACATACAGACACTGACAGGGTAGGCTGACCCTAGGAACGTACTTTATGGTACTTGCCCCTGTACCTCACATAGGCCTGCCTACAGTACCTGCTTATAACCACCAGCACTTCATTTCAAATTAGTTATTTTTCCTTAAAGTACCCAAGCATTATAACGAGGCCTCTTTTTTTATATACCTGTACTTTGAGATTTAAAAGGGTTATATTATTAAAGTGAGATATTATTTCTGCGTTATTTGACAGCAACTTACACACTAAACCAGTTATTAGTCTAGAGAAGTATTTGTTAATATCTGTTGAAGACAAGGACCACAGTCTGATAGGTCTAAAGAATCAGGTATTCCATTTTCTTAGAGTGATGATGACAGCAGTAGTAATAAAATATCACTTTACATCTTATACATTTGAGAATGTTGCAGTGTATACTCACATTTGTTGTTGCATCCTGAGTCAGGATGGATTACCTAGGAGAAGCAAAGCTTAAGGAGAGACTTGAAGGAAGATAGACAGTGATGTCCCCAGAATAGAAGAAATTGGTGGGGGAATGAAGAGGATGTAAAAAGGAGAAAGAAAGTCTGTTGTAATAGAAGGTGTTAGAAAATAATGAGTAAGAGGTGAAAGAGAAAAATCTGTGCTGTCTTAGAGCGACAGGTTCAATTTGATCTCATTGACTCAGAAAAAAATGCATGAACCAGAAATTTCCAGTCAACAGTGGCTTCTGTATGCTTCCCCAAAGTATTTACATTTCTAAAAATTAATTACAATAGCTTCCATTTATAAGATAAATAAGTCCCGGGGATGTAATGCACAGCGTGGTGGCTATCATGAACAATACTGTACGATATACTTAATAGTTGCTAAGGGAGCAGATTTTTTTTTTGTTTCAAATTTTTATTTAAACTCTAGTTAGTTAACATATAATGTAATATGCTAAGAGAGTAGATCTTAAAAGTTCCCATCACAAGAAAAAAAGTCTGTACCTATGTGTGGTGATGGACATTGACTAAACTGATTCTGATAATCATTTTGCAGTATACACAATTATCAAATCATTATGTTGTATGCCTAAAAGCGAATACAATGTTATATATCAATCATATTTTCAATAAGAAAATTAAAAGATAAAAAATAAGTAAACTTCATCTAAAGCATTCAAATTTTTCTAGATTCTATTTAGTTTACTTTTAAATGTTTCTTCGGAAAAACTCTTTTTCTCAAGAGGAAACAAAAGTGTATAACAAGAGCATGAAATGACAACCTGCAAGAATTTACACACACACACACACACACACACACACACACACACACACAAGTAAAAAAAGCTATACATTTACCGCAGTCTCTGAAAATCCCTTAGCCAGCAAAGGTGGCTGTCTTTGTATTCTTGATTAAATGGGTATTTGCACTGAAGTCACATACCACACAAAAGAAACAAAACAAAATAAAAATGTCCTTCGTGTTCTGTTTTTCAATCATTTGTGTGAAGGAGGTTTTTGGCCTTTATCACTGTCAGTGAAAAGTTCTTCATTGGAAAGAGACATTCCAGTCACCCTGCTTCTTGTGCACAGGGAGCTTACCATGGAAACTACCTCTGGAGCCATCAGACAAATATATAAATGACAAAGCTCAACACTAGGCATTTTAAGTTTAGTTTTATCTCAACAACAGTATATGAAGAAGGGTGTTTAGAATTTCTTGAGAAATTTATTGTTCTATTTGCCTTGCTCTGAGTCTTAAAACCCATAAAGTAGACTTATTCAAGTTGGGAAACAACTAAGAAATGACTTTATCTAAATAAATTCTGATACTAACATATGTATGCTATGTATTTAACACCATTATGTATGATAAAGCTGTATTTTTTTAGGTGACTTCTTAAATGATAGTTTGAGTATCCCCAAGATGAGAGAGTCATCTTTAATATATGTTTGTATTTTTTAATTGGTTTTGACCCTTAATTAAGTGACAGAAAAAAATTTCTCCCACCGAATAAGTTTATTTTATTTAGCAAGATCTATGCTAAACTGTTGTTCGCTTATCCTTAAAATATAACATTTTTCTCAGTAACAGGAACTTGATGAAATTTAAGAGAGTGCTTCACAAAACTTGCAGTGTATTTTTGTTTTATTCCACCTGCTTGTCAAGTTCTCATTTAATTTATAGCCAGTCCCAGGTCACTCCCCTACAGTTTCCACCAAATCTGTTTTCAGCCTTCTTCTGTCCATGGTCCACACGAACCAACTATAAAGACTGTGTCCAACACAGCATGTGTCCATTGCTCATTTTCATTACCAGCTGCTCAAATCAAGATGGTTTATAAAAACTAGACTGATATATTTCTAGATGGCTGTGGCATCAGGATGTGCACATTATTTTGGATTATAGTTGAAACTTAGTTCTTTTCTTAGGCACTGGGATTAAGTGTATGTTTGGATGGTTGGTAGCATGAGAAAAGAAATGGATGGCTACACATTGAATTTCAGTTACTTTGGTCTTGACTACTTGATAAGAAAAAAAAAGAAAACCACCTTTTTCTCTTAAGCAAAAGGATTGGGCTGTGAAATGAATTTCAAGGGGGAAAATCAAAGAAATAATATGCGTGCCTAAAGTTAGACATTCAATTTCTTACATATTAAAATGATTATTAAATGATGAACTTTGTGACAGCTCAGATGTAAGAATTCAGGAGGCTAGACAATGTGATTAGCAGATCATCTCTAGTAAATTTAGCCTTTTAGTTTCCTCTATAAGAAAAATAAAAACCACCCAGTTTTCATGAATTATCATCTTGATCATTTCTTTTATGGAACAATTAGGAAAAGTATAAGAGAGTCTCTTTTCATGATGCACACTCAGTTTTCCATTGTCGAGATTTTTCTATTATTCAAATCCTAGTGAAGTCAAATCCTAGAGATACCGTATTATTCAAATCCTGGTAGGATCTTGATTCTCGCATCAGCCGACTGGTTAGAGGAGCATCCCTAAGGGGTAGGCAGCAGAGGGGAGAAAACCTGTTAGTGTGTCTAAGTGAATCCAAGGTGTCCCAATGAGTGGAGGTCAAAGCAATTGGGTGAAGGGAGGTAGGTAGGTAAGAGAAACTGGGTGAGTGCCTGTTTCAGCTTGGTGATTGCCTATCTCTATCCAGCTATGGTTTACCAGCTGGAAGTTGGTAAGAGGAAGGCTAGTGGAAGGGAGTTGTCTTGATCACCTCTGGAGCAGCACATCAGGAATTGTGGAGGAGAAGGGGTGGTTTTGTTCAGATACCAACCAAGATTTGAAGGCCTACAGCATTTTAAAAGTCCTTGTTGGGAACTGAGGCTAATTTTCTAGGAATCCTCTTGTGATTTGCTTTTTAGCAGCATCTCAGTGACTAGCAGAGTGTGATTTCATCTGCTCTAAGTTGTATTTGTTTCCAAACAGTTTAACAATGCTAATTGGACAGCATAGAAAACCCGTTGTAAGTTGCATTTTTTAAAGAAGATAACTCACCCTAGCAATGAACATAGATTGAAAACCAGTTAAAAGCCAGTGAGAACAAATGTGTCTTAAATGGAGGATGAAACAAAGGGAAGGTGGGGGCACATCCCCTAATGTCAATAGGCAGAAAGCTGCACGTGCATAATGGCCATGGGAGCGACCACCCAAGGTGATCTGAGTCAATTCTGGAGACAGACAGAGACCTGGAGCCAGAGAAGGGGCGGGGACAGGCCAGCCACCCAGAGTCCTGCTCAGGAGGGAGCTAAGGTGGTGGGGAATTGTCTTATTCCTATTCCATGCCACATTTGTATCCACAGCCAATTTTCTTCCTCCAAACATAACCTACATGGCGGGAGGTCTGCACTCTGGCTTCTGTGGCCAGTAGCCACACTCCTAGTAGATTTAGAAGGCTGCCAAAGATGATGACTGAATACTAACTAGAGTCAACTGAATACTAACTAGAGTCAACTGAATTACACAAATATAAAACCCCCTCCACCAGCCACCACAAGGCTACTTACCCTCCCAGTCTTATTATCAGTGGCATGCAAGTCCCTCAAGGGGCAAAATTTTTGAGAAAATTGTAATCCATAAATATATGAGTAACTCATGAACCACAAGCACTCAGCTAGCATTGAGGCTGATCTGATCAAGCATAAAGCAGAGTTTAGAAGGAGCACCTGGTTTTTCTATCCCTCATGCACCAGCTTTGGGGGAGCAGACACACAGAACCAGACCTGGGTTCAAAGTCTCACTATCTGAAAAACCCGGGTGACCTGGTTCAACTTTTGTAATTTCTTGGAGCCACAGTGTCCTCACCTATAAAATAGAAATAATCATTCATATGGATGTTGTGAGGATTATTGAGATATTTTATGGGAAGTGCGTGGCATGGTGTTTGCCCACAGTTAATAGGTATCATGACAATTGTTGCTATGATAATTATCCTGGGGAGGTGGAGAGGCTGAGTTTTATATTCACAGAGCAGCTGAGAGCTGCACTATAATAAGTTTAGGGTCGTTAGTCACAGAGCTGAATTGAACTTCATCCAATTCACAGAAGAAACTGAGGCACAGAGAGAGTTTGGGTGACTTGCCCAGCATCTCACACTTTGGCTTCAAGACCAGATTTTCCTAATCTAGGCCTCTTTCTACTTCCCTGTGCCCTGCAGTACTAGTCCCTGAAGTAGCTTTTCTTTTCTGAACAGAGTTAGGAAAAAGTTGCCTACAGAAGAGATTTCCTTAAACTCCGCTGCATTAAACCCAGACCCTCCAGATTCAAGAGCTTTGGCCTCAGGCCTATTTGCTGTTATGGCTCTAAATCTCTGCTCGCAGTGCGGAGGCTCTCACTGCACTTAATGGAAGGATAGAGGCTCGGCCTCCCAAGCCCTAATGTTTTCATTTCTTGGTGACTCTATAGCCGCTTCAAGGTGTTTTTTGCCCCCAGTCGCTATGCTTTCGGATTCATTCTTCCCAGTGTGTGAATCCCTGAAGTAGCATTTGAATCCTCTCAATTCAGCCAGAGCACCTTGTATAAGTTCTCTCTGGCACATATAAAATACTGTATAAGAACAGAATCAGACGAATTAGAAACAAATGCATTTGCCTAGAGAAAAGCAGAACAAGGCAAATATTGACTGCTCTAAGAAACTAAAGGGAAATGCTTGAAGATTTTTTTTTAAGGTGGGGATCAGAGGAGGATTCTTTGCCTACTGGGAAAAATGAGAGGAGGGAATGGTTATGGCAAGGCTGTGTCACTCACATCAGGCTCTTGGATTTCAGGGGGAAGGTGTGGGGGAGGGGGGCAGGGTGCATGTGAATTTGGTGGGAAGAGGGTTGTGTGTTCAATCCCACAGGCCCTGTATTGCTCATCCAGGCCTGCCTCACAGCAGCCTGACAGACCTCACTCTACCGGGAGAGGTGAGCTATTCCGAGTCCTCAGAACCCAGACTGCCTTGCCCAAGACCGTGCATCCTACCTCTTCTTTTGTTTTCTAAGTTCCCTTAGCTCTTGTGGTCAACACCATCTGCTTTTCCTTTTGATTGCTTTCTGAACATTTCAGACATGCTAATCCTAGCTGCCTCTCCAGGACAGGCGCTGGTGCTTTATATTTCTTCTGTATTTTCAAAAGAAAATACCTGTTGATATTTTTTTATTGACATACGAATACATTGGTAAAAGGAAGGAACTAGAGAGTATTATGCTAAGTGAAATAAGTCAGTCAGAGAAAGATAAATATCATATGATTTCACTCATATGTAGAATTTAAGAAACAAAACAAATGAACATAGGGGAAGAGAAGGAAAAATAAGATAAAATCAGAGAGAGAGGCAAACCATAAGAGACTCATAAGAGAAGGAACGGAGGGTTGCAATGGGGGGAGGGGGGTGGGAGGATGAGCTAAATGGGTGACGGGCATTAAGGAGGGCACTGGTTGGGATGAGCACTGGGTGTTATGTGTTAGAGAAGAATCACTGGGTTCTACTCCTGAAACCAATATGAATTTAAATAAATAATTTTTTAAAAAGAATACAATGGCAAATATAAGATAATTGGACCTTTGAAGTATAAAACCATTCCATTAGAAGGAACATGTTTCTTTGTCACAGGTGTATCTAATCAGATAAGAATAGGAATCAGGATTAATTTCTCACCCAACCAAAGTGATATAAAATCATTTCCTGCTTGAAGCAGTGTGGAATACCATGGGCAAGGGGTATATTGAGAGAGGTCACCCCTTATTTGAGAAGATGAGAAGGATTGCCAACGATTTGGTCATTCTAGCAAGTTAAAAGGGATTTTGCTGTTTTTACGAAAAGTTCTCTTCCCTTGCTTGGTCTCTATAAGACACAATAGTTGCTAACAGCTGATTCAGAATAGTTACAGTGTAGTGTATAAATATGTAAACATGGGTAAGTATGTATTTAGACAATTTAAAAGTGTGTCTCATTTACCCAATTATAAACAGCTGTCTGAGAGCAATTACAATTTATCATGTAAATGCTTATTTGCATAATTCAAAATATGAATATTATTTGCTTGATAAAGACTGTAAATACAAGGCAACCTGAACTTTCTCATGCTTAGAGTTTTATGCTAAGTTTTTATCTTACAGGGAAAAACAGCATTTTGTTCAAAATGGTACTTGACTTTGTTACTTTTAGCAGGTCCACATAATTGCTAATTTAATAAGAAAAGAACAAAAGTTTTAAAGTAAACATGGCTGTCTTAGAAGTAACAAAAGAAGTCACACTACTCTGCTACTTTTACTCCTGAAAATTTGCTATGTAGAGATGATGAATTGCCTCACCACTGATTTCACTGAACATGAATGTTTAATGGTGAATACTTTCAGGGTAGTTAGCATATGATTTTAGGTGCTACAATTTGATATACACATAAATTTTCAATAACATTAATTTTTAACGTATAGGATTATGACATGAGTGTGCTTCTAACTGTACTAAGGAACATCTCTCCTATTAAAATATAACTTCTACTTTTGTGAGAGCATAAAATATGGGCATCAAAACTTCCACTCAGGTGTATCCTGATGTATTCATTTTCTGGAGCTGCCATAAGCCATCACCTCGGTGGCTTAAAACAATAGAAATATATTTTCTCAAAGATCTGGAGGCTAGAGTCCTGAAATCAAGATGTCAGCAGGGCCACGCTCCCTCTGAAGGCTCTCGGAAAGTATCTTTCCTTGTCTCCTCCTAGCACCTGGTGGTGGCCAGCAATCCTGGTGTCCCTGGCTTGCAGCCGCAACACCCCAGCCTCTGTCTCTGTCATCACATGGACTTCTTTTCTCTGTGTCTGTTTTCTGTGTGTCTTCTTTTCTTCTTACAAGGACACTAGTCATTGGATTTAGGTCCTATCCTACTGCCATATGACTTCATCTTAACCAATTACATCTGCAAAGACCCGATTTCCAAATAATGCCACATTCACAGGTACCAAGGTTAAAACCTATCTTTTAGGAGGACAAAATGCAACCTACTACACTTAGTGAGAACTAGTATGCAAAGTAATGTCTCGGAGCACGAAAGCATCCTGAAACATCTGAATTATGCTTCCCCCAAGGGTAATTTGTATTCTGCATGGTTTTAACATTATAGACAGAATATGATATTATTTGAAAATTTGAGAATTCATGTGATATTTAATATATAATATTATGATACAGTAATTTCAAGAAACAGTTATTCAGTTTCCATTATGTGAAAAGCAATGTGATGGGAACTCTCTCTAAATGAGATGAGCCAGTTAATAGTGCATCCACTATTTTTGACCAGCAAAAGTTCATGATCTTTCCTGGATATTAATGCTTCTCTTCAAGGACCTCATTGCTGTTACTGTGAGACTAATTGTGGATGAGTCTCCCTGGATGGATTAAATCTCTCTCTGCAGCTTTTCATTGAATTGAGGGGTCAGTGGGTCCTTTATGCAATTCTTCCCACACTGCCAGAAAAGAAGCTACAATATGCCAAGCATAGAGCTAACCACTTTATAAAAGGTAGTTCATTCAGACCTCATAACTTTAGGAATTATGTTTTATGACATTCCCATTTTACTACATGGCAGAACCAGGATTTGGATCCAAATTTTCCTGCCTCTAAAGTTTGTATCGTTGCCGTATATCTTTGGAGGGTATCACAGTGTTCTTGGCTGCATGCTGTGACTTCCTTGGCTGTGTCGCATACTTGCAGACCTGTCTAGGAATGCTTTCTATGCTGCATCAGTTCTGCTAGTCTTGTCACACTTCTACGTGACTTCCAGTTCCTAGGAGGATGCATTGCCCACGTGGCTGGGGTAAGAACTTGGAAACCTGAACTGATCAGCAGGAGAACTCAGGGTACCACAGTGATTCAGATGTGAGAAAACAAGCCCTTAGAGTTCTAGCACAGGCACAGGAGGTGGTTACAGACTTCGTGAGCAGGACCAAAATACAAATGATATCGTCAGAACTGAGATGAGGCAGCACGTTAGGGGCCTGTCCCACAACAGGGGGTGTCTAATGATATTTATCAAGCAGGAAAGGACTGAAAACCCATGCCTGAATTCACAACCATCATGGCCCCAAAGTACTGCACCTTCTCTCAGCTTGTTTGGGTAGGGTTTTGCTTCTCCAGCTTTATCATATGTCACTTCTCTACTTCTCACTCAGGCTCTCAGAGCAGTGGAATGGTTGTCATTTCTGCTTCATGTCACTACTTATTTTCTCACGGATGTGTCCTGTCAGCCCAATTAGACAGCAAGCTTGTTGAGGAAAGGGTCTTCTTCTCTTGCTCTCCTTGTGGTACCAACAGTGCCCAAAGGGCTCTGAGACCTCATCCAATCTCCAGTCGTTGACATTCAGAGAGGACCATGCTGATAAGCATAAATAAGTGGGAAACACAGTCATTGATAAACTGATTTTTCTTTTTTTTTTTAATTTTTTTTAACGTTTATTTATTTTTGAGACAGAGAGAGACAGAGCATGAATGGGGGAGGGGCAGAGAGAGAGGGAGACACAGAATCTGAAACGAGCTCCAGGCTCTGAGCTGTCAGCATAGAGCCCGACGCGGGGCTCGAACTCACGGATTGTGAGATCGTGACCTGAGCCGAAGTCGGCCGCTTAACCGACTGAGCCACCCAGGCGCCCCATAAACTGATTTTTCAAAGTTAAAAAACTGGCTTCTAAAAGAAGAGGCTTTGTATATATCCAACATCCTATCACTCAATACAAATCCCACAGCCTTTATAATTTCTGTGGGGCTCAAATGCCACACAATGCCAAATAACTGGGCCAGGGCCAGTTCCAGTGTTAGGAGACATATGCAGAGTCGGTATTTAGGGGTATTTAGTTGAGATTCCTACCTCTTTGTCAGGATCTCCTTTTTGTTAGCTCTAACTGTGAAAAATCAAATCTGATGTGGAAGTCAGACTTCTGTGATTCCAGAATCATACATTCTAACACTCAGGCTGAAAACAAATTCAGTTCAATGCTTTGTTTTCTAATCGAACTTTCCCTTTCCAATCAGAAAAGAAGACGGATTAGCATTTTATGGTACCTATTAGTGAGGGACCAGTCAGGTCATAAAAGTGCACCCGACAGTGGCGTTTCCACACTGGTATGAGCAATGCACTTCCCTTGTTATGCTCCCAAGTTAAACAAGAATCAAGAAATCCAACTTGAATCACCATCCTGGCTCAGTACTGTCTAGAGGTTATGAGCTTTACCAGAAAACCAGGTACGGTACATCCTGCCCCTCTCTTGTCACCTGCCAGCCCTGAAGTGACAGTAAGGGCCAACTTATAGGGACCTGTCTCCTTATGTCACCTTTAGTTGTGTTTCAGCTTCATTTGCCACTTGCCCTAATATTTCTCAATTACTTTCTTTCTAGTCCTCGCAGCGAGCCTACGGGAGAGGTTCATTTTGCCATATTATCTATAGACTGGCTGTAAGGTAAGATTTCAAATCAGTTTTGGTTGCTAAGTATAGTGCTCCAATTTTAGGAGAATCAATCGTTTCCCCACTAAAGGTTGTTAATTCATCATTACTAGTTTATTCATCTATTCATTCAACCAACAAGCATCTATGGAATGCTTACCATGTGACAATTGCCATGTTAAGTTCTGGAACATGACATCTATATAATGTTTTACACTTCCCAGAATATAAAATCAGTAGTCCCTTTGTTTTCTTTGCAGTTCTAGAAGGTAAGTATTATTATCTCCACTTTACAGATGTAAAAACTGATGTTCAGGTCCCAGAGCCTTTATGGGGGGCAGGACTATTATCCAAGGTTAAATTACAGAGAGTACAGGAGATTTGTGGCATGTGCTGGAGATTGCCTAGTAAAAAATGACCCAGTCCCTGGCCTTGATAGGATAAATGTTTAATACACATGTGACTGTAGAGTTTGCATATAACTTGCTCTCCAAACAGGACACTTTGGAGAGGGAAAAGAGGCACTATAATATTTGTGCCGGGACAACTGGTACACACTCAGAGGGACAGTTATTTCCTTTCTTCCAGCCGGTCTGTCCATGGAGAAAACAATGCATCTCTAGAGACATATTTGCCTTCATAGAAGCATAGAAGCTGACAGGCATATTGAGGCAGAGAGACAGGAGTGAGGGGACAGGGGAGCAGTACCTGGGATGACTTCATGTACCAACCAGGTAGTCAAAAATGAACCCAGCTTGGGGCGCCTGAGTGGCCCAGTCAGTTAAGCATCGGACTCTGGATTTAGGCTTAGGTCATGATCTCATGGCTCATGAGATTGAGCCCTCCATGCTGGAGCCCACTTAGGACTCTCTTTCTTCCTCTCTCTCTGCCCCTCCCCTGCTTGTGCTCTCTCTCTCTCTCTCTCTCTCTCTCAAAATAAATAAACTTAAAAATTAAAAAAAAAAAAAAGAAAAAGAAATGAACTCAACATGGGAGGCAAGGGCTGCTGTGGTCCAACTGCCCTCCATGCTGCAGTGTTTTAAGCTACAAGGGAAAAGAGGGAAAGGGAGCAGAGAGTCTCTGTTCACTGGACAAAATCAGTCCTTCCTGTTTTACATTTCCTTCCAGTAAAATCAAGCCCCACAAGAGGTGATAATACCCGAGATCTTTTTCTTTTGGCTGGGAGTCCTTTATACACTTCTCCCATCCCTAGGAATTTATTCTGTCACTAAATAGTTTGATATTATTAAAAGAATTATTCCTGGGGCACCTGGGTGGCTCAGTCAGTTAAGTGTCCGACTTCAGTTCAGGTCATGATCTTGCGGTTCGTGGGTTTGAGCCCCATGTAGGGCTCTGTGCTGACAGCTCAGAGCCTGGAGCCTGCTTCAGATCCTGTGTCTCCCTCTCTCTCTGCCTCTTCCCCTGCTTATGCTCTGTCTCTCTCCATCTCTCAAAAATGATTAAGCGTTAAAAAATTTTTTTTAAAAAAAAGATTTATTCCCACTAGGTGACTGTTAACCAGTGCAGGGAAGATACCTTCCTTTGGTTATTGGCACAAAGCTAAATGGAAGCAGTTGTGTTCTGTAAGATTGTGTGCTTAGAATAAAAACTGACTTTTTTGCTCTCAGGTGGGAATCCTGTCTCAGAGCTGCAAGGAATCTGAGGAGATTATCGGTTCATCCTCCTGCCTGGAGACAGTTAACTCCAAAACTGCAAACATCTCAAAGGGAATGATGGATATCAGGGTAAGGTATAGCCTTCTCAGAATGTTGTAGAAGGCCTTCGTGCACTGACCCTTCTCCTGCCAATCCCACATCTGCCACCACTTCCTCGTAGGAACTCACTGCTTCAGTGATGATGATGACGACAATGGTATCTGACATCTTGGGAGCTCTTACAATGTACCAAGATGTTTTCTAAGCACTTTGCCTGAGTTTTCTCCATTATTCCTCACAGTCCTCTGAAGTTGTTTATTTTAGTGATATTTTTATAGTTGACGAATCTGAACTACAGAGAAGTTAAGTAACCGTCCCAAGATGACAAGTGTCTAAAGGGGCTGGAGATCAGAGGCTGACCTCTACAGTGTTTGCCACAGTGCATTTGCTTCAGTACATTCCATCTGCATAGACTGTTGTCATCTCGGGTCTTCTGTCTGACACACTCCCCACCCCTGAAGATAAAGGTTGAGTGCTGTTTCTCCTTAAAAGCTGCCCTTGCCTCCAGGGGCTGACGTCTGTGTGCCTGGTCTGGGCATCCACACACCTTGTGCAGACATCCAGTACAGCAGCAGCAATCCCTCTGTCCTTCCTCCTGGCTTTGGGAGGTGTATCTCCTGGTCTATACTGAGGCCGATTTGAGGCTAGAAACTCTTGTACCTCTGGTTTCTAGCATATGGTCCACTCTCTATTGCTTTCAACTACATTTAGCACAGTAAAATATACACAGTCAGAAAGCAAATAAAAAGAGCTGCCACCTTTCCTTTGCAGTGACCTCGTGAGGCTGGGGCTAACCCAAATGGAGCCTGAACAATCTAAGGAAACACAGTTGCAGAGGGGACTGTGAGTCTGGTTTGCAATTTTGATTTTGAACTGGTGTTCAGCAGCTATTTTAAACCATGGGCCAGTCAAACCTGAATTGATGATAAAAATGAGATACTATTTTTGGAAAAATACTTAAAAGGGGAACTCTGAAGCCTGTTGGTAGGTGTGTCAGTTGGCACCATCTACCTGGATAGCAATTGGTAGGAACCTTAAAAATATACATAGCTTTTGACTCACTTCCGGGATTTTTTTCCAAGATCAGAAATACGTATGCATAAGTGTCATTGAAGCATTGCCTTAAAAAATGGAAAGTTGAGGGGCGCCTGGGTGGCTCAGTCGGTTGAGTGTCCGACTTCGGCTCAGGTCATGAGCTCGCAGCTCGTGGGTTCGAGCCCCGCGTCAGGCTGCGTCTGGCTCTGTGCTGACAGCTCGGAGCCCGGAGCCTGCTTCATATTCTGGGTCTCCCTCTCTCTCTCTCTGCCCTCTCCCGCTCATGCTGTCTTTCTCTGTCTCTCAAAAATAAATAAAATAAACATTAAAAATTTTTTTTTTTAAAATGGAAAGTTGAAAGTAACCTAAGCACCCAGAGTTAGGGGTATGGTTAAGATGACAGTGTTACCATAAAATGATAGGATTATAAGTAGCTATTTATATCACATGTACAAAGAATTTGTAATGACACAGTAGAGGCTTATGATATGTTAAGCAAACAAACACTCTAGAATATAAAACTCTACCAACAGCATGATGTATGAAAAGTGTATGAAAAGTGTACGAAAACTAGAAGGAAATATATTAAAACATTAACAATAATTATGTCTTATTGGCGAAACTGGGTAATAATTTTTTCTTTATAGACTACTTCTGAGTTTTACACATTAAGCATGTATTACCTTGATATTTAGGAAATAATTTTAAGTTTTTACAATACTGTATGGGATGTAGTACATTATTATCAAAAATGAATAAAGCTGAGAGATAATAGGTAAATTCTTAAATAAAAAAATGCCGTTATCTCTAACATTAAAAAAAATGAATGGAATTAGACAAATATAGAATAAGAGTTATAGTAAGTATAAGCTGGATGGTTTCATGGGGGAAAAAGCAGTTTGGGTGTCAGAAGATCTGGTTAATACTATTTATGTTAGTAATTGTGCAACCCAAGAGAGTCACTTAACCTCTTTTTAAGTTTCTTCATTTGTAAAAATGAATTGGTTGAATCAGATGACCTCCACATTTCTTCCCAGCTCTAACAAAGCCTCTGGTCTTTATTTATTGATTCATCCACTATTTATTTCATATGCACAAACCCCCACATTTAAAGGTGATCTGACCACACTAGATGAGGTGCTGAGTGCGAATTCATGGAAACTTCTACAGGTCAGCAGAGGGTGGTGACTAATTCCTGAGGTTAGAGTCAATACAGCTTCGAGACTTAAGGAGTTGAAAGGAGAAAGATAAGATAGGGACAGAATGGTAGAGAAAACGCGGAGGTGATGAGAGAGGCCAGCTGCGTAGGGGAGGAAGATGCCTGTTTTGTCAGAATTTGTGATAGCCGAATGGAAGTCAGGCTGTGGTCGGGGTTGATTGATCAATGGTTGAGAGGCTGCCTGACAACTCACCAAAGGAAGAACAGGAGTTGGTGAGGGGGGATGACCTTTCACCCTTGGGTTCCCAGCACAAATTCCCTGGAGACCCAGTGGCTTATCTCCCTGTGGAGATAGAAGTGAGTGCTTGAAAACAAAGTTCCACCCAGGGGATGGCCAAAGGGTAACTTTTTGCTTCTGGTAGAAGCAAGTGAAATAAGTTATTTTAACCAGGAAGCAAGCGTGCAAGCATTTGGTCCAAAATGTAAGAGTGGTAAAGAGCAAAGAGGAGTACTCTGGAATTCAGAAACCCTGTGCCCTAATCCTGGCTATGCTGCAGTCCTGCTGGGTGGCCAGTAAACCATTCACTCACTCTTTCCTGCCTTACTTTCTCTCAGTAAAATGGAGACCGCAGTCCCTGTTCCCAGCATTATGGAAGGTGTTAAGAAATCACAGATGCCACATATGACAGATGGTGCTGTATACATCCAGAGTCCTAATTTTCTTTCTCCTTGGACCGGATGAATCTGTCAAGGGGCAGAGGGGAAGGGAGAGAGAGAGACAAAGGAACAGAAAGAGAGAGATCAGCTTCCTCTCAGCTATTGGACCATCCTTCTAATCACATTCCCAAAGATAGCAGATGTTAAATAATGAAAATTGTACAACATAAATTGAACCCCAAATTATCTAAATTTTTCTGAGTCAAAGAGCATTGTAATTCTAGGAGAAACACTGAATATTTGGAATATCCAGACTACTTTTGTGGAGTAATGCTATTCATTTCCTTCTCAGTGTTGTTTTAAATCTGCAACTGCCATTAGTCACTATTGCATTTTATTTCCCTTATAAAGCCTTCTAGTTTGGAGCTTTTAATGTTGTTGGTAGTATAGTAATATATGATTAACATGTCCTCAAGGGTAGAGGCTATGTCTCCTGCTCCCTTTGTATTTTTAAAGGGGCAAAATAGTCAAGTTCATGTTTCACTTAAAACCCAGCACATTCTTTCCATGACTATTACTCCCAGCATTTGCATTTAGCTGTGCCCATCCAAGTGCTACAAGTCTGTTTATAACTCCTGCATGACGCAGGAGTGGGCCAGGTGAACATGTTGGGGTATCATTTTAGGGATAATAATGGCAACTCATTTCTGTTTATGGGTTTAATTGATCCTAATCCAGGAGGCTCTGAAATCACAACAATTCAACACCAAGTACCTCCCATGAAGAATGATGGCTTGAAGACCTCTGTCAATCACCCAGCAGAGCAGATGAGTACCCAAGTATTTCTGATTTTAAGGAGCCCTTTAATCCAATCAATTTCAGAGAGTCTTACTTCCTCTGAGCCAGGCATGGATTAATTCTATAAGAGTGCCTTTTTCCATTAAAGAAACTGATTGCAAACTTCCCTTCTAATTGTGAAAATGCTCACCTGCTCAAAGTAAACAGTTCTGGAAAGAGACCTTCATTTTGCTTCAGTTATTTGGCTGAGGAGAGTGGAGTTTCAACAAAAGTTTAAGAAGTTAGAAGGTAACACCCATTCTCTCTCATAGAGCAATTTGTGCCTAAGGTAAAGGCAGAAACTACAAATTGACCTTGACCCCATCACACACTTTACAAAGACTTTAATTACTTGGTTATAATACATGTATCTATATTCCCTAAATAAGGGAGCCATGGAAATGGGCAGTGTAAGGGGGCACTGAATTATTTAAAAGGAACAATAATCAAACATTGAAAGCAACCTAAATATCCAACAGTCAGAATTATCAAATAAATTATTAAATTAATTTTAGTATATTTATATGCTGGATAACTATGAAATAATTAAAATCATGTTTTCTGATGTATAGCATCAGAATTTATAGCAAAATGGGGAAATATTCACATATATGAAATGAAAAAACAGTATATAAAGCTGTATGTACAATTTCTTGAGAATCTGTAGTTCTGGAAAAAAGACTGTGTTCTACAGCAGTTCAAAAGAATGAAATGGATTTAAATGTACTAGTATGGAAAGATTCCTAAGATCTGACATCAGAGCACATTTCAAAACAGTATTCAGCACAATCCTACCTGGCACGGACTTTGGGTTAAAAAGGTAAAAGGGGACTTTAACCTCATCTATATCATTTGAGTTTCTGTAATGAGAATATATTTGTCTATCATGTAATGTAAAATCATATTTTAAAATTTTTAAATAGGGAAAAGGGACAAATAATGATAATAATAATATAGTCAACTCTCAATGGTGTGATTGTACTTAACTGATGAAACTGAAGCCCCTGCAAGCTAAATCACTAGATAAGATTTGATCATGGTTCTCTATGACTCCAAAGTTCAAGTCCTTTCCATTCCATATCACCCTTCCAGTCATGTGTACTTAGGTGCTATGGGGTCAGGTCACTGTTAGGGAAAAAGGAGGAACAAGCAGGCACTGGGAGATGGATGGCTGTTTTTATTCATGAACTTTAAGGATCCGAGTTCAGTAGTAGAAATCAGACACCAGGCCAGAATACCAGAGGCTGTGATGGGATTGAAATGGCACTACCATCCGATCAAAAGAAAATCTGTAGCTGTCTAGTTTTAGGAGCTTAACAGATTCCCAGACCCACCCCCAGGGACTGGGACCCAGTAGGTCCCAAGTATGGTCCAAACATCCCATGTGATTTTTAGAACATTTCTTCAGAAACCCCACTCTAGAAATACTATGGATTCAGAAATCAGATGCATGAAGTGTCACCCTCTCCCTTCCCAACTTACCAGACCATCCTCTGAGTCCTATTTTTGTTCAGAATTGTCCTTTATGCCCATTTAAAGCTGATTCCACTCAAATAAAATATTGGGGGGGGGGTGCAAGGGTAAAGTAAGGGGGTAGGTAGAATTGTACACTGTGAGTGGGCTGGGGAGAGTGGGGAGGAGGCAGGGGTGACTCAGTGAAGAGGGGCAGCAGCTGTACGAAAGCTGTGAAGTTTAAAAATCAATAAAAATGCACTTCTCTGTAGATGTGACCCTGCCAAATATATGACATAACAGAGTATGACCTGTTAAATAATATTGTCAGAGGATTATAGTGAAAATAATTCTAAGAAGTGAGCATCCAGGTTCTGATCATTAGTTTAGCTAAGAGAAAGTGCTGTTAGTCCACCAGGGTCAAGAAGAACCCAAATAAACAGGTTTCCTCCTGAAAGATCAGTCCAGATTGCTGATGCTGCCCGAAAGCAAACGAAAGGTCCTATGTTGCCACCTAGAGTCCAAAGCCTGGAAGTATTGGCTGAGGAAATTTAAATTGATCTGACTCTGGAGAAATCTCTCTGTCCAAGTTTAATTACAGCACTTAAAAACCACCAGCTTCAGACTTAAGAATTCCAATCACTCCTTTTATTCCCCCATAGGATATGAGTTAAGTGTGTGAACTCAAGCCTCCATAATACCCAGATGATTTCAGGATAGAAAAAAATTTTCTAGAACCTCGAATAAGTGTGTATGTCCTTGTGTGAATGTGAGGGGGTGGGATGGGGTCTTAAATGACACTATCTAACCAAATGACCTTACTAAAATCACTAACCCCTCGGGGCCATTCCTTATATGTAAAGCAGAGGACTGAACTAACTTGACAACACTACAAGACTTCTAAGCCCTAAAATTTTGCATTTCTATAATAAACTAGACTATTTTAACCCAAACATCAGTCAAAACAAAAATTGGCACTATATGCAAAAAAAAAAAAAAAAAAAAGAAAAGAAAGAAAGAAAGAAAAGAAAAGAAAAAGAAAAAGAAAATTGATACCTGTATTGCTTAATGTGACCTTCTTCATCAAAGACACCACGTCTTTGCTGCCCTCTAGAGCTCTGCTTGAAATCTGCAAGAATTTAATACAAAGTCCTCCAAACGAGAAGCTGGCTTGCTTGAGACTCTAGCCTGGCAGATGCCTGCAGTCTCAGGCACATTTTTTCTGCAACATATTACTCTTTCTTTCCATTCTTGGCCTTATACATCTTCTGGTACAATTCAGTTCAATTCAACCATTTATTCTAGAATTCTCTCCCAACTCTTCCTGTTTATGGTTTTTGGCTGTTGGAAGTTAAGCCCACATCATTTATTTGGAAGAAGCTAATTTTTTTTAAGTTGTTTAATTTTTTATTTTTTAAAATTTATATCCAAATTAGTTAGCATATAGTGCAACAATGATTTCAGGAGTAGATTCCTTAGTGCCCCTTACCCATTTAGCCCATCCCCCTTCCCACAACCCTCCTGTAACCTTCAGTTTGTTCTTCATATTTATGAGTCTCTTCTGTTTTGTCCCTCTCCCTGTTTTTATATTATTTTTTTCCCCTTGCCTTATGTTCATCTGTTTTAAGTCCTCATATGAGTGATGTCACATGATTTTTGTCTTTCACTGACTGACTAATTTCACTTAGCATAATATCCTCCAGTTCCATCCACATAGTTGCAATGGCAAGATTTCATTCTTTTTGATTGCCAAGTAATACGCCATTGTATACATATATATACCACATCTTCTTCATCCATTCATCCATCGATGGACATTTGGGGTCTTTCCATACTTTGGCTATTGTTAATAGTGCTGCTATAAACATGGGGGTGCATGTGTCCCTTCGAAATAGCACACCTGTATCCCATGGATAAATGCCTAGTAGTGAAATTGCTGGGTCGTAGGTTTTGGAGGAACCTCCATACTGTTTTCCAGAGTGGCTGCACCAGCTTGTATTCCCACCAACAATGCAAGAGATCCTCTTTCTCCGCATCCTCGCCAACATCTGTTGCTGCCTGAGTTGTTCATGTTAGCCATTCTGACAGGTGTAAGGTGGTATCTCATTGTGGTTTTGATTTGTATTTTTGTGATGATGAGTGAGCATTTTTTCATGTGTCAGTTGGCCATCTGGATGTCTTCTTTGGAGAAGTGTCTATCATGTCCTTTGCCCATTTCTTCACTGAATTATTTGTTTTCTGGGTGTTGGGTTTGATAAGTTCTTTATAGATTTTGGATACTAACCCTTTATCTGATATGTCATTTGCAAATATCTTCTCCCATTCCATTGGTTGCCTTTTAGTTTTGCTGATGGTTTCCTTCACTGTGCAGAAGCTTTTTATTTTGATGAGGTCCCAGTAGTTCATTTTTGCTTTTGTTTCCCTTGCCTCCAGAGACGTGTTGAGTAAAAAGTTTCTGCGGTCAAGGAGAAAGTTTTTGCCTGCTTTCTCCTCGAGGATTTTGATGGCTTCCTGTCGTACACTGAGGTCTTTCATTCATTTCGAGTTTATTTTTGTGTATGGTGTAAGAAACTGGTCCAGGTTCATTCTTGTGCATGTCACTGTCCAGTTTCCCAGCACCACTTTCTGGAAAGACTGTCTTTATTCCATTGGATATTCTTTCCTGCTTTGTCAAAGATTAGTTGGCCATACGTTTGTGGGTCCATTTCTGGATCCATTCTGTCCCATTCTGGACTCTATTCTGTTCCATTGATCTGAGTGTCTGTTCTTGTGCCAGTACCATACTGTCTTGATGATTACAGCCTTGTAGTACAGCTTGAAGTCTGGGATTGTGATGCCTCCTGTTTTGGTTTTCTTTTTCAAGGTTGCTTTGGCTATTCAGGGTCTTTTCTGGTTCCATACAAGTTTTAGAATTATTTTTTCTAGCTCTGTGATGAATGCTGGCATTATTTTGATAGGGATTGCATTGAATATGTAGATTGCTTTGGGTAATATCAACATTTTAACAATATTTGTTCTTCCTATACAGGAACATGGAAACTTTCCCCATTTTTTCGTGTCTTCTTCAATTTCTTTCATAAGCTTTCTATAGTTTTCAGTGTATAGATTTTTCACCTCTTTGGGTAGATTTATTCGTAGGATTTTATGGTTTTGGTGCAACTGTAAATGGGATCGATTCCTTGATTTCTCTTTTTGTCGCTTCATTTTTGGTGTATAGGAATGCAACCAATCTGTGTTGATATTATATTCTGCAACTGCTGAATTCATGAATCAATTCTAGCAGGTTTTTTGGTGGAATATTTTGGGTTTTCCATATAGAGTATCATGTCATCCGTGAAGAGTGAAAGTTTGACCTCCTCCTGGCCGATTTGGATGCCTTTTATTTCTTTTTGTTGTCTGATTGCAGAGGCCAAGACTTCCAATACTATGTTGCATAACAGTGGTGAGAGTGGACATCCCTGTCTTTTTCCTGACCTTAGGAGGAAAGTTCTCAGTTTTTCCCCATTCAGGATGATATTAGCATTGGGTCGTTCATGTATGGCTTTTATGATTTCGAGGTATGCTCCTTCTATCCCTACTTTCCTGAGGGTTTTTATGAAGAAAGGATGCTGTGTTTTGTCAAGTGCTTTCTCTGCATGTATTTAGAGGATCATATGGTTCTTGTCCTTTCTTTTATTGATGCGCTGAGTCATGTGAATTGTTTTGCGGATATTGAACCAGCCCTGCATCCCAGGTATAAATCCCACTTGGTCGTGGTGAGTAATTTTTTCAATGTATTGTTGGATCCGGTTGGCTAATATCTTGTTGAGGGTTTTTGCATCCATGTTCTTCAGGGAAATTGGTCTATAGTTCTCCTTTTTAGTGAGGTCTCTGCCTGGTTTTGGAATCAAGGTAATGCTGGCTTCCTAGAAAGAGTTTGGAAGTTTTCCTTCCATTTCTGTTTTTTTGGAACAGCTTCAAGAGAATAGGTATTAACTCTTCCTTAAATGTTTGGTAGAATTCCCCTGGAAAGCCATCTGGCCCTGGGCTCTTGTGTTTTGGCAGATTTTTGATTACTAATTCGATTTCCTTACTGGTTATGGATCTGTTCAAATTTTCTATTTCTTCCTGTTTCAGTTTTGGTAGTGTATATGTTTCTAGGAATTTGTCCATTTCTTCCAGGTTGCCCATTTTATTGGCATATACTTGCTCATAATATTCTCTTATTATTGTTTGTATTTCTGCTGTGTTGGTTGTGATCTCTCCTCTTTCATTCTGGATTTTATTTATTTGGGTCCTTTCCTTTTTCTTTTTTGATCAAACTGGCTAGAGGTTTATCAATTTTGTTAATTCTTTCAAAGAACCAGCTTCTGATTTCATTGATCTGTTCTACTGCTTTTTGGTTTTGATAACATTAATTTCTGCTTTAATCTTTGTTATTTCCTGTCTTCTGCTGGGTTTGGGTTTTATTTGCTGTTCTTTTTCCAGCTCCTTAAGGCATAAGGTTAGGTTGTGTATCTGAGATCTTTCTTCCTTCTTTAGGAAGGCGTGGATTGCTATATACTTTTCTCTTATGACTGCCTTTGCTGTGTCCCAGAGGTTTTGGGTTGTGGTGTAATCATTTTCATTGGCTTCCATATACTTTTTAATTTCCTCTTTAACTGCTTGGTTAGCCTATTCATTCTTTAGTAGGATGTTTTTCAGTCTCCAAGTATTTGTTACCTTTCCAAATTTTTTCTTGTGGTTGATTTCGAGTTTCATAGCGCTGTGGTCTGAAAATATGCATGGTATGATCTCGATCTTTTTGTACTTACTTAGGGCTGATTTGTGTCCCAGTATATGGTCTATTCTGGAGAAAGTTCCATGTGCACTGGAGAAGAATGTATATTCTGCTGCTTTTGGATGAAATGTTCTGAATCTATCTGTTAAGTCCATCTGGTCCAGTGTGTCATTCAAAGCCATTGTTTCCTTGTTGATTTTTTGATTAGATGATCTGTCCATTGCTGTGAGTGGAGTGTTGAAGTCTCCTCCTATTATGGTATTACTATTGATGAGTTTCCTTATGTTTGTGATTAATTGATTTATATAGTTGGGTGCTCTCACATTTGGTGCATTAATATTTACAATTGTTAGGTCTTCTTGGTGGATAGACCCCTTGATTATGATATAATGCCCTTCTGCATCTCTTGATACAGTCTTTATTTTAAAGTCTAGATTGTCTGATATAAGTATGGCTACTCCAGCTTTCTTTTGTCAACCATTAGCATGGTAGAAGGTTCTTCATCCCCTTACTTTCAATCTGAAGGTGTCTTTAGGTCTAAAGTGGGTCTCTTGTAAACAGCATACAGATTGATCTTGTTTTCTCATCCGTTCTGTTACCCTATGTCTTTTGACTGGAGCATGGAGTCCATTGACATTTAGAGTGAGTACTGAAAGATATGAATTTATTGCCATTATGATGCTTGTAGAGTTAGAGTTTCTGGTGGTGTTCTCTGGTCCTTTCTAGTCTTTGTTGCTTTTGAGATAGATAGATAGATAGATAGATATTTTTTTTTTCGTCTTTCCTCCCCTCAGAGAGTCCCCCTTAAAATTTCTTGCAGGGCTGGTTTAGTGGTCACAAACTCCTTTAATTTATGTTTGTGTGGGAAACTTTTTATCTCTCCTTCTATTTGAATGACAGCCTTGCTGGATAAGCAATTCTTGGCTGCATATTTTTCTGATTCAGCACACTGAATATATCCCGCCACTCCTTTCTGGCCTCAAGTTTCTGTGGGTAGTTCTGCTGCAAACCTGATCTTTCTTCCCTTGTAGGTTACGGACTTTTTTCCCCTTGCTGCTTTCATGATTCTCTCCTTGCCTGAGTATTTTGTGAATTTGACTATATGTCTTGTTGATGGTTGTTTTTTGTTGAATCTAATGGGGGTCCTCTATGCTTCCTGGATTTTGACTTGTGTCTTTCCCCACGTTAGGAAAGTTTTCTGCTATGATTTGCTCACATAACCCTTCTACCCCTATTTCTCTCTCTTCCTCTTCTGGAACCCTATGATTCTGATGTTGTTCCTTTTTAATAAGTCACTGATTTCTCTAATTCTTAAATCGTGCTCTCTAGCTTTCATCTTCATCTTTTTTTCTGCTTCATTATTCTCTAAAGTTTGTCCGCTATATCGCTGATTCTCTGTTCTGCCTCATCCATCCTTGCCGTTGCTGCATCCATCCATGATTGTAGCTCAGTTATAGCAATTTTAATTTCATTCTGACTATTTTTTACTTCTTTTATCTCTGCAGAAAGGGATGAAAGGGATTCTAATCTACTTTTGACTCTAGCTAGTATTCTTATTATCATGATTCTAAATTCTGGTTCAGACATCTTGCTTGTATCTGTGTTGGTTAAATCCCTGGCTGTTGTTTCTTCGTGCTCTTTCTTTTGGGGTGAATTCCTTCGTTTTGTCATTTTGAAGGGAGAAAAGGAACTAATGAGGTAGAAAAATTAAAATGAAAAAAATTAAAATTAAAAAATATATTAAAATTTAAAAATTAAAAATACACACAGAAAAATCGAATTAATGACGCTAGATTCTAGTTGTGTTTTGGTCTGGGTGTTGAAAGTGGTTTGACTGATGAGAGAAAAAAGCGGGGGGGAGGGAAATTGTTTGAGAATTTGAAAAAATGAATACACAGAAGTAGACGAAAATGAGATGATGGGAGTAAAATAGAATTTGAAAAAAGTTACACAAAAGTAAAGAATGTCATAGAAAAAATCAAAGAAAAATATATTTAATAAGAACTAAAAATAAAAATGAAATTTTTCTCTTTCTGTATTCAAGAAAAGAAAAGGAAAAAAAGAAAGAAAAAAGAAATCGCTTGAAAATTTGAAAAAGTGAATACACTGTGGTAGACTAAAATAAAATGATGGAAGTAAAATAGAATTTGAAAAAATTTACATAAAAGCAAAAAATATAGTAAAAAAATTAAAGAAAAATATTTATAATAGAAATTGAAGGTAAAAATGAAGTTTTCTCTTTCTGCATTCAAGAAAGAAAGAAAAACGACAAAAACAAAAAAGAAAAATGAAAAAAAGGAAATCGTTTGAAAATTTGAAAAGGTGAATACACTGAAGTAGACTAAAATAAAATGATGGAAGTAAGATAGAATTTGAAAAACTTTACACAAAAGTAAAAAATACAGTAAAGAATAAAAAAATATTTTTAATAAAAATTGAAAATAAAAATGAATTTTTGTTTCTGTATTCAAGAAAAAGAAAAGTGAAAAAGAGAAAAAAAGAAAGAAAATTGAATAGATGGACCTGCTAACAGATTGAAATAGGACTGAAATTACTTCATTTTCCCCTAGAAGTCACAATATGTAGTGCTTTATAGTCCATAAACGAAGTAGGCGGTGAGACTTGTGTTCTTGAAGAGCGAAGTTGGCCCATTTGGGCGGGGCTCAGTGTACCAGCTCCGCTCTCCACTAGATGGCGCTGCTAGCCTACTGGGGTGGAGTGTTGCGGCGCTTGTCAATGCATGTGCGCATGCGCGGGAGCGGGGAAAATGGCAGCAGCCAGCTACCCAGTCTGCTCTCCCAGATTAGCAATCGCGCACCTGTCCTCTGTCTTCAGATATCGTCCACTGCTTCTTCACTGTCCGTGACCAGGCCCCAGGCAATACCTCTCTTCTGAGTTTTGTCTCAGATGCGGCTGTTTTCCCCGGCCCCTTACTTCCGAAGGACTGCGGCTTTGACCCACTCCACCCCTCTGCGGGAGGGTCTCACTGAGCAGTGACACAATAAGCAATGGCCGAATGTCAGCTGCACCCAGGAATGCTTGCTGGACCCTGCTGCTGCTGGTGCCCCGAGACTGCAGCCAGGTGCCAGCCCGCCCCAGAAAAAATTCGCGAGATAGTGTAGCAGCAGCATTTCAGGGATTATGGAAAATCAGAAAACACATGTGGCACCAGGCTTCACCCTTAATGACTTTGTTCCAGCACCAGCAAATGTGGCCGTTTTCTGTGGTCTGCCGGGACCAGGTGGCTTCAACAGTCTCTACCAAATATCCTTACGGCAGTGGAACCACTTTTCCCCATGTGGCTCGAGAACGTCCCGGACCCCACTCTGTTCCTGGGGATTCGCCCTTCCCACCAGAGCACCTCCAGGTATCGAGCTGCGGAGTTGCAGCCTTTGCGCTCCCTTGTTTACAGTCTTAATGGAATTTAAACCCTCTCCTTTCTCCTTTCTCCTTTTTCCCTTTTTAGTTCAGTCCCTACGGCTGTTTCCAATTTTCCACTTTCTCTCCAGCTGCTTTTGGGGAAGGGTGCTTTTCCCATATTCTCCCCCTGCCCCCCCCCCAACATCTCAGTCCTCTCTCTGCCTGCAAAAGCAGCTCCCTGCCTGCCACCGGCTTCTCTCCCCCCAAGTTCACTTCTCCGTGCCACGTACCTGCTGAATTCTGTGGTTCAGATTGTGCAGATTGTTGTGTTAATCCTCCAATCAGTTTACCAGGTATGTAGGATGGTTTAATGTTGATCTGGCTGTATTTCATGGATGCGAGACACAGAAAAAACTTCTATGCTGTTCTGCCATCTTGGCTCCCCCCTCCAAGAAGCTAATTTTTCTAAAGGGTTTTCTGCTCTGTGTCTTCTCTGAGTAAGTTGTACAGTGGCACCAGGAAGGATTATCTGTTCTAATTTATGGAACCAACGCTTATAAAAATAATCCCAGGCTCTTTACTTGTACCACATCCAGGAAATGTGTGCACCAAACCTCCACTGCACTGACAACACAAGAACTACTGTGGAGCTGCCAAAGAAACATGGGGCCCCTGGGTAGAAGTTCACCAGCTGAGTCAGCAGAGAAGCCACATTTTCCACCTTGATTGGGAATTATAACTCAGCTCTGAATTTGCTCAGAACTAGGGCCAGACTTTGATCCCTCTAGTCTATTAACTGGTAGGTTGTACATAGAAGACAGCATAGGGAAAAGTGGATACAATGCCTTTTGCTGGTTTGCATCTTTCTTAACACTGGCAAAATCTCCATTTAAGGCAAGAGCATTCCAGTTCCATTGGGACTTTTTACCCTGAGCAGGACTGCTGTTGTTGATAGAACAGCAGTGACATATTTCAAAATTTATGCCAGAAATTAAAGTGTTGGGAGTGGCCTATTGTAACCTCAAATACTCCATGAGACCAGTTCTAGGATACCTAGAGGATATTCAATGGCCTTCAGGGTTACTGCTAAAAGGAGACTCAAGACCCCCTCCTTACTTGATCTATAGCCTTGTTCAAAGTCTAATCCACTCCAGGGTCCAGGCTCCTGCAGGGTAGGAAGTCAGACACAGTGGGGACTACACAAGGCTTTTTAGGCACTAGTTTATCAGGGAGTGGATAAAGCATTGGAGAGAGATTTTCAGAGCTTCAAATGTTCTTCACTAGTTCATAGTTCTAAAAAGATCTTCCAGTGCTTAATCTTAAAGGATTATTAGTGTTTGTTGTAACTCTAAAGGGACTGCCCACAATTTTGGCTTTTCTGCTTACCCGTCAAGTAGCTACTGGGAAACCTAGCAAATTGGCAGTTTCCATTGTTTAGGCAAGGCACAACACCCTTAAATCCCCAGAGAGCAGAGAATAGTAAATAATACAGTCTCCAAGAACCTGTTCTCTGCTGCTGGCCATATGTTCTGCTTTTAAGCTCTCCTAATCCCTTCCCTACTCCAGAGTCCTTCCCTCTTCCCCCTGGTGTGGTATAGGGGGCATCCTTCATTCTCCCCGCCTAGACCACAATGACTAGGGAGGACTGAGTGGAGGAGTAAACAAACAACAGAGGCTCCAGAATAGTTTCTGCCACTCAAAAGTAAAGGGCTGAATTAGAACCCGTGTTCACTGTATATGACCTAAAAAATTATTCCAAGTGTCGGTAAATGTAGGTTTGTAGCAGAATTGAGAAGGGAGGTAGAGACAGCTTAGGATGGGCATTAATGCTGCTCACTGCTCTTTCAAGCCCTCTCCTTCCATGTGCTCAGGAGTGTTGCCCCTTCCATTCCCTATAAGCAAGTGACTCTGTGACTTGCTTTGGCAAATGAAATGTGAGAGGAAATTAAGATGATCACTTCTGTGTGGAAACATTTAAGAGGGTGTGAGATTCTCCGTGCCCCTCATCACTTGCATGGAAGTATGTGTTAATGTCACAGGGCCACCAGACCAAAGTAAGCTGGAATATTGAGCCAACATACAAAGGATAGCTGCCTAAAAAACTGATTGAATCTATAAAGGACTTTACATGAATGAAAACCAAACCTTTGTTATTTAAGCCACTGACTTTTTTTAGAGTTGTTTTGCAGCATATCCAGGCTCTCCTGACTGGCCCAGGCTTTCCTACGACTATAAGTTGAATCGTTTCAGTGTGAATATTGTTTGCCTTGCTGAGAGAGACAGAAGAAATCAGAGTTCATATTTTTCTCTGATCTCATTAGACATTAACAACAACATTACATTATGACAACAGCCTAAATATTTGGTCCACTCCTGCCTTGATCTTTCTTGCTCCAAAAACAATTTCCTTACTCTAAAATTTAAATTCCGTTTTACCTGTCTTTAGTACTTTTTCCCCAGTCTTGCCTCACTTGGGTCATCAACTTTTCTAGCTCTGCCATTACATATCTGTGCTACCCTCTTATGTTTATACTTAATATTATGTCTCCCTGACATTTCCATCATCTATACATACTGTTGTTGTTGTTTTTTAATGTTTATTTAGTTTTTTGAGACACAGAGAGACAGAGCATGAACAGGGGAAGGTCAGAGAGAGAGGGAGACACAGAATCTGAACAGGCTCCAGGCTCTGAGCTGTCGGCACAGAGCCCGATGCGGGGCTCGAACTCACAGACCGTGAGATCATGACCTGAGCCGAAGTCGGACGCTCAACCGACTGAGCCACCAGGCGCCCCAATTGATACTGTTTTTAAGTCTGGGCTTATTAGGGAAAACTTTGAACTTCCCTTTGTGTTCTTTGTGAATGTCCCTTTATCTTTCCACATAGGATTGTGTAAAATTCCATTTGTCAGAGTTCTCAGCATACTTTTTTTTAGTTTGTTTGTCCATTCATTCATTCATTCATTCATTCAATAATCTTTACACCCAACGTAGGGTTCGAACTCATGGCCCTGAGATCAAGAGTTGGACACTCCACCAAATGAGCCAGTCAGGCGCCTCCTCAGCATTCTTAACTGACCTTCTCTCCTGGAGTTTCCTGCAGTGGGACTATGTCTGTTTTGCCTTGTGCTTTCAAATCTATTTTCCACATATCTAGGTTCCCAAACTGTGTAGTGGGGTCACCTGAACCCTATAGCAAACACACAACTCATTGCAGATTATTTTAAACTTCTGAGGAAAACACAAGGATACCCAAACTCTACCAGATATGATACGAACTACTAGCTCCAGATTATTTATAATTTCAATGTTAGATCACATTATATTTTTATTGCTGATGTCATCAACAGTATACACCCGGAAATGAGAATGGCAATGTCCTTTCTAAATCCAGAGTTTGAGAAATTAACACATGAAACTACTAACAATTTCTTTTTGGTCTAGGAGCACCATGAAAACAAATTACTGAAATATTGGGGCATCACAAACTGATAAAATGTAGGGGTGCCTGGGTGGCTCAGTCTCTTGAGCATCTGACTCTTGATTTTGACTCAGGTCATGATTCCAGGTTCATGGGATTGAGCCCTGCCTCGGGCTCTATGCTGAGTGTGGAGCCTGCTTAAGATTCTTTCTCTAAAAGAAAAAAAAATTATATGTATATATGTATATATACATATATACATATATATGTGTATATATATATACACATATATACACATATATGTATATATGTATATACATATACACATATATATGTACATATATATACACATATATATGTATATAAAGAGAGAGAGAGAGAGAGAAGACTCTGAGAAAAAAATTTTGGAACTTCTGGCCTAGGAACACATCAGTCATACTCAAAATCTAATCCTGTTACATCCTCAAGTAGACATGGTCCTGTCTCTTCAACAAATGGTGTTGGGAGAACTGACTATCCACATGCAAAAGAATGATGTTAGATCCTTACTTCACATCATATACAAAAAAACGAACTCAAAATGAATCAAGGACCTAAATATAAGACTTAAAACTATAAAGCTCTTCAAAGAAAATATAAGGGTAAATCTTCATGACCTTGGATTTAGTAACGGGTTGTTAGATAGGACACCATAAGCAGAAGCAAAAAAAAAAAAAAAAGTAAAGAAAAAGATAAAATGAACCTTGTCAAAATTTTGTGCATCAAAAGACACTATCAAGACAGTGAAAAGACAACACACAGCATGGGAGGAAAATATTTGTAAACTATATATCTGATAAAGGCCTAGTATCCAGAATATATAAAGAATTCCTATAGTTCAACAACAAAAAGACAAACAACCAAATTTAAAAATGGGCAGAGGAGGGGCACCTGGCTGGCTCAGTTGGTAGAACGTGACTCTTGTGACTCTTGGTTTTGGAGACATGAGTTCAAGCCCCATCTTGGGCATAGAGTTTATGTTAAAAAAATTAAAATGGGCAGAGGACATGAATAGACATAACCTTCCCAATATACAAATGGCCAAAAACTACATGCAAATGTGCTCAATATCACTTATTATTAGGAAAATTCACATCAAAACCCACTGAGATACCATAATAAAAATAGAAAATAACCAATGTTGGTGAAGATGTGGAGAAATTGGAAAACTTGTTCATTGCTGTTAGGATGTAAAATGGTGCAGTCACTGTGAAAAAACAGTTCAGTGATTCCTCAAAAAGTTAAACAAAGAATCACTAAATGATCCAGCAATTCCACTACTAGATGTATACCCCAAAGAAATTAAAACAGGTATTCAAAACAAATAGTTGTACACAAATGTTCATAGCATTACTATTCACAGTAGCCAAGAGGTGGAAGGAACCCAAATGTCCATCAACTGTTGAATGGATAAACAAATGTGGTATATCCATATAACAGAGAATTATTCAGACAAAAAAAGGAATGAAATACTGATACATGATACAGTGTAGATGAACCTCAAAAACATGCTATGTGAAATAAACTAGGCGAGTGTGATTCCATTTATAGGAAATATCCAGATTAGATGTATCTTTAAAGACAGAAAGCAGAGTAAGTAGTTACCAAGGGAGGAGAAAGAAGGAATAGGGAATGGCTACTTAATAGGTACAGAGTTTACTTTTGGGGTAATGAAAATTTTGTGTCACTAGATAGAGGTGATGGTTGTACAATATCATGACTAACTGCCACTGAATTGTACACTTTAAAATGGTTGTTTTTATGTTATGTTATATAACTTACGTTATTTTATCTCAAAGATATATATGTATACAATCTAATATATATATATTTTATCTCAATGATATATAAAATATAAATATATAATATTCACAAATATGAATACATAATGCATTCATAATATATATTCATAATATGTATGAATTTATAATATATTCATAATACATATGAATTTATCTCAATGATATTTAAAACATAAACATTTATATTTGTATTTTTGTACAAACATTTTGTATATTTGTATTTTATATATTATATAAAATATATTATTGAGATAAAATTCATATATATAAATATATATTATATAAAATATATCATTGAGATAAAATTCATATATATGCAAATATATACAAAAACACCCCTAACATGGTCATCTTCTCTCAACGTTTACATAACTTCTACTCTGCCAGTAATTTCCACTTGCTGGTAGAATTGGTTAGGGCCATTGTATCACGGGACTTTGTCATCCTAACCTGTAAGACAGAGGTTCCTAACCTTTAGTTCACCTTCAGGGGGTCAAGAGACCCTTCAAAATTCAGTGTCAAATTTTGTGTCCCTGTGCAGAGAGAGCGGGTAAACTGCAACGTAGTTGCCACAGAGGTCTCAGCAATCCCACAGGGAGTTCGGAAGCTGCGATGGTCTTCAGGTATACCACAGGGTCCAGGCATTGCTTGTCAGGGAAGTTGGGTTGGGGCACCTGGGTGGCTAAGTCAGTTAAGCATCTGACTTTGGCTCAGGTCATGATCTCGTGGTTTGTGAGTTTGAGCCCCACATCGACCTCTCTGCTGTCAGCACAGAGCCCACTTTGGATCCTCCCTCTCTCTGTCTCTCTCTGAACCTCCCCCACTCTCAAAAATAAACAAACATTAAAAAAATAAATAAATAAAGGAAGTTGGGTTCAGGCTGCCTCCAGGCAGAGGACATCATCTTCTTCTAAGAGCAATTCCTGGGGGAGGACTCAACTGTGAGCTGGGAAATGAATGTCTTGGTCCTAAAAGGAGGATCTGAGGAACATACAACAGCATCCATTTCAATTGGTATAGTTGCAACGAGACATTAGTACCCTCTGAGTGTGGCAGAATCCAAATGCTAATTGTTTCTCTTGCATAGAGCTTCTTGATTTTTTGGAGACCTATCAACACTGGACATCTTGACTTGGGTGATATCTCCTCCGGCTGAAGCTGCCTTACAACCTTCCTTTCAGCTCCCTGTTTCTAAGTCTGCTTCTCTGTTGGGGTCTCCTCACTCCTCCAGGTAGCCCTCTTGGATTGAGCAGCTCTCAAGATGACCCAGAGCAGCTCCTTCCAGAGATTTTTCTAGCATATATTAGAAGCAGTCTTAAAAAAAAAAAAAATTTGGACCCTGTTATCTAAATGTTACCAGAAAGAAAGATCAACTTCTCTAAACCAAATTCATTATCCTTGGCAGATGTGCTTTGTATTTCGTGTGGCTTATATCCAACAATTCTCTACCACTGGTCAAATCATTTCACTATCTGAGAATATGATTTGCAACTAATTCATCTTGAAGTGTTTGACCAGAACCTACAGTGCTTAAAATTAGAAATGCTATGTGTATTTTATTGAGATTTTTTTCAGTGCCCATGGTGGGTGATTGCTAACATCTGCTTTGAAAAATTTCCAGGCAAAAATCATTATGGCCTTATGCTATAGCTTAGAACTTTGGATCCCAATGCCTGTGTGTCAGAGCAGGCCCCAGGACTGTTTCTTAGGAGTGTTTTTGACCCTGCTCATAATTTGTCTCCATTCCCACAATTTTGGGTAGACTCCTTAATTTTCAAAGGATCTTTACACTTAGCTAGTGATTACCTTTTTCTTTAAATAACAATTCACAATATTCACCCTCAGATTCTTGCTAGACGTTACAATTTTGAGCTCCCTGCTCTGCAGCACTTATCAAAAGTTTCAAGATGCATTTGTAGGAGTTGGCTTAAAAAGACAGGCAGACAATTCTTTAAGTATTTTTAAAATTTACCTTAGGATTATACTAGACCATGTGAGTCTCATGCTTTTCATTGAAGTGTGCATCTGTGCTTTGGCCTACACTGAGGTATTTTATAAAAGACTCACTTTTGAATTTATTGGGGGAGGGGGCTATGGTTGAGAAACCATCTACTCCCTAACTGGTGCTTCCACTCTATGACATCTCTTGAGTGTAAGGAAAATAGGTACTTCTCCTCATGACCTAGCTTATTGGTAGCTGGTGGAAAGTGTGAATCGTGAAGCTTAGTGTATTTCTTTTTTACAGTGAATTATCAAAAAAGGTCAATGCCAAATTTGTGACTCACCCATAGTAACTATTAAGATGTTTGGACATACATTTCTTGGTATTTTTCTGCCAGTTTCCTTGTCATAGTCTCCTTAAATTGTATATTTTTAATCATTTTATTTGGATATGTTTTATAACTTGCCTTAACTTCTTCCTAGAAGAAGGCTTGGTTATAAATAAAATAAAATCGCCATCTCAACTCTAGTTCTACCTCTTCCTTGCCTACCCGTACATTTCATTTCACTTCTTAGAACACGTTTTTTATCAAGCTTAATTCAGTAATTAATCATGGTGACGACAGTAACAACAACAACAAAAATAATTGTTGGTCAAGAGATTCTATGTGCTAGATTCTTGACCTATTAATGTAGGTCTCATTTAATTTTTAAGGCCACCTCTTAAGGCAGGTATTATTTCCCTGTTTCACAAAAAAGAAAAACAAGGCTCCGGAGGTTTGAAGCATTACTCAAAGGTAACATCAGTAGGTTAGAGACCCAAAACTGGAATTCTCCAAAGCCCCTTTTCTTTTCTCTGTGCCAGTTTACCCACTATGTGAGATTATACTTGCTTGCTTGCTTGCTTTCTCCCTTTCTTTAATGTTTATTTATTCTTGAGAGAAAGAGCATGAGCAGGGGAGGGGCAGAGAGAGAGGGAGACAGAACCTGAAGCAGGCTCCAAGCTCCAAACTGTCAGCACAGAGCCCAATGCGGAGCTTGAACCCACAAACTATGGAAGAGATCACGACCCGAGCTGAAGTCAGGCGCTTAACTCACTGAGCCACCCAGGCACCCTTGTGAGATGATGCTTTCACTCTTTAAAGAGTCATCACTCTATGGGTTTGAGCTGAGATAATGACATGTACCAGTGAAAACCCAGGGGTTCATTTCTCTAAGAGATGGGAACATGAGGGAGGGTGGGATCTCTCGGTCATTTAACAGGTTATTGTTCTGCCTAGCTAGGGGAATGAGCAGAACTCCACCATCTTTCCTTCTCTTTGAAAGAGACATAAGCTACAGCTTAGACTAGAGCTGGAGAAAGAAGTGGAACAAGAAAGCAGACAAGACCTAAAAAAATATTTTACTGGATTCCCAACACAGAGCTGAAGAAAGTGAAAGGAACTGGAAGTTTTTTTCATTAATTTGTAAGACAGGCCAATTTGGCAAAATTTTAGTTGAGTAATAAGCAGAAACCTGTATTTTACTGTTTTTTAAAAGTTAGGTTTATTAAGGAGTAATTTATATATAATAAAAGTTACCCTTTTAAAGTATAGAGTTGGATGAGTTTTGATCAATGTGTATAGTGCCAGAGCAACTATCATGCAAGATGCAGAATATTTCTATTGCCCCAAAAAGTTTTCCTCCTGCTCTTTTGCAGTGAGTCTCTTCTTCTTGACCCCACCAATCCCTAGCAAATACATAGCATTGCCTTTTCTATAATAGCATATAAATGAAATCATACAGTACATATTCTTTTGTGCCTGCCTTGTTTGACTTAGCATGATGCTTTTAGAACTTACCTATGTTGTTACAACTATCAACAGTTCATTCTTTTTAAAAAAATTTTTTAATGTGTATTTATTCTTGAGAGAGAGAGAAAGAGAGAGACAGAGCATGAGCAGGGGAAGGGCAGAGAGAGAGAGGGAGACACAGAATCCAAAGCAGGCTCCAGGCTCCAAGCTGTCAGCACAGAGCCTGACGTGGGCTGGAACCCATGAACTGCGAGGTCATGACCTGAGTCAAAGTCTGATGCCTAATCAACTGAGCCACCCAGGTACCCCATTAGTTCATTCCTTTTTATTGCTGAGTAGAATACGATTGTGGATGGAATTCACATTTGTAGATATACCAAAATTTGTTTACCTACTTAAACAACTCAGCTATTGAACATTTGATTTGTGGCTTTTATGAACAAAGCTGTTATAAACATGTGCCTACAGGCATTTTTAGGAAAATACCCAGGCATAGTATTGTTGGATTGTATGGTGAGTGGACGTTTAACTGTACAAAATCTACCAAACTGCTTTTCAAAATGGCTATCCCCACTTGTGTTCACACCAGCAGGGGATGAGATTTCTAGTTGTACCACATTCTTGTGTACGATTGCTATTGTCAATCTTATTATAATTTAAATTTGCATTTCTCTAAACACTAATGATGTTGAGTACCTTTTCATACACTTGTTTGCCAGTCATATCTTCTTTTGATGAAATTTATATTAAACTATTTTCCATTTTTTTGGGTGGTTTGCCTTTTTATTATTGACTTATAAGTGCTCTTGTATTTAGAATACAAGTTCTTTATCAGACAGACATATGTCTTAGAAAACATTTTCTCCTAGCTTTGTGGTTTTCCTTTTTTTCCTTAATAGAGTCTTTCAAATGAAGTTATTAATTTTGATGAAGTCCTTTAGAGTTTTTGCTCTTAAATTCGGGGCTATGATCCATTTCAAATTATTTTTTGTGTATGATGCAAGGTTCCTTTTTCCCCCTACATGTGGATATCTAATTATTCAAGGTGTTCTTTTAGGAAGCACCACTTGTGGGGTGCCTGGGTGGCTCAGTCAGTTAAGTTTCTGACCTTGGCTCAGGTCACGATCTCATAGTTCGTGAGTGCAAGCCCTGTGTCCAGCTTGGGATTCTCTCTCTCTCCCTCTGCCTTGCTCATTCTCTCTCTCTCTCTCAAAATAAATATCATTTTATTGATAGCCCCGATGTATTATCATTTTTACATATTACTGGATTCAATTTGACAATATCTTCTTGAAGATTTGACATACATGTTTATGAGGATTATTGCTCAGTAGTGCTCTTGTAATGCCCTTGTCTAGTTTAGGTATCACAAAATGAGTTAGAGAGGATTTTTTCCTCTTCTATTTTCTGGGAGAGTGTGAGAAACCTGTATTTTTAAACTCATCTGTTTCTATTCATTTTGCCCTGAACCTCCAACCTCATCTCAGGTCCTCTGTACATGATTCTTTGGGGTCCTTTCATGTTCTCTTTGCTGAACTGAGAAGACAAGGATTTCCTATACATAGTAGAGGTTCAAATATCTTGAAAAGGCCACATGTGTGTATGTGTGTATATGTGTTTGTATGTGTTCTGTGCTTCTCTCTAAGAACTACTGTATAACATGAGAGAAACCTTGGAGGAAACTAATATAAGGACCATGTGTCACAGCTTTGCAAGCACAATGGCTACATATTATCAGAGGAGGACAGTATATCAAAATCTAGTCCTTTAAGCAAGATGAAGGCATGTAATGCCAAAGCAAATCCTTTCTCTCTGCTCTCTAAGTGTGGTTCTGTCTACTCATATTACCCTTCAGAGCCTTCTCCTTTCCAGTGAGCCCAAACCCTTCAGGCCTGGAAAAAAATCTACATTGAACATGGGTTAAACACACAGGTCAGTTTTTTTTTTTTTCTTAATTTTGTTAATGTTTATTTTTGAGAGAGACAGAGAGCATGAGTGGGGAGGGGCAGAGAGCAAGGGAGACACAGAATCTGAAGCAGACTCCAGGCTCTGAGCTGTCAGCACAGAGCCCGACATGGGGTTCCAACCCGCTGACCATGAGATCATGACTTGAGCAGAAGTCAGACGCTTAACTGACTGAGCCACCCAGGCACCCTCACACAGGTCAGTTCTTAGAGAATCCATATGTTTTGCTGTTGCCTCATAACTTGCCAGAGACTAGACAAGTGACAGGAAGATATTGAAGAGGATAGAAGATGAAAAGGGCCTTGTGCAAGTCTGAGACTTTACCCTTTTTTACCTTCTAACTTTCCTATCCATTGTGGAGAGGCAACTTCTGGAGGAAGGTCACATATAGGTGATACTTGCTTTTTGAAGATTTACTGGGGAGCACATGGGAGCCCTGCTGAGAATCCAGTAAGAGGAAAATGACTACACAAATGTACATTTTCACCCTTGCTTAATGAAGACAGAAGAGCACAGAGAAGATTCAACAAGGACATGTGCCTGCAGCTCTTTCCTGGGGTAATATCTAAATCCTCTTCACCCAGAGGGACTAGCACAGGCCTTAGGGCTCAGACCATGGAAGGAGCCTTTGCATACAAATCTGTCCAGTCCCCGACTGGCTCTCATCTGAGTCCACAGAAGGTGTGTCCTGCTACAGCAAAGGAATCTGGGCCTACTCAGCTTCACCGATGAACAGGAAGGGTCCGTACCTTCCCTCAGGCATGTCTCTGCAAACAGCAAACTAGGTCTCAATCCTGGCTGATCCCCTCCCTACTCCAGAGGAAAGGCAGCTTGCTTATTCTTGAAGATCTGGTCAAGAAAGGATAGCTGTATTGGCCAAGGTTCTTGCAAGAAACAGATGGTGGACTCAAATTAGGATACCACTGCAGAGCTAATCATAATGGGGCTCCATTACTGCCCCAAGTCTGAAGGGAAGAGGGGATAATGTGACCTCTAGAATCTAAATGGAGCAAGCTGTATGAAGACAATCTCCTGACAAGACCTGCAACCCCATGGGATGGTGGCCAGGGAATAATAACTTACCACATACACATCAGTCTCCTTCTGGTGTTCCACATTGGCTGAACCAAAAGGGAAACCAAAGGGCCAGGAAGGATGTTGATGTGGTCCACACAGGTGAGGTTCTGGGGGTCCAGAGCAGGGTGGAAGAGGGTAGGGAGTAAATCTGGAGGCCAAAGAGAAGATATCCAATCAGCAGCTACATACCTGAGAGCCTTTCTCATACTCCCAGCCCCTCTTAACAGAGCAATTATATCTCTTCATGCCCTTCTTGGCATCTGTTCTCTAGGAGGGAAAGCTCTGAGGTTCACCATTTCTGGAGTAGAACCAGGGGCCCACTATTGGGATTTGGCTCTTGCCACAGCAGCTGGGCCACCAGGTAGGGTAGATTGGAAGAGTTTGTGAAACCTGCCAGAAGATTTGTGGCCAGAAGCCATGCTTTTTCCCCCAAAGAGAAGAAACAGGTCCCTGAAAAAGGCTAACTGGCCATGAGTAAAGTTCAACTCGTTTCATTCCTGTTAACATCCTCTGGCGGCCAAGGGGACTGAAAGAAGTCAGTAGTCAGGAAAATTCCAAGACGCTTTTACTAAAAATAAAGTAAATAGCCATTTCTTACAAGATGCCCAGCCACTAATTAGCTGCAGTACTTCTGTGTAAGGAGGGGGCCTTTGGCTGCAGAATATGAATTTTAAAACTAAGCTCCATCCAAAGTGGCAATTAAGGGCTTTACCCAATCATAATAAACCTTAGTCTTCCTTTCCTAAGCAAGCTCCCCATCTTGCTGCCAGAGCAAACCCATCAGCTTATTCCTGGTTTCCTTCTAAAAACAGAGCAGAGCCATGACACTCCACAGAGCAAATATTCTCGGACAGTTCTCTTCCAGGCTCCTGGGGCAGCTCTCAGGGCCCCATAGAGTGTTGGCCTGGACACGGAAGACCCTAAGTGTCCTTCAGCCTCTGTCCTCAGCCCAGGCCACCGGAACACCATCCACTAAGGCTGTGTAGCCTGTTGGTTAAGGACAGAGGCTTTGCTACCACAGTCATGATGTTTGCAGAAACAGAACAAGAATCTATACTTTTCCTTCACGGCATTTATGAAAATGTGCTCGTGTACATGTAACAGCGACAAACAATTTTATACTGTGTGGGTTCTCTGCCTCTTTCCCTCCCTAAAGACAGTCTTGGTGTTGTCCACTTGGCAGGCTCTTTTCTTTTGCCTCTTGGGATCAGTGTGGGGAGCTAGGTGTGAAGTTAGAACAGCAGTCATCAGGTGGGACGCTTGCAGGGGCAAGGTGGGATGCAGTGGTGGAAGGGACTGTGCAGAAGCAGCAGAGTTGGGGCCTATAAAGCAAAAGCAAAAACAAAAGCAAAGGGAGGTGAAGTCTTGAACTCAGCTCTGCCTAGCCAACTGTTGCTGGAATACAGCCCCCTGTGGCCTGACCTAACCACTCTTCAAGTCAAACCCCAGATTGGGATTTCTGTACAAAATGTCTTGATTATCGTGGGATCAAAGAACAAATAACCTACAGGCTGGTGTGGTCCATGCCTGCCAGTGTGTGACACCTGGGTGAGATGAGGTGCATTGAAAAGGACCAGGAAAGAGGGGGAAGGGACAGCAGAGTATAATGTTACACTTGAAAGTATCCTTAATTGGATTTGAGAGGCAATTAGGAGGAGCAGTGAGGAGGATTTGGAGAGCGGCTGAAACTGAGAGAGGTGATTTTAAAGATGTTCTGCTATACGGTAAGAATTGACTCCCCATTTGGATGTTACCTTGAGAGACCGAATAAAGATTTTAATTCCTTCACAAATAGACATTTCTCCAAAGAAGACATCCAGATGGCCAACAGACACACAAAAAGATGCTCAATGTCACTCATCATCGGGAAATACAAATCAAAACTACAATGAGATATCACCTCACACCTGTCAGGATGGCTAAACTCAACAGCATGAGAAACAACAGGTGTTGGTGAGGATGTGGAGAAAAAGGAACGCTTGTACGCTGTTCGGTGGGAATGAAAACCAGTGCAGTTTGAAAAACAGTATGGAGGCTCCTCAAAAAATTAAAAATGGAATTACCACATGATCCAGTAATTCCACTGGATATTAACCCAAAGAATATGAAAACATTAATTCTAAAAGATATATGCACCCCTACATTTACTGCAGCATTATTTACAATAGCCAAACTATCAAAGCAGCCCAAGCTTCCATTGACAAATAAATGGATAAAGATGTAATATGTATATATACACTGGAATACTATTCAGCCATAAAAAGAATGAAATCTTGCAACTTGCAATGAATGGAGTTAGAGAGTATAATGCTAAGCAAAATAAGTCAGAGAAAGACAAACATCATACAATTTCACTCATGTGGAATTGAAGAAACAAAACAAATGAGCAAAGGAAAAAAAAGAGACAAACCAAGAAACAGACTCCTAACTACAGAGAACAAAGTGAGGGTTATCAGAGGGGAAGTGGGGAGGGAGGATGGTTTAAATAGGTGATGGGGATTAAAGAGTACACTTAAGATTAAAATAAATAAATAAATAAATAAATAAATAAATAAATAAAATAGATAAATATTAAAAAATATTTTAATAATTTCAATATTCTTTGGTTGGCAGACTGCATTGTTGTTTTGAGGTAACTGTGTCATGCAGTCAGGTGGCTGCCAGCCTTCCCTATGGATGACTCCCATTCACATATTATGGGCTGTGTCCATCACCAGACAGGTGAACCACCTGAGGACAAGATGGGGCAGGATGAAGGCCTCTTTTGCTTTTCACTATTTGCTAAATGAATGCCTCTGCCTTAGTCTTGGTTCTTTTTTCAAGAGGCACAAACCTAGTTTAAATTCACTTTTGGGGTGCATGGGTGGCTCAGTCGGTTAAGCATCTGACTCCTGATTTTAGCTCAGGTCATGATCTCGTGGTTTGTGAGATCAAGCCCTGAGTCAGGCTCTGTGATAACAGCATGGAGCTTGCTTGGGATTCTCTCTCTCTCTCTCTCTCTCTCTCTCTCTCTCTCTCTCTCTGCCCCTCCCCCACTCATTCTCATTTCTTTTCTCTCTCTGTCTCTCTCAAAATAAATAAATAAACAAATTCACTTTGACTTTCCTCTGGGCCAATCAGCATAATCAATCACAACATAACAAGCAGACTGGGAAAGAGCAGAGAAATGCACTGGTAAGCAAGGATAGAGTGGACTGCTCCTGGCACTGCAACCTGGCTTCAGCTAGGCTGGCATTCCAGTGACAAGAAACAGCCTGAAGAAAACATTTTCCCCCACTCTTTGAACCAGGCTTTCTGTAAGCGCCCCCGACAGTTTCTCATAGAGGACAAGCCATGCTCTCCTCTCTTCACCCTTAGTAAGCATACTACTTATCGATTCTGTGTACAAAATCTATGCCAAAACTTAGTGATCTGAAACAATGAACAGTGTTTATCTTCATCTCTGATTGTCAGGAATCTGGGCACAGCTTAGCTGGGCACCCCCAATTTTAGGTCTCTCATAAGGCTGCTGTCATCTCAAGGCTCGACTGGGGGAGGATCCACTTCCAAGCGGATTTTCCTGGCTGTTGGCAGGCCTCAAGTCCTTGCTGGCTGTTGGCCATAAACATCACTTCTTTGCCAAGTGTGTCTCTCCAAAGGGCAGCTCACAACATGGCAGCTGGCTTCCTTCAGAGCACCCTGGTGAGAGTGAGTCTTTTTGCAACCTAATCTCAGTAGTGACATCCCATCACTTATGCCTTAGTTTATTTATTAGAAGTAAGTCACTAGGTCCATCCCACACTCAAGGAGAAGGCAATCCATAGGGCCTGAATGCTAGGAGGTGGAAATCCTTGGAAGTTTTAATCCAGGCTTGAAATTCAGGACAGTGATGCAATGGTCATATCCCTCTGGACGTAACTCTGGCTCACTTAATAAGCTGAAGCATACACATAATTGTCACCTATCAACCACCTTCATACAAAAGTTGAACACTGATGTAAGTTACACACATGCACCATGAGCGAACACCATATGCTGCTCCTGAGGAAAGTTGACTTATACTGTGGTTTGCTGAGGAGAGTGAGCCTAAAACATAAATCCAGCATATTTTCCCAACATTCTCCTGTGGTCCTTGGGTTTGAGTTCTGGTTCTACCTTTCATTGGCTGTGTGATTTTGGGCAAACACCTTCCCTAACACTCCATTTCCTCATCTTCCTCCATAAACTGGGGGTAATAATAGAATTATTCATGCCACTGAGTTTTGGGTGGGATTAAATTAAGAAGGTTACGTATATAAAGATCTAGCACTGTGCCTGGCACATTACAAGTACTAAAGACATTTTGGTGCTTATCATTATCATTACCATTATTGTTCCATTAATGAAAATCTAATGTATTTTCTTTCAAACCTGCTCCTACAGCCTGGCTTATTTCCCCTTAGGATCCATAGAAACTGGTCAATGCTAAAAACTCATGGACAGTTTTTTTACGGCAATGTTTGGAAATTATAATCATAATCTTTGGAGAACTGATGTGGGTAGTTGGCTTCCATCAAAATAAGTCATCTCAGAACAGGTTATTACAGAAGTTGGCGGGAAATGAAATGTTGTAGATTGGGAGAAGTGAAGTTGATCTTTCACATTTCACCTCTTCAGTCTTTGCCCGTGTTTTGAATGGGTGTGCTCTGAGGGCATCTGTGTAGGGAAGGAGAATATGGTCTCAGATCCTCTCCCTGGGGCTGGAGGCCACAAGTGTTTCAGAGGGAAGGTGACCCACAGACACTTTGCTCACCAATGTTATATTCCGTAGTGGAGCAGAGTTGAGTGTCTTTTACTGCTTGCCTCAGGCAGTGTTAGTTGCATTCCAAAAGTTTAAAATATATGAGTGGACATATGATCTATGAAATAATTGTTGATTTTTCCATGTGTTTTGAGAAGGGGCTAAGGAGGACAAAGGCACTTTTTCCCCCTTTCTCTCTCAACTTTTTTTTTTTCCCTGAGAAGCCACAGAATTTCGACCCACTTCATATCCGCCTCCTGCCTCTGGTTTTGAAATCTGCAGCCTGATGGCTTGTTTGCTTGTTAGCATGAAAGGCTTGCTCTGGGTCTGTGCTTGCTTGTTAGTAAAGAACCAACAAGCATTGTAGTCCAAAGGTAATCACAGAACAAAATCACTTCCAGATGCCAAACCCCACTCCTGATGGTGAAAGCAGACTTTACAACTGCAGTGGACCAGGTATTCAATGGCTCTCACCCAATCCCATTAGGGTTTTGAACACGCACACGTGTTCTCAACATCCTTTTCTTTCTCCCCTTTGCTCCTGCATTTTTTGTTTTTGTTTGTTTTCCTTTTCTATCATCCCTTGCTTTCCTCAACTTGGATCAATTTTAATGTAAAGAGAAATACCAAAGCTGGTTATAACCCAGTCTCAATTCTCCCATAAGTATCTGAGCTGCTGTTGTCCTGGGATCTATTAGATGATGATAGCTCCCTGGTAGAGCTGCAGTCCCTAGAGAGAGAACTCTTTCTTCCAGCCCCATCCTCACTGGCTCCTAAAAAGCCTGTCCCAGGGAAAGTACAAACACAAAGAATGCTGGTCCTCGGGAAGCTGGTAATGTTGTGACCAGAGGAATTGTCCCACCTGCAGAAAAGGGATCATTGCCCATATTCAACTCAGAATTGTCACAGAAATGAGACAGGCTGTCAGAGCTGGAACTCACAGTGGTGGAATATGTGGAGCTCAGCAGTGTCACGGGACACTGTCCTTGGGGTCCCTACATGCTGAGATGTGTCACTTTCCCACAGAGAGTGTGGAAAAAGAAGGAAAGAAGATAGAGAAGGAAATGGAGAAAGTATGGGTAGAGAACGAAAAGGACTTAATGCTAAAAGAACATTTTTAGAGGTCTTTGATTATAGTACTAATGTCTGAGAAAGAATAGGATGAAAAGGACTTTCAATACAGAAATGCGTCATAGACCTATTGATTTTCTCCCCACATAAAGTGAATACCATGAAATCCAATTTCATGTCTTCTCTCAGCCCAAACCTAGTGGCAGAGACTTAGTGGCAGAATCTTTCCTTCATTCCCATATCAGTCTCCTTCACCAACGCTCCAGTGCTAGATACACACAGCCGGTCATGAAGACAAGAATCTGTACAATTTGATCATGTGCGTGTAGATAAAATGCAAATAAAACATTTGTATACAGCCAGTAGGAAGGCTTTTCAAAAAAAGTCTTATTTCACTTATGTATAGTCTACTTATTAAGTTATCACTTCCCTTGTGAATAATTCATTAAATTTTAAATGCAACACAAATGTATTTCTTCCCACGCAGAATAGCATATAGCTCTCACTCAACCATTTACTCCCAGATGTTTATATCCACAGGGTCCAAGAACTCCATAAAACTAGAATAATAGCACATTGAAAATATCTGGCCACAACCCATAAACGAACGTGCATAATAAAACTGCTCCCACCCCTCAAACCTCCTCCCAATGCAAGCCTTCCAAATGTTTCAAAGTAATTTTCCAAAGGTGTAGTGGGGGTAGGTACCCCAAATCTTATATTCTCGTATCACTGAGACCTGAGTTCAAGATCAGATTGGAGAAGCACAAGCATCCAACCCCTTTAAAAAGAATCTCTTAAAAGTAAAACCCAGGGAAAAAAGTTTTAAATGGCTGGTGAATAGTTTGTTCTATTGTAAAGAAAAATAAAAGGAGTGGGTATGTGTGTGTGTGAGTATATGCCCAAGGTGATGAATGTATTCTCCAAACGGCCAGATTTTCACCATCCTGTTAACATCTAAGCTACTGCTCCTTCTCCAACCATTTGCTAATGCTGAGGGGTGGTTTTTTTTTTCCTATTTGGTTTTGGAAATATAAATTATTTTATATCAGCCTTTCAAAAAGCTTCTCATCTTAGACGCATAATTCTTAATGCCAGATGATAGCAAAACTCTGGTTCATTCAGTTCTAGATTCTTGTTAGAAATAAGAGGCATCCAAAATACTGACCCATTAGATGCATAATCAGTCAGTATCATCTAGTAAGAGGAGACAGAATTAGGGATATTAAGGAGAAAACACTGCTTCTGCATCAAGGGAGGGAATAGGGCAATGATAGGAAATTGGTCAGTGTGATGTGAATGGGAGGCAGATATAACGTATCACATGTCCATAAGACACCAGGGCTATTCAAAGAAGTATGAATAGAAAGGTACTTGGGGAGGAGGGAAGGATGAAGGATTTGTGTCTGACAGAGGAATAAGGCAGGGGACGGGCAGGGAAGGAGTATAACTGGTTGTGTTGTAGAAACCAAACTGTATTTGAAGTCAGAAAATCTGGGGATCAAGTTAGAGTTTTCTTTTGGTAATTATGTGGCTTGGGTTTAGTTTCCTCATCTATAAATCTGAGACAATCACTTCTACCTTTGATGGTTGCTGAAGAGACCAAGGGAGCTAAGAGGCTTTGCCAGTTGTAAAGTATCACACATGTCTGCCTTATCTGAGAGGGTGAAATTGCCTGAAGAGGGGCACCTGGCTGGTTTAGTCAGAAGAGCATGTGACTCTTCATCTTAGGGTTGTGAGGTTGAGCCACACATTGGGTGTAGAGATTACTAAAAATAAATAAACTTTTTAAAAAGTTGTGTAAAGAGCTGATGGAATGAAAACACCCTGGAATCTAGCCTCACTTTTATTTATGCCTGATGCATGCTTGAGTAATGCTTTCCATCTCATTTCTTTACATGTTAAATAGGGACTGCAGTATTGATCTTATGTGGTTGTTTCATGATCAAATGAGAGACTAAAAAACAAGAGATTTATAAAGGGTGAGGCACTATTCAAACTTAAGGCATTGTCACACTTTGGTAAAACACAACACATGTTCATCCATTCATTCTTTTATTCTACAGTCTTTGGGCATTAAACTGTGCCTGGCTCAGCCACGCCCTAGGAATACTATGGTGAATAAGACAGACCTGACCTTGTCCTCTTGGAACTTATAGTCAAGTCTGTTAACAAATTTGCAAAATGAAACAGGTAAGCTGACTTTTTGAAACCACATATATTTACAACATCCCACCATACCCTTTAACACAAAAACAATCAAAAATGTTTAGTAGAAAAATTACTAGATGAGAAATTAAGAGATGAAGATTCTGTTTCAGGTCTTCTTAGGCACATCAGTCAAAGTCTTTGTAACCCTGTTTTTCTATCAATAAGAATGGGCTAGTACAAGTTCTGTGTGCTTCAAAGGATTTCTCTTAAGATAAGTGGATAGGTGCCCTTATTCTAAATCTGATAGATTAAAAAAATACTGCAATGTAGAATACTAGACAATTGACATGATTTCTTCACATTAAGAAGAAAGAGTGTTAAAAGATACTTGATATTTATAACAACAAAATTATGTATAGACTTTGGATTAAACAATCACCTGTCACAGACATTTTTGAGATAATCATGGAAATTTTAATTATTTCCTGAGTTTTGGATGATGCTAAGGATAATTTTTGTTATGTATGATAATAGCAACACTATTTTATAAGAAATGTCCAATGCTTTTTGGCTTATGTTGAATTGAAATGACTTAATGTCTTGGACTGCTATAAAATAAAATACTAGGGGATGTGGATTGGGGGAAAGTTTAAATAGGTGATGGGGATTAAGGGGTGCACTTTGTGTGATGAGCACTCAGTGTTGTAGGGACATGTTGAATCACTATTTTGTACATCTGAAACTAATATTACACTATATATTAACTAACTGAAATTTATATAAGAACTTAAAAAAATAAAATACTAAATAAACAAAAGGATAATTATGTAACACAAGAGCGTGAAATGAACAAACACATGCATATATAGACACATCTTACAGCCATATCTTTTTTTAAGTTTATTTATTTATTACAAAATAATTTTTTTAGTGTTTATTTATTTTTGAGAGAGAGAGCGTGTAAGCAGGGGAGGGGCATAGAGTGAAGGAGACACAGAATCCAAAGCAGGCTCTAGGTTAAGTGGGCCAGGGGAAGTAAAGGTAGTCGAATTCTTCCACAAATGATTTGGTGTCTTCAGACTCAGTAGATCTAAATCTACTTTAAGGCAGATTTTTAAGTTTGGTGATATAAACTAGGCATGCTTACCTAGGGCAGACTGGCTACCGAAATAGAGTAGTGTGTAACTTGAGATGTCTTAAACTGTCACAACTCAAAGTGTACTTCTCAGACCAATAGTATTGACATCACTTGGGAGCTTGTTAGAGCTGCAGGAGGTCTGATCCGCCCCAGACTTACTGAATCAGAATCTACATGTTACCAAGAATGCTAGCTGACTTACACGGTCATTACAGTTTGAGAATCTAAGACTTAGATAGTCATCGAAAAGAACTAAAGGGACACCTGGGTGGCTCAGTCTGTTAAGCATCCAACTTTTGATTTCAGCTCGGGTTGTGATCTCACGGTTTGTGAGATTTAGCCCCTCATTGGGCTCTGTGGGAATAGTGCAGTGCCTGCTTGGGATTCTCTCTCTCCCTCTCTTTCTCTGCTCCCCCCTCCTCACACCTACATTCTCTCTCTCTCTCTCTCTCTCTCTCAAAATAAATAAATTAATTTTTAAAAAACTATGAGGAACCATCCTATTATTATTAGTTGTGTGAAAGTGTGGAGAAATGAAGCAACTTGCAACAAGATAATTTCAAAATAGCTTTTGGTCTTGAAATTGTCACAGAGTGAAAAAGTTCGCCTTACATGCACAGCTTCCCTACATCACCCACCTATATCTGGAGCCATAGCTGCATCTGTGGTCTATCAGCCTGGTGGATGTCAGTGGTAGTTACTTCCACTCCAGCCTTCTTTCTTTCTTGTAATGTTAGAAATCACCGACTCCTCTGAAAACCTGAAGGTACAAGACAACAACAGTAATAGTCTCTCATCATTTGTGTTGTAAGAAAAAGCACTCCCCCTCTTAAAATGCCTCAAGTCTTTTGTTTTCTGTGTTTCTGGAAATCTGGAGGTCCGAATGGTGAGTATAATAGGAACATCCTAGGCACCATAACAGCCCCATAAATATCTCCTCAGCAGAGCTGTGCATCTCCCTCTGGACTCGAAGAGCTTTCTTTGAAGTCCCAGGGCAGAAGTTGTGCACGTGGAAGAGGTATGCAACTTATTATCATTATTCGCCATTGCTTTAGAAGCTTTTAAGTAATACTAGATTTATCACATTTTTCTTACAGCAAATTTTAGTTTCATCTAGTGTTTCTTCTGAAGCCTGAACCAATAAACTGGTTTGTCTTTGTAGTTGATCTGCTACAGTAGTTCCCATATTTTTCTGCCAAGAAGCCCTTTTGGAATCCGATTAAATGGGTAACATGACATTTATAGTCTCAGAGACTAGAATACCTGGAAGGAGGCCCAGAACTTACCCAGTCTCTTGGGGACCCTCTAGGATAAAGCAGGCCGGACCTTGTTGTTGGACAGATCTAACTCAGAGCTGACCTTTTGCTACTGTCCCCTCCTGAGGTCTACTCTCATCTGGAGCAGCCCTCTTAAACTGCATTGCCTAACACTGTACACTAGAGCTCAGTAAATATTTCACATTCTTGAATTAATTTTGCTGAGTTGCTCATGTAAAGTTAGTGTGCATGTAAGCAGTTTGCATTGCACTGCACTGTAAGGGAGGAGGGCAGTCACAGACTAGCTTAAAACTTCCATTCCTGTGTAGATTTATACCCTTACTCCATATCTTCATGTGACAAAGCAACGTTTCTTTTTTTAAAGCACACACACGTACACAAACACACATGCACCTTGTTTTTATCATTACAAAAGCAGAACATGCTCATTGTACACAATTTTTAGTAAGCATAAGTAAGCATATTCCTACTACTGAGGATAACTAGTATTAAATTGTAGCCACACTATTATTCCAGTATTTCTCTGTACGTGTACTTGTGTACATACTGTTTTGTACTTTTCAGTTAACAATGTGTCTTCCATTTCTGCACACATCTACCTACTCTGTCTCTGTTTTAATTTTAAAATTCAAACCATTATAGCAGTGGAAAACAAGGCTAAGAGTCTTCAGTGAGTCGGGAAATGTGAAGGATTCTAATCAAAAGAAAAGAAAAGGTATCCGGTAAGTGGAGAAGTTACTATACAGATGACAGGAGCCTAAACTCCAGAGATAAAGGCTGACTTTTGCAGAGGATTCTTCCAGATGATTCTAGTTCCCAATTTACAAATTAGTCCGGGATGTTTAAGAATTGCATTTGGGAGAGCTGGGATGAGCGGGGCCCACTCTCTTCCTCTGAAAATAGAATGAATTGGAGGGCAACTTTTGTCTTCCAAAGGACAAAGAAAATATATCCAGGAAAACTACTGGTGAACGAGTTGGTGGCGAAGAAAAGCACACCAAGTCTGAGATGAATCTGGATTCCCACAGCAGCTCAGGAAAAAAGGCAAAGCCACTCAGAACTAGATAACCCTGAAGACTGTCATCCCAGAGAAAAGCCCTCTTGACTTTGGCAATGGTTGAGGAACTCAAGCCTGACAGCAAACTCACCAGTGTGAGTCATGGAACTCCAGAAGGTAGCATCTTCAAGGATCTGAGGGGTAACTATTTTGAACCTAGTTTTCTGTACCCAGCCAAATTTCAAGTGCAAGGGCTAAAAAAAAAAAAAGGCACCTGCAAACACATAAGAATTCAGTAAGTTTAATAATCATACATTCAATAAGAAAAAATTACTTCTGAAGTAAGCCAGAAAAATCTAAAAGTAAGCCAAGAAAGAAGATGAGATATAAGAAGGTGCAATTCCCCAATATGACCCAGGAAGTTTTACAGAAGTGAAAAAGAAAATTAAAGGCAATCCTTTAAGACAGGGGTGTGTGGAAGATTGTTTGAGTGACAAAATATTCAAGATTGAGGATTAACTTTTCTTCTCTAGAAAGATTTATATTCATGTAATAATAATTTTATAAATGTTTCACACTGTTTTTTAATTGTTACAATCAACCTATAGACAGAAGAAAGAAGAGAAACTTGTGGTTTAAAAAGGTTGTAATCATTATATATACTAGTACAATAAAAAAAATAGAAGCTTAACAAGAGGAGAAATGAGAAGCTATTCAACTTCCAAATTCCTCACATATTTTACCTAGAGGCCAATGTATAATGCCTGAATTTGATAAAAATAAGAAATAGAAGAAGCAGAAATAAAAGAATTTAAAAATTACAATAATTGTTAGAAGCAGAAGCTGAAACTATTAGTGGGGAAGGGTGTTGGACAATGGGATCAGGGCAAGTGAGAATTTACCTGTTATTTTATTTTATTTTTTATTTTATTATTTATTTTTAAATGTTTATTTATTTTTGAAGGAGAGAGAGGGACAGAACATGAACAGGAGAGGGGCAGAGGGAAACACAGAATCTGAAGCAGGCTCCAGGCTTTGAGCTGTCAGCACAGAGCCAGACATGGGGCTTGAACTCACAAAGTGAGATCATGACCTGAGCCGAAGTTGGATGCTTAACTGACTGAGCCACCCAGGTACCCCTCTTCCCTATTTTCAATCAAAGAGATGAAGACATTTAGTGAGATGATAAACTAAAGAGGACTAAAGGAAGTGATAGACTGATATAATGGCCGATATTGTCAGAAATTTGTGTGAGGGAGTGAATGGATGGGAAGTAGGGAACAAAAAGTGAGAACTGAGGAAAGATACAAAAAGATAAGGATAAAACACTTTTGCCCATTTTAGATGGGACCCACATGTCCCAACTTTTTATTTTATATATCACTATGCAGTGTGATTTTTTAAAACTACATGCATGTATTACCTTTATAGTTATATATTTTGGACATCTTTCCAGGTATAACCCAAATGTCATCAGCCTGTTGATATAACTGAGATCACATTTATATTTATGCCCAAATGTAATGGTTCTGCGTCTTCATTTGCTCATTTGGGAACTTAGCTCCCACTCAGTATCTCCCTATTATTTCCGGGAACTCCCCAAAGGAGTCCTCTCACAGGACCATAGTAAAATCTTTCAGCTCGAGCTACCATGATCTCTTTACTGTGTTCTTTCTCTCCTGTTTCTTGGCACATGATGTATTGTTGCACATCATTTTTATGACAATAATTTCTTGATCTTCACAAATTCTTCAGATACTTGGTGTCTCCCACTCTAAACCTTCAAATCAAATGTCAAACTTCCAATTTCGAGCAGATGGAAGAGGTCAAGGAACAAGCTAAGCAGCAGAGAAAACAACCAGAAAGTACGACAGCCTGAAGGACCACTGGCTTAGCCTCTTCAATCAGTCTATTGTAGCTATGCTACCTTCAAAATGAGACTTAAGGAACACAACCAGATGCCAGAGTAGTCCTGGGGTAGATCATGTAAAGGACCTGTTGGGGTCACTGGGAATTTGTATTTGGTATAGTTAATTCATGGGATAAAAACTGAAAACATCCTAACATGGAAAGGTAGAGATTGTTGACTAAAAAAAGCAAGTACAGTGTGATCTCATTTCACACACACACACACACACACACACACACACACACACACACACAGAAATAGAGAGAGGGAGGAGATCTGGAAGGATATTCACTAAAAACTGACAGTGGTGTCTCTTGTTGGCAAGAATAAGTTTCAATTTTTAAACGTATGTTTTCATTTTCTGATTTGATTTGATTTGATACCATATGTATTACTTTTGTAACAATAAAATTCCCCAAGTCTTGACTTTATGAACTCTAGTCTCTATTTCCTTTGCCTTATCTTGGATCCCTTCCTCCTCTCTTTTTCCCATGAAAACCCATGAACAACCCATGATGGGTCCTCCTCTCCATCAATATTTTACTCTTGGAAATAGAAAGGCTGAATGGATAAGTACCCTGGGTAATTCAGGCTGGGAAGTCACATCACTGGGAGTCTCCTGGAATTCACCCTTGTCTAGGTAGACTCAGACTTCACGTGTACACCTTGTGTTTTTAATTTCTTGGCCTCACCATGGGAGATGCATGAATATGAAGGTTAAGACATAGCACATTCATTCTTCGGATCATAACAATGCACCCAAATTAAGAAGGACTTTAACATCTCTTGTGCTATTGCTCACAAACAGCTGATGGAAACCTTAAGGCTTCCTCTGTCAGAGAAAATAACTAGTTCTGAATGGCATGTGAGACTTAGCAAGAGGCCCCTCTCGCCTTACAATGTGAGCTGCACATGTGCACCCACACTTGACTCTGACCCCTAAGCATTTCCAACACCAGGGATGTTAAAGGTATGCTTTTTTGAAACAGCTCTTTCCCAAGTATTCACAAAAGACACAAAGAACAAGAGTGTATTTATAACTCTTTGAAACGAATGAGAGTTCCACATGGGGAGGAAAAAGACAGGGGAAAAATTGTAAAATTAATCAATAATCTTTCATATTATCCATACAAATGTTTGGTCTTCTGGGAATTTGTGTAAGTAAAGTTATATAGCTGGATGCAGAAACACATAATAAGTCCTAGGAGACATGTGCTGGGTTGTGGGCATGTTGGAAGAGATAAGATCGGGTGAGAATGAATAAAGCATCTTAAGAGAATTTAGATTTAAGTGAAAATAGGTGTTCCATATGAGAAAGAGTGACAGTAAGGGAAAAGTATTGAATAGGTTTCCCAAATCCTCACTTTTGGAGAATAACTTCTACACCATAGCTCTCCTCTGCAAATGTAATGCACATTCCAAAGAGTTAAGACCTAGTTGAAATAGTTAACCCTTAGGTTCGTTTAGAGCTTCACTTGTCTTACCATGATTCAGGTGTGTCTTAAGCCACACTATTGTAACTATATCCAGGAAAGATTCTGATAGAATGGTTCATCAATAGTATAGACAGTAATCCTGATCTCTAGCATCTACATCTTTTCCTTTATTCTCAACATGAGCAGTCAAGTCCACTAACTTCACAAGATAAAAAAGTCTCTTGATGATAATCTCCTTTTACCCTTTCTCCCTGGATAATCTGAGGACACTGGAGTTTATAGTTCATTTATTTAAGCCCCAGATTTTATAGATGATACAGAGAGGGAAAATGACTTCCTAAAGTAATTGGTGACACAAACCAGACCTGAATCTAGCTCTCTTAAATCTTAAATCTCCTAAATCCAGAGCTGTTTACAACGAACTCCACGCACTTCAGGATCACTTACAGACAGACTATCTTACATTGTGCTGAATTTAGTTCTCTTTTCGGTAAAGCAGCACAAAACAAAACAAATCGCGAGAATCACCCCTCTCCCACGCATCCACCTTTCCCTTAAGAACCATCTTGCCATTTGCAGTGTGGATGGAACTAGAGTATATTATGCTAACTGAAATAAGTCAGTCAGAGAAAGATAAATACCATATGATTTCACTCATATGTGGAATTTAAGAAACAAAACAGAAGAACATGGGGAAGGGAAGGAAAAATAAGTTAAAAACAGAGAGGGAGGCAAACCATAAAGGACTCTTAAGTACAGAGAACAAACTGAGGGTGGCTGGAGGGGAGGGGAGTGAGGGAATGGGATAAATGGGTAATGGGCATTAAGGAGGGCACTTGTTGGGATGAGCACTGGGTATTATATGTTAAGTAATAAATCACTAAATTATACTCCTGAAATCATTATTACACTATATGTTAACTAACTTAGATTTAAATAAAATTTAAAAAATTAAAAAAAAAAGGACAGCCATAAGACTCTGCTACAATTGTCCATAACCAATGAATACTTAAACCTGAGAACATCCTTAGATTAATGTACAGAGGCCTTTCACATTGGCCTATCAGAATTAATCATGTCTTCCTATACCCTCTCACTTAGCATATTGTTAGTCTCTTCAAGATAATCATTGGGTGATTATCCTAAAAGTTTGCATTCATCATTGCATTATTGTAATGAGTTGCTTGCGTGGTTTTCTCCCCATGTGTTGTAAGATCTTGGATAACAGGCATCTGTCAAATTCATGTCTTTGCCCTCTTATGCTTTACATATAGGACAATGAATGAATGAATGAATGAGATTATTCATGAATGATGAATAAAATGGCAAGGTCACATCTTTCAGAAAGATCATCTATTGTGGTCATCAAGGAGTTATGTTATACACAACTCCAGTACAGAAGCTTAAATTTTTGCCACTAAATATTCCTAAAATGGGTAAAATTTAGTAGAGATTTTACAACTCATGTGACAGTAGTTAACTGTCACATGAGAGTCTTTTCTATCTTGTGTACTATCCAATGTTTTTAAAACTACCTGAATGTAACTTTTACTCTGCCTGGAATCTAGCAAAGAGTAGGAGCTCAAAATGCTGAGGCAATATATTAGAATTTTTTTATAGGCAGTAAGTGAACAAACCATGATTCAAATCGGGCAGCCTGTCTCCAGAACCATACTTGTTACTTTTATTAAAATTTTTTTAAAGTTTACTTATTTTTGAGAGAGAAAAGAGAGAGGGTGGGGGAGAGAGAGAGATAGAGAGAGAACGCACTAGCAGGAGAGGGGCAGAGAGAGAGGGAGAGAGAGAATCCCAAGCAGGCTTTACACTATCATCACAAAGCCTGACATGGGGCTTGAAGTCACAAACTATGAGATCATGACCTGAACCAAAGTCAGACACTCAACTGTCTGAGCCGCTCAGCTGCCCCCAGAACCATACTTTTTAAACCACATTTTAGAAATACTTTTCACTTCATCTCTCTTTAGGCCCTTCAGGTTCCATGCTTACACTGTCAGGCCTAGAGATCCGCACAGTGGCATCAGTCAATGTTAAATAACCGACTCTCTGGGGGAATGAAATAGCTCTGTTTAGAGCAATTTCTGAGGTCTGTGACATAAATACTTCAGCATAGCAAATTTAAAGCTACCAAGGTGATGTCACTGAATACAGAGTTAGAAAGAGATACATAGTAACACACTGCCTTACTAACAAAAGTTATTGTATTTCCACCATAGACACACAGGAGACAACCTCAAGGACACAGAGAATAGTAAAATGTAGGTGAGCAATGGTTGAAATTAAAAATGCGTATCATGCATCTTTACTGATGCTCCTAATTAATAGGCAAATTAATTGACTTCATTTGTCATCCAACTTTATTACACGTTTGCCCTTGAGCCTCAGCCCTGCCCTTTGGAGCCACATGGATAACTCATTTATCCATTCCTACAACAAAACTTTATTGACTGCCTTCTAGGAGCACCACACTGGGGTTACGAGTCTGTCTGAACAAAACAGACGTGGCCCCTGTATTCATGGAGCATCTACCAGGAAAGGACAGTTGAGCTCATGGAGGATGGCTTGCTCCATCAACCTCTGGATTACAAACTGAGGAAACCTTGGCTGTTCTTTTTTGACAGAATAAGTTCAACAGTTTTATATATGAGAGGTTTTCAGGTATTTGAAAACAGCTATGCTGTCCTTCCTGAGTCTTCTGGTCTTCCTCAACAATCTCAGTTCCATCAGTCTGTACTAGACTTGGCTTAGGGTCTTTCACCATTCCAGCAGCATCCCTTTGTACATATACTCCTATTGTCAACCTCCCTCTTAAACGGGTGGAGACCACAACCAAGACGTGTTCCAACCCCTGTGGAGCAAAATAATCACCCTTGTGCTGGATACTCTACTTCTTTAGCACAGGCTACAAACATAAACATTCCTTAGCATTACGTTAAGCTTGCAATCAAATGTAGTTGAACTATGCTGCGATCCCTGACAGTCACTTCATATGTTCATGTAATTATTTTGTATCTGAATGTAGAATTTTATACTTACCATATATTTGTTAGCATTAGTTATGGTCAATTACTCCTGTCTATGTAAGGTATTTCTGTATATTGATTGTGCCCTCTTTCAAATTTCTTATCCTTTCTAAGTGTCATGTTTTCCACAAATATGAGAGTATGACCATAGGCTCTCATCAGCTTGAAGACCACCCTCTGGAGCCCTCTTGCATTTCTACAGCATTTTGTGTCTAACTCCTTTACAACACTATATTATTGCCTTACTATTACTATTGTTATTTTTACACATCTCTTTGCTCATTCAACTGTGAGTTACCCAAGGTCTGTGGCTTATCTATCTTTGTATCTCTGGTGCTGAGTCCAATTCCTGACATAGAATATGCTTAAAAGAAAAACTTATTAGTCTGAAGAATGAAGGAGTAAATGAGCCATTCAACCACTTATATCACCCAGGCCACATTCCTGTGTCTTGGCCCCAGGGCTGCCATAAAGAACTGTCAGATGCTTATTGGAATACAAATCTATAGCTGTACCAACTCTTCTACCTTCCAGGTTCCTTCCACTTTGGTTAAAAGTCATTATTTCTCTATGCCTCAGATTCCCCACAGGTGGACTGTCAACGCTTATCAAGGCTAGTAAATGAAATACGTATAAAAGTGCTTTATAAAACTGCAAAATATGCAAATGTAAGATGTAAGCCTTACCTTATTCTAGCAGCCTTATCAAAAAAAGGAAATTGTGTTTATTGACCTTGCAGGAGCTTGTGGCTTGTGGCTTCCATTTAGGGGCAGGAAGCAAGGCCTCTGAAAAGACTGGCAGGGAAAGTTTAAGGGGTGAAGCCTGGAGCCAAATCCACCAGCCTCTGGCTCCCTGTGGAGAATGGCTCTGATGGAAAACATGCCTCCTATAAGGAGGGCCTTTTCTCTTGGCTGGTCTTTGGGGGTTTTCCAAATTCCATGGTATAGGGTCCAGAGAGGGTCTCGTGAAGGTCTTTGTTTGGGTGGGCCCATGATACATCTTTAGTAGGCTATCGAAGTTTACACCATGTGAATAGAGGAATTATCCTTTGCGATGGGAAAGAAGGAAGGGAGGAAAGTCAGGAGATAAGCAGACAGGTACCCCTGCCCTGTGGAATGGATACCAGCATGTGCAGGGTTTGCTCTGGTACAACAGGATATCCTTGTGAAGAACCAGCTGCCTGCCACTGTTAATGGGTATCTTTTTTTTCTGTCTGGGCATTTCCCTGCTTTTGATATTATTATCTTACTGAAGCTATAAATACCACACCACATTGCATGAGTCATCCAAATAAGAGGTAGGTCCTCAGCCACCTGGATTCATGAATTCTGAAGCTAGGTTTCAGCTTGGCTGGAGCACCCACTTGTCTTGTGGCCTTCCTCTTCTTGACTTACAAAAGAGTATTTGAGAACACTTGAAAATGGAAAAGAAAATTTGCCTTTCTTAGGAGGAAACAGCCATCCCTAGAGAGAATCCCAAGCTGAGATCAGTAGTAGTACTATTAGCATTGGCCAAAAGGTCCATCTTGTCTATGAGGCCATGTGTTTTTTCTTTGTCATTGTACCCCCAGACACATAATCTAGACTGGGTGGATCTAGCTCCTGCATTCCACCTTAACAGTCTTCCTTCATAGCCGTCCTTGGCTGATTTCAATAACGTGGGTCGTATAATGAGAAATTACCTACTGCTACTCTGCTATTGTTAGACTCAAATGAATAGTGCTCACTAACAAGTCCACGTCCAAGAATAAAGCCAGAAAAAGGAACTCAGGGGTACAGGGGTGCGTGGGGAGGGGGGGTGGGTTCGACTGTAATTAATATCAGAAACCTAACTCTGAAAACTTGTTTCTATATCTTTTGCTCCCACCCTCTAACTTAATTTCTTTTTGAAAACGTTACTTTCAAAAATTTCTAACCTTGATGGCAGAAACAGAGAGTAAAAGCGTTCTTTCCGCGGCTGGGTGCATCCCGGGGGAGACAGTGGCAGTAACCCCGGACAGGCTGGCATTGTTAGAGTCCGAATCCTGAGAGCAGAGCTGGATCCCTTCCAGACGACTTGACCCCACTGCAACCTGAAGTCTGCCTTGGGGGATACTCCAATACCCTCCACCTTGAGTCATCTCTTCCTACTTATTGCTGGAGTCTTGGGCACCTGGCTGTAGTGGACGTGAGGAGGGTCCGAGATCCCTTCGCAGGTGATAGAAGACTGTCAGGACCTGGGGACGCTGGAACCTCCTGCACTTTCCCCAGACGGAGACCCGAGACCTGGTTCGTGCGTGGTGTGTGTTTCCATCATCCTGGGGAGCTAGGACCTTCCTTTCATCACTTGGGAAGGACAGCAACCATCGGTTTAGCAATTGCTACCACAGGCACTTCTGGAGGTATTTCAGGGCATTAAGGAAAATCGCGCGTGTGCGGACAGGGGCGTTTGCGCTACCCGGAAGGAGCCGCGGCACGCGCCACCTGGGAGCCGCACTTCCTGCGAGGTTTCCTCGGGAGGTGGCGCCACAGCCCGTCGCTGCGCCCCGGCTGCCCGTCTGCCCCCGCGGAACTCTGGCTTCGCAAATGCCAGATAGAGCGAGTCGGTGGCCTCCGCCCGAGCCCTGGCCGGGACCCCAGCAGTAGTGTTTCCTGGGTGCTCTGAGCCGCGGCGCGTGAAGGTCCGGGAGCCTGACGCGGGCCTCGGAACCCCACGTTGCGGCTCTCAGGGCGCTCAGGAGGCGTGCCGGAGCCCCAGCACCTACGCGCCCTCGACCTGGGCCCGCTCCCGCCGTGTCGACCCAGGCGCCAATTGTTGGACCACGGATGCCTTTGGTGCCTCAACGGGAGCGCCTAGGCAGGCCTTGGCCGATGACTGTGGTAGGAGATGAGGGGTGAGCTGGGAGCCGGTCCCCCACATCTCCTTTGACGTGGGGAACCCTAAGCCTGCTCGCGGTGACCACCAAATATCAGAGACCCTGTGTCTGAGCTCTTTAGGGATTCAGAGTAGGCAGTTCGTAAGTCCTAGAAGGTCTGCGGGTTTCCCGCCTACGGAGAACTCAGCGGTCGCGGCTGCGGCGGCAGCCGCTCGGGCAAAGCCAAGCAAGGGTCGGGGAGCATTGCCCGGGGAAAAACCATGCGGGTGGCAGCGCTCTCTCTGCAAACAAGTGGACTTTACTCTTAGCTCCGCAGATCGGGCTCAGCGCCCGGGTTTCGGATCCGGGGCTCTGGAGGCCTCGGCCCGCGGGAAGGAGACGCGTAGTGGGCACCTTCGCACCGGGCTGGAGGTCCCGCACTGCTGCGGGTGCTGCTTACCAAGCCTGAGAAGGAACGGATTCAGCGCGCTGGGGAGAGTTACCGGAGGTCCGAGAGAGGGCGATATTTACCAATCCCTTCCCCTAGAGTAACCTTGCAAATTGGGGATGCTTAGGGGTGGAGGATTCGCACAAGTCGGTCCCGGGAAAGTCGGGAATCGAGGGCCTTCCTCTGGGGGCCTGCCGGACACCAGAGCAGGCTCTTTAGCTCCGGGTCGGGGGAATGGGACAAGTGGGCGCGGCCAGTTTTCCCAGTTTCGTCTTTGCCTCTCGGTCTCCTCCCGCTACTCTGGCAGCTCTGCCGCCAATCTCCCCGCCAGGTCACAACCCTCGCCTGACGAAGAGTAGCTGTATGAAGGGCGCAGACAGCAGAGGCTTCGTTTTTGTACAATTTTTCGTTACGGCTCTCTTCATCCAAATCACGGGACATTATTCTCGGCTTCATTTCCACATATTTGACAGAAGACGAGGAAGTACTTGCATATGCAGACTTGAATCTGAACCTGAGAGCTGACGCTTATGAACTAGGCACTTGAGAGTTCATGGTTCGGCTCTGGGGAGCATTTCTGGAAATGTGTTTGAGGGCAATCCGGCAAGCAAAAGGCCCGGTCCAATCCTCCTTTTTTCCTTTGGGACGATTCAGGGTAGAAGGAAATGTGAGGTCTCCTAAATCGTTAAGATCCTCTGGTCAGCTAGAAGAGTCTGAAGTAACTTGTTTTATCTTTCAGACCATTATCCGTCCCTGAGCGCCTAATTATGCAATAGCCGCTCGTGTGTGTGTGTGTGGGGGGGGGGGTATACAGATATACATAGACTAGCATTCAAACACGTGTTTGTGGAGTACACTATTGTCAGACACTCCCCCAATATTTATTTTATTAAGATCCCGTTTAAAATCTATTTTAAAAGTCATTACATATTCTTGCAAAGTTATTTATACACATCATTCAGTTATGAATAAATAATTTCCTTGTAGTCCCGGAATTGCCAACCTAATGGAAGAGAAGACTTGAGGACTTTTCACCCGTCAATAAAGAGAAGAGGACTTTATGACTGGGGTGAAAAGGGGCTGGTGAGCTAAGCCAATGGGGCAGCAGACCTTTACTATGTGCAAAAGCATTCAGACACATGGCGACCCATTCGCAATAAAACTTTATTGATGATCGTTTGAAAGTTATGGCAACTCCAAGGTTATAAAACTTGTCATAAAATACCAAGCAGTCATTAGTTTACCTGACCTCATTTCAATATAAACTTCCACAAAACATTTTATTTTGTTCCTTCCTATAAGTGGGGGAAAGAAATGGAGGAGGTTAGAGACACAGTGGCCCATTATTGAGAACCCAACTTCTGCAATTTGACACTCTGACCTTCATCCCTGCAAATAAAATAGTGAAATCCACATTTTTTGTTCTTTTCTATTAATATTCTTGTAGAAAAGAGATTAGCAGTAGCTATTTTTTGGTCCAGTCGTCCATTTTTAGCACATAATCTGTGTTCAAATTTGGATGGAGAGTTGTTTCTCTTTGGAAGATCTTGCAGGATATCTTTAACAGTCGTTAAAGAGTATTTGCTCCCTGAGCTATGCATAAGAAGTCTAAGAAGCAAATAACCACACATTTGGCATGTGACCTGGGAAATAAATTGTTTAAAATATTCAATTGGCTTTTACAGTTATTGAGGAGTCAGATGAATAGCCCATCTCCTCCATACCTCCAATCATGAACTTAAAGAAAACGCAGCTGCTCTAGTTGAGATCACTTAGAATTGTACTGCAGAAAAGAAGCCAAACTGAGGTCCTGAGAAAGCTCCAGGAGATAACTAGTCTGAAGTCTGTCAAAAATCATCATTGTTTCTGGTACAACTGTATATATATGCACTTAAATCACTGATCAGAGAAAGAACTGGCAACAAAACACTGATGACTTTGAGTAGCTTCTCATCTCCCCAGGCTCCTCCGTGACAAAGCCCCATGCTCCCCCAATACGTACAAACTAAGGTCGGTCTACCTGCTTTTAGGGCAAATAGATTTGTGAGCAAGCACAAACCTCTGCCACAAAGGTGGCAGAGGTCGACCGACCTTGTGTTAGCTGCATGCTAATATCTCCCAAACATGTAAAGGTCTATATATACTTTTCACTGATTGTTTAAAATATAAGCTTCAAGATAGATCCAGGCATATATACAGTTATGGTTGTTTGGGAATCTAATACAAAGAATGCTAACTGCTTTGTGACCTCACTGGAACTCATCTTGGTAATGTTATGCTTAGTTTCCTAGTGTGCCTTAAACTATTTCAGGGATTTCATGAAATTTTAAATAGAAAAGAAGGTTTAAAAAAGCAAAATCTTATGTAAAATGCTGCTTTCTTCCAGAGCATGTATAGGAGTGTTTTGTGTGTATTTGAGAGGGAAAAGTACTATCAGAGAAAGGGGGTCAAGATGGAGCTAAGGGAAGAGAGAAGTATATGACACAGTACTAATTAAAGGGCAAACTCTCCTGATGTCTAGAGCTTTCCCTAGTTGGTGGGTACAAGTTGCAATAATTCGGGTCACCATCCATCTCTGTTTTTAGGCACAGTGATGACATCCATCAAAAGATTCTGTGTTTCCCCAGTTTAGCACTGACTTCCTGGAAGGATAGAGAAGGGGCTTGTGGACCTATGAAGCAGCTCATTGGCTGAACAGTGTATTTATTAGACTTTAGAAACAAGTAAGGGATCTAGATTTATTCTTTTGACATTTTGGAGAAGTTCACAGTTATAAGAGAGAACATATACAGAGATAAGATAGCAAATTGTTCTTATAATTGGTTTCATTAAAATTTATTGAGATACATACATACATAAATGTATTGGTGATATGCACGTGGCAACGACAACAGTGAATTTATACTGTTTGTAATCCTTCTGCTATTAATTCCAACATTCATTTTGCTTTTCCTAGATGCCTTAAGGGTATGGTATAAAGGAGAAAATTGTCTTTATTTTAATCAGCAACAAAAATATTTCATTCTCCTTCCATCTTCCTTCTCAAAATAACTATTCTTCACCAAAAAAAGGTCATTTAGAGTCTACACAGATGTACACTAATTCACATTCACCTGAATGATCTCCATTCAGCGCTATTTAAGCATGTTTACCAGAAAGGCTTGGTTACCAAAGAAGCATCCATTTGGATTCACCTTTCGGAGCTCGCCCTTACCCCATATTCTAGGAAAGGCATGGAAATTACCTGAGTAGATTTTTAAAATAGTTTTCATGTCAAGAAGTTGTGAAATGGCAGCATGTCACGGACATGCTTCTTTTTCTTATATTCTTCTCTGTTTAGAGATGTGCAGGTTATTAGATGCTCTCCGATGCCATCTGTTCCTTCAAACTTCACCCATACTTGCTTTCCTGGGTGATCTGATTCATTAAGACTTAACTACATAAAGAGAAGTATGTCTTCAGAGTGGCGGCGGGTGGCGGGGGTGCTTACAAATATCTTTGAAGTTTTTTGGATGGCTGGGTGGTAGAGTTGTGAAATCCCAGACTGTGACTTGAGTTCTGTACAGATGACATGTACAGACTGCATAGCTTTGCCCACATCATTTCTACTGGCATAAGAAACTTTCCCATATGAGGGGAAAAAATGCAGCTTTTATGTAGCATCATCCAAGTGCATGTTATTCATTTTTCCTATATAATTCAATATATATTATACCTCAAGGGTATATTTTCCCTAATGAGACTAATTTGCTTTAATAGGCATAATAATGACTCCACTGTACCTAATACCTTTATCCCCAAACACTTTCATGTGATTTAGCAGTTCCATGATGAAACACACGGATCATGTGCATGTGTGGCCAGGAGCTGTGGTTCATCTTACACACAACTCTACAAATTTAACCTTCTGCTTTCTGCATTTAGTTGTTTGTTTGTTTGTTTGGTTCCCTTTGGTACTGGGCACACTTGGGAAACAAAGTTTTAAGGAGATTTTGTCTCACAGTTAAAATATAAACAAGTCTGCTTCTAAAGGAAAACTCATGCAAACTTTCTGTCTACCCCTCCACTCATTGGAGGAGACTTTGGAAGTAAGAATTCATACATAACTTTGCGACATCTGAAGTTCCAGCACAGAACTTAAATAACAACACGTCTTTCTACTGTATATTCTCCTCTTGGGAAACATATAAATAGATACATGCATTTGGTTCTAAAACAAAAAGTTAAGGAAGTGAGGAGAAAAATACATCTACTCACATCAGTTACCATTTGAGGATTTCATTTTATGCCAGAGTTGAAGAGCTTATAAAGCTGACTCTGAATGACAAAACTCTCTGAATTTAGTATGTGGAAGATTTGGGAGGTATGCAAATATTTATAGCACATCTCTATCTTGTTTTGGGTTGGCTTTTTGTTACCTACAAGTAAATTTGCTTTCTCTGTTTAAACCCATTTACCAGTACAAGCAGTACAATAACTCTCACCTTGCAAGTAACCACTGAAACCTACTGGTGTAAGGCATTCAAACTGCAAATGGAAAATCTACCCAGTCAAGTGGTGCTACAGTGCTCTCCCTTTAAACACAGCAGCAGCACTGCCTGGCTGCTGGAATGGCCATGCTGGGGAGGCTTGTAAATGTTCCATGTATTATACAGCCTGGGCAGAGAGGGTGATTTAACCCAACTAAAAGAATTTTAACTTTTCTATTTCCTGACTTTCAGGGGTTTAAATTTTTAGCCTTAAACTGGCATTGTTGAAGGTTTTTTACATTGAGTAATGGGATCATTATTTCTCCCCCCACTGAAAGAGGTTCCTCCAAGAACAGAACCATGTGGCTAGGCAGAATTCAATCCCAAAGGGATTGCATAGGAATCGCTCAGGCAATAAAATCTACTTAGGGAATTTGTATTGTCAGCTTGCCAGAACATCAGATTCACACCTCTGGTCCTGCAGGAAGGTGCTAGGGGACTTTTTAAAGCTCCCCTGTTGCCGTGACCTTGGCTTTCTATCCTTACAAGAAATGGCTCACCGGTCAGCCACTGTCATGGGGTAGGCTTTTGATCCTGCAGGAAACAGAACCAGCCTTGTTCTCCCAATCCTCTATCTACCCTGGGAGTCTTTCAAGAGTGGCAGCCACACGGTTGTATGTAGCCTCCACATCATACATAAAACCCTGGCCCAGCATTTCTGGTGCTAATCTCTGGTTGTTGTAAACTCTCTCTCTGCCCCCTACAGCCATTAAACCTACAGGCTGAATAGGATAGAGTAACATAACAACAACAACAACAACACCTTAACATGTAAGAACTGTGATAACACAGAATTGTAGAAATTGGGGTAAAATACAAAGCATTGGTATTGTCTAAAAACCCTTCCTTATTTTCCTAAGTTTCCCCCTCAAGAAATTTCTTTTTTCTTTTGTTTCTACTATACTGATCCTTACTCATTATAATGGTTTTGTTAAATGCTGTCCCCCAAAAAGATTTTTATTAAATGCTCTACCAAAGTTGTTCTACATTATTAAGATATGCACTTAAGCATCTTTGTAGACCTTTTAAAATATGAGGAACTTTTACATGTGCGAATTCCTATATAGCATCAACAGACCTTTTAAAAATTATTTTTTCACATTTGCACAAAGGACATACATGTACTGAACAAAACTGATAGCACTTACGTGGGTCTTCCTGAAAAAGAATTTAGAGTCACTCATATTAATTTAGAAACCATTTCATTTGAATTAAAAAAAAATGAATCATGAAAAGGATATTTTTTTCCCTCTTTCCTCAGGAAGAAAAAAAAATTTTTAGATTAATTTAATCTATAAAGATATATCTGTTTTGTCTCTCTTGGCTTAGAAAAATGACTCTTTTGAGAGGTTACATTTATTTCTTTTTTTTACATTTCTCTTCTTTAGACTCTATGTTCTCACCGAAAACCACACTGTTGGATCTCTTGGCAATTTTTTCCATAAGTATCCTCCAGTCATGTCAATGGCAAAATGATGACAGTCTGTGTTCCCACTGACTCGGACACGACTCAAATGCGACTGACCCTGAGGAAAAGGTGGGATGTCGGCTCTTTCACTGGTCGTGGGGGGCAGGCAGAGTTTTTAGACTTGACAGGACCGCTGTGCTGGCAGAGGGAGGAGAAGAGAGTGCATCCTGAATGTAGCAAGGGGGCCTCTTGGTTCCGCAGCCTTCATCAGAGGGGCCTACCTGAAACTCTCCAGTCTCAGGAAGGGCTGAACCCAGCCAGGAAGAAGACAAGTGATGTGTGACCCGCTCTACTGATGCTGTAGATTGCTGGGATACAGACCCTTGCTGCAAGAATACAGTCAGACGACTCCTGGCCTGCAGGGCTTTGGTGACCCCAGCCAAGACTGGAGCGGCCAGATTCTGGTGTGGATCGCAGTTTCTCTCAGAAACCGGAAAACACCAGCTTGGAATTTCACAGCCGGGGTCCTCAGTCCCAAATGGAAGGCACCTTCCCTACCCAATCCCCACTCAAAGATCACCTAGCAAATTCCTCGTGGGCCACAGCTAGAGAGCATTTTCCCAATACAGTAAAAGTGACCCCTGCTTCTATTTACTTTGTGGTCTTCTCTTTCCCTGGCTACCACCTCTCCCGGGGTGCACTGAAATTCTCTTAACATTATAGTTTTTAAAATGAGATGGTTTATATCTTCTCTGTATCCCGGATAACTAAGAGTTGAGCTGGGCTACAAGATGCAACCCAGAACAAGAAAAGCGTAACTGTAGTCTGGAGTCCTGGGAGAGAGCTTGGCTAACTGGCTAGCTACCACTCACAGTTCCGAGCCACTTGGGTGCAGCTAGCGGTGTTAATTACGGGTTCTAATTTTATTGCGGCTCGACTCCTCCTGGTTTGTCCCCACTATAATGCTCTTAAAAAGAAACACCCACAGGCACACACCACAACGAATCCCCAAGGAAGACAAAGGTAGATTTCTCTGCCTGGGGGGTTGACACTCTGAGAGCGCCTGGGGAACCAGAAGGGCAGATTCACGCAACCGGGAACAGATCTCAGCGAAGAGCAGCTAATTCCGGAGTCTTCTTTGTCCTCCTTAGTGTTCCTCTTCCTGCAGTTCAGCGGAGGCGCTCCTGGGGCACGCTGCCGATACCCACAGTAACTGTGGTCCGGTGCCCAGGCCCTGGAGTAGCCTGAGTCTGCAGAAGGCAGTGCACGCAGCTGGCGCCTAATAACGGTTTCCTGTCCTCACCGGGTCAGTCCCGACCTCTTCAGCGGTGGCGTGAAGTGTCGTGGAGTCTGTATACAGTGAGAAAGCAAGGGTACAGGCCCTCTTTGCCGCAGGCTCTTGGCGTCCTTAGGTGGGTTTCTCCCCCTAAGTGATAGAGGCGGGAAGGAGGAGTGTCCAATGTCCGTGCTGACACCTGCGGTAAGGGGGCTTCTCTCTGTACTTCAGCAAGAGCTGTGCCTGCAGAATAGGGAAAAAGGGAGAACAACGACACTGGGAGCATGGTGGGGTTTGCACTCCTGTCTGCTTCATGAATCGTGTGATCTCATTTAATGTGTTTTGTGGGCTTTTATTTAATGTCAGTCTCTGTTTTATCTCTTATGACACTGGAAAGGTAGTATCTCCTTTGTATGATTATTGTGGTGCTTGGGTGTTGTAAGCCCTCAGCAAATGGTAGGATGAGCCAGAGGACCATGGTCTCATCACTCCCTTTCCTTTAGAGGAGCCTCTTGGCAGTTTTCAGTTTTCCGCTGTAGAACAGAGACAAGTCACAGAACCGTGGCGCTGAATAGCCTCTGGGGATCGCAAGAGGATGGAGCCCTGCAGTGTCTGGAAGATGAGCTTTGGGTGAATCATGAAAAGACTAATGCTCGAGTTTGCCTTGGAGTGTTGTAGAGGAAGGTATGGGGATTTGGAGCCCAGTGGAGAATTGGGGGTGAAGGAGCAATTGGAAGAGGAAACTAAAAATTTCGGGCTATAGATGTTCTGTGGATTTTCAAAGGCCTTTCCCAATCTTTGGAAAAAATTACTGTGGGAGCATCATCAAAACTGACACCTGTAGGTGGCGCTATGAAGAGGTGACTTGGCCGGGAGAGAGGTAGCCAGGGACTTGAGGACCGCAGCAGATTTTCCGTGACTCCGACCCTGACTCTGCTCCCGGCCCTGCTTCCTGTTTTCAGAGGGATGGTGAGGACTATGCAGCAAGATTCTCCGCTTTCAAGGTCAGCGCAGGGCTAGCTGGTGGTGGAATTTGCCCAGAGAAGGAGACAGGTTGGAAATCCCGCGCCTCAACCGCACCGAGCTGGGCAGCTCCACCACTCTGTCCATTGCCCGGTTGTGAGCACTCGCCCGGAGGGAACCGCGAAGTGAGCGAGCCTGTTCTCTGCATCACTGAAAATGGGAGGAACGCCAGTGCTTAGCTCCAAGACTGGCCCGCAGGTCGGTTTCGGCTTCTTGAAGCCTGCAGGCAACTCCAACTTGACAAGAAAGCTGAATTCAACATAATCTGGACCAAGATGGGGAGGGAACCTGAAGGGCTTTGCATTTGCTCGAGAGCCCAAACCAAGGCTTAGACGTGCGGCCTGGTTCGTATTTATCTTTTCCAGACAGCCATTGGGCCAATCGGGTCTTCGGAAGGAGGCAACCCCCCTGCCCTTACAGGGACCCTGAGGGCAGGGTCTTTTAAGAGCCCCGCAAAGCTTTTCCCACACGCAGCGGCAAATCTCTTGAGCTGCTTCAGCTCAAGGCTGTAGAGTGACCGCGGACGGTGTCCTCCTCTTGGTATGGCTCCTACAGATGCTTAGACCCAGGCGAGACGAAGTGCCCCCTCCCTCTGACAAGGAGGCTCAGCCTGGCCTCCCAGAAGGGATCCTCCCTGTCCCTGCCCCCAACCGGATCCGATCCTTGATAGCACTTGAGAGATCGCAGCCACAAGTTTTGCTCTTTGCACGCGCGCGCGCGCGCGCGCACACACACACACACACACACACACACACACACACAATGTGTTCTCTTTCATTTGCGGATTTAATAAACAAATGTAACCATATCACATGGGGCTCCGAGCCGTCCTTCTGAAAGCAATTCCGCTGTTGAAAACTGAAAAATGGGTGTAATTTGCGTTCAGAAAGTGATGTTAGGGTCATGGCAATTTCCCGGGCAGTTATTTATTTTTACTTTAAAGTCTTTAGGGAAGATTTGCTTATATACTCGGAAACCTTCCAATGCGAGAGTACCAGCAATCCGGTTCGCCTTCAACGCGGCGGGGGGGTGGGGGGGTGGAGAACAATTACTGAGTGACGCTAATATGGGGAAACTGAAAAGAAATGTCGATTGTTTTTATTGTAACAGAAGGAGTGAACAAACAGAAAAACCAACCCCGGGTGATCGGAAACAGGCAGGCGGGGAATTAAAAGCGGGTCTCAGGCGGCAACAGGCCCCTCCCCTGCCCTTGGAAGGAGAAAGCGGGTGAGGAGCGCTCGCAACCCCGGGGGCCAGTCGCACGGCCCGCAGCGGGATTTCCGCGCTCTGGCCGGACCCCGCACGCTGCTACCCTCCGGGGAAAGGGTCTTGAATCGTAAGCAACGACAGGAAGGCGGAGAGGCGGCAGGGAGGCTTTGGCGATTCTCGGAGAATCTTCTGGGCTCCTTCTGGGGGCCGCACAGCACCCCGCCCCCCCCCGTCGCCCCACCTCCACTTGGGCTGGTACGTCCCGCGGCGTCCGCAGCCCGGTTAAGTCCAGGCCTGCAGGTCAGTGTGTGGGCACCTCCACACCCCAACCCGGGTCCCCGGCTGGGGCTGAGGGCCCTGGCGGTCTATCTCTCCTTCACCCCAGAAATTTCCGCTGTGGCCACCTCTGGCGACTCCGCCCGCTGCTTCACGCGCAGATCCCGCCTGGCCCGCAGCTCAGCGTGGACCCTCCCTCGCCTTAGGCACGGGGTGCGCTTCCGGCTGCCACGTGCCGCAGCAGGCGCGGGGAGGTCGAGGGGGCGGAGGAGCTGCAGCTGACCCCGTGTGGCCTGGACAGAGCAGTGGGCAGGTCGGGGTTGGAACCCGTGGCCCAGGCGTTAGCAGTGTGGCGAGCACCGAAGTCCGGCCTCTTTTTCCGCTCTCCGCCGCGCTCTTTTACTTACCCTGCAAGAGCGCTCCTTTGGGAGAACCGGGGGCGAGATCTTGTTTCTACCTCCTTCCCTCCTCACAAGGCTGGAAGACGTGACTGTGCTCTGGAAACCCGTCCTGGAGCTCAGACTCTGCCTCCTCTCCATCCCTCGGAGCTCCCTGGGTAGGGCGAGAAGTGGGCACGGCCGGATGTGCCTGCCCTGGCTCCTGACCCCAGGAGGAAGGCAGGTCGGAGGCATCTGCCCCTTAATATTCTTCTCTGTCAACCCTGCTCTTCACGAGTGCTACTGAGAACAGCCGGACCCCTCTCCTGCGCGTACACACGCCCATCTCTCATTCTATCCCCCAGCCGCAGCCCTAGCTGACCCGCGGACTCCGGGAAGCAGCCCAGGGTGTTGGTCAGGGTTGCAGAGCGAGGGAAGAGTTCCCCTTCCTCAGCAGCCTGTAGCGCCGGGGTCCCGCCGCGGCAGTCGCCCCCGCGGGCGCCATCTACCAGGCTGCTCGAGGGCGGCTTCGGATAGAGCCAGATTCCTGTTCCTTCTCGTTGTCTCTCCTCAGACCCGGCCTGTGCCGAGAGGGGGGCACCACAGGTTACCGTCCGCGGCACTGGGACCGCTGACAGATTTATGAAGACTTTACAGCTTCTGGCCTGGGCCCGAATGGCAGGGCAGAGGTCCAGCCTAAGAGGCGCGCTGCGGGCTAAAGGGCTAAAGTTCCCCCAGCCGCGTGCCCGGGGGAGCGGGGGTGGGGTGCTGGGGAGGGGGGCGCGAGCTGCCCCTGGAGTCCGGGGCCCTGGCTCCCTCCCTTCTGGCGGGCGTGCACGTCTGTCCCCGCCGGGGCTGGGCATAGGGATTCTCCCCGCTGCGTGTAGTCCTCTCCTTCCCACCCTCCCAGGCTAGCTTCCAGTCTCCCACAGAGTAAATATTTACCCAGAGGACGGGTAGCCCCTCGGAGGAGGCCTGGACAGCACCCTGGAAGGGCTTTTGGCTTTTCACCGGCCTGTATCAGCTGCAGCCCTTAACTGGTTGTATTTTGGTTTTGGTCTCTCAGTAGAAATTCTTTTAGTAGATATTCTTCCGATCTCTGTGTAATCTTCTGGGTCCAGAGCCGGCAGTTACCAGGGAGCAATGACCCCATCTGCCCCTTGCTCTTTCTCAAAGTCCTCATCTTTAGAACCACCTTCGAGGCTTACTGGCCCTTAATGTTTCTCTCTCTCCTGCCGGCCCGCCCTGTAGCCCTCTTTCCCTTCTTCAGGTCACTCGTCTCTCTTTCGTTGGGGGTCTTCGATTTGCCGGCTACCTGACCGCAGCACTCATTGTGCGTCCCCAGGAGGATTTAAAATCAGTCCCTTCCTCTAGGATCCTTCACCTCTGTCTCTCCCCTGAAGCTTTGATTCCTTTTGCCCCCGAAGTTGGGGCCTCAGTTTGCCGCAGATTCTTCTTAGTGTCCCTAAACACCGAAGATGCTCGCCAGCTCTTCAGAATGTCCTGGGCTGAGAGCACGGAACACCCGAACTCGCCGGCGTGATGAGGGCCTGCCGCGCTCCGAGGAGCCCCAGCAGAGGCTGCGCCACAATGATCATGCCCTGCCACGGCCAAGTCCCAACAGGTGGAAATGGAGAGAGAGAGTGACAGACCTATTTGGGAGCGCAGGATATGTGAGGTAGCTGAAGGAGTTTAGAGATGAACGAGAGGGATTTGTGTGTTAGGTACACCTAGCCAGAGCTCTAAACAATGAGAATCTCAGAATCACTCTGGGTTGGTGCTGTAGAACCACTATTACCCTCTAAGAGCTCATAGACACATCCCGGCACTGGGTCTTGCCAGCCGGAAGGTGGAATAGCCCATTACCGACACCGCAGACCAGCAAAGTCAGCGAGGCGCTCACTGGGAGCACACGAGCGGTGTGGAGTCTGAGCAAGAGGTAGAGCTAGTCACTGTGCGTGTTTGTGTGTGTGGGGGGGGGGGAGGGGTCAGGGAGCTTCGTGATCCAGAAGCCCAGGATGTTCAATCTTTCTCACAAACCTCAGTCCTAAGCTCCTCTCTGATATCTCAGTCTCAACTAATTTGCACCCAACCCCCGAGATGGAATTGCTGCATTAAAAATCTTGGATTCCCAAAGCACCTCTGCGGGGTAAGATACCAGGCAGTGCCAAGCAACAGGTAGTGAGGGTCAGACGAAGGTGAAACCGCTATCAAGTCAAATTGCGAGAAATTTTAAACAATTGAAACAAACAAAAAAGGCAGACATGTTCAAGTATTTCTAGTTGTGAGACTTTTCACAGGAATCAAGCATAAGGAATTAAGGGTGTTTGAATTCATCTTTTTTTTTTTTTTTTAATCTTCCAAGTCTTCCTTACCTGTAAATTTGATGTTAGACTGCAGCCCCAACAACAGAAGCTTGAGGATCTGGAGATGGCTCTCCGTTTCAAAAAGCACAGATGATCATTCGCTTTTCTGGCTTCTGGTCACTTACTGGTCCGGAATCTGGGCCCAGTCAGCTTCCCTGTTTGTAGACCAGAGCCACACACATCCCTCGGGATTGTGGGAAGATCAACACGAGTCCTGTGTGCACGAGAAGTAGCGTTTTGACTATCAAGTAGCAGTAGCAGTATCCTCGACCAGAAGCAGTACAAACACCCAAGTTCATTAAAGATGTTCCCCGTCTTGCTTTTAATTTTGACTAGCATTCCCGATAACCCATACTCAAAATGTGATCAGCTTTGGCCGCCAACAAGAGTACTGTACTCTTTAGATTAGACTTAGAGTGATCGAAAGTGAAAATTCAGAAGTAGGCTGCCCCGCAGGGCCTCTGGTAACTAAACAGAAGACCGGGGGATTACTTGTATGTGCAGTCTCAGTGTTCAACTTTCTTGGGACCGAGTCTTTTTGATTAAACCTTTCACTGGTGGGGGGATGCCAGCAGACCTTGGCATCAGGTACCAGCAGACCAGTATCGCGGCTGAGCTCTGTGGTGTGCTGGCCTCCAAGGAGAGTGCCCCTCGCACAGGCAATCGTCGACCCCTTGTGCGTAAGTTCTCGGCGCACCGCTCACGGCCAGGGACTGGAGCCTGTGTGGCTACGGTTTGGCCCCGCGCTTCTGGATGAACCCATCAGAGGCTGCGTTAGGAGGCTAGTCACGGAGACAGAAGAAGGGTCTCCACCTGGCGGTCGCAGTGGCCCCCATCTCCGGCTCGGTCTCTCCTAAACCTCCTGGTCTTTCCGAGGGGCCTACCATCTCACACCTGTGCTCTCGCCACCTGGCATAGGCTGGAGTGAGGTAGCCCCTGCCGGTAATAGGTTCTTCTCGAGACAGCCCCTGGGGGCCCGCATGACGGGCAATTCTAAGAACCACTGCCCCTCGTAACGGTGGCCCCCCACCTCCCACCTGGAGTTTTAACTTCAATTCTGAGGCATCTGTCCCTCCTCCCCTCCTAGAAGTCTCTTCAACCCCTTCTCCCTTCGAGTCTCTCAAATTCAGACCAAACGCTTTCATTTGCTTATTCAGCATTTTTATCAGCCCGATTGTGTTGTCTGTTTGCGCTGCTCCTGGGAAGGTGTCAAACTCCCATTTTCATTGTATTTAGTCACCCAGGTGCAGAGCAAGCTTGAAAGAGACAGCGGAAGGACTTTCCCGGACTGCACTGTCGCTCAGCTGGCCGCACCAATCACCACGCAGCTAGCCCTCGGACCCTCCTCTTTGAGGGCGTGTCCCTGGTGAGTGATTGACGGAGCCGCCCGGCCCAGCTCAGGCCAGCCCACGTTGCTGCTTAGATTGAAATGCAGAACTCTAGCCTCTTTCATCGGGGCACAGACTTCCTTTTACTCCTTCCTTTTGCACTCTCGCCGCCTCCTCCCGGGAAGAAGTGGAGGCACCGGCAGCCCGGGGCAGCGACGAGCCGGGCCACTGAGGCTGTGCGAAAAGTTACTTTTTGGGAGTGCGGAACTGGGGCCCCGTTGGTGTACTGCTCGGAGCAATGGGTGAGTGGCGGCGGGGGACGCTGTCAGAGCCGGGAAGGGAGGGAGGGAACCACAGGGTGAGGGAGGGAGGGAGGGAGAGCGAGGGCGCGCACCACTGAGCGCTCACACTCTTATTGACTTTGCTCGTGTTTCTACAAGTTGTTAGGAACACGCTAAGGGTCAGGGCGCACAGCAGTTCAGTCTGAACGCTGGCTACTGGGTTGCTGTTGATGCCATTTTCTGATTTTAAAAGAAGGGAGCGGTGGCATCAGCAAGCTCCGCAGTCTTAGTGGAGGACCAAGTTTTGTCTCACGTAGACTCACACACTCAGAACGTGAGGGGAAAAAAACCAAACAAACTGTAGTTTCTTCTAGACCTTGTCTAATCGCGCGGGTCTCCAGGCGGGGCGCTGGGGCTCAAGGGGTAGCGGCCCAAAGACTTTAGCTCCGAGAAGGCGAGAAGGAGCCTGTTGCAGGCGTCAAGACCCATCTCCTTGCCCGCTTCGGAGACTTTTGAACACTTGGAGCGGCCCTGTGTCCCACCACTTTGTTTGCTTGTAGTGGCCGCAGGCACCACCGGAATGGGGAGGGGGTCCCACTCGACCTTAGTGGTTTGGGGCCACTGGGCGAGACTCGGGGACAATAGGCTTTGGGAAAAGCCCAGGTCCCTAGTCCGGGGTGGGTGCATCCGCCCTGCCTTCTTATGCGGGCGGAGGCCGAGTGGTAAACGGCTGTCCCAAACTCCCGGTGCGTGTCCCCGCGCGCCGTGTGTTCGTTTTGCAGAGCCAGCCTTTGGGGAGGTGAACCAGCTGGGAGGAGTATTCGTGAACGGGAGGCCGCTGCCCAACGCCATCCGGCTTCGTATCGTGGAACTGGCCCAACTGGGCATCAGACCGTGTGACATCAGCCGCCAGCTACGGGTCTCGCACGGCTGCGTCAGCAAGATTCTGGCGCGCTACAACGAGACAGGCTCGATCTTGCCAGGAGCCATTGGGGGCAGCAAACCCCGAGTTACCACCCCCACCGTGGTGAAACACATCCGGACCTACAAGCAAAGGGACCCTGGCATCTTTGCTTGGGAAATCCGGGACCGCCTGCTGGCGGACGGCGTGTGCGACAAGTACAACGTGCCCTCGGTGAGCTCCATCAGCCGCATCCTGCGCAACAAGATCGGCAACTTGGCTCAACAGGGTCATTACGACTCCTACAAGCAGCACCAGCCGGCGCCGCAGCCGGCTCTGCCCTATAACCACATCTACTCGTACCCCAGCCCCATCACGGCGGCCGCAGCTAAGGTGCCCACGCCGCCCGGGGTGCCAGCCATCCCCGGCTCGGTGGCCATGCCCCGTACCTGGCCCTCCTCCCATTCCGTCACCGATATCCTGGGCATTCGCTCCATCACCGACCAAGGTAAGGGCTCACGGGCCGGATGTGTGGACGTTGCAGAGTCTTCCTCTACACCCTCGCTGGTGTCTCGGTATCTGCGGCCTCCGAGCCCGCGTCTATCCCACCACCTGAGGCTTTTTCCTTTCGAAACTATGGAGTCCTCCCAGGGGGGGTGTCCTGATCTCATTAACTTGAAATTCATGCCCTCCGTTTCCTTGCCACACACAGTCTCCTGCCTCATCTCAAACTACCAGACCCATAACATCCCCCCATCCCCAACACATGGTTCGCATTTTCCACCCTCCCCCGCCTCTCTCGCCGCTGCTGCCTCAGACCCGCTCGCTCACTTGGAGAGCGTGGCCCGGGTTGGACTGGGGGCTCAGCCCGGGAGGACTGAGAGGGCGTGGGGCTGCCGGTTGCAGACACCGCTGCGGGCAGCTTGTTTGGGGATCAGATGCGGCCGCGAGGAGTTGGGCACCCTGTGGAAATTGCAGTATTCTTGGATTCTGGCAATCAGGCCAAATTTGCTCAGGCAGGAAGTTCAAATGTCACCTAATTGGTTTCATTCTTATGCTTCACTTCATTTTCCTCGGAAACTGAGGTCCCGAAGTTACTACTAGTAACTTGCATGTTACTGCATTGCTCATTCTGGGACTAATTTTCTGCTTTATTTCTCTCTCTCCCTTTTTTTCCAAGTGCCCCCCACCCTGGCCTTTACCTTAACAGACTTCACTATTTGTATCTTAGGAAGTAGCACCAACCACCGTTGTGATGGAGACAAAATGCGTGGTGATTCCATCTTGTCCTCTCTTCTTTCCCCCTATCCCCATGCCTGCGGCTTCTCTTTAGTGTCTCCTGGTCCCGGGAAATGCCAGTGGATATCTAGTACTTGCACGTTTTCAGCGGTGCCACCCCGCTGTTCTCTTCCTTTCTCACCCTTGACCTTGTGGTGTCCCCAGTGTCTTTTCTGGTTGGTAAGAAGGATTCCCCGAGCACCCCCACCCCCCAGCTCAGTAGGCTTCTGCAGACCAGAGTTTGTTTTCTTTTACTTCATAGTTAAACAAAACAATACAACAACAACAAGAAAAACCAGCATTAGCTTCTTTCTTGGTAGGGGTAAAAAGTCAAAATGTCCTAGATGCAGAATTAAAATAATACAGAGATAAGAGCCTACCTTTTAAATTTGTTGGCCAAAAGTTTAAAAAGCACAGAAGAAAAATTAAATAGGATGGGGGGGGGATAGTTCCTTTAATTATTTCCTGTCTTTCTCTGTTGTCACCACATTGGCACAATTATCTTTTTAAGTAATTAAAGCAGAGCCTGATTTCTCATATTCTTGTTTTCTGACTGTCAATTTACAAGATCCTTCTAAGGAGCTCAGTTTTGTCTTATTTGGGGCTGGTTGGAGCTTTAGTTGGAGAGAGTTTGCCCTTGATTTATAGGATAAACTGACCTCAGTGACATTTAAAGGAAGCTCCTGTTCATGGGAAAGTGTGAGATCAGCAGAAATGGGGGCTCACAGGGGGATCTCAATTTCTTAAGATAACTTCAGGCTTGTGCCCACCGATTGCCTTTTGTCTGGGAAGGCAAAGAGAGACTGGCAGTTCTGCGCCAAAACACGGTTTCCTGGTGCAAATTGGAACACAATCTAATCCTTTGGAAAGGAGGAGGAATAGTTAAAAAAAAAAAAAAAAGACTGACAGATTTGAAAAGACAACTGTTCTTCCCCAGGGATCCTACAATCAGACCAAATATCAGTTGGAAAAGTAATGGAGTATATGGAGAGGAGCAACTGTTCGTTCTAGATGTTGATTCTGGATGCCAGCTTTAAACATGTTTTCTGACAAATCCATGAACATAAGATGATTATTTCTATAAGTGATCACTTCTACAAAATGATTGCTCCTTCAAAGCACTGTGTCAGATGGAAGTATTTAAAATCAAGTTGTAGCGGCTTTATCAAACTTCAGTCCTCCACCCATAGGTCCCAAAGACAAAAACACATTGCTCATAGTCTTCAAATATCTCTTCTTTAAAACTGCAGTTGGCCATTCAAAGATGGCAGTGGTTTAATAGGCACACCTTTAGGTATTGTGGTAATCATTTTACAGTGTATAATTTTCTTTCTCTATTAAGAACATAAAGGATAACTGATGGTTTTACTCCTTTCAAAATATTTAATTCTATCTTCATTTCCTTAACTTTTTATTTCATTAAAAAAAAAACCCACCCTCTCTCTATAACCTTACCACTGTCACTGGTGGCATTTACAGGGGTAATTGTAATATTTATTTTCTGAGTCATATGCACATAACCTCACATATTTAACGTGTAGACATAGAGCATCAAGGGTAGTCACAGATAAGTTAGGCACACACAAGACAGAAACTATGCATGTATGTTTTGCATGTGCATTGTGGCCATCACGTAGTTATTTGCTTGCAAAGGACTTTACAGGTCTTTTGTCTCATCTATCCACCTAAGTACTAGATCCCCACAGCACAGTGAGCATTTTTCTAGATGTCTCTGAGCAGGAGCACAGGCCAAGGACGGTTAGGCCAAGGACGCTCCTCTCTCCCTTTTCAGTCTGCGCCAGTCCCAGTGTTCGTCAATCCCGAGTCAACCCTGGGTTACGATTGGGATGAACAGCTTCACGTGTTCTTTCCCTAATTTGGGAAAACTCCCAGGTTCTTTCCATTCGATTCCTCGGGGGAGCGAGCAGGGCGGGGGGAGGAGAAAATCAAAGGCTTTTGAAAAAGGGAGAAAAAGAAACCTTCCCGCAGGCCTCGGTGAAAGAGCTCGGAGAGGCCTACTCTGAGCGAGTCAGTGTCGCGGGACCCTGGGCTGAAAGCCGGCGAGGCCGCGCCTGAGACCAGCGCCCCCGGGAGGCCGAGGGCAGGGGTCGGAGCCCTGGAGCTCGCGGGTCGCGGTTTCAGGCCGCGTCTCAGGCCGGGGTGCGCGGGTTGGAGCCCCAGCTTGACGCCTTCTCGTCCTCCCCAGGAGTGAGCGACAGCTCCCCCTACCACAGCCCCAAGGTGGAGGAGTGGAGCAGCCTGGGCCGTAACAACTTCGCCGCCGCCGCCCCCCACGCGGTGAACGGGCTGGAGAAGGGAGCTCTGGAGCAGGAAGCCAAGTACGGTCAGGTGAGAAGGCGAGGGCCCCGCCGGGTAGGCCGCGGTGGCCGCGGGGGTTTGGGCGACGCAGGACCCAGTTCTTTCTGGGCCTCGACCGAGGGCAAGCCCGGGCCGACCGGCGGTCACTGTTGGGTGAGGCGGGACGGAGGCCGGGACCTTGCAGGGCGGAGTTGAGCCACGACCCCCCGCCTCGGGCCCGAGGGCCTGGGGCGGTGGAAGCGCCTCCAGGCCTGTTTGGCCTCTGCAGGCGCGGCCCCCGAAACCCAATCTGCTGCTCGCACTGGGAATAGTAACCCAAGGAAGGCGCTTCCGAGGGGCCGGGAGAGCGGCCTGGGTTCTCTGAGCGGCGCCGGCGCGGGCTCCCTGCAACGCCCGCGAAGCGCACGCCGGGGGTCGGGGCTGGTGGGCTGCGGGGTCCCCACGCTCGCGCGTGTCTCGTACGGCGGCTCCCTGCAAACACGCCGGCGTAGCCTGCCCTGTGATCGTTTGGAGAGGGCAACCAGATAAACCTAATAAAGTTACCATTTCCAGATTAAGGGTCACGTTGTAATCTCCCAAGGGAGGTTTGTGAGAAAACCTCAAATTATACGGACTGGCTGTGGACCGTTTAATTTTTCTTTCCCTCTGTCCCTCCCCCGACTCTGCAAAAAGAAAAATTAAAACACTCGTGTTCTCCCGCCCCCCTCCCCCACCCGGAAAAAATTAAGCAACCACCACCACTGACGCCCTAGAGGTTTGAGTCTAAACTCATCACCAAGTTGGAGTCAGGAGTTCAAAGCCCCGAAAAGCAAGCAAGCAAGCAAACAAACAAACACGGACCTTAAAGCAGCTTAAGGTTTCATTGAGCGGGTCTGGGTAGATTTGCAAGGTTCTTAACGCCAAACTCCAGTTCCGAAGCCCCCAAATACCCAGTTTTCGTTTTATTATTTTGAAGTCCTAAAACTCCTAATGTTTTAGCTGTCAAAAAGCAGCGTTTTATGTGATATGTAACTTGTTGCTTTTATTCACTTGGGAAGAAAAAAAAATCCTAATTCTCATTTTCTCAAACGCCATTTCCACTTTTCTCTCTCTGTTTTGTTAAAAGAGACTCATATACGTATTAGTTCTCCCGTGACAAAGATCTTCGAAAATAGCAAAGAAAGAGTCCCTTTCCCGTATCTGTTTCTACTGTAAAGAATGTCATGGAGAAATTATACGAAAGTTTGTCGTTTTCTTTTTAAAAAGCTCCTTATCATAAAGAAGATGCAGTAGGTACAGCGGTTAGGAGCTCCGATCTTCTGGCACCACTGCCACTTAAGCAAGTGATTTTAGCGCCTCCATTTTTTCATCTGTAAAACGGGGAAATAATAGTCCCAACCTCAAGATTCAATGAGATAATGCAGTCGTAAGGCGCACAGTAAACTTCCATTAAAAGTTGCCAGTGGTTATACATGGCGGTTTAGAGATGGTCTTCCAAAAACAAGCGATTTTGAGGGGTGGGGGTGTGTGAGCATATACTTTGGAGAGTTCATAGTCAAAAAGTGTCAAGGCGTGTTGTTACAAACAATAGAAGGAGTGTATTTAAAGCATCCAGCATAGTAGCTCGCGTTTAATAGGTGCTCAGTAGTTTTTATTAGGTCATCATTTGTTGGAATAACATCGTGAAGTATAGAGTTGAAAAATAGTTTTTCTCACATATAGTTGATAAACCCAGTTTACATATAAAGCAATGTCTTAATTCAAAAATCTTTGATTCATTTTTTTCCTCCCTTGAATTATATAGATCTAGTGTTTATACTCATTTAGAAATGGTTAATTTACACACATACTTCAAACAGACCACTTTAAAATAAAAATAGAACTGATTCAAAAAATCTGCATATTCTGAACATGAAAGTTGATTACATTTTATACGCTGATTATTACTGAATTATATTTATAAAAGCAAGTAAATTAAAGACATAAGTGGCTAAATAAGCATTGTTCGAAGTACCTAAGAGAACATGTTCAATTTTTTTCCAGAAGAAAAAGACATTTATATCAAACTTAAATTTGGAAACTTCTTAATTGCAGGATGCTAATCTTCTGTATTATCATGTGGTAATATAATTCAGTTGATGTAAAATTTCAAAACTTCAGAAGTTTCTAAGTACAATTAAATCAGTGGTTATTATAATGATCAAAATAGTGCTTAATGATGAAGGTGTGCTAAGTAGGTAGAGAAATTTAGGCTGTGTCATTTTGTGAACAGTTTTGAACTTGGACATTGATTTCCTGGAGGGTAAAATTCTACACTAATACTTGCTCATAAACAAAAAAGCAACGGTAAGGTGTGTTGTGTGTGTGTGTGTGTGTGTGTGTGTGTGTATGCATTTCCCTCGCCAATATTCAAAGAGCAGCTTTATTTTTAAGTTATTTTTCAAAATGTTATCAGCAGAAGTGTATTTTAAAAACCAAAATGTAAACTCAGGTAACATTTTTCTATTTGTGTAATGAACAAAATTTGAAAGTTTTTGGCAAAAAATTCTCAAAAATTATGCACATAATACTTTCAGGGCACTTATAATTTTTATTAAATAGTGCAATATTATATGACTCAAGTTTCATTTTAGTACATAAAGGAGGAAATTGAGAATTCAGAATCATAGGATTTAGAGCATAGTCTTTTCCCAGAAGACACCTGTAAAATTACTAAAGGGACTGAATTGACAACTGATTGTAGGTACTAGTGATTACCGTAATCTAGAGTTTCTATTTTCAGCTTAAACTACAAGAAAGGGTGCCTGATCGCTAGTAATTAGAACCTTATGCACATTTCAGCTATATACACACCTATCTTTTGTTTTTAAACCACTAATTTAGAGTACTCAAACTTGTCTTACTCATTAAGATGAAGTCAATACTTTATATTACATTTAGAAGTCCTTATTGTCTACCCTTGAGGATAGAAGAAAAAATATTTATTTGTTTTGGCTTTTTTCACCTGCATTTAATATTGGGCTAGAAATCTTTAATCTCTTCTAATTCTGAATGGCAACAATGTTCTCTGGTTCCTAATGGCTGGTTCTGTTCTGTTAAAACAGAAAACCTTTACTGAATGCAGTTGCATGGCAAAAAAAAGGGGGGGGGCTTTGGAATATATCTGCCCTTTTATATGGTCCTTAGTGAATTAATGCATTTTATTTAAACAGTTTATAAATAGTTGTATAGTTCTTGAAAAATTTTCTACAATTGGGCATACTTTCTCAGAAAAAAATATGTTGTATATCTGGTACTCTAACTGAAGTAATCTGAATGTTAGATTTATAAGCTTTGCGTATCTTCAGTTTTGGTTAGTGTAGGTTAACTCAGACAGCAAGATTAATGTAACATTAGCTACAAATCGAGATGTCAGGAATGAGGAAAAATCCTTACATACTTGAACTTAAAAAGTTAAGAGTTAAACAAGCTGTGAAAATGGTTGGATTTGGAGACATAAATTAATCTGAAATTCTTACGAAGCATTAATTTGTATATTGTATTAGAAATATAGTATTTCAGAATCCTGAATATAACTTTCTAGTACATTATTTTAAACACTGGTTGTCCTTGTAGACATACTGTTCTCATGAAAATATAAATGAAGTTGCACTGGATTTTTCAACATATGAAATAAAGTTAATTTTATGTTAAGTAATTGATAATTTTGCAGAGAATCAAAATGTAGGCAAATGCCAGTAGAAAGTGTTTGAAATTCATGATGTTGTCTATTATGGAAAACATTCCTCAACCTGGGTAGCTTTTAACTATTAGTGTCTTAAAACAAGATTAATGATGTAGCAGTAAAATGTGTCATATAAAATACAAAAAAAAAAGTAACTTAAATTTTTTTCATGTCTACCTTAATTTTAATATTTTGGAAATATAAAATTTAGGGAAAAATTTTAAATAGCAGCTTTCCATTACCTAGAGACATTTAGATCTGCAATGTGATAACTAAGCATAATTAAGATCTTTTTGGATGAATGTTGAAACCATATTTACAACCATCATTTCATTTTATCAGATTTGTTTTACTAGGTCATTGCATAATGAATTAAGAATGGTAGAACAACAGTCAAACAAAGATTACACCAAGAAGAGCAAGAAAATCTTGTTTATTTCAGATCTGAAACTTTTTCTTGCTTATGTTATGGAGGCTGAAATTCTAGGTGAAGCACATCTCTATTTGTGGCTAAATCTACTTTACTATAAAGCCAAAGTAAACTCATTTTATAATAAGGGGAGGACCAGGTAGAACTGATGAGTGGATGAAAGATTGTGGGTAGAGGATTGGGCGCTGCTGTTTGCATTTTCTTCAAGGGAGAAAATGTTGAGTAGACAATTCTCAGAATGTGAAGACTACTGTCTATCACTTCTAATTGCCAGACAGTTGTCATACCAGTCTCCCCCCTCCCCCCACTCCCTCCTCCCACCATGGTCAAAAGTGTTTGGATCTTAATGCATTTCCATTTTCGGGGGGGTGGGGGTGGTGGTGTGTGGATAAATGGAACAACCATAAATCAAATAATGAAATGGCTAGATTAGAACTTTTATTTACTTTTTTCAACAGCTTTATTCATTTTGCTTACTTAATGTATAATGCTTGTTCTGTGATCAAAAGTGACTTTTTTTTTTTAAAGCAAGAGTATCAAAAGGCTGCACTAAGGTATACAAATGGTTATGAAACACCTATGATATGGCCCATTTTATGAGGATATGAGATGATTGAGGCAAGCCCTGTTCTCAAACTATTTATAGTCTAGCTCTCTGCCAATATCGCTTCTCAATATACTAATTTAAAAGCATGTTTTTAAAAAATGGCAAATCTATGTTTCTAAAATTTTAGAACAAGTAAAATGAAAACTCATTTTTTTCATTCAAATCTTAACTAGACATTGTATTTTATGTTTTTTTTTTCTCCCTAGACTATTTTCTTTAATACTGGTGAGATAGAATCTGTTTTGTTTTTTTTTTTTTTCCTAATAACATTCAACAAACATTCAACTTTTTCTAGGGTATGCTGTTTGGTCTATTTTACTTTGTATTAGTAAATCTCATTGTCAAAATTAGGTGGAAGATCATTTGCTTCAGGGAGATCCTTGTATAGTTCTTTAGAGGAAAGGATTCTCATGGCTTTTATGGAAGATCCACATAAAAAAGCAGTTGATGGATTGAGGTCTTATTTATGGAATCTTTAGGTAAAGTCATTTTCAAAAATGGGATTTCCATTACATGCCCATTGCTGGGGTTTCATTTGGAAAATTTGTTTACTCTTCTCTGGGGATTCCATATGTTGGTTGATTTATAAATCATATTTACAATCCAATTAAATAGAGTAATTTAGCATGTTTGCTCCCACTATATTTATGGTGTACATTTGGTAGTCTCTACTCAGCCTAACTAGCTTTTCAGATTAATTACATGCCCTTCACTGAAAACATTAAACAGATTTGGGAAGTTTAAGTCATGTACTCTTTTACTGGAAAGAATAAACAAACATCAATGCTACCTGTAGTTGTTTTCCTTTGTGGTGGAAAATTTTACTCATTCAGTGATTGCTTCATAAATAACAATTACTTTACCCAGTAGAGATTTATATCTTTTGCCAACATCATATTTCAGAATTAATATGAGAAAATTGATGTGTTTATTGAGTCACTAGAATGAATAGTGAAGGTGGCAGGCACATTTTAAAGTGTGTTTGTCATCTCATCTTGTTTATGCTGCTTTTTCTAAATTTCTAAATCTGAACTTTACAAGTGAGAAGGAAAGTTGAGACAAAACTTTTTCACCCCAAATCTGGGTCATAATTTAACCTGAGGGAAAAGCAAAGAGCTATTTTTATACTGTTTAAAGATTTCTGTTTTTTTTCTTCTTTTCTCTTAAGCAAATACTTAAAAAAATTTTTTTAAATATAATTTGACAACTTGGTTTCCATGCAGCACCCAGTGCTCATCCCAACAAGTGCCTTCCTCAGTGCCCATCACCTACTTTCTCACTTTAGCCTCCTCTTGCCTTTTTTCTAACAAGACGAGGAGATCAAACCTCCCTGAGCTTCCCTTCTTATTCATCCTTTCTGCAGTACAGAGGGACTGCATCACTAAAATGATACTAAATATGTTGTGGATTTTAGAAAACTTTGAAATACTTAAGTCACCAAATTTGTGTTATTAAGTATGAGAAATTGGACAAATATGGAACAAATTAGTAGTGTTTACTTTATGCCCAACAAACAAATGTAGTCACAGAATAAGTAAGGCACCTGAAGGTAGCAAAGGCCTAAATCCAGTGTTCTTCCTCCCCTAAATCCCAGGAGCATTGTCTGAGATGAGAGTCCACTCCAGCCTGATTTCTCAGGAGGGATGTTTCTGGGAAAAAAGAAATGGGTCTACCTAAGGGGATGGTAGACATTGCAAGACAACAGCTGAAGAGCCCCCAAATAAAGGGGGCACATCACAGAGCAATGGCTCTAAGGGCAAGGATGTAAAGGGAAGATGGTGAAGCAAGTGTTTCAGAGATAACTATAATTCTGGATGATAGAAAAAATGCAAAGAAAAAAGAATGGGTAGGAAAAATTTGGCTGTCATGAAAAATAAAATTTATCAACACATTTTTTGACTAACTAGAGCACTGTTTCTGTCATGTATAACATTAAGTAGTTTAGCCTTATGTACTTGTAAAATGTTGAGCAAAGGTTTTCACTGTTTTAAAAGTAATTTTAACCTTATTTTATGATCTTGACATGGTAAACAGGATAAAAAATTAATCTAGAATGGAAGAGGCTAATACAAATGCAAATACCTTTCTATAACTGGATCAGAATGATTCCTTTCAAAACTAATTGGTCATGGGTTATTGGGAAAATCCTACACGAACATGATTGGAACTATAATCTCTATGCAATGCTAGATTTCTTCTACAATTTGATAGCTATCTTCATACTCATCTGCTGAGAGCCTTAGAGTGTGTCTCCTTTGAACCATTCTCTGATAAGCCATCCTCAGAAAGGGGGAAATTGTTTTGTTTTGTTTTTTTCAGAAGCTAAGAAACAGAATGAGGGTCAAACAATGAAAATAGGGTTCTAGAAGAAGAAAGAATCTTTTACAAGATGTTATATCAAAAGATGCTCTAGTTTGAGATTAAATTGTGTTTGTTCTTTAAATGTCCTGGCAAAGCAGGAAAAGATTTGCTACAGAGGATCCTGTGTCAGGCAGGGGTGATAACTTCTTTAAACACATGACCATTGATTTGTCAATTGGCCCAGGGTAAATGGCTAAATTCCTTAATCTACATTCTTGTGTATAAAAAGAGGATAAGGATTTCGTTTATATTTTAAAGTGATGTGCAATGATTTCTTTGTTAAAAATAGAGCACCATCCTATAGGACCCTTGAAATACATTTTAATTTCAATTGAAATCAAATTAAATGAAAGTAATATTGTGTTGTAATCATTATATATTATCTTGCCATTATTATAAACCCAGTAGTTTATAATGAGTTACAATTCGCCAATCTTCATTACTCCATAAACGATGTTGGATATTTCTTGGTGCCTGGGACATAGGGCATATTCAAGAAACCTTAGTTTCCTTTCCCCTTCCTCATTTTTCAAAGAACAGGCACTTTGACAAACAGAACAGGATCTGTGTGTTCTAACAGACCAAGTACACAAGGTTAACCCCTCTACTTTTATTCTTATCTTGTCAGAAACCCATGAGCAGTGTTAAATCATACCCATGTGTTTATTCTATTCCATGTATTACTCTAAATGGAGAAAATCATTTTGAGAGCCCACCATTGCATTGTCATAGATGTGGAAGTGAAAATAACAATCAAATGAATTAGGAAACAATTTCTATGTTGTAATTGAATTAGAAAAAGTATCTAACACAAGTCTGCTCTTTTCTTACCTCTAAGGATTGAATCGGTTTTACTACTAGTAATTATATTATACATTTACTGTCATTAGGAAATATGTTGATGTATGAATTCATTCACATCTCTGCCAGGAAACAAGTTTACTCTTTATTTCTAAATAATGTAGAAATTGAGGGGGGAAAAAGTTACTTGAGATACCAAGTGGTCATGCCAGAATCAGGATAGGAAATTGGGGTGTTTTTATTGTTGTTAATAGTAACAATACCAACAGTAACTTATTGGATGCCAAGAGAACACTGGTTTCTAGACAGAGCTCCTTGCCTGGGCTGCTGCATTTTGTTTGCAAACTAGGATTTTACATTTAAATTCCTTTCAAGAGACTTACCGATGTGGCTTTTAAAAACTCATATCACAGGACCCCAAAACTTTGCAAACCAATATTCCAATTTCAAAACCACACATATGCAGTTCTTTTATATTCCAATAGACAGTTTTCTTGTTGATAAAATAGCTCTGGAAAAAAATATCCCCAATCTTCATTTAAGAACTCTTATAAGACAACTGCCTGATTTTGCATGTCCTTTGTCCAACAGGCATTTTCAACATGACCTTTTAAAATACGGCCCATGTTTTATTTAACAAAGGTGGTGCTCATTTTGAGAGTCTGGAGTGACAGCCTACACTCCGTGCCCTTCTTTACTGGAAATGAAAGCTACGCCAACCAGGCCCTTCACAAATGCTTCAACAAAAGAGCCAAACAAAACCCAAGTACGGGGAAGGTTGACAAAGGCATCCGGATAGCTGAACAGCTTCTGAGAGTATTTAATCACCATTAATTCTTTCCTCACCCTGTATTTCCTTCCTATACTTCCAAATAGCAAAGCAAGTACTATGAATTTTCTTGTTGTAGCCTCCTCAAAGCCTTTGTGGAAAGAATGATATCCTGTTTTTTGGGCCTTATGTTTAAGCAGCAAGACTGTGAATGCATTTAGAATATAAAGATCAGATCTAAAAAAAATCAGAAATTAGAGTCAGAATATTGCTTCTACTCGAGGAACTTACATTCTGCCTCTTTCTGCAAACCCGTGAAATGTCAACTACTACAATGTAATTATTTTCACCTCTTTTCTCTTCCTACTCTTAGGCACCAAATGGTCTACCAGCTGTAAGCAGTTTTGTGTCAGCGTCCAGCATGGCTCCTTATCCGACCCCGGCCCAAGTGTCGCCTTACATGACCTACAGCGCCGCTCCTTCCGGTTATGTGGCTGGACATGGGTGGCAACATGCCAGCGGCACCCCACTTTCCCCCCACAACTGTGACATTCCCGCATCGCTGGCGTTCAAGGGAATGCAGGCAGCCAGAGAAGGTAGTCACTCTGTCACGGCTTCTGCACTCTGATGGGAAATTCTGTCCGGGGCAGCCTCACCCGGGTCTCCCCTCAGCACACCCTCCCCCTCTCCCCTGGTCTCGGATCCCACCCCTCCCGCCCCCAAAGCTGGCTTTAAGGACTCACATCCTTTGTGCCGATGACACTTAAATATTTCTTGCCATAACTTCTCTCTTGCAGAAACCTGACATGACTTTAGGATTTGAAAACAAAAGCAATCTTAAGGATTGAATGAGACATTTGTGTTGCCCACACACTGTTTTAACGTAGCAAAGAAACCTGCACCCCTCAAAGGGCTTAAGGAACTTTTAAAACTAGTCTTTGGTATAACCACATGTGTATATTTATTCTAAATCAACCTGAACTTTTGAAACGTGCAATTGTTGAGATTTTGCAAAATCAATAAAGGAAAACACATACAGAAAAAAGTTACGCTGCACCCTCTAATCAAATAAGTGACCAAGTAAGTTTAAATTCATCATTAGGAAACTAATCAATAATTGACTTGAGTGATGCTTTGTTTATTTTTAAGAGATAACGTATTTTGTTGGAAAATATGTATAACAAGCCGTATCTGAATTTAGCTCCTCCTGATGTTTTTACTCGGTTCCAAATACAGTGATGTTTATATTTTCTATTAGTTTGTAAATACGGACTCTGGATGGTGCATTTGTGTTTTCATTCCATGGGATACCCCCCTCCCTCCCACCCCTATCTATTTTTTTCTCTCTTTTTGTAAAGGTGACTTTCTGGCAACGTCTTTGTCTCTGTTTGGTGGTGGGCTCCTGGACCTGGACTTGCCCCAAATTTTGTGTGTGCAGTGAAGGCTTCAACATCTTATGAAGGACATTTTCTTTCTACAGCAGAGGACTCAAAAACAGATTAAACAATCCAGTCTCCCATTTTGTATCCTAATCAAACAACACACATGCCAAGCATATAAAGACATGAGGGTGGAAAATATCTGAATAAGAAGGCTTTAAAGGAAGTCACTTAGAAACTTAAGTTTAATGTGAAATGCTTTGCAAAGACACTTAAAATGAACTTTATGTTAAGAAAACCACTGTGAAACTAAATTGTACTGTTATTGTTGGCTTACCTGTGTGTTCAGCAATCTCAGCCCAAAATTATGTTGTAATTTAAAGAAAGTGGAAAATTCTGCTCTAGTGAATGTAAAAATGGCTTGCTGTGAAGTTTACATTGTTGTACAGAAGCATGTTTCACATGTAGGTAAACTGGTGGTGGTATTAGAAATACAAATGCTATTTAATTTTTTAAAATTCCCTTTATTCATTTCTGCAGTTAAAGGACCTAGTTTAGCCAGTAAGTCTTTCTAGACCAATTCTGTTTTCACTTTAATGTTAATAGTAGAGCTGTGGGGTGTGTGTGTGTGTGTGAGAGAGAGAGAGAGAGAGAGAGAGTGTGTGTGTGTGTGAGTGAGGTGTTGTGTTTTAAAACAATTGCTTTTCTTGGGTATAATTCTACATTTTTTCTTTTCTGTTTAGAAAGTTCTTCCTGCTTGGGATATAGGCTTGAAACTACGTTTTAAAAACATTGGTACAATTCATCTATTGGAAAATTAATATATTATGGGGTTTTTTTTGGCATTCTGTGCAATAACTAAAAGGGCACATCACTAGATAATGGATGTTAAAGATGCATTCGGTTAGGTGATCTTGGTTTCTTCCTCTCTGTGCTGTGCACAGTCCACATGGCAACCCAGTTCCGTCACATCGGTTTCATGGCTTTATTTAAAAAACTCAGATGGCTAGAGGAACTAGGTTTTCAGATCACTAGCATATAAACAGTAAGCAGATTTCTGACACACAAGTTACATTCAAAGAACTGCTTTTTTTCCAACTACAGATATCTTAGAGGGCTTTGAACTGCATTTATTTCTAAAGGAACCGAAATTCAGTGCTACAAACAGAGGATTATAACTTCAGGAGAATAAGCAGAAGGAGCAGATGAACTCTCAGGGCCATAGTCTTCCTTTGATCTTGTAAAACTCCTATTGACATCTGGAGTTCCCAGTCTGGTAAGAAAATAGACTATAAACCGAATGGAACAAAGATACCAGTCCAATATTTTGGTGAAGACTTTAAAACCATACTGTACAGGGACTCTCCTGCCATCCAGAAAAACTGACATAAGGTACAGAATTATCCTTTATCAGATATTTTTAGGTGGCTACTAAGAGTCTTTAAAAAACTCAATTGTATGAAACACAATGAAATATTTATCTAAATTAAGAAATCTCTTGTTATTCTATTTATAATTTTTTCTGGTTCTTGTATTTTTAAAAAATCTAATATTCATGATGCCAAGATTTTTTTTTCCTTCTCTTCTTCCCCTCAGGTCTTTTCTTAGCAACAGTGAATTCACATGGAGTAACTTAAAGACAACAGAAAGCTAGAATACAACTTGCTATTCAAAGCAAATTATGATTTAAAGCTACTCTTAAAAATAAGAGAAGGAAAATGGGATGGGGATTGTTTAATTTTTAGACGTTATTATTATTGGCTAATGTTGACATATTTCCTTTGTTTCTTAGGGGGTAAAAGTGTTGTTTTTAAACTGGCAAATGCACTCTTCAGAGGTCCTTTCCCATCCCATTCACAGGGAGAGGTTAAAGGTTCAATTTCATGGCCTCCATGCAGGCAGTACTCTCCCTCACAGGCCGCAATAGCATTACCTGCAAAGGATAGGATGCAGTTGTACGACAGACACATCTTGTTTTTTTTTTTTTCTTTCTACTTTTAATGACCCTCTTATTGAATATTGGGCTGAAATATAAATTAAAAAACACGTTGGAAAGGATGTACAACCGAAGGCTGTGTATGTATATACAGTATGTCAAAAAGCCTTTATTTTTATACTTCAAATGCTCTAAATTAATAAAAAGTAATAATTACCATGTTATCTTTTATTTTTTTTCAAAATGCTTCAGTGACCTAGCCTCATGGTAGAAATAATCTTTAGTAGTAGTTAAGAATAGGTATCGTCTAGAACGTGCAGATATTTTTGTTGACGTCAGCTACTGAGGTAGCATTTCAGCAGGCAAATAAAAAATCCCGTTTGGTTCTGTCGGTGCCAAGGAGATACTTTTTGGAGTGCGTGTTAGTACAAGAATCTTTGGAAATGCCAAGAACGTACTTCTATTTTGAAACATTTTTCCCTTCATAATACACATTTTAACACTGTAGATGACTTCATACCAGAAGCTGTCGCTTTAATAATTTGGAAATGTACTTTAAACAGTCTTTTTAAGAATGGCATAGGTAAGAGTTCTGAAAAAAGATATTTGGATGCAAACACGGCACAAATGGGCCCAAGGAGTGGTTCCAAGTTGTTATTTAACATGAAACTATTTCAGCAACAAAAATTGTTTTCAAAGGGAATTATGTGAAGGAAAGTAGTTCAACATAATTTCATGTTTTCTATTTGTCCTAAAAGACTTCACATAGCATGATTTAAAAAAACAGTGCCAGTAGCTTTGGGAAAGTAGATTATTACTCTAAAGAAAACCAATGGATTTAAATTTTAACATAAAATTCAATATTTTTAAAATGCCATTTTAGTGTACTTTAAAAATCTTTTCCTTGTGCCTTTTAGTTATTTATGGAAGAATTCCTTAAAAGAACTGTTCAAATTTTGGTTTAATTTTTTTATGACTTTAAGCAAAAGTAATTATGAATACAATGAATTTTCATTGTGAATCAGTGTGAGAGGAATACAGGTCATGAAATTTATATTGCTTTTATGAACTATATCTGATTTCTATGCTCAATTAACACACCTCATTACTTCATATTATCTTTCTTCTCACAGATTTATGGATGTGGCCAAAACTTCTGTCTCAAATTGTCTAGAGATAATTTTTGGAGTATCGAAATAGATTTTCATGAATCTAGAGTTCATGAATAAACTGTTTCCCCTTAATTGTACATAAGATTGTAAATTATAATTCTACAATTATCAGCTCAGTGCTGTATAGCAAATATCCATTATTTCAACACTTCATAGGTAATCACCAGTTCTCTTGAAGCCATGAATAGGTGTATTCATAAACCAGCAGCATCACTGCACCACCTAGAAAAGAAAAGAGCTGGTTTTTATCTCAAATCCTGCAAAGTAGCATCATTTTTTCCACTGGGTTTCTGGATCTGTGAAGTCCCATTAGCCTATCAAGCAGGGGCTGCTTAGACTCACCAATCTTTGGGCTCTAATATGCTGATGTAAAACTATTGTGGAAAATTCTCACAGCAAAATCAAGACCATCTTGAGTCTCCAAATACATTTTTTCCCCATGAGCTTCTGTGACTTTCAGCATTTCTCATCAGATTCTTTTTCAGGCACTCTTAATTTTTAAAAGTAAATAAATATAGACACATTTAGTCATGTAAGGGCATGTGGCTTTCCTGCAAACAAACCTTCATATTTTTCATATGTAGGCAAAGGATTTATCTTTTTCAGTCCATAATTAACATTGTCCTAGTTGCATTCAAGAAGGAACTCTCTAAGAGGGTACTTGACAGATGAGTCCAGCTTTCGCTTATAGCCTTCAGACTGGATTGCAATGTGAAAAATAGCTTCTGAATATTTAAAAATATGTGCATTACAAAATATAGCTAGCTTTCTTCCTCTTCTTGTTTTTCTTCCTCTTCTCCGCCTCATATAAATGTATCACACTTGAAAATTTGGTAGTGGGGTTTGGGTGCCATAAGACCACCGTTCATCTTGAAAGAGAAGAGTTCTATAACTGGCTTCAAAGAGGCTTGCTATGTAATATGTCAACAAGAATATGATACAGAAAACTAAGCACCCAGGTTGCAGAATACCAAGAAGTCAGGAGAGGCATTTGCATGTGGATGATTTTGTGTTCTGATGCCGTAAATGGCACGTCTCCCATGCTTTTGAATATAATCTATCCTCTCATGTCTGTGTGAAAAATGTGGACAGATACCCTGAGCACAACTTTAAGAAGACTTGGCTGCACGAATAGAAGATGGACTTCTGACGAAAACAACCAGAACTTGATTTTGATCTTAGTTATTTTGTACACACTGCCATCTGTGTGTGAGTGTGTTTTTTTAATCTACAGGCCACACATGTTTGTGTAACCTTATACCAAAGATAATTACCTGCCTGTAATTTTCATTTTTAACCCATGAAGATACTCTATTAGACCCCTCTCAGCTGCTGTAGCCCTCTTGGTACTCTGGCAAACAAAGACGACCCACTAACACAGGGCTGTTAATACCTATGTAATTGCTGTGTTTACTCTTCTTAACTGTTCTCAGTGTAAGACAAGAACATGCAGAATTGGGTTAGTTTTCAGCCTAGTGATGTCTGGAGTTTGACCCACAGACTTCACGATTCTCCTTTCATGGGAGGTAACTGGTTGTTAGCCACACAGACCTGCTGAGGCTGTTATAAAAAAGGTGAGATGCTTCCCTACTACGAAGGATAAAAGTTGCAGATTTACCTTTCATTTTTCACTCTTTCTGAAAAAATCTTGTCCTTAAGTCAAATGTCACATCTTTCTACCTTTCCTTTCAAGTTGCTAGGGCTTGCATGTTCGGAGGACTTAGATGTGAGTGGGGGCCTGGTCCTTGAACGAGATTTCCAGTCATTCACAGTTGTGTTTAGCCTGGATAGTGCATTCACAGCAACCCATTTCATCATATTTAACACTATATCAACTCAGGACACCTCATGCAAAAACATTTGAAAAGTCAACCAAACATTTGCAAGCCTCTAACAAACCTTGGGGTCAGATTATTTAAGAGTTTGGGATTAAGGTTCCAGTCAATTACTGTTTTAGGTTAAACTCTCCCTGATCACCACTCCTTTTAGGCCCATCGCCTCCTGAGAAAGCTGGGTTAGGGTCATTCCTGTGATTTTCTCTAATACTAGGTCTACCAGCAGGTTTTTACTGTGCGGTGAAGGGAAAACACCACATACGTGCAGACAGAGTTGCACAGAATCACCAAGATTCTTTACAATTGGCTTTGTTTTTACACACGGGCCAATGACTGACAGGAGGCAAGTCCGAATCTCAAATGTGGAGCAAAATCCATGCTTATATGACTAGACAGGTTGGGATCGATGGATTGGGAATTGTGGAAGTGTTTTCTAAATACGTGTCAGTGTGGGAGTGCCTGGCTGGCTCAGTCGGTTAAGCGTCCGACTGCGGCTCAGGTCATGATCTCGCGGTTGGTGAGTTAGAGCCCTGTGTCGGACTCTGTGCTGACAGCTCGGAGCCTGGAGCCTGCTTTGGATTCTGTGTCTCCCTCTCTCTCTGCCCCTTCCCCAGCTCACACTCCGTCTCTCCCTTAAAAAGAAATAAGCATTAAAAGAAAATTTTTTTTAAATATGTGAAAGTGTGAGCTGTTCATTGCCTTCAGTTTACAGACCATTGTTCTCTATCCTCACATTGGTAGAAATGCTGGTTCACTGGGCTGAGATTTGATGGTCAACATGCCTGTGTGTGACATTGGTGTTAAAAGGGAGGAATGGGAAAGGGGGAGAGGAGAGGAGCAGGTGAAGCTTCTGGGAAAGAATACTAGGATGCCTAAGCAGGTGAGTGTGGCTTGGTTAAAAAAATACGTGGGCTGGTGCATACCTCTGTCCTTACACAGAAGGTTGCTTATAACCCAAGACTATTTGCCCAGGCAGTTGGGTCTGCAGCAGTTATTTTCTCATCTATTTACATAGAGGCAGCTGACTCTCCCTGTGGGAATGGCAGCCGGCTGTATTTTGTGGGCTGGCATCCTGAGGTGAGGCCCTGAGCCAGGAGTCTCCACCATCATGCTGACAGAGGCCCAGAAGGTGAGTGCTAGGCCGCAGTGCCACAGCTCCCTGGACGGTATTCACAACTCACAGGTGATTGCGAAGCCCAGTGGTTCTTGCCATTTGTGGAGGCAAGTTATCCCTCTTTTCTGTTTTTGAAATGAAGCTGAGGCAGGAACAAGAATGAACCTGGGGCACCAGGAAAGTTTTATTGGGCTGCTCCCTCACTCACTGAGAATCCTTTCCTGTAGCCAGAAGCCACTGTATGTACATCTCTGTGCTCAAACTTCAACTGGCTGTGGATCCTTTTCTATTGACTTAGCTGGGCTTTTTGGCTTCTATCAGTCTCTAGCAAGGCCTTAAATAGTACCTTATAAACAGAGGTGGAAAACATTTTTTTTTTTTTAAGAAAACATTTCTAATGGATACCTTTAATATCTTGAATACTCCTAGACAACTTTATATCCTCAAGATTTCCATCTTTCACAGTGTGATAAACTTAATGTGTTGCCGATAGACACAAATAAAAAAAAAAAAGCGACACCAGAACAATAAAGAAGGGAGGATATAAGTAATAAAAACATCATTACCTGGTCCAAGCCTCATAATCTTGGGAAGCAGGCCTTTGTACAAAGCTAAAATCCTACAACAGGAAGGGAAAGAGCAACATTCATAACTCTGAAAAGAAAATGCGGTTGTACCTCAGCTTTATGGAGCTGCTGCCGCAGCATCTACAAGAACATTTATTTGAAATTACACATATCGCAAACCAAAAAATATCTGGCTATGCATCTTCTGCAGCAAATTGGACAAAGGGAAAGAGTTAATCAATTCTTTGATGCCCAAGCTCTGCTGATCATCTCCACCAGAAATATGACTTTCATCAGTGAGATGGCTTTTGCTCTGAACACAGGTCTTACTTTCAAGACAGCTGTGTACATGGACAAAATGACTTTTGTAATCAAATTTAAAAGACCACAAACTCAGTCTGCACAAAAGGAAATATGATATAGCTTCGATCGAAATAAAATATTACTTGCTTACTTGAGAATAAGATCTGGGTGAAGAGGTATGAAGACAAATGTAAGACTCAAAAACACTAGCAGAAAAAAACCTGTACTTCACATTTTTGAAAGAAAACCCCTTGCACAGAACTCTCATGTTTAATTCCCCCAGGAGAATATAATGAGGTGACATTTTGATTAGATTTACAGTTAGAAGACAATCACTCTCCTGCCCACACGTTAGCAGGGTGTATTAGAGCATATTGTGCAAACTGACAAGCAAAAGGTTCATCTTCGCATTCTCAAACATACAGCGGATTGTAGGATGGTGGCCCGAGGTTCTTGATGGTGTCAGAACTCGTTGCCAACATTTCCTTACTGTGTTATCTCACAAAGTTTGTCATTCATTAGAGCTTTTCCAACACACACCCAATTTCGGAGGGTTTAATGGCTCTCATCAAAATGGAAGCACAATATAGCTTTAATAATACGTGAACCCTGCACATTTATTAAAATAAGAATGTTACCCTTCTTCCTGGTAGACTGTTGCCATTGTTTTAAAACAGGTTCTGTACTTGATCTCTCCAGGAACTGGCTGAGGCCCTTGAATCCTACTTTTGGCAACATCAAAAGGGATGTTAATGACTGAGGCTATTGTGCCCGAGAGAAGACCAATCCCAAATTTTCTCAAAAACTCCAAGGTAGGATCCTAAAAGAAAAGAAGAATAAAATAACAGAAAGGGAAGCGGAAGCCCCTAAATTGGCTCAACACTATAAAGCAATATGTATTTAAGCAGAGCATTGCACTCCCCGGCACCCTCCTGTTATTCCAGCGGAACACATTAGGATTTCCTAGGCTGGAACTTGTTTTCTTGACAATCCCATTGGCTATGTTTTTACACATGGTCTAAATTGCTGAAGTACACATTTCCTCACACAGGATTTATAAACACAGTTCATAAAGAAAGACTGGTATGGCATATGGGGATGATTTGTATAATTGGGCTTCACAATGTACTTAGTATTACTGTATCAAAACAGGAGAAATCCAAGCACACTATTAGCTAATTGGCCAGAATATTTTACAAATGACAGCAACTTCCACCATGAAGCCTACTAAAATGCTCATTTGTGTGTGGACCCCCAAATGTTAAATTAAATCAAGGCTACTCTTGGTCTGCTGCTATTCCCCTCCAGGTTTTTTGCATTTATTTTCACGTGTAGCTGATCCACTGTACTGAGAAGTGCTAGCTTCCTGTTATTAACAAACCAACTTGGGGAGGCTGCAAAACAGCCTGTGACATTCTGTGCATTATAAACAGTAGTAAGTCACTGGACTAATTGGCTGAAGAATTTACAACCTATTGTTCCTGAGTTATTCTTCCTTCGTGGCAAAGGAAGAGAAGGAGAGAGAGAGGCACAGAGAAGGTGGTGGGGAGAGAGAAGAGACAGAGAGAGAGAGAGAGAGGAAAGGGAGATGGAGAGAGAGAAATTTCTCCTATTTGAATTTAGGTCCTCTACTTTGGTCGGATTTGATTTTCTACCCTCCTGCTCTGCTTTCTGACATCAAAGTATTTAATTAGGTCTTATGTGGGAGTCACTTTCCTTCAGCCTATTTTTGTGCCCAGTGAGCTCACATTATGCTTTGTTATAATGAATTTGCTGGGAAGTTCTCATTATGTTTTCAGCCTCAGTTCTTGCCCTGAAGAGAGGTCATCCCACAAACCATGCAGAGCTCATGAAGACCCCCCCCCCCAATCTTTCTCCTGCCCTCTCATTTGGTCAGTATTTCGGGAGTATCTTCACACAGGAACAGTACAGGGTAGTGCCATGATGCTGTTTTACCCAGGAGAACATAAGTGGAGAGACATACCCCACTTACTTAAAAAATCATGTCTGAGCATTGCATGCTTCTAGCTTCTCTGGAAGAAGAAAACTCTTGGAAGCTCTGAAATTTTCAACCGAACCAAGAGCCAGATACCATCACAGAAGCCCCTATGTGGCTAAATATAAAAAGTGAAGGGTTCGGTAATAATTCTTGGATCTGGGCCATACAGGTGCCGGGTAGGTTTAAAGGGATTTAAAAACCAACAGGGTGTTTCAACAGGAAAAACAATGCAGTGATTGCAGTATGAGTGAGGTGTGTTTAAATAATTCCCCCTCCCCCCATTTTTTTCTCTTTTACAAGGAGAGAAAAATGCCTTTATGTTACCCTTCTCCATCATGGCCCAGAAGCAGAACCGGGGCTCAGAAGGATGGGGTGCTCGGGCCTGGCTCTGGTGTGTCTGACCTTGCACGAGTCACCAAATCACACAGAGCCCAGTGTGTAGAGGGACAAGTTTAACACCTGCCTTACCTTTGTACTGTATTATTTTCCTGAAAAATAAAAACAATAATAGCAATAAAAGTGCTATAAACGTTGAATAAGCCTGGCAGAAAATGGACAGTATTATTATGTAGCCTATTCTGTAGAGTCTCAAAACATCCTGTAATAAGATTCTCTTACGGTATCCCTGCGACACAGCCCAGCTCTCCTTTTTGAATTGAGGACAAGGGTGGAAATGATGGCTTGTACGTACACTGCCCTTTTGGGACGTTTGGGGGACCCTGTCAAGCATGTGGCCTCTCCCATCTCCTGATGTGTTCACCAAGGACTAGAGGTCGGGGGTGGTGTTCGGCACTTGATGAAGGTCACTGTGCTAAAAGTCACTGCTGGAGGCCAAAACCGAAAGTCTTCAGCCTATCACAGTGTTCATTAGCACAAGTATGTGTTGAGCCCAGGGTTGCTATACACTTTCCAGACTAGTTGTAAGGTCCCACAGTGGTTTCCCACAACAGATGTGCAACAGAATCACCTGAGAGCATTGCAAAACGTGGATGCCTGGGCCCCATGTCAGGTTCCCGGATCAAAATCACATGGGAAAGGGCCTGAAAATGATTTTAAAAGATCCCCAGGACTTCTGAAGCTGCCAAGCTGAGGACCCATGTCCAGGAATCAGTGATTTTGATATTCCACGTGGGCAAAGCAGATGGTCAGTTGCTACCCTTCTGGGCATTCAAGGAAGGAGAAGACTTCTTGGGACAGCCAAGAGGTATTCCTCACCACCTGGTCTCTGGGCCCTTGGCCAGTTTCGTCCTTGGAGCCCATGGTCTGCTTTATGCAGCAACCTCGCCTGGGACTGGGTGTGCCAAGGAGAGCCCTCTCAGCTTGCCTCTGCCTTTTTTTTTTTTTTTTTTTTTTTTTTTTTTTTTTTTTTTTTTTTGCTACATGTCATCGACCATTCTCAAAATGCAGCCTCTCAACATACCTCTCCCCTGCATCCCCTGCTGGCCACTCCCACTGCTGTGGCTTAGGTTCCTGTTACCTTACCAGGTCTTATTTTCTTTTTGCTCTGTATCATCTATTCTTCACAGTGGCACCAGGCTCTCTTATTTGGAAAAGCAGATCTGCTCCTGGTCCCAAAGGTCCTCAATCCTTCCCCACTGAACGGAGAGTAAAGCCAAAGCTCCTCACTTGGCCTTTGGTTTCTTTCCTACCATATGCTTCCAACTTCTCTCTCCAGCCTCAAGTTCTGCACCTCCACCCCACTCCCATACTATAGTCACCCTGGGTAAATCATAATCGTGCAAAGTTAAGCTGAGCACTTTTCTAACTCTCTTATTCAAATGACTTACACAGCCTATAATGTCCTTCTCCATTACAGTCACCTAACGTGGTCACACTCCACCTTAGAGTTCAGCTTGATTCCCACCTTGCCCAAGACACTTTAATGGATCCCTGTCAAAACTGATTTCTCCCTCTTCTGTACTCTTGAACTCTGGTATGAACCACAATCATTGCCCTTGCTAAGGCTCACTTTGCGTCTGGCTTATTTTTGCACATATCTCTCATCCCTGCTGGCTTGTGAGTTGGCACCGCCTAGAGACATGTGTTACTTCTCTTTGGGTCACCTATTACACAGTGTACACAGTAGGCACTAAATAAATGTCTGCCGATTGGCCTATCGAGGTACTTGTTCAGTTATTTTTGTAGAAGCAGTGAGAATTAGGCCTAGCCCTTAATCATTACTTCTCAAGATTCAGCATCTTCTATCCTAGAAACGAACCTCTACTAGAACTTTACATGGGGACACTAACATGGGGACATGACAAGGCATTGGGCATTTGTAAAGAAAAGTATTTGAGGGCAAATAAATTGAGACTCTCATGTCACAGAGCTAAGCCTGGGCTTGCTAGATCCCATTGCTCAGGGGCTCACAGGGAGAACCATGATACGGCAGCCTGTGACCAGATCTTAGCGGAAGAATGTGATGGGCATAGAGTAAGGTCTTGAAACATTACTCCTAGGCTCTTTTTTCTTATACTTCCTGATCTTTTCTTAGTAGGGAGAGGCACCCACTTGCCTGAAGAATGAGGATTATTGTAGCAAGACTACAGAGAGTAAAAGGTAATATTCAGTGTTTTTGGTTTTTAAACTATGCCCTTTCATGTATTATATCAGTTAATCTTCACAAAAACTTTGATGTAAGAACTATTATTATTATTCCTGTTTTAAAAATGAGGTAACTGAAAGATTAATTATAAGAAGGGAATTTTTGTTACATCCATATGAACCAAGGCTTTGTGTTAGGTCATAATTTTTCTTTTTTTAAATTTTTAATGTTTATTCATTTTTGAGAGAGAGAGAGACAGACAGAGAGAGACAGAGAGAGAGACAGAGAGAGAGACAGAGAGAGAGACAGAGACAGAGGGTAAGCAGGGGAGGAGCTGAGACAGAGGGAAACACAGAATTCAAAGCAGGCTCCAGGCTCTGTGCTGTCAGCACAGAGCCCGACATGGGCCTTGAACTCATGAACTGTTGAGATCATGACCTGAGCCAAAGCCGGATGCTTAATCGGCTAAGCCACACAGGCACCCTGTCTTTTTCTTTTTTTTTAATGTTTGTTTATTTTTGAGAGAGAGAGAGAGAGAGAGAGAGAGAGAGACAGAATGAGAGGGAAACACAGAATCCAGAGCAGGCTCCAGGCTCTGAGCTGTCAGCACAGAGGCCCACGTGGGGCTCAAACACACAAAGTGCAAGATCATGACCTGAGCTGAAGTTGGATGCCTAAGTGACTGAGCCACTCAGATGCCCCTAGGGCATATTTTTTCTACTGATACTCTTTAGAGTCAGTGGCTAGGCTGGTGGGAGAGGTGTCCCAGCACCACTTGAAATTATGAGGAATGCTTCCGTGTATGTGTAGATGGGTTTTTCTGGAAAGAGTGTCTATAGATTTTGTCAGGTTCATAAAAGCTTAGAAAAACTTCATGAAACTATTTCCTCTACCAATAAATTTATAAAGTAAGAAGAGGGAGGTCAGGGTTGAAAACACTGGGGCTGAAAAAAGAAAGCCCTCATCTTCACAGGGGTTATCAGGCAATTCACCTTAGTGGAAAGATTTCTACACACATCCCTGCCCTGGACTCAGGTTACTCGTGACCATTTCTATGAACTCAATGGTTCTCAAAGTATGGTGCTTGAACCATTATCATCAATACTACATGGGAACTTCTTAGAAATAAAAATTGGGGTCCTATCCCAGGCCTACTGATGGTGATGGAGCTCAGCAATCTGTTTAAACGAGTCCTCCCAATTACTCTGCCAGACACTAAAGTCTGAGAACCACTGGTCAACTGGAAGTTTACGGTTCATCTCTCTGTATCCTTGGGTTGGGTAAGAGATGCTCCGAGAAGCTCTGGATGTGCTGGGGAGGACTGTAAAGCTTTCTTTGGTGGAAACAGGGCTTTATTTAAGGTTGCAGAGCTAAAGGCAATGCTATTAACCCTTTCCACCTCTCCTACCCCCAACTCAGTCCAAAGCAAAAATGCCCACTGTGAGGTTTTGGGTATGAGTGATACCTGTCACATAATCTGAATAGGTCATTCTGTACTGGCCATCAGTGAATCACTCAAGCATTTCTGTCAATAATGATAACACATCACAATTAAATTAATAGCAAAAATAGAAACATATGTGATATAATACTTGTATTATTTTTCATAACTTTCATGAGAAATAATGGTACTATTAATTAATAGTTACTTATTGCTAGACACCATCTTTTTTTTTTTTTTTTTTTTAGGTAGGCTCCATGCCCAGCATAGAGCCCAACATGGGGCTTGAACTCATCACCCTGAGATCAAGACCTGAAACAAGAGCAAGAGTTGGACACACTCAACTGATTGAGCCACACAGGTGCCCCCAAGATACCATCTTATATTCAAAAAATATATACAAAACATAAGAACCCTGTGGATTAGCTATGTAACACCATTTTACAGATAAGGACACAAGACTGAGAGAGTTAAATCAGTTGTCCAAGATCACACTGCTTACAAGAGGTAGAGCCTGGATTTGAACTCATGTTCTTCTGATTCTCAACCATATATTCTTAACCATTATATCATATTGTTTCTATCCATCATTCATTTTTTGTTTATTCATCCAGAAAACATTTACTGGATGTCTATATATGCCTGGTCCTACACTGGGTGCTAGAGGGGAGTGTGAAGGTAAATGATCCAGAAAGGGGGTGGGAGGGCATTAATTATCAAGTATTACAGTACAATGTGATAAGAAAGTGGGGATGTGAACAAAGTGCAGGGGAAATATTCTGTAGGGAGAAGGAGGTTACTCTTGGGCTTTCACTCTCAAAGTCCTGTGAGAAAGTACCTAGCTTCTCTGCCTCTTAAAAACTTAGTCACTTCTTGATCTCTGTGTCCAACATCCCAACTTCTCTGGAGAGGCCCCCAAAACTGGCATCTTTCTGGCAAGTTGTGGAGTTCTGACAGGTTTAGCTACCTGGGGGAGAACTGAAATGGAGGTTTCATAGTCCTCCCCTTTCTCGGCACAGAGCAGACAAAGATGGCAGCTGCCTGCTTCACCCTGAGGAAACAACATACTATCAGACAACCAATGGGTCAAAAAAGAAAGTAGAAAATAACTTGAGACAAACATAAATGAAAAGACAATATAGACAAAAGGAAAAGACAAAACTTACGGGATGTAGTAAAAGAATACTCAGAGGTAACTCCATAGTGATAAACATCTACATTAAAAGAGAAAATCTGGGGGTGCTGGGTGGCTCAGTCGGTTGAGCTTCCAACTTTGGCTCGGGTCCTAATAGCATGGTTTGTGAGTTCAAACCCCGCTGTGGGCTCTGTGCTGACAGCTCAGAGCCTGGAGCCTGCTTCTGATTCTGTGTCTCCCTCTCTCTCTGCCCCTAACCCACTCATGTTCTGTCTCTCTCTCTCTCTCCCTCAAAATAAATAAGCATTAAAAAAAGATCTCAAATAACCTAATTTTACAGCTCAAGGAGCTACAAAAAAGAAGAAAAAATTCAGTCCAAAATTAGCAGAAGGAAAGTAATAATAAAGATTAGAGCAGGGATAAATAGAGACTAGAAAAAAAAAGAAAAAAAATGAAATTGAGTTCATTTTTTGAAAAGATAAAAGTGGCAAACCCTCAGAAAGACTAATAAAGTTAACATGAGAAGAATTGATGTTTTGAGAAGATGGCAGCGTAGAAGGACACTGGGCTCACCTCGTCCTGCTGATTGCTTAGATTCCACCCACATCTGCCTAAATAACCCAGAAAACCACCAGAAGACTAGCAGAATGGACACTCCGGAGCCAAGCCAAGCCAAGAGGCCCACAGAAGAGGGTAGGAAGGGCAGAGAGGCGGTAAGTGCTACACGGACTGGCAGGAGGGAGCCAGGCGGTGGAGGGGCAGCCTGCCTGGCAAGGCAGAGCCCCCAAATTCTGGCTTGCAAAAGAGGAGGGGATGGACTGCATGAGTTCTGACAGCCAGCGGGACTTAACATCTGGAATTTTAAAAGTCAACAGCTCTGCTCACGGATTGCAGGGAGGGCAAGAGGACACCTGGAGGGAGAGTTGTTGAGCCCCAGAAGGAAAGAGCTTGGTGGGGGAACAAAGGCGCTGGCAAGCGCCATTTCTCTGTCCCATCCCCTAGCTGAAATTCCAAAGGGAACCAGTTCCCATCACCGAACTTGCTTACACCACGCAAATGCCCAACGCTGTGCTTCTCTGGGTCCATCCCTCTGATGGGCCTGCCTCCCTCCCGGTGCTGCAGGGCCCCTCCTGCAGGGGGCCACTGATGGCAAAGCTAGCTAAGCTTGCCTCTCCCACCCCTGTGCACCTTGTTGATCTACCCCATCTAATATGCCCTTGGCCAGATCCCATTGAAGCAGTACCACAAGCCTGGCAGTGTGCGAGCAGCCCAGACAGGGGCCACACCACGCCACAGTGAGTCCTGCTCCTGGGAGAGGGGAAGATAAGGTACACACCAGTTTGACTGTGGCCCCAGTGGTGGCCTGGGGGCAGCCATCGGGTCTGACTGTGGCCCCGCCCACCAACACAAGTTTCTCCGGACAGCACAGGGGAAGTGCCCTGCAGTTTGGAGCTACCTCAGGGACTACCCAAAATGACCAAACGGAAGAATTCTCCTCAAAAGAAACTCCAGGAAGCAGCGACAGCTAACGAATTGATCAAAACTGATTTATGCAATATCACAGAACAAGAATTTAGAATAATAGTCATATAATTAATTGCTGGGCTTTAAAAAAGCATTGAGGATAGCAGAGAATCTATTGCTACAGACATCAAGGGACTAAAAAATAGTCATGAGGAACTAAAAAAATACTATAAATGAGGTGCAAAATAAAATGGAGGTGGCCACAGCACGTATTGAAGAGGCAGAGGAGAGAATAGGTGAATTAGAAGTTAAAATTATGGAAAAAGAGGAAGCTGAGGAAAAGAGAGATAAAAAAATCCAGGAGTATGAGGGGAGAATTAGAGAACTAGGTGAAGCAATCATGCAGAACAATATCCGTATCATAGGAATTCCAGAAGAAGAAAAGAGAGAGAAAGGGGCTGAAGGTGTACTTGAACAAATCATAGCTGAGAACTTCCCTGATCTGGGGAAGGAAACAGGCATTGAAATCCAAGAGGCACAGAGAACTCCTTCAGATGTAACTTGAATCGATCTTCTGCACAACATATCATAGTGAAACTGGAAAAATACAAGGATAAAGAGAGAATTCTGAAAGCACCTAGGGATAAACAGGCCCCAACTTACAAAGATAGACACATGATGGTAGTAGCAGACCCATCTACTGAAACTTGGCAGGCCAGAAAGGAATGGCAGGAAATCTTCAATGTGATGAACAGAAAAAATATGCAGCCCAGAATCCTTTATCCAGCAACTCTGTCATTCAGAAGAGAAGGAGAGATAAAGGTTTTCCCAAACAAACACAAACTGAAGGAATTCATCACTACTAAATCATCCCTACAAGAGAGGCTAAAGGGGACTTTGTGAGTAAAATGTTACAAGGACCACAAAGTACCAGAGACATCACTACAAGCATGAAACCTACAGACATCACAGTGACTCTAAACCCATATCTTTCAATAATAACACTGAATGTAAATGGACTAAATGCTCCAACCAAAAGACACAGGGTATCAGAATGGATAAAAAAAAAAACAAGACCCATCTATTTGCTGTCTACAAGAGACTCATTTTAGACCCGAGGACACCTTCAGATTGAAAGTGAGGGGATGGAGAACTATCTACCATGCTACTGGAAGTCCAAAGAAAGCTGGAATAGCCATACTTATATCAGACAAACTAGACTTTAAATTAAAGGTTGTAACAAGAGATGAAGAAGGGCATTATATAATAATTACAGGGTCTATCCATCAAGAAGAGCTAACAATTACAAATGTCTATGCACAGAATACGGGAGCCCCAAAATATATAAAACAATTAATCACAGACATAAGCAGCCTTATTGATAAGAATGTGGTAATTGCAGGGGACTTTAATAATCCAATTACAACAATGGATAGATCATCTAGACACAGAATCAATAAAGAAACAAGGGCCCTGAATGAGACATTGGATCAGATGGACTTGATAGATATATTTAGAACTCTGCATCCCAAAGCAACAGAATATACTTTCTTCTCGAGTGCACATGGAACATTCTCCAAGATAGATCACATACTGGGTCACAAAGCAGCCCTTCATAAGTATAAAAGAATTGAGATCATACCATGCACACTTTCAGACCACAATGCTATGAAACTTGAAATCAACCACAGGAAAAAGTCTGGAAAACGTCCAAAAGCATGGAGGTTAAAGAACACTCTACTAAAGAATGAATGGGTCAACCAGGCAATTAGAGAAGAAATTAAACAATACATGGAAACAAATGAAAATGAAAACAACAATCCAAATGCTTTGGGATGCAGCAAAGGCAGTCCTGACAGGAAAATACACTGCGATCCAGGCCTATCTCAAGAAACAAGAAAAATCCCAAATACAAAATCTAACAGCACACCTAAAGGAAATAGAAGCAGAACAGCAAAGATACCTGAAACCCACCAGAAGAAGAGAAATAATAAAGATCAGGACAGAAATAAACAATATAGAATCTAAAAAACCTGTAGAGCAGATCAATGAAACCAAGAGTTGGTTTTTTGAGAAAAATAAACAAAATTGATAAACCTCTAGCCAGGCTTCTCAAAAAGAAAAGGGAGATGACCCAAATAGATAAAATTATGAATGAAAATGGAATTATTACAACCAATCTCTCAGAAATACAAGCAATTATCAGGGAATACTATGAAAAATTATATGCCAACAAACTGGACAACCTGGAAGAAATGGACAAATTCCTAAGCACCCACACACTTCCAAAACTCAAACAGGAATAAAGAGAAAATTTGAACAGACCCATAACCAGCAAAGAAATTGAGTCAGTTATCAAAAATCTCCCAACAAATAAGAGTCCAGGACCAGATGGCTTCCCTGGGGAATTCTACCAGACGTTTAAAGCAGAGATAATACCTATCCTTCTCAAGCTATTCCAAAAAATAGAAAGGGAAGGAAAACTTCCAGACTCATTCTATGAAGCCAGCGTTACTTTGATTCCCAAACCAGAGAGAAACCCAGCAAAAAAAGGGAACTATAGGCCAATATCTCTGATGAATATGAATGCAAAAATTCTCAACAAGATACTAGCAAATTGAATTCAACAGCATACAAAAAGAATTATTCACCAGGATCAAGTGGGATTCATTCCTGGGATGCAGGGCTGGTTCAATGTTCAGAAATCAATCAATGTGATAGATCACATTAATAAAAGAAAAGATAGGAACCATATGATCCTGTCAATCTATGCAGAAAAAGCATTTGACAAAATTCAGCATCCTTTCTTAATAAAAACACTCGAGAAATTAGGGATAGAAGGAACATACTTAAACATCATAAAAGCCATTTATGAAAAGCCCACAGCTAATATCATCCTCAAAGGGGAAAAACCGAGAGCTTTCCCCCTGAGATCAGGAGCACAACAGGGATGTCCACTCTCACCGCTGTTGTTTAACATAGTGTTGGAAGTGCTAGCATCAGCAATCAGACAACAAAAGGAAATCAAAGGCATCAAAACTGGCAAAGATGAAGTCAAGCTTTCACTTTTTGCAGATGGCATGATATTATACATGGAAATCCTGACAGACTCCACCAAAAGTCTGCTAGAACTGATACATGAATTCAGCAAAGTCACAGGATACGAAATCAATGTATAGAAATCAGTTACATTCTTATACACTAATAATGAAGCAACAGAAAGACAAAGAAAGAAACTGATCCCATTCACAATTGCACCAAGAAGCATAAAATACCTAGGAATAAACCTAACCAAAAGATGTAAAAGATCTGTATGCTTAAAACTATAGAAAGCTTATGAAGGAAATTGAAGAAGATACAAAGAAATGAAAAAAACATTCCATGCTCATGGATTGGAAGAATAAATATTGTTAAAATGTCAATACTACCCAAAGCAATCTACACATTCAATGCAATCCCAATCAAAATTGTACCAGCATTCTTCTCGAAGCTAGAACAAGCAATCCTAAAATTTGTATGGAACCACAAAAGACCCTGAATAGCCAAAGTAATGTTGAAGAAGAAGACCAAAGCGGGAGACATCACAATCCCAGACTTTAGCCTCTACTACAAAGCTGTCATCATCAAGACAGCATGGTATTGGCACAAAAACAGACACACAGACCAATGGAATAGAATAGAGACTCCAGAATTGGACCCACAAAAGTATGGCCAACTCATCTTTGACAAAGCAGGAAAGAGCATCCAATGGAAAAAAGACAGTCTCTTTAACAAATGGTGCTGGGAGAACTGCACAGCAACATGCAGAAGAATGAAACTAGACCACTTTCTCACACCATTCACAAAAATAAACTCAAAATGGATGAAGGACATGAATGTGAGACAGGAAATCATCAAAACCCTAGAGGAGAAAGCAGGAAAAAAACCTCTCTGACCTCAGCTGCAGCAATTTCTTACTTGACACATCTCCAAAGGCAAGGTAATTAAAAGCAAAAATGAACTATTGGGACTTCATGAAGATAAAAAGCTTCTGCACTGCAAAGGAAACAATCAACAAAACTAAAAGTCAACTGACAGAATGGGAAAAGATATTTGCAAATGACATATCAGACAAAGGGCTAGTATCCAAAATCTATAAAGAACTCACCAAACTCCATACCCGAAAAACAAATAATCCAGTGAAGAAATAGGCAGAAGACATAAATAGACACTTCTCTAAAGAATACATCCAGATGGCCAGCAGGCACATGAAAAGATGCTCATTGTCTCTCCTCATAAGGGAAATACAAATCAAAACCACACTGAGATATCACCTCATGCCAGTCAGAGTGGCTAAAATGAACAAATTAGGAGACTATAGATGCTGGAGAGGATGTGGAGAAACAGGACCTCTCTTGCACTGTTCGTGGGAATGCAAACTGGTGCAGCCACTCTGGAAAACAGTGTGGAGGTTCCTCAAAAAATTAAAAATAGGTCTACCCTATGACCTAGCAATAGCACTGCTAGGAATTTACTCAAGGGATACAGGAGTGCTGATGCATGAGGCACTTGTCCCCAATGTTTATAGCAGCACTTTCAAAAATAGCCAAATTATGGAAAGAGCCTAAATGTCCATCAACTGATGAATGGATAAAGAAGTTGTGGTTTATATATACAATGGAATACTACTTGGTAATGAGAAAGAATGAAATATAGCCTTTTGTAGCAACGTGGATGGAACTGGAGAGTATGCTAAGTGAAATAAATCATACAGAGAAAGATACCATATGTTTTCACTCTTATGTGGATCTGAGAAACTTGACAGAAGACCATGGGGAAGGGGAAGGGGAAAAAAAAGAGAGGGAGGGAGGCAAACCATAAGAGACTCTTAAAGACTGAGAATAAACTGAGGGCTGATAGGGGGTGGGAGGGAGGGGAAAGTGGGTGATGGGCATTGAGGAGGGCACATGTTGGGATGAGTACTGGGTGTTGTATGGAAACCAATTTGACAGTAAATTTCATATTAAAATAAATAAATAAGAATCAAATAAAATCAGAAATGAAAAAAGAGACATTATAACGGACATCACAGAACTAAAAAGGATAAAAGACTACTATGAATGATTATATGCCAAGAAACTGGACAACCTAGGAGTAGTAGATATATTCCTAGAAACAACCTTCCAAGACTAAATCATGAAGAAATAGAAAGTATGAACAGACCTATAACTAGTATAGAGATTTAATCAGCAATCAAGAACCTGAAGACAAAGGAAAGCCCAGGACCAGATGGTTTCACATTGTTTCTACCAAACTTATAAAGAATTAATACCAATGCTTCTCAAATTCTTTCAAAAAATCAAAAAGTAAAGAACACTTCCAATTCATTTTGTGATACTAGCGTAACCCTTATATTAAGCTAAAGATACCAGAAGGAAAAAAATTAAAAAACTACAGGCTGAGATTCCCGATAAATACAGATTTAAAAATCCTCAATAAAATACTAGCAAATTGAATTCAACAGCACATTAAAAGGATCATACACTGTGATAAAGTGGGATTTATCTCTGGGATGCAAAGATTTTTCAACACACCAAAATCAATTAATGTGATACAGCACATTAACAGAATAAGGGATAAAAAAATAACATGATCTTCTCAATCGATGCAGAAAACACATTTGACAAAATTCAACCTGCTTTCATGATCAACACCCTCAGAAGGTAAGGAACATAAGGCAAATCCCTCAACATAATAAACTCCATACATGTAAAGCCCACAGCTAATATCAATCACACTTTACTGTTGAAAAACTGAAAGCTTTTCCTCTAAGATTAGTAACAAGGCAAAGATGCCTGCTCTCATCACTTGTATTCAACATAGTACTGAAGTCCTAATCAGAGAAATTAGGCAAGAAAAATAAACAAAAAACATCCAAATCAAAAGTAAAACTGTCCCTGTTACAAACAACATGGATTTATATATAGGGAAACACCTAAAGATTCCATAAGAAAATTAGAATAAACAAATTCAGTAAAGTTGCAGGATATAATATCAACATACAGAAATCACTCATGTTTCTATACACTACAAACAAACTATCTAAAAAGAAATTAGGAAAACATTCCCATTTCAATGGGATAAAATGAATAAAATACTTAGGAATAAACTCAACTAAGGAGGTGAAAGTCTTAAATACTGAAAACTATAAAACGTCAAAAAAATTAAAGGCAACACAAATGAAGACATTTCATGTTCATGGATTAGAATACTTAATACTGTTAAAATTTCCACAATACCAAAAGTGATCTAAAGATTCAATGCAATCTCTATAAAACTCCAATGGCAGTTTTCATAGAAATAGGAAAAAATTCTACAACTGAGTATACCCAAGTCCATCCTAAGAAAGAAGAACAAAGCTGGACGCATTATAATTCCTAATTTCAAAGCATATCATAAAGGTATAGTACAAAACATTATGGCACAGGCATACAGACATATAGTCCAGTGGGACAGACCAGAGAGACCAGAAATAAATCCAAGCATATATGACCAGCTAATCTTCAACAAGAGTGTCAAGAATACACAATGGGGAAAGAGCAGTCTTCGACAAATGGTGCTGGTAAAACTGGAAATCCACATGCAAATGAATGAAATTGAAACTACATATTATGCCCCCCCCCCACACACAAATTAAAGACTTAAATATGGGACCTGAAACCATACAACTCCTAGAAGAAAACATATGAGTAAAGCTTCATGACATTGATGTTAGCAATGATTTGACACCAAAAGCACAGGCAACAAAAGTAACGACAGACAAGTGGGATTATGTCAAACTAAAAAGCTTCTGAACAGCAAAGGAAACAAAAGAATAAAAAGGCAACCTACGGGATGGGAGAAAATATTTGCAAATCATGTATCTATAAAGGGGTTGATATATAAAATATAAACTATATAAGGAACTTTTATAACTCAGTACCAAGAAAGCTAATAGCCTGATTTTAAAATGGGCAAAGGACTTGCAAAGACATTCTTTCAAAGAAGACATACATATGGCCAATAGGTATATAAAGAAATGCTCAGTCAATTATCTGGGAAATGTAGATCAAAACCACAAGATATCACTTCACATCTGTCAGGATGATTATTTTCAAAAAAATAAATGTACGTGTTAGCAAGGATGGGGAGAAATTGGAATCCTCATACACTGTTGGTGGGGGGTTTTAAATGGTGTAGCCACTCTGGAAAACAGTATAGAGTTCCTCCAAAATTAACAATAGAACTACGATATGATCTAGCAATCCCACTTCTAGGTATTTATCCAAAAGAATTGAAATGAGGACCTCAAAGAGATATTAGCACTCTTATGTTCATTGCCATACTATTCACAATAACCAAGATATGGAAACAACCTAAATATCCATTGACAGAACAGATAAAGAAAATGTGGCATATTTATACAATGAAATACCATTTGCCTTTAAAATGAAGGAAACTGCGATATGTGACAACATGGATGAAAGTTGAGGACACTATGTTAAGTGAGCCAGTCACAGAAAAGACAATTACTTCATGATTCCACTTATATGAGGTACCTAAAATAGTCAAATTAGTAGAATCAAAGAATGGAATGGTGGTTGCCAGGGCGTGGGGGCAGGGAAATGGGGAGTCACTAATCAAGTTCAGTTAAGCAAGATGAATAAGCTCTAGAGATCTGCTTTACAACATCATACCCATAGTGGACAATAATGTATTGTGCACTTAAAAATATGTTGAGGGTAGATCTCACGTTAAGTGTTTTTATCATAATATAATGACAATTAAAAAAAAAACTTGAGGGAAAAATATGTCACTTAGCCCAAGTAAAATATTTAGGATGGATCATACCTTAATTATGTAAATGGATATTAATGTTGATGAAAAATCTATCTTATTAAAAATTTCCAACTTACTTCTATAATTTGTTCCAACTGTCATCAATCAGGAAACTTCCTGTGTTCCTAACCCACATTCCTCACGCATAAACCTAAACTATTTTACTCCAATTTTTTGCTCAATTGCAAGGGTAATCAACTGTCACCATTCTTGATGTAATTCATCATGATTTAAAAACTGTTATTGAAATAACCTTTTCTTCCTCATGCTTAAAAACACAGTTCCTTTGAAATATTTATTTGTAAGTAGTATACATTATTTCCCCATCTACAGATGAGTTTTATTCTTTTCTCCTAAGTATGTTCCAATTTTTCTTATAAAATATGGTACTTTAAACTGGAGCTAAGTAGCCTGAAATGTTAATGTGTATTACATGCATTGACCTTATTTGTGATAGCAATACAAAATCCAATATTCATAGTTTAAAAAAAATGATTTAATTCCCCTGCAAACATTTTAAGACTGATGTTAACATTTCACTTCTCAAATGAGACAACTGAGACAGAGGAAAGGTATAACTTGCCAGAGAGACATAGCTAACGAGTAAGTACCAGAATTGGGAATTGATATCAGGTCTCTTAGTAGAACTCTGGCAATTTCCATAACACTGCAATTTGGTGTCAGTGCAGAGCTGAAGAGATGTGTTTTCCAGTCCCTCTTTTGGAAGATCAATGAGTTTCCCTGACAGGACATGTTATTTATAGACTCTCCACAGCTTAACAAGAAACACTAATAAGTGATCCCAAAACATTGGTGGTCATGATGTTCCATAACCTTTAAGAATTCAACAAAAGTTACCACGTCATTGGAAATGAGATCATATGACTCAAAATAGTTAACAATCAACATACTACATATTTGTGACTAACTTAACCATCTAATCCAAACATTATATCCACAGCTAAGGACAGTATTAGTAATTTAAGGCAATGGCACTTAAGAAGTTAATATGCAGAGAGGCAAAATGTCTTGATCAAAAGAAGCATGTGCCTCTCTTTTTACCTTCCCTGGCATGGGCTTTGATGCTTTGCTTCGTGACTGGCCAGCTGGCTGCTAGCTTGATAAACAGAACCTTTGCCCATCTCACAGGCCTTTGTGATTAGGGTCTGGCATCTTTAAGAAGACATTCCACACAGAGACATGCCAGAAGGAGGGGGTAAGGAAGATGGGGGAAGCAAGATCTGTTAGCTAGTGAGGACTAGGGGTGGTGAGGGAGACTGGCCAGGAAGCCTGCTGCTACCCATAAGGCAAGGCTTAACAGAGTGTAGCAATGGGCGAACAGCATGAATATATACCTTAAAGTCTAGTCTTAGAATCTTCCTATGACCTCATGACAGCCCAAATTAAATTTCCTTTGCTCCCCACAGTTCACTCATTCTCTAATTCCTCCTGTCATCACACTGCATCAGAGATCCTCTCTGACTAGCTTTGACCTAACTTGAATTCAGTACACCCTGGCTACTACCTTAGATAGTCTTTAATAAACACACTTAGAGAAACATTCTCCATTCAGGATGGGCCTTGGTTGATGCTAGATTGGATTTACTGTTCCTTGTCAAAAGTTGCTAAAATAGGTTTGCCATTTGAAAAATTAAAATTATACTTGAGAAGTGACTGAAAGAGGTTGCTGTAAATTGCTTTAAGACAATTAAAGACAATATAGTGGTCCTACAAAGAGTCACATGATTTTCAGGGTATCACAAACTGCTGCTTTTTTTTTAGTAATTATTTTTTAGAGAGAGAGAGCGAGTGAGTGCACAGGTGGAGGAGGGGCAGAGAGAGAGGAGGACAGAGGATCTGAACGCAGGCTCGAACTCACGAACCACGAGATCATGACCTGAGCCGAAGTCGGACACTCAACCAATTGAGCCACCCAGGTGCCCCACAAATTACTTCTTGATAGAACTCTTACTCTGCTTTCTCTTCCCGCTAGTAGGTGAATAAATTGATGGGGAGAATGTTAGGACCATAGCAGCGTGATTCAAAAAGAATGGAACATTTTAATAAATCTATTAGTAGTTAGATTATATACAAACATGTGGTCAAAACCAATTTTAATGGGCTCCCTCAGTTACTTCCATAATTTTACAATGGTCAGTGGACTGACAATGGTCAGTCTGTGCTAACAACACACATTCTATACTTTAATTCATTTTATCCCCTTTGTTGCACACCACCATCAATAGTTAAAGGGGTAGTTGTGACGCCATCTTTCATCTCCTCAAGGCTGCCAAAAAAGAGGTGATACAAACAGGAATTTCATGTGGATTCTCACAAGAAGAAACTGCAGACAACCTGGTCTAGTAATACATTTTTGAAAGTTAATTTCCTTTTGAATCATCCTGTACACTTTGATTTTAGAAAGTTACTTGAATAAGTCTTCCATGTTATCCTGATTAATAAGATACTGAATGGAGGGAGGAGAGATGAAAAGTACAGCTGGAGATCCCTCAGCTGTGAAAGATGTGTCCATAAGACAGCCTGATGAGGGGCTGGATGAACCTGGGTCAAGATGTGAAAGGCCTGCTCTTGGATCTGCTGATTACACAGGTTGGGAGGGGAAGCTAGAATGACAGATGAGGCCCTCAATATTAAAATTTATCATCACAAGCACTGGACTGAACCCACAGGATTACTTTTAAGCACAGTGAATACAAACTGTACAAGTTCAAGGGGAGACTTGACTTGACTGCAGTTCACATACTCTGGGGATTTTAACTGACCATAGTTTTATACATATCAACATCTTGATGTAAAACCAACACCCACTCTCTGTCCCTTCCACCCCAACAAAAATTTCTCAAGAATTTATTTCTGTACAATTTTTGGCTGCATTAAGAAGATGTGGTACACACCCACACGTGTGCACGCACACACACACATCACTACTCGGTGATGAAAAAGAATGAAATCTTCCCATTTGCAACAACGTGGATAGAACTAGAGTGTCTTATGCTAGGCAAAATAAGTCAGAGAAAGACAGCTTTCATATGATTTCACTCATATGTGGAATATGAGAAACACAACAGATGAAGATAAGGGAAGGGAAGGCAAAATAAGAGGAAAAACAGAGAGGGAGGCAAACCATAAGGGCTCTTAAACACAGGGAACAAACTGAGGGTTGCTGGAGGGGCTAAAGGGCTGAGGGGTATTAAGGAGGGCACTTCTTGGGATGAGCACTGGGTGTCATATGTAAGAGATGAATCACGGGGTTCTACTCCTGAAGCCAAGACTACACTGTATGTTAACTAGCTTCAATTTATTTTTTTTTAATGTTTGTTTATTTTTGAGAGAGAGAGAGAGACAGAGTGCCGGCAGGGGAGTGGCAAATAGAGAAAAGGGAGACACAGAATCTGAAGCAGGCTCCAGGTTCTGAGCTGTCAGCACAGAGCCCAACATGGGGCTCAAACTCACAAACCATGAGATCACGACCTGAGCCAAAGTCAGACTCTTAACCAACTGAGCCACCCAGGCGCCCCTAACTACCTTGAATTTAAATGAAAAAAAAAAAACAAAAAAAAAAAACAACATGTGTTCAGATCACAGGAAGGGTTGAGACTACTGTGCTCTGAACTGATCCTCTGACAACTGTAGTATTATGTTCAGTTTTGACACTGACATTGACAAATCTGATGCATCCATAGTGGGGGACACAGACCATAGAGAGGACCAAAACTCATGTCACTTGACGAGGAGCTGAGGAAATGTGGATATCTTTCAAAGAAGAAGAAACTCAAAGGCTCACCTATCCATACCTTTGAAGAAGTTGGGTACAACAATTACAAGTATGGACTCTCATGTCAGATGGCCTGGGTTCAATCTTTGGCGGATTTAGCAGAGATGGGCACCAAACTCTGACGTTCTCTGGGAAGAGTCCTGCAAAGCCTCTCAAATGAAAGGACTGTGCTATGTCATATTCATTTTGTATCTACACCAGGCCTGCCACATCTTCGGTGTTTAATAAATGTTTTCTTTCTCCTCCCTACAGACGTCATACGCAAAGAACTAAGGTCTCAGAAGCAAATTACAAAGGCGGTACAGAGGCACACTGGTTAAGCACCTGGTAGCAACTGCAAGGCAAATAACAGTGGCTCAGCGCTGCCTGCCCCGCAGCTGGCAATGGTCATCATGAAAATAATGTGGGGAGCTGAAATCGGTAGTTGCCTCCTAGTAACTGAACAAGGAGGCAGCCTGAGAACAAACTGCCTTTTATCTTTTTTTTTATGAAGAAATTTGCATTTTAGTTATTGTTAGTTTCAGTGGGACCAAGTCAACTCAGAATCAAGTCAGCTTGCAGTCTATCTTTTATCTTCTCTAATGTTGGCTCTCTTCTGTTGTTTTGTTTACAAACTTTGACAAAAGCATTGTTTGCCCTGATGTCATGTGTCATGCTTTTTTGCCCTGAAATGAAAATACCTGCTATTAAAGCTTAATTAAAAAATACAGTTGTTTCCACTGCACAGCTATCAGAAGAATCTATTACAGTGTTTGTTTTCTCTTTATGTGAGATAATTTGGGGGAAATGCTAGCTCCTCACTCCACAGAAGGTCACTAACTAAAAAGAGATGGTTTAATTGATAAGCATTCTTTAAGGAATGTAGAGTATTCCCAAGATCCTATCCTTGCAGGGCTCTGGGCTTTGGAATGAAATCAAAGTCTTGTTAAAAGCTCAGCATCTAAATGTAGCCATTCAGAAAATAGCCATGAAAATTCCTTTTTTCCCCCGAGCTAGCTCTTCCTTAAAGTGTTGTGAAATGTAAAATAATTTTAAATGTCTTACCCACTTAGTTCAAATTATAAAACACATACAATGTCAAAATGGGTTAGGGTTTAAGCATAACAGTTATCACTTGATTATTTCATACACATGTATATATATACCTACACACACACACACACACACACACACACACACACACACCCTCTCCTTAAATACCTCTCTTTAAATATTTACATGGGTGGGTAATACAGTCTAAGAGTCAATTGTATCGCTGAGTATTATCGTATGAAATGCAGGAAAATATTAATATATTTCCCTGGGAACTCAGTAAGATTTTTCCATTTTGGTGTGCTCTGTTTATTCCTTACCTCAATAAAGGTGCTGACCCCAAGGAAAACTAACAAACCAGGTTTCCAAAACAAAATTCTAAAAGGTTGAGAGGTCACAGAAAGGACACACTGAGATGCTTTGATATGGAGGTAGGCATATGATCAAGAAGAAGGCTTGGAACCAACTTTATTTCATGAGATTCTACTTCTGGACTGCTTCTATAAACGACGCTTTCCCATGCCCATTTAGTTCTACTTATGTAATACGTTTGTTCGACACATACCCTGAGTTAAATCATGTAAGAGGAGTCAAGTGACTTCTACATACCTAAAACATTGTGGGCCAGATACCCTCTGCAGCCTGCATGGCCTCCATTCCCCTCGGGTTCACCATATACCAGCTTATCCTCATTCTTCGTCTTATGGTTCCCCAAGCCTCTTTTTGCTTCAGGGCAGTCACATATCCTCTTCTCTCTGACTAAATATCTAGTCTCTGCTCATCCTCTTCATCTTGGCCAATCCTCACCCTTGAGCCTCAGCCTAAACATCGTTTTTGAAGGAAGGCCTTTCCTATCTCCTTGCCCTGCCCTGCCCTGCCATTGGTCTAGATTGGGATCCCAGTTTCTAAATTCCCATAGCTTGATAGTTGCCTTCCATGGCACTCATCATGACTATCACTATCCAGTTCCATGTGCCATGACGACTTTATTATCGGTCTCCTCTCATAGACTGGGAAGCCTACTAAAGCAGTGGCAGCACTGACACTTACAAGATGGCGCCGGGGACATCACATGTGTGCCATGAACATTCTTGGAATGAATGAACAGAAGGAACCCACTGAGAACCTAAAGCTACTTGTACCACATTTCCATCCACTTGGGTGGTACCTGCCTGGAAATTTTTGACTTAAAGTTTATTTAAGAAAGTGTCTGAATCCTTGCCCCCTTCTCTCTGCCCTCCCCCACGTCTTCCTTCTCCCCAGCACACATACCCCAGGGAGTCTGTGAAAACTGCCAATGAAAGATACTGCTTTTTACCACAGAATCTTGTCACATATCCTGGAATTTTATAGATAACATATACTTGTAGTTTTACCCCAGTGGTTACCAGAAAGGAGAGTTGTTCTTAATGAAACTTTAATGCTCTTGCCCTTCCCATTACCGGATGATTGGTAAGACTAATGATGGAGTAAGAGAGAATCAGAAAAATAAATGGCCATAAATTAAATCCTACTATGATCTAATTCTACTGAGATTCTTCTTTCCAAAATACAAACAGCTCTGTCTAAGCTCTCCACTTGAACCCAAAGGTGCATTTTTCATTCAGCTTAGCGCACACCTTAGGGAAGGATATAGCTTTAAATCACGAAACTAACACATTTCCACATTTCTTCTGATAAACTGAGGTGCGTCTGGCACCACCCTCAGACTTTCTACAGAATTTACAAAACAAAGAAAACATTAAAAATCAAAAGAAAAAGAAAAACATTTGCATTTCCAAAAGGCAATCTTTTACAAATATTACTTTAAGAGAAAATAAAATATGTTTGACTTAATGCTGTCTGTAGTAAAATGACCATAGGGACAGGTCTAAATGGTTTATTAAGTAAGAAAAATTGAACATATGAAAAATTGTTCTCTCCCAGAATATTTCTAACTCACACATGTAATTTATATCATGGCAAAATTCAACACAAAAGGTCTATTGTTTTTGGCAAAATAACTTGCAAACATGCTTAATTAGGATGCAAACTGAAAGCACATTTTAATACTGTTGACAGCCACAAGCTTTCGACAGTGATTTCTGCTATTATTATTATTATTTTACTTATGGAAACATTCGAAAGCAGTAAATACGAAAGTAGAGGACAGTTATTAAAGAGGTATAATATTTTAATCTTAGGATTCTCATTTCTGTGTCAACATCACAAATAATATGCTTGAACATCCCCACCTTGCAGTAGGGATGAAAGAAATTATTTTTGCAATGAAAGCTTACTCCCATGGATATTTCAAAAAGATGTCAGCATTTAAGTTAATCAATACCTGCTTCCAGTGGGCTTTATTTTGAGAAGTGATGCCTCTTTCTGGAGAGAAGGGATAATTCTTTATACTGACATTCCATTCCATTTACTGCAAGATGTAAATGAATGCCTCCATTAAATGACTTCCATGGTCAGTTAATATCCAAAGAAGTCTTTTCTCTATTGTATATTCTTACCCACCATAGGAACACTTAGATCCTAAAAATAAATCTAAAATATTATAACCCAGGGCACCATTTTCAAACTGCGAATGCCCAGTTGTTCCAAGGCTGTGACTTATACAATTCTTTGTTTCTATAGATTACAGACTAAGGATATAAAAAGGGAGGACCAGGTTACAGGACTGAATGAGACAGAAGAGGAATTTGGTTATATTATCTGGATATTCTAGCTCTTTCACATATTTAAATTTCAGTGATCATTTGTAACTTGTAATTTATGTATGACAAAATACAAGGTAAAAGGTAGAGATGGGGCACCTGAGTGGCTCAGTCAGTTGAGCGTCTGACTTCGGCTCAGGTCATGATCTTGTGGTTTGTGAGTTCCAGCCCCACATCGGGCTCACTGCTATCAGGCAGTCACTGTTGAGCCCGCTTTGGGTCCTCTGTCCCTCTCTCTGCCCCTCCCCTGGTTGTGCTCTCCCCAAAATAAATAAGTTTTTTTTTTTTTTAAAGTAGACTTAAAGCATTGCATGGTATAGTGGAAAGAGTTCCGGTCTCTGGTTCTCTCCCTCCCTCTTGCTGTATAACCTCAGATAAATTACTTCAGTAACTTTCTGCCCTGGGCCATAACTTCTCATTTGGTTTTCTTATCTGAAAATGACAGTTACTTATCTGAAAATGACAGTTACTTATCTGAAAATGACAGTTATCTGTGATAACTTGAAAAATAAATCTAATAGAGGTCACCAGTCTGAAGGGTTAAAAACTTCAGGGGTGGATATGTGACCTGAGTCCTCTAGGCTCACTGTTTAAAGATTTTACCTCTACACACAGCCTTAGACTTGAATAAAATGTGAAGAAGCTAACTAGCTATTCTATTTTATGAGACTCTATTGAACTTTTCACTGATTTGTTTCTTATTATAAAATTAATACATGCTTATTGCAGATGCTTTCAACAGCTCAGAATGGTATACAGAAAAAAGTACTTCCCTTCACTGCTGCTTTCTCTCTATCACACACACCCACACCACTTCTCGTTTCCACTCCCCAGAGATCATTATAAACAGTTTCTTTTAAAATAAAATACTTTGAAAATGGAAAACGCTGTAAGACAATTTATGAATTAAAAAAAATACATTAAAGAAAAATCTCAAATTATTTCATGCCAGTCAGGACTGGTGAAATCTCAAATTCCCTCGGAACAACAGAATGACCAATTGCTGGGTAAGGCAACTGAAATAATAATCCTGTAAACAAATCATCCAAAGTGTATGGCTAGAGACAGCCCACAGCAAAGATGGAATAAAGACTTCAAGGAACACCACCTCCTCCTCATGGTTAACAACTTGATGACGTTCTTCAACATGTTTTAATGATTATCATACCTTCCCCTTCACAAAGGATTGATTTATTATGGTTTAAATTTAAAGAATACTGGTTTTCCAGTTTTGAATCAGGCTTAGATTACAGAACACATAAAATCAATGACTTTGTTCTAGACAAGAAAAGACCACAGTGTTCATTTAAGTGCAAAACGAACAGTCCTGGGGAAACATTCTTCATGGGGTTCTACGTGCTGTTTCCACCACCCGCTTCACCACCTCTCTCCTTCCCTGACTGCTGTCATCAGCACCACCACACCTAACATTTCCATGGCTCCTTAAAATTCACAAACAACTTCACATACCACTTATCTTAATCTTCCAAATAATGTCGGGTAGAAAGAACCATCTTAGCTTTTCAATACACAATACATACACACACACACACACACACACACACACACACACACACAATAAAAAACCTGAAGCTCAGAGCAGCGAGGTGATTGGCTCAAGATCTTTCACCCAGTAAAGGGACACTTGCCCAGGTTTATGACGACTTCAAAGTGTGTATCTCCAACTCAGATCTCCCCTCTGCAGCTCCAGGACCCACATCCAATCTCCGACTCAACATCTGCACTTTCGTTCTGAGGGTAGTTAAATTCAGTTTCCAGGCTGAGCCCATGATATTCTCCCATTAACTTGCTTCTCTTTCAGTGGTTTTATTTCTCAGTAAATGGCACCATCATCCTTTCAGTTGCTTAAGCCAAAAACTTAGGCATCATCTCTATTCACCACCCCTTTTCTCAACATGCATACATGGACTCCATTAGATTTTGCTTTCTGAAGATTTCTCAAAAATGTCCATTTCTCCTTGTCTCCACCATGAACAACACAGCCCAAGGCCCCAGCATCTCACTTTGAAATCATTTTCATGTTATACCCTGCACTTCCCTCACCACCTCCATTCCATGCATTCTCCACTTGGTAGCCACCGTGATTCGGTAATTCCTCTACTTAAAATCTTTGGTTGGCTTCCTAATGCTCTTCAGATAAAGGGAAGAATCCCTAGTGTGGCCTATAAGAGCCGGTATGATCTGAACACTGCAAACTGGCAAGATAAAGGAGTGCTTTCCATAGTTTCAAGATACCATGCTGTATTTTTAAATAATGAGTATTTGTTCTGTGTTTATATAATGCATAATATTTAATAACATAAGTGCATTGATTAATTGTAGAGTGACATTCACACTTGTGGATTTTAAAGCATTAAGATATGACCACATATAAATCTTCGTGAATTCTTTCTTAAATATAACCAAATTCATTTTATAATACTATATTAATTAAAATACATGCCCAAATATGTGTAATAAAATATATAATCATATAATTTATTTCGTTGTGTGTGTGATTTCTATCTGTTTCAAGCCTTTGGATAGCTGGAGAGATGGACATGTCTCCCATGTTGTATGGATTACTCATCTGAGTCTAAAAAGCAGAGTCAACTTCATGTGATTGTGTCTTGTGCAGTTACCCAGGGCCTACACATAGAAGAGCTTGGTTTCACTGCCTTACTGTTTGGTCTTGAAATTCTTAATATTTTTTGAACAAGGGTCCTATATTTTCATTTTGTCCAAGGAACCACAAGTTGTTTAGTCCATTCCTGCTAAAAAGAACCTCAATGTATTAAGAGTTGAACTCTCTTGTATCATTCAAGACCAAAGTATTTATTGCATTCTATTTCTGGATTTCTTCACAGAAGGAGGACTCTGAGGACCACTGGAGTCAGAATTGTCAATCAGTGGGGGAAGGGTGTTTATATACTGTGGTCAATCACAGACTTCAGGCCAACAAAACATAAGCTTCTACTCAACAAATGAGGTTTCCAGGGGTGCCTGGGTGGCTCAGTTGGTTAAGCGTCTGACTTTGGAACTCAGGTCATGATCTTGTGGTGCATGGGTTCAAGCCCTGTGTCAGGCTCTGTGCTGATAGCTCAGAGCCTAGAGTCCGTTTTGGATTCTGTCTCCCTCTCTCTCTGCTCCTCCTCTGCTCATGCTCTGTGTGTGTTTCTCTCTCAAAAATAAATAAACACTGAAAAACTTCTAAATACATAAATACATACATACATACATACATAAATAAATAAATAAATAGGATTTCCAAATGCAATAAAATGTGGTTAACAACTTTGGCTAGTGAAAGAGGTAATACCAACGGATGGTTAATGTGGAACATCCCCTGGATTCAGCTGCTACTTAAGTCTTGTCCTAGAATATGGGCAATAGCTGGGCAAAGGTAGGTATAATCAACTTTACTAAAGAGTCTAGTGGTAGCAACATTAGAAATATTTTTATGATTTATAAAAGTCCATCTGTACTTTGTACTAAGCAAAATAAAAAAGTGAACCCCTGTGAGAAATTTTCTGCATGTGAAAAATGTGTCCCCAGCGGGTGCTTCCAGGATTGCAATCTTTGATGCAGGCAAGCAATATAATGGTGGGGGAAAATTGTGCTGTAATGGCTGAAAAGATGCTAGGTTTAAAGCACATCATGTGCTACTTTCATCTTGTAGAAGTTAAAAGGCTGCTAGCATCTGTAAATTATCATTAAATATATATATATTAAATATATATATTACATATATATTTATTAAATATATATATCATTAAATATATATATACATATATAATTATTTTTATTTTGCATGAAAGTGAATGATCCTTAAAGAGTTGGTTTACTGCTTACCCTAATTAACATAGGTGAATTTAAAAATGAATATCTACGTAAAATTTAAATTTTAGGCTGATAATTTTTCCCCAGAGCTCAAAATTTATGTAGAATATGAAAATTTCAATTTTCTTGAGAAGGTTACGCTTCTGAGATAAAAATTCCATGATAACACAATTTCTAGAAGTTCCCATTTGTGATAAATGGGAAGCATTCAGATGTAATGGTGCATACTTCAAGAAGAATTGTGGTGTCAGAATTGGTTTCAAGTCTCTACTTGGCTATTAACTACTTAACAATTTACTTGATTTTTCTTTTTCTTTTTAAAAAATTTTTTGAATGTTTATTTTTGAGAGAGAGAGACAGAACGTGAGTGGGGGAGGGGCAGAGAGCGAGGAAGACACAGAATCTAAAGCAGGCTCCAGGCTCTGAGCTGTCAGCACAGAGCCCGACATGGGCTTGAACTCACAAACCGTGAGATCATGACCTGAGCTGCGGTCGCCCAACCAACTGAGCCACCCAGGAGCCCTGAGTTTTCTAAGCCTCAGTTTCCAATTCCTAAATAAGAATAACAACAGCCCAGGAATAAGGCTACTGCGAGGATCAAATTAGATGTAAGTGTTTAGCACAGTGACTAGGACATGACGAACACTCTACAAATGTAGCTGTCATCACTGATGACATTTTTCTCCAGGATTTTAATCTATTAAATAGTTACCTTATTGACAGGAACAATGTTTTTGACATTGTAGTAGAAGCCAAAATAAACCATGTTGAAAACCCCATGACGTCCCAAAGTTGCTGTAAATCCTTTGTTGAGGCCCTGGAGTCCCAAGCCTTCCTTCTTAATGATGTGTCTTGCATAACTCATAGTGGATGGTTGCTGTAGGAGAGAGGAGGAAAGCCAGAAAGATCATCTTTGAGACCATGAAATAGAGTAAATTACCATTTTAGCTTCCCTTCAAGCCAAAACTATTAGGGACGATTTTTGTCTCCAACATGCATAATCATGCCTAGATCCATGCTTTTAAAATTAGGAAGCCCAAAAAGTAAACAAAATTGCATGCATACAGGTCTGAAAGGGAAGATTTCTGGCAAAAACCAAAAAACAAAAAACCCACATCTTTGTTGGAATTAGTGAAACTAAGGTCATGTAATACCTATCATCACTACCTACATGTAAATAGCTGTATACAATTCTGGATTATCCAAAGTAATGGAGGGGATTAGCCATATAGATAAACTGGTAATCCGTAACTGTGCATAATCCAAAAGGAATTTATATTTGGTTCTTGAATCCAGCATATTTACTTTTCTAATTATGTTTTTCTAAAGTGAATGTTACAATTAATCTTGACGCCATTGGCTCAATAGTTTAAAGTGGCACCAGGTTAGAAATCGGGCATGGATAAATTGCAGTTGTTTGTAGACTTCTTCAAGAGGGTGCACAATCAGTGTGTATCACTCACTGTGATAAATGATGAGTCAGTGATGCTGGGAGTAGTGGGTTACCTTTAATTTACTTCCTTCCACTCTTCCGATAGATTACCCGACCCTAAAATACCCTGACTGCTGAACTCCAGTCTATTGCTACTTTTGGAACATGCTACAGAGCTCACTGTAGCTTGCCCTGAGGTTTATAATTCATTACAATACAATAACAGTTCATGTGGGTTTTTTTTTAAAAGTTGAATGATTGCTTCCTTTTGGAGGTACAGTACAAAGGTTATCTCTCATATATATACATATATATGTATATATATATGTATATATATACATATATACATATACATACACATATATATATACATACATATATATATATATATTTTAATGTTTATTTTTGACAGAGAGAGAGAGAGAGACAGAGCATGAGCAGGGGAGGGGCAGAGAGAGAGGGAGACACAGAATCTGAAGCAGGCTCCAGGCTCTGAGCTGTCAGCACAGAGCCCGACACAGGGCTTAAACTCACTAGCTGTGAGATCATGACCTGAGCTGAAGTTGGACGCTCAACCGACTGAGCCACCCAGGAACCCCGCTCCTTGTTATATTTTGAATGAATAGTAAAGAGGGGGAAATGTTCAGTATTTAATTTTTTTTCCCCATGAGGCAAGCACTGATGTGACATTTGTTTTTTTTTCTCCAACGTGCATAACCTGGAGCAGGTTGCTGGAGTGCTCATGGCAGTCTGATGTGCTTTCTAAGTGTTTTCTTATCATGTGCAATTAAGGTTGTATCAGAACAGAGAAGAACAAACCCAATCAAGGTTTTTCATCCACCTTGTATTTATAGCTATGTAATTAGCATGAGATACTTAATTGAGCTTGTTTATATAGTAAATCTTGTAGGTTTTGCTGATGTTTTAAGAACTCCTAACTACAATACTACACTCGACTTCATCTTTTCATTTTGTACAATAAATTGTATTAAGCTTAAGGAAACCCTTTTTTGCAACATAAAAAAAAACACATGAGAAAGCATCTTAAAAATAATAAGCAAACATTTCATATAGGAAAACCAAAAATTCTCAGAAGGTTAAAGTTCACTCTCTGTTCTACAAAATGGGACTTTTTTTATTCGTGTTCTGGCACACTGTCTATCAACACAAATTATTTATTTTGGTTTTCAAAACAGACTTGAGGACAAGTTGAGCAGAAATTCATTTCTGTTGGAAAGACCCTGGAAATGCTGGGCAAACCACCTAAGCTCTGCTCTCCTGCTCTGGGGAAGGCAGCCAGGGGGCACATTTTGAACTTAAGTGCCTGGTTGCGTCTGAACTCTAGTTGTGAATCATTAGGTAAATCAGGGAGCAGCACAGTAGATAGAAATAATGGGTTGGAGCTAGAAGCTCCAGGTTTGAGTCTCAGCAATTCCACTTGCTAGCTTGGGCAAGGATTTTATCTGCTTTTATCCTCACTTTACTCATCTGTAAAATAAGAATAATAATAGAATCATAGAAGAGAATCTTTCTCATCGCATTGCTGTGATGACAATAAATAAGTCAATGCATTTTTCCTATATAAGCATTCACTACATATTAGCTGTTAATAATGGTAATTATGCTGTCAATAAAAATAGTTCTAATAATGAAACAACAGGTAATTTCTTTGTTGGCTGGAGGCAATGATATTAAAAAAACAGAGGCTGATTTGAGGGAGAAGAAGGGCATGCATAACTAGCCTTGTCCTTTTCCTTCCTTCTGGCTGTCCTTTCCTTTTCCCAGAGCCCTGGACCCTTGTGATTTGTCACAGGAAATGCATCCAGACTGCAATAGGAAAAGGTCTACTTCCTCTGAGGCCTAACAAAATCTAGCCTTTGGGTTGGAGATCTTGTCCAGGGATCTTGCTCACCCCAGGGACTTTCCTCTCTAGAGCAGTGGATCCTATAAAATGGCCTCTTCCCTATCCTTCAAAGTTAACATCGTTGGTAAGAATTCTCCACTGGGTAAGTCTGTGGGCTACAGAAGCAAGGTCACATGGGAGCAAAGGTTGGGAATGAAAAAGTCACCAGCTGTGCCTCCACCCGCCACAGCCTACAGCCTGGAGAGCATATTCATGTGTGTTACCACGTACCTGGAACACAGTAAGTGCTCATCGATGTTAACCACTAACATAGATATTTGGCACTTTACATATATCAAGTTATTTAATCCTCTCAACAAGTGTGTGAGATAGGTATTACCATTATTCCCATTTGACTGATGGGGAAACGAAGGTTGAGTTACTTGCTCAAGATCACAGACATATTGCCAGTGCTCAACTAAAGCCTCTCAGACTCCAAGTCCATACTTGGTTTTGCCATCCTAACATATCTGATTGCTTTTCTCAACCTTGTAATGTGAGGAGCGGGTAATATTTTCCTTATTTTGCAGGTGAGGAAACTAAGGATTGTTCCCATAAAAAGTAGGAGTGTGCTTTTTGCTTCATTCAGCAACATTGTATCACACACATGTAAGCAAATATTTAATTAGAAAGGCAAAACATGACTTCCACTGGGATGCTTAAATAGGAAAATACAGAATCATTTTGACTAGATCTCTGTAAACACAAGGAATTTTACTAAACGTATTTGATTACTGGGCTTCCATTTCAAAACAAAATGGTGACTGATTGGCATCATCAGCCAAATGATTCCAATACTATCCAACCCAGCAGGTCACCCACCAGCTCAGTTTCCTTCCAGCATTTAGATTCACTGCAATTTTCATATTTAGTTACCAGTTGTGGGCCAAATTGCATTATAACTTCCTAGAAGTACTTTTCACTGACTGCACCAGAATGCAAGCAGGGAAGAATAAGTGGATAGGAAGGTAGCTAATACTGTGATATCACACTGCTCTCCACACTGCTTTGTAGAAATCTTCAGGTCACTGATACCTGTCAGAATATTTCCCTCTGACGTAACTCAAAGTCTTTCAGTTTCACTTCAGCTATTGTCAACTGCTAATTCTGGGAACTCTGTTCTTTCATACATTCATTTATTCAACAAATTCCTATTGTGTGCCTAGTGGGTGCCACGTGCTGTGCTAAATGTCTAGTGCAGTACTTTTTGTTCATATTCTAGAAACAAGTTATTTTTGCTTTGGTTTTCTCTTACTTGGAGAGATACGCTGATAATTTTTTATATCTGCCCATGAGAATATTCCACAATGGTTATGAAATATGGAATCAAATTTCTGTTTCAAAAGTCCTTAAGAGGCTTAATTAAAGAGAAGTTTCTTCGCCTACACAATACTCCCAGGCATCACTCCGGGACACATTCCTTACTCACTGAGAGTCCAGTATTACCAACAAATCACTGAGATGACTTATGGCAGCCTGAGCTATTTTTTCTGGAGTCCTTCCACCTAACTACTGCCCACAGCTGGCTCTGACTAGCTTGTGAGATCACAGACTGAAGCGAGGGCAGAAGGCATTGTTCTCTGGGTAAATAGCTCTCAGAGTACGGCCAATAGGTATAGACGTGGGGTGTGTGTCAATGAATTTCCTCCATCCCTAAAGCCAGAGAAGAGCTCTAGGCACATCATGTCAAAAGTTAGCACGCTCCACATGCGTTCCTTTACCTGCTTCCTAGGGCAAGGTGAATTTTGCTGTATTTTAGAGCCAATGGAATAGGGCGTTGCATTGAATTTCATCACATGGCTGGAAAGCAAACCGGATGAGGCCTTTACACAATGGAGTGAGTGTCCATATCTGGCCCTTCAGAAAAATACTGCTTTGTTAAAAAAAGAAGAGACTCAGTTGCTGCTTTTAGGTAGGAGAATACCCTGGTTCTTCAGGAGATAGAAGATCACTTATGTTTTTCATTGGTCAAATAAAGTCTCAAAGCATTTTGATACATTTGAAAAGAAAAAAGAAAAAAAAATCCCTCCCTGTTTTTTGAGAACAAAATATAAGTGAAAGAATATGAATTGGGTTAAAATTCCACATTTACACATTTCTTTAGCTGAGATACTTCACTAATTCATCATTATAGTTTATTTTAATAGAGCAAGATTATGGACAAAAAAACACTCAGAATATAATTATAGTTTATACCTAGAGTTTATGTTTGATGAATGGGTCTATTTTTTGAATCATCTGTGAGGGGATAACAATTTGCCATAAACAAACTTTCCCAGATGCTAAGCCACAAAACTACATCAATACCAACTTGCTACCCAATAACCACTCCTGGAGGAACACAGGGCTTTCCAGGTGATGAGATGCTAACACTGTGCTGCCTTGACACTGCACTGCTGGCAGAGCAGGAAAGAAGGTGACTGTGCTGTGGCCACAATGGTGACCACTCAATGACTGGCAACACAGAAGGAGTCTTCGTTTTTTCATGGTTCCAGAAACACTTTAGACTTTCCCTTAAGTTTCATAATTACCTGCATTTCTTTATCCCAATAAAAGCAGTGTGGTTGACTAGAAAGAGAACTCTATGCTATTGTTCAGTTCCTTAGAGCTACTGATTTCATTAGGCTTTATTTTCCCTATCTATACAATAGAGATAAAGCCACCGACCTTATAGAGGTAATGGGAGAATTTGAAATACCAAGAATGTGTATATGTGTGGGCATTAGAAAAAAGTGGCAGAATGAATAGCAGTCACCAAAGCACTGGGGTTGGAGGGGAGTGCTGGTGGAAATTACAAACTATTTTTTCTTTCTTAAATGTTTATTTTTGAGAGGCAGAATGTGTGTGTGTGTGTGGGTAGGGTGGGGGTAGTGGCAGAGAGAGAGAGGGAGACAGAATCCCAAGCATGCTCCATGCTGTCAGCACAGAGCCCGATGCAGGGCTCAAACCCACAAACTGTGAGATCATGACCTGAGCCAAAATCAAGAGTTGGACACTTAACCAACTGAGTCACCCAGATGCCCCTAATTTTTCTTTTTGTAGGTTTGTATTACTTGACTGGTAGGAAAGAACCAATGTAATACTTTTACCATTTACAAAATCATATAAGTTCAAAAAATCAAATAAAGGAAAAAACATGTAAGGCATCTTACACAGTATCTGGCATATAGTAGATGTTCTGTAAATGGTAGCTATTATCATTACTTCAAAGTCTCAATTCTGAAAGCAAAAATCTAGAGTTCCTGGCACGGCTGAATGGAAGACTGAAGTCTATTTTCTGTAAATGATAATAGAGAGACAACTTGGCTGCTGCCTTAGGTATTGTTGAAAGATAACTATAGGAATGGATTCATATACATAATTCACTTTTCTGCCCACAAGAATCACAGACTGGAAAGAAATAATTTATGTACTGAGCAGTTTCCAGGCAGTGTTTCACACAGTAATGCAGGAAAAATTTGAACTTAACTCAGTACATCATCATGAATGTTGACATGCCCTTGAAGCTGGCTTCTCACACTATCTGTAAACAGAGCCACACGCTCATTCTCTAACTCAACTTCCCTCTTTCTTGAAAGAGATAATCACAAAATACAGTCCTTCTATTTACTTTATATTGACTCTACATAATGCAACTAAGTTTAAACATCTGTTAAATGCCTATGGAGAAAATAATCACTAAGCTTTGTGATATCATATGTGATCTAATTGGTCTCTATTAGATTATTAAGCTCCCAGGAGAAAGTTAGTGGTGTTATCCAAAACCAGAATCAAACCCTGAACTAATTTTTTAAAAATCCCTATTGTTAAAGATTCTGCCATCAATGACACATTTGCTATCTGTTCCTTGAGCCTTAAAGTTATAATCATATCATAAAGGTAGAAAACTAATTATTCCTTTCTTGGGTTGAACATCTTTAAAGACTAAGTAGAGGGGAAACAGGCTTTTGCAATTCACTTAAGCCTTAGTTTCATATTTGGGGGTGAGAATGATTATGTTCATATGTAATGTAGATAAAAATGAGGAGGAAAACCTGTGCCCCATCCACACATCAGAGGCAAATCCTATAGACCTCAAGGGAAGGAAAACATAACCCGTTAGCCAAATAATAACTTTGAAGTAGATTTCAAAGTGGAGAGAAAAACTGGGAAACAATTCATACAAGATTTTGCTCCTGGGGAGAAATTCACATTTTCCAGGCTTGCAGAGAGCATGCCAACCAAACACCACTGGGCTAAGCACAACTGATAGGGGACTTCTAGTTCTTACAAATCTATAGATTAAAAAACGACGCACCCAGTTAGAGAGGAGAAAGGTCCTATAAGGACAACAAGCTGTAAAGTCACACTTCTGGCAAGACTGGATATGCAAACCATCTCCAATAGAGAAATCCTCAGGCAAGCCTTGTCCTTAGCCAAAGAGACTACAAACCAGAACAACACTTTGCTTGGGTTTAGTTTGAAGGACAGGGGGATATTTGGGTCTATCCCGATTTTATTTGAACATGTTTTTACACCCACTGAACCAAACCAGAGCATGACAAAGCTGTGATTACTTTGCTCCCCACAGAAGGTCAAGCATATTTAAATTAGAGACCGGTTTTCTTTATTCACTGTGAATTTTAAGATGCTGGCCAAGATTCTGGTATTGGAATTGGAGGAAGTGTGGCAGGGATTATAGTCTTTGACTGATATGGTGGTAATTTAAAAAGTGGAGGCAAGACAAGCACACCTATTGAAATACTTTACACAGAAGCTGGAAGGATATGAGGGAAATATCAGGAACCAAATGAACCACAGTTTCTTTGTATTTTTAGAATAGTTTATGGCTAAACTGAGTGGGAAGGCGCATTTTATGGGTAACATACTTTTGACTGGCTAGAGAACCAAGCCTAGACCACAGAAGGGAGAACCCAGGCAGCTGGAGCCAGAAAGTCACCTGCCAGGCCTGGCAATTCTCATGGGAATTGCACTTGGGGCTCCAAGAACCTAACAAACACAGCCTCTTCTCTCAGCCAGCGCTGCCTTTGGACCCCAGCCAGAGCCCCCCCCCCCCCCCCCCATTCTGGCCCCTTACCAGCTCTGCCCTCCCCACAGGACCAACGGGGATATCTGCCTACTTCCCACCACCTCTTTCTAGGCCTTGCTCTGTGTATGCTGAGACTACATTAAGATTAATGTTGACTACTGTTGCCCTAGTCTGTCTTCCGCTGCAGGAACCTCTCTCAGCTACAGCAACTTCGGAAACTTTCATTTCTAAGCGACCATGCTGACTCACCTCCTCTGGATGACGAAATAGGAAAATCCACAATTACTGTGTAAGAATCTGCAGTGGTTCGTATCTACGACATGAGGGTAGCATGGCGGAACGGCAGGCGGAGAGACCGACACTACCGGCCGGAACAACAAGCGTTAATCTACCTGCAAAATAAGCCTCTGAGGAGCCTGTTCTGCTCTCCTTAAAGGTGTTGTCAAGCCATTTGGCCATTCTGCCTGCAGCCCCTCCATTGAGCGTTCTACCACAACTGGTAGTTATAATTATCCGCAAAGGCCAAAAATGAGCTTAGTTCACAATCTCCACGTGAGATGATCAGGAAGGCTTGACCAAGAATTTTGTGAAACTATTCCAGAGGAGGAATATCTTGATCATGGTGGAATTCTTTCCAAAGTGCCTTCACATGTTTTTAGTATCAATCTCTAACTTCTGCTGCTATATGCTACTTATTCACAGCAAGCCGGTAGCCGGTTTCTACTGTTTATGATAGGAGACCTGCATCTGCGTTTGAAGACCTTGTCAAAAGGCCCTGTAACTAGGCTGCCAGCCCTTAAGCCTTGATGAAGAATTCCTATTGGCAGCTGAGGATGGCCTAAGGTGGGCTGAGGGAGAAAATGAACCATCGCTCAGTAAGCTGTTAACGGGCCCACAACTGGAGCCACCTGTGACCGCCCAGTATTAATTGCGGTACTAGCTCAAGATAAATGTCTTTATGCAAATTTAAGCGTTTATAAGATCAACTTGCATCTTGAAATAGTTGTTGCTGGTTGACTGCCTACCATGTACCAGGTTCTGTGTTAAGATCCTTGCATATATTATCACATTTAAGTTCTCATAAAAACACGTAACAACAGCTAACACTTATTTAATCATCACTGTATGACAGACTGTATAGACAGCTTTGCATACACATCTCAACCCTGATTATACCATTTAATGTGGCTGTTGCTATTATTCTTCTCTAACAAAACAGAAAACTGGGCTATAGTCAGAGTGGGAAACATGAACTTGTCACATAGTAACCGAGACAGCCCTCCAGAGCTTGTGCTTCTAGCCACTTCACAGAGATGCCTCTCTGTCAGATGGTTGGACTGGTTGCCATCACTTTACCATTTGGCATGTAACTTTTCTCAAGGCCACAATGTTAGGAAATGGTAAAGAGCATGATGGGTGCATCTCTCTCAAACCCTGGGCCTGCTTTGCCAGTTCACCAATTGCTTTCCTGTTCTAGACAGTTCTGTTTATATATGTTCTTCAATAGTCTGTATGTAAGGTTTAAAATTTTTAAAGAAATTATAGAGCAGGGGAAAATGAGGGTTTCTGCTACTGTCAATGAAGCAATGGAAACTGAATTATGCAATATTGAGCCTTAAGATGAGCCAGCAAATCATTCCTACCTAAATCAGCTGAGAACCTTCTCCCTAAAGGGAGGCTTGGTCCTGGTAGAGCCACAGAACACTTCTTTTGGATTACATACTTTTTTTTTTTAATTTTTTTTTAATGTTTATTTATTTTTGAGAGAGACAGAGACAGGATATGAGTGGGTTAGGGGCAGAGAGAGAGGGAGACACAGAATCTGAAGTAGGCTCCAGGCTCTGAGCTGTCAGCACTGAGCCCGACGCAGGGCTTGAACTCACAAGCTGTGGGATCATGACCTGAGCCAAAGTCGGACACCCAACCGACTGAGCCACCCAGGCACCGCTACATACTTTTCTTTATACTGTTCTGTATTTTCTAAATTTTCTACAATGAAAGTGTTACTTTTTAAACTAAATGGTCACAGGTAATGCTGAATACATTCTCATGTTAAACATTCCACACAAAGCCCTTCCCTTAAACGCTCACCTTCCACTCCCCTATTCTAGACCTCCTTTCTAGAGGTAATCATAATTTATAAGTTTGTATGAATTCTTTTGCATGACGGACTGCACTGTCCTATAAAGAAATCACTACGAGGCTGGGAAGATGGCGGCGTAGGAGGACGCTGGGCTCACCGTGCGTCCTGATGATCACTTAGATTCCACCTACACCTGCCTAAATAACCCAGAAAAACCGCCAGAGGATTAGCAGAACAGAGTCGCCGGAGCCAAGCGAAGACGAGAGGCCCACGGAAGAGGGTAGGAAGGGCGTCGAGGCGGTGCGCGCTCCATGGACTGGCGGGAGGGAGCCGGGGCGGAGGGGCGGCTCGCTGGCCAAGCAGAGCCCCCGAGTCTGGCTGGCAAAAGCGGAGGGGCCTGACGGACTGTGTTCGGACAGCAAGCGCGACTTAGCGTCTGGGAGGTCATAAGTTAACAGCTCTGCTCGGAAAGCGGGAAGGCTGGAGGACAAAGGGAGGGAGAGGTGCTGAGCCCCCGGACGACAGAGCTCAGTTTGGTGGGGAACAAAGGCGCTCGCCAGCGCCATCTCCCCCGCCCATCCCCCAGCCAAAATCCCAAAGAGAACCAGTTCCTGCCAGGGAACTTGCTCCACGCAAACACCCAACTCTGCGCTTCTGCGGAGCCAAACCTCCGGCAGCGGATCTGACTCCCTCCTGCTGCCACAGGGCCCCTCCTGAAGTGGATCACCTAAGGAGAAGAGAGCTAAGCCTGCCCCTCCTGCCCCCGTGCACCTTGCCTACCCACCCCAGCTAATACGCCAGATCCCCAGCATCACAAGCCTGGCAGTGTGCAAGTAGCCAGACAGGCCACACCACCCCACAGTGAATCCCGCCCCTAGGAGAGGGGAAGAGAAGGCACACAGCAGTCTGACTGTGGCCCCAGCGGTGGGCTGGGGGCAGACATCAGGTCTGACTGCGGCTTCGCCCACCACCTCCAGTTATACACCACAGCACAGGGGAAGTGCCCTGCAGGTCCTCACCACGCCAGAGACTATCCAAAATGACCAAGCGGAAGAATTCCCCTCAGAAGAATCTCCAGGAAATAACAACAGCTAATGAGCTGATCAAAAAGGATTTAAATAATATAACAGAAAGTGAATTTAGAATAATAGTCATAAAATTAATCGCTGGGCTTGAAAACAGTATAGCTGACAGCAGAGACTCTCTTGCTACAGAGATCAAGGGACTAAGGAACAGTCACGAGGAGCTGAAAAAAGCTTTAAACGAAATGCATAACAAAATGGAAACCACCACGGCTCGGATTGAAGAGGCAGAGGAGAGAATAGGTGAACTAGAAGATAAAGTTATGGAAAAAGAGGAAGCTGAGAAAAAGAGAAAAAAATCCAGGAATATGAGGGGAAAATTAGAGAACTCAGTGATACACTAAAAAGAAATAATATATGCATAATTGGTATCCCAGAGGCGGAAGAGAGAGGGAAAGGTGCTGAAGGGGTACTTGAAGAAATAATAGCTGAGAACTTCCCTGAACTGGGGAAGGAAAAAGGCATTGAAATCCAAGAGGCACAGAGAACTCCCTTCAGACGTAACTTGAATCGATCTTCTGCATGACATATCATAGTGAAACTGGCAAAATACAAGGATAAAGAGAAAATTCTGAAAGCAGCAAGGGGTAAACGTGCCCTCACATATAAAGGGAGACCTATAAGACTTGTGACTGATCTCTCTTTTGAAACTTGGCAGGCCAGAAAGAATTGGCACGAGATTTTCAGTGTGCTAGACAGAAAAAATATGCAGCCGAGAATCCTTTATCCAGCAAGTCTGTCATTTAGAATAGAAGGAGAGATAAAGGTCTTCCCAAACAAATAAAAACTGAAGGAATTTGTCACCACTAAACCAGCCCTACAAGAGATCCTAAGGGGGACCCTGTAAGACAAAGTACCAGAGACATCACTACAAGCATAAAACATACAGACATCACAATGACTCTAAACCCGTATCTTTCTATAATAACACTGAATGTAAATGGATTAAATGCACCAACCAAAAGACATAGGGTATCAGAATGGATAAAAAAACAAGACCCATCTATTTGCTGTCTACAAGAGACTCATTTTAAACCTGAGGACACCTTTAGATTGAGAGTGAGGGGATGGAGAACTATTTATCATGCTACTGCAAGCCAAAAGAAAGCTGGAGTAGCCATACTTATATCAGACAAACTAGACTTTAAATTAAAGGCTGTAACAAGAGATGAAGAAGGACATTATATAATAGTGACAGGGTCTATCCATCAGGAAGAGCTAACAATTATAAATGTCTATGCGCCGAATACCGGAGCCCCCAAATATATAAAACAATTACTCATAAACATAAGCAACCTTATTGATAAGAATGTGGTAATTGCAGGGGACTTTAACACCCCACTTACAGAAATGGATAGATCATCTAGACACACGGTCAATAAAGAAACAAGGGCCCTGAATGAGACATTGGATCAGATGGACTTGACAGATATATTTAGAACTCTGCATCCCAAAGCAACAGAATATACTTTCTTCTCGAGTGCACATGGAACATTCTCCAAGATAGATCATATACTGGGTCACAAAACAGCCCTTCATAAGTTTACAAGAATTGAAATTATACCATGCATACTTTCAGACCACAATGCTATGAAGCTTGAAATCAACCACAGAAAAAAGTCTGGAAAACCTCCAAAAGCATGGAGGTTAAAGAACACCCTACTAACGAATGAGTGGGTCAACCAGGCAATTAGAGAAGAAATTAAAAAATATATGGAAACAAACGAAAATGAAAATACAACAATCCAAACGCTTTGGGACGCAGCGAAGGCAGTCCTGAGAGGAAAATACATTGCAATCCAGGCCTATCTCAAGAAACAAGAAAAATCCCAAATACAAAATCTAACAGCACACCTAAAGGAACTAGAAGCAGAACAGCAAAGGCAGCCTAAACCCAGCAGAAGAAGAGAAATAATAAAGATCAGAGCAGAAATAAACAATATAGAATCTAAAATCACTGTAGAGCAGATCAACGAAACCAAGAGTTGGTTTTTTGAAAAAATAAACAAAATTGACAAACCTCTAGCCAGGCTTCTCAAAAAGAAAAGGGAGATGACCCAAATAGATAAAATCATGAATGAAAATGGAATTATTACAACCAATCCCTCAGAGATACAAACAATTATCAGGGAATACTACGAAAAATTATATGCCAACAAATTGGACAACCTGGAAGAAATGGACAAATTCCTGAACACCCACACGCTTCCAAAACTCAATCAGGAGGAAATAGAAAGCTTGAACAGACCCATAACCAGCGAAGAAATTGAATCGGTTATCAAAAATCTCCCAACAAATAAGAGTCCAGGACCAGATGGCTTCCCAGGGGAGTTCTACCAGACATTTAAAGCAGAGATAATACCTATCCTTCTCAAGCTATTCCAAGAAATAGAAAGGGAAGGAAAACTTCCAGACTCATTCTATGAAGCCAGTATTACTTTGATTCCTAAACCAGACAGAGACCCAGTAAAAAAAGAGAACTACAGGCCAATATCCCTGATGAATATGGATGCAAAAATTCTCAATAAGATACTAGCAAATCGAATTCAACGGCATATAAAAAGAATTATTCACCATGATCAAGTGGGATTCATTCCTGGGATGCAGGGCTGGTTCAACATTCGCAAATCAATCAACGTGATACATCACATTAACAAAAAAAAAAGAGAAGAACCATATGATCCTGTCAATCGATGCAGAAAAGGCCTTTGACAAAATCCAGCACCCTTTCTTAATAAAAACCCTTGAGAAAGTCGGGATAGAAGGAACATACTTAAAGATCATAAAAGCCATTTATGAAAAGCCCACAGCTAACATCATCCTCAACGGGGAAAAACTGAGAGCTTTTTCCCTGAGATCAGGAACACGACAGGGATGTCCACTCTCACCGCTGTTGTTTAACATAGTGCTGGAAGTTCTAGCATCAGCAATCAGACAACAAAAAGAAATCAAAGGCATCAAAATTGGCAAAGATGAAGTCAAGCTTTCGCTTTTTGCAGATGACATGATATTATACATGGAAAATCCGATAGACTCCACCAAAAGTCTGCTAGAAGTGATACATGAATTCAGCAAAGTTGCAGGATACAAAATCAATGTACAGAAATCAGTTGCATTCTTATACACTAACAATGAAGCAACAGAAAGACAAATAAAGAAACTGATCCCATTCACAATTGCACCAAGAAGCATAAAATACCTAGGAATAAATCTAACCAAAGATGTAAAGGATCTGTATGCTGAAAACTATAGAAAGCTTATGAAGGTAATTGAAGAAGATTTAAAGAAATGGAAAGACATTCCCTGCTCATGGATTGGAAGAATAAATATTGTCATAATGTCAATACTACCCAAAGCTATCTACACATTCAATGCAATCCCAATCAAAATTGCACCAGCATTCTTCTCGAAACTAGAACAAGCAATCCTAAAATTCATATGGAACCACAAAAGGCCCCGAATAGCCAAAGTAATTTTGAAGAAGAAGACCAAAGCAGGAGGCATCACAATCCCAGACTTTAGCCTCTACTACAAAGCTGTCATCATCAAGACAGCATGGTATTGGCACAAAAACAGACACATAGACCAATGGAATAGAATAGAAACCCCAGAACTAGACCCACAAACATATGGCCAACTCATCTTTGACAAAGCAGGAAAGAACATCCAATGGAAAAAAGACAGTCTCTTTAACAAATGGTGCTGGGAGAACTGGACAGCAACATGCAGAAGGTTGAAACTAGACCACTTTCTCACACCATTCACAAAAATAAACTCAAAATGGATAAAGGACCTGAATGTGAGACAGGAAACCATCAAAACCTTAGAGGAGAAAGCAGGAAAAGACCTCTCTGACCTCAGCCGTAGCAATCTCTTACTCGACACATGCCCAAAGGCAAGGGAATTAAAAGCAAAAGTGAATTACTGGGACCTTATGAAGATAAAAAGCTTCTGCACAGCAAAGGAAACAACCAACAAAACTAAAAGGCAACCAACGGAATGGGAAAAGATATTTGCAAATGACATATCGGACAAAGGGCTAGTATCCAAAATCTATAAAGAGCTCACCAAACTCCACACCCGAAAAGCAAATAACCCAGTGAAGAAATGGGCAGAAAACATGAATAGACACTTCTCTAAAGAAGATATCCGGATGGCCAACAGGCACATGAAACGATGTTCAGCGTCGCTCCTTATCAGGGAAATACAAATCAAAACCACACTCAGGTATCACCTCACGCCAGTCAGAGTGGCCAAAATGAACAAATCAGGAGACTATAGATGCTGGAGAGGATGTGGAGAAACGGGAACCCTCTTGCACTGTTGGTGGGAATGCAAATTGGTGCAGCCGCTCTGGAAAGCAGTGTGGAGGTTCCTCAGAAAATTAAAAATAGACCTACCCTATGACCCAGCAATAGCACTGCTAGGAATTTATCCAAGGGATACAGGAGTACTGATGCATAGGGGCACTTGCACCCCAATGTTTATAGCAGCACTCTCAACAATAGCCAAATTATGGAAAGAGCCTAAATGTCCATCAACTGATGAATGGATAAAGAAATTGTGGTTTATATACACAATGGAATACTACGTGGCAATGAGAAAAAATGAAATATGGCCTTTTGTAGCAACGTGGATGGAACTGGAGAGTGTGATGCTAAGTGAAAGAAGCCATACAGAGAAAGACAGATACCATATGGTTTCACTCTTATGTGGATCCTGAGAAACCTAACAGGAACCCACGGGGGAGGGGAAGGAAAAAAAAAAAAAGAGGTTAGAGTGGGAGAGAGCCAAAGCATAAGAGACTGTTAAAAACTGAGAACAAACTGAGGGTTGATGGGGGGTGGGAGGGAGGAGAGGGTGGGTGATGGGTATTGAGGAGGGCACCTTTTGGGATGAGCACTGGGTGTTGTATGGAAACCAATTTGACAATAAATTTCATATAAAAAAAACCAAAAAAAACCTAAAGAAATTTATTATTAAAAATAATTCAATCTTAAAAAAAAAAAAAGAAATCACTACCCATATGTGGCTATTGAACACTTGAAATGCCCTAGTTCAAACTGAAATGTACTTGTAAGCATAAAATACACATGAAATTTAAAGACCAAATATGAAAAAGAGTGTAAAATAACCTCATATAATTTTTACACTGATCACATGTTGAAATGACAGTATTTTAGATGCACTGAGTTAAATAAATCAAAATAAATAAAGTGTAGTATTAAATTAATGTCATGTTTCTTTTGATCTTTTTAAATATAGGTACTAGAAAATGTGGCTTAAATTATATTTCTATTGGCCAGAACTGCTCTGAAGTCTAGATCACGTTTAGTATGTTTACATACTTACATATAGAAATATATAGTTTTTGTATGCATTACTTTCACACTTGGACTAAAAATGTTTTTCTTAAAAGAGTATAATCTTGAAATGTATTGAGCATTAAATTAATTCCTTTTTCCCTTCCTTTCTCTTCCCCACCCTACCCACCACCTGCAACACACATACTTCTTGACAACCAAAAAAGCCTCAGAGTGAAGAAAGCAATAATTATTCTTGACCATACAAATGCTGAAGTGGGAACACCTGATAGCTGGATTAAGTCAACCCAGGCACAGAGTAACAAAAGGGTATCTCCTTTTTGGATAAAAGAAAGTGCTAGTCGATGGAGGAAGGCTTTAGAGTTAGTGGGTCCCAGACAAAAGACATAGGAAATAGCTACATTTGCCAAAAATGACCAGTAGTTATTTTTAAATAACTAGATCCAAATTTGTTATTCTTGTCATCTATTCCTCTCAGATTTTTTTTCCAGAAAGTATAGTTCCATTACTTTATGTTGGCTGACTATGTACTACTAACTACTTTTCCATTTGATCAATATTGTCTATAAAGCACCACCTCAGTTCAGCTACTGATAGTTGCTGGAAATAAATGCTGACATATGTGACCACCTCTGACTTGTTGGAGGCTATAAGGTACCCAAAATTTTTGTTTGGTCTAAGAAAATATCTAAAAGTGAATCTAGTTCAGAAGATTCTGCAAGGAAATGACCCCAAACAGGTGTCTGTTCTCCCCCACTTAAAAAATGCCTGCCTGCATACACATAAACAATTTATACACACCACACTGTTCTAAGTGAACTGGGAACACGTTCACATGCAGCATTCTTGTGTTAGGCTGGAAGGGTGTTTGCCATGTTTTAGCAAGGCCTTAGCACATGCAACACATTAGCAATTATTACTTGGCCTCAGTGTAGAACCTCCTTGAGGGCAGAGGAGAGAAAAGAACATTAGGCATGAGCAGAGGTGCTGTGATAACTCATTATTTTCATTCCCATGAGTGCTCCTTGGTGCTCTGTCCCATTTGCGTCCCTCTGGTTACGTGCTACCTTGATAAAGGACGGTAGTTGAATACCTGTTTTCCTTTGCCCCCCTCTTGCTGCCCTGACAAACTTCCCAATGACTAAAATGAGGCCATCCAGGGGAGGAGCTCCAAAATTTTCTTCTAGTTGGTAATTCTGCTTGTCTAACAAATCAAAATTTCCTTGAACAGATTTCATGGGGGCTGCTCCATTTCGATAGGGCATTGGAAAAGCGTTTCTTCTCTTTTCTTCCTATTCCTTATCCCCTTTTTCCTTCATTCAAGGAAATAGAAAACAAAACAGAAACAAAGACCAGGGCAATACAACAATTGTCAATCTTTTCCAAAGTGCTCTATATATCACTTTAATTAAGGCAACTTTTTGAAACTCAAAAAAAAAAATCACCCTTAATTAGGATTGACTTCATCTGAGTGGAGAGCATCTGCTGAAGCAGCCCAGCCCTGTCCCCCTTGGGTCTTGGCAGCTACAGGTGAGCTGGGCCCCCTTCTCCTTTCCCACACCCCTGCTTAAGAAGTTGCCAGGGAGCTCTCAGGCAGTATCAGCAGGCAGGAAGCAGGGTGGGAGTGAGGGGGGTCTCCACCCATTAGCAGCTGCTTAAGTAGTAGGCAGGGGAACTATTCTACAGAGAACTTCAGGTCAGCAGATACTCCAAGGCAATTGACACCACATGCTACCCAGTTGTGGAATTAAATTAAAATGCTGAGGAAGGACCTGGAATGCCAATCTCCTTTTCTCCCTACCTTGTGCTTGGCACCCAAAAGAATAAAACGAGAACAGTTGGACTTGGGGGTTTTAAGGGAATTATTAGGCAACTGGGAGGAAGTGAAGGCAGCATACACCAAGGGAAGCTGTCTTCATGGAACATCATGTACCAGTGATTAAATGTCAGGACCCATCATTGTCCAAGGGGTGACGTCTATACAGGTTTAGTAACTTGCTCATTCCAATTAAACCAAAAGACAAGCTTGACAGATCATCAGAATCTTTGGGGGAAGGAGGTGGGTGGAGTGGAGAAAGGAGTGAGGTAATTTTAAAAAATGACTTCATAATTTTTTTTAAAAGGCACAATATTCTCACCTCAGTGATGTTTGCTTCAATCTTTTCCAGTATAATATGAAATAGAAGTTTTGCCAAAAGTAGGGAAAACATTTCCAAATAAGTCACTATAGATTACATTACAAATCTAAAATAAAAACAGGTAAACATGTGTTTGCCCATCAGACTTTAGTATATTTTTGTTAACACTTTCCTTGTGGAAGAAATTTGACTTTTTCTTACGCTACTTCCTTAACAATAATTTGCTACAGCTTTAACAAGTGAGTAAGAGCTGGGCTCATAATTATATATATATACATATACACCCACTATATATAAAACAATTTTTTATGTTCCCTCACCAATAGGAAAACATTAAGTGATTACCTCTGTAAATTTGTTCCGATTCGCTTGCAAGCCAACCTTTACTACCTCAAAAGGGTTAACCACGATAGCTTCTGTTAGTCCAGATCCTAATCCAGCAATGGCAAATGTCTATAAAAAATGAAATCAATCAATATTTTAAAACAAGTTATGTGTACTAGGTTAAACATCCTACTCGTTACACTCTGCAGCTGAATGTTATGTTGAGAATGAAGAAACTTACATAAATGCACCATATACCATTACTAAACAGCTTTAGTTCTTGATTAGATGCTGACAATTCATGAAGAAGAAATTACAGAAGCCACAAACCACATCCTAACAATTCAAAATAAAATGTCAAAGCCCCATCAACAACGACTTTTTCCTTAATGAAAAGAAAGGTTGTTTTAGTGATTTAAGGTGGATACTAAAACATCTGCACATGTAACAATTAAAAGAGAGTTTGGCCTGTAAAAGGAGTGCTTCATTTTTAAAACAGCTAACTTAAATCCTTATTGAGCATCTAAAAAAATTCAAGGAGCAGAATCAAAAATAAAATGTTTATAAAAAGCTGAGTTTCAGGTGACCAAACACTGCAGCTGAAAACATTTAAATGTATAGCCCTGTTGTTAGAGTCACTATTCTAGATAATTAACAAAAAATTTTTATTCATCCTTTCCCTATTTAAAAAAACAGACAACCGCCCTATTGTTCCAGCCATAGAAGCTGAGGAATAAAAGTTGAGATCAGAAATGGCTAGGTTGTTCTGAAGGCTCAGCTAAAATCTAGAACATCAAAGGATGATGTCAGGTTCTTACTTGCTCTCAATTAAGAATTTCTGCAAGAAATTAAAAAAGAACAACTTTCTAGAATTTTCCTCAAAGTAAAATGCTTAAGGGTTTTTCAGAAAATCTGTATCGAAAATAACCAGAACAGGGGCACCTGGGTGGCTCAGTCCATTGAACATCCGACTTCAGCTCAGGTCATGATCTCACAACTCTGAGTTCGAGGCCTGCAACTGGCTCTGTGCTGACAGCTCAGAGCCTGGAGCCTGCTTCGGATTCTGTGTCTCCCTCTCTGTCTGCCCCTCCCCCGCTCATGTTTTGTCTCTCTCAAAAATAAAATGTTTAAAAAATTTTTTTAAAAGTTAACCAGAACAATTAACACACACACACACACACACACACACACACACACACACACACTCGAGAAAAACAAAATGAAATAAAGCCTCAAATCTCCAAAACAGATGCTGAAAAAAAAATCCTTTAGCGCTGAAGCTCTAATTCCAGAAGAGGTGATAGTATATACAACCAAAAGAAGAAAAAAGCCAATGAAGAGCAAAGAACACATAACTCTTACCAGGGGTTTCTAATTTCTTCAAATAGGAGACCAAAAGAGAAAAGAGACAGGAATATTTCATAACCTTGGAAGAAAAGGCAAGATAGAACCAGGGAGCATCCAGAGCCAGGAGGTCTGAGTTTAGGTCCTGGTCGTGCCACTGATTGGATGTATGACCACAGCTGCCATGTACAGTAGTTTGTGCACAGAAAAAGGGGTGTGTGTGTGTGTGTGTGTGTGTGTGCGCGCGCGCGCATCTGAAATCCAGCCTGCATCCCACTTGCCAAGCTGGACCTCTGGAGAGGTATCAGTCAGGAGAAAGGGTGCCTTTTCACAACTCACACAAAGGTAACATGTGCTAGCAGCAGCTCTGTGTCTAATTCACCGAACCTTTCATAAGCCATGGTTTTCTCATCTGTAAAATGGGGACAATGCTATCTAATCTCCCTAACTCATAAGGGAATTACGAGGATCAAAACAATGTGTGAAGCCCTTTGTAAAGTGCTATACAAAAGCCATTGTTCCTGTTGCACATGAAAATGAAGAGGAAGAATGGGATAGCATACAGATTCAAGGAGAGAGGGAATAATTAATGTTTTCCTTTCATGCCCCTTCATTACGGTTTTAAACATATTTGTATAGGGTAACAGACCAAATATTTTATTTATTTATCTCAGATTTTCATCATGGAAGCCAAAACGTGTGTGTGTGTGACACACACACACACACACACACACACACACACACACACACAAATACTAGTCCCAAACTCTTCTGACTAGGAAAGCTAAAATCCAGATGTTCAGGTTTTTATTACTTACTATATGCAACCTTGCAAGTAATTCACTTTTTTGCTCTTCTATAAAACTCAGCTACACTTGCTGTCAGGACTAGTGTTCAGCAGTCCCTTGTCAAAAGAATTGATCAGCTATCAGCAGATCATGTTACTTAGATTATTCCAGAGACCAGTGGTAATAGTTGGGTTCCCAGCCCCTTAGGCTTTTCATGTGAGAGAACTAGGGGACATTTAAGGGCTGTTTAAGTGTCTAGCTATATCAAAAAGAAGCTGGAATAAATGAGTTCAAGAAAAGAGAAAAACTGCCTACAGTTTGCATGCATTCAGTTATAGTAGCTCGAGCGGCCAAATGCTTTTCTGTTTTAATTCTCAAGAGTGGAGAGAACTGCCGTCCCTCACATGGTACCAGTGCTCGACACTGGAACAGCCAGCTGGCCCTCTGGAGACCACACTTTATTGTCTTTTGCTAGGAAGTTTTTAATCCTCTCTTTACCAAGATGTTTTCGAAGTTCAGCGTGACATTAAGAGACGACAGCAAGGCATTAAAAAAAATCTTAGCTAATATTAGGACTCATTCTGCCACTTCCTCCATTCAAGGTTACTTCACAGCCAACTTGTCTAGGCAGGAGGCTGGACAAGAAGTCTCCTAACAGGATCCTTCCTAGAAAAGAGGCATGTATGGTTTTAAAAATAACAGATGCTTCTTCTTGGACAGTTTATTTGGCAGAGTAAATATTCTGAAGTGAACCTTTACAAGTTAAGTAACTGAAAAGTTGAAGCTCAGAACACTGCCTCTCTGGTTGAGTTTTGAGGTACATTTGAGAAGATAAACTGGGGGACTTTTCCAGGGGCTGGAAGGTACACTGTCAGTTAGAGGACCAATGCATATGTTGTTTTGCTTTGTTTTCCAGATTTGGTGGGAGAAAAAAATAGTGCATTTTCTCTCTCTTGGGCTCTTGTTGCACACATACTTGTAAAACCCATTTGGTCAATATAATCTGTCTTGTGAAAAGCAGCAAAGTCACCAAGAAGGAGAGGAGTGGCATGGAGAAATGTTCAAATCACCAAATGATTTTCTTGTAATAGCTGAGATGTGTCACTGTTTTTTTTAAGTTTATTTATTTATTTTGAGAGAGAAAGAGAGAGTGGGGGTGGGTTGGGCAGAGAGAGAATCCCAAGCAGGCTCCATGCTGTCAGCACAGCCCAACTTGGGACTTGATCCCACGAACCACGAGATCATGACCTGAGTTGAAACAGAGTCGGAGGCTTAATCGACTGAGCCACCCAGGCACCCCAACTGAGATGTGTCATTGTAACATCACTGTTCTCAACTACAAAAGGCCCTTCTGCATCTGACTACAGGGTGACTTGAAGTCCTATATTTATTTACTACAGCTTGAGCAAAAGCTGGAAAAGTGACCTGTTAGGAAATGTTTTAGGCATACTGACTTTTGCACAAATAGATACGTTCAGTATGTAGGTAAACATATGCATGTTTTGGCTTTAACAGAATCTTTGACAAATGTACTCTTTATTTTATATTCTTGACCATATCTCATATGAGTCCTTCCACACATATCATTGTTGTCATAAATTCATCACCGGGAACTATAAAATAGCCAAATTGTGAGTTATTAGGAAGATGGCTTTCAACAAGTAGCTGAACATTGAATAACTCGAATTCATATTTTAGTAGCTGGGCTTGGGGAATCAAAAGGGTTTTTGTTTCCAGATTTTCCTTTATGAAATAACTCACACACTTAAGTATAATAAATACTCTCACTTACCAATGCTGGTGACAGTGACACATATCCTAGCAATTTCTTGTACTGCTCGAAGGTGAAAAACTGTGAAATAAAACCAAACCCAGAGATTTATAACAATTTCCTGCAACAAACCCTTTAATTGACTCAAATTTCTTTAGTCAATCATTATATTAACCAGCATTTTAGAAAATGATAAACCATCGAACATAGTTTTTAATCTGGTCTCGGGTAGTTACTATTGAATCTTACTTTACCATTGGCATTTTCAAATGCAACTATAATAACCTACAGAAGAGCTGATGGAATCCTTTATAGCAGTAAATGAAGCATACAGCTTCCATTTACCATGACCATTTTCAGTTTCCCCAGACATCAATAGACTTCTTTTTTATGGCAGTGATTCAAAATTATAGGCATAGAGACCTGAAATCTCTGGTCTCCTATGTTTTCTCTCTGAACTGCTTTCCCAGTGAATGCCCAATTTTCTAGCCCACTTGTAAAAGACATCCACTTCTCATCTTTAACTTGAATTTATATTGCTGTGTATCTCTCTTGTTTCATGGAATGTTTAAACACTCACTGATGACGAAGACAGCATGGTAAAACAGAGAAAGACCTAACGAGGTCAGCTTGTCCATCCTGAATTAAAGCAAGACTGTCTTCAACGTGAATAAAGAAAGAGCGCTGTTTATTCCTTCCTTTAAAATTTGATGATGATGAAGATTTTGTATATTCCTTCATTAGGTAACATGTAATAGAATTTTCTCTGCAAATAAATTTCTATGGAGGCAAATCTAATCAGACTTCATACAATGTTCCCCAATACATTTCTCTCCTCTCTTTCTATACTCTGCATTTTGGGCAACGACTCTGCTTGATCATGATGTTTTGCTCCTGGGTGCTCTTTTAGGTAGCTGCCTATATCACTGATAGGGCACAATCTTAGGTCCTGTTAGGGTCTGATTTTTAAGACCCCAGAAATGGCATGGTCTCAAGTGTCTTCTACTCTATACTTTATAATCCAATAAAATGGGGGAAGGAAAAAAAGTGGAATTGGGGGTGAAATAATACTCTGTTGTCAGAAGGAGGTAGTTCCATGTAGACATGGCTCCATGAGTCGTTGGGTAGACCTAAAATCATTTTATCACTGGATAGATTTTGATCCTTTTAAAGACTCAGGAATGACTTTTGTGTCATGCTTCTATAGCTCAACTATGGATGTAGACTTTTGGAAGGAAAAGTTATTGTCTTAGGCTTTAAAGATAAGTTTTTTCCTTCATTTTTTAATGGTCATTATCATCACTATTCTTTGATAGTCACCTTGCTGGGGTTTGAGGGGAGCAGTCCTGGGACTGAAACCTGCCTATGCTACTTAGCTGTGAAAGCATGGGCAAGTCACCTGACCTTTCTAGCCTTGGAGAACACAAAACTTACCTTCTAGAGTATTCCTTAAATAATAGAATTTAAGCGGCTCCTGGGTGGTGCAGTTGGTTAAGCATCTGACTCTTGATCTTGACTCAGGTCATGATCTCGCGGTTTGTGAGTTCAGAGCCTGCTTGGGATTCTGTCTCTCCTGCTGTTTGCCCCTCCCCCACTTGTTCTCTCTCTCTCTGTCTCTCTCTCTCTCTCTCTCTCTCTCTTTCAAAATAAATAAATAAAATTAAAAAAAAATAAAATAACAGAATTTAAGTAAGGTTTTATGACATGCCTGACATGAAGAGGACTTTCAGAATATCCTAGTTTTTATTCTCTTTCTTTACTTTGACTAATAAAGAAGCCACAGATCCTTAGTATCCTTAGTTATTTGTATCACCTATGATAGCCAGCTGTGGTCCAGAAAACATGCTAAGGCCTTTGCATGTGCTACTGCATCGAACCCATACAAACCCATCAGGCAACAGGGTATAGTAAAACTATGATTCTCATTTTGTAGATACATGTCCTGCAGCTAGTGAGTGGAAGGACTGACACTCCCCTCCATAACTGCAAAGCCTGTGTATACTCTCAACCACAATACGTGCTCACTCATTGCTGAGCCGTGATTGTTGACAGTTTGGGATTCTCTGCCCTTGAGTTTTCTTGCTGTTGAGGTCTTGCCTTCCCTGACCCTAGAAGCTCACAGTCCCTCAATGCAGAAGATTTCAAACTTTTCTGACCACAATCTAGGTAAAAAGTATTTATGTAACACTAACACACATACACGCACACACACACACACACACACACACACACACACACACACGCACATGCACGTGCATGCACGAATGCAGTATACACTTACATTAACTGAAACAAAGTATTGCTATAAAACAATATTTACCCCTTCACTATGTGTAATGCACTATGTTTCTATTCTGTTTCATGAAAAAAAATTCTGGTCATGACCCATTAAATCTAGTAACCCACTAAGTTGATTTTAGGACTCATGTGTCATGGCCCACATTTGAAAACACTGAACATTGGGTTCAAGGAAGTTCTGGGATGGATGGACCTCACAAGAGGCCTCACTACCTGGTTCCCTTCCGCTGTGAGGAGGCGGTTTTGATTTTTGTCTTCCTTCCTTCCTTCCTTCCTTCCTGCCTTCCTTCCTTCCTTCCTTCCTTCCTTCCTTCCTTCCTTCCTGCCTCTTTCTCTTTCTTTCTTCTTTCTTTCTTTCTTTCTTTCTTTCTTTCTTTCTTTCTTTCTTTCTTTCTTTCTTTCTTTCTTTCCAATTTTCTGTAATTACGAAGGATTAAGGACCATATTGGGATCTCAAGGGAGAAGCCTGGGGACATGGACTTGGCCTGTCACTGTAGCAATTCTCACAGGGAATCCCAAGTCTATGTTTTGGGGCAATTTTAGGCTCTTCATTTCCCCATCTCTAAAATTGTTTTTAAAAACCAAACTACTATTAATTAGCTTATTGGTGCTCATCAGACTTTTCTGGAAACTTTCAGTGAATGCTAGGATGAAATGATTCTGGTTCCAGAGAATAAAGAAGCCCCATAGATCATAGTGATGAATTGTTAATGTACTGAATTCAAAAGTAATGAACAATATATTATCATATATTCTAATAAGCAGATAGTGCTTCAAATAAATAATACAGAATCTTAAGGAAGGAAAAGCTAAAATCTTTTAAGACAAAGTTTCAGTAATAGTAAAATTATGTAAATGTCATTACTACAGTCTGAAACCGATATTTACTAAAAAAAACATTCATTCATTCAACAAATATTTACTGAATGTCTCCCATGTTCAAAGATTAGAAGATATTATGCCAGAACTGTATTCTTAGGAACTAGGAGATTAGCTATTATTTTAATTCCTCTCTATACAACACTACTGCTTTATGGCTTTCATGATACTTCTCGGTAATTTCTCATTCACAACACTGATCAATGCATAGATGTGATAAAAGTACCCTATCATGTGAGATATGAGGTTACTCTCTAAGGATACAATTAGGGGGGTCAACATGTAATAAAGTTACCTCCCCAAAGTCATACTGAGGTGTGAATAAAGAGTTTTGAAAACATTCATATCCAATCAAGTTTTTGGGAATTCTGAATATAAAATCTGGAATCCAAATGAATTATGTCATATATAACCTATGTACTGGAATCTAGGAGTTGATAGTCTCACCTAGGGAGAGGGGCACAAGCCATACAGTCTACGGAGAAGTGTCAGGTTGTGGTTTGGCAGGGGAGGTTGGTACCATTTGCCTGGGTGACACAGCCCTCCAGCACTTTTCCCTTTGCTTTATCTCATGCTCACTAAGCAGTCTGATGACTAACCTGACCTCCCAGGTATTCTGTTCAGGGATGCAGTTCAATTACATGCAAACAGTCTGATCCACTTGGATCTTTCTTTTAACTACCTAAGCAGTGCTCAGACTAGGGCTGATTATTCCCCGCTATTGAGGCAAACCCCTTCTGAGTACTCCTCTTAATGCCCTGTGCATTTGGAGGCCCTTCAGTTTGGCTGGTGGAAACAGGTACCATTCCCAGCCCTATGTGCTTGCCAAGCACTGTTCCCCCTAATGCTCTGTACACATCTTTCCCAAGCCTTGCTAGTTTTCTTACATGCATGTACTCATCGGTTCTCACCTGAGTATCTACAGGGTCCCTCTGCAGATCATAGGAGCTCTCTCTTTTTCTGGTACTCTGTCCTGTGAACTCTAGCTGCTTTGCCCTCTCCAGCCCGTCAGCCGCGTCTCATCCCAGGGAGTACACTGGGCTCTCCTTACATCTCCCCTGCATGACCTAGGTCTGGCAAACCTCTCAAGGAGGTAAGTTGGGGCAAACCACAGAGCTCATCTCGTTTGTTTCCTGTGTCTCTGTCCTTCCTTGTCTGATGTCCAGTGTCTTGAAAATTGTGGTTTCATATATTTTGTTCATTTTTATTGTTGCTGTTTCAGGAGAGTAAAATCTGGTTTCTGTTACTCTATCTTGGCTGGAAATGGAAGTCTTGGTATTCCAGAGACTGAATAGTAGACATGGGAATTTTGGGGAATAGGACAGGAATGTCTCCTGTTATAAATCAATACACTTTTTGTTTCTGTCTATATATGTTTCATTTGTGCATCTAACATTGACTGAGTTTCCAGTATGTGTAGACACCATGGCAGGTGTAGGGATCGTGGTGAACAGCCTTCACAATTTATATTCTTTCATGAGTCTGGTTAGTATTAGGCAATCCTTGAGAGTCTGTTCATGGAAAAACGGTGTTTCTAGACTTGTGAATCTCAAGACCAGACCCTGGAACCTGGAATGTGGTGCTTCCCATGTCCGAGGGACCAGGTGGTATCTTTCCGAGGTCTTTATTTCCTTCTGCTAACTGCAATACTAATTCTGTTTTAATTTGTGAAAGGGGGAAGTTTGATTTATTTAGCATCGATGAGTCTTCTTATTTTAATGATGAATCTCATTTCAAAGAATAAAGTACAGAAAACTTAACATTATTTCTGATTATAATAATGATTGTAATTGAAGTTTCAGTACCAAGGAATACTCACATACATATATATTCACAGACCATATGTACATATACATATGTATGTGTGCATGCGTGTGTGGGTATATTTATATATATACATATATATGGTCTCTGAATATTTTTTCTGAAGTGAACTTTGATGATATACAATGAAGCAGTTTATGATGTATGAAATCATTACAATCAGATGATCACTTTTCTCACAAATTCTAAGATAAATATCTATAAAACAAATGTTTTCATGAATCGTATTGAAAAACTAGTGCTATCCATCTGGCAAAGATACACTTAACTCCAAGTTATACTTAAAAAGCCAATGCACTTACCATATGTCTCAATAATTTTAAGGTAAAATTGACTTGAAACAAGATGTCTGGGACACATATACCATATCCAGTTGCCCAAAAGTTCATCTGTTAACCATTGTTCTGGCAAGGAGCATTGCTTTTTTTTTTTTTTTTTAAGTAGAGACTAACTCAGTTTTGTAAAGCTCAACTTTTTTTTTTCTTACATAAAAGACTGTTCAACACTGATAAACTTTAATCCTCTTCAAATTTAAATTAAATTTGTCTCCAATATACAATCTTAAGGAAAAATATTCCAGGAAAAAATTTAAGTATAATTTACTTCATTTATACTGTAAAACACTGAACAAATGAATATATTATTCCATGGAGACAAAGTGACTTTCCTTTTGAAAGGAACTCCGCTCTGTTTGTTTACTTGGGCAATCTTTTATCAAGTGAAGCCATTTCATAATTCAAGTCAGCCCTCTTCTGTACTTTGGTGAACTTCTTCCAGATTCTTTACTGTGATTCAGATCCTTATAATGAAATTTGTGTTGAAGTAATAATATAAGATCACAAAAAGTACGGCAACAAAGGGGATACATTTATAGAGAAGTATGTTTTAAAGCTTTGTTTTCTAAATTCTAGACTCGAATTAAACCCTATTAAATTACTATTTTGACATAATGTAAAAGTTTGGTGTCTGCATATCTGTTATTTTCTCCTAAATGTTAACTTACCCTCTTAAGTTACTGAGTAAAAGTATATAAACTGTCCCTTGTTACCTTTCAGGAATATTGGGAATACATATTGAATGATGTATGTGAAAAAAGCTTTATGTCATTAGTTGGAAAGGAAGTCTTTCGGTCTAAGTGTATGTTATCCTTCTTATGGAAAGACAAAGCCGTATTTGGTGATGTCACTGGTCTGGGAGAGGGGGCACTGCCAGCCAGAGTCACTGTGATCAGGAATTCTATCCGAGAGAACATATATCAAAGACTGATCAGATTTAGTTCTTTCTACCCTGGGGGTCCTGCCAGATCTCCATGTTCCCATCCAGACACTGAACCAGTAAGTAGTACATAAACCTCCATAGTTATGTGGTTAAAGAATGGAAATCGGCGTAGTGGAAGTAATAATTTTGTAAAAACCAGAATAGAGAATTTTAACAGAGGAGACTGGGGTTGGGAGGCGGGGAGGAAATGAAGTTAGCATGCCAAATAAATGTGTTATACGAGAATCATGTACAAAGAAATACACTCTATTAGTTTGCTCTGTTCATAAAATGGAACTGGTTTAGGGAAAAAGGTTTTTCTACCACTCTTCCCTCCTCTCCATCTCTCTCTAATAATTATTGTTCCCAAGGAAAATTTATGAATTGCTTTGAAAAAATGTCCAAGCTATTTTGTGGCCGCTGTGGTTCAATTACATGAATTTCATTTACCACTGTAATTTTTGTATAATTTCCTCATCAGAAGGGAGTGCCTTTACCTGAAAAAAAAATCCACAAACCAATATTTGAGAGAGTGACCACGCCTAATTATAATAAAAGTTATGTTATAATTTCCACATTAAAATTTTTACCATCTTATGTTCAGTTCACGTTAATGACCCATAGTTTGTTGTGGGATCTTTTAGGGCTGAAGGTGTTACTGCAGTCTATTTTCCCTTGGTGGAAAGGTATACAGAGCTTACCTTCACTGCTCTTTTTGGTGTTTCAGCCAAGATGGGTGGCAGAATTCCCTTGTAAAAACCGAACAGCCTATTGGAGAAATAAAAGATTTTATGTAAAGGAACCAGGCAACAGGTAATTCTGCCTTTGTTTATGGACAAAACAACTAAAGTATTCCCAATTATTCAATGTAGGACACCAATCATGAAGTCCTCTCTTGTTTTAATTCTAAAGTGCAGAGATTATGAATTCTAAATTTTTTAGCACTATGAAATTCAGAAGAATAAATGATACTGAGACTGGAATCCCTAGGTGCATTGCTAAACACAACAATGAGTTGTACCTTACAGCACTTGACCTTACTCACTGTAAGCAATCTTGAATTTTTTCCCTCAATTGTATGGTAGGTAGCTGTCAACAGTTGTGCATTTTCTCCCTTTTTACCAAATGAGGTTAGAGTTATACCTGAGACCTGAGCCCACTAGACCAGAAATTCCTGAGCTACCAAGGGACACAAATCCTTAATTTTAGCTTTACTAACACAAAGGAACTAACAAGCTCTATGGCCATGGAATCTGGGCTCCCAGCCTTGTCTTGAGTTAGTCATAATTTTTTAACTTCCTTGATGGAGATAGAAGGTCAGGGACATATGTTGCTGACAGAAGAAATGTCAAACTTGCTTGCTGACATGCAGTCTTAACAGTACCCGAGATGACGCTGTTGTTGCCAATGTTGAGGGACTTGTCATATATTCAAATGTTTTTAGAAACAAACAAAAAAACAAAACCAAGAACGAGTGCCATATGCTTAATATAAGGTTCATAAAATGTCACCACTTATTTCATATTAGATTTTAAGATCCAAAATTTTCAATTTTGTCTGCCTGGAAAAAATTATATATGCCATACACTCATTTCTTTTTTTTTTTTCTGTTTTCTGTTTTCTTTTTAAGTAGGCTTCCCTCCCAACATGGGGCTTGAACTCATGACCCTAGGATCAAGAATCAGGTGCCCTACCGACTGAGCCAGCCAGGTACCCCTGCCATTTACTCACTTTAAACCTGAAATACATAAATAGAATATTCCTCATTCTTTTCTGAGATAATCAGTTTTATTTCTTTTTTAAAAAATATCTTTTAATGTTTACTCATTTTTGAGAGAGAGAGAGAGAGAGAGAGAGAGAATGAGCAGCGGAGGGGCAGAGAGAGAGGGAGACACAGAATCTGAAGCAGGCTCCAGGTTCCAGGCTGTCAGGGCAGAGCCAGAGGTGGGACTTGAACCCACAAAATCATGACCTGAGGTGAAGTTGGAGGCTTAACTGACTGAGCCGCCCAGGTGCCCTGATAATCAGTCTTCTTGATGAACCCATATATGAGTATAGAAAAGGGCAGGACTCAAGTGTGTGCATTTTAGGATGTCCATTTAACATGGATCTGGAGCTTCTCTGACCCTTCAAGCTTCACTGCAACTTTCTCTCTCTCTCTTTTTTTTCATTTTTTTAAAATGTTTTATTTATTTTTGAGACAGAGAGAGACAGAGTGTGAGCAGGGGAGGGGCAGAGAGAAAGTGAGACACAGAATCCGAAGCAGGCTCCAGGCTCCGAGCTGTCAGCACAGAGCCCGACGCGGGGCTCGAACTCACAAACTGCAAGATCATGACCTGAGCCACAGTTGGACGCTTAACCTACTGAGCCACCCAGAAGACCCTCTTTTTTTTTTTTTTAAGTTTCTTTGAGAGACACAGAGACAGCGCAAGTGGGGGAGGGGCAGAGAGAGAGGGAGAGAGAGAGAATCCCAAGCAGGCTCTGTGCTGCCAGTGTAGAGCCCCACTTGGGGCTCAAATACCCAAAACCGTGAGATCATGACCTGAAAGCAAAAACAAGAGTCTGACACTTAACCAACTGAACCACCCAGGCATCCCTCACTCCAACATTCTTACATTGGGTTCTGCTTCTAGCTGTGCTTCTGGAATAAGAAAGTTAAGAAATTATTTAGCCTAATCCACTTTGCCACCCAAACTAATGTGGTGAACTCTTGCTCTTCCTTGATTCACTGGCTTACAGAGCATACTTCAATTAGGAAAGCAAAGGGCTTGTTTTACAGCTTCTAATTGATAGCTCCTTGAGGGCTGAGTGTGCATTAGTGTGCTTACCCCCAGAGTGATGTGTATATGTAACCAGGACACAAATGTTTGTTAAGCATATGGATTTCATAAAGAGGAAGAAAGGAATCAAATGATCCCCTGATATGGGCTTACTCTACCCTCTGTTTTTTAAAAAAATGTTTATTTATTTGTTTTAGAGAGAAAGAGAGAGAGAGCATGAGTAGGAGAGGGGCAGAGAGAGAGTGTGAGAGAGAATCCTAAGCAGGTTCCATGCCTCCAGCACAGAGCCCAAAGCTGGGCTCAAACCCACAAACCATATCATGACCTGAGCCAAAATTAAGAGTCAGATGCTCAACTGACTGAGTTGCCCAGGTGCCCTGTCTAACCTCTGTTTTTGACTTAATGGATAGTGTTAGATTTATGAATAGGAAATAAAGCAGACACGTGATTTGAAGAACCATGGAAATTCATACTCCTACCTCCTTTCCATTCCAATTTCAACTACTGATGCCTGAAATTCACTTCTAAAATTTAACCATTCTTTATCATTTAAATTTCATTAGAAATTAATTATCACATAATTTTCAGCATGAGAGTGACTAAGCATAGCTTTGGTCTTCCCAGAAGGTAAATGTGATTTTCTTGAGCAGAAGTTCTATATTTCTAATGAAAGACATTAGTTCTGTTCTTTCTGTGCTGAGTTTTCCATATCTGGAAGATTATACCTGGTTTGGGGGAAAAATTAAGAACTTTTAAGTAAGTAATGCTTCCATAACTGAGTGTTCCTGTTAATAACAGAGGTACTTGAAAACCCATAGAACAGAGAACAGTTATAGGAAGAACACTTGCTCAGCCTGGAGAAGAACAATCATAGGGAGAAAGAAACATAATGAACGTGATGATCTCTTAAAAGGTGAGCATGCAGGAATGAGATTGGACTTTTCTGTTTGTTTCCAGGTGGTAGAACTAGGACCAACAGGTGGAAGCAAGAAAAGACAAATTATTGGCCCAGTAGGAGCTTAATACAAGGAAGTACTCCTAATAGTCAGAATTATCTGGACATAGAATGGTGTCTCCTGAAAAATGATGAGTTCTCCTTCATGGTATGTGGTCAGGCAGTCTGGATGGCCACTTGTAATGGATGCCAGAAATGGGATATACACAGCAACAGATGAACTTGCTCACCCTCAAGACGGGTCCACTCCAACCCTCAGATTTTGTTGTTCTAAGAAAAATAACAGGAGGATATGGGAAAGTGCTTTCCTGAAGAGAAAACTCTGCCTTACTTCAAACTTTTGCCTAAAGTAGAGCACTGCTTCTCTGAAGGAGGACAGATATCTTATAAGTAACACAGAAGGTCTTCATTTTAAAAATGATGGGAGAAAATATTAAAAAGAGGTGTAAGGCAGGAGGGAAGAGAGGCAGCTGGGAGAACCATAAGGATTTAATCCGAAAACTGCTGGGAGGTCCAGAGCCCTCTGCTTCAAGTTGGCGATGCTTCCTTGATGTGCCCTCCTTCCCTTCTCTCTGCTCAGTTCCTTTCATGTGTAATCATCCTCCACCACCCCCACCGCCTCCAGCCATCCCACCATCCTAAACTTTCTAACAGCGAATGAACAGTTTTAATGGGAAATTCTTAAGGACCATCTTTTGCTGGCAAATGGGAATTTAGATCTATTTCCTTGCACTGTTTTCACAGTATATCCATGCAATAGTGGACATCTATGGATTAGTCAGGCCGGCACCTCTTCTGCTAAGAACTGTCCTGCCCAATTTTTTTAAGACACTGGAAGCAACACATTAGTACAGTATGACACTGCTTGTAGGCAGCCATTGATTGGGCATCTCACCAATGGATCCAAATGGTATTCCATCTCTTTGCCCCCTGATCCAAGCTAGACCTAGCAGAGTTCTTCAGGATTTGGGAATTAGAACTGAACAGGTCAGTCTCGCCCTGTGTGGTTGACACTCTAAGATATAAAGATAGCATGTCGATGGTACTCATGTTTTCTGTCATTTGGAGGAGGTCAATCTGCAGTGATAAAAAAGAAGGAAGCTACTGTTTAGGGAAGCACGGAAGCAGGATGGAGAACAGAAGATCTGGTACTGTGAGTATGACCCTGCCGCCAGCAGCTCTTTTTCTTTTTTTTAAAGACTGGTTTTATTTTTTCGGGAGGGGGGAGAGGAAGAGGGGGAAAGAGAGAGAAAGGGTGAGGGAGAGAGAGAGAGAGAGCGAGAGAGAGAAAATCCCAAGCTGGCTCCACTGTCAGCACAGAGCCTGATGTGGGGTTTGATCTCACGACCCTGGGATCATGATCTGAGCTGAAATCAAGAGTCGGACGCTCAACCGACTGAGCCACCCAGGTGCCCCAAGCATTTCCTTATGCTTAGTTACATCTCAGTCCTTATTGAATACTGGCATTTCCCTTTGCTTTTCATTCTTTAAGATACCCAGTATCATTTAGAATAAATTCCTTTTTTTTTTTTTAACCTAAATTATTTTGAGTCGGGTTTATTATTTACAACCCAAAGTCCTGGATCCAGAAAGTAAGTTTCATGACCCCTACAGCCAAAGTGGCTGCTACAGCATCTCCATACCATGCATGCCCTCTCACATGAAGAGCCTTTTTGTCAGTGAAGATTGGCACATGGGCCAATCAGAAGAGTCACACCCAAAATTCAAAAAGGAGAATGTGGTAGGCAAGGGCTCAAGCTGATGAGCTACTTTTTTACTTGATTAGATAATTACTGGAAGTTTTCCTAAGGTAAGGTATGATATACAGATTCTAAGAAACAAAAAGGAATCGTAATGTTTTATGAAGGAGATAAACTTCTTTTTTTTTCTGCCAAAGAACTAATCTTTATACCCACATGTACTGTTCACTCTGCCAACTTTTTCCTGTGTTCATGTAGTTTTGGCTGCACTCTACAGAGCATGTGGCTTACCAAGACAATAACTAGGGAAGTTAGGAGATTTGTGCCACCAATAGCAACATGCTTTATCCAGCTTACTTCTCAAGAAGCAGGCTGACACATCCAGTCTCCTCCCCAGATGAAGGGAAACTGAGATTCTAATGTATATGTAGCATCAATAGCAGTCCTTTTTCCTGAACAGGTAGGAAAGCCACTATTCTGGCTTTCAGTTTTGACCAACATCAGGCCCATTGGAGAACTCTTTGGAAGAGGCATAAGAACCAATGTAAGACCTCCCATAACAAAGCAGTATGAACTGTATGGCAGCCCTCACATTTTGTTTCTCAAAGTTGTTACTTCTAAAAGTTGTGAATTTGATTTTACCTATCCTGTGTAGGAAAATGTTGACTTGTATGTTTATGGACTTTTGTTGATATTGATACAAGTAAAAACAGCCAAAATTCGTCTAAAGCTTACTATGTAGTAGCCACTCTATTAAGAATAAATGTATGTAGGCATATGGGCATATTTTAACCTCATTCAACTTTCATAACAATCCTTTGAAGGAGGTGTGATTGGTTATTTTCTTCATTTTGCAGGGGATGCCTGCTGTCACATCACTGCCAAATAGCATACAGTGACTCAAATCAAGTTCCGTTGTCCTCACAGTCCATGTCCTTGACCATGGGGCTACACTCTATTGCAGTTTTTCTTGAAGTAAATTTGTTTTTATAAACATTTTTGAAAAGTTATTTCTGTTGTAAAATGTCTTATTTTAGGAAAAATCAGTTTTTTAGTCCCATTTCCACTCAGTTCTGTTTTAAAGTAATGTGGATCACTACCTGCATAACCGATTGATTTAGGCTGAAATGCACAAGATCATTTTTTGTAAAAGCTTTTGAGTTGTCGATTAAGCATCTGCTAGTTGGACCAGATTTAGAAAAAAAAAAAAAAGTAGGCCCAAGGACGAATGTTTCTCCCCGCAGGATAAGAGGCATACCAGGATGATTCTGTCAGTGTGGGAGAAAGACAATACTTCAGTAATAGGAGAAAACATTGAAATATTAACACTATGTATTAAAGTAAAACTGTTATTATCCAAAAAGTCAGTGGGGAGCACTGGTGGTTGCTCACCCAACAGAATTCCCTTGCTGTTCCTTGGGGTGCAAGTATTCACCATCCTCTGCACTCAGGCAAGAAAGCCCTTCTGTAGTCCAGGGGTGAAGCAGAATTCTTCAAGCTAATCATGGTGGTCCCATTCCCTTGCTAGTGAATCCTGTCACATCCATGGACATATGATCCAATGCTAGCCCATGAGACCAGTGGTGGGAAGAGAGGAAATGTATGCTGGAAGTCTTGGATTTCCAGCCTAAGGAAAAAATGCACATGGAAAGACAAGTCCCTCTTCTCTCCTTGTTGTTCTAGCTGCATGAGATGCCTGTGTACTGCAGTCAAATGAGATATCATTGCCCACAAACTGAGGAAGTCAGCACAAAGTTGGAAAGGACCTGGGCCTCAATGACATTATTGGACTGTTGAATCGACCAATCCTAGGCATCTACCTCCAGATTTCTGGTCACGTGAAATTAAAAACAAATCTTGACTATCTGAACTGCTTTCAACTACATCTTCTGTTAACCTACAGCCAAAAGCATTGAGAAGAACACATACAATGTACTTTTGGTCTCCACTAGCAAATAGCCTTTGACACCCCCATATCTGAAAAAAGTCTTAAATGGTATTTCTTAAGTCATAATCATAGTGAAGGTGGTTGTTGAATGTTACGCAAAGCATTTTGAAGGAGCCTGTGAGAACCATTTTGAGAAACGGTTTTAAATTCTTTCAGGAGCCCATCAGACATTAGAACCCTATCCTATTAGGATGGTTACCTATGAGAGAACCTCATACCACACATGGAATAAGCTTGTAAGCAAATATCAGGATGGGGTTCCAGGTCTCCAAAGCCATTAATGGTGGTTCATATACTAATGAGAGTTGTTGTTCAGAAACATAACTAGACACAGAGTACTACAATATTGGATCACATTTGTTTTTCATTGTATAATCAAAACAGGCCTTGTATTACTTATATACATCTATAAAACGAAGATCAAAACTAAATTGCACGTGTTCTTCTCTCAAAGACACAGCTCATACATAGCTTATTTGAAATGCAGATTTGTGCCAAACCTCACAAAATAATTTTACCCCTCATTTCCCCCACCCCCATTTTTGAAGTGCGAAACTATTTAGCATATTGGGTGGCTCCAAGGTCGCAGACCAATCAATGAAAAGATGTTGATTGCTTGAAGCAAGGAGATGTGGAATTTCCTTTGAGTTCCAGTTTGTGTCCCCTCTTGGTGGTTCATTTGTGGCAAGTCACACCCTTGAAGAAGTCTTTCTGCTGTCTCTCATTAGTAGAGTCTAATTTTAGGTTATCTTGTTTAAGGTCCAAACTTTAGATGCCCAAACAGACTAGACAGATCCTTAATTAAACATCTTGTACCTGACAACATCTTTAGTCCATTTGGATGGCTGAAAAAAAAGTTACTGGCTCAGTCAGCCTGAAATCTGAAGACTTTGTGGTAAATAGTGGGTAGACAGGACAGTGCTTAACACTCTCAAAATTTGACTCAGGTGAAGAAACCAAAAAGGAGTGGAAATATCACATATTCTGTCTGCTCCTCCTTTTTTCCTTGAGTCACCCCCTTGTTGGTTTTGCTGTTTCTTTCTTTCTCTTTTTCTTTCTTCTTTCTTTCTTTCTTTCTTTCTTTCTTTCTTTCTTTCTTTCTTTCTTTCTTTCTTTCTTTCTTTCTTTCTTTCTTCTTTTCTAATTTAGCATGTAGAAAATGTTTGTTTGGAAGTCATTTGTACCATGCACTTGGACTGTTCCTACAGGCAGGCTGGGAAATTTCCGAAGTTGCTAGGCTAGCAAGCAGGATTTTGGTGTTAGGAAAAACAACATGGGATCTTTTCTTCTTTGTAGCTTCCAAGGAGAAATGGAGGTATGTAGCTGCTTCAAAACTGACCGTTAGAGGGAGTTAAGTCCCGTTGTCCTTCAGAAAGGCTATCCTAAAAACCCATCTGACAGATTACTGAGAAAAAAGAGTATAAGAAGACCGTGAATAAAATGTCTTCCTGCCTAAGAGAGGAAAAGATCGATGTATGAATCTGCTGCCCATGGAAACGGAGGCGTTTCCTGGTTGTCAGAGACAAAGTGCTTTGGGGTCCAAATTGCTGAGACTCATAACCAACGTCCAGCAACCAGAACACTGAAGGCCAGGATCGAGGTGCACATCACCCAAGCCTGAACAGGCCAATTGGAAATTATTTCCAAGCTCTAAAGCCATTTTCAAAGCCACCTGCAGCACACTCACACGTGGCATGAGAAGGATGCTTTCACCTGGATCCCAGTTCTTTGCCAAAAACCTGGCATTCACCAAGTGTCCAGAGCAGCAATAATAGTCACCGGTGAAGCATGAAATAGGAACAACAGGGAAACTGACACCAGATCCCCAGTTGGGGAAATTGGAAAGCATTAACACGTCTGTGTACCTAACAGAGCACAATTACTACATTTTATTTTGTTTCAACAGTCAGAACTTAAATGAACATCACCATTCAGTTCTGTTCTGGGCAATGATCCAAGCTCATCTTTGGTACAGTTGATTTTGAAGCTTTACAGTCAATCATATCTTCACAATTTGTTCTTCTTTCAGGCTTCAGGCATCCTCCTGATTTCCATTTCTTGTTTGGAAGCCTTGAGTCATCTGTTCTGGCAGCATGACCAACCCAAATCAGTCATTTTCTCCAAATTACATTGAAATAGGGATCCTGCTAGTTTGTTTTCTTCCTCCTTTCTTTCACATAATTTTCCCTTTAAGGATCTCCTAATACAAAGCTGATTGAAGGCATACAATATCCTCTTTCTTCTACTCTTGTCAAATCCAAGTTTCTTACCCACATGCTGTAGCCCTGTAATTAAAACAATGAGGGCGGCACTCAGCTCTGCGTTGTGACTGAGGGGCTTCTACTGCCTGACGGGTCGCACATCCCAGGGCAGAATTCTGGCCCTGACACTACACCTTTAGGGCAATATTCTGACGTCATTTATACTCCACAAGTCTCAGTGGTTCACAGATTCCAAATGAAAGAGTGGAGCTTCATAGCTCTGTTATTGGAATTATGTAGAATCTGCAATCTGAAGTTCACAAAATTGCATGCATCTTGGGGCCATTTTAATGTAGCAAAGGAGAGGGGGAAAACTATGGGTCCTTTAAAGGAGAGGAAAAACAGCTTAAGAAAAGACTAAGCTTGCTTTTCAAACCAGCACTTCAAGGAAGTGCAACATGACAAAGGTTTTAGCTAACATTGTAGTGAAAAACCAACGAAAGTTTTCCCTGCTTCAACTCCTATCAGGTCTTCAGGCACAAACAACACAGTTATTAGTTTTCATTACTGAGAATTAATTGAATTAAGTTTCTGCATATGGTCCTTGGATATATTTGTTACCCAAAACCATGCCACTTTCATTATATGCTGTATGGAGGAATCCTTTAAAGTTTTCCCGAACACCCGTTTTTAACTGAACTTTTAGTATGATTTTACCACGACAATTAAACTTTGTTGATATGTCTAAAATAAACTACAACTTTGATTTTCTAAGATACAGAAAATTAGCTTAGCTGTCAGTATCATTTAGGAGGTATGTCTATGGCTCGATTCCCTGGAAAGTTGGCTGGGTGCTCGATGCACTAAACATGCTGTACAGCTCAGCCCCAGGAAGGCATTAGCGTGATATAAGAACCAGAACCCTGATGGAAAACGCTAAGGAAAAAAAAAGCAGAAAAGATATTTGAGAAGTGACTGAGGTAAATAACAGGGGGAGAGTGTGGCGTTAATCGCCCCATTAACCTGTAAGTGAAGAGACTTACTTAGAACCGACTATGCAAAAAGTGTATTAATTTTCAGCGACAGCAGATTACCTGGCTTTAAAAGATGAACACATTTCCATTAGGAAGTAAGAATCATTTAGGGGCAGTCTTTCACTCATGTGGATGGCAACTATGAAGAAAAGGACAATAAATAAACAGACAGACAAAACCCCCAAAACCAACTGAAACAACACTATTTCATGGACTGGGACTGAAAGCCAGGAAAGAAGTCCTAATTGTGGAGTCAAAAGTTCCTCACTAGCCAGCTCTCTGCTAAACACGGCCCTCTGAGGGAATTTGGGAATTCTTTGCTTCATCCTACTTACCCGCATCCTCTTACCGACCCCATTTTTCTTTTACCTCCTCTGTTTCTAATTTCCATCCTTCCCATTCACGAAGTAACCATCATTCATTTATTCATTCACTCATTCATTCAATATGCTCTATTCCATGTACTAGGCTAAACACATTATTCTAGGGTCAACTGTTGATACAGTAGTCCCATTGTCCCCAAATCACTTAAGACCTCAATTTTCTTTAAAAAAATTTTTTTAAATGTTTATTTATTTTTGAGAGACAGAGAGACAGAGAATGAGTGGGGGAGGGGGAGAGAGAGAGATGGAAACACAGAATCTGAAGCAGGCTCCAGGCTCTGAGCGGTCAGCACAGGGCCGGATGTGGGGCTCGAACCCACGAACTGTGAGATCATGACCTAAGCTGAAGTCGGACACCCAACCGACTGAGCCATCTAGGTGCCCCAAGACCTTAATTTTCTCCAAGAAGTCTTTGAGATGGTAGACAATTGCCTGTTGTTGACCAGGCATGACCAAGATGTTGCCTTTAATATTTCATCATGTGCTTGGCACACAGTAACACTCAGGTAACATACATTGAATATAACTATATCCAAATAAGAACTATATATACTTAAGCATATATATATATATCTATACATATATATATATATATACATGTACTTATGTAGATCTATGTACACAGACAAGACCCAAACATGATCCGTATTAATAGTCTGAATTGCTTGTATATTTTTAACTAAATAGAGTATGCATTATTCACATGATTACCATATTTAATCCAGGTTATAAATTGCTTGACAATGGCCACTCCTGCTCTTTATCACCACCCTCTGGTATTTAGCATTAATTTGATGCTACCTGTCAGTAAAGCAATATGACATAGTGGGCAGGAGTGTGGGCTCTGGAGCCACACTCCGTGGGTTTGAATTTTGGCTCAACCATGTGTTAGCTCCTTACCCAGCACAAAAATCCATTGGCACAAAAGGTGAGCAAATTAATTCCAAAGCACTACTGCCAGAATAGAGATTTTTTTTTTTAATGTCAGCTCTCTTTACAAGTGCTTATGAAAATGAGTTGGTACCTGGTTGTAATAAGTAGACTGATTTAATAGCTTGACTGAGCAGGGCTATGTATGACCACAGCTGGGGCAGAAAGCCTCAGAATTCAGAGATGTCCTTCACAAATAGAATCTTACCTAAGTATATGACCCAGTACTTTAGGAATTCACACCCTGATGTGGAATTCTGCTACAATCAATTTATACATGTTTGAGACCAAAGGTGTTGTGCACTAAGTGCGCTGAGCAGGCTACTCCCAGAGCATAAGTCACATTTAGAAATTCATTAACTCATGGCTGCCAGTTATTACAGTAGGCTCCAAAATTAATTTGTTGAGGTGCCCCCTAGTGGTATTGGAGTTAAATGCAACTCAATAAATCTCAACCCTGGAGAACAAAGCCTTGGACCAGAGCATTTGGTAGGTTACAAATTACAATCTGATTGAACACATCTTCATTTCAATACTCTAGGCTCCAAAGGAATAGTATTATAACAGCTTGGAATTCTAATGGAATTGAGACTACTGAGGGAAATTTTAGAAACAAAAATAGCAATCATTATGCTAAATGCTTTATAATTATTATCTCATTCAATTTTTACATGAAATAGATTCTACTCTTTCCATTTCATAGACAAGGCCATAGAGAGAGACAGTAGCAACTTTCCTACTAGCCAAACAGCTGGTAAGTGGAGGAGTTGGGATAAGAACCCAAGTCTACTTGACTCCTCTGCTTCCAAGCACTATGCTTGACTCCATGTTCTTAGCTTGAGATCCAGAGTGAAGTCCACTGGGAAATGTCATTCTACCTCTGCTCTGGGGCTCCTTCAGTGACTATGTCTTTATTGTGCAGAAACCAGTCTCTGCTTGGTTTCTGGGAGAGACTAAAATGCTGGTTTTTAAGAGGGGGAACAGCTGAGCCAGGGTTCATAGTCCCCTTTGATGTAGTCCCTTACACCAGTTTTTTTTTTTGTTTATTTATTTATTTTGAGGGAGAGAAAGAGACAGAGTGTGCGTGTGTGTGTGTGTGTGTGTGTGTGTGTGTGTGTACGTGCGTGCACGCATGGGTGCATGGGGGAGGGAGGGGCAGGGAGACATGGAGGGAGAGAGAGAATCCCAAGCAGGCTCTGTGCTATGAGTGCAGAGCCCCACATGGGGCTCAATCCCACGAATCGTGAGATCGTAACCTGAGCCAAAATCAAGAGTCAGACGCTTAACCGACTGAGCCATTCAGGTGCCCACCCACTTACACCAGTTTTTTAAGTGCCCGAATTCTTATTTAACTTATGAAAACACAAGTTAAATGCACAGTCACTGAGCTTTCTGCATGTAATAAGTAAAAGTCCATATGTACTTTACGGACTTATGGATGTGCACAGTCTCCCAGTAACTTTGAAAAAATTTTCCTTCATATTACATTATTGCCAGTGAGTCATTAGGAGTTAACTTTTTCCTAACTCCCGCAATCAATGTCCTAGGAAACTAGAGTTGGATAAGTTACACAGAACTCAAGACATTTTCAAAAACAATGCAGAAGACAATCCTAGGACTTAGTTTCTAGACCTTGTCTACCTCTTCCTGGTGATTTCATCCAGTCCTATTCATTTAATTATCACCCCTATGTAGATAACAGTCATACATCTGCATTCATCTAGTCATCTGCTCAACATCTCCACTTGGATATCTAAATGGGATGTCAAAATTAGCACATTCAACATGAATTCCTGATTCTTCCTCACACACTTGCTCCATCCACAATATTCTCCAGATCAGTCAACAATAGCAACTCTTTCCAGTCACTCAGGTCAGAAACTGAAAGCCTATACTTGAGTTCTTGCTTACTCTTATTCATCTCTATTTTTCCGGTGCAAGCCCTGATCATATCTCACTCGAGCCATAATGATAGCCTCCTAACTAGTTTCCCTATACTCTATTCTCAAAGCAGTAACAGAATAATCCTATTAAAATAGAAGGTAGATTGCATCACTCCTCTGTTCCCAGCTTTCCAATGTCCTTCCATCTCCCTCAGAGCAAAACCAAAGTCCCTTCAAAGGCCCCAGGCAATCTGCTTCTACCATACTGCATTATACATTCCACTTCATCTTTGATTCACTCCCCTCCAGCCCCACTGACCCGCTTTGTTCCTTGGATCGGCACACTTCTACCACAGGGCCTTTGCAGTTGGTGCATCTTGTCTGGATCCTTTCCCTACATATCCCCATGGCTCACTACTCATCTTCTTAAATTCTGTACCAAATTACCTTCTCAGTGAAGCTTGATCTTACTTCTCTTCTCTTTAGAATCACAACAACTTCACTTGAACACTGCCTATCCTTTCTGCCTGCTTTCTTTTTCTTGATAAAGCTATCCCCTTCAAACATGCTTTATGGTTTATCTGCTTGCTTTATTTATTCTCAGTTGCTCTCACTAGGATGTAAGCTTCATGAGGAAAGGGCAGGGGCTTTTGTTTATTTTATTTGCTTACATACCCCTGGGGCTAAATATAGGATCTGACATATAATAGGTGCTCAGTAAATATTTGTTGAACTAAAGAACAAATGCATTGTATTCCCACTGACTTGGTCTGGCAGTGTTATGAATAGAAGCTTGTATCTGGTATTTTGAACTATTCCAAGATCAATCTCTTTCACTTTCCTACCAAATGTCAATTCTTCCTGGTTTCTTTGGAACTGCCTAGACTTTACCAAAATGGCTATCAATGAGGAAAATTTTGGGCACTTGATCTACAGAATATGAGCAGAATTTAGGAAATGGCAGCTGAAGAGACCAAGGCTTCATGTGAGTTATTATGCCTCATCAGCTACCAAATCATGGTTGCAAACTTCATTTCTACCTACCCAATAGGCTCCATCATTCTCCATGCTGTCAGAACCTAATTCTAGTGTTCACACCCTTAAGGTCATGTGCTCAGGGAAGTAGAACTCTTCACCAGCCCTGGCACGACTGATTGAATCACCTGGTCTTATTCTCCTAGCCTGTAATTGCATGAGATGTGAGTAGCAACTTAATTCTAACCAATGCGACTTGAGGGGGATTTTGAGAGAGGTATTTTCCCCCTTCCTAAAAAACAGGATCCTGGTGTCTTACCTCCAGACATTTGGATTTGGTAGGTCTGAGTGGATGTTCAATAACATGCATTTTTATTACTGCCACTAATTCTCATGCAGAAGGTCCAGGAACTATGCATTGAAAAACAGGGGGAAAAACCCCAAACCTTCTTTATCAAGTTAATGACTTAGGGCTGCTCTTACCTAGATGTCTATCTGTTAGGAATCAGGCCAGAGTACTCAGTACCATTTGATTGGGTAGTTCTCTAGAAATTTCATAAAATCGTCCTCGCTTTCTTCCATTTTCTAGTCTAGTGTACTCGCTTTTTTTTCAGTGAAAAACTGCTAATTACAAGTGTGCTCCATGCCTCTGACATGACCGTCTCTGGCCTTTGAGACCAGGAAGCTATACAGATTCTTATAATCAGTTACTGCTGAATAGAATATCAGGTCGCATCCCCCAATACCCACTGGTTGCTCGGCTCGGCTGAAGGCTACTTCTTGGTTTGCTCCTCAGTTTATTTAGGAACAACACTGAGACACAACAGAAACAGATTATTAGCTTGCCCACATCTTTTCAAAAGAAATTAATATTTCATTCCACCTCTGTCTATTAAGACTAGCAGAAATCGTGGTTGGCAGAAAGCACACTTTCACTGTTTAAACACTAGAACAGAATTTAAATGAGGGTACTTTTCTCTCATTCTGCTAACAGTCGTGCACTTTGCAGAACAGGTACAGCAGGAAGCAGGCCCTGCTTTAAAGCAAGCAGAGCAGGACCACACCTACGGCTGTTTGAGCTGCAGAATGTAGGAAAACACTTTCCTTCTGCTCTATGGAATGAACGAAAAAAGCACTCATGCTTCTCCGGGGTTCTGCAGGTGATTGATTTTTAGAGAAGCAACATTGCACGGGGAGTGTGGTTACAGATTTGGCTTCCAAATTGATTACTTATTTGAAGAAAAAAGACCTATGAATTACCCACTCATCTTGGTGTTTATACTTCCCACCAACGCTACTCTCTGGGGCTATGTCCTAAGGAGTTTCAAGTCCCTCACATACAGTCTTTATCTTTAGTTACCAATGAGTTACCATTTTCAGGACCATTCACTTATTTATCAGCAAGTATTTATCGAGCACCTACTATATGTCTGGTACTAATTACCAACAATACATGCAATTTGGACATTGAAATAGCAAACACGCTACAATTTTGTTAATTATTACATCTGCAAGCTAGAATGATCCAGCTACAATATTTTATTTTACTTAATTAATTTATTTTTAAAAAGTTTTTGATGTTTACTTATTTTTGAGAGAAAGAGGCAGAATGTGAACGAGGGAAGGATGAAGACAGAGACACAAAGAATCTGAAGCAGGCCCCAGGCCCTGAGCTGTCAGCACAGAGCCCAATGCGGGGATTGAACCCATGAACTATGAGATCACAACCTAACCCAAAGTTGGACACTCAACTGACAGAGCCACCCAGGCCCCCACCTTTTAAAAAATTTTTTTAATCACAATATTTAAAAAAATTTTTTTTGTTAATTTTTATTTTTGAGAGGCAGAACATGAGCAGGGGAGGGGTAGACAGAAAGGGAGACACAGAATCTGAAGCAGGCTCCAGGATCCAAACTGTCAGCACAGAGCCCGACACGGGACTTGAACTCACAAACAGTGAGATCATGACCTGAGCTGAAGTTGGACACTCAACCGACTGAGTCACCCAGGCGCCCCGGGCCACAATATTTTATGAATCTATGTAGTTTGTCTATGAGGCAGGAAAAGCCCAAGTATATTTTTCTCTCGTTTTCCAAGAGCACTAAGTAGTGGAAAGGTTATATTTATTTATTACCCCAGGCAAAAAAAAAAAAAAAAAAATTGAGTGCCTGAAGATTAATTCGGATTCCATATTTGGACTTTGAATTTTTCTCTCCAGTAAATTCATTCATTCATTCATTCATTCAACAAGTGATTGATGTCTGCTATGTGCCAGTCATGGCTCTCTGGGTTAGAGATAAGACAATGAACAGGTCGGATGTATTTCCCCTAGTCACAGAGCCTATATCCTGTTTGGGGAGCCAGACAATGAACAGGCATCAAATAAATGAATAAAATGATGTCAGGTCAGTATTACTAATCATTAGGGAAATGCAAATTAAAAATGTTGAGATGCCACTTCACACCTATGAGGATGGTTATTATCAAAAAAACCCAATAGCCTAGAGGCGCCTGGGTGGCTCAGTTGGTGACGTATCTGACTCTCGGCTCAGGTCATGATCTCATGGTTTGTGAGATCAAGCCCCATGTGAGGCTCTGTGCTGACAGCGTAGAGCCTGGTTGGGATTCTCTCTCTCCCTCTGTCTCTGCCCTTCCCCCACTCATGCACATGTGCACAATCTCGCTCTCTCTCAAAAATAAATGAATAAACTTAAAAAAAAAACCCAAAGCCAAAACAACAAGTGTTAGGGAGGATGTGGAGTAGGTGGAATCCTTGTGCACTGCTGATGGGAATGTAAAATAATGCAGCTTCTATGGAAAACAGTATGGCGGCTCCTCAAAAAACTAAACACAGATCTGCTATATGATCTAGCAATTCCACCTCTGGATATATACCCCAAAGAATTGAAAGCAGATATTGGTACACCAGTGTTCATAGCAGCATTATTCAAAATAGCCCAAAGGAGAAAATAACCCAAATATCTATCAACAGATAAATGGATAAACAAAATGTGGTACATATGCATAAAGAAATGTTACTCCGTCTTAAAAAGGAAGGAAATTATGACACATGTGACAACATGGATAAATCTTGAAGACATTATTGTGCTAAGTGAAGTAAACCAGGAGCAAAAGGACAAATATTATATGATTCTACTTATATGAGATACTCAGAGTAATAAAATTCATAGAGACAGAAAGTAGAAGGGTGACTGTCAGGGGCTGTGGGAGGGGGCATGGGGAGTTAGTATTTAATAAGTATGGAGTTTCATTTTTGCAACATGGGAAGAGTTCCGGAGACGGATGGTGGAGATGATTGCACAACAATGTGAATATACTGAATGCCACTGAATGGTACACTAAAACATGGTTAAAGTGGTGAATTTTATGTTGCGTCTATTTTGCCACAATACAAAAAATTATGCCAAAGAGTGCAAAGTTATAAAGAAACTTAAGCAGAGGGTAACTGGTTGTTATGAGGGATGGGAGGAGGCTACTAATTCTGATTGGATAGCCAGAGAAGGCCTCAGCGGAAAGATACGTGCTGAGCTGACGACTTGTGTTTAAAAGAGGCACAATCTATTGGAATGGGAAAGAAAATTTAGAAATGGAGAGCTTTAGGAAAAAATTACAAGAGAGAATCCAAGGCAGTAGTTTATAAGCTTTAGCTTTGGTCTTTACATAAGGAGGATGGAGAAACCATGATTTCCAAGATAGTCTCTTGGGATGTTCTAAACACTAATTTTAAAATTAGTTCATGCACTTCAGATTCATTCTTTTTCCTACAGGGAACTTAATGCATAGTAGTTGCTTACTGTATTGAAGATTTAAAACCAAATCATTTGGTAAGACCAACCAGAAGCAAAGCCTATATTAAATATAGAATTATAGATCCACAACATCTTTGGACTAAGAAGGGCCATTTAAGGTCCTTAGTCCTCTCTTCTGAAACTTGATTTCTCTTTACAATGTCCCTGCCATGACATCACCCTGCTTCTGCTCAGGCGCCTATATGCTGAGACCGCCCACATCCTTTCCGAGTGCCCCTCTGACTGGATAACTTCGCCGCTGAAGAAAGAGACCCTCCTGCCTTGAGCCTAGTTCTGTTTTCAGGTGACTTTTGTTTGATTCTACTCACTAGGTGTGATGGTTAATTTTATGAGTCAACTTGACTGGGACATGAATTTGGTTAAACATTATTCGGGGTGTTGCTGTGGGGATGTTTTTGGATGATATCAACATTTAAATCAGAAGACCATGTAAAGCACATTGCCCTTCATAATGTTTGTGGGCATTATCCAATCAGTTGCAGGTCTGAATTGAACTAAAGGGTGACCTTCCCCCAGTAGAATTCTCCTGTCTGATGGCCTTTGAACTGGAACATCAGTTCTTCCTGGTTCCAGATTTTGGACCTGAGGTGAGACAGTGGCTCTGCAGGTTTTGCATTTGCCAGCCTTCTTAATCTCATGAGCCCATTCTTTATTAGATATGTATGTGTGTATGTATGTATCCTATTCTTTCCGTTTCTCTGGAGAACCAGGCTAATACACCAGGAAGTACAGAATAAGTCTAATTCCAGTCCCCTTTAAGGAACTGAAAAATATTTGAAGATGGTTACTGAGCACCCTAATGCCTCTCCTCTATAAGTTAAACACCTCAGCTCTTCATATGACAGGGCCTCAATCTCTCATCATTTGGCCTTGGAGTCCCTGGACCAAAATCCACACTTAGTATGTGCTGATTTGGGCACAGTAGAGCAAGACCACTGCCTTTTTCTTCTAAATGTTATACTTCTATTCGTGTGCCTCAAGGCCAATTTAGCTTTATTTCATTTACACTATTCTGTTGTGTGTATGTGTAACACACATGCAACTATATACAACCTGCTGCTGTAAACCTATGACTCTTCTACTTCTTTAAGGCTATGATGGAAGGGAAGAGGATGGGTGGGGGTAAATATGCTCCAAGTACATTACAGGGGAGGGAAAGAAGATTTAATGAGGGTTGCTTAACATACATAATCTTATTTCATCTTTATTTACAGATGTGGGAACAAAGACTCTTAGAGCCTATATAACTTATCCATATCGACATAGTTAAGCAGTAATTGGGATGGGACTGAAGCCCAGTTGTCTCTGATCTTGAAGCTTGTGGTCTATCCACAGCCCCACACCACATAGCATACACACTGTAGGCATTTAAAATAATTTCCAGAATAATATAAAGTGAGAGAAAGATAATGCCCAAGAGGAAAAAAAGGGAGAAAACTATTATTATAAGGAAAAACCAAATTTAATATCAAAGACATTATTACTTCACCCTCTTGTCTTTTTATGCCTTGCTACAGAATTCAGGAATTCTCATAGACAAAATTTTTTTACCAGCAATAACAGAGTGTGTGGCAAAGAAGGAATAAGTATATGTTTTTCAGGTGTACTAAGGAGTGAGGAAATGGAATTTAAAAAAGAAAACAATACACACTCAGTAATCAGAACTGTTAATTTACATTTAGTCTTAACCCTTGACAATTGTGGTCCAAATCATACCCCCATTTATATTAAATAATAATGAAAGGGGGAAATCTGTTATTTGACCACAGTTTAGAAAAACTGGACACCAAACAGTTTTCATCCGGCCATAGGTATAGAGGTTCTTTATTCATTGAAGAAAGCAACAATGTGATACCTAAGAAAAATCTGCATTACCACCCACCGTGAAAGACCAACACGGTATTCACAAAGTGGGCATTTTGCACATAGAACAATCCCATGAACCACTAATGTGTGCACACACATAAGCACACTTGCACACATGGTGGTTCTTCCCCCTCCATCTCTGTCAGTGCCCTGTGGTGGTGGTCATTGATCCCACATGGGTCTTGGCAACATTTATCTGTTCTACAGAGCCACCAGCTGATGTTGCTGGTGATGAGCTCAGAGCTGTCTCTCTCCTCCTCGAGGCTGAGCAGATTCTGTGTAGAGGACTGGCATTTCTACCAGGACTGCAAATGAGAGCCTGGGATTCAGGACTGAAAGTGGATTTCCTGCACAGCTGAGCCAAGTGCTTCCAACCATCCAGCCAGATGTTTCTCTATATGGTCCTGGCAGTCATAGCTTGGGATAGAGCCAGAATTTGGCCTGATTTCTATACTGAAAAGCTTGATGGAATGCTGGGGTGGTGCCATCCCATAATAAAAGAGGTGGTCTCTCACACTGGCACACTACTCCCATTTGCCTTGGGAGTCCCTCCAAAGGGAAGAGTAAAAGTAGGTGTGTCCATCCAATCCTTGCCAGGGCTTGGGTGGAGGAGGGGAGGGTGCAGGCCAAGGGAAGGTGGATGGAGAAGAAAGGTTCTGAGTGATTGGAAGTTTGTGCCAGATGGAGCTGGAAGACGGTGCTCTGTGCTTCCCTCTGCACATGTGTGGCCACCAGGGGATTGCCTGGCTATGCACACTGCTTCACATCTGTCAGCTAAATCAAAGTTGCATAATTGAAGATGCAAAGCGAGAAACATTACGTGGTTCACAAGGCTCCCCAGAGGATTTGGGATCTGTAATCCAGTGAGGAGATTTTAATGAGACATGAGCCTAGTACACTCATCTGTGAGAGAGGATCTTATTCCAGCTGTGTTCAAGGATGTGGAAAACTTTTTTTGCAGGATACGAGCAGTCTTTCTCAACTGGTCACTGCCTGCCCATTTCTCTTGGCACCCTTTGGCCTTTCTCCCAAAGAAATGCTTATTTTTGAAGCTTGGGCTATTCTCAGCATGAGGAAGGCACAAGAGGCGCTGTGACTGAGGCTTTAGAACAAATGGGTCAAGGAAGGATATGCTAGCTAAAACCGTTAGCCTGGTATAATTTCTTACAACCAAGTTTAAACATTTTCAAATGTTTAATCATAAAAGTAACACATATCCAAGGTAAAAAATTCAAACAATACATAAGGATGGAAAATATGAAGCAAAAGTGTTTATAGGATTCTTTGCTTATGTTCCTAGAATAGTACTTCTCAAATGTTCTGTAGTAAAGGAATAATTTTTCCTTATTTTCAATCCTCACAAACTGATACTTTTGTAAAATACCATAAAAATGGATTACCAGAACAATTACAAAAAAGGACCAAAGGTATGCAGAATACCAACCCATTAAAAAAAATTTAAGTTCAACAGATCACACACTTGTGGAATATCAAATTGCTATAAATATTTCTAAACACACTCAATTTCTGTACTTACTGTGGCCCACACTTTGACCATTCATTTTCTTCTGGAGATTCTCAAAAATTTCTATACATATCAAACATATGAACATCCAGATAATTTTTTTAAACATAAGAGGAACTGTACTATATGTATTGGTCTATAAGTTTACTTTTAACTTAATATATTTTCACATATTTCATATTAGCCTTTAAAGATCGACATCATGCTTTTTTTGTGTGTGGCTGTCCAGCTTTCCATAGTATGAATATACTGCATTAAAAAAACAAAACAAAACTGGTCTCAACATTTATGGGTCTGCAGATGGTTTCTAGACTTTACCTATAGTCAAAATTTGATGGCGTGACCTCCATAAGCAGACTGTTATTAATTCTATATGCATTTTGATGCCAAAGTCACAACTAGCACTTGTTAGAATTACGGCTTTGTGAGCAAAAGCAAAATATCTTGCAGTCCAAAGGTTCTCGTCCTTCAAACTAGCTTGTTGACCATTCTGAAAGTTGTCAGTGGTGAAGCAATTGGGCTAGGCATTTGTCACCACACACAGTACAAGGCACACCACCCTCCTCCCATGGAGAAGGCTGGGTGTCCACTGCAAGGTGGTTGGGATGGATACTGTAATGACAGGCTTTGCCTTTCTCATTAGCACAACAATGGATGCAGGCTGCCTTGGGGGTCCCACACACCACAGCCATTCTACGGTGAGCTCTTATCTTACTGACTCCAAACTTACCAAAGACCTTGCACGAAGGAAAGGTCAGCCCGGTGACTAACCTCAGCTCAGTGCCCAATTCCTCTCTTACAGTATTTTTGAAGAAGTAAATATGGGGCTCTACGTGATTATCTGAGTGATTTTTCACATTACTGTTAGGGCCTTAAGTGGCCCATTGTGGAAGCAGTTAGCTTTGTATGTGTAAACTACACTCCCAGTCAGGCAGGTCCAGTCAGGATGAACCTGAGCAATTGGCCCCGGCAGTCTTGCTTCAGGCACAGGGCATGACCCAGGGAGAGGGGCGGAGTATTTCCGATGTTTGTATTTCAGGTGTCTCTAAAGCAGATAATTGTGTCAGGTCTCTGGGCATGTATGGAGATACCGGAAAGGATTCTGTGTTGAAGACAAAATGCTCAAGCAGAAAGACCAGTTTTCCTTTCTACTGGGTTAGCCAGGCCAAAAGAAGAAGGAGGTTCTAGGTTTGTACTATGAAGTTCATCAACTTGGGTTTGGTTAGCCCGGATGGAGGGAAACCAGCAGTAACTCTCCTCTGCATTTTCAGCTGAGAAGAGAAACAATCTTAGATACCCTTGAAGGCTTATAAGGACCTGAAGATCTCCTGTGGGAGCATTAGTCACATACTGATACCCAGTGAGGGAACCTAATTCTTTGGTCTTGCTAGAACTTCAAGTGGTCCTGAAGAGAGTAGCCCTGAGTAGAAGCATCCAGGCTAACAACCAAGCTGGAATTACATGGAGAATGACTGAGCTTCGGCAAAGGCGGATTCAGTTTGGCTTCTGGGATGTGCATTATCCATGTAAAAGGAGGCTCAGCAGAGGTCTGACAAACAACATGGAGATGAGTGGGCATTTTCATTATCCATCTCATGCTCGGATTGGGCTTTGACATGGTGTCCTGAGTCCTAGGCATGGTCCACGCAAGGACAGAACTCGGGGCATGGTATTTCATCAGCGACCTACTAGCCCCTGATGGGCAGCTCCTACAGGATTTAAACAAAACAAAACAAAAACCTGCAGAGAGTTCTTTCAGAGGAAACCTGCCCCAGCAGGCCTGCCTTACACATCCCTTCAGAAATGTTTTCTTTTTCTTCTGAATATGCTTTTCTGAGTGGGCGCCCTTCCTACTGTCAGACTCTTTTGTGTGAAAGCAAAGTTGCCATCCCAATCTGGGGGAAATTCTTAAATGTTGTATCTAGTTTCCATCTCAGAAAATCAGGAGACCCTTTCCCTGTAAACATCATCTCTGTTTCAAAGTTCTTCGAGGGACATTTTGTTGGGCTGACATGGAAATGCTTACCCTTGTCCTCAAACTCCCTGATTTTACAAACTCCGCAGACAGGCTCTAAACGTTTTGTGTTGCTGAGACAATCCCTTGGTTACAGGTGAGCCCTCACAGCCCTCATGTTCTCTCCCTGCTGCTTGGCCTGAAAAGACCTCCCTTATGTCCTACAGAGGAGACGATCATGCCCCCAAAGAGTCAAGACCAGGATCACAGAATAATTCAGTTAATATGGGCAGAAAAAGATTGCCCACTTCCCCTCACAGCACACAACTCTCATTTCCAGATGATAATGACTAAAGCAGTTACGAAAATAAACTGCTAAGTCCCTGGGCAATTTTTTTCCTCACGTCCTCTGAGTAAGCGATTCAGTGTATGTCTTCCCGCACATGTGTTCTCTCTGGGTGAGTGAGGCGAGGACCTGGCTGTTCTCTGGCCGCCCCTCAATGACTTGCAGACACTACAATTGCAGGGGCAATCGCCTTCCCTGTGACAGAGCATTTGCACTGCTTTGTTCTTCATCATCACAGGCCGTGGCAAAGCCAACCCACATCACATCTTACCAGGCGTGACTAAATAACTACTATGACATTACTGCCATGTTGATGGCACCGTCTTATGGAGGCAAGGAAAAGCTTGGTCCCTACCAACCAGGCCCTCTCAAAGATAGTGGGAGTGAAAAACTGAAACACAAAACAAAGCACCATGCCCTGCCTGTCACAGGGAAGGAACATCCACCAGCACCCTGGCACATGCAGAGTCTATCTAAGCACCCAAGACTTTTCTGGGTGGAAAAGTCTGGGTGGACTTTTCTGGGTGGAGTCTTGGACAGAGATGTCCAAGAACAAAAAAGCTATCTCGTACTTAATTTTTGAGAATGTGTTCACCTCCCTCATTCATTTCCACATCTGCTGATGACCTAGAATGTCAGCGACTCTGTTTAGGAGGATACCCTTCATGAGAATGCCTGGCTCCTTCCTAAAGAGAGAGGAAAACAGGAAGGGAAGAAAGGCGATCACAAGAGACGAGAAGAGAAGAAAGGGAAAGAGCAATGGGGAAAGCAAGGAAAAATAAAAGGAAAGGGGTATCCCATGGTTTCTGCCTCATTATTTTTTTTCATTCTTGCCAAAGTTGCTGGCAGATTCTTAGAGACTACAAAGCCTGTTCCTTGAAAACCAACTGGTTGTCTAGACCAGGCTTAAAGGCATCTCTTTAATTACACCCACAGAGATGTTCTTCTTTCCTTTCATCTCAGGCCTTGCAGGGCTCAGCTCTGGCCCTCACCATTATCTCCTGAAAGGTTATACGTGCTACATCACCATTCAGTTTGTGCATCCAAACAGAAGCCTTGAAGCGTTTTTCCCTTGCTTAGGTTGGCACGGCCAGCCTGTGGGGGTGTGACTTTGCTACTCTCTCGTCCGTTTTTGTTTTCCTTGAGCACATATCGCATTAGTGTCCTGCTCTGTGCCAGATGTGTTCCTCACTGTAGCCTTCACGTCAGACAACTCCCTTGAACGGGCCGTAACTATGCTCCTCTCTCCCAAAAGATGCAAACCAGGAAAATATTTGCTACTTTCTACAGAGTTGGCTCATTTTAAAGCTGACGCAACCAAGGTGCAGAGCCTGAGAAAGAGCAGTTTTAAATGATTTGCAACAATCACTGGAAGTCAGTTAATCTGGGCAAATTTTCATGGAGGATCATAAACTGCACTTTGTATATAAAATAACAAACCAATAGTCTTAACTGACTTCTCAGAGGCCACACAGCAAGCTGGAAAAGAGCCAATTTAAGAGCTCAGTTTGTGAATCACTATTCTCCTGACATTTAGATACATTTGCATAGGAACAAGTTAAGAATTAACATGGGGTTGGTCTGGATAATAAAAAAAACGACACACAAAAATGTGGACCAGTATGGCATTTAGAAAAGTTTGATCAAATTATCAAATCAATTACAAAGGTATGTAAAATGATGCAAAATAGACTGAGTGACTTCAAAAACATAGTTAACTCTGGTTATTAGGTCGAGTTATTCACCTTGTATGATACGGGCAATATCTGAGGTGAATTTTATTTTTGTTCTTTTTTCTCTCCTGCTGCCAGATTTCTGTTTACATTACTGCTTAAGAGTGGGCTATAGACAAGTGAGGAGAAAATGTATAGTTCAAATATGCTCATTTTTATCAAGTCCAATCTTTCAAAATACAGGGAATCATGAGGGATTATAGATTTCAATTGCTATATTTGCATATGTAAGAAGGTACCATGCAGCAGTAACCTTAGTGAAGACAATATCACCAATTCTAGATAGACTTCTTTTTTTAATGCTTATTTTTGAGAATGAGAGTGAGAGAGAGAGAGAGCACACATGCACAAACAGAGGAAGGGCAGAGAGAGAGGGAGACAGAATCCCAAGCAGGCTCTATGCCATCAGCACAGAGCCTGCCATGGGGCTTGAATTCACAAACCGTTAGATCATAACCTGAATGGAGATCAACAGCCAGATGCTTAACTGACTAAGCCACTGAGGCGCCCCTCTAGTTAGACTGCTTACAGAACTGAGGTGCTCTCTCCTCTAGTGGTCATCCAGAATAGACCTGTCATGTATTCAGAAGACTTTAATCTCAACAGCAAAAATGATCATCACATCAATACCAATCCATATTGGGGAGCTTGTTACATATCCAGCACTGAGTTAGTTATTTTATACACATTATTTCATCTAATTCTGATAATCCTGAGGTAGATTTTCTAATTCCATTTTTTCTCACATCAGAAAACTGAGCTCAGTAACAGAGCCAGCAGAAGAGAGAGACAGCTCTGGGTCTTGGTACTGCCTTTCATTGAGATTGCTGGCCTGGCCTAACCCTCAATGGAAGCCAGGTCTGGCTCTTGGGCAAGGCAGCTGGGAGATTTATTCAGAGTCACATAGATGGCAACAATTTGAAACCGAATGTGTAACAGCAGATTTATGGGGAGTATTTATAGAGTTGAGACTTCCCTGAATATTGCAAATTTATCTGAATTTGAAAATATACACTGTAATCAATTCTATACCATGTGGTTATCAAGTATTTAAATCTGGAATTGAATGCTAGTTCAAATCCAGGCTCTGCCACTTAGTGGCTGTGTAACCCTGGGCATGGATCTCTCTAAGCTTTAGATTCTTCACTTGTAAAATGGGATGTTATGCTGGTCCCTTTGATCTGGTATGGAGATTGAGATGATGTTTGTAAAGAGCTTACATCTGTGTCTGGTGCATACATAGTAAGCCCTCAATAAACGTTAGTATTATCGCACCTCTGCGGCACAATCTAGAACTGATGAATATGCTGTAGAATGAATCCAACACACTTACTCAGATAATTTAGCAAAAAAAATAGGCCCATTACCTAAATTATATAGACCCTGGTAGTTATGTGGAGGCATGAGTTTATGACTACTGTGAGAAGGTAAACATCAGGTCATGATTATCTTCCCATAGTTCAAAGAACCTGCATTAAAGCATGCAAAGCAAAGAGATGAGGTCTCAGAATTTCAAAAAGTAACACTGCAATATTGTAAAACAAGTGAAACCTGCTAATTAAGTTATATTCAATGTAGACTTCCAAACACCCAATAAAAATGGATACACTCAGGGCTCCTGCATGGCTCAGTCCACTGAGCATCTGACTTTTAATTTAGGCTCAGGTCATGATCTCACAGTTCTTGAGACAAGGTCCAAGTCAGCCTCTGTGCTGACAGCACAGAGTCTGCTTGGGATTCTCTCCCTCCCTCTCTCTCTCTCTGCCCTCCTCTCCTGCTCGCACTCTCTTGGGCTCTCTCTCTCTCTCTCTCTCTCTCTTTCTCAAAAATAAATAAATAAAAAACTAAAAAAAAAATGGATACACTGATTCTGGTATGGGATTGAATAGTACCACTGAGGCCCAGACTTAGGTTTTTCTCTGGAAGGAATTAGGACAGAGAGAACACTCATTTGTTTATTTGCTCATTCACTCAATCACTCTCTTGTTCATGTGATAAATATTTATGGAGTGTTGCTAAGCTGTGTTTGGGTGGTGCTGAAGATACTGGGGTGAATCACACGAGTTTTGCCCTGTCCTTACGGAGTTTACAGTCCACTGGGGAGAGAGAGGATATTACACTAATAGAAAACAACTAATGAATGCAAAGGTGATGAATGCTTTCAATGAGAGCTATGTGTCTTTTAGTCACTCCACCACTGGAGATGAGATCAGGAAGAACCTTGAGCTGCTTGGGCTGGAGAAGAAATGCTTGCTGGACTGCCTCAGGTATTTGGGTGGGGATGTTGGGCTTGAAACAGATGTTCACTGCTGGGGTGGGGTCCCTGCTTGATTTGAAGAGGTACTCACATAGGAGCAAGACACATTAGGGCACAGTGAGAAGACCAGAAAAAGCAGTCCTGTCAAATCCATTACCCCAGACACTGGGTAGCCCTCCCAGGACAAAATGCATCCCAAGGGAGGAGCCACCTAGGCACCTTTACTTGTTCTAGTAACGATGCCTCAGCCCTGGGTCAGACTGCTGTCTTTCATTGAGATTGTTCCTCTGGCCAGAGAAACAGAGTCTGAGACCTGGGAACTCCTGCTAAAAACAGAAACAATGGAGAAAAAAAATAGGTCCAAGAAGAGTGTTTTTCATATATAATCTCCACGAGACGTTAAAGCACAAGCTGCTTTTGATTGGAGACCAAGATAATGTAACAAAAGGGATTGTAAACTTACACTGTAACACACACATACTCTGGCACAAGACCAGCATGGCTTTGATGGACCTGGAGCTCCAACAGTTCAGGCAGTGACCCTAAATGAAGCACTTACCAGCAGGTGTGGCTGTGACCATAAACAGCTTTTATAGTCATGGAAGATAGTGTTCCTAAAGTGTTGTGTTGATGGCAGGCCCCTAGCAGGGTCTGTGACAAGGCTCCCCACGTGGCTTCATGTGTTGCAGGAGCCCTTCTGCACAGGGTACCTGAACCCAGAGGAAGAACGTGGTGAACCACAAATTAACTAGCCATCTTGCTCTTGAGCACATAGGAAACCCTTTGTGCAGACTTCTGGAAGTAGTTGAACAGGAGAGTCTGTGTTGCTTCTCTTTAAATCTGAACGGGCTCTATGACTATTTTGACCAATAGAATGGGTAGAAGTAATATTGGGTCAGTTTTTGGGCCCAGACCTTAGGCAACTGCAAGCTTCCATTTCCTGTATTTTGTATTTCGCTCTTGGAGCCCTGAGCTGCCACAAAAGAAGTCTGATTACCTTGGGGTCCCCATTTTCTTAGAAGCTCAGGCCCTGGAGGATGAGCTCCTCCTGTATGGAGAGAGCTTAATGTAAACGAGCCCTGAGGCACCAAATGTGTGTGTGAAGAGACCACTTTGGAAATGATCATCTAACTTCAGCTGCCTTTCTTAGCTGACCATGTGGAGCCAAAAGGAAGCAACAGTCCAAGCCCTTCTCATTTTCCTGGCCCACAAAAGGGTGAATGAAATAACATGGTTGTTTTAGTCTCCAGTGTTTGGGGGGTAATTTGTTAACAGCAGAAGACGACTAGAACAGAGGTCATAAGGAAAACTACAAGTACCAATGATGTGGCTGATGGGGGCCATGGGGTAGAAGCCAACACTTGCTTCCAGTCAGCTGTGGTCTGGGAAAACTGAGATTATACTAGAAATGATGAAAAATTTTTAAAAAAGAGAAGAAGGTTAGACACTGCACCGTTTTGGTTTTCCTGTCTGACACCGCACCGTTTTGTGGTTTTGTTTGTTTGTTTGTTTGTTTTGTTTTGTTTTTCTGGCTCCTCCTATGTATCCTTTTCGTTTGTTACTCCCCAAACATGTGTTCAAAAACATCTGTCCTCGGACCTTTTCTTCTCTCACTTGGACATTATTTAGTCTCTTCAACTTCAACTACTCCTCTATATGGATGGCAGGACATGATACTCTGGCTCCAAAGTCTACCTTGGGATCCATGTTCTTACTCTTGCATGCCTGTTTGATACTTCTCAGAACTGAAGCTTGGTGTGTCCAAAATCAAACTCTCTTCCCCTACGAACCCATTTTCTCCACCGATCTGCCCAACTTCTGTTAATGGTTGTCAGCTTTGGGGTCTCTGGAATTACTAACTCATTCCCCTCTGGAATATCTTTCTTACATTCTCTTTTCATTTCTCAAGTTCTAGCATTGACTTCAGTAGCATATAATTGTTTTCCCCACCTTTCCCAACTATGGTCTAAACCAGTCTTTTGCCTACTGTGGGTTGCAACCTATCAGAGAGTTATGAAAATCAATTACAATCAGGACTATTAAAACAAAAAAACAAACAGAACAGAATAGAAAGCATGAGCATTTGCATACAGTAAAGGTATTATCTTGTACAAATTTTGTTTCAATTAGAAATGTACATTTTAGGGGCGCCTGGGTGGCTCAGTCAGTTACGTGTCTGTCTGACTTTGGCTTAGGTCATGATATCGCACTTCATGAGTTCGAGCCCCAGGCTGGGCTCTGTGCTGACATCTTGGAGCCTGGAGCTGCTTCGGATTCCATGTCCCTCTCTCTCTGCCCCCCCCCCCCCCCACTCACACTCTATCTCTCTCTCTTTCAAAAATAAACATTAAAAAAATAAAAAACAAAGAAATGTATGTTTTAAATCTGCATGTACCAAGTTGCAATGAAAAATGTATCTCTTGGGGTTCCTGGAAGGCTCAGTCCATTAAGGATCTGACTTTCAACTCAGGTCATTATCTCACAGTTTATGGGTTCAAGCTCCGTGTCAGGTTCTGTGCTGGCAGCACAGAGTCTGCTTGGGATTCTCTTTCCCCCGCCCCACCCTCTCAAATAAATAAACTTAAAAAAAATGTATCTCTCACTGTGGGTTGTGATCAAAGAAGATTGGCAAAATAGTGGTCTGAGTTGTACATTCCTGCTAGACTAATGTTCCTAAAGTATAGTTCAAGTCATATTGCTCTCTTGTTCAAATGCCTCTGATGGCTAACTATTGTAACCAAAGGAAGTTCCCATTCTCATTCTGGGTTCCATGACTTACCTGACTTGGCCTAACTTCCTTTCTAGTTTTATCTCCCACTGTCTTTCTCCATAAGCTCCTAACCAGAGTGGGCTGTGATCTATTCCCTGAACATATCCCATGCTTTCTATCCTCTGGGACTTTGCTTACATTGTTCCCTTTGCCTGTCCTGGTTTCTCCCAACACTTCCATATATTGACTCCATTTTAATGCTCAAGAGGCACTGTGGCATGGTGGAAAAGATCAGGCCTTGAAGGCCCACCAACCACAGATTGACTCTAGGCTTTGTCACTTACTCTCTCGACAAGTTATATAATCTTGAGACAGAATTTCTGTATCTCTAAGAAGGGACCTATTGGCATGGAGATTATCTAAGGCAACACACATAATTCATTCAGCATAATATGTGCCAGCCAGTAGGTATCTACGAATGGGAGCCAATGTCTCCAACACACCAATACTGTGTGATGACATTTATGTTCATAATGATGTGGCTACCACTTATACTGTAACAATTATGACATAATATAAACAATTATGACCTAATATCAGGCATGTTGGAGATGCTCAAATGTTAGTTTTTTCTTCTGTCTTACTCTAACCCTTCTAATTTTGTTCTATTTTATATTTACTAATTCCTATGCTTGTTAATTTTTAGTGGACTTAATACTCCTAGGTTAGGGGTATTAAAAAGGATCTGTCTGCTCTCTCTCATAGTGCTTAGAAATATGGCTTTCATATAGGAAGTGATTTTAAAAAATGGAATGGAGTTGGAGGTAGAAATGCTGCCACATTGTAATCTAGCCAGAGGAACGTTCCACATACGTGGGCCCTGAATATACTGAGAGAAAATCCTGACTCTTTATTTTGATTTTGTTCTGGCTTCACAGAATGGTTGCATGTGTACCCCTTAAGGGCTGTGTCCATAAGTACCCCCTCTGAAGAGTTGGAAAGACTGTGGTATGAAGATTTGCCTTAGAGAGAGGTTATGAAGATCAAGTCCATAAATTTTGTGCAGTACCCTGGCAAAATCAGTATAAAAGTAAAAAGTGAGAACCTGAAACAAGTTATTTTAGGGGAGAAAGGAGGCATCAAATCTTGAAAAGTTGGAATGAGTCAAATATACCAAAGATCAAACGTATAAATCCCAGGACTACACTTACTCACTTCTTGTAGTGAATGCTCTTTTCCTCCTAATCCATTATGCTAATACATATGCCACATCTTATGAGGCCAAGGCGAAAACTAATCAGGCTCTATTGTAACTAAGCCTGTTTAGCTGACACATGACACCCAAAAGGATTTCTAGCCCAGCAAATCAAGCCCACTGGTATCTGCTGGGAGGTGATGAATAATGAGGTAATCACAGAGGCTTGTCTCACCAGGGCACTTTGTGAGGAGGTGGCAAAACAGGCTTCGGATCTTAGGTTTTAACCCTTTTTTACTGGACATCTGGTGCTGCAAATACTGCTTTGACAAGGCTGTTGTAATCCTGACACACATCTGGGCTGACTCCCGTAGCACTGTTTCACTGAATTTTGCTGTGTGGAAAGGCATGTAGCTGCCTGTGGATCCCTACTCTAAGAATCTTTAGGATTCCAATTGGCTGTTCACATTTAGGTGGCCCTGGAATCACCTATTGGCAACAGCCTTTGTTTAATGGCTTTGTGCATTTGCAATGGGCTTTGGAGAACCAGGAAGCAACAGAGATGTACTAGTGTCAGTGTTGTCAAAATGTCAGTGTCAGTGTCAAAATGAACAAGAGAGAAGCAATTGTGTCACTTTCTATTAGTGTTGACAACCTTAAAGCACAAGCAGAAAACCCAAACCGGTAAACTGACAATGACTTGGGCTTACCTACCAAGTAATTTGTTTTTGATACTACATCTGTAATCCATTTGGTTAGGACAAAAGCACACAAATTGCTTGAAGCTAACCGGAAGTTGCTTTTGACAGACCTGGGTTCTGTGACAGTGGGAAGGTTACTCAACTGTTCTAAATCTTAGCTTCCATGTCTGTAAAATGAGATAGTAATAGAGGTTGTATTTTAGGGGTATTTAGAAGATAAGATGATTAATGAATGTACAAGGCTAGCACAATGGTAATGGTAATGGTAAGTACCCAACAAGCAATAGTTACTGTTAACAATTACTCAAGGTGCTAAAACTCCACGTACTAGAGTGTCTCTACTGTATACTTCCTTTACAAAGCATTATGATGTCACTTGATGTGATTTCACCTGGTATTGCTGCAGCTGAAGAGATGGGGAACACAGATGATAGGTTGTTACTAAAAGGTGTGCAGTTACACAGATTTATTTGGAAATGGAATAGTGAGAGTCTAGATAACAGAATTCAAGTTTCTTTGTCTTTGTTTTCTAGCTTGGTTCTTTTTTTTTTCAGTGTTTATTTATTTTTGAGAGAGAAAGAGACAGAGTGTGGGTGGGGAAGGGACAGAGAGAGAGGGGGACACAGAATCTGAAGCAGGCTCCAGGTTCAGAGCTGTCAGCATGGAGCCTGACATAGGGCTCGAACCCATGAACGAACCATGAGATCACGACCTGAACTGAAGTTGGATACTTAACTGACTGAGCCACCCAGGAGCCCCTAGCTTGGTTCTTTTTAGCATTTCTGTCATATTTTTCCAACAATTACAAATTCTTTCTCCCTCTGGGAGTTGTCAGGGCAGACACATGCTCTCCCTTTGATATTCTCACGAATGGAAGAGCTTGATTTTGAGGGAGTTTTCTTTCTTCTTTTTCTGAACCACTTTATTGAGGTATGACTGACATGCAGTAAGCTGTACATATTATGTACACAACTTGATGAGTTTGGAAATAAGTACATATCCATGAACCTAACCATCATCACAATCTATCCCTTGAATACACCCATTGCTCCAAAAGTTTTCCTCCTGCCTTCTTTATTTACTATTATTATTGTTATTATTATTATTATTATCATTATTAGTATCATTTTGAAGGAGTTTTCAATAGCCCTTCAACTATAACTGCTTTTAAAATGGTTATCAGTTTTAGGGAGCCTGGATGGCTCAGTTGGCTGAGCATCCAACTCTTGATTTTAGTTCAGGTCATGATCTCATGGTTCGTGGATTTGAGCCTTGCATCAGGCTCTGCAGTGACAGTGAGGAGCCTGCTTGGAATTCTCTCTACCCCCTCTCTGTCTGCCCCTCCCCCCTCACACATGTGCTTTCGTTCTCTCTCTCTCTCAAAATAAACAAATAAAAATATTAACAAAATAAAATGATATTAGTTTTGAAGGTCATTCTCAATTTAGGAAATTTTTTTTAACATTGGAAAAGGATTTTAAGATAAAATACTAGTGATCACAAAACAGCTAGATTTCTACAAATTCCAGGGAGAGTCTACTCTCATTATATTATTTCCATATTATCCAAATGCTTACCAAGGATGGCAATTTATCTTTCGATGGCCTATGTTTACATATTTCTCCTCCCAAGGGTATATTAGGGTTTTAGCTTTCTTAGTTGCTTAAAATTCTTTTTAAAATATGTAGACCCGTGTTTTTGCTACAAAGATAGAATCCATGACAAGGAAACTGAAGACATCTCTCAGAATAGGAAACCTCAAATGGCACTGAAATACTTAAATTGTTGTGTCATTTCTATTTTTACATTTGTTTAACAAAGACTTCTTACTTTTATATTTCTAGGATGACCATTGTTTTCTATCTTAATTTAGTGTCACATCCTCACAGGGCCTGGCCTGGAGTCTGGTTTGAAGGACAATCTACATTTCCTGTCAGGTCAGAGACTTGGGCGCCTCCGAAGGCAGCGTTCACACGCCTTCAGGGAGCTGTCTAGAATCCATCCCCATCTAAGCCAGTGGGCTCCAGTCTAGACAGAGCTTGTCTCTGAGACCGGGACCTGAAGGACTGCCTTCTTGGTTTATATCTATTTCAGAAAGCATTATACTATGTATACACAGCATTTGCTGTTGATTATTTATGATTTCTGGTGATTTCTAGAAAATGTTAGGCATCATGCTCTTGGTGAGGCATATAATCCCCTATTATAACTGTTTTTATGAGGAAATCAGATTTGACTTATGTCTTTCTTACTTATGTAACCTTTGCTGGGAATGTAGGTAGATTTGGAGGCTGCCTGTATTTCATTTTGCCATATGCAATTATGTTATATGTATAATCAGTCTTAAAAATGTGTTGGCTATATTCTGTTACTCTTGTAACCATCGTGACTTTCTGCATATCTGTCTTATTTAGATGTTGTTTACCTTATATTCTGATGTCCCCCTTATGCTCTCATGTAATTCTAGTCTACTTCTCTTCTCTATCAAGAAGGTCTAATTAAAAGCCCTTCCTGGGGATCAGATCTAAGGTGCTACCTTCTGACTCCACAGCATAGTAACTGATATGTCAACATTCCACTGTGATAAACAACAGGTGAAGATGTAAGTTTTCAAGAATAATCTCTTGTTAGATCAAGTTTTGTTATCTGACAGCCCATCTGGTCTTCAGCCTAACTGCTATATTTAAATCTTTAATATGCTTTAAAAATTATTGCCTAATATTTCTCTTAATTTGTAAATCTCAGCATTCTTTAAGTACCATGCGAGTCTTATAAAAACAGAAACCCTGTAACCAAAGGGAAAAAAAAAGAAAAGATACAAAATAAATCACTGATTCAATCATATTTTTGCAATTCTCATTTTTGGATAATAGCCCAAAATGGATTTTTCTGATTCGGCTTCTGAATGCAAAGTACAACTCCCTCCGTTGTTATCAGAACAAAGATCACTTACTTTGAATGGCTCAGTCTATGTAAACACAGCTGGTCCAATAGCTCAAGTAGCAATGAAGCACACTGCCACAGAAGAGCTGGTCTCAGGTGTGACCGGAAGACTCAGATGCACTTGTGCAAAAAGCCCAGAGGCCATACTATGTCTCTTCCTCATAGAGAGCAGTAACTTGTGCTCTCTAGACAAGTTTCTCCCTTGCTAAACTTAGAACCTTAGAACGGGATATAGCCTTTTGCAGTTCCCAGATAAGCAAAGTTTCAAAAACTTTGGGGGGACTTCCATAAAGTTGCCAACTTTTAGTTTCACCAAGTAAGACATATCAAATGAAAAGTTCCTACCAGCTACCACCACCATCATTTTATTAAAAAGAACATTTTAGCACAAAACATTAACAAGGAATATCTCTTTAAATTGAATACATGTAAGCTTTACAACAACCGCTGTCTTCTTAGTTTGTAGTGTATCAGAGAACACTTTGTCCCACACAGTGTGGTGTCAGGGCCCCCTGGCCTCACCCCTGGCTGATACGTGCTGATTACGGATGCCCAGAGGTCTGAGCTCTCGAGCAGTATCACACAGAGTACCATTTTCCTCAGGGCCAAATGATGGAAGGGCTTGCCAAACCCTACGATTTCACATTGCCAGAATGTGCCACTTTAAGGCCACAGTTTGGCAACAAGGGACTGCTCACAGGCCATGTGGACTCCTTAAGGAGCAACTCACGCCACTGAGAGCCTTCATAAGAAGTGAAAAGAGAGAACTCTTGTAGCCTGGCACTCAGCAGCCATATTTCAACTGTATCAGAATCAAAGCAAGGGGAATCTTTTAGTAATTCAAAATCTCATCCAGACCCTCTAAACTACATGTTTAGAAATTCTTGATATTTATCCTGAGGATAAATCCTGAGATCTTAAAATCTCCAAATATGTGAATATGGAGATATATGCATAGGCTCCTCACTTTTTAAATAGTTCTTGTGTTTGTTTTTGAGACACATGTATTTATTCCCAAAACATACTAGCTTCTGAAACCAAGCAAATGTTTTCATTTTTTAAAATGCTTATTTATTTATTTTGAGAGAGAGGGAGAGAGCACCAGAGGTGGGGGTGGGGGTGGGGTGGAGAGAGACAGGGTTGGGGGAATCCAGAGCAGTCTTCACTATGTCAGCATAGAGCTTGATGTGGGGCTTGAACTCATGAACTGTGAGATCATGACTAGAGCCAAAGTCAAGAGTCAGATACTCAACCAACTGAGCTACCCAGGTGCCTGCAAGCAAATGTTTTTGAAAGATTTAACTTATTTTTCATACAATGACTATTTTTCCTTTTCACAGAAACCAAATTTTTGATCACCCTAAGAATTACTTCCTAGGTCAGGAGTAAGAAATAAAAACAGTTGATCGGAGAGGGATGCTGAGTGTGCCTAGGCTAACCCACTAGCTCCTCAATCATTCCCTAACGCTAGCTTCAAAGTACATGTGATTCAAATTTGAACCTCAGCAAAACTGCCAATTAACACATCACAAACCTTCATGGTCGATTGCAAATATTCAAAACCTAGAGTGTTAAATCTGTGAATACCAAGGGTCTCCTGCATAGTTCTCTGGCAGTTCAGTGTTACATAATTTAGGGTGAGGAACCTGCGCGGCTGTTGGGAATGGTAACAATCACCAACTACATCTTCCTTTGTTGCAATTCAAAGCACAATAAAATAAAAGCAAAATATATTTTTTAAAATGAAGATATCAATCACCCACATCAATTTCTCTTGGTGTCACTATGCACTGGCATGGGATATATGGATATTATGAATTAAGAATTTGGGAGATCACTAAACACTGCTCAGGAGAAAGAAGTTGGTTAAAGGTCTCTATTGTTGAACTATTATGCTAAAGAAAAATATCTCACATTTACCAGCATTCTTGAGGATTTGATGTTCTTTCAAAATAAACTTAAAGTACTTTGTCTGATTGGATACATGATGACAGATTTTGAGAGGGGGGAAAAATCTCCTACCAGTCACTGGGTGGCTAAACAACAATGTGAAATGTTTGTGTCTTCTCAGCTGTGAGTGACGAGTTAGTCCCCCAGACTCTGCTGTGATACAAGGCTTACCATCTAAGGTGCCCATGTCACCAAGAGCCATATCAATTAATGTTCACTTGGAAAGACCCTTAACTGGCACAGATGTGATAAGTCAGGAATAGAACATGTGATGGAAAAATTCTCTGTGCTTGGCTCATCCTCAGTCTCAGACGGAATTTCACCAGTCTCAGAGGGAATATGTTCAGAAGTTTAAAAGTCAAAGCAACATATATCCAGTAAGTATTTATTCAAAATCTAGAATTCGGGTTTGAATAAGTTACGAAAGAAGAAAAATAAATGGTCCCTATCCTAAAGGAGCTCAAAATCTCATATTGAAAAGCACAATAAGAACAAATGTAGTAGTAACGTTTACTGAATGCTTCCCTGATGTCTGCCACTCTGCAATTTCATTTAATCCTCATGATAATCCTACGCGTAGAGTTTTGAGGTTGTTAGTAGGTTATAGATGAGAGCACTGAGGCTTAACGAAGCTAAATCACTTACCCCACTAGGTCTCTCTGACTCCAAAGCACATGCTTTTAGCCACTGCATCATGTATAAATACATATGTACATACATATATAAATACATACATACATACATACATACATACATACATACATGACAGTGAGGGGAAATAGAGTCAAAGTGAAGGTTCAATGGTACTTATTGTTGCTTTAAATAATGAATACACATGAGTTATATTAAAGGTCCATTTGAGGTTGTCTTGTCTACCCCCACTGAGCAGGTGATGGAAATGCCCAGCTATCAGCTCAAATTCCTTCTCTTCTCTGTGGAAGGAACTTCTTTTAAATTTTTTTTTTTAACATTTATTTATTTTTGAGACAGAGAGAGAGACAGAGCATGAACAGGGGAGGGTCAGAGAGAGGGAGACACAGAATCTGAAACAGGCTCCAGGCTCTGAGCTGTCAGCACAGAGCCCGACACGGGGCTTGAACTCACGGACCGTGAGATCATGACCTGAGCTGAAGTCGGCGGCTTAACCGACTGAGCCACCCAGGCGCCCCAGTGGAAGGAACTTCTAGAAGAGCTTTTGTCATATTCTTCTAAGAGCACACGTCACCTTTTGCCATTTATTGTAGTGATTTATGTAGGTATTATAATTCTCTAATAGACTGTGAGTTCTTGAACCAAGAGAATTTGGTTGCTTTCTCAATGTTGAGCAACTGTTTTATACATAGTAGGAACCTGAACTTTGTAAATTTCAGCTAACAAATGTCTCAGCAGATATAGGGAGTCACTTACTATGTGTTCTTGATTTTTTTTTAAATTTATATTGTTAGTTTTTTACAATTGATTTGGCTTGCATGTCAGCAGATATTATTCCATATGACATTGGGAGAAAATATTTAAAAGGCAGACAAAAATAAAATGTTTTTCCCAGTAGTTTTCCTGAGAATACTGCAGTAATGCCAGTAAGAGGAAAAGAACTGATAGTTTGCTAGATAGATTTTGATAACAATATATTCTGGACTCCAAATTCTAAAACGAACAGAAGGCTCTATATCCATCTTATTAACAGTATTTGAGTCATTTTTAGAGACCGTTTTTAAATGAAAAACAAAAAGTTACAGGAAGAACCTCAGCTTATCTGTTGGCCTGTGAGGACACTGACTCATTTAGAAACCTATTGTTTCTAAACAAATTGTTATACATTAAAGGAAAAAGCTGATGTTTCTATTTTAGAAATAACCGTTATTTAAAATATTTGAATGAAAAAATAATTTAAGATTGATCCCAACGGTACTGATCTCCAAAATTATTTTAATCACTCCTGCAGCATTGTAATATTGATGAATATACAACATTAATCACATACTTCATTCTTATCATCCATGAGATTTTACCTCCCTCATTCAAGAGCTACATATGGTGCATTCTGTCATTGCTCTTTGCCAAAGAACTGTTTGAGTAGACATTAATTCCCATAGGATTTGTAAGAAGAAGAATGTCAGCTTTAGTGAAAGGAAAATGATTGCCACTCAGGAAACCAACAGCAGAAAAGGGGAAGAGTAGAAACTGAGTCCCATGTTTTAGTTCTCAGAAGACTTAGATCTATCCCGAGGAGCTACACATAAGAACATGTAAAGTAACCAAGGATATGAAGTCTGTGTAGCCATCTAGAAAAGATCTTTTCCCTGCTAATTTATATAATTTTACAAATTGACAAAAATCCTGGTCGCTTCACAAGTCAAAAACAGCCAACCCAGGTTGTGGAAAAAGAGATACTGGTGTGCAGCATGGGGCTGCTGGGAGGGCTGAATACGCTGAACAAGGGGTTCTCCACGGCAGAAGTCACCAGCATAGACACTGAAAGCAAAGTTTGGAAGACTGTATGTGTATAAAACCCACTGAAAGAGAAAAAAACCTTTTACATTCCATAACCAAGCAAGCAATAAAGAACTTTTTCTTGACCATCGCCAAGCAGAGGGGTACTCACGCTGCTCTCTCCCATTGCTCAGATCTGTGATTGACCTTTGTACCAGGAGCCCACATATTGTGAGGATTTAAGTTATTTTGCTTTGCACTCATCAATACCAACCACCATATTCGACAATCTCCCCATTTACACCCAGACATCCTAGCCCAATATTTCCTTGACTTCTAACTTTCAAAATTTTCTACCACCACCTCCATTTAGCATCCTGTTTGCAAGGTGGGGCACTGCATAGCCTGGAATGAGACACTAAATGGCATCAACCCATATTTCTGTCCTTGCCTCACCCCCTCTTAATGCCTTGGTTCAATCATATCTGCCTTTCAACCTCATCTGAACCTGCTTCTCTCCCACTTGTCACAGTCTATTAGGAATTCTCTTGGATTCTCCTCTTTCCTTATTCTTAGTATATTCCTTTACTTTTTGCAATCACACACAATCCATCAATTCTTAAAAACTTCCACCAACTGTTTTCTTTCCATCAACCGCTCCTATCCTAAGGTTTCAGCATCACTCTATGGCATGACCTAATGATTGGTGCCACCCAAATATACAGTGCCCAGTTCCAAATGGGGGCTCACTGTGACTCCTAACAATCCTGTTGTTCCTGGTCTTTTCTCTTTTCTATTATCACGGGTGCTATTTCTTACCTTCACACCACTTTTCTCAAGTTCCTCTTCACTCCTAGCAGATAATCTGGCCTTCTACTTCACAGAGTAAATAGTGGTTATCACAGAGGATATCTGTCAACATCCAGCTCCCCACCTTCACATCTATTTACTTTCACACATCTTGTCTCAGAGAATTAGAGATAACCCTCACATTAGAGTGTATTTCTCTACTGATATCTTTGGCTCATGCCTCCTTAAAGGTTTTGATCTGTCAATTATCCCTTTTCTCACATAAAACCTAGCTTAAGTACCTCTTATCTTAAAAAAAACCCACAAAATTTTACCTCTGTATTGGCTTGAACAGTAGCCCCAAAGAGATATGTCAAAGTCCTAATCCCTGGTACCTATGAATGTGAACTTATTTGGAAATAGGGTCTTTGTCAATGTAATTAACTTAAGGATCTTGAGATGACTCGAGTAGGTCCTAAGTCCAATGACAAGTGTTTTATAAAAGACAGAAAAGGAGAAGACACGCAGAAGAGAAGGTCATGTGAAGATGGAGGCAGAGACGGGTTATGCTGCTACAAGCCAAGGAATGCCAAGGATTGCCAGCAGCCACCAGGAGCTAAGAGACAGGCATTGAACAGATTTTCCCTCAGAGCCTCCTGAAGGAACCACCTCTGCAGACACCTTGATTTTGAACTTCCAGCTCTCAGACTGTGAGAGAATACGTTTCTGTTGTTTTAAGCCATGCAGTCTGTGGTAATTTGTTACAGCAGGACTAGGAAACAAATATGCCCTCCATTCCACAAGCCCTTCTACTTATCAATGATTTCAATCTTTTTATTCCCTTCTGAGAGAAGAGTCTACATTCATTATGCTGTCTCTTACTTTGACTGTGTCACTGAAAGTGTGATACTCATAGTCATTATCTTCCAACATCCACCCTTAGGATCTCATTTAGCCTTAATTACCTTCCTGAAGACTACCTATCTCAAATATCATCACATTGGGGGTTAACATAGGGCTTCAACATCTGAATTTAGGGTGGGGGGGACACAAACATTCAGTCCATAATAGTATGTAAAAAACTTAACTCAGTTCCTGGCATGAAGTAAGTGCTCAAAAGTATGGCAGGTTCCTCACTGCCATTCATTCATTCATTCATTCATTCAACAGTGTTTTAGTGAGAGTCTGGTAGTTATGTGAAGAGCTTGAATAAAAATGTAAATCTTACAGAGTGTTCACCTTTAAGCCATTCCCAGTCTGGGCAAGGGGCAGATTCATTAATTGATGATGAATGTAATGATTGATGTGTCCATAGAATGGAAAGGTTGGTGAAGAAATGTTGAGGAACAGATAACTCCTCAGCTGAATCTGGACCAAATGGTAGAAACAGTCGGGTGAGAAAAGGAGAAAGAGTTCTCTAGGCAGAGGAAACATCACACATAAAGGCATATGTGAGAGATCATGGCATGTTGTGGGACAGTGAGTGATCTAGTGTGGCCAGGGTACAGGGTATGTGTGGGGGAAATCAAAGCTGGAGAGGGAGATAAGGACAGATGATGAAATAGCTCACATTCTAATTCTGAAAGTCCTGGGGAGCCATTGAGGAATTTAAGGCAGAAGAGTGACACATTCAGATTTATTTTCAAACACCACTTCGTGGATTAAAAAATGGCTCATCACTTACTGTCTCTGGGACTCATAAGAATTGGTTAATCTCTTTGTGCCTTATTTTCCCATCTGGTAAATGGAGAAAATAGATAATACTACCTCAGAGGGTTGCTGTGATGTTATTAAACTGTTTGTTATGTGTAAAGAACTCACTGTCTGACACATTTGATATGCTCCATGAACATTATTTATTATCTTTATTTTATTTTATTAATTTTTTTTTACTTTTTTTAATGTTTATTTATTTTTGAGACAGAGAAAGACAGAGCATGAATGGGAGAGAGTCAGAGAGAGAGGGAGACACAGAATCTGAAACAGGCTCCAGGCTCTGAGCTGTCAGCACAGAGCCTGACATGGGGCTCGAACACACAGACCGCGAGATCATGACCTGAGCCGAAGGTTGGATGCTTAACCGATTGAGCCACCCAGGCGCCCCATACTTTTTTTAATGTTTATTTATCTTGAGAGAGAGCATGAGTGTGAGAACATATGAGTGGGGGAGGGGCAGAGAGACAGAGAGAGAGAGAGAGAGAGAATTCCAAGCAGGCTCCTCGCTGTTAGCACAGAGTCCAACATAGGGTTCAATCCCACGAACTGTGAGATCATGACCTGAGCTGAAATCAAGAGTTGGATGGTTAACTGACTGAGCCACTCAGGTGCCCCATTCTCATTATTTTAATAAGAGTACCTTGGCAGCATAGGAAGCATTCAAAGTGGAAAGAGAGTCTCAGAGCAGCTCCCTCAGGAAGCAAATGCACACATCCTGATTCAAGATTGTGACCCTTTCTGTGCACCATGCTCCAGATACAGTGGCCTCCTTTCTATTCTCCACCCCACTGAACTCATTCCTACTTTTTTCCTTTGCACTTGCAGTTCCTACAACCCAGAATGTTCTTTCTCCCAGCTCTTTGCAGGGCTAGCTTCTCATCATTCAGTATTCAGCTCAAATGTAGTCAGAGAGATATCCCTTGACCATCATAGCTAAGTTTAGTAAGGTCATTCCCCAATCCATCTATTTTTTTTCTTATACAAGTTATCACTGTCTGAAATGGTCTTTTGCATTTATGTGTTCATTTTCTTTTCCTTTCACTAGAATGTAAGCTACCTTGTCTGTCTAGTATACCCAGAACAGGCTTGTTCATGGAGTGAATGAATGAGTGAATAACCACTTAAACTAAGGAGATGGAAAGGGAAGGAACTAATATATATTGGGTAGTCACTGTACCCACTGCTTCCCACATGACCCCTCTCCCGGGTTACTGCAAATGATTCCAAACCTGTAGCTCTGCCTTTAACCGTACCCAATCAATCACTTAATTAAAACTCCCTTCAGTTGTTCCATAGCGGGTCAAGTTTGGTTCTCATTAAAACTCCAACAGCACTGAGGGCAGTGGCCACTCCCTAACATGTCTTCTATACCTTCTAACAACAGTAGTGGCTCCAACCTTATGTTTCTCCTTCTTGCCAAGAACTCTCTTGAGAATCTAATGAAGACTATGGACTCCCCCAGAAAAACACATGTAGACACACAAAAAAATGTCTGTTGGCTTCATACCTCTCGAGGTCTATGAACCCTAAGTTTAGATCCCTGTTCTCTGAACATTGATCATGATGCAGGACAGTCAGAAAGTGTGCAAGGGCAGACATCATTTGGCAAAGCTCAGTTAAGGTGGGGCTTGATCTAGGTTTTCAGGTATGAGTAGGCTTGAGTAAACAGATGAGGGAAAAGGATATTCAAGGTAGGAAAAAAAACATGAATAAAGGAATGAGTTGGAGGACATCAAGGTGACCCACTTGGAGAGCCTGCTTGAGAGAATCGAGAAGTACTTAGTACTACAAGTTAGTATCAATCCTGCATTGGCACAGAAGGCAATGAGGAGACTGTACACCTTTCTGAGCAGAGGAAGGTGATGACAGTGGTGTTCAGACAAGCAGACACAGAGAAAAGAAGAGAGAGGGGTATAGGAAGCAGAAAGCCTGGCTAAAGTGGCTATGATGGTAGCATTTAAGAATGGAAAGGCAGAAAAGAACCAGAGAAACATTCCAAAGGAAGGACCAGCATTTGGTGAGGATGAATTAAAAGATCTGGTGTTGGAAAGAGCCTGGGAGATGGGATGACCAATGGAGCAGGGAGCAAAACCATCAGTGTTATCTTCTTCACAGGATGGTGTGCCATGAACCAGACTAAAACCAGCACAGTTGTTCCCTTCACCAACTTGGAGGCTAAACCAGATACCAATGTAGATATTCAACACACGTCCCAGAAAACCTGCAGTAAGTTCTACCAAATTCTAGTAAGTGAAATAAACCCATGAGCAATGTTTCCAGGATGTATATCAAAATGCCCACCCTGAACACCTCAGAGAAGCTCTCTCCTAGCAGATGGTGCCCTGCGTGGAAACTGCTTTTAATGCAACGGCATCTAATCATCAGTCACATTTCCGTTCTGCCACCTAAATCCCTCAACAACAGCAGCATTAATAACACCTACCAGCATTGCTATGGGCTTTGCATAGTTCCACTGCATTTTCTAATGGGGGCATACCCACGGTTTCTGATGGATCTTGGCATCATGTAAAGGAGGACGCCTGCATCTAAGGATGCTGTTACAGGAGTCACTGGTCATAAGCATTTGCATGGACACAAAAGTGTGCGGTGGCAGCAGCTACAGCAGCATGGCTCACCCAGGTTCCCCCACATCAAAACTGTCTGCCGGGACCAAGCAGTATACAAGTTGTGCCCGGTAACAGCTGCACAGGTAGAAAGTAAGTGATCAGGTAACAACTTTACTGACTCTGGGATGATGCAAAATATTTCAGTGTCTGAAACATTCTCTATTGTGCTCAATCATTTTAAGTGAAATTGGGCATGAACTTAAATTTGGAGGAGGTGGTGGGTGGGGAGATCAAATCACCCACTCACATCAACTCTCTAATTGGGAGCAATTAGAACAATGAGTTCTAACTGTTCAGAGGAAGGCCAGACTCAACAAAGGCACCTTCAAACTGTGGTTGGAGCTGGAGCTGGAGACAGCCTTAGCATTAGAATAGAAGCCCAAGGGAGTCAGAACTAGCCCTAGGCTGGAGGAGTCAGTGTGAATTAATGCAAATCAGGAACTACATCCTGGGTTCTGTTCCCCACCTCCCACCCCAGAGACTTTACCAGTCACTGAGACACACATCCCAGACTTGTTTTGTTGTTTCTGGGATGAGTAAATTTTTAAAAACTAAAAAAATCAAAATATGAAAGAAAATTTATTTTTTAAAAATTTTTAAATGTTTGGGGAGCATGGGTGGCTCAGTGGGTTAAGCATTCGACTTCAGCTCAGGTCACGATCTCACAGTTCATGAGTTTGAGCCCCGCACCAGGCTCTGTGCTGACAGCTTGGAGCCTGGAGTCTGCTTCAGATTCTGTGTCTCCCTCTCTCTCTGCCCCTCCCCGTCTCACACTCATCTCTCTCTCTCAAAAATTAAAAAAAAAAATTTAAAAAATTAAAACAAAATAAATTTTTAAATGTTTATTTTTGAGACAGAGAGTGGGGGAGGGGGAGGGAGACAGAGGGAGACAGAGGATCTGAAGCGGGCTCCGCTTTGTCAGCACAAAGCCTGAGGAGGGAGGAGGGGGGGCTCCAACCCATGAAATGTGAGATCATGACCTGAGCTGAAGTCACTCAACTGACTGAGCCACCCAGGTGCTCCTGAAAATATGAAAGAAAATTTAAAAACTTGGACATCCTTTTACTTTTTTGTTGTTAAAAGTTTCCTTGCATCATCAAAACTGACTACTCAGAAAAAAAAAAAAAAAAGATTACTCAGGTTGTCAGATACTTCGTTGATGAAAGTTACTGGTCTTTAGCAGAGGAGCCCAGGCACCATAGATGAGCTTTTCATGGCAGACGTAAGGAATGTTTAAACCAAGCTGTGGTTTGGGGCATTTTCCAGCACAGCATTCAGTAGACATATTTGATCTCCATGATTATTAGCACAAGAGATAATGTTTTAAATCAGGTGTGTTATGCAAGAAATTCAAAAGTTTCTGATAGAAACTTCCACACTCATGGAGTCTGGACGACCCATGTGCTACCAGAATGTTGGACTGAGTTGTTTGTATTCTCTGGGCTGGAGAGGTCTTGAGAGTTAGCTCATGGTGGCAATGTTCTATGTGAGAATGACTTGAGATTCTCCTCAGCCCCACAATGTCACTTCTGGAGTTACCCTCACCTCTCCCATCAGTTGTAAAGCCAACCATAATGTCTTTCAGGGTTTGAGAGAGCTGGACTGAGTTAGTAACCTTAGGCGTCCCCAGGTAAAAGACCATCCCTTCCTTTTAGAAATGGACCTACAAGCTGAGGCTAACCAGAAAACTTCTAGAGACAAGAGTGGAAGCAGTAGAAGGGGCCACACTTCATAGGAGGAGCTTTTTGTCTCTCTTCCTTCCACAAGGGTGGAAGAGAGGTGGGAATAGAAACAGTAATTGAGCACTTAACCATGTGCCACTTGCTATCTCACCCCACAAACCACTTATCATGATTCCATTTTACAGACAAGGAAACAGAGTTCCAGGGTTCCGTATGCTTAGTGTACAATAGACATATGGCAGTTTGCTTCTTAAACATGTTTTATGCAGGGAGTAAAGAGGTACAGCACTGGAACTGATAACTAAAATAAATTCTTGGATGCTCTGTGAACGTCATCTATCCTTACCCTTTCCAATTCCTAAATGAAAACAAGAAAGTAGAAATCAATTATTCTACTAATTCCTTGGCCTGAGAGGATCTGCATAGGGTGGTTGCCAGGGAAAGATGGACCAACACAGTGACTCAAAGAGTACTATACCCTCATGGAGTACAAAACTGGTTCAATAATACGTGGTCAATTCTTGTACAGGAACAGACCAGGGAAATTCATTTCAGACCTGACCATTCCTCTCTGGCATAAAGTAGGTTGCTTGTGAGTGGAGGGGAGTGAACCACGTGCTCTAGGAATCCTTTCATATTTACTGGAATTCTGATTCCGTTCGGATCTTGTATTTGACAACAAAACCGTATCGCACAAAACCAACTAGCAAACAAACACACAAATATATGTTTGGTGGTTTCATTAACATGCATTTAATAGTCTGACACATCCCTTTGCCAGTCTTCTAGAAAGTAACCTTGCTGTGGTTGACTTCCTGCATGTGAAAAGTGGAGATGTATATGTATTTTCCCTATCCACCCCAGAGAGGTGGTGAGAGGATTATTGAGACAATAGCCTTAAAGCTTTGTGAGCTTCTTATCAAATGATGCTACTGGAATACAAATTATTATTAGCATCACCATTGTTGAATGGCTTAAAACTACAAAATGAAAAGCAGGGCATATAGATCAGTGTGTCAGCATCCTGTATAATTTATGTTCAATTTGAAGTTGGTTGTCTTTGCATGCTCAGGTTCTATATTAAAGCATTCTTTTGATGAAAGCACTTTCAAGGGGCCAGATGTAGTCACCCTGCAAGAAGAATAATGAAGGTGCAAGAACGGACATGCACAGGTAACACCTGTGGAAAATGGATGTTTGAGCTCTCATTTCTTTAATGCGTGTTTATATTACAAAGTCCCACCATGGTGAAGTTGGGGGAATCTTACAAGTCTTTTATTAAGTGCTTAATGTACAGAGATTATGTGACTTGAGACGAGCTGGAAACAGATACTGAAATTTTGCTTTGATAAGTGAAGCGTTTTGATAGAAACTAAAAATGTGGTATCAATGAACATTATTTCTTGGGGACAATTGTGATATTTCTAGTCATTTAAGACCCTGCTCATGGGTTTGATTCTTGGGAGGCACCCTGGTGTACAGGCAAGAGCACGGGCTCTGGAATCAGACACGCCTGGATTTATTTATTAGCTGCGGGACCTCAGGCACCTTGGTTTTCACCTATAAAATGGGGACAATAAAATCTACCTCAAAGGTTGTTGTGAAGATCACATAATGTAATGTGTATAAAGAACCCAGAACCAGGGTAGGCACTCGTTAAAAATTATTCCTGTCCCCTGCTGTTTGGCACGTTTCAAGCATCTATATTGTTCTTCAAATACAGTCGATAATGCTGGCATTTAAAAAATACCTAGTTTTGAATACTTGAATGCAAATGCTGGGCAACCCAGAGATTATTTGCTTTTCTGTATAACTCACTAAAAACGATACTCTGCAATATTCCTGCAATTAGGACAGGTATTCAGAACAGGCTGTTTAGAAGAGCTCCATTTGAAGACTAATCAGGAGAACTGTCACAAGATGAATCCAGAATATCCCTAAATTGTGTCTAAATTCCCAGGGACATCATTCTGCAGGCGGAGCTTAAATTCTTAGTTTAATCCCTTCAATAGCGTCTCTGTGAAGCTGTCTTTCTCTCAGTCCTGAGATCATTCTAATTCTTTTCTCTAGAACCACAAAGGTCCTGTACCATTTATGCTCCCTTTAGTCTATTGGGTGGCCCTGTATTTTAAAACTCTTCTTAAGAGCCATCTAGAAAAGAAGGAAAAAAAATAGCATAAAGATGGGGGGTGGGGTGGGGAAACTCTGAAAGTGTTGGGCATATCGCCCTGCACCCCAGACCCCAGCGTCATATAGGAAATGTTCTCGGCCATGCTGGAGCCCCCAAAGAGCTGATGGCAATAATGACTTACTGTCCTCCATAAGTTTTCTTGCCTGGGGGTTGCAGAATCAACACTGAGAGCCTTGATAATTAAAGTTATCGTATCAGGGCAGCCACTGAGGTCATGTTCTTTAACGTTTACTTGGTGGCCCCCTATGAATCGGATTATACGGAACATGAGGCACCTGCTCTTAGCGACTTGAAGGAGTTTTGCATTAGTTGGGAAAAGCAGCAGAAAGAAGAGGGGGAGAGAGGCCATTACCAGAGAGTCAGGGAAATGGCCTTTCAAATATATGCTCCTCAGAATATCCTGAGAAGCTAATGAAAACTATGGTGGGGCAGGAGAGCAGTCATTTATTCTAATCCTAGCCAGGTCCTCATTTGTTACATTATCTCAGGCTTTTGAGATAATATAAATTAATTTCGCCGTTAAGCTTTTCCTTTCTTTACAATGGGGCGGGCCAATGGCATTTTAAAAAATTTATTAAAAAATAGATACAAATTCAAAGGGTTTTAAAACATACTCAGCATGCAAGTTCTAGAATTTAATTTCTGGGTGTTTTCAAAAGGTACAAACTTTAAACAAAAAAGAACAAACTTTTGTGAAAATTTTTTTAAAAAAACAAATGCTGAAATTGACATTAATACAGAAAAGATGAAAAGAGTGAAAGCACAGCCCATTTTATACTAAACTGAATTAATACTGTTCCAAATAATTGTACAATTGTGTTAACAAAACAGATGCAAATATTGTGTACAAAATAGTATTAAGTACAATATCATTTTCTAGACACTTTTTCTTACGGAAACACACCAAAAAGTTAAAAAAATTATTACTTCTTCCTGTGATGCAGAAACATGTCTAGTTAACATAGGAACTGCTAGATGAAGAATTGCTTTGGCCTCATGCTATTTTTAACACCTAAATTCCCTGTTTGGATTTTTTTTTTTTTTAGGCAGGAACAAATGGTTTCTTTGAATAGTTCTTTGCAAGCATGCCTGTTTTAATCAGAATGCTTGTGCAATGCGTAAACTTAGCTGTATCAAACCGAGGCGACACGCGGTGTAGACACTCAGAGTAATTTGTTTGATGTGGACCCTAAGCAATTGCAAACACTAACTTAAAGCACATTGCTCTCTGTACTTCGAAAGGAAAAAACTAGCATTTCTGGGGCACTCTGCACTTATTTTTCAAGAAATGGAAGAAATAAAGTGGCCACTTTCATAAGTTTGAACATATTTACAGCATTGCTTTATTTTCTTAAAGCATAACGGCATCCATTCATCACTCGAGAGTAACAAAGCAGTAACCTGATCTATGACAAATATTACGAGCTTAATGGCTGATGTCCATTACCGATGGGTCCCGCTCACTCTTTGGAGGAGATTGGCACTGAAGGATTACTGAGCAAACACAGCACCTGAAAAAACTTGCACTCCACAGTCTGTCATCAGGGCTCTGATCGAGGGCATTACCTGAGAACCGCGGTTCTTATCTGAAGCTGCAAACTGTTGCCACTGCCAACAGTTCTCAACAAAGAGCGGCAGTTATGGAAGGCTGAGCCATGGAGGTAGGTGGCGGGGGACGCCACCTTTCTGTAGCCCACCCCCTTTCTGGATCACCTGAGCCCAAGCACCACACCACCCTTTAATCCGGATGACCACAGCAACCGAAGACAGGCATCCCACATCTGTATGTGTTGAAAAACAAAAAAGCTCCAACCGGTCTCTTGTAATACTAGAAAATACTTAGCATTTAAACTGCACCTTTTAATTTCACAACCAACTAAGGAATGTGTCTGTGCATATGGTTAAAATCGTGATGGAAATCTTTGGATTCTATCAATATTGAAAGTACGTGCTTTGCTGTCATCTGTCTTTCTTCTCCTTTCCTAAGAGGACCTCATATCTCTGAGAACTAAACTTGTCACACTGGTTTGACCCTCATGAAAAGTAAGTCACTGCTTTCTCTTTAGTTGTTTTGCTTACCTAGAAAAGATCAGTTTTCCAACCATAGGGTTTATGGCTTAATGGACTTGTCAAATTATAAATTCCAGGTGAGAACAGGATTTTTGTAGATTTGGTTTTACTCATTTACTCATTTTACTAAGTAAAATATGTACAGCCCAGAAAAAGATATTTACCTAATGTTTCCTTGTTGTCATTGTTTCCTTGTTAGATTTTATTTCAATTATACATTAACATTTGACTTATTTGTTAATGTCCACTTAATTTCAGTTATGAGCTGATAAGTATAATACATACAAATATTACCTTTATAACAGAAATAAGAAAAAACTTTACAGGAAGTTGACTTATTTGGAATTAATACTGACAATGCATTACTATGATAATCTCTCATAAATAGTTAAATTCAGTGAAATGAACAGTAAGAATCATTTGATATTAAAGTTCTGCTACTGATAATCGGTTTTGCTTAAAGTATTTCATAGTTGTTTTGGGGCGGGGGGCTTGCGGGTAGAGCAAGCGTCTTCAGGCAAAAAAGAACAAAAGCTGGAGTGAAGAAGGAATATGTCTTTTTCAGAAAACCGTTGAGAATTTGATGCCCATCTGCGGTCATTATGCTTTGATTTTGCTAGCGCCGTTCCTCATGAAAAAATTTATTTCTATCAGTCTTCATCAAAGAAACTATCAAATAGTTGATAAAGAAAGTAAAGACATGAACAAAGTACTGTTTACTAGCTTTAAAGATGAGATCCATGGCTTCATAGGGTAGCGTTGAGTATCTGTTGGCCTTAGCATCTAGAAGCATTTTTGTTAAAGTTAAACTTTCTGAAGTGTGGTGGCATCTGAGGATAGAAGTATATTTACAGTGGTAATTCTAAGGTAATAAGCATAATAATAATTATTAACTAGCTCAAAAGAAATGTCCAAACCAAAATAAATCAGCATCATCAAAGTTTCAGACCTTTGCAAAAATTTCAATTATTTCTAAACCTAATTTTTAAAGGTTCTGGTGCATTATTCTGTTTAAATCCGTAAATTATCTATCTCTCTCCTTCTGTCTTTGAAGTTCTGCTTCACATCTGCTCTTGCCAGGTAAAATGTTGTATTTATTGTTTTAACTCACAAAAAATGACATCAACAACAACAAAAACCTATGGGTTTGGGCACTGGGAATCCCCAAAAGTATTTTGCACATGAGCTCATACCAGATATTCAAAATGGTTTCTGTTCTGCTCATATTTAAACAGATAGTTCACTCAATTACGAATTATTGAGAATTTTTGTTCTCCAGAAAGCCTGCAACACTTTTGAAGGTGCTAAAATAAGTCCTCTGTTAGAAAAGCCAAAAAATAATGGGATTTGGGAAATCTGGTTTGAGATGAAAGGTTAGCTAGCACACACAATTGCACAGTGATGATTGCCCTCCGTTTTGAAAAATAAACTTTTCAAAGCAGGAATTTGGGAAGGTTGGATTATTATAAAACTACATGTATCACAGCATCACAGTACTGGAAAAAGGAGATGGGCATGGTCAAAATCTGTATTACATCTTCCAAAGATAGTATTTCAGTAATAAAAGGAACATGTTATATCAGTTTTTATTTAATAATAGAGCTCAAAATTAAATGCAGCAAGAAATACCATCAAAAGTTTTGTCTTTCCTTTTTTTTTAATTTCAAAATAAATAGCCAGAAATTAGCAAACATAAGCAAATGACTACAGTCTTTAAAACTACTGTTTATGCCTATATTAGAATGATTAATCTAATTGAACCTTAGTATATTTCTAAAAAGATGCTCCCAGAATTATTTAAATCTAAAAATCTTTAGAGAGAAAATTACACTATAAGTTGCTAATTAATAAGCATCTTTTCAAACTGAAGTATTCCTATGGACAACACTTCATAAATGCATGCATTACTTTGAATGTAACTTAAAACTATACCACTAAATCACCTTACACAGGGCAATATTCTGCACTTTTACAATAAAATTTTTGTTCATTACTTATTTACTTCCTTCATCCAAACAAAAATACTTTACCTGCCTTTAAAGTCTAGAAATTTCTTTACAAATCTCAGTGAAAGCCTCTAGCATTTAGTAACTAATATCTAGTGAGAAAAATCTGGCTTAATTATGGTTCTTCTCTCCACCAGCAGCCATTTTAAACAGAAAACTGGTTTAGTTGTGTTGACAATCACATTTTAAACTGATTCTTTCCAGATGAAAAGATACTTTTTCAAACAATGTAATAAAAATGTAAACTCAGCTGTTTCACAGACATAAAAGTGATTTATATCACATGTACTGTGCTCATGGAGTTTTTCTCCTTACACAATGGAAGTTTTATTTTAAGGAAAAGTTAATAATTAACAGCTAGGAAAATCCCACAATGCAAAGAAGTCAGCTATAGGGGTTAACCACCCCCTTTGCTCTCCCACAAAAATCAGCCAATAAACCTGGTGAGAAAACGATGTGATATTTGAAAATTAAAAAGAGTCAACATCAGGATGGTCCTTACCATTGTTGGGGGCCGGGTGCAATATGGAACGGAGGGAGGGACCAGGAGGCTTCTGGGAGCTGAAAATATTCTGGGTTTTGTGTGTGTGTGTGTGTGTGTGTGTGTGTGTGTGTGTGTGTGTGTGTATGTGTGTTTTATCTGAGTCCTGGAAACGTGGGTATCTAGCTTGTGAAAATTCACTGAAACCGTATGCTTAATGTGTACTTTCTGTATGATACTATACTTCAATGAAACCTTTCAGAAGGAGATTACATGTTGTTTTTTTAAATGACAGTAAGAAAAAAATTAATGTAACTAAGTAAGTACTCATCAATACTCTGAAGTATTGGACCATCCACTATCCCCCATAGAACTCTATTACTGTAGGACCAAAAATTAGGATGGAGGCTCATGCTAGTCCTAAAGAAGCAGAAAACAGGGTAATATTTTACATTTTAGGAGAGAGAAATATGTGTGAGAAAGAGTGTATCTGAGGTCTCATAGCTGCAGTCTCCAGAAAAACATGATCTTTTTGAAGAGACTTTAACAGAGGCCTGTAAAATCCATGTTTCTAGCAGAATTTTTCAATGGCTGTGAATCTGTATTCTGGATATCCGGTTCCCAATTATTCCTATTAATGAGAGGCAGGCCACATGGGTAATTGAAAACCCACTGTCAAGAGCTGGAACAAACCCCTCCTCCATCAGAATGGGGGTCAAGTATTAAATAAATAGAAGAATTGGTCTGTGTTTGAACTGCTAATAAACTGTGCAACGTCCAAAGTGTAGGCAACCACAGGGCAGGCAGAGGACACCATTCAGCCAGTGATCCCCTGAAAAAGATCTAGAGCTGGACAGATTAAGTGGGTACCTTTACACAGCGAAAGCTTAATTTGTACAGGTGCTCCGTGAAACACTTTAAAGCTTAATCCATCAGTACATAAATGTTTACTATTTCCATGTTCTAAATGCAATATTTCTTCTGTCATTATAAAATTAAGAGCAATATGAAGGATGACTTTTTGGTCTGCATTCTGAAACAGTCCTCCGTTGCCCAGCAACCTCAGGACCTCTACCAAGGAAACACTATTCCACCACTATCACAGCTCCTACCACGTCTTACACCCCACCCGGCATCTTAAAGGCAGTCGTCACCAGTTCTTTCTTCCTGAAACTCCTCTTTCCGGTTCTTATTTGCCTTTTTGTTGTGACCTTACCCTCTGAAATAGGGTCCTATGCTGGCTTTATTTACTTGTTTTCAAAGTCTGAGCAAAGTAAAAATATTATCTTAAAGCATACACATATGATCGCGTGTTCATCTCAAACAAAACTGAAGGGTCTGGATATAAGCAGACAATATGTAGGCAAAGACCCCGTGATTACTTCTCTATACTGTGTGGGGAATGCAAAAGGAGAATTTATCCATAATTTGAAATTTCCTAATCAGCTATATTCTGAGGGAAAACAGAGGTCGAGTGTGGGAGGGAATGGCGACAGAAGAGACAGATAGGCAAAGTCACTGACAGGAAAATCTGAATAAACAGAGTAAGTAAAGAACCTTGGGTTCACATTTCCAAGCGGCCAGGAGGCTAACAAGCTATTCTGTACCTCACAGTCATCTTGAAGAAGAAACCTCTGCCCATCCCACTTTAACATCTGTCTCCCTCTCTGACTCCAGAAGACACACAAAAATCCTTCAGCACGAATACCACAATGGTCTCACACATCACACGCCATGTTAATTTGCAGTTAGAAGTTAAGGAGAAGCACATAAGTATATGATGAACCCAAAGTTAATGGACCAAATGTTTTCAGAGTTACTTGTGTACATCCCCAGGGTCAAATTCAACCCTCAGAAATCCACGTGCAGTTTCCATAGAAATAACTATAAATACCGAGCAGGGAAAAATAGCTGTAGTCAGTTTTTTTTCTCTGTATTGACACATGGTCTTTATTCTCTTCTGGCTTTATCTTTTGAATGGCAAGTTTTGGCTTGGTTTTATTTATGCAATGGAACGTCATCAACTCACACACACCTTCAAGAGAACCAGAGTAAAATCCTCATTGTGGGGATCAGTAAAGAAGCAGAAAAAACTTGGCAAGAAGAAGCAAATCAAAGAAGTTCATGAAACACATTTATTTTATTGGGCTATGAAAAAAATACAGACTTGGAAAGCGACTATGATGTAACCTCAAAGGAAAATAAATAGTTAACAGAGATGAAAATGTCAATCAGCAAGCATCAAGGCAAATGAGTAAAAAAAATCCGTGGCCAAGGCTCGTGTAGATAAAATACGACACGGGCAATGAATACATACAATCGGGGCAGGTGCGCGGAGCATTAACAAGGGAGTAGAAATGAGTAGGAAGTTGTTTCCTAGTTAGTGATATGCACTTTTTCATTTCTCTCCAGGAGAGTTTTTATTTCCACAAAAGAAGAAAAAAGAAAAAAAATAACCCTTACTTGTAATAAAGTTTTAATAACATGAATTGCAATGAGTCTTTTAACAACAATACCAATATGCAATATGCTAGTGTCAGACTGATTAGAAAATATGATTATGTAATGATTTAAAAGTTTAATTGTATATAGACATCCTAGTAAAATAAGACTCTTGTCCAAGTAATAAAAATTACAAATTTATGTCAATGGCTCTCTGTATAAAATTAAGTAAAAAATCAACAATATAAAAATCTCATAAATTTCAAATAATCCAAATTTTACTTGCAGCATGAATCTATGGATTTACTGCATTTGTTTTTACCATACACCACAGTCATATTGTTGGAGGCCACTAGACTTTCTGGTGAAACTTTATTTATTATGACTTTATGAATCAAGAGGAAAATGAGGGAATTCCCAGGCCACCCTATATGACTGTAGCTTATTATAATCACTCTAGAGATACAATAAAAAATAATCTATTTAAATTGCTTTTTGTTATCGGGGCTTTGAGGGAACAAACAAAATTAGAACACGATTTTAAAATGCTGCTGAATGGTATATAGCTTAGAAAATGATTTTAACTGTTAGGAAGTCCCAAGGATCATAAATAAGTGATCAGTTTGGTCAATTTAAGTTACATGTAAACCGATTCCGTTCTGAGCAAAATTTTGCTTGGGGCAGAGTTCTGTTGTGTTACGTGATTCCTTAGGTCAAGTTCTGTGTCCAGCTTCTTGGGGTAAGAGTGCAGGATACCGGTACCACAATTCTGCTCACCTGACAGATCCTAACAAAGGTCCAGGCATCTCAAAAAAAGTCTAAAATGAAATGTGAATCACTTACACTTAACATGTTATTAGAGGTGTTTGGTTTTGGTTTTAAAAGAAGGATGGATTTATAAGAGTTTACTTGTAACCTCTAGATTTCTAGTCGGAGAAACTGAAGCCTGAGAAGAGTTTATTTCTAAAACCGGGGCTGGTGTAGATCTGCGACTGACAGTGTAGATGCATGAAGTGTTTGTGCAGTGTGACTCACATGCCTGAATGAAGCCCTTCTCGGGACAACAGGTAGAAGCCAACTGTTTGCCACTCTGAGATTCCCGTCCCCAACTCAGAGGAGCAACCAGGAGGCAAACTCACAAAGTTAAGTCAGAGAACCATGGCAGTACCATAAACTGTGCCTGAAAACTAGTAGGCAGTTCATGCAGACTGGCCTGGAGGGCATGGGGAGAAGAGCAGAACTCAGCATATGCAACACAGCTTGTACGTAGTACCCTCAGAACAAGAGTAGTCTAAATGCCAAGGGGTTGCTCCGGGGTATTAGAGTCACAGGAAGTGTAATAAAGGATAACAGTGGTGTCTGATCAAGGGAGGAGATGCTTGGGGCACCTCGGTGGCTCAGTCAGTTAGGCATCTGACTTCGGCTCAGGTCATAATCTCACGGTTGGGGGGTTTGAGCCCTGCGTCTGGCTCTGTGCTGACAGTGCGGAGCCTGCTTGGGATTCTCTCTCTCTCTCTCTCTCTCTCTCTCTCTCTGCTTCTGTCCCTCCCCTGCTCATTCTCTCTCTCTAAGTAAACAAATAAACTTAAAAAAAAAAAAAACCAAACAGACCTTTAAAAAAAAACAGGGAGGAGATGATTTTCCTCCCTTCAAGTGTTAGCACCATGTAAATCAGAAGAAGGGTGCACAGCCTCTAAGTTAGCTCTCAGGAAGAGCTAATAAGTTGATGCCCTAGGAACAAGACAAAAATTCCAGACACCAAAACTGCCAATTTACTAGCAATATCTGCATGGTGAGACATTATAACACTTTAAAATGTAGGCAATCATCACCACGGTGGACATAATGCAGGGAGGAATTAAGAATAAATTAACTCTATTGAGGAATAAATTATGTGTTTCACTTGATAAATAAATAGGATGTTATTTTCTTAAAAAAAAAAAAGGACCAAGTCCATTTTTAAACAGAGTTAAAAATTTAACAGAGTTAGCTGAGTTCAACAAAGATTTGTTGAATACTAAGATTCAAGTACTGTCAGGTCCCAGGGATCTCAAGATGGCTATGACAGGATCTTGACCCTTGAATAGCTCACTCCTGCCTGCTGATGACATGCTAATTAGCTTTAGATACAGACTTGGTATAAGATTCGCAGCTGCTGCAAGATTGTGACATCCCCGGCATTTCTTTGGTCTGTTTGCATGTATGATATGCAGCACACTTGCACAAAAACACCTGTATCCACAGGGACATTTAGTTCCAGTGATGACACTGAAAACTGAGTTATTTGAATGTTCACGTATCATTTTTTCCAGGAGATACACCACTTTTTCAAAGGGAAAGAGCTAGTGTACTTTATATAACTGCCTCAGGGTGCTGTACTCAGCCAGTAAACCTGGTTTCCATTTCTCGCTGCGCAGCCACTCCTTAGCAAGGAACCTTTAACAAGGTGCCTAATTTTTTTCTCCCATTTATTTTACTCAACATAAAATAGGATCAGGACAGGGTGGGGGTGGGGAAGTGCGGTAAAGAGAGGAGAAACAATAACGACCTTAATGTTGCTAGGATGAGTTAGATGAGCATAAAATTCTTCTTTATTTGTTGGAGGAAAGATGTAGGAAAAGAGGTATTAGTGGTAATCATAGCTAATATCAAGTTTAAGAAATAATGTCAGGTATTGTTAGTCTAACAATAATTTGATGAACTATTTTTAATATAACAGATTATTTCCAAGCGGGTAGTATTTTTCCACGTATAGAAAAAATAGCTTATTTTTTGAAGCCTTTCGAATGTCTCATTTAAAACAGACAAAACTCTAATGCTGTCGATACTTAGCTACAGGTGAAACTGAAAAACAACTTAACGGTTTAAAACTAGTTTTAAAACAGTTTATAGCAGTTTGTTCCTCTTCCCTACCAACAGTGATGAAAAATAACAACAGCAACAAAAAAGCAAGACCAAAAAAATTTAAGAGCTCTTGTTATATGTGAATTATAGGACACTGTAGAAAAGACAGTTTATATGATAAGCGATGTGGTTTAAATTTTGCTTCACTGTTATCTAGAAAGTTTGCATGGCCCAGGTAAATTCTATAGCAATGAATCTCTGAACAGTAGCATCTTCCTCTTCAAGGTTTTACTTACTTCAAAACCCCTGTCGTAAAACATAATTCGGGGTAGCAAAGTAGAAGGGAGTGAGCGGTGGCACAAATTAAGAGAAGAGTGTTAAAGAAATCAACCCAAAAAGTTTTTATGTAGTTGATCCCAAACCTTATTTGAAAAGTCTGAATAGGATGAAAGGTTTTCTCTATTCACTAGTTTCACTTAATCCTCAGTCTAAACATTTGCCCCAATAAACATTAGATTATTTTTATGTTAGCTATAAAGCTGTCAGTCCTCAATAAACAGATACACTCCCGGTGGTTTTACCTTTGCTGTCAAAGAATTGTCAATATGCATACTGGCTCTTGAAATTAAAACAAACACACAGGAAGAGAAATGTAAAACAGAATCATGCAGAGTTTAACAGGAGGCTGCAGAAATCCTAAATAAATGATAGCCCAAAGAGATGATGTTGATTAGAAGTTCAGTATACTGTGATATAAAGTCGTCAGTGCGTTGTTAGCGCCTTGCTGTCTCCTTAATGGAATGCTGTGATCTCCCCTATCCAGGTAAGCCAGACCCTTACTTTAGTGTGTCTCAATTAAATTTTATGTCTGATGTGTCTATTTGTCATAGAAAAAGAAACAAGCTCAGTGAAAGGGACACTTTGAAGATTTTTATTTCCTATGGGGACAGTTCACTTCTGTCTGGAAAGTGCCTTCATACCTTTCGCAGTTTGTTTCCCTGTGATTGAGAATGGTTATACAAGAGATGCGAAGAGATATGGAGGATTGGAAAATGCAAATCTATTTTCTGGTGGAAATCTCCACCAATTTTGCAGTTGCTTTTCAAAGGATTTTTCCACAAAGGCATTTAATAGAACCATGTGACTGAAACAACTATTTTTGCTCATAGAGTTATTTCATTGCAGAATTAAGCTTTTAGAAGGCCAGCGCTGTGTCTTTTAAATGTACTCTCTGTGTTGCTTAACGGAGGGCTGTGCACATACGGGCAGTCACTAAATACTATTTGCTTGCTGGGCTACAAGCGTTCTTTCAAGGTTGGTAAAGAAACAGCATAAATATAGAAAAGATGCAGAAATCTGTTCTTAGCTAGAATAATATTGTTTGCCCTTCATCTCCTATATCAAAAAGCTATATAAACTTTAGGGAACTGGGTCCAAAACCACAGAGCATTTAAGAGATACTTAATAAAGTGATTGTCCACTATCACAAAAGAAGCTGTTCTTTTAATTTTGTTCACTTTAATTCTGGCTGAAATGAGTAGCTCTTTTTTTTTTCTAGAAAGAAAGGAAACAAACAAGCAAAGAAAGAATGAAAGGGTCTTTTATATTGAAGGGTCCAAAATAAGAGATTAAAATAGGATGCGGGGCACTTAGAAATGTAACCTGGAAGAACAAAGAGTTTGAGGAAAAGAGAGCTGAAGGCAAATATATTGGGAATCTTGAGGTCCTTATGAATACTCCCTTTGTTCTATATAATAAATGTATGATCTTCCTTGCCAAGGCTGAAAGAAATGGATTTCCCAAGGAATGTCCCATCACTGGAGAAGAGATCTGCCATCAAAAGCCATCATGCTCTGAGGAGGTGTAGCAAAAAGATTAAACAGTTAAGACAAATGATGAGGTAAAGGAAGAAATGAAGACAGGGATGTAGAAAAAGTAAAATGTCAGCATCCTGAAAATGAGATCCACAAACATGAAAGGAGGAAATGGAGACTGTCAACTTTAAACCCATGTTTTGTATCTTGTGGCCTTGAGCAATTTGGAGTTCAAGGAGAAAGATGGGACATTCTGTTCATCACGGTATTGTTTCCAATATGTCAAACATACATAACAGAGCCCATGCCAAAATATATCCAGTAATATCCCGTTGTCCAGAAGGAACATCTGAATAAATGTATAGGTCACATTACAAGAAGAGTTTAGTGCCCTGGCAGATGTCACCAAGCAATTGGTTTCTCAACTTTCTATTTATTGTCAGAAATTTGCAACTAGCCAGTCAGCCAAAACAGAACAAATTATGTGTCTTAAAAAAAGTATTTCTTGTAAAGCAATGTAGAGGTAACCCAGATCACATGGGTTCAAATTCCTACAACCCATGAAACATCAGACAAGTTACATGAACTTTTTGACTTTGGTTCATGCATCAGTAAAATGGGAAGAATGATGGCTCCTCCCCCACAGGTTGTTGTGAGAACATAACTGAGTGTATATAAGGCACTTAGCAAAGTGCCTAGCCCCTGGTAAATTATGATTATTTTATTTGCTTAAAATGAATTAAAAAATGTATGATTCCCCTGCAAAAATATGTTATTATTATTATTTCCATACTTATTCAATCAGCTAATTACAATATGGAGTGACTACTACTGAATGCCAGTAGGATGAAACATGTCCCATCCTATTTAGAATTTATAAAATAATTAACGAATTACATGCTGACGATGTAATATGTGGGTTGAAAACTCACTTACTTAATTCTGATTTTCAGTTACAGAATTTTTCAAGATTTCCATTTAAGTCTTAAAAAAACCAGATTTCATATCTCTGGTGAAATTCCCCATCTTTTCTTTTACTTTTTCTTAAAAAAATTTTTTTAATGTTTATTTCTGAGAGAGACAGAGACAGAGTGCGAGCAGGGAAGGGGCGGAGAGAGACACACACACACAGAATCTGAAGCAGGTTCCAGGCTCTGAGCCATCAGCACAGAGCCTGATGTGGGGCTGGAACTCATGAACTGTGAGATCATGACCTGGGCTGAAGTCAGACGCCCAACCGACTGAGCCACCCTAGTGCCCCTCTTTTACTTTTTCAAACGTACTTATTATATATATTTTTAAAAGCTCCTGTTGGTTAAACATAGAATTACCATATGACCCAGAAATTCCATTTCTGAAAATATACTCAAAAAAATTGAAAGCAGGGTTTTGAAGAAATATTTGTCCACTGTTAATAGTAGCCATTGTTCACAATAATCAAAGGGAGCAAACAACCCAACTATCCACTGACACATGATGGATAAACACAGTATGGTATATATATACAATGGAATATTATTCAGCCTTTAAAAGGAAGGAAAGTTGGGGGCACCTGGTTGGCTCAGTCAGTTGAACATCTGACTTCGGCTCAGGTCATGATCTTACAGTCCATGAGTTCAAACTCAGAGCCTGGAGCCTGCTTCGGATTCTGTGTCTCCCTCTCTCTCTGCCCCTCCCTGCTTGCCCTCTGTCTCTGCCTCTCTCCGAAAAATAAATAGACATTAAAAAAAAAAAGGAAGGAAATTTGGACACATGTTGCAACATGGATGAACCTTGAAGACATTATGCTAGGTGAAATAAGCCAGTTGCAAAACGACAAGTACTACGCGATTCCCTTTATGTGAAGTACTTACAGTGGTCAAATTCATATATACAGAAAGTAGAGTGATGGCTTCCAGGGGCTGTGGGGCAGGGGAGAAATAGGGAGTAACTGTTTAATGATAATACAGTGCAATGTGGGAGGATGAAAACATTCTGGAGATGGGTGGTGGTCATGGTTTCACAACAAAGTGTAAGTACTTAATGCCACTGAACTGTACATTTAACCATGATTAAATGGTAAATTTTATGTTATGGAAATGCTGCCACAGTAAAAATCAAAAATTAAAAAGTCACTGTCTGATAATTCCAAAATTTGAGTCACTTATTGTTTCTGTTTCCCCTGATATTTGGTTCTTTGGTCTTTTTCCCCCTAGACCCTGTGATTTTTTTAATTGAATGTAGGACATTGTGAGTAAAAAAAAATCAAAGAGCCTCTGGATGCTGGTATTTGAATAAATGTTTTCCTAGCAAACAGATGGAATATAGATCATCTTCGTCTAGCTGAGGCTTGGACTTAGGCTTTGTTAGAAACAATGTAATTAGGGGCATCTGAGTGGCTCAGTTGGTTAAGCGTCTGACTCTTGATTTCAGCTCAGGTCATGATCTTCTGGTTGGTGGGATCGAGCCCTGCATCGGGCTCCTTGCTGACAGTGCAGAGCCCACTTGGGGTTCTCTTTCCCTCTCTTTCTGCCCCTCCCTTGCTTGTGTTCTCTCTTCCTCTTTCTCAAAATAAATAAACTTAAAAAAAAAAGAAACAATGTATTTATATTTTGCCTTATTCCTAGGACAGGGCCCTTACTTTTGGGAGTGGACATTCTAAGTCTCAACTAAAAACCTGTTGTGTTTACCAGAACTGTTCACCTGGCTGGGCTTGAACTCCAACCTTTGTCTCCCCAGCATCATGGGACTGTTGAACTCTGTTCCTCTCCATAGTCTCTCGGCTTCTGGGATTTTGTTTGTTTGGTTGTTTGTTTGTTTGGTTGTTTGTTTGGTTGTTTGGCTGAGTTTGTTCCTGTTCACTTGCAGTTTAGGAGTTGGCAAATGCCTCAAGGGGAAGTTGTGTATAAACCCAAAGTTCACTTCTCTCTAGTTTCTCTCTTCTGTGGGATTTTTGCTTCTCATGTCCCAGCCATACGACAGCTCTGAACACCAATCTCCAACTTTTGTCCTCAAATAAGACTTGGTCTTAACCCCCTTCCCCAGCCTTCCCACAAGGCTTAGCAAAGAATGGAAAAAGCCTGAGTAAATGTAGAGTTCACTGAGGTGGGCTTTCTTCCCTCCCATCTTGTAGCGCCTTGCAAGTTCTGCCTGCTTTGATGACTCTCTAATGCCTTCAAAAGCAGTTTTGTGTACTTTGTCCAATGTTTGCAGTTGTTTTCAGCAGAAGGGTTGTTCTGGTACAAACTATTCTGTGGTTGCAAGAACCAAAAGTTAGTTTGCATAGTCTTTTAAGAGTCTAACTCTTTTTTAAAAAATTTTGCTTAATGTTTATTTTTGAGAGAGAGACAGAGTGTGAGCAGGGGAAGGGGCAGAGAGAGAGGGAGACACAGAATCTGAAGCAGGCTCCAGGCTCTGAGTTGTCAGCACAGAGCCCTATGTGGGGCTTGAACTCATGAACTGTGAGATCATGACCTAAGCCAGACACTTAATCAACCGAGCCACCCAGGCATTCCAAGAGTCTAACTCTTGATTTGCCTCTAATTCTGTTTTAAATATTCTTTTGCTTTTACTTTAATTCATCTTTTTATTGACCAGAATATTTGGTTTTTATTTATACTGTATTGGCTCACTGTGTTTATTAAACACTAGGTAGGTAAGTGTTGTAAGTACAACAGTGAAGACAGAACACATTCTAAGCAAGGTGGGTAGGTTGTTTGCCTTTGCTTGGATCTTCATCAGCCCTTCCCGTTTCCCTAACAAAACCTGGCAATGCCACCACCTGGCAACACCTGTCAATGATGAATCCCCTGAATCTAAAAACTAAATGCCCAAATCCAACTAATATGAAACTAGAAATCATTCAATTAAACTCAGCAAACATAAATTGGATGATGATTACATACAAAGAATTGTATGATACACTTTAGAAGCCCCAAAGAGATTTCATCAGAGCTCTACACATTTAAATAACTGTGAATAGTTTAAATAATTAGCTACAATATAAGGTAATTGTAATGAAATCAGTTAAAATTATTGTGTGCATACTTAAACATCATCTATTAAACTAAGTGCTGGCAACATAGTAGATACTAGTATTCCATGCAACAAATAAAGAAACAGAAGTACAATGACATTAAGTAATTTGCCAACATCCCCAAATTCACATGTGGGGTTCTAATCCAGGTCTCTTACACTCTGAAGAAGGTGCCATAAGAGAACAGGTAGAGAAAATTATTCCCATTTTGGATAATGAGAGAAGGCATTAAAGAAAAGGTAGCATACCAGCTGGGCACTTATAGATGACCAGAATTACCAGAGCTGGACAAGAGAAAAAATGCCATTCTGGGCTGATGAACGTGTATGAGGAAAAGCACAGAAAATTGTTTTAGGAGTTATAATTGGTCCAGAAGGGCTTGAACACAGAGGCATGTGATGACACTAGGTAAGACAAAGCTGGAAGACTCAAAGAAGATATGGAGAGTCCCAAATAAATACCACGTTGAGGGTTTCAGATTTGTTTGTGTATTTTTTTTTTTATCATCACACAATTTCTGTGGATCAGGCACCTAGGCATGGCTTAGGTATGTGTCCCTGACTCAAGGTCTCTCATGGGACTGTAGTCAAACTATCAGTTGGGCCTGAGGTCTTGTCTGGTTCACACAGGTGGTTGTGGGTAGGATTCACTTCCAAGTTGTCGTTAAACAGAGGCCCTCAATTTCTCATTGGTTATTGGCCCAAGCTACCTTAAGTTCCTTGCCACACGGGCTCCTCCATGGTGGAGCTTACTTCAAAGCAATAAAAATGTAAGAAACCAAAAGAGCAAGAAGAATAAGAAGTGTCTAACTAGATGCAAGCCAGTTTTTTATAAACTAATCTCAAAAGTGACATTTCATAATTTCTGCCATATTCTCTTCATTACAAGAGAGTCAATAAACCTAATCTCTGCTTAAAAGGAGGGGATTATAAAAGGACATAAATACAAGGGGGCAGGGATCAGTAGGGCCATCTTAGTGGCACCCTATCACATGGATCAACAGGAAATCAAGAAAGATTTATGAATGTGCAGGTGACATAATTTGGCTATCGGCATTCACACGAAAGACTAGAAAGTCATTCAAAATTTCTCCTTCTCACTCAACACCGCTATCCATCATCAATTCACTCCAAGGAGTTTAGTTGTCAGCATTTTCTCTTTAGAGTGGTACATAAAATGATAGCACATCTTACAATCATCCGTGTCTTAGATCCCACAGAAAAAGACAGGAGTCCTATGGTGACTTCTGAGAGAGCAGTTTGAAAATTCAGGTGTAGACAGAAGTCAGACCATGTGAATTAAGGAGTGAACAAGTGGCCAAGAAATATTTTTGGAATCTAACACATATATTTTTTTACACATGAAGTCAGATCTCTAGTAATTGATATGTCCTGTTGCTGAATGGATTGCATTGAAATATTCTTTTAATTTTGGTCCCTTTATAAATAGTGCCAACTTCTGGGAATTTTAGTATTTGAGTTTTGAAATGCATGTTGACCTATTCACTGAAAACTGTTAGGATACAAAATGGTAAGGACACCAGACCATGTCCTTTTTCTCATTTTGGTTCTTGATTCTTCTAATTTAGGAAAAGCTTCATGCAAAGAAATCTAAAAACTAATTCATCTAACAGAAAATTACAAACTCTCCTTAGCAGTTTCCAAAACTCATCTCACACTTTATCTCCTTTTTTGTTGCCACTGAGACTGTGTCTACATTAGAATTCCTGGTACCCAGGGCTTTGTTTCCCTACAAGTTCACTGTGGCCAAAGAGAATTATGAACAGTGTTTATCAGCAGGAGAACAAGGCCACTGAATATGGCTGGTCATATTCCTTAAGATTTTGGTGACCACATATTTTGACATATATAGCAGTCGTAATTTTCACCCCATCTGATAATTCATCCAAGAAACTTTGATTAAATGCCTTATCTCATGTTTCATGAGGTTTTCCTGGTTATTACCCAATATTCAAGTTGAGTTAGGCAAAGGTACTAACAAGTCAAATAACTAAGTTCATGCCGTGTGTTGTTTTTTTTAATTTTGATGGTACATTTATTTAACATATCCAAAACATCATTTCCACATGTAATTCTTTTGCATTCTTTTTTATACACAAATTCTTTACATTCCTTTTACACACAAAGTTTTCAAAATCCAGTACGTGTTTTACACTTAAAGCACATCTCAGTTAAGTTCCTTTTGAACAGGGCTCTGTCCAAAGGATTATGGACCTCTATCTTGGTCTCATGGGATGATGGTGGCACACTTCAGAATACATTTTCAGTCCAATTGCATTTGTTCAAGATGTGATTTAAAGAAAAAGCGCACCTTTGTTTTCTTTGAGTGCCGATCTTAGGAACCAATCTATTATTCTGGGACTCTCACTAACCTCCTTTCTGCTGAAGTTTGCTGGTTTGCAGAATGTAATCAACCATAGCAGGTACTACCTTCTCCTACTTCCCACCCCTCCGGGCGCTATTCAGCAAAGTGAGATGAGATATGTGACAATGTTTTGAACCCATAAAGGGGACAGCATAAATCTGAGGTGTAGCTTCTGCTATTACTAATACCACTATTAAGTTATTGACAGAATAGGGAGCATGATACAGGATGCAGAAGATCTTGGATGAAAGCTCACCCCAACAAACAGCAGCTATGGGATGCTGGGCAAGTCCCTTATCATTCTTATCAGTTTCCCTACCAGAAAACTAGAGACCATACTCCCCACCTGCCTGTTGCCTTGTTCTTGTGAGCAACAAGTGAGGTAAGACAGGTGGACACATTTCACAAACAGTAAAGGGTCAAATGGTAACAATGGTTTTGAATATAATCACTGCTATAGCAAGAGTGTCTGAACCTTTTCCTTTCTTCCAGTTTCAAACCATCTGAAATACTGGGAGGAAAGGTAAAGCTAAAGTCATGAGACTAGACAAAAACTTCACGAACTAGCGACAAGAGCATTGCAATTGGGTGAGGAAACAGATTCCCAAGCAGGAACTGAACAGAAACTTACCGTAATTAACATACACTCTCCAGTGGTATCTGAGTCATGGAACTTACAGAGAAAATGTAGCAATCTAAACTATATGCAATTCAACTTAGTTTAAATACATGTATGAGGGCATGTATGTATGTATCAATATTTTTTAACTTCTTAACAGTGTTCTGAAATATTAAAAATCCATATGACCTTTTCTTTCCAAGGAAAATAAAATGGAATCAAATTTTCATATGACCAGGGGAGAAGACTTCCTAATAGAAGACAGAAAGATGTAATTCTATGATATCTGAGACACTAGCTGAAATCAATGAGTATGATAAAATATTAACTCTTTTAACCTTGTCATGTCAAGCTATGCCTAAGTTATTTCCTATAATAAGAGAATCAGACAAAGGTAGAAGTTTTAGGAGATTTTCTTTCTCATTCTCATCTGAAAATGTTCAGTTTAACAACCACTAGAAAAAGGATTATGGTTTTGGTAAAGACGTTTTCTCCCAAGGTGACTATGCATCTAGTTCATCAGAAATCATCAGAGGAAGTTAAAATAAAGGCTTGAAAAGATTTCCACTTGGACATCTCCCATTGACTACAGAATCCCCTCACCTCCCATTAACACTCTATAAAACATGGGGAATATCTGCTCAGGCTCTGGATTGAGACGCGAACGTTCCCGAAAGACAGCTACTTCCACCCAAACAACTGGTCCTCCTTTTCCTTCTTGTCAGCACTGTGAGCTGGGAGAGGCTGTGTTTGGTCTCTTAATCAGGCCTTGCTGACGAGCTGACATCACTGCAAACGTTTTCACTTATTCTTTGGCAACACTTAAATCCTTGCCAAAGGCCAGGCAGTAAGTCTGAAAGCATTGTTAGCAAGCGGCTGGGGGAGTTGGAGTGTGACTGTCAGCTAGCAATCTATGGTGATGACAGGAGGGAAATCTAGGAGCTGAAACCATTCTAAAGGTCACCCTGTGGGCAGAACAAAAGGCCTCTGACGGAGCTCTGGGACATGGAAGCCCAGGGATGCTGCTGTGTGAGCACTCTGGAAATTCATTATCCTCTCCCTGATTGTAAAGACCAATACAGCTCAAACCAGCAATTATCTGCCTTCACAGTGGTGTAAAATAATCTGGGAAAACAGAAATGCCCCATAATGTACCAATGGCTCAACTTTCTGTGTTTTGCAACATATTCTTCTGTAGTATTTTCTCTTTACCCTACATCCTTTCATTTTCAACCTTGAATTGCTAAATAATAAGAGTTTAAGGTTCTTAGCAATGTACATTTTATGACTAAAATTTTATGAGTATAACATACCGAAGCACTGATAAGCCATTTTTAAAAGGAACACAGATAATGCAGGAATAATCAGAATAGGTCCATGCCTGAATCGAGATCATCTCTTTTTTCTCATTCCAAAACTGGGGAAGATTTGGAAGAAGAAAATGGCTTCCATCTACTGGCTGCCATAATCAGGACCTGGGTACTGGGCCATTTGTAAAACCTGCCGGAAAGATTTGCTATAGTTTATTCTCCAAACTCTCACCTACTGTGTTATTTCTTTTCTTATTCTCCCCCCACCTCCCTACCTCGCTAGATGGGAGACACTTGCTGTGCCATCATTAAGAAGCCCAGGCAGGTCAGGGCAGAATCCTGTAGTGTGGAAGCAAGAGCAGCTGGGATTGTCTGCTTTCCTCCTTATCACCACAGAAAAACAAGGGAACAGGGAACCAATGGACAGCATTGGTGACTACAGTTAATAATTCTGCACTGCATACTTGAAAGTTGCTAAGAGAGTAGATCATAAATGTTCTCACCAAACACACAAGAATGGTAATTATGTGAGGTGATGGATGTGTTAACTCTCCCTATCGTGGTAATCATTATGCAATGCATATGTATATATCGACTCATCACATATTACACCTTAACCTTCACAATATTATATGTCAGTTATATCTCAGTAAAGCTGAGACAAGGGAAAGCTGAAAGCTGAAAAACAAGGGAGCACTCAATGGAGGTCCTCTGGGTACTAGGAAGGGTCTCTTCGGTAAGACAGAATGGAGCAGAGAAGGTACTCGAGACACCAAGAAACTCACACAGAAGGCACAGTGCACATCTGGTACCCACCAAAGAATGAACTCACTATGGTACACCAGGCTTGCAAACTCAGTCAATACCCAATGATCTACTCACAATTGATTTGCACTGCAGATTATGCGCTTAGGGGCCTGGGAAACAGTCTGCAATTATTCATGTGAGTGAAAACTCTGCGCTGGTTAAGTAGCAGTGAGTATACAGTGACCCGTGACTCACTTGTAATGTGAACTCCTGGGTCTACATATAAGACCCTCAGATAAGAGGAAACAGCCTCAGGATCCAGGGAATAGTGATGTTAAGAACCACCCACTCCAGTCTGGCTTGGTGATACTGGGTAGATGAGCTGGTTTCTGTTGGATGAGAAGTGGGGTAGAGGGGAGAGAGAAAAAGCAGCAGCAACTACGGGGCCTTGTGAAGTTGGAATGTGGCTTAGGTGGTGAGGATGCTGACTGCTCCAATAACTGTGATTCCTGCGAAGAGTTAGCCTCCATTGTCTCTTCAAGTCCAACACTTTCTCACACTTCCATGTGACAGTGAGGGGGTTTCCAGGGGCTACCCAAGAGGTTTTCTCTAGGGGTAAACTTTTCTGTTTAGAAATGGTGTTTGAAAATCACCTGGTTGTGCTACATTAGGCAAATCATGTTTTAAAAAGTAGACCCACTAAGACACCAAATTAAGGTAAAGATCTTGGAGTTAGTCCACCTGTAAAAAGAAAATGTCCAAATCTTGCCAGGTTGTTGTTGATTTTGAACTGCAGACGTCCCCCTTCCTTTGTGTCACAAGCCACTCATTCCCCTTAATGAAAACAAGAGGGAGTGATTATACCTCCTGGGGCTGTGCCATTTATGCCGTCTGAAAGGCCCTTAAACGAGTGGCACATTATCTCACACATCTGGAGTTTACCAAATTAGCCAATTATGCTGGAGCTCATAAAACGAGGCCTTAAATGTCATTTAACTAGAAAATATTATAATCACCAAGTGGTCTGATTGTAAGATGATACTTGGGGCAGCATCAGCGGTTACAGAAAACAAATCGTGAAGCAAAACACAGTTCAAATACCCCCCAAACGCAACCACATATTTTCTACAGTAATACTTTCTGAAGAATACCATATTTCTGAAGGCACCAGCAATCAACATGTTTCTCATTTGAAACTAAGTTTAATCCGACCTAGTTGTTTCCTAGTTATTTGCCTTGGGCAAACCAACGTGCATGAATTTTTCTCAGAAGAAAACTGAGGAACATGCAGGATGAGAGCCGACGGGAAACCATGAACTTATCAGATATGGATCCGTCTGTAAGGGATGGGACAATAACTGGATTAAGAGTCTTGAGTTATCAGAGGTTTGTGGTGCTGTCTCTGAACTGACAAGATTCAGTTCACCGAGCATATATGGTCTCTCAGAGTTTTTGTACTTTACCTGAAGGAAGAGAGAAAAGCTGCTTTAAATTGCTACGTGATTTTGGGGGTAGGAATACGGAAAGTTGTAGAAGAGTTACTTAAAAATTAGGGGTTTATAGCCACTCATTTCACATTGCCTTCTTTTCATTTAATAAATAACAAAATTTGGTGTTTAGTAAAAGGTGATGTAAGACAATGGAAAAACCATGACATGCTGCTAGTATCTGCGTGACTTTGGGCAAGTTATTTAACTTCTCTGATCTTCAGGCACCTCATACAAAATACAGACATAATGCTGTCTTGTGTTGAGAATAGTGCTGTGTTCAATATAAGGTTTGAAAAGTCCCTAACATCATGTCTGTTACACTGAAGAAACAAATATCAGTTTCACGTCTTTCTTTACCTATGTCACCAGGATATCTTAAGTTCTGTTTTAATTCTTTTTCCTCTTTATTTCAGGAAGAATGGCCACTAGGAGCTTACAGAAGAGGAAGAGGGAGAGACAGGCAATCCTGGTTTTACATTAGCATAATTTATAATCCTCTCCCCCATCTGTGCGCATTTCAATCACTCTCTTTAAAGGAATGACAGGTACAAAAGAGACTAGAAAAGCTTTCAGGAGATACCCTGAAGCAGAAGGAAGTAAGATGTGATGCAGGAACACACGGTAAATGGAGACACCAGCTGCTGTTTGCCAGGAGAATTTATAAAACAAAACTAATTGGTTTTAAAGGTGCCTCATCAGCTAGGCTAACTATGTCTTCTGGGCTCACTATTTCAGTAGATGGACCTATGAGTTTATTTTTGCCAAACCTGAAAAAGAAGAAGAATCATGGTGACGATGGAGGTACTCTCAACAGTGACAAAGTTCTTCCCCGGAGTTCTTTCTTCTCCATTAGCTAAAACAATGATAGCCTCTTTGGTAAAAGCCAACTAAGTGTGATGATTCCATATAGTAGAAGTTCTTGCCCAGAATTTGGAAGGCCTTTTTTTGGGTAAAGCTGGGTTGAAAAAACCATGTGTTTCATTAAAGTACAATATATCTATGTTTTTAGTTCTTAAAAGAATCTTAGAAATGGTAAAGGGATTTGGACCCATGTATTTGAGCCAATGTCTCTTGGAAACATGAATTCTGGGCAGAGAAATAGGGAGCTTCATCTCTAAGAATGGTGATGAGTATCACTTCACTTTCTCACAGCAGAGAGGAAAATGGGAGATCTGTGCAGACATCAAGTATATTATCAGACTTTAATGTTCTTAAATAACAGAAAAGGAATAGCTTTCAAAACCTTTAACTTGGAGGATATAGGAAAAACGAGGAGAGATGAACTGTCTCACCTATGTTAATAGTCAAATTGACTTGTGTTGTATCTCTACAGCCACACACCGAATGGGGCTATAGGCACCTGAGTGAGAAAAACACCTTTGAAAGCAGAGTGTACTCTAAAAGCTAAAGAAGAAAATCAAAAGGAACTGCTTTCACTAGGAAAAAAAAAATCAACACAACATGCATTAAAAGGTTTTCTTTTCTTTTTTTAACTTAACTCTATGAAATGTTCTTGCTCGGTATCAAAAATAACAGGCAGCTTTTTCTTTTGTGTTTAACAAATATTCACATCTCTAAGATGAGAGGTCTCTGGCTTTTGGCTAATAACATGCCTAGATCTAAAGGCATTACAGAAAGTATGTCAATTTGCTCTAGAAACAATTATACATACGGTCTAGGAAAAGGCCAATTTTACTATGCAAGGACCACACATGCTGTATGTTTGTTGTATTACTTGATATCAAAGCAGAAACATCAAATTCTTCCTAACACACATGAAATAAAGAGCCTGGCTAAGGAACTCCCACATCTAATGCAGAGATATCTGTTACAGCTTACAGAACTTGGCAATGCTATTACTACTCTTTAACTGGGAAGGGACACTGCTATTGACTATATAATACACTATGATTTGTTTAACTTTATGTATATTTTGGGTAAACTGAGCATGAGTTTGATCCCAACTGTCATAAATGCACGTATATTACCAATGCACAGCACTTAGGTACCACATCACCACAGTAATAATAGCAAGAATTTGCTGCTTCTTTGTCACTAGATCTTCTAAAGATATTTAATCAGGTATCGGAATCTTATCATAACCTCAGAAGGGGTAGTCAATAGCAAGAATTATCATCTCTGTTTCATTTTGCATCATTACGATTTTGATGTGATGACATTTATTCATTTAACATGCACTTACTATCTCTACTCAGTGCTAAACACAGGCACAGGGGATACAAAGCTAAATGAGAAATTGCCCTTAGGGCGAGAGAAAGGAGATAGACAGAAAACAGCCATAATAAATTAGACAGGTGCATGCTATATTTTGTAGAGCATATAAGAGTGATTGATAAAGAAAGCGTGTGGTAGAGAAAAGATGGTCAGAGGGGGAGAAATGTGAGGGCACTCTTGAATGAGGAGGGATAGTTTCTTGTGTGGATGAGGGCGTTGGTCCTGCAGGAATAAGATAAAGACTAGCATGCAAAGCTATGAGAATGTGAGCAGGCTGGCTGTTTTTAGAGCAGATCTGTGAATGGGGAACGAGCCTGGAGAAAAGGAGGGCCATACTAGGCTATGCTAGGGCCATACTAGGAAGGGCTCTGTACCATGATAAGTTTAGACTTTATACTGCAGGGCATATTTTTATATATTAACCAAATACTCCAAAATTAAAAGAATTAAAACAGTATAATGCTGGCAGAGAGATAAACTGATGAAACAGAATAAGAAATGGAGAAAGAGAATAGAAAATTTAGATGATGTATACGTGGACGTTTAATACACAAAAAAGTTAGCATTTCTAACGAGGGAGTAACAGATGGATTTTTCAACACGTGGTGTTTGGACAATTGACTAGCCATTTGAAAATAAAATTTAATTCCTATAAGCTACACAGCATATTAAAAAAACAATTCTCACACGGATTAATGACTTAAATGTCAAACATACCAGAAGAAAATGTTTATAAACTTGGGGCTAAAATATCCTTTTTTCTAATGTGACAATAGGGTCAGATATCACAAAGAACAAGATAGACATAATCACAAAACCACAATCTTCAAAAATCGCAAAGTTCTGAAAGGTGTAAGACATTGTAGCTCTAAGGCAAATGGCAAGCTGGGGAAAATATTTGCAATCTATGTCATTGTTAAAGAATTAGTACCTATAATATATACGGAGCCCCTACCAATCAATAAAAACTCTAACTTAAGAGAAATGGGCAAGAATATAAATAAGCAATTCATAAAAGAAATGACATTTAATGGTATAAAAGCATGCTCAATCCCAGTTATAATCAAAAGAATGCTTATAGACAATTTATTTTTCACCTATTAGATTCTTTTTTTAAAGTTTACTTATTTATTTTGTGAGAGAGAGAGAGGAAGCGGGAGAGGGGCAGAGAGAGAGAGAGAGAGAGAGGGAGATATTGAGAGAGAGAGAAGCTCAAGCAGGCTCCACACTGTCAATGCAGAGTCCAACACGGGGCTTGAACCCTCAAACTGTGAGATCATGACCTGAGACGAAATCAAGAGTCGGACGCTGAACCGACTGAGCCACCCAGGCATCTATGTAAAAAAATACTCTTTATCTGATCATCTAGTAGACAGGATAACAAATGTGACACATCAACTTTTGACACAGTCCTGTTTTGATTGAATATTCATAAGCTGCAATGCAAATAAGGAACACATTTGGGCACTATATTCAAGAATCAAAATAAAGAACTATTACATTTAGATAGCTGCTGTTATGAGAACTTGAAAAAAATCTTAATGGCACAAAATAGAAATGGTCTTCCAGTCAGCAAATTGAATATTAATATCATTTTTGTGGTAGTTCTTATGGTATACATATTTAGTTTTCAATTGTATTATCAGGAAAAACTAAAAAAAAATGTGGGAAGGCACCCTTTTAAATATTTTCCCTTAATAACACTAGGAAAATGAAACATTAAAAAAGAAAAAAAATGTAGTAATATGTTAAATGTCTGTATCAACATAAAGTCCATACATGAAGAACTGTACTTACCCTTCTATTCGGAAAATTGTTCGAAAACTGTCTCCCAAGCTTTTATAACTGTTTGGATCAGTTGCACATCTCTGAATCTGGAACCTAGAAACAAAATCAAACAAAAAATTGAAGTTAAGGAATTGCCAGATGACTTCCCTCATTTTTCAAAGTCTTAGGAAACTCAGCCTTTTCAGGTTAATCTAAAATATTCTGGTTTTTGCTATCGACTTTATTGATTTATTTGCCTCATATAATCCTTACCTTATTTTTGTAGCCTTTAAAATTCGATTTCTCTGTATTTTAATAGAAACTATAGAGTTTTTTTTCATCTGTTTCTTAGCCAGGCAGATGCACCCTGAGGCATTTATGCCTTTTTCTTTTGTGAAAAGCATACACAGATGTCATAGATTGTTTAATGTATAATTCAGAAATCTGAAGGTGCATATGAAATAAATAAGTAGCTGTATTTCTTATCTTAATTAGTACCCCTTGATGGTAATTTAATAAAAATTTTAAATACAGAGCCGCTAATATGGCCTAACTTGGATCCTGATTGTGAATTTGAAATTCATTCTGGCAGACAGGAACCTGTGCTTAGGGGAAGAGAATGAATTTGTATTGTGATACAGTTTACAATCACTAATTCTACTTCATGATGGAACAGAGTTGGTCTTTACTTTCAGGCTACCTGAACCCTTCATACATGGTCTGTATATAGTTGGTGCTCGATAAAAATGTATTCCATTTTAGAAAGCTAAATTCTGTTTTTTTCTTCTTTTTGGTTATGATCATGCATCTCAGGACTCTAAACTTCAACCTGTGGAAGTTTCCCAGTGTCAGGGTCGTAACTTATTTATTTTGTATGCTACTCTGGTGTTTGTTTTTAAAGAGATTTATGACAAGTACTCTCATTTCTCTATACCCCAGTTCTCCATTTTTGAGTTTCTTTAGTCTGCTCTCACCTGGTGTTTACCTTCCTTGTCCCAATTCTTAGTTAAGGCCTTTTTGCTCTTCCTTCCATAATTTTATCAAAAAATTTTAAAAGAAATTTTCAAAAACACATCTTATATTATCTACTTTGAGATACTTTTCTGAGATTGTTGGATTTATGATTCTACCTCTAAGAATAATGTATTTTATGGCTCTAGGCCACAGGGAATTATGCTGAAAACGGATACATATATCACAGAAAAGAGTTAATATTTCACTTTGATTGAAACAGCTGGGCATAGGAAAGGAATGAGTCTACTATAAGACTGGAAAGTGAGGCTAGATTACATTTGATTTGGAGAGCGGAGAGTTGCTGAATATAATCGTGCGGGAGGGTAGCCATTCTGAGATGGAGGAAGTTGAGTAGTCCAGTAGAGTTCTCCCAGCAGACCACATACAAATAACTACAAAAATATTTACTGCCTGATTGGGTGGATTGGAATGGCAGTATGGAGGGCAGAACAACCATGAAGGCAATAGGATGATCTAAGTGAAGATAATAATGCCAGAATATGAATGGAGGCAACAGAAATGTAAAGAAAGGGGTAAGCTTGTTGAGTAATCCTTTTTCTCTTTAAATAAATGTGTGTGTGTGTGTGTGTGTGTTTTATGATACATTCAACATGACTCCTTCTTGATCCTCTTCAACACATAAAGCAATATTCTACTATTGCCAAAATTAAACAATGTCCTTAATATTCACGATGGTTTTGTTTGTCAAATTTACACCTCTATTAACGTGATCATTTTTAGAAGGTTAAATTTTTTAATTCTTAATTTTTTAAAAATTTTTTATTTTTGAGAGAGAGAGAGAATGTGTGTGTGAGCAAGGGAGAGAATCTTAAGCAGGCTCCCTGCGATCCCATGACCTTGGGATCACGACCTGAGCCAAAATCAAGAATCGGACGCTCAACCGACTGAGCCATCCAGGCACCCCAAGAAGGTTCATTTTTAGACAAGAATTATATCTCTAAAATTTGAATTGTATTGAGCTCATCAGAAGCTCGTGGATCAATACAGCCAACTCATTTAAACTATTCTGGGTCTAGAGGTACATTTGGTGTGTGCATAACCACTGATCCAGAATGTTCAGTAAGTGGTTCTGTCTATAATCAAAAACATGATTTGATGGTCACGTAGGTGGACCATGTTTGATATTTCTGGACTACTGCACATAGATGAGATAACTTGGTACTCTGGATACAAATGAATTAAACCTAAACACAAAATAGTACAATAAGAAAAATACATGTACACTCACACAACAAATAACTTTGCATAAAATTTGTTCATACTACAAATACAAATAACATAGACAGTGATTTCCAAAACACAATGCCGATTCTAGTGTGAAAAAGAATCTCCATCTCTCCATTTGCATATTTGTAACCTATATTCATAGCTGAGTATGAAACATTTTCTTATGTCCTAGTTGGGAAAGCCAAGATTCTTCTCTAACTGTTCTTTAAAGAAAACAATTTAAAATAGTTTTATATATTATAATAGTATTACATGTTCATAGATTTTTCTCATACTCTCTGTAATAATTTTCATTAAATTCATTTACCTCTATCAAATTCCCTTCTAGATGCTTTTCCCCCCAAATTACCAAGTATTTTTTAAAATAATTGTCATATGAAATAAGATCTACAAGTTTTATAAAAACTCAGGGCATTATCCTCACTGTAAAGGGCATAATAAATAAATGAATGAGAAAAATGACTTATAAGGTAAAGAAAAATATCCATAATGTCAAATAGCATCTGCACCAAACTGCCCAGGTGTTCATCAGAGGGAGAAAGTACTGCTTTCTGCAGAGGGCAGGAAGGATTTCAGGAAGGAAAAGGGATTTGAGCTGGTCCTATAGGATTCAGAGGCAAAAAGAGTAAGCATGAGAAAGCATTCCAGGTGGGGAAATGAAACAAAGGCCAGTGAGGGAAAGTTGTCCTTTTAAGAGAAGTGAAGGAAGAGATCCCCCACCATGGCAACCTTCCACATTTCCTTCAGGACAGGTGGTACAGGACTCTGCTGGGGCATTCAGTTGCTCAGGGTGGGTGGCGACCTGAGTGTGTTGGGGGAGGAAATTTATGAGATAAAGTCAAAGCCCAATATAGACCATTTGACCTCTTCCTGCTCCTCAGCTGAGTACTTCAGTTAACTCTGCATGGCCATCTCACAGTTATGTGACCCCGGTTCTAGAAGGGACTATAAATGAGTCAGCAGAGGGACCAAAGCAAGTGCATACTAATGACCTTAGCCCCTCTTTCACTGCTGGAGTTAGAGACATCAGCTTTGTCTACGATGTCTGTGTGCTTGGGTAACATCGAAGAAGATCTTCTGTCAGCTTACACCAAGATGAACCCAGAGTGCTGCTATTTCATAATTAACTAGTTATCTAACTTTGCTCTAGGAAATCTAGGCACTTTACTTGCTAGCTGTAACTTCTTCCTTTTCATAGAATCTGAATAGATAATATTTCTTCATAGATAATATTTCTAATCTGCCATTCATGCAGTTAATTAGAGTTTTTGAACACTTCGCATGTATTAGTATTCCACTATTTGGGGCATTATACAGAAATAAGACACAATCCTTCCCTTTAGAAGCTTATACTTAGGTGAAGGAGCTGTGCAAACATATGATTACAATATGCAAGTAATAACAGTGTTTTGGGATATCCAATGTCAGCAAAGGAGTTTTACTGGCATTGAATAAATACTACTACTCTTTTTGGAGGTGATCTCCTGTCTATAGGTGGACTGTAGCTGACAGAAAATAGCACTATGTAGAGACACTGGAGAGAAGAGGGAAAATGGGAAGGCTATCTTTGGGCTAAATATCTGTGATTAAATTTTCCCCATCCAGTTTAGAAGAGGCAACAAGAACAGTTAGTGGAATCTGTAAGGAGTGTTCCACTTAGAAGCTGACTGATGAGTGACGCTGTGTTAATTACAAACAGGAGTGGTGACATCAAAATAACATTACACGAGAAGGGTCCACAAGGAGTGTTGTAAGGCAGTGCAAAAGGATGAGCAGGTATGGTAAATACGAATTCCTCAGTAAAGCCACCGCCATTCTTTACTATGCTAAAGGAGCTGGAGTCCCATTAAACAGGCAAGCACAGCTGTCTCTTTTGCTGCACATCTCAAATACGGCGTGTCTACACTTTGCAGAGAAAGTGCATGCAGTATTTAGTTCTACTACACATGGCTTATTCGGATCACAGAGTTATCAGTTCTTCTAAGGAATCTGTTTCAAGCTGATACAATTATCGTGCATTTTGGTCAATCATGGAAAACAGCAATTTCCTTCTTCCCCTTTACTGTGTTCCAGCAACTTAAAAGGTTGCTCTCTTGGATTGAAACTTTACGTCAGCATTATTCCAAACTGCATGCTGTTCTAACAAATTCTCTCTATGCCCGGGGAGACAATTTTCCAGTTACATAATACAACTCTTTGTAAAATTACAAAGGCCAAGCCACACTACCCTTGATTGTATTTAGAAGAAAAGGTTGGACCTTTCCATTGTCCTAATAAAAGCAGCTTGGACACATCTGGAATCTCCATCTGAGAAACTTCTCTTATTAGAATGAAAACTTGCTGCCAAACCGGCAAATTGGACAGTGGAGGAACACTTGAGAAGTATTCAGTGCCTAACATCCAGTCAGGATGAAACACACAGAAAGGCATGTGGCGCAAACCCTACGTATGCCTCATTGTCCAGGAGCCAGCAATCCTATCTGCTGTGGTGCCAGGGAGCACAGTACTTCATAGTCCTACAAATGGAGGGAACAGCCCTGTCATCGATCATGCCATAAACATGAAGCGGGTTTCTGTGGTAACCACCAGCGCAAGTAAGGGCGGCTCAACATTCGAAAACAAATGTACAACATATTTTTAAAAGCTGGAGAATGTTCTCACTCACTAAAATATTTATTTTTCTCTAAACTGGAGAACCATTACTGCAGGATTTCCCACTGGCTTAGTTGTGTGCTTAGCCAGTGATACCAAATTTCAAACTAGCCTGTTGTTGATTCTTAGCACAGTGAGAAATGCCAGTTTAGGCACTCGGCTTGTCTGAGCTCTTCTTAAGTTGTGGCCATAAAAAAGATATGTCTGTGAGAGATAAAATGGCTTTGCTCCCTTAAAGGCTGTAGGATCAGATTGTTTGAAAATCTCAAAATCTCAAATCTATGCAGTGCCTTCATCTGCGAATTAATTTTCTATCTATCATCTTAAAAAAATACTGATGCCTGATGGTATCTATACTGGGGTGTGGAGGCTTCAGGACACACACATACAGACACACGTATAAGTATATATGTACGTGTATATATAATTTATAGTGCATTTATATGAAGGCTGGAAGTTGAGTTGCAAAGAGTCAGACTGGGGCAGATGATGACATTTGTCCTGAAGCTATATTTGCATAGCATACACTCTGCTTTTTAGTTCGATCTTGTGATTATTTGTAGTGCTTTAGGATAGGGAGCTGATGGAGATTTGGGAGGGGGTGGAAGCCATTCCAAGCCATCCCTTTGGTACTGCTATTAATCCCAAGCAAAGCTGTCAGAAGGTGAAGTTTAGCTCTTGCATCATCTCCAGGTGATTTTGCAGTTCAATAGAATTCTTGTGCTCTCTCCTACCTTCCTCCCTTCAACTCCACTCTCAGAAAAGCATTCACACCATTTATCCTTAGTGTAGCTTTGAATGTGAGATGTTGTCTCTCAGATCTTGTCCCTTTAAAAAGATTTCAGCTATCCAAGAGGAGGCAGAAAGGTTTGTCTTGTTCCCAGTGGGGATGCAGGGTACCTGCGCCACCAAAGATGGCCCAGGGTGGCACATTTTTCCTGAGTGGAATTAATTGTATGTATGCTACCATTATGCTATAGGTTACATAAAAATGACAACTTTGTGTCAAAAGTGAGGAAGTTTGGGGAACTGAGCCACAGACCAGGAGCTACCAGTTACAATTTATTGAGTGTAGCCACCAATAAGCAGTGAAAACCAGTGAGGTTTGTAGTTTAATCCTTCTTTGCCTTTCTCCTCAGCAGTATAATGGGGAGAGCAGACATTAGAGGACTCTTTGATTTTGGAGGGACAGTGACACACAGAGTTATACCTGAGTTTGTTAGCCATAAGAAAGAAGACACATTTCATTTTGTTTTGTAAAGCCCCAATTCCATATTTTATAGAGGTGGGAGACTGCTAATAAAAATTGTACACTGATAATAAGTGGTGATGAATCTAAAGAAACTCGCTGCCAAGATCTTTGCAAATGTGCTATGAACAAAGATTATTAGTAATTACCAGAATGTTACACATGCTTCTTAATAAACACTTAAGAAACCCACTAATGAACCAGAGATTAAAAGACTAAAGGTTTGCAATTACAGAACACATTAAGAGGATAACTGTAGGAAGATTAAATAAAGATTTTAATTCACTGTAATTAGCCTATCTTACAGAAATAAAATGTTTTTCCTATGAAGTATGTTTGCTTTCTCACTGGTTGGTTGAACATGGCCAAAGTCACACCGAACATGCAAAGACATGTCTGAGGCTTTGAAGCATACGTGTACACACCTACCTTACAAACTTTGGGAAAAGGGCCCCAGGAAGCACATCTTTAGAAAAACTGCCACCATGTATATTTGTTTCCTGTACTCTGAAAAATCACCTTCCACTGAGGCTGCCCCAAGAAAAGAAATACCCAGTTTCCACAGAAGGCTAAGCACTGAACTGGAGGGGAATGGGGTCTCTGCATTTGTCATCCCTGCAGAAAGACCACATCAGATGGTGGGGAGATGAGGCTACTGATTTGAGAGACGATTCCATCAGTTTTCTTTAACAAGTGCTGGGGAGAAAAGTTTTCTTTGAACATTTCTCGAAAAAATGTTAGCTATGGGTATTCTGTTTTACTTTAGATTAAATATAACAATAATCCTCATAGCACTGTCTTGGCAATGATGAGCTCAAGAGTCCTTTAATCAGGTCGGAAGGGTGTGGTTTACAGTTCCAAACACAGATTTCTGCCTCAACATTTCCTGAGATCCCCATCTGCATGAGAGACACAGAGATGAATAAGCCACAGATCCTGTCCTCTAGAACAGAACAAACAAGTGGAGGGAGGGCAAGATGTTAGTAGTTAGTTATAAAATAAGGCAGACTACAAGTGTTAAAGATTCTGGGAACTAAGTTCGCCTGCAATTTAAAGCACTGCCTTTGCTTGCTGGGTTCACAACCTAGGCCTGGCATCAATTAGCACCCTAAAATAATGCTAACAAATCCACAAGGGTCATGGGTTTGGCTCTGTCTGAGCAGTGACCACCGACCGAAGTTCAAAAGCTGTACCCTTACATATTTGGCTGCTTATCAAATTATTCTAAAAATTCAGGGAAAAGAAAGATATTTTTCCTGAATGTTGCACAGTCATTGCTCTGAGAAAGTCTCCTTAGAAAAGAAATAAAGACAAATGCCTGGTAAAAATTAAGATGTCCTTTGCCTGTTTAAAGTCTGAATGTCTTTAGTAGGTGTAGGTGGGCGGGGCTATGCTTTGGCTTAGTGTTTATGATACTGTAAAGGACCCCAATAAATTTCTCTATGTTATTATAAAACAGTTTATAATTTGAAGAAATATGTAACCTGGAGTGCTCAGTCAGCCTCGATAATTACTACAGATAAGGTAACACATCTTGGCAAGGCCACAAAAGCAAGAGAAATCTTCTGTGCCATGTAATTTTGAACATGCTTTTGAACAGAGCCTCAAAAATATTATCTCTCTGAAATATCAGATCAACCCAGATAGCCTGATTATACTTTAAGTAATTTCCTGTGATCCTAGACACATCTAATTGCAGTCTCCTTTCACAAGCCAGGGAGATTTAAAGTCTGATGTTCTGTGACTGTACATTTTTCAATTCACACTTGAATCACACACTTAAATATCCTATAAAGGTTTCATCATTTTGCCAACCACAAGTTTTGTTACAGTAAACATGTACCTATGTGTCCCTGATTAGTGTGATGAAATAGATCTAGTTTTATGCATCTTACACAATTGTAAGACATATGGTCTTCCTAGCATTTAGAATCCGTGCAAAATTTGACATTGTAAAATGGAATCATGATAAGACAGTTGATTCTACCATCTGGCACATGTTCTTCCAGTTGTTTATATTACTTATGGGATAATAACTAAGAACACTGACAATATAATTCTGAAATTTATTTTAATGACAATATGCTGGTTAACAAGTCAGAGACAAATGATCATTAGAGATTACAGCTTAACTCTAATAATGTAAAACCACAAGCAATAAAACAGGCTAATTGACATAGCTGTATAATTAAAATGCTCCAAGCATAAATTGGTCTTAATTAAACAAATGCCTGACTAGCATGACTTTCAGTATTTTGCTTTGTAAAATACATGCCATATTATCAAATTATGCTTATAACATCATAATATAGTGCTGTCACTCTTTGAAGATACATATGTGTGTGTATGCATATATTCAATTAAACTTCACATTTAGTGTCAACAAATGACCAGACGCACCTACCTACATTTTCCCAAGTGCACTGATGTAGGTTGGCCATTACAGTGGTTAATTAGCATGAAATCAAATCACACTTGGGAAGTGAGGGAAGGATGGATCACAGGTTGGAAAATAACCCATTAACAAGGTAATGAGAGTAGAGAGGGATACATCAGCTTCAGCAATCAAATACTAAAATTACCACAGTCTTGATAAGTATCATTGTTTTTCCATATTCCTCAAATAATTATAGTTTGAAAAAATTAGATTCTTCCCTCCAAAAAAAGTTAGCTATGTTCTTTCTTTCACCAAGCCTCCCCACCTACCTCCTTGGGTCGACAGGTTTTCCTAATGTCCATCAAATAGCACCTACTGCCTGGTGACAGAGGACAACATGACATCATTCTCACCTGTTGAACCTCAGCTCGTTGCTTACGATGAGATGGAAGTTCTTGGTGTCTAGCCACGGTAAAAGATTTCCAGGACAGAGAATTCAAAAGCAGTCAAATCTACCAGAACCCTACTTGTCCTGGGAACTGAGCCACTTCACATAAACTTAATTATGCACTAGAGACCATAAGCCAGGGGTCTCAGGGAGGGAGAATGTCAGAGAATATAAAGTCCCTAGAGACCTAATATGCCATTCCATTTTATTTTAACTGATCAAATGTGCCTATTTTATGGTTTATTTAGCACTGATAAGGAAGGATGTCTTTCAATAATGTCAAAGAAAGAACGATTAAGAGAGTGGGTGGTTTCTTTGTATTCATAAGCATAAATGCTTATGCTAGAAAGAAATTTGGGGAATGGAGATAATAAACTTGGCTAGTAAAGAAGAAAACATGCTTATGCTTATCATAGTTGAGGAAAATTTCAAGGGAAGTTTTAACTTTATACCAAGATTGACCTCATATGTTACAAAGATTTGGATCAGTTGTTATTGGTTCCAAATGAGGACAGAGTTTTCAAAAGCATTTTATAGGTGGATAGGACCCCAGAATGACAAAAAAAGTGGTAATCATACTGCTTACTTGTAAATCACTTTCAACTTTGAGAGCATTTTTATTGCTTTTTTATTTTAGTGTTTTTTAAAAATTTTTCTTAATGTTTATTTTTGAGATACAGATAGAAGAGACACAGCGTGAGTGGGGGAGGGACAGAAAAAGAGAAGGAGACACAGAGCCCGAAGCAGGATCCAGACTCCAAGCTGTCAGCACAGAGCCTGACATGGGGCTCGAGGCCACGAACGGTGAGATCACGACCTGAGCAGAAGTCGGATGCCTAACTGACTGAGCTACCCAGGCACCCCGAGAGCATTTTTGTATATGTGATCTCATTTGAGGGTGCTCCTTAGTTTCACGGTTCCTTACATTTGTAGGGTAAAAAATCACTTGAAAAAGGGTAAAAGAAAAAGCATCAGCTTGGAGGTAGAAAGGCACCAGACTAGAGGGAATAGGTTTCCCTGAAATCTCTCACCGGTTTTGAAAATTTTTGTCTCTAGTTCAGAGAATGCCTGGTAAAATTACTTCCCTAAACTCAAGCTTTTTTCATTTGTTAAAAAGGGCATAGTTACTTGCATGCCACCCAACTGACTTTGAGGTTTATCTCTAAAACTATTAAAAACTCAGCACTGAATGAACTGTTTTAGGGAGAGCCAGAACAGTTTCAGAGATGAACTGATTATGGTAATGTGATTTGATCCCTCATTGTCAGGAGTATAGACTGTGGGTGGAGAGAGATCTCTCATGGGGGAGGTGGGATAGACATCTTTGTGGAAGAATTCAGATGCAGTCTTATTTGAAGAACAAGACATCATGTGATTCCTTTCAGGTCTCTCATTGTAGACAACTCGATTGATATATTCTGGACCAAAAAAAAAAATCTTTCTATACTTATTTAGCATCTATTCTATGAGTTTTTTTCCCCCAAGTGATTAACAGCTTATTGTCTGCCTGGAGAACACTGTCAAGGTCAATATCAACTAACTCTGTAACTTCTCCTATCTCTCTCCACCCAAGCCCCACCCTCTCTCATCTCTCTCTCTAGCTCTCTCTCTTTTGCTCAACTATATTCCATTGAAAATTCCATTATGACATGAACCCATGCTCAAGAGAGCCCCAGTGGAAGGGTGTGGTTTCATAATTACCATCAAATAACATGTTAAAAATAATTAAAAATCACTTAGAGCACTGGCAGCAGAAGAGATGCCTAAATTATTCCCACCCAAGAGCAGGCCTAAGTTGGCCACAGAACTTGTACAGGAAACGGTGTTTTACCAATTAACCAAATATTTAATAAAAGACAACTAATGTTTTTGGCCAAATTACAGGTGGATAGTTTGGCGGGTAACAAAGCACTTCAAGACAGATCCAGTCATTTAATTTCATATAATGATGATCTTATTCCAACTAGCAGCTTTTACATAAATGTAACTTTGAATTTTAAAACAATTATCTTAAAAAAAAACACCCTAGCTCTCTATGAATTAAGATCCAGATTAATTGGGTATCTTGGCTAATGTAGGTTCCTTAAAATGTTAAAGACTAAACACAAGGCATTCATTTCAAATGAGACCCAAGTGAGAAATCTGCACTGAACACATTAAGAGTTAAACCTTCTTCAAACTTTTGCTAGGGTTATTGCTTCTCAGCCTTTTGGCTAAGATCAAGTGCAAACTTTTTCTAGGGTGAGTTCTGGTTGTGTCCAATAAAACTTTACTCACTTGCATTTGTTATCATGAATTCTAAGTATGAAGATTAAATTTAAACATTGGGGCTTTTAGCTCTTTTCTCCACAAGTAAAACCTTATCATTGAGTATAGAAGAGCAAAAAGTGTTCTGGAACAGTGAAATTTACAACAAGAATTCAAGCCACCTAACGTTTATTGAGCGCCTGCTCTGTACTGGACACTTACATGTTAAGACTGGTTAACTCAGACACTGACCCTGTCACAGAAGTTTGCATTCTAATAGGAGACAAACCTGTAGCATTAAAACATAAAATGGGTAAGTCTTCCCAGATTTGTCGTATTCTTGCTTGCATCCTTGAATAGCACTTAGGAAGCCTCCCGTAGCATGTTCATAGCGCCTGGTGTCAGAGGGGCCTTCTGAATGGGAATTATCCTTCTGTGCTGTTACACTGGGATCTGCTCAGGCCTTCCAAGGCTTGAGCAGGCCAGTCCCTACACTAATGACCTCACAGTGCATTTCTGGTTCTTTGTTTTCTCTGTATGGTTTTGTTCTGTCCCTTATTGCTATGCGATGAGCAATCATTGCTTGCACATCACTGTGTCTGCCCCTAAGACACTCTTCCTGCTTCCATCTCCTCCACCTCCTTTTCTCTCCTGCATTCCTCCTGTGACCTTTAACTCACCACCTAGGACCAGAAGTGAATGAAGGATGAGATAACCCAGCTTGGTCATGGCTCTTAGTGAGGGCTGCAGGGGTCATACTATGAGTCAAGTTCATGAGCACCAGTGCCTGGCCTTGGTAACATCTATTTTGGCTGTTCAGAGACCATTTTCCGTAAGTGGTTTGTTTCTCAGCTCTGTGCCAGAGTTGAGGTTCTGAGATAAGTGGCCTCTGGCTGAGTTTGAACTTTCCCTGAGAATGGGCTGTCCTGAGAGGAGGGAAGGGGGCAGGCAGCCTCCATTTTCCTCTTTCCTAGGCTCAGTGGTCAGGCCCAGTGGAGGAGCTCAGGCAGGTACAGTCTGTCCCACTCATGGGAAGACAGCCTTGCTGCCATGTGCTCCTATCCCTTCAGGATCCTTCTACTCTGTGCATTTAATAGAGAGTCCTGTCACTCCTGGAAGCTGAACAAGAACTAATTTATAACTGATGACAAGGAAGATGAGGATGACACAAAGCACAGCTGATGCCAGCCATAATTATTCCTTCTTCATTCTGTTCCCTTATTTGTTTTGTGGTTTCTGTTTGTTTCTTCCCCCCGAAATGCCCTTTTTTTTATTTTTTGGTACATTTTCCACTTTTGCATTATGAACTATGTGGTGTCTGTTATTTAGATTCTCATAAATGCATGTTTAGTTTGAAAATTTGAGGAAAATATCCCTTTAAAAAAACCTATATTTTTCAGAATTCTGACCAAATCACTGTGGTTTTCTGTTGGCTCTGATGGTACTGTACTATACCTTTTGGGGGAGAGAGGAGAAAGGACTATAGAAAGGAAAAGAAAGGGAAAGGGAAAGGGAAAGGGAAAGGGAAGGGAAGGAAAGGAAAGGAAAGGAAAGGAAAGGAAAGGAAAGGAAAGGAAAGGAAAGGAAAGAAGCAAGGAAGCAAAGAAGACAGAAAGAAAGAGAAAGCACCACTGCAAAGGGTTCTACTTCCCAGTACAAATACTTTTGGAACTGCTAAGCCTACTCTTACTCATGTGTGTTAGGTCAAATTCTGGCAGAAATCACGAGACAGCTGCAATTCCATACTTTGAAATGTCTATTAAAAAAATCTTGATATAATTTATAGAATAGTTGGCAGGTATTCCTGCTTTTTTTTCCATTCCCTTGAATGTAGACAACTTTTGGAATAAAGGAAGGGGAGAAATGAGTATTTTCAATGGTGAAGTCAGTATATTCACAACTTTAAATGTGATGCCAAGAGAACTTTTTGCAAAATGAAGACTGGTTCAAGCGTGTACATATTTTTAGTAATATTACTTGTGTCAGATTCAGTTTCGGCTAACTATCAAGAGAATTACAAAGCTGTACAATGTCTGAACGTTTGTATGACTGAAGACAAAAATTTCCCACAGGTAAACAAATACACAAGTGAAGACATTACACTTTGGGATAGAAATAAGATAAAGACAATTTTCTTAAAAATCTCAAGTTTAAACATTCTAGAAATTTAAAGGTATAAACAGATGACTTTCTTATTATATTGCAATAACTATCCTAAATGAACATGGCTTCGCCAAGGGCTTTGGTTGCTAGGGGCTGCCATGTCTCAAGGTAACTCACATGAGGGAGGAAGTGGTTATTACAGAGACCATGTGTGACAAGGAAGTATAATGAGGTCTCCTGGGAACTGGGACTGGAACAGGGGAATCCATCAGGGACTGTGGCAGAAGCGATAAGCAGTACACTAAAATCTCCTGCTCCTTTTTTCATTGTGTGAAGTTGATTTGGAGAAATGCCTACACAGTCAGATAGTAAGTACATCCCCAGCCCCCAGTACATCCAGGTGTAGATCATGTGACTAGTTCTTTTTTAGTGGAATCTAAGTGAAGCGATGTGTCACTTCCAGATTGAGATTTTAAAATAATGAGTGGGGTTTCTTCATTCTCTCTTCTGTTTCACCTGCAATGTACTTTGCAAGATACATCTTATATCAACACTAGTTACACATAACATCAAATCTGCATCACCTGCAAGAAGCAAGCAGAGGACTCCAAAGCTTTAGTGGGCGTATAGTCACAAGGTGGAAGGAGACTGTATCCCTGTATCACACACTGAGGAACACCTTCTACCATTTGGTAATACTCACATTGAACTATTGTATCAGTATACTTTATTGGGATAAATACTGAAATTTAGGGGTTTATTTGTTATTGTACCTAGATTTGCCTTAACTGAGCCAAGGACCAACACTGTACTATGTCTTTGCCTCTCTCTGTAGACCAGTTCTTTCTGGTTATTCATGTTTCCTGCTCCCCTACAGATGCACTGACTTTGATATAGCTACCCAGCCATAGTGTAATACGACACAAACCTAGTGCCCACCAGTAACTCCTTTCTGCCACTATGCGAGCCAAATACCTTTCATTTGCTCCTCCAAACACACTCCCCATCCTTTTCCACCCTGTTTGTTGACCTGAGAGGTGATCTGAATTGATTACATCAAATAAACCCTATGTTCTCTGCCTTCCAGTTGGATTTGGTCAATGAGAAGCCCTGACAGGTGACAGGAGGAAGGGAGGAAGATGAATTTGGGATATTTATTTGTCTGGTTCCTTCCTGTGAGGTTTCTTCAGCCTTGTCTCTGTCAACAGAAGTTCACTGCCCCGCTCAAGAAGCCCTCTCTTCACGACTTTCATCTTTCAAATTTGGGTAACCTTTCCCTTCAGGCATGCCTTTGAGCTTAGAGGTAGTGACAGCTTTACCTCCTGCTGCTGGTAGCCTCAGGATCCTGAACTCTTCCATGTAATTTCTTTATACCCTGCCCATACTTTTGTTGTGAATCCATTTATAAACCCTCTTCAAATTGTCCTAATTTGAGAGAACTACCTCTTTCCTGTTGGTTCTCTCACTGCAAAACCATATCCTAGTTAAAATTCTTGAAGGCGTCAGCCGTCTACCACTGGCTGTCTTAGCCATGTCCACGGGACGGAGTTATTGTGCAAGCATGACCTCAAGCCCACCCCTTTGAGCCTGTGAGTAATGGCAACTTGCAGAGAAAGAGGAAGTTTTCAGGTATCTCAAACACGTCTACAAATAATACATCTTCAAATCTTCTGGTAGAATATCCCCTTTTTTTCCCCACTCCTATTCAGCTATATAATTGCCACCATCTGCTATTGTATTCCCCCTCCCCCCCAGTGGATTACCTTAGAACTGAAAGAGCACATTATTGCTTTCTACAGGATTGTGTATTGTGAACAGTGTGTGTTCCTACTATACCATTTAGAATTCGAGTCTTTAGATTTCAAAATGGAAATGTTCATAAAAACAAAATAGGACAAAAAGTAGAAATAACCACAGATTAGTGCTTTTGCCATGTTATTTTTTAGGGGGAGAAACATCTTTGTACCAACCTGGATATGCCATGGGTATGTCATACAATATTCGCATCCAAAGAACTAATCAATTTTCTCTTTGACTTTTTTTTTGGGGGGGTATCATTCACATTCTTTTTATTGTCATTAGTATCCGGCAAAAGATGCTACATAAGCACACAATGTAATCAGAAATTATTATATACCAAACATCTCAACACTTCCACTCAATGTGAAAAGTGCCTTACACAAGCAGTTTTGATAAAGTGCCTAACTTAAAGCATTATAAAGATGTTGTGAGTATCCACGTACAGAATCCAAACATTCCATTTTAAGGATTTTTTTTTCCAATATTGTATCCTACTATATGAGTAAGTATATTGTAACAGTTTTATCCTTTTTCCCATTTCAGGAAAAGAGGAACTAGAAAGTACTCTCATTCCTCTCCTGGGAGAAGACAAAATGGAAGAAAATATATTCTTTCACTCTTCTTAAAGTTGAATGTTTTATATAAACTCAAAGAAGGTTAATATTGTAGGATAGTTATTTTTCCAACTTAATATACTGCTAAGGAATGTTATTACCCTGCCCTATACCATAGGAAACCCACACTATCTACTCTTCAATATCCCTCATCATCAATTTCATGATTGGGATATATGCAGAAGCTTAGATTAAGTAGGACTTCGTGATGGGATTCAAAATGGGAGATGGTTATCTGTTTTCTAAAGTCATAGATTGATCATATAGTCACAGCACCCCCACCCCCCAAACCTTCCAGCACACACACATGCATAACTAAAATAACGGGGGAAAAGTGCCCTTAGAAATCAGTTCAGCACAAAAGCATTTTATTTATGCTGGTTTCTAGTGGACATATCAAAGTAGATTATCTTTATTTTATCATGTTTCTTCTACATAGGAACTACCTACAAAATGGCCATTAAAATTACACTATAGTTTGAGTAAATTCCACAAAGGCTTAAATTTGCACTGTCCAAAATGGAAATCACTAGTCACATGTGGCTAGGGAGCAGTTGAAATATGCTTAGTGCAACTGAGGAAATGAATTTATTTTATTTTAATTAATTTAGATTTAAATTTAGAGCTAAAGAAATGTAAAACATTGTTCCATTAAATATAACTTCATTGTTTTTCTAGTACTGCACTTTATCTGTTGCATCCCAGAAGATGTATTATAGCAAGCATGTCCTTTTTCTTTCTAATATGTGGGTAAGAGCAAATTTCAAATTATGTTTATGTCTTCCATTCTATTTAAAATTTTTTTTTAATGTTTTACTTATTTTTGAGAGAGAGATGAGTGGGGAAGGGGCAGAGAGAGAGGGAGACACAGAATCTGAAGCAGGCTCCAGGCTCTGTGAGCTGTCAGCATAGAGCCCGATGTGGGGCTTGAACTCATGAACCACGAGATCATGACTTGAGCTGAAGTCAGATGCTTAACTGACTGAGCCACCCAGGTGTCCCACTTCCATTATATTTTGATCGGAAAGTTCAGGCTTAAAAGCTAAGATCTAAAGCTAATACAATATTTTTTTTTTGGCATACAGTTTCATTTTGATATATGCAGCATTTGTGGGGAAACATCTCTAGTACACAGAGTAGGTACAAGAGTTAGAAAACTATCCTGAATTTCAAATTCAGTTCCCCTCTTATAAGCTTGGTATCACTTATTGTATAGTCTCTCATTATTTCAATTGTTTATGTAGGTTTAAAATAAAATAAATTTCATCACAAGATAACCTTATTATGCCAGTTTTGAATTGATCAAAGGTGAAAATATCTCTTTGGTGTCCCTTGAACAATCTTTCATAAGATGCATCAGCTTAGAATGAAGCCACAGTGCCTGTAAGGCTGACAAAAATGTTTTCTGAGAAATCCAAAATGGAATCTACTGGATTAAATTCCAAACCAAATTAGGAACATTGAAAAGGCTCTTAAATACACAATGTTCTTTTCCTTCAAGCTATTTGAGTTGCAGCTGAAGAAATCAGTGTGATCTTTTCCAAGTATAAAATTTGAGAAAGATCAATACACAGATAGGCTGAAGTCATTTCCATGCCTGTGTCTTTGCTAGTTTGATAAAACTAGCAATTAAATAGAATCAACCGAACATAAGGGATTGTCAGTATAGTCTTTATTTTTAAGTTTATTTATTTTTTAAAAAGAGAGAGTGAGCACAAGTGGGAGAAGGGGCAGAGAGAGAGGGAGAGAGAATCCCAAGCAGGCTCAGCACTGTCAGCATAGAGCCTGATGTGGGGCTCAGACCCACGAACTGTGAGATCAAGACCTGAGCTGAAATCAAGAGTTGGATGTTGAACTGACTGAGCCACTCAGGCGCTCCATTATAGTCTTAAAAGAAAAAATCTAATCTCTTACTGGAAAACAGAAACAGCCAGTTTCTCAGGACAGTGTTGTAGAGAGGTTGGAGTGTTTATAGAGAGATAGTGACCTGAAAATCACCAGAGTGTAATGAAAATTAAAAAGTGCTTTTTTCTTCCAAAGCAACTTAATGACTCTATAAAATAATACACATATCTTCATTACAATGAATCTTAACAATGATTTGAGATCTTCTAACTTACATGGTATGTCCTTTTGTTTTTCCTTAGACAGGACAAGAGACAAAAACTGGAAAGTTTGGGTCATATGGATCATGGCAGCACTGCTATGTCTGGAATTTTCTTATAAATACCCTATTGCTTTGAGCTTCACAGCCCTGGCTGAAACAGCAGGGACAATCTCATTTGCACTTTTATAGTTGTAGAGGGATTTTCAAGAGTTAAAACAATTTTCTATAATATTCTGTATTAATTAATCTAAATGTGATCATTACACCTTTTCACGCTTTTCTGTGAGCTGACAATTGGGAAGTAATTAAAACAAACAAAATTATAAACAATGACAACAGGAAGGCATTCTTGGGTACTCAAAAGAATCTACTTTGCAACAATTTTTTACTGCCTGTTTGGAGCTTTATGCCTTTTTAAGATTATTTTTGTAAACACTATAAATGTTTCTACCCTTGTGAAAATCATCACTTCAAAGGAATGTCTTGTGGTACTGTACAATAACTAAATAAATCTCAGAAAACAGAGTGGATGGGACCCTTTTTTGTGCTATTAAACAGAGAACACTTTATCAGAATCTACTTTGACTTTATTAACATAAATGTTCATTGTTTACCAGAGTTTGAATAATTTCACTTTGCTTAAAATGAGGGAAATACTAGTATTTCACTAAAATGTAAAACTTCCAGATAAGACCATTAAAGTTAATTTTCAAGTCGTCTAAAAATCCTACAGCAAACTATCCCAGGCAGGCATAAGGATACTAAAAAATATGACATACAAGGAAGTTTAAAAATCAGAGTCAACGAGAAGGGAATTCAAAGTAAATATACAGTACTATTAAAATAAATTTTATACACACACACAGAGAAAATAAATAAACGCTTAAAGGAGATAGGATATACAAATTGGGTTGATGGATTGGAGACTAGATGCAGTTAAAATGGAGAAAACTTATCTGAAGCAGTTAAACTGTGATGCCAGGAAGGACAGTTCTGGGGCAGTGAACAGAGTATTTTCATGGGTGGATGGGAAGCTAAACCAGCACAGAAAAGAGCCTTGTTAGAGGGTTTTAAAAGGAAATATGTGTACATCAGTAAGGGCTGATAAAACCTTTTCCTAAGGACTAAACATGATTTTCGAAAGCTTAGGAGGGATGTTCTAGAAGTTAGGAAAAAAGATACATATAAAGTCAAAAAGAGGTAAGTAGTTGAACAAAGGCAGACGTGAAAGTAAATTATTCAATAGATGATTTGAATCTACTTAGGAAAGGGCATTGGCTTCCACTGAACTTGGCTTTGTGAAGGGAAAATTGTGCCAGACCAATTTCATTTCCTCCCATAGGAGAGTGACAGGCAATGTCAACTGACAGGAAGCAGTAGTGAAAAAGGATGTTAAATTAGGCCAGGCATGAGAGAACCAAAATCTGGAACACAAATCTGATAAGGGGTTTGGCAAGGTAAGGATACACATAGGTAGAGAAGGCCCTGGGTTCAAATCCTGCCTATGGCAGTGATCCATTGTGTGAACTAGGGACAGGAAATTTAAACCTTTCTGTTTCTTTATCTGGAAAAGTGATACCTACCTTGCCATTTGAAGTGAGGATTAAATAAGACAATGTATATAAAACTCTTGGTACATATATTTCTCAGTAAATATTGGCTTCCTTCCACCCCTTCTCAATCCTAACCTCTCCTTCCTTCTCTCCCTCTAACTGCCCATACACCTTGGAAAGAAAGATTCATGAAAAGGCTAAGAATAAAACCCTGACTTGTGAAACAGGAAAAGGGACACAGCCCCACTTCCTTTTACTCTTAAACCCTTGTTAAAGGTTTCCTGACTCTACAAGGAGCCATTTACACCCATTTGGCATTCTCAAAGCGTTTCCCAGTTTTTCCATGTCAAATGTCAAGGAGCTGAAGAAAACAGCCTCCTTGCCAAGTGATATTTAAAAAAAAAATCTTTATCCATATCATATATATATAGAGAGAGATCAGGTAAAATGCAGTGCAAACATGAGTACGATCACCAACAAATGGTAACCCACCAGATCAGGTTTACATCTACAACCTTAAGCTAGGAAATCGGTTATTCTATTCTTATAGATTTGTCCAGTTTTCTCAAGTAAACAAAAATCAGTTTCCTAGCATGCTCTGTAACATCTTGATTACAATTTAACACCTATGCATAAAGAAAGAGTCGGGGATTATACAATCACTTAGAATGTATTATTTCTAGACTGAGCAGACATAAGTCTTTGAGGATTAATTTCATGCTGAGGGTTAAATTTCACTTTCATGATAGGCTAACCATTGCCTGGGGCTGCACAGATAATGAACCTGCCAAGGGATTAGCAAGGAAACACTTGTGTTATTATAAAGCGGGTATACTTCCCTTTCTAACCAAGTTCATCCTACATGACATTAACAAATTACTCCCTCTCTCTGCCCACATTTCAATATAATGTGAGCCAACAAGTGACCCTGAACCAATAGGACACGAGATAAGATCTTCTCAGTGCATGGATGGCTATTAAACTAGTCTGTGGGAGCTAGACCTCCTGCAGGGAAACACAAGGCATTTTATCTCCATAGGGCCCCTGCCTCCCCTGCAGAAACCTTTCTTTGGTCATAAAGCCTCTAAATGGACACAATGCCAAGAGGTAGGAATGCCTTAACAAAAATATTTAGCCTACAGAAAAGGCGCTCTCCAGAAAAACACAAATGACACAATTCATTTTTGACAAACTCACAAGGTCCTTCTAAATAAAAGTCTTCTAAATAAGACTTTAGTGGCTTAGCATTTGCTGAAGGCTGTGTTTACAGAGATTTCTGATTTTTTCAGATAAAAATATCCTTTTCTCAAGAGAGCTTTTCTTAAATAACAGGTATGTTCAGAGACATCAAATCTGTTGGCTTTTGCTCAAACCTCATTCTCAGAAGATGATCTTCTGAGGGGGCTCTCCTGCTTGGCGGCTAGAAAGGAGCCCCACTGAATGACACTTACCATTGTCTCCCTCCAATTGTGGTCTCCAGGCCATGTTTCTCCTACTTGACTGTGAGCTCCTGAGGGCAGGGAGTTCATCTTAACTTACCTTTGTGTCCCCTCCAGAGTCTGACCAAATATCATCACAGGGTGAATACTCTGCTACTATTGATTGGCAAATAACCAGCCTCTACATTTGACCATATCCTGATTCCATGGCACGATGCTTGGAGCAAAGAAAATCTAACAGATAAACAGAATATGTGGTTCCTGTTATAGATGAAGTTATAATTTAGGAGCGTTTAGTGTAAATTAGAAGTGCTTTTGTGAAAAAGCTGATGTTAATGAATGGACCAATTGTTGCCAAAGTGAGACCGGCTACTTCTGTACCTTGCCAGTAAGCAGCAGAAGGAGAAATGCAGAATGGTTAGGATACCCCTTGGTATTTACTACAACCTAGCTTGGTTCAGACCATGAATATTATGGGAAAGCGCAATTCGGTTTTATGATACAGCAAGGCACCTCTGTTCAAAATATTGTCCTGTGTACATTAGGAAATGTTTCTATAAATTCACATTCTTATTTGCCAGATTCAAGGCTTTAGATTTGGGCCCATAATGAAATTGCATTTCATATATATTCTCAGACTAATAGAATATACGACTCTTAAACACAGATGTGTTGAGCGCTTACATGGAAGCATTATGTAAAGAAGATGGAGGGATCTAGTGTCTGAGCTCTGCTAGACTGAAGTACTGTATGAGCCCCTGTTTGAGAGGCTGTTTCAGTAGAATGGTGGAGGTGGGCATCACAGCACCTGGGCAAAGAAAGAGGAGGTGGCAGAGAAAATGGATGCAGACAGTAACAGTATTCTTCATCAAAAAGCTAGGTAGTTAAGGGGCACCTGGGTGGCTCAGTGAGTTTATCTGATTTCGGCTCAGGTCATGATCTCACGGTTCATGGGTTCAAGCCCTGCATCAGGCTCTATGCTGACAGCTCAGAGCCTGGGGCCCGCTTCAGATTCTGTGTCTCCCTCTCTCTCTTCCCCTTCTTCTGCTCACGCTCTCTGTCTCTCTCTCTCTTTCAAAAATAAATAAACATTAAAATGTTTTTTAAAAAGCTAGGTAGTTAAGGAGAGGACAATAAACAAGAGGAACTACTAGGAAGGTTTTTTTTTAAAGGATGCGGGAGATGAGCATATTTGTAATTAGAAAAATTAGGTTGGAGGGGAAAACCAAGGAAGCAAAGGAAAGAAGGGAGAGAGTGATTTCTAGAGGAGTAGAATCAGGAGGATCTGATGGCAGAAAAGAGACCAGATACTTCCTCTTTAGCAACAAGAATAAAGACAGGCAAGAGAAACAATGCAGGTTTAAGCCAGAGTAGAAGAGTTGGGAAGAGAATCATGTCAGGGGTCCCTGGTTTCCTCAGAAGAAAAGGGAGGCAAGTTTGCCTGCAGAAAATGATGGGAAGGGGTGTGACAGGAGGCTTGCGCGGCACAAGGGGGCCCACGGGGATTGCTGCGGGGAGTGAAGCAGGGACTCAGGAAGGAATTCATTAGAAGTACTGCCAAGTTGTAGTGGGACACGGAGCCAGGCTTGCGCGTGGTTGAAATGACTGGTGGCGGGCATCCAGACTGAGAGCCAAGCAAAGTTAGGAGAACTAGGAGAAGAAAGAAAAGTGGAGGACTAGGAAGAGAAGGAGTTCAAGGGCAGTGATTCTGAAAGGGATGAGGAACAGGAGCACACACAGGAGAGGGGCATAGTGAAGAAGCAAGAAAAGAGGGAAATTCATATCTTACATCAGGGAGGTGAGTTTAAAGTCAACCACCCTGCATGGGGACAAAGGCTGGGGCTGGTGCAGGAACCATAGGGACAAGAGGTTAAATGGTTGGTCACACTGAGGTTGAAAGGCTGATAATGCCATCAGGCGCAGGCTCTAGAGTGCTGGAGGGTTGTGGGGTCATGTCTGGGCAGTTGGTAAATGGCCAAGGGATGAAAGAGAAAGCTGTGGAGTGGGGGTCAGAAACAGTGGCCAAGGCAGGTAAGGAACATGCCGGTCTCTTGTGTGAAAAGAGAAGAGGAAAAGCAGCAGCCTCCTCTGGAGGCTTGTGAGGAGTATCACAGAAAGTCAGGCAAAGGGGTAGAAGGAGAAGGTGAGGAGATGTGAGATACAGATGTGGACAGGGCTGGTGAGTACAGGCAAGCAAGTTTAGGGAGACCTTGCGCTGACCTAGTCTGGGGTCAGAGAGGGGAAAGCAGTAGACAACCCCCTGACTTTGCAGTTCCTTGTTTTTCTCGGCTGCAGTGGCCTCTGTCCCCACTACACTCCCATGACTCACCAATATAGCTAAAGCTTGACCATGTCACACTGGAAGGCTTTCTGCTACCATGATCTCAAATGTGACTTGTTGCTGTCTTGTCCCTTTGGTTCTTCTGGTGAATGAGCTCTTCAGTCCTGTGACCCAGTATCCATTGCTATCTCCAGCACCCAGTCTCAGGGCAACGGGGCCTGGGGATGGGCCCCAGGTCTGCATTAGCAATGAGCACTGGGAACCAAGTCATCATCCCAGAGTCAATGCAAGAGATTATAGACTGAGGTGTGCCACAGCTTTCCCCATGGAAGGATGATGTAGGCTGGTGGTTTTATGATCACGGTCCTTAAACTAAACTAGTAGTTTAGGAATGGCAAGAAGTAAGGCAGAGTCAACAGGTGGACTGTGAAGAAATGGAGATAGCCAGAGGTGGGCAAAGTGCTCTCACTTTGGTGAGATGTGGGCTGCCAGGGCTCTCACTCTGCTTTTTCCTCCTGGGTAAGAACTTGGGTGTGCTGACGTAGAGTTCAGATGGAAAGGCAAGGAGTCCTGATGCTTGTAAAGATTTCTTACCTTCTGGAAGAGTGAAATAAAAGCAAATTATGAAAGAGCTATAGCACAGCATACAGTACCTTCTCAAACACCGGCATTGGCACCTGCACAGCCCTCTTGGGGTCTCTGGGCTCTTCACGAAGCCACAATGGGACATACTGCCTGCACCTGCACCTCCTCTGGGTGGCCACCTAGCTTCTACTAAGACCGTGTAGCTTTTGCTAAATAAATCAGGACCGTACTACAGATGTACAGATCATGAGTGTGTGGTCTCTTCCTGCCAAACTCGAGCCTACTTGAGGTAAAGTAGGTGGGGCACAAAGAAGAGGATGTGATATCATAAGCCTGACACCACAGAAAAATGGTCTAGTCTGCTGAAAATCAATTTTAGAGATAGGAAAAAGTAAACTTCAGGGATGCTGTAAGATGGGAAAAGATCACTGTTAGAAGCAATTTACATTATTTTGGTATTCTAGGCTACAGGATCAGGGAGATATTATTTGGCATATTAGCCAGCATTCCTGTTCATGGTAGCATGAAACAGTGATTCTTATCTCTAGAGTTGAGTGGGAAGTCTTATTTATTTGTTAGTAGTCAGTAGCTTTCAGAAGAAACATACCTTTCTCTTTTAATAAGCATTTTAGTTGGTTACCTTTAGTACATTATACCAGTGCATCCACTAGTCTCTTAATGGAGAGTCCAAGTTATTACAGGTTAGTACCTCTTTCAACCTCTCACTTGCCATGGAGTGTGTATTCTATAATCTGCCAAAAAGCATTCAGCTGAATGAAGTTCTTTAATCTACATAATTACTATATAAAATATATTTACAATATTTTTATTTGATGTTTCCTTTAAAAGAGTCACTGGAGTTTATCCAAGATCACTTATAATAATTTTCCATTTCCCATATGAAGGTTATTAAATCTTAATTAAAGTGCATTTACAGTCAACCAGAAGAGACTCTCATTCAAATTATATTGACAAATTTTATTATAAATCCCCACAGTCTTAACACATTAATTCATCTTTCAAGCCAAATTTCAGAAACAGATAGGATTTGCGTTTGGGTGTATGGGGGAGGGGGGATATAATAAATATTCAGTGGGTATTTACTATTGATGGGTATTTTTCCCAGGGGACACAGAACCGGGAATGCAAAGAACCCATTTTATTTACATAATGACTATTTTGGTGGGTAAATCATTTCCACAGTTTAAGGGAACTGGCGAAAGGGAACTAAGTTAACTTTCCTATGGTTCAATTTCGTAAAAGGCCACACTGTAACACTAAGTGACACCCTTTCACTCTGAAAAGTTAATCTGGCTTTTGAAAAAAATTCCCTGTCTGCCCCTGAATCCAGTCAAACGATGACAAAAATAACTGGGACAAAAAGCTCCAATGCAAAAGAAACATATTTTGGAGATTCAGAGACTCTAGTTCACTTCTGGGAGATGGTTCAAATGAACTGTGACTTCAGGGGCAAGAGATGACTCAAGCCCCAACTGCCCACAGCAGCACCACAGAGCTGACCCTCCAGAGGGATGCTGAGGTTCATAGAATTAACTCCACAAGAACATCCTCTATTAGGCTTCCCTGTGACAAGTCAGAGTAGAACTGAATTTGTCGCCAAAAATTAAAACAAGAGTTTTTAAAGAAAAACTCTTATCCAAGAACTCACTGGGGAAAATCTATGAGAGTCAATCTTCTGTGATTAGAGGTAAGAAACTTCTCTGATGGATAACAAAAGGAAGAGTTTATTTCAACCACAAATATATTAATATATTTGTGTTTATCTTTTGAATTTCTGAAGCAAAATAACTGTTATGCTATCCCTTCTTGGAATTATCTTTTATCTAACAAATATTTGTGTTCTCCACATCATTAAAGAAAAAAATAGTTCTCCAAGTGGGTAACCTGAGCAAATTCCTTACTAGCTTCACTAGCGAGAACAGAAGAATCAGTTTGTTTTGGACAGACTTGATTCATATAAACTTTCTTGAAAAGTATTGTCCTTCAAATGGTTTGATAACATCAATTTCCTTAGATTAGGCTCTAAACAACCCAATGTTGCTCTCCAACAGTTTTCCCACTTACTATTACAAAATAGAATTATGTGATACATGAGGTTCTCAAAGTCTTTCTAAGTTTCAATAAGCTGTGACTTCCGGGGTGCCTGGAAGGCTCAGTCGGTTAAGTGTCCGACTTCGGCACTTGTCATGATCTCACTGTCTGTGAGCTCGAGCCCCGCATTGGGCCCTGTGCTGACAGCTCAGAGCCTGGAGCCTGTTTCAGATTCTGTCTCCCTCTCTCTCTGCCCCTCCCCCATTCGTGCTCTGTCTCTGTCTCTCAAAAATATTGAAAAAAAAATTAAAAAAAAAAGCTGTGATTTCCAAAAATGAGAGATGAATAGTTTTCCAATAGATCTGGTATCTGATGAGCCAGAGAGAAGGGAGGAAGAACTAAGAAGATGAAAGAGCGGCAGTTTTAACATTGGTAGTGAATGCTGGCTCCACCATGCAGCTGCGTAGCCGAGCACAGCACTTACCTGCTCTAAGCCTAAGAATAAGAGTACTGGAGGATGAAATAAAATTATGTATGCCATTAAATTAAATGTTTATTATTTTATCTTTTAATTTATTATTATTATGGCACTAATTGCTCATTATTTGCCTTTTAGGAACTTTGATTAAATGAGATTTTCTTTTCTCTTTTTCTAAGAATTAATATAGTAAGCCTTGGATTTCTTGAGTACAATCAAAGTATCAACATGTCCTTAGTTTCTCTACTATATGTAGTACATAAAACCTTCAAAAAAAAATCAGCTATCCCTTTCTATGAAGACATTATCCTTTTACAAACAAAACAAAATGAAACCAATACCCAAACTACTGGGTATGTTCTAACTGGAAAATACCAATGGATGAACATAAAGCATAGTTCAGGTGTCAATTAACTTGGTAGAAATAATTTTGGGGCTTTCAATTCTATAAGAATTACTTAGTGACTTTTGTTATATCTCTTCTATCCACTCTGTACAGTCCTTCCTCAAAGTCTTCCAGAATTCACAAGTATTCCCTTTGGCCAAAGGCTCCACTAGTTTCCTGGGCCAGAAACCTCAGAATCGGCCTATATTCATTTCCTTTCCTTTCATTCCCTAAACATCGTACTCCCTCAATTTTCCTTTCAAACTTCTTTCAGGCGTTGTCTTTTCCTCTCCATTTCCTCTGGTTTCTTGACACATGTTTATATTAACTCACAACTGTACTCATTTACTAACTCCAACCTCTTTACTTTTATTTGCAACTAGCAGTCTTCCTAAAATACCCTGTTCACCTAATTAATACAGTGCTCAAGAACCTACAATGGCTCCCTATTGCCTAGTCCATCAGGACCAAACACAGGGGTCTTGGGTTCAATATCCTCTACAATCCATCCTCATTCTACCTGTTTTTAGCTTCCTTTCCTTTTCTTCAAACCATTTCCTCTGGCCAGGTGAGGCCAAGGTCCTGACCCCTGACTACTTGCTCATTTCTTCCCCCGGGGTTTACCTGTGCTCTTTCTTCTCTGGAAAATTCTCTTACCATATCTCTCATCTAAATCTTATGCAAGGCCAAACACCTTGCCTGAAGACTTAAATTCTGTTTTTGTCTCTGAGTTCCATTTAGATTAGCACCAAATTTCTTCTAATATTCCCACACATTTGCCTCCTTAAATAAACTGTAAGCTCGTAGGGGATTAGGTGGCATAGGAGACGTCCTATTCTTTTAATGCATTCCCCCTCATACCAGAGTCTATAGATTCAAATGTATGAGCCAAAGATATACAACACTGTATGTTGTTAGCTGGTGTTCTCTCTCCTCTTCTTCCTAATAAATTCCCTGATACATTTGGAGCAACAAAGCGCTAAGGGAAAGACTACATTTGTCAACTTTCCGTGCTGCTTGGTGAGGTGCTGGCAGAAATTATTAGGTGAGGCTCCCAGGAGACTACTTTCATGTGACTGACTCAGCTGGGAAGCATGCTTTTTCTGCCTGGAAGCTGGATGGAGAGGTGGAGTTCTGGTAGCCATTCTACATACTTCAGAGAAGTGACTGTCAAAGGATGGGAGGCACAGACAAGGAATAGAGAAGTCAGAAGACAGAAAGAGCTTAAGTCACAGATAGGACTATCCTCCTGACTTATTTGGGAAAGAGGACTCACTATTATATTTAGATTGGCATCAAAAAAGGAGAAAGAAGCATCCGTGGTAAGGTGGCATAAAATGAGGAGCAAAATCACAATCCTTGGTATAAACAGGAAAAGAATAAAGTAGGAAAGGTTTGAAAACAGGGTAGAAAAGCATGGCTTCTCAAGGGGTGCATCCACACAGCCCTCCCACCCTGATGCTGCAGAAACAGAAACCTGGGCTAGGGGAGGGAGGAAGATGTGGGGCTAGGAGACTAAGGCACCTGGGTCCATTATTCCCTGGGAGCCAGCCCTGGATATTATGAGGAAAGACATTGTTAGGGGACATGTTTGATACTATACAGGTTGGATCCTGGATAATATTATAAAGAAATCCTTGGTTAAAAAAAATTCATACATCAAGGAATGACATTCACGATAGCTGTCAATTCAGTGTGAGAAGCCTAATCAGCTAGGCTATTCCAGGATGGAAACTCCATGGCTGCCCTTGGGAAGGCGGGGCTCTCGACTTTACTGTTACCCCGAGTAACAGCAAAACAGAGAACATTCATTGCTAATCAGTGCGCTCTTCACTTTGCCTACGCAATTTTTATTTAGTTATTAAAACAGTACAACAAGGTAAATACTTATAAATCTCATTTGTAGAACTCATCTAGAGTCATCAGTTTTTAACATCTTGCCACATGTTTTTCCTCCCCACTCACTCTGTGTGTGTGTGTGTGTGTGTGTGTGTGTGTATGTCAACAGATACAAAACATTGCTATTTTGCTGAGTCACCTGATATTAAGTTGAAGACATAATGGCATTTCATTCGTAAATATTTCAGAATATCTCCTAAGAACAAAGGCATTCTTAACAAAGTGCCATCAATTCACTCACAAAATTTAGCATCAGTAACATAATATTATCTGCTGTTCAGCCCACATTCATATTTCTCTAACTGTTACAATAACATTGCTTGTCATTTGTCTGTTGCAAACACTACCACATATTATATACACTCAATTGTCACATCTCTTCAGTATCCCTTAATCTAAGATAGTTCCCTGAATTTTGATTTGTTCTTTCAAGACACTTGACCTCTTTGAAGTACACAGACACAGTTGTTTGTAGAATGTCCCACAATTTGAATTTGACTGATTGAGGTTCCTTACAGTTTTTTTCGGTTAAACATGAACACTTTTGATAAAAATACCACATAGGAGATGTTGTTACCTTTTCATGTGTCACATCAGGAGACATACACTGTCAGTTTATCTCATTACAGGTGGGCAAGACTACAGATTTTGATGCTTTACATTTACTAAAGAAGTCTAGTTATTTCAAAAGCATCTCCTTTATTAGCATGCCGATCCAGCATTAAACAGATTAGTAACAATTCACCCAGCGTTCATTTTCTTTTCCCGCCTTAGGAACACATCTCCCCTTTATAACTCCCCTTCAAGTAGAGAAATAAAAGTGTTTTCTTCCTTCTGACAAGTTTTCTGCCCAGGAGACTTGCTCCTGCTCCAGATAGTATGCGGGCACAGCATGTCTCACTGTTCCCTTCCATGCACCCTCACTAGAAGCTGGTACAGGTGGGTACCAGCAATGCCAGCAGCGTACAAGGCACAAACCAGCAAACAAATCACGTTAAACTGTGTTGCCCAGAGAAGGTGTTTGGAAGACACAAAGCCAAATCTGAAATATGATCCCTGAGTACTCAATCATTTCCATTTTATTTTACCTAATGAGGCAAGAGTTAAAACATTGACCTGATCAGAGTCAGATGGAAGCCTTACAGGAGCAGGACCCCCACTGCCCTTCTGTCCCGACACCCTTTGTTACCTCCAAGTGAGCTGAGACCAGGCTGTGAACCATGTAAATAGAAGGCTTCCAGGTTAATGAAAAGCTTCAGCACCATTCAAAAATCTGGACACAGGGTCATGCCGCCTCCTAATCCAAAGAAACTTCATGCAGCTCAGTAATAAAGTTTAATGAATGCTGGTCATTTTGAATCATGAGCCTGTGAGACTGGCCAACGGCTAATAGTTTCCTTACAGAATCTCCTCTTTAGCTGGGACACAGCAAGTACTCAAAGGCTGCATGGGAAACCAGAGTTGCACATGAAATGTAATATTCCATATGCCCAAATCCAAGGGGAAGTTTTTGAAAAGGGCAGTAAACATTTCTCACAAGCTGATGTTTTTATTAGGTGATGGCATGCTTTGTGCTGCATTTCATTCATTATCTGCCAAAGGAACTTTCTTTCAACGCCATGTCAGATTTGACCTATTGCAATCACGTAACGCTGCAGAAAGCTAGCCTGCAAAGTACCTTCTCCACCTTTCTAGGGGCATATGCATGTAAGGCAGGCTAACAATGTAACTAAAACTGACCCTGGAAAAATCTACATCTCCCAGAGAATCAAGCATGGATTTGTTTTTGTTAATTTTAAAATATGACCATCCTGATTGCTTTGAGTAGCAACACAGAGATGGATGGCTTTCTGAAAAAAACTATGTATCATTGTCAGAATGTATGAAAAAAACCACATAGAAAAATGCAAAGATCAAACGCTACTTTCATGAGCACAGATACGCACCTTATATCCTTGAGATTCATTTTAAAATATAGTAGAGATTATATTCCAGTTACCTACTACATGGACTCAGATATGCCATAAGTCAAACCATAGTCTAAAAATGTTCTAGCTTGCACACAGCAGAAGTCTAAAAGGTGCCAAGCCATATATGAGGCACTGGGATTTTCAGGAATGCAGAGAACTTTTCCGCATTTAAAAGAGCCTCACACTGAATTATTTTAAATAAAGCCTCAATAGAAGAATGTAATCCAATTGGTGGCCAAATTATCTTATTTGCCTCCAACTCCTCTGTCAGTAAATAAGGCTTTCACTTATTCGTGTAAAACAATTAGCTGCGATTTTAGACCTTCTCTTGACAGGCAAGTCTGGGAATTCCATGTAAATATGGATTTGAAGATTTATGGGGCGGAATATTGTGATCACACGCCGGCGCTTCTCCAGTTTTCCAGAGATCATAATTCCTGCCTCTGTTTATTATTCAGTTTATGGTTGGAGCATAACAGATGATTCATTTTTAATGTGATAAATGTTTGGGGGTTTGTTTGAGGGAAATAAAAGTTTATAGTTCAGCACGGGACATGGATAGTAAACTGGAGTATAAGGCAATATATTTCTAAAACATGGTGATTAGAATATTTATTTGCTCCTTTATACCCAGGGCTCCAGTGAAGAGTGACTGATCGCGTTTACTTTTAAACCCTTAAACCACATTACTCTGCTTTGCAATGTTCTAGAAGGAATTTAAATTTTCTCAAAAAATGCAAACTACTACTTTCTAGTTGTGAAAGGAATTTATAATTCCTTTTATGTAGACAGCACTAACTCTATACAAAGCATCAGAGAGCACAACATGATCAAAACAAAGTACCCTGACCCATAAGAACTTAGAGTCTATGAAAAAAATAATGCTTAGAAACACGTAATAGTCTCTGTTATTCAGATTATCTCCACAGCAAGCCAAACTTTTGTTTAATTCATGTATCCATCTATCCATCCATTCGCTCACTCAACAAAGGTTATTGAGTACATCCTAAATGTCAGACGCAGTTCTAATGCTAGCGATACAGGAGTGAGCAGGAGAAAGTCTGTGGCTCCAGTGAGTTTACATTCTAGGGAGAGAGATTAACAATAAACAAATAGGCTAATGCATTTACAGGCCCTAATCCCTTTCCGCAGTTCCCAAATCCAAATGCTCGAAACATCCCCAAACCATGATTTTCCCCTACGTTTGTGGCAAACTCATTTGATGGCAAAGTCTTCCCTGAAAAGAATGAAGTTATCTGTAGTTTTCATTACATTTAGTGTGAATGTGCATGTGCTTAGTTGCAGAAGTATTACATTTGATTATGGAACGCTGTTCCAGACCCCACTGGGGTGTTTGTCATGCACATGGTGCACCGTATTATAAAATATAAGAATTTCTGAATTTTGAAACACCTGTCTTCAGGAGCTTTTTAAAAAACAATTTTATTGAGGTATAATTGATATGCAAAGAGCTGTACATATTTAATGTGTACAATTTGATGAGTTTGGACATATGTAAAACCCATGATACCATCAGCACAAGCAAAGTAACAGACAAATCTCAACACTTTCTAGAGTTTCCTTGTGTCCTTTTGTTTTTGTTTTTAGGTAAGAACACTAAATCTGAAATTTACCCACTTAACAATTTTTGAAATGCACAATACCATACTGTTAACTATAGGCACAATGTTATATAGCAGCTCTCCAGCTCTAATTCATCTAGAGCTCTACGTCCATTGATAACGGAAGCTTTATGTCCATAGAACAAAAACTCCCATTTCTTCCAGCCCCTAGCCCTTGGCAACCACTAGTATAGTCTCTGCTTCTATGAATTTGATGGTTTTAGCTATTTTAGATACTTCCTATAAATGGAATCATGCAGTATTTATTCTTTTGTGACTGGCTTATTTCACTTAGCATATCGTTCAGGTTCATCCATGTTGTAGTAAATGGCAGGATTGCCTTCTTTTTATATTTATATTATATGTAATATTATTTATATTATTTATATTACTAAATATGTACTTATATGTTATATAAATAGTAATTTATATATCTTATATAATATAAATAATAATAAATAATATAATATAAATACATATATTAATATATGTTTATGTTATATATAATATATATTATATAATATATGTTTATATTATATATATTACATATAACATATTTATTTATATATTACATATAATATATTATATTGTATATATAATTGTAGTATATGTAATATACAATATAAATATTTATATTATTTATATATATATATGTATGCATATATACATACATATATATGCAAAACACATTTTCTTTATCCATTCATCTGTTTGTGGTCATTTGGGCTGTTTCCGTATCTTGGCTATTGCGAATGGTGTTGCAATGAACATGGGAGTGCTGATATCTCTTTGAGATCCTGATTTCAATTCTTTTGAATATATAAAAGGGATTGGTAGATCATATGGTAGTTCTTTTTTTATTTTTTTGAGGAGCCCCATACTGTTTTCCATAGTGGCTTTACCATTTTACCATTCCTACCAACAGTGCACAAGAATTTTGGTTAAGGAATTTAGATTTGTATACCCTAACATTAGGAAGTGAATAATGAATGAATTAGATGCATGGATGAATACATGGATGTTTAGAATTTTTTTAGGTGAATCTGATAATTCCATCAAAACATTCAGCCGTCAGTAGATTACTGCATTTTTTACAATGTCTGCAACCTAAACCCAGGTTATTTGGTAGTTATTGGCCCTAGCATTCATTTGTTCATTTATTGGTACCTACTTTGTCTACTGAAAAGACTAAAATGAATAAGACTTAGTCCCTATCTTTGTAAGTTACAATCTAGTAGGCAAAATAGATATGAAAACAGAAGAACGTCACACATTGTGATAAATGCCACTATTACCTGACTCTGCCTGGGAGAACTGGGCATAGGAAGTGACATTTCAAAAGCATTGAAAGATGAGTAGATGTTTGCCAGGCAAAGAAGGTAAGAGAGGACCCTCCAGGAGGTAGATTTCTCTGTTCAAAGGCTCACAGAATTTGAGAAGAGCATGGGATGTTTGAAGAAAAGGTGAGAAGGTCACTGTGGTGGTAGCAGAGGGTATGCAGGGGTAAACTTATATGAGGTGGAAAAGACTGAAGCCAAAAGAAGACCTGTCTGTGGCTTTGCAAAGGAGGTTAGATGATTTTTATAGGACATTTTCAGACGTGGAGGTGAGTGAAACACCTACATTTTTGCTTTGTTTCATTTATTGTTTCAGGAGGATAACGCTGGGAGCAGTAGACACTTAGGTTTGAATAGGGACCAAGAATGGAAGGCAGGCCCTTGGGAATTGGTGATAAAGGCTGAATTAGGGCAAGGGCACTGGGGGGCAGGAAAACAGATTTAAGAGACATTTCCAAGGCAGACACAAAAGGGTATGATGATCATTGGCTATGTGCAGTAAGAGAGAGGGGAGAGTCAGGATGTCTAATTTGATGACTAGGTAGAGAAAACCAGGTGGACAAATACACCATGAATTGAAATAATCACATAGTGTTGCTAAATATTACCCATCAACTCCCAGATGTTCCCCTTTTTAAGTTATCACCTCACCTCAAAGGTTCAATAATATTCTGTTTTACACAACTGTGGACCCTATTCATAAGGCACAATAAGATTAGAATTTTTTCCCCTGTATTTAGGGACTTTCCAGTGGGACAAGCAAAGGAATTAGGCATTAAGTATATTCTCCATACTGTCAAGGCCCAGATTCGTTTCCACTGTCATAAATCATCATAATTAACAACCTTTCAACCAAATGGATCCCAAAGCACTTTCCAAATTATGCAACTCTGGAGGTGAATTGCCTTGGCTGTCCAACAGCTGTCAGCAGCACTCTGCATCGGGGACAGAACGAGAGGGAGGATGCAGAGTCTCCAGGGAACTCCTAGCAGTATTTAGGTTTATGGAATGCAATTCCCCAAAGCAGAACTTGGCCCAGAACAGGGTCTCATCTACTCTTGGTAGAAACGCAGTAAAGCCATTCTTATTTCCAAATAGTCAACAGATTTCTCTTTCTTATAAAAGATACCTGTGAATGGAATCAATATCAGTCCTTTGCTCAAGAAATCAGTGATATATGTCAAATTACATTTCTTATTTTGGTAATGACTTCCTTAATGGTTGATCAGGGGATGGTTGGTTCAAGTGAAATCTCATTTCATTTTCACATATTAAGAGACCAATAAACAGTTGTGAAATTGAATTGAATCAGGCTGTCTGGAATCTCATGTGCTCAAATCCACTCTGGTTTCTGTTTAAGTTTGGGTTTTGAGGGGCCTCTTTGTAATTTGATCGAATTCTGACTTTTTGTCTCTCTCACTGTTAGTTCAGGCCTAGAATATTCTCTTAATTTTGTGCTTTTCCAACTAAGAAAGGCAGGGGATTTTCAAAGTTGTAAAATTAACATGGTGAATAATCTTGGAGCTTCTAATTTATTCTAAGATTTGGGATAAATACAAAAATTGATACAGCATGACATGTAATGTAAGATTAAAATAATTTTTAAAAAAATAATAAAAATAAAAATAAAATAAAATAAATTTCAAAGATCAAGTATGAGAATTTGAGTTTGCTTTGGACTACTCAGGTACCTCCCCAGATATTTCTCATTCCTTCCTTGTCTTCATCTGCTCATATGTATTTGTTCCCCTTTCATTTCATATGGAGAGGACCATGCGGAATACATTTAGGAGACACTGACATAATGAGTCCTTTCATTTTTAAAGCATGGCTCTTTTGGACAGCGGGGGGATGAATTACACATTTTTGAAATGTGTAATTCAAATGTGACACCTTGATTCAAGAAATTGGATATTAAAGAAATAGTGATGAAAAGGGCTTATATATTTACCTTTCATTGTAAGCAAAAACTATCACTACTAGTCTGAGAATAATTCAAAATAATCAGTCCAGTTGACATAAATTATTTTACCAATACCATTCCTTTTTTTTTTTTTTTTACTTTTTAAATGTTTATTTATTTTTGAGTGAGTGAGGGAGGGAGAGAGAGAGAAGTGGGAGTGGGGAAGGAGCAGAGAGAGAGGGAAACACAGAATCTGAAGCAAGCTCCAGGCTCTGAGCTGTCAGCGCAAAGCCCGACACAGGGGTCAAATTCATGGACCATGAGATCATGACCTGAGCCGAAGTCAGACACTTAACCGACTGAGCCACCCAGGCGCCCCCTACCAAATACCATTCTAAAATGAGAAGTAAGAACTTGGTTCTTTTCATATAAGTCCAGTGAAATAAAGTCTCTGGATTGCCTATCATATTCAAAAACTCAGCTAATAATTCCAAGTGATGCAAAGTAAAATAAGGTAGAAATGGCATTTCCAAAGCTTTGGGCTATGCTACTATTTGAGAGAATCTTTATCTCTGGTGGATCTTGAAAGTCAGTTATCCAGAGCTTATTTCCCGCTAAAATGCATGCCAGACATGTTAGGATCTATTATCATGTTCAGTTAATATTTTAGAATCAAAGGCTTAGGCTTTTTAAAAAGTTGAACTTATTTTACTTACTTTCAGTTACTTGTTACTTCACTGTTTAATTAAACTACCAATTAAGTAGTCCGAATCTTTATTGTTCTCTAGCTATGTGCCAGTCTTTGGGGGTCAAGTGAATGACAAATGGCTCTTATAGCCACAGAAGTTTCAGTCTTGTGTGGGTACAGGTAAGTAAACAGGTAATCAGCAATACTTTATGCACGAAGTGCTGTGATCAGGGAAAGTTAGTGGATGGTGCACAGTACCTGACCCTAACATAGGAAGGGGAGAAGGCCTTCCAGGGGAAGTGATGGATAAACAAATACCTAAAGGATAAGGTGTTAGCCCAGGGAAGAGGAGAAGGAATGAGGTGGAGAGAGACTATTCCAGACAGAAGAACCAGCATGGGCAAAGGCAGAAGGAAACAAGAGAGTGGTGTTTGCGGCACAGAGTTAAGGAGGAAGAATGATAGAAGAGGAGGAAGATAAAGCATGCAGGGGGCCAGATGTGACAGCCCTGTGAGAGCTGAAGACTGTGGGCTTTATCCTGAGAGCCCCAAAGATGGGAAAGAGGCCTAAACTTAATCCAAACAGACGTTATCCTGACTCTGTGGCTCAGAAAGTAAACAAGATATTCATGAGTGCTTCTAATCACACCAACCCATATTTGCAAAGAATTAGCAATTGCTACCAAGGGCTGACTCCTTGCCAGAAATATCATGGCATTTTACGTATATGATAGTTAATACAACTGTCCCATTAGTTGGGTATCACGACCTCTATTTTACAGATTAGAAAAATATGGATCAGTTAAGTAATTGGTCAACTCACGCTGTTACTAAGTCATACAGTCAAGATTCAAACCCAGGCCTGTCTTGCTCAAAAACCGAAATTCTTTCCACACTTTAGTTTGCTGGCTCCAGAAAGCAGTAGAAAAATTTGAAAGAAAAGTCCTGCCTGCAGTCCCTGTTAAGAAAAAAGCTTATAATCACAGAGAGCTACTCAGTCAGAACTCAGATTTGACCACCTTTTTCCTCCCAATCCTTCAGAAATGATGTTCACCATGGTACCTCCTAACCATCCTGGAAAATTGACTGATAGTGCATTGCTTTGTTATAACATATTATTTTCTCCATATGACCTGCACTCTCCAGGCATCTAATAGAGCTATAGTATAGGGCACAAAAGCCTACTAGCATCTCTGAATGGATTTTAGCACCATTCAGCCAAAAAAGAGAGCAGGGATTCTGCATCTATTTAGGAAGCAATATTTTGGTCTTGATTATGCTCCATGGGACTCCTTCATTCACTACTAGAAATTCAGACTTAATGCATAATACAGGGACCATGGCAGGTGTCAGAGAATCCTGTTTTCTACCTATCCTTTCCCCCTACTAAAAATGTTAGTGGTGGAAACAGTGATTAAAGATTATGGCATTCTACATTCCTCTTCAAATAAGAGATACAATATGCATATGCTCTGTGCAGGGATTGCTTGGTGTCTCTATTTAAAGGAAAATATTCTGATTGTGAACAAGCTAACAGATGTTGGAGTCATTAATAGTTTATTAAACTTAGTCTTTTCTATGCACAAAATAAAGTATGTAAGATAACCTGGGAGCCATATGTGTCACATGATTTGTTACGGCCCAATCACACCTAATTTCAGTGGCTGAAGAAAAAGAGGCAAGCAATTAAGGGAGAGTTTGGTCAGCTTCTGTTCAACCAAGGACGGAAACCCGCACAGCTGGAGACAATTCTGAGCAAACTTGATCAGAATTCCTTTTACCTTAACTAGAGCCTGACTAACAAGTTGATACCCATGAGTTTCTATAGTCAAGCAGCAAAAATTTTAGAATGCAGAAAGGAAAGTTACCTTGGAATATTCGATAGCTCTAAACCATGTCTTTTTAAGGAGCAGGGACACCTGTTAGCTTGGGATAAGGAAGGCTATTTTTTATGAAAAGTATAACTTTCTGGGTAACAAAATGCTGTACCTGGGTGTCAGGAGAATCAATCAGTTGAACGTGGCTGATTATAAAATAAACTGACAAACTAGAAAAAAAATAGGGACTAGAAAAACTATGGAAATTATTACCTCAATGGCACAATATCTTGTATTCAAAATGTTGTGTCTCCTATAAAAAAAAAAAAAGACTTACATTTTAACGTGTGTTCTCCAAATGAGCAGCTAAGAGTCTTCTCTGAGTTGTTAATCCCCGAAACCTTACGAAGGGTTGCTTTATATATACTAGTTTGCTTGCCTGCTTGCCAAGCTGGTGACCACGTCCAAAAACAAAGTCTTTTCCTGGGATAGATCAGCTACTTTAAGGAGGTTTTCCTAATTCCCAAATAATGAACCCGGTACTCTGGAAGGATACCAAGCATATTAAACATTTGGAAGAGTTAGTGAAAACAGTTACATATTTTTTAGATAATAAAATGGATCTACCTCCCTCAAAACATGATTATTTTTGCAGTTGCAGACCTTAAGTCAAAGCCAAAAAGTATTGGAAACACAGTCACTGCTATCCAAATGAGCATGCTATGTATCCTTTCACGCACTGCAGGAGAAGGAAGGACCTACCAACCAAAATCACCTACGGCCCAGAACAACAATAAAAACAATGATAAAGTCCAATCTGTTTCTACCAGCTAGCAAAAGTGAACCTGGTTAGTCTGCATCAGCTTTGAAACACTCTTTCTAGATTCTACACCTTTTCTTAACTATACCATTGGTATTTCAGAAAAAAAAAGGAAAAAAAAAAAGAAACAAAAAAACCTACCCCTAACAATTAGACACACCTGCTTCAAGTGCCCTGCGCTCTGTTCACACTTCATGGTGTATCTTAAAGTGACAGCATATTAAAATGTCAATGTAATTCCTGTGCATTATGTAGCTATAATAGCTGAAAGTACAATTAGAGTTCCTAGCATTATGTAACTGAACTGGACTCACTTAGAGGGCTAAAAATTCATATATTACATGAAAAATGTAATTGTCACAAGAGTATAAGAACTTACACAAATGGAAGCATACCTTCACAGAAACTTACAAATTCCTATGGCTTTTTGGTTTGTGTGTTTACAGTATGATCACAGTATTCTTTAGGAGTATACCATTATGTGTTAGCATAATACATGAAATTCTGGATAAGAAAATTGTCGCTATAATATTTCCAAGACAAACACACAGCTAACCATACTCAGCTTTAAATATATATATTAAAAAACCATACAGGAAACACTGCTAAAATTTTACATGGAAACAAAATATACTGAATTTAAATATAATGAATATCATAAACATGAAATAGGATCAAATTGCCTCCATGCACCGAAAAAGGAAAATTGTAAATCTGTTAGAACATATATCCCTGGTAATAAATCGTGACATTCTTATTGTGAAACCGGGAGTGCAGCAAAGTACTTATACTGTAAGATCGTCTTGGTAGCCAAAATAAAATAGAATACTATAAAAGAATTTGGCACTACAACCAAAACAACAATTGTTCAAGGGGAAATCGTATAATTAAATTATTCCTTTGAAAACTATAATGATAAGATACAAATCACAGTCCAGATAAATGTTTTGGCAGGGTTCTGCTTCCATTAAAATCTCCCAAGGACAATGCTAAAGTTGCAAAATCTGCAAAGCTGTCTGAGTCAATGTTGTACTCCAATAAAGCATTTTTTAATGTTTATTTATTTTGAGAGAGAGAGAGAGAGAGAGAGAGAGAGAGAGAGAGAGAGAGAGGATTCGAAGCAGTCTCTGTGCGCCAACCTTGCAGAGTCAGATGCGGGGCTCAAACTCACAAACCGTGAGATCATGACCTGAGCCGAACTGTGAGAACATGATCTAAGCCCAAGTCGAAGTTGGATGCTTAACCAAATGAACCATCCAGGCGCCCTCAAATAAAGCACTTCACAGCAGATTGAAGCCTTCTCAGCACAGAAGCGCCATCTTGCTCCCAAGAAGCCCCTCCTCCACTCATCGGACACGCAAACACACGCTTACTCCACTGAATAATTGGTTATAGGGGGAAATGCACTCTGATGGCTGTGGTTGCTCCAGCGTGGCTACCCTTGGTTCTGCTGGACCAGTGACAAATGCCACAGCTTTTTAATGGTCTGATCCCTGGGACTTTCATCAGCCAACACCCTATTTTTCAGAGGCCTTAGGTGTCCTCTGAGACCCTCCAACAAACACTGCTGTATTATGCATCTAGTGCTTTTGTTCCACTTGGATTAGAGAGCACAGTCCATATATTGTCTTTTTTTTCTTTCTTTTTTTTTTTTTTTTTACAAAAGTAGGTAGGGTGAAAATCTTTTAAATTATAGAAACCAGAAGTATATGTTGAAGTGTTCATTTCAACTCAGGTTTGACAACTGGTAGACTGATGTGGCCTGTGTACGTTTAAAGCAATATTTAAAGTTGGGATATATTAGTCCTTTATTTACTTATTCTTTCAGTTAACACTTAGATAATATCTCTTTGGTACCAGGCATCGTGCTATATGCTCTGAGTACAAATACAAATGTGAGATGATCTCATGTTTTGACAGAGAAGACTATAAAAATCTAACGATATTATTATTTGAAACACATATTATACACATTATAGACACACACATGCGTGTGACGCATGCACATGCTTGCACACACACACATGCACAATTTCATCCAGTGTCTTTCCATCTACAGATGTAGAAGAGTATTCACAGAAGAAGTTATGTTTGAGTTGAGTCTTGAAAGAAAGTCCCGCCAATGAGAAGCTGGGGGAGAGTAATCATTACAAATATAAATAGTGTCTACAGTGCCTAACACAGAAAATTAAAGATGGACGAAATCAGGGTTAACACAATTTAGCTTTCTCATCTATAGCTACCCTCTACTGGTAGGTCAAGTACCAATCCAGACAGGTCCAATGTAAAGAGTCAGACTGCCTGGGTTCAAATCCTGGCTCGCTTCTTAACTCCTTTCTTGCCCTAAGTTCCAAGTTCTTTATCCGTAAAATGGGGATAATAGTGTTTCTATTGTGAGATTTTGAAAGATTGGTCAAGAATTATACACAACACACAGTAAATGTCGATAAGATAGTTGTTAACAATTTTTATTACTATTATCACTATTAGGAGTAGTTACAGGTCATGTTTGGTAAATAATAATCTGGCACAGCTAGAATGTATTTGCATCAAAGTCAGCAGATACAGCAGATTCTGAAAAAGGTAGGTTGGGGTCCTCTGAGAAAGATTTCTTACATTGGTGCAAAGGAGCCTGGACTTAACCTCATCCACAAAGTGGAGCCACAGATGGTCACAGAATTCAGTTAAGCACTTCCTAAGACACCTACAGTGTACAGAAAACTGCAGTGTAGGAGAATAATTGGTGTCTTTTCTTGGGCATGGTGCAAGGAGGGGAAATTCTGCCATCTCTGGAAACTACCACAGGGGAGTAATGGTAGCAGTTTGTCCAAAGTGCAGACAATAGGGGGGTGCATTGTCCGTACAGAACTTTTTAAAAATAATAAGCTTTGACATAATTTTTATTATCACCATGCCCCGGCAACTATGAACAATGTCAGTGATCAAATATGTTCTTCCCTGCTGAGCAAGCCACCTCTTCGGTATGCCACAGTTTGGTAGTTTGCTTTGTGAAACCTGAGGAGGATTAACAAGCACCCAGAAGTTGGGTGCCCATTAGTATTTCCTGACATTTAGGCATGAGTTAATTCAGGAGCAGGAAATGAACCCGAGGAGCAAACGCCAGACAGAAAATTCTAGTGGTGCCAAGTAGTTGGGAAAAGTTTGGAACATTTTCCAAGGAGAACAAAGGAGGACACGCCCTCAAGGAGGTCCTGGGGAAAAAGAGGCCAAATGACACTGGGCAGTGGGTGATGAAGAGGAAGACACAGACACAGAGAAGGCTTAAAACAATACAGCTTCCTCATCTGTGATTACCTCACCACTGGTAGGTCAAGTGCCAATCCAGAAAAGTCCAGCCCAGCGGTTTTCAGGAACCACTGCAGGAATCAGCATCACCTTGTCAGAAATGTCAATTATTGGCTCACAGCCAGATTGGCCGAATCAGGAACTCTGGGGTGAGGCCTAGCCATCTGTGTTTTAACCAGCCCTCCAGGTGATTCTGACACATACGGAAGTTTGAGAATCACAGATCTTGCCATCTGCACAGCAGCTCCCTGAACACAGTACTATCTCTCTGGTGTCTCACTGGTATATGTGAGATTTGCATATGACACTGGTGTATGTGACATTACATGTGACATATCAATATTTATGTCTATTAGACATGAGACCAATGGATTTGCTCTTTTGTTTAACCCAGTGGTTCTCAACGGGAGTGGAGAGTGATTTTGTCCCCCAAAGAATATTGGGTGATGTCTGAAGACATTTTGGGTTGTCACACTGGGAGGAAGACGCTACTGGCATCTTGTGAGTAGAGGCTATTGGCTACTAAACATTCTACAATGCTTAGGAGAGACCCCCCACAACAAGGAATTAACCAACCCAAAGTGTCAACAGAGCCAACGTTGAGAACCCCTGGCTAACCTTACAAAGAAAGCTGTTTCTTTAGGATCCCTATTAAGTTGGGGGAAGGAAAAGGCAGGGTGGGGAAATCGCCATCCAATCTGCTGTCTTTGAACACAAATCTTCCCTCGTGTGGTGAGGAATGTTTACTGATTGGTGACTGACTCTGTTTATTGTTGGTCTGTAAAGGAAGTAGGAGCTTTATGACCCTAACCAGGAACGGCCGTCTTTGTTTGCTCTCCCTCTCTTGAGCTGTCCTTCTGTATATTGTTTCTACCCTGACTTCATTCTTTGATTCTAAAGCAGTCAGGCCAGTCCTGATCTGGATCTCAAGTGAAGGCTTGAGTCCTGGTTGTTCAGACATGGTTTGTAGGAAATGGGGGTGGGGCAGATTTTGGAGATTGCTGATTCTGGTAGGGGGCACTGGCAGGGACAACTTCGCTGAAATGCCAAAGCCAAGGTACCACCCCCCTCCTTCAATTGGGAGAGGCCAGCGATGAGAGGGGCACTGGCACCGCTCTGAAGAGATCTGCAGCTAGGTAGGGCTGTGCTAGATGGGCATAGAGAGTGACCGACATGTGGAATCCCCGGGATCCCCACACCCTGGCACATTGCTGATACCGCAGAGGTGGGCACACAGAGATGTTCATTGAGTGAATTCAGCTAGAATCTGAAGGAGGCAGGAATTGGGGTTAATTGTGAGGTAGAGGGACAGGAAGGGGACAGATCTATGGAGATTAGAAGCTGGGCACACAGAAAATATGAACTCAGATGGAAAGAACAAATGAGAGTCACAAATATTGGCTTACTTCTGTGTGTGTGTGTGATTTGGAGTAGCTTGTCCACTGTGCTGTCCAAGAGAGCTTGCTGCCGGTGCAAAAGGACATTTAATTCCTATGAACAACTCCTGGCACCTTTTCACACGATGATTTTTACAGCCCTCATGTTTCCACAGGATCTTGCTGAATGTACCACTGTTTGATAACTCTATAGTGCACTCCAATAGCCAAATGGAATACCGTTCTATTTTAATTTTGGAAGGAAATTCTTTGTATTTAAAGTCTAAAGCGTGCTTTGTGTTATGCCTGGAGTCTGGATCTGCCTGGGGCTGGGTCTCCAGATTTCTTATCATTAGCTGTAGTGGAGATGAGCAATAGGGAGACTCTTCTGGACAGCCAACGCTGCACCAGCCCTGGAAGCTCACTTCCTAAAGACACTGAGCTAGCCAGAGGCCCTCAGATGGAAACACCTTTCAGGCAGCACCACGGGAGTCTCTATTTAAACAGGTGACCTTGCAGACAGAGGCTCCAGATCCCATTACCGACTGCCCGGCTGAGAGGCAGATTTGTTTTTATGAGCTCTCAAGGCACACATTGGGGGCCCGGCGTAAATATGGAGAAAACTTGCTGAGACCTTGCTCCTTTTTACACATATTATAATGAAAAGAAAATTATGCGCAGGCTTTTTGAGCATAACTGCTTAACAGCAAATGGCCAGTGAGCAAAGTGGTCATCATTCGATTAAATATATTTTATCTAGGGGGATAAAAAAAGAGTATCAGATATTTCAGCCCTCCAGCTTCCTTCAGGGAATGGAGGAAAGAGGAAAACAGCTGCTTGTATATGAAGCCATTTAAGGGTCAAATATTGCTCTGCCCAGCGGTGCTGACATCACTTAACTCTCCCCAGGAGAGGGGCACTGGCGTCATTTGCTCGGCTGGCCGGAGCGGGCCTGAAGATGGGCTGGCCACAGCTCCCATTTTGTTTCTCCTCGAGCACCTACGGGGTCAACAACTGCAAGTGAGCATTGCAATTAAGACTCTAAAACTTTGTTTTTATTGGCTTTTTCAGGAATTTTTTTTTTCACAATTTATGAAAACACAATGTAGCCAGTAAGTTAAGATGTAAATGTGAGTTTCAAACTTTGCATAGTCATTAGGCTGATCATTAGTCATTTGTGGTTGACAAGGAGGGTTATAATTTGACACCTGGCAAAAATCAAGCACATTTCAGAGAATTTGGAACAGGGAAATGAGATGGAAAAAACACCCTCTTTTCCCTAGGAGGTCCCATGAAGTAACATTTGCAAACCGCTTTTCTCTCCACAGAAGTGAACTGCTGTGATTCAGGGCTGTGATGTCTCTCCATCTCTGACTGCTGGACACCACCCCCCCCCCCCCCCCCGCCCCGAGCCTTGTAAGAACTGGCCAAAGAATCCAGCTTAGAAGGTTCCCAGAAGTGAACCTCTGGGAGTTAAGAGAAAAGAGATAAATAACTCCTCAATCTGATGCTTAAGCAACAAGAGACCACCGGAAAGTTTCAGTGTCAATTCACAAAATATTTTCTGAAACATCATAGAGTCATGGGAGAAAGGAGTTTTAGAATGATAGAACCCTTAGTTCCTAACTTCTCCACAAAATTCCAGATTTTCTTCTGTCTGCTATCAATGACCATTTTCTTTTGTGTAATGTGATCAAAATATCGAACCCTGCATTTGTATTTTCTGACCTCCGACCTCTCACAGGTGTTCTGGCTCATTTCCTGAGAGTTATGTTTGATTTGGGAATGCTTCTCTCTTTTCTTCCATTCCCTTGTTACAGTTTGAAACCTGGAACACCCGCATACAAGACCCTGACTATCTCCCTGTGCTACCCAAAAAACACTCTTAAATGTTCTCTCAGAACTTGGCAAGCATCTGAACAGGGACAGTTTTCTCACACTCTGGGAAATCAAAATGTACAGGAAGCGTTCTTTATACTGATTCTTTAACCTGAGGATAAATCTCAGGGTCATTTCTTTTTCTTTTTAAGTTAAACCTAATACTTTCCCTTTTTTAGTACAGGAAATCAATAAATAATCAAAAGGAAATCAAATAAATAATCTACTTAAGTTTTCAGTATATAACAAGGAAATACAAATGCTAATTCGAAATTCTTTAGGACTAAACATGAGCAAAAATCCAAAAATTATCCCAAAATCATTGCTTCAGAAGCAGAAATGAACATCTTCTTAATAAAATCTCTTTCTTCCAGAAGAGACTAGAAAATACTACTTTTGTAAGCCATGCATTATTTTTGTTTTGAAAAGAAGTCAGAGCCCTACTTGACTCTACTATTCTATTAATCCTGGTTGTCTCTGAAAGAGATAAAGCTTAAGATCCATAATAAATCTTGATAAGAAAGAGATTTCTAAGCCTTTTATTTCATTAAGAGGCCAATTAGTGAACTAACCAAAAGAGCTACCTTGAGGAATTCAACAGGCTCTGCTTACTCCAACTGGCATTATTCATTAAACACACACACACTCACACACACACACACACACACACACACACACACACACACAACGCCCGTCCCTCTCCCCTGCTCCTGCAAACTAGCCTCATTAAGTTGTGTAGGTAAAAATAAGATTGTATGCACTAAAAACATTTCCTTAAGGAGTGTCCAGGTTGTCTTCATGCAACCCACCTGTCACCAGCATCACGCCCACCAATCCACAGGTCACCCAGGAGAGTGAGTTCTATTTCTAGGCTAGTGGGTGGGGATCATCCATGTGCTGGACTGGAAGAAATATTGGTTAAGCTTTGGCAGAGGAGAATGGACAGGACTGAGAGAGGTTCAACTATCCTGAATCCAGATGACAACTTCTCCATGGCAGGATTACTAAAGGAGCAGCTGGTACAGAGGTCCGGGAAAATTCACTGGCACTGAATGAATATATGAATATAATTTCTAATTCTCTGTGGTAGAAAACAATAAACCACAAGTTAAGCATTGAGGAAAGAACAGCTTAGGCTATATAAAATGCCCAGATTATGTAGCCAAAGAAATATGTGAATTCCATAAAGTATGTGAACTGCTCTTGTGTGTAGTCTGGCTCAAAAGTCAGTCTTAGTGTTTTTGTTTGTTTTATTTTTCCAAACACAAAAATTTAAAAATATATATGTAGTGTCAACTCTTAAACTATAATCATTCACTAAGTATTTATTGAGCACCTACTTTATGCCAACGCTGTTCCAGACATTGCATGCATGGATCAGTGAACAGAGAAAGAAGGTGCTTTGCTTTTAGAAGCCTACATTCCAGTAGAGGTGAACAAACAGTTAATGAATACACAAGCAAATCAAATTGATGACTAGTTGCAACATAAGACTAGTGCAAAGATAAATAGGGTAATGAGAAATAGAGAAACACCAGAGGCCATGCTAGATGAGGCAGCCAGGGAAGATTCTAAGATGACAGCTGAACCTAGGTATGAAAGTTGAAGAGAAGCTAGTTATTCCAGGAAGAAGGGATATCAGGTACACAGGTCCTGAGACAGGAAGAGAGCTTGGCATGTTCAAGGAGTAGAGAAATCCCACTGCTGGATATGTACTATGATCACATTAACATTTTTTAAATGTTTATTTCCTTTGAGAGAGAGAGAGAGCAAGGAAGGGGCAGAGACAGAAGGAGACACAGAATCTGAGCAGGCTCCAGACTCAGAGCTGTCAGCACAGAACCTGCCATGAGGCTTGAGCTCACAAACCATGAGATCATGACCCGAGCCGAAGTCGGACACTTAACTGAGCCACCCGGGAGCCTCCTAAGATCACATTTTTAAGCACTGACAACATGCCTTTGAAAACATAAAACATCTTATTGGAAGAAGCCTTGTGATCTCTTTGAGGTATACCCTTAATTTCCAGGTAAGAAATCAAGACCCATAGCAGTTTCATTGACTCACTCATCTGGGGCCAACAGCATTGAACTGGAACACTGGTCTCCTGTCTTTATCTTCTCTGAGTTGATATGTGTTACTACATTCTCCCTTGACAGTGTCCACAAAGCCTGGAAAGCCTGTGCACAAAAAGGGATCATCTCTGCTAGCCTGTCCTTTCGGAATGAAAATGGGTCAGAATTGTAACCAGCTCCCACTATAGAACAGCTAAAGAAAGAAAATCAATACTTTCTTCTTACATATATTTACTTTTCAGAATGTAAAAGGGCACTAATAGATAACTTACATTCTAAAGCCTGTTTTCCTTTGAATATTTAGCAGCATTGAATTAGATCTGCAAATGAGACTTGTACCATGATGTGGTGCGTCTTACATAGAAAAGAGAAATGAATATCCCAGATAGATTTTGATTACCTCAAATTGAGGATATTCAGTTTACTTTTCAATGGTTTTTGCTACAAAAGGAAAGTATGTAACCTTTTAAGTACACAAAAAAGTTTTACTGGAGAAAATATTCAATCACCCCCAAATGGGAAAATTTTATTCTGAAGGAACTTGGCACAGAGTATTCAATGTTGCATCCAGAGAATATACGGCTCTATTTATCATCTTGCAAACTTCTTCATTATGTCAAAACTAAATCTCAGCTGTGCCCTGACTGCAAAGCAAAAGCAGTACAGGCTATTTTAACCATCCCAACAAGAATATTTTGAGAATGAATCGATTTTCCAGGAATGTTAAACAATTTTACCAATTTTTGGTCAAGGCTCTCAGGTAAGATACTTACTACATTATCAGTCTTGAATTTATGTTTGTGTAAGGAAATTTATGATTTTTATTCTTGCTTCACAAAAAGGAAAAACAATCTTCTAGAATACCCATAACCGTAGTTTTCAGCTGTGCTACAATCCCAACGATTTAGATTTCATTAGGCTTGATTCCCACTGTACGCTCAACTCAAAAGCAGCTTTCCCATGGGCATGGCTTGAGGTTCTAAGGTTCAGCTCACAGTTAGAGCTTTCACTTCTCAAGCAGCTTCTTTCTCAACACTTTCAAGTTTTCTCACGCTACAGGAAGAGCTTCCCCCATTGTACATGTCATGTAGGGAATATTCCAGTCCTTTTGAGATAAGCACCTGCTCTTTTTAAAAAATATTTTTTAAGTATTTATTAATTTTTGAGAGAGAGAGAGAGTGAGCAGGGGAGGGGCAGAGAGAGAGGGAGACACAGAATCCGAAGCAGGTTCCAGTGTCTGAGCTGTCAGCACAGAGCCCGACATGGGGCTTGAACTCACAAACTGCAAGATCATGACCTGAGCCGAAGTCGAACGCTTAATCGATTGAGCCACCTAGGTGCCCCAGGACCTGCTCTTTTTAATAGATGCAGAGGAGAAGAAACACTCTTGATAAGACGATTTTATTTTCACTGGTGGCAGACTACTTAGAGCTTAGCTAAAAATCATTTAAAATAATCATGGAAATCTACTCCCAAAACCGAGAGCACACTGTATGTTAGGTAACTTGACAATAAATTATATTTTAAAAAAAATAGTAAAAATAAAAAAATAAGTATTATAGCCAAATAAAAAAATAAGTATGATAGCCAAATAAAAAGCAAACATTTCGAACTTTTGCTTTACTTCTTGAATTTAGAGCAAGGCCTTATCTCAAAAAGCCTTGAATAGCCACTGAAAATAGACATGTTATGAGTTCCAAATTCTCTACCCCCTCAAAATGTGTACTTAAAATAGAAGATTATCTGAGCAAACTTTATGATTGTATAAAAACGCTTAGAAAAACATCCCATTTGTTTTTAACTCAAAATAATCCAAAATCAGTTTATTTCATTCTCATATTATAGTCTTACTACAGACTAACAGCCCAAAATTGGAATTTAAGTCACAGTTAAGACAAAATACGTCATTATAGGGAAACACGTGATGGTCATTGGCTAAATAAGTAGATTAATGAAGCTGTTGAAAATTTACAAACAATTGGATAAAACTCTGGATGGGGCCTGGGGTGGGGGGTGGGGAGAAACAGAGGAAATAGTTTTCATGCTGATGCTCATTTTAGAAGTAATTCACTTTCCCATGACAAAGATAAGAAAGCCATTTAAGAGTTATTTACCTTTCAGCTTAAAAAAAAAAAAAAGATGTCTGGAGAAGCCCACTGACAGGCATGAAGAATGTATAGGCTCTTTTCCTTCTCATCCTTCAGGCTGGGATCACACAGAAGGAGAAGCTTTTGCAGTTAAGCAGGAGGAAGAGAGAGGTAACAAAACGGAACACACGTTATGTTATTACCTAAGGGAGAATCTTCTAAGCCCATTTAATTAGTTGGAGAATAATAGCTACTGTACTTTAAACAAACACCAAATCTTTATTTTAAAAATTTAGACAAAAACACAAATGAAGGAAAGATTAAACACTTTACAGAGGTTCCACATTGTGAGTCCTAAAAATAGCATGCTCCTCTAGGGAGTGATTTAAAAAAAGAATTCCGTTTACAAATAAAAAAGAAAAGAAAAAAGAAAAAAATCAGAATTAAGAGTTCAAGATTATAAAGTGAGTTACAGTTGATTTAACAAAATTGAGAGTTTTGTTATTTTATGTGGGAGGAACTGACTGGATTTTTTAAAAGGGTTTTCTCCTTATTAATGAATCTGGAAAATAATTTTAGCAGATGGTAGCAAGAATATTCTGCATAAGATCTTTGGGACCAAGTTTCCTCCCAATGTCTCAGAGCAACAGGTCTTTAGGTGTCTCACATTCTATCTCCTCCTCATCCTTGGGCCCCTGGAGAAAAGATTAAAGCTACTTAGTAGCAGCAAAGACTGACATGCACCAAGTACTCTATGGGTAAGGAAACTATTGTAACCAACCCAGCCTACGGCCTGGCTTTATGTCCAATGGAAGGACCACCAAATGATGTGAGGGAGGGAAAGACCTTCTACTATCAACCCTTGTGGGTTTTCCACAATTCTGATACAACACTTGTTATCCCAAAGAGAGGCAGGACCATTGTCCACGTAAATATGCCAGCAATAATATTAAAGAAATCTCTTCATTGGGTCACGGCCTAATATCCCTAAACTCTGCCTTTCTCCAGAAGGGCACACTAATCTAGAATGTAGACGTGCTGCATTCTAAACAGGGCACAAAATAGGATTATTTTTTCTAGTTTTAAGGTCATGCTTAGATTCTACACGTCTTTTTAATTAAGTCACTATACAAATGTGGGACCCTTTAAAGTTTGTCATGTGCTCATTGGCAATGACACATTTGATTTGTAATAAAGTACTTAGGTGGGAGCAAATGGCATTTTAAAGCATACATGGATTCACTTATGCATTCACAGCAATCCTACGAGGTAACAATGAGCATAGTCAATTTTCACCTATATTATCCATCTTGTGCACTGTTCTGATTTGATTATGCTAATAAATAAATCTTTAGTGATGACTGCAGGGAAAAGCATGACAATCAGCACAGAGTTGCAGCGTGGTCACCACCTAGTCCTTCCTTGCTTTCGATAACTACAAACAAGACAATGCAGTTAAGTAAAACACATGCAAGAAACCCTAATGTGGTCATGCAACTGCAAAAGGGAAGGTGGAGTTATATTCACAGGTATTTGGGGATACTGCGACCATTTCATACCATTATATGTTGCCATTGATTGATTTAGCTACAGTGACAAAGTCCCAATAAAAACATAGTCTATAAAAATGTGCTTCTACTCCTTGCTTGCTTTACTTCAGACACATTCGCTCCATGGTTAGAAATAAGCCATGACAGTGGTCTAGCCCCGAATTTCTACGGATGATGAGAAATCAGGCATAACCATGGTCTAACCCTGAATGTGATCTTAATGTTTTATACCACGGACAAATCGTTAACATATGGAAACAACCCTCTCAGAGGCTCTGTTACTTTTATTTAATCTTATAGACTCTGCTGCCTCCCCTCTCTACTCCAGCCTAACTTTCCCTGCTGCTCTATTCCCATTTTGAAAGGATTCTTTTCTTCTTCTTCTTCTTCTTTCTTTTTTAAAAGATCTACTGGGGGAAAACATTCTTCGTTCCTTGTTTCCTCCCTGCTGTTCTGTGGGCCCCAATGCTGCTCAATGTCCCCACTCCAGTCTCTTAAATTAAGTGTTCATTTTCAAGTTCATGGCTGTTCCCTCTCTACTGCCATAAAGGGAGGCTGTGGATGCACCCCAGCTCTTTGCTCCTCACTCTCTTCTGGACTCCCCACAAAGTAGCCTGTCTCCAGAGCAGTCCTCAGATTTCTCTTTTTAATAAAGTTTGTGGCAGGCTAACGCCTCTAAATCATTTTTACCCATCACAGCCATTTACCTTCTCTCTGTGACAACCAACGCTCATTCCTCTCCCATCCTCTGGCATTGATTTTTGCTTCTGTAACCTCACTCAGTAGGACAATAGATGTTTTTTTCTGGCTGTAGATAATACTTTCCCATATCATTCTCACAAACCACAGAATGAGCTCTGCAGGGAACTTCTGTCCTTCCACTTTTATTCATTACGAACAAAAGCAGTTTACATAAATGAAACCAAGGAGAACCACAGGTAAATGAGATGTTTAACACACATCCACACATGCACAGAGGGGTGGGGGGAAGGAACTCTTTACATGAAAATTTTTTACAGAACTGCCTATAAGGGTATTCAGCAACATTTCCCAAAGGTTGACCCAGTGACTAGTCTGGGCTCTCTGCTTAAGATTCACCCAAGAGGGTGTTAAATATAACTATTGGTAGGTCCCACCCCTAGAGTTTTGGCTTCAGCAGGTCTGGGGTACGGGAGCCACCAACAGAGTGTAAATCAATCTCAACAACTTGAGTAAAAGCCCCATAAGCACATATAACAATGTATGGATGCCAAGTTTTCAACCCATGTGAGTCTTTAGAATTCACACAGTGATTAATATGTTTTGAGAGAAGTATGATAAGACTTTTCAGTGCAAGTTAAGTCCTGATGGGAGGAAGGATGGAAGCCAAGGTATGTACTGGCCGATCCACTCACCAGCAGCCTGTAACTGTATGTCTGTAATGAGATGTGGAAACGCCTCTCCCCTTCTTGCCTTCCCTAGCACCCATCAGAAAATGTGCCTTGCAGCTCTTTGACAGGACGCAGTTTTAAAAGATCAGTTTTTACAGGATCAGTAATTTATTTAGTTTGCACCTGATTTATGCCACATTCAAAAACGAAACAAAAGTGATTAAAAATGACTGGGGGCGAAACAGAATGAACACCTTAGTAATGCTCTCTTCCTGAAGCACAAGGAACCATTTCCCTTCCAGGGAATAAAACTGTGAAAGGTATGTAAGCTAAAATCCCCTTGGACTGCGATATGGGTAAATCTTTGAAGCTTCTGATTGCCACTTTCTTCACACAGGTACAAACCTTCAAATGCATATGCAGTAAAATTCCCTTCCACTGAGGACCCTGCTTAATTGCAACTGTCAACGCATTCTAAGCAACGGTATTCTTCTTACTGAGGAACCACTGGACCACTTCTCTTTCCCCTTAAAGAATTTCTTTCCCATTGCATTCCAGACCCATGCTATCTAATCCAGTAACCACTAGCCATGTGTGGCTACACGGCATTTGAAATGAGACTGACTAGTCAGTATTTAGATGTGCCCTAAGTGTTAAAATATGCACCAGATTTCAAGGGTTAAGTATTTAAAAATGGAATGTAAGGGCGCCTGGGTGGCTCAGTCGGTTAAGCGTCTTGACTCTTGGTTTTGGCTCAGGTCATGACCATGAACCTGTGGGTTCGAGCCCTGCATCAGGCTCCACGCTGACAGCACAGAGCCTGCTTGGGATTCTCTGTTTCCCTCTCTCTCTGCCCCTCCCCCGCCTGGGCTCTCTGTCTCCCTCAAAACAAATAAATAAACTTAAAAAAAAAAAAGGACATGTAGAACCTTGGGCAAATTATTTTCAAACAAAGACTGTAAAATATCTCATTAAATTTTTAAATTGATAAACACATTGCTATGACAATGTTTTTGGATACATGAGGTTAAACCAGATACACTGTTAAACTTAATTTTACCTGTTTCCTTTTACTTTTTAAAATGTGGCTATTAGAAAACTTAAAATCATATGCGTGTCAGGAATTTTATTTTGATTAGCCAGTGCTGTCCTAGATGAAGTCCAGCATTTTGCTTTCTGTCTCGAAGCTTGTCACACATGCTCTCTGAGGACCTTCAGTCCCCTGTGGGTTCAGCCCACCCCGCTTTCATTTTGGCACACCTGTTGGAAACCCTCTCGCCTCACTCTTCCCTAATCCAGTCTCTGGAGCTGCACTACAAGCCTGAGATGTTTCTGCCCACCATCCTATCAAGTAATATCTCCTCTTTTATTTAAACAGATTCTTACTTCCCACCTCTTTTATGAAATTTCATGTCTTTTAATGACAACAGCACAGCTCCTGGAGGCCAGGCACGATGCTTGCTGTGGCACACAGTCCTAAATAATGTCAGCACATAGCCCTAAAATGATATGTGGAATGATGTCAACAGGAACGCATAGATGAAACTGATGCTCTCCTGCCCTCAGACCCAGAAGGACTATCTACTTGCAAACACCCCTCCGAGAAAAGATTTAAATGTAGTGCTCATATAACACAAGTCTTCCGGCTTGGAAACTTGAAACCGCCTGATTCCATATTAAACATTTCCCCTCTCCCACACTTTTTATTTTCCCTCGTATTTCCCTGACTACCTTACAAACTCCATTTGTCTTTGTAGTCCCTTCTCCTTTGCTGACACAGTATTAAATGCCGTGTGTGTGTGTGTGCGCGTGCACTTTATATATATATATATATATACATATATATATATATATTCATATAAACATATAAGCATATATAAATACCATAAATATGTATATCCCCATTCATTTCTCACAATAATGTACATACCATTATTGTTCCTATTGAAAGCTTCGGAAACTTAGGCACAGGGAAGTTTAGTAACTTACCTGATGTTACACAGATAGTAAGTGAAGAAGCAGGATTTGAACCCACGCTGCCTAACTCTAGAGCCAGAGTCCTTAACTGCCAGGTTATCCTGTCTCAGGGAGAGTATACACAAACACCAAGGCCCATGTAAGCTTGAAGCTGCTAGGGCCATCTGGTGCCAAGTGAGAGAAGCACCCTACCCCCAAATGAATCCTATGCAGGAAACGGAGAGTTGAAGGGAGACAGAGAGGAAGAGAGAGAGAGAATGAGAGACAGTATGAGAGAGATATGATTATTTTATTGTTTTTGTTTATTTATTTAAATCCTTGGGAGAATACAAAGCTAGAAACTAACTTTGGTCTTTCTAATTATACAAGGACATAGAGTCTTTTGTCATTTATAGTTATGTGTTCTTAACCAGAAGGTTAACCCACAATTGTATACAAAGTTCTTTGCATATAACTTTAAAAGAACCATAAAATAATGTATAGGCCTATCTCTAGGAAGAATCGCAAAAGAGACCTTGATTCTACCTAAGTGTCATGTATATAATAGCATCTCAGTCCAGTCTCCTCAGCTAACATAAGGTGGGACACTTACAGCAAGGCAGTTGCCATGTGGCTAGCTTATGCTAACATGGGTCTATCCCTGGAGCTATACTTCTATGAAGCAGATACACTAGTTCCTATATTAAGCCAGGTGCCACAGTGCCTAAAATCCCTTCATAAAAAAAAATTATTAATTATAACTTCTAATCATCTTTTAAAATGCAGAGTGAGTTCTTACAAAATTAAAAATGCATGCTTGAAACGTAAGTGCCCATCAATGGATGAATGGGTAAAGAAATTGAATGCACTAAATACAACAGAATATTATTCAGTCATAAAAAAGAAGGAAATCCTGCCACTTGTGACAATGTGGATGGATCTTGAGGGCATCATGCTAAGTGAAATAAGTCAGAGAAAAACAACTACCATATGATCTCACTTACACGTGAAATCTAAAAAAAGAAAAGAAAAAGAAAAAAAGAGAAAAAATGAAATTTATAAGTAAAAAGAACAGATTGGTGGTTGCCAGAACCTGGGGGTAGGGGGTGAGTGAAATGGGTAAAGGGGGTCAAAAGGTACAAACTTCCAGTTATAAAATAAATGAATCCTGGGGATGTAACGTATATCATGGTGACTACAGTTAATAGTACTGTATTGCATATTTGAAAGTTGCTAAGAGAGTAGATCTTAAAAGTTCTTAGTACAAGAAAACAAATTTGTAGCTATGTATGGTGTTGGATGTTAACTAGACTTATTGTGGTGATCATTTTGCAATACATACAAATATCGAATTATTATGTTATATACCCAACACTAACATAATATTATATCAATTACATCTCAATTAAAAAAAAAGGAAAATGCACATTTATGGCATCTCTTTCTCCAAATCTCACTAGAATGATGGCTTCTCAGTCCTGGTTCTGTTTGTCTTCAGACCCATTTTCTTGTTCCCTTGTTCTGTCCTGCTTTATTATGCAAAAAGACTGCCTTCTGCTAGGCTGGGTTTCCTAGGTTTCCACAGTTTAGCAAATAGAAGCACTGGTGGGAGACTGAAGACTGGGGAGAAATGAGAAAGTAGAGGATTTTTCTCTCTGTCTGTCTGCCTCAGGTAGTGAACCTGGCAATGGCTGGGGTTCCAGCTACAACTAGACAGATCTACTATGGTTCCAGCTTCACCAGGTAACCCTGGCCCTTGGGCTCAGGTAATACCACCATCTCCCTTGGCTCTCAGCCTGGGGTAACAGAATTGATCATTTACAAAGTTAAAAAAAGGAAAAGAAAAAGAAAAAAAAATCTCTGTAAAGGATGAGTTTGGAAATGCGTTTTCATTCCACAATGAAAAGAATTAGACAGAAATAGAATCCAAAAAGAAAAGACTAAACTCCAAGAAGTAAAAATTTAGTTTGCTATACTTCTGCACATGAGATGTTGTTGAAAATGAGCCATTTCCATACTTAGGTTAATTCAGAGTACTGCCTTTTAAGTAATATTATCCAAGGATAGGCAAAAACAGCCTACAAAACAACTCTGAAGTAAGTGAGGTTTGGCATGGTGTATGTCATCTCCCACTTTGACAATGCCTACAACAATTTAGAATCCAGTGCCCCTGATGTCATTAAGGAAGGTGACATGTTAAAATTACCAATGCTGCATGGTTTCATATGTTATCTCTTACAGTTTACAGTTTATCTTATTTAGAAATGTAGTCATCTCCTGTACAATATAATGGTGAAGTGATTTCAGCATTTAGTCTGTCCTATCTATTCCCTGTCACTTCTGTGTTAGTACCCAGTGAGATAGGCTGCCAATCTTTGCATATTCTACTTCTGTTGCAAAGTCAGTTGCACGTTATTTTGGACTTTCAGTTTACTCTATGATTGTGTCTTTATTCAATATACTTTTTATTGCTAATACAGGTCAAATATCATCCCATATCAAATTCCCTTCTTCTTCAGGGCACCTGGATGAATTATATTTTCCTTCCCCTCTGAAGTTAGACAACAGCATGTGACTAATTCCAATCAATGAATGCTATTTTCAAAATATCCATGTAACAAAAAAGATGTAAAGCCCCAGTTACTTGGCACATCCATTTCAAGAAGTATTCTATTCGAACCCAGTACCATGAAATAATATAATTTTTGAAACTTATTGTGATGAAATTCCTACTAACTCATCAGACTGTGAGCTCTTTAGGACAGAGCTCGCCTGGAACCCACAGGCACTAGATACTTAATAAGTAAATGAATGAATGATTGTGTGACTGAATGAGTGACCATAATTTCAATATCATGTCTTATTTAAATCATTCTTATTTCTCCTCTGGGTTCATTCGAACACGTCACCAATTTAGGAAATTAACCTTAAAAAAACCAGTTTATTCCTCAGTGAGGCTAGAAACAATATTCTGGCTTTTCAAAGGTTGGCATGCAGTCTAAGAAGGAAATGCCAGTGAGTTTTGCTTTCTGTTTCTGAACACTGTAAAAAGATGGGCCAGGAAGGGCATGCAATTTTACATTTGAATGTAAATGTGGTTTTCTTTCTCTGTTTGGGTTTGGTGACTTGAGGCTGTAATGGACTGAATGTTTGTGTCCCCCCAGATTCATATATTGGACCCCTAACCCCAGTGTGATGTTATTTGGAAATGGGGCCTTTGGGGAGGTAGTTAGGTTTAGGTGATGTCACGATATTAGACTCGGTGGAGTGCTGATAATGGGGTTAGTACTCTGATAAGTAGAGGGAAAGATATCAGAGCTGCCTCTCTCCCTCAAGTGAAAACACAACAAGGAGGTGGCTGTTTACAAGTCAGGAAGAGGGCCCTTACCAAGAACCAAATGGACTGGCACTTTGATCTTGGACTTTCCAGCCCCAGAATTATAATAAATGTCTGTTGCTTTAGCCATCCAGTCTATAGTATTTTGTTATAGCTGCTCAAGCTAAGACAGGGCCAAATTCTCATCTTCTCTCATTTAGAAATGCAATATTATTTGCATGTCACAGCCTTGCTTTCAGTAGGCAGCTTAAGATTCTGCTGCCTCTTTAGGGAAATTAAGCAACATGTCCATTCAATGATCAGCCTGACTCTTCAAGTATTTTCTAACTTTGGCAGTGAGGGTCTGTTCAACCACCATTGGTTGCAAGGCACTGTTTGCTATTGAGCTCCAACGTAGGTACGCTGCTCTTAGGTTTGACACAATGCAAATAAATGGGAACTTTCACTAAATTCTAACAGCTTCTAATTTAAAAAATAGAGAGTTCAGTAATTCAGCCACAGATTTATTTTTAAAAATGCTCTAGATCATAGTAAAACCCATATGAATTTTTTTCACTTTTTTCACATGGTAAATAGAATTATTACATTGCCCTGATTTGCATCTTCCTTTAAGAGCAAATGCATTTTCCTAGAAATATGGCATTTTGCATTGGCAAATGGTTGCCACTTTAAACACTATTTAAGAAGTTTACTTGAAATTTCGTCTTTTTTTTTAAAACATTTATTTATTTTTGAGACAGAGAGAGACAGAGCGTGAACGGGGGAGGGTCAGAGAGAGAGGGAGACACAGAATCCAAAACAGGCTCCAGGCTCTGAGCTGTCAGCACAGAGCCCGACGCGGGGCTCGAACTCACGGACTGCGAGATCATGACCTGAGCCGAAGCCGGACGTTTAACCTACTGAGCCACCCAGGCGCCCCGAAATTTTGAAGTCTCACATCAGAATGCTGACTATTAAGTAGCAATCTGTTATATGCAATGCCTAATGAAAGTCTGCTGTCATAATTCACTGAAGTTCAGTTTTTACATCATTTTGATAAATTTATCCCGCTTACCAGCTTCGCCACAAATCATACCTAATGGTTGTCATGTGAAGTCAGTAAAATATCATATACCTTCTGATGACCTCTTTCCAAAAATGCTTTTCCCTATTCACATTTTATCTGTCAAATAGCATTTTCCTTAAGAAGTAAATATAAATGCCATTATTGGGAGAAGCTACTGGCCTAGGACAAGTTCTAGCATTTAGTGTTCTGACATCTTAATTTGGATATCAGCCAAAGTCAATAAAACTTGTTCATGCAGAACCTTACCTGGTTTTCACCACATCGAGGGGGTGCATCAGGCAAATTTCTACAAGACCTGAAAGACGATAAAGAAAAGTCCAATAAACACTTATGTAAACACTGGTTCTTGTTTCCTTGACCCCATTGATTTCTCAAGTATGAAGATTCAAATAAAACTTGGGGCTTTGGAAATGACAGCTCGTAGTCAGAGACTAGTAGCAAAAGACAAAAGTATGAGTGCTCTGGCACAAGCATGGAGGTGGGGCTGTAGGGGAAAGAAAATGCAAAAGGAATCAGATGTCCAAAATTCCAATCATCTAGGCAGGAACTATTGTGTACCATTCCAGTCCAATAAATAAATATATGTCAACGGAAAGGAGGAAAGAAAAGAAGGAAAGAAGGGAGAGAAGCTTGGTTTCAGCACTTCTACTGCCACTCACTAACATGACAAATCACAGCCTCAATCTCAGTGTGCATGAAATAAAGATAATGATGTCTTTTATCTCCCTGGGTAGGTACAAGGCTCCAATGCGTATTTAATACATTAATAGCTTAATAGAGAATATATATATTAAGTGTTCTTTGCATGCTAGACAGTATTCTAAGCAGTGCCTAGTTTATCTCATTTAATCGTCACAAGAGCTTGCTGGGTAGCAGGTATTATTATTCCCATTTTACAGATGAGATCATTGAGGCACACAAGGTTAACAACTTGTCTAAGATCTCACAGCTAAGAAGTATGCAGTAACCTCATAAAAAGCCCATGATCTTAACCACTGCACACTTAGAATTTCTATACCTTCTTGCAAATCCATTGTAAAGCCCTCCTGCTGTCTAACTGAGCAGAGAAGACTGCTCAATTACAAACTACTGGCATGTAACAATAGTAGCAGTAAAAATAGTATTATGTACTAGCGGTAGTAAAAATAATGACGGCAGCGATGGTCATTTAACACACAGTATCACAGGTATGCAAAACTACTAAGCAAGGTGAGTATGTATTATCTTCGTCTTTACTTGAATATAAGCAAACTGAGGTTGACAGTGTTGGTTGATTTGCCCAAAAGCCATATTATTTGTGGGTAGTTTCTTTTTTTTTTTTTCAACGTTTATTTTTGGGACAGAGAGAGACAGAGCATGAACGGGGGAGGGGCAGAGAGAGAGGGAGACACAGAATCGGAAACAGGCTCCAGGCTCTGAGCCATCAGCCCAGAGCCCGACGCGGGGCTCGAACTCACGGACCGCGTGATCGTGACCTGGCTGAAGTTGGACGCTTAACCGACTGCAGCACCCAGGCGCCCCTATTTGTGGGTAGTTTCTTAAACACAGACCACTTACCACTCTTTCCATTTGCAAACTAACTCAATTTGAGCTTAGCTGTGCTTTAGTTCACCTTCCCCATTCCATATTTATATATACAAACGTCTCTTACTCCCCACACTGATAAGGTCCAGTTAGCCCAAAGTTCTTATGTATTGACCCAAAACAACTGTCTTCCTTTGGCTGAAACTAACAGGATCCAATATTAATGCCTGTGCCACAGGTTTCCCAGCAGGAATGCTCTTTAGTGGTTGGTAACCAAATCACTGACCCAATCAGTCCCATTGTCTAGAGATGGGAGGAGAACGATGTAGGACAGCAGAGGCAACAGAATTGCTAGGCACAATAGTAAAGCCACTGGGCACTGTTTTAACTTCAGAATAAGATCTGTTACTCAGGAATGCATGGGTGGGTTTCTTACTTGCAACCAGGAAAGTCTCAGTACATTTCCTCTTGCTTTAAAATTCACATTCACCTTGAAGTAAGAATCAGGTGACCAGAGTTCTCATCCTGGTGCCTTCAGGGAATGAAAACTTACCCCTGAGGACATCAGTACCTTACCTATAAAGGGAAAAGTTAAATGGTCTATCGTACCTTTAAGGTACTATGTGTTTTACTTATAATTCTAACTTAAATGTTATTACATTAGCTAGAAAAGGATAAAGCTCTAATTTCATAAATAGGATTTACCCTGGAAACTGAGACGTATAAAATATAGTTCTTACCAAGCAAGAAGCTGCTATTAAGTGCACTTATGTGCATCTCATGAGCATAAGGTAGTAAGATACTCAGAATCAGTTTAGCAAAGCAAGGACACAGTTTCTCCTGCTAACGTGGCATTAGAAAAGAAGTTAACATGTTAAACACCAAATAGCACTAGTTGATACATTTCTCAAAAAATTTACCACAGGAACTAACAATCCCAACAACTTATTAAAACCAGTAACAGAATTCATAGAATCTATTCACATTTATCTATACCTATTTGCAAAATTTTCCTCGTTTCCTGTTTGCTAATGGGCATTTCTGGTAGTAAGTAGGTAACTACCTTAGATTGTTATAGTTTTCTGGTTACTTAAAATTCTTTTCCAACCTCTAGTATGCACCAAAACATTCATTTTTTCCAACAAGCTTACATTGGTTGTCTTTTATGTGTCTGGCATTGAGGATAGAGTCTAGTGAAGGGAATGGACACACAAGAACAAACAATAATGCACGGGAGGAGGTGCAATGGTCAGAGTTTATGGGAACACAGCAGAGAGAGGCTCCTGATACAGCCTGGAGTTGGGTGAGAGGTGGAAAGGGATTCGAGGCCGAAAGAGGACAGAATGAGCATCAGGCATGGAGGAGACACTGCATACAAAAAGAAGGAAAGAGGAAAGAACAAGATAAGCATTGCAGTAGCTGAGGGTTGAAGGCAGGACATGGCAAGAGATGAGGCTGTAAGTGTATAGGTCAGGGTCAGATTCATGTTCAGGCACTTGTAATTCATCCTACAGGCCATAAAATGCCAGTGAAAGATATTCTTAAAAAATAGCTCTTTGGTTGTTTTTTCTTATTTCTTAATGTATCCATGTTTATTGAAGACATTCTGAGGGATTTTACTTTATTTTATTTTAATTTTGAGAGAGAGAGAGACAGACAGACAGAAAGAGTGCAGGAGCGTGAGCAGGGGAGGGGCAGAGAGAGAGGGAGAAAGAATTCCAAGTAGGCTGTGCTCTGTGAGGACAGAGCCTGCAGTGGAGCTCAAACTCACAAACAGTGAGATCATGACCTGAACCAAAATCAAGAGTTGGACGCTTAACTGACTGAGCCACCCAGGCACGCCTATTTTATTTTATTTTTAAAGTAGGCTTCATGTCCAGAGTGGAGCCCAACACAGCGCTTGAACTCACGACCCTGAGATCAAGACCTCAGCTGAGATCAAGAGTCAGATGCTCAACTGACTGAGCCACCCAGGTGGCCCATATTGAGAGATTTTAAGAAGAAGTGAGATATTAGCCTCTGTTAACATGCTCTCCCAACAATCTAATAATATGTCTACTAATCCTCCCACTGTTCCCAATCACACATTCACATGCAAACACATGAGCACTGAGGCTCCAACTGCTACCCTTTGGTTACCAGTAAAAGCATCATCTCTCATCAGAGCATAGATGGCCCAATGTCTCATGTACCTGTAATGCCCATCTATACAGCTACCTACTAAATTGTAACTTGGCCAATAGGAAAGTAGGACTTAAATTATCAAATGTAATTTGTCCAGAATCTCTTGGTTGTTCATTCATTGTCATCTTTAATCAAAACAAGTAATCTTGAAGAATTCAAGTGAGCAGCAAAATGCATCATAAGCAGAAAGGACAGATATGTTGGCAATGATATGGAAGTTTTGGTTTTCAATCAGAGTTCAGAGTTAAATCCAGATTGACTCAGGGCGAGGATGGCTGGTTGTTGGGTTGTTGTCCTCTACTGGGTAGCTAGGGGCTGTGAGATTCTGATAATTATTGATGGAAATAACCATAAAAGTAGAACAAGATGAATCATGTTGTCATAGGCCTAGATGTGACCCCTGGAAACTGAACTGTACTGTGTACTATTTGGCAATTCTATTATCTAGGATGAAGTCATTATCTAAATAATGGGTTAGAGGACACAGATTTAATGATTTCTCTTTTCTCATAAAACTCAAAGTTTAACATAGGCAAGAAGATGACTTTGAAATTGCCAACTCAAGACACACGAGTCTGAAAACAAATGAGACCTAGAAGTTTTGCTCTCACAACTTAGCATTTATTAAACTCACCAGCCACAGATGAACACAAAATAAAAAGGTTCAATCTCCTCAACCAATGCATAATACAAAAATGGTATTGCTAACTATCAACCATGGAACCAATTTCCTTGGAAAAAAAAGGTTATAACTTCATGATATTTGAGAAGGAATATGAAAAAGAAGTGAGAACCTACATAATTATAGATTTAGACCAGAGCTTTCCTTATAACTCTTTATGGTTGTTTTTCAAATTAAATTATGTGCTTGATCTTCAAACCAGAAAAATAGACACTTTAGAGATAAAATATCTTCAAGATAGGTTTATTTTTAAATGTATTGGACTATCTGCATCTTTTATTCATTTTGTGGATAAAAAGCATAATCAAAACTTAACCAAATATAGTAAAAACTGTATAAAAACATGTTTAAAAAGTACATTTTCCAAATAACATGCTATATATAAGGAAGCTCAAGATATTTCATTTGTTATTTTTGAGGCAATTGCTTATTTATCACAGTAACAAGCTAGCAAGAATTGCTATTAGATTTATTTAAATTAGATAAAAGACTAATTTTATAAGGCCAGAATTTATGAAAATTAAGAAAGCCCAAAGCAGATTGATATTGTGAATTTATCATATTGTAAATGTTTTCATTGTTCTTACAGATCCATGCCACTTCAGTGACCATGACCATTTCTGTATGATTCAAATGAAGCTGGTAATGTGACCCAGTCATGAGCACAGAAAGGTATGGGCTAGCCCCTGAACCTTACCTTGGGGTTTCCCCTAACTGCTCCCTTCTTTCAACTGGCTTACATACATGATTTCACCTGAGCCAGTATTGCTGGAAAAGGACTAACATGACCTTGTCATAAACTGTCTCCCAGCCTCCATTTTTTTTTCTGAATAGGACTCTTGGCCTATTTAACCACAAACTGTACTGAACATGTACCCCATGCTCTTCATCAGATTTAACCTGAGCCTACATCTTTTCCTAAGAAGAGTACAGACACTATCATACAGTGATTTAATCATGATTGGTAAAAGAACAGTTTCTTCCCAGTGTTCAATTCTCTGGGCCTTTCCTTTTTCTCTGAAATGTCCTGTAAAGAGACACACACACACACACACACACACACACACACACACACACACACACTTCTTCCAAGAGTCCTACTTCCCTTCAGATCTCAATTTGGACAACCATCTTACCAGAAATCCTCGGGCAAAGACTGTTAGTTGTCCCCTAATATTCATCCCCTCCTTGTTCTTCCTGGCTGCCCAGAATAAATATTGCATTTTCCAGCCTCTCTTGCTGGTAGGCATTACCATGTGAGCAAGTTCTGGCCAATGGGGTATAAGTGAAAGTGGTTTGCGCACTTGAATACTTGAGCTTCTGAGAAGACTTCTAAAAATAGGGAGGCTGTTCCTTTCCTCCCTTTTCCTCCTTCCTACTGATGGAATGTGAACCTAGGGTTGGAGCAGGTATCTTGGACAATGAGGTGACTTTGGGCACACAACACAGCAACAGGACAGAGGCAGTCTCTAAATCATGGAGATCTGATCTATCTATCTCCAGGCATCCATGTTGGAGAGAAACGTCCATTTCTTTTAAACTACTGCTATTTGGGTTTTCTGCCATTGTACCTGAATCTGAATCTAACTGATATGCATGCTCTTTGTTGTGCTCCCACAGTACCTTGAACTTGTGTTATTACATGGCACTGCAACTGTGTTTTCTTGCCTAAAAGCTCCAGGGGGACAGAGACTCCACCTGCCTTATTCACCTTTGCATCCCATCACTTTGCATAATGGCTGGCACTCAGCAAGCTCTATAAAAATTTGTTGAATAGGGGCGCCTGGGTGGCGCAGTCGGTTAGGCGTCCGACTTCAGCCAGGTCACGATCTCGCGGTCCGGGAGTTCGAGCCCCGCGTCGGGCTCTGTGCTGATGGCTCAGAGCCTGGAGCCTGTTTCCGATTCTGTGTCTCCCTCTCTCTCTGCCCCTCCCCCGTTCATGCTCTGTCTCTCTCTGTCCCAAAAATAAATAAAACGTTGAAATAAATAAATAAATAAATAAATAAATAAATAAAAATTTGTTGAATAAATAAATTAAAGCTGATTAGGGTTACTGCCTCTGCCATTATCTCAGGTAATTCTCAAGATAAACTGAACTGACAGCTATTTATTCTACATTTATGTCATTAGTTTGAGTATTATACAAATAAGCAAGTAAGGACAAGAAATGTTGGTAAAAATTATATGAAATAAAGTACATTAAGTACTTGAATACAAAATTGCAATATTGTTCATCACATGCTCAGATGTTCAGCTACATAAAGAAGGCAACCAATCAGCACCTGATTGATTGACAAATAATTCTTGAGGGCTGTGTACATGCTAGGTGCTGTGCTAGGTGCTGGGGACAAAGCCTGAAGCACCATCAAGGGTGCCTAAAAGGCTGAAGGATTTCAAAGGTGGGCACAGGTACGACACATTGAGAAGGGCTTTCCAGGTAAAGGGAAGACATTGAGAGAGAACAGCAATCTGCATAAAACTGTTTCAGGCCCAGGGATTTAGTGCTGCTATTTACAATGCAAAATATTGCTATTTAATTTCTGTATCAATTCTAGTCTTGCATAAACCTTTACTTTTATCCCAAATTGACAACTGTCTTCAAGGAACTATATCATGGTTCTTATAAAACAAATGACAGAAAATACAGACACATATTTAACAAGTTTAAAGTAAAATTGTAATTCATCTGTAGTTTGAGTGTGCTTTATATTTGAAATTACTTGTCCTTGGTCACAAATCTGACTTCTGTAAGGTAGAGACACTTAAAAATTACATATATATATATATATATATATATATATATATATATATATATATATTTATCAATGTATCTATTTCCAGGAGGCAGTGTCTACAGTTCTCACCTACTTGCCCACGACCACCAACAGATATCTCATCTCAACGATAGCCTTTTTCCTGAGAGCTGGAAGTAGAAGAATCACATAGAAGGCATCACTTTCCAGAAAGGATGGGATTGTTCTTTTTCATTCTAGAGATTTAAATGCTTACAACATAAAGCACAAGATCTTTTTTTTCCCCTATCCCTTTACACCCTGGGCCACAGAAAAGAGACATTGGAAAGTGTCCTGCTACATTGATGGACTGATGACCACAGGACATATTTGACCCCTACTGACTCCTAATGGAATCCAAAAGTACAGAAACCTAGAATGCATCCCTGTGCTTTCCTTCCTGGCCCACCTCTGCTCTCACTCATGAACAGTGTTGCAATGGGCTTCAGTAACCTTTTTAGCAACGGGATGGGAGAATGTGGAAGACAAACTGGGTCCCTGAAAGCAGATTCAAACAGAGATTATTAAAGGCAGTGTTGAGTGATCTTTCAGTTAAAGGTCTTAATTTTAACTATAAACAATGTTTTTATACATTAATCTGTTCTAAGAAACATTAGAGAACAGAGTATTCTAAATTTACTCTGCCATCTTATCACCAAGTCAAGTCACTGTTATCTTTCTCTATGATTCCATTATATATACCAGTTATCAAATATTTAACATTACCAATTATGTTACATTACAATTCTATTACATATATCAAGAATAGCATTTATCATACCAAACTATGCCTAGCAATGTACAGAAATATGTAATGGCCTTTTTATACTTCTCCCCTACCCCCTACCAGCCATTGTAGTATTCAGCTCCAGATATTATAGTCTATGTGAAGGGCATCTCCTGGACTTGTGAAAATGCGTAGTCAAATACAAACCACAGTTCTTTGAGAAGAGGGAGTATTGCCTTTATCGGCCCACTGAGTAAACAGCATCAAATACATGAAAATCATTCAAGAAGTTCTCTACACTCACTCCCTTGGCGATCTCATTCCAACCCATGGTTTTAATCACCATCTATGTGCTAACAACTTGTCAATTTACATTTTGAGTCTAGACTTCTCTTTCAAATCTAGACTTAAGTATTTGATTGCCTATTTGGCATCTGTGCTTCAATATCTAACAGACCTCTTAAAATTCACATGCCTAAAACTAGACTCTGGACCCTCTTCCTTCCCACCCCTACTAAAACAAAACAAAACAAAACACAAAGCAAAACCAATCTGCTCAACCTTAGACTCACTGTGGACTCCTCTTTCTCTCAAAATCCTATTCCAACCTATCAGGAAATCCCATTGGCTCTACTTCAAAATATATCCAGACTTCTACCTTCTCTCACTTCCTCTACTGCGCCTACTCTGGTCCAAGTCATGATCATCATTTCTCAGCTGATTAACTGCAACACCTCATTAACAGGTCTCCCTCCATCCACCTTTGACCCCTTCCATCTGTTTTCACCCAGCAGTCTGAATGATCCTTTTAAAGTGGAAGTTATTTCATGCCATTCCTCTGGTTAGCAATGGTTCGCCATGTCTCCCAGAGAAAAGCCATATGCAATCCTGGCCTGCATTCCTTCTCTCACCAATTTTCTTTCTACTCTCTCCCTCACTTTTTCCACTCAGCTACACTGACCTCTTCACTATTTCCCAAACTTGCAAGGACTACTTCAGCTTTCGGTCTTTGCACTTCCCATCCCCTCTGCCTGGAATGCTCTTCCCCCAGTCTCTACTTGGCCAACTACCTTCACGTGGTCAATGAGTAATCGTGACCACTCTAACAGAGAAGCCTGCCCCTCCTTACCCCAGCACTAATAAAACTCTTCATGCTGGTCTGTTTCTTTTTCTATAGGCTGTATCAACTTCTAACAGAGTACATTAATTACTTATTATATTTATTGTTTTATATCTGTCTCCCCCAGTAGAATATAAGCTTCACCAGGGCAGAGATCTTTATCTGTATCGTCCACTGATACGCACTAAGTACCTAAAACATGCCTGACACCTAGAAGTTGCTCAGTAAATATTTGCTGAAAAAAGAAATCCCATTATATAAAATCTACAATGGTAAGATTCCTTTTTAGTGATCTATAGAAGATAAAGTTTTAAGAATTTAGTGTACAGAATGAGAACTCAGTCAGTCATTCAAGGAATCAATGATAATGCTTTAAACAGGGAGTCTGCTGGTAGGTTCCGAGTCCACACCTATCCCTAAGTAGAACTGGATTATTCCAAAGATAATTTTGGCAAGTAACATTTTATGAAGCAGAAAACATTTCAACATCTCTGTGAACTACAAAGGAATAGCAATGCAGACAAAGAATTGAGGCAGTCAAATCCCCAAGATGTCAGTTATAAGCAAAATCTATGTTTTCCTTTTATCAAACCAAAACTCTTTGCATTGTTCTACAGTCCTGTCCTTAGCATTTTCAACTTAAATCTAAGACTTCTCTTTTGTTCTCTCAATTTCTAACCCTGTTTTAACCATTACCCTAAATGATTTTGTATAATATGTTTAACTCTTGAAAATATAAATGAATCTTTTAATTTTTTTAAAAAGAACCACAGAGGAATAAATGGTTTCAAACTGTGCAAATTTGAAATTCAAAAATAGAACAGCTACAGACAGAACTGATATTTTTTCATCTACTCTACTAGTCAAGCAAATCATTACAACATCCTATTTGATAGCCTGCCCAGAAAATGTGGTAGCCCTACTGAATTATAAGCAATGTGAGACTCATAAAGGGAAATCAAATATATTATGCTTTCCCCTAATAACAGTTAAGGCATACTACCTTTGTGGCACAGTAAATTAATACTATGTACACTGAATTGACCAAATAGGCAATGTGATTTGGCAGGTTTGAAAGATGCTGTTAAAAGTTATGCTTTTGGGAAAGCCACAGCCTTTCTTGAAAAATCTTGAAGTGAATATTTTGAAGTTTACTGTTAGCATGTATCTTTCTAAAGAAACTAACACAAGCAAGGCTGTTAGCATGTATCTAAATGAAGTACAACACTTTTCTTAGTGCATATCCCTTGTTCATATAGAGTTTATTATCTGAGTTAAGAATTTAGAAAAATATATTTTAGAGGTATAGTATATGTATATATTATGATCCAGAAATCATAGTAGATTCAGCATATACAAAGGATGAAGAAAAGTTGAGGCAGAGTTTAAAAACAAGTGAGTTTTTTTCAAATCACCCTTTGTATGCAAAGAAAGATTATGAAAAATTATGAAACTAATGAAAATCTCACTTATAAACAAAGTTTTTATATTAACTTTTTAAACTCCATTTCAGCTCAATGTAACATCTTTAAAAATTACTGTTTTGTATTTTAACTCAAAGGAAATTATCCTTTTCCTTTTCGTTATACTTAACTCTATATTAGACTTCAAGCAAGCTCCAAGTGCATTTGGGTTAGTGGATCAATTTTCAGATACGTGGATCTTTTATGGAAAGCTAATCGCTCTAGGTGGTCCTTAACACGATTGGTAATGCAAAGAGAAACACCAGGGGGAAATAAGCAGTGGATTAAGTTGGCAGACAGGAAAATACTTTCAGAAGTGTCTTTAAGGAGAAGGAAATGTGAATAAAAGAGAGAGAAATAGAGGTATCACTTGTTTTATTATATATATGATATAATCTACATATATGTATAATAAATGCATACACATACATATATATAAATGCATACACACACACGTGTGTGTGTGTGTGTGTGTGTGTGTGTGTGTATTCAGAGGAAGTTTGCCTGTATTTTGTTTATCTAAAGTAAAAAAAAGTTCAAGCTGACCAGCATTTCAACATTGGAAGTATATGGAAATGCAGAAGGGCAGCTGAAAGGGGTTAGGACTCTGTGGCTTAGGGGAAGGGCAGCCTGTCGAGTTCCATTCTACAGAACACTCGCCCCATTCTGGTGACTCTGTTTTCTTACTGCTTCTCAAACAACTAGAAAGACAAAAATATTCTGCTCTGCCTCAGGACTTCTTTCTCACTTATAATATTGGTTTTTGTTTCTCCTTTTTTTTGAATTACCTAGAAAGAAGGAGCTCTCCATTTGTCCCAAGAGTCAGGAACAGAACCCAGTCCTTCCCTGCTTACCCCCCAGTCACGAAGTGAAGCTGGCTTTTAAAAGCAAGACGGCATGCCTCCCTTCCCAACTTTACGTTCAGTGGCATCATGTCGGTATGATCTGCCACACTGTCATGCAGATGTTTCTAGGCTTCACACACACAGATTTAGTAATGAGAGCAAGGCTTCCATCTCTCAGAAAACAGCTTCCTTTCTCTGCTCTTTTCCAAGGATATGAGCACTTTAAAAAGAGGAGAATAAAGGTGGCTACAATGCCAGCTTTGCCCTTTGTCATCAGACAGACATCTAGAAATAGGAAGAAGTCCTCAGGCAAATCCATAACATCTTGCTAAGAGAAGAATTCAGAATTTTAGTTCACAAGAGGCTAGTTCTTTCTTATCTATAAGTCACAAACAACAATTGCCATCAAAGAAAGAACAGGATGAAGTCACAATGCTTTTCTTCTTGTTCTAATTGGTATTATTTCTTGCAATCTATTATTCATCTTGATGGAGTAAAAGACTTGTGACTTAAAATATTTGCCACCATTGCTTTAATTAATATATAGCCAAGTTTCCTGCATTTAATAAATCACACTGCCTTAAAAACTTGCCTTTAGGTGTTTGTTCTTAACTGTATAATTGCTGAATGACCTAGTAGTACCATAGCTACAGAAACTCTTATTTTTAAACACTTAGTTAATATCAGACTTTATGCCATGCTCCCATGAACTCCAGCTTACTGAGTCAGCTTACTGTACCTACACTTTAAGTAAATTCCATATACCACATTCTTTATCAAGGTTTGGCTTGTGGGGGAAAAAAAAGAAGGTTGACTTAGTTTCAGAGACTCCTCTCACTGCTATGTGGCGTTCACACAGTTTAAACACATGATTTCTACTAAATATAGATTAAACTAATATTTATGTCCACATGAAAAACTTGCAAAAATGAAACTGATTATACTTCATGTAAATTAAATACCAACAAGAAACAGTATTTGGGTACTAAAGTATAAGATACTACATAAACACAAAGGCAGATAGATTTCATTATCACAAACATTTAGTTATACTAGTACTGAATGTGTTACTACTCATAGAAACATTATCTAGATAATAAATAAATAATAATATAACAATCTACCCTGGAATTCTACAAGGTGCCTACAAGGTCTGAAAACATAGATGAATAAATATAATATTGTGAAGGGCCTTGTCCACCCATAAAAACTAAATTAGGGGCGCCTGGGTGGCTCAGTCGGTTAAGCTGCCAACTTCGGCTCAGGTCATGATCTCGCGGTCTGTGAGTTCAAGCCCCGCGTCAGGCTCTGTGCTGACAGCTCAGAGCCTGGAGCCTGTTTCAGATTCTGTGTCTCCCTCTCTCTGACCCTCCCCCGTTCATGGTCTGTCTCTCCCTGTCTCAAAAATAAATAAACGTAAAAAAAAAATAAATTAATATTAACTATTTTTCATACTTTAGACTCTGTTGACCTCATAGGAAAGGCATGGCTTTGACATTCACTCATAGACTAGATTTAGCTACCAGATAATTTTTTTTAAGTATAGCTTACATGTATGTTACATTAGTTTCAGGTGTACAACACAGTGATTCAACAATTTATACATTATGCTGTGTTCACCACAAGTGTAGTTACCATCTGTCCCCATACAACACTATTAGAATATCACTGACTAAATTCCCTATGATGTGCCTTTTCTTCCCATGACTTATTCATTCCATCACCGGAAGCCTGTATCTCCCACTCCCCTTCACTCATTTTGCCCAACCTCCTATCCCCCTCCCCTCTAGCAACCATTAGCTTGTTCTCTGTATTTATAGGTCGGATTCTGTTTTTTGTTTGTTCATTTTTTTTAAGATTTCACATATAAGTGAAATCATATCATATTTATCTCTCTTGGTCTAACTTATTTCACTTATTAGCATAATATCCTCCAGGTCCATCCACGTTGTCTCAAATGATACAATCTCATCCTTTTTATGGTGGTGTAATATTCCAGTGTGTGTGTGTGTGTGTGTGTGTGTGTGTGTGTGTGTGTGTGTCTGTGTGTATACATCTTCCTTATCCCTTCATCTCTTGATGGACACAAGTTGCTTCTATACCTTGGCTATTGTAAATAATGCTGCAGTAAACATAGGGGTGCCTATATCTTTTCAAATTAGTGTTTTTGTTTTCTTTAGATAGTCAATCGTGGAATTATTGGATCATGTAGTATTTTGTATTTTTACTTTTTTGAAGCACCTCCATACTTTTCCCCACAGTGGCTGCACCAATTCAGGCAATTTTTGAATAAATAAAAAGGGAAGAGCAATGTTTATATCATAACTCTAATTTCTTCATGTAAGACTTTGATTTATCTATAAGGATCAATTTCTTCATTTCCCTCTTATACGCAAAAGTATTACAGGAGACATCTGGAACAATGGCAGAAACTAAAATGGCACTTATAAGCCTGGGAACAATACTGGAGCTCCTCCAAAATCCATTCTGTCTTTCATCCATGTCCATGATACCTCAGAAAGATGGCATTTTCTAGCACCTCTTGTGTGTGACCACATGAGTAAGTTCTCACCCAGGTAAGGTGAGAATCATAGAGCCTAAGACTATGAATCCACCTAATTTAAGAACTAATTTCCCCTTCCCACTAACTGGAGCTTCAGTGCGGTAGTGACTCAAGTTATACGTTAAAGATAGGTGACAAGACAGGGCCCTAGAGGATGGTGGAGTAACCACTGGAAGGGACCTGTGTCCCAGAGTAATTATGGGGAGCAGAGATTTGATACTAAACTAAGCTATTGCCATCAGGACTTTACATGAAAGAGAAATATACTTTTCATTCTTTGAGACACTGTGTTGTTAGGTCTCTTTGATACAGCAGTTAGGCTTTATCAGTTAGTTTAGGCCTAACACATGCAAATGCCAAATCAGGTAGTGTAATCATACAGTTGTCAACTATATTATGAATTCACAAATGGTAACTTTTCTGAATTAAATTCAACCTACCACCAAGGAGGAAGGAGAATTCTGCTTTTTCTCAAAAAGAAGAGTGACAGGGGTGCCTGGGTAGCTCAGTCAGTTGAGCATCTGACTTCGGCTCAGGTCGTGATCTCGTGGTTCATGGGTTTGAGCCCCACATTGGGCTCTCTGCTGGCAGGGCAGAGCCCAGTTAGGATCCTCTGTCCCTTTCTCTCTCTGCCCCTCCCCCACTCTCTATCTCTCTCAAAAATAAATATTTAAAAGATAAAATAAAAATAAAATAGAGAATTTGTAAAAGAAAAAAAAAAAAGAAAAGCGAAAAAAGGAAAAGAGTGACATCATGAAGCGTGCCATCAAGACCAGGGCTATGAAGTTTATTGGGTTCACTAAGCTATGCCTAAGGCTTCTCTTGCTTTGTAATGGGCTTTGGAGCACCAGTAATTGAAAACTGAATCAAGAAAAAGATTTAAACTTGATGTGGAAAATATGGCTCAAGTTGGACCACAATACAATTATCAAAATGAGCAAAGAGTCTAAAATGCCATTGTCTAGAAAATGAAACAATACCGTTTCTTCCATTGCAGAGTTTAATTTATTCATTATTTGTTTCACACAGCTTGAAAGATACCCCTGAAAGGATCTTTCGGTGTTTTAATGGTGCTAATAGTGTTTTCTAGAATGAACACATATTCCATGTTTTCTGTTTTACCTTACCAGTGAAAAGCTGGAGGAATTTGTGTGAGAGAAACAATGCTTATCTTATTCGTGCAGGTACTCAATTCCAACAAAAATAATTTGTCAAGGCTCCTTTGGTTGTTTGAGACAAAATTCAACACAAATCAGTTTAAATACAAAAGGGGAATTTGTTGGCTTATAATTGAAATGACGGAAATGGCAGGGATACTTGGCTCCAAGACTTTATCTCCCTTTCTCTCATCTGCTTGTCTCTGCTTGTCTTTATTCACTCTTGCTACAGAGATTTCCTAACACAGAGAGAGAACTGCCTGGGAGATCCCCCTGTTCCTACCCAGTAATCTTTAAGATGCAAGAGGCAAGCAGACACTTCTCCAATAACAGAAAAATTCCTGGCAGGGCTTTGATTGGCCTCACAGTGGTCACCTGTGAATCCCTAGTCCAATCACTGTGGGCAAGAGGTTGTGGACATCCGATTGGTCAGGCTTTAGTCACATGTTTACCTCTGGATGAAGGGTTATGGAAAACAGAATTTCAGAGTTTTAAATCTTTTTGTAACATCTTTTTCTTTGTAATTTGACAGATAAGATTGGGTTTGAAATGTTTAAACAATACTCTTGCTGCTTCCTTCTCCAAATAATTACATTTTAATCCTAATTAACTGACTCCCTTTCCATACTGCTAACCATCCAATGACAGTGGTACTGGGACTAATTAATTGCACTTCATCTCAAAAAACACTTTCCTACTAGGAGCTCTTAGTTTATAGTTTGGTTATTCTATATTCCTGTGAGATCAGCAAACTTGGAAAGGAAATGAAATGGCTCAAGTTTTAAATACACATATACTGCATGAGATGTTATGTTAACTTGTGGATAAGGCCCTGGCTCACCTAAACTTGTCATTTATAAAATATTTATTGTATCAGGGAAGGTGTGGAGAAATAGGGAAGACATAATCCGTGCTTGAAAAGTTTACATAATAACTCTGGAAGCCATTGCAATAGGGCATCATGATTATTAAAACTGTACACTGCTTCCTGGAGGGGCAAACAGAGGTAACTGGCTGCATGTTATAATCCACAGTTCAGTTTGGCATAGCATCTTGCACAAAAGTATATCCCAAACCACTTTACAGAAGTGAAATTTCCATTCTCAAGCCAATATATGCTATACATTACAGAACAGCTGTGTGCAAACGCTGCCTCATGGGGGGGCGGGGGGGAACCCTGAGGCATTAGGTCATGAGATGAAAATCCAAAGGAGAACTTGGGAGGCATGGACCAGTAGGGCAGAAAGGAGGGGTAAGAGGAAACAATGACAGGAAAGGAAACATGTTAATTTGCAAGATTTAGAAATGAATCTGTGATAAGCTTAAGATACATCCCACACTTTTTCCCCTAGAAAAAAAATCTAGACAATCTTTAAAATTTTTTTTAATGTTTATTTATTTTTGAGAGACAGAGCACAAGCAGGGGAGGGGCAGAGAGAAAGGGAGACACAGAATCTGAAGCAGGCTCCAGGCTGTGAGCTGTCAGTACAGAACCCGACGTGGGGCTCGAACCCACGAACTGTGAGATCATGACTTTAGCCAAAGTCAGACACTTAACTGACTGAGCCACCCAGGTGCCCTGAGAGTAGGATAATCTTTTACATGATCCAGAGGAGTAGCAGCAGAAGTTAAACAAAAAAATCATGAAGTGAAAGCTGACAAACTTTCAAAGTAGTGGTATAATTACATAGGATCTGTAATTCAACCATTAGGGGATAAAGGCAATAAAATGATATATTTTGAGGGAACCTGAATTATGGTAAACTATTACCAGAAAAGGTTAGGGGATGAGACGGACAGTGAAAGCTAATTTCATAAACGTAAACACAATGCATGAATTGTGTACTTTAAAGTAAATAGAGGGGCGCCTGGGTGGCTCAGTCGGTTAAGCGTCCGACTTCAGCTCAGGTCACGATCTCGCGGTCCGTGAGTTCGAGCCCCGCGTCGGGCTCTGGGCTGATGGCTCAGAGCCTGGAGCCTGCTTCCGATTCTGTGTCTCCCTCTCTCTCTGCCCCTGCCCCGTTCATGCTCTGTCTCTTTCTGTCTCAAAAATAAATAAAGGTTAAAAAAAATTAAAGTAAATAGAATTTTATAAAATACATTTAATTCTAAGACAAAGCAATTATGTTCTTTCAGAATCTTGCCTGGCTTTAAGAAACCATAAAATACCAGCTAGTGGGGAACTGTATTTAACAAATGATGACAGTTTGCTGTGCTTAGACTGGATTTCTAATATAAAATCCTGCTTTTAAACCTAAATAAAAAATTTTAAGTAGAAATAACTCCCAAGAAAATTTATTTTACTATTTATATTTCTTGTCACTTAAATAACATTGAAATATTTTAAAAATTCAAATTCTCCATTTTGGATGTTCACTTGAAGCTTACATTTCTATTTCAAGTATCATCCATATAGCAAATTAGCCTTCCGCACACTGTGTGCCTAAAAAACATTCTTTGAGGGTGCCTGGGTGGCTCAGTCAGTTAAGCGACTGACTGGATTTTGGCTCAGGTCATGATATCACAGGTTGGTGAGATCAAGCCCTACGTTAGGCTCTGCGCTGACAGCATGAGGCCTGCTTGGGATTCTCTCTTCCTCTCTCTGTGCTCCTCCTCCTCTCTCTATCTCTCATAAATAAATAAATAAATAAACATCTAAAAAATTCTTCAAATTCCATGAACTCCAAGATTATTCATTTAACAACCAGTTTGCATAACTCATTACAAGTTACGCACTTCTGTTAAGGGGATATACTCTTGATTACTAGGGTTTTCCACATAAATAAAAAGTTTTACACTCCGTATCTTGTGTAAGCTATTCATGTTTGGCATATGCTCATTTTAATTTGGCAAGTATCACATTTTACATGACACATATAACACCATGTGCGAAAAGTGAAGAAATCAAATCTGTAATGTATTATTTCCTGAAGTATTTGGAAATACTGCACACTTAGTTGGGTTGTAGATAAATTTGGTCTGTCTGGCCTTTAAAAGACATGGAAGATACACAGATTATCACTGATTTAGGCAGCATAACAGGGGTTTAGCAATGACTGATACATATGAAATTTCCACTAAACTGGGTACAATTGGGTTTTCCTTTACCTTCTTAAATGCCCAGTATTTTTTTTAAAAGCCATACTACCTGAAAAAACAACAACAACAACAACAACAACACTGTGTCTTAGAAGGAAAATCAATGGACCTTTCAGGAATTTTCATACTATCATGTATCTTAAGAATAATTATGGAATAAAGGATCCTCCCCTGCACGTCCATCTCCTCCATATGCTCGCTCCAGAAGGAAAGGCAGAATTAGAGTGGTTAACAGTGTTGGATGCAGAGTCTGAATGATAATCTTGGTTTAGCAATTTCCTTATCTGTGTGATGGAGGCACAAACTGTACTGACTTCAGCACTCAGCACAGTGTCTGACATAGTATAATCATGGGATAAACAGTGGCTACTCTTCTTGCTGCTATCACTATTTGTAACTCGGAAACTTCTCAGATAACCCTGAGAAGTGTTCTTCACCATGATGGTGAAGGTTCCAGCTGTACTACTGATGGCATCCTCCCCAGTTCCAGCCTCATCTCAGAATCTAGTCATTCTAGTGGGGACGGGGGGGCAGGGATGGAATTGCAGATGGCTTTTCAGCCTGGGAAGGCTCTACTCTATTGGCTGCTGTCTCAACTGTGCCTTTCTCTAAGGAGGGAAGCATGTAGTAGAAACACACACACACACACACACACACACACACACACACACACACACCTCTGAAAATCTCTGTTTGAGCTCTGTATCAAGTTTCACAGATCACTTATTCCAGGGGTTCTTAACCTGTGGTTGAACTTTGGAAAGAGGACGGTGTCCACGAATTCCTAGAAATTACATGCTAAATTTTTCTTTTTTAGTGTTCATTTTTATGACAAGAGAAATCCATGACTTTCAACAATTTCTCTAAAGATTATGTGTCCTTGAAATAAGGACTCACTGAGCTTCAATTTCCTCCTCTATAAGATGGGAATAAAAATAATGGTCCTATTGGCCTTACTGCGTGTTCTGAGGATCCATTAGAGTGTGAAAGACTATAAGTCATCACCATATAAGCATTTGCTATTCCTAACCTTGATGCTATTATTTCTTTTTATCAGTTTGTGTGCACACTTCTGATTACACAGTATCATCCACAAGGAACTCAAAATCTTCTATCTACTTTTTGAAAACCATGTCATAGCTTGCCCAAGCAATAAGCATTGAAAAGAAGATTGAGGCACTACCTCCAGAAAATAGTCTACAGATGTGTTTTGTTCAGTTCACACAGTGTTCTTTCAAGAATGAGTTGGTTGTCAACATTTAGAAATCAGGAGTTTTCACATAAAAAAATCAGATTTCAGGTTACCTGAAAAACTGAAATATCTGGCATCCCTGAGTCACCTTTCTGCAAGACAACCACTAGCCAGAGCTGAGTACAGGGACATGTAACCCCTGTATCCCATTGTTGAATCTGGCCCTCCTGCTTCCCTTGTTTGGCCACATAAGTGTCTCTAGCCTATAGTTATGAAGTCTAAATCTTAACTGAGTATAATCATTCTGTTTTGAAAATATATAAAATAAGGTGTCATCTCCCCTTCTTTTTCTTCTTAGAAAGTTCTTCCAAACCTCAAACATGGAATATTTAGAATAAACATTCAGGTATTAAAGGACAAAGTATATTCTCCACACATACTGCTCTTCAGATTAGCAAATTCTTATTTGTTGAAAGAACATCCTCTAACAGGAATATTGAAGGGCAAGACACACAACATGATTACAAGATCCAAGAAAGAGGTAAGTGATGTGATTGGGGAAAAGCCATAAGTTTATCCAATGGAAAGTCATGACCCTCACTCATAATTTAAGCTTGTACAAATCAATTAGGTATAAAGGAATAAATGGATTGCTAACATATCATTTGGAAGAACTTGACATGAATCAGCAACTGAAAGAGCCTCCTAATTTTGACCTGAGCAAAAATGTCACTTTTAAGAATAAGAAAAATATGAAATATAGGAAGGTGTCTGTTTCTCTTAATTTTTGTAGGTGACAAGAGATATCATAAGGCTGACTTTTCTCTGGAACTTACTAGGAGGAAGAGCCACTTTGAAAATTGAAAATGCATGGCGAAAATTTAAGGTTTGGGAAGTTCTGGATGTTCTCCCTTTTAAATCAAATATTCTTTCATGTTATTAAGAGCCCCCAAATAATGAGTAGGCTGCTACAGATTACGATAAAGAAGAAAAAAATGATACCAGGGAATCCACTTAGGTATGATTAGAATTGACCCTCTTTCAATACAGTTCTTAAACTCTAGTCCAAGATTATTTGCTCTAAGGAATGCTCTATTTTTAAAATTGTTGATATTGACATTAGAATTTTGATTCAGAAGAAAACCATATCAATTACATAAACCTGTGAAAGATTTCAAGATTTACATGGTCATTACCAAACTAAAATTTATGCTGGATCATGTACTATTGTAAATGTTTCGGCAAGAGCGATGTGGTATAACAGAGGCCATCCATTTGAGCGGTAGAGCCTGTAGGAAGTTTTTCTTAACCTAATTGCAGGGGCCATTTGGGTTAGAGCAAGGTTGCACTGTAAATCTGCCACTCCTAGAGGGCCAACTTTCTCAATGCATATTGAACCAATATTCTTGCTATGAAACTGTGTAAGCTAGATTCTGTGCCACTATAGTACAATGCTCCTCAATAAACTTGTTTTCACAAAAAGTTTGCCCACTCATGCGTCCCAAGGCTGTTGTAATCTTCATTGTTGAGGCTGACCTAATAGCAGGGACATTATTCTATTTCTTGACATGTTTAAAGTTCTCTAATGAATAAAGCTAACAGCTTATGGCTGCTTCAACTGTCACTTGATTACCCCGAAGGGATTTTCTTTTCTTTTTCTTTTTTTTTTTGTCTTTAAAATTGGCCTCCTAGTTTGTTTTTAACTACCTTGTGCACAGAGGTCTGAAGGGGAAAGCAGATCAAAGATCAGCTCGCAACATAAAAAGCAGCTGTAGTTAATTACAGGCAAATGAAGGACATCTGACCAGATTCTTTATGAGCCGCCTTGTCACACATTCAACAGTCTATAATCTCTGTGACCTTGTCCCTTGGTCCTGAACTGTCGCCAAACCTGAGAAATGGATATGTCTCAAATTATATATGAATTAAAAAAAAACGGGAGGAATGTTCAGGGTGTGACTTAGGAAAGAGTGAGTGATGTGGAAGAAGAACACAGTAAACGCGGAGTTACCTGGGATATATAGAAGTCACCTGGAGTTTCCATCGTAAAGTAGCAAGTCTTTTCTCACACTGAAAATAAAGTCATTTGTTATAAAGAGGTAGATAATCAGATTATAAAAGTTAACATGTGAGAAGTGAAATGCAATACTTACTCTGCTATGATTTGAGAGAAATGAACAATACTCCTAGTGTCCACTATTTGACTTCTCAAAAAATTTTTAACTGTTCTTGTTTTTAAGATGCTATTAAAATCTAAATGACTAAAGTAAAAAATAAGGTTTTCTAATTTTATTTCAATTTTTTATTTTAGAAAGAGAGACAGTGCACGTGAGTGGGGAAGACGGGCAGAGAGAAAGAGAATCAGAAGCAGGCTCCATGCTCAGCATGGAGCCTGACACGGGGTTCAATCCCACTACCCTGGGATCATGACCATGAGCTGAAATCAAGAGTCAGATGCTCAACCAACTGAGCTATGCAGGCGCTCAGTTTTTCTAATTTTATTATTAAAAAAAATTTTTTTAAATGTTTATTTTTGAAGGAGAGACAGAGTATGAGTGGGGGAGGGGCAGAGAGAGACAGAGACAGAGAGACAGAATCTAAAGCAGGCTCCAGGCTCTGAGCTGTCAGCACAGAGCCCGACGTGGGGCTCGAACTCACAAACCGCAAGATCATGACCTGAACCGAAGTTGGATGCTCAACCGACTGAGCCACCCAGGCGCCCCATCAGTTCTTCTAATTTTAAGAGCAATACGTGTTCATTCTACATATTGAAAAGTCCCAGAAATATCTAAGAAAAAAATACCCCCAAAACCCAGCCTCTGAGAGAATCCTGTTAAGATTTATATTTAAATCAAAACAAAAAAAAAATTGAGCACATACTACTGAAAAATCAGTGAAGTTGCACTGTTTGTTGATGGCCAACATGGTTACAAAGCATGGATGAGTGAATGAAAGGTATGGGTTCTGGTAAGTCAGTACCCTGTATCAGCAGTAGGAAAATGGCTGTTAAGGGCCTACATTGGCCCCTTAAAAATGCATCACCAGCATGGATAAAGGAAAAGCCACTGTATCCTCTATAAATCCCAAAGTGATCAGATAGCTCCTGTTTCTGCCTGTTAGCTTACTTCATATAGGCCCAGAATGGCACACTCCATGCCCCAACCTCCACTTTCTTTTGACTAGAGGTTGGGGATTATAGGAAAAATGCCTACTTTACAGGACTGTGTAAGGAAATAGGGGATCATATTTCTAGGTACGCTGTGGAAACTGCAAAGTATTAATTATTTATTAACTATTGTTAGCAGTAATTGAGGTGCCATGGAAAACATTAAAAATGATTAAGAGTCTACCTTCAAGGAGTTTTTATCAAGTACTTCGAGGTACAATACATAAACAAAAAAACTTTAATTAAAATTTGAAAATAGGTTCAACTTTACAATGCAATGTACCAGGTAATCATCAAGTTACCTGTAAACATCTGAGAAGGAATGATACCATAGCCTATAGGTTTTGGTTTATTTGTTTCTAAACAAACATATCAGAACTAACCAACATGAGTGAGTGTGATCCTTTTCAAAGCTGTCACCTTCACTGCCTGTAAACATGAAAAAGGTATTGCCAAGGTTTAAAAACTTTTTTGGATTCTATGGGGTTCCCTTGTTGTATATAACTTTTAAACACCTAAAGTTGTAATTTTGAAGACAGATTCAATTTCTGGAAAGAACTGAGTATCAGATAGAACCAAGAATAGTGAATACAGAGACTGATACCTAAAGAAATGTCACCACATATTAATGAAATCATTTTATAAAAGACAAATTATTTCTGAAGAGAATTCCAAGAGTGGGTATCCAAAAAATATTTTGATTAAGGCAGTGCCTTGAAATAAGCTACTATTCAATATTCAACACTGTGAATAAATTCTGATTTATTCTCCAGTTTAAAAAGTCCTGGTTACTTTATATTCAACTCTGTAATTTCATAGGACTTCAGAGGAGGGAGATACGAGAAAGCTTTGCAGTCTAATTTGGACTTGATTTGTTAGCAGATGAAGAGTGAATTTTAGAGAAGTTGAGTGATATGTAAAAAATTACGGTAGGTCACAGAGAACTTTTAGGGCAGTGAAAGTATTCCTTATGATACTATAACGATAGATACATGTCATTATACATTTGTTATAAATCATAGAATGTACATCACCAAGAGTGAACCCTAATATAAACTATGGACTTTAGGTGATAATGATGAATCAATGTAGGTTCATCCATTCTAACAAAAGTACTGCTCTGGTGGGGGATGTTGATAATAGGAGGTGTTGTGTGTGTGTATAGGAGCAGAAGGTATATGGGAATCCTCTGTATCTTTTCCTCATTTACACTCTAAAAAATAAAGTCTATTAAAAAATGATGGTGGGGAATCACAAGGCATTGATGGGAGGAAAGAATAATTAGAAATCATTCCAGGCAAAGGATAAAAAAGAGTATAAATGAGAGAAGAAGGCAAAGCTCTGGGAAATGAAAGGATTTCAACACAAGGCTATCCAATAAAACTTTCTGCAATTACGGAAACATTTTATAATCCGTGCTATCCCACATGGCAGCCACTAGCCTCATGTGTGACTACTGAGCATACAAAATGTGGCTATTATGACTGAAGAAATGATATTTTGTTTTTGTTTCCTTTTAATTAATTTAAATGTAAATAGCCATATGTGTATAGCAGTTACCATTCTAGATAATGCAGGATGGAGCATGGAGTGAGGGTGCTGTGAAATAGGAATGGAGAGTTACATAGGATATAGCCAGACACTGGAGGATCTTCAGCTAAGTTAGGGAACATTAAATTTATCTCAGGGAACATGAGAAGCCAATGAAAAGATTTAAGAGGGGGAGTAGCTCACATAATCAATTTATTTGCTTTTTTGCATCAGGCTACAACAGAAAGGATGGATTAGGGTTGGGATGATGGTTGAGGCAAGGGTGCCAGGGAAGAGGCTATTGGATCATCCAGACAACAGATGTAATATCCAAAAGGGTAGAAATAAAGGCACGGCACTTGAGGGACACTTGGGAAGTGGAGAAAAGGATGGATTGGATGTTAGGAATAAGGGAGGTGGAGGGAGAAATATATGAGACCTGAGGATGATGGACGATGGAACCATTCACTGAAGAACAGCTCTGAGGAGAATGACAAGTTCAGTTAGGGACATGTTGAAGATGAGGGGCCTGCTAGGCATCCAAGTGGGATGATACACATTTGTAAGCCATGCACATGTGAATGGCCATGGAAACAATGGGAGGGGATAACACTCTTCAGGGTGAGTCTGAAAGTAAGAAGAGGGACTAGGACAAAACCCCAAAGAATACCAACACCCTGACATGATTCTTCTGTTTTTATATCAGTCTTCTATTCATCCCTGCCTATTGTAGCAAGCCATATTAATCTGCACTTGTCTTTTAAATTAAAAAAACCCAAGCTCACAGTCTCAGTGCTCCATGGCACCCCACAGTATTTGGCAATTTCTCACCACCCAACCCCCCATTTTTAGGAGGCACTGGCATATGAACAGTGTTATTCTAAATTTGGGTTTTTTCATTCAGGACACAATTTCAGAGAAAACAGAGTGAACTCTACTGCAAAAAAGAAAAATTACTGGTGACAGAAACTATATGAGTTAAGCATGTTTTAAAAGAAGTTAATAAGAACACAGTCATCAAAAAAAACTCCACAAGGTTTCCCTCTCCTGTAAACAGATTAGCAAACAAATGTCCAGTGCCCTTACTACATTTGGCAAGCCATCAAATAAGCTACTAACAATTAATCACATCACAAAACAAGAAAATATACTGATTTTTTAAAGTGGAAGCATAACACAAACTCTCCTAGCTAAATACAAACAATGATACCATTCCAGCGAATTCAAGTTTGCTTTATCAAGTTTTTACTATGCAAATCATAGCCTTAATGGAGGGTGCCATTGCTCCTATACAGAACTTGTGATCACGCATGGTAAAGGTATATAAGTACCACTCTTAATTATTCAGGTGTATCAGACTATCAAATGCTCTTATTTGAGGAAGCGTAGCTAGTAGATTAACTGAGATACTACTTACTTCACTTTAAATATTCATAAAAGCTAGCAGGCAATCCAAGTGTAAGTCTAGGGACCTTAGGGTCATTCTTATTTCAAGAACCCGACAGGCACTTCTCCATAAATAGATTATGATAGACCCCAAGTTGGGACATTCTTTAATTTAACAGCCTCTTATTAAGCATTTACTAAGTATCAAAATAGAGAGAGCTTTCACCATCCTGCTGAGCAGTTTGGACCTTACAGGTATGAAATACGAAGTCTCAAAGTGTTGGAAGATGAGAGATGGTGGGGTAGTGACAAGATCTCATCTTTGTTTTCAGAAAGAGAACATTGGCAGCAGAACTACAATGCAGAGAGACCAAATTCATGAGCCCAGTTAGAAGATTTACATTAATAGGGATGAAAAAAGATTAGTCCATGAAATTGGGAAGTGGTGACGGGGATGGAGAGAAAGGGATTAAAGATACTTAGAAGTTGATTGGGAATTGAGAAATAATTCGGAGATTATCGCCTGGGGTGATTGAGTAGATGTTTTTGATCCCAGGGGGTATATCTCTAAAAATATTAATTATTTCTTAGCCTCTATTTGTGGTACTCTCCTAAGAAGTACCTTGGAGGTGTTAAAAACTCATTAGTGGCTTATTTTGGAATTATACTCATTTCTTTATTGAACAGACCTGTCAAGTAGTTAATGATCTGTAAAACTCTTAACTGAACCGGGAAGAGCTCTTTAATTCCTTAAATCAAAGATCCTTTTATTGTATTTTGTAAATTCTGATTTGCTTCTCTAAATGAATTGTATGTATCTTTCAGTGTGTGTTTTCTAGCCCCTGAACTGTGAGGAAAATTTTATTAGTTTTCAATATGATCAAAGGGAAACCAAACCCAAACTGTTAGCTTTCTAAAAATCAACATACTAGAGATTTTAAAAGCTCTTGTGAAACTAAATCAGCAGTTGTCGTGAAGCTGTACTCTATTCCTAAAATGATATTTCTTTTTTTACTTTTATTGCTGCTTCTACTAATAATAATTCTATTACTCTTACTACAACTATTACTATCATCACCACTATTAAAACTAGCTTACTTTAAGTGCTTTTATATATCAAAGCTGTTGCACATATTTTGTGTATTAATTCATTCATTAACTCATTGCTGACAAAAGTATTCACAGCAGCACTCTGAAGAGAATACCAAAATTTCCCCACTTTATTAATGAGAAGATTGAGGCACAGGGAAGAGAAATAACTTCCCAAGCCCCCGCAACTAGTAAGAGGCAGAGTTGAGATCCAACCCTGTTGTGCCCTATTACTTTGGTGGTCACCAATCAACTATACCTCCCAGCATTCCGGTCCTGGTGGAATGCCCTTTCCCATTGACTCCAAGCTCACCCCATGACTGATTTTGGACACTGAGACATTAGCATGTGTTATGTAAGCAGAGGCTTAATAAGCCACTTTCACACTGGTATTTTCTCAGCTGGCACACTTATTTTGGAGATCCAGCTGCCATGTGCTGAATAGTCTAAGCCACATGGAGAGGCCACATGAAGGAGAACAGAGACTCTCCAGTCTCGCCCAAGAGCCTATGCCAATAGCCAGCCACGTGAGGGAGTCATCTCTGCCACTGCAGCCACCATTTGATTGTAACTGCATGAAAGACTCCAATCAAGGCCAGCAGAACTACCCATGTGTGTCCAAGCAACCTGCAGAATTGTGAGACATGATAAAAATGGCTGTTTTAACAAAACCCAATTAGTCTGTGCTCTTAACCACTTTGCTATCCTGAGCTACAGTTACCTTCCTAAAAAATCATTACAGATACCTAGCTAGCTAGCTAGGTCTATATCTCTATGTATCTCACTGAGTATTTCTTTACTGTGTGCTTATTATAGCTACTTACTATCTTAAATCCATATTTATAAAATGTGTCTTCTCTGTGTGGTATACTACATGACTTATTATCTATCTTAAATCAAAAATATATCCTGGGAATTAAAAACTGATAAACTACCTATCCATTGCCAAGAAAGTTCAGTTTTACCACAAGAACCAAGTTGTAGAAAGGATTAGACCTATTTCACTATCTCTGTTAAGAATTTATAACAACAATGTTTACTCATTCAATCATTCAACAAATAGTTAAAATTTATTGCACAAATATTATGTACCAGTAACCATGTTAAGCAGTTTACATACATTTGCTCCTCACAACCATAAGGTTGTACGAGGGATGGGGATGTACTAGAAACCATGCTGGAGGTCATGGCTAGTAAGCGTCAGAGCCTGACCAGACTCAAGTTCATCTAACTTGAGTCCAAGATCTTGCCCCACATTCTGCTGCACTTGGTACCTCTCTACAGGCAGCAGGCACTAATAAAATCCTAGTTGATTATGGCAGTTAAGGCCTTAGAATCTGACTGAAAGCATTACTGAATATACAGTCTCATTAAAAATGAGTCTCACTCAAAACTCCCATTTCTAGAAATTGAATTCAATGAATACATTGAATTGATGTAGTCTAAAATTGAAGATAAATCTATAGATTATCTTAAAATTAATATACAAACACAAATTAATGTTTAATGCATAAACTATTTTGTGGGTAAACGTTTGCCTACATGTTAATTTGCAAAGATTTTAAGCCTCTGCTTGGCTAAAGGTAATCCTTCTTAGGCAGGAGTCCTCCTTGGACTATCCTCGTTAAGTTAGGTGCACATCTTAGCTCTCTTGTAATGTATCACAGTGAATTCTAATGTTCTATTCACCAATCTACCTCCTAATTCTCTTCCACCCACACTGGATTGTGTGGACTTTCAGAACAAGACTTATTTATTAAAAATTGATTTTATCATATAGCATCTTTGGTGAAAGAATAAATCCCTGGGTAGAAGGAGGCCTCAAGGCAACATTTCTCCCTTCTCTCCCCAGCAGCCACCCACTGGGTTCCCTTTCCACCTGCCACTGGCTGAGAAAATCTGTTCATTCTATTAAGAGATAATATTAATAATGTAACTTTAAGTAATAATGTAATTTTAAGTAATGGTGAAACTTTAAGTTTTTGTTATTTTAAGTCATTTCTTTCCTTCCAATTTCAAAAAACTTTTGACCTATACAATATGGGTTTAAGGACCAGAAAATGATACATAAAAAAAAAGAGAGAGAGAAATTCCTAACACAAAAACTACTATATAAGCTTCTATATTGTTTACATAGTTAAAATCCAAAACGTATTTTGGGAAAAATAAACACCTTAAAGTAGAGGCAGAAGTAGTGATGTCTGAACTGACTTAGGAAGGATAAGAACGAGTTGTTTGAGTAGATGTTTATAATCCTTCTCATTATTAGTGGTAGAAAAAATAGGGGATAAAAAGTCTGAGTGAAGTGATTCCTTAGTCTATTGTAAATTGTATGTTGTCAAAAGAACCTTTTATAGATCATTTAATTGTAATCAGAGTAAATCAATCACAGCAAATGCTAAGTATTAATTTTCTTAGGTACTAAGTTAAGTATGAATGAATGGAAAGCACCACGTGGGTATGTCTTTGATAGACATGGAAATTCAGAATCAGATAGGTCAGAACATTCTGAATTATCACAGTAAAGCTTGAGGGATATTCTAAGAAGGACAGACACACTCCAAGAAATATTAGGTTTTTACAATATATGATTATGCAGAATATTGCTAGGTCATGTAATAAGAAGTCACAGTAATATGGGACAGTTGTAGTTAGGTAAGGGTTTCCCTTAATAAGCAACTCTTCTAAGCAACTCTTCTAAGGCAGATCTTCCACCTGAAAGCTAAATGCTAAATACACTGACATTGGCAGAAGGTGAACAAGAATAAATGAACATAAACTTTCTGCAAATCAGAACGACTTAAAGGAAATTTCCAGCTTAGAATAAATACGTGTTTAATTTGCTTCCAGATTCCCTTATACTTGACTGGTTTTAATCACCGTGACGAAAATTAATAAATGATTTGTCAGTGTTTGGGAGACAGTATAGTCTCCATCTGGTATATTTGAGGCCTGTGAAAACATTTTCCAGTACTACCCAGTGACAGAAAACATTGGTAAGGTAAGCTCTTACAGCTGAAATGCAGCAGTTGATTGCCAATGGAAGCTACAGAAAAGGATGATTAATATAAACAGGCTTTTGCCTGTGTTTCACAGCAACATTACATAAAGCAGGGCTATTTCAAGAGACTTTTATATTTTAATTTCCAAGAGTCCATAGGGTAAGGGGTTTTTTTCTTCATCTTGTTTGATCTTTGATATTTAAGACCAACTTCTGTGTTTTGTTTATTTTTTCTTTGCATTGGAAAAAGAACATAAAGTGAGTGACAACACATAATCAGGGCTAATTGGTATTTTTCAGAGAAAAAAAAGAAAACACCTTTTATGATGAGCCAAATGCAAACATTTTACAAATAGGGTATCTTGCACCAAATAATCATGTCAGGAAAAAAAATGGTTATGTTGCATGCATGGAAGTATTTGTTAGTTTCAAATTTAATCACAGCAAGTGGTTTTAATTTATATTTCCCTAAAATTTGGCTATTACACAAAGCAAGCACTTTAAAGGACTGATTGTCTTCTCCCTGAAGGAAAGAAACTGAAAGTTGATTTCAAACTGAAAGGGATAATAGAGACAAAACATTTTAAATAAAAATAAATAAAGGGGGTAGGTAAACCATCCAGTGGCCAGCTTGTTTAATATAAGATTATTTAGTTTCTCTTTTAAAAAAAACTATTTTTTCACTCTAAAAATGATCAGAATGATGCAAGCTAACTATTCTTCCTTAATATACTATCAAATATGTAGGGGTCTCCTTGCTGCACTGTTGGTAAGGGCTGTGTTGCCGAAACAGGTGATGACAGCAGTACTATTTTGTGTTATTTTAGCCGTCACTAGCCTTCCTAGTATTTTTCACCACTCCCACTTGCTGGCAGTATATCATGGCACAGTTTCAACAGAATTCTACTATGAGCTGTGAGCTAACTGGGAAATGTCAACATGTAAAGCCATGTCTAGAATTAACCTGTCTTTAACAAGGGCAAACTCCCACACTCTCTCTTCTCTCTCAAAACTTAATTACAGCAGGAGTACAGCAAAAAGGGGTGAAGATTGGATGAGGAGATGCTAGAGACAATTCTATAACCAAAGATAAGATAATCACACAAAATCCACCATGAGCATTTTGCTATGGAGCTAGAAACTAATATTGTTCGTCTTGTCAGAAAACAAACTCTTCTAATTAAGAACCACATGGCCATCAGAGTAAGACTCTCTATCCCTCCAAAGTGAAAGGATCATGCCCTTCAGCTTATTGTAATGCATGCCACGTCCCCTCTTCTCTGGAACATCTGACTTTAATTGAACAGCTATTGAGATTCCTGCTGTGACACCCTAGAAGTATCATCACACTTTTTAGGCATCAGCCTTGGCTGTGATCTGCCCCATGTCCTCTTTAATGACAAGAGGTCAACATTCTATCTCAAACCAAGTTACACACTATATGATGGCTTCTCTTAGCACTGTTGACCTTCTCACTGCTTGTTGACCTTGAAAAATGACTGGTAACCACCAGACAAATCAGCAAAACTCCTGAAGGTCATGGCCCCTGTGTAACCTAATCAGCATCTCTAAATAATTTGTCAGAATCAAGTTGAGAGTCATACGCTCAAAGGACATTACTGCCTACATTACTTCTTCTCGGGTAAGAAGTGGGTCCATAAGGATATCTGTGGAAAGACTATAGAAATAAAAAATAAATGTTAAAAAACTTTGGTAAGATTTGAGAAAACAAAGAAATAAAAGGTGGCTTTTAGATTTAAAAAAATTGATTATAGCATTTCCTGGATTCTCAGCAATATGAGAAAATTTCACCAACTAAAAAACAGAGATTTAAGACTCTGGACTATTGTCAATGCAAGTGGCCTCTGACAATGCTACTAGCATCCTGGGGATCATAAAATGACATGAAAAAGAGCTCAGATGTTGTCTCATGAGATCACTTCTCATTCAAGCTGTTTATCCTTTATCTTCTCATAAATTAATGTATTATAAACCCCACCATCAGGGAAAATAAATGTAAGTATTTCTCATTTTTCTCACACATATATAGTTCAAAGCTACTCATAGAGTTCTAGCACAAAACAAACAACACACAATGTATTTCCAACATAGTTTTCATTGAGGTTTAATTTAAATTCACTATTTAACAACTGTGGATAATGTGAATATGTTGGTGGGTTCCACTAAAACACATAAAGAGATGCTGTTTGATTGTAGGCCATAATGGCATAAATTGTGAATTTTTTTTAAATGCCATAAACTCAGTTCAATTAATTTTGAAAATGTGGGCACATACTCTGACAAAATTAAGGTAATTAGCTTATAACTACTACCTAAGAACTGTTGAGTTCCAGATCTATTATCTAGATTTGATTTCTCTATGGCTCAGAGCCAGCTTTTAAATGATCTCCTGGACAGTTCCACCTGAATGTCTCTTGAGCACCTAAATCTCAATCTGACCAGAACAGAATCTCTCATCTCTCTTCCCAGCCCCACCACCAACCTCCTCCTCCTTTGGCTCCCCCCATCCATCCTACACACAATAATGCAAATCAGAAGATTCATCTTCAACCTAGAAGCCCTCTAAATCATGGGATTTCTCACACCTTGATTTCTCTTAAATCTTTTCCTTTCTCTGTTTCTACTGTCTTTATCAAATGTCAGGCCTTCCTTATTTCTGAGTGGACTTGAACAATATCCTCCACTATGGCTCTTTCTGCTTCAAGCTTCTCTTTACTCTTCTTGCATATCTGATATTGATGTTCCACTGCCTCATTGATTGCCCACTACTCATAAGAAAAGATTCACCTAAACCCCATCTTTTTGTCCAGGACTTCATCTCCAATATTCAACTCTCTTTCCTTGGTGTATCTCCTGTTTTCTGACCCTAGAAAAGTAACTGCATATCTTGTTTGACCCTGGCCTTCTGGACACCAAGGGTCAGAATGCCCCACATTCCTATCTGCCTTTTGAATGCCACTTGGGCAACTCTAAACAGAGAGAAGCCTCTTTTCCACAATTTGTTATTTATATCCTGTGTCTTACAATAATTTTGTACATATGTATTCCTTTTCCCACCAAAATGTAAGCTCCTCAAAAAACAGAACCCATGTACTATTCACATTTTGGTCCTTAGCATCTATCACAATGCATAGTGCACAGAAAGCAATTTAGTAATGTTGAATATAGTAAATAAAGAAATGTAGCAATAAAGCACTGAAAGATGCTTCAGTTCTTGGATTCAGAGCTATATAAATAAGACATAAACTATAGAGGCAAACTAATGGCATTATGGTTTGACTAGTTCCTAGTCAAACATTAGTGAAATATTATTTATAAAGAAAATAATTAAGTTCCTGGCAAAAATAATGCTAATTATATAAAAGTCAAGAGGTACCTTGTATTGTACCATTAGTAGAAAAGATTAAAAATATTTACAGACAAAGGTGAAGTTTTGGAAAATGAAGATTTCATTTTCAGTAACAACCTGACTAAAAGCAAATTAAATGTTCTCATCTGAAAAACTGAAACTGGCAGCATAATCTTACTGCTTTTTGCCATTTCATGATTATAAGTGTTTTCAGGGTCTGAGATGTGTGATTTAGCATCACTTGTGTGTATGAACAATCTGCATTGTTCAAGGCACTAGACTTTGGGGAAGAGACAAAGGCTCCTTATGTGACTGTGATGCAGAAGTACACTCTCTAAAAAGGAATATAAAATGCAAAGCCCCGTAAGTTCCTTAGCTTAGGCCAGCTTCCTTAGTGTATGAGATTTACTATAAAGATTGAGCTAAAAAAGTTGCAAAAAATCTTAACATCAGTATAGCAGATGTTAGACATACTTTGAGCTCCAGATGTCCACAAACAGCCTTGCTACACTTAGTCAGACCATGGGTCACCCACCCTAGAATCACATGTCTTTACAGAGATCAAGGGATGATTGTGGGATGCCATGGTTTTCCTCCAAAATGCCAAGCTCAACATGATAAGCAACTATTTCTCAAACATCCCCAGTTTCCTAAATAACTTACTGAAAAGCTATCATCCTCAAGTTGATTTAAATCCTTCCTGAAAAACAAAATTTACTACAGACTCCCGATCTGGACCTAGGGAATTGGCTGGACTTGAATCAGAATTGTTTTCAGAATTGCAGGATGAGAAAGCCCAACACAGAGGAGTTTAAAGAGAGGATTTCACCAAGGGCAGGGAAATATTGTCCACAATAATTGTGTAAATCTAGAGCCATTTTTAGAAATCACCTTCAATTTAACATAAATAAATTTCATACTTTCTCATTGTAGATGATCAGAAACCAACACAACTGTAAAAGTAGAAAAAAATGCAGAAGCTATAACTTTGTCACACATCTTTATTACCTTTAAAATAACTAATGAAAAACATTCACACACACATACAAAAAAACCCCACCAAATGGTGGGGAAGAAAAAGAAGCTGTAAAGGGAAAAGCCAAAAGATCCTTTTAAGTGTAAGACACATAAATTTTTCTTTCTCTCTCTCTTTTTTAACTACCCTCCTCTGTGAAAAAGGTTTTATGTGATCAGTCAGAACTTCTAGATAGTAACTAAACAGAGAAAAAAAGACAGTAAAAAGAGGTAGAGTCCAACCATAGACACCAAAACAGAGTTCATGGTCTTCCTATCGCTCCTAGAAATAATTATCTCAAGAAGAAAAGAAGATACATGATCAGTTTTATAACCTCAGATGCCAGTCTTCTCTAAACCTTAAACCAAAACTATTTACCAAATCCACTTTGCCATTAGGTATAATATCTTACTTTAAAGTGTTTTGGAGTGAGATTTAAACAGCTATTTCCATGTTAAAAATTAGTGAATTGCTTATTAGGTTATATCTTCATTAGATTTCTTTATCCATGCTTAAACATAATATATTTATTGAGCCATCTTTTTTAGTACAAACTCCTAATCCAGTTTTAGAAGTACTGAATGAATTCCAAGTATATTTTAACTTTTGTATGAATACTTGCTAAGAGATATATCAAACTGACATTGAAATAATATATTACTCTGGGGTCAGGATTTCATAATGGCATTTCCTAAGTCCCAGCAATTCCTGTATCTACTGAAATTCTAAAATTCCTCCTTGGTATTCCTAGCGTGGAATGGGAGAAATAAATTAAATATAAATATAAATTTCTACACACAATACACACACATACATACGTGTGTGTGGTGTGTGTGTGAAATAAATTAAATATAAATATATACACACAATACACACACATACATACGTGTGTGGTGTGGTGTGTGTGTGTGTGTGTGTGTGTGTGTGTGTGTGTATGTTTATGGATATTTCAAGTCTTTGGGTATGGATACTCAAAGACTTGAAATACCAAGGACTGAATTTTGGGTAATTACACAGGAGGCCAAAGAACAGATAGTATAAGTTTTGATTGAATCATATACATACACTCGATTTGCAATCAAATGTTTCCTTGCTAAAGACCACAGACCAAATTATTATATCACATATTTAAAGACAAAAGACAAAGAATAGTGATGAATGAAAGTAAAGATCTTGCCAATGAATTTCATTCTCTGTAAACAAAATTACACTACCATAAAAGCTGTTATTTTGTAAAGATGTCCTGAAGATATTTTGTTTTGTCAGTTCTGCAAACTTTTCTGATTGCTAATTTCAGCTCTGGAAATCAGTCAAATAAACACAAACACACAAAATGTAGTTGAAGAAGCAAGTTTAGAAGTTTTGCTGTCTTGAGAAGTAAACCAGTTAATATTTCTTCCAGAGACTGTTAATTTTAAGAACTTCCTATTTCTAGTTACGTTAAAAGTTTTTTTTAATCGTTATTTATTTTTGAGAGACAGACAGCGTGAGCATGGGAGGAACAGAGAGAGAGGGAGAATCTGAAGCAGGCTCCAGGCTCTGAGTGTGTCACAGAGCCTGACATGCGGCGTGAACTCATGAAGTGCGAGTCCACGACCTGAGTCGAAGTCGGATGCTTAAGTGACTGAGCCACCCAGGTGCCCCTATTTCTAGTTACCTTTATGGTAGGGCAAATGTTCTCTAGACAATATATCTATCCTACTACAGAGATACATCCATGAAAAAAACTATTGATTCAGGTAAAATAATTCCTGGTATCAATTACAGTTTAATATCCATGGAAAATTTAGAATTATAAAGCAGGCTCCATTAGAAATTTTATGTTCACACGCAGGTGGCAGGAATATGATATAATTTTTTAAAATATGGGAGGGGGGGGTGGTGATCCAGGATGGTGGCACAGAAGATCCTGAACTCACCTCTTCCCACAGACACTGAATCTCCAGTGACGTGTGAAATAGTTCCCACTGAAGAAGATGTGAAAAGTAGGTGCACAGCTCTTTCATTACAAATAGTAAAGAGCCACACTGACATGGATATGAGAAGCAGAGATGTGGTCTTGCCAAAAATCTCACCCTTGATACAGTGACACACAATTGGGAGAGATCTCACAAATACAGAGCTTCTCCCTGAGGAATGAGGGGTTCATGACCCACATCAGGTACTCCAGCACTTGAAATCTGCAACAGAAAGATGAGCCTCCAAAACATCTGACTTTGAAAACCAATGGGGCTCATGTACAGGGGACCCAAAGTAAATGGAGGGTCCCAAATGGAATGGAGATACTCTCTTTTTTTTTTTTTCGACGTTTATTTATTTTTGGGACAGAGAGAGACAGAGCATGAACGGGGGAGGGGCAGAGAGAGAGGGAGACACAGAATCGGAAACAGGCTCCAGGCTCTGAGCCACCAGCCCAGAGCCTGACGTGGGGCTCGAACTCACGGACCGCGAGATCGTGACCTGGCTGAAGTCGGAGGCTTAACCGACTGCGCCACCCAGGCGCCCCTGGAGATACTCTCTTAAAGGGTTTGTATGCAGACTCATGCACCCAAGGGGCCAGCACAAAAGCATCAGTTTGAAAAGTGCCTAGACTATAGGAAAAGATTCATTTGCTATATTATAGTGACTTCTGGAGGGCAGGGGACTGTTGGAACTCTCTCTGGGGAATAGAGGTGCTGGTAGGTGCCATTTTTGCCTTCTCCCTCTCCCTTGACAGCATGGGTGGGCATGCCCTGGCCCTGTGCCTTCCAGCCACTGTGTGAAAGCAGGCAGGCATGCCCTGACCTTGCATTCTCCTCATGAAAGCCAGTGGGAGATAGACAAAATGAAAAGATGTAAAGTGTAGTACCAAAAACAAATTGTAGCAGGGTGTGGTTAAAATGTAGAGTTTTAGAATGTGTTCAAACTTAAGTTGCTATCAACTTAAAATAGACTGTTATGTATATAGGCCATTATATGTGATTCTAGTGGTAACCACAAAGCAAAAACTTCCAGTGGATATACAAAAGATAGTAAGAAAGGAATCGATGCATAACACTAAAGAAAGTCATCAAATCATGAGGAAAAAGAGCAAGAGAATAAGAAAGCAACAGCGAGGAACCATAAAACAGCCAGAAAACAATTAACAAAATGGCAATAAGTACATACCTATCAATAATTACTTTAAATGTAAATGAACTAACTTGCCCAATCAAAAGACAGAGTGTCTGAATGGATAAAACAAAACAAAACAAACCAAAACAAAACAAAAACAAGACTCATCTATATGCTGCTTATAAGACACTGACCTTAGATGTAAAGATGCACATAGGCTGAAATTGTAGAGATGGAAAAAGATATTACATGTAAACAGAAACCAAAACAAAGCTTGTGTATCTATACTTATATCAGAAAAAAGAGACTTTAAAACAAAGACTCTAAGTAAAAGACAAAAAAACACATTACATAATGATAAAGGGGTCAATCCAACAAGATATAACATTTGTAAATATATATGCACCCAACATACAAGTACCTACATATATAAAGCAAATATTACATGGTCAGCATTACCCTGATACCAAAACCAGACAAAGACATCATATACACACACACAAAATCACAGACTATGTCCCTGATGAACATAGATCCAAAACTCCTCAAGCAAATATTAGCAAACTGAATTCAACTATACGTTAAAAGGACCATACACTGTAATCAAGTGGAACTTATTCCAGGGATACAGGATGATTCAACATCTGCCAATCAACTGACATGATACATCACATTAACAAAATGAAGGATACAAGTCATATGATCATCTCAATAGATGCAGAAAAAAGTATTTGACAAAATTCAACATCCATTTATGATAAAAACTCTCAACAAAGTAGGCATAGAGGAACATGCCTCAACATAATAAAGGTCATATATGACAAGCCCACAGCTAACATCATATGCCACAGTGAAAAGCTGGAAGCTTTTCTTCTGAGATCAGGAACAAGACAAAGATGCCCACTCACCATTTTCATTCAACATAGTATTGGAAATCCCACCCAGAGAAACTTGGAAAGAAAAAAATGAAAGGCATCCTAATTAGAAAGGGAGAAGTAAAACTGTCACTATTTCCAGATGACATAATTATATAGAGAGAAAACCTTTAACACTCTACCAAAAAACTGTTAGAACTAATAAACAAATTCAGTAAAGTTGCAGGTTACATAATTTTTATACATCTTACACACTAATAATGAACTATCAGAAAGGGAAATTGAGAAAATAATCCCATTTACAATTATATATAAATAATGAAATATTAGGAACAAATTTAACCAAGTAGGTAAAAGATCAGTACACTGAAAACTATAAAAAAATAATTTAAGAAACTGGACACGCAGATAAACGGAAATATATCCCATGCTCATGGATTGAAAGAATTAATATTGTTAAAATATCCATACTACCCAATGTAATCCACGGATTCAATGCAATCCCTATCAGAATCCCAAAGGGATTTTTCACAGAAATAGAACAAACAATCCTAAAATTTGTATGGAACCACAAAAGACCCAGAATTGTTAAAGCAATCTTTAGAAACAAGAACAAAGCTGGAGGCATCACACATCCTGATTTCAAAATATGTTACATAGTTATAATAATTACAACAGTATGATATTGGCATAAGGACAGACATAATGACCAATGAAACAGAATGTAGAGCCCAAAAGTAAATCCACACATACATGGTCAATTAATTTATAGTAAAGGACACTAGAATGTACAATAGGGAAAGGACAGTCTCTTTAATAAATAGTGTTGGGAAATCTGGACAGTCATATGCAAAAGAATGAAACAAGGCTACTGTCTTACACCATTAACAAAAATAAACTCAGAATGGATTAAAAACTTGAATGTTAAGACCTGAAACCATAAAACCTACTAGAAGAAAATACAGATGATAAGCTCCTTGACTTTGGTCATGAAAATGGTTTCTGACTCCAAAAGCAAAGGTAACAAAAGCAAAAATAAGTAAGTAGGACTACGTCAAACTAAAAAGCTTCTGCACAGCAAAAGAGACTATCAACAAAATGAAAAATCAACCTACAAATAGGAAAAAAAACTGTAGATCATACATCTGACAAGGGGCTAATGTCCAAAATTTATGAAGAACTCATACAATTTAGTTGCAAAAAAAAATCATTCTGATTTAAAAAAAGGAGGGGGGGGCAAAGAATCCAAATAGACAATTTTCCAAAAGAAGACGTCCAGATGGCCAACAGGCATATGGAATGATGCTCAACGTCACTCACTAATTATTAGAGAAATGCAAATCAAAATGACAATGAGATAGCACTATGGCTTTTAACACAAAGATAAGAAATAACAAGTGTTGGGGCACCTGGGTGGCTCAATTGGTAGAATATGCAACTCTTGTTCTTGAGGTTGTAGGTTTGAGCCCCATGTTGGGTGTAGAAGATCACTTAAAAATAAAACCTTAAAAAAAGAGAGAAATAATGAGTGTTGGCAGGGATGTGGAGAAAAGGGGGCATTCTATGCACTGTTGGTGGGAATATAAAATGGTGCATCCAGTATGGAAAACACTATGACAGTTACTAAAAAAATTAAAAATACAACTATATATGATCCAGTAATTCTTTTGGGTGTTTATCAAAGAAAATAAAAACACTAATTCAAAAAGACATATGCACTCTTATGTTCATTGCAGTATTATTTATTTACAAAATTTTTTAATGTTTATTTATTTTGAGAGAGAGAGAGAGAGAGAGCATGAGCAGGGGAGGAGCAGAGAGAGAGGGAGACAAAGAATCCAAAGCAGGCTCCAGGCTCCAAGTTGTCAGTACAGAGCCTGATGGAGGGCTTGAACTCACGAACTGTGAGACCATGACCTGTCAGATGTTAAGTGACTGAGCCACCCAGGTGCCCCACAGCATTATTTATAATAGCCAAGATAAGGAAACAACCTAAGTATTCTTTAGTGGATGAATGGATAAAGAATATATACAAAGTATATACTAAATATTTATTATACTATACTATATATACACTATATGCTATATGTAATTACTAGAGTAATTATATATAGTAATATATATTATACTATATATATACTATATAGTATATATAGTAATTATAGTAATCTAAATATAATAATATAGTCAATATAGCAATGTATCATATATATAGTAATATATATTACTGTATATTATTATATCCATATATAAATAATATATTATAGTAATTATATATAATAATATATATAATGGGATACTATTTAAAAAAAGAAATGAAATATTTCCATCTGTGACAACATGGATGGAACTTGAGGGTATTACACTAAGTCAATTAAGTCAAAGGAAAACAAATACCTTACTTATATGTGCAACATAAAAAAAACAAAACAAATAAAACAAAATAGATACAGAGAACAGAATGGTGATTGCCAAGGAGAAGGGGGATTGTGAGGTGGGTAAAATGGGTGATAGGGATCAAGAGGTACAAACTTCCAATCATAAAATAAATAGGTGATAAGGATATAATGTACAACATGGTGATTGTAGTCAGTAATATTGTATTGCATATTTGAAAGCTACCAAAAGAGTAAATCTTAAAAGTTCTCATCACAACAAAAACATTTTTTGTAACTTTGTTTGGTGATGGATGAACTGGCCTTATTGTGGTGATCATTACAGTGCATAAAATACCGAATGACTATGTTATACAACTGAAACTAATACAATGTTATCCATCAATTATAACTCAATAAAAATTTTAAATATAAATTCAAATCATTTTAACTATGTTTATATTTACATCATTCTGAAATTATTGGCAAGTTAAATATTCCTTATCATCAGGATAGCTACCCTAACAGAATCTCTAAACAAACTCATATAAATATTATTAGAGAAATTCCACATGTTGAGAAGGTACCAAGTGTTTAAAAAAAAAAATCAACTACAACAACAACAAAAACAAAAAAAACACCAAAACCTGGGCCATTCTCATGCAGTCATTTTCCATCATACTTCCTTTAAGTGTCTCTGGGACAAATGCCACTTTTAATTCTTTTAGTCCATTCTTGCACTTTGGGTTTCATAGATAATTACAGTAGATAAAGTTACAAAAATAGAAAAGGAGGAGCACTAGCAATTCTATAGATCTAAGGGAAATGTTATGACACTTAATCCAAAAGAAATTTAAAATTAACCAAAGTTAATTCACTCATCATTTCTTTTTTGTTCAATAAATATTGGTCACATATTACCCATGTACTAGGAAAACAACTTTTACTGATAATTATTAATTCATGACTTACAATCAGTCATATGGGAAAATGAATATGTTTGCTTTCAACTGTTCCATAAAACAACTTATGGATTTTTAGGTCTAATGAATTCTTAAAAATTGAGTCCTCCTTTAAAGTTGTTTAGCAATGTCTTCTTCTAAGACTCAAGCTAGAAACTGTGGCCCAATGAACTTTGCCTCACACTGAAAGTAAACTGACCTTGTTTCTATATGAAGTTCAGCCAGTCATATTCTGGATTATACTCAATGAAGAAAATAGTAGAACAAAATTTTTTCATTTAAGTGTACTTCCATTTGTTCATTCTGAGAACATATATTGAGCATTATCTACATGTAAGGAACATACCGGGTCCTACAGATACAAAAGCAAATACAGTCCTTTACCTTCAATTAAATTATAATAGAAAAAAATAGGGGCGCCTGGGTGGCTCAGTCGGTTGGGCGTCCAACTTCAGCTCAGGTCACGATCTCGCGGTCCGTGAGTTCAAGCCCCATGTCGGGCTCTGGGCTGACGGCTCAGAGCCTGGAGCCTGCTTCTGATTCTGTGTCTCCCTCTCTCTCTGCCCCTCCCCCGTTCATGCTCTGTCTCTCTCTGTCTCAAAAATAAATAAAAAACATTAAAAAAATTAAAAAAAATAATAGAAAAAAATTACACTATGTTTATAGAAATTGACAAGCTAATTCTTGCCATGAAAATGCAAAATTTACATGGAAATGCAAAAGCCAAGCATAGCTAAGGCAATTGCAATAAGGAACGTAGAGGACTTACACTATTACCTATCAAGATGTATCATATAGCTATGGTAATAAAGACAATGTGATATTGGCGTAAAAATAATGAACTAGACTCAATGGAACAGAATTCAAAGATCCACAATAAATTCATGCATATAAGATCACATTATTTATAACTAAAGTGTCACTGAAGAACAGTAGGAAAAGGAAAGTCTTTTCAATAAATGGTATGGGGACAATTGGATACCCCCCTCCCCGACACACAAAATGAATCTTGACTAATACTACACTATATACAAAAATCAAGTGCAGATGGATTGTATATCTAAACATCAAAAGTAAGATAATAAAACTTAAAAAAAAAAAACCTTAGAAGACAATCTTCAGAAATTTGGGGTAGACAAAGACAGGTGACAGAAAGTGCTACACAAAGGAAAAAATGATAAATTAGGCTGTATTAAGTTTTTACAAAATTTTATGAAAAGACCAATTAAGAGAGTGAAAGGGAAAGCCAAAGAGTGGGAGAAGATATTTGAAATATGTATGTTGACAAATGACTCCCATTCTGAACATGTAAATGACTCTTACAAATCAATCAGGAAAAGTCAGGGGGGAAATTAAGGGCAGAAGACTTAGCCATCATTTCACACAAGCAAACATATGAAAAAGTTCTCCAATTCATTGGAATTAAACCCACAAAGCAGTTTCACAATTTATCTATCCTGATAGCTAAAATGAAAACACACATAAATTACCAAGTGTCACTGAGGATGTTCCATTCCAAGACTACACCCAATAGAAAGAGGTATACATAATTACTGAAAGATATGTGTAAGAATGTTCAGAAGTGTAATATCCTCAAACCAGACTTAGAAGTAGAATGAATAAATGTATTTACACTGTAATACTATACTGCAATGAAAATGAGCTATAGCCACATAATACAAAATGGATGAATATAATATTGAATTAAAGAAGACAGCTTCAAAAGAGTACTTATTATATGATACCATTTCAATGATAGAAGGCAAAACTAAACTAGGGTAGTACCCTTACTAGGTAGGAAGTGATAACTTGAAGGGAACAAAAGGGGACTTCTGGGTGCTCATTATGTTCTGCAGAGCCAGCTTCAGATCCTCTGTCCCCCCTCTCTTTGTCCCTCCCCCTGTCATTCTCATTCTCTCTCAAAATAAATAAATAAACTTTAAAAATTATAGTATGGAAACTTCCATTTCTGGCCATGATTTCATCTCCCACTATAAACAACTGAACTTGCCCTCCCACCAAAAACAACTAGAAAACTGGATAAAATATGGAACAGTTGCTTTCAAAAAATGGACAACCAGCCATGCAGGATGTTTTTCCCTAAAAGAAAGGAAACAAATGAAGTTATCTTTATGATTACCCCTGCATTCCTCTTGGAAACAATTTTTAGACCCCAACCAGGAAAGAACAATCCAACCAAGGTACACTCATCTCATCAAATTGAGGAGACAAAGATTAGAGTTTAGGAAGGCCAAAGCAGCTCTAATTTGGAAGACAAAATGCCGGAGAGGAAATCAGTTATGCAGAGAAGGAGCTCCAGAAATCTTCATGGGGATCCTCTTGGTTCTTTGACAAACTGTAGGATGCACTTATGTATAATAAAATCCTACAAGACCAGGCATAGAACTATAGGGGAACTGGAGCTAACATTCTCAGAATTCACATAGGGCTGGGAGATTTATTTCATTTTATTTTGTTCTATTCTGTTCTATCTTCTTTTATTTACTTTTAATTGAATTGTAACTGACATACAATGTTACATTAGTTTTAGAAGTACAACATAGTGATTCAACAACTCTATACACTATGTTATGCTTACCACAAATGTAGCTACCATCTGTCAACATACAATACTATCATAATACCATTGCCTATATTCTCTATGCTGTACCTTTCATCCTATGACTTATTCACTCCATAACTGGAATCCTGTACTTCTCACTCCCTGTCACCCATTTTACCCAATCCCCCCTGTCCCGGTAATCACCAGTTTGTTCTCTGTATTTATGGGTCTGTTTCTGCTCTTTTGGCTTGTGTGCTTATTAATCTGTTTTATATTTTAGATTCCATATATAAGAGAATTCATATGGTATTTTTCTCTGTTTGACTTATTTCATTTAGCATAATACCTTCTATGTCCAACCATGTTGTCACAAATGGCAAGATCTTATTCTTTTTATGGTTGAGTAATACTCTTCTTTATCCATTCATCTGTCGATGAACAATAAGCAGAGGAGTGCTTATACCTTTTTGAATTAGTGTTTTCATTTTCTTTGGGTAAATACCCAATAATTGAATTAGTGGATCATATGGCATTTCTATTTTTAATTTTTTGAGGAAGCTCCATGCTGTTTTCCACAGTGGCTGCACCAGTTTACATTCCTACCAACAGTGCATGAGAATTCCCTTTTCTCCACATTCTTGCCAACACTTGTTATTTCTTGTCTGTTTGATTCTATCCATTCTGAAAGATGTAAGGTGATATTTCATTGTGGTTTTGATTTTCAGTTCCCTGATGATTAGTGATGCTGAACATCTTTTTATGTGTTATTTTAAATAGCCAGACTAGAGAGATGTCATTGAAAATATGGAGCATTCAGTGAAGACTACAGATGGGTTACAACTTTTAGCAGGACTCAACTAGCTTCGGAATAAGAGATACTCTAAATCCATCCTTAAAAACTTAAAAACAAGCTTTAAAACAATGAATATGATCCATGAGTAACGTAACTGCATGAAAAACAAACTAAAATCACTTTTTTAAACAACAACTCTATACATTGGTGAAATACAATCATTCAATAATGTAGCATTTACAATGCCCAGCATCCAATGAAAAATAACAAAGATGCTGCAAAACATGACCCACATCCAGGAGAAAAACTGGTCCACAGAAACGGATTCACAAATGAGATATAATGAAATTAGCAGACAAAGACTTTAAAGCAGCTATAATAAATATGGCCAAGGGTTTAAAGAAAAACTATAAATCATGTATTTAATAAGCACAAAAAATCAAGCAGAATAAAGAAAATGAAAACCACTGAAAGACAAATTATATCCAAATTGCTACAAAGGAATGACAAAGAGAAAATCTTGGGGGTGCCTGGATGGCTCAGTCAGTTAAGTGTCTGACTCTTTGGGTTCAGGTCATGATCTCATGACTCATGAGATTGAGCCTCATGTCCAGCTGCTTGGGATTTTCTCTCTCACTCTCTCTGCCCCTCTCTTGCTCACACTGGCTCTCTCTCTCTCTCAAAGTAAATAAATAAATAACAAAAAAGAGAAAATCTTAAATGTAACTCTCCCCAAAGACATACATGCAGAAGAACAAAGATGAAAACGATGATAGAATTCTTACCAGAAATTTTAAGCCAAAAGCAATAGACAAATATCTTTAAAGTACTGATAGAAAAGAAACAGCCTAGATTTCCATTTCTAGAGAAAAATGTTTTTTAAAAAGCAAAACAAATATTTTCCACAGAAAATTTGAGAGCACTCATTGCCTGCATCCCCATGAATATGATAAGAAATATTAAAGTCCTACAGGCAAAAGGAAAATGATAGCAGATGGAAATTTATATCTACACAAGTAAATGAAGAACATCAGAAATGATAAATGTGTGAGTAAATATAAAAGAATTTTTCTTGTTTTGAAATTTTACTTAACAATAGATTGCTTCAAGCAAAAAATAGTACAACGTAAGGTTTATAACATATGTAGAAGTAAGGATCATGACAGTAGTAGCACAAAGGAATGGATGCCAAAAATAGAAACATTCTGTGGTGAGGTCCTTACATAATATGGAATGTGGTACATTAGTTGAAGGCAGACTATTTTAAAAAAACATGTAAAAAAAAACCATGTCGTGAACTCTTAAGCAAGAACTTAAAAATAAAGCAACTTCATGATTACAAGATGCCTTTCCATTTATCTGTGTCTCCTTTGAGTCTTTCATCAATATTTTACAGTTTTCAGTGTGCAAGTCTTCCACCTCCTTGGTTAAGTTTAGTCCTAAGTATTTTATTCTTTTTGATGTTATTGTAAATGGGATTCATTTCTTAATTTCCTTTCAGATAATTCATTGTTAGTGTATAGAAATGTAACTGATTTTTATATGTTGATTTTGAATCCTGCAGCTTTCCTGAATTTATCTATTAGTGCTAACAGTTCTTTGGTAAGGTTTTTAGGGTTTGCTATGTATAAGATTATGTCAACTGCAAACACAGATAATTTATTTCATCCTTTCAGATTTGGATGCTGTTTATTTCTTTTTCTTGCCTAATTGCTCTATCTAGAACTTCTAGTACTGTGTGGAATAGAAGTGGTAAGAGTAAACATCCTTATCTTGCGCCTGATTTTGAAGAAAAGTTTTCAGTTTTTTACCATTCAGTATGATGTTAACTATGAGCTCATCATATATGACCTGCATTATGTTGAGGGCCATTCCATCTGAATGTTTGTTCAGCATTTTTATCCAGAAAACGTACTGAATTTTGTCAAATGCTTTTTCTGCATCTATTGAAATAATTGTATGATTTTTATTCTTCATCTTGTTAAAGTGGTATATCACATTTACTGATTTGCATATATTGAGCCATTTGTGCATCCCAGAGATAAATCTTTCTTGATCATGGTATATGATGCTTTTAATGTATTGTTAAATTTGGTTTGCTAGTATTTTTGTCAAAAAATTTTGCATTTATTTTCATAAAGAATATTGGATGAGGGTTTTTTGTTGTTGTTATTGTACTGTCTTTGGCTTTGGATTGACAAAAGAAATTAAAGAAGAAATAAATAAGTGGAAAGACATCCCATCTTCATGAATTGGAACACTCAATATTGTTAAAATGTTTATACTGCTCAAAGCAATCTACAGATTCAATGCTGTTATTATTCAATGTATAAATAAACCCATGCATCTAATCTTGAACAAGGATGCCAAGAATACACAATGGAGAAAGATAGTCTTTACAACAAATGGTGTTTGTAAAACTGAATATCCAAATGCAAAAGAATGAAATGGAATACTTACCTTATACCATATATAAAAATCAACTCAAAATGGATTAAAGAGTTAAACATAAGACTTGAAACCATAAAATTTCTAGAATAAAATAAGAAAGCCTCATGACATTGCTCTTGGCAATGATTTCATGGATATGACACTGAAAGTACAGATAGCAAAAGCAAAACTAGGCAACCGGGATGACATCAAATTAAAAAGCTTCTGGACATCAAAAGAAGCCATCAGCACAGTGAAAAGGCAACCTAAGAATGGGAGAAAATATCTGTAAACCACACATCTGATAGGGGGTTAATTTTCAAATATATATATGGAACTCTTAAAATTCAATAGCAAAACCAAAACCAAAAGAAAATACAAAATAAACAAAAAACAAAAAACAAAAACAAAAACAAAACAATAACTTGACTGGAAAATATCTGAAGCACTTTGGATAGACATTTCTTGAAAAAAGACATAAAAATGGCCAACAAGTATATAAAAAAGTGCTCAACATCATTGTCAGGGCAATGCAATTTAAATTCACAGTGAGATACCATCTCCCATCTGTTAGGATGGCTATTATCAAACCAAATCAAACCAAAACAAAAGATAACAAATGTTGGTGAGGTTGTGGAGAAACTGGATATCTGGTACACTGTTGGTAGGAATGTAAAATGGTGTAGCAGCTATGGAAAACAGTATGGAGGTTCTTCATAACATTTAAAATAGAACTACCATATAATTCACCAATCTCACTTCTGAGTATGTGTCCTGCCCCCCAAATTGAAATCAGGATCTTGAAGAGATATCTGCATGCCCATATTCATTGCACCACTATTCACAGTAGCCAAGATATGAAAACAACCCAAATGTCCATCAAAAGACAAATGAATAAATAAAGTGTGGTATGTACATACAATGGAATATTATTCAGACTTAAAAAAAAAAGGAAATCTGGGGCGCCTGGGTGGCTCAGTCGGTTAAGCGTCCGACTTCAGCTCAGGTCACGATCTCACGGTCCGCGAGTTCGAGCCCCGCGTCGGGCTCTGGGCTGATAGCTCAGAGCCTGGAGTCTGCTTCAGATTCTGTGTCTCCCTCTCTCTCTGCCCCTCCCCCATTCATGCTCTGTCTCTCTCTGTCTCAAAAATAAACGTTAAAAAAAAAATTAAAAAAAAAAAGAAGGAAATCTTACCATTTCTGAGAACATGTGGACCTGGAAGACATTATGCTAACTGAAATAAGTCAGTCATAGAACAAATACTGCAAGATTCACTTATATGAGGTATCTAAAATGGTCAAATTTACAGAAGCAGAAAATAGACTGGAGGTTGCCAGGGAATAGGGGCAGGGAGAAATGGGGAGTTGCTCAGTGGATGTAAAGTTTCAGTTACGCTAGATAAGTAAGTTCTAGAGATCTGCTATACAACATAGTACCTATAGTTACCAGTGTGGTACTGTGCACTTAGAAATTTGTTGAGTATAGATTTCATGTTAAGTGTTCTTCACACACACACACATACACACACGAACACAAGGAAACTTTTGGAGTTGTTTACCCTGACCGTAGTGATTATATCATGGGTGTATGCATATGTTCAGGCTCATCAAATTGTATACATTAAATATGTGCAGTTTTTTATATCAGTTGAAGCTGAATAAAGCTATAAGAAATAAAACGAAGATGTATAGTTGATGAAGTAATAATGATGATAAAATAAAATAGTAAAAAAATACTCAATCTGAAAGAATGCAATAATAGAGAGATAAGGAACAAATAAAAGCAGAACACAGAGGAAATCAGAATAGTAATCCTTAATCCAACTATATCAATAATTATAGACAGAACTGGAAATAGAAATATACAAACTCACATATATACTTAATTGAAGACAGAAAATAAGCAAGTATATGGAAGAGTTGGATATCATCAATATGACCATACAGACATTTATAAAACCCTCCACTCAACAACTGCAGGATACATATTCTTTCAAGTACACGTGAAACATTTACCAAAATAGACCATATTCTGGGTCATAATATTAGTTTTAATAAATTCAATAAAATTGAAATCAGAGAAAGTATGGCCTCTGAATAAAACTAAATTAAATTAAAAATCAATAATAAATAGATATTTGGAAAATCCCTAACTATCTGAAAATTAAAGAACACAATTCAAAAATACTCATGTCACAAAGAAGAAATCATAACAGAAATTCAAAAGTATTTTTAACTGAATGATAACAAAAACGCAACATATCAAAATTTGACCTTGGGGTAGGCAACAATTTCTTAGCTAACATAAAAAAAGCATTAATGGTAAAAGGGAGAAAATGGTGATTAATTTAAACAAAGACATTTGAGGGAGAGCAGAGGAAGAAGACCCTTGGAAAAAGAAGAAGAAAGATAAATCAGTAGAAGTGGGTGGGACACTAGGAGGGAACTTTTCAGAACTATCTAAGAAGACAAGAAGAGTGCATTTCCTTAAGATGCCAAATGAAACTAAGAGGTCAGATAAAAGAACAAGTAGAGAGGGCAGGGAACCATGGGTAATGAAACTCACTAAAATGAGTATGTGAAACAGCACCTGGGTGAAAACCAGCTCAGTGGATTTGGAAGAGATCATTACTTAGAACACTGGCACCTAAAGAAGTTTGAGTATTTAACTACATTGGCACTTGCAGATTAAATATTTTGGAATACATTCTTTTTTCAAAAAAAATTTTAATGCTCATTTATTTTTGAGAGAGACAGAGAGAGAGAGAGAGAGAGAGAGAGAGAGAGAGAGAGCGAGCAAGCCAGGAAGCGGCAGAGAGAGAGAGGGAGACACAGCATCTGAAGCAGGCTCTAGGCTCTGAGCTGTCAACACAGAGGCCGACGCTGGCTCAAGCCCACAAACCGTGAGATCATGACCTGAGCTGAAGTTGGACGCTCAACAGACTGAGCCACTTAGGTGCCCCAAATACTTTGGAATACATTCTTAACCATTATACACTGCCCACCCCACTCCCACCCCCAACCAAAAGAATGAATTGTAAAAACTATCTTTTCTGCTTTCTCTGCTTTAAAACTAAAGAGTGCATTTATGTAGTAATTCTCTATCACTGAAAAGCTATAATAACCAAGCCCTTGTAGAACATGTCTCATTTCTTCAATTTGGCACTTTAGAAGTATTTCCTAGGTTGTATTGATGCCACTGATGATGAAAATAAGTCAAATTATTGAATTTATAAAAAGATACCTTAGACATTTGAACAAAACTGAACCTTTTCAATAAATCTTTAGCTATTTCAATACAGAGCTAGCCTGAACCTGTTTTTGCCACTTATTCTTTCTTCCAAGAGTCACATTTATGTTTGGAGTTTTAAAGACTAAAAGTGAATGGACAGAGGGGCTTCTCTCCTATTTTGTTTTCCAGGCAGATGAGAATTTTGACAGATCTGCAGCAGGGCTAGGCATTTCCCATGGAAGTCTGTAGCAACAGTATGCATGTGACATTTTTGATTGTGTCCCTATTTTACTTAATATAGATTTGGATACCAGAATCTACTTGAACAGGAAATAGGCAGCTGTACTAATATGGACAGTCAGCTCAGTATATGGTTTGTACAGTATGTAGTTTGTGTGAGAAAACTTCATCTTTTAAAGCAAATTCATTATATCCACAGTGTCCTTGTCTAATCCAAGCATGGAAAATAACAACTGACCACTGACTAGAATCCAGCTTTATACATGTCCCCCAAAATATGAATAATGAAGTATCTGCTCTGTGGTGTCTATAATCACAGCACCAACAGCTAATGGCCTCTGCAGTCAAGTATGAACAACTACGTGGAAAGAGATCTTTCTATTCCTTTTACTGTATGTAAGCCAGACTTCATTAGGTATTCTTGGTACCTAGCATATAAATTGAGGCAAGGGAAGCTAGGGCCCCACAACAGTGATTTCTTAATGACACCTTAGAGGCCCAGAAGCATTAGTGCTGACTTTCTAAGGCATCTAATCTTTCCCAGGGAGAGGTTTTCCCTCCTGATATAGTCAGGCTCATTATGACAACATCCAGTTGATACCCTTATCTTTAAAACAACTAAGAATTATTCATAAGTCCTGGCAATAGTTGCAACAGAAGAATTTATAATAGTCATGTGTAAAAAATAAACAGGTACTCCAAAGAAGACTAATTTACCTACAGAATAATGCCAGAAACATTAAACGTGATAGTTTTGCTTTTAAATAAAATGTAGTTAATTTGATTACTATTTTGTTTTTTGCCAGATTTCAATCAATTTTTATGGCAGGATTAAGTTTCGAAGTAGAGTGTTGTTTTTGTTTTTGTTTTTTAAATAATGGAAGCACTTTTCCAACCTTTACCATGGTTAACTAATGGGAGGTTAGTGTTGTACATTATGGATCTACGTTGATCCTCAGACGTATTTACCCAAAATGCGTGCACATTTAGGTCTGGGTTACAATGACTAGGTATGTGTATTGCAGACTCTCATTAATTCATAACAGCTTAGATTGTGATTTTTATTTGGCATCCTACTGTGGAACCCAGTAGAGAATGCCGAAATGCTCAGCTAAACATTTTCAAATCCGTGACTCTCCATCTGGTTATTCAATCACGAGAAAATCCCTGCAAAGAAAATCCTCTTCCTAGAGGTACCCCATTTTCCTGGCTAAGAATCATTCTGGAGAAATGCGAACAGTTTGCCTAGTTGTTCAAAAAGTTTATTTGCAGGAAAAACTAACACTATAAATATCAACAGCACTTAAAGGGAAGTAAAGAAAATTCCCTCATTCTGCATAATGGCAGGCTTGTTAGGAGTGACTACACATAGAAAATGGAACTCTTGCATTAGTTATTTTTGAGCATTCTTTGGAAACTTCAAGTCAAATAAAATAATCTCACATGACTCTATTGACAAATAAGGAATAGCTACATTAATATTGTCATGTTTTATAGGATGTCCAAAGTGATAGTAATTTAGTACCTAACACCATTGTAAGGCCACTACAAAAAATAAATTGAAAAAAAAAAATCTGCTCTAAACAAGAAAGCATATACTGAGGTTCCTGGAAAAGAATAAACTATCTGCATGATGCCTAGGACATAGTAGTCTGTAATGAATATTTGTTAAATGAGTACAGGAATGGTCCACTCACAGTTCATAGGACTTTGGTTTACAACAATAAGGCAGAGAATTAGATTCCCATCTTAAGTAATTTTTAACAGGGCCTTTTATGGATATATTTTACTTGGGTTAATAGTATTTTTTAATGTGTTTTTCATTGCTTTAGTTCATTGGTTATCCCTGACTTGGAGAAGAATGGGAAAAGTAAACACTGCAATTATTTTTTTCTTCTTAAAAAATAAGTCTGTTTCCAATTAGAGAATATTGGATAAAAGAAGATTTCATGTGTATGATAATGAAAAGTTGATAGGAATCGTATGAGTTAGAAGTAACGGACTTGGCTATAATATTAAATAGAATAAGCATCATGTAAATATTGGATGTTGGGAAACAACATCCAATGGTTTTACATTCAAAGTGGTTCTATAATTATTTTATCATTAAGATATGGGAAGAAATTTTTTGAGAAACTCACCTTGATTCACTTAAAAGGAACTATGACAAGAGGTTGTAATATCAAGTCTTTCCTCCTCTCTATGTGCAATCATTCCTCCTTTGAGAGCTACAGTCTATTCTTTCATGCTCTTGAATCTAAGCTGCTCTATAAGTGCTTTAATCCACAGGAAGTGATATCTTTTGACTTCCAAGATTAGGTTGTAAGAAGACTTGTAGCTTCCACCTGGTCTCTTGGAACACTCACTCTGGGGGAAGCCAACCACCACAGAAGAAGTCCAACCACCCTGAGAATGCCATGCTGTGAGGAAACCCAACACAGTCATGTGAAGAGGACTCTTGAGAGAGAAATGTCAACCAGTTATTATGGTCTGGCACCAGACATGTGAGTTAAGAAGTCTTCTGATGGCACTAGCCTCAATTGCATTTTGGTGCACTCCAAGTGAGAATTGCCTTGCTTAGCTATCAATCCCCAGAAAAAGAAGACATGTTAATACGTTGTTGTTTTAAGCCATTAATTCTGGCCAGCTAAAGAACACCAAACAAAATCAGCATTAGTGAGCTTTCAGAATAATATTTAACATTCTTCTATTACTGAATGTTTTAAAAACTAGTGAGACTTCAGAACAAAATAAGGTAAGAACCTAACTAATGTCACTATTCCACAAGTTGTTAAAATTAGAAAACTGAGCTGCATTAAACTCTGAACTTTCATTCAGTCCCCTTATCCAACCAATCCCCGAATTCTTTACAGTCTATCTTAATATCACTCGATTCTATCAGTTCGTCCTCATCCACATTGCCACTGCCTTGTATCAGACTTGAACTTTTTGTTTAAATTACACAACTAGTATTCCTTCCTTCAGACCATCTAAACCCCTTCAAACCCGCACTCTACCATCTACAACCGAACCCCATATCTACCCTGTACACCACTACCATAACAACATTTTCACACCAAATTCAAGCTTCTCATCTTTCTCCCTAAATCCTTCAATGGCTCTCCCTAACTGTTACAACGAAATTTAACCTCCTCAATCTAATACACGAGGGCCTTCATGATCTAGCAACCTCTTACCTCTCAAGCCTCATCCCCCACCATATTCCTCCTCATGTGTCCATCGACACACACCAAACCTCTTGTAGCTCTCTGAGGGAGTAAGGTACCTCAGTACTGGCTTTCCCAAATGCTCTGTGTTCTGCTTATGACACCATACTTCTGCTTTTTCACCTACTTAACTCCTATTCATTTTTCAAAATTAGGCTAAAAAAAATCACCTCTTCTAGCAAAATTTCCCCTAACCAGTCCATCTAATTTTGACACCTCTTCTCTGGGCTCCAATGTCCTCATTTGCTTTTCTACTGGTTAGTTCAGTACACCTTGAATTAATTTCCTGCTTCTCCTATTTGCCTGACAAACATTAGGCCCTCAATAAATATTCCTTGAAAGAATAAATGGATTATTGAAAGCCATGATATTTTCATTTATGTAATGAAAAAATCCTAAATACCACTTCCAACTGTAAGTAGGAAATTGTTTTTCTGAGGAGGAACATGCAACTCAAATTAGAGGCAAATGAGACCACTTCTCAGAAGTGGTCACCTTAGAGAGGATGAGATAGCTTGTCAGACAGAGTGGAGAGCAGGGATGTCCCAGCAGAAGGAAAAGCCTTTGCAAAGGTGTAGAGGTGAGAGAGAAAACGAGAGTTCAGGAAACATAAACAGATCAGAATGACAAATGCTTCATATTCTGAAGAGCAAAATGTGAGGTTGGTATGATGGGCAGAAGCCAGAAGATGGGAGGCTCTGGGAAGGACATACTTTATCGTGTAGACAATGGAGAACCATTAAAAGATTTTAAGCAAAAGAGAAACATTTGGGGTTACATGTTAGGAAGCAAAAGTATGGAAAATTGATTAAAGGAGGGATAGAAAGCAGAGAGGAGCCTGTAGGAGTTTAATTCAGTAATTCAGGTAAATACAAAAGACATGGTATTAGAATTGACAGAATTTGTTAACTGACTGGATATAAGGGATGGGCAACTAAAATGTCTCTAAGAATTTTGCTCTGAGTCCTTTCATCAATGGTAATGCCAAATTAAAATAAAGTGAAATTAATTTCCAAGGATTTCTGAGAATTTAATCATGCATTTTGAGCTAGAGACATTTTGTAATAATACAAGGGGCATGATGTTTTCAAAGAGATGATTCTGACACTGGTGTCCATTTGCCATAAAATAATCATGAAATTTGATTTTGGGGGGTTATGCTGATAATTCTCTCTTTAAACTTTCCGCACTTCAGTCTTGCAAATTCTTCCATGCAAATAAGAAAAAACATGTGCCTCCTAGATAATTCAATGAAGCAATTTAAAAGTAAATTTGTCTGTGTGGCAATTTGTGACTCCTAAAGGTTCAGTGAAATACGATCTTCATTTCCTCCTCTATTAAAAAAAATTTTTTTAAGCAGAAGGTTTAAATGATTTCAAATGGCTCTTTCAGCTCTAAAGATCAATAACTCCATAAGTCAGAACACTTGGTTGGAGCTGCATTCAACGCAGATCAATGGTTGATCCTCAACAAGAACCAAGGGATTTATGGTGGAGGTAGGTTGTCCTATTTAAGCACTTCCTGCTGAGTGAAGTAGTACTTCCTTTTATTCGTCTTAATAGTCTTCTGTTCTTTATTGGGCTACTTTTTAATGAGGTGTTTTCATTTGTTTAACAAATATTTATTGAGTGCCTACTATGTGCCAGGCACCACATTAGGTGCTAGAGAAAAAATAAATAAAATGAGACATGCTCCCTTGCTCCCTTCTGTTGCACCTTTTTTAAACTGTAAACCATATTCAAGCCAAAATACACCATCTTATAAAGTAATATTTATCATGTACATGATCCTTCTCTAGGAACCATGCCAGGCTACCCCATTAAACTTGATGGGCCTGAGAATAGTAAAACTATACTCTGTATAATGTATTTATAGTATATAGCAAGGCAACAAGGTCCCCTGAGAAGGGAAGGCAGGAAAACTGAAAAATCATCATGAGTGCACTTGGAACTCATAGAACATTCACAAGCTCCCTGACTACTTTGTGACTCCATTTCTTTACCTATAAAATGGAGATAATAAGGCTTACTTCTAATATTCCTCACAGGATATTATAAGGATTAAATAAGTAAAAGCACATTAAATACTTTGAGCTTTTAAAAAAAAGCATTAAATAAATATTAGGTATTGTTGTTTGGTAGCATTAAATAAAAGCACTTTAAAGTGAAAGCCTACTGTAGCTATTCTAATGGAAGTTTAAATCCCAAGATGAAAACAGCATGAGTTGAATAATGAACATCAGGATACACCCCTAATTAGATCTAATTAGAAACTAAAATTAAAACTGGAATTAGCTGCATGACTGAAAAATGGTTTCTCACACAGGGCAGAACTTACAAGATGTCTAGTTTGTGTCTATAAAGTCAGGAAGGAGACCATGAGCCCCATCTGGTTTGAGCGCTCTTGGATTCTAAAAATGAGTCTTCATCTGATTCGCAGCTTTCAGAGAGAAACTCCTAATTGGTGGGAGTCATGCCCTCATTGAAGGTTATACCACCAACTCTCCAGTGCCAAAGCAAAGACATTTCCACACCAGGACATTTGATGCATGTCTTCTTCAACAGCAGAACCACTGGTCAATCTTGAGAGGGTCAACTATAATGAAATCCCTCTGTCTCTTCTCAAAACTTTGCGTGGTTTTGTTCAAATGTTCTGTTATAAAATACCCAGGCCTTTGAAGAAGATAATTTCTCACGTGATGTTCTTGCTAAGATACTCAAGGTTAAAGCAGATAGGGAGCGATAGGGAGACAGAGAATCCCAAGCAGGCTCCACACTGTCAGTGCAGAGCAGAGCTTTACGCAGGGCTGGACCTCACGAACCATGAGATCATGAGCTAAGCCAAAAATCAAGAGTCCGATGCTCAACTGACTGAGCCACCCAGGTGTCCCTGAGAAGCTAAACTATTAAAACCTCCACCTGCCACCATATTAGAACTATCTCTAAGCTCAGCAAGAGGAATCAGGAAACTGTTCAGTCCATTCCTTTGAGTCCTAGGTGGAAATCTTCCTGATTAGGGAACAGATAGCAATATCACAGTACAGCTTTCTCTTTCTGCACCAGCACTATAGATAAGAAGACAAAGGAGAGCAGAGTGGGGTTTCCTTTTTCTTTTCACCTTACTCCCAACAATTCTTTTGGTTACCGAAAGAGGGAATGAGTGGTAAGGATGGGTGAGGAGATTTTTGGATTCTAATAATCCAGCACCAGAAGATTCTCTGATGCTAAGTGTGGCTGAAAGTTGAAAGCACACCTTCAGGATATGCTTTTAACTACAAGCCACCATTCAGAGAGAGCGGATAAAGGAGAAAGATTAGTTAGAAAAATACCAAAATTTAACTCGATTTTTAAGTTCCAAAATAATGTTTTTAAAATCTGTATTTGGTTAAACCAAAATTGTTTAAAAAATAGGTTTATTCATTTGACAAGTGGAAATTACATTATTGTTGATCTTTTAGGACTTGGGTAGAGAACTGCTCTCTGACTCTCAGGCAAAGCAAATGCTTTTTACTATCCGATTATAATCCAGCAGACCTCACATACTTCTGTTGAAAGGTAAATAAATCTCTTTAGGCAGGTGAATCTCTCTATAATTAAAGAATCTAAGCAAAAGAAAGCCCACAAATTCTAGTTAGTTACACAACTTTCTGAACAATACATTCCAGAGTCTTAAAATTCTTAGACTCAGATTCTCCTTACACCAAATCTCTATGTATTTTATCTTGGGAGATAAAAAAATTGTAAAGTATGTCATCCCTTGGGAATTAACTCTTCCTTTATATTAAAGCTATAAATCACCAACTACCAACCACTGACTGAAATTAATGATCCTAGTTCCTATGCCATTTCCACTTAACTTCCAATTCTCCAGGACTTACAGGGTGAAAAGAAGGTGGTAGAACTTAATGCTTTTAGTTTAAATATATAGTTAAGTATAGTATAGTTAAATATATAGTTATAGTATAGTTAAAAATATACTTGTTAAAATCCTCAATCTTTCTAATTAGATTTTAGACACACACACACACACACTCACTCACTCACTCCTCAACTGAGATTTTGGAACTTTTTATATGCCTAGTTATCTTTTATTTCCAACACCTTGTTCAAGATATATTTACTAAGATTTGTTAAGCACCTACTATGTTTTCTATGTACTATTTCCATTTTAGTAGCCTTGCTTCTTCACATTTATGACTTGCATTCCACAAGATACTCCCAACAGCCTGCCCAGCACCACACCCTGCAAAAGCAAGCAAGCAACAAGACCTAGCAGCTAAAACCTTGTGGTTCCTCCTCCTTCTCTTGAGGGCTGTCACCAGGGCTCTCAGTAATTCTATCAGCACATTCTAAATGGGGAAGATAATTCAAAAGATTCCAGAATGTTCTCAATCCAGTCTTAATTCCTTATTTTACCACTGCCACCTCCAAATGACTATTCAGATCCTAAACCTATGAACTGGTGTAGATTTTCTAATTGTCCATACAATATCCAGAACACTGTTCTGGTAAGCTTTGTAATGTTTCCCAGGAATCTCCCAACAGGATAATTTTGAATCATAATTAAATTTCTCTATCCCTCATATCTTTCCATTTTAACTTATTCTGGCATGGAGCAAGCTGTGGCCAGGCAGAGGACTGACTCAGAGCTTGACTTGAGAGGTCCCCTGACCCTGATTTTAATATGGAAACTATTTAAAAGGGGTTCTCTTACCTGGACTATGTGAAAGGTGACATTACTGTGCACACTATAATTCTCTTTCTAGGTTAGCTCTGAGAACTAACTTATGTTTTTAGGAGCAAACAGGTTTATATGGGAGCCATTGAATATCTACAATCACCAACATTTTTTAGTGGAATAGATCCACATTATTCCATCATCATTGTTTAACGTCTGATTGGTTAGATGGTTTAACTAAGTTTTCCTCACTGCCAGGAAACAGAATAAAATTTGAAACAGAATAAAACACTGTTTGCAAATCTAGTAAAGAAACCTGGAGGGGGAGTACCCTCACACACTCTCATGATAAACGTTTTTTTATATCTAATTCTGAGATTCTGCCGAAAAAATATGTATGGTTACAGATTTTTCATCTTCTCAATTTGAAATTTCAGAGTGTCTGTAAAATAACACCATTTTGAATTTTTTTTAAAAGACAAATATATTTGGATACTCAAAAACCACCTTAAAGAATCCTAAAAGTTTAAAGAGTAGAAATTCTGCATGGTTTAGATGTCAAGGAAGAAACAATTTGTTTCTAAATAATGGGATAGTCACTCCAGGGTAAGTATTTCACATTTCCTTCAGCTACTGGTTCTGATTTTTTATCTATCAGTACTATCAGTGTTGCAAACCACAGGCCTGCAATCACAGAGGTTGAGAAAACCCCATCAGGGAAAATCAATCCTAGTCAGGCTAAAGAAACATCTGCATTTCTTCCAAGCTGAATCACAAACAGTCCACACCCATCGTGATCCCTCTTCAAATAATTTCTTCATTTACCTGTGTGGCACTTCCTGAAAGTAAGGAATGGGCTTGACTGGATGAGCTATTATCTCATTAGGATTTGTGAAGCACCCAAACAGACTGGAATGCTTTTCATGAGCACCCCCCCCCCCACAGCCCCTCTCCATTTCCCGTACCAGGGCCACCTTTTGTACTGTTTGCCTTTTCTCAGTTTCTGTGTTGCTCAAGGCAGATAGATAAGCCCTTTAAATGATTACTACCACTCTGCATTAGCTTTCAAAGCCACTGACAATTTTTCCATGTTTGGTAACTGATTTGTGATAGAAGTGTTGACAACGTAAAGTGATAACTAAACCACAGACCAGAACTTCTCGGAATGAATGGAGATCACCCAACAGTTCTCTGGGAATCTTTTCCTAAGGATTTCACCCACAGATCTGTTCAAAGCATATGTGAATTGTAAGACAAGATCTATTTTCATTGTTCTTTAACCCACAGGAATACCAAGAACAATTATATAGTTATATACATACTGGAGTTTTTTTGATTTCAATATGATGGTTTTAAAATGAATTTTATTTTTCCTCTTTCTCCTTTTAGATTATCCAGAAGAAAATTATATAATTTCCCAATTTGATATCCTAGAAGAATTACAAACTTTGATTTTCATTTAGAATCCGAATATACGCTTATACAGGGCATAACCAGAGCATAACATTGTCTCTTCACCCTGTTGCATGTATATTCATGCTGCTCAAGGTTCACTTATAATAGTGTAACTGAAGGTACAGGATGTAGCCAGAACTCTTCCTATGGTACAACAAGGAAAGATAAATATTACATTTCAGATCAAGAGTCAAAGGAAAAAAAAAATAATAAAGCAGGAGAGTTTGCTAAATATTTACTTCTGTTCAACGCACTGCTAAGTTTTCTTTTGCTGATTGATTGAATGCCTGTCACTGAACAAAACCCTAGTCACATTGTAGAAACTTCTGTCTATCTAAACTGGAATGATGCTAGAGACACATTGTCCCACATTGTCCCACATTGTCTTGGGCTCCTAGAAAGAATATGGCCAATGAGGAGCCCTCAGAAGTGTTGTGCTCACTTACATTAATCCAGAGTGGACAGGTGTTTACTGACTGACCTTTTCCTTCCAAAGGATACCAGGCTAAGTTAAGAATGCCTACACAAAGCAAAAGGAAAAACAAAAATACATTTGCTTAACAACACTAAACAACCAATGACTGGAACAGATTTGTTGGGGTAGCAGAATGGAGAGTGATAAGGGTTTCCTTTGGAGGTAGGTTGCCCACTGTCAATTGTGATGCATAAATTTTAAAGGACAGCACTCAATCATTTGACTCTTTCTACATCTACTAAGTATGTGGCATCGTTCAAGATGAAGGAAATACAGTGGTGGAGAGTAGGACCATGAAAGAAAACCATGTCAACATAATTTTGGATTGTGAAGGGAACTAACAAAAATGATAGGATAGAATAACAGGGCAGAGAGAGGACAGGCTATTATACATAAGATACTCTATAAAATGAAGAAAGAACTAGCCATGCAAGGAGCCAACAAAGCAATGCAGGCAGAGAGCATGGCAAATGCAAAGGCCATAAGGTAAGAAAGAATAGAAAATGTTCAAAAACTAAACTCATGGCGCAGAGGAAAAGTTTTTCTGTTGTTGTTTTTTGATGATTGAATTTCTAATGGATAGCTGAGAAATAAAGAAACGAAAGTATATAACAAAAAATTACAGGTTAACTAAATATGTCTGATTTTAAAAGCCATCTATTATTTCAGAAATTTTCTGGAAAGAACACTTTATTATTATCATTTATTATTATTTTGGGACTAAATATAATGTTTTGCTTCTTTTTCTTTTGAGTGCTCAGGAAAATAGTATGATGAGGTTTACATTAATATTCCTGATTTAGATTACTTTCTCAAACATACCCACTGAAAACATGTTGTTAGCTACATACAACTACATCCCACTATTGCACCTTTTTTTTTTTTAATCTTTCTGAGAGAAGCCTTCTCCCAATAACACCTAGACTTTGACTTAACTTGGCCAACAAATTAAGTCCCTATGGCCCAGGGTGGATGGTGCCCAGGTCTTTGACCAAGTCTACTGATCAAGGACTCTGAGGTGGGTTTACTTGATGCCAGATGCTCTTCACAAGGGAAAGACCACCTTGTTTGTGTGTTAGGACGAAGTACTGTTAGAGACTATCAAGCTCTGGACAGTGTTAGAGGAACAGCAGGGTTAGGATCCTTGGCACCTCTGTGTTACTCTCTTCTCGGTCAGCATTCCACTAAGCCTTTGTCTATCTATGGGATCAAATAGGCTTTCTTCTGCCTGATTGATTTTTTTCTCAATACATAATAACAAACGATTGCCAAACAATCAATGGGATGACTGCACAGGCAATTCAATTTGATCACCAAGATCACATCTGATTATTTTACTCATTTTAATGACCAAACAGGATCAACCATGAAGAAATTTGGGTTCCTTAGTGATCAGTTGATCTCATAACCTAAACAAAATCCTGACGAACAATGGTCAAGTTGGGATGTGTGTATTAGGTATCACTCATATGATGAATAAAATACAAATTTATAAAAGACACATCAGAAATCTATTTTTCTGATTGCATCGTTGAAATAGAACAACCTGTAATATATTCAGATTTAACTTTCTCATGCTTTAGATAACAGTTATTCACTATTTTCAGCTCATGCTTCTAAAAAGTTTTATGTAAACCAAAATTTTGGAAATCTAATCATATTTAGATACATTAACAGGATTTACTACTTAGATGATGAATCTGTAATCAATGGAGTACTCTCAAACACATCTCTGGTGTACAGCTGGAATTTCATACAACAGATTTTGCTTACAAGGGAGGTTCTGTTGCAAAATTCTGTGTTTCCCAGATAATTTGTAACAATTTTTAGTAAACCTAAATTTGTGGTCAGACTCATTTATGGAAAAACACAAGAAAGCACTGTTTCTCTATTTAAAAGAAGAGGGGGGGACATCTTGTTTTTTCCCTAATCCAAGAAGTTGGAACCAGAGGGAGAAAATGTAAATAGTTCTTTATCATGCGTAGTTCCTTCAGTGAGGAATTTGTCCTCAATATGATTGAAAAGAATATATTCATGAGCACTGCTTGTTAGGACAGCGCTTTTGTTAAAAGGTTCTGTCAAGTAAACATGACTTATGTCCCTCTTTCTCATACCCATAACTTTCTTGTTGTCCACCTAAAGTTTTCTGACACAGCACCTCCAGGTTACCTGGAGCTCGCTCAAGTCTCCCAAATCCCTGTCCCTCTCCTTTCTCACACCTTCTTCCACCAATGTGCCTCTTACTGTCCCTGATGTGAAGAAAAAGCTTTTTTTTTTTTAAAGTGTATTTTGTATTTAAAAAGATCAATGAATTCTTTAAGGGGAAAGCATTCAATGTTTATACACATGTGTAAGTAAGTTGTACATACGCAGTTCTATTTAAGTTTTATTAATCTCACAAAAGGGAAAAAAAAGAATTCAAAAGACACGGGAAACACTGAACAACAGGCATCATTAGCAACACTTAGGGAGCAAAATCTTAAATGAATGAGTAGAAAACATGGGCAATTTTAGTCACTAACATGAACTGTAAGAAAGAAGGAAGTCTGATTATTTTGCATTTCTTTTTTACATGCGGGGTCCTTTTTCACTTAAGACTTTCCTAAAAGAGATCTGTGCCATCATTAGCTCTTTGCCGTGTGCTGAAGTTGACTTTAAAAATCACCCCAGCAATGTACACATCTACTTTCCCACATAGTTTTATAGAAAGAAAATTTAACACGAAATTTTAAAATATGTACTCTAAAATGTTTATTGCAAAAGTTTCATAATTATGCTTAAATTCGATCAACTTCAAACACTATCAGCAGTACCTTTGAATGAAAACATTAAAATGTTATTTTCCCACACAGCTAAGCTAGTTTGGAGTTGAAAAAGAACAAAAATATATTTGAAACCACTGGCATTTTTTTCATTTGGTTTCTTCCTAATTTAAAGGAATGAACTATGTTGATTTCAAAATTTTAGTAAAATTTTCCCTCAGACTGAGAAAGGAAATTTATTAATCTGAGTGTAGGTGAGGATTTTTCAAAACGGTTGAGTTATAAACCAAAACTCCTAAAAATAGGAGTTTATGGTGGAAACGACAGCATTTTAACTATAAAGGCATGAGTGGTGTCCTTTTACGGACGCCTACATCAAACACAGAAAAAAGTGATATGTTGCCAGGACACTGAGTGCACTTTTCTTTAATTGCCATATATAGTTAATAGCCTGATCTTTCTTTTAAGAAAATAAATTTCAAAGTTGCAAGCAACTCAATTACATAATATCTTCCCATGCAACATATCAAAAACAATGAATTTAATCATTCTGTGGTCTGGGTTGAATTCAACACTGAAATCTTTTTGTTGAACTTCACAGCAACAAAGAATTTCAAACTTACAGATGACCATCTTTGAAGTTGGATAGAAGCCTGACCATACTATGACTGTCTGATACTGAAAATGGACAAAGTACAGAATACAGTATCCCAACCAGGATTTGGGCTGATCTGAGAAACTTGAGAAAAGTACTGTGAAGGAATTACAGATATAGAATGACTGGATAGGTCATTTGATCTCGCTTCTGAGACTGAACTTAAAAACCTCTGTTTCAGATTAAACAGCACTTCATGGCTTTCCTTTTTCTTTTTTTCTTAACACAAAATTACTTCTACAGATTAAAAGAGTGGAAATAATAGAATTATGCAGTATGTATTATACTACATAGGCCCATAAAATTTACTGAAATTTGAATAATCCCTGCTTTGCTCAAAGTAGGGACACTCAGTAGCATCAAATCAAATTCTGGGAGCACACAGCGGCCTTTTCTATCGTGTGTGTGAACGGTAAGAACAGTGATCCTATCCTATAAAACATCATAAAACAGAGAGAAAAAAATCATCTCACATTTCTAGAAATCAAGCTAGCTCATTAGCCTAAATATACAGTTTAGGCAGTCAACATTTTATGGCTTTCATCATTTTCAAACACTATGCTGCCCAAAACTGTACGAGAATATTCTGACTACATTTTAAAAAGTAGGAATGACAGCAATAACAGTACTGACTGTAGCTTTAACTTATATTATTAAGATAAGGATATCAAATAAATTTGAAATTCATAGAATTTTGGTATAAATCTTGAATCATATGTTCCCACCATTTAAATCAATACTTTTCATCACATCAATATGGATTTTGATGGTATTTTCTAGGTAGAAGACCTGTGGTGTATATTTAGCCACGGCATGGAATATTTTTACTATGTTTTCTCATAGCTTAGGATATATGAAATTAAATATAGCTATGTTTTTGTTCACAAAATCATTTACATGTTATTCCTCATTAGCATTAAAAATATTAACTGCTAATTATTTTTAAAAATGAAGTTTTATTTTAAGAAGTAAATTTAAAAGTAATGAAAACTGTGAGAGTAGGTAAAAAATGAAGTACTTAAATACATAATTTTAGGGGATTGTTATATACACAGAACGCTACAGCAGGTTAAAGACTGCGCAAATGTGGCGGTATTCATTTTGAGATGTATAATAGTATTTTCAGATAAATTTTAAACATAATCAAATGAACCAAAACAAATGATACATCAAATCACATTTACAAAACTGAACGAGAAATAACCATATCGGTTGAAAAACGAATTGGTGAATAACAAAACTGGTAAACATCTAAACTTTTGTTCTTATTCTTTAGAAATATGCCAACGCACTTTACATTTATTTATATTACACGGTTGTCTAATTTTTAGTTGTTTTGACTGTTATTCAGTCTTTCAGAGTTAACACTGGGCTTCTAAGCAAAAATCTGGACTAACTATTAAAGATCTTGCTTTCATAACGACTTAAATTCATTGTAACTTGAGTCGTTTTTGAGACGGAAATTCTTAGCAATAGAAAGCCAGTCGAATGAGAATATTTTTGGTCAAATTTAGTCAAAATTACCAAACCAAACCAACAAACACAACTACACCAAACATGCAAAGTCCATGTTGCTGAGGCTGGAGAACTAGCTGAAATAACCATCTCCAGAAATGAGCAAACGCAGGGGGAAGAGCTGTGCTGGCACCTAGTGGAGAAGGTGGTAGGAGAGTGGTGTACCTTGGGTCTCCGAGACACGTTGGGGGGAAAAAGCATTTTAATTATTCTAATCTATGCTTTCCATCACAAGCATCTGAAAACAAGATAAATGAAAAGTATCTGGGGTAATTCATCCTAAGTCTGCAGCCAAATGCTCTGATTGTAATTTTCTGCCAGGACAGAAAGAAAGTCTGGAGAGGGAGGGGTGGTGGAGAGGAGCAAGGCCAGCCGTGGTGAAAAATACGATATAGTAAAACCAAAGATTGTGTAGTTTTCTTTTCCCTTGATATGTTCTGCCCAACCTGGTCACACTCGCCTATTCTCCGTCAAGCAAAGAATCTTTGTGAAAGCAAGTGACAGGCTATTTGTTAAGTTCTGTCTGTATTTGGGATAAAAGTCACCAAAAACTATCACACGTACTTCTTAACATTGAATTTGGAATTTTCAAATGTCAGTCTTATGTGCAGAGTTATGGTGGTTTGTTCTGCATAACATTTTTTAGTAGAAGGGCAAATTTAAATTTGAGCCTTGCCTCCCTTATCTTTTGGGACTGGGGAAAGGTGTGGCTCTGGTGGACAGCTTCTACCCTAGAAGGAATGAGTCCCCGATTGGAAGTGATCAAGCAAAGGCAGAATTACTACTACTTTCCAAAGAGAGTCATTCATCAGTTCGGTCTCCAAGTGACCTCTAAGGTCTCTCCCAGCTGTGCGAGTCTATGATTTCTTAAATAAAAGCTTTTCTTTTAATATTCTACATTGATAAATGTATTTTAGTTCATGGTCTCTATAAGTGTCACAAAGACTACATCTATGCCTTTATTTCTTGGTATTCCTGGAATGGTTAGTAATTTTTTTTGTGATGGAGACACCGAAGGGTCAAATCATACCAAGGTCAAATCAAAACTTATCTTGTGATAAATTAGGAGTCAGGTCGCCCATAACTAAATACTGAAATGGGTTACTAAAATGCAAGTACTGCATTATTTACTCTAGGTCTGCTTTTCTTAATCAAGCAGCTGCATTGTTTCAGATAGCTGGTTTAATATTTAACTAATACCTGATGAGAGAGGTTCAAATATACATTAATAACCTTTTTCCCATCTTTAATCAGGGAGCATAATCTGTTTTCATCCTATTGTATTAATTTGATGTCTCATACCTAATCATGTGCCTAAGACTGATCCTCTATACTTTACTGATGCGCTCCTTTAAAAACAGACATTTTAGCTAATATAATTTGGTTTGTTTCATATCATATTTTAGACATCGAGAAACTTAATGCTGAGTACATGAATGAACCATTCCAAAGGATCACCCCATTAGAGGGCGGTTTCTGTCCTCTAGGTCCCTGTTGTGCTGCGATATAGGAATGAGGTCAAATGTTCCTTGTAACTTTGGCTTTCATGAAGCTGTGGAGAACTGCCAGATAACCCAGCAGTACGGTTCCCTTTGGTTCCATGCAGCTCCACAATACCTAACCTGAGAGCACTGCCAAATCAAGTCAGAACCGTTTCTCAAGATGTAGAAACAAGAACAGGACTTGTATCCTACACTTCCTGATTCTGTTTGCTGTTTAGCAAGCATCTTTTGTTTAAAAAGCTGGCTAGAAGGGGCGCCTGGGTGGCTCAGTGGGTTAAGCGTCCGACTTCAGCACAGGTCATGATCTCGAGGTCCGTGGGTTCCAGCCCCGTGTCAGGCTCTGTGCTGACAGCTCAGAGCCTGGAGCCTGCTTCAGATTCTGTATCTTCCTCTCTCTCTGCCCCTCCCCCGCTCACACTCTGTCTCTGTCTCTCAAAAATGAATACACATTAAAAAAATTTTTTTTAAACTGTTTAGAAACCTTTTGGTAATAAGCTTGAATAATTGATAGAGAAAATATACAGTAACAGACTTTTATATTAAATATGAAATCATCACTACTAAATTGATAAGAGAAGCAATAAAAGGGGGAAAAAGAAACTGATGGATCCTAGTTCACTGGCTTCCTTCAAAGGTCACCCAATTCACTCTGAAACCCCAAATTCACATAAATACAACCTCTGCCCTAATCCCACTCCAATTGCATCACACAGCCACAGTGTCCACCTCGACTTTCTTAGGCAACCCTGCTGAAAAGTGACCAGAGGGTTAGGGTTCTGTCCCCGGCTGGCAAAATCTCAGAATCATGTCCTGAACCCTGTCCTCAAGTAGAACCCTAGCCCAGTGTGCTGTGGGACAAGGACAAGGATGAACCAGAGCAAGAACCCCACATGAGCAGGAGGGGGAAACATGTGGATAAGTAGCAGAAGAAATCCAGAACCACAGTGCACTCAGTTTTGAGTGTTCAGTAGGAAAATGCCTTCAGCTCAAGATGTGGATTCGGGATGAAGGTGTCAAGGAAGGCTTCCCGAAGGAAGTAACTGTGATTTGAGAGATAGTTAGGACTTGAGAAATCATGATGAGAGAAGAGCAAACTGTGTATGAGGACACACGGCAGATGGTGACAGGATCTCCTGTCCAGCCCAAGCTATATGGCCTGAAGAGAAGGTGACAGGATCTCCTGTCCAGCCCAAGCTATACGACCTGAAGAGAAAGAGATCTGTCAGGAGGGTGGGCCTCCAAGTGGCCTGATGGGTCACAGGCATGAACAAGTGACCACCACTGCCCCATATAATACACAAGAAAACCACTGTACATTTGTAGAGTATTTCTGAGCTCACAGAATTTACCTGTGGCCTCACTAGCAATGATAAAATTACACTTTTTCTCTTAGTCCCAGTCCATTCCATCTCCTGTCATATTCCTTTTTTAATTAATTAAGTAAGTAAGTAATCAATTAATTAAAAAAATTTTAGAGACGGAGAGAGAAAGGGAGAGCAAGCAAGCAGAGGAGGGGGCAGAGGGAGAGGGAGAGAGAGACAGAGAGAGAATCAAATCCCAAGCAGGCTCCACGCTCAGCACAGAGCCCAAGGGGGGGCTCAGTCCCATGACTCTGGGATCATGACCTGAGCTGACGTCAAGAGTCGGACGCTCAACCGACTGAGCCACCCAGACACTCCTCCTGTCATTTTTCAAGGGCCATGAGCATTAGTTCAAAAGTCAAAACAACAAAACACAAAACCAAGAGAGAGTGCCCTAAAACTAGGTCCACTGCAAGCGGCTGATTCATCCCACTGCAGCTTTTGTTGTGTGAATCAGTTCTAATTTTCAAACTAAAATATATTATCCTTTATCCTCATTTTTTCCCTTTCATAATGTCCCTGATATAGCTGCTAAGAACATGCAGATTATGTTTGTTTCTCCAGAGTCATTTCTCTAGGATTCTTACCAGTCAACCTTCTCAGGACAACCAAAGCCAAAAATTAAAACCAAACCAAACAAAAAACCTTATCTCTTCTGATCCAGATTACTGTTTTTAGTTCTTCAGACTACCTGTGAGGGTAAGCAGGGGTAATTGCTCATTTTCCTTTTAAAGTGCTCCTATAATGATTTCAAAACTACTGCGTAATGGGGAAAGTTCTTTTCCTTTTGTGAATAAAGTAAGACATTGAACCTGGGAGTATTGCTACAAAAGGAGGTAGATACGTGAATGATACCACGTACCCAAGAGATAGCTCTCACTTTTAGCCTGCTTGAAACAAGTTTCAGTGATATGATCCAGCAAATCCACTTCTGGGCATCTACCCAAAAGAACTGAAAGCAGGGACTACAAGACAGGAAGCAACTCAAGTGTTCGTCGGCAAATGAATAGATAAGCCAAAATGGTATCCACATACAATGAAATACTCTTCAGCCTTAAAAAGGAAGGAGATTATGACATATGCTACAACACAGATGAGTCTTAAGGTCATGATGCTACATGAGACAAGCCACTCACAAAAGGACATATACTGTACAATTCTGCCTTTATAAGGTACCCAGAGTGATCAAATTCATAGACACAGAAAGTAGAATGGTGGTTGCAAAGGCCTGGGAGGAAGGGAAATAGAGAGTGATTGTTTCCTGGGTACAGTATTGCAGTTTTATAAAATGAAAAGAGTTCTGGAGATGGACAGTGGTGATGGTTGTACAATAATGTGAATGTACGTAATGCCACTGAACTTTACAACTAAATATGGGTAAGATGGAAATTTTTATGTTGTGTCGATTTTGTCACAATAAAAATCATACCTAATATTATTCAATAAGGAAAAAGTTGAAAAAAACAAATTTCAACATTCAAAATCTAGAATATGAGTTGAACATATGATTATATGCAAGCTAGCAACATACTCTCTAGGTCTATGATGTATCTATGATGTGAATGATGTTCATGCTTCTGTTAGTACAAGATAAAGGCATCAGATAAGTTAGTGAATACCTCCAGGATGCTGTGAATATAAAAGTAATATTATATTTGGAACAAGAAACAAGCAGAATGGTGTCATCAATTAAAAATAATAATAATGTGTGAAATAAGTCAATAAATGCAAATCTTTATTTTCACACTGTGCTAATATAGTAAAAGGTTCATTATTAAAATACACAGTTAATACACAGCTTTCAATGGTGTCTATGATGTCACAAACTATAGGTGCATTCAAGGATCAAGTCCTCTTGTTTCTAAATAATATCTGTATTTACTAGCCACTAGCCATTATTACTGTAGGAGGAAGAAAGTATGTGTGGTTACTTTAAATGTAATTCATTAAGTTTAATTAAGTGTGCTATAAATAAATTCACATTTTATCAATTATTAATACTAATCAATATATAACCACATAGGTAAATAACAGCAATAATAATCCCAGCAAAAGCTGAGCATTTGAGTTTTTAAGTCTTTTGGTGACATTAACATGTGCCCCTTTAATTTTTTTTTTTTAAGCTCTGCACTGTAAAGGAAGCAATCAACAAAACTAAAATGCAACCAACGGAATGGGAAAAGATATTTGCAAATGACATATTGGATAAAGGGCTAGTATCCAAAATCTATAAAGAACTCACCAAACTCCACACCTGAAAAACAAATAATCCAGTGAAGAAATGGGCAGAAGACATGAATAGACACTTCTCTAAAGAAGAATCCAGATGGCCAACAGTCACATGAAAAGATGCTCAACATCACTCCTAATCAGGGAAATACAAATCAAAACCACACTGAGATACCACCTCACGCCAGTCAGAGTGGCTAAAGTGAACAAATCAGGAGACTGTAGATGCTGGCGAGGATGTGGAGAAACAGGAACCCTCTTGCACTGTTGGTGGGAATGCAAACTGGTGCAGCTGCTCTGGAAAACAGTGTGGAGGTTCCTCAGAAAATTAAAAATAGATCTACCCTATGACCCAGCAATAGCTCTGCTAGGAATTTACCCAAAGGATACAAGAGTGCTGATGCAGAGGGGCACATGTACCCCAATGTTTATAGCAGCACTTTCAACAAGAGCCAAATTATGGAAAGAGCCTAAATGTCCATTAACTGACGAATGGATAAAGAAGATGTGGTTTATATAGACAATGGAATACTAGTTGGCAATGAGAAAGAATGAAATCTGGCCATTTGTAGCAACGTGGATGGAACTGGAAAGTATTATGCTAAATGAAATAAGTCAAGCAGAGAAAGACAGATAACATATGTTTTCACTCATATGTGGATCCTGAGAAACTCAACAGAAGACCAGGGGGAGGGGAAGGGGGAAAAAAATTACAGAGAGGGAAGGAGGCAAATCATAAGAGACTCTTAAATACTGAGAACAAACTGAGGGTTGATGGGGGTTGGGGGAGAGGGGAAAGTGGGTGATGGGCATTGAGGAGGGCACCTGTTGGGATGAGCACTGGATGTTGTATGGAAACCAATTTGACAATAAATTACATATTAAATAAATAAATAAATAAATAAATAAATAAATAGCTAAAAAGTATAAATAAATATTATAAATTAAAACAAGAATAATTTTTAAGTATTTATTTTTGAGAGAGAGAGAGAGCGAGCTTGAGCAGGGGAGGGGCAGAGAGAGAGGGAGACACAGAATCTGAAGGAGGCTCCAGGCTCTGGGCTATCAGCACAGAGCCACACTCAGGACTCGAACTCACGAACTGTGAGAGCATGACATGAGCTGAAGTCGGACGCTCAACGGACTGAGGCACCCAGGCACCCCAACATGTGCCCCTTTAAACTTCTATTTTACACATGCATCTGCCTGCCTGATATAATCAGCATTATGAAAAAGACCTGTTAAAATCTGAATAGGTGAAATTTTTCTTCCATAAATCATTATTTCACGTGTTGTCACAGTTCTCAAATGTTTAATTAATTAAAATCCAAGTAACAGTTGGTTTTGCTCAACAACTGTCCAGCCCAGCAGCCTAATGAAAGATGGCCACCCCTGTAATCTTAATAATACCTCTAGGCTGTCAGCGTGTCATGGCCTGAGCATGAAATCTAACTTGACAGATAATGGAAATGAGCTATTAACACAAACCAACCTGTGCTCAGACCATGTTTTAATATTTTATATGTGTTTATTTGGCACAATATTGCAACTTTTTTCAGTCTGTCTTGTTAAAACCCCATTCTAAAAACTATTTCTCTTTTGTTACACACACACACACACACACACACACACATTTTTTTAATGCTGACAACTTAATTATTCCATACCTTCCAACCCTCTTCACACCATCCCACATGCTCCATAAAAGTTTCTAAAAGTTACTTAGTACTTTAGTCTTAGACTGTTTCAACTCTCACCTTTTGAAACAGCCCAGAAGTGATAATGAAATGCATAAAGGAATGAGAAAGAGAATCCAATTACATCTACCTGCACAGCTCAGCTGCACACCAAGTAACAATAAACAGGCATTCTTAAGTCACAGCATTTCACTGGAAATGGGGCAGAACTTGTGTATTTTAACAACTTTTTACAACTAGTAACCACTACAGCATTTATTTTACTTTCTCAGAGAAAACTAGAGAAGGTTCATAATTTAAACTAAAGGGTCTTTCAGCCTTGAAGACAAAAAGCACTTCTGCTTAGCACCTGAGTAATAATGTGGGATGTGTACAGGTGAATTAAGAAGACTGGATTCAAAGATAGTTTGTCTTTGGCCAGTCTGAAACGTATGACTCCTTTCCAGCCCTGCAATCATTTATTATCCAGCAAAGAAAGGCTAGGTTTTTGCTCCACAAACACAGTGGTGGTCCTCAGCTTACGATGATTTACCATGTCTGCTCTGAAATGCATGACACAGACTGTTCCAGAACGGTCTCTCTCATATACAGACGCACACACATCTGATGGTATTTTAGGTCTGATTTACTTTTGTGCCACTAAATCCAGAGTTTTGGTCACCTGCACATATTTTCCCTCTCAAATGTGACACCGAAAACACATTTTAGGGGGTACTTCATTTTAAATGAAATATATCTGAACATATATTAGCAAAAGCATCTCAGGTTTTATTGAGTTAGTAACCCGATATTCATTTTTCCTGTTAGAAGGGACTGTTTTTAAAACTTAGGGGAGTATTGCACCCAAAACACATTTCAGGCATTACTCTTTTTTAAATAATATGTAGTGGAAATAAATAGTGAAAGCTACTCAGGGAATGTTGGGTTAGTAACTAGATATTTAGTTTTCCTCTAAGAAGGGACCATCATTACTAAAAAGTATGAATATTTTACAAGAGCACAGAAAAATATATAGTATTAATAAGAAAGAGCTCTAAACCTGCTGGAAGTTTGGACACATTGGTCTAGAAATCCCAGTTCTGAGGTGTGCAAATATGACCTCAAATCTGTATCATGCACATATTCAATTATGTACACAGTCATAAGTACTGCCTCATGTATATCGTATCTAGGTGTGCAGAATACATATATAATGTCAAAGGCTCCAATTTTTAATATTTGCTATCCTAATTGGATGCTACAAGTCAAAAAACAATAAATTTTTAAAGTTATCTGGTGTATAGATTTATATACTTTCCTTAGATACACACGGTAGTGTGAGTTCAGATGCTAAATTAAAATACAAGTGTCATTCTTAGCAAGGATAAGTTACAAAGCCATCACAGGTAGTTTGGCATAACTGCTAAATCTGCACTCAAAGAAAACTGTTCTGAAGCAATAAGACAAAAAGAGGTAGGAAAAAACTAATAAAAAATCATAAAAACCTGCTTGAAACTAATAGGAGGAACGAGACATCTAGCAGAGCATAATTTAATAACCAACACTGAAAGGCAAAGTAAAGTTACTCCAAGGCATGTAACAGCGATGAAAAGTTTACTCTTCTTTTCTTTTTTTTAAAATTTCTTTATTTATTTTGAGAGAGAGGGCGAGAGAGAATCCCAAGCAGGCTCCGCACTTCGTGCTGAGCGCAACTCAGGGCTTGATTTCACAACTGGGAGATCATGAACTGTGAGATCATGACCTGAACCAAAAACAAGAGTTGGATGCTTAACTGGCTGAGCCACCCAGTACCTCAAAAGTTTGCTATTCTAATGCTGTAGGTCCAAAGCTATGCAGCCAGATATGGCCACCACTAGCCAGATATAGCAACTGAGCTCTTGAAATATAGCTAGTCTGAACTGAGACATGCTGTGGGTATAAAATAAAAACCAATATAAAAAACTTGGTATTAAAACAGAATATAAATATCGTATTAGTATTTTTAATTGATATGTTGATAAGTTAATATTTTGAATTAATTACATTAAATATAAAGCATTGTAATCAATTTCATTTTTTCCTTTCTATTTTTTTAATATGGCTACTTGAAATTCTGACCTTACATATGTGGTTTGCATTATATATGTATATACAACACTTGATCTAAAGGATAAAATCTCAGAATGTGAAAACTGGTTCAGAACTGACAAATCGTCTCATCCAAACCCCCACATTTTACCCACAAGGAAGCTGAGGCTCAGATACATAAAGCAATGAATTCTGGTTAAGCCCATAATTAGCCATAGATTCTATCAGAGGCCAGTGTCCATCAATCCAACTTTCTTTCCATAAGAATATCAGGTCAGGAAAGAGAGACAGGAACTTGTCTCAGTCACTGCAATCAAACATACTCTACTTTCAGTTTCAAAACCCTTTTGTTATCTTTTGAGATTTCATATAAGAAACTTTAACCTTGACCTACAATCATCTATGCAATTGTCTTCACTCTCTTGATTCTGGTGGTGGACACTTACCCCATGACATGCCTTTTAGGTACTGTTAAAATTATATGTGTATATTTCAAGGAAGATTTTTTAATTTGCATCATGCAATAAGTGAATTAGAAAGAAAAGTGAACAATTTTGTATACCAAACCAATTTAAAACAAGTTTTAAACTTGTCTTTAAAGAACAATAAAAGTTAAGTCATCTTTCACATGAGCTCCAGTATTTTCTCAGTAATTTGTCACCCCTTTTCCTTTCCCCTCTACCATCCCTCATTTCCATGATCTATAGGATCAACTTTTTTCCTTAACAAAACAAGTTTTACTTTTTATTCTTATTGCCATGACACCAAGTTTAAATTTATACATTAATGCTCATTTCTAGATTCCTGTGTTCTGAGAGTCTGAGCTGAGTTGAGATGCTAAATGGAAAACAGAATAAACTAGAGATTTACTCCACCAACCTCAACAACACTACCCTCTGACATGGGTTGAAGTATTTTCCAAAGTGGGCAAACAGACAGCAATAGATTTCTTTTTTTTTTTTTAATGTTTATTTATTTATTTTGAGTGAGAGAGAAAGAGAGAGAGTACACACACACACACATGCATTGGGGAGGGACAGAGACAGAGGGAGAGGGAGAATCTCAAGCAGGTTCCACACTGTCAGCACAGAGCCCAACATGGGGCTTGGTCCCCAGAACCATGGGATTGTGACCCGGGCCAAAATCAAGAGCCAGACACTCAATTGACTGAGCCGCCCAGGTGCCCTGAGAGCAGTAGGTTTCTTAAAAACAAACAAAAAAAAAACAAACCAAAAAAAAAAAAAAAAAACTGAGGCAAGGTTTTACATCCAATATGGGGGAGAAATTTTTGGGTTAAATACGGTTAAACACTTTTCTGTAGTACATCTCAGAAACTTTAATATGCTAATGGATAACCTCACTTTCCAAGAAATAGATGTAGTATGGAGAATTCTCCAAACCTATTTAAACCATATAAATCCTGTTCTTACAGAGCATTTTGAGACACCAGTATCCCATAGAACACATTTAGGGAAACTAAATTTGATGCAAGATACCTTATAAAATCATGTATCACCATTCACCTTTGTGTTATTACTGAATAACACCATTTATTATTCAGTCGTTCACCCAATAAAATTTATTAGCTTATTATAGACTGAACTGTGTCCCCCAAAATTCACGTGTTAAAGACATAACCCCCAATGTGACTCTATTTGGAGATAGGGCCTGTAAGGAGGTAGTTAAGGTTTTCTGTCATAGTTTTCTGTCTCTCCAAAGGTCATGTGAGGTCACAGTGAGAAGACAGCTGTCTATAAACAGGGAAGAGAGGTGTCACCAAAAACCAACTGTGGACTTGATCTTGGACTTCTGGCCTCTAGAACTGTAGAAAATACATTTCTGTTGTTTAATCCACCAAGTCTATGGTATTTTGTTACTGTCACCCTAGTGGACTAACGCACAGATCCTGTTATGTTTTGGGGGATGCAAATAGTGAACAAATAGACACTGCCCCTGGCCAACAGGGAGTTTGCATTCTAATTCAAGGGCAATGTAGGAAACACTGAGTAACTTTCTGCTGTTAGACTAATCAATTACTCTACTTAAGGTCAGAAACAATGTACCTCACAACCGAAACTCCAATTCACATTCTCATTGCAGGGGATAATAAAATTTATTTGTTTTGTAAATTTTTACCTGAAGAAATAGGCCAATGGACCCCTTGCCTCTCTCTCATTTTCTGGAAAAACCTGGAATTCCACGAATCAAAGCCTGACTCCCTTTACTGCTGCCATACAGGATGCAAAGATATTCCAACCAGGCAGCAAGGAATGAACATTCCACGCTCCCCACCACAACAGCTCTCTAGGAGCCCAAACACAAGGTTCCATAACCTAAACTTAAGATTTCCTCAACTATGGTTGTTGAAACCACACTGTAAGCATTTTTCTGCCCCTTAAATGTCCAGAAAGGAAAAGGAGGCAATCTGAAGTCAACCCCATCTACCACACCCTACATAGGAAGCCTTCTCTATCTGCCTCAGAGACAATGTTTTGATGACAACGTTGCACACCATGAAATATTCCCTTCTCCTTTCAAATTACACAAAAAGAGCAATAACTTGATTTATCTCTTGCCGTTAGTAAAAAAAGCTAATTGTTACCAAGACAAACAGCCTATTTTTAAGCAATCAATAATTGTGTTCAGAAATCGGTTTAATCAATATAATAAACTTAAAGTAGAGTGAGAACATATAAAAATAACTTAGGGAATTTGGGAACTGCTGATTAGTTATATTTTTTCTACTGCTTTTTCCATGGCACTGTCTCTGAGTCATTGCATCTGTCTGCATCTCAAATGCCAAACTGTTCACTAACATATAGACCTTATCAATTGCTCTAGCTATGTCACTGAAGCAAATAAAAGAAACAGGACTTTCCTTATATCCACAGAGCTTTCCATTAAACAGTCATTTATTTTGTCTAAATATTTGTGTAAGAAAATTTTTTTTGCAAAGAATTGTTTTGCAAAAGTATCAACAAACAATTAAAATGTAGTAATATGAAAAAATTCAATTGCTACTAAGATGATATAGTCTAGATCTGGTTATACCTTCTTGAAAAAAATCACTTACCTTCTGTAAGCCTCACTTTCCTCAAATTCGAAATGAAGGGAAAAGTTTATAAATATCCTAAAAGGCCATGTTTGAATGAAAAATTATTTCTTGAAACTTAAACTAACTGTAAATTACTACCTTTTAAATTCCATTCCCCCTTACAATATTTTGTAATTCTAAATTTTAGGCAAAACATGGTACACTAAGAAAACAGGCTAGTTCTACTTAAAATTTAGCCATTGTAAAACTATCCAGTTCAGCTGTGGGTTTTATTTAAATAGCAAGAAAAAGCAAAACAATGCCAGCTTCGTGCTACTGTTTTCTGTCCAGAAATAGAGACAAGGCCAGTCTCTTGGAAGGAATGAGTCTGAGATTTGTACAAATAAACTATGTGTGCTTGTATAAAAACAGCTAAATATGTTTTTTTTTTAATATTACTGTACATGCTCATATTGTTTTAAAATACTCTGCCTTGTGACTGGATAAGAATGGGCATGTTGGTACCAATCCAGAGTAAAATTATCCCATTCAGGATATATTTATTGCTCTTAATCCCAGTCTGTACTGGACATGCCTAGGACCCAGTGGAAGTGGTGCTGTGGGGCCTAACCTTTCTGTTTGGGCATTTACTACCCGCATACACCAGAGCCCTGAATGTAAGACTTGTAACCAACTGCTTACATCTCCAGAGTTCCATCAAGGGTGTAGATCACAGTGAGGAAAACTCTTGGCTTTTCAAATCAGTGTTAGATGTTAGGAAGCCTCACCAGGTCAATGGTTCTTTATTAATGAGCCAGATGAATTTGGAGTTTTTTATGATTATGATAGGTGCACAAACAAACCACTTATTACAGAAATATATCTCACTGAGGCTGGAATTGGTCGATGCTCGAAAATTTCCTGTCTCTGATATTGAACCAGGGACAATTTTATGGTAAAACATGGTTGAGCACCATTGTGTTGACAAAACGGACGAGTAAAGGAATGTATGCCAAAAAGCCTGTTCAATGATGACACTCTTTGTGACGGTGCTTTCCATTCTTCAAACCTAATTAGATTTTCAGATTGTCTTACCTTTTGGGAAAAAAAGCTGCCCGATTTAGTAGTTTCTAACTGTTGCCAAGATTTGGAAAGCATGTAAAACAAAGGAAAGGCCCACCTCAAATATCGTCCACATGGTTTCCAAACTACCCAATTTCACAGGTGAGTAAATTTTTTTAATCTACAAGATGAACATAGAGTTGCAAACTTTTTATTGTCAAACAAGGAAATTTTTAAAATTACCATCATCTACTCTCACAATTATTTAAAGAAAGAAAGGGAACTTTTAATAGCACAGGCATAGAAAGGACAGAATCTTAAAAATGACAGTTATTTAGACTGACTGGAATTAATTTTATAAAGATGTATTCTCTATTTTTCTCAGTTGACACAAACCAGTGAAGACTCCATTTGGATAGGCATGGGTTTAGGGAACAACATTTGGGAATCATTGATGTACAATGTAAAGTCTGTCGGTAAGCCTACCCTAAGGGCATTTTCTCTCTCCATTCCCCTTAACATTTTTCTCATACTAATTCTATTATAGAAAAAACTCACATTGTATCATATTCATTTATGTGTGTCCAGTAGACAAGAATAAGTCATCTTTTGACTCCTAACATAATAAATTCTGGGAGCCTTTTTATGAACGAGTGAATGGATAAATGGGAGAAGAAATCAGTGAAGGAAGGAAGGAAGGAAGGAAGGAAGGAAGGAAGGAAGGAAGGAAGGAAGGAATAAAACCCAGGCACACCAAACACATTCAGTTCCATGGGTTAGCCTGTTTTTCCCTACCGTGGAGACTGACACTTCCTACAAATGCAGTACATGGCCGAGAGATCAAGTTCAACCTGCCACTGTACATATCTAGCACAATTACATGCGAAAACAGAATCAATTCAGAACGTCTGTTATGGGCTTTTGAGTTATTCAGATCTCATCACCTAAGACTGCATTTTAGAACCCCACAAAATGCTTCACTGATTATATACACTGCAGGCTGGGGAACCTGCATGGTTTCATTTTTGCCCATACTTTAGGTAGTCTTACTGAAGGTACAATGAATGCAGGGTAAACTTGGACCAATAAAAGAACAATAAAAGAAGGGCCACAATGAAATGAACTATTGTCTTCTTCCTTTCAAGTTCTTGTCAGTACAGCTATTAAAGCAGGAAACAGAGTATCAATTTGGCAGGGAGGGAGGTCTATTATTTGATGTTCTTAAAAATTCCTATATTCACATGTCTCTATGACTAACATTTCTGTAGATAAGCTTCTTAAAAGTTGGAATTCTTTATTAATGCTACTACTATATTATCACATGAAAATGTTCACTAAATAAGTGGTGAGATTTTCATCTTAAGTAAGCAGAAGTGACATCAGGGTTAGAAACCATAGACTAATGAAGTTTAGACCTCACAAAATCCTACCATTTTCCAGGTATGTGGAGTTCAAACTGACAATTCTTGGAAATTCTATGCTACAATAGTTAAGGGTAGAACAAAACAAAACAAAACACTGATTCCATAACATCATAACAATTAATTCCAAAAAGATAAGTTCCAAAATACAACACAAATGAATCCCATTTTTATCTAGTCCACAAGTGCATGGCCTTGGGCAAAAAGACTACACCTTCTATAGTTTGGACTCAGTCTCCAAGTTGTTATGTCTCAAGTATGAAGAACAGGATTTTCAAAAAAAAACTTCTCTCAAATAACTATTTACAGAACATTTAGATCTGGTTACTCATCTATCACCAAGCTGTGGCTACCCAGTGTTCTCTAGATCCTTCAGTGGTGTTGTGGAATTTGATTTTTATCATTTTGCTATTCTATCTCTGCCTCTACCTATTTGGTTTTGAAGTGTCAGTTTCCTGTATTATGGTCCATGTCCAAACACTGCCCTTGGTTGTCAGGAGTTGAATGTCAGAAAATATTTGGTTAATTATAATAAGATATACTATAGGCTACTACTAATCAGCAATGTGTTTGACCTTTAAGATGTTTCTTAATCATCTTTTGAATTTCATATAAATACAGCAGGATACTTTTGGGCTACCTTGTGTAAATATCAGGCTGGACTAAATAACAAAGATTGTATTAATATTTCTATTTTGTAACCCGAAGCTCCAATTGTTTATAACATGCATATGGTGTAAACAGCTAATAAAATTGAGTCACAAACATTAAAGCACATATAAAGTCAGAAATATGGAATACAAAGGAAAAGTCAAAATAGAACACAACGGGATATAAAAGTTTGTAAGTGGTTAGCTCCAAACTGAAAATGTGAATATGTGCCTAATGAAAATATTCAATAGATGGCAAAACTAACAGAAAACTTTTAGATAATTTTCTTTGTTTTGTATGGCAAACAAATAACTAAATGTTAGTGTTCTTTACTAGTAGAAACTAATTTTGGTATAAAGATTTTTGGCATAAAATTTTTTCAGCATAAGACCATATAATTTGGGGCACCTGGGTGTCCAACTTCAGCTTAGGTCATGCTCTCTCACGGTTCAAGGGTTCAAGCCCCACGTTGGGCTCCGTGCTAACAGCTCAGAGCCTGGAGCCTGCTTCCGATTCTGTGTCTCCCTCTCTCTCTGCCCCTCTCCTGATCATGTCCTCTCTCTCTCTCTCAAAAATAAATAAATATTAAAAAAAATTAAAAGAAAAAAGACCTCATAATTCAAATACTGTGTTCAGTATTGTTGAGAATAGAAGGTATAAATCTATCATTTTGGAAATTATCACAATAGAGGGATTTATTAAGAAATATTTATTTACCACTTAAGCATTTTAATCATTCATATGGTTAAGAATTAAAAGTTATTAGATATTTAATGCATGTGTAAGTATCTACTCTGTAGCAGATACTGGGAAGAGAGAAAATAAATTGTGCATTGCTTGATTTTCCAACTGCCTACTGAACATCTTTACTTGCAGTAATTTGTTAAATAATATTCCAACTTTATTCAGCATCCATGCTTTGTTAGAAATTAGGGATTCAAAGATGTGTATAAAACGATTCTGTAGAACCAGACTATCATACTGGTGTCCAGAACTGAAATTATCATGCCATCCCTGCTAAACCTGCTCCCATTTTTAACTGACTTTCCCACTCACTCAGTGGAAATGTGAAGGTCGATCTTGCTGCATCATCCCCAATAAAAAATGTCTCAGAACCTCTGATCTGACTTCTGTCTCATGTTTCTACTCACTGGCTCCCTCTTTCTCCATGTTCTTTTACAGGAGTTCTCTCCTCTCTTAGCAAGGCTTCCCAACTGCACCTTTGGTCTCTTTATTCTCCACCCCCTCCTAGAGAGTTCTTCCTTAGCACAGTTCTGATCAAGTGTGTTTCTGCTACAGACTTTAAATTCCTCCCTACTGACTAGGGAAGAAGACCTGAATTCTTCAGCTTGGCCCCTCAAGATCCTTATTGCTCTGGCCCCAACTTAGGTTTCCATCATTTTCCAATTTCTTCACTTCTCCCCCTTGCCCTTCCTCGGTGCCTTCCTTCATTTTCCTTATGCTTGCAATGGCTTCCCTCTACTTCATCCTGTTCCCTGGAGGTACAAGTCCTAGGCATTCTTTAAGATCAGCTTCAAATACTGACACTTCCGGGAAGTTTTTTGAGAGCCCTCCAGCAACAACTAATGATCCTTTCTGCATCTGCACCTCCCAATGCTATCTTTAACTTTCTAAGGATATGGTTCATATTCTACCTTATACTTGTGGCATTTTTGCACCTGTTTTATCTACTCCACTACTTTTTAAGCCATTTGAAAGTTCCTTGTCTGACATATCTTTGTATCTTCCTCAAAACTCGGCAGTGTAGGCATTCAAAAAATACTTATTGAATGTATGAATAAATGAAAGAATGAACAAATGAGTGAACAAAAAGTGACTAAAGATGGACATGGTAAAATTAACTTGTAAGGTGTAACAAGAAAGAATGTACAGCATTGCTCCAGAGGTTATAATAACTAGGTATAATGGCTGACATTGTGAAATAAATAATTTATGCTAACTACCTGGAAAATTTTCCCAAAGGGATTACTTTTGTATTGTGATAATTTCCTACTTAAAGATGAAAGGAAATTATCACTTGGACTGATGCTAAAAGTTTTTCCTATTTTTCATTGTAAATCTGGAAAGGGCACTGTGGGGACAAGCCTATGTTGCCATTCGGATAGCCTGTTTGACTTGTTAGTCTCTTATATTTCTGGATTTTGTGATTTTATCTACAGGCATTCTCAGCAGCATCTCACCATTAATCATGGGAATTTTAAGTGTAGACACAGTAGAGATGACACACCAAGATTAAAGATGTGTGATAAATGTGGTAAAAAAAAAATCCTCTTCTGCTTAATTTTTCACCTTTACCCATCAAAAACTGTACCTCTGGTAATGAATACTTAGGCTTAAGATTCTTTTCTTTTTTTTTTTTTTTAAAGAGTAATCCATCTTGTGGATGATATCTGTGAAACAACTTAAGAACTGTTGCCTGTAAAGGGGTGGGACATAGAAAACAGTTTCCACACCAAAAAAAAAAAAAAAAAAAGTACAGACTGTTCAAATCCCATCTCGTTTCTACCCTTTGGTGCTGGTCAATAAACTTGGTACCAGATATAAACAAAACATTCCATTCAACATTATGTCAACCTTCAGTGGAAAGGTCATCCATCACTGTACCTTAACGTTCTGAGCACCTGTAAAATCTGATGTGCGTTCTTTCAGGCCATTTTTTTTTCAACTTTGTGTCTGTCAGAGATACCCCCCACCATATATATATTATTTATGTTGGGAGTAGCTTTCTAAATGTCACCCAAATGAATTAGTATCATGCTGAGCCTCAGAGTTAAGAGAGTCGCCATGTGCATTTATGTGTTTTCTCTCCCTGAATACTGACACATTTATATCCTTCCCCCATCTGCTCTGGCTTTGGCAGGGATGCATAGTACAAGCAGTTTATTTTACTATGACATGGTGACAAAATAGAACTTTATTTATGTGAAGCTGGTTAAAAATGCCCTGGCCAAAAAATATGACACCGGTTAAAGAAATCTAATAAAACCTCTTGTAGAAATGGTGTAAAGTATAGAGTTTTATTTGGAACTTAATGAGGTCAGTAATGCATACTGTACCTTACTGTGTCTACCAAATAACATCAGGCTAATGTTGCCAAATGCTTTTTTTTTTCCAAAGCAGCCCAATCTCTGTTAATTTAGTCAGCCACTTTTAACTCCCTAGATCTCCCTCACTCCCTCACTCATTCCCGCATTCATTCATTTGCTCTTTTAACAAATAGAATATTTATCACATTTCTACTTCATGTAACTCGAGAGGAATTCCATTAGTTTTTAGATATATGAAAAAAGCATTTTTACCAATACTTCTGAGTTCCTTTAAAGGTCTCATTGGAAGTAATTCACTAATCAAGAGATACCCATAAAAGCTAAATGAAAAGAAAAAAACCTGAAATTGGGTTTTGTGAAATTTTTGTGTTCAATGCCTTATCATCCAACAATTATTTTTTATGACAGAACAGATATCCTCATTTATATATTGTACTATGTGGCTTGGCCATGGTCACAAAAGCAGCATGTGTAAATAATACCAAAAACAAAAGGCCACAATTCTTAAGCACCCTCAAGTTCATATCTCTGATGCACACAACCAACCAGAAATAAGAGTTGTTCACCCAAATTTGTATTGTATTTCAAAAGCACCACAGTGAAAGGCTGAATACATATTTAAATGATGCTGTCTGCTGCTCAAAGTATTTCTGACCCTTGCCTTGGAAATGATCATCAGAGAGCCTCTGTAGGTCACAAATGAAAGTCTATCTCGTTACTTTAAAGACATAGGACACTCTTCCATGGTCATCATTTCCCTCCCCCGCTTTCTTATCTTACCTCCTGTTTCCTTCTCATCCCTGGGACCCCTACTGCTGGCAAAGACCCAGAGACTCAAGGAAGGGGCAAGCTTGAAGAGACCCTAGGAAGCAAGAGGTACCTTCCTTAGCATTCACCAGGATGCCTACAGGAAGTGTTCAAAGCTGATGCCAGAGGAAAAACTGGCTGACCTTGGGCTAGAACCCTGAGTTCCTATCCTGGTTTGCTTACTAACATGCTACATGACCTTAGATAAAGGAATCTACCTCTCTGAGTTTTAATCTCCTGATCTATAACATAAATTGGCTGGGTGTGGGATGGGGTACCACAGGCAATCTATCCATCCTTCCTGCCTCCCACTTCTATGTCCTGACAGTACCCTATCCCCAGAGAAGCACCAATAGAAAGAATCTTCCATCAACCACAACTAAAATGACATAAAATCCCCAAATCTGAGAAGCCAATCACATTGCCTGAACAAAATTTAACTTTGATTAGGATTTCAAATGCAACTGCCAGTATAAATATCACATTAAAACACCAATACCTCTGATGAGAAAAAAATGTGCCTGCCAAATGATTTCTCTTTCAACATATTCATTATGCTTACCTCAACAATTAGCATTAGCATAGGTTTCTGACGAGGTCATGAAAGTAGTTTTATTACACAGAACTTGTTCTTATAATGGTATTCATTTATATTGAAGTTTGTTTATGTTTCATTTATATATATGTACTTATATATTATATATGTGTATACACACACACACACACACACGCACGTGCACACACACATATACACACATATATATTCTGGGTAACTGTAAGCAAAAGTCTATTCTTTCCATTAGAAGTGATAAGATAGAGTGTTGATGAACCTGAACATGGGTTCATCAGGTACCAGGTACCATGTACCTGGGTTACATGGTAGGAGAGAGCAAAGGAAGAATATCTTCAGAGATTACTTTTTTATTTTATTTTATTTTATTTTTTACGTTTTAATATATGAAATTTATTGTCAAATTGGTTTCCATACAACACCCAGTGCTCATCCCAAAAGATGCCCTCTTCAATGCCCATCGCCTACCCTCCCCTCCCTCCCATCCCCCATCAACCCTCAGTTTGTTCTCAGTTTTTAATACAAATTACTTTTTAAAGCGCATTTTCAGGGCACCTGGGTGGCTCAGTCAGTTAAGCATCCAACTTCGGCTCAAGAGAGGTGTCTCAAGACCTGGTGTCTCCCTCTCTCTCTGTCCCTCCCCTGCTCGCATTCTGTCTCTGTCTCTCTCTCAAAAATAAATAATAAAACATTAAAAATTTTTTAAAAATAAAAAAAATAAAGCTCATTTTCTACTCAGCTATTAGGCCTTTATTATACACATAAACAGCTACTGAGGATAATTCAACTAGGCCATTTCCAGATGTGTTTGCCCAGACAGCCAAACTATTAAAACACCTATCGCTGCCTCCATCACCTCATATTGCCTAACTGCCTGGGTGCCATATGGCACAAACAAGTAACCATGCCCAGCTCTCTAAGACAGACAACTACACAGAAACACAACTACAGATTCAACAACAATTTTATATTTTATGTCGTAATCAGTGCACACATTTATTTCACATGAGGGCAGAAAAGCAAGTATGAACAAAATTTCATGATTTCAAAATCACTTAAGAAAGTGTTCTTTTAGGGATCTCAAAGATTGGACTCTCTTGAAGTCTTCCTTCAGGTATATGTTTTATTACGGCACTTTACGCCATGAACACCAAGCCATAGTTCAGAGGCAAGCTTCCTGACATCACAGAGATCTTAAGAGATATCATTGACTGTGCCTTCGGGGAACTAGCCTTGTCATTAGGTATTGAGGCTTTTCCCAGATATGGGAGACTGGCACTTTCTTCCTCTGAAACACTCAGATTCACATGCGCACGTGTGTAGATATATACATACACATGCAACGGAGCCAGAGGAAAGAGGACGCTGAGTGAGGCCACTTGGTTTGCAAGAGCTTATGAGGCGACCATGAAGATGAGTCAGAACAGAGTGGACAGAGCCAAACCACATGAAGGAAGCCCCTAGCAACAAGACCATGCTCCCAAACTTCTGCAGCCCACTTCTTGTTACATTGGCACTCTTCTTCGGGCCTGTTTGTTTAAACCATCTTGCTAAACTGTGCATATTGACTCCACAGACTCTTGGCCTTTTAACTGCCCGGTAAATAAATGATTCTACAGTACACAAACGTGGACTGAAGGGAACACTATCATGTGCTTCTTGTAGTTGCTCTATCAACTGAGAATGTCCTACGAGGGAGGCCAGGGTGTGTGCCATGGATTCAAGGCTTCATTTTGCTTTCAGTGGGTGTTGCTGCCATCACAAATGTGCCCCACTTTTCCACGGTACCCTGACTGAGGGCAGCTGGCCCAACACTTCCTCTTCCACCCACTGCCCACTCTTCTCCCTTCCTCCCTCCACCAGGAATCTATGATGGAGTGAAGGCCAGTAGAGTTGACTGCCTTAACTGCCAGATTCCAGCCTCTTTGTATTGGACCCTACTCACTCAAATCAGGACATTCTCCTCTCCACTGTTTCTAAAAACAAACCTCAAGAACTGTCTTTAAATATTCTAATCCTCTATAATCCCCCACTGACTACAAGTGGAGGAGGTGATGCTTCACCTGCTTTTATAACCTGAGAAAATAAGGTCTCCAAACCCGGGCATGCCCAGTCATTGCCTGTGTTTCCCAGGGTAACACTGGTAAAGTAAACTCTCCACAAAGCCAAAGAGATGGAGAATAAAAGGCATATGCCACCAACTGACCCGAAACACCTATAGAAAAAAAAGGAAGGGCAACCCAATTTTTTGCTCATTTTCATCTTTAGATCTTTGTTTGAACATTCTGAATCAAGATTCCATAATTTAGACCACAATTCCTCTGCCAAGTGTCACTGAACAGACCAATACAGGATGGATGTTCCAGTACCTAACTGTAATAATATAATCAGTGACCCAGAAGCAGTCTGAGCGTCTACCTTCTCCTGGAATGGTAAGGCAAGAGAAAAGGCAGCACACTGGAGAAAAGATCATTGACCTCAGAGCCAGGAGAAATGAGCTGGAATTCTCCTTCTACCACTTGCTGATCATAAAATGTCCAGCAGATCACTTAACTTCTCTGGCTGCTAGGTTCCCCATCTCTCTAATTAGGTTAATAATATTCTCCCTGTTTCTCTTCAGGACTGTCTAAGCATCATATGAGATGAGGTGGGTGTGAAACCCACAAAAGCCCAAGGTGGAGAGGTCCATAGGTGTGCCTTTTCTATTTTGTTTTAACTTAGAAGAAAAAGTTGGAAACTGGCCATTTAATCCAAAATACGCTAGGTGTTTACATGACCATAATCTATTTCCACTGACCGATTTATGTCATTCCCACTGTTAGTCTTGTGAATCCTATTCCAATCTAATTGCACCTTTTACCTTTCAGTAATTTGACCACTTAACCACACACAGACAAGTGTTTGTGAATGAGAAAGCTCTCTAGAATATATAGTATGACAGTGGAGAACAAACCAGTATTGAGAAAATTTGCTTTCATAAAACAGAACTAGATTTTTATGTTTGGGGCTAGTGATGAGGAGAAGAGGGTAGGTAGAGATAATACTAGAAAAATTCCCATGCTTTTCAAATCATAAAAATAATTATTTCTATTTCTCAAGAGTGCCTTTTTTGGTATAAATTTCCTATCTTATAATACAGGCTCTGTGCTGATGCCATTCTCTTATCATCCCTTTGCTTTTTTGTACGTTATCCTTCTTGCCACAACTTGGCACCTGAGACCTTTCCATCCCTCCCTTCCATGACCCTGTCTCCCTGAAGATGGCCTCACCATTATTCTCTGGTTTCTTTCCTGGCCTGTACCTTTACAGCAAATCCCTCTAGAGTGAGAAATGCAAAGCCGTGGGCTGTAGTTATATGCACAGTCCTGCTCAGCAGCACCAAACACAGTCACGGCCAAAATAAGCAAGAAAGTCCATGGGAACACCTATCTAAACACCAGTGGTGATTCCACTCTCCAAGCCACCCGAGCATAGAGCCACTCTGATTATATGTAACTCCTGCCTTTTGCCAGTAATCAGGAAAGAGGAAGGTTCACGCACAGTATAGAACACAACACCTAATTGCTCATATGGAATTCTGACAGCAATAACGTTGTCATCACTGTCCTAGTTTTTAAACTAATCACAATCTGTTAAGCTGAGGAGGTTTAAGATGATGGTTCTTCAACTTTCATGTGCAGGAGTACCTGAGTGAGTCTGTAAAAACCCACCCCCAGAGAATATGATGCTGAAGGTCTGGGGTAAAACCTGGGGAGCTATATAGCTTTAGCAAGGCTTCCCCCGGTGTTTCTGATAAAGGAAGTCGAAGGGCCACACTTTGGAAACACTGCTCTACAAGGTCTGGAAGATCTTTTAAGATGGGATGGTTCTAAGAGAGTCACTTTGGCTCTGGGCCTGGTACTGACCCTTACTCTTGTCCTGCAAGCTCACAGGCCATATTCCTTCCTCCCATCTGTGCTCCATTGCTGGTGAGGAGTAGACGACAGCTCTCCAGTTGACACCCAAAGCTACAGCCTATGTAGGGGAAGAGCCCGGGAAACAGGAGTCCTTCCAGAGTAACGAAACAGTGCCTTATGAATGCCCTCTGCACATGAATGCTATACCAGAAGTGGACAGGCACATCACCTCCCTAGAGTTAAAGAGATGAGTATTTCCTAAACCCCTATTCTAAACTCCTTGAATAGGCCAGATGCCAAGGCAGTTGTAGGAGCTATTTCCAGGACAGACATGTTCCCTCATTCCTGTATGTCTCACAACATAATCTCACATACAAACAATGATAGAAGGAGAATTAGAGCCTCAGGCCAGCATACAAATGATGCCACATCTTAGAAATATTTCAACTCCATCTACACAGTCCCAGTCTCAGATCTCATCTTTTTTTCTTTTTTTAATTTTTTTAGCATTTATTTTTGAGAGACAGAGAGAGACAGAGCACGAGCAGGGGAGGGGCAGAGAGAGAGGGAGACACAGAATTGGAAGCAGGCTCCAGGCTCTGAGCTGTCAGCACAGAACCCGGTGTGGGGTTCGAACACAGGAGCTGTGAGATCACGGCCTGAGCCGAACCCGGACACTTAATGGACTGAGCCACCCAAGGCGCCCCTCCTTATCTTTTGCCTGGAGAATTGCAGCAGCTCGCAAGGTGGGTTGCTGTCTCCACTCTCTCCTACCACTCATCCTTTCACTAGCTTGCTTGCAAAGTTATTTTTTCTCACACACAAATTGTTTATTAGTGTCAATATCCTTGTTTCTGCCTAGTAGGCTCCATGCCATTCCTTAGCATAATGTTTTTAAAACACAATCAAGTAACATCAAGTTTAAATCAGTAGCTGAAATACCTGGAAAATAACCAAGAAAGTAGTAACAGTGCATGTTTTACCCGGAAAGGAATCTAGAAATCACTCCCCACTTGAATGAAAGATAACAGAATGACATGTACCCATCCAGCTTCTCTTGCCTCTAAGGACAGTAGGCTCTTTTTAGGAGTTAGAGGTACCCAACACAATCAAATTCACTTTAAATAATTTATAATTTTAGTGCTTTCCTTGATTCTAGAATTTGGGGTAGAGGTAACAGATGTGTTGTTTTGACTGAGCCAGAAATTTTCTTTTTTGTAGTGGCGTAGAACTATTAATACGAATAGCAGTAATTTTAGTTTTTGGCAGAAAAATTATTGTGAGATCTGAGTTGGCAGTCTTCAAGTTTTTATTTTATTATTCCATACTCTTTTTTTTGAGTTATTTAAGAGGTTGAAAGAAAGTCAAAATGTTCCAGAAATATTTTCCACTTTCTTTTGGTTACAAAATAGGCCCCCTTTTCCATCAAAGGTTAGTACATATCCCCTCATAGTATATTAAAGTGGTTAAAGAAACTATAAGTGAAAAAGCCATTAAGCTTATTCTATTTTAAAAATTTCCCCCTTTTTCCTGTTTTATTCCCCAAAGTCATGAAAATGCTGTTTAGATCATGTGAACAGAGGATCTAAAATGGCCCTCCCCAGATTACAGTGATTCTAAACAGCATGTTAGTGAAGAAGGTATTTACGGCTGACAGAGTAATGGGAAAATTTACATTTTAAAATAATAGATTATTCATGCAGCAACCATAATAGCTCTCTATTTGCCTTCAGCACAAAGATATAGGAGACCATGCATGGGATTGTGAGAAAAAGAGACAGCTGAATCAATGTGTATGATCACCCAGGCCATTCTACCTGTATTCTGCATCCCCTTGGTCAAAGGCATGCTTTGACGCCTTGTTAATGGAAAACGAGGCTGCTACAACCTTTAACCCTGCCTGCAAAATGAGCTGCCAAAGGTTCATGCAGAGAAGTGCATCCACTCTCACTGCAAGCCAGGCCAGCTTGTTCCAACTTCACAAGCCTGCTCACAGAGTGCCAGGAGCATCCGGTGACCCCTGGTTACAGGGCACAACTCAAAGGGACCATAGATGGAACATCATTGTTTTCTCTGTGAAAAAAGTAGCTAACTGAAGTGGAGTGACATTCAAAAGGCTCGGTGAATAATGGCTTCTCCTGTCTAGCAGGTTTGCTGCATTCCAAATTCCACAATACTCTTCTCCATCTCTACCTCGAAGCCTCTTTTTGAAATTGCACTTTTGCTGTGTTTGCAAAGGCTACTCAGTAGCTTTCATTTTTCAAAGCTTCTTACACACATACATAATTTCCTAGTCTAAGTTCGTGAAAAACCAAAATGGGTAAATATATTTTTAAATGAATATAGTTTTATTACGTTCTCATAAATACTAATTACCATGGACTCAAACCAAATACCAATAAAATGTGTCTAAGTATATGCGTCCTAATTTGTGAATCAATAGCTTGTTTGCAATCAGCAAATTGGGTATAAGCCAATGCAAATGAAATGCTTGGCAACTCTTCTCTGCAGCGAGTTCTCCACATTTGTATTACTTCGTTTGCTCAGAAAACCCTTCCTGTATGGAGTCTACAAAGTGGATCCTTCATGTATGTTCACAAACTCTTAATTTAATGGGGTCCACATGACCATTCTCTGGGTAAGAGCCATTGCAGAATACCTCCTTCAAGTGTTAATCTTGAGGGTGGAACAGGCTGGAATCAGGAGCGGTTTTGTAGCCACATTAGAGACTTGGTTTGCAGCCTTTGAACAAGTCACTTACATCCATGGGAAGCAGTTTCCTCAGTTATAAAACAGGAAGAATAATCCTGGGAATAACACACTAATGTGAGTTAAGCTCTTAAAGATCCTCTTGTGAGAGGTGCAGTAAAAGGACAAAGAAATATTATTGGTACCTTGTCAACACTCAAACAATACTCTGAGGTCTTAAGAAAAAGGGAATGTAAATAAAAGTAGAATCAGTGCCTGCAGTATCATCACGTAACCCTACTCAGGGTGCTCACCCAGAACTGTAATTTAATTACATGTTTCAAGACGAACATTCAACATGAACAGATCTATTCAGCTTTATTATATCAGAATTTCAAACTTGCTTGGGATAGGGAGGGTAATGATTTTCTTATATCTGTCTCATCAGTTTAGTTCCTATTTGTCTCATTAGTTTAGTTTGATTTTTCTATCCATGTGGATGTTCTATAACTTGAGAAAAGGCTTTTCTAAGTTACTCAAAGGAATGAATGATTTTGGTTGAGCTCTGATTTTGTCTTCCATTTATTTACTCCAGGTTCAATTTTTTTTTTAATTTTTTAACATTCATTCATTTTTGAGAGACAGAGACAGGTTCAATTTAAATGCCTATGGTTACCTTCACAGGATATGGATCAATGCCAGCAGGTGTACTGGCATTTGATTTGATTCTTTTTGCAAATATTTGTTTGCTTTGCTTCCCTTTTGGAATGCTCAGAATTGATCAACTAGAAAGTAAACTGAAAATGCTCCCTTGTGATCCTGCCCTATGGAATAGAATTATGCTTTAAATCAAAGAACATCATACTTCATATCTCAATCGCCACGACTTTCCACAAAAACAACAAATTCACAATTGCACAGTTATTGTCCAACTTTTCCACTTTACTAAATTTGAAATCTTAAGCTCTATTCTTTTTTAAAAGAAATTTCCTCTCAACTAGATTAGTGTATCTTCATTTGATATTTACAGAGTATTCTTATGATCTCTAACATTCCAATGTTTAAATAATTTCATTTTGGTTTTGGTATATAAATACACACAAACTATATATAGATATACTTTCCAAATAAGAACCATAGCATTCCTATCTATCTCTATCAGAAATAAAAGTAGAGTATTCTGGATCAAGTCCAGTATTTTTTAGAGTGCACCAGACCAGAAATATTTTCCTTCTGGGTTTATTCTCTACTCCGTCACTCTGATATAATCCCATTAAATTATGACAAATAATGTTTATATTCTTATGAAAATATATTTTAATAAGTGAAAATATAATATTTTCATATAGTATTTAAAAATAAAAATCACAACGTAGAAGAGAGCCCTAACCATCTGAAAATATTTGTAAATATACTTTTGGCTCGGGATAAGAAATACATAGAACTGGGGCGCCTGGGTAGCTCAGTCAGTTAAGCGTCCGACTTCAGCTCTGGTCATGATCTCCCAGTTTGCGGGTTTGAGCCCTGCGTCAGGCTCTGTACTGACAGCTCAGAGCCTGGAGCCTGTTTCAGATTCTGTGTCTCCCTCTCTTTGCCCCTCCCCTGCTCACATTCTGTCTCTCTCTCTCTCAAAAATAAATAAACATTAAAAAAAAAAAGAAATACATAGAACATAAGAAAGTGGATGGCTCGGAGATGTCACAATCATGAGGAACAGCCAAATCACCATTTTTTAAAATGTCTATCTTTTTATTTTGAGGGAGAGAGAGTGTATCTGTGTGCACGCATGAGCGGGGGAGGGGGGGTACGGCGTGGGGAGAGAGAATCCCAAGCAGGCTCCACGCTAACACAAGAGCTTGATCTCATGAACCATGAAACCAAGAATCATCACTTAACCCACTGAGCCACCCAGGCGCCCCTCAAATCACCATTTTTAAGGTGGCTTCTCTCTTCCCTCTGCTCTTCTGCTTCATCTGCTACTCCAAAGAAACATTTCAAGAAAGTGTCCAACAAAGAAGAGGGAGGAGGTTGCTCATCAACACAGTGACCTATGACTTCACAGAACTTCACAGACATTCCAACAACTAACTGCTCACTATTTCCACTACAGAGAATGGATCGCCAAGCAATGTGAAAACAAATTAGTGGAAACTCCTGAATTGATTAAAGAACTTGTCTAGAGTCTTGTATGAAGAAGACCCCTTGTATGTCCTGGAGTGGACTGAGCACAGCCTGGCCTAATGTCCCAGTTGATCAACAGATCAGTGTCAAGATCTTATCAATTCCTTGCTTTCTTTATAGGATGTGTTACTGTTTCTCTTCTTGTATACACACCATACTCACACTCCAGCTTACTAATGTTCTACTCCTCTGACATTCAAACCAACTATTGTCATCTTCCCTGAGCAAGAAAATGACTTCTTGAACTCTGCAGTTTAAAAAAAGTTAGCAAATCAGAGCATCAGAACTCTTCCCTCTAATAAGAATCTGAAATTTTAAAACAAAAGTTTCTACTTGGAGCCCTTCTGGCTGGAGGATTGGCAGGACCTGAGTTCCTCCTCTCCTGGCATCTCCTTCAGGAGCCCTTGCAGGGATTTCACAGGGAAGGAAAAATCTCTTAATTTGGCAACAAGAGGAAACTTCAGTGTGAACTTTTATTTCCCTAAATATTTAATTCCTTAGTTCCATCTAAACACAAGTAAATAAAATGTACCTACTGTCACTCCTAAATCTTGTAAGAAATAGTGATTTTTCTTCCTTTTGAAGAGTGGGTTAATTTTAGAATGAAATCATAAGATTTATGGGCTACAGATCTGTATAAATCACCACTAACTGAGGGTCAGTTACATTTTTGTCCTTCATGATTCCACAGATTTGACCCTCCTCTGAAATGGACAGAATTAGACTTTTCTCTCTTTTGTGATTCTCCCACATTCCCACAAGTGAACATTTTCTTCTCTGGTTTTTATTTGATGTTCCCTCAGGATGACAAGCATCCAGAGGCAGGAATCTTGTCTATGTTAGTCATCTCTACACAACACCAAATGAGTGTCTTAAACACACATTAGTGCATGGTAACCATTGTTTCATAGGGTTGTTTGAAATATGTATACTCATTTGATCTGAAAATGCTGAGATTTTAAATATCCATTAATTATGAACAACCTCTCTCACACACAAAGGGAGTAGTTGCCATATGTTACCAGAAGTAGGTAACTAGCTTTGCTCTTAAAAGGCAACTCACACTATGAACGCTGTGTGTCTATTTATGCCTTTGAAAAGGATATAATAACAAATTTCTGCTTTCCTAATGATATATAAATTAAATATCTACTGTATCCAGCAGCAACAAATAGGCATTGAGAGATGGGCACTGGAAATGCAAATATGAGGACTGACAGCCATTGTCCCTGCCCTTTAGGACCTTGCAGTTGGGGTGGGGAGGACAGGCATTTGTGCAATGGTGTGTGTGTGTGTGTGTGTGTGTGTGTGTGTGTGACATAGTCCTTCGTTATGTTAAGCATGAGAAAGGCATCCATCAATTGGTCACTCAAACAAATGCTATCAGGGAAGGGACATTGTCCTATGAGCACTTTCAGTTGGCAGCTTTGACCTAAGCCAGAAGGTGAGGAGGGCTTCCCCAAAAATGAGTAAGCAGCTAAGAAGACAAAACAAGGAGGGAAGAGCATACACAGCTGAGGGAAGAGTGTATACAAAAGCTCTGTAGCAGGAGGGAGCTTGGCAAGCACGAGGGCCTGAGAGAAGGCCAGGGAGGAATAATTTCTTAACATGAGGTAAAGTGAAAATGTTTCTGAAGGCAAAAAAGGTCAAGCAAACTTTGAAGCCACTTCTGCTGTTCGTCCACATGCAACCTGACTCTCTTCCCTCACAGCCCTTCTCCGGCACTGACAGCACAGCTAAGCCCCTGGTCTGAGGTGGGAGGTCCTGCTGATTGACAAGCAGTCACTGGTGAGACACAGTCAGTCATTCCTGACAAACCTAGGTTATTATTAAATGTAGTGGAGCAGTGAATTCAATGGTTAGAAACGGAATGGAGAGCGCCTGAGAAACACGGTGAGGCAGCCTAGAGGAAAACCACCTCCATGGAACAGGAAGTCTTTTCTCTTTTCAGAGCATCATCCATCATGCTGGGGGAAACGGCAGGAACGTAACCTACTACTTCTTAATAGGCTTCTGCACAGAGAGTGGCTTTGAAGCAGCAGCTGCCCACAGTAAATTTCACTGACCCTTAGAGCCTTTCCCCAAGTTTTCCAACTGTTTTGTCTCCTGAGCTGCAGCTCAGTGTTGGGTCCAAGTTACAGCACCTGACAAAACTAAGGAGCCTCCACCGTATGAGAATGGAAAGCGTTCAGCGATGTTGTCTTTTCTGTGCTACCCCAACAGTGAGACATGATGCCATTCCATCTGGCCATAAAGTGTATTCTTTCCCAGGGAGAAGAAACTCAGCAAGGGATTTTATTTTAGGGTCTGGTATTTTACTGTACATATATCAAAGGAAGTACAGTGAAATATAGCCCAATCCCTAGATAAGGCAGCCAGGGGGTCAAGTCTTCTCAATAAAGCAGAATTAATAAGTCTAATAAGAACAAAACCCTGTAGAGTTCATTCAGACTGGATTTTGTTTTAATTATGAAGTGGCAGACACATAAAAATCAAAGGATGGTTTCAGAAAAAAGTACTGTCGGAAATAAGAGTAAATCTGAAAACTCAGCCTTTTCCTCTGTTGAATAATTTTCATAACAGTTCCAAACTTTGGGCAATATGATTCTTCGGTGTAAAACAGACAAATTAATTACATAAATAATTATGTGGTCTTTGATGCACAGGGTTCATGTTCCAGGCCCTTGCTAATAGAAGCCTATGTGTTGAGCTGCTTCTCTGGGAGTGGGAAGAGGTGTGTGTAGCTCTTACTACCCTATCTTATGATCTGGTTCCCAATGTGGGCTGCAGAAGGCCTTTGTGAAATGAGGGACTGTACCACAGTGAATCACTTGACACTTGGGGCCTTAATTCACACTCTGGTTTTTATTATCACAAATTAAGCTGAGTATTAGGGACCAGGGAAGTCCTAGACTCTCACTTTTATACTTCGATTCTTCCATTCTAAGCAGGCAACAGAGGAGGATGCAAGCGGGACGATTTGGGTGGTACAGGTTTTGAGCCATGTTCTCACAGGTGAAATGCTTCTCAGGTACTTTAGAGGCTCAGGACAGAGGAAAAGCAGAAAGTGGGGCCAGGCTCCGGTTTCTATTGTCTCTGACTACCTTGAGCAAAGGTCCACATAAATTCCTATAAAGTCACACAATTGAACATTTACCTAATGAAGCCATCTCCTTTGGATTCCTATCACTGTTCTTAGTCACGAAAATCTCAGAAGGAAAAAAGAAAAGATGCATCAGTAATTTTTTTTATTTTGGAGAGAAATTCTTAAAATGCAGCTAACTCAGTGGGATTGTAACCATCACCATAATAACGATTATCATGATGACTGTCAGTTGAGCAAAGACTATATGCCAAACACCTTTCACATCTTCTCTCCTTGAGGCTGGAAGCCCTCTGTTGTTCAAGTGGTATGCCCAGAGTAGGTGTCCAAGAAACATTTGCTGATGGAATCATGAATACATGGGTGAGTCTAAGAGCATAATTCACTTGTAACAAGCATAAAAGTTACTGAGTCAAGATCATGACATGGCATGTATATACCTTTAGGCCAACTTCAAAGTAAAGGAAATGCCCAATTAATTTTATATTTTAATTACTATTATAATAAACCAACTAATTATGCACTAATATGAACCAATAACTATCAGAGAATTAAGCCAACAATTACTAGTGATGACTAAAGCATTACTATAGCATTACTAATTAGTGCTTTATTTCCATAGGCTGAGTCAAAAGTGAAATAACAAATCAGTTTAGGGGAAAGAAAGTACCAGATGTATGTAGATCCTAAGCACTAACATTATGTTCTAGAGATTCAAGACAGATGCCACTCCATGTGTATGTAGATTGAACCATGTGAAATTGCTGTTTTTGTTAAAATGTCCCAAAATTAGCAGTTTCATATGGCTCAACTTAATATTTTCATTTAAGTATCCTTGTATTGAACTAAAAGTAAAGGTAACAGATTACAATGGGTTAGGCATATTACTAATATACCACTCTTTGGAGAGATTTAAAAGACATTATGTTAAAATTTCCAGCTTGTTTACATTTATTTGGACTATATATATTCACTTGTACTTTCAACATTCACACATTGAATATATTTGATCAGTCCCTGCCCATAAGTACTTGAAGATATCTTTACAGAGGAGACAAATATTTAAGCAAATAAAGTTCTTCAAGATATTTAAACTTGAGGTAACTATGTAAGCTCACCAGGTAAGGCAAACTGAAATGAACCTTACCAGTTCTTTTAGCCTTTCTCCATTAATCTATATGTGACAATACAATCCCTTTTGAGGGATTCTGTCCCACTTTCTTCCTCAAAGTGCAAGTCCTGGTTGGGAAAAGAAAGTCCTGAGTCTTGATGTATTGCAAAAATTAAGAAACATGGGCTGTGAATATTGTGTTTAAAAAAGAAAACAAATAAGTGGGGATACTGGACTATATATATATATATATATATATATATATATATATATATATATGAAGTGCCAAGCATGTATAAGGCATTATTCTGGTCCTCACGGAGAACATAAGAATAAGGTAAAGGGTGCTTCCTCATGGAAGGATACCCATGGGTCCCTTATGGATCTAAAATTCTAGCCAAAGAGAAAGAAAGAAACATAATAAGCTATAAGGGTAGGTAAAGGCTGATAGACTAGAAAAGAGAAATAGGTAAAGTGAAGACTGGCCAGCAGGCAGAGGAGGCAACATAGCAGAATCAAGGATGGCTTTACAGAGAGGTGGTATTTGAGTAGGCTTTGAAGAACAACCTGTATCTTGGCAGGCAGAAACTGGGGAGGCAGGTTTAAAGAGTCCAAAGCAAAAGAGACATGAAAAAAATGCAATAGAAAGAAACTTAAGGGGAGAGCAAGTTCGGAGAAATCCAAAATGCTTGGAGTATGTGAGTAGGGAAGGCATGGAGGAAAGGATGGGAGAATAAACAGGGCTACAATGTGGAAGATCCTAACCATCAAAAAAGGAGTCAAATTTATTCTGAGAATATAGAGAAGCACTGAAAGACTTGGGGCAGAAATAAACAACAGTTGGAGCCACACTTGAAGAAGAAAGTTCTGGCAGTCCTGTGGATGTGGTAGGAGGCAGGGAAGCTGAGGCTGGTGCATGTAGTGGTGGTGATGGTAATGGCAGGGAGATGAGTTATAAGTCAGGAACAGTGGAGGACAAGAGGAGGTGCTGTGTGCAGTGACATGAACATGGAACTGAGCAAATTGATGTAAGAAACATCCTGAGGCCAATGTAATGGGATACGGTGACCACTTGAATGTGGGACAAGAGGAAGAGGGATAAGGTGAAGAAAAAAACAAATTTGCCGGTTAGGATGACTGAGTGGTATCATTATGAAACACAGGGACATGTTGAGTTTATAGCACTGGAGGGATACTGATATATGGATATTCAATAGAGGATGAGGAAGACAGATGTGGGTTCAGGAGAGAGGTGAGGGCCAATCTCAGAGTCCATCTCCTAGAGTTGAAAAGTGACTGATTCACTGATTCAGAAAATATCCTATAACTAATAAGAAGAAAAGTTTTCATTAGGAGAATTAAAGTATGATAAATGCAAACATACAGTGAAACAGATCCAATTGGATTTCAAAGTAAGTTTTAAAGATCAAAGAAACAAAGTAAATGGAGAAATAAACTGAGAGCTCATAGGGAAAGAGGAAAGGAAATGGGGCAAGGGAACACACTTAGAGAATAAAGATCAGGAGCCTAACTAGGACCGAAGAAGGAAGTATGGCAAATCAAATCTTCAAGTCCAAATTTGCAAGGATGAAGTCAAATGTGGTGCTGAATTAAGAAAAAAAGCTAAGAATGGGTAAGACTTTCTTTGAGACTGCTTTATACCTTAGGCTACATATGGGGAGGGGGCGGTGGAATAGCAGCATTTTAATAAGAGGATCTGACAAACTCCAAAGGAGTTGAGTGGAAGCGAAATAAAAGGACACTGGGATGGGCTCACCAGAAATATTTGTCTGAAAGAGAGAAGGAGATTTGTTTTTCCAGTGTTATGTAAACGAATCACCAGTATTTAAAGTTTACTGACTTGGTAATGCCAACTTCTAGAATGACTTAGACGTTAACAGACGTGCTCCTGCATTGTTTCCATACAAAGGTGGTGACTGCCTTTTCTTGTTAGAAACATGAGTCACACTTTCTCTTAAATATCCCCTCTACTCCTCCCTTTTTATTTGGTAATACAATTCTGAAAGAGTGGCATGTACCAAGACCTTCATTTTGGTAACTCTTCTACTTTTGAAAACCTGTCTTAAAAAACAGAAGGCACATGTAAAGAAGACAAAGTCTGAATAGTTTCTTTCACACCTCTGTCTTTCCCTCTTCCATTTTACTCTGTTACCTGATCAATGATGGAGCCTTCTGAAGACATTCCAAGACAGTATACAGAGTCCTGCGGTCTACTTGGAAATTGTACAGATAACATTTCAAGGGAGATACCCTGATGGTTTTGACTGGAATATTCATATAAACTTTTAAAAGAGATGAGTGATAGAGCTAATCCTTATCTGTAAGTTTTCAATGTATATTGTTCCTACCCATGTACAAAACCATGTTTTTTTCCTACAAATAGTTTTGGGTTTTTGTTTTTGTTTTGCACTGAGGGGTATAAAGGAAAGCAGAATTCTTTTATCATGATTTTTGCTTCAGCAACTTTGGGACAAATTAGAAGTCCTAAACTGTGGTGCCAGAACAAACCAAACAGAAGGCACACGTATTGTTTCTTTTTTTCTACTCACATTCAGTGGCTGCTGAATATTCTGAAAGCTTCTATTTCCTGAGCCTCCAAATACTTTGCTATGAAAAATTACATACCCTAAAAAATTGGGCCATTTTGAAGTTGAATTATGCAAGAAAGTAAACAGACATCAGTAGCTGCATTAAACTTTTCAGTGGAGCTACCATAGCCTGGCCACCTGATACACAAAAGCAACACAGCGTGCAGTTATTCATGTCTGCCATTTTGTCCCATTACAGGCTGTGCAGATCAGATGGGGTGGGACTCTGACAAAGAGAGTGAGCAGGACAGGGGATATATGGAGAGGCCTGGGACTCTCTGCAGCATGCTTCAATGTATATCAGTCTCTTTGTGAGAGTTTATAACAATTTGGGTTTTCTGTTTGTTTGTTTGTTTGTTTGTTTGTTTTGCCAATAACCAAAGGCAAAGATGAAAATAAATCTTTAAATGTGGTAATTACCATACCATGTTAAAGTGACAAGTGTGAAGGTGGGACTTTTTGAGCCAATAAGCTATAATATTTATACCAAGTAAAACAAAAAAAAGTTCCAAGAACTATACCTCAGTATGTAGTTCTCTAGGGATATAAAATAACTAATGCAGAGATGCAGAGTTTAAATATATGAAACAAGTAATCAAGTAGTATAATGAAAGGCAACCAAGCTTGGACCTACAGTAAGAAAGAAATACGAATAGCACCCAACATTTCAGCAAAGAAATTATCAAACTGGGTCCTCTGACTCTTTGATGATTATGATGATGATGATGATGATGATGATGATGATGATTGATGATGGTGATGACAGATGATGACTGCCATTCCAAAAGCACTTCTGGGACACATATTATCTCATTTAATCCTCATGACAATCCTATAAGGAAAATAATCATCCCATTTTACAGATGAGGAGATTTAAGCTTCCTGGAACTCCTGACAGGACATACAAGACTAGGCAGAAGAAGTAAAAACATACATAAAGAACTTGACTGATGACATCAGACAAGAATCACCTACCAAAGAAAGATGCTAGAGAATGAGGAGGCACAGCAGATGACCAAAGGTTACATTACAATGAAATATGTATATTAGAAATCCAATATAAATCAGGGAAAAATGTAAGGAAGATTTTTTTTTGTCTTGCCACATACTAACAGTCCTTTTAGAAAACAAAGGTGATGAAATTTCCTTTGTATATTTGCACTGTTTATAAAGATAACAGTTGTTCAATGAGTACAAACTTAACACATACATGACAGTTTCACAAATCCAACTGTTAAAATGTAATTTTAAAATGGTTTTGTTTGGCTACAGAAGCACCTAGAAAAAGCTCGGTGGTCCAACTATTCTCCGATAAACTTGTTTAGTTCATGTGGCATACATATCTGGTGTCCAGATCCTGAGATGAAACGGCCCGACAGTTCTACAATCTCCTATTTGGCAACACTATTAGAATCCCAACAGGTGAAAACTGGGAGGAAATCGGGGACCGTGGCTGGTAACAGTGAACAATCAAGCAATAGTCACAGGAGGAAGAATCAAAGTTCAAGACACCCTGCAGAAGTAGAGTCACAGGAAGAAACAAACTAAAAATGTGAGTTGCAGAGAAAACATCTGTAAGCAGTGCTACTGTTGGGGGAGGCAAACCCTCAGGCAGTCCCTTGCCAGGCAGCATCAATGTAAACCAACACCTCAGCCATGGGAATTTTTGCTCCAGATCAAAAGGACAGCAGCAATGCCATCTGCTGTTTGCTTAGAAAAATGGTAAGAGCAGATGTTTCCATGTGCTGACCTGCCATCCCTTGACTAAGAGGCCACTTGAAAAATAATCATGAAACAGCACAGGAGAACATCTGCACAGTGCACAGCAGACCACCAATCATGCAGCATAGAAGAGAAAGAACATGCAGTGAACCCATGAAATGATTGTAGGCAGGTCCCCAACAAGTGGTGGGGGTCCCCTCATGTGTACATGTCATATGAGAACATATAAAAGTGGAGATCAGTTTGGGGCGAGGAGTGGTCAGAATGCCTCCCAAGGACTTGAGTGATTTGGGTGGGCAAACCCTAAACTATGTCAACTATCTTCACGGCTACACAGTCACTTCTCAGACTCCTCTCTGTTGTTGCAGAGAATCTCATTTGATTTTGTATAGCCCATATTTTAGGCATCACTGAAATTAAATAATCAGCGGTTCCTTAAGAACAAGCCAAGGCCTGTAGATGAAAAAAAATTCAAATGCAAAGGGCCTGTGCAATGTGGGGTCAGGATAAGGTGAGGGGATTTGCATCTCACCAATCCTGCTACACCAAGCTCCAGGAGGCCCTCGCCCCCAGGGTATGGCTGATTCAAGCTAAGGCTCTTGGAAATTGCTGAGTCACTCTGCAGACACCAGGTGGGCCTGCAGACTCTTGGTCTCAGGAGGAACCAAGTTTCATTCCGGATTTGCACCTCACCAATTCTCCCCTTACTTTGCTGCCACTTGCCACCCTATGTGAGCTGATCCTCTTGCTCTGAGAGCCTTGCATGAAAAGCCCTAGTTATCCATTCTGGCCTCCCTGCTGGATGGGAGTCCTCGGTCCCATCTCCCACTAGCTAAACGTCATCACGGCCTCTCAAGTCATTTTCTAAGCCAGAACACATGTACTTGGGAGTAAATTTTACTCACAACTTTTCAGATAATAAGTTTTCCCTTTGTGTACATAGAAGACAAAATGTGTACATGACCTATATTTCCTCTTAAACACATTACACTTCTCTACTTAGGAATTTGTTTTCAAGGTACTGTTTTTTTCTAACATCAATTATTTGTTCCATCTTCCTTCTTTAGTTTATTTTTCTGATCTAGTGATCCATTGCCCAATATATCCTCAACGTTTTGGTTTGAGTTTTGTAATTTGTAAGGAAGAGATTTGGCTCATTTTTTAAACGAGCACTTCCTTCCTTTTCCTGGTATGAATGCGACATTTTTTATTGATCAGAGACGGAGGGCTCAGTCTTATTTTCTTTGCTTTGCAGACCTGCTGGCACACGGTAAATGCTCAAGTGTTTCAACAAATAAAAAAACAATTTTCAGGAAACGCCTTAATGAAAATGTCTGCTATACCACCACCAGAAATAATATAGATTCTCCCTAAAAATGATACACAAACACTGGTGGGGAGCTTGAGTTCTGTAATAGCAGCCACTATCTCCTCCCAAACTCTCCCGCAAACAGTTGTTTTGCTATCTCTCCTCTCTTACAGCAAGGCAGCATTTGAAGAAAAATGTTACAACGAAACTTTCTCTATGTTATAATGCAAGCAGTGCCTTCTAATAAAATTTGTTTTCTTAGATCCTATCAACTATATAGCACAGTTATTGTACACTATTATCCTTACCACACAGCAGTCCCAAAGAGAGAAGATGTTGCTTAAAATATAAAGATATTACTTAATTTTCAAAATTGAAACATATTTTGCCTCCTTCGAAGTTGTACTCTTGTTAAGACAAATGCGTATCATTAGCATTCTCTTTGGCACTTGGCACTCAAGGCATTCTTTTGGATATGCCCTCAGAGTTTTTTTTTTCTTTTCTTCTCCCTTTCTTTTATACTCTCCTCAGTGGTCAGGAAGTTTTTCTTTGGAGAATTATTTTGAATTTTGTAAACATTCAAATGTCATTTGGAGGCAACCATGGGCAATACCATGATCAAAGAGGATATCACTTGGCTAAAATCAAGATATGATTATAAACTTACTGTATGAGTAACTATATGCTATATAGTTGTTTTCTTCTGTGACTCAAACTGGTTCTAAAAGTATAACAAAGATTTTCTGGGCAGCAGAACAGCTGCAACAATCCTAAGATGGCAATTTTGATGGCTAATACTTCTCTGTATAAAAATAATAAGTGTATACACATATATATAAAGAAACAAGTCTGTAAATAAATTCTATTTCATGATGATACTCATACCGCAAAGTAGAGTATAAAATCTAATCTAATGTAAAAATTTAAAACAGAATACCTACACACTTTTAGTATGCTCTTGAATACTGTAATTACTTGCCTTGGAAGATTGAGTGTTGCATACTGTACATCATTTCCTATTTAGACTTATTCTCAACTGGATTGGAAGTGAATGTCCTTTCCATTTACTAGGCCATTCATTGCGTGTAAATCAGGCATACTGTGAGGATCACTGCATTGTCTGATAACTTTATATAGTCACTACTATAAAGCAGCTGGTCTGAACCTTTACAAGATAGTTTGCCACAAGACAACAATATACCGTAATGGTTCAGGTGTCACGATGCTGGGACTTGCAAAACCCAAATATCTGCCAAGTGCCTGGTTCTTTCAGGTACTCCAACAAAGCAGAATATGGGGTTTGTTTCTTCCCTCAGAGATTATATTACTATACTGGAAAACAAGTCAACCAAAATTGCAGTTAAAATTAATGTAGAGAAATGTGGGGTAATCCAAACTACTAGCTGAAGTAGTATTTTTAAAAACCTGCTCATACTGTCTAATGATAAACAGTCTTTTAATTGGTCAAATAAATAACAGATGATGGAGAAAAATCCAGACCCTCAAAACCCACTGTAAAATTTTTTGTGTGTAAATTAAATATGGTCCTAACATCTTCATTTTTTACTTTCTGTACAGAGAAGGGCAAAGGATCTGCAGACCTATAATCCAGCAAATTCTAAGGCCATAGACTCAAATTAAAGGAAACATAAATTCCTAACCTGCTTCTTGGAAGCTAATTCTTTCCCAATTAAACAATGAGATTTCCCTTAAAAAGAAATTAATCCCATGGGTGCCTCAGTAGCCCAGTTGGTTGACCATCTGACTTTGGCTCAGGTCATGATCTCACAGTTTGTGAGTTTGAGCCCTGCATCGGGCTCTGTCTGCTGACAGCTCAGGGCCTGGAGCCTGCTTCAGATTCTGTGTTTCCCTCTCTCTCTGCTCCTCCCATGAACACTCTGTCTCTCTCCCCAAAATAAATAAAGATTAAAAAAAATTTTTTTTAAATTAACCTTGGAATGCAGGGACAGTGTCTCCTCTGAGTGTAATTCTAGACCTAGTCCAGTGCTCAGTGCTTTAACCTAATAGTAGTTACGTACACAGCAGCCCTAAGGTAACTGACTTTTTTTTTTTTCTGGCTTGTAGGATGAGTCAATTACAGAAGAAGAGGGTGTGTTCTTTGTCTTCTCTTTACTAACTAAGGCATAAGCTGGGTATATACAATGACAAACACCTATTTTAAAAAGACACTGAACTGAATATTGGCTCTACTCAATACCCAACAGGTTGATTTATTAACTGAACTTCTTGCATTTTTACTGAACTGAATGATGGTTTTGGTGTCATGCAAACAACAGTCTGCAAGTTTTCTATCGGCCATCCCTATGATTATACACCCTTTATAGTATGGACGTAGTGACCATATATCGTCAAATATTCTGGAAAGTGTTTGTAAAACAGAGAATGTCTGTTACCTCCAACATTATATCATCTTAGTGCTTACAGGCAACAGTAAAAGTTCAGCACCAAACTGAACTTTATAACTGATTTTAGAATCTTTTAAACTCCTTTTGAAAGAATGTATGCCATGAGGAAGTTGTTTTAAAATATAGTGTCACAGAAAGTGTGACTCATTTAATAATTCAAATTATTCATTGTGTATTATTCATAGTATAATTCTTAGTGATGGACACAGGAGTGTGGACACTCCTTAATTAACTGATTCAAATGTACAAAAATAGTAAAATATTACTCATATATCACAACATAATAACTTTATTTTCATCCTGTTGGGCTTGCTCCAATGAAACAAGGAATAAAAATAAATAAATAAACACAAAAGTGTATGAATAGGATTTTTAACTATCAGAGATTCTAGTACATTTTAAGTAGATTTTTTTTACATTGGCTAATGCAGATATACATTACTAAGTAATATTCTCCTTCTTTAAGGGAAGACATTTGTTTATGTTGCTTTGCTTTTCCAAATCTATATTAAAGACACTAGTTGCCTCCGATTTTTTTTTTCAAAATAGGCCAAAGGAATGGCTAAAAACCATCATAAAGTGTGATAAAGTATGGCTGAATAATGCTCCAAAATAAACATTTGGCCTTTAATGTCATAGTAAATATTTATAGACTTTAATATCTGTAATGTTTTTTAAAAAGAAAGCTATTTTTCTCTTCATTTGACATGCAAGAGTGCTTTTTTAAAAATGTTTATTTATTTTTGAGAGAGAGACAGAGAGAGTGTGAGTGTGAAGTAATGCTTCAATAAACATAGGGGTGCATATGTCCTTTCGAATTAGTATTTTCATATTTTGGGGGTAAATACACAGTAGTGTGATTACTGGATCATATGATAATGCATTGTTAGTAGGAATGCAACCTGATACAGTCACTGTGGAAAACACTATGGAGGTTCCTCAAGAAATTAAAAACAGAATTACCATATTATCTTCTCTTTGTCTTTAGTGTTCTACAGTATGTCTATACACAGGCTTTTAAAAAATTTCTGCTTGTCTCTGCGTTTTTCAAGATCATGGATGCAAACTTGGATATCATTTACAAGGATATGATCACAAGATACAGCAGGAGATCATTCAGCAAATAATGTCTCTGATTGCTAATGTGAAAAAAGATATTATTTTGGAGAAAAGTAAATTTTCAGCCCTCAGAACAGAAAATGAAAAAATAAACCTGGAACTACATCAATTAAAACAACAAGTAATGGATGAAGTGATCAAAGTCTGAACAGATATACCAAATTAGAGTTCAGTCTAAAAAAGAGCAGAGTGAAGGAACTGTACTCATTGAATGAAAGGACACTACTGGAAATGAGGACAGAAATGGTGGCAGTGCATGCCCAGCAGGATTGGGCTGTTACCCAGACAGACAGGAAGGTAGACACTGAGGTCGCTGGCCTCAAAACCATGCTGCAGTTGCACAAGCTTGGAACAGTGTCTGTATTTACATGTCTAACAGTAGCTCTGGGATTTTATAGCTTGTGGATATCATAAAGTGTCTATTTAAACAGAAAAAAATGGTACATGGTAGTGCTACCTTTGCTTGTGTTATTATATATTTCATCTGTTTTAAACATCAGTTATCTTTTTTAATGTTGCTGCTCCTCCATTCTCCTTAGAATATCATCTGGACATCCTATTAGATGTATAGTGGACCTTTGCATTGCATTTTCAATGTCTCCTAACTTCTCAATTCTACTTTCGATTGTCTTTGTCTCTTTAAGCCACATTCTGATCATTTCTTTAGCTCTTTCTTCCAGCTCACTATATTCTTTTCAATGTTTTGATCTTCTGTTTGGTTTGTACACTGGATTTTTAACATCAACATTTTTTTTCATTTTTACCAGTTATTTTTCTAACCTGAATAGTAGTTTTTAAAAGTCTCTTGTTCCTTGTGTACTTCTTAAATTCCATCTTTTCTTTCTTTAAACACTATATAACAGTATTTTACATTTTTGAATCTTATAATTCAAATATCTAAAATCTTTGTAGTTTTAAGTCTTTGTTTGTTTGTTTTTACTGACTCCCATTCCTTATTTGGTGAATTTCTAAAATTGTGCAACATTTTAAAAAATGTTTTATTTGGAAATAAATCCAAACTTAGAGAGAAATTGCCAGAATAATACAAAGAATTTCCTCAAACCCTTCACCCAAAGATTCCAAGAGTTTCTAATTATGTACTTTATAGCAAAGCATACAATCAAGAATCACACAATGTACTTAAATATTACATCTCTTCAGTGTCCTTCAATCTCAAATAATTCTTCAGTCCTTTCTTGACCTCCATGATATCATCATTTTTTAAGATTATAGGTCAGTGGTTTTGTAGAATGCATCTCAATTAGGGTTTTTATGATGCTTCATAATAAGATTCAGATTCTAAAACTATCATGTTGTTACCTCAGGGCAATATATCAGGAGGCACATGATGTCAACTGTTAATATATATTGATGTTTCTTGAGTTAATTATTAGTGTAACAACAGCTATAATTTTCCAGTTATATTACTTCTGCTACATTTAATAGCATTCTACATAAAAACTCTCTTATGTCTATTTAATTATTTATAAATCTATTTTTTATGCAGTGAAAATTCTGGATTCCTATTTTATTCAATGTAATATAAGCCATTAGTATTATTTAGTGCTCAAAGTGTCCTGTATTTGGCCAGTAAGAGCCCCTTCAAACTGTTTTATATGTCCTTTTCACAAGCCCTCATGATTCTTTGAGTATGTCCTTACTTTTTGGTATAAGACATCCAAGCTTATCTATACTATCCTTGCCCCAAACCCAAAACCAGCCATTTCTCCAAGTAGCCCTGGTTCTTTTTAGTGGAAAATGGCATTTAGAAATCATGATCTCAGTATTATGTATGCTCTTTACTACTGAGATCTCTCAGGTATTCTCAAGTGGACAGAGCAACAAAATACACGCATGTGTATACATACATAGAAATCTGGTTATATACATTTGTACTTTTATATTTATTTCTGTATCTATCTACCTACCTACCTACCTACCTACCTATCTACCTATTTATCTATCTATTGGAAGTCATGCATTCACACCAATATCTGCAATTCTAATCCACTGCCACAGGGTACATTCTGTATTCTCCCTTTTCATATTAGTAATATCCATCTCCAGCAGTGAGAAATTTTATTCCCATTTCCTCAGTCCATTCACTTATTGCACAATCACTCTATATGTACCCAATGTCCTGACCTTCCTGGGCTTCCACCAACTTGGCTGCTTGGCTGATCCTTATGAATTCATACTTAATTGGACTTTATCTGTGGGAATCCCAAAGGGTTACAGTGAGGCTGCTTTCCTATGAAGAGGATTTGGGTTTGTTTCTACCAGGAGCCTAAGGCACAACCAGTGTGATATCATGTGGACTCTCCTACAGATGATCCTGGTTAATACAGAAATTTTAGGTTACCAATCTGATGTTATAGCAAGCCTCAGTCTAAGTCTCCTGATTCCATCATTTACTGTTCCCCTCTCTTTTTAATTTTTTTTAAAGTTTTTTTAAAAATTTATTTTGAGGTAGGGGGAGGGTAGAGAGCGTGAGCAGGGGAGGGGCAGAGAGAGACAGGGAGAGAGACTGAATCCCAAGCAGGCTCCACACGGTCATCTCAAAGCCGGATGTGGGGCTCAATCTCATGAACCCATGAGATCATGACCTGTGAGGAAACCAAGAGTCAGATGTTTAACCCACTGAGCCACCCAGGCACCCCACTCTCCTTTCTAATTTTAGTTCTCAGGTGCTTGGGGGAGGGACTATTTGAAGGGTGGGGTATTCTCTGTCTTATTGTTTCTGGTTTTTTTGTTTTGTACGGTTTGTTTGGGTGTTCTTTGTTTCTTTATTTCTTTGTTTTTGCCCTTATAGACTCCCTTAAAGACTTAGTTTCTTGCAGTCCCCAGAATGTTGTGAAAGTTAGGCTTCTAATTTATCCAGATTTAGTTGTACTAAGTAATGGAGCCATTCAGAGTATCTAATCAGCCATACTTTATGTGTCTATATGCTTATCTGTATTGATCTTTCCCTATATACCAAAATTATTAATACCCTTGAAACACCGTGGGAACCTCTGCTACAGTCCAGTTACTCTTTCAAAGCACAAAAAAAAAGTGAGACTACAGAAATTATTGGGTAACACTTCTATTTTGTTCTTATCAGGAAATATGGACTCTTTATAGCAAGGTTATGATAAGAATAAGTCTTTTTTTTAATCTTAAAGATAAAATGGTCATTAACATTCCTTTGATCCTGTCCCCTAATCTGAAACATGAAGAAAACACAGCCCAGAGAAGATGGATTCCTACCAAAGTAAATGGCATTTGGTAGGCTTGCTTAGATTATTTAGAACTGAGGTCTCTGGTCTACTATTCCTAATTTATTTCTGTCCAGTCTTCTTTTCCTGACCAAACTCTATGATTCATTTTTTTTCACAAGTACATTTTAATGCTTCCCACTTATTAAAATAATTCATGATCATTTTAGAAAAAAATTTAAATGCGTAAAAGTATAAAGAAAATGACCTTTATTTATAACCCTACTTCTTGGAGATAACTACTGTTAACATTTTAGAGTTTTTAATGCTTACATCCTTTATTTTTATAGTTGAGATCATACCATATAGTTTTGTATCTTTTTTCGTATAATAGCATTAATATTTCCACACCTCATTAAAATCTCTTCATAAGCATTATTTTTGATGCTCTACAATATTTCATCATATGGATGTACTTAAGTATAGTGAACTATTCACCTTCAGTAAATATTTAGATTTTTCCCTTTTTTTCTGTTATACATAATGTTCTAAAGAATATGATTTTTATTCAGTGTTAGTCCACACCAATAATTATTCCCTAGAACAGCTTCCTAGAATTAGATGTCCTAGGTCAAAGGATGTGAATGTAATTAAGATTCCTGATATATACTGCCAAATTACTTTTCAGAAAGATAGTACCAATTTATGCTACTTCCAGTTGAGTTTAAGAGAGCCGGTCTTATTGTGTCTTTACCATGGTTCTTCCATATGGGCTTGACCATTCTCAGGTATTCTTTTTCAGTATTTTCCTAAAGTTTCAAGTAAAAGGGCTCTCGAATTATGGAATGGAGCCTGGGGATACTATAGCTAGCCCTCCAACTAGATAAACCTGTGTAAGGATGAACATAGGAGCACCTCAAAAGCTTTGCTCGTGCAAAATGGTCCTTCTTCCATTCCCTGTGGTAATATGGCCTTGTGGGGGAGATCACAGGCTTTGAAGTCAGACATACCTGTCTACCTATTATCTGTGTAGTTTCAGGGAAGAGAGGTAAGCCTCCTTGAGCCTTATTTTCCTGATCTATAAAATGAAGCCTTGGTGCCTATATGGTTGCAAGGATTAAATGTAAAACTGTGTGATACTTTTTTATCCCCTAATTAGTCCTTCCTATCAAGGGATCTCGACACTTACAATGATTTCATGAGCTAGATAAAATAGAATATGCTTCTTCCATAGGTTACAGCATTCACAGGTCACAGTTGGCAGGTACACCCTTCTACCATTTATCTGACTGGTAAGTTTATATATTGAACACTTACAGGTTTGTACTGTGGCAGCATGAAAGAATGGGGCTTTCAGAGGCCTGGCACCCAGGATACAGAAGCCAAAATGGTAAGGTTTCATAAAATATATTCTACCACATTCAACTGATTAGATCAGGCTCCTCTATCTAGAAACACAGAAGTGCCCAGCGAGGAGTTAACTGTTTATTGCAATCTCACCTCTGGTTGTACATCTACTTTGAGAAAACTTTTAAAAGCTCCACTCAGAAGCTGAGTGGAATTGGATATACTGAATTGGAACCTCTGTGGGATGGGGCCAAGGTATCTGTAATTTTTAAAGCTCCCTAGCTGATTCTGATTCACTGCCAAGGTTGAGGCTTAATGGATAATGTGGTTCATAGATTCTGGAATGTAAGAGCTGGAAATGGTCATCCAAACCTTTAATTAAACAGCCTTGATTTATAGATTAGGAACCAAGGCCTACAGAGGTTTAATTACTTGCTAAATATCACATAGTTTGGTAATAACAGGACAAAAACCTAGAATTCTAACACATTGCCAGAATGTCTTCAAAAAGCTTAGTAGATAGAAGACAAACATCTCATAGAATGCAAAAATCAAATTTTTTGAAAGAAATTACTACCATGTGGCAAGGAGTCTTTACTGCTCTTGTTTCTAAATGATCATATTTCACATTGTACATATATGCAGGATGAAGAAATTAGATTTCATTTCTCACCTGGATGAAGGGCCAAAAAATGCTTGCTTTGCCATTTGCTCTCCCCCAGGAAGTGAGCAACTATTGCTGTAATACAGAACCTTTGTTCTCTTTAGCACATCAAGTCCTCTTAACTTTTTTGGTGTTGAAAACTGTTTAGATGTACAATGGCCAAGGTGTAGATGTCAAAAAGCTTCCTCAAGGGCTGGCACCTCCAAAGTTCTTTTTGAATCCTGGAAGGTAATTATTATTATTGCCATTTACTTTCTGAATATTCCTCTCTTAACATATACTGTTTCTTCTTTAGATATTGGAGGGAGGGGTGAGAATGTTAAAAACTGCTTAGGTATACAATAGTGGATGTATCAGTGTCTTAGAACCTTGGGTGGGAAAGGACTTAACCAAACCTACTTTTTAATTTGATTATCATAGCCTGCTAATGAACTTTTAATCATGTTATTTATGAAATTTTAACATGACTTTAACTTTAAAAGATTTCCTGAAAAAGAAAAATAAAACCTAACCATACAAAAATGCCTGGCTAATTTTTATTCATTGGGGGCTGGGTCCTAAAATATCGCTTAAAGGCCCTGAGTTCACAACTGACATGTTCTTGACATTTATAGTGATTCTATGGACCCTCAGTATCTATTGCTACAGTTCCTTCTCTCGGTGTTTTTCTTGGATTGGATTTATAGCCAACTGGTTGTAATTGACCCTCTATTGGGACAAGTTAGGATATGAGCATATGACTTTTCTGTTAAAAAAAAAGACACAGAGAGTGACCAAGAAAAAAAAAATCACCATTGATATTTATCTTAAACTTCCTTCATTTCCAGCTTCTCTGGCAGCAAGTCAAGCTGCTGTCATAAAGTAGAACTCTCAGTAAAAAGGGTTTCCTAGAGAAAGGCCACATTTCTGAATGCAGAAGCACATAAAAAAGAGTATGATAGAAAAGCACAGCATTTCTTCATCCTTCAGGCACACACAACACCTGAGTCTTGCCACAATATTGGGGTCTGCCACCTGAGATTCCAGGTTGGCATTTCCTTACAGGAAAACTGGTCATAGACAGTCTGAGCACAGATGGGGGAAAGGGATGTAGAAATCTCTATCAGCTCTTCACGGAAAGCCAAGGCCTATCAACCTACATAAGCCTTCCCAGACCCCACAAGCACCATCTCATTTTCTCCAAGGAACTGATTGATTGGTGGGTCTTCTTCCGCTTCCTCATCTAGTCGGCCACTGCCCCAAAGACAGAAAACCAAACTAAGGTTTTACCCACTAAATGAGAGTCTGAAATTCTTTCTCATTTAACCTACCATGGTTGGTTTTAAGGAGACTGAAAAAAGAAATAGAAATAATTCTACACAGGGTGCATGAAATGCTTATAAATTTATCTCCCAAAGAGGCTTTCACTACCAAGCCTACTATACAATCTACAGAGTCAATCTAATTTTAAGAATCTAAAACCAGCCATCTCCCAAGCTCTTTAACTTTGTGGTCTTAGGCTCGGGAGTTCCTACCCCCATGTGCTGGGAAATAAATCAGTGCAAATCATTCTATTCAACAGCTTCCAGTTTTCCTTTCAAATGGCCTCTAAAAAGTTAACAACAACTGAGGCCTGTTTTATGTTAAAGTCCTAATAATGTAAATAGTCAAATGCAGTATTTTTAGTCATTAGCACTGAAAGAACATCATACATCCGATTGTGTCACCTGGGTGTGAGCGGGGAATGCTGTTTTCTGTACAAAGCCGCTGACCACGATGAGAGATCGTCCATCTGTCCTGCTGCTAATAACACTGACCAGAGGTGGGAAGGCTGTTAATGGGGAACCCTTAATGCAAGGTTTCAGTTCATCTCAGGTTTGGCTCCTCAAGCTTCCCACTAGCTGTCCGTTCTGGCAGACTGAAGCAGACAAGACCTCTTCAAAATTTTTGAACTTTGGAGGCCAGTTAGAGAATGAAATAAAGAAGCAAACCCTTGACATCACTGATTTTGAAAAAGCACTTCTTAAGTCCTGTGCCCTATTATGAGAACTCCTGTCCTCTAGTAATAATAAGGGCAAGAATTTTTGTATGCTTAATTGTGCTAAGGTCTTACCATCACTCATGTCTCACAACAACACCAGGAGGGAGGTAATATTACCATTCCCATTTTACAGATGAAGAAACTGAGGTTTGAAAAAGTTAAGTAACTTGCCAGAGATCATCACATAGCTAGTAACAGAGCCCAAAATTAAAACCAGGCTTACCTGATTCTAAAGTCCAATGTCTTAACCACTACACAATGCTCTTAACCACGACACCATACAAGGAAGTTAATGGCCTCTCTCCAGTGCTGCTGTCTCTTAACTTGGGCTGTTCACACTGTTAGAGCAGAGACACTGAGAGAGAAGGATGCCCACTCAAGAGAGACAGAAGGAATCAACTGCTTTTTGGGCTGTTTCAGTAGCATCACTGCCTTCACTGGCCTTCGCATACCTTAAATGGGTATCTTGACAAGATCCTTACGAGATTTGGGTGACATCTCACATTTCTACAAAGGCGGTATAGTAGTGTGGTGTCCTATCAGTGGCTTCTCCACTTCTCACTTTGCAAAGGCTCAAGCTATTCTCTTTTCCACATAAAGCAATATTAAGACAACGTTAATGATTTATTAAATGTCTTTATGTGTGAGGCCTTAGGCTGGGCAATTTGCAACTTGCTGGGGGCCATGAAATGGCATCTATGTTACATCATTCCCATGAATTTAACCACCTGTGGGTGGAACCATGTGTCCTTCCAATGATAAAACCCCTATGTTGACAGGTCAAAGGGGTCATATCACTACCTCAACTCCCAGGATATTAAGAATAGTACTGTTCCTTGGACACTTATTCTTAGAAAGGAACATTTTTACATCTGGCTTAAGTTCTGAGTCAGCAACTGGATACATACACTCAAGGTATGCTAGGGAGAAACTATTAACCATGCAAACTAGCCCCAAATGGCTTTTCTGATTATTTGCTAGCATGCAGGTGGCTTCATGAAGAGACCTGCAATTCTAGAATGTTAGTTTTTGTAGTATGAGAAAATCATAACTTTTTTTTTTCCAGGAACTTGTTTTGCCACAGATTTAAGGCAGTAATTTGTTACAGGCAGGACATTTATAGGGGCTCCGTTATCGAGGCTAGAATCATCAAGAAATTCTATCAGAAGACACAATGTTTAAGTATAGGTCTAATTACTGCAATCATTTCTTTTTTGTTTCCTTTGCAGAGATCCACTTAATCCCATCTCTTAGTGTGGGCACAAGCTGACAGTTGCATGACAAGGAATGTTTCCCTTTGTAAAAAACCCACTTCCTTTCTGTGTAGTTTTAGCCTAATTGAAATGTTTCCTATTAAGCTCAATCAAGGCAGCAATTATCTAATTACTCACTTATGCTTTTCCAGCCAAAAATTTGCCTAAGTTGGTATATTGGAATGAGAGAGAACATATTTATTATTGCTTTTACATTTTCCTGTTTGGCTTCAAACAATAATCATAAACATTTACTTCTAGCTCACGAGTATATATCTAATTAATACTGCTATTTTCTATAAAATTGTATGGCTGTAAGCTACAGCCTAGTGCCAAATGTAGCCCCGTCTACAAACTGTGCTTTGTAAAACTTGTGGTTATACTACATGAATGGTGTCATTGGAGAAGGGGAATAAGAAAAAGAGGCTAGTGAAAACAAATCACAAACATATATTCAATCATTTCAAAGCCACGAGTTTTATGGCTTTACAAAATAAAAAAAAATGAATAACAGATTCAATCGAGAAAATAATTTTTAGAGCATCACTTTAAAGAAACATATATCCTGTATGTCTGGATTTTCTCCTGATACAAATCCCTTAGGTCTCGAGATGATCACAACCAGTCAACAACACAGGTGGTCCACACTTTTTAGGTATAAATTAGAGGCATATATCATTAAAACCAGAATTAATTTTAGAGTTAGTGACCCTATGAGGTCACTCCTGATTAACTCAATTGTGATTGAGGTTAAGCCAAAGCGCAACAGACAAATTGGGTATGAGAGACTGATATTTTCATTTCCAGACAATAAATTTTATCATTATTGTTATCTTAACTGTTAGCTAATGTGGGACTAATACAGTCCTCTGCATGGAAAAAGACCCCTGGAAAACTTGTGTACTTCTGGGTGAATTTATAAGGAGGTAAAGGAACACCTCATCAATCCCCCCAATTGCGGCCACTTGACAAGCTTTCACCTAAGTTTATCATAAACCCAGAAAATGACTACACTCCATGAGAATTGCAGCAACAACAAAATCAGTCTGCAAGGAGACCATTCCATTTGCTGGAAAGAGATGAGACATTTTGCATTGTGTTGGTAAGGAGAAGAACTTTCTTTTGCTTACACATAGTGAGGAAGGAACCATGCATAATATTAGTAACCTCAGAGATGACGAGTTCTCTACAAACCAACAAACAAACAAACAAAACCACAAAAAACACTTCACAGTCTAACAACTGATTTATCTCAGGTATACCCTGAGTGATGACTGATTAATAAATTAAACCTGAGAGTGGGGAAGATGTCATTCCTAAACCCATGTTATGTTATCTGCTTCCCAGTTTGCAAAGAAGTCTTAACAAAATGCATTCTATCTTAAAAGTGGTCCCAAAGATTCTGCATTCTGTGCTGTCAGGAGAGGAGGGCAAGAACAAAAGGTAGAGAAAGGAGACAAACCAATTTCTTTGCCAGAATGGGGAGAATAAAGTAATCAGACATTTCCCTTTCACTGGTCCTTGTATAGGGACTTGGAAGCTTGTGAAGTGTATGGTCGGAAAAATGGATTTTGTTTCTTCATGTGACCATTCACTGGAGAGGACAAATAAGTCTCACTATTCTGTCTGCAGTTTGACTCATTCCCGCTGTTTTTTCTCTAAGTAGCTTTACACACTCTAGAGAGGGACTAAATCCATTTCACAGTAGGCAGAGTGGAAGCCTGGGGTGAACCTATCATCTGAGAACAAACATAGAGACCAGCGTTATCACCCATCTGTCTAGATCTGCCCTCAGCTGACCTTCGGCAGCACCAGGATCAGTGAAAGTCTGGTACGTTGAACCTACCAATGCTTCTTCCATCTGCAGGCCCATGAACTTCCTGTTCGGTGGTCAGCAGTAAACAAAAGGAAACAAGATATTAAACCAACGTGGTCTATGTTTTCAACATTATTTGGCTTTTGAAATTTTCAAGTTGAGTTACCACTGCTTTTATTTCCCCTCCTACTTTGCACTAGTTCTCATATTTCCATCCTTCCTCCACTGCAATAATTCAATAGAACTAATTATGTCTTTAAAAAATAGTTAAATAAGCAAATGACTGAAGTTCTTTCTGTTTTCCCTGATGCTGGGTCAAATGGCTCCTCAAGTTGTTCTGAAAGGATACTCTTGCATGTCTGACTGGAGTCTTCTTTGGAGATGACTTTTATGATGTCTCATTATTCTTCCCAGTGTGTTGAAGGTGCTATTTTATCAAGTTTTAAGTAATACTGTCTGGAAAATTTTAGGATAATACAAATTTAACACTAGGAAAGGTAAATATCCCACAGCTCTTAATTATAATTGTGTATGTGTATGATATATACATATATCTACATATATATATGTTTTCCATTTGTCAGTTATTTTTCTATTTGTGCATTTTTAATAGCGGATTGGCTTGCTAGTTATTTTGGTTCTAAGGCCTAGAATATTAATGCCTCTGATAAATGAAACTTTGCTTTTCATCACTCTATTAAGATCTTATAAATCAAAGTGACGACCTACTATGGAAAAGTCTAATGTTAGAGCACCTGGGTGGCTCAGTCGGTTAAGCATCTCACTCTTGATCTTGGTTCAGGTCATGATCTCACAGTTTGTGAGTTCAAGCACTGCATCAGGCTCTTGGAGTTCTCTATCCCTCTCTCTCTGCCCCTCCCAACTCATGCACACACACACACTCTCTCTCTCTCTCTCTCTTTCTGTCTCTCTCAAAATAAATAAATAAACCTAAAATTTTTTTTAAAAAAAGCTCTTCACTTGTCATTGCCCAAGTTAAAAATATGTCATGCAGTTCAAGGATTGTAAAACAGTATAACCCTGGCTACATACTGTAATTACCTAGAAGCTTTTTTTTATTTAAAAAAAATTTTTTTTAATGTTTATTTAGTTTTGGAGACAGAGAGACACAGTATGAGCAGGAGAGGGGCAGAAAGAGAGAGAGGGAGACACAGAATCCTAAGCAGGATCCAGGCTCTGAGCTGTCAGCACAGAGCTTGACACGGGGCTTGAACTAAGGAACCATGAGATGACAACCTGGGCCAAAGCCAGACACTTAGCCAACTGAGCCACCCAGGTGCCCCTAGAAGCTTTTTAAGGCCAGAGATCCTAATTTAATTTGTATGTGGTATGCTTGGGAATCAGGACTTTACAACACCCTCCAGGTGATTCTAATATAAGTCCAGGGCTGAGAACTACTTTAGAATGAAAGTATATAAACACACTATATACTTGAGCAATTAATGGATTTGTAATTTTTTCCTTTAAGAGCCCTACTATTTGCTTGAGGTAAAAAAGAGTGCTGCAGTCATTCATTCACAAAGTGGCCCCCTTTGTGAAAAGTGACACCCTTTTCACTACCTAACTGGCCACAAAATCAAAACACCCCTTGAAGGAAGGAAGGAAGGATGGAAAGAAGGAAGGCAGGAAGAAAGAGGGAAAGAGAGAAATTTGTCAAGAAAAACTAGTTTAAAGGGAAAAACAGAATGGTAGGCCAAATAATAGCTCCCTAAGGTGTCCCATCCTAACCCTTGAAGTCTGTGAATATATTTCTTTACATGACGAAAGATACTTTTACAGACATAATTAAATGTAAGACCTTGGGATGGAGATAGTAGCCTGGGTCATCCAGGTGGGCCCAAGCTAATCACATGAATTCTTAAAATCAGTTTCCCCCCTGTGGTCAGAAGTCCTGCTACAGAATAACAGCTCAGAGAGATGCAACGTTGTTGCCTCTAAAGATGGAAGAATTAGGCCATGAGTTAAGGAATGCAGGAGGCACCCAGAAGTTTTGGAAAAAGACAAAGAAACACATTCTTCCCTAGAGCTAGCAGAAAGGAAGACAGCCTTCCTCACACCTTGAGTTTGGCCTAGTGAGACCCATGTTGGACTTCTGATCTACAGGTCTATAAGAAAAAAAAAATGTGTGTTGTTTTAAACCACCAAGTTTGTGGTAATTTGTTATGGCAGCAGTAGGAAAATAGTGCAGATACTGGTGTTAATTTTGAACTTCCAGACAGAGGTAGAGGTACAGGGAATGTTATGTGGAGTCATGAGATTGCATCTTGCTGACCTCTAACTACAGGGAGTATAAATGACCTAGGGCCCCAGTTGCTGCTCTAAACTCCACTTGGTGCAGAGAGCATGCCTCCCATAGCTGCTCCCAGCCAATGACTGAGCCAGCAGCAATACAGAGGCAGCCAGGTTCTGGGCAGATGCAGAGATCCTCTGACTTTACCAGTTTGGTAAGGATTGCATCCTGTGATGGCCTTGCTGAGCATCCCTTCAACTGCACTGCAGTATAGGACACTTGCATCCCACCTTCCCCTCCTCTCTCTTTCACTCAGGGTTAGACTTGTATATGGATCCGACACAGCTATTCTACCTCTCCTGGCTCCTCCCCCATTTTCTATCACAGGCATTTTCTAGGACCAGCTATATAATTCGAGTACAAAATAAAAACGTGGAGCCCTCTGTTCAAAAATCATTAAGAATTTTAAGCCTGGGATAGCAGAGCATTAATTACCCCAACTAAGCATTTTATTTATTTATTTTATATATAAATTTATTTATTTTATTTTATTTATTTATTTTAAATTTATTTATTTATATATAAATTATTGTCGAATTGGTTTCCATACAACATCCAGCGCTCATCCCAACAGGTGCCCTCCTCAATGCCCATCACCCACTTTCCCCTCCCTCCCACCCCCATCAACCCTCAGTTTATTCTCAGTATTTAAGAGTCTCTTATGGTTTTCCTCCTTCCCTCTCTGTAACTTTTTTTCCCCCTTCCCCTCCCCCTGGTCTTCTGTTGAGTTTCTCAGGATCCACATATGAGTGAAAAAATATGTGTCTTTCCCTGCCTGACTTATTTCACTTAGCATAACACTCTCCAGTTCCATCCACGTTGCTACAAATGGCCAGATTTCATTCTTTCTCATTGCCAACTAGTATTCCATTGTCTATATAAACCACATCTTCTTTATCCATTCGTCAGTTAATGGACATTTAGGCTCTTTCCATAATTTGGCTCTTGTTGAGAGTGCTGCTATAAACATTGGGGTACAAGTGCCCCTATGCATCAGCACTCCTGTATCCCTTGGGTAAATTCCTAGCAGTGCTATTGCTGGGTCATAGGGTAGACTTATTTTTAATTTTTTGAAGAACCTCCACACTGTTTTCCAGAGCGGTTGCACCAGTTTGCATTCCCACCAACAGTGCAAGAGGGTTCCTGTTTCTCCACATCCTCGCCAGCATCTATAGTCTCCTGATTTGTTCATTTTAGCCACTCTGACCGGCATGAGGTGGTATCTCAGTGTGGGTTTGATGGAGTGACACTGAGCATCTTTTCATGTGCCTGTTGGCCATCTGGATTCTTCTTTAGAGAAGTGTCTATTCATGTCTTCTGCCTATTTCTTCACTGGATTATTTGTTTTTCAGGTGTGGAGTTTGGTGAGCTCTTTATAGATTTTGGATACTAGCCCTTTATCCGATGTCATTTGCAAATATCTTTTCCCATTCTGTTGGTTGCCTTTTAGTTTTGTTGATTGTTTCCTTTGCAGTGCAGAAGCTTTTTATCTTCATGAGGTCCCAATAGTTCATTTTTGCTTTTAATTCCCTTGCCTTTGGAAATGTGTCAAGTAAGAAATTGCTGTGGCTGAGGTCAAAGAGGTGTTTTCCTGCTTTCTCCACTAGGGTTTTAATGGTTTCCTGTCTCACATTCAGGTCCTTCATCCATTTTTGTGTTTATTTTTGTGAATGGTGTGAGAAAGTGGTCTAGTTTCATTCTTCTGCATATTGCTGTCCAGTTCTCCCAGGACCATTTGTTACAGACTGTCTTTTTTCCATTGGATATTCTTTTCTGCTTTGTCAAAGATTAGTTGGCCATACTTTTGTGGGTCTAGTTCTGGAGTCTCCATTCTATTCCATTGGTCTATGTGTCTATTTTTGTGCTGATACCATACTGTCTTGATGATTACAGCTTTGTAGTAGAGGCTAAAGTCTGGGATTGTGATGCCTCTCACTTTGTTTTTCTTTTCAATATTACTTTGGCTCTTTGGGGTTTGGGTGCCGTGATAGGTCAGGGGCTCAGTCCGCAGTTCCAACAAAGCATTTTAAATGCAGGGTCCTGTGCCATTCCTCAGGTGACTCCCCTTTGAGGCTGGCACTGGTATCTTCTGGTATATTCCTTGCATATCTAATCCTAGCTTGGTATATGTTGGGAGGACACTAAGAGAACATTCTGCTGCTTCTCCCCTAAAATTAACTCCTTTGGGCATCAAACTTGGCTGTGATCAAGGAGTGGGAGTCAGTTTCACCTTGACCTCCCTAGCCTTTGATATGGTTTTAAAATTAAGTTTATTGACTCAAGCTAGTTTTCTATTCAGTTTTGAAGTTTCCTTTTTCTATAATAATACATTATGTTTATGAAGTAGGGTGGTTTGGGGGCACCTGGGTGGCTCAGTCGGTTGAGCATCCGACTTTGGCTCAGGTCATGATCTCACAGTTCGTGGGTTCAGGCCCCGCATCGGGCTCTATGCTGACAGCTCAGAGCCTAGAGCCTGCTTCAGATTCTGTCTCCCTCTCTCTCTGCCCCTCCCCCACTTGTGCTCTGTCTCTCTGCCTCTCAAAAATAAAGAAAAAAAATTTAAGAAGTAGGGTAGTTTTTTGAGCCAAATTCATTGGAGAAAAAAATGTAGTAAGAATTATAGTTGAGATTTTTGAAGTTTCGTTTGAAATAAACACCAATGCAAAATTTAGGCAACAGAACTCATAAATGCATTTCGTCATTTCATAGTGAAAAAAAGGGGGATGGAAACAACTAAAGGGCTACTTCAGGGAAAGGACTAAAATTCCCTCCTTCTTCTCCCATTTGAAATTCTAGGTGTTTTTTGTTTTTTGTTTTTTTGAGAAGGTGTTTTCCAAACATTTGGCAATTTTAAATATAAGGGCAGAGCTCTGTGGCCTTTAGCAACCTCTCTAGGCCTCAGTGTACTAAGCACGCTGGACCCTGCATATTCTCTGAGATCCCTTTCAACAATAAAATGCTTTGGTCTCATGAAAAACATCTGCTTTAGTCAAGGCTGTGAGTTTTTATGACATTATCATATATTCTTCGTCAGTGTCTGTCTTTTCATGATTTTCCGAAACAACACATTTGCTTGGTGCTCCTGTCATTAGGATTTGTTAAGGCATTATAGGTAAGATAAAGAAACTGAAATGAAAAATGCAGTTGATAGAATATTCACATGACCAGCCCAAGTCCCCAGAGTTCTTTAGGGATAAGCTCTGGACTGGAACCTAAGTCTCTTGACTATTCATCCTATCTCCTTGTCTGAGCCTCTCCTAGATCATCATAAAGAGCCAAGTGGTTAGATTTTGGATTTTTTCAATATCAAATTAATAGATTAACATTTATCCATTTAATATATTCCCTTAGGTGGTACACAGGTCTGACCAAAACATTGGATTTCCCAAATCCCTACATTAATAATTTGGTCCCTTCAAACTGATGTTGTTTAGTCTTTTTTTCTTTTTTAATTAAGTAAGCTCTACACCCAATGTGGGGCTTGAACTCACAACCTCAAGATCAAGAGTTGCATGCTCTACTCACTGGGCCAGCTATGCACCCCCACACTGTTGTTTAAATATTTGCCTCACACTGATGTAAATGAAGCACTAGGGGAGAAGGACCACCAAATCCCATTTGTACAGCAGAAGACCTACAGGTAACAGGACCCACTGTCATTGGAAGTCCTAATACTATTGTGGTATACCTCTTGTGGTCCCACCCAAGCAACTCATCCATAGAGGTGACCTTGGGTGTAAAGTTTTGGCATCCTAGGTAACCATCTAACTGTTCCTGCTCTTAATCCAATTTTGATATTATATAACAAGTTTTCCTTTAAGTCCATTTCATTTTTATAATTCAAAACAAGTAGGGGTGAAATGATGGCTCCTACATCGTAAGTCCATTGTAAATTTTGAAACCTGCTTCTGGTTTTCCTCTTTATCCAAGTAATTTATTATCACAGAGGTCTAGATATGGCGAGGACTCTTAGGGCTCTTTGAGAAAAAAACAAACACAAAACAAAACCCTCTCAGGCCAAATGTAAACCAGAACCATATATACAGTTTATTTAAAAATTCCTACTTATTGCATTAAATCTTAAAGTATCAGATTTTAGACTATTTACAATTGTCTGCAATAGGAATATTTACAGAAACACTTAATTTTTTTGTAGGGTCCATGCCAGCCATTGCAAATTGTGCTGAAGTTCTTTTCTCCTTATTGGGAACTAAGATGCTTTATTATCTGATGATCCTATTCTAAACTTGCTGAGTTTATCATAAAAGTGTATAGAGACTCTAAATACTTGGAAAAATCTTTTAAAAAAGCAGTATATGCTATAGAGTCAACAAGCTATTAAGATGTTGGAACAGCCAACTACTGCATTTTGAGCATTACTGTAGGCACATACAAAGTCAGGTAAAATTAGCAGACATTTGTTTCAAACCCAGGTCTCTAAAGTTCTTAACCATTCTACACACTACCTCTCCAACTACTCTGTCATTACCCTAGCTGGCTTCCACTCTTCCTGCCCTCACAGTCTATCTCACCCCTGTGTCTTCTCTTGGTTAATGTCTTCATTAACACCAGAAATCTTTGTATCTCGAATTCTTGCTCAGCTAACTGCCATCTCCTGGCCCACCAAATCTTCATCACCTTAGTTCTCCATGCTTCACTTGATCATAGTATTGAAGTTCTGCTAACCAGCCTTGATCAGATCCTCACAGATGCTCGGCATCAGATATTAAAGATTTCCTACTGCATTTGGTAATACTATAATACAGTGTTTGAAAAGGCGCTTCTGGAGCCAGATGTTCAGGTTTCAAAGCCTGGATTCTCTACTTTCTAGCTTGGGTAAATTACCTAAACTGTTTTGTGACTCTGTGTCTTCATCTGCAAAACAGAGATAATAACACATTGTTGTGAGTAGCAAATAGAAGTTGTTTATTAGTCACATTTGGCTATGATACATCTTTGTTTTCCTTTATACTGTTTGAAGGTTTCCTCTCAAGTTCCCATAGGTTGCTGCCTATACGAGTAAAAGGTGTTATAGAGAACTTACTTATAAGCAATGAAACCCAAACTATTAGTTGAAGGAATAAAGGGGAAAACAGTAGGATGAAGAGGGTGGGTGGTCTCAGAAATCAGTCAGTCAGACAGTTAGAATTTTCTTAAGACCTACAGGTGAAGGGACAAGGCCATGGGGTATGTCTCCTCAAAGTGTCTTCAAACAGAAATGTGGTCACAAGTAGAGACGGAGTATACAAAATGAAGTAAAATAAAGATGTTCAAAATGAAGAGCAATTAACTCAAAAGAAAGGAGAAAGAAGGAAACCTTGGAGTCGTTCCTACTTCTACTGATTAGTGATTGACTTCGCTATGGGACAAGGAAGGAATGAGAGGGAAGAAACAGCCCAAATCCCAGTAGGAAAGTAGTCGGTGCCCTGAACCACAGGACAATTTGTTCTCAGAACTAGAACCAAAGCAAAGTCAGTGAAGGATTATGTTGTGGGAACCCTGATGATAAACACACTCAAGATGAAGGAATGAGTGCTCCTTCCCCAATTTTGTGGGTACCAAAATTGAAAACAGGATGATGTAATTCTTAGAAATTGAACAATTTAGGACTCAGCTCAATATTAACTGAACCTCTGCTACGTGCCAGGCACTGAAGACATGATCGTGCCCTTGCAGAGCTACGTACCAGAGGAGAGGCAGACTTTCTCCATGAGCTGCCAAAAGAATAAGAGGGAAGAGAGGAGGGGAGGCCAAATGGAGGGTGGCTTCCATTTGGAGGAAATCATTTACACTTAACTATGGTAACAAGTATAAGTTAAACCATTGGTGAGAGGAAACTTAACTTGACAATAAATTACCATATATATCAAGAATAGATATCACTTTAGAATATGCATGAGGTGGAAATTAAATGCTTGATTAAAGGTACAAAGTAAGATTTAAAACTATATTATTTAAACTTGTATAAAGTGCTTTTATTCATGTTTTACACATCTAGAAACACTGAGTGAAGCCTAAAGCAACCTTCAGGGACCCTGTTATGATCCCTATTTTACAAATGAGAAACAGAGAGGAACAGAGAGATTCACTACCTTGCCTAAGTTCACTCAAACAAAACCATCTTTGACACTGGACCATATTTATCTGGATTTCTTGCCTAAGATGCTGTTGGTTCACCCAGCATTTACACTGAGTATGAGTTCTGAAACACTAGTTCCATAGAATGTTGGAAAATTTCTATTTTATGGTAAAGCAGGTCTTGGACATACTGAGAGAACAGCTTTAAACATGTTTTTACTGTGAGACTTCTCAGAACCTTAAAAATGGCCATGTACAATGTAAATTTCCAAGTTGGGTGTATACATGTAGCTTTTCTTCTTTGATCACAGAACACTTTCTTCACTGTCTCTTGGACCTAGAGTAATATGGAATACACTGGAAAATACTGAACCAATGTGTACTGAGGTGAGCAAGAACCTAGACAGATTTTGAGTTTGGGTAGAGAAATACAAATATGAGGTAGAAAAATTACGACAAGATGATTCTGGAATAAATTATCCACTTGAAACAACTTAAGCACAGAGGAGCTGGTGCCTCTAAACTAGACCACCATACCTCTGTAAATATCTAGGCAACACTAAGTCTGAGTAAGTATGCACATGTGTATTTTATTATGGAGAATTCAGATATAAATACCGTCTAGAGATAGTTGGTGTGAACTGTATGACAAAGAGTCTATTTATTTCATCTGAATGGGGCTGAGAAAAAAGATGCAAACTATATTATCTGAGACAACTGAAAAGGCTGTGGTCCTTAGAAGCAGATTATTGAGCTCACAGGGGGAGTGAGGCAGTAACAGCCAGTTTACTTATGTATTTATAATACTTATGTATTACTTATTCATTGTCCTCCCCCATTTAAACTTCTAAAGGGCAGAGATTTTTGTCATTTTTCTCCACTGATTTATCCCAAGAGTCTAGAACAGTGTTTGCTACACAGTAGGCGATCAATAAACTGTGAACGAATAAAAGAACCTTATATTCAAGTCAGAATCTTTGATAACTTTCTACCCACCCTCACCACCCAGAGCAAATCTTCTTCATCTTTTCCATCTTAATGACAATTCCGGTTGACATAGTTCCTTGGGCTAAAAATCTTGGAGTTTACCCTCACACCTCTTTCTCTCTCAGCTTCATCCAGTTGAATAGTAAACCGAATCAAGTCTACTTTTGTATGTATACCAATTTTGATCTCTTCTTCCCATCTCCACTGATACTATCCTAGTTGAAGCCACCAACTCTTATCTGGCCTATTTCAATAGCCTCCTAATTGTTCTCCCTGTTACATCTCACACCCTGCTACCATTTCGTCTTCACATAGCAGCCAGAATGATCCTTTATAATGACAAATCAGGTTCCATTATACCCCTGCCCCAAATCCTCCAATGGCTTCCCATGGAAGTGCTCACAAGGCCATGATCTAGATCCCACTCTGGCTCCAGCCTCTCAACTTCCCTCTGTCCCTCTCTCGCGCTGGTCTCCTTGCTGTCCACGAGTACATCCAAAATATTCCATGCTGCAGGGCCTTTACACTCACTGCTTCTCCACCCAGGGCTCTCTTCTGCTGGACATCCATACTCCACACCCACCTTCCTTCTGGTCTCTTTCAGAGGTACCTAACCTGAGAGACTTCCTTTGACCATGCTATGTAAAGGAGCAGCCTCATCACCATGATTCCTCCCGTCTTTTTACTTTATTTTTTCATAGCACTTACCATTTTATATGGCTATTTGTTTTTTGTCTCTATACTCCACTAGAACACAAGATCCATAATACTAGGGACTTTGTTTTGCTAAATTCTGTAGCTCTAGCATTTAGCAATTTTAGAATAGTGCCTGTCATGTTGTAGCCCCTGAATTTAAAAAAAAAAAGGCACTGGGATGCCTGGGTGGCTCAGTCGGTTGAGTGTCTGACTCAATTTCAGCTCAAGTCATGATCCCAGGGTTGTGGGATGGAGTCCGCTTAAGATTTTCAGTCTCTCCTGGCCCCACCACCCCCTCTCAAAAAAAAGTGCTAAATGAATGAATTACTAATATTTGTAAATGCTTATTAAATGTCAACCCTTTAAATGTACTATTTCACATAATCCTTAAGAGGCAGTAGGTATTATTAATTTATTTAGATGAAGAGATTGATACCCAGAGAAATTAAGCAATTTGCTCAAAGGCCTACATCTAGCAAGTAAAGAAGTCAGGATTCTAACCCAAGTAGGTCAACTCTGGTCTGCACTTTTGTGATCTATATTCTGCTTACCTTGCTATGGCACATATGTACAAATCATTCTAAGAGTTGTTTTCATGATAACTCCCAGAAAGGTATTCTCTCTTCCTTCCTTCCTCTTTTGTTTCCTTTGGTTCTTTCATTCATTCATTCATGTGCTCACATGTTAAGCATGCAATTGGCTCCAGGGATACAAATTTGAGTAGGACTCATTCCCTACTCACAAAGAGCTGCACTGTCTAGAGGAGAAGGCAGACATATAAATAAATAAACAAACCCAAGATATGTATTTATTTTTTCTCAGAAAATAGAGATAATTTTACTCAAAGTTTTTTCCAGTTTGCATTAAACTGCAAAAAATTTTACTCAAAGTCATTGCCTAAATGTTGTGATCTGTTTATGTCAATTGCCCCAAAACATGTAAATACCATATTTTACATTTTTTTCCTTGCAAGTTGTTTCTGGTTCTTTGGAAAGTAGATGTGGTATAAACAGTAAATGACATAAAATATAAGTATTTCATTACTCCTTAAATACTTTTGATATTTATCATCAAGGCTTTGTACTAGATGCCATAAGGGATTATAAATGACATGGCATTGGCTCCTCAGTGAATTCTCAACCAAGCAGAAGGACACAGAAGAAATAAGCTCAGTGTAAGATGCCATCAAATAAAGCCCTCATAAAGAAAGTACAGCATCTGATGTGCTTTCTGCAGAGAACTAGATTCTCTGGATGGATGTTGGGGATTTAAAAGCAGACATTTCAGTTCTAAGACCTTTATTCTTAACCATGTCTCTCTACTATGCTCACTATGAGGTCGGTACGAATTTGGCATTCATAAATGTTTCAACGTAGAAAATTCATCTAAGATATTTTAATGTAAACTTCCTAAATGCTTTGTCTTCTGTGGAATTATTAAGGGCTCTACCAATCCTATGAGCTTTCTCTGCATAGAAGGCGGGTCTTCAGGATTAAGCCCAGGTCTACTTCCTATTATATACCTCTGAGCGAATTACTTCTCTGTACTTCAACTGTAAAATGGGATTGATAGGAATATCTACAGCACAGCGATTGGTGCTGAGGCTCCAAAGATGATTAAAAAGCAAGGAAAAAAAAAACAACTAAGAGCAGTTAGTAAAAATGCAATAGCACTCAGGTAAAATAACTGAAAACTGCATGTAACAGTGTTAGGAAATATAGTGTATGGTTATATACAACTGTGTGTCCTTATTAGAGATAAGGGCTGGTCCATGATCCTGTGCAGTCTTTCCATTAAGTCTATAGTTCAGAAACCATGGTGTAGCAACAGAGCTTCAGTGATTAGTTGCATTTTTAAAAGGTAACAGATATGATGAAAAACTGGCAGTATCTACTAAAGTGGAACATTTTTATTCTTAGTAATTCCCTCTCATCATTATATACCTGATGGAAATGTCCATATGTTCACCAAGAGACATTTATAAGAATATTTGTAGCAGTAACATTTGTAATTAGTAAAAACTGGGAGTTACCAAATACTCATCAACATAAATGGTAGTATCGTCACTCAACACTAGACAGCAGTTACAATGAACAAATCACAACTGCACAAAATGGGTGAATTTCACAGAACAGTGTTGAGCAAAGAAGCCAGATTCAAAAGTGCACATACTCTGTGACTGCATCTAAAAGTTCAAAAACAGAAAAACTAATCTGTGATGTTCCAAGTTAGGAGAGTGGTTTCCTAGGAGGTTTAATAATTAGATGGAGTTACAACAGGGATTTCTGGGGTTCTTGTAATGCCTGTTTCTTGCTCTGAGCACTAGTCAGGTAGGCATATGCAGTTGGTAGAAATTCTTCAAACTGTACAATTAAAATATGTACTTAGTGTATATATATTTTTAATTTTTTAATTTTAATTTTTTTTAGAGAGAGAGAGCATGAGTGGAGGAGAGGACCAGGGGGAGAGAGAGAGAAAAATTTAAGCAGGCTCCACTTTCATTGCAGAGGGGATCATGGTGCATGATCCCACGATCCTGGGATCACAACCTGAGCCAAAATCAAGAGTCGGATGTCCAACTGACTGAGCCACTCGGGTGCCCCAACTTAGTGTATAATTTTAATAAAACACTCCCTTCAAATGTTGTAGTTCTCCTCGCTGTCCTAACACCCAGGCCACGTGTTTCTTAGCTTTGTGTGTCCCTCCACACAAGGCCAACCACTCTGAGAATCCACCCAATTTAAGCGTTAAAAGTCTTTCCTTCTGTAAGCATGGCAGTAAAGAGTATTGTTGCAAACCACTCCTAGAATCAATGTTTTCTTTGACTATGATTAGCTCATTGGTGCCAGGTGTTCTGTGGGGCATTAAGACAACATTTTTAAAATGGCAAAATAATGAAAGAGGCATTTGATGCTAAAACAAGTAAATAGCTTGTCTTTATTTTCCAGAAACAACCTGCAACCACCCACCAAATTCTATTTTGAAATGTCATCAATGTTTGGGGAAAAAACTATCAACTGACAACTATTATTTATAAAAGGCCCTATAAAGGGTATTAAAGATGTCAGGAGTGTTTTATCTACTGACCTGAAACCTGTCTCAGACAGAAATGAAAATGGCTGCAGAGTCAACACATATATTTCATTTTGGTGCTGCATTTGAGGACACCTGGGCCAATGTTATGTGTTAAGTCAGTGAAAATGTGTAATTCACAGAGTAACTGAAAAAGCCACTAGACAGGAAGATGGATGGATTGAACATTTTCTGTGCCACCAAACGGCTAATGATCAGGTAAACACCTTTGAGAAAAACAAAATCCAGAATTGTTTCAGCCGTTCTCTGACCACCTCTTGCCTCTGGCATGAGCAGCCATTAGCCTGCTGTGGGCTCTTCCAGAAGACAGACCAGCTGCAGAGTCCCTAGGAGGTCATGTCCTCCCTCCCACCCTTTAGAGCCCACTAAATAGCTCATTAGAGGCACCTGCTGTGGAGAAACTGGTGTGGGCAGAGCCAGGATTCAAATCTTGATTCCAAGGTCCAATCTCCTAAGTATTACACCATATTGCTTCCTAATTTTAAAACACCTTTTATGCCCTCCTTCTAAAAAGAGGAATAAGAACAGGGGCAAAGCCAGAGACCTCATTATGATCCATACCCAACTCTTAGAAGTCCTGCCCTGGGTCTCAATCATTCAATGGGAGGCAGAGCTCCAGGTGACACATATTTTCCATAATCACTAAATCCACTAAGGTATATATTGCTCTCCAGAATGTTACCTTCCAAATTATTCCATCTAAGTAGCTGTCCATATATCTGCACCTCCTGTGTACATGTACACACACACACACACACACACACACACACACACACACACACACACACACACCATGATTTCTGGAAGCAGCAAAGGTCAGAGAAGCAAGTCTTCAGGTTCAATCTCATTTGACTGACTTCCACAGGAAGCTCAGCCAGCTCTTCAAAATTAACTTCTTGCTTTTGGTTCTTAGTTCCCATCTGTAGCCAATGTGGTATCTTGTTTGGTTTCTCTTATTTATTCTCTAAGAACTATGTCAATATCCATTCATTATGCTTTATTAAATAGCCATGATTGGATAGTATAATGATACACAAAAGTTTAAAAAAACAAGGTTTGTTACAAGCTATGAAACATAATACTGCATCTGTTAAGAATTGAGTTCACTTACCTAGTTATCATACATTTTAGTTTTTAAATACCGCACTTATGGATTAGATTTGTTTTATGTATATTTTGCAGTTTACATTCCCTTATGAATCAATATATTGTATACTTTTCATGCATACATATATATATACATATGATGTAACTCAAAGTTAAGGTTTTTTAAAGCTATACATACAAAATCACTGCATGTGGAATTAAAGCACATTACACACAAAATGAAAAGAACTATAGCATAAAACACAGATCGAATGTAACTTACCTATATAAAACAAAGCATATGATCATTGTATCCCTAGAATATTTTCTTTTTTAAAAAAAAAAGCCAATTATCCACTTGTTGAGTAAATCACAATGCAGTTTTCTAAAAAAATTTGCTAGGCAATGATAGCTTTATTGCCTTCTTGGCTTCAGACCACCAACTATTCTAAAGATATTTAATTAAAAAAATAATATACACCATCACATGAAATACAATGTCAAACAAACATAATTATATTCAAACATCTGAAAAATGCATAGTACCACATTTGGGAAGTGTGGACTTTTTCCATTGTCATCTCATTCATGATAAAGAGCAGTCTTTGGCCTCCTTTTTGAAACTTTTTATAGTGTTTCTTTAAAGTTTATTTTGAGAAAGAGAGAGAGCGAGGGCACATGAGAGGTGGAGGGAGAGAGAGAATCCATGCAGGCTCCAAAGCGGGGCTCGATCCCACGACCCTGGGATCAAAGCCTCAGCCAAAATCAAGATTTAGATGCTTAACTTACTGAGCCACCCAGGCACCCCATAAACTTTTTATAGTATTTTTTAGTGTTCAATAAAAATCTCATTTCAGCATTTTATCTTGAAGTATAATAGCCCTATTTTTCTCTTTACCTCCAACTAATATACCCCAGTCTTAAAATATTTTGTATGTGTATAACAGCATACAGATTCATGTATTTATTAAACAACTTGCTAAAATAAGGTCCCTGTGAAAGGTTTACTAAAATCATGCAAAACTAGGACTGATAAGAAGGGAACCTCTAGCACAGCTATTCAACGATTTGTTTTACTAGCTGGGAAAACCAAGAAGGCCTGCAAAATTCCATATTCTTCAAGTTTATCAACCTTAATTTCCTAAAACACTGCTCCAGAATCTCAGACAAACCCCAGATAAAATTATTTCCTTAATTCTGCTACTTCCTACTTTCTTTCACATTTTAATGTTTCTAAAATTGGGATTATTTTACAAAGGATATATATATTTCATGGTCGTCCGCCTTTTAAAATGGGCTATGCTAAATTGGTGTCATATCTTACAAGTGATGGAGATTTAGAATCCCAGAAAATAATGAATATAGTATTACTCATGAAAGGGAACTCTGAATTAAGTACTTTTTAATTTGCCATTTCTTCCAGTAATACTTGTTAAGGTTACTATTCACCCTACCCAAATTGGAGCCCTTACAATCTCCTGAAACAAAGAAAAGGCATAATCCTGAAACCAATCAATTTTTTAACATATTTTTTTTCTACAGTGGCAACTAAGGCCAAGTAACTTTATCACTTCCCCATGTGAAGACACCAGAGAGTGATTTGGAGATTAGGAAGATAGATTAATAGAGACAAAGAAAAACTTACTGAGAAATAATGAGGTTGGTTGCCAAATTGACAGTATGAATTATCTGTTGTAGAGGGACTCTCTTATGAGATGACACATTATTATTCAAAGAACTGGCCATTACGTTACCTTGGCCAGACTACATGCACTACTGCCAGAAACTACTCATGCAAAAACCTTGGCTAAAAGCTACCTCTGATGGCCTGGAACCTATTTTGGCATTAAAAGCCAGAACTTCAGGCCACTCAGCAGAACTTGCCCAAGAAATCTCTTTCTCAGTTAAAAAAAAAAAAGTTCTTCTATCTTGATTTTACTGGCATGCTTTAAGGGAATAAATTATTGACAGTTAATTCATATATATAATCACTCATCTTTTCAACAAAAGAAATATGAGAGGCACATTTAAAAATATTCCAAATTCAATTTAAAACTTTTACCATCTTAAAATAAAACCTTTACCAACTCAAAGATTCTGCATTTACTTCTGATTATTTTAATTTGTCACGAACCACCCTCAAGTAAACCATCAGGCTAAAAGGACTGTCCAGAGTTTCAGACAGCCTAAAACTGATTGTTGGAAGATACCATGGATCTGGTTGGCCAGGCACCTTTCTCATTGTTCCAAGTATCACTGCATGCATTCTTTGCTCCAAAACAAGAGTTAATTCTGCTAAGTTGCTGAACCAAATTCTTGGTATTTGCCTTAACTTTCTTCATCCAGATTTGTTTTAAAAATTTACAGGTTAGTCTTGATGCTGCTCTGACCCTACAAAAACCTGACAAAGGAGGTTAAGAGGGGAGGTGTCCAGCCATTGGAATGGAGGATGTGATGCCCAAAGCTCACATAATCTCAGCTACTGAAACCACATCAGTAGAAAGGAACTTCCTCTGCCATTGATTTTTTTTATTACTATTGAGGTAAAATTGGAATATAACATTAGTTTCAGGTATACCACATAATCCAATTTATGTATAGACTACAAAGCAATCACCACAATAAGTCTAATTACCTAACCCATCACCATACAACTCACATTAACCATTTTGGCTTACCCCCAACCCCCTTTCCCTCTGATAACTGCCAATCTGTTCTCTGTATCTATGAGTTTTGTTTGCTCATTTGTGTGTGTGTTTTTTTTAGATTCCACATATAAGTGAAATCATGTGGTATTGTCTTTCTCTGACTTATCTGACTTATTTCACTTAGCATAATACCCTCAATGTCCATCCACATTGTTGCAAATAGCAAGATTTCCTTCTTTTTTATGGCTAAGTAGTATTCTATTATATATATATGTATTACTCACTACTCACTATTACTCATTACTATTTATTTATTATTACTATTCATTCCTTTCTCTCTCTCTCTCTCTCTACACACACACACACACACACACACACAGATACATATATATCATAAATTCTTTATCCATTCATCCATGAACAGTTGTTTCCATATCTTGTAAATAAAACTACAATAAACATGGGGTGCATATATCTTTTTGAATTAGTGTCATTTTCTTTGGATAGATACTCAGATGTACAAGTGCTGGATTATAAGTAGTTCTATTCTTAATTTTTTGAGAAACCTCTATACTATTTCCTATAGTTGAAGAACCAATTTACATTCCCACTGACATTTGTATGAGGGTTCTCTTTTTCCACATCCTCCTCAATGCTTGTTATTTCTTGTCTTTTTGATCCTAGTCATTCTAGCAGGTGTAAGGTGATATCTAAATGTAGTTTTGATTTGCATTTCCCTGATGATTAGTGATGATGAGCATTTTTTCATGTGTTTGCCATCTGTATGTCTTCTTTGGAAAAATGTCTATTCAGGTCTTTTGTTCATTTTTTAATTGGATTATTTGGGGGTTTTGGTACTGAGTTGTAAAGTTCTTTATATACTTTGTATATTACCCCTTTTCAGATATATCATTTGCAAAATCTATTTATTAGGTTGCTTTTTCCTTTTTTTTTTAAGAATTTATGTTTAAGTAATCACATTGCCCAACGTGGGGCTCAAACTCACATCCCCAAGATCAAGAGTCACATGCTCTACCAACTGAGCCAGCCAGGTGTCCCTGTTGCCTTTTCATTTTGTTGATAGTTTCCTTTGCTATGCAGACTTATAAGTTTTTAGTTTTATGTAGTCCCACTATTTATTTTTGCTTTGTTACCTTTGTTTTTGAGTTGAATCTAAAAATTCAATGCCAAGACCAACATCAAGGAGCTTAATGCCTATGTTTTCCAGAGTTTTATGTTTTCAAGAACTTACATTCAAGTCTTTAATCCATTTTGAGTTAATTTTTGTGTATAGTGTAAGATAGTGGTCTAGTTTCATTGTTTTGCATGTTGCTGTCCAGTTTTCCCAACACCATTTATTGAAGAGACTATCCTGTTCCCATTGTATATTCTTAGCTCCTTTGCTGTAATCCAATGACCCTATGTGTGGGGGTTTATTTTTGAACTCTCTATTCTGTTCCATATTTCTGTATGTCTGGTTTTATGCCAATACTACAGTGTTTTAATTAACATAGCTTTGTAGTAATATAAAGTGTGATATTCAGACTTTGTTCTTTCTCAAGATTGCTTTGGCTATTCAGTGTCTTTTGTGGTTCCATACTAATTTTAATATCCTTTGCTCTAGTTCTGTGAAAAATACCACTGGGATTTTGACAGGAATTGCAGTGAACCTGCAGATTGCCTTGGGTAGTATGAACATTTTAACAATATTAATTCTTCCAGTCCATAAGCATGGAATATTTTCCCAATTACTTGTGTCTTCTTCAACTTATTTCATTAATGTCTTATAACTTTTAGTGTACAGGTCTTTCACCTCCTTGGTTAAATTTATTCCCAAATATTTTATTCTTTTTGATGCAATTGTAAATGGATTTCTTTCTTAATTTATCTTTCTGATAGCCCATTATTACTGTATAAAAATGCAACAGATTTCTGTATATTGATTTAGTATCCTGCTATTTTACTGAATTTATGAGTTCTAACAGTTTTGTGTGTGTGGAGTCTTTAGGGTTTTCTCTATACAGGATAATGTCATGTGCAAATAGTGACAGTTTTACTTCCTTTCCTATTGGGATGCTTTTCATCCCCCCCCCCCTTTTTTTCTAATTTCTGTGGATAGGACTTCCAATACTATATTGAATAAAAGTGGTAGGAGTGGCCATCCTTCTCTTGTTTCTCATATATGGCCTTTATTATGTTAAGGTAGTTTCTCCCTATACCCACCTGCAGAAAACTTTTATCATAAATGGATGTTGAATTTTGTCAAAACTTTTTTCTGCATATTTTGAGATGATCATATAATTTTTGTTTTTCATTTTGTTAATGTGGCATACTACACTGCCCTGGAATAAATCCTATTTGATCATGGTATATAATCTTTTAAATGTATTATTGAACTCAGTTTGCTTATATTTTGTTGCGGATTTTTACATCTATGTTCATCAAGGATATTGGTCCATAATTTTCTTGTTTTGTGGTGTTCTTATCTGGATTTGGTAACCAGGGTAATGCTGGCCTCATAAAATGCATTTGGAAGTGTTCCTTTCTCTTCAGTGGTTTTTTGTTTTTGTTTTTTTTGGGGGGGGGTTGGAAGAGTTTGAGAAGGACAGGTGTTAAATCTTTGAGTTCATCAGTGAAGCCATCTGGTCCTAGACTTTTGTTTGTTAGGAGGTTTTTTATTGATTCAATCTACTTTCTAGCAATTAGCCTATTTAGATTTTCTGTTTTTTGATCATTCAGTCTTGGAAGATTATATCCTTCTAGAAATTTATCCTTTATTTTTAGGTTGTTCAACTTCATGGCATATAATTGTTCATAGCGGTCTCATGATCCTTTGTATTTCTGTGGTTATCAGTTATAATGTCTCCTCTTTAATTTCTGATTTTATTTATTTGAACCCTCTCTTTTTTTCCTGGTGAGTTTAGTTAAAGGTTTGTCAATTTTTTATATATATTTTCAAAGAACTAGCTTTTAACTTCATTGATCATTTCCACTGTTTTTTTTTTTGTCTCTGTTTTGTTTATGTGCACTTTGATCTTTATTATTTCTTTCCTGCTACTAACTTTGGGCTTTGTTCTTCTTTTTTTAGTTCCTTTAGGTGTAAAGTTAAATTTATTTGATAGTTTTCTTGTTTCTTGAGGTAAGACTGCATTACTATGTCTTCCCCCTTAAAGTTGCTTTTGCTGCATTCTATAAATTTTGGAATGTTATATTTCAATTTTTATTTGTCTCAAGGTATTTTCTGATTTCCCCTTTGATATCTTATTGACCCACTGGTTTGTCAGTAGCATGTTGTTCAATCTCCATGTATTTGTGACTTGTTCAGTTTACTGTAATTGAATTCTAATGTCATGCCATTGTTGTTGGAAAAGATGACTGGTATGATTTCAATCCTCTAAAGTTTACTGAGATTTGTTTTGTGGCCTAACATGTGATCTATCCTGAAGAATGTTCCTTGTACACTTAAGAGGATATATAGTCTGCTACTTTTGAATGGAATGTTCTGTATGTATCTATTAAGTCCATCTGGCCTAATGTGTCATTTAAGGCCAAGAATTCCTTATTGACTATCTGTCTTGATGGTCTATCCATTGGTGTACGTGAAATATTAAAGTCCACTACTATTATTATATTGCTGTTAATTTGCATTATATATTTAGGTCCTTTATTGGGGGCACATAAATATTTACAAATGTTATATCTTCTTGTTGGATTGACTCCTTTATCATTATATAATTCTCTTTTTTGTCTTTTGTTTAGTCTTTGTTTTAAAGTTTATTTTGTCTGATATAAGTACAGATACACCAGCTTTTCATTTCCATTTGAATGTAATTTCTTCTTCTATTCCTTCATTTCCAATATTTGTGTGTCCTTAGATCTGAAGTGAGTCTCTTGTAGGCAGCATATAGGTGGGTCTTCTCCTTCTCCTTCTTCTTCTTCTAATCCATTCAGCCACTCTATGTCTTTTGGTTGGAGAATTTAGTCCATTTACATTTAAAGTAATCATCAATAGGTGTGTACTTACTGGCATTTTGTTAATTATTTTCTGGCTGTTTTTATAGTTTTTGTAGTTCCTCTCTGTGCTTTCTTCTCTTGCTCTCCTCCCTTGTGGTTTGATGACTTTCCTTAGTGTTATGTTTAGATTCCTTTCTTAATTCCATCTACTATAGGTTTTAATATTATGATTACCATAAGGTACACATATAATAATCTATTTACATAATAGTTTATTTCATGTTGATAGCAACTAAAGTTTGAGCACTTTCTAATGACTACATTTTTATCCCAACTTCCCTACCCATGTTTTATGTTTTGGTGTTATATTTTACATTTTATTTTGTTTTATATATCCTTTAACTTATTATTATTATTATGGTTAATTTCACTAATTTTGTTTTTCTAATCTTAATACCTGTTTTATAAGTGACTAATCCACTACCTTTCCTATATGTTTGCCTCTTCCAGTTAGATTTTTATTTTCATGTTTTCTTATTGCTAGTTAGTGCCTTCTCTTTTCAGCTTAAAGAAGTCCCTTTTAACATTTATTGTAAGGGTGTTTTATTGGTGATGAACTCTCAGCTTTTGCTAATCTGGAAAAGTGTTTATATCTCCTTAAATTATGAATGATTGCCTTGCTTAGAGTATTCCTGGTTGGAAGTTTTTTCCTGTTAGCACTTTTCATGTCCTGCCACTCCTTTCTGACTTGCAAAGATCTGACTGAAAAATCAGCTGAAAGTCTTATGGAAGTTCCCTTATATGTAACAAGTTGTTTTCTCTTGCGCTTTTAAATACTTTCCCTTTAACTTTTGACAGTTTAATTATAATGTATTTTGGTGTAGATCTCTTTGGTTTATCTTATTTGAGACTTTCTAAGCTTCCTGGATGTAGATGTCTGTTTCCATCCTGACTTCTTGGAAGTTTTCAGCCATTATTTCTTCAAGTAAGTTTTCTGCCTCTTTCTCCTTCTTTCTCTCTTCTCTTTCTCAGATCCCTAAAACACTTGATGTCCTGTTAGCTATATTCACTTTTTAAAATTTCTTTTCTTTTTGTTTTTCTGTTTGGATCAGGATGTTGATCCATTGTTCTGCTCCATCCCGTCTGCTGTTAAACCTTCTAGAGTATTTTTCAGTTGAGTTATTGTATTCTTCAGTTTAGTGACTTCTGTTTGGTAGTATCCTTTTTTTAAGAGAGAGAGAGAGCACACATATGCATGCATGAGTGGGGGGAGGGGCAAAGGGAGACGGAGAGGGAGAGAGAGAGAATTTTAAGCAGGTCCAGGGCAGAGTCCAACATGGGCCTCAATCTCATGATGGTGAGATCATGACTTGAGCCAAAATCAAGAGTCAGATGCTTATCCAACTGAGCCACCAAGGTGCCCCTGTTTGGTACTATCTTATATTTTCTATATCTTCTATCTTTTTGTTGAAGTTCTCATCATTTCATCCATTCTTCTCCTAAGTTCAACAAGCATATTTATGACCATTACTTTTGAACTTTTTATCAGTGAGAAAAATAAGTCCCCCAAGCCCCAAAGGCTGGGGTATCTGATGTGGGGTACAAACTCCTCAGTCCTTAGGGAGAATCTCCATATTTGTGAGATCCCTCCAGATTGTGGGTCGCCATGCTGGAGGTGGGATTTTTGGTGAAATCCCCTCTCTGCCTCTACTTCCCGTCTCAATGTAGTTCTTTTATCCTTTGTTGTAGAAAAGCTCCTTAGCTAGTGTTCAGGTCTTTTCCAAAGGGAACCAGTTCATATGTAGCTGTACATTTGGTATGTGCATAGGAGGAAGTAAGTTCAGGATATTCCTAGACCTGAACCACTCTCTCCCTGCCACTGATTTTTAACTTCATCTTATGACAACTTACCACAACCATCCAATCCACCTGCTAGAGCAACATCCCATAATTTTAACCACCTGGTGTAATGCAGGGGCTTTACAAAGAGGTACAGCTTATCATCAATTAGAAGATGATGTAAAGAAGGGAGAGATGCTTTGATTAAATGCTATTCTTTTTCTTTAAATTTTTTCCCTCAAAGTTTTATGTCTCAATTATTTTATGGCGTAGTTAGGTAAAGGATTGTTTACAACACAAAATAATTTTATATGAAAAGCCTACAAATATATTTCACTGCTTCTAATACAACATCTGTTTTGTGTGACCAAAGAAATCCAGTAAACAACAAATTGAAATGGAAGACAATCTTAGTCCAAGAGAGTAATTCTTTGCAGAAGGAAGTGAATGGAGATAAAACATGCAGCAGGAATCCAGGGCCCAGGAAGGCATGAGCACAGCAGGGCAAACATAAGCCTTCTCTTAGTTCTTTCCTTTCCTCCCATACCTGCTCTTGTTTCTCTCTTTTCTTTTCCTTTATCTCTCACCATTGGCTGCTCAGAGCCAATATATTCACTTACCTCAATGGCAGGCTTAATGCTCTTCCTTGGAACTAAGGAATAGTGAGGAATAAACAACTTACTTTGGTTTTGTAAGAATAATGTTAATGCAGAAAGATCTGGAAAAGAGAAAACAGGAGGCTTCCATTTGTCCCTAAATGTTATCTTACCATAATTGGTGACATCTCTGGATTAGTGTCTAAATGTATTGAAAATCCTCTGACTCATTTGTTGCCACTAAACAACTTTTTTTTCACCCCAGCAAAAACAACAGCCTCGCCATAGAATGTTCAATTAACGTTACTGATAGATTGATGTCCTGACGTTACCTGTCAGTGGTCCAACTAGTTCAGGCATTACTGTTTAAAAGACAGGATAGGACAGGCAAAATCAACCATAAATCCATGTTATAGATCATGAGGAGAGACAGGACTCAAGAAATATATCATAGCTTTGTAGGCTTTAACAACTTAAGAAATTTAACATAGTGTGAAAACTGTCTCTAGAGCTCAAATAATTGTCTAGTCTAGGTGGAATAAGAATTAAAAACTTGGTTTGAATAGAATGGTAGGGAGAAAACTCGACTTAGAATCATAACATCTGGTTCCAATTTTACTCTGCCATTTATTACCTGTGGCTTGAAACATACTGCCTCCCTTACCCTGAATTTCCTTATCTGAAAACTGAGAAAATTCAAGTACATACCTAATAGGTATTATTGTGAGGATTTAATCAAGTGAACCACATGAAAGCTAATAGCACAGTACCTGAAATGCAGTAGATACTCAATAAACATACTACAGAAATAATTTTCCCCCACTGTAGTTGTGTGCTATCAACTTAAAATCCTTTTTGAAGGGGGAAAAGAAACATTTTCTTTCTGATATGGCTATTGCCTGGCATCTGCACTGTTTGAAATATTAGGTCTCTCTTAACTCCTATTGTCATATGTACAATGCTTTGAGATTCATTTGCATGATTTAGTGAAGACCTACTTTCTTCCTCAATAGGCTTGCAGTCTAGCAGTAAAAGACAAATGCATATTATTACAACCTTGGGTATATGTGTAATTGCCACAATAAGGCAGGCTGGTGGTACAATGGCTGCAGCAGGGAAGAGGAGGGGGTATAAGGGTCTGAGGGAGCCGGGGAGGCTTTGGGGAGAAACAGGACTAGGACTTGGTCTTCAGGGTCAGAGAAGGAACCCGCCAGACATGTGTGAGAGAGAAGAGAGGTTTTCCAGATAGAACCTAAAGAAATATCCAAACTCTAAAATATTTTAAAATATTTAAAATGCTCTTTTTAAGTGTGTCTAAATTCTAAATTCATATGGTTTATATACCCATATGCAGTTACTCCTAATTGTACACATTTTTCTCTGTGACTCTAACTTAGATAACTTAAAAGGTAATAGAGATATTTGTCTGTTTATATGATGAGAACTTTATAGGAATAAGCAATGATGGGAATAAATTGATAAAAAAAAAATTATGTCAAACAGGAGTGCCTGGCTGGCTCAGTCAGCAGAACATTTGACTCTTGATCTTGGGGCTGTGAATTCAAACCCCACATTGGGTGTACAGATTACTTAAAAAATAAAATCCTTAAAGAAAACAAAAAGAGTTACATCAAACATTCTACTTTTACATACTTGTGTTAACTGGAAGATGACACAGGAGACCCTTGATATTTGGTGTGTGAAAATGCCTGTAACGGTCCTTGGCTTTCTGTCAAATCACAGTTCCATCCAGGGTCAAATCATTGTCATTATTATCATCACAATCATCATAGCAGCCAATACTTGTATGGTTAAATACAGTGCCAAATACTGTTGCGAGTGCTTGAGAGTAGAAACACACTTATTCTCAAAAATAAGGGAGGAAGATCCCATAGCCTTTTCAATTTTGCTAAAAATTTCTTACTTGATGAGGAAATTTACATTGGCCAGAGCATTCCCAGCACAGATTTACAAACCATTTCTTACTTCTCTGTGAGGCATAGGATAGGCTCGGTTCCTATACCTGAATCCTGGTAAAAAAAGATCATTTTTCATAGGCTTTTGCACCCTCACTTCATATCATACTCACTGCTTAGCTCTTAGGTCTTTCTCCATACCATTTTCACAAATAAACCCAATTTTTACCCTTCACAGGAGGTATAATATAGTGATGACCTGACTGGAACAATCAAGTTGCCCTGAGAAGCTGTTGCAGGGTAATCAGATGGGCTCACTCCCTGACTAAAGTGATTTGCTCCCATGCCATACAAGCACTTCAAAGCCATGCTTCAGTAAAATGACAAATTAGTACCTGTCAGGATTTTGGGACCATGCACGGAAAGTGAGATCAAGGATACTAAATCCAAAAGTCTATTATCGTATAAAATCGCTGAGGTTAGAAGACAGCATGCTGTGTAGTCTATATAGTGAGAAGATAGTTGTAATATTTAGGGATAAATTTTGAAAGCCACTGCTATCAAACTTTTCTTATGTTATCTTGATGCTTCAAATGTGTACTTTTTACATATAATTCACACAGTTCCTCACACTTGAAATGAAGCTACTATATATGAGAAGTTTAACACTGCAGCTCTACCTTGACCACCCTTAAAATGAGATGATTAGGAAATCAGAAGGTAAATTATATGTCTAGGTACTAATATGCCCACAAATAGTATAAACTGTACATGCACAAAGTAGTAAATAACTCTTAATTATCACAGAAAAGTTAACCTCAGTTTCACAGCATTAATAGAAATAAGTTTAGTATTTTTTGGAATTTTGATAAATTTTAGTCAAATTCTGACTCTGGTTTCATGATCCCACCATTTAATACATGTGACATTTTTAGAATAGCATCTGCACATGTGTGGTAGCCAACTTTCCCAATTTTAGTAATAGTCATTTGGCTTGAAGGACTCAATTTTCATAGTAGACCAACCACTTAGGACATTCAGTGTAAAACAACAGCTCTTGAAGTTAGAAGGGTCACCACAAAGAATCTACAGTGCTGAGCTGTGTTTGGCTTGTTGTTCCTACTGTCAGAATGACAAAACTGATTTGATCAAAAATAGTTTCAAGAAGGCCAGTGTGCTTTGGGGACATGCCAACTTGGTCCAACCACTGTGAACTTGCAACTCTGAGAGCACAGTATCAGACTTCTTGAGGAGGGAAGTGGTGGAATGTGGAGCTCAGAGTCTAGCTAAACAAAAGTTAAATTGCTTTTTAATTAAAAATATATATACTCCAGGAACTCTAATAATTTGAGTTGTATTTGAAAATAACAGCTTTAACAAATATGATTTTTAAAGACTTCTTGCCATTCAGAGCTGCTATTCTGTGGGTGTGAAATAAAAAACCAGGCTTTATCCCACTGAAATCTGAGAGGCAAACAGCTCATTTTAACTATTCATATGTCTGTGTTGGCTTTACAGATAAAGATCAACTCAACGGCATTCTAGAAAATTAGTTGTGTCTAATCCCCAGTGTCCTAGTTGACATTTCCTTTATTAATAGAACAGGATACACATGGCTGTGGTCAACCTCTTACTGGGTCTGCTATGACTGCTGTAGCAGCCCACAAAGTATAGCCTCTCTGTGAAGTACATTGGGCTGCTCCAAGGGAAAGAACTCTTCATGAGGCTTCTTGTTAACCTTCTCCATTTTAACTATCATGGCTTCTTGAGCATTTGCAAGTTTTTCAAGTCTTTTAATATATAGGTAACAAAACCAGACATTAAACATTGATTTCTAAAATACCTTCCAAGAACTACCTTTAATATTTTGTTAATGTATAACTTATACAAGCAAAAGCATAACTGTTAGTTTTTGTAAATTATTTAACGCTCACTCCAACCACTCTCCACAATCTCACAGCTCATCCAATAGCAAACAAAGAGATAAGTAAGAATTAGGCTTCCATTTCTTTCCTTTATTTTTTTCTTGTTGTCTACCTTCTTTCCTTTTCTTTTTTCATTTTTTAATTTCTCATTTTCTTTCTCTTACATATCTGTTATTTTGCTTTTCCATTTCTACAATCATTTTGTGTATTTTTCACATAAAAATAACAAATGGAATGGCTAATAAACATATGAAAACATGCTCAACATCACGGATCAGGAGAAGGTAAAGTAAAATAACACCAAGATAACAATTCCCCTTTCAGACTGAAAACATAATATAAATTGTTAGAATCCAATGTTAGGGAAATTGACATGCTAATATATGGTTAATGGTGCAGTTCCTTTCAAGGGTGGCAATTTCTATCTCAATTCAAAATGTGCATACCTTTTGATGCAGCAATTCCACTTTTTAAAATCTATCCTACAGAAATACTTGTAAAACTATGTAGTGATATACATAATAATGAACATGTATGAAATTGTTGATTAAATTATGGTATAGCTATACTATCATGCAATTTTAAAAAATAATCAAGTAAACCTATATTACAGATATGGAAGAATTCCCATAACTTGTTTTTAATGAAAAAGAACAAATGACAGAATAATATTTATAGTATGCTCTTTCTTTTACTTACAAACACATACATGCATATGTACTTTTGATCCATGTTTAGTTGTCTACTTAAAATATTTAAGCACAAGTATCTCAAATTTAATGTCTCCAGCATTTGACTACTGATCTTTTCCCCAACACTGTCCCCTATCTTACTAAGTGACACATCTATCATTTGCTCATTCAAGAAACCAGGACATCTTCCTTTTTTTGTATTCTCCACCTCCAATCCAATCCTAAACATGTTTCAAATCTGTGCACTCATCATTGTTCCACTTCCATTAACCTATTTTCGTCTCCATCAGTTTCACCTGATTTTGTCAATAGCTTCCTATTTATTTGTTGTCTTTTCTAATCCTTTTTATGGATTAGATCCCTTGTGAAAACACAATTTGGATCATGTCACTTCATGCCTAAAACCCTCATAGTATCACTTTGCACTTAGAAAAATCGACTCTCAACAAACATGAGACTCTTAAATATAGAGAACAAAATAAGGGGTTCCTGGAGGGGTTGTGGGTGGGGGGATGGGCTAAGTGGGCAAGGGACATTAAGGAAGACACTTGTTGAGATGAGCACTGGGTGTTATACATAGGGGATGAATCACTGGAACCTACTCCTGAAATCATTACAGTGCAATAATGACTGCTAACTAACTTGAATGTAAATTAAAAAACAAAAAAAAAAAAAGAAAAAAGAAAAATCTACTCTCTTTTCCTCAGCCTACACAACCTGCTTTATCTCATCACTGATTACCTCTCCAGCCAATGGCATTATTATTGTAACAGCAATAATAATATTATTGTCAAATATTTTCTCATTTAGGTTTCAAAAGAACTGTTTAAGAATTCAACCTTTAGGGGCACCTGTGTGGCTCAGTTGGTTAAATGTCTGACTCTTGATTTCAGCTCAGGTCATGATCTCACAGTTTGTGAGTTTGAGCCCCGCATTGGGCTCTGTGCTGACAGCATAAAGCCTGCTTGGGATTCTGTCTCTCTCCTCTCTCTGCCCTTTCCTCCCTCCCACACATGGTCGCGCGCTCTCTCTCTCTCTCTCTCTCTCTCAAAATAAATAAATAAACTTAAAAAGAAAAGAAAAGAAAAACAAGAGAAAAGAAAAGAAAAGAAAAGAAAAGAAAAGAAAAGAAAATACGACCTTTAGTAACTACTCTGAAGATAGCTGTGAGTTTATCCCAGAATCAACCACTTGAAAGTTATCTCTTGTCCAGACCTGTGCAATAGCCTCCTTACTGGTTTCCTTGAGGTTCTTGCTCCCCTCCAATCTATTCTCCAAACAGCATCATGAGCATAGGTAATATATTCAAGATATTCCTTTGCTTAAAAGCCTTCGATGGTACAGACTGACCTGATTTGGCCCCCACTCAGCTCTCCAATCTTATCACATGCCACTGTCCCTCGATTAATATACTTGAGCCAAGTGGCCTCTTCTCAGTTTCTCAAATACACCAATCTCTTCTTCATCAATTTCTTCTTCATATTGGATTCTTATATGTCCCTCCCTGCCTGAAACATTTTTCCTTCCACGTTTTATACAGCTGGCTCCTTCTTACATTTTCAGTCTCAGCTTAAATGTCACTTTTTCAGAAAGTCCTTCCTTAACCATTAAGTAACCTACTCTTATCTTTCTCATTTTGACTTACTAATTTCCTTTATATTACTGGACACAAGTTTAAATTGGTTGTTTACTTGTCTTCTGTCTTCTTAACATTCTGGAAGTTCTATGCAACATACCCATAATAGAGGCATTGGTAGTGGGAGCTGTGAGTCTTTCCTGCAAAGTCAGGAAGACCTCGCAGAATATAACATTAAGTCCTGAACTTAAGGGAATGTGCAAGGAAAGGAAATGAGGAAGGTCATTCCAGGTCAAGAGGACAATTGGTGAAACTGGACAAAAGCATGTAAAAGGATGTCAAATTCCCAAAGACTGTATATTTGGGGCCTAAGGAGGGAAACAAGGAAAGGGCCTTTGAGGCTGGATGGGGGCATGAGGCAGGAAAAATTGATACAACCAGATGCTGAAGGACTAAGGAAGCTCTTCTTGTCCTATACATATTGGAGAGCCCTAGAAAACTTAAACAAAGAGTGAAATACTCGAATTATAATTCAAATGGAGTAAGAGGAGAAAATACTAGAGACTATCTTCTTTCCTTCTCTTTAATTTTTTTAATGTCTATTTACTTTTGACAGAAAGTGTGAGTGGAGGAGGGGCAGAGTGAGAGGGAGACAGAGGATCTGAAGTGGGCTCCGTGCTGACACCAATGAGCCTGATGTGGGGCTCGAACTCACAAGCCATGAAATCATGACCTGAGCACAAGTGGATGCTCAACCAACTGAACCACCAGGCACTCCGAGACAATTTTCTAATAAACAAATCTGTAGCAGGGCACCTGGGTAGCTCATTTGGTTAAGTGTCCGACCTGGGCTTAGGTCATGATCTCACAGTTCATGAGTTCAAGCCCCGCATCCAGCTCTGTGCTGGCAGCTCAGAGCCTGAAGCCTGTTTCAGATTCTGTGTCTCCCTCTCTCTGCCCCTCCTCGGCTTGCACTCTGTCTCTCTCTCTCTCTCTCAAAAATAAATAAACATAAAAAAAAATTTTTTTTTTGAAATAAACAAATCTGTAGCCCCAACTCTCATTAATAAAGATACGCAATACTGTCTAAAACATGAGTTGAAATAAGTATAGTTTTTAAATAAGATGAATATATAGGAAAAATACATGTAAATATGTATACATTCTAATACATTTTATGAAGTTAACTTTTTAAAAATAATGTAGTTTGGAAATTTTCCAAAGGAACTAGCACCAAAACTGTGACTGACTTTTATCTGGCAATGTAGCTAGTTTATGGAGCAGGAGCAGAGTTATTTGCCCTAAATAATAATAGAAAAAAAATGAGGCTTATAATCCATGTGTCACTCTGGTAAATTTTACATAGTAAGGTTCCTGGACTAAGAGAAAAACAAAAAAATTTCAGATACTTGTATATAAAGAAAAGTCCTGAAATTGAAAGGTTTTTAAAAGAGTTGGAAAATACATGAAACTCAATATTTTCCGTTTAGAAATTCATCCAATAATCTGGAAAAGAAAACCTAGTAAATATGAAAAAGGTCACTTTTTTAAGAAAAAATCAGTTTAGATATGACCTGATTTGACCCCCAAATTCCACTGGACATTCTGTTACTGAGTAATTAGAACTATACAGTGTACTTGTTCAATTTGTTTGTACTATGTAAAATTGATTTTTTTTCTTTAATACTAAAATTTGGTCCATCTGTTGGGAAAACAGAAAATGTTCTAAATATATACAAAGAGTGGAAATGCTTCATTCCACTGGCTGTATCCTGTGGTATATGCATTTTCATCAGTATGTTTGTCTTGCAGACAAAATGAATATCAGATGGTGGTTTTGAAAAAGGGCAGACCTAACATGAGGTGATTAGTTTCAAAAACAGATTTTTATTCTTGATAAATTATTACCAAATACAATCATCTGTTGATTGAGGATATAAAACAGATTGGTCATACTATAACCCACAGGTTAAATGAAAAACGGAAATAATAAGTTTATTTAACATGGTCTTGCATTAGGTTCCCAGCAGCACAAATCTAAGGCAAATAATTAGATTTCCAATTTAAAGATATACATTTGTTAAGCCAGACATTTCCTGAGGTCATCTATTTCTCTGTTGGCTAGTCTCATTGCACTGGCAATATATTTGGGACATTTTCACTTAGAACTTTATATTACTACCTGTACCTTGCACATTACTCTGATCAAGCCAGTATTGCAGTTTGATTCAGGAATAATGCAGAGGGCAAAGCACTGATTGTGATGAATCCTGGCTGCAAATTAGATTCAAAAACACTGTTGCATAGACTTAAAGAAACTAATGCCTTAAAAATAAATCCCTGAGAAAAAAATAAAGAATTCACTTAGAGACAACTGGTAAACCAAACAAATCTATCTTATACTAAGTTAATGGGACAACAAAGATAGTACACTCAATTTCTTAAATATCCACTTTCTTTTTTCCATTTAATTTTATGGTGAAAAATAAAAACTTAAAAGACAGCTGCTCTGATCAATAGTATGTATATCTTATTTTTACTGAGCACACTCCCCATCCCTCCTCCTCCTCCTCCTCTATTTCTCTAGCAATTTACAGCTCTGCTATGTAATGTCTCTCCAGGGAGCAAAGAATCCCATTACAGATGATTCTTCTGTGCAGACTTCAACTCTGTAAATCAACAGGCTGAGCTCTCTAACAGATTTTAAATCCCTGCTTGAGTTAGGCTGGGACAACTTGCAAATTGGTGGGGCCGGAAGTAGGAGGAGGAAGGAAAGTTTGATACCAAATAAGTTTCAGGAACCTACAATATAATTTGTTTTTGTTTTGTTTTGCTTTTATTAATTTTATCCAGTAACATTTATGCCTGATACAGAAGAGGGAAGGTCCAGAAATATCAGGGATTGAAAAAGGACATCCAAAGGAGATTTTCTCCCCAGAAGAACATTCTCAAGGGATTCCAACAAACCCAGCAGAGTGTATCAGAAGCATAAAGTAATAAGCTGGGCTAATGCCTTCTTGGAGATAAGATTTCTACGTGGAATAGAGCACTTTAAAAAGATAAAGTTGTATGACAAAGGTGTGGGGCGCTATTTTTAAAACAAACCTCTGTAAAATAGATGGCTCATAGGGAATTTATTCTCTTACAGAGCTTCATATGCCTTTATTACTCAAAAAAAAAAGAGAGAGAAAGAAAAATCCTATAAAATCCATTGATATTGTGAAAGAATTTTGAGAGATCACCATTATTTTCTGTGTGGTGCAGGTCTCACTTAAAATAATCATTAATAATAGTAACAACAGGATGTAAAGCATGGTTAATTACATAAAAACATATTTTAACAAGAATATTACACATATTATGCCAACACTTATCACATTAGGAGATTGACTCTTGCATATTTCCATTATTAAAAATCCAACATGATGTTTTAAATGTTCCTTATAAAAAAAAGTCATACTATGTTCAAGTTGAACCAAGTGTTTATTGAAATAAAATAGTGAGAACATTAGGGACAGGGAAGGAAGTTGAATATTCCAAACCAGATTGTTTCTGAGGGTCAATCCCATATAAGACACCATCACCTGAGTTTAGCAAATGTCTCTTTTATTGTTATTATCAATATGTAAGATGGATCTCTGCCTCTCTCTCTCTCTCTCTCTCTCTGCCTCTCCTTAATCTCTTCCCAATTGTGTACCAGTTGTCCTAAACCAACACTTCATCTTTCTACCTTTTCTCTTCAAATTGTTTTACTTTTTAACTTTTTCACTCAGTTGCTTCTGTGACCAGTACCCCAACTCTGCTCTATGTTCACTTATTCCACTCATGTTCAAATTGTTACTTCATCTTGTCCATCATTACTTTTGTGTTTCTCTTATTTTTAACGTTTTTTTTTCTCTTACCATCATCCTAGTACCAGGATTCATCTCCTCTACCCTGGATTGCTACTATTTCATTCTGTCTAAACTTTTTGCTTTGAGTTTTCCCCAGATCTTTGGTCTATGCACAGAGTTCCAGTTAATCCTCCGAAAACATTACTCTAATCATGAATTAATGAAATCTGGAATCTGAGATACTTGCTTTTACTGAGTTTTATGATCTCAGGGAACAAATTTTGACTATGACCAAACATTCTGAAAACAAATGTCATCTGTAAAGGAATGAGAAAATGAATGGATTGGGACAAGTCACTTCTTCTATACAAGCCACCCCAAGAAAGTACTTTTATTAGTCAATAATTCCCTCTAAATATAAAAACAGTAGCATATGATTATTATACTGAAAAAGGTTTTAGAAGATAACCTTAACGGAACACTTAATACAGGCATGATTATCAATTTAACGTAGTTCCCCTTAAGGTCCTTCTTCTCTTCTAGTATCACTTCTCCAGGCCACCACCCTAACTCTGTGACATTGCTTCTGATTACTGCTACTACCAACAGGCTGAACACACCTCAAGGACAGTTTTACTCATCTGGTGAAAACCTGAGTGACATTCTCTAACAACCTTTGCTGCAGCTGGTTTTCTGAAAGGGATCTCACTGTCAATCTTCATTCCAAAAGTGTTCCAAAAGTCAACCTTTTCCTTAGCGTGGATTATTATGTAGGGACTTTTTTGTGCTGCCAAGAAATTTCAGACTGAACTTTTAAATGGAAGAAAAAGCCTTAAGGGCACAACTGGGCACCCATGTTTAAGAATGGTGTGTTTGTTTTACATTGGTGCTCCATCTCTGAAGTTCAGGAGGGACCTTAAAGAAAAGAAATCAATGTTTAAAAAGATCCAATTTCCTTGCACATTTGGTCAAGAGTTCATAGTTAACTTCCTCTGTTAGAAGAGGCACTAACTTACCTTAGCAATGGCCAAAAAAAATTAAAACCAATGGATTCTCTTTTCTCCATCTATTGATTCATCAGTGAGTTAACTTTTCTCTAAAACTACCTTTCCCTTTGTATGCAAGGGCTTTAATTCTCTACTTATTTGGCATTTACAATTTCAAATGTAAATAATGAATGCTGAAATTCCAGAACGCCTTTCCAAATACTCTTTACTTCTGCTTACGCTTACTTCAAACAGTACTTCCTTGACTTCTGAGTAACAATTCTCTTATGTGTACTCTCACAGAACACTGTCTTCCTGCCTCCTCGCCAACCCCCATCACTGATACAGCACTTAACAATAAGACAGACTAAGCTCCTGAGAGATAGGGGCCATGTTTTCTTCACCTTTGAATTCCAAAACACAGCACGATAATTAACATATACTTGGTGTTTCTTAAACGTATTTGCTGAATTGAATTAGGTTGACAAAGTGCGATTCAGGCCATGTTGACTACTGGGTAAGGCCAGGCCTCTACAAACAGAGGACAGCAGTGAAATGAAGTAATTATCCAGATCACTGAGGACAAAAAATGTGCTAATTTGGGCAAAGTGAGTAAGCAAGACTTTGCCTAACGGGACTAAATCCATTGTTTCATTCCAATGCTTAGCACTGCTAATGGAATCTGACCTCAGTAGGGCAGTCCTATTCTCCTGTGCTTTTGTGTTATAACTGAGTCATTTGTTTTATATCGATGCTGAACATACCCTACACCTCTTGTGCATAGGACAAAAATCACATCTTAATCCTTGTCAGCCGTCTCATGGGTGTGCCATTGGTTCCAAGCAGGGTCAGTTGAGGGCCGTGTGTACTTGGTTCTGTGAAACCAATGACTAGACACACATTTTAAAGACCACACCTCACTAATATAATGAGTCACTAGTATCTTCTTTATATACCAAAGCTAGCAAGTTGCATAACTAATTCAACTTTTAGCACCATGGCTTCTCCACATGAAGTCTGCATAATTCTCTAGACAAAAAGTAAGGTGGCTCTCTCATGTGAAACCATAAAACTCCTAGAAGACATAGGCAGTAATTTCTTTGACATTGGCTGTAGAAGCCTTTTTCTAGATATGTCTCCTCAGGCAAGGGAAACAAAAATAAAATTAAACTATTGGGACTACACCGAAATGAACAACTTTTGCACAGTAAAGGAAACCATTCAACAAAATGAAAAGACAACCTGCTAAATGGAAGAAGATTTTCGCAAATGATATACATAACAAGGGGTTAATATATAAAATATATAAAGAACTTATATAATTCAACACCAAAACCCCACAAATAATCCAATTACAAAATGGGAAGAGGACTTGAATAGACATTTTTTCAAAGACACACAGGCGGCAAACACACATGAACAAATGCTCAACATCACTAATTGTCAAAGAAATGCAAATCAAACTGCAATGAGATACCATCTTATACCTGTCAGAATTGTTAGAATCAAAAACACAAATAACAAGTGTTGGAGAGGATGTGGAAAAAGGGAACCCTTGTACACTGTTGTTAGGAATGTAAATTAGTGCAGTCACTCTGGGAAACAGTATCGAGGTTCCTCAAAAAATTTAAAATAGAACTACATGTGATCTAGTAATTTCATTTATAAGTATTTATCCAAAGAAAACGGAAACACTAATTCAAAAAGATAGATGCACCCTTTTAAACTGCAACATTACTTGTAATAGTCAAGATATAAAAAGCAACCCTAAATGATGGGTTGCATATCATAAAATCTCCTAAAGGAGATGTGGTATATGCTCATGTGCACACACGCATGGTGCATGTGCACACACACACACACACACAATGTGGAATGTTATTCAATCATAAAAAGGATGAGATCTTGCCATTTGTGGCAACATGGATGGACCTAGAGGTATTATATTAAGTGAAATAAGTCAAAGACAAATACCATGATTTCACTTCTGTGTGGAATCTAAGAAACAAAACAAATGAATAAACAGAAAGTAGAATTAGACCTATAAGTTCAGAAAACTGATTATTGCTAAAGGGGTTGGAGAGACGGACAGAATGAGTGAAGGGAAGGGGGAAATATAGGCTTCCAGATATGAAATGAACAAGTCGCAGGCAAGAAACGTACAGCATAGGGAATATAGTCAATGGTATTGTAATAGCATTGGGTAGTGACAGTGGTAGCTACACTCATGATGAGCACAGTTTAACGGGTAAATTTGAGAAATCACTATATTGTATACCTGAAACTAGTGTAACATCGTCTGTCAACTATACTTCAATTTAAAAAATATTATCTATAATTTTAAATATGTATACATAAGTATATTTATAGTATATAACTATGTACATATATATAGTAAGGTGAGTCAATACATTTCCCTTTGGGATGAAGATAAATCTACTGGATTTTAAGGATTATTAGAAGAAGAAAAGAATGTTGCTTTTTAAACCAACAGCTTTGTTATTTATAATGCATATGTCTGTTAGCATCTTTTCTTTTTCAGCTCATCTGTATTTGATCTAAGCGGGAAAAGCAAAGTTACCTAAACAACAAAGCAAGAGATTAGAAATTGAAATACTTGACATAATCTTTTGTCATTCTGTGACTGCAATTAATTTCTTTATGTAATTTCAGAAATGGGGATAACAAAGTTTTTATTGTGCTTCATGAGGAAGCATAAATTTCAGAAAATACTTTGCATTTGTAAATTTAAATCTTTCAACTAACAAGCAGTTATTTAGTTTGCAAATAACTGGAAAAAACTGCACTGACTGTATAATTATATTTGAAATCAACACGGTCAAATTTACAGGATTTTTTTATACCATACAGGCTTAAAAGTAGAATCAGTTTTTTTAAATTAAGGTAGACAAAATATTTAATGAAAACTACAATGAACTACAATATTTTAGAAAAATTCCAAAATTCTAGCTTGAATCTCAGCATTACCAGTCATGAACTTGGTGACACTGGGCAAGTCACTGAACCTTTCTTAATCTCTCTTTGCTCATTTCTTAGAATCATAGTTTCACCCTTATCTAAGTCTTAAGGTTGTTTTGAGAAGCATGAGATAACATAAACAAGAGTAATTTTGAAACTGTGGAAAGCTACACAATATATAGACATTATTATCATTATCATTATTATTATTATTATTATGATTATTATTATTATTGGCATGTGGATATTGATGGTGATGATGGCAGTAATGGCCTGATGTTTGCTATCAGATGCATTGCTAATGCTCTGCTGTTAGTTAATGCAATTACTACAACAGCAATTATTTTTTGTTCAGATTCAGCCATCTGCAAATCTGAAATATTTGTTTCAACACCAAGAGGAAAACAACTTATATTAGTTTAAATAGAGAATAATAAACACATACACAACTCTGCCAGAAAAGATTATAGCTCATATTTCTTCAAAAAAAGGAGTCTTTGTCTCATGTGGCTTCCTTCTCCATCTTGTACGGCAGACTTCTTTGCAAATGTCAATCATATTTTATTAAATTGACTGTGAAAAGGGTGAACTTCAGATCAAGATTTTCAGCCCTAGGCTTCCTTGATATGTTTGTTGCAGATGAAGCTTTTAGCAACTCCTGATCAAGCTTCTTAAGAAAAAAGAAGAAAGGAAGGAAGGAAGGAAGGAAGGAAGGAAGGAAGGAAGGAAGGGGGAGGAGAGAGAAACAAAGAGAAAGGAAGGAAGGAAGAAAAGGGAAGGGAGAAAGAAAGAAAGAAAGAAAGGAAAGAAAGAAAGAAAGAAAGAAAGAAAGAAAGAAAGAAAGAAAGAAAGAAAAAACAAAGAAACAAAGCAAGGAAGGAAGGAAGAAAGTAAGGGAAGGGAGAAAGAAAGAAAGAAAGAAAGAAAGAAAGAAAGAAAGAAAGAAAGAAAGAAAGGGAAAGAGAGAGACAGAAAGAAAGAAAGAAAGAAAGAAAGAAAGAAAGAAAGAAAGAAAGAAGAAAGAAGAGGGGAGGGAAGGAGGAGAGGCGAGGGAGCAGAGGGAAGGGGAGGAGAGGAAGAAAAAAGAGAGAAAAAAGAGCTGAGATAGAGACTAATACATAAATTGAAACTGGTATGGACAAAACCATGTGGTAAATACCAGAACGCACAGCAAAGGAAAAAATCCCTATCACACTTGGTCCTTTACACTTCACCATGGGGGTCTGGAGCTAGCTCAGACATAATCCAGTATGTCTAAGGTAACAAAAGACCCAGAGGATACCAGTCATCTTCCTAAAGACTAGACTTCCTAAATAAAGAAGTAATCTTCAACTAGCTTTCCGTCTTTGCAAATTGCAAACATGCAAGGTGCGATCCATGGCTCTTTGTAAAAATTTTGTAGCATCAAAGGAAATAATCTTTGTTTTTCTGCATATCATTAGTTCTCAATTATTTTCATTCATTCATGAGAGAGAGAGAGAGTGCACAAGCAGGGGTAGGGACAGAGGGAGAGTGGGAGAGAATCTTAAAAGCATGCTCCACTCTTAGTGTGGAGCCTGACACAAGGGCTCCACCCCAGGTCCATGGGATCATGACCTGAGCTGAAATCAAGAGTCAGACACTCAACTGACTGAGCACCTGGGTGCTCATTATTTTCAATAAGATTCTTCCTCAAAAGTATTATGAGTTGCTAGAAAAAGTAAGCATCACTGTAGGTCCCTGAGTTTTGTCAAAATGATTACCCTTTAATAAAGGTGTTTATGAAGAGCCTTGGCCAAACTGGTAATCTCCCAAATGTCTTTCTTAGCTAGAAAAGCCTCCAAATTATTTTGTTATTTTAAAAAAAAGACACCAAAAGGAGCTCCTTGTTCCCACCAACTTTAAATTCCACATATTTTTGCATATTTGAGGAAATAATTAGATAATATCTATATAGGATATTCCCCAACCCAAATTAGCATCCAAGTAAAACTATTATGTGAGATATTATGGTGTCATGTGAAAAAAGAAGTGTTTCATATCCAAATAAGTTTGGGAAATAATGAAATAAACTACATTTATTTTATTTCTTTATTTTTTTTATTTTGAGAGAGAGAGAAGGGGCAGAGGGAGGGAGAGAGAGAATCCCAAACAGATTCCCCACTGTCAGCACAGAGCCTGATGTGGGGCCTGAACCCACAAACCATGAGATCATGACCTGAGCTGAAATCAAGAGTCGGATGCTTGACCTAATGAGCCAACTAGCAGCCCATGAAATAAACTACATTTAAAAGATATACTTTTGCTGGAATTCTCATGCTACAACATGCTATCATGTATTGTGATGTTCTAAGAAAGTATTTACAAAATGTATTTGACCATGAAACTGTTTTTCAGGGAAATCTATAAAAATTTGGAAGAGATGTGGATAAGACATGTAGATCTGTAACATGACAGAAATATGTTAAAGAGTTCATCCTGACCATGTTAAGAGTTGTCTTTGTGTGGTTGAATCTACTTATGCCAGTCTGTGTGGCCACAGAGAACCTGTTGTCTTGCCAGGTTCTGTTTGTCTAAGGAGTAGACACAGACTGCTTTGAGGGAAGGAAAAAATAGATTTAATTAGCACCAACAATTCCAAGGATTTCCCCCCACCCCAAGTGACAGCAATCTCAAGAAATGGTTTAGCTATCTTTTCCATGAACTCACAAGTTCCCAATATTGTTTCACCGTATTTTCACTGGAGAGAGTGGGGACAACATGTTTATGAATTACAAAAGCCATGACACAAACCACAAAAATACTGGTGCATCCTCATTTCTAGAAATTCTAGAAAAACTGGCTTCACAATTTAAAAGAGGGCATACTATAGCAGACGAGATAAATTTTAGGGGTAATGACTTAATACCTAATACATCTGTATGTAGATACCAGTAACTGCTATCTGAATTCAAATTTCCTATCTCTGCATCTCTGACATTCCTTTCTCTAGCCGCCAAGATGGTTGCGCTATGACATAGTTGGTAACAACTGTTAGACGATAGTTCCTGCTACTACAGGAACTCAAATCAGGTATTCAATCCAGAAGGCTTTTCTTGTAATCAGAATAATGACAACTGGCTTCGTTCTGTTCTTTCTTTTTCTTTCTTTCTTTCTTTCTTTCTTTCTTTCTTTCTTTCTCTCTCTCTCTCTCTCTCTCTCTTCCTTTTCTTTCTTCTATCTCTCTCTCTTCCTTTTCTTTCTTTCTTTCTTTCTTTCTTTCTTTCTTTCTTTCTTTCTTTCTTTCTTTCATCTCTCTCTTCCTTTTCTTTCTTTCTTTCTTTCTTTCTCTCTCTCTCTCTCTCTCTTTCTTTCTTTCTTTCTTTCTTTCTTTCTTTCTTTCTTTCTTTCTTTCTTTCTTTCTTTCAGGGCAATAGGAAGGACCTAGGTTTTTATCTCTTTTTGTGAAGGTTCTCTTTTCCTAAGCTCAAGTGGAGCCTCCCACGGTACTACGGTAGCTCCGGAGCGTGTTCAGCGGCCGTGACAGCTCAACCATGCAATTTTATAGCAGGCAGCAAACAAGGCAGAGAATTCAGGGTTAAAAACTCAAGTGAAGTTTTGTCTTCTACAGTAATGAAAGCTGACTAAAAGAGTAAATCAAATGGATCTCCTAACAAAATGAAAACAGCTGTTTGGCCTGGCTTGGTCTCTGATTTAGGTTAAGTAATTATTGCTCTAGTGTGGTTCAAGGTTGTTCTGTATTAGTGAAATAGGATATCACATGAAAATCATCCAACTTTTTAATTTACTGTAGCATCAGAAATTCCACTGTATAAAAAATTCCAGAAACGTAATCTTCTAAAAACTTTACCTATAAACCTTTTCAAATGCCAATTGATTAAATCTTACAAGACATAATTACACAATACATAATTACATTATAGTAATAACCTTTAGTATCTGTCCTGAGAAAATGTTTTAATATTTTCCCTTTAAAACACTAATTTTTTCAAGTTTTACTCGAGTGGTATATTATATCCCAAATCCTAAATAACTTTAAAGACCTTTTTTTTGTATAGAGATTTTCTTATGAAGAGTAACCCAAATCTTCTTATCTTTTTGAAATGTTTTAATAGTGTAAATCTTTTGATATATTTTTAAATGCTTCTTTATTCCTTTTGACAGAGAGAGAGAGAGAGAGGAGACAGAGAATCCCAAGCAGACTCTATGCTATCAGCGCAAGGCCCAACATGGGGCTTGATCTCACAAACCATGAGATCATGACCTGAGTTGAAATCAAGAGTCAGATGCTTAACCGACTGAGCCACCCAGGTGCCCCAATCTTTTTATCTCTTTAATGCAACGTTGCCAAACTAATAGTGGTTGAGAAGGAAAAAAACTTACAATGAAGAATCATAGTAAAGGGCCATTCTTGAGGAAGAGGTTTCTATGTTTAACACTATTCTGAGTAACTGAAATTACTTATGAAACTTCAAATTTCATTTCTTGTCTGTAGACTTTTGCTTTTCATTCTTCTATCATCATCATTTATGCTATTCTGCTCTTATATGAACACTTTATTTCTTTAACATGCCTATGATAACAAAGGACAAATCAATGGTAGATGGTTGGTGGTTTTTTTTTTAATGATACTTCAGTAATTATTTTTAAGTGGTTAAAAAAATTAAAACTATTATCTGACACAAGATGTTAAGTTCTTGAAGAGAACAAAGACTGAAAGTCTTGGCCACTGTTAATTTTCAAGGCTGTCTCCATTATATTATTGGAAGGATACTTAAATACATGAATAAACAATAACATTAAAATATCTCCTAACACAGACAACTATTTAAAATATAGAATAATATTTTTTTCAATAAGTTAACATTTTTAGAGCATTTTAATTCACTTAGGTATGTCGAATTTGGTTCCCAACAAAAAGAGGGAGAGAGGAGAAGAAGGAAAAGGTTGCATCAGAAAATTAATATTCTAAAGAAAATTACTTAGGTGGTGTAAAGCCCAGGGAAAAGTCTCAGTTGTTATTGTTATAATTATTATTGCTGGCTGCAAGACATGACATATTTACCTTTCCAGTGGGTTAGTTTTGTAGTTTTCCTAAGTCTAAACAGAATTTCTTGCTAGTCCTTGCCAATTATTCTAACTAGTGCTTGCCAGCACATCAGAATAAGAGAAACAACAGTTACATGTGTTATTTCTCCAAAATGTTTCCATATTATGATCCTTCTTTGGGGTCAATATTCCTTAAATAGAAGAATATATCACGTCTGGGGTTTCCATTCAAAAACTGTGTTGTGGAACTAGATCAACAGTGTACAATTTGCCTAAGGACCAGAGAGGAACTCAGTGAAAAGCAATATTTAAAAGAAAGGTTTAATTTTTCCCTTTCAGACAGTTAACGTAAATTCTACTAACTGAGATCTTCAAAAATGATAGGGCACAAGAAGCCAGTCTACATTCTTAGCTGTCTGCAATCTGAGGAGGGTAACACAGAGGAACAATCCCACCACTTCGCATAGTCAGTGTTTTCCTTTCAAGAAACACAAAGCCTACTGTTGTTACTTCATAAATCTTAGTGAATAGGCAAATGTCATTAAGTCGAATTTATAAAGAAAATAGAGCATAGAGTCACTTAAACAATGCATCTTTAATTGCTGAGTCAAAGTGTAAGGTCAAACTATTCAGTTCTCTGTAGACATGTTTCCATCAGTAGAGTCAGAGCGGTACTTCCAGATGTAATCTCTCTGCTCAAAGGAGAAACTCCCTCTCTGAAAATCAATCTTACTCTCAAATACTCCTCTTGAGTCCCTGATCTGTCTCTAGCTCTGTTACTCCTGATATTTCTCCACCTGGGATGTCACCCCTTGAATAATCCTTTTTTGTCATATCTGCATGAGTTCCATCTTGAGAACAAATGTTTTCTAGATCCACACTGAAAAAGTCTTGCCCTGTATTTACTTTTTTTTTCTATTTTTTCTGGATTGGTCTCCTAAGATATTATGATTTTCCTCTTTCTTCTTGACAAAATTCCAGGGATAAATCGAGTAGAATCTAAGAAGTTAGCACCAGTGATGAATTTGTTGGTCTTAGAAGATTATGTTTCTGACCTAGTGCTCAGCTTCATAAAGGGCATACCAAGAAGGCAGAAAATGGACACCCATGGTGACTGATGTGACAGACTGATGACCTCATACCTTCAGTGTATATTTTTTGGTAAGTGTTCCTACAACCACAGAAATTCCTAGTTGGTCAAGTTGAATATAGGTCAAGGTCCTGGATTTTTTGTTTGGTCAACAGTCTCTAAATCCCAGCAGCAAAATTTGGCACCGGGGGCCAAAGACAGAATCAACCATCCAACATTTCAGCATGAGTAACTAGAGATTTGAACCTTGATCCAATTGTGCTTTTAAGAATTTACTCAATTAGGGAGTTCTTTGTTTGTCATAATCCACCCCAAATGGTACTTTGCTACTTCCTTTCTTTCCTCAACCATTTATCTTTACCCTAAGGATGAGCAGGATGCTGTTGAAAGGAAATAGATTTTTGAAAGATTGGCATTCTTTGCTCCTCCTTCACCTTTTTCTGTGTTATCAAAACTCTAATGCAGAGCCATGTTCCAACCACCCAGAGCCTTCCAAGGTAGCAAACCTTTTTGCACATGCATATTAAAGGAATGACACTTAATATAGAGACAAGGTGACAAGGTGAGATCAGATAGATGGAATACACAGACCACTCTGAAGAACATTTGTACTTAAGATGAACAGTTTCATACAACAGTTTTACACCCTTGCAGCCAACCATTTAGAAGTGTATTTCCCACACATTTGTCCTTTTCCTCCTAAATTTTGTAATGATGAAATTCCTTTTTTTAAAAGGACTTGGCTCAAAGTAACCAATCAACTCTTTAGTTCAAATTATTTCATTATACATATTTTTTTCATTTTGTTTTAAAATTTAGAACACAAAAATGAATATTAAATATAAAATACTGTATATCATGTCAATTTCCATAAAACTTTAATAGGAGACCTTACAAAAACATCTTGGCAACCGTTCCATACAAAATTACACATTATTTTGTATCAGAAGTACTTCTTCACATGATGTTTGCTAAAATGTGAGAGGATATCTCAACTTCCATAATCTGTGAATAATGGCAACCATATCAAAAGGTAGGGCCTTTACTATAGTTAATTCAGCCATGAATTCAATCTACGGAAATCTTTTGTAGTAATATATTCACTCCAACTCTCAAATCATAGAATTCTTGAATTGGAAAGGACCTTAGCAGCTATACTTTCCAAAGCCATCATTTCATATATAAGGGGATTAAGTCCTTGAAAGATTAAGCAACTCATCCAAGGCCACAAGGTCTGTGGATGAGCCTAGACTAGCCCTTTCTTCTTCTCCAGGCGTTAGTGGTAAAACGACCACATTTTTCAAAAGTTTTAATCTCACATTGTATCCAGAAGAGATAAAGATGTTCTCTTTAAAGAGTTCCCAATCCCTAAAATTAAACATTTTATTTCTTTACTGTTTAGCACTTCCTAAGTATTACCAAATCAGTCATAAGGCTTTAATCATTCCCATTCAACATTCCTAATCCTCTAATCAGACATTCCCCATAATCTTCCCTTTTTTTAAAAAAATGTTTATTTATTTTTGAGAGAGAGGGAGAGACAGAGTGTGAACAGGAGAGGGGCAGAGAGATAGGGAGACAGAATCAGAAGCAGGCTCAGGCTCCGAGTTGTCAACACAGAGCTCAATGCGGGGCTCGAACTCACAAGCCATGAGATCACGACCTGAGCCGAAGTCGGACACTTAACTGACTGAGCCACCCAGGTGCCCCCCACCAATAATCTTCCCTGTATATATATTTGAATTTTATATTTGAAGAAATTAAGGCACTATAGAAAACACTGCATGTCAATCACAAATATTATTTTTATGTGACAGGATCTTTAAACAATGCATTCTGAGTTTCTGAAACAAGTGCTAAGTCTATAATTAAAAATGAATCTGTTCATTGTTTTAAAATACACCCCCCAAAAAGGTGGAGAAATAGATGAAACAAAATTGGCAAATTTATAATTGTATTTGTCATTTCATTGTAATTGTAACTGTTATAAAACTGTAACTGGTAATGGATATATGTGGTTTATTATAGTTTTTGATTCAGTGAGTACTTAGAATTTTTCATAATGTTTACTTTAAAAAATCAGTCTACATACTGCCTATTGGGAGAACTTAAATAGTTACCAAATTCCAGCATACACCAACCAGTGGAATGTTCTAATCAAGAGTAAAAGGGTAAAGGAGAATGTAACCAATGTCTTTGTCTTTTTTTTTTAATTGTGTAAAAAAAATTACACAAGGTGAGATTACCCATCTCAACCATTTTTTTTAAGTTTATTTATTTATTTTGGGAGAAAGAGAGAGCAGAGGGGTTGTAGAGAAAAAGGGAGAGAGGGAATCCCAAATAGGCTCTGCACTGTCAGCACAGAGCCTGATGCAGGGCTCAATCCCATGAACCACGAGATGACCTGAGCCTAAACCAATGGTCGGGTGCTTAACCAATTGAGCGACCCAGGTGCCCCCCATCTTAACCATTTTTTTAAAGTTTATTTATTATTGAGAGACAGGGAGAGACAGAGCATGAGCAGGGGAGGGGCAGAGAGAGGGGGAGACACAGAATCCGAAGCAGGCTCCAGGCTCTGAGCTGTCAGCACAGAGCCTGATGTGGGGCTGGAACCCACAAACCATGAGATCATGACCTGAGCCAAAGTCGGATGCCCAACCAACTGAGCCACCCAGACGCTCCAATCAACCATTTTTAAGTAATCAGTTCAACAATGTTAAGTATATTCACATTGTTGTGCCATGGATCTCCAGAAATTTTCCATCTTATAAAACTGGTGCTCTATGGCCATTACACAATGGCCTTTGAACCCTTCATTCAGCCATTGGCAACTCGTACTTTCTGTTTCTGTGAATTAGACTACTGTGAATATCTTATGTAAGTGGAATCATACAGTATTTGTCTTTTTGTGACTGGCTATTTTACTTAGCAAAACAACCTCAAGATTCACCTATGCTGTAGCATGTGACAGGGTTTTCTTCCTTTTTTTTTTTTAAATTTTTTTTTTAACGTTTTATTTATTTTTGAGACAGAGAGAGACAGAGCATGAACGGGGCAGGAGCAGAGAGAAAGGGAGACACAGAATCGGAAGCAGGCTCCAAGCTCTGAGCCATCAGCCCAGAGCCCGACGCGGGGCTCGAACTCACGGACCGCGAGATCGCGACCTGAGCTGAAGTCAGACGCTTAACCGACTGAGCCACCCAGGCGCCCCAGGGTTTTCTTCCTTTTTAAAGGCTGAATAATATACCATTGTATGTATATACTACATTTTTTGTGTCCATTCATCCATTGATGGAAATTTAGGTTACTTGTACCCTAAAGTGTTCATCTTAATGTATTTTCTGAGGAAACACATAAAAGATGCTGTGAGGAAAACTCAACTAAGCCAACAAGGAGAAAGAACGGATGTGTAATAACTGAAATGAAGTCTATCCACTTGACAATTCAACACACCAGGACCTAAAAGAAACTGGGTACACCAAATAGAAAATTAGTGGATCTATAAGAAACTACATTTATTATCTCCTTTTGTTTTCTAACCCCCTTGTATTTTTGTACTCTTTCTTGATGAAACTATTCAGAGGATATTGTTGGATATAGATATATTTTTACTCTCTCAGTCTAGAAATATACCTGTGAAAGATGTAGCCTGAGTAGAAGGCACCATGGATGGATAGATAAAGATTGGGAGAGTGTCAAACTTTTCAAATGAAAAAACTTTTTCTCGATTAATAAAAATTACATTTAAATCCCAAATTTGTCAAAGAAGCTTGGTGTTACAGGTACTTCATGGTTTATTTTCGTGATGAATTTGATAAACCGTTTGATTTGTAAAAGGCTGAACCCCATGTTCCATTTAGAAAAGCTTCCCGAATAGCGCTGTGATATCATGGGGAGGCAGGGAGGATAATTATCTTATTTATTAAAGAGCATGAACCTACCATAATGCATGTAGCTCTTCAGATGATTGCACTTGCACTACATCTGAATCCACATGAAATAAAGTCTATCCAAAATCACTTGAGTTTCTTGGGCACTGAGAAACCACTGCCATCTTATCTGGAGCCACTTTTACACTTTGTATTTTGTCTCTCGTTAGCTTTCTCGGCTTCCACTCCAAGGAGTCACCAATCCCTTGGGCTCCTTAAATTTCTGGCTTAGATTATGTGGAGTGATTAATGGTGGTGGGCCTGGTACATGTTGAGGTCAGCGTGCTGAGCATCCTGTATGTCAGCGACAAATACAGCAGTGTGCATCCACCAACTCACTTTTCCCCTTTGCAGCTGTAATTTATTCATCCCAGAGTACACTCAGCCATCTGCTATTTATTTTGTTTTCTTTAAGCATTATTTCCCTCGATTGGCTAAGCCAGGGCACAGGTGAAAAGTGGTAAGAAGCAAAGGGAAGTTGCTGTTGTTGGACACAGGAGGGGTGAGCTGAGCTCCCCAGGAGGAAGAGCATTCAGCTCAACAGAAAGGGTCTAACTGTATTGTTGAATACTTAAATCCCTGTCTAATAGGAGCATTTGGGCCAGACCCAATCATAACTAGCTAAGGCTAGACCCCTGGGGTGAGGAGTGTAAAGCTGGGGAATTTTAAGCATCCTTAATAGTAGCCCTGTAATAAACTGATGCTCTGAATCTTTGCTAGAGTCTGTATAAGACTGGGCTATAAATTTTACATTTGGTTAAGTGACTCATAAAGAAACACCCACCTGATTTCAGACATGCATTTTTGGCAGTCAGGGAGTTCGCTAAATTAGCTATGGTTCTATTTTTAGCTGCTTTCTTTTTCTGTCTAAAATACAATGATTCTATCTATACAGTTTTACAACTCTGCCCTCCACTACTGCTTATTAGGCTGTTTTTTGGACAGAGAGATTGCTTCTTTTTTAAATGACCAAAACGTTGGAAAAAATATATTTAATTCATCTATTAGCTTCTGGCTATGTGAGCTATTTTTCATGAGAGTAACTCTAATAAATACGTTATCAAAATGTATTTCAGCTTATTTGTACTATAACAATCACCATTATTATAGAGTGATAAAAATATAAAAACACTTTTTCTTCAGGAAGAGTTGAAGTGTCTCTTGTCTGGGGAGGTCCAGTGTTGACTTGAGGAACTTCGGTCAAGCTGGTATTTGACCTTTGGCAGGAGGCTGCCCTGGGTCTTATATTCTCAACAAACTGGGCCCAAGACAATAGTGTGCTTTATAGCCCAGAGCCCGATCACTGTGTTTCTCCAAGGAAGACCTCAAGCTGAAAAGCCAACATGCCTGACAAGCACCGTCAAGGTACCAAGGGCATAAGCACTAGACATTGGAAAACAAATGGAAAAGCACACACAGCTACATCTGGAATCCTAATGGGCCGCCAATGGTTCCCAGCTAAAGGAAGAATTACCCGTGTTATTTTATCATCCCTTGCGCTAACTTCGCTGTTTATGTACAGCAATAAATGATTTTTTAAAAACATATTTGGGTCATTATGTCATATACCACCAGCAAGTAAGGTTGTTTTATTGTGCTTGGAGTCAAAATACACTGCTGTACCCAGATGTACGGGAAGTTTAAAATCTCTTGTCCTTCTGTATTCATTCCTCTTGGACAAATGAGTTAAGTTTTTAAAAGGGAAATTGAGAATTTTTATGGCTTTTACTCCCACCTCGCCAGTAAAATTTGCACCAGTATTTTCCTGCCCAGCAAAGGTACTTGGCCAATGATAACACTAAATAGTAATGCAGAAAGCCAAACAGCTTCCAACCAACAGGAAATGCCAGAGATTTTTTTTTTTGAACACTTTTAGCAAGTTGGATTCTTCTGCCAAGGCTGTGCTATAATCAAAAAGTAACTGCAGATCAGGAATAGGGAGTGAAAGGCAGAGATTCAAGTCAACTCTTCCCAAGCAATTTGTGGATTTCCACCTTCCTTTCTGATTGCTGCAGGTAGTTTTAAAATACACCTGCTCTGTTAACTCCTTTATCATACATATCCAACGGTTACCAACAAGATGAAATATTTTCTTATAGTTTTTTCTTTTAAAAAATATTTTCTTGGGGCGCCTGGGTGGCTCAGTCGGTTAAGTGTCCGACTTCGGCTCAGGTCATGATCTCACGGTTCGTGGGTTTGAGCCCTGCATTGGGCTCTCTGCTGACAGCTCAGAGCCTGGAGCCTGCTTCGGATTCTGTGTCTCCTTCTCTCTCTGCCCGTCCCCCACTCACGTGCGCGCTCTCTCTCTCTCTCTCTCTCTCAAAAATAAACATTAAAAAAATTAAAAAAAATATTTTCTTAGTTTAAAAAAGTTTCCAAAATATTGATCTCTTTATTCTTTGGCATGACCTTTAATCAATGAAACTAGTTGGTTTCTATTTCTACCCCTTCCCCATACTTTACAAAATTTTAAAGCTCAAGTCATCCAAATCTGCTGCAATTCCGTTATTAATAAAGGGGACATTTTCTCACATGAATAAAGAAAGGACTTTATACATCAAGGGAGGGGAAAGGAGAGAAAAGGCTAAGAAAAGCAGATGTTCAGACATGACTGACCCACCTACCCAGAGAATCAGTCCTTGTGTGAGTGTTTGGTTTCTGAAGCAGAGGATGCTGGCTTTCCTGTTTACTTAGCTAGCCCTGTCACTGGTTTACAGGTGGCCTGGAAAGAAGATTTAGAAAATGTTTTCTCTCTCCATAAATGAACATCAAATTATTTTACAATGTGCCCTGGTACATGCATCATAACAGATTGGAAGCCAAAGACAATCTCAAAGCAGAAGTGAAGGCAGTGGGTTGGGGAGAGGATGAAACGGGGCAGGGAGCTGAGTGTTGAATGGGGGGCTGTGGGGAACTTTGCTTCAGAGTTCTTGGTGAAACAAAATTAATTTAAAAATTTCAAGTATTTTACTAACAGATGAGTCATTTTGCTCATTAGCCTGGCACACATTCCCTTCTTGTTCCCCTTTTTTGACAGGATTTCTGAATTCTGGTTATTCTTATAATGAACCATCACCATGATCTTCTACTAATGATCAGTTAACTTGATTCTGAGTTTTACCTGAATCTTCTACATAAGGAAAGCCTAAAATCACCAGCATTGCTTCCTTATGAAAGAAGCCATTGCTTAATAACTTATTAACTAAGACTAGAGTTCCATCTTTTTTTTTTCCTCCCTTTTTTCATGCTTGTATTCATCTTTTTCTTTGGCCTATTACTTAATAATTTTTCTTCACCAGACTCCAGTGGTGATTTTGATGATTTCTTTCCCCTTTTTTTTTCTTGCTTGTGTTCTGATCCTATCCTCCTGACACATTTCTAGCTTACATTTCAGCAGTATCTGATTCTTGTCATATTTCACATTTCAAGAGAATTTTAGAGTCTCTTGCTCCTAACTACATTCCCCCAGCCCAAAAGTCTTCACAGATCATATATGTCAAATCTTGTCCCTCCTCCTTCAGAATGCTGCCAGGAATCATCTCCCAAACTAACCCCATATGGCTCTGCTCAACCAAATCACTTCTACAATCCTGTTTGCACACTGACAGGAGAAATCACTTAGGAAGATGTTTCCACATTTTGCAGATGTTTATATTTTTCCTATGATTCTTTTGTGTCTATTCTCTTATTTCATTTGCATATATCTCCTTGTCTTTATTTAAGCTTAAAGCTCCTTGTGAGTATGGAATGGTCTTATAATCAATTACTTTTTGTGTTTTTCTAGAGTTGTCAGTTCAGTGTTCACTACATTACATGGAGAAAAATCAAGAAATATGGCTACCTAACTGAAGTCTGAGATTGCTTTTTTGGCTGTCATGCTCTGTGGTCTGTGATAGCTAAGCATACCACAATAACCATTCCCTGTCTTTTGTTATCTAACTACATTAGGCCCATCCACTGAACTCAAGATTTCTGACATGACATAGGGTATCCACCCTCTATCTTTCAGTACAAAAAAATAAATAATAATAAAACTGGCAAAATTATAACATCTGAAAAGTGTCTTCACAGTATTCAGTGTATGTGAGAGAACTCTCCTTTCTCAAACCCAGATATTATGTGTCTTCTTAATTTTTAACATCTCCAAATGAAAAGAGCAACATGTAATGTCATTTATCCTTTAACTGAACTTAATTATTACAAATGTATTCACTCTTTTGAGAATTTTACTAGTCTTATTTCCTATTATGAAATAAAAGAATGTCCTCAGAGAAGATTTTAGAGAATATTCAGAAAGTGAGAAGAATGTTGCAGGAGGGGAGGGTATAGAATAGTTTCCTTGGCCCTAAAATTGCATTGCATTTAATTCTGGTCTTACAGACTATAGCGTGAACTTGATTTAATTGTTTGGGGAACTTTTCTTAGAGACTAGTAGAATATCTGCCTTCCCATTTTCCTTAATACAAAGATTCCCCTGTCTCAAGATTCACAGATGCCAGGGGTCCTGTGCCCCCAAAGTGGTCTGGGTCTCCTAGCATTACTGTCATTCATACACCTCCCTTACCTCTTCCACCACCACAGGGACAAGGGGTATGCCCTTCCTTAAGCCCCTCCTTGCTTCTTCTAGAATATAATCCATAATCCCATGATCCAAAGTTTTAGTTATTTCCAATACCCCAAACAGTTGAATCTGACACTGCCTTAGAAGCAGGGGATAGTTGCTAAGTAGTCATCAGGGAGGTACAGTGATGGTAAGGTAGGGGATGGGAACCATCAGCCCAAGAACCCTGTGAGATGCCACCATCAAAGCACATGGTTATTAGTAGATATGATCTTGCCTCTTTGCCTGAGTCTCCAACAGCATGTCTCAGTATAGTTTAAAGGCATTCAGTGATGCATTCATTCCTCCTTATTGGCACTATTTTTAACTAAGGTATAATGGACATGCAATAAACTGTATATTTAAAAATGTACAACTTGATAACTTTTGACATTTGTATACACCAGTGAAACCATCAGCACAATTCAAGGTACTAATGAACATAGTCATCAACCCCAGAAGTGTCTTCGTCCCCCCTAGTTATCCTTCCCTCCCATTTCTGCCTCTCCCTAGGCAATCACTAATCTGCTTTCTGTCATGATATATCAATTTGCATTTTTTAGAAGTTTACATAAGTGGAGTCATTTAGTATGTGCTTTTTTTTTTTGTGGTCTGGTTTCTTTTACTCACATGATTATTTGGAGATTTATTCACGTTGTTGAATGTATCATTAGTATGTTTGGTTTTTTTGGCTGAGTAGTATTCCAGTGTATAGATCCAGTGTCTATCTGACAAAGACTTATTGGGCCTCTTCCTTGTGTCAGGTACTATTCTAGACACTGTAATATACAAGCACTAAAGGCTAGGTCCCAGCCCTCAATGATCTAATCTATCTAATCTAAGGTGTCTTTATAAAGACAGATAGGTAACTTAAAGATTACAGTAAAGTCTGATAGGTTTTTGAAACCCCAGCTAAGGCCACGCAAATCAGACAAGGAGCAAAGTTCAACAAAACCTCTTGGAGGAAGTAGTGCTTGAGGTGGATTTTGGTGGATGTACAATAGTTTGTTACATGATGAGGTCAAAGAACTATGAGTAATTGTATATGCCTGGCATGGTGGGGGCTGGTGAAGGTAGTGAGAAGGACCTTTTATGCTGGGTAAGAAGCTTAAATTATATCTTGAGACTTATTAAAGGCACTTGAACAGCAATTGAATGACATGATTAAATTTACTTTTGACTGTGCAGAATGAATTGAAAGATGACCAGAGATAGGAAGACCAATTAAAAGGTGAGCAAAGTAACCCAAAGGAAGGGGGATAACGACTTAGGCTCAGATGGTAGATATAGAGACTGGGGGAAGTAGACAGACCAGAAGGAAAGTGATAGAGACAGAGGAAATAGAATTCTAAGTACTCACTGACTAATTGAATATGTGCAGAGAGTCAAGTAGATTCCCATATTTAAGGCTTAAGCAACTAGGTAAATAGACAATGGATCGGGAAGTGAAAGTAGAGCTGGGAAAGATAAATTCATTCTAATATTGTGAGTTCAAGGTTGTGTGGGACATTCAAAGGGAAAAGTCCAGAACTTAGATGGATATAAACATGGTTAGATTATGCAGAAGTTCAGAGATGGAAATGTACTTTTTCTTATATTTACAGGTCTGAGGGAGGAAAAGGATAGAGATGAAAAAAAAAAGAGCAAAAGGCTTAAAAAGCAGCTCTTGGAAACACTGCCTTTGTGGGGAAATTTTAGTTCATGGATCTTACATATTTATTTTTGCTTCTTAATTAGTTTGTAAATTCCTGAAGGAAGGGCCTTTGCTTTAAACTTTTCAGTAACTCAGTATCTCTGGCCAAGAAGGGGTTCAAAATTTATTCATTATTTTAAGATTTGCAAATTGAAAATATGGTCAGTCCGGGTCTATAACTAGCTATTCCTAAGAAACCAATCCATGTGTCTAAAATACTAAAATAGGGTGGCCCAGTCGGTTAAACGTCCAACATCAGGCTCAGGTCATGATTTCACGGTTCGGTCCAGGGCCGTGTTGGGCTCTGTGCTGACAGCTCAGAGCCTGGAACCCGCTTTGGAGTCTGTGTCTCTCTCTCTGCCGCTCCCTGTTCACATTCTGTGTGTCTCTCTCTCAAAAATAAACAGTAAAAAATTTTTTTAAAAATAAAATAAGATAAAATAAAATGCTAAAATAATCAGTTTGTGAGTGTTAGGACGTGAGTTATCACCACCACACAGATCTGATCTATTTCTGTCAAGAAGGAGCAGCAATTGCTAGTTACAGAATTTTCTGAAATTTAACTAAATATATAAAAGAGAAAAGTGCTTCCAGTTTCAAATTCAGTAATAAAACTTTAGCAGAACCCATGACAGTCAAGTCCAGCAGTGGGTTTAAATATACAACGAAATAAAAATTAAGACAACACACTGAACATCAGTTTTGTGGGCTTTTTAACATCATGCAGAATTTAGCAGGTGACAGCTTGGATACATTTTTGCTTAAGTGACTAAGAATCTCAATTCTCTCAATAATACCCCCACCAAAACGAGGAAAGCCTTCCTAATCCAAATTAAATCTACAGATTGTAAATATTATTCTATCTTTAAACTAGATTAACTAGAGGTAAATGAGTGTAAGGAGGTCAGGAAAACTTCAGTGAATCAATCCTCATTTTTCTCACCACATCAAGCAGAGAAGCTGTGATTTATGCAATTTCTGCTAGGGAAAGTGCTTCCCTTGTAACTTTTTTCCTCCGTGATCTCTCCCCCTTAATACATTAAAGGGTAACCTTTACTTGCCATAGAAAAACAGACATGTGAATTTGATACTCACAGTTTGTTGATATGTTTTTAAAGCTGGCGAGCAAATAGAGTGCAGAACGTGAAATTTTTTGCTTCAGCTGCCACATGGCTAGCTGGAAGCTGAGTTCGGGACATAGCAAACTGTCTGTTCCGATTTCCAAGAACAGCAAAAATATTAAGTTATGTTGAGGGAAAAAAATTCTTATGCTTGATATCATAAAGCTTGCTTCCAAAATGCCCTCCAATTTCTTGTAGGTAGAGAACCTTACAAATGAAATAAAACCAAACTGAATTTTACCATTTCCCAAGGATGTCTTTAAAGGAATTTCTTAGACTCTCATTTTTTTTGAAGTTTCTTTTTTAAAATAGAAAACAACAATGTAGCTTGAATTCCAGGTACATTTTCTAACTCCTTACAGAAATAAGGTTTAGATATAATTTAAGAAAATTGAATTTCTAAAATTTTTCTTAAAAAGATAAATTTAGGGGCATATTAATTGTTATTTTATTTTATTTTTAATTTTTTTTAATGTTTGCTTATTTTTGAGAGAGAGAGAGACACAGATTGTGAGCGGGGGGAGGGGCAGAGAGAAAGGGAGACACAGAATCTGAAGCAGGCTCCAGGCTCCGAGCTGTCAGCACAGCACACAATGCGGGGCTCCAACTCACAAACCACAAACCATCTGAGCTTAAGTGGGACGCTTAACGGATTGAGCCACCCAGGTGCCCCTTAATTGTTATTTTAATAGCATTATTTACACGACAAGATTCATTAACATACTAATTTCTTCGGTGAACTTAAAAAAATAATTTATAAAAGTTTTGTTCCCATAGGCTTGAAAAATTTCCAAACCAAGGCATGTGTGAATTTGTCTTCTATAGCAATGGGTCCACAATACCAGGCTACTCATCCCTTTTGTTTCCCTTTACAGATTCAATTTCCTCCTAACATGCCAGAGAATACCAACTCTGTACCACCAGATCCGATACTTCACCAGCACTCCAGACTCATATATAACACTTCTTACAAGACATCTCCACTTGCTTAACCAATGGAAATCCAAATCCAATACATTCAGGGCTGATGGCATCACTCCATCTTCCAAATCCTGCTCCCTTTCTAATTCCTTATTCCAGGAAACTGATGAACTAGCCACCCACAGACGAAGTTAGGACACTGCAGACATTCTCCAACCCTCCCCACTTTTAACCATAAATACAACTTAAGTCTTGTTGTTTCCTCCTTCTTAATATTACTTAAACACATCCACTTCTCTCCCTCTCTACTCTTCACCTTGGTTCAGACCAACTCCACACCCCTCTCACCTTACGCAACTATCCAGTTGTACCTTCCCCTAATTCATTCTCCATATCCTGACTAATGATCCTGTAAAACCACAAATCGAAGTAAATCTTTGCTGCCTAAATTCTTAAAGAATTTTCCAGGATAAGGCCTAACTCTTTAGCATGGTGTAAGAGACACTTCAAGATAAACCTCTTTCCACTCCCCCTACATTCCAGTATGAGCGCCAATCATTCAGAGTTACCTGCAACCCCTGGGTGCCCCCCTCACCCCTCACTGTCATTTGTTCTACCTAACATGAATTTTCGATCCTCTTAAACTCCTTCCCAACTGCCTTTGGTACTTGCCTTTGAGGTCTCGTTTCCAGGAAGTTTCCCCTGGCTAGTTTCTATCCCTTACATAGAAAACACAGTGCCCCTCCTATGTGTTCTGAAAATTCCCTGTTCTTACACCCAGACTACAGTACTTATAACCCTTTATCGTAATTGCTTATTCATTTGCCTGTCTCCTTTTCCACAATACAAGCTTTTTGAGGACAGGAACCATGCCTTGCTTTCCATTAAATCACCAGTGCTAAAAACAAAGTATAGCACATAGCAGACACTTGGTAGATAGAGGTGTGGATAAAAATATATAAAGAAACATCAGCCAAGGATTAAAGGCAATTTTTCTCATTTTATTATTAATTATATTTTAAACAAAGTGTTTGGCTTTTCAGGGCACCTAGGTGGCTCAGTCGGTTAAGCGTCCGACTTTGGCTCAGGTCATGATCCCGCAGTCTGTGGGTTCGAGCCCCGCTTTGGGCTCTGTGCTGACAGCTCAGAGCCTGGAACCTGCTTCAGATTCTGTGTCTTGCCCTCTCTCTGCCCCTCCCCCGCTCATCCTCTTCCCCCCCCCTCAAAAAAGTAAAAATTAAAAATAAACATTAAAAAAATTTAATAAAGTGTTTGGCTTTTCTTTTTTTTATTACCTTATAATTGTAGTTTCCCAATATTAAAAAAAAATGAAAACAAAAATAGAAAATGTTTGCTTTTCTTATTTAAATGCAAATTTAAGTATGTTTCTTTTGGAAAACCAATAGTAGATTATTATTTTAAACTAAAGAGGGGCACCTGGGTGGCTTGGTCGTTAAGCGTCTGACATCGGCTCAGGTCATGATCTCACGGTCCGTGAGTTCGAGCCCCGCTTCGGGCTCTGTGCTGACAGCTCAGAGCCTGGAGCCTGTTTCAGATTCTGTGTCTCCCTCTCCCTCTGCCCCTCCCCTGTTCATGCTCTGTCTCTCTCTGTCTCAAAAATAAATAAATGTTTAAACTAAAGATACACTTACCTATTCACAGAAATTTCAATACAGGCATACATACTTTGATAGATAACATAAAGGAGATTATTAAAGATTACAAGTAAGCAGATTTTAGAAATCCCATTGGAACCTATGCCTCATCATTTATGGGAACACTGGTTTTGTATAAAGGTACTAATCATTGTTCTTAGTTTTAGAAACTTGAGTGCCTATGTACAATATTGGGCTTTCTTAAAGTAGGATACAGTCATGAAGCACTAAAAACCTAGAAAGACTTCAGACTTGTAAAGAAAGAAAGGTAAAACATAAAACTGCATAATGAATACTGAATGATTACGATTATGAATATGAATGAATATGAATGTTCTCGTAAACCTGTCTTGACTTAAACTAAGACGTGATCTCCAACTTTTCTGGTTTTTTAATTTGCGGCAAAATCCCAAAATCTAAAGATTAAGGTGTTTACTTGCCATTTGTTGTCTACTGGGCAAAATGAGAAAACTGGTCTAGATCAACGTTTCCCAAACATTATTCTAACTGAAAAAACTTTTATTTCTTTAAATATTATGGAGATGACCAATATATAAAACATTCTTAAATGTTTGGGGAAATGAAAAAGGGAGACACTCTTGTTCCCTACTCCCTTCGCCCCAGAACATGCTGATTCTAAAGTGCCAAGAATTCAGTGGAGCACAGCTTAAAAACCACTTGTGTGTGAGACCTCCAAAGACCCCTTTCAAATCTGAAGTTACATGGTTCTAAAATTCACAAACATTTCTGTGTATGCAGTTATCTAAAGAAGAGAGACTAAATAATCAAATCTCTATACTGGGACTTCCTAGGGAACATGAACGTACGTGGTATAACATAGGTGCATTTAAAATTACTTCAGTTATGAAGGAGAGATCTCTGGGAATCGTCATAGAATTAATGGGTTCTGTAATATTATTGTAATTATTTTTTTAATGATTACTTTCCATCATTTAAGGGAGCCTGTGAGAACACGTACAGTTGAATGAAAAGACAAACTGCCGGGAAAAACTTCACTAATATTTCAGAATTGGAAAGCGAAAAGAGTAGGTTTCATCGAGAACCACAAAATAATGACAGGAACTCAGTTTGAAGAAACCCCAAGACATTCAGAGACTCAAAGTAATGAGTTTAATTCCCCAAAGTCTCAAGCAGTTTCCACCCCAGGGTAACAAAAACAAGAACTCGTGTTTGTTTGTTTTGGAGTCTCCATTTGGACCTGGAAGGTCAGACTGTGAACAGCAAAGCCATTGTTCAACATCATTCATCCTGATCATGGTCCAGCACCTGACTGGGAATTAGGAAACCTGGGTTCTCTATCTGGCTCTGTGATTGACTCACTCAGAGTTTTTAAAGAGTCACAATTCCTCCCTTCTAGATCTGTGAAATGATCTTCCCCCTCTGGATGATGGAGGAGTTATAGGGATTATACTGTCTACTAGTACTTGGAAATATGCTAAAGATGGTTATCCTGATACTTAATTACCAATGCTTCTCATTTCAATATCTAAAAACAACACTAATTATTACCTTTTCGAGGGATTATTTTGTGCCAGGACCTGTTCCAAGCTCTTTACACAAATTAACTTGTTTAATCCCCACAACAACCCTGTTAGTTAGGTATATTATAATCCTCATTTTGCAAAAGAGGCAGCAAAAATATTTTTATAATGTTGAGTAATTTGCAAAAAAAAGTCACAGCTAGTAGGTAGCAGAGCTCTAACAAAGCAGACTGGCTCCAGAGTCCTTGCTCCTCATCATGCTATACTACCTCTCAAGAGAAGCTGTCCGTTTTTCCCAGATCTGGTGCTATGACCAGGAATGCTAGAGCATAATTGCCTGTCTAGTCACATTAACCAGGTTTGTTCTTCCTCAATCATAGAGACTAGGGCATATACTGGCCCTATCCACCTTTTACCCCAAAGAGGGATGTGATTGTTTTGCAGGATGCTGGTAGCTAGAGAAAGAGGAGGGTAAAATAGCTTCAAAATGGCATTTTTAACTGAATTGGACTCTCTCTCAATATGCATGCATTTGGAACAGAAAAGAATTTGAAAACCTTGTTAGATATTCCTCCATACAATCATTTTAATAATAATGGCAAATCCTGAAATATCTGTTAGAGATACTTTGAAATTGATATCGAAGTGCAAACAGCTTGTAAAGTAAAACCTGTTGCAGGGCATTCTCTGATCAAGTTTCTAGGAAGTAGATATTATTTTGATTTCTTAAAGTCTCTACATATTCGTAATTATTATCTACATTTACTCCTCTTACCCCCATCCCACTAATTAGAAGTTCTATCATCAGATTGTACAGGATAGGGGATTCTTACATCCCAGCAGAAACAAGAAAACAACTGAAAGTGTATTGGCCTGTTGAAGGCAGCTGCAAATGTTGAACTACTTCTGCCCCCTGCAACACCCCTGGTTCCTATTCCCCCAAATATTCCCTGGGTCTGTCTTAAATAGGAGCCAAAGAGGACAGGGGTATCCGGAACATTTGGCCTTATTATAGTTTGTTTTAAGACATTACAGTTCAAAAGCCTCTAAGCAACTACTGAGTTGCACTAATCACAAAGAAATCTCTCGTACAGGAACTATGAAATAATTTAACCAGAGTCTTCCTTCCAAGACTTCAATAACTTCTAAAAGTCAGAATGATTCAAAGGATTTGGAAAGGCATTGAGACTAAAGAAATGCACACTGGTGGGATTGTATTAACTCTAAACCAATCTTGAAATCAATTCACGTGAGATTAAGAAGAGTACACTGCAGGCTAGAGGAAATGAAGCCTGGCTGTCAAGTCCAGACCCTTGAAACATGCAAATAAGACACTTAGTTCAGGCAAACGAGACATGTTTTGAAGTGTACATTTTTGCCCTAACTCAGGATAACTGATACTAATCAACTTCTGTGAAACCAGAACAAAGTCAGAAGGATGGGAGCAATAAGAAAAACATGACCTAAAGTGGCAATGTTAGCAAAGAGCAGACTATGGTCCATTGCTAGAACTTTGCTAAGAGGCAAAGCAGGAGGCTCTGGTCTCACTAATCCCAGATGGTAATGCAAAAACGAATGACTGCTAAGTAATTATTTATCAAACAGTTCAATCATTCCAGAAAAACAGAAAATATGTAACATAACAAGAACTATTAAATCAGTACCAGCAGAGCTTTGAAATGGGGTAGTAAAGAAGTTATCACTGATTAAAAATCAAAAGCAATTTTGTGCTTTTGATTTCTTTTTCTCTTAGAAAACAAAAGTGCTTTATCAATATCCATATGTGGTGACAGAAAGCAAAACCTTTCTTGAATTTCATGCAAAGTAGATATGGTTTTCAATGTACCATCACCCATTCAATGCCAGGTTTCAAGTTATCTTTATCAGGCTTATTAGAGAAAAGAGTAAAACTGTATTAATAGCACAGAATTGTAGGTGTTGGATTTCACATCATTTCCAAGGTATTATATGTGTGTGTGTGTGTGTGTGTGTGTAGGTTTGGCCATATTTTTAGGAAGAAAAAAAAGAAAATTTTAAAATTAATGTGAACTCGCTATAATTGCCCAAAGAATGAGGGCTCTTTTTATATTTTAGACAGAAAATTACTCATTAAAAACTTCTTTCCAGGTCCATCCGCAAAGTTCTTCCATTGTTTACAATGTTTGTGTATCTATTTAGGCTCTTTTGAAAAATGACCACTACTTCCATTCCTCCCTCAACATAATATCTGAAAGGAAGCCAAGGAAAACCTTCAGGAAAAATGCTGTCTCCTGAGAACTCATGAGAAACAGTAACACATTTAGATTTTGCAAGATTAATGCAGTCCATACAAATACATATTTCTCCCAGTGGCCGTGTCATTTTTCATACGTTAGCCACCACTTTCTAATAACACATAGGTAGGAAACTACTGTCATCATACACTGGGTCATGTGTCTCAATCAAGTATTACCTAAGGAAAGCTACGGGATCTGGGGAGGGGATGAGGCAGTACTAAATTTCTTTACCTCCTGCTTTTGCAGTAAAAAGTGTACCTCTACATTCCAATGAGAAGATGGAACCACCTCAAAAGATCTACATTATTCAACAGACTCAAAAATGCAAAGCTTGTTTGTCACCATAGAGATGTCATTGGTTACCTGCCCATGGTATCTGACAGCTGACAGGTACCTAATTATAAATCTTCACAGAAAGATCCAAAACTTCACTCTGGTATTAGTAAATGCAAAGGTACTGACCTAAGCTGAAAGAAAGAAAGAAAGAAAGAAAGAAAGAAAGAAAGAAAGAAAGAAAGAAACAGAGAAAGAAAGAAAGAAAGAATTAGACCACTCCTCTTACCCACCTGAAAACCTTGTGAATCAGAAATTGCAGGGGTGGTTTAAGGTAATCTTTGTTTATTTATTTTATTTTTTTTAATGTTTATTATTTTTGAGAGAGAGAGACACAGAGAGCAAGCAGGGGAGGGCAAGAGAGAGAGGGAGACACAGAATCCGAAGCAGGCTCCAGGCTCTGAGCTGTCAGCATAGATCCCGATGCAGGGCTCAAACCCACAGACTGCGAGATCATGACCTGAGCTGAAGTCAGCCGCTTAACCAACTGAGCCACCCAGACACCCCAATCTTTGTTCATTTTTGATCTCCATACAAGATTATAAAGCAACCATGATTAAGAACTATTACCATAACCTGCCAGGTGTCAGAGTGTTTCAACACGAAGTAACTGAATAAATCGAGTCAGTAAATCTTGCCAAGGGAAAAAAAAATCGCAAATGAGAAAAGATTGAGAGCCATCACAGTTCACAGAGGATCCAAGAATTATTAAAATAATAATTAAAAGGTACACACTTTAGACCAATGTTCTGCAATAGATATATAATGAATTATAACCGTGAGTCACATATGTCATTTGTAATTTTCTAGTAGCCATAATAATAAAAAAAAGCATGGAAATGCATTTTAATAACATATCACATTTAATACAATGTATCCCAGATACTATCATTTCATAAGTGAAAATTATTAAGGAGATATTTTACATTTTTTTGTATAAAGTCTTTAAAATCCTGTTTATTTTACTCTTATAGCACAGCTCAATTTGCATGAGCAACAGCTCAATAACCACAGGTGGCTAGTGGCTACTATATTGGACAGCACAGCTCTAGATTGTAATACATCTAGATTAATTACAGTAGATTGACTTTGCTCTAATTAAATCTATGATCTAATTACATCTAAGTAAAACATACTATATAATTCTTTTCATAAAGCTTAAAACATTACATTAATATAATTTTTATAACTGTATAACAGAAACATGGATTGGCTGCCATACGAAATAAATAGTCCAAGAGCTATTAGGCAGGATTACTTTGCCTGTAGTGTGAAGCGTATTCAAAATCATTTATAATATTAGTGCAAAAATACATAAGAACAGTAGAAAAACACAGTGCACCTTAAATAAAGTTTTTCAAAAATAATATCCTCTAGAAACACTGCTTCTCCTAGTAAATTAAGCATCTTTAATGTATACTCAGGTATATGGTAAGTAGCTCCATGTAATTAACTGAGGATGTAACACAGAGTTGAGCTGCACAAAGATTCATAACAAAGAAAGCAAGTGGCAGCTGAAAGCCAGCTTTCCTTCTGCTAAGTGCAGAAGTGCCTTGGAATCTTCTAATTTATCACCCTTGAGAGGCACCTTTTTCTAAGAGAGCAAAACAGTACCATATATTCTAATGGTTGTCCTGAGTCTTGGAAGCACAAGCAGGCAGCTTTATCAGAATTAATTCATTTAGGTAGAAGTAGATGGCAAATCTGGCTCGTCCTTCACATTTTCCAAGCTGAAGTCACTTCTTCCTTGCTAGTACTCAAAACTGCAAACCCGAAGTAGTAATCAAGTAGTCCCCAGATCCAAGGTAGCTTCCCACAAAAATATTAACCTGCAACTTCTACCAGTAAGAAGTTTGAGCGGCCCACCCTCTGGGCATAAGGCAAATCAGAAGCTTAGTTTTCCAAACAAAAATCAGGTCTGCTACTTATGTACCAGGTATGTTAAGAATATTGATCTTATTTCAGACAATAGCACAGAATATCTACCTGTTAGGCTTCTCCATCTAAAATAACTGTCCCCTAAACCCCAGTTACTATCTGTAAATTTCCCTATTTCATCTTTTTTTCATTGAATTTAGCACTATCTGAATCACTTTTTTGTGTGTGTTTACCTTTTTAATATACCTCCAGTAGCATGTAAGCTTCATGAGGAAAGGAACTTTATCATTCACCTCTTTATTCTCATTCTATGAATCAAGGCCCTCTGTAATTATTCTTTAAAATAGCTTTTGAAAAAACATTTTAATCTCAATTCTTAATGTCAAAATATCTACTATAAAAGACTACCTGATGACGATGGGGCAGCAGGAATATGTGATGACGTGCAGGCTTGGAATAGCATGGCTGGTTCCGGGATCAACAAATAGGAAATACGATGGGTAAATGCACTCACTTCAGTGGAAGGAGAAGGAAAAACTCATTTCCCAGCTACAGGACAGTACTAGAAATGGCCCAACATTTACAAAAGGCCTTTCCTTTAAGAGGAAGTTAATTCACCTGGACTGAACTCCTGTGCCATGATGAGCTGTGGTTCAGTCAGGATAGGTAAGAAACAGATGGTAAGTGAAAACTGACCAATTTGAGAAAGAGTTTAATAAAGGGACTAAGGGCAGGGTTTAAGGAAATGCTTCAGTATTCTGTGATAAGTGGAGCCGAGTCCACTGCTGAACCTAAGAGGGTAGGGGAAGGCCAAGACCCTGAGAGTATAGGAGCTGTGGTCTTTGTCCAAGGAGCACAGTCAATCTACTGCGACCAAGCCAGCAGGGAAACATTCTGACTTCATTCTGCTTCCACCTGCCTGATCTCCCACCAGGGCCTTCCAGTGCTTCAACTGAACTGGAAGCCAGAGAACTAAGGAGCCCACTGAGCGGTCCAGAAACCAGCCCCTGAGTTACAGGTTGCAGGGAAGTGGACAATGGATCCAAAGGGTACCCGGCACACCCCGTGAAATGCAAGGTGAAGAGGAGGTTTGTTTTACATCAATCACTTCATATTTCACTCAGGTTAAAACCACTGTTTGAATTATTTAAACATAAAATGATTGTCTTTACATCCAAAAAGTCAAGTTACATACTTCATAAATTTCACTTACTATAAAACTGAATTCCCAACACTAAAGTATGGGGCTTTTAAAGCATTTAAATGAAGAATTAAAGAAATGTGGTTTTGATTATATTACTTGATACAGAGATGGGAGTTATCAATTATTGAAGATTGATATTATGAACTTTGGGCTTGTGGTTTCAAACATGGCAAAGCATCCAAATCACCTGAAGAGTGTTTTGAACCTAAAGAGTCTAACAGGATCTACCCACTCTATCCCCCTGACTCTGATTCTTCAGGGGAAGGGCACAGGGATTATGACACACAGATTTTGAAACTAATGTTTTAGAATTTCCCTTTTAAATGTTAAATATCTTGCTTCTTTACAAAATGTTTTTATTTTTCCATGCTTGTTTTTTGTGCTGTTTCAAATTAAGTATTCATCAGAAACAATTTGTTATTCAAATTTCCAAAACCAATCAGTAAAATCATTAATAAACATAAACACTTAATAAAAGACTTCTGGGAATTCTGGTTCAAGATGGCAACAAAGGAGACTCCTGAACTCGCCTCCTCTCGTGGCATTAAAATTATATAGTGAAATATTTGTATAGTTAAATATCTTTATATTTATTTTTAGAACTATGATCAAATAAGAGTTAAAAGGGAAGGTTAAAATGTATGTAATGGCTATATGCTTTGACAATATAGATACAGAACAACTATTTTTTTTAAATGAAGGAAATGGGGAAAGGAAATGGGGAAAGCATGTGCAAAAATAATTTCCTTAATTGTTTTCACAATCCTTTTGGTGGTCTTAAAATACTATTTCCCACTAAAAGATACTGGGGCTTCTTGAATAAATGGCCTAATCCTAGAGTGGATTAGCGTTATGGAAAAAATGTGCAAAAGGAAGCCTGAAACATTTTGCCATACTACATAACAAGGAAGCGATCAAATGCTGTTAGGGTCAGGTCTAAAGGATTCAGAAGTCAACTTGAGGAGGCTCATATTAGCCAAAGGAAAGAAAATTTGAGGATCAATTAAAAAATAATACCTGCAGTGGACTGAAGCACATCAAATATATTTAAATCCACAAATTGATGATGATCCTTTTTTTTAAAAAAGGTCACCTTAGAATAATAAGTGTGGTAGATTAAAGATGACCACAAATTCTTTGTTATTCTTTCCATTGAAACGTGAAATCTAATTCCCTTTGTTTGATATGGGCTGGCTTTAGGGACTTGCCTAAGCAATAGAACAAAGTGGAAGTAACATTTTGGGCCTTCAAAACCTAGATCATAATAAGCCTTGCAACTTCCATCTGGTCCCCTTAGAACACTCTTTTGGGGAGACCTGAGTTGTCCCTATAAGACAGTTCTAGTTGACAGCTGCAATGGAACCTAACCTCCAGCCATCCTTACCAAGTCAGCAGACATTTGAGCAACATATCTTGGATCTCTAAAACCATCTCATCTCTCAAATCAACTGAGTGACCTTAGTTGATGCCACATGCAGTGACAGAATCACCTATCCAAGCCCTGCCCAAAGTCCTGACCTACAAAATCATGAAATATAATAAAATGTTTTTTGTTTTATGCCACTAAGTTTTGGATAGCTTGTTATGCATCAAGAGATAACTGGAACAGATTTGTACACCTGGAAGTAGAGCTCTACAGTAACAAAAATCTAAAACATGAGACGTTGGTTTTAGGACTAGGTAGTGAGCAGAAGCTGGAAGAACCTCAAGGAGACTAGTAGACATTAGCAGTTGGGAGATTGTTGGTGAGGACTTGAAGGGCAATAAGGAAAATGCTAATGGAGTTTGGGAAAAGGGGAGCTCTTATATAGTGGCAGAAAGCTTGACAAGTTTAGGCCTTCAGAAATTTGGAAAATAGAAGAGAGATAAACTTAAAAAAAGTACTGTTCAGTTTTTTACCAGAATTTAGAGGGGAAAAAAAGATCTAGGACTTTCTATGTTTAAATAAAACTGTTTATCATCTCTACTCTCTCCCAACAAAATAGTATCCACTTAGAAACAGACAGATCAAAGATCAAAGCCCTACAAGTACAGCATGATCTCAGAGAGACGATGTCACTCAAAAACATTTAAGGGTATGCCTAGCAGAGTGTCTAAGAATCATAGATCTTCTCTGATAGATAACCAAGACTTCAAGAATCTTAAGGGTGTGGCTCATAGATCTTTCAATTGAAAAATTGGCTTGTAAGCATTTTAAAGTTATTATTCCACAGTATCCAGTCATTCAGCTCTAGGTTGAGAAGGACATGTCTTTGGAATAAAATGTAGATGTGGGTTTTGTCGAATTAAGTAGATTATAATTTGATACACAGGAAGCCCACACATTTTTAAAAGAAATTGTATTAGTTTTGACTAAAAGACACAAAGACAATTGAAAAGGAAAAGAGAAATTTTATTCCTAAACTTCAACTAGCAGGAATCAGACTAGGAAGGTTATTCCTTTGCAAACATAGAAAGGAAATGGAAGAATGACTCAGAATGTGAAGAAAATTTAAAAGGAGGGGGGCACAGAGGACGATATCAAGAGTCACAGAAAATCACTTCCAGGGAGAAGGACTGAGCCCTAATCAAGGAATTAGTGGTGTCTTCCCAGTTAGAAAGCCAAATTGCTATAAAACTTTCATAGCTATGTGCCTCCTGTTTTACCCCTTTGGGAATGGAAATGTATACTGTAGACATCTTATGCCTTTTCACCACTGTATGTTAAGTGTATGGCGGGGGGCGGGGGGAACTGGGTGATGGATAAACTTGTTTCCGATTTACAGACCTTCAGATCAAAAGGAACATTGCTAGAGAATACTAGACCTGAGAAATCACACCCAGGGAACTCATTAGCATCTGGATCTGATTTAGATGATGTCTTGGTTCAGGCTGTTACAACAAACTACCAAAGACTGGGTGGCTTAGATAGCAAACATTTATTTCTCACAACTTTGGAGGCTAGGAAGTCCAAGATCAAGATGCTGACAGATCTGGTTCTGGTGAGAACCCACTTCATGGTTTGCAGAGATGGCCATCTTCTCTCTGTCATCACATGGCAGAGAGCAGAAAGAGAGGACACAAGTTCTCTAGTGTCTCTTCTTATAAAGGCACTAATCTCATTCACGAGGGCTCCACCCTCATGACCTAATTACCTCCCAAAGGCTCCACCTCCTAATACCGTCACATTGGGGTTAGGATTTCAACATATGAACTCCGGGAAGCCACAAACATTCAGTCGATAGTAGATGAGTATTACACATTAGGAAGATGCCATAATGAGATTAGAGTTTGGGAGAATTGAGAAGGAGAAAACTATATTTTGCACTTAGTAGTAATATAGGACTGTAAACACTTTGTGACAGAGGGCAACCTGAAGTAGGTTATATGTAGCCAGAAGTTATTCACTGCTCATTCCACTGAAATCTTGTTTCCTTCCCTTTGAATCTGGGCTTCCTTTAGTGGCTTGCTTGACCAAAGAATACAGTAGAATTCTGTAAATTCTTAAAACTTTGAAGACTTGAAGCTTCCACCTGGCCCTTTTGAAACATTCTTTCTAGTAGATCTGATCTGCCATACGTGGAAATCTAACTACTCTGAGACCTTTCTGCTGGACAGTCAAGGGTTAGGAAGGATCTCCAGGTGACATTCCTAGCTGAGCCTCGCCTTTCAAACATCCCCATCAACGCACCAGACATATGAATGACATCCAGAGTTGTAGATCAGAGGCAAAGATTCCTATCTCACTCCAATCTTTAAAAGATTAGGTAATGGCCTAAGAGAAGACACTGTGAAACTTCACAAGTATTATAAATTCTATAAAATAGTATACTCAATCTGTACACCCATAAAATGACACACACACACACACACACACACACCCTTTCATAATTTACACATTCTCTAAATTCTGTGAAATGACTCATACCCTTTCCCGTCAGGTTCACACACGATGGACCTGCTGCAGTTTTCTTCCTTACATTCTGGCCACCCTGCTGTGCACTGACCTCCAACTACAGACTTGGAGTCTGTAACCAGGTCAACACTAAGGGATTATTTATTTTTACATACAAGGGGCAAGCGTTCATCTATAACCATCACACCTTTGCAGACCATCAGGCTTCTCTCTCCCCCAAATAAACTTCTAAAAATCTTTATCTGGACATGGTAATGATTTTAATCCTGGGTCCATAAAGACTGGAAACACTTTTAAAATCTTCTCATTGTCCTTCCCTGGAAGCTTAAAGTTAAATAAATTTCCACACACTGAGAATCGGATTTCTGGTAAACCACATCTCAAGAGAAAGTCAAATGTCATTGTAGATGTCAATTTCTTATTTTTTACTTGAAATTTAATGTAAGTCCTCCTCTAAATTTTTACCATGATAGTTAAAGTAATGCAGTATCACTCTCTCCTATTTGGGTTTAGAACTTTCAAATATGTGTACATGGCTACAATAACCTTTCTTTACTCACAGCCTTTCCCTAACTATTTTTAGCTTTTGCAGTCTTGACATTCCTCACCCCAGCTCATTTTTTTGGAAACAATTTTGTTTTGCTTTCATCTGTGATACAATGACAGTTGGAACGTAAAGTGGTATTCCAGGTGGGTCCCGAGTTCCTTGTCTTCTATATAGTGTATTTTTCCTCTGGCCAATCAATTTTATGATAAATTTAAGTTAGGAAAATTTTAGCAAGTTCAGCTATAAAAAGAACAAATATAGTTATAAATGGTGAACTGTGCAATTTCCTTTGGTTTTTCTAGTCCCTTTTTATATCCTCAACCAAAAAGTTACTGGATCTGAAAATCTTGTGAAATTCTTCCAGTTTAAATCAACAACATTTAGCAACAATAATATAGCAATTATTAAAAAATAAAAGGCTTATAGCATTAATTCATTCCAGTGAATACTTATGTACAATTAGAAGTAAACCCAATCTTATTCTCCTTTTTTCTCTACTGATGAATTACACTGTTGTCACTTTTCATTTTATTATGCTAACTTGAGTTTACATTCAACTAAAAGCTTTCCTGGGGCACCTGGGTGGCTCAGTCGGTTGACCTCTGACTTTGGTTCAGATCATGATCTCAGGGTTCCGTGGGCTTGAGCCCTGTGTCAGGCTCTGGGCTGACAGCTCAGAGCCTGGAGCCTGCTTCAGATTCTGTGTCTCCCTTTCTCTCTGCCCTTTCCCTACTCATTCTCATTCTCATCCTCTCTCTCTCTATCTCTCTCAAAAATAAACATTAAAAAAATAAATAAAAGCTTTCCCTTGGTACAATATTTTATTCCTGGATTTTTAGCTCTGTCTTGTCTGTGGATGCTGCCTTCAGTATTTTGAGCATATTTTCATTTTAACAACAGATGAATGTTATGACCTAGAACACTAACATCTTAACAAATTAACATTGAGAACTCAGATAATCAGATAACCTTTAGCCAAACCTCATAGTGCCTGGAATGGTCTGCATTTTTATGTTTGGCATATGAACAGCTTTCTACCCATGCAGCAATGATCATATCCGTGCAATTTGAATTTGGAATGTGTTCCTGAGATCCTATAGCCAGAGCTTTCCCAGACTCAAATCACAGTAGAATTACAGTCTATTCAACCAAAACTTTCAAAATTTTATTAAATAATTTGGAGAATGAGTGAAGCATATCAATGGCACATTATTCTCCATACTTACTAAAATATTCAAACAATTCAATCAAATCTTTTAAAATCAACTCTGCAAATATTTATTAAATGCTAGAAATTTAATGATGAAAAACATAAATCTATACTACCTAACAAAGCAAGTCCTTACATCTCAACTACCATCAGGGTGATTCTAACTTTTTGGTAGACTTTAAGTTCATGAAGATACAAGTCATTTGACTAACTTATGTATGCTTTGTTAAAGTAGACCTTTAGTGGCAATCTTTGTTTTATATCACTTCTATGAAATAATATGAAATCATAAAGGCTTCTCAATATTTCTTTGGGTCCAGGCCTGTCAGATATGATAGTCAATAATTTTATAAATGTTACTTTTCCCCCATGAATTTTAATGTTCTCAGCTATAAAATGAAGGGATTGAACCAGATGATGGAAACCAGATGATATCTAAGGTCTCTTCCGTTTTTAGGGTACATGGATTCCACTGTCACCAGGAGGAAAGAACATTATCAGGTCTAGATGGATGTTGCCTTGATATACACAGTAACAATATCTGAAGTCCTGACTGGATTTGGGGACACTAGAGCTTAAAGGCCACAGCAAGATCTTTTCAGGGCCTGTCACATTTGCAGTCAAGTTCTACTGAAGCTGATAATTATTCTGGGAGACCAATGCTTTTCCACTCAGAGAAATGTACAAACTGTCACCAGTTGTTGTTCTGCTCCTGAGAGTCTTGCTTGGTCTTACACTCTTGGATCAGATAAATGTGAATGGTATCTGAACTAGCGGTGACCCCTTACCTCTCCTTCAAATTATTGTCTCAAGCAGTCTTCTCTCAAAAAAGGTTAAACATTTCCTTGAAGCTTTCCATGATCTCTCCAGATAAGAGCCCCTTCCACCCTGGTCACTATTCTAACTTGACTGCATCTGCGGTTATGCTCATACTATTATAATTATCTTCTCATATGTTAATTCATGAATTTCTTCAGGGTAAGAATCATGTCTTATTTATCTGTGTATCTAACACAAGAGCTACCACATAGGAGACACTGAAACAGCAGTAATAGCCAACATTTACAGAGTATTCACTAAGTGGCAGGCACTTTATAAATAACAGCTTTAACCCTTATACCAACTGCATGAAGTATTAAATGTCACTATCAGCATTTTATAGATGAAGAAACACGAGTCCAAAGTTTCAGTAACTTGTCTGTGGTTACATTCAACTAGACAGTGACAGAGTAAGAATATGAATCCAAAGAGTCTGGCTCCAGAGTCTGTACTATCAACTACTATGCATTGGTTAATTATCATGAGATAGCACCTTTTAACATGTTACTTTTAATGTTATATTAATATGTTAATATCTTACTGTGACATATATCCTCAGATTATTCTCCCTCTCCTTCTGAGAAAAAGCATGTTGTTTCTAGAGTGGGCCTCCAGATAACACATGGAGTTATATAAAGTAGAACTGTACTTTTAAAAATAGCGATAATTCCATTTGGGAGAGATTAACTGAAACAAACAAGCAAGCAAACAAGCGAAAAAACAAAACGTGAGGAATAGATTTTTTTGTGTTCGCTACTGGGAGAAAATGACCACAAAGGCACACCTGCAAGCATCATCTTCTATAATGGAATTCTTCATAGAATAGACAAGTACAAATATGTCCTGTGTAGATGCAATCTGGCATCTGAAATGCCATCTTCCAATACTGCCATCCCAAGATATGGCCATTAGCTAGTCTGAGATGGCCAGGAGAGGACATTGGTGGAGTGGGTATAAAAACTAGAGGAGCACCAAGAAACAGTCTGGATCCAAATTTGGGGCAACACCTAGCAAGCACCATACCAGCGAGGTCTAAGTATTAGTTATAAACTGAAGTGCTTTGAAGGGGATCAGGCAGCTAATGGGACTGAAGGATATCTTGTTAGGAAAACATTTACAAATACTGGGATAAAAGTAATACTACATTTCTCTCTTAACTCTACTACATATTTTTAAAAATAATAACCATGAGAAAAAATAGGACATGGTGCAAACTACAAAGAACTAAAAAGAGAGACTGATAACACTGTTCCAGGCATTGGTTGCCAAATCTCAATTTTTCACGGGACATCAGAAATCCAGACTTTAATGTGAAATCTTCTAATTTTTAAAATATTAGCAATTGATTCAGTTAAAAGCACACACACAATGTAAATAAACCCTAGATGTGGCAAGCAAAACATAGCTGCAGGTCAGATTTGGCCCACGACCCACCAGTTTGCAGCCTTGGAAGACAGGCTCCAAGTTCCCCAACATTTAGAAAACAGGAAACAATTACATGGGCAAACATGATTACTTGTGGTCAGAAGTAAAAACAGAGAGTAGAATTCAGCAAGTTAGACAAGGTGAGGAAAAGCAAAGGATTCTGGAGGTGAAAGCAGGAGAGAGACCAGAAACCAGGAAGTTCAGTGGGTTAAGACAATGGTACCAGAAAACAAAACCACAAAGAGCAGCCTAATGCAGGAGTTTTGCCTACTAGAGCCATTACTTCTTACTGTAGCTTCTCACTGAAGCTGGTAGTGGGTGGTGGCCATCCTTGGAACCACGGTACACTCAAGGAAGTGAATGTAGGCGGCTGGAAAGAGAAAGCCCTCTTCTCTGCAGGTGTGCTCTGATCCCTGCTGGAACAAAGACAGTCCAGCTGGGATTCCAGGGAGCTTCTAATGGTAAGGGTCCCTGAACTTTCCATTCTAAATAGGAAGCACACCTCAGAGACAAGGAGGTTAAGCCCTCCTATATTTCAGAGTCTCTCCTGTCTGCCAGGGCTCCTCAACTGTTCCACAAATAAAGCACATTTTGCTATGACACCAATGAACAGCACCCGTCCCAAGCAACAACATTTGGGCTGATTCCTCAAATGTCAGTTTGTACAATCTGCCCTCTTTCTTATAGACCACCCAGTCTTCTTATAATGATTCTACATTGTCTCATTTATTTTCTTCATGGCAGCAGAGATCCCAATTTCCTTAGTTAAATTTCATTCCCTCCCTTATGTAACTGCTGATTTATTTGTAATTCCCTGGCTCTCTATTAGTCAGCTCGGGACTTTTTTTTCTCTCTAATCAGCTAAGAAATATAGTAGAATTGATAAACAGCTATTTTTCTACTCAGAAAAGTGAGGAACAAAAATAAAATATGGAAAGAAAAAATTAAGTATAAAGAGATTAGAAGGAAAAGAAAACACAGCAGATGCTACACATAGGTAGCTCATAGTTCTGAGTGTCCTTGTCACTGAATGTAGTGAAAGACATGGACAAGAAAACAGTCTTCATGAATTTAGCCTAGCATTTGGTGTAGCCCATGTTATTACATTATTGTAATGAAAAACACATCAGAATATGTCTAGACACATGACATACTCCTGGTAGAGAGTTCTCTGCACTTCAAAAAATTGTGGTTCAATTTCCTTCTGGGAAACGCTCCAATGGCAACATTTCAGGTTCTTGAAAGGCTCTTCAGAATGACCGCCTAAGGGAAGGCCACCTCCAAAAGAAGACTTAAAGCACCAGGGCACTGCAAGGGCTGGCAGACCTTTCCATGGGAAAATGGTCCGAACAGCATGGCCCCCCTGTAGAAACCCGATGTACAATAATCCACTGATAGGCTTTCCTACGTACAGAGTAGCTGTAACAGTCTAAATAAAACACTGAAAAGAACCTATAAACAGAACAGAAGTAATGAAATACTTTGTTTTGGTGATTCTTTAGTTTTAACTACATATGGATTAAACAAATCCAATTGGTATAACTTACACCAATGTGTTGATTTAAACCAAATTCTATAGGCATTGGAAGTCAGGAAAGGAAACCAACACCACATCCCCATGGTACATTACCTAGTATAGGGTAAATGATGCTGTGCCTGTGTTCTTGCAGAAGAGTCATGAGAAGAATAAATCCTAAACTGCAGCCATCATGCTTAGATTGTATTTCTGGCTGTGCCACTCCCAGACTTAAATCTCTAAATGCCTGAAGTTGGGCAAACCACATGATCTCCTCTCATACGTGTATAAAACAAAGATTACAAAACAAAACAAAAGGACCCTAATTTAATCCAACTTCTAGAATTCTCTGATATTTTATCACATTTGGAAAAGGATGATTTATGAGGTGTGGGGATGCTCTCTGTCTAGACTCAGCAAGTCGGACAAGTATTTCTTAAGTGTATAACCAGTACCACAACTAGATCAATGGCCCACCAGGGTGAACACAATAGTCTTTAGGAAGCCAACAGTCAATACTGGGACAGAGAAGTAACCCTTAGAAAATAATTAAGGAGCATGCCAAAATTGAATATAATTAAATGCACAATGTTGAGGGTTCAGATAATCTATGGAATTTGGTCAATGGCCTAGAGTAGTAGAGAAGATATCTTAGCAGAGGTGGAATTGTAGTTGGGCCTTGAACCCTGAGTAGACACAGCAAAAGGCATACTGGAATCATTACAACTGGAAACGTTACAACAAAAGCACAAATTGGGGGACGTGTTTTGGAGGGAGACCCAAGAGCAGAAATTACTGTGAATTTGGGGACACTTCAACTTGATTGGCATTTATTGAAAAGGGGAAGTCAGATGAGTAAAGCAAGAAGGAGCCAAATTCTGAAGTCTTAAAAGCCTACCTGGTGGAAGTAAAACCTCTGTCCAAAAGATTTAGTCCTCGTTGTAATAGCTAACCCAAAAAGAAGTTCATTTGCCCTAAAGAGCAGCCTAAGTATTGCTCAAAGCACACAACAGTCCCATACAACAATCAAATCTTATGACCAGAATGCAAACTAAAGAAGACCTTTCCTGAAACACCTCCAATTTTACCACTGAGTGTTACCATATACCTTTTCTAATGCTGCAGCTGGTTCAATTATTCCTTCTATCTGGATCCTCCTCTCTAGCCTATATCTTTGAACAACTGTGAATGGTAAATCCCCCAAATTCCAAATTTGCTTCTGTTTGGCTAGGCAAACCAGAGAGCATCCCTTCAGGACTCACAGTAATTCTACCACCATTGCTACCACCATCACCAACACCCCATTCTGTGAATTAATCTGGTGTGTCCCCTGACCTATATACTGTACTAGTCACTCTGTCCCTTAGCCTAGCTCAATTCCATGTTGACAAAAAAGTTGCATCAAGAACAAATAGTTATTAGACTACTACTACATGGCAGCCACTGCACTAAGCACTGAAAACACAAAGGCAAATAAGACACATCAGCTCTCAAAGAGTACAGTCCATTGGAAAGTTGGATCTGTTTTCATTCTTTCATCTGACAAACATCTGTTATGGGCCTATTACATACCATCCATAATACTGGGTCCTAAGGATACAAAAAATGAGTAAGGTATGGTATCTACTCTCCAGGAACTTATGGTCTTTTTGGAAGGGAGACACAGAAACACAAAACAAGCCAACCATGTAACAAATCAATATATTTACTGGGGAAAACTAGAAAAAGAGAATAACCTATTGTACCTTGGGGGAGGGATTTGTTCAGGAAAGTCTTTATAGAGGAGGTGACACTTTAACTGAGATATGAAAGCTAAGTGGGTATTTGAGAGACAGAGCAGGTAGAGAAAAACACTAAATGTAGAGATTATAGCATGGGGGAATATGGAAGCCCAGGTTATTCAGACTACTCTTCTCAATGCAAACAACAATACTGGATAATGTACAAAAACATCTTAAAAACATTAAAAAGCTGAGAAGAAATTATGGAACAACGAGGCTAAAATCTAAGTGAAGCAGTAGCTTAGGGAGGTGAGCAGGGCTCTGCAATTGTTTTTGTTCCAGGACATCTGTCTGTTAGGTAACTTTGAGTTTTCATTTGTAGACTTCTCAGGGTGAGAGAAAACAAAATTAAAGCTCAGGTCCTGTAAGGCGGGAAGACAAACTGAAAAGATTCCTACATTAAACTCTTTCTCCAAAGGGCAACAGTCTCAGGAAAAGGGTGATCTAAAATTAAACTCACTCTATCCTATCCTCTACCCACCCCAGAGGACTGTAAGAAAATGTGTCATTTGCTGAGCAGATTAGCAGGAATAGTCCCTGAGAAACTGTAACTATAATGGCTTTTGAGTGAATCTGAAGACCAAATTCACATCACTGGAAAAAAGGTACCATGAAGCAAGAACCAGCAGAAACAGTGAAATGCAGAAGATCTTCAAAGGCTTAAGATATCAAATCATTAGACATATATTATAAAACAGTTATTCTTAGCATATTTAAAGAAATAAAGAAAAAATGGGATAAAATTTAAAAGGAAAAGGAAAATATCAAAATGTACCCTTAGCAAATTTGAAAAGGAATCAAATAGATCTTCTGAAATTGAAAAATGAAATTAATTTTAAACAAATAGTTTTTGCAAAAATTATAGTAAAGATTAGAGCGGACAGGAATCATCACTGAATGACAAATCTAGGGGGACAATTTTATGAGAAGCAGGATATTTGAGTTTATTGTCTTTGTCTATTTGTTTTTGCATGTACAGTTAACCTATTTTACCTGATTTTGTTATCTTCTATATACATAGAATATTTTTTATTGAGGCAAAAACACTTAACATGAGATTTACCCTCTTCACAAAATTTTAAGTTTACAATACAATATTGTTAGCTGTAGGCACAATGTGGTACAGCGGATCTTTAGAACTTACTCATCTTAAGTAACTGAAACTTTATACCAACTGACAAATTCCCCATTTCCCCCTCCCAGGAGAAAGAAATTTGTATGACTTAAAGTGTTACCCCATAAACTTGCTTGTTAGTTGCAAGAGAAGAAAAAAAAGTAATTAAACAGAAGAGAAATTGGATAAATTGATTGATCAAAATTAATATCACCACCTCCAGATGTGATACTCTAAGAAGGAAACAGCATCATTGATGCAGAATTCTGCCAAGAATGTGTAAGTTGGATCTAATCATGAGGAAACATCAGACCCCAAGTTAGGAATATTCCAATTTTAGAAGTCGAGTATGAAGGCTATGGTCTTCCAGGATGTATAGGTAATAAATAAACAAAGAAAACTATAGAAATGTTCCAGATTAAAAGAGTTTTATGAGACATGACAACTAAATGTAGATACTGTACTGGAGGAGAAAAAAATGCTATAAAAGACATTACTGAGTCAACTGAAAAATTGAATTTGGCAGGATATTAGATAAAAGCACTGTACCAATACTTTCTAATTGTTAGATTTAAATTCATCCCATAAAAATTTATTGAAATTGATAACTTTAATTACATGAAGATAACCTTATTCTTCAGAAATAAACATTAAAGTACTCAGGGGTAAAGGACCATGATGTACATCATTTACCCACAAAATCTTCAGAAAAAAGTTATTTACATATATACAAATATATGTGTGTGTGTTATATGTATATATATTACACACACACACATATATATAAATTACTACATGCAATTGATGTAAGTATATAAAGTTATACATAGAAAGGGAGAGAGCACAAATGATAAAGCAGATGGAGTGCAATCTGGGCAAAGAGTATACAAGTATTCTTTGTACTGTTTTTATTTTTGCAACTTATCCATAAGTTCTAAATGTTTGAAGTTATTTCCAAATAGAAAGGCTAAAAGATAACCTCAATGAATGGATTCAACATCAATCCAGACATAGATGAGGGTACAATTAGTACACTAGAAAATAGGGAAGAAGAAATTATTCAGAATGCAGCATAGTGGAGAAATATGGAAATACAGAAGAGAGGTTAGGATATATAAGCTGAAGAATGAAGGCTAACTATGTTTAACTAGAGTTCCAGGAGAAGAGGAGAAAAATGAGGCAGGAACAGAGACAAAATCTGAAGTAATGACTAACATTTTTTAGAACTGAAAAAAGACACCAAAACAAATTCATAAATCACAATGAATCTTCAGCAGGCAAATAAAATGAAATGCACATAAAGAAACAGCATAGTAAAACTGCATTAAACCAAAAACAAATGAAAAAAGCTAGAGGGGAAAAAAGGACAGATTACTTGCATAGCAGCAGTTTGACAGCTGACAAAAACAACAATGAAAGCCAAAAGACAGTGGAATTACAATTTCAATGTGCTGAGAGAAAAATGGCAGCCTAGAATTCTATACCCAGCCAAAGTATCTTTGTTATAAAGATGTTTTGAGGCAAAGAAAGAGATTTTTCTTCCAGTAGACCCTAACTAAAAAAATTTCAAAAGGACATACTTCAAGGAAAGCAATCTGAGAGAGGAAGGTCTGAGATGCAAGAAGGAATAACAAGCAAAAGGAGTGCTAAATACATGAAAGGAAAGCATGAACAAAGGCACAGAAGCAGGACATAGTCTGGTATGTCTAGAGAATTACCAGAAGCTTGGGTGTGGGTTGGTGGAGCAGAGAGTTAATCTCTCAACTTTATCAAATACAAATCCTATCAGTAAAAAATTAAACTAAGTATGTGCTCGGAATACATGTAAAGCATAGTGAATATAATTATAAATGATATGAAACATAGTTAAATATAATTAAAATTAAAGAAGGATGGGATTAAAAATATATGAATAGGACTTCTGACAGTTTCTTCCCACATTCTAAAAGACTATATATTAACTAGTGGTTGGCAAACGACATGCAGGCCAAATCTGGCTGACCACCTGTTTTTGAAAATAAAGTCCTAGTGGAACACAGTCATTCTCATTTGTTTAAATATTACCTATAACTGCTTGCATGCTATAGCAATAGTTAAGTAGTTTTGGCATATAAATTTAAAATATTTGCTATTTGGCGCCTTACAGAAGAAATCTCCAGCCCTCGAGTTTGAACATGGGTAGGCACAGGAGTATAAAGGGCTCATAAGCCACCACAATGTAGACATGAACATACCGGCAATGGGGAGTCCTCAAAGGATTTTGCACAGGAGAAAGGTCACTCTGATAGCCGTGTGGTAATTGGAATAGAGGAGAGAAGCCTAAGGAAGGGGAGACATTTTTTTGGTCATGCTTTCTTTGAAAGTGCTTTCTTTGTTTATAATGTAGGAGAGATAATTCACAGAGTTCTCTGTGGGCCAAATGAAATAATGTGTAGTAAAGTGTTTCTTAAACTAAAAAAGCACTATAAGAAATTAAGGTATGATTTACTTGCAGTAGATTTTCATTAAATGAATGTTTTAGAAAGTGTTATAGAGTTGAGCCTTGAACAACACAAGGAATAGAAGTGTCAACCCTCGCATACAGTCAAAAATCCATGTATAACTTTTTATTTCTCAAATCTTAACTACTAATAGCCCACTGTTGATTGGAAAACCTCACCAATAACATGAACAGTCAATTAGCAGATATTTTGTATATGTATTATGTACTATTTTCTCTCTTAAGTTTATTTATTTATTTTGACAGGGACAGAGATAGTGCAAGTTGGGGAGGGGCAGAGGAAGAGGAAGAAAGAGAGAGAGAGAGAGAGAGAGAGAGAGAGAGAGAGAGAGAGAGAATCCCAAGCAGATCCGAGCTGCTAGCACAGAGCTTGATGCAGGGCTCGAACTCCCAAAACCGTGAGATCATGATCTGAGCCGAAATCAAGAGTCACTCAACCAACTGAGCCACCCAGGTACCCCTGTACTATGTTCTTACAGTAAAGTAAGCTAGGAAAAAGAAAATGTTATTAAGAAAATCATAAAGAAGAGAAAATACATTTACAGTACTGTACTATATTTATCAAAAAAATTCAGACATAAGTGGATCTGAGTAGCTCAAACCTGTGTTGTTCAAAGGTCAACTGTATATTCTGCTCTCTCAGTTTTGAGAGCATTCTTTCATATTAATACATTTTGTATAACTGCATCATATAGCTATACTGAAATCATTTAGTATCAAAATTTAAATGTAACTTAATTGTGTTAATTGATTTAAACCAATTTAGTAACTTGCCTGGAAAAAATGCTTCCAGATGTTAATATTCAGTGTAATTTATTTGCCTGTTTAGTTACAAAAAGGTGGTCCTCAATTGAAAAAATGTATTGCATAGGCATTGACTTTTTATTGACACCTAAAATGTACATCCCATGTAAAAGACCTAAGAATAAAAGACATAAGAAGGCCATGAAGAAATTTTATGGCAGAAAAAGATCTGGAAGCATGATCTTACATTTTCTTATAATTCTTGAGACTTCCAAACCATTAGGAACTAAATACAACAATTCAAGTCTTCTTTAAAAAAACAAAAAACAAAAAAAAACCTTAAGGTACATCTCTTATTACTACTTATGATACTTAAAAATACAATCATATTAGTTGATTCTTTTTCAGAATCAGGGACATGGTTTTCAAGAGCACCCATCTGTATCCACCACCTCATTACATAAAATGCTGAGAGCATTACTTGGTTGCGATGGATTATAGAGAATCTGTGGCAATAATAGATTATGCCCTCACAATTTGTGAGTGTGTCTGTCCCTCGTGTGTGTACAAATATGTGCTTATGAACACATGTGGAGATGTCCTTTTAAAACATGCCAGAAAATTTGTGAAAGAAAAAATATATTATTATCATCAGTGAAGATAGAAGGTGAGAAACAGTACCACATGCATCCTAATAGAACTGCAGGCTATTTTAATTTAAATTAGTTTCAGCCTTCTTCGTTGAAAACAGAAGTAAATCATGTAAGGAACTAATTCATACTGGGAGAGACAACAAAGAATGCCAATAAAACTTATTTGTAAAAAAAAAATTACTACAAAAATATTTCTACCACATTTCCAGTTTTGTTTTAAATAAAAGAATAGAGGCCCTCTTCCAGGAACATTTTAAAAGGATATAGCTTAAAGGAAACTTTTATTTCTTTTTTTATATATATCTGGCTGGGTCTCATTTATTATGCATTAATTGCAGACAAAACCATGGTTCTCTGCACAAAAACAATTTGACACAAGCAACATGGTGGTCTATGAAACAGAAAGGTTACATGACCCCTAATTCTGATTGTGTCCAACATATGCACCTTATTGTTTGCTCCTCTGATAACAAAGATCAGATGCTTCAAATACAAAGTACACTCTTTAAGAAGCATCCCATCACCAATGCCCCAGGAATTCACAGGCAGTTATTTTATTTACATGGCTTTGAACTTGGACAATTTGGCGAGTCCAGTTTTTTCCACATTTTGGTGCCTGTCTTATCTGCCTAACCAGACTCCAATATATATTCTGCTCACGACCCATTCACCATAATAATCCTTCTTTGATGGGCATACCGAGGCACATTTGATGGAAGAGTATGTCTGATCTCCTTCAAGAGTTGTGAACATGCCCCAAAATGTTATCATTTCCCTAACCCATTACTGGTGAACTTATGTAAACTTTTAATATATCTATTTATATTTTCAATCTGCACCACATCCTGGATAATGCATTCCACAAGTTTCTATTCATTGTAGACCTCTTTTAAGCTTCTGAGAATGCTGTGAGTTCTAGTATACCAGGATTCAATAAATAAGAGAGCATAGCTTTCACAGTTTTATAGATGTTAACTATATCTCCTTTTACAGCCTCCTTCCTTTATAATTAGAGCCCTTTTCTCTTTATGCTACACTCATAAAAATATTTAATTACTGAATACATCAATTTAAGTCAATGAATCAATGTAGAAATATATTCTTTTGCCCATATTAGCTAACTTTCTCTGGACCCTCTCACTTTATCTGTCTGTCTGTCTATCTATCTATCTATCTATCTATCCATCTAGAGAGTGCAAGTCGGGGAGAAGAGCAGTGGGAGAGAGAAAGAGATAATCTTAAGCAGACTCCACGCTCAGTGAGGAGCCTGACGCAGGCTCAATCCCATAACCCTGGGATCATGACTTGAGCTGAAATCAAGAGTCGGACACTCAACCAACTGAACCAACCATGCCCCTAGAACCTTTCACTTTAATCATGTCTTCATTGAGGACTGCTGACCAGAACTGCACACCATGTTCCTGGTGTAGTGCATAATGAGGTACAAAGAGTGTTTATTCTAAAACAATTTATAAGCAAGGCTGGAAATGATTAAGATACTTGTGAAATCACCACATACACTGGTCTCAAGAAGAGCTTTGGTTGAAACAGTGCTTGCCAGTAAAGATAGGGTGTAGAGGAAAGAGGTAAGCTACCCTTATCAGATTCACCTCTTAATCCTGGGCTGCCTTCCTCACTGGACAAGCTGTCACATCAGTTTTTCCAGGAGAAGGCCTCTTCCAAAAAAAGGCTCTGAAATATCAAGAGTTTCTATGAAAGTAGAGTTCTGAAATAATTTTATAAGACAAGCTAAAGTACAGTGACCATACAAACAGTAAAGAAGAAAGAGGCTAGGATATTTGTCTGTTGTGCTCATATTAAGCCACATTCCAAAGTGATTACCCATTTATAAAACATCCAATAGATCTTCAAGGGCATAAATCCCCCAGAAAGCTAATTCAGAAGGTTTCTTGGCAAGTACAGAGTAAAAGCAAAGATGTTTACATGGTATTGATAAAAATAAAAAATATGCTAAATTAATCCTACTTCAGAATATATCAGTGTCACTGGCCAGACAACATGTGTCCATCAGATACTATTTTTCAAATAAACAGTTATAAGTTATCAATTTCTAATTCCTCTTCTTGTATAAACTCTATATAGGCAATTCCTTTTCAATTACTTTATAGGAAAGAAGGTAAATGCCTGGGTCATATGCAGCCATTATTCAATTTCCCTATCCATTAAAGACTTTGTAAATGGAAAAAACTCTAAGGCAGAATGCAGCTTCAGAATGTTTTTTAGTTCACTGTATTTGGCAATAATTACAAAATTATCACTACGTTAACTGGTAATTAACTAGTTTTCAGCTTTCTTGGGTTATAATTTCTTGAGATAGAGAAATACCCAAATTATATTTACAAATGTCATTTCAAGGTTCAATTTTTTAACTGCTCTAAGAGGCCACTGGCCATCAAATGCACCACTGTTTTTAATGTGCCACTAAAGAAGAAAAATGCTGCTAGTTATTGGTAAGGCTACAGCAATTGTTAAAATACATTCTGATTTCAGAGATGTCAGAGTGTGGGTGAAAATATACCTTGAAATCTTTGAAATGTAGTATTTTCATTCTCATTTTTCTCAAATAAAACCAAAATTTAGAGAGCACTCTTCATTCAGGCCCCATGCTCTGCTTCCCAGATATTCTCAGGCTGTCCAAAGGCAGCTTCAAATTAGTGAAGAAGTTTGGAAATGGTACCACTATCAATAGCCTCCCACACCAGGTCAGAAATAGGAGACAAGCTGGGCTACAAACCAAAGAGAAAGAGTCATAAGAAGAATCAATTCTGAAAACATCACTTAAAACAAGAAATCAGGAAACTGTCTCGCAAGCTTAAAAAAAACTGCTTAGAAAGTAGTCCTTTCACCCACACTTGCATTTGTAGGTGTCAGTCACCACCAGATTCAACACCTTTAAATGCCAAAAAATAACAACAATAATAAAAACTACATACATTTATTTGACCCATTAGTGGGACAAGATATCACTCTAGAGCTTGATTCCTAGATTCACCTGGTCCTGCCTGTCCTTGCTATTCATGTTGTCTTCCAGCATCATTCCTGAAGCCAACAGCCTCTCTTAATGTCCAGGTTACATGCTCTGCCCCTACACACTCAGCATCAGTTGAAGATAAAGTGCTGACCTGTTTTATTTGGGCATAACCCAGGGTGGACTCCTGGGATCCCATTACTCTTTGGTTGACCACAGAACTTAATCATTTCTTTAGACGTAAAAAAATTTTTTTAATGTTTTATTTATTTTTGAGTGAGACAGAGACAGAGTGTGAGCAGGGAGGGAAGAGGCAGAGAGAGAAGGAGACACAGAATCCAAAGCAGGCTCCAGGCGCTAAGCTGTCAGCACAATCCCAACACAGGGCTCAAACTCACAAACCATGAGATTATGACCTGAGCCGAAGTCAGACACTCAACCGACTGAGCCACCAGCCGCCGTTCTTTAGACTTCTTAGAGCACATCTGTAGTGTTCAACTCATCTCCTTTCTTCTAGATCAAAGAACAAATCTCCTTGTGCACCGGAGATACAAAATCCCCAGAAAGCGGCCCAGAAATCCATCTTTAAGTCTTTCTAGAATCAGTCTCCTTATCTCCCCAGTTCATCTCTATCCAAATCAGACAGTACCTTATTTTAGAAAATAAAGACAGAAGAAAGAAATATTACTTCATAGACACCACTTAATACAAATGGATAAATCTTTAACACTTTCTGTAGCACTGCCAACAATAAAACACCTCAAATATGACAAAAACCAAACAAAGCAAAACAAAACAAAAACCAACCCTGTGTTTTCCTACAATAAAGGTTGTCTCTTTCCTAGAATTGAAACCAATGTTATCTATATTTCATAACACATAACTTACATCCTTTATTAAATGAAATTGGACAGCCTTCCACTGATGGAACGCTATGCTAGATATTCTTCATTTGCCTCTCTAGATCCACTCTTCTCCACCTTTTCTATCTGGCTTTCTTCCCAGGAGGCTGATTTTTAAGGACCGCATCAACTGTAATATTCCCTTTTGCCTTCTGGCTTCCAGTTGGGTTCAACCAATGGGAAGTACCTCCGAGAATTCATGGGCAAGAGGAGAGAGGGTTGAGTATTTATTTTCCCAGCTCTCTCCTCATCAGGCATGGCTTCTGTTTTCCGCTAGTTAAGGCCACAGCTCCTATAAGGCAGCCTTCGCTTCCTGCTTCAGCTACTGCCAGGGATGATAATGGTTTTCCTATTGCTGCCTGGTCCTGGATGAGCACTCTCTCTTATTGGTTCCTTAAATCTGCACAATTTGGTCAATCATTCTTCCATTAATCTCTCTTCAGTTTTGCCTTTTCAATGTGCCATGTCCAGCTGTCCATGTCCAATGTGCCATGACACATGTCCAATGTGCCATGACCAGATTGATACATCAGATTTATATTACCTCATGCTTGGCGTGGATCTTTCCTTCAGTCTAAAACTCAGAATATTCTTCCTCAGATACTTGCTAGTAACTTCAATTTTCAAGAATTAAAAGACCTCTAACCATTCTGCTAATGGTTCAAATCCTGCCTGAAACATCAGATAGTCAAAAGATCAGGTCAGAGCCCAAGTATTATCCCTAGTTTAGGCCAAATCAATCACAAGGAAACTACACGCCACAACGTGTCTCTCTGTACACACTCTACAGAGCTGCTTCCCCCTAAATGATCGCAACTCTCCCATTTCCTTGCGTTAGCTACTCTTCCTACGGGTTCTCACAGTACCATGAACTTTTGCCTGTTTGATTTTCCACATTATAGCTGTTTTTTCTGCTTATCTGCCCCACTAGATTATAAGCTCTATGAGGACACAAACTGTCTTACACACTTTAATATTTATAACACCTAAAACTGTGCCACTAGGCACTCAATAATATGTTTTTAAAAAGTGAATGAACTGAACATTATGCCCTTGAAGTTAATGGGCAATGAAGCAATTACGTATATATTATAAATAAACTACTAATAAGAACTGTGTCACTCATGCCTTCACTCACTGCCTTAATCATTTATTGTTTGGGGCCTTCTACTGGAGAGCATGACACTAGGTCCTGGAAACACAAATTTGTGTGGCCACTTTCCCTGCCTGAAAGCCGCAGGCATTGTTAACTGCACAGGCACCTGGCAGGACACATTTTGACAACAGATGAAGGTTTCCTATGCAAATTCTTCTTAAAAGAATTGGGTTTTGGTGTTTGTTTGGTTTTGTTTTTGTTTTTGACTCCCAGTAAGAACTGGGAAGACCACTTTGCAAATTTGTGCAGTGTTTTATATCAAATGGTATAACTTTCTACCACTAGCATGCCTTGATTTTAACATTTCCCCTCTTCTCTGAATTATTCCCCTTTCTTTTTCTCATTTACACTTTATAAATAGTTCTTAGTTGTATTTTTCCTTTGCCCTAGTTTTTATTGTAAGCTGTTTCAAATGCTTCTTGAAAGAAGTTGAAAAATAAATAACAAAAAAGATTGCTTTATTTTCCTCACTTAAATTTTATCTACCTTTGAAGATTTTTTTTGATAGATCCAGCTAATTTTTCACTGAAATTAATTTTAAAAGGCCGCAGTTGTATTAGTACAGTATTAACAACAGAAAATCACATTAATGATTAAGAAGTAATTGATACATACAAAACTATTCATAACAATACATCTTTCTATATTATATAATTTTCAAATTTTTATAAGCATTTTACTTATAGATGCATAAAAAAGACATATTTAAAAGAAATAAAATAAAGAGAAGACAGCTAGATTATCTCTGTTTTCCCATGTCCACATGGTGGTCAAATGAACATGCAGATTTAAGATATATAGGGTGGTAATTTGATTATTGAGTCATATGTGACCCAGCTGAATGAATGTAATAACAGACAGATGATGGTTTATGTTGTTGATAGGAACTGATTTCCCTCGTTCCATATTTTAGCAGCCAATCATTTCTAGAATTGGCTTAGACCCTGAAAATATCCTCAGCAGGGATGCAGTTTTGAGCCTGGGACATTCTCTAACAGCTGGAAGACATTCAGTGACTCCAAATGATGAGGGCCAGTGGGAGCATGTGAGGATGGGCACCTGTCCTAGAGCTTCCCTGAGCTAGCAAACACCTTGCTCTGACAATCAACTCTCCCCTGGGCTTTTTTAGATATTAAGTTTTAGAAGCAAATCTGAAGAATGACTGTTCATTTGAAATAGCCTTAATATCTAGAGACCACATTGTAAGACTTTTAGAAGTTTAATAGGAGTCTGCATTAGAGGATGGGGGGAAGGGAAGAAAGGAGCATAGATAGCTTTATTTTCAAATTTGTAGGCTACTCTTTTCAGAATAATTCCAAAGATTAACAAACCAAATTCTCTCCATTGTAGAGGAACATCAAGTCTTCATAAAATATAAGATTAAATTTAAAATATGTGAATAATGAAATATTGGGGTTCCATATTTGAATTCTCATAGTATAAAATATTTGAGCTGGTAAACATTAAACCCCAAAGATCTAATCAAATAGATATCTAAGTGACTCAGACATTGTAAATAATTTCAACATTGTAGCATTGTATTTGCCAGCAGATACAGTCAGTTCTTTCACCAACTGAGATATCATTTAGTCTATAACTTAAACAAGCGTTGATAAAGTTTTTCACAAAAGATGCTATCAGCAAAACAAACAGAGGACTTTGTATTACTTCAAAGCTTATTTATAATGTGTTTAGAAAAAAATTCAATGGAAACAGGAAAATAATGTCTCGATTTTCTAAACTTTGCAACATCTGCTTTTACTTACTTTTCAGCATTGTAAAGGTCTCTGGATTTCAAGTGAATTACTTTGCTTTCCCTTTGTCTACTCCTTTACTTAACTATCTTCACACTAACTTACACACCCAGGCACAATCTGTGAACTCATGAAAATCTCTAAGGCATGAATAACAAAGGAATTTTAGAACAAGTGACATAGTACATGGAAATATGCCTCAAAAGAAAGGCCAGGTGTCTAAGGAGCAGATCCCTCTATAAAAATACTCGGAATCCTGCATCATTCTTTCTCATACCATCCTATGCTAGTTAATTACATGTTATTTACAATCTTTGTTGGATAGCCTTAAAAATATCTCCTAAAGGAAAAGAAAGGACTTTCACATATGTGTGTATATGTGAGTATATTTGTGTGCTTTTCCCAAATCCAAATAAGATCATTAATATAATGTTGAGTAAGTCCCCATGTGTTTACTGAAGAAAAAAAGCCACTAAAATCTGCTGGGAACAAAATCCACATCCTCAATGTTAGTCTTCTGCATTGGGCTTTTGTTTCCCTTCTTCCCAAATTGCATAAGGACTTAAATTCAAAGAAATTTTTAAATGTTTTCTAGATTTTTAAAAATAGATATTTCTCTATACTTAGTGAGAGTTGCCCTAAAGCACACTAATGTCCAATTACTTTGGAGGGCATGGAAGTCTCTCATTCCTTGATCTTTCTATCTGACTAAGCATTCATTTGTTTCATTTAAAGTTAAGTTACTTTAGAAAAACAACACCATTGCTTCCGCTACATTTCCTGATTTCTTAAAATTTGAAATTTCAGTAAATTTTTGCATCAACAGGGAACAGTGGGTAAAAAAAGAAAGCTAATATACTGGTCATCATACAAACACAATTTTATTCAGAACTTCCTTGAAAACCTTGTTGAGATGCTTTAAACATTTGTTGGTGGCTTCTTGTGAAGCTGATTTAAAGGCTGGTGGTTATTTGTGGTTAATATACAAAGGGGTAAAAAGAAAAACAGGGAGAAAATGGCCTTTACAAAGCACACTCCTGAGGTTTCACCACTGGGTTAACTGACATTCTTTCCTTCACTTCCCCAGTTGGGCTGACCTCAACATTCTTGGTGTCCAAGACTTCTAAAAGAATGTAAACCACATTATCTTCCCCAGAGGGGAAAACAGAAACAAAGTTGGATGATATATCAGGATAAGGAATAGGTCCACCATGTGTTTAAAAAGAAGGAAGAGTTCCACTGTAATCATACCAAAAATCAAGGTTTTGTGGACATGGATTTGTCCACATAAAAAAGAAGAGTGGCTTTGCCATTTAGTCAAAGGTCTTTTACAAGCAGTTAAAGAACAAGTTGGGAGCCATTATTCTTGGTTTCTGCCACACACCTGTGAGATCACGATGGGAGAGATAATACAAAGAGATCTGAATCTCTAAAGGATTTAAGAAATGTTAAGATATTGGAAATCAGTGGCAAAAAGGGGGAAAAGAAGTAAAGTCCTTCTTTGGCCATCACTGAATGTTGGCAACACTGCCTTTTATGGTTGCTTTGATTATGCGCTAAATTCAAAAAGTTTTAGCCATGGATAATTTGATGCTTTGGTTTTCCTTTATTCTCCATTTTTTTTCATTGCATGTTTTAGAATGGTTTGTGTTCAAGAATCAATTTAACCACAACAAAAGAGACTCTGATTTGGAATATGTATGACTTCACTTGAGGTGGAAGGAAATCACAAATCAGTTCTGAAAAAGAAAGGAAACTCTCAAGCTCACATGCCTTCCTCTTTTCCTTAAAAACATTTTTAAGATGCTTTCACCTAATATTATCTTTAAATCATCACTTTGAAAAAGACCCTTTCAATGTCAATACTTCTTTGGGGATCAGTAATAAGCCCTCTGTTTTTTTTCATTCTATGCACTTCAAGTAACTACGCTGACTTGCAAACTTCATATAGCATCCATGCACTGGTCACCCTCCCATCTTTCTGTCCAGTCCAGTTCTGGGGCTGTTCGGACTTGCTGATATAATCATCTGATAAACAACAGCCTGCTTGATATCTCATAAGCCCTCCAATGCCTCTTTTTCACAAGTGAACTCATGTCCTTTGCTCTCTCCCTACCTAAATGTTTCCCCTATGTTGCTTAAGTGTCTACCCAATGGAACCCAAATCATTAATTGAAGGATCTCTAAGTTTTCTGTCTCTTCTAATTAGTGACCCAGTGTTGTCAATCGCCCTCCTCAATATCACTTTAATAACCATTTATCTCCAACTCTACTGTCCCCCAAAATCATCATCATATCTGACAAACTGCTGAAACAGCCCTCTAACCAGTCTCTTTGCCACTGATCTTACTCCTATTCAACCCATTTACCATCCACACAGCCCTCAGAGTAATCTTTCTTGAAGTGATACTCATAAAACATAAACCTGATCACAACACTATAGCTTAATTTCTCATCACCCTTATTAACCAAGTCTAAACAGCTTAACTTAAAAGATTCTCACTATCTAGCCTATGCCTACTTCACTGCTGAGGTTTCACTCCCATTTACAGTCACACTAAGTAGCTGTTAGTCCTTCAGAACCTGCCACGCTTTTAGCTGGAATATGCTGTTCTCACTGCCTATCTCGAATCCAAATGTCACTTTCTTAGGGTCATCTTTCTTTACTCTAAATTAGATCAAGGTCATAGCTAAGCTTGTAAAACACCTAAATTCTAGTGCACAGCTCCTCATATACTGTTGTAATTGTGTACAGTGTCTCCTCCACTATACTGTCAGCTCCATGAGGGCAGGGACCATGTTTGTCTTATTCACTACTACTCAGCACCTGGTACTGGGGAGGTTTTTAATAAATACCCATTGAACCAATGAACATATTAATATATTTCTTCCTTCACCAGGAAAACAGGCCATGTGATCTGCTGTATAGTTATCATTTACCACAGAGGAAATATGAGCCATCCTAGATGGCAATTAAGATTCTGGATGCCCCATAATCAAGACATCTTATAGAATTTATAGGCACCACTTTTCTCAAATTCTGCCTAGTTAACAGGATGGTAGCAGGGTCAACTAAGCTTGGCCAGGGCCAAAAGACAGACTTGCCTTTGGCTAATCTAAAAGTCATGGGTAGAATAAATAAATTAAGCTGTTAAATGGTTACTAACTCTACATATTCTCCTTGACCCCTGAATCTAATTGTAAGGATAGCTACCATCAATGATAGACTCTGACTGTGTTGCCGCTAAAGTGCTTTTGTGAACTTATTCAACTTGGAGAACATGAGAAAAATTGTGAGTTTATACAAACATTACAATGACACCTAAGATAGTCAGAACAGTTTAAAAAAAAAAAGCTCATGTTAACTCTCACTAACTCTTGGTTATATTTTTCTGATATTAGATATAACATTAGATGTAGCCACTGTCACAGTTGTACATGACGTAAGATGCAATGTTAGCGATACAGTGTGGAAAATAACTCAGTTGTGGCAAAGTTGAATCACAAGACATGATCCAAACAAAAGGCATCCAAACACCCACAGTGTTTGCACCTCAGGACCAGTACTCAGTCCACTTACAATGTTCTGCTCCTTGCCACCGTCCATCAGAATATGATCATCCCATTGTCTTAGTTATGCTTAAGGCCTACTAATATAGAGCTACATTATTAAACCAAAAATCATTATTAACTTAGCAGTTTTATATCTCTGTATTGCTTAGGGTGATAAAATATAGTAACAATTAGGAATTAAAACAATTTCAGTGTTCTCTTTAATTCTGCCCCTCAACTACTGATGCTTCAAATCCTAGCAGTGGAAATTATAAACTAAGGTGCTGCATAGAAGAGAAAGTTGTGGAATAGATTAGATCAACACTGGATAAATTCAGCAAGAATAACTGTATTCAATTATTACACTAGAATCTCTTTAGTAACTAAGTTGTCATTACTAATAAACTAGGAAACTGATAGTATAAGAACTCTGCCACACTGCTGGAAAACCATACAGTGGCTTTCTATATAAATGCCCTTCCCAAAGGCTGTAGTCAAAAAAAGAGTGGTCTTTGTAGGGATACCTAGAGAAGAAACTTGGCTCCCCATCTATTTATCCCTTATCTCCTTAAAGCTTTAATCATCAGAAATGAAAGGAGAGTGATGATAACCTATCACATATGATGGCTCTGAGCAATGAAGTAGAGCACGTAAATTTCCTAGCACATGGTGAAATATCTAGCCCATAATAGATATTTTTATTTATTTATTTATTTATTTATTTATTTATTTATTTATTTATTTATTTTGAGAGAGAGAACTTGAACATGAGGGGGGAGGGGTAGAAGGAAGAAGGAGAGAGAGTGAGAAAGAGAAAGAGGGAGAATCTTAAGCAGAATCAATGTCTGGTGAGGAGCCTGATCCCATGACCCTGGGAACATGACCTGTACCAAAATCAAGAGTGGGAAGCTTAACTTATTGGGCCACCCAGGAGCCCCACCCATAACAGATATTTTAAAAAGTGAGCTCCCTTCCTTCTTCCTTTCTCCACCCACCCTCAAGTACCTAGTTTATGGTGTAGGTATCACATAGCCACTGGACAAAACAGAAACCATTCAGATCTCATATTAGCAGGTCCCATTCTTTTGGCCTCTCTTTATAGTGGTTTGGTCTATTATTTTTCCTATAGAAATGAGAGTTGTTATTTTTTGTAGTATTTCTTCCATGATAACAAATAAAGGGCATTTGGTAACTTTGTGTTTAACACAGCTATAATTCAGCACAGCCATCCAAATAAAATTACTTTTTTAAGGGTATAATTCTACAACTACTCTACTCCTATTTGATGTCAGTATATTAAATCCAAAGTTCACTGTATACCTAAACACCAAGAAACTCCCAATGTAACTGTCTCATCAATTTCAAGTTTAAATGTATCCTAACTAGCTTAATATATCAAATTGTTTGCATCTGAGAGACAAAATCTTCTTATGCTCTTGTCTGTGTTGAACATCAGCAGGTAAGGTATGCTCTGAGAGTAAAAGAGGTGTATTGTAATGGGAACCAATTACTTCAGTCCACATAGTACTATTAAGTGAATTCACAAATTTGTTTATTCAGTCAACAAGTTATTTTTTTATATTTATTTTTTAGAGAGAGAGAGAGAGCGTGAGCAGGAAGAGGCAGAGGGAGAGGAAGACACAGAATTTGAAGCAGGCTCCAAGCTGTCAGCACAGAGCCCAATGAGGGGCTCGAATTCATGAACCATGAGATCACGACCTGACCCAAAGTCAGATGCTTAACTAACCACCTAGATGCTTAGCCACCCAGGCACCCCAGTCAACAAGTATTAAGAGCCTGGTATGTGCCAGGCAGTGAACACTGTTCTAGGGCATGTAGTTGTAGCAAGTAGTTCTAGGGTTGATTTACAATGAAGAATCTAAAACTTGGTCATAGTTTCCTTTAATGAATATAATCCACCATGATTCTTCTTCTTCCTAACTATAATAACAACAAAAATAACACATGCTAAGTGCTTACAATAATGCCTGAAACAATGCCAAGTGCTTTATCCCATTTACTCTTCACAACATTTATATAAGGCAAGGATTATTATAATCACATTTTACCAGATGACGGAAAGAGCTGTGGAAAGAGTAACTTTCCAAGGCCACCTAGCTTATAACCAAGAAAGTTGAAATTCAAACCAAGTCTGTCTGACTCCACAGTCTACTCCCTAATGTCTAAACCAGTGCTATTCAAAGTCTGGTCCCCCACGGACTGGTGGTTTCAGCAATACCTGGGAGCTTGTTAGAAATCAGAACCAATTTGGGGGCCTGTGTGGTTCAGTCGGTTGAATGCCTGGCTCTTGATTTCGGCTCAGGTCATGATCACAGGGTTGTAGGATCGAGCCCTGTGTCAGGCTCCAAGCTGAGCATAGAGCCTGCTTAAGATTTTCTCTCTCTCATGGGGTGACTGGGTGGTTCAGTCGGGTAAGTGTACGACTTCAGCTTAGGTGATGATCTCATGGTTTGTGAGTTCAAGCCCTGTACTGGGCTCTGTGCTAACAGCTCAGAGCCTGGAGCCTGCTTGACATCCTGTGTTTCCCCCTCTTTCTGCCCCTCCCTCACTCATGCTCTGTCTCTCTCTTTCAAAAATAAGTAAAAACATTAAAAAATTTTTTTAATAAATAAATAAATAAATAAATAAATAAATAAGATTTTCTCTCTCTCTCTCCCTCTGCCCTTCTGCCCCAACTTGTGCTCTCTCTAAAATAAAATAACAACAACAACAAAAATAATAATAAAGAGAAACACAGAGCCCATTCAATCATAATTTGGGGGAGTGGGGCCAGCCATGTGTTTTAACAAGGCTTCTGCATGAGTCTTATGCATGTTAAAGTTTGATAAGCATTATCTAAACCACTCATTATACACACTGTTCAGTCCTCCTAATTCATAATACTCTAATGGTGTAAGGTCAGATTATTGCTCACTTGAATTAAAGACTTTCTAGCCCTCATAATAGCTGTCCTTGAGTTGGATTCTATGTGTAGTTAAAACACAACTGTATACCATATCCTTTAAGTAGGGTGACTAGTCATCCTAATTCTCCTGGGACAGTCCCATTAAGTGTATTATGCAATCAACAGTGGCCTCTTTCACTCTTAGAAGTGCTACAATTTAGACCAAAAATCATATGGTGGCCCTAGCTATAGGGCCTGCCTGCCAGTCTCTCCAACACCATGTCCTACCACTCACCCCCCCACCTCTACATTGTAGCTACAATAATGGCTTTCTTTCAGTTCATTAAAAATCTCAAACTTACACAAGGGTTTACCACTTCTGTTCCCTCTTCCTCTAGATCACAGAATGATATGCTCCTCCTCATTGGCATTTCAAAGATGGGCTGGTAGGAACAGTCAGCACTGTAGGTGGGCAATTTTGAGTACTTTATTATTTTATTTTTTGAATATAATTTATTGTCAAATTGGCTTCCATACACACCCAGTGCCCATCCCAACAAGTGCCCTCCTCAATGCCCATCACCCACTTTCCACTCTCCCTCAATTTTTGAGTATTTTAAAACAATAGTAAAAGCATCTAAAACTCTGTCTACTTTTTACTTATTACCATGCACCAGAAAGTTTAAACAAAGTTAGTGATACAATATTGTTCCTCTCTAAAAATATTTTGTTACTTGTCCCTTAATAAATATTGTATTCTACATGGAAATTAATATAGAGATCTTTCAAGTACATAGGTGGACCCCAAGAGACACAAACATAGATATTTGAACTCATCTCAAGAGAAAATTCCTAAGAGATACAGAATAGTTATAGCTACAGACTGGTTATAGTTTATTTTGGGTAGTTTGTGTTTCCAACTTCTGTGTTACCACATATTCCTGAGTTTAAACAATAGATTTAAAATAAATTTTGGTAGCACAGTAATTGTGAAGATGAAGAAACTGAACTTGACTTGCTTCAATTCTGTCAATTTATATGGCTTCTTGGAATTTTGGTTTTTATTTAAGATTTAAAACATAAGGGATGCCTGGTTGGCTCCGGCACATGGAAGAGAATGTAATTCTTGGTCTCGGGATTGAGGTCATAAGTTTGAGCCCCACATTAGGTGTAGAGATTACCTCTAGAAATAAACAAACAAGCTTACAAAAAAAGATTTAAAACAGTGATTCATATTTCTTAATTTCAAAATGTACTGCAAAGGTACAGTAATCAAGACAGTGTGGTACTGGCATAAGGACAGTGACATATGTCAGTGGAATACAGTTGAGAGTCCAGAAATAAACATTCATAATTACAATAAATTAATTTCCAATAAAAGTGCCAAAATAATTAAATGGGGGAAAAAGTCTTTTCAACAAATGGCACTAGGGCACCTGGATATCCACACACAAATGCGTGAGACTGGACCCTCATTTCAAATCAACTCAAAATGGACCAAAGACCCATGAAAGAGGTATAACTATAATAGTTTTAGAAAACAAAAACAAAAACAAATTAAAAAGAAAAACATGGGTGTAAATCTTTGTGACCTTGGATTAGGCCATAATTTGTGAAATATGACACCAGTAGCACAAACAACCAAAGAAAAATAGATATCAGGCTTCTTAAAAACATTTTTGTGCTTCAAATGGCACCATCAAGAAAATGAAAAGACAACACACAGAATGTGAGAAAATATTTGCAAATCATATGTCTAATAATAGATTTGTATCTGGAATATATAAAGAATTCTTACAACTCAATAATAAAATGACAAATAAGGCAATTAAAAATGGGCAAAGAAACATGAAAATGGCCAATAAGAAAATGAAATATGCTCAATGCCATTAGCTATCAAGGAAATACAAATCAAAATCACAATAAACTACCACTTCACACCCACCAGGATGAACAGAATCAAACTGTTAGATAGTAACAAGTGTTGGCAAGAACATGGGCAAATTAGAAGGCTTATACTTTGCTGATTGGGATGTAAATGATGCAGACACTCTGGACAACAGTCTGGCAGTTCCTCAAAAGATTTTAACATGGAGTTGCCACATGGCGTAAGCATACTCCTAGGTATATACCCACCAAAATATAAACATATGCTCATATAAAAAGTTGTACATGAATGTTCATAATGGCATTATTCCTAATAGCAAAACTATGGAAACAACCCAAATGTTCATCAAGTGATGAATAGATAAATAAAATATGGTGTATCCATATAATGGAATTATATTTGGCAATAAAAAGAAGTAATGATATATGCTGCAACATGGAAAAACATTAAGAACATGATGCTAAGTGAGAGAAGCTGATCACAAATGAGATCATATACATGATTTCATTTATATGAAATGTCCAAAATAAGCAATTCCTTAGACCCAGAAGGTGAATTAGTGGTTTCCTAAGACCAGGGGAAGAATATGGGGTTTCTCTTTTGAAGTGATGAAATGTTCTAAAATTGACTGTGATGATAATTGCACAACTCTATATGTATACTAAAACCCACTGGATTATACAGCTTAATTAGGTGAATTGTGTGGTACATACATTTCAATAAAGCTGCCCCCCCCAAAAAAGGATTTAAAATGGTGAAACATGGTGCAAACTGCACTATGTAGGGATATTATTTTTCCTTTTTTATAAAAAAAATGATGTAATTAAAAAAAAGATGTAATTACAAATACTAATCCATTACTTTTTACCCTTTTTTTTGGTACAGTAATGTTTATTTTTTAGATTAATTTTGTTACTAGGATGATAATACATGAAATTGAGTGACTTTTTTTCATTGTGTCTTTTTCTGGCCATCATTGTATCCTTTGCATTGCATGATCATTATTAAAAATAATTTTTGTCTAGGGGCTCCTGGGTGGCTCAGTCAGTTAAGTGTCCAACTCTTGGTTTCGGCTCAGGTCATGATCTCATGGTTTGTGAGTTCGAGCCCAACATCAGGCTCTGCGATGACAATGTGGAGCCCACTTGGGATTCTCTCTCTCTCCTTCTCTCTCTCTCTGCCCCTCACCCCCTCCAAAATAAATAAATAAACTTTAAAAAAATAATTTTGTCTGGGGGGGGAACGTTAAAAATTTATTTATCCAAGATGACAAATATACTAGAAATACCACTGTTGCTCAATATTACCTAGATTTTTGATCAAATGTCAGCATCACAAAGAAGTTTTCCCTAACCACTCTATTTAAAATAGACACCACTCCATGTCCCCAAAGACATCACTTTCTATCCCCTTACTCAGCTTTAGTTTCTTCATAACTCTTATGATACCTGATTTAATATTATTTGCCGGTTTACTCCTGTCTCTGTCACTAGAATGTTAGTTCATTTAAGGGTTGTCTGTCTTCCTCAGTCCTGTATCCTCAATGCATCGTACATATTCACTCAATTTTTAGTGAATAAAAAAAATCACAAAAAGTATATCTACTGCTTAAATTTCTTCATATAAAAGATTAAAAAGATGATTTTATCTTTGTGCACTCTTCTCATCAGAGTATTTCCTATATGGTTATCATATTCTGCTAGATACTTCAAAGATGTCTGGACATTCAAAATCCCTTTGTCTAGGAGTTTGAAACCTTCCCAAAAATATGTATGGCGTTTTATGCATCTGCATTATCTTCAGGGAGGTTTGTGAGCTATAATTCATTCAACTTTGCAATGTCTCTGTCTTTAACATTACCAAAAAACCCATAATTTTTAAAGGTTAATCAGCTTAGATTATCCCAGAATTCATTACTCCAGTCTAGTGATAAAAACCAGCCTCTTTCATTGAACCTAGATATTGCTGTATTTTGTTAAACAGACTTTAAAACATTTACTTCTGAAAACTTGGCAAATTTTTATAGAAACTTCTTCTTGGAAACTAGGTATTTTTCTATGGTTGTTCCTTTATCTCCTTTTAAAAATAATCATTGTATTTTTAAAACAAAACAGAACTCTGTTATAATATGGTTCAATATTACAACTGTTTTAAGTAGGCCACAGGTCAAATACTGTTCCTCCCAAAATGTGACAACCACACATGGTATAACTTGACCACACCGTTAGTCTATAAACCTTTTGTTAGTCATGCGCTCGGATATGAAAGTTAAGGGGAAAAAAAACTATTTCTATGTGTATAGGTATGTTAACATAATATTCCTTCTAGTAAAAGCTTCTAAACATAATGAAATAGTCTTTGGAATACTGTTCAAAAAAAGTCTTTTGAATAATAAATGTGGTGCATTTAGATGTTTGTGTATAGATCCTCAAGTACTTAACCAAACCAAATCCTGCATTATAGAACGGTTGTTTGCTTTGAATCTGGAGTCAGAATGCCTATGCTTAAATCCCCAACCTACCATTTACTAGCTGCATGACTCTGGCCAAATGATTTATCCTCTCTGTACCTCAGTTTTACAACCTTTAAAGTGAAGATAATCATAGTACCCACAACATGGGGTTGTGATGATTACATAAGTTAATACATGTAGAGTATTTAGAACAGGGCTTGTTACATAGGACACGATCAAAAAGCGCTGGCCATTGTTCTTAGGTTGAAATGGAAAAGAGCTTAAAATTAAATCTTTAGTTAACACTAATGCATCAATTAAAAATAAAAAAGACACCGTTTCATACATTTTAATATAAAATTAGTAAGAAGACTTTATTTTAGCTTCAGGCTTTCTGAGCACAATTATATTTTATTTGTGCAACTAAAGTAATGGTTTTCTGAAATGAAAATTTATGCAGAAGCCTAAAAGATGCAAGATTATTTTCTTATACTGTTGCAGCTTAGTAAAAAAAAGCATCCATGGCCCTCCTGCTAAGTTTAGACTAGACGCTTTTCTTAAACAGTCACATATTTCTTCATTAAACTGTTTTTTAATGGCCCTTTTGATGACTGCCAGTTTCCTCCACAATAAAAGAAGTTTTGACCTGTGAATTCATTTTTTTTAATCTAGTAATAACTTTGAATACATTAACTGAGCATCGTGGACCAAATAAGGAGCCAATTAGTTGTATTTTCCATCATCTGAATGAAATACGAATGAATCAACTTCATCACTAAACTTAAAAGGCTGTCTTCATTGGCAAAGAAGTCTAAATATTGTTCTTCTAACTCAAGTTCCTTTTAGAGAATAAGGAAAGTTGAATTATCTGTGACCTGAAACAACTGAGTTTCATTTTCCCTTTCCCCACTCTGCGAAGGCAAGTCAAGTGATCTAGTACCGTTCTACAGTAGCACTCCCCATAAAATTGCTGTAAGAACTCATTACTTAGTCCACTGCCTATAAATTATGACCCTGTACAGCATTCATTTTCATAAACAGACACTGTTTATTTTTCCCTCATCATTCATTCTTTATTTCCCTTTCCTATTCATTTAGATATTGGGATGACATGATGAACGCATCTACTCATCAAGCTACCATCTTTGGTAAATAGACCTCACAGATAATCAACTGATCAACTAGTTAGGACAAGTCCGAAAAGAGACAACCATGAGTGAGTCTGTAATCTTAGTGCAAACACTCTGCAACCATATTTACTTTCTATAAAAGCACATCCTTTCCCTTCAAACATTTAGTTTTTGTGGATAGCAACTAAGAATATTTCAAAAGACACACACATCAAACACAACATCAACATTCTGTGCCCCTTTAGGTAGTGGGAGAGGCACACTGCGCTAAACAGGAAATACAGTTCGTCTCACCAACGCATATTGGATCCTCATTTTCAGCATTCTCATGTGCACTTTCTTTGGGGTTTCAAAAGAGAAAGTGAAATATCAGTTTTCACTTTAAATGGGTCACCACAGCTTTGGAGATTTTCTTATTACAAAATTAACAACACAATTAGGATTTCTGATTATTCACAATTGAATGTTTAAATGCACTTATTAATGCATTTTTTTCTTTTGAATATGTATCTGTAGATTCAGATGGTCTGTCATTTTCTTAATTATTTGCTTACATTGTTGCTCAAGTATAATACATACGATGTCCAAATTTTAAATACCTTGACTTGAAAATATTTCTATAGCTGTTGTTTTTTATAGAATTCACTTTTTAAAAAAAGCTTAGGAAAAATGCAGCTAATGATATAAAAGGTAAACATAATTAAACCCTTTAATGTTTAAAAGCAATTAATTAACTGGGCAGCTAACTAGAGAGAGTACAAAAATCTTATTTTTAATACTCACGGGTTCTATTGTGAATATTTTTTCTGTTGCAAACTTTTCTGTCAGGCAAAGTCTCCAAGTTGGGAATGGGCCCTGTCAAGTCTCTGAAATTCGATTGTTCAAAAATCTTAATTATAAGAAAGTAAACAAAGAACGGGTTGAAGTTGTGCAGAGTTCTAATGAGCTAATGTAACAAAACTTGAGCAAAGTCAACCGTCTTCAAAGCCAGCAGGCTCAGCTCTGACAGTCATCCATCAAACTGAAGGTCTCCTTAATAAATGCCAATTATAGCGCATATATGTACAAATGTGGCAAGCATAAGCCATAGGATCATTTCCTTCCGAGAAAACTAGTGACCAAGAAAACACCCAGGCAGTGTAAGCAACCAGCCCACCCGATGGTAAGGTTTGCTCCTGATTGGAATACTAACCAGCATTATTTCTCTCTCTTTAGAAAAGCTCAGAACCACACAGAATTTTGTTTGGGGTTATACAAATTCCTTCACAATTTGTATAGAAGTCTAACATAACTTTTTAAAAGCCATGACATGCCCATAATGTATACAGAGTCTCCGACTTCCGCCGTAAGCGAGGCTTTTTCCTAACTTAATCATACTCAAATTTCACCCCTTTTAAAGATCCTGATTCAAAAATGTTCACTCATTCTCCACAGTCCACAAATTTATACCATCTCTTCCTGTGGTATTTTATGTGCATAAATTAAAAAAGAATGGCCTGCAATGAGGATTAAAAGGTTGGAAAAAAATCATAGACTTTCTAAATTTAGTTTCATTTTTCTTATTTTATCTGTCAAAATATGTGTGCTAACAAAACATATATATTTTCCTACATTCTTATAAAATAATCCATTTATGTTAACTTTATTACCTAGAGGAAATGCTGGATCAACTTGGATAGGAAGTTACATCGTAGGCTTAGTATCATATCACTATGTAACTCAGCATATATGAGAAATAAATATATGAGAACTCTAGAGAAATAACTAAAATATGCCCTCACTGGTACACTAGCTCTTGCTGTGGAATGCGCACCATTATATGATTTCCAACTTTCAAAAATGCTTCTCTGCTGCCTTTTTCATTAGCTGGCCAGCCACTTGAGCCCATTCTCAAACAGGTTTCTTAGAGACATTTGATGACATCAGAGGGAGGGGAGGGAACTTTCTTAAAGAGTATAGACACAGATCTTTTGTCTAGAAAGCACAGACCCAAATTTTATACTACAGCATTACTTTAATAGAGATAGATGGGATTTCAAAAAGAAGTGCTATTATCCTCCTATGATGACAGAGATAATTAATGGAATAAATGAAAACGTTCATGTTTGATATTTTTATGCAAATAGATTAGAATAGTCTGCATTAGCCCCAAGTTGATGTCTTATTTAATTGCCCTTTAAAGTGACATCTTCCATCACACATGCAGACCCGTGCTAAATTCATTTATTTCTATCTTGCCTGAAATTATGATGAATGGTCTGAGCTCCATTCAATTATTTAAAATGTGCAAAGAAACAGAAACAATGAAACTGGCAAAGCCCTCTACATTCTTAGGAACAATTTAGGCTAATTAGCATCAACTTCTCCCCCATTCATCATACCCCTTTAGAAATATAAACAAACTGTCAGCTCTAACCTAACAAACAGATCACTGAGCTACTTAACACAAATTATTCTTACATGAAAAGCTCCTTCTCAGGCAATATTCTCCTTTAGGGCATCTGGGAAGCTGAGCTATCAAAATTGAAGACATATGTTCCAGTCAAACTCAACTCCCGGATTGTAAAGATCGCTGTTGTGACAGTTTTCAGTCAGCATACTTGCTGCTGGCAACCCAGCCCCAGTCCCAGAGAAACAAAAATCAAATGGAATGATGCAAGCAGAGCCCTAGATGCAGAAGAACACCTCCCCACACTACCCATCTCAATTCTTATGATGTCCTGTTGCAGCTCAAAGTTTTGCTACATTTGGTTTGGGGGCAATAGGGAGAGAGGAAAGTAACAACGTAGTCTTTCAGTGGATTTCATCATGCATTATTTTTCATTATGTCCTATGAGGCTGAAGCTATATTCAGTTGAAACCTAGAAATCGTTGCCTATCATTTCTGAGATGGCAGAGAGGACATAGCTGGAAGGGTCCAGATGGAGAGAAATGTAGTTTGCAGATAGATTGGGTATGGCTCCCCAAATGGATTTAAAAACTCTGAATTCTTTCCTTTTAACTAACAGGAATATAGAAAGTACTTATCCCTTTACATACTAGAACTCTGTGGTTAAATCCCTGCCTGGATCTGGACCAAGCTAATCTTTTCTTCATTTGCTTCAATGCAGTTGCAGATATATAGTTTATTCTTATTATTTGCAGTAGTTATGTAATTATATTCCATAAATTCACTATGAACACTGAATGAGTGAATACTGAACCCACTGCTCCTAGAGGAAATACAAGGTTAAGTTCCTGCAAGCCTCTGGTCACAACCTTTTCATCAACCAGTCAATATATAACCTATTTTACAGGCTATTTCTGTTTACAGACATCATATTTAATATATATTGTTGATTTATTAATACTGAACTCACCACCAACAACATTATAACTCATGCCAAATGAAGCTTATCTAACACATGTATTTTCTCATAAGGCATATGACAGCCTTCTTGCATTTAGTAACACTGGACAGCACTTCAGCACTATGCTTGGGGGCCATTAACAATGAAATCACCAACAAAAAAGCACAAAAATGTGGAAAATATACACTAAATAGACCATGAAAGGGACACTTCCTTACAGTATGAGAGCTGAAACACAAAGGCAGAGCATCATCTTGTTCGACCTCAGTGGATCTCAGGGCTTCAGATGACTCAAATTTTTCACCACTCTGCACATGTCCGTGAATACCATGAAAGCGCCATGAGTATTGATTTTGAGGTTACAAATAAATTTTAGCAAGAAGACAAATTCACAAATACTAAATCTGCAAATAACAAGGATCAACAGTTGATCAACTGTATGTAACAAGGATCAAATTTATACATATTTTCTCCCTTCAGATTTCCCACTGAAGATCTTTGAGGTTTTTTTCTCTGTAAGCAAAGGTCACAGACTGAAAGTAGAGTAAAGCCTTCACAGGTTAACTGATAAAGTGGGTGGCCACAAACCTCCTAGTGACATGGTAAGCCACAAAGCCCTTCAAATATGTCTGTTTTTTAGCATCCCAGGAACATGAACATTGATGGCACTTATAACTACTGCAGTAATAGCATCAACCCATAGCCATCCTATATGGTACTAAGTACTGTGTCTCTACCTTTTTTTTTAAGTTTATTTATTTATTTTGAGAGAGAGAGAGAGAGCACATGTGAGCTGGGGAGAGGCAGAGAGAGAGAGAGAATCCCAAGTAGGCTCTGCACTGTCAGTATGGGGCTTGATTGCATCAACTGTGAGATCAAGACCTGAGATGAAGTCAGACACTTAACCAACTGAGCCACTCAGGCATCCCTACTGTGTCTCTACCTTATTACAGCACTTGAATTACTGTTATTTGCTGTACTGGACAGTTGCTATTGCTAGCATCCATCTCCATGCTTCTCCTCCCTACCTAGGTCTCAGAATTCCCACACAGGCTGTTTTTGTAGGGTTGTCTTGAGGAGTAAGCTCTTGGCCTTTAAGCCAATTAGTGGATGGTGTCTCCTTAGCCACAGTGACTTCTTTAGGGATGAGTACATGACTCAGTTTGGGTTAACGACACACAAGGAGATATTTGCTTAGCACATGTAGTAAAAATGGCTTGTCTCTGTGTCAGCCATGTTAAGAATCAGTCTCAGGATAAAGCAGGCACTGTGGAAAGGAGAGCAGAGAAATGTAAAGTATATGAGTCCCTCGTGATAGTATTGAGCCACTAGGAAAAGTCTCATATTTATCCCACCCGATTTTAAAAAGTTCTCAATTCAATAACTCATAAATACCTTTCATTGTTTAAGGCAATTTGAGTAAGATTATGTTTTTCTTGTATGCAAGAGAATCCTGAATAAGAGAAGCCTGTATGCTAGTTTATATCATTTTGCTCCTAATACAAACACACACACACACACACACACACACACACACACACACACACACACACGCTAAGTATCTGAATTCTCTTTTGCTCATCTTTTTACATGCTCTTTACTTCCTGACATTCATGACTAATAACAGTAGTCATTGATAAATATATTAAACTTAATTAGTAGAATGGAGAATACCTTCCATGGATATAATCATAAACAGTATAACCATGTTTAACCACAGAATAGTTAACCAAACGGCTGCTATTATATTGCTACTTGCCCATGAGAACAATGTTCTTGCTATGATTACCTTAAATATAAAGTGATTCATTTTCAATTATACACATCTGTATTATAGAAGACTAAAACATTAATATAACCCATCAAGAATCTTTTTTTTTTAACTTATCCAGTAAAATTATAAAGATAACATGATCTTATCTCCTGCCCACTCCCCAAAGTAGGAAAACTTTGGAATACTTTTTCTACAGGACTCCTAATTCCAGTATCTCTGAATTAGGATAAAATGAATAGAGCTGAATGTTACCCATGCTTATTCATAAATGTAAAATAATATGCCACCTTTTAAAGTTTCTGCCCAGCCTTTTCTTTCTCTATGGGTGGTTTTAACAGCCATGGTTATTTGTGGATGCAAAACTGTGTGTATAATAAATTGCAACTGCGACTGACTAACCTCAGAACGAGTGACAAGTAACTAATTACTCCCACAGGTGGCCAACTGCTTTGGCAATTAGCCCATTGTGGGCAAAATTCATTGCGTGTAAGAAAGAGGCTTCCTTTTCAAAATATCCACTCCTCCTTTTTGGAGGATGAATGGAGGGGGGAGGAGTTACAGGGAAAGGGGGATGGGGGAGGTGAATGGGATAACAAGTAGATGGAAAAATTAATGGTTTCTTCAATAAACAAGCCATATAATCTGAAGTTTTCTTCCAAGGTGGAAGAAAATTTTTCTTCCCAACCACCTCCTACCAAAAACCCTCAGTAATAATCTTCAAGAGAGTTCAGACCATCTAGCTAAACATTTCAAATAATTCTAAGATCATCTGCCATGAACAAATATTTTCTCTCTAGTTTATCATATATCTCAGAAATCTTTGAGTGATACATGAACTATTTTGGAGACTATCCTAACCCATTCTTCATAACAGATAGCAAATAGCGTAACAGAGTTGTGTCTAAATGTACATTTTTCAGTTATTTATAATTATACTATTTCATTAGCTTCCTACTAAAATGTTTCTAGGTACTAGATAACATTCCTATATCACAGCAATGTGGTCAAGTGTAGAATTTACATTTTAAAAATTTCTTTCCAAAACAGACTTTGAGAATTAGGCATTAAAGTGTCCATACAATCCAAGGCAATCCACATATTCAATGTAATTCCTGTCAAATTTCCAATGGCATTTTTAAAGAAATAGAAAAATCAATCCTAAAATTCATATGGGGCCAAAAAAGACCCCGAGAAGCCAAAGCAATTTTGAGCAAAAGTACAAAGCTGGAGGCATTACACTGCCTGATTTTAAAATATACTACAAAGCTGCAGTGATTAAAACAGTATGGCACTGGTATAAAAACAGACATGTACACCAATGGAACAAAATACAGAGCCTAGAAATAAATCTACACATTTATAGTCACATGATCTTTGACAAAAGTGTCAAGAACACACAAAGGAGAAAGGACAGCCTCTTCAATAAATGGTGTTCAGAAAAGTGGGCAGCCACATACAGAAGGATGAAGTCAGACACTTATCTCACATCACATACAAAAATCAACACAAAATGGACTGGAGACTTAAATGTTAGAGCTGAAATGTAAACCTACTAGAAGAAAATACAGGAGAAATCCTTCTTGACATCGGTCTGGACACTGATTTTTTTAATATGAACCCCAAAGCACAGAAACAAAAGCAAAAATAGACAAATGGGACTATATTAAACTAAAAAACTTCTGCACAGCTAAGAAAACAATCAATTGAGTGAAGAGATTACCCACAGAATGGGAGAAAATATTTGCAAACTATCTTATAAGGGGTTAATATCCAAAATATATAAGGAATTCAATTAACTCAGTAGCAAGAAAATGAATAACCTAATTTTAAAATGGGCAAAAAACCTGAATAGATGTTTCTCAAAAGAAGACATACAGGTATATGCAAAGGTATTCAACATCACTAATCACTGGGGAAATGAAAATCAAAACCACAATGTAAGATACCACTTCACATCCATTAGGATGGCCATTATTAAAAAGCTAAACCCAAAAATAACAAGTGTTGGCAAGGCTGTGGTGAAATTGGAACCCTTCCATACTGTTGGTGGGAATGTAAAATAGTCCTGCCACTATAGAAAACAGGATGGTGGTTCCTCAAATAATTACAAATAGAACTAGTATATGATCCAGCAATCTCACTTCTGGGTAAATATCCAAAGGAAATGAAATCAGTATCTCAAAGAGATAACCGTACTTCCACGTTCATTGAGCATTACTTATTCCAAGATATGGAAACAACCTATGTAGATAATGGATGAATGAAATAAAGAAAATGTGGTGTGTATGTGTGTGTGTATGTATGTATGTATGTGTGTGTGTGTGCATGTGTACACAGAGGACGTTATGTTAAGTAAAATAAACCAGGTAAAGAAAGACAAATACTGCATGTCCTCACATGTGGTATCCAAAAGAATCAAACTCCTAAAAGCAGAGATTAGAATGGTGGTTACCAGGGGATGGGGAAAATGGGGTAATGTTGGTCAAAGGGTACAAAGCTTCAGATATGCAGAATAAACAAGTTCTGGAGATCTAATATACCACATGGAGTAGTTAGTATCATTGTTATTGTGTACTTAAAATTTGCTAAGAGTGTAGATCTTAAGTGCTCTGACAGCAAAAAAGGTAATTATGTAAGGTGTGCCTATGTTAATTAGCTTGATTGCGGTAACCATTTCATAAGGTATTCATATATCAAAACATTATGCTGGACATCTTAAATACATACAGTTTTTATTTGTCAATTATGTCAAAAAAGTTGGAAGGGAGAAAAAGAATTGGGCAATTTTTCCAAAGACACAAATAGCAGCTCTGCAATCAGTCTCTCTGTTCCCCCAAGTGGGTCTCCTAGAGACTAGTACTACCGCAGCAATCAAACACAAACAGGCACTTTACACACCAGACTTGACAAAAACTGGACTCTTTTTTTAAATTTATTCATTTATTTTTGAGAGAGAGAGAAAGCAAGGGAGAGGCAGAAAGAGAGAGAGAGAAAGAGAATCCTTAGCAGGCTCTGCACTGTCAGTGCAGAGCTCAATGTGGGGCTAGAACTTATGAACTGTGATATCATGACCTGAGATGAAATCAAGAGTCAGATGCATACCTGACTGGGCCACCCAGGTGCCCCCAAAATTGGACTCTTCATTATCATTCAGCTAAGATAATGCCAGTTAGTATGGAAAAGATGGAAACCTAAATAGTTTTCAGTTTGGCAAGAATGGGGAGACAGAAGCACTGTACTGAGAACAAAAATTAGAGTAAAATGATAGCATTTATCAGAATATATAAACCAAATTTGTTTGATCCATGAATTCTCCTTTAGGGAATTATCCTACAGTAAATGAGTTTGTACACAAACACACATACTTACACAAACTGCACACATACACACAAACACAATCACATACAATCACATCCACATCTATACACAGATATACATTCATTCACACACACACACACACACATCCAGATAAATATACTATATTGTAAGGTGCTTCCTGCAGCATGTTGGTAATAGCAAAAAAAAAAAAAAAAAGTGGAAACAAGCTAAATATCATCAGTGGCGACTGCTTGAATGAACTATGGTACCTAAGTACAACAAAGTAGAGTACTAGTTTTCTTGTTGTACTAAGTACAACGAACTAGAGTCCAGTTTTTTTAAAAAATGAAATAGTTCTACATATGGAAACATATGTCCAAGACGGAATACAAGCTCTATCAGAGCAGAAATTTTCTGTTTGGATCACTGATTTATCCCCAGGGTCTACAACAGTGTTTGCCACATACATACACAATAAATATTATTGAATTGAAATAATTATGTTATTCAGCAAAAACATATTGAAGAAAGGACATGAATAAAAAAGATACCTATGAACAACACCTTTACCCACCATTGAAAATCAGTATCTCAAGTGAGACATTGTGAACATGTGAGCCTCTAGTTGTGATATCCTAGAAGAACACAACATCACTTATGTAGTATTCCACCCAAGCAGGTACAGCCAGTAGCTAATCATGAAGAACCATCAGGCCAACTCAAAATGAGAAACATTCTTTTAAATTCTTCAAAAATGCCAATGCTATACTGAGGAATAGTTGAAGAATTGTTCCAGGGTCCTGATCAACAGGGACCAGTGAGACGTAACAAGAAAGTGCAATACATGATCCTAAACTAGACCTGATCTTAAAGGGGAAAAAAATTCTATGAAGTACATTTTTGGATTAATCTTATAAACGCATTGGATCAGTGACAAATTTATTGAAGTTTTATAAAAACTGATGACCGCATTATGCTTATGCACATCCTTAGGAAATACATACCCAAATATTTAGAAGTTGCTATAGAATGAATGATTATGTCCTCCCCAAATTCATATGTTAAATCGTAATGCCCTTTGTGAGGGTATTAGGAGGTGGGGCCTTTAAGAGACAATTTGGTCATGAGGGTGGGGCTCTCATGAATAGGATTAGTACTCTTATAAAGGATCCCAGAGAGCTACCCCAACCCTCCCACCTTGTGAGGACAGAGTGAGGAGCAAGACAGCCATCTATGAACCCTGAAGCAAGCCCTCACCAGGCACTGAATCTACTGGTATTTTGATCCAGAACTTCCCAGCTTCTAGAATTATGAGAAATAAATTTCATTGTTTAAAAGACATTCTGTCCATAGCAGAAGCCCGAATGGACTAAGACAGAAAATAAAAAGCCACAACGTCTACAGTTTAGTCTCAACTGGTTCAAACAAAACTATTATCAATGGATGGATGGATGGATGGATGGATGGATGGATGGGTGGGTGGATGGATGGATAAACAGATGGGCTGATAAATAGGTAGACAGGTAACAATAGAGAACAAATGATAAAGCAAATGGGGAAAAATGTCAGCAGTGAATTTAGGTAAAAGTTCTTTCTAAAATTCTTATAATTTATTTGTAAGTTTGAGTTCTTTTCTAAATAAGAACTTTTGCAATTTCTGGAAGTAAACACCAAAAAATGTTCACAGTATTTACTTCTAGGGAATGGAAATAGAAGGATTCTGGTTGGAGTGGTGGCAGGGTTGTGTGGACAGGAGCAGGGATAAGATGTCTTAGCTTTCATTTAATATCCTTTCATACGGTCATAATTTAACACAAACACATGCTACCTTTGTAACAAGAATGCCTAATTAATTTTAGGGCAGCAGCTTGCAGTCATAGGAAATGTGTGGCCTTAGCTGAAATCCTGTCAGTGCCCACTTTACTCAGGGTGTGGCCTTAACCAAGTCAAGGAATTTCCTTGAGGGTGACACTAGATGGCCTGGTGTCCAGTCCCAGCTCTGTCACAAACTCACTGGAGAATGGTAAGCAGGTCATTTCACAAACCTGGGCCTCAAGTCTCTTGTCTATAAAATGAGAGAAGACAACCATGATTTCTTTACAAGTCAATTTTTCCAGCAAAAGAAGTTTGGTTTCCCAGGATATTATCTCCTAAACAGGAAGAGTTCTAAATTTTTTCATTCAGGTGAAGAATGAATTCTTCACGTTTTGGGCTGATGACTATACCTAAACTTCTAATAGGACTTACACTGTTGTTTAAACCTTTGGCGTTGAGGCCACATTGATTTGTAATAACTTGGACTTCACCAAAGCTGGGGCTGAGGGTGGTATGATATCCTTTCCCTGCTCCTTCTACTCCTTACCTTCCTCAGGGAGCATTTCTCAGCCTTTCTCTGTGAGTCTACCTAAAACACTCCTGGGCAAACATCAGAGACTTCCTAACCCGGTAGGGCCTTGTTCTCACATCTCTTTCCCCTTAATGTTTAAACCCGTGCATTGCTGAAAGGAAATTTAATCCATATGCTTCTGACTAATTTACACTTAACACATCAAAATATTCCGTTGTAACAGTCATTTGTTGTCCCAAGAATCCTCTTGAGTCTTGTTAAGACTTTTATTCTTAGCTGTCTCAGTTTAGCAGTTACAAATGGAATTTGAACTCCAGAAGGATAGTTCTTTCTCCTTATTATTCCTCACTCATTTGGTAGACCTTGCCAGGCTTTCTTTTCCTCTACCTTAGGTGAGAAAGTCTTTGTTCTAAGGCGCTTCTTACATTCTTTTAACCACATAATCAGGATGTTAATAATTACTGTTTGCAGGCATCAATGACAGGCTCTGTTATAGGAACTTATGTGTTTCTTCTTTAACCTTCCCATTGAGATAAGCATAGTTTTCCATATTCAGAACCCAAAGCTCTGAGAGATTAATTGGCCTAAATCACATAGCTGATAAGAACCTAGGTGTGACTAGCTCCAAACACAGCATTGCATTCTTTCCAAATTAGATTAAAAATAAACAGTGGGTGATGGTCCAACTTCCATAGGTACAGGCTTTGTTATACCCAAAAGAATACAGGAAGCCCTATACCCTTGCTTCCCTGGCGACTTTTATTCATCCCAGTTCAAATGTCATATCCTCTCTTAAGGTTTCTCTCTTCTTTGGTGTCTTCCATATCCTTCTTCGTCAAATCACACTGTAATATAATCATATTTTTCATGTCTATTTTCCTCTTAGACTATGCATTTCTTGAGTTTAGGGTTATATCTTACTCCTTTTTGTCTTCCCAGAGCCCAGCCCAGAGTAGATGCTTAATAGATGTCTCTCGAATTGGATATCTCTTACTTAAGTTTGAGGTGGAAATGCCATTTATTGATTCATTATTCATTCTAGGTACTGGAGACAGGGCAAGTTAAAACAAGCAGATCACCTTTCCACCCAACACCACTCAGATTGGGGGCCTTCTTCTCCACTCCCTGTTGACTCTATCCGTGTATTCCCTTTGGAGCCCAAATAAGTAAAGTATAACTGTACATTGTAGACAGTATAATACATGTGTCAAGGGAATGGACTCTGTAGTCAGCCCATCTGACTTTGAGCAATTTACTTCACCTCCGTTTCTACATGAATCGAATGAGGAAAGTAAAGTACTTATATGACAGGGTGGTTGCAAAACACAATTTATATTATAGACATTACATGTAAACTTAAAACAGTGCCTGAAACACAGAGTTCAATAAATACTAGCTATTAGTATAATTCTCCATATCACCTGGCCCATTTGTTCTGCTTTCACTGCTAGCCAATCTAATTGGCCATTATAAACTAAGAAATTAAATAAAACAATCTAATATGATTATTTCACAAATACACTTTCCTTGTGAAAGGCTTTTATTATATATTACAAAGTAATGTGTTCATCCCATGTAAAAATGCATAGACTAAACAGGTGTGAGAATTTTTATACAAAGCAGAATTATTAGTTGACCAGACATACTTTGATATCAGTAATTTCTCCCAACACAGATAAACCTCTTTTTTTCAACCTCTAAAACTTCCAAAACTTACACTGTATATTTTTGTTTTTATTTTTCTCCTTTCTTCTTTCTTCTAAGTTGGCTTGTCTGACTCTGTGGGAACAGAGTTGATGAGGCCAAGGACATAAACTCATTCCCTTTGTAAATCAGATTGTTCCCTGTTTAATTGCTGCAGAATATACTCTGATTTTTGGCCAATGTTACTAATAAAAATCGTTTATCACAAGAGATGCCAGGGGGTATGCTTTAAAACACTCGGGTACCTATTAGAATGTAATAGGTAGGTAAATGTAAGCTATTCATGTACAAAGACATTTATCATAATGTTATTTTTAATGGATAAAAATTTGAAAAAAGTAAATGTTCAATAACAGGAGATGGCCTAATAAACTTGATAGTTATGCAATGGATTTTACATTATAATAATTTTAAAAAACAGAATACAGAAATGCATTTAATTATGTTAAATTATGCATTTAAATTTTTTATACAAACATCCACATATGTATAGAAATAGCAAAAGAAGACAATGTGCTAAAATGTTAACAGTGCTTATATCTGAGTAATGAAATGACCTATGACTGATTTTTATTTTCTTCTTTATCATCAATAGTATTTGACTTTTGACTTTTGACTTTATTGACTGTGTTAAATGCCTTATCTGAATTTCCTCACATTTTGGTTTCCTCATTTGTAAAATAAGGACAATGAAAATATCTGTTTCACAAACATAATAATGTATCAGTTAAGATAATAGATATAAAAATTGAAAAATTTTAATGTACTGTTTAAATATTAAATTATTGGGGGGGTACGCCTGGGTGGCTCAGTCAGTTAAGTGTCCGACTCTTGGTTTTGGCTCAGGTCATGATATCACAGTTTTGTGGGTTTGAGCCATTCCCTCCCAGCTACTGACAGTGCAGAGCCTACTTGGGATTCTCTCTCCCTCCCTCTCTCTCTGTCCCTCCTCCACTTGTGCTATCTCTGTCTCTCTCAAAATAAATAAACTTAAAAAAATTGTTTTAATATTAAATTACTGGAAAACAATATAACTTTATTATATGTATGAATTATAGCAATTAGGACTAGAAATTTACTTTGTTTTTAAAGTATAAAAAATTGTAATACATGTGTAGCTTTTTCTTCTTGGAATTTGCCCAGTTCTTTAGGATTTCCTGCTCTTTTACCTCCTCTAGCTGTGGCATTGTTGTCAATGGGAAGGCTGGAGAAATATTAAAAAGAGTGGTGGTTAAAGGCAGGGGATGGAAGAGAGATCAAATAAAAAGTTCAGAAGTGTACGTCACCATGTTAGCCAAATAATGGAGAATAAGGCCAAACACTGAAGCATAGGAAAGAGTTAGATTTGGAATCACTCATGCACCAAATAAAACAGATAATGAACCTCTCAGTTTTCTGAACATCAAATCAGCAATGACTTTAGTCAGAGGTGGTCTGACTGAAAAAGTAAAAGCCTAAAGGACTAAAAGGAAGTGAGGTGTCTGATCATGAATACAAAATAGAAGAATAACATGCTGTGGTGGGGCTAAAGGTATGGGCCTTTTTTCTCAGAGTCAAATCACCACAATGCAAACTACGGGGGAATTGCTTTTCTGCATGTTTTCCACCTTGAGACTATGCTTTTTTATTCTATTTTTAGTTTTAAGAAAGAACAAGGCGAGTCGAGGGTCAGTGTGGGAATAAGTCAAGCTCTCCATTCCAAAAGGAAAAAACAAAACAAAACAAAACAAAACAAAACAGATACCCTGAAGTTTTAAGATGAAGAAACCAAGTGATCTCAAGCATAACACAGATTACTTATCATTACAAAAGACACAAAGGTCTACTAGTAGAGTAGAATAGAATAGAATTCCATTAGAAGTCAAAAATTGCTAGACTGTTATGATGAAGTCCTATTTCATCACAAATCCAAAATGCTCCAAGATGGAATTCGCTTGCTAATGCTCTCTTACCATGTAGACATTAATAGTGCCAGATACTAAAACAACAATAAGATCATTGTCACTCAATAGCACCAGCACATCATTAGTAATCTCAGACACAGATATTCAAAGTATATCAAAAAGTAGACAATGTCCCAAGAACTGATTCTGGAAATGTGCTCTGGAAATGAAAAGAATGTTCTTAGATAAATAGCTTTTAACTTTTCCTTTTAAAAAGTAGTTATCAGGGTCAATATTCATATTTTTATTTATCAAGTACATATAGTGCCTATTAAGTGCTAGACACTATTCCAAGAATTTTACTCATTCAATACATATAACATCCCTATAATGTAAGTATTATTATTATCATCCCCATTTTACTAAGAAAGAAACTGAAGCAGAGAGGTTAAAGTTCCTGACGTGTGCCCAAGAGCTCACAACTACTGAGTGAGATTTCCAGGATTCATACGAAGTCATTCCCTCTCCTACTACTATTATATGTATTCATATATACTTAGCAAGAATAAAAGGGGAAGTCTGAAAACCACAGAGAAATGGGAATATGTGAGAAGCAGTTGTGGATCCTAGTAAAAGCGACCAACAGGAAACCAACAGGTCTTGGTTTCCCAGGGGCAGTCCAAATTCATACTTATTGTCCCAGTGTAATTACTAACAGTATCCCTTGTCATTGTCAATAGTGTCCAAGTTTGGGCAATAAATTATATGGTCAACCTGTTAGAAAGGCCCTACTCTACCACCAGGGGTGAGGCTCTTAAGCCTTGTTATCCATGAATTTCTCTATTTATAAAATGAGAGTATTAATTTTTGCTCTCTTTCTGCCTCCCAAGATGACAATACTGTGGCATTATGCAGAAAACATAGATGTAAGATATTTTGAAATATTGCAAATGTCTGATAGCTGCATAGGGAACTCCCAAATGCTGGGCTCCCATCATGTGCAGCACCTGAAGGTGGATGATTTACTTTGTTAATGGACTCATAATGCCTTTTTCATTCTTAGAGAACAAACATTTGTGATAGAAACCTTGGTGTCAGATAGAATACAAACAAATCATTGAGCCATTCTTAACCATCATTACTGAACCAGAAACTATGTCAAGAAACTTGAAAAGAAAGCTTTGCTAATTTCATTATATAATATCCACTTTATGGTTGACTCATTATTTCCACATAAGCAAGAAAAATGAGCAGAATAAAAAGAATAAACTGTTTTGTTATTAAAAAGGAAGTTTAGAAGGCTAGTACTGCTAAGTAACATCAGGAAAAAAAAGCCATGGATTCATTTTACAAAAGAAAAAGAGATATTGAGATATCTCAAAATATTGAGATACTGCTGTTACAGCAATGAGTTGAAATTCAAGAAAATCACCTATATATTGAGATTTAAAAGGTGTAAGCTCTATCATGGGGTGTATCTGTGTGTGTGTGTGTGTGTGTGTGTGTGTGTGTGTGTGTGTGTGTGTGAATCTCTTTGTATTCTGGCTTTTTGGTATGAAAATTCATAAAAAGGGGAGAAGGAAGAACATCTAAAATGGGCAAAAGTATTATATCCTTATCTTTTTGTATCTTTCCTCAGTTCTCACTTTTTGTTCCCTACTTTCCATCCATTCACTCCCTCACACAAATTTCTGACATATCGGCCATTATATCAGTCCATCACTTCCTTTAGTTCTCTTTAGTTTATCATCTCACGAAATGTCTTCATCTCTTTGGTTGAAAATAGGGAAGAGCGGTGCCTGGGTGGCTCAGTCAGTTAAGCATCCAACTTCGGCTCAGGTCATGATCTCACGGTTCATGGGTTCAAGCCCAGTGTCAGGCTCTGTGCTGAAAGCTCAGAGCCTGGAGCCTGATTTGGATTCTGTGTCTCCCTTTCTCTCTGCCCCTCCCCACTCATGTTCTGTCTCTGTCTAAATAAATAAATTAAAACATAAAGAAAAAAAAAGAAACGAAGGGAAGAAATCTAGTATGTTCATTGCATTAAATTTTTCTGTTAAAAATTTTCCCTATATGCAAAAGCAAAGTTTGGGTCTTGGTTTCCTCCTCTATAAATCAAGAAATTTCAATCTGTTGATTCCTATGAAATTCACAGCTTTGTAGGTATATCATGTGATGTAAATATATCATGTGACTGAGGAACTGAAGAAATGCTTCAGAATGAGACAAAGAGATCTTGGTGGGGGATGAGTCTATCTTGCCTGGGGGAAAAACATCACCATAACAATGAACTCCACTTCAATTAAGCAATAAACCTCTCATCAAACACAAAAAAGGACCAAGAAAGGAAACAAAGGTGGGAAGCCGAGGAGGAAGAAAGGAATGGAGGGAGGGAGGGAGGGTGGGAGGAATAAACCTCTTGGTTTATAAAAACGTAAGTGTCACCTTTGTTGCATTCCCGTAATATCTTGATCTGTTAGTCATTAGAATGTGAAATACAAAGCCAAAATATATAAATAAAATTCTGGCTTTTTCCAAAATCTTTTTATCTTCATCTGTCATAAAGAGCAGTTGTGAAAGTAGATGATGTCATACAGTCAGAGGACCTATGTGCCAGCCTTAGCTCTACCTCTAATTAACTGCCCAAGAATAAGCAAGTCACTTGGCTTTCACAGGCCTGGGTTTTGTTGTCGTTCCTGAGGCATCTCTCAGAATGGGAAATAATGGTAAGGATTATACCTTCAGTTCACAACTTGTTTGCATTATGAAAATGCCATATAGTTGATGAATCCCTTTTTTATAGATGATCTGAAGTCTTTGAAAAAGAAAATAAAAACAGAAACATAAATCATATTTTGTCAGATTTCTCATAGGTTTGAAAACTATTTACACTGAATGTCTAAAACCAAAACAGCTTAAATGTATACAATGAAAGTAAACTATTATAATGTTATGAAAATATTTTGAGTATTCTTTATAACATCATAGTATTCCAAGAACCAGAACTTCTGACTTTAAGTGGACCTGTGCTTTCCATGAAGAACGTTTTCATACTTGTGGGAAAAAAAATTGTATAACTCCTGTAAAACAATAGCTTGTGAACACTACATCAGACTTTCTAACCATGCTCTAGGGAATCCAAGAGCTCATTTCCTCTGAACTTCTATTACTTATGTTTTATGTTAAGAGGTTATATTGGTTTGCAAAGGTATTAGTTAGCCAGAAAACTAGTCTCCAGAGAATTTGCTTCATTACTAAATGTAAAATAAGATACTAAATAGCAGGATGAAGGCAACTTTCACATTTACCAAAATTACCTAATAGGCTTACAGGGAACAGGTGAGTATGATGCGATTCTGGAGTATTAAGCACATCCACTTGAAATACACAGGCTCTTCTAAGCATGCCAGAATCATCATTTTTTATTTCTTGGAATCAAAAGCACAGCATGTACACAAACAAGTTATGATAAAGATACAAGAAAGGCAGAACTTGCTTGGAGTGAAGAGCTCAGTACAGAAGATGAAGGTGTCACTCGTAACCCATTTCTCTCCAGTCCAGCTTCTGTGCTGAGCTGGGGTCAACTCCATCCACACAAGCTCCGGGCACCATTATTCAGTTATATAAGGGGCCCCACCATATTGTGCTCAATCATTGTCAGTTAAATCCATGGCAATGAAAATATTTCACTCCCAGACAACTGTTTATCAGTAATTGATATTGATATATAATATTATCAATATAATAATTGATAATATAATATTCACAATGGAGCAACAGCTTGTTTGAACTAACACCTGTACATATTACTTGATTTTTGAAGAGACTATAAACTGCTGGAGGAACTTGGTTTTCCATTTTTTTGCCAAACCTCACTATATAATTCCAAAAAAGAAAACAACTCATTGTTTTTAATAACAATGACAAATTTTTAATATAAGAATGCTTTGGAGCTAGTGCACAGAGTAGTGGTGAGATATCCAGCCCAGGGGTGAGGGCTCTGCCTTGATATCTTTGAAAAATCACTTCTCAGCAAGCCTTAGTATTTTCATCTACAAATTAAGGAAGCTAGGTTCAACGGAAGGCTTCTAAACTTTTGTTAGGATAAGAACGCTTTTTGCCAACAAATCTTACTAATGAACCCTACCTGTTAAAATGATAAGAGTGAACCTGCTTTCTGGTGGAAAAGAGGATAGAAAATCTAAGCTTCATCAATCACTTTCCTGTCTACTCTCCCCAATTCAGACTGCAAACCATGAAGCTTTAGAATCTCTAAGGTCCTTTCTATGACTCCATGTGCATGACAAAGACAATAAATAAAGCAGATGTTGGTTTTTAAAAACTGATAGTGAACTGTCTGAAGGTCTAGAAAAGAGTTTAAGAGAAAGATTGAGAAGAAACAAAATGATGGCCATCTCTAAGTGATTCTAGATTCTGGCTACTGGAGGCCTTTCTTAGAGAACACCTTTTCTCTTAACTATCACTCGTTTCTGGTTTGAAATGTCAAGGCGGGGGTGCCTGGCTAGCTCAGTTGCCTAAGCATCCAACTCTCAATTTTGGCTTAGGTCATGATCTCACCATTGTGAGATCAAGCCCCATGTTGGGTGCCACGCAGAGCATGGAAGCTGCTTGGGAGTCTCTCTCTCCCTCTCTGCCCCTCTCCCATTTGCACATGTGCACACGGTCTCTCTTTCTCTCAAAATAAATAAATAATGTAAAAAAAAGAAAGAAAAGCCAAAGAAGTCAAATTTTAGAGTCTATTAGAAAGAATAATTTTATTTTAATGAATGTCCGATCTCTTATCTGTATCAGTTCACTCTCCTCAAAGACAGCCAAATTATGTTGAAAGTATAGGTTGCCTCCTGAACATTTTCTCTTGTACATAATAATTCTCTGTCAAACATCCCTTAAAGAAACGAATTACAATCTATTCAAAGATGAAATCCAAAATAAAACAAAATTAAGTCTGTTATTATGAGGCAGTTTGAGATAATACTAAGTTGAATTTACAAAGCAAATTGCTACTATTTTGCATTCAGGAAAGATTTTTCTAATGGAAAACCTGAATGTTTGATGAGGTGGAAATTTGAAACAAATTTGAGGACAAATACTGAGATAGAAAAAAAAATTTGTTTATTCTTTCATTTAACATGTTTCTATATCCTTCCTTCCTTTCTTTATTCTCCCCTCTTTCTCTCTCCTTCTTCCTCTTTCTCTCTCTCTCTTTCTCTCTCTCTCTCTGCTTCCCTTCCTCTCTATCTCCTTTAATTATATTTTACCTTGTTCCAAAAAGGATTAAAAGTGATGGGGGCAATATATTTCACAGAATAAAAAAGTTAACCTATAGTTTGCAGGCCCAAAGAAAGACCACAGGCTCCTCTGTAAGGCATAGGCCACTGTGAACACTGGGTATTTAGACTGAATATTAGCATTGCCATGACTATAAGTACACAATAAGAGAGAGGAGGCAATAAGCAAAGAAGAGTAAAACTAAAGAAAGAGAAAGAAGAGAAAAGAGGAGAAGAAATAAGGAAAATCATAAATTTGAATTAGAGATCAAAACTGTCAGAGACTACTTTGGCAGAGACCAATAATTGTCCTCCCAGTGTTCATTCTCCTCTTTCTTCCTTTTGGTAATAGAACATCCCACCATTACCACTTACTTTTAGCTGGACACATAATTGCTCATCCCCAACTATACTTCCCAGAATCTTCTGCAACTAGGCATGGCCATATGACTAAGTTTCAGCGAAAGGAAGTGATGTAAGGAATTTCAGGTAATTTCTTTATTAAGGAAGTTGCTTCCCCTCCCGACTTAGACCACTCTACCACCAATTCAGGCTGAAATGAGCATACAGTGGTGATAATCCAGATTTTACTATGTAGATGGGGACCACACTGTAGGGAAACCAGAGGAAAATAGAAATAACCTATTCCTTGATCTTATGGAACAGACACTCTGGTTTCCCTCCTTCTTTTTGGAGTTAGTGTATTTTAGGGTCTTTTTATTATAGCAGCTTAGATTATATTCTAATTAACATAAGCTCCTTTACCTTATCAATGATTAAAAAATGGAAACAGTAATATAGAGATAGATGCAAAGAGACAACACCCAAAAAGTGCTTCTGCCTTGATGTTATGAGGGTTAAAATCCTCAGCTCAGCTCTTAAAATGTCAAATCCACTAAGAAAGATTCATAGAGTGATTCTGAGGGTTTCCACAGACACTTGGGATAGGTCAGATTTCAACAGGCCAAAAGAAATTTCATCAGAAGGTTGAAATCATTCACCATACTCATATTAGCTATGGCTGTCTACTAGTTTCCAAGTATATGAAGCTTAAAAATACACCTTTTTTTTTTCCTATCACACAAACATCTCTACCTTGCCATTTCATTTAGAGGGATGGATTTGGGATATAACTGATCAATAATTTTTGGTCTCTTCACTCTAATTCCATCCTCATGGCAATAAAATACAGAGTAATAGCGTGGATTACAAAGATTGTGTATACAAATGGGGCAAGCACGGACACAGTACACTGCATATATGTAGGCACAACCCACTTACATTTTATTTTATCATTGAGATTGCCTTATTTCCTCAGAGCCTTTTCTCTAGTTATTTGGAGAATATCATACACTGTGAATTATTAAAACTTACACTTTGAAATAATAATGCTAAATTCTCCTCCATTCTATATATTTTATACCTGTTTGTATATTTGCTACTAAGATATTTGAAAGCTAGTTTTGAGTCCAACATGAAATAGTATTTATATATATTTTAATAATACAGGTAATTAAACATTAAAAGTGGTAGGGAAAAGTTGGTTAAAAACAATGATGTAATAAAAATGTTTAGCATATCTTCATTTTCTTTAGACTTTTAATTGTTTGCTTTTCCTCCTACAATATCAAAATAAAACATACAGTTACAATCAATGTGTGATGACAAATGGTCTCAGGGTTGAGTTTGCACTCTTCTAATTATATTGGCATTTGTAAGCTAAAAAGATAGATGTAATCAACCACCCTCAGACAAAAGTAGGATGACTATTCTGGCAAAATGTTCAAACCACATTAAGCCCTAATTTGAAATGATGTTTGAAAGAAAGAAATGCAATGAGGACCAATTTATTTGTACAACAACTAAAAACTGGACTCACTAGGCATAGTTAAGAGATGGAAATAATTAAATGTGTTTGTTTTCAAAACAGACCAAGTATATCAGAAACTTAGAAAGTAAAAAAATTAAAAAAAAATTTTTTAAACACAATAATTTCACTAGACACTATTATTTGTTGGTGTGCAATACTTATAGCATTTTCTTTGATGGTCCTCTGAGGTTGTTCTAATAAAACATGCTATTTTTAAGAGTTAATGAATTATCTGTTTAACTTCACATCATCAATGTATCATAAAGCCTCATTCTAATTAGCAGCATATGGAAGAAAGTAGCTGTGAGGAAGTGTAGAACAACCTAATGTCACTTTATTGGGGGGAATATTTGTTTCATTTTTGTTTTCCAGAAAAGATGAATGTTGATGCTTCCCTTTTATATTCAAATCAAGTTTCTATGGTATTCTGGTAAAATTATGTCATGTGAGTTCTTTTGGGTATGTATCTGGACACACTGGGCACTTCAGCTGAAGATAACAATTGTTCTGGCTCCAAAGAGATTAAATAATGACATTTCTATCCAGAATAGTACCCTGCTCCAAATGCGGGATGGCCAGATACCAGCATATCATCAAGTCTTTGGCTAATATATATACCTTGACTACTCAATCAAGGAGAGTTTCTTCAAGACCAAGTGTCCTAGACCCTATGGAGTCTTCTCCCTTGGGCTATGTCCTGTCAAGCCTGGCTAAAAGAGGTGGTTCTTAGCACACCATAATGAACACAGGTCTAGGAAGGTAGACCCACCAAGGCCCTACTGAAGTTTGCCAAAAACTGATGCTACGGAGTATTGAAAACAGGATACAGCCGTTTTCAGTTCTCGTCCTCTGCATCACTAGTTTGTAGAAGGTGGATGAACATTTGACTGAATACACATCAAGAGGGATTTTTTTTTTCTATAACCATCAAGGATTACACATCTCTAAGCAAAAGTATATAAAGCTTGCCCCTCTGTGAAAGACACAGGAATGACTGGTAAGAAAGGGAGAGAAAACTTGCTAATTTTTTAATCTCATTACTCCCTAACTCCAAAGTACTCAAAAGGCTCTCCCCAAGGCTTATTAACTTTATGTAGAAACACTAACAGTTCAAGTGCACAGCATTTTCCTAACACTAGTTGTACCTCCTAGAAATCCATGTAGGGTTAGGAATAGAAAAATAAATGTAAAAAAACATACTAAATAACTTTACATTAAAGATTTATTTATGTAAACTAGAAGTTGTTCAGAACAATCTAACACAATGATAAGAAAGTTCAAAAAGACTTTTAAAGGATGAACTATAAAAAAAAAAGCTGGGGGGTACCTGCATGGCTATGTCGGTTGTGTCTGACTTCAGCTCAGGTCATGATCTCGTGGCTTATGAGTTCAACCCCGGTTGGGCTCTGTGCTGACAATTCAGAGTTTGGAGCCTGTTTTGGATTCTATGTCTCTCTCTCTCTCTGCTCTTACCCTGCTCATTCTCTCATTCTCTCTCTCTCTCTCTCTCTCTCTCTCAAAAATAAACATCAAAAAAAATTTTTTTAAGTTGTAATTATCTGAACAGGGGTAGTCATAAAACTTAAACCAGTCAGCAAACAGTAAGTGAGCACATATTATGTATAAGACACTTTGTTTCAAAGTATCATGACAGATAACATACAACCTCCCACTTCTACCCACTTCACAGGATGAGCCTAGTACTGAATGCACAGACCTATGTCCTACCCAGAGTAGCTAAACTTTAACTCTTCTTTTTTCTAAATGTTTATTTTTGAAAGAGAGGGGGGGGGGAGAGAGAGAGAGAGAGAGCGAGAGAGAGCGAGAGAGAGAGAGCGAGAGAGAGAGAGAGCGAGAGAGAGAGAGAGTGAGCACAAGCGGGGGAGGGGCAGAGAGAGAGGGAGACACAGAATCTGAAGGAGGTTCCAGGCTCTGAGCTGTCAAAACAGAGCCCAACGCAGGGCTTGAACCCATGAACTGTGAGATCATGACCTGCGCTGAAGTTGGACACTTAACTGCCTGAGGCACCCAGGCACCCCAATTAGAGCCTACTTTTAATTGGAGTTTTGTGAGTAGTAAGAACTACCTTACCATGCCTATACATTCACCATGTATGCATCTTACCACACACAAGATTATAGTGGTACTAAAGTCATATGTTACATTCTCTAACTTCACCATTACATTTTAAGTCCTTAGGCATGCTATTGGAAGCCCTTACTAGTCAGACCTCTCCAAACTAACCAGAACATATCCTTTTAATAAAAAATAATAGCTATGTTCTCATTTTCAAAGTTTGCGATTAAAACCTACAGTGAAAGAATCCAGCTGAGAAGAAATTTCCTTTTGGTTCAAAAAAAAAAAATAATGTCATTAAATTTATCGGAACAATATGAAATGAAGATGTTGTTGTTGGGTCCTTCACATATAATGGAAACCAAATAGGCTTGCTGGCTTAGTTAAATCCATAAATTATTCGTCACATAACATTTCAACAATAATTTTAAACATATAAAAATTAAGGTACAAAAGAAAATCCCACTATCAATGACAATCAAACTAAACAATTACACATCTTTTGCATGTGATGTAATTGCCCAGATTTCAAAGAAACCACATAATCTCACGTGTTAAAATATTGCTTTTACATATTTTAAGCATGGCAGGATGGCTTTTCAAAATATAACTTGTAATATTGGGTGCCATTCCAACTGCTGTTTTGGATCCTTTGACATGGCAGCCTAGTTTGCTAATCTTGGCTTATTCTTTTAAAAACAACTTACTACAATGTTACGTGGTAGCATTCTATCTTTCTCATGGGTTATAACCTAAAAAATGTAGTGTTAAATTGCTTTCGATATTGAAAAAGGGCACTGTTATTCATTTTGTTTTTCAACATAGACCTAAAAGGTATATGAATCATCCCTTTTGAAACTTGGAATGCGGGCAACACAGTGGATGTGAGTGGAGACTAAGTAAACAATTCCTCCCATCATCTAAACTTTTTTTCAGGGCATCAGCCCTAGAAAAAGTCATTTTCTTAGCAGTAGCCTACTGCCCAAAAAAAGAGAAATGGTAAAAAATGTATTCCCAGAGAGCAGCTTATTTCCCATAAGATGTGGCTCAGTGAGGTGTTTTGTGCTCTGGAAACGTCAAGTTAATTCTTTCTGCCAAAGCCTTAGGAAAACAGGCATATCGTAAACACACTATTGCATTTTAGAGCTGGTCCTCATTTTATTTTAGAAGAAGGTTGTTTCTATGTGTCCCATAAATTGGCATTCTTAGATGTGCAGAAAGGAGTATAAGTAATTTAATAGTATCTTTGTCTGACAGATCTAATATAACATATATTAGAGCACTCTTTCATTCTCCATACGGGATTACAAAGGGAAGCGAGGGTAGAAAATAAAATCCCAAGAGATGAAACTGAATTTAGCTAACATGATACTTCTTTATGAAAAATGTTAAGCTACGTCAAATAGTATCCAGTCCGAGCTGAGGCTCAATACTGCCATCTCCTCCTTAAATGCTGAAATACAAGGAACGATCTCAAGATAAAAATATAGGATAACAAAGCAAAAGTAGCTACTGGACACATGAAATATACCAAACATATAACTTCTCAGTTTGTCATTCTGGAAGAAAGGTCCAACCACTAAAGATTGCATATATGCTTTATTAAATAAATAAATATTTTCACCAACAAAATGACTACTATTGTGTTTGTAGATTCTCCCCTTCCAAAAACGTAAAACACACAACTAACTTATTCATTCCATTACTGACACTAGTCCAACTTATTTTTCTTATTTTGAAGACATTTAAGCATTGAGACAACTACTAAGGCTCGCCTTAAATGTAGGCAGAGAATTCACTGAATTTTCACTGAATTTTAATTTTCACTGAATTTAATTTTAGGGCTCTCATTCTCTGACTCTGACTCTAATAGTTTCCTTACCTAGTAACTGATACCTGGAAATCCCCCACTAGAATGTTTTCTTTAACTTAAAGCTTTGAGCTCTATTAAAATTCATACAGCTCACTAAGAGGTAAATTTATAGTGTGTTATCAACTATAAGGATTTTATTGTGCATTGTTCTCCAGTAGGGTGACAATAAGTTCCTGGATAGTTCTGGTTGATGCCTGTTGTCCCAGATTAATATTAAAAACTTCACTTTATCAGTCTGATAAATTATTTGATTTTCCTAGTCTCAGTTCCTTCTTGAAAGAAGAATTTATCAAAAAAAGAGGAGACCATTGTGGCAAATGGGGGGGGCTCTACAAAAGTAAGTGGGCGGAAAGTGAGAAGTAGAGTGGGAAGGTTGAGGGAATTATTTAGGTATTACATTTATAGGAATTAAGGGTCAAAACCCATGTAGTATGAAATGCAATACAATCTTAATTGGCAACAGTAAAAATATACTTAGCTAAAATAAATGTTAAAGGACCAATTTATCACCAATTTCTTGAGCAATATGTCTTTTCCAAAAGAACAAAAATGCTAATTTTGAATTTCTCATTCCATACTGAATAGATCACTACTACTGAAACCATTTGTCAGATCCAAAACAATAATTCAGAATCGGCTTGAGAGAATCTGAGGTTCTACCATATGCATTTTCACCCTGTTTAGCAAAACACCTTTTCTCCCTCAACTATCTTGAGATCTGTAAGAGAAGCCTAGAAGAAATAAGGGAAGCGACCACCATGTTAGCTGTTGGACAGGTTACTCATTGACAAGACAGCTCCACTGCCCTGGCTGATATACAAAACTCTCACATCCTTAAAGGCGGGGTTCAAATTTAAGAAGGGCCATTGACCCAGGGAGGGAAAAGAGGACATGCTCACTTTTATTGAAGGAGTTGTAATGGACCAATGCTCTAACAACATGAGTGGTAGGAGATTCAGTATTCAGACATTAGAAATAGGAAATAAGAAACATTTTTGTGAATCTATCAAATGAAGAACACACTTCACATAAGCTACAAGAATTATATTAAAACTTAACCACACACACAAAAATAAAACTTAACCACAAAAATATAATAATATGTATGATGTTTTTATACCTTCTAAATTCAGTAAGTCAAAACTTCAAGAAAGTTTTTTAAGTAAACTGACTATGAAATGAACCAGACTCAAAAGAAGTTTCCCTTTCCTCTTATAACCAGAAATTTTTATATGAAAGTTACTGGACTGGGGCACCTGGGTGGCTCAGTAGGTTAAGCAACTGTGAGGTCATGATCTCACAGTTTGTGGGTTCGAATCCCACGTTGGGGTCTGTGCTGAAGCTCAGAGCATGGAGCCTGCTTCAGATTCTGCGTCTCCCTCTCCCTCTGCCCCTCCCCAACTTGTGTGCTCTCTGTCTCTCTGTCTCTCTCTCTCTCTCTCTCTCAAAAATAAATAAACAGTAAAACAACTTTTTAAAGTTACTGGACCAAATTCTCTCTTCACCTACCACCTCCAAGTTTATTCAAGTTGGGCTTTAGACCTTTTAATGAGAAGCATATATTTTACATGCATTTAATGTCATCTGAAAGAACATCTTAAAAATCTATTATAAAATGCATTACAAAAAGCAAAAAGTGGCAGATGTGTTTAAATGACCAAAGAGGACTTATTTGATGTTCATCCATACTGCCTTTAGTTCTCTGGGAAAACAATGCTGATTTTAAGTCTTCTCTATTTTTTAGCCAGAGTTAGAAACAAAGGACACCAAGCACAGCTGCCAAATTGCAACACATAGGTGGACATAGGTGAGGCTACTTGATGTCACACAAGGAGCACCATATCTGAAGACTTCCCCTTGGTCCCTTGCATAGGTGCTGCACACTATGTGTCTACCATTCCTCAAGCCTCATTACCAGGCATGTTGGCTCAATTGTAGGGGAAAAAAATGTCAAGGGAAAACATTCAGAGCTAGGCTGTTTTACCTAGCGGTTGCTTTTGGTGTCAGTAAGCGGCAACATTCCCATTGGCAGGCCCTGCAATAATAGAACACTCACAGAAGTTTTTCCACGTATAAGTCAGTAGAAAAAATACATATTCTGCACCTTGAAGAGTGAAAATATTCTAACTGGGATAAGCACTGCCAGCCTCATCGTTCTTTGAATTCCTCCTCTAAACGGAAAATTGAAAGTGCTGTGGTAGGTGTTAAAGAACTGAGGTTACTTGCTAAATGAGGACAGGATACTCTGAAGCTAATACAGGCTCCGAATACACACTTCTCTTTGCAAAGAGGGTCATGGCCAAGGCCTTTTAACCATCATGACTTCAGGAATCACCCAAAAGGCATACTGAGGATGACCATGCACCCTTTAAAGGTGACTTTTAAACTTTGTCAGAACTCAAGAACATTTTTTTTTAACGTTTTATTTATTTTTGAGACAGGGAGAGACAGAGCATGGACAGGGGAGTGTCAGAGAGAGGGAGACACAGAATCCGAAACAGGCTCCAGGCTCTGAGCTATCAGCACAGAGCCCGACGCGGGGCTCGAACTCACGGACCATGAGATCATGACCTGAGCCGAAGTCGGCCGCTTAACCGACTGAGCCACCCAGGCGCCCCTCAAGAATATTTTTGACAAGCTCCTAGATATAGCTTGTTAAAATTATCGAAAAAAAGCACCCCTGGTTTTTCAGGATATCATATTGGAGTAATCACGTCTTCAGTTATTTGGTCCTTTCTTTTGACCGATTACGTGAAGGGGTGTGACTTTTACCGTGAAGTAAGGTGTGTGAACATCAGCTCAGTTAATATTCTTAATCTCACCGGGGCACCTGGGTGGCTCAGTCGGTTAAGCATCCAACTTCGGCTCAGGTCATGATCTTGCAGTCCGTGAGTTCAAGCCCCCCTGTTGGGCCCTGTGCTGACAGCTCAGAGCCTGAAGCCTGCTTCAGATTCTGTGTCTCCCTCTCTCTCTCTCTGTCCCTCCCCTGCTCATGTTCTGTCTCTCTCATTCTCAAAAATGAATAAATATTTTTAAAAAAATTTTTTAAATAAAAAATATTCTTAATCTCACTGACTTATTGGGTGGGAATAAAATAGCATGTAAATGCCAAATAACAGGAGGGAAGTATAAAAAGAGCGAGAGAAACACGTAAAAATTTAGCAATGTATGGATACCAGCATGTAACCTGTATTAACTAAAAAGTGCTGACCTTACTAAATACCATGAGTGGAAAATTCATGCTGGAGAAACTGACTCCTTTCCTTAGACTTCATCTCATCTCATGCTCCAATCTTTCTTTCTTTCAAGAACCAGCTGGAAAGTCATGTCCTTCATCAAGTGTCTCCCAAAGTCCAGAGGCAGAAGTAAATTCAGGTCTGTACAGGCAGTAGTCTCTCTCATGCTCTATATTGCCTTTTTTTTCTTCTTTTCCCCCTAGTTTTACTGCAATATAGCTGACAAGTAACACTGTATTAGTTCAAGGTGTACATCATAACGATTTAATAGATGTACATACTGTGAAATGATTACCACAATAAGTTAATTAACATCCACAATTTCAAATAGTTAGATTTTTTTTCTTCTATGAGAAGTTTCTTTTTCTTGTTATGAGAACATTTTTCTTTCCTGAGGAACTTAACCATCTTGATGATCTCCAGAAAAATTAAGATGATGCCTTGTCCTAATAGGCCCCTAACTCCTTCCTGACATTTCTGAGACTGTCTCTTGTGACAGGGAATAATTCTTTTTTTCTTGTTGAATTCCTCTAATTGTTTATAACCCTTACATTAAACTACTTTGTAACTCTTACCCACAGATCTAAATTATGCATTCTAGAGTTACATGCAAATCTAATCTAAGTTTCATAGTACAATCCTTCATTATGTTTTATTTTCCAGACTAAACACTCCCATTAGAAATGGATTCTAGACCCTTTATCATCGTTGTCATCCATTTAAATGTATCTTACATTTCATCAAGACCTTCAAATCTTCCCAACAGAAATAGAAAAGAAACATAAATAAGAGAATATGATGACAATAATAAATATATGAGGTGAAAAAAGTACTACAGAAACACAGTGGAAGGAACAATTACCTGGCTTAAGAAGTGATTAATTATTATACATTTTTTAATTTTTAAAAAATTTTTAATGTTTATTTTTGAGAGAGAGAGAGAACATGAGGAGGGGAGGGGCAGAGGGGGGGGGGGGGACACAGAATCTGAAGCAGGCTCCAGGCTCTGAACTGTCAGCACAGAGCCCAATGTGGGGCTCGAACTCACAAACCATGAGATCATGCCCTAAGCCCAAGTCAGACACTTAACCCACTGAGCCACCCAGTCACGCCAAGAAGTCATCAATTATTAATCAATGAAATAATTAAATAAGACTAAATTGGGGCCAGATAATCCTAAGAACTCCCCTTCAAACACCTATTTATGGGTCACAGTTTTCCAAGATATATAGCAAATAGTAAACAAAACTAGTAAAAACTAACATTGAACATATGGCATGTACCAGGCAGTGTGCACACACTTTTTATATATCAGATAATTTAATCCTCACAATAACCCTTTAAGGTAGATATTATCATTACATCAATTTACAGGTGAAGAAACTGAAGCTTTACAAACTGATTTGCTGACAGTAACAAGTAAATGGCAGAACCAACACTCCACCCAGGCATATCTGGTTCCAAAGCCCAAGCTGTTAAATCTCAAACTATATGACTCACTTTTAAAAATAAAGACAGATAGGTTGGTAGATAGACAGAAAGGCAGAAAGATGGATGGAAAATTAAAAAGTGGATGTGGTCACATAAGTTTGGAAAACTCAAGTTATATAAAGAACAGGGAACTGCTTGACTTCTCCGAACCTTTAAAATGCTGATTTACATGGTCAATCCTCAACGGGGGGGATGCAGTACACCAAATTTTGTACTGTGTTTCCCAAATTTATTTAAATAAGTGCATCTTGCAGGACTAGTGTTCTATAACACACATTTTGGGAAATGCTGTGTTAGATTAAAAACAGCTCTTTAAATTTTTTTCCAGCACATTTGTTTAATCTGTTATGAATCTACCCACTAGTGCTTGTGCAAGTGAATTTTCATAACTAAATTCTTAACTTGGGCAACCAACTACCTGAATATAGTCTAGGGAGTAGAGAGGAATGTGGCTGGACAGTAGCTCATTCTTTCCTTTATTCATTCAAAAGAAAGTAATGAACAGCTACCATGAACTAGGCTCTGTGCTACGTACAGGGCATACAAAAATGGCAGTAACTCAACTCCTTCTGTCAAGGCGCTGATTGTATTGCGGACGATGCAGATGGAGACACACTGCCCATCTCGAGGAGCGTAACTCACACTGCAGACTGTGTGCACAGTAGCCTCATGTAGAAGCTTAGAATGGACACACGCAAAGAAATAATACTATATACTATGATGAACACAACACTGAAATCCTAAACAAAGTTCAGATTCCAGACAGAAGGAAATGTAACTCCATTTGAGGATCAGGGAAGGTTTCACTATAAGATGGGCTGCAGCCTCCTTCTCTTTGCCCTGAATACCAACAGCAGTCCAAATATTATATTGACTTTCTTCTCTCCCACTGACAGAGAACTTATTTTTCAAAATACCGTAAATCAAAGTTATCACTAAACTCAAAATTGCTCAAAAATTGTTCTTTTTATAAAACAGTTTGATTCCTTGTATATATAGACCCATATACCAGATGACAATTTGCCATTATGTCTTCAGTATTTAAAATTCAATGTCAAAAAAATAATAAAATAAAATAAAATAAAATAAAATAAAATAAAATAAAATTCAATGTCAAACAGACACTTGCTTCCCTATAGAATAACTGTGGTGTAAAACGTGTGCCCTATGAATCCTTAGGGCCTATATTCACAGATAATGAGAAATTACTTATATAATGTAATGAGTAAGAAGAATGTTAAAAATATCAACTGGTTGTTTTCTAAGGCATTTTAGTACCTGAAAAACTTCTCCACTTGGAAAAAGAGAAGACTTCAAGATTGTTGCAAAGTCCCCTAAAGTGACATCTTGGACTAATTTAATCTGGGGGGCTCAGGGGAAGGAGATAAAAAGGAGTGACACTAAAATGAAGCCAGGCTGGGACGTCTGAGAGGCTCAGTCAGTTAGAAGTCTGACTTCCGCTCAGGTCATGATCTCACCGTTGCCAAGTTTGAGCCCTGCATTGGGCTCTGTCCTGACAACTCAGAGCCTGAAGCCTGCTTCTGATTCTGTGTCTCTCTCTCTCTCTGCTCCTCCCCACCACCCCCTCAACACTCTGTCTCTCTCTTTCTCTCTCTCTCTCTCAAAAATAAACATTAAAAAAAAAAAATGGAGCCAGGCTGAGTGAGCCTGCTTTACAGTAAATGTCCTTCCAATTCCTCAATTTCAATCATCAACAATGAAAACAAGCATGTATAACTGACAAGATAAGAATGTCCAGGTCTACAGAAAGCAAAAAATGTTATTTTCCTTGTTATGGAGCAACTTTTAAAAATAAAAAATAAAAATGCTACAAATCAATATGCCACTTAATGCCATGTGCCCCACCACACACTTCCTCTAACTAGGGTCTCAAAATTTCCTAGTTAAATAAACGATGTGTTGTAAATAGTGAAAAACTGGAAAGAACGATATATCCAACAACAGGGGATTCAGTAAATAAATTTTGGAATACTTTTATTAAAAGGTGGTATTTATACTCATAAAATGATAAATATCCTTATACTATAATTTAAACATATGAAATTTTATAAAATGTATCATGAGATTCCTATATATAAACACATAAACTAAAGACTAGAAGGAAATGTATCAAAATAACTATGAGTGATTTTAATTTTCCTCATTATGCTTTTCTATATTTTCCAAATTCCCCAAATTAAGTTGTATAGGTTTTAAAAGAAAGAAAAATTGCTACCCTCTTTAAGGTTCTTCCTTCTCATTTTATTTTTCCTTCAGGGGGCATTGACTTAGGACATTGAATAATAACAGAATTTTAAATTTCATATCACCTTTGCCTAATGTTTACAGTTATATTACAGGGCACATACAACACTAATAGGTTTTCCCAATATATTATTGTTACCTATAGCAAAGATAAAAAATATATACCTGAACATATGGCTGGGCTGTAATGATTCCTTTCTTGAACTGAAGGGTTTGATTTCCAAGGTTGAAAGTATCAGTAAGACCACTTTTGGTTACAGATGTTACCTCTGTGCAAATACAGGGTAAAGTGTGAATGGGATCTGAATGGATGGCTATCAACAGAAAGCTCTGCACTAGGTAAAAGCCAGGCCACCAAAGCTCTAGTTCTGGTTATGCTGCGAAAAGGCTGTGTGACCTTTGAACCAATCACATCTTCTTAGAGTGTCAGTTTCCATATATGTAAAATTGGGAAATTAACAATTTACTTCTCCAAGGAAGGACTCTACTAATACGAGGACTGCAAATGCATACATACTGGAGAGTCATATACAGAACAGGGTGATACTTAGGTCAATTTAACCACTTAAAAAAGATTCTCTAAAATTCTAGAATCTGTAATTTACAAACTCCTGGTCTGCCACTAGCTAGAAGTTTTTCTGAAAACCATTTGATCTACTAAGACCACCGTAAAACAAGGCAATGAACTAGATGATCTCTACATTTCATTCTAGCACTAAATCTATGATGTGGAATTGAAATATAAGTCTAGAGAGGACAAAGAGAAAGTAAAAAAGGATTGCAATAAACATGACATTCTCTGGCTTCCTTGTTTTTACAATGGGTTAGATTTTTTTTTAATTGTGTTACTTGGTGGAGGGATAAGTAGGGGTAACTCCTGCATTCCAGTTGATGGTAGAAAGCAATTATTAAAAAACAAAACAAAACAATCATGATTAGGTTAAGAAGCAGAAAATCAGTTACCCAAATGCTATTACTTTACAAACAATAATTAGATCCAGAAGGTGTAAACATCTAGCACTTTCTGACAACTAGAAAGCACTTAATATTTACTTTATGAGTTATGATTATTGTTGTTCTATTTGAATAAAAATGGACTAGGAGCAGGCAGTCCTCAATGGAAGATTCTGGTGTTCAGAAATCCCTTTCCTTTCTCTTTCAAAAGACTCCAAGTCTATGGACCCATTAAACATCATTATATGTTTATGGTCTAGCACCATGGGAAGGAATCAACTGCCCATATATTGTGGCAATATCTCCCTAAATTGGGTAAGTGTCAAAAGAAACTGAAAGTACCTAACAATTTAACATATAACAATTGTTATAGGAACAATTTGTTCATATAAATTAGGCACGATTATGTTTTCCAATGTATGACACATGATATCACAATATTAAAAAATCTGGATACTATTTAAGGATGTGGTCCCAAAGTCTTTCATCATATCTCTTTTTATCCTACATACAACTGGGAAGAGAGAAAAGATGGCAGCATGGGAGGATGCTGGGCTCACCTCGTCCTGCTGATCGCTTAGATTCCACCCACATTTGCCTAAATAACCCAGAAAACCACCAGAAGACTAGCAGAACGTACTCTCAAGAGGCAAGTGTAGACAAGGGGCCCATGGAAGAGGGTAGGAAGGGCAGAGATGCAGTGTGTGCTACACGGACTGGCAGGAGGGAGCCAGGGTGGTGGAGGGGCAGTCCACCAGGCAAGGCAGAGCCCCTGAGGTCTGGCTCACAAAAACGGAGGGTATGGACTGTGTGAGTTCTAACAGCCAGCGGGACTTAACATCTGGAATTTTAAAAGTCAACAGCTCTGCTCTCGAAGAGCGGGGAGGGCGAGAGGACACTGGGAGGGAGAGCTATTGAGTCCTGGAACAACAGAGCTCGGAGGGGGAACAAAGGCACTGGCAAGCACCATTTCCCTTTCCCATCCCCCAGCCAAAATTCCAAAGGGAACCAGTTCCCCTCACCTAAGGTGCTTGACCCTGCAAATGCCCAATGCTGTGCTTCTGTGGATCCACTCCTCCAATGGGCCTGCCTCCCTCCCGGTGCTGCAGGGCCCCTCCCACAGGGGACCACCAATGGCAAAGCTAGCTAACCTGCCCCTCCCGCCCCTGTGCACCTTCACGGATCCACCCTAATATGCCCTTGGCCAGATCCCATTGAAGCAGCACCACAAGCCTGGCAGTGTACAAGCAGCCCAGACAGGGGCCACACCACTCCACAGTGAGTCCTGCCCCTGGGAGAGGGGAAGATAGATACACACCAGTCTGACTGTGGCCCCAGCAGCGGCCTGGGGGCAGACATCGGGTCTGGCTGTGGCCCCACCCACCAACACAAGTTTCTCTGGACAGCACAGGGGAAGTGCCCTGCAGTTTGGAGCTACCTCAGGGACTACCCAAAATGACCAAACGGAAGAATTCTCCTCAAAAGAAACTCCAGGAAGTAGCGACAGCTAACGAATTGATCAAAACCGATTTAAGTAACATAACAGAACAAGAATTTAGAATAATAGTCATAAAATTAATCACTGGGCTTGAAAAAAGCATAGAGGACAGCAGAGAATCTATTGCTACAGAGATCAAGGGACTAAAAAATAGTCGTGAGGAACTAAAAAATGCTATAAATGAGTTACAAAATAAAATGGAGGCAGCCATAGCATAGATTGAAGAGGCAGAGGAGAGAATAGGTGAATTAGAAGATAAAATTATGGAAAAATAGGAAGCTGAGAAAAAGAGAGATAAAAAAAATCCAGAAGTATCAGGGGAGAATTAGAGAACTAGGTGAAGCAATCAAGCAGAACAATATCCATATCATAGGAATTCCAGAAGAAGAAGAGAGAGAGAAAGAGGCTGAAGGTGTACTTGAACAAATCATAGCTGAGAACTTCCCTGATCTGGGGAAGGAAACAGGCATTGAAATCCAAGAGGCACAGAGAACTCCCTTCAGATGTAACTTGAATCGATCTTCTGCACAACATGTCATAGTGAAACTGGAAAAATACAAGGATAAAGAGAGAATTCTGAAAGCACCTAGGGATAAACAGGCCCTAACTTACAAAGATAGACACATGATGGTAGTAGCAGACCCATCTACTGAAACTTGGCAGGCCAGAAAGGAATGGCAGGAAATCTTCAATGTGATGAACAGAAAAAATATGCAGCCCAGAATCCCTTATCCAGCAACTCTGTCATTCAGAATAGAAGGAGAGGTAAAGGTTTTCCCAAACAAACAAAAATTGAAGGATTTCGTCACCACTAAACCAGCCCTACAAGAGATCCTAAGGGGGACTTTGTGAGTGAAATGTTGCAAGGACCACAAAGTACCAGAGACATCACTACAAGCATGAAACCTACAGACACCACAGTGACTCTAAACCTGTATCTTTCAATAATAATACTGAATGTAAATGGACTAAATGCTCCAACCAAAAGACACAGGGTATCAGAATGGATTAAAAAAAACAAAAAAAAAAACCAAGACCCATCTATTTGCTGCCTACAAGAGACCCATTTTAGACCTGAGGACACCTTCAGATTGAAAGTGAGGGGATGGAGAACTATTTATCATGCTACTGGAAGTCCAGAGAAAGCTAGAGTAGCCATGCTTATATCAGACAAACTAGACTTTAAATTAAAGGCTATAACAAGAGATGAAGAAGGGCATTATATAATAATTACAGGGCCTATCCATCAGGAAGAGCTAACAATTACAAATGTCTATGCACCGAATACGGAAGCCCCCAAATATATAAAACAATTAATCACAGACATAAGCAACCTTATTGATAAGAATGTGGTAATTGCAGGGGACTTAATACCCCACTTAAAGCAATGGATAGATCATCTAGACACAGAATCAATAAAGAAACAAGGGCCCTGAATGATACATTGGATCAGATGGACTTGACAGATATATTTAGAACTCTGCATCCCAAAGCAACAGAATATACTTTCTTCTCGAGTGCACATGGAACATTCTCCAAGATAGATCACATACTGGGTCACAAAGCAGCCCTTCATAAGTATAAAAGAATTGAGATCATACCATGCACACTTTCAGACCACAATGCTATGAAACTTGAAATCAACCACAGGAAAAAGTCTGGAAAACGTCCAAAAACATGGAGGTTAAAGAACACCCTACTAAAGAATGAATGGGTCAACCAGACAATTAGAGAAGAAATTAAACAATATATGGAAACAAATGAAAATGAAAACAACAATCCAAATGCTTTGGGATGCAGCAAAGGCAGTCCTGAGAGGAAAATACACTGCAATCCAAGCCTATCTCAAGAAACAAGAAAAACCCCAAATACAAAATCTAACAGCACACCTAAAGGAAATAGAAGCAGAACAGCAAAGATACCCGAAACCCACCAGAAGAAGAGAAATAATAAAGATCAGGACAGAAATAAACAATATAGAATCTAAAAAAACAGTAGAGCAGATCAATGAAACCAAGAGTTGGTTTTTTGAAAAAATAAAATTAATAAACCTCTAGCCAGGCTTCTCAAAAAGAAAAGGGAGAGGACCCAAATAGATAAAATCATGAATAAAAATGGAATTATTACAACCAATCCCTCAGAAATACAAGCAATTATCAGGGAATACTATGAAAAATTATATGCCAACAAACTGGACAACCTGGAAGAAATGGACAAATTCCTAAACACCCACACACTTCCAAAACTCAAACAGGAAGAAACAGGAAATTTGAACAGACCCATAGCCAGCGAAGAAATTGAATCAGTTATCCTACATACAACTTAGAATAAAAATATTGTCTACATTTATTTTTTAAAATTTTTACTGAGGTAAAATTGACTTACAATACCCTGTTAATTTCAGGGATTTATCATAGTGATTTAATACTTTTATGCATCACAAAATGATCCCCATAAGCCTAGTTACCAACTGTCACATAAAAATTACAATATATTGACTATATTCCGTATGTTGTACATTACATCCACATGACTTTATTGTGTTTTTTTTTGCTTCAAAGAGAATAAATTCTGCTTTATTCAACTATATAATACCATTTTTCACAGAACGTGCTTTTATTTATTTTTTGTTTTGAAAAGTTTTTTTATTTTAATTCCAGTTAGTTTACATACAGTGTAATATTAGTTTCAGGTGTACAATATAGTAACTTAATACTTCCATACATCACCTTGTGCTCATCACAACAAGTGCATTCCTTAATCCCCATCATCTATTTAACCCATCCTCCCACCCACCTCCCCTTTGGTAATCATCAGTTTGTTCTCTATAGTTAAGAGTCTGTTTCTTGGTTTGCGTCTCTCTCTTCTTTTCCCCTTTGCTCATTTGTTTTGTTTCTTAAATTCCACATGAGTGAAATCATATGGTATTTGTCTTTCTCTGACTTATTTCACTTAGCCATATACTCTCTAGCTCTCTCCATGTCATTGTAAAGGGCAAGGTTTCATTCTTTTTATGGCTGAATAATGTCCCACTGTGTATATATACCATATCTTCTTTATCCATTCATCAATCAATGGACACTTGCACTGTTTCTATAATTTGGCTATTGTAGATAATGCTTCTATAAACATCAGAGTGCATGTATCCCTTTGATTTAGTATTTTTGTATTCTTTGGGTAAATACCTAGTACTGCAATTTCTGGCTAATAGGGTAGTTCTATTTTTAACTTTTTGAGGAACTTCCATTCCAGAGTGGCTTTTCCAGAGTAGCTGCACCAGTTTGCATTTCCACCAACAGTGAAAGAGTGTTCCCCTTTCTCCACATCCTTGCCAACACCTGTTGTTCCTTCTATTGTTGATTCTGACAGGTGTGACGTGATAATCTCATCATAGTTTTGATTTGCTTTTCTGATGATCAGTGATACTGAGCATCTTTTCATGTCCCCATGACTTATTTTATAACTGGAAGTTGTAACTCTCAATCCCCTTCAACTATTTATCCTGTCCCCTACCTCTTCCCCACTCTAGTAACCAAGAGTCTTGTTTCCTGTATCTATGAATCTGTTTCTGTTTTAGTTTGTTTTGTTTGTTTGTTTTGTTTTATAGATTCCCCACATAAGTGAAATCATATGGTATTTGTCTTTCTCTGACTTATTTCACTTAGCACAATACCCTTTCGGTCCATCCATGTTGTTGCAAATGGCAACATTTCATTATTTTTTATGGCTGAATAATATAATGCGTGTGTATGTATGTATGTATATATATCTCATATCTTCTTTATCCATTCATCCACTAATGTCCACTTTGGCCATCTGTATGTCTTCTTTAGAAAAATATCTATTCAAGTTCTTTGCCCATACATTTTTATTTTAATTAAAGTCAAGATATTGTTCCACTGTGGCCTGGCTGATAGCTTTCTTCCTTGCACATGCACTATGCATACCACAATCAGGAGCTGAATAGCTTTGTCATTAATAAGGACTCGAATACGCATTAGTTGTGCTGTTACAAACATGGCAGTTCACTAACATTGGATCAATAAGACACCATTACAAAACCATCAATCAAGGCTTGACAGCACTGGTGCTTTATCAGAGCCACTGAATTGGAATCTGACCAATATCAATGCCCTTATCATTATATACCTAAAATAAGGGAGGAAACTAATTTCTGAAATTAATTTAATTATACATATAGTATTTGTCCTTCACTTTCTGCTGATGATACCAGACTACCAGTGTATCTATACATTTAAAATTCCATGTTACTGATACATTAAAAAGAATTTGTAGAAAAAAAAGAATGTACATGTATATAATTTTATATTTTTGGCAAAATTATACAACACATGCAATGCAACATAGAAATAAGAGGCTATTTTGTTACCACATTGATTTTCACAAATTTACCAGTTCAATTACAGCAAAAAGTTTATATAAACATGTCAGTCGGATCCAATTAATCAAGCATTTACAAGGTGGCTGCTAGATACAGAAGACAAAGAAACATTCAGAATATGATCACCTTCCTACCCTCAAGGAACTTACAAGGATATTTTAGTCTTCCTTACAAAGAAAATCAATTATTTTCCTTAATAGAATTCCCAGAAAAAGGTTTTGCTGAAAATGAATTAATTATATTTTTGCTAAAGTTTTGTGTTTGGAAGAGAGACCATGGAATTGATCTGATTTGAAAGAAAATAGGCAGGGTCTACTAGAAACTACTGAAACACATGTTTTTACAACACTAATATTAAAAGGATATTCCTTGCCCATCCTGGAGAACACTAGGTTCCTGTAAGGTAAAACAAAAAGGAAAAACAAGAAAGTGACAGAGGTAGCACTTATTATAATACAGCCCTAGTTTGGCAGGACTAATAATAACTACCATTTATTGAGTGCCAACCAAGTCCCAGGCACATGATAAACATTATCCTAATTTATTTCATTCATATGTGGAATTTAAGAAATAAAACAAGTGAACAAAAAAAAAGGAGACAAAAAAAAAACCCCAACTCTTAAATACAGAGAATAAACTGGCGGTTGCCAAAAAGGAAGTGGGGGTGGGGAATGGGTGAAACAGGTGAAGGGGATTGAGAGTATACCTGTTGTGATGAGCACAGAGTGATGTATAGAATTGTTGAATCATTATACTGCACACTTGAAACTAATATAACACTGTATGTTAATTATACTATAACAAAGAACTAGTCCCAGATAAAAAAATTATCCTATTCACCCTACAAAGGGAGCATTTTTACCCTAGTTTTTCAAATGAAGAAACTGAGGCCCAATTGGCTTTGGAAATTTGCCTGAAGTCACATAGCTATGAGTGGCAGAACCAGAATTCTAATCCAGGAATGTGTCACCACAACCACCACAAATTTCCACTCACCACAGTTGCCTCTGTACAGAGATATCTCTGTGGATACCTACATGGAAACCTATCATTTGGCCAAAACAAATTTCTTTGACTTGAACTTTAATGCTGCACAATGTAGTTCTAGCACTCTCTCAGTTTTTACCTCCTCTGTAGTTGGATCCTTGTCATTGACTTCTAGTGCTTTTCTTCCCCCTCAATGATGAAAGCTTGAAAGAGTGTGTGGCAATTCCCAACTGTTGGCACATAGTCAGAATGGGTCTCAGATTGTACTTTTTTACCTGTATAAGTCCTAAAATGAAATAATTTCATTGATCAAATGCAAAGTAATCTTCTAAGAGTACAGACACCAGTTCTCTAGTTGACTGCTACATTCAATTATCTTGTCTCAACACACACTGGCATATGAAAAACTCAAAACTAGAAGTCTGGTCAGGAAGCTGGAAGCAGACTAAATCCAACATAATTTCTTATTCTAGTTTTGAATGGTAGTAGAGTTATTTTAGTAAATATGGGATATATTGACACTTGGTAAAGGCCATATGAAGTTGGCTAAGGAGAAGACGGTATTAAAATTTTTACGGAGGGGCACCTGGGTGTCTGACTTTGGCTCAGGTCATGATCTCACAGTTCATGAGTTCGAGTCCTGCGTCGGCTCTGTGCTGACAGCATAGAGCCTGGAGCCTGCTTCAGATTCTGTGTGTGTCTCTCTCTGCCCCTCCCCCACTTATGTGTGTGCACTCTCTCTCTCTTTCAAAAATAAACATAAAAAAATTTTTTTTAATTGTTAAGGAGTAGGAGAAGCCAAATATTTTGCTGTCAGCCAAAGAACAATGAGAATGGGATTCTACGAGAAGGGACTTTAGAATTCAAGAAGTAAACTTACCAAGAGAAAAGTTATGTTATAATGTATATTTAATAGTCAGAAGCTAGTTTTCTTGTCTATTGTGTGCTAAATACACCCATTCCTAAAAAACAGAAATGCCCATTCTGCATCTCCTTACTTTCAGGTCAACAGGCATTCTTCTTTAAGAAATGCCCACATTATAGTGGTTTTCAAATATTATGTTCTTTAAGCCAAGTAATGCCTAGCATTACCATCACCATCAATAAATGGGAGAGAGAGGCACAGAACAGATTCTCCCTCAGTGCCTCTAGGAGGAACCAACTCTGTTGCCACATTGACTTTGGACTCCTAGCCTCCAGAACTATGAGACAATAAGTACCTGTTGCTTTAAGCCCCGTCCCCCAAAATATGTTGCTTAGCAAGAATTTTATCTCTTAAAGCGAAGCATGAATTAGGTCAAATTATGTTATTTTGATGTGCGAATACAAAAGAATCTACCTCTCCAACGTAAACATGCAAGTCAATATGGTTCATTACTCTACATTTTGAAAACTTCTTCGTTTACACAAATGCATAATCTAAATGGTGCTGTCCAGTACAGTAGTTACCAGCCACATGTGGCTATTTAAATTTAAATTAGTTATGATTAAATAAAATTAAAAATTAATTTCCTCAATTCCACTGGCCACATTTGAAGCACTCAGCACCCACATGTGACTAGTAGCTACTACACTGGGCAGCACAGATAAATATTTCCATCCATGCGAAACGATCTACTCGAAAGTGCTGCTGTAGAAGGGAAGAGATATAGACTAGAGAGCCACTGCCATAACCACTGCTTCTATTTAGGGAAATTCCTGGTTTTTCATCCAACACTGACTTCATTACACTCATATAATGACAGCTATACTTCACAGTCCCATAAATATCACTTTCTTGGCTTTACAACCTAAAGAAACTAAGAACTAGCACTGTATTATGCACAGTGGCTGATCAGCATCAAGTTTGGAGATGCTATCATCCTGACCTTTCTATTGGCAGGCGTTATCTTATGCAGTTCGATTTGTTTGGATTAGAACTCAGTTGGGGTGAGAGAATGGAAAACATGATCTCCCCCTTCAACAATGACCCAAACTTATCCACTGTTCCTTTTGAGATTGTTCCTAAGTGACCACAAAGTACATTTTACACTAACAGCAATCCTGCACTTTTCAAAAACCATAATAAGCCCTCCAGATAATAAAAAGATTGATCCTGGATAGAGGAAAGCTGTGCATTTCCCCCGGTCCCATATTCTATAATGGATATAGAAACATGGTATTGAGTACATTTTAAATAAGAGTGCTCAGAACAATCTACTCACAAGGCAGACAATCAATATTCCAAAGTGTACCTAGAGTTCTCAAAACAGGTTTAGAGTTTTTTTCTAATTTATTATAGGGGTTCAAAGTTGTCATAAATATAATTATGGAATCTATATTACTTGCCTTAATTAAAGTCTCCAAATACCTTTGAGAATTATTTTAACAGTTTCTCCCAAGACCAATGTCTTTGGCATTATCAAAAACTTTTAAAAGACTTTTTTTTAAAACAAGGATTCAGTATCCATAGCATCCTATGAGAAAGACAAAGAGTGAAAATAAAGCTGAGTCCTCCTAGTAAGGCAGCCTAGATCCATTCTGTAACAGATTGTCCCAGTAAGAGAAAACAATGGCCAGTTTGAGTCCAGGGAGATATCATGACATATATCCTTGGGATGGCAGCGAGACATATTTGCTCTGTATTAACATGCAAATTGGATCTATTCTCTTATTATTTTTAACTCTTCTACTTACAACAAGCATATGCAACATGGTATGATGTTTAGAGCATAAACCTAAAGAAAAATAAATAATAAAGTGCATTGCTACAACTGCAAATATGATAGGAACTCTGATCTAAATTTTAAAAATTAGAGGAAATTATTTTTAAAAATTGACATCAGCTCATGTGCATGGTGTGGCTCTTTTGAGAAACATGGGCCCTGAGAGAGACTTCTAGCCAAAGAAGATTTGGTGGTTTCTCATTAAGCCCCTGGAAGTGAGTGAAATGAAAATTAAGTCGTTTATGGAACACATACTCTTGAGACATTCCCTGGCTTGATTAGATGAGGCAACGATACAATGTGGATGTGAATGCTAAACAGATGGGGAAAATAACCATAGAAAAGGGCTGCTGGCTTTGGCCAGATTGTAAAAGGTTTCTCCTAATGGGCAAGCAAAATACACCTCATTGAAAAAGAAGTTTGGGCGGATCTGGCCACTAAAAGAAAAAAGCTGAATACTCTATTGCTGGAGGGGAGGCAGAAGATAATGAATGATTGCAGGGAGGAACAAGGGGGGCTTCTGGGTTACTAGTAATATTCTATTTCTTGACTGGGACAGTGGCTACAAAGTTTGTATACTTTGAATAATTCGTCAAGCTCTATACTTAAAATCTGTGTATTTTTATATGCATATGTTACACTTAATTTTTTTTTTAATGTAAAGAAGTAAAACTCCCCCTCCTCAACAGAAAGTCACACAGACTAACCTCAGAATCTTCGTGGGTTTCAATGAAAGAAGCAACAAAAAGGGATTTGTTTAATGTAACACTAAGGCATGTCATTGAGTCAGACACATGTTGTGGTGACATTTCATCTTTTGAGGTCCTTTTGTGAACATTCTGGTGTGGCATTAGTCCAAGCCCATTGGTGCATGTAAACAAGATGCTTTATGTCTGACTGTTTGGTACTAACCAATGCAGTTGTCAGCCAGCAGACATATGTAGAGTGCCTCATAGATGCATAGTACTTCCTGCACTGGCTAGTGCCGCGAGAGAAGTATTCTGGCCACAGTGACATAAAAATGACCTTTTTCCCCCCTAAGCAACACACCAGCAAGTGTAGAATAATGTAATTCATACTAAGATTAAGGTGCTAAAGTGCTTTATGTTACTTTAATCAAAGAGACTCTCCAAGCATAGGTTAACTAGATTAGTGCAATGGTCTTAACCTTGGCTGCTCTGTAAAATCACCCAGGCAGTTTTGAAAAGCACTGATACTTCAGTTCCATTTCCAGAGATTCTGATTTAATTAGTCTGCAGTGTGACCTAGCCATGGAATTTTTTTTTTTATTATTATTCTCCAGATGACTCTAATGTGCAACCAAGGGTGAAAACCACTGCCTAGGTTGGGACTTAGGTTGATAGCCTATTGCAAAGCTATTTCAGGTAAGAATAACATCAAGAAGAGATACAGGAGAATGAGTAGAAAAGTCCTGTGATTAGGAAGAACTAGCATGTCTGACCAGAAGCAAAGGACCATACTGAGAGATTAGGTTAGATCAGTGGTTCCCAAAGTCTCAGGCAGTTTCCACCCCCCAAAAAAACTCATTTTTGTTTGTTTGGAGTCTCCATTTAAGCTTAGTAAGACCAGCATCATTCATCCTGATTGTAGGTATCAATACCTACAACTGACACTTCTGTGATTTTCTTAGGAGGCAGAATAATTTCTTTACTCCAGAATAGCCCTTATATTCTCTTACCCACTTGAATGATGGAGATATTAAGGATATTAGGTTGCTATTGAAATGCTAACATACTAAGAGAACTTAGGGCAATACTGTATTACCAATGTTCTTAGTTTCAACACATGAAAATAGCTGAGTCGACATATTACTCACATTAACTCATGTAACCTTCACAGCATCCCTATGAGTTTGATTCTTTTATTAATCCCAAACACAAGATACTAAGCCATGGTTAAGTAGAACTTGACACTTATTAATAAGTGGATGAGGTGAGATTCAAAGCCAGACAGTCTGGTCGTCTTCCATCCCACTATACTCATAGGTAAGTTGGAAAAGGACAGCATAGATAGGAAGTACAACTTAAAAGTGGAAGTTTTAAACACCAGGCCAAGAAATTTTAACTTGTGGGTGACAGATGCATATGGCGTGAAATGTAAAAGAAATATTTTTCAGGCATCTGTTTATGGATGGATTGGAAGAGCATATGACACTACTGATTTCTTTGAAATGTTCTTTACTTTAGCTTTCAGGATACTCTTTCTGGTTCTCTTTCCACCTCTCTGGTGACTCAGTTTTCACATTCTGATTCACCTACTGCTTCCTCCTCCTCTTCCTCCTCCTCCTCTTCCTCCTTCTCCTCCTCCACTTTCTCCACCTCCATCTCTCCTTCCTTCTCCTCCTCCACTTACCCTGGTGTTCTTCAGGGTTCTGAATTACTCTTCTGCCCTTCTGGCTTCTCTGATAGCTATGATTCTTAACAGGGCTGTGGAGGATGTGAAGAGGGAAAAGTTTAAGTATCTCAAGTAGGGATGTACTTTTTTAAATCCCCTCGGGTGACCATGATACACACCCCCCATTCCAACACACAGACAAGGTTAAGACTCACTGACAAATATGCTGATGACTCTCAAACCTTCATGGACACCCATCCTAGATTCCAACCTCCTACTGAATAATTCAAATATCACATACATAAAATATAGGTCACGATTCCTCAGGCCCTCTTTGATATTCCCTACCACGTTTAATGGCATCAGACATCATCTTCACCCAGTCTCCAACTGTGAGGCTCGCTCTTACTCAACTTTCCAAATCCAATATACCACCAAATCCAATGATTCTTCCTCAGATCCAGACCTCCTTCTCTTTCCCACAGCCACTGCCCTGAATGTTCATTCTCCCTCCTCTGAATAACAGCAACAACCTTCCAAACAGGCACCTTATGGGAATTCAACCTCTGCATCACCACCAATTTATTTTCCTCAGTAGAATCTGCACATGGCACTGCCCCCCATGGCCCCTCATCTTCTAAATACCTTTCACAGCCTCCTACTGCCTATAGAACAAATACAAAAAAGCATAAAAGAACCACAACACCTGCCCCAATTCATTTCTATAACTTCATCTCTCACCATTCCCTGTGTATTCCTCCTCCGCTAAACCCCAAAACTTCAGTCACACTAAACTCATCCTTCCACGAGGTGATAATAAGCTTTCATGCTTCCAAGTCACTGCAAGTGCTACCTCCTCTGCTTCGGATGTCCTGTTCACTCAGAAAATTCCTACTCACCCTTCAATACCCAACACAATTATTTACTTCCTCAGTAATAATGTTCTGGCTCACTCTTTTGGGTCTCTCAGTACTGGTGGGATCCTCCAGGCCCAAGACCCACTTTATTCCATGTTGTCTTCTCATGTCCACACTTAGCACCTGGCACCTGCTAGATATGCAATACAATCAATGTTTATTAAAGAAAGGACTGAAAAACTTGACCCAGAAGCTAAATAATTATTGAAGTCATCTAGTCAAGAAACTTTACGAAACCAAAACAGAGGTGGTCAAAAATAGAGAGAAGGAGGTAGACTTGAGAGATCAGTGACAGTTTCAATGAGAGGTACATAGAACGGAATAAGGATCAGAGTAACTCAATGTTTTGTGCTTGGGAAATTTGAGGGTTGATGTTTCATGGGTAGTACTAGAAAATATTAGGAAGATGAAATAATTTTTTACCCCGTGATGGGTCCTTTTTATACCAAACACAGCTTTACTTTATGTGAAAAATTTTTTTTCAAGTTTTGAAGTCTTCAAATATTAATTCTAGATTTAGGAGAATCCTTGGATAAAATAATTTTCCTGACATCTGCAATGGCAAAATTATTACTAAAAATCAGGCATGCTGACATTCAGTTACATTTCCCACTACAGTATTCTGACTCTTCAGGTTAGATTTCATATTCTGAACTCAAAAACTGAATACTCCAGGAAAAAAAAAATCTAAAGACACGATTCTCTTGAGAGATTCATAATCAAGTTTAATATTCTATATTTCATCCATGATTCTTACCTTTCTGTCCCTCAACAAATTTACTCATCATTTTTAATGGATCTCCTTCACCCCACTTATGAGTCGTCTCTAAGTTTGAATCCTATGGCACCCTCTTCATTGATTCAAAAAGTATACTTAACTCTTCCTGTACACAATTTAATACTCAGTTCAACAGGTGAAATAGTGGAGTTTTGTGATTTTGAGTGAAGTCTCTGGAATTGAAACCAAGAGTTTGCCACTCACAACATGAACAAGAGTTACTCGACTTCTTTCTCTCCCTCTTCTCCTCTTCTTCGATTTCCTTATTTGTAAAATAAAGTTGTTGACAGGTCCCACAAAACCTGGTTTTGCTCTAATCTTAAAATATACCTATACGTAGTAAGTGTTCACTAAATGTTAAGCATTATGATAATTACTATTATTATCATTTATATAGTTGCGATACCTCAATGACTAGTCCATCTTGAATATTTGTGTTATCTGTCTTAGCTTAAAAATTCCTTCGTTGTTTATGGGAGTGGAAAGATGAACGTCTAAGCAAAGGTTTTGAATGAAACTTAGCACAGAACTGAATTCCATTATAATTAACTTAGAAATAAATCTTGGGGCACCTGGGTGGTTCAGTCGGTTAAACTTCCGACTTCAGGTCAGGTCATGATCTCACATTTCATGGTTTGAGCCCCACATCGAGCTCTGTACAGATAGCTCGGAGCCTGAAGCCTGCTTCGGATTCTGAGTCTCCCTCTCCCTCTGCCCCTTCCCCACTCATGCTCTGTCTCTCTCAAAAATAAATAAAAACATTTAAAAAAAAGGAAATAAGCCTTCAGTAACCTAGTGAGACACTCCAATCTCCTGTCTATATTGTAGTAGTCATCTTACTATGTGCTATGTTCTCCACTGTTTTTAAGACGACATCAAAAAGTATTTAAGCCATCCTCAGGGTGCCTGCGTGGCTCATTAGGTTAAGTGTCCAACTTCAGTTCAGGTCATGATCTCACAGCTCATGGGTTCAAGCCCCGCGTTGGGCTCTGTGCTGACAGCTCAGATCCTGCAGCCTGCTTAGGATTCTGTGTCTCCTTCTCTCTCTCTGTCCCTCCCCCACTCATGCTCCGTCTCTCTCAAAAATAAACATTAAAAAAAATTTAAAGATGACCCATCCTCAACTATTAATTGTAATGCTCTTATCAAATTATGTTTATCTCACCTTGAAATCTCAACAAAAACGAACAGCAAAAAGCAAGAATTTGAACAGCCTTTCATGCCTATGTATACTATGCAGGAGGAATCAAAAAGTGTCTGTTTATTTATCCAGAATTCAACTGTATGAATCCAGGAAATGAAATTTGTCTCTCTTGCTATTATCTAAAGGTGTGGATATTCCTACGAACCAGAGACATTGTTACAATTAAGTTTACTTAAAAATATTTCAATGACCCAGCAATCACACTCCTAGGTATTAACCCAATGAGCTGAAAACTTATATCCACACAAAACTCTACACACAAATGTTTATAGCAGCTTTACTCATAATTGTCAAACTTGAAAGTAAGCAAGATGTCCTTCAACAGATAAATCAATAAACAAGTTGTGATATATCCCATACAATGGAATGTTATTCAGCCAAGAAAAGACATGGGAGCCTTACATGCATGTTGCTTAGTGAAAGAAGCCAGTCTGAAAAGGCTACATACTATATGATTCCAACTACATAACATTCTGAAAAAAGAAAAACAGCAAAAAAAGGCCATGATCGTCAGAAGTTGTAGGGGTGGAAATGAATATGTAGAACACCAGGGATTTTCAAGGAGTGAAACTATTTTGTATGATTCTGTAATGGCAGATACATGGCAATACGCGTCTGACAAAATCAGTATGGCGCTGATTTTTTAAAACTAGAATATTAAAATGTTACATTTATGTTTATGTATTACTATTTATTCATTTGTGTCAATTACATTTCTTTCCAAAATTTAATTTTGCCCATATGCAAAAATCCCAATTTTAGTTCCCTGTTGGAAGCATAAACATCAGCTGATTTTCTTTAAAACTTTCTTATTGCTGATGTCAAGTATGTGAATACATTAGGCTGAAATATAAGCAAGTAAGTACATAAGAAAACCTCCTTTAGTGGCTCCCAAATGCATCTTCATTTGTGCCAGATATCTGATTTTTATACATCACTACATTATAGGATCTCGAGTAACGCCAAAAAAAAAAAAAAAAAAAAGAATGAGATCATATAGTGTAAGCCATCACTACTATGTAGTCTGCTTTATCTAGGAATTAATCTGGCAATTATCTCTGTTATTCTCTAAAGTGAATGGTATATCATTAAAGTAGCCAAAAGGCATCAACACTTCTGCAAAAGTTAGAGTCTATTACCATTTAGCATATCTGTATGTCAATAAATTAGTTTTACAGGGCTTCCTTAGCAATTGACACTCAACAGAAAATGTATAAAACAATTCAAGCATGCTAGAGGTGTGTCATCCATTAAGGACACACTCATCAATGTCAATAAAATAGTATTCCATTTTTTTTTAAACTTTTTTTAACGTTTATTTATTTTTGAGACGGAGAGAGACAGAGCATGAACAGGGAGGGTCAGAGAGAGGGAGACACAGAATCTGAAACAGGCTCCAGGCTCTGAGCTGTCAGTACAGAGCCTGACACGGGGCTCGAACTCACGGACCGCGAGATCATGACCTGAGCCGAAGTCGGCCACTTAACCGACTGAGCCACCCAGGCACCCCAGTATTCCATTTTTTAAAACTTTTATTTATGTTGCTTGGATTGCTAGATTCCTTTTGTCTTTGTTTTACCCCAAAACTCGTTTCTTAAAATATTTTGCACATATTCCACTTGCTTCTCTCTTGATTAATCATCAACCTCTTAGGGAGTTATCAGTTACTCTATTAAAGTAACAGAACCAGATATAATATCTCACCTCCCAAAGGCATTTATTCCCCAGGTGATTTTTAAAAAATCTACTGAAGAAATATATTCCCACCTTCAAAACACTGAGACAAGGAAAAAGACAATAGAAGAGATAAAGAAAAAGAAACGACAATAGTGCTCCTAGAAGTTTTAACTCATGATCTACCACGTCAAGTAAATTATGTACTTTGGCATTCAGAGTCATATTCAAAATTCGTAAGATAAAGCCTTTATGTCTTTTTTATTGTTATGGAAACTGATCTCCAAAATAAATAATTCTTAATAACTGTTTAAAATTTGACAAAAAACATATAGGTTTTCCTTGCAGACCACATTTTTTAAATTACAATTTCCATAGCAGGGACACCTGGCTGACTTAGTTCACAGAGCATGCGACTCTTGATCTTGGAGTCATGAGTTCAAGCCTGTTGGGCACAGAGCTTACTTTAAACAAAAAAAAGAAAAAGAAAGAAAGAAAACATTGACTTGTGAATTTACATATCTGCCTAATGCCAGAACAACTGGATAAAATTGAAAAATTCAGTTGATCTATAATTTCCATAGCAATGTAATAGCCAGTAAAACATTCTAGATGCTGATGAAAATGTCAATATGCTAATAGCTATATAGCTCTACCTTAAACACATCTGTCACATACATTAATTTACTATCTTTGGATAATATCTCTTATCTTTTATCTATTTTACTCAATTACTACACGTTTCTAATTGCCCCATCTGCTAATTTCTCTTCATTGAAATGTCAAATATTCTCTATGAGTTCCTTAAAAACCTTGCCAATATACTAACTACATATTATATTGATTTTCATGAGGAAAATCACTTTTTGAAAAAGGAAAAACTATTTTAAATCGTTTATATTATATCCTCCACAACAGTCTTCAACTGAATTTTTTTGGTAAACTACGTTGCAGTCTTTTACCAACGTTCTTTGGTTCAGTATAAATGATATGGTAAATTTGCATTCAAATTCATGGAACTTTTCAAATCTGTTTCCCATTTAGCTGGCCAGCCAAAAACAATATTTTCATTTGTAAACAGCTGTTTCATAATCAGCTCTTTTGTACTATGTGGAACTCCATAAAAAAATAGAAATTTTTATTTAAAATACAGGAATTGCATTAATCCACTGCAAATCATTGATTAGTTTTTGTATACTACCACACGTTCAACTTATAAGGAAAGATTTTAAGGAAAATTTAATCTTGTGTCCAAATATAACATTACTTTAAACATGAGGTCATCTAAACATCTGTCTCCAATATATCACTGGGGATTTAAATCAAAAGTCTGCTAAACATGTACAATCATTTTGAAAATAAATAACAGGACAAATTTTGTCTTGATTATGATTATCATGCATTTTAAAAGGAAACATTTATTCTAATAAGAAAAGTCTGAACTAATTTAAACTTTATTGACATTAACTTAAAATAGTTTCACATAAGAGTAAGAGATATATTTATTTGCTGCTTAACAATACTTACATTTTAACTTTTCAACATTAAATGTTATTCCTTTACCTCTTTATAATATTTTTTATCTTTGCAAAATATTCAAGGAAAATTTTCAAAACATAAAATATTTCCACTCAGTAACTGAAAAACTTAATAATATTTGTTCTGAACTTTCCTTCCTTTAGGGCAAGTATGAATCCTCAACAAGAACGAAAATAGTTCTATGCATTTAATTGACTCCTGCTTTATGCTTTGAAGTAACATGAATATGGCTAATTACAAAACACAGTTAAAGCAATATCTTTACTCCAGGACTTTACAATTAGCAAAAAAAAAAAAAAAAGAATGTATTTTGAAGAGAGTTTAATTAAACTTAGACTCTGTAGCTTACTGCAAAATTTAATTTGTGTCTAGTAAGTGTGAATATTTTAAATTCCGCAACAGGATCACTACTACCAGCTAACTACTTGAGATGAATTAGCATTAAAAATAAACCAAAATGCTTCATCTTCCCAAGTTTCTGCCAAAACTAAAATGAACATTAGCCATTGAAAAGCTGAAGAAAAACAAACTGAAGCATCACTGAATAATACATTGTTAGAAAAACAACATAACATTCCGTAATGTGGCAGAAATCACCAGAAAATTCAGCTACAAGGGATATGAGAGTCTAGGCTGATCTTGCGTCTGGTAGGCTGTCACAAAACGTAACTAGAAAATGGTCATTATGGGTTTCTGAATTACCTCAATTCTTTTCTTCTTCCTGCCTATGTCTTGGAAGACTTGACAGCTTTGGCCGTGGCAATTTCAGGTCACGGATTCTGTGTCCTGGTAGACACAGGCTAAGAATTTCAAAATGCATTCATGACACTGTGTACACAACTCTTTTAAAGGCAACAAGTGTGCCTTACTCATCTTGGATGCCCATTGGCCTACAACTCCATCTGACACATATCTGCAGCTTGATAATGCTTGATAAATGCATGAATAAGTTAGTGAAAGGAATATCTGACTAGAAAACAAGATCTTTGCCCTGGTTCCACTGAAACTGCCTACTAATAAACTGCCTCAGTTTTCCCACGTAGAAAATGAGGCTAATTCTTGAACTGCGTCCTCCCTGAGGTACTGTGAGAACTGAAAGAGAACATACATACAAAAGTATCTAGAAAACCAGCAGTAGTAAACAAGCGTGATTATGATGATGATTATCAACAACATACATAGGTTAAAATTGTAGACACAGAGATAGATACTGAATGTGAGATGAAGTATTTATTTTAAAACACTCTTTTGAAGAAGTTTAAAATTAAAATAATTTGCTTACCAAAATAATGTGATATGTTGGAATATAGAGAAATTCATACTGGAAATAAAGAATTGGGGCTAAGAAATCCCTGTGGAAAAGTTAAGTCTTGTGCTTTCATTGTTTTTTAACTTTATAAGACCTTGAAAACTTAATAATTAATGTCTTCTGAATTACCAGGAAGAAACTCAAGTTTTTTTTTTTTTTTATATAGTTAATCAATTGAGCTTTTCCTGGATCTTTGCTTTCCCATTCCAAAAGGTTTAATACTATAATGAATGGCTAAAGATGCTGATTCAACATAAGCAATATGAAAGCATGTATTCTTGTGCTGCCATTGATACTTTCCTTCAAATTCAAACAAACACAGATATGAACTAAGTAGGATGTGTTTGAATTATACTGATCTTTGCACAGACTTGTCTTTATGATTGTCAATTATCTCCATTTTTTTTCCAAAAAGAACCACTAAAGCATAAAAATAATTTTGTTTTATTGTACTTTCCACTTGTATAACTTGCTCACATTCAAACTTTGGGTTCCTACATATTTTATAATTTTCCATTTCTTTCTATGTAGATTTTCTCTCTATGATGGGAATAAAAAGCAGCCCCTTGAAAAATACTTAACTTGGCTTTTCCCTATTCACTTTTACTCAAAATACTTATAATAAAATATGCAAGGTACTATGGTCACTTTAGTTTTTTCTAGATTATACTGACTTATATTTTTCAAAATATCCACATTGGTAAGCTTTTCATACATTTTTGTCTCAGTGTTTTAATATAATACAAGCCCCACCTTTAGGGACAGTGCTTGTCAACCTTGGCTGCATATAGGAATCAGCTGAAACGCTTTAAAAATGCCAAGCCCCAAGCCCAACACCCCAAGATGCTGATTTAGTTGATATGGAGTGTGGCTCTGGTATCAGGGTCTTTTAAAGTTACCCAGGTCAGTCAAGGCTGAGACCCATTGCTTTGGAAGTTTACACTCTCGTCCAGGAGATTGCTAACAACACAACTAACCGTCAATTTAGGGAGTGCTTACTTGTGCCCAGTAGCCAGCTAAGCACTTTATGTGCATTATCTCATTTAATTCGCAGCAACGTTATGAAGAAAGATTCTGTTACTAATTCCTACTTTACGAATAAGGACATGAAGATTCGAAAGATTAAGAAACTCTCCCCAGGTCCTACCGCTGTTAGTTGGCTGAGAGAGAACTCAAAGACAACTCTGTCCAACTCCAGAGAAGGAACTCTTCATCACTGACTACCATCATGGTGGAAACTGGGCCATAAGACAAATTTTTTTAAAAAGGCAAGTCAGAGGGCTAGTGAATAGAAGTGACAGAAGGATTAGCTTCAGGGATATAAAAAAATTAAAATTAGCAAGACACTGGAAATGTCCTTTCTCTTCTTAGCCTGATTGTCAGAATAAATTGTTAACTTTCTCAAACTAGTAGCATTTGAGGAAAAGAACATTCCCAGGCAGTGTCCTGGTCTAGCTGCATACCTCTTAGTTGTCATGGACACAGGAAGGAACAATGAAATCATTATTTGACTATTATTTTCTAGTTGCTAGTCAGCATATGATTCTGTCTGTAAACTGCATCTCTGCATTCCCTACAGATCAGGGGAGCTGTCCCTCCTGGTAGTGACAGAATAACCACAAACAAAACAATCCTTCTCAGGGGAAAGCCATCTTTATCTGTCAGTGTTAGTCAGTTGAGAAACAGAGCTGCAGGCAGCTGAAAAAACAGTTTGACTGTTTTAAGTTTACAGGTGGCCTTATAATGGAAATTTTTACACACTGAAATTCCTTTTTCAAGTTAAAAAAGTTTGGACAAAAAAAAGACAAAATTTGGCAGTATTTTAACGCAATGCTTCTAACCAGCTTGCGAAAGCAAAATATCAAATTTTAGTGAAGCTTGGTGAACTAAGCACCCGCCTTCTGGCAAACAGACTCAGTTAAGTATTCCCACCCTTTCTGTGCTGAACATTCCTCATGGTTAAAATCAGATCAGCCACACATACCTGTTATCACAGGGCCTGCTATATACAAGACACTTAAGAAAAGCTTTCTGAATGAATTCATGGACATTAGGAAGAATTTAAAAATATTTTTAATAGAAGATTGTATACACAGAAACATAATAATAATCTCAGGATATAAATAATAGGATAGCTGCTTAAAGCCCAGCTGGAAAGTATTTTCGTGTGTGTGTGTGTGTGTGTGTGTGTGTGCGCGCGCGCGCGTGTTTGTTTGGAAGAAACCAGGATGAAAAGAGTAGAAGGCATTTGACTAATAATTCCATAAGCATTAACAGCAAGGATTCGATACTTGGGATTCCACAAAAGATACCTGTTGGGCTTTCTCCAACATTTGGGGCAATGAAGCAGACAAAGCCAGTTTATTTTGTAGGTGGCTCAAAACCTTTTTCCTGATTGGCCTATCATAACTTAAACTTTTTTCTGGGGAAAAGGCACAGTTTGAGGCCTATCCCACACAATAAAGTACAACTAATTAAATTTATCAGGTTAGCTACAAGAATAAAATTTTTCTAGAACAAAATCAGGGTTTTCAAAAGTCAGATTAGGAAGCTATTGATGAGAGTCAGAAAGTCATGGGGTGCTTTGGTGGAAAGCCCTGGACAGCCCCCTCAGTGAGAATGCTGACCATTGGGGCTGAGACATAGAAAAAATTCAGAAACTAATGAGAAAAGGAGAGATGGTTAATTACAAACTTGGGTAATAATTTTGCTTGCAATTCCTGGGAAAACGACTAACGCTTCTTAATCTATAAACCTTTAGTTGTCGATCAGGTGGTCAGTCTCTTTCTCACTGGCATGGGATACGGAAATAACCACATTAAAGAAAAGGTCTTTATTATCTGTATTGATTAATAATACTTGAAACAATTTGCTCCAAATGGTACTTTGCGATTTTAAGATCCCCAAAGTTATTATGAATGATAAATATAATAAAATACCTACAAAAGTATTAATGCCCTTCTCTAAAAAAAAAAAAAGTAGGCCTTGAGGGAAGGGAATAACCCAAGTTATTTGATAGGGTGTCCACTGGGATATAAACTGAAAATCATCCCTATAGGCCCACTATGGAATATTGAAAATGAAGCCTAACGACTCCATTTTGGAAATAAAAATATTAAAAATTTCTGTTGAAAAATAAGATTAAGTTAATGATATCCAGGTTTAAGAACAAAACAAAACTCTACCACCAACAAACAGTTAAGCAAAAATAAGGTTAGGTTTCTAGAAGGTAAACAGAAACATACAGTTTACATTATAAATTGTAGAACAGAATTATAGTTAGCATATATTCATATAGTATGTCACTCATCTATGAAGATTTCTTTAAATTCCTAGAATATGTCTAAATACTTTTATATTTTCCCTTTATGTTAGTAACTAATATTTACTGAGTACTTAGTAAATTCTAGGCACAATGATAAGCCTTCACATGTATCAACCCATCTGACCCTTCTAACAACTTTATGAAGTAGATAGCAATGTATCCCTATTTTATAAGTATAAAGTACAAAAATGTTAAATTGCCTGCCTAAAGTAACACACCTAGTGAGTATCAAAGTTGGGATCTAATGCCAGGCAGTAAAGCATCAGAATCCCCACAGGAGACCACTTCCCTTATTATCTCGACTCTTTTCATAAGGTAAAGTGCACTACTGAAAATGGTGCCCCATTTTCTTTCTTTGTCAATAAAGAACAAAAATGAAGTAGATCAATGTTTTCATATATTTTTTTAATTTTAACTTATCTACAAAAAGTCTGCCATCCATTTCTAACATGTGAATAATGAAAAGCGATAGACTTCCTTTTTGAATTTACAATATAAAATATTTCTGTGTAGAGTTGCTCATAAGCAGAACTGTGCATCTTGTATTGATTACATGTCAAATAGAGTAAAACCTTGGTTTGCGAGCATAATTCGTTCTGGAAACATGTTTGGAATCCAAAGCACTTGTATATAAAAGCAAATTTCCCCATAAGAAATAATAGAAACTCAGATGCTTTGCTCTACAACCCAAATATGTTCACATATAAATGATTACAATTGTGTAATATAATATAAAGAAAGAAAATACAAAATATAAAGAACAATAAACAAATTAACCTGCACTTACCTTTGAAAACTTTCATGATTGGTGAGAGAGACAAGAGAGAGGAGAGTTATTGTGTAGGACAACAGAATCACTGCTATCTCTTGGCTCAATTGAATCTTTTTCTGCATGGGAGCCATTGTACATGCTCACAAGGATGTTGACTACAGCACAGTATTAATAAATTCTTGTCAGATACTGTATTTAATGTAACTGGCAATAAGGCAGCAGAGGAAAGGGTCTATATCTGCAGGCAGCCTGACCTAGAATGAAGCAAAGCATTCCTAAACTTACTCTTGGATGGAAAAGCAAAGGACTGTCGGTAGGTGATTTCAAGTGACAAAAAGTACACTAGTGCCAGTTGTGGGCACTTTCCAACATTCTGAAAAATCACTGACTTTTGCCAAGCATAGTGGCCTGAGACCGAGCATCCAAGCATGAGAGACAATCACTCATAATCCTGCAGCAAGCGAGAGAGACGGAGAACGAGAAGAACCATTGGCTCAGTTTTGATCATGTGACATTCAGCATCATGTATTATTCATATTGCAATACTTCATTCATCAAGGTAAAATTCATTAGAAATGAATATTGCACAAACACGTTATTTGCAATCCAGGGTTTCACTGTATTCCATTATAGCAAATCATACTGTTTAGCATTTAAATATACCTTTGGTCAAAAAATAAAAGTTTTATTTTCAGTACAGCTCTGAGAAACTATCACTCCTACATTCCCTCAACTATCAGCAAAATAAGATGCTACAAATGAGTTCAAAGTACTTAGTTTCTTTTTTTTTTTTTTAATGTTTATTTTTAAGAGAGTGAGAGAGAGCACAAGCAGGGGAGGGGCAGAGAAAGATGGAGACACAGAATCCAAAGCAGGCTCCAGGCTCCGAGCTGTCAGCACAGAGCTGGATGCGGGGCTCGAACCCATGAACCATGAGATCATGATTTGCACTGAAGTTGGACACTTAACCAACTGAGCCACCCAGGTACCCCAGCACTTGGTTTCTAAAATAGAAGATATTTTCTTTATCTTTGCTATATTTATGGCTGGTCAGACAGGGGCACACAAGCAAAATATGTCTCAAAAGAATTGTACTGCTTTGTGGTGAATGTAATTTGAATAAAAATAGATGTATTGAGTGGATATTATCTTCTAAGCACTGTGCAAGGCCTGGAGATACAAAATAAATAAGAGTTGGTCTCTACCTAAAAGGGGCACACTTATTTTTTTCACTATTCAACCTGTTTTTATTAGTCAACATTACATGTTTTTTATATATTTTTAAGTCCAAATCACATATTTATTTTTTTGATTTTATTTTTTAAATTTACATCCAAATTAGTTAGCATATAGTACAATAATGATTTCAGGAGTAGATTCCTTAGTGCCCCTTACCCATTTAGCCCATCCCCCCTCCCACAACCCCTCCAATAACCCTCTGTTTGTTCTCCATATTTTTGAGTCTCTTCTGTTTTGTCCCCATCCCTGTTTTTATATTATTTTTGTTTCCCTTCCCTTATGTTCACTTATTTTATCTCTTAAAGTCCTCGTATGAGTGAAGTCATATGATATTTGTCTTTCTCTGACTAATTTCACTTAGCTTAATACCCTCCAGTTCCATCCACGTAGTTGCAAATGGTAAGATTTCATTCCTTTTGATTGCTGAGTAATACTCCATTGTATATATATACCACATCTTCTTTATCCATTCATCTGTCAATGGACATTTGGGCTCTTTCCATACTTTGGCTATTGTTGATAGTGCTGCTATAAACATTGGGGTGCATGTGTCCCTTCGAAACAGCACACCTGTATCCCTTGGATAAATACCTAGTAGTGCAATTGCTGGGTTGTAGGGTAGTTCTATTTTTTTTTTTTTTGAAGAACCTCCATACTGTTTTCCAGAGTGGCTGCACCAGCTTGCTTTCCCAGGGGTACACTCTTTGCCAGACTTAAAAAACAAGAAATAAATCCAGTATAATCTTTTAAATTAATCACACACAAAAAAACTAAGGTAATTGTGAAAGGCATCCATGTAGAGTAAAACAGAAGATAGTATGTAAGCATATCAATGAAAACAAACACAAATAATACTGGATAATGCCTATTTAAAAACACCTACTGAATGGACTGATGATACATTTTTAAACTATAGAATATATAAATCTGGCAGGGTCACATAGACATCATCAACACTGCTTTCTTTCCATATAACTTAGGAACCAGTGTCTCTACTTTTCTTTCTTCCCTTCCCTTCTTTGCTTCTCTGTTAGCTTCTAATCCCCAGCACATGTATGCTCAAAACCATAGAAGGTATACGCTAATGCAGATCTCTACAAAAACATGAAGGAAACAAAAGGTCTTGTCCTTCCTTGATGCTTGATCAGGCAAACATGAGACTATATTGCTCTGTAAAAGAAAGTTGCTGATATGCATTCCAATTTTGATATGATCACATTTCTACTTTCAACTTAAAAGAATATGAAATAAATGTTTTCTTAAGTCAACTAAAAAAGCCCCCACTACTCAAAATAAATCACTAAAGAGTCTTTAGTATTTCTTATACTAAGTATTTTCAATATTAAGCTTCTTTATAATTTTCCTAAAATTTCATAGCTATATACATTTCTCATTAAGAGAGAAAGAAATAACATGTTTAATTTACTAATCATTTTTTTTATGTTTTAAAACACATGGTCAAGTTACACTGCCATCTTGTGGTTAGAAGCTCATTTACAGTGGCAAGGACTTCTGGAATTAATTCCACACAGAATCTATGTACCTAAAAGAAAAAAAAAGTCCTGTTTGGAACTTCTGTCTAAGAAATGCATTCTTTTACATCTCCCTCACTTTCTTACATTAAAGCCAAGAAATGCCAAGAAATGGCATTTTGAGTGGCTGCCCCAGATAGATAAATAAAAAGAACTATGCATTTGGCACTCTAGATCTTGCTCACAGCAGCTTATAATTTACAATTAGTATAATACACACTCTAACCCTGAGAATTTAGAGAAACAAAACTATGGAATCTAGGAGGTTCATTCCCACAAGGTAATTTCCAAGACCTACAAGCAATGAATGTTACATTTATGCTAAGCTTATCAACAATTTTTGTTTGATCCAAAACTCTAAATTCAAAAGAAAGACCACCACAGAGGAAATAAATATTATAGCAATAAAAATAATTGCCCATCCCTCTTATTCACATACATAACCTTGTTTTTCCATACACAGTTAAGAATCATAATTAAATGAAAAAATTAATTCCAAAGTACAGTCCTCCACATTTTTCAAATGCATAATTCTCTATGATCTATGCCAGGCACATGTTCCAAATGTCTTATAATGGTGGAATCTAATTAGAAGTTAACACACTTCTACATCTAACTGTCTGCAGAAAGCTTTTCCTTCTTTTTTTATTTTTAAGTAAATCACCAAAATTATAGGAAGACAGTGCCATCTATAGGTCTGCACAAGGACAGAATGGAGTTCTATTCAGATGTGACTGTCCACTGTGATACAGTAGTCAACCAAATGCATTGCACTAGAAAGAAGTTCCAAAATAACTCTGCTCATTGTTGAGTCTCTGGAAAGGTGCCTATAATTTATTCCAAAGTATTTTATCTCCACAATCATTCTCCAAACAAGAAGAAGAACAACAACAACAACGGCCACATCAACAAGGACAAAAATAATATTTTCCATAACTGTATTAATCTGATTTTGGCACATTTTATGACTCATAAATAATTATTTATTATTGTTATTTATTAATAATTATGATATTTTTTCAAGAAATATTAGCTCATTGGCACTCTCCCTCTCACATAATGTAAAACTTTTTGGGGTTAATTTTTTTTTAGGTGCCACTCAATTCTATTGAAACATATATTTCATTATAATTTTTCCAAAGTTGTATTTCCCCTTAGAATAGTCCATTCTAGTTTTTATAGACAATCAACTAAATTCACCCTGCATCTCACCTACAGCTACCAAATTATTGCAAAAGGAAAAACTCAAAACAAACCTATTTTATGCAACTTCAATTCCCTCCTCTTTCACAGCCAGGCTCATTCAGTCTGTTCTGAGGTTGCTCTTTCTTCAGTGAGTCATTCTGGTGTCTTACCTAGTTGTACAGGTTTTAATTAACAATTGCCCAAGGATTGGGGCTCAGCTCGTTCCTAATCAATCGCCTACAGGGAATGACACAAAAGAGATAGCCCTGTCAATGCTGACAAAGTCCTCTGATGGGTAAAGTGGAAAATTTTATACTTGTACTATGGCTGACATTTAGAGATCTGGCAAAAACAAGGAAGAGCCAGGTTGCAACAGAGGCAGATCCTGATTGTTCATCAGTGCACAAGTTCCTTGAGCAGCTACAATATTTAACCCAGCCTTAAGGAAAAAAGGTCTTATGGAGACAATACTCTGTATGGGGCTGCTAACCTGGTTTCTCATTTTGTACCCCATGAGGCAGGGTGAGGTAGCGGGTAGGAATACAAACTTTGAAAGCAAAGAAAACAGAGTCTGAGTTCATGTTCTATTACTCGCCTTGAACAAGTTTTTAATTTCTCCAAGCTTCACTTTCCTCATCCTCAAGATATTACAAATTAATATCAATCATTTAAGCAAAGTAAGGTGCTTTATACATAGTAATCATTCAATAAATGTGAGCACTTAAGATTTATCTTACTGTTTCCTGTTTGTCTGATCTTAATTATCGACTAATTAGGAAAGATCCATATAACCCAAACGAACACCCAGAAAAGGTCAGTTGTAACCCACTAAGTTAACAAAAAGAATGAATGAGAAAGACAACTCAAAATAAGGGTGAGTACAACAATACAACAAAGAGAAAATGGTATTTGATGGGGTAATATTAGTTTCAAAATTTACCTCTAAAACATTACCTTTGAAAATCACTAAGAGTTCACATAACTCTTGATCCCGTGATATTTTTACTGTATAAGTGAGAAATCTGAGTCTGCAGGACACAGAGAAGTTGGAAATATCAGGGAGTTACCTGCAAATGGGTAATACTGAAGCCAGAGAGCAGATGGGCTTGCTCGGGGAGCTAGGAGTGTGTGGAGCAGAGAATGCCAATTTTTGAGGAAAGGAAAAAAGAGGAACCAGCAAAGGAAACAGTAAAGAAGTGACTGGATATGAATAAGAAGATAACAGTCAATAGCAGAGACAACTTTAAAGAGAAAAATTGGTCAGAGATGTGAAGTTTTACAAAGAATAGGTAAAATTAGGAATGAAAAGCAGTAGTTAACAGTTTGGGCAGAAAGGGAAAGACAGATATGCCAATTATAGTAGGTTGGAAACCAAGTGAAGAACTTTCCACAAAGGTTGACAATGAAAGGAAGAGAAACATAGGACCATGGCTTGAGATAAGTAACACTAACTTGAGAATTACAACATGAAGAGAAAAATACAATCAAATGCCTGTTGTAGGTTGAATTGCGTCCCCCCCCCCACCAAAAAAAAGGTATATTCAAGTCCTAAACTCTGGTATGTGACTTTATTTAGAAATAGATCTTTACAAATGTAATCAAGTTAAGGTGAGGTCATACTAGATTGGAGTGGGCCCTAATCTAATGATACCCTTATAAAAAGATGGAAATTTGGACAGACACAGAGACAGATAGGAAGAGAAAGCCATGTGATAACAGCCAAAGAACACAAAGATTGGTAGCAACTACCAGAAGCTAGGAGAGAGGCATGGACCAAATTCTCCCTTGCTGCCTCCAGAAGAAACCAGCCCTGCCCACACTTTGTTTCAGACTTCTAACCTCCAATACTGTGAGACAATAAATTCCTGGAATTTTAAGCCATCTACTTTGTGGTACATTGTTCAGACAGTCCCAGCAAAGTGATACAAGGGATCAAAAGATAGAGATCTAATAGAATATTTAGAATGGCATAAACCTTGATCACGTCAAAGTATGGAAATAACTGACACAAAAAGAATAGTTTAAAACCAGAAGAAAAATAAATTAATAAGAAAAAGCAGTTAAAATCTAGAACAGTTAAGAATCCCATAGAAGTCCCTTAACCTAGTTTCATTTATTGCCATTTTAAGATACCATCTACTTAAATCATAAAGATGTTTGAAAATGATCTGTGAATCTCTTTTCATTTTGGGGTCCTGGAACAAAAGATAATACATAAATTTTAATGTGTATTTATTTTTGAGAGGGAGAGAGAGACAGAGCACGAGCAGGGGAGGAGCAGAGAGAGAGGGAGACACAGAACCTGAAACAGGCTCCAGGCTCTGAGCTGTCAGCACAGACCCAGACGCGGGGCTCAAACTCACAAACCGTGAGATCATGACCTAAGCTGAAGCTGGATGCTCAACCGACTGAGCCACCCAAGCGCCCCAAGATAATACATAAATTTTAAAAATTATCATGGACCTCTTCCTCAGAAGGTGGCAGACACTTCAGACCTGAAGACAATTTTTTCATTTCATTTACTAAATGATTACAATGAAAGGAAATATTGTTGAAAGAAAAGAAAGTTCTGTTGCAAATATTGGTTGTTTGATGGCTTGAACCCCAGCATACTTCTCCCTCTTCAGAGTTGGACCCTAATAATATATTTTGTGGCTTACGCTTCTAGTATTTATTCATTAGTATAGTCAACAAACATTTCCAAGCATCTACTATGCTTTACCTAAAACACCAGGTTCTCAGTGCTCTGAGATGTTGCAGTCAAGACTGGGAGGGGTGGGCAGTGTGTGGGCAAGGGAGACAAGGAAGGGCTGGTTTAACAAAGTGTTCCTAAGATGTTGTGCAAACATTGATTCACACTTTTACGTCAATTGAATCACGTACCCACATGTTATACATGCGTTTTTAAAATGTCTTTCAGGGATGCCTGGGTGGCTCAGTGAATTAAGCATCTGACTTTGGCTCAGGTCATGGATTCACGGTTCATGGGTTCGAGCCCCGCAACAAGCTCTGTGCTGACAGCTCAGAGCCTGGAGCCTGCTTCGGATTCTGTGTCTCCCTCTCTCTCTGCCCCTCCCCAGCTCTCGCGCACGCGCGCTCCCTCTCTCTCTCTCTCTCTCTCAAAAATAAATAAAAACATTTTAAAAAATTAAAAAATGCCTTTCAGTGAGGGAAACTAAGAAATCCTTTGAAATGTGGTTATGAGATTTATATTTTGTTCTTAAATGCATATTTTTGAGAACTAGATTTTCTTTAAGAGAGATAAGACTACATTTTCATCGGGGCACCTGGGTGGCTCAGTCAATTAAGCGTCCAACTTCAGCCCAGGTCATGATCTCACAGTGTGTGAGTTCCAGCCCTGCGTCAGGCTTTGTGCTGATGGCTTGGAGACTGCTTCGGATTCTGTGTCTCCCCAGCTCACACTTTCTCCCTCTCCCTCCCTCCCTCCCTCTCTCTCTCTCTCTCTCTCTCTCAAAAATAAATAAAAACATTAAAAAATTTTTTAAAAGGTCTTTCAGTGAAGGAAACCAGGAAATCCTTTGAAATGTGGTTATGCAGTTCATATTTTGTTCTTAAATGCATATTTTTGAGAATTAGATTTCCTTTAAGAGAGATAAGACTACATTTTCATTAAAATGCATCCCTTAAAGGTATTTTATAATTAATTTGAACAGTAGAGTTGTTTCCTCCTATGTGGTTGAAATAAGGGGAATTTTTCCTCCCTAATTACCCAGATAATGGGTTCCAGCCTCCCTCTGATGTGTCATAAAGGCTCACCTGTTTCACTACAACCTGCTATTTATTATCAAACAATTGCAGTTTCCCAAATCCTGAAGTTCCAAAGGTGCCATTTATCCAAATCACATGTGTGCCTCCTTTGCACCCATTCTAATGGGTGCAAGAATTTTCCTTGATAAAAATTTTAACCTTGATTACCCCCCGGGTGCATCGACCCTTTTATTACTTAGTCCAAATTAAAATCCAGAGGACTAGTACACATACTGCCTATTAAGACACTTATTTTAACTGTATTTTAACTATTATGGGTTAAAGCAAGCAAAAGTAGAATTCTTGTGAAAATGAATATATATATATATATCATATATATATGTATGACATACAAGACCAGGAGTTTAAAAAAAATAAGATTTCAAATTATCCAATACCATTTTAGTTACCTTTTAGGTTGAAAGCCTTGACTCTCTCCCCTCAGTATAATGCACATTTTATATATACTCTCAATAGCTAATTTCCCAGAGATCTATCCATGAATGCTAGGGTTCCTTCCCCCTAAAAAAGGTTTCTCCTTTCACCTTGTCATTTGACCCCTTGAAGGCGATTAATGAGAAACTGCACAAAGTACTTGAACTGTGTCTAGTACAAAATTGGAAAACCTGTTTCCAGGATAGTTTGACTAAATAATTTCACCGAAATATCTCCAGGAAGACACATAAAATAAAAATTGTGATTGGAGATGTGATGGGGGTGTGCCTACAAGATACAAGGAAGTAGGGTGGGGCTGGTGAGGAGCCTGGAAATTCTGGGAAGAAATCAGTGTCCTGCATGCATGGAGACCATGTAAATAATATAAGGAGGGGAAATTCTCTAGGAAGTTCTCTGAGTAGCACTTGCAGACTTCTAAGAATATAAGATTCTGGGAGGTAGAAGGAGGAGGGTCCTAGAGATGTGCAAGAGAATTCAGTGGGCAGGGCCTAGGCATGCTCTCAGGAGGGAGCCTGACAAGCTCTGGGAGAGCAAGGTCTCTCAGGAATCCAAGAGGACTTGCCAAAGACCCTGGAAAATTCTGATGTTAGAGGCAAAAAGTCCAGTGGGAACTTGGAGAGAATTACCATCTGAGTGAGCCTAAAAGGCTTCTACATTTCATGTGAAGAACCGCATGAGCTTTGGAAACACATGGAAGAATCCAAACTGATAGTTAAGGAGAATGGGAGGGTCTGAGGTAAAGTTGAGTTCCTGGCCCCAAGGAAGACATGTGCATAGAAGGGAAACTTCCTGGAGCCCTGATGGTGAGCAGACAAGGGAATGATGTCTAATACTGAGGCCCAGGTACCTTGGGAACTCTAGCAAGCTTGGGGGAATTCTGTCAGTGTTGCTGTCAGGTTTGCTACCCGACATTTGGTAGTAATAGAAAAAGATGTCCCTTCTCCCCCAGGTGGATGCATCTCTACTCTAGGATACATGGATTATGAATCAGCATGGGCTAGATTTCAGCTCCCACTTGCTCCAATGGCCAGAGCCCTTTTTTTCAGTGTACAACCTACCCAACTTCACATACAGGCCCTGAATGAACTGGGAATTTCTTTTAGCTAAAAGCTAATCTTGTGCCCATACACATGAAATTGTTTAGGGAGAACAACCTATCATTTAGCAGAAAGACTACAAGAATGGTATTTGTAGATAAAAGAACTCTTTTAAGGGATATAAATTAAAGAGATATAAAGACAATAAGGGATAGTAGACTTGATTTGATCTCTCCAAATTCTAAAAATGTCTGATAATGTAAATGATATTTTTCTGGTGCCTCTCCTATCCTGATTTCCTACAGAAATGGTTGCATGCTTGAGCAACCATAGGCAAATTAACTAGGCCCTCTGTAGGTCAGTTTCTTTACCCTGGAGTTGTGGTGAGGATTAAACACGTTGATCCATTTAAAGCTAGAACTGGGTCTAGCGTTTAGTATTTACTCAATAAATGTTAGTTATTATTTGCGCTATTCACATGTTAATGAGAGTGTTGAGCTGCATGAGGCTGTAGAGGCCATCTGGACAACATTCGTCCAGAAAACAGTTTTCGAGCTAGGCCTTGGAAAATGGGTAGAATTTCAATAGCTAGAGAAAATAAGAGGAAGACATTCCAGGAATTGGGAATAAAGGTGGAAAGGTACAGGTAACATTCAAGTATTTAGCAGAAACTGAAAGGCATGTGTAGGAGAGGAGTGGTAAATAAGCCTGACAGCTAAACTGGGGGCACATAATAAGGCTTACAGAATTCATCCTTCTCTCTCTGGTCAGCAGTGAAAAACAAGAATGTTTTAACTTGTAACCCTCTGAAATCTGATTCCCCTCTATAAAATCTCTTTTCCTCAAAAGTCTTTTAATGCAGGGCATCTAAAACTGGAAAGTGCAAACAAATGACTTGAGGTCCTTCCTATAATACAGATTCTGATATGGCAGGTCTGGAGTGAGGTCTGAGACCCTACATTTTTAACAAGCTTCCAGGTGCTACCATGTCTCTGCTGCTGCTCGTCCACGGCTCACCCTTTGAGCACCAAAGGTCTAATCCAATGGCCTCTTCTCACTCTCATCCTTACCACCTCTGCAGTGTTTGGCCTTGCTGATTTTCCTTAAGTTCTCATCATTGGCTTCTATTCTTTCACGTGAAACTTATGAAATTACTTGAAGCTGAAATTACAGACTAGAAGCCTCCTTTGTAAAACTTCAGTACATACCAACTTGTCCTGGGCATAGCTTTCATCATATAAAACAAAGTTGCCATTGGTAACAATACTTTTACATATTAGCTATAGCTACAAGCTCGAGTCCAATCTTTAGATGTATACTGTCCAAGCAAGTGTAAGTGTATCAATCTCTTTGGTTTTTGAAATGCAAGTATCACAAACCATCTTTTAATATAAGACAGACATATTTTGTTATGAAAAACATCTATTGCCTATCTCATAATGTGTCTAACTTCTCTGGAAAATAAATCTCCCCCGAAATCCCCATGCCCACTGTGGCCCCACCCATCCACATGGGTACTGGCTACCATTTATTGGTGCAGAGGTGGGCCCTTATCCAAAACTGGGTCATCTTGAGTCTTTCCCCCAGGATTTTACATGAGAAATGGAAAAAAAAAAAAAAAAAGCAAGTTAGTCTCTCACTATCTCTATAGAAGTGAAGAGAATGTAAATTCAAGAGCTGTTAGGAACCACATTCTGTCATGTGGATGGCAGAGCAGAAAATAGCAGTCAATTGTAAGAAAAAAAGATTGATAGGGGCCCATGGGTGGCTCACTCAGTTAAGTGTCCAATTTTGGCTCAAGTCATGATCTCGCAGTTTGCTGAGTTCAAGCCTCACGTCAGGCTCTGTGCTGACAGCTCAGAGCCTGGAGCCTGCTTCAGATTCTGTCTCTCCCCCTCTCTCTGCCCCTCTCCCTCACACGCTCTGTCTTTCTCTCTCTCAAAAATAAATAAACATTAAGAAAAAAATTTTTTTTCATAAAAAAGTCTGAAGGTACCACAAGAGCACAGGGAAATACCTCCACAGTATGGCACACTGACAACCTTGAACATCTCCACATAACCTGTGGACACGGCTAGGCCACAGACTGATTCGAGTCTTGGCAGAATGCCCGATGATTTCTTCTGGTCTAAGGGAAGATAAGCAGCCTGGTGAGGAAGAGCAGAGAAGCTGTTTCTCCTGTTATCTTAGGGAAGACTACCATGAGGCCATTTCTCATGTATCTCTCTAGTTTCAGTTGAACTCAAGACTTTCCACCTCATTCCCACTTGGGGGAAGCTGCAGCCTTCAGTGTAAGTCAATAAAACTGCTTGGCTGTGGTTCTGAGGCACCTCCTCGACAGTAGAGTGACCCGCTGCTCATACCATCTACCAACTGGCATCTTCAGTTTGGTGTTGCCCATGGAATAAGGGACACAGGGAACTGACACCACCATATCACCTGCTTTTGCTGTCTAAGTAATTAGCTATCTGAACCCATTTGGGCATGTTTACTCCTTACCAGGCAAATCTATGGAAATATGGCAAACCATCCTAACAGCTGTATTAGTATTACTGGTGACCCTGCTATTCGCCACAAACCTGCTGCCTTGGAAATGTTTAACCATTTGACAACGTGAGGAAAGGTAAAGGATGACTTCCTGAATTCTCCTCAGTGCTCTAGCTCCTGGTTCCAGTCTCTTCCAGGAATGCATCCAGACCTTGAATTCCAAGAGATTCCCTGGTATTTCTGCAATAAACTTCCCCAGCTTTTTTCCCCCTTAAGAAAGCCAAAATGTATTTTTAACCTTTACCCTCAAAAGGTCATATAATACACACCCAGAGGTGCCGCATTTGATGACATTATCAGTAATGAGAACTTTAGCGCTAGAGATTCAAACGCATTTTCTATATTTATTAAAATTCCACATCTCTTGTATATTAATTTCTCTTTGGCCCTTTACCTAGTATATGTACTATGATTAATCTGCATTTATTAAAAACCAGTAAATATAAAGTTTTATGAAAATATTATTGCCTAAGTAGAAAACACGATCTCCTTTCACTATGATGAAAGTGTACATTACTTTCAACATTTATCAGTGATTCCATAGTACCAAATCTATAAATCAACCACACTATGTTTAATTTACCTTACACATATACTAATTTTCATTCATATTAGTTACAACTATAAGAATATGATGGAATCACACATTTGTGCCAAATATTTATCAACCAACAAAAACATGTAAGTAGGTTACAGTTTGACCCTTGAGTTTAGCTGTGTCTAAGATCTAGTATGATCATCTAAGCCAATACAGAGATGCTTCTGAATCATTAATTAGAGATTAGGATGTTCACCAGTTTGCCTTACTCTCCCATTCGGACAGCTAAGTTTTCTTTGATCAGGGTCATGGACTCTGCAATCAACCCAGTCAGGGAGAGCTGGCAGTCTGGGATATTATGGAATTTGACCCGGTGACTAAATTGGTGAAAATTCATCGTCACTTCTGGGAAACAACTAAAAAAGCAGACAGTGTGGCCACTGACATCATAATTATGGATGGACAAAGCATAATCACATATAAGAGATGAATGCCTTGATGGTCATATTAATGAAATATCATCCTTATAAACTGTACAGACCATGATTGATACATGTGGTTGCTTGTGGTACTCCTGAGATGCAAATAGTTCACGACATAATGATAACTAGTCATAATTTGTAATAGGCCTTTATAAAAAGTCCAGGTGTATTTGAAAATAAATTTTCCTAGTTGATGTTAAACATTAGACATCTAGTCACTCTCCCCATATGATTTACTAGAGTTACCATAGTATAACGTCTTAAGAGAATATCTACACTTACAAAAATGTTTTATGGTGCTGAGTGAATTGTAGTAATTTATAAATTACTTTATAAATTTAAAATAAAAATGTGTCACAGCTATAAAAACTTAAATTTTCAATCAACTCATGATTTATATTTTAAAGTATCTTTAAAACACATCCATACAACATAATCTCATGGGTTCTTATTTTCTCTAGCCACACTTAGTAATTATTTCCATGATTAGTTACAAATTTTTTCTAGTTTTTTTCCCACAACGTAACTCTCCATAAATTGTGAACCCCTTATATCAAAGGTGTTTATGTGTGTTAACATATGCATTTAATTTTAATATGCCTATTTAAGGCACGAATAGCCCCCAGCAAGCACTCTCTGCACTAAGACCTGTGGAGTGCTGAGGTACACACTCTAATGACGGAGGCAGGAGTTATGTAAGATCTGAGCCCAGAAGAAAGAAGCTGCAAATGATAGCAGAGCTAAGGCTGACGCAAGCTGGATCGCTTCAAGTAAAATAACCAGCTAGGAATCAAGGCCTCCTCCAAGTTGCAGGCCTTGGGGCTGCCTAGCTTGCATTTCAGGCTGACGGCGCAGAAGGCGGGGCAGCCGAGAGCGGCGGCGCGGCGCGGCGGCGACTTGACCTGGGGCACCGGCCTCCCACCGCCGGCTCCCGGCTTCCTTTGCTCTGGCCCTCGGCGGGCTCAGGCGCTGCGCCTGGAGCGCTGCATTTAGACGGGAAACTTCGGATGCCAGGATTGTCTGAGAAAAGTTTTCCGACACGCTAAATGAAAAGCGACTGGCCCCTAGCGGGGCGGCCTTACCAGCGGAACCACCGGCCAGGATCTGGCGAGAAGCCTCTTTCACGAAGCCGACCTCGGGCTTGGCGGACATCTTCGAAAGCCCAGGACGACGGAGTGGGCCGAGATGAGTGGGCGAGCTCGCCGGCCTCGCTACCGACCTGCACAGCTTCTCCCAATCGAGAGAGCCGGGGCTGGGCAGTTCCTTGCGCCGAGTGAGGCTGCAATCCGGCGACTGCTCGGAGGTGGAGGCTCAGGGCGCACACTCGCCACCGCGTGATGTGCCGCGGGTCCGAACCTGCCCGCTGCACCCTTTCAGGGGCGCTCTCTCGGCGCTGGTAGGCTTCCTGGGCTCCGCGAAGGACCTCGGGGGAGAAAAGACTCGCGGATGGGGTCGGGCTGGCTGCCGCGGTGAGGCGGGTTTGGTCTCCTAGATTGGCGCCCACGCGCTTCCCTATCGGGAGCCGCCTGCGGTTTGTCAAGCTGGACGTGCTGCCTCTGATAACGCAAGTAAAGAAGCGTCTCCGGCCTAGCTGCCTGGGCTGGGGCGACCCTTGCCCTCCCGGCAAGCAGGCGCACTGGGAGGTCCTAAAGAATGGACAGGTGGATACGTTCTTTGGAGTTAGTTGTCCTGAAATTGTGGGCAGTAGAAACGAGAAAGCAAATCCCATTTGCAGTTACCTTGCAATTAGGGTAATGTAGTACTTCACATAGAAATGGTTTTGGCTTAAGGGAATTTATCACAACTCATCAACCTGAGTTTTATTTACTGAAAAACCAAAATAAAGAAAAGGCATTACTACAGAGAGGTGTCATAGGTACCCTAGGTCAGTGATTCTCAAAGTATGAACTTAGCATCCAGGAACAGAAGCACGATGTGAGAGTTTGCAAGAAAGGCAAATTCATGGCCCCACCCATATCTACTGAATCAGAATCCCCGGGTAAAGGGCTCAGAAACCTGTGTTTTAGTAAGTTCTCCAGTGATTTCTTAAGAGCGTTAAAGTTTGTGAACCACGAACCTAAATGATCTAGGAACATTAAGGAACTATCAGTATATTCTCTCTATAAAACACTTAATTGTTCACACTAGCCCTTTAGGATATTTGGCAAAACATAAATGCTAATATATACTATTTTTAAACCACAAGTTACAAATGCTATGTAGAAGAGACACAATATAATGAAATTTCAGAAAAATACCTGCCACACCTCTAACAGGTAGGAGATGATACCAGTAAAAGGTATTTGGAGAGGATTTGGAGCCCCTATTGTCATATTAGTTCTTAAACACACTATTTAATACTAAATATATTCACTTTGAACCATATGAAATTGCCAATTATGAAAAAGCCAGGAACAGTGGAGTATCAGCAATATAATATGATTAAAACTTATTGTATATGATTTCCACTTAAATATGCAAAATACAATAATTAGTTTCATGTTTTGTTTTTATTTCTGAGGCAGAGCTATTAAAAGCTGGTAATAATGGTATCTGACTGGCAAAACTGTTGAAAGTAAGGAATTGGGGAGTTTGCTGCTTGTGGATCAGATACGCAAAAATAAATTTTCTCATATTTGGTCAAATATTTGATTAAAATTACCAAGTTTGAAATGTTTGCCATGAAATAGTTTTCAGAAATTTTTGCTATTTAGATAAAAGCTTTTGAGCAATGTTTCAGTCTTTTACAAACTAAATATGAAGTATTAAGTGCAATATAGAATCACGTATTCAACAAATATTGAGAACCTGTTATTATACTAAGCACTAAAATCAGAATTTCAGAACTCATAGGAAATATTTCCCTCATCGTCCAGTGAGGACACTGAGTTTCCCGGGATCACACCATAAGTTAATAATGTCTCTGGGATTTGGTTCCAGAATTCCCTCTTCTAATAGCAACAGGATTGTAGATTTCAATATTAGCTGCAGGCCAAACTACACTCTGTCACACAGAAAACCAAAATAATTAAATGCTCCCAAATTAATTTGTTTCTTCATATATATAAGTGGAGAATTTTTTTAAGTTAAAAACAATGTCACAACTATTAAACCCCAAGGCACACACTGAACAAAATTCTAGATTCATTCACTGAAAGCTTAACTAAGTATCAGCACTTTCCTACGTACTGGCAATGTAACAGTTAAAATTCCTAGTGGAGCATATAATCTAATGGAGGAGATACTACCACATTGCAATATAAGTAAAACTTTTGCCTTCCTTAGATACTCCTTGATACTCCCAAATCAAGATTTAAAGATAGCCTTTTTCTTTTTCCTTCAGTTGGATCAGTGTAAAGATAGCCTTCACCAATTCCATGAGGTCCTTAATCTCTGAATATCTTATCCAGAGGAGGTAGGTGCAGGTTTATGGTCTCACTAAGACCTCAGTCTCTTAACACCTGTATGGATTCAGTGAGAAGACCCTCCTAGACATAGTTCCAAATACTCTGTTAGAAAATTACTACCAATTATTAACCTCTTTGGGCTAGAGCAGATTTTTTTGAGTAAAATAAGCAAAGCCTGCCATCACATCTGATTTCTAGTCCTACACCTCTAGAATAGTTGAGGAGATAAGATCTAGGTATAAGAATATTCTGAAGCCGGGATTCAGCCAGTGTTAATCTAGAATCAACAAATACCCACTGTGCTAAGAGCTCTGATTATGGGATGTATCTCTTACCTGCAGCCAAATTTGCCTGTAGCTAATATTGGAATTCTGGGAGGTTTAGCACTGAGTCGGGGGGGGAAGGAAAATTTACTTGACCTACTGTTTCAGATTTCCTTTCTATCATTAGATAGATTACTCTTTCTGTTATTATTTTTATATAATACTGTAATGCCCTGATATCAGAGCAAAACTGCTAAAGTGTCAAGCTTATATTTTTAAATGATTATTTAAATTAAATTATTTTAAAATGATTATTTGGTTGAGAACTACATAATTAGAATGGCTAGAAACTTAACTGCGAGGTACCCTAAAATACTCACTGAACATAAATATCTAATAATGTCTTCAGTGTCTTGTTGGAATAAAGTTTTTGTATTGGGCCATTGGATCAGCTACTGTTCAAGACCAAAACAATAGTGGCTTAAATAAGATAGAAATTTCTTTTTCCTCATGAAAGCCATGAATAAGGTTCCGGCCAGCAGAAAGAAGAGAAAGACAAGAAGCATAAAAAAAGACCTGGAAATTATACAGATCTCATTGGTCAGAACTTGGCCACATGGAGTATACCTAGGTACGAGTGAGGTTGGGAAAAATAGTATTTTGCTGTGTGGCAATGAGTCTAGGGGGGAAAAAAACATTATGGAAGGAGAGGAGAATATATTGGAAAATAAACAGCATTATTTACTATTTGGGGAAAAGTTTAGGAGTAAAGAGCTATATTTTATTTTTATTTATTTATTTATTTTTTAAATATGAAATTTATTGTCAAATTGGTTTCCATACAACACCCAATGCTCATTCCAACAGGTGGCCTCCTCAATACCCATCACCCACCCTCCCCTCCCTCCCACCCCCCATCAACCCTCAGTTTGTTCTCAGTTTTTGAGAGTCTCTTACGTTTTGGCTCCATCTCTCTCTAACCTGTTTTTTTTTTTTTTCCTTCCTCTCCCCTATGGTCTTCTGTTAAGTTTCTCAAGATCCACATAAGAGTGAAAACATTCGGTACCTGTCTTTCTATGACTTATTTCACTTGGCAACACTCTCCAGTTCCATCCACATTGCTACAAAAGGCAATATTTCATTCTTTCTCATTGCCACGTAGTATTCCATTGTGTGTATAAACCACAGTTTCTTTATCCATTCATCGAAGAGCTATATTTTAAAATGACAGTATTTGCACATTTTGAAAAAATTTGTTTTCCTCAAACTTAAAGTTAACTTCATTAGTGTGTCACTAGAAAATACAGTATAACCCCATGGTATTCCAACTATGACTGGACCCACATCTCAAAATACCATTTACTAAGAGATACATAGCCTCTGTGGGCCCATAGACTCTTTTATTTAGGTGTCAAAACACAGACCCACAAATGTAGAATTTGGCATACATCCATGTAATAGAGTACTCCCAAGTCCATCCATGGAATAGGGTAGAAAGTTGGGAGAGATTATAACTCTTGAACTATTCAAAAAGACCCATTATTCCATAATATTCTTATACAGAAGTATTGAAGAAATGCTATTTACAAGTGAAAGACTCATGCTTTAAAATTTGTGGGTCTATCATTGCTCTAAGCTCTTAATGGCTTATAACTTACAAATACCAAGGCATCATGTTATTATTTAGGACAGATCTTAGGTTCTGGTACATTAGATTTTCCCATTATCTAACAGAACATTTCTAAATTCCAAGGGACTTTACTGGACGGTGTGAACAAAATAATTACTTGGGAAACTTTTTAAAATATTTTATTGTGAAATGACAGGAATAACACTTAGAGGTCATATATATATCAAAGTTCTGTTATTTGGGACATCGCTTGGAATCTAGAAGTTAAGACTTCTGTGTGGTCAACGTGCAGAAATCTATGCATTTTGCTCCTAGGAGAGCTTCCCCGGCCTTCAATCAAAACTAATTTTAGACTCAATTCTAAAAAGGTTGGTAGAATAGATGTCTAAAATCTTGGTTCATGGAAGATTAGATACTCAGTTAAGTGTCTTACTTCAGCTCAGGTCATGATCTCATGGTTTGTGAGTTCAAGCCCTGCTCAGGCTCTCCACTGACAAGCCTACTTGGGATTCTCTCTCTCCCCCCTCTCTCTCTGCCCCTCCCTCCAGTGCTTTCTTTCTCAAATAAATAAACCTAAAAATAAAAAAACAAAACAAATTAAAAGAGAATTGGGGAGGGGGAAATCTGGAAGATTCTGGAAAAGTGGAGAGAACCTGCAACTCACCTGCCATATTCAGCCTGCCTAGCAAATTGTAATAATGACAATCTTCATTTAATGCTTATGCCAGGCAATGGGCTGAGCATTTTGTAACCCATTATCTTGTTCACAATATTTCTGTGACAGATATTCTTATCCTCATTTTACACTGGCATACAGATTAAGTAACTTGCCTGAAATCACACTGAGTATTTGAGGTATTCTTTGAACCTAAGCATATATAATTTAGGAGGCCTGTCTCTGAATCACTAACTGTGTTATTTTTATGTTCTAATTTTAATTTCAACTTTTCTATACATAAAAAAAAATCGAAATGTGAAATTATTCACAGTAAATAGCTTGTGGTATCCTAGACTTTGGCAAACAAATTAGAAAAGCACAACTTCAGTGTCACAAATTGCCTATGTATGAAAGGTATGAATTTTCTGTTTATTAAGTCAGGGTTTCTCAACAATGGCACCATTAACATTTTGGGCCAGATAATACTTTGTTGTGGGAGGCTGTCCTGTGCAATGCAAGATATTTAACAGCATCCCTACCCTCTACCCATTAGCTGCTGGTAGCAACTCCATCCCAAGTCGTGACAAACAGAAATGTCTCCAGACATTCCTAAATGTTCTCTGCAGGGCAAAAGTGCCCTTAAGTGAGAGAATCACTAGTTTAAGTAAAAGAGCTCATATGATACTGAAGCCTATATTAACTTTCTAGAATCATAGAATAATAGACCTGGAAGAGACTTTAATCACTTCCTTATTTGACAGTTTAGGAAACTGAGGTGGGAAGAGATTGAGGACCTCACCTATGTCACCAAACTACTTAGTGGAAGAGTTGGGTGGGAAAGCCAGACATTTCCTGCTCTCAGAATTGGTAATCTAGGCACTTATGGATGTGACATTTCTTATAAACTTAATTCAATACTGTGGTTACAGTAGCTAGAGTCATCTTTTTAAAGCATAGTTCAGATATTACCTGTTCTAAGCCATCTAGTGGCCTCCTGTCATCCTTGGAATAGAATCTAAAGTCCTAGCCATAAGCCCAAAAGATGCCCAATATGGCTATTGCTACCTCTCCAGACTCATTTCCTAACACCCTTCTCTTTCACCCTGTTCTCATCACACTGATTTTCTTGGTATTCCTTTGAACACTTTCAAGCATGCTCCCATTTTTTTTGCATTTGCTTTTCCCTGTGCCAGGAATGTTCTTTTCCTAGACATTCCCATGACTTGCTTCCTTCCTTTAGGGATCTCCACAAAAGCTACTTTAACAGATAACTTTACATGTCTAAAATTGAACTTCTCAACTTTTTCACTCTTTATGTAGCCTGACTTTTCTCCATTACATTTTCAACACCTACATATATTCCGTATTTATTTGTTTATTCCTAGTCTTTACCTCTTTTTGAATATCAAGTCCATGCAAGAGTGACTGAAATACTGTCTAGAACATAGTAGCCATTTAATAAATATTAATTTAGTTAATGACTCACATTTGACCCAGAAGAATATCTCATACCCTTTGAGTAATCACTCCTCTTTTATCCTTCTCCGATCTCCTGGCAACTGCTAATATACTTACTGTCTCTATGGACTTACCTAATTCTGAATATTGCATATAAAAGGAATTATACAATATGTAACCTTTCATGCTTAAATTCTTTCACTTAGTATCATGTTTTAGAAATACTCACCGCCTGGTCGCTGGTCGTTGAGCTCTGTGCTGACAGCTCACAGCCTGCAGCCTGCTTTGGATTCTGTGTCTCCCTCTCTCTCTGCCCCTGTCCTCCTCATACTCTGTCTCTCTCTCTCAAAAATAAATAAACATTAAAAAATTTAAAAAAAAAAAGAAATACACCCACTTTGTAGGATGTATCAGTACTTTATTCATTTTTACAGTTGAGTATAATTCCGTTTTATGTTCCACAATTTGTTTATTCACTCATTTATTGATGGATTGTTGGATTGTTTCCACCTTTAGGCTATTAAGAATAATGCTGCTATAAACATTTGTGTACAAATTTTTGTGTGGCCATATATTTTTCATTTTCCTTGAGTATATACATAGGAATGGGATTATTGCAACTACCAACTATTTTCCACAGGGGCTATACTATTTTACATATCCAAAGAAATGTGCAAGTCTTCCTACTTCTCCACATTCCTCCCAAAACATATTTTCCTTTAGTTTTATTTATTTATTTATTTTTTATTATAGCCATCCTAGTCTGCATGAGGAGGTGGTATCACATTGTGGCTTTAATTTGCATTTCCTCAGTGGCCAATGAAGTTGGCCATCTTTTCACATGCTTGTTAGCCATTTGTATATCTTCTTTGGAGAAATACCTATTCAAGTCCACTGATTATTTTTTTATTGGACTATCTTTGTTATTGAGTTGTAAGAGTTCTTTGTAAACAGTAAAACCTCAGATTTTGAGTAACTTGTTCTGTGAGTGTTCTGCAAGATAAGCATGTTCAATAAATTTTAACTTGATAAACAAGCAATGTCTTGCAATATGAGTAGTATGTGATGCCAAATGTCACATGATCAAAACTGAGCCAATAGTTCTTTGTGTCTTTCTCACTGCGGGATTATGGGTGATCATCTCTCATGCTCAGATGCTTGGTCTCAAGCCACTATGTTTGGCAGAAATCAGTGATTTTTCAGAACATTGGAAGGTGCCTACAACTGGCACTAGTGTATTTTTTGCCACTTCAAAGCACCTATGGACAGTCCTTTGCTTTTCCATGTAAGAGTAAGGTTAGGAATGCTTTGCTTCATTCTAGGTCAGGCTGCCTGCAGATATAGACCCTTTCCTCTGCTGCCTTATTGCTAGTTACATTAAATGCAGTATTTGACAAGAGTTTTTTTTTTAATTTTTTAACATTTTATTTATTTTCAAGAGACAGAGAGAGACAGACAGAGGGCAAGTGAGGGAGGGGCAGAGAGAGAGGGAGACACAGAATCCAAAGCATGCTCCAGACTCTGAGCTATCAGCACAGAGCCTAACATGGGCTTGAACTTACAAACCATGAGATCATGACCTGAGCTGACGTCAGATGCCACCCAGGTGCCCCGACAAGAGTTTATTAATACTGTACTGTAGTCAACATACATGCGAGCATGTACAATGGCCCCCATGCAGGAAAATATTCCATGGAGCCAATAGAGAGTAGTGATTCTGTTAGTGTTAGTGAAAGTTGGAAAGTTGTCCTACACAATAACCCTCCTCTCTCTTGTCTCCCTCACACCAGCCATGAAGGTTTTCAAAGGTAAGTGCAGGTTAATTTGTTTATTTTTCTTCATATTTTATAGTTTATTTATTATTTTGTATATCACAGTATTATAATCATTTTTAAATGAATATTTTAGGTTGTGGAGTCAATCATCTGAGTTTCCATTATTTCTTATGGGGAAATTCATTTTGCTATACAAGTGCTTTGGATTACAAGCATGTTTCAGGAATGAATTATGCTCACAAACCAAGGTTTTACTGTATTCTGTATATTAAACTCTTAGATACATGATTTGCCCATGTTTCTCTGACTCTGTAAGTTGTCTTTACATTCTTGATAATATTCTTTGATGCCCAAAAGTTTTTAATTTTGGTGAAATCCAACTTATCTATTTGTTCTTTTGTTGCTTATGTTTTTGGTGTCAAAGAATTCACTGCCAAACTCAAGGTAATAAAGATTTAATCCTAAATTTTCTCATAATAGTATTATAGTTTTAACTGTTTATTTATGTTGTTGGTTAATTCTGAGTTAATTTTTGTGCAAGCATACCACTGAGATATCACGTGTGCGTTCACTTCCAGACCATGCAGTAAATCAAATGTCACAATAGACTCAAATGAATTTTTTGGTTACCCAGTGTATATAAAATTTACATTTACATTACACTGTAGTCTATTAAGTGTGCAATAGCATTATGTCTAAAAAAACAATGTACATAATTTCACTTAAAAATATTTTATTTCTAAAAATGCTATCATGTGCACTTTTAGCGGGTCATAACCTTTTTGTTGGTGGAGGGTCCTGCCTCAAAGTTGATGCTGCTGATTGATCAGGGTGGTGGTTGCTGAAGTTGAATGGCTGTGACAATTTCTTAAAATAAGACCTTTGCCACATCCATTGACTCTTCCTTTCATAAATCATATTTCTGTAGCATGCGATGTTCTTTAATAGCATTTTACCCACAATAGATCTTTCAAGATTGGAGTTTCAATTGTCTCAAACCCTGCCACTGCTTTATCAACTAAGTTTATGTCATATTCTAAATGCTTTGTTTTCATTTCAACGATCCTCACAGCATCTTCATTAGGAGTAGATTGCATCTCAAGAACCCACTTTTTTTTGTGCCTAAGAAGTAATTCACCTGTTAAAGTTTGATTATGAGATCAAAGCAAGTCAGTCATATCTTTAGGCTCCACTTGTAATTCATTTTTCTTGCTATTTCCACCACTTCTGTGGCTGTTTCCACCACTGAGGTCTTAAATCCTTGAAAGTCATCATTGGGAGTTGGAATCAAATTCTTCCAAGCTCCTGTTAACGTTGATATTTCAATTTCTTCCCATGAGTCACAAATATTATTAATGACATCTAGAATGGTGAATCCTTTCCAGAAGGTTTTCAATTTGTTTTGCCTGGATCCATCAAAGGAATCACTCTCTATGGCTGCTACAGCCTTACAAAACATTATTTCTTAAATAATAAGACTTGAAAGTCAAAAATACTCCTTGATCCATGGGCTGCAGAATGGATGTTGTGTTAGGCCTGAAAACAACATTAATCTCATCACACATCTCCATCAGAGCTCTTAGGTGATCAGGTGCATTGTCAATGAGCAGTGATATGTTGAAAGGAATTATTTTTTCTGAGTAGTAGGTCTCAACAGTGGGCTTAAAATATTCAGTAAACCATGTTATAAACAGATTGTTATCATCCAGACTTTGTTGTTACCTTTATAAAGCACAGGCAGAGTAGATTTAGCATAGTTCTTAAGGGCCCTAGGAACTTTAGAATGATAAATGAGCATTGGCTTCAACTTAAAGTCACCAGATGCATTAGACTCTTATAAGAGAGTTAGCCTATTCTTTGAAGCTTTTGAAGCCAGGTATTGCCTTCTCCCTATCTATGAAAATCCTAGATGCCATCTTTTTCCAATAAAAGGCTTTTTCATCCACACTGAAAATCTGTTGTTTGGTGTATCCACCTTCATTAATTATCTAGATCTTCCAGATATCTGGCTGCTTCACCTTGCACTATTGTGTTTTGCAGATGGCTTCTTTTTTTATACCTCAAGCTCTTCTTTGGCAGCTTCCTCATCTTTCTCAGCCTTCATAGAAATGAAGAGAGTTAGGGCCTTGTTCTGGATTAGGCTTTGGCTTAAGGGAATGTTGTGTCTGGTTGATCTATGCAGACCACTAAAATTTTCTCCCTAAGAGCAGTAATACTGCTTTGCTTTCTTGTTCTTGCGCTCACTGGAGTAGAACTTTTAATTTCTTTCAAGAGCTTTTCTTTTGCATTCACAACTTGGCCATTTGGCACTAAGGCCTACCTTTCAGCTTCTGTTGCCTTTTCAATAAGCTTTCCTCACTCAGCTTAATCATTTCTAGCTTTTGAATTAAGGTGAGATCCCACCGCTGCCAGAAGTGCTTTGGGGCACCTGAGAGGCTCATTTGATTAAGCATCTGACTTTGGCTCAGGTCATGATCTTGCAGGTTGTGAGTTCAAGCTCTGCATTGGGCTCTGTGCTTACAGCTTAGAGTCTAGAGCCTGCTTTGGATTCTGTGTCTCCCTCTTTCTCTGCCCATCCCCCACTTGCACTCTGTCTCTCTCGAAAAAAAATGAATAAACATTAAAAAAGATAATAAGGCATAATTTTTTAAAAATGGAAAAAAAAGTGAGAGGTATAGGGCTCTTCCTTTTACTTGAACACTTAGAGGATCTTGTAGAATTATTAATTGGTTGTAATTTCAACATTGTTGTGTCTCAAGAAATAGATAGGCCTAGCAAGAGGGCTAGAGATGGAAGAATGGCTCGTCAGTAGACTAGTCAGATAACACCAATAACATTTATCAGTTAAGTTTGTTGTCTTATATGGGTATGGTTCATGGTGCCCCCAATAGTAACAACAAAGATTACTGATCACAGATCTCCACAACAAATAATGAAAATGTTTGAAATATTGCAAGAATTACCAAAATGTGACAGAGACACAAAGTGAGTAAATGCTGCTGGAAAAATGGCGCTGATATACTTACTTGATGTAGAGTTGCCACAAACCTTCAATTGGTAAAAAACACACTATGTGAAATGCAATAAAGCAAAGTGCAACAAAATGAGGTATGCCTGCATATGGAGGGAAGTTGGCATCCAGATTCATTCTTTTGCTTATGGGTATCCAGATATCTCAGCACCATCTGTTGAAGAGACTATTTTTCCCCCATTGAATGGTCTTGGTATCCTTGTCAAAAATCAATTGGCCATAGATATTTGGGTTTCTTGGGCTCTGTATTCTTTCCATTGATCTATATATCTAGCCTTATGTTTATACCTCACTATTTTGGTTAATGTAGCTTTGTAGTAAGTTTTGAAATCAGAACACATACATGCATCTTCCAGCTTTTCGTTTTTCAATAGTGTCTTGACTATTTGGGGCCCCTTGCAATTTTCTATGAACTTGAAGATTAGTTTACCAATTTATTCAAGAAAGGCCATTAGGATTTCTGTAGGGATTGGACTGAATCTGTAGATCACTTTGGACTGAATCTGTAGAGTAGTGCCAATTCAGTTGTGCCAACTTTTAATCTGTAATCATAGAACACCTTTCCACTTACGTCTTTAATTTCTTTCAGCATTGTTTTGTAGCTTTTAGGGTACAAGTCTTTCACAAACTCTTTGGCTAAATTTATCACTCATATTTTATTCTTTTGGGTTCTGTAGTAAAGTATTTTATTTCCTTTTTGGATTATTTATTGCTGGTGTATAGAAACAATTGATTTTTGTCTATTGATCTTGTGTCTTCCAACTCTGATGAATTCATGTATTAATTTTTTTGTGGGTTCTTTGGTATTTTGTCTATGTAGAATCATGTCATTTGCAAATAGGGATAATTTTACTTCTTCCCTTCCAATTTAGATGCTTTATTTTTCTTTCATAATTGCTCTCTCTAGGATTTCCAGTACAATGTGAATGGCAGTGATAATATTAGGCATCCTTGTCTTGTTCTTGACCTTAGGGGAAAAGCTTTCAGTCATTATCATTGAATGTTACATGTGGATTTTTCATGATTTTTTATCATGTTAAGGAAGTTCCCTTCAATTCCTATTTTTCTGAGTATTTTATCATAAAAGGAAGTTGAATTTTGTCAAGTGCTTTTTCTATAATTTATTGAGATGATCATGTGGGCATTTTTCCTTTGTTATATTAATATGTTGTGTTATATAGATTGAGTTATATTGAACCACCCTTGTATTTCTGGGATAAATCCTCTTAATGTGATTTTGAGTCTGGCTTGCTAGTAGTTGTTGAGAATTTTTGCATCATAAGGGGGACTGGTTGGGGATACTGGTCTGTAGTTTTCTTGTGATGGCATTAGTATAAGGGTATAAGGGCATAAGGGTAAAGCTGATTTCATGGAGTATATCAGGAAGCATTTACTCCTCTTCTTCTTTTTTTGAGTAAAACTGTTAATTTTTCTTTATGTGTAGAATTGCCCAGCAAAGCCATTTAGTCTTGGATTTGTTTTTATTTTAATTACTGATTCAGTCTCTTTGCTATAGGTCTGTTGAGATCTTTCTATTTCTTCTAGAGTAAGTTTTGGTAATGTGTGTTTCAGGAATGTGTGCATTTAATCTACATTATTTGTTGGCATACAAATGTTCATAATATTCTCTTATAATTATTTTAATTTATCTAAGGTCAGTAGTAATGGCACCACTTTCACTTCTAATTTATTTACATCTTTACTCTTTTCTTCACCAATCTAGTTGAAGTTATTAGAATTTTTAAGTATTCATTTGTCTCACTTGTAATCTTTATTATTTCCTTCCTTCTGCAGGTTTAGGTTTAGCTTGCTCTTCTACTTCCTTACGGTATAAAGTTAAGTTTTTGTTTTGAGAGGTCTTCTTTTTAAATATAATCATCTACAGCTATGAATTTCTCTCTTAGCACTGCTTTCACTGCATTCCATTACTTTTGGAATGTCATATTTTCATTTTCATGTTTCTCAAGGTGGTGTTATGTGTTGAATTGTGTCCCTCCAAAAAGATGTAAAGTCTAATCTACAGCACCTCAGAATAAGACCTTATTTGGAAAGAGGGTCTTTGCATAATAATCAAATTATAGTGAGGTCATTAGGTGATCTTAATACAGTGTGATTATATCCCTATAAAAATGGGGAAATTTGGACACCGAGGCAGACATGCACAGAGGGAAGACATTATCAAGAGGCATGAAAATGCCACTTGATTATTATGCTCGGTAGAATGTTTTGAAATCAGGAATTGTATGGCCTCCACTTTGTTCTTTCTCAAGCTTGCTTTGACTATTCAGGGTGTTTTGTGGTTCCATATGAATTTTACAATCTTCTGTGTTTATGCAAAAGATGCCTTGGGATTTTGATCAGGATTGCACTGAATCTGTAGATCACTTTGGGTACTATGTACATTTTAACAATATTCTCTTCCAATTCACAAGGACGATGTCTTTCCGTTTGTATTTTCTCTTAGCAATATTTTATAGTTTTCAGTGTATAAGTCTTTCACCTCCTCAGTTTATTGCTAAGTATTTTATCCTTTTTGATGATATAGTAAATGAGATTTTAATTTCCTTTTCAGATTGGTAATCCTTAGTGTATCGAAATACAATTGATTTATATATATGTGAAATCTTGTTTCTATTTCTCTAGATTACCCTGCCTAAATGCACATGGCATTCTCATGTACTTGTATACATAGTTTTTATTAATTACTCTATTTCCAGAACTGATTGCAGTGCCTGGCACATTGCAGGAGGCTTAAGATATTTGTGGAGTTGACAGCATTCATGATCTGACATTCTTTTGCTCCCTGTAAAAAAATAGGGGAGTTCATTTTCTTTTTCCTCTCATCCTTATTGAGATTTCTGCAAAAGCCCAACTTTTAAAAGTGATGATCTTTGATAATTAGCTTGAGAACAGGAAAGAACGCTGTAATTGGTCTCTTTCATTTCTTATAGACTGACAACTGTTAGCAGGATAGAGAATAAAGAAATGTGTATATGAGCAACAGTGGTGTGAAGAGGTTTGGGAAAAAAATAGCTATTGAGATCTGAAAAATTCAGGAAAAGAACATTAAAAAGTTACCTTGAGTAAGTTAGAGGAAGGACTAGGGAGAAAGACCTAATGTTTGATATCACTGGATACAAAGGTGGAAGAAAAAACAACTTACCAAAGGGAAAGATAACATGGGGTATTCTCTTTACCCTAGACTTTTAGCAGCCAGATGAGCCTTTAAAAACTAGGGTTAGGGGCGCCTGGGTGGCTCAGTCGGTTGAGCGTCCGACTTCAGCTCAGGTCACTATCTCGTGGTCTGTGAGTTCGAGCCCTGCGTCAGGCTCTGGGCTGATGGCTCAGAGCCTGGAACCTGTTTCTGATTCTGTGTCTCCCTCTCTCTCTGCCCCTCCCCCATTCATACTCTGTCTCTCTGTCTCAAAAATAAATAAATGTTAAAAAAAATTAAAAAAAAACCAAACTAGGGTTAATATACCTTTACCCAAAGAAAAATAGTATAATCACTTTCTCTAAATTTAACTTATAAACCCATTATTTGTTTTGAATTTTCTCAATGTTGTGGTCACTCTCCCCCCTTGTTTCTTGTTATTTCTTAGCTAGGAAAAGCAACTTTCTCTTCTTTCTTTTACACATAATTTGGGGTGGCCTTAAACCTTTTCAGAAGTCATTCTTGATTGGAATGTCCTTCCTACCTACTCTAACAAACTATACTACTTCTCTATTTTCTCTATATTTGTCTCATATATATGATGGTACTTTGTGTCAATAAATATCTATTTCAGACCTTGACTGAAGTAAATAAAAATGTATTTCAAAGCTGAATCTGTAACAAACATCTTCAGACACTGTCCATTCATTACAATAAAATAGCCAATAGCTTATGAATATTATAACCTATTTTGTTTCAACCAACTTATATCCCATTTTTTATGTCTTATTTTTTCACTCCCCTTTTTTGCATTTAATAAAGTGTTGGGAAACTGTCCACACTTCCTATTATGCCAGTTCTCTGGGGGATGTGGTGTAAAAAACCATTACTATTGCTTATCAAACACCCAGAAGAGTTCCAGGCACATAGTATGTACTCAATAAATATTTGGTATCTGAAGGAGTTAAGGTGACATTTATAAAAGCAATACTGATATGGGGAACAAGAAAACCACATCTGAATTACTAGCAGTTATTTAACAATGTCAGTCCTTTCTTGTTTAAACACAGAAGTACATGAATTGAGGACTTAATTCTTTAATTCTGGAAGGTTCAACACTGAGACTTAAAGAATCCATTAGTTGAACATAAGCATCCAGATCTCGTTCTAGTACTTCAGTCAAAAAGTTTACCACCCTCAAGTTTTAGTTTGTAAATATTCCCTGGTCAGGAGCTAGGTATTGCTTTTTGCTCACCCAACTGGAGTCCAACTTCAGCTCTTTTCATTCAACCATCACTTCACAATATGCCCCCCTCCCGGTGTCCTCTCATCCCAAACCACACACAAACCAACCAGAAAACCGCAATTCCTCCAACTTCTTGGACAGTGCAAGGCTAAGGTTGAGGCCACAAGACACGTTTTTAACCACAAGGTTTCCTCCTCTAGCCCGATTAGGTTTTGTCGGGGCAATATTTTGCTCTAATAGAACGCGCTCGTAGTCTCGGAGTGGACACCGTAGCGTCCAGCCGGCGCAGTCACCGGAAACTACTAAATCCGTCTTCTTCTCCAAACTCTTACAAGTACTTCCCAAGCTGGCACAGTCCTCCAGAAGCCCCGCCCCGTGGTTTTAGCACCGCGGTTTGCGCATGCCCAGTGCGCGCCGCAAGCTCCCGCCGGGCGCCCGTTCCGCCTTGGTTCCCCGTGGCCCCGACGCGCGGCGTGCGTCTGGCTTCCTCCCCCATCGGGCCCCGCCCGGTCGTTTGCGGGCGCGCGCACCTTCCCAGGCGGGCGGGCGGGCCTCAGGGTCGAGAGGCTCCCGAGCAAGCGTCGATTGGCTGATGTGGTGGCCACGCGTCGGGCCTCTGAAACTCGGGGCGAGCGCCCAGAGTCGGCTCTCCAGGCAGTGCCAGGCGCATCTCAGGTAAACAGGTAGGCTGGGAGGTTCGGGCGACCGGCGAAAAGGAGGGGGTGGGCTTAGATCCAGCCCTGGAATTTCCGGCCGCAGCCTCCTTGGAGCAGAAGGGGAGGCGCGGAGTCTGCACCCAGAGAATGTTGACCCCCTATGGCCGGCAGTGATAGGGCTCACGCGAAGGTCAGCGTCGTGGGGTCCTCTTTCTGGGCATAGTTTCGGCACCCTCCTGTTTCTTATTACAGAAGTTCAACAGCTGAGCATTTATTCAAGGGTGTAGATTTTTGTTTGTTTTTCCCTTAAGTGGCTGTTAGTTGGAGAGTTCAGGTCCTGGCTCAGCCCATGACTCTGTGTCCTTGAGAGTGACTTAATCTTTGTGGATTTCAGTTCTCGCACTTATAAGTTTTAGCATAGAAGACGGTGCTTCTTTAGGCACTAGGAGCGGAGCTGTAGAAAGGTACTGTTAGAAATTTTTAGGTTCACAGTGTACCTGAGCCCAAATTTTTCTGGAAGGTGACACCACCCAACAGTATTTGTGAAATATTTTAAGCTCCATGAATGGAAGTAACTAAACACAAGGTAGCAGCAGGATGGTAGAAAGAAAGAGAGAAAGAGAGAAAGAGGAAAAAAGCTTTCCACAAGAGCAGGCTTTTTGAAAAGCTCCTTTGAACATTTTATGCAGATTAAATCACTGTGGAGATAGACAAAGGTAAACCAAAACAAAGGGCCAAACAAAACCACTTTTCAAGGCTCCCCCACCCTCCCGGTAACTTTAACATACTATCATAAGTTACTGGCTTTTCAAAGTTTCACCTTGGCATCTAGTGTGGTACTAACCGAAAATGACAGGTGCATAATCATTTGGGTATCCTGTGCAATAGTATACCAAGAAAAATAACTAAGTTGACTTCTATATAACAGGAATTAAGAGATCTCATTGGTGAGAAGTAATGATGATAAGTCAGAAAAATGAAAGGGTGGACAGTCCTTTAAAGGAATAGATTTTATAAAAATCTATTTAGTGTGTTAATTTTTAAGGTATAATACACATAGAGAAAACCGCATAAATCAAAAGTGTACAGAGCATACATATCCATGTGTCTAGTACCTAGATCAAGAAAGGACATTACTTGAATCTTAGGAACTCCACTTTGTGTGATTCCGTTCCAGAGGTAACCATTATGTCGATTTCCAAAGTCATCTATGAATTTACTTGTTAATTGTCTTTATATAAATGGAATCATGCAGTAAATAGTCCTTTGAGTCTCACTTTTGCTCAATATTGTATTTGTGAGATTTACACAAATTATGTAGCAGTAGTTCTTATGCTGTATAGTGTTCCATCCAGTTTTTGGCTATTATGAACATTTTTGTAAGTAGAGTTGACCCTTGAACAACATGTGTTTAGACTGCAGGGGTCCACCCATGCGTGGATTTTTTTTTTTTATAAATATAGTATACTACTGTAAATGTATATTCTCTTCCTTATGATTTTCTTAATGTTTTCTCTTGCTTTAGTGTAAGAATATAGTATATAGCGGCGCCTGGGTGGCTCAGTAGGTTAAGCGTCCGACTTCAGCTCAGGTCATGATCTCGCGGTCCGGTCCGTGAGTTTGAGCCTCGCGTCGGGCTCTGTGATGACACCTTGGAACCTGGAGCCTGCTTCTGTTTCTGTGTCTCCCTCGCTCTCTGCCCCTCCCCCATTTGCGTGCTCTCTCTCTGCCTTTCAAAAATGAATAAATGCTAAAAACTTTTTAAAAAAGAACATAGTATATAATACATGCACCAAATGTGTGTTAATAGACTATGTTATCGATTAGGCTTCCAGTCAACAGTGGGCTATTAGTAATTAAATTCTTAGGGAGTCAAAAGTTAAACTTGTACATTTGACTGTGTAGGGTTGGTGCTTCCAACCCTTGCATTATCCAAGGGTCAGCTGTATTTTGGTGAACCTATGTATACATTTCTGTTAGATATACACGTACCTGTTGGTGAAATGTCTATAGGGTATGCAGGTATGTATTTCTTGTATATATTACCAAAAAAGTTGTTCGAATCAGTTGTTTCAACACTCCTACTTGGCATTGTTTGAGAATTCTGGCTCCTCCAAATGCTCGTGACACTTAGTGTTGTCTTTTCCATTTTTTCCATTCTGGTGGGTGTGTAGTGATATCACGGTGTTTTTCCGTAATTTCCTTAATGACTAGTAATACTTAACATCTCTTTATATGTTATTGGCCATTTGGATATCCTCTATTGCAAGGGTCATCAAATTTTTTTGTTAGGGGCCAAATAGTAAATATAGGCAGTCCTTGCATTGTATAGATTCATTTAAAAATTTTTTTCGTAATGTTTTACTTATTTTTGAGACAGAGAGAGGGGCAGAGAGAGAGGGAGACACACAAACAGAAGCAGGCTCCAGGTTCCAAGGTGTCAGCACAGAGCCCAACGCGGGGCTCGAACTCACGAACCGTGAGATCATGACCTGAGCTGAAGTCGGCTGCTTAACCTACTGAGCCACCCAGGCATCCCTGTAAAGATTCATTTAAAGCACTACCATATAAAGCTATCTATGACTGCTTGCGTTTTAGGCTTTGCAGTCCATATACAATATACAGCTTCTATTTTATTTTCTTCTTTCTTTTCCTTCCTTCTTTTTTTCTTTTCTTTCTTTTTTGCCTGGCTGCTTGCTAGCTTGCCTTCCTTCCCTCTCTCCCTCCCTCTCTTCCTCCCCCCTTTCTTTGATTCTTGTTTCATAGACTGCCAACCTACTATGTTGGAAAATGACTGTTCAAAATGACAGTTCAATCTTTAGCCCATTGGTGGTGGTGAAATTATTAGTTGAGAGGGGCTACATTGAAAAAAAAAACCTGAAAACTAACAGTATTAAGTATTGTGCGCTGTAGTGTTTTGAGGTTAAATAATAGTATTAAGCAGCATGTGCTATAGTGTTTTGGAGTTAAATTTTAAATCTCTAAGTATATTTTCTTTGCTTCTTACCAGTTTTACCTCAGGGCTAATTAGATAGCTGTTTCAGGCTTCCCTAAACTGTTCTTACTGCTCCTACTTTTTCCCAGCCCTTTATAACTGAGAAATAAAAGAGAGGTAAAAGGTGAGAAAAGACAGGAGATGCAACCCCTTTTCTGATAGTGCGTAAAATGCTAAGAAAGGGATGAATATCCAAACAGTTCTGGACACTTTAAGGAAAAAAAAAAGTACAAAAAGCATAAAATACTTTTTGCAGTACTTTCAGATACTGTCTTTTGAGCCATTCCATCATGGGATGGCATGATTAAAATTTTTATCTACCTGATTGAATATTCTCATAATATGGAAAGTAATAACCAATGGCTTGGGCCATGAAACTCAGCTATTTCATCCCTGCCCATGATAGAGGTCCTGTCTTCTTTAAATGCCACATTGGACTGTCCAGTTCATCTTCTCTTACTTTGGGCCCCCTGCTTTTCACTCAGTACCAAAAAATATCAAAAAACTTTGGAAAATATCAAAAAAAATTTTTTTGACTATTATTTCAGTCTATGTTAACATTTTTAGCTAACAATTTCTCTTATTTTAGGTGGTTTATAGAAGTGAATTTATGAATGTAGTTAGATAATGTGCTAAAACCAGTAAGAGAGTTAGGGGTATTCTCATCAACTTGATCTTTTCTTTGAGATAGATAACTGAGTGTTGGTCATTCTTACTTGATTATTATGAGATAAGATAAAATATTAAGATTTAAGATAAGCCACTAGACCTAGCTTCCACCACCAACCACTGCTGTCCTTACTCCTTTCTTACATAGAAATTTTGGATCCATTTCTGCAATTATATGCATGTGTTTTTACACACACATTCACACATATTTTGACTAATGCAAATACCTTACTGCTTCATAATTGCCACACAAAATAATTGTACTTACATGCATTGTTTTAACTGTACTTCTTGCATCAGAGTTGGAGTCATTACAAATATTAGGGTTGGTAAAGGGTATAAAGTGGATCTAATATAGGAACAAATAGGGTGTTTATGTAATGCAAATGTTTAACGGTGCTGGACCGTGGACATCTGGACCCAGATGTTGTCATTAGCTTCCTAGAGTACCTACTTTCCTGGACATTGCCTGCATCATATTGTCATTGTCGACCTCTGGGACTCTGTATTTTCTAGGATTCCAGTGGGGACAAACCTTGCCTTTTCTGGTTGCAGTTTCAATTTTTAGATGCTTCATTTAGGTTATATTTAATCTTGTTTTCTTTATTTAAAGTGACTGTATTTCTCTGCTACGATTTATTATTTGTTGCTTTTATACTTCCCGTCCAGCAGATTTATTACTAAAATGTCTAGATACATGTGACTGGGGATGGGCAGAGGATAGTTCATTTTCATCTCACATGCCACCTACAGAGATTGTTTTAGGGTTGGTGAAAGAAAAAGATAAATCCACAACATCAATTTTGGCTGCTCTTGTTAGTACTTTATTGTTATTCTCAATACATTAAATCAGTTTTTGCTGCTCTTGTTAGTGTATTATTACTCTCAACTTCCATTCAATATCTTGGATTTTGATACTATTATAAAGAGGGGATAGGGCTGTTTTAGGACATTGACTGTAAAAGCAATGTGCCATTATGCAAAAGCACTGGGTATAAGAGCAGAATAAGTGTGGCTTACTACCTGTCTACGTTAACCTTTCCTGGAATTTGGTTTTTATAAAATGAGGCATTTTGACCAAATATCTGTAATCCTTGGTAACTCTTTTCAAAAGACTTCATAGAGAAGCACAGAATTTAGAATTTAAATTACCCTAGAGGTCATTTAGGCCTCATTTTTTCTCAATGAAAATACTGAGACATTGTAGTTAGCCACATAGTTACTAGAATCTAGTTCTCCTGACTTTTATTTCGGTTTCCTTTTCTGTTATGCTACTTGTAAGAGCCAGCCTTCTGAGATAACCCTGGTATTCACACTCTTGTGTAATCCTTTTCCCTTGAGGTAGACTACTAAAAGGCTCACTTCTGATAGACTTATGTCAAAAGTGCTGGGCTGTCACTTACGAGATTATGTTATAGTAGACTATAACCTCCTTTTTGCTGTACCTTTCTTGCTTGCTCACTTTGATGTAGCCATCTGCTATTCCATGAACTGACCTTAGAAAGATCCCCCTGTCAAGGAATTGAGGAGAGCCTGTGGCCAATAGCCCACAAAGAATTGAAGTTCTCAGTTCAGTAACTCCTAGGAAGTGAATCCTGCCAACAGCCACTGAGTCAAGTTGGAAAATCTTGTCCCAGTGAAACCTTAAAATGATTGTAGTCCTGCCTGATGCCTTGATTACCACCTTGTTAGAGACCCTGAACCCCAGGACCTATCTAAGCAGCAGTAGATTCCTCAGGAACTAAGATAACAAATGTGTGTTGTTTTGACCTAAGTTCTGGAGTAATTTGTGTAGCAGCAACAGTTAAGTAATAAACTACTCATAGTAATATTTAATTTATTGTAAAAGTTTATTTATTTTGAGAGAGAACACGAGCAAGTCAGGGAGAGGGAGAGAGAGAATCCCAAAAAGGCTCAGCACTGTCAGTGCAGAGCCCGATGTGGAGCTCAAACTCACCAACCACAAGATCATGACCTGAGCTGAAGTTGGACGGTTAACTGACTAGGCCAACCAGGTGCCCCAATTTTTAATTTTTTTAAAGGTATTTTTTTTCCCCCTGAAGCTTATTTATTTATACTTAGAGAGGGAGAGAGAAAGAAAGAAAGAGAGAGAATGTGAGCAGGGGAGGGGCAGAGAGCTAGGATCCCAAGCAGGTGCTGCCAGCCAGCAGTGCAGAGCCCGACATGGGGCTTAAACCTACAAACTGCCAGATCATGACTTGAACTGAAAGCAAGAGTTGGATGCTTAAACAACTGAGCCATTCAGGCACCCCCAATTTTTAATTTTTAATAAAAAGAAATTTTTTAAAAAGAAATAGTTCATCCTGGAGTTTTGTGAACATAGCTTCAGTCTATTTTTATCATTTTAAACATATTTGAGAATATGTTATTTTTACTTTTTGAAAAGTAAAATAATTATTTAACTATTCTGTATTTGTTTTGGTTATAACTTAATTGCTGTATATTTGATTTCAAGACAGGCAACATAAGGAGATATTACTTTGAAAGTTGAGAATTAATACTTTGGTTGAGGGTTTCATTAAAGTGGCTAATTGATGAGACAAATTTACTGTAAATCTCCTTTTGGCACTTGACATGTGCACCTCTGATTCAGTTATTGTCTGTATTGAAGGTATTTTTAATTTAGATATTTTACTGTTTGGGATGCATATACTCATGTTGTTTACTCTTGTTTATCTGTAGTTTTGCATTATGGTGATTTGATTGTAAATAAATGCTATTTTGAGACTTGCCTGTAGTATTCCTGGATCTATAAATTTTGGAAGCTACTAGAGTACAACAGGGATTATTTTGCTGGAACCCTTAATCCTGAATCTTGTTTTATATTCTGTTGAAGTATACCAACTTCCCCTCCTTCATAATTTTGTCTTGAGAATTTTGCTGCTGTGGAACAAGTTTTAAAAAACTGGGGAAAAAAATGACATCTAATAGATAAGTTAACTTTTTAAAAACTTTATTGTGAAATGTAATACATGTAAAGAAAAGGATATAAAATGATGTGGACAGTTCAATGAATAATTAAAAAGTTAACACCCCTGTAACTACCATCAAAATATTAATGTGCGAGTACTTGCTTTGTATATGTATTTTTTGTTTTTTTAAATGCTGAGTAAATATGAGTGTGTATGAGAGAGGAACAGATGTGAATTCTGTGGTTGGTGCCATGCTTTATTGTGATTGTTAGATGAAGTTTCTTAATGCTGTTTTTAAAATCTCTTTCCTTACTGATTTGTGTGTGTGGCGTGGTTGTGGGGTGTGGGTGTGTGCGAGCACGCACGTGCTCACTTGATTGATAAATACTGAGAATTTACAGTGTATTAAATCTCTGTGTGTAATCATAGATTTATTTCTCCCTAGTAGTTCTATCAATTTTTGATTTATTTATTTTCAGGTCATGTTATCAGAAACATACAACTTTATAAGTAGTCTATCTTCTTATGAATTGAAGCTTTTTCTCCCCAGTAAGAAGTGTTCCTTTTTATCTCTAGTAATGCCTTTTGTTTTAAAGTCTACTCTGAGTTTTAAAAATGTTTTAATGTTTATCTATTTTTTTAAAGTGCTTTTTTTTAATGTTTATTTTTGAGAGAGAGAGAGAGAGAGAGATAGAGTGCAAGTGGGGGAGAGGCAGAAAGAGAGAGGGAGACACAGAATCCGAAGCAGGCTTCAGGCTCTGAGCTATCAGCACAGAGCCTGACTTGGGGCTCCAGCTCACTAACCATGAGATCATGACCTGAGCCCGAGTCAGACGCTTAACTAACTAGGCCACCCAGGTGCCCCTAATGTTTATTTATTTTTGAGAGAGAGAGTATAAGCAGGGGAAGGGCAGAGGGGGTGGGGACAGAGGATCCCAAGTGGGCTCTGTGCTGACAGCAGAGAGCCCAACAGGGGGTTCGAACTCACAAACTGTGAAATTGTGACTTGAGCTGAAGTCAGAGGAGGCTTAGTCGACTGAGCCACCCAGGTGTCCCAAGTCTAGTCTGCTATTTTTAAAAGCTGTTAATTTTGAAATAATTTTAGATTCACTAAAAAGTTAGAAAAATACTACAGATTCCTGTAAAAATTCTTCACCCTACTTCTAATGTTAATACAATGTGTAATCATAGTACAATGATCAAAACCAAGAAATTAATATTGTTATAATATTCACAAAACTATACACTTTATCCAAATATCACCTGTTTTTCCATTAATTTTGTTGTTATTGTTGTTGTTCTAGGACCCAATCCAGATCCCATGTTGCATTTAGTTATGTTTCTTAGTCTTCTCTTGTCTGTGATCTCTTTTGAATTTTGATATACCTATGTCAGCCTTCTTTTGGTTAATGTGGGCATAGAATTGGATTTTTAAAAATCCAATAGGACATCTTTGTCTTACATTTGGAGCATTTGGTGATCATTAAATCCATTCATATTTTATATTATTCCATTTTCAGTTATTGTGGAAATTATATATCCTTTACCATTCTTTTGTAGAAGCATTGCGTCCTGGGATGCATCTTTTCAGACTTTTATGCTTTTCCTTATATGTGTATATATACCCAAACACATGGTTTGGTTTGTTTGCTTTTTTATTTTAATGTAACAATGCTTTATTATTTTACAATACTCTTTTTCATTTAGTAATATCTTATACATCTGTGTCAGCGTTTTTATATGCATAATAATGTTTATAGTATATAAGTACCATAGATGTTTTTATATGCATAATAATGTTTATAGTATATAAGTACCATAGATATATACCATATACCATATATATATATACCATAGATATATACTATAGATATAGTACCAACCCTAACCGCTAGACATTTGTGCTGTTTCCAGTTTTTTAATGGTATAAACAGCACTGCTATATACATTCTTGTATGTATATATTTGCACCCCTTGCTAGAACATAGATTTATAGAAGTAGAATTATGGAATCAGAGTTTGAATATCTAAAGTTTTAATTGATATTGTGTGACTTTCTTGTTATTTTTTAATGGCATAGCTTTTATAAAAATAATATATGCTTGTTACAAACTCTTGCAAGCAACATATATAAAAAGATTACAGTGAAATGTTACCCCATATTCTATCACCCTAACCAAAACAACCTTCATTAAAAATCATATAACATTCTGTTTCTGTTTCTAAGAATGTTCAACATTTAAAACAAAACAAAATCTGCCTCTGTGGCACACATTTGTGAAATTTCACAGCATCAAGAATGAAAAAAAAAATTAAAGAAATCTTGAAGGTTTCCAGAGAGAAGACCAAAATAGAAAAAAGAACTGAGTGTACCAACAGCAGTCTTCTTGACCAGAATTGTGGCTACTTAACAATGAAGTATGGGAGTAGAACAAAGATATTTTCATGCCTGGAAAGCATCAGAAGTTAGGCTCAAGCAAAATAAAGAAGTGAAAGAAAGGCCTGGAATGTAGGAAACCATAAATCTAACCCAGGAGAACAGTGAAATGATGTTCTAGGAGGGATAGCTATATAGCTGGCCTAGAGAACATATGGTCCAGATTCAAGAGGAGCCTCCTCAGGAAGGAGGTTTTCAGGAGACAAAGGGGATTTCAGAGATGTATAACCTCTGAGTCTGGAGTTTTCTCTGTTGGAAGGTTTCTTCAAACTACGAATTCAGTTTCTTTAATAGAAATAGGACTATTCTGGCTATCTATTCTTACTGCATTAGCTTTGGCAGGTTGTGTCTTTCAAGGAGTTTGTCAAATTTATAGATAGGAAGTTCTTTGTAATAGTCCCTTTTTATCTTTTTCATCCCTATGGGATCACTTCTCTTCTTCCTGATACTGGCAATTTATATCTCCTTTATTTTTATCTTGACCAGCCTAGCTAGAAGCTTACCAATTTCTTTGATTTTTTTTTTTTATACAGAACTAGCTTTTGGTTTCATTGATTTTCTTTTTCTTTTTTTTACAATGTTTATTTATTTTGAGAGAGAGAGAGAGAGAGAATGCATGTGTCAGTGAGGGAGGGGCAGAGAGAACAGGATTTCCAAGCAGAGCCTGACATGGAATCAATCCCACAATCCTCCAGATCATGACCTCAGCTGAAATCAAGAGTCACACACTTAGACTGAGCCACCCAGGTGTCCCGGTTTCATAGATTTTCTATGTTGATTATACATTTTCAATTTCATTGATTTTTGATCTTTACCATTTCCTTCCAGCTGCTTTCTTTGAGTTTAATTTTTTCTTAATTTTGTATTAAAAATAATTTTTTTTAATGTTTATATTTGAGAGAGACAGGGACAGAGAGAGAGGGAGATCAGGGGAGGAGCAGAGAGAGGGAGACACAGGATCTGAAGTGGACTCCAGGCTCTGAGCTGTCAACACAGAGCCTGATGCGGAGCTCGAACTCACAAACCATGAGATCATGACCTGAGCCGAAGTCACTCAACCAGCTGAGCCAGCTAGGCGCCCCTTAATTTTGTATTTTTTTTAAAGGTGGAAGCTAAAGTATTAATAAGAGGTCTTCCTCTCTTAAAAAAATTTGTTTTTCTCCTCCCTTTTTAATATATGTGTTTAGTACTATAAGTTTCCCTCCAAGCACTAATCTAGCTACATCCCACAAATTTTGATATCTTATGTTTCCATTTTTATATAGTTGAGAATATTTTGAAATTTCCCTTCTTCCTTTTTTGAACCGTGAGTTATTTAGAAGTATTGGGGAATTTTTGAGATATCTTTCTATTATTGATTTCAAGTTTATTTCTGTTGTGGTAAAATAACATAATTTGTATGGTTTCAATCCTTTAAAAAATTTCTTTTAATGTTTACTTATTTTTGAGAGAGAGAAAGACAGCGTGGGAGCAGGGGAGGGGCAGAGAGAGAGGGAAACAGAATCCCACGCAGGCTCCAGGCTCTGAGCTGTCAGTACAGAGCCCGATGCGGGGCTCAAACTCGCGAATCATGAGATTGTGACCTGAGCCGAAGTTGGATGCTTAACTGAATGAGCCACACAGGTGCCCCTGTATAGTTTCAATTCTTATGTGTTGAGGGTTTTGTTTTGTTTTGTTTTGTTTCTTTTAATGGACCAAGATAGGCTCTTTTTTGATAAATGTGCCATGTATTTGAAAGGATTGTGTATTCTGTCATGTTGGGAGGAGTTTTCTATAAATATCAATTAGGTCAAGTTTGTTGATAATACTGAGTCTTCTACATTGCTGATTTTCTGAGTTTTTATTCTTCTGATTATTGAGAGAGGTAGTGAAGTTTCCAACTATAATTATGGATTTGTTTGTTGCTCCTTTCATCAGTTATTACCTTGGGTGTGTTGACAGTGTTGTGAAGTGCTTACATATTTAGGATTGCTTTTGTCTTGTTAGTGAATTAAACCCTTTAATGTACTTAGTAAGACAAGACTTAGTAAGACTAATGTAGTCTTTCTTGTTTTACTTTGTTTGAAATTAATGTAGCCACTCCTACTTTCTTTTGATTAGTATTTGCAAGCCCCCCCACCCCCCCGGCCATGTGCTCTATTATCCTAAAAAATAGTTAGGAAAGGGTAATTTGTAAGATATTTTCATCTTGTGTTGGTGTGGTTCAGAATAAGCGACTCCAAAATATGGCACTTTGGCTTATTGAATATTTTAATCTGAAAGATTTTGAGAAACAGATAAGTGCATCTCCCTTCTCCTCTGAAGCAGGTCATAAGACCCTCATGTGAGGGGTGCTCTTCCTTTTCCTGGAGGAAAAGAACATCTTTATCTCCAAAGCTAGGGGGATACCAAGGGGAATCCAGATGAACAGGCATTGCTAAGTTTCCCCCATTTTACTCCTTGGCTTGTACCTTTTTTGTCCTGTCACATTTTTCTGTAACTTTCTAGGCTTAACTTTTTCTTTAGGTCTTCATTGCCTTGTGAAGGTTCCCAGGTCACATAAAACTTAAATTAAATGAACTTACCTACTTTTCTCCTGTTAACCAGTCTTTGTGAGTTTACTATTCAGGTCCAGCCAGGAACCCTAAGAAGATGGAGGTAGAGTTTTTCCTCCCCTACTGTGTCCATTTCATTATTTGTGTATTTTTATTTTAGATACTGTTTTGATCTTAGGAAGTAGTCTTATCAAGTATGATCCAAAATCATATAATTTTATGTTAAGATACAAGGATATAAGTGTTTATCACATTAATTAGAAAAATTTTTGCATTATTACTCCTTGGATGGAACTTGAATGGTAATTTTTTACAGGTGCTGTTTGCATTCAGGTGTTAAAATGGTGTTTTGTAGTAAGTCCCAACCATATATATATAAACTAAAAAAATTAAACGTTTAAATTTGTTCTTTTTAATGAACTATTTTTGAAGTATGACATTTCTTTTTTAAGTAACATGTCTGGATATTAATTATTACTGTAATACTTTTATTATCTTTTAAATTGAATGTAAATCAAAGCCATTTCCTTAATTTATGTCAGAGAGCTTATTACCAGCATGGGAGCTGCAGATACTGTGTGATATAGCATATGATATCCCAAAGTAGTACATTTTATTCAGTGGCATGAGCTGGCACAGTGGGCAAGATTATTCTAATTCATTTGGGTAGGTGAACAGTAATTTAGGAAGTTCACATACAAAAACTCACTGTGAGTTTCTTTATGATTCTTTACTGGTAAACTCGGTTTAGGATTTCAGTGGCTCATTTCTACTGTTTTTATTTCATGCAGGTGATTAATTTCCACCTTAGTTTAAAGTAAAATCTATGTATACTTCTTTAAAATGCCTATATTTTTGCTAGCCATTTTAGATTAAAATCTCAATTAAAATATTTTGTCATATGATTACTAATTGGTTGGTTCTGCAAGCTCATGTTTGGTTTACATGCAAATATACCTTATGTATTAGAGAAATTAAATATTTCTTCACTAAAGTTTTTTGAAATAGTTTTTCATCTAAAATGTGTTCTTAATTTTAGGAATTACTTTATGAAAAGCCAAAGATTGTATTATTTGCATTTTAGTGGATAAAAATTTAGACTAGTATTTAACATTCCCATATTTAATGAGATTTTAAAAAGCTGCCACAAACATGCTCCTTCTAGTGCTTTTCTTAACAGAAAATGATGATTTGCCGTCCAGTGGAATATTTTTTTAAGAGTACTTTTTAAGTTTCTTTATTTTGAGAGAGAGAGAGAGAGAGAGAGAGAGAGAGAGAGAGAGAGAAGTGGGGGGGGGGGACGGGGAGCAGAGAGAATAGGAGAAAGAGAGAATCCTAAGCATGCTTCACACTGTCAGTGCAGAACCTGATGTGGGGCTTGAACTCATGACTGTGAGATCATGACTGACTGATCCAGTCGATGTGTACGACTGAGCACCCGCACCTCATTAGTGCAATATAAGTCAATCGTTATTGGAGTGTTTTGAAGAAAAAGGTTTATGATATGTTATTGTGAAAAAATTAAATATAAAACAAAAATGACAAAGGGAACACAGTAAGATTTTAAGAGTATATTTTGGTGGCAAATATAAGGGGTGATTTTTTCCCCCTTTTTTACTTTTGTGTTAGTATATTTTGGACTTTTTTCCAAGGGATATGATAGTTTGGGCAGTGTCTGGAATTTGTGTCTCAGTGTCCCCCCCCCCCCCCCCCCCCCGCATCACCAGTGAATTTAGCAGGTCAGGAATTTGCAGGCATCATTTGACATTAATATTGGATCAGCTCTGACTTCAAATGGTTATGGATTAATTGTAACCATTCTGTTTATACCAGAATGTAATGATTTTTAAGCCCTTTGAAATCTTCTAAATGAGTTGTCAAAAGTTTTAAACATTAAGTAATTAGTCAGAAAAATGTTTCCTGTTGTTTTTGAGAAGATTTAAAGAATGGCCAGTAACTTTTTAACATCTTTTGGCTGTACCACCTTCCCTTCCCCAGCTTTTACCTGGACTTTATTTTTACTTTGTCCATATTGTCTCTTCCCTACAAATTTAGACTTTATTTTTAGTTTCTCCCCAGTGTATAAGAAACTTTGTCCAAATGTTTTGACAGTTCATAAGATTTTGATTGCTCCAGCTCCTTCACTTCAGACCTTTTGCATTCCTATTTGCTTGCCAAGAGCATACTTGTTGCTTGTAGGGATTCTCATGACTCTCAGATACCACTTTGCTCTGTTTCCCTCTCCTCCTGTCTGCACAGATGCTGGATATCATGCAGGTCTTTTAAATGTTGGTGTTGTATGTTGGTGTTTACCTAGTTTTGTGGTAGATACTTTTTTATGATTTCATTTTGCTATCCTGGTTCCCTTGGTTTTTTATAAAGATATTTGGGAAGATTCAAAAACTATGCTGCTTCCACCACAATCTTCCCAGAATCTTCCTGGCTTTTTCACAAAGTTAAACTTACTCCTTTTAAAGGGTTGTCTTTTTTGAAGGTATGTTCTGCTAAAATGTTCTTCTTTTTACGATTATTGAAGGTAGTTGCTTCTATTTTTTTAAGTCACTTATAAAATAAAATCCTATGATTTTACTAGCTTGTGAAATCTAAACTTTTAGTGACTACTTATTTTCTCAATTCCCTAGAACAGAAAAATGAAGTCATTTGCCAAAGGCTACATACAGAGTTGATAAGTGGCAGCACCTGTATCCAAATACAGTATTCAATTTATGATTCCACAGTGATCAGCCCTGAAGTAGTTACAGGAAGTGACTAAGTGAAAGGAAACTCTGTTTTGAAAGTGTTTAAATCCTTCCATTGGGGCGCCTGGGTGGCTCAGTAGGTTAAGTGCCCAACTTCGGCTCAGGACATCATCTCGCGGTTCATGAGTTTGAGCCCCGCATCAGGCTCTGTGCTGACAGAAAATCATAAAGGGGTCACCTGGCTGACTTAGTCAATAGGGCATGCAACTGTTGATCTCAAAGTTATCCTTTCGAGACCCATGTTGGGCATAGAGGTTACTTTAAAAATAAAATCTTAAATCATAGGGAAGAGAAAATACATCCATAGTACTGTACTGTATTTATAAAAAAATCTGCATATGTTTAAACCTGCATTGTTCAAGTGTCAGCTGTAGTTATTAAACCAGTACACAGTCACTGTCTGCCATCTCTTATCTGGGGTTTGGAAATGGTGATGGAACTGAACTGAAACATATACAGGGTCTAAAAAAATGAAATGTTTGTCAATGTGTATTGTGAAAGACTATGTGTGTGTATATATTCAGAAGAGGGAGTGGGGTGAGCTTTGTCTTAGACTTTTAGGCACCACAGAATCCCTGTTGACATTTGTTGTTACTGCACCAGGGAACTTCTCTGGTCAGAATTGGAGGTAGGAGGCTGGAATTCTGTTAAGTTGTGTATTAGGTTAAGACAGTCTATGTTGCACCAATAACCCCCATATCATGACTTAATACAACACAAGTTATTTCTCACTCATACAGAGTTTGGCTTAGAGGTCCATGTTCCTTCTATCTTGTGATGCCACCATCTCAAATAAGGTTTTCAAGGTTGTTGCAGGAGGGGAAGAGAGGGCTAGAGGATCTCATAGAATGCCTTTAAGGGTGAATCTAGAAACTTGCTTATATCACTTTATACTTGTGCTTACACTCTTTTGGCTTCAAATCTGTCACAAAAACTGGATGTAAAGAAGAGTAAGAAATGCAGTTTTCCTGCACTTTTGGAAATAGGAGCTGCTATGATTTTAGTCCAACAAGTCTGGGTTTTGGAGAAGGTAGAATAGTAAATGATGGTTACATCTTGTTATGAACTGAATGTTTGTATCTCCCCACCCCCATTCATATATTGAAACCCCAACCCCAGTATGATGTATTGGTGGGAAGTGTAAGAAGAATTAGAATACAGTAATGTCATGAGGGCTCTACCCTCATTGCATGGGGTTAGTGTCTTTCTAAGAGGAGTTTGCTTGAGGAGTTTGCTTCCCCTCTCTGCTCTCTGCCATGCAAGAATACAGTAAGAAGTTGGCAGTCTTCAGCCGGAAAGAGGACTCTCACCAGCACTCAACTCTCAGCCTGATCTCAGACTTTCAGCCTCTAGAACTGTGACAAATAAATTTCTGTGGTCTGTGAGCCAACTCCAATGGTATTTTTGTTAAAGCAGCCCAGATGGACTAAGATCTCATCTCTTTTCTGTATGAAGTAGGGTTTTTGCCCTACCTTGACATTACCCCATGGCACTTGCACCTTTGATTTTTGCTGCTGATCTTTTATTGATGGGAGAGACAGGACTTGTCCTAATGCAACGAAGTAAGAGCCATGCAAATTTTCTGTAACCTAGTCTTTCAGCATCACCAGTGTCTGCTCTTCACCCAGGGCTCTAATCCTCTTCCCTAATCTTCTTTCAAGATGAGTAAAATATGGATGACATGAAGTTTTTGATTGACCTTGGGGGCCTTAGGTCCATATTCCCTCTCACTTTCTAGTTTTTAACTGAGAAGGAAACCGTTTCATTTCTTGTCCTAATACATAGAATAAACAGTCCATAGAGTCAGGGGAAGAGGATAATTTTGATAAACTGGTAACTTTGACTATTCGATACTCACCAAGGATAGCAGAAAACTTTGTGTTGGGATACGTAGGGGTTAAGATTCTTGTTTAGCAAGTGGATTCCCTCCCAAATGTTGATAGTATCTTCAACGACTCCCCTCAGGTCAGGTTGTAGGTTTGAAATAATAATTTAAAAAACCATTTTATCAAAGTAAGTAAACTGCATAAACTTTGTAGTCTGTCATGATATTGAAAAGGAAGAAAAATTTAAAAGAATTTGATTCAATAAAATACGCACCTTCACCAATGAAGAAAAGATAGAAAGTTGAAAATTTTGTTAAAGTTTTCAAAATAAGATGACAATCTCATTAAAAGTATTTACACTGGATTATTCATTTAAAATAATGAATAATTATTTTACTCCGCTCAGTACTGTGCTCAACAGGCACTAGAGATATGAATTATTACAGTATTAAATCTTTACATTGTTAAAAGATTAATGTATAACTGTTATTCATATGAATTAATTAATTGACCCTAATTTTAATTAAATCAGCAGTGTATAGAGGAATGCACTTAAATGCTGCAATGAGTTTAAGCAGAGATGTGGAAATAAGTATCAAGAGGAAAAATCTTTTAATGTTACTACTGATTTTATACCTCTTTCTGTTGGTGACTTATGTTTTGTATCATGATTCAAAAGTAATTAAGTTTGGTTTGAAATGTACTTACATCAATGATTAGAATGTTTTTGTATTTTAAAAATGTATGTATTTAAGAATAGTTATTAAAGGGGAAAATGTTGATAGTCAATTCAAAGTCTGCTGTAATATTAATGTATTTCATCAAATTTTTTAAAAATACAAAAATTCATCTTTGTTATTTACCAATGGGGAAAGGTCAGCAAAGTTTTTACAAACCCTGGTTATGTTTTGTTTATATCTCCCTACCTGTTTGAAATCATGACCATAGGAACTTTGAAGAGAGTTTTAACACTGACATTTGCTTGCAGAATGTCACTTCATACTTATAGAATGACTTTTGTATCTTTTATCCTCTTTAAAGGAACAGTATGAATACCAAGTTTTTCCTTTGCAAAATCAACTGTTAATCTTGTTCATATGAAAAAATTTGTTAGAAGATGTTGAGGAAGTCTTAAATATTCAAAAATATCACTGAACAAATAGAAAATGTTTGTTGTTAGAGTATTGATTAGGTAAAATGTAATCACACAGTATGAGTGAAAAGCTGGCCTTTTTAAAATTTAGTTTTGTTTGGTTTACTGTGAAATTCATTGGGAGGACTGAAAACAAGCTTTGGAAATGTTTGTCTATTTCTCCACTAGATGGGGCTGTATACTAGTTATTGCTCTATAGCAAACAAGGTCATGTATCTGAGGAGGTAATACTAAGGTTAAACTTAATTGACCCATATATTAATACAGTAAAGTAATTGGTCTATTTGCTGTATAACTAAAGGTAAAATATAATTTTAGCCCTTACATATAGAAGTGTTATTTTCCAGTCATCGGTGGGGAATGTGTACATTTGGTTTTTTTGATAATTGCTAAGTTTCTATTGGTCTATCCTTATACTTTGTTGGTACCCTAATGGCCAAAAATATTAAAAATCTTTAATATGCAGTTAAAATTACCTTAAATGGCTTCCATTTAATGGCTTGCCTGCATAACTAAACTTCTGCATTTTTTTTGATATAAACAAATGGAGTGATGCCTATAGTATGTGCAATGATTAGGTTAGTACATTGATCTTTTGTAGATGCTTTTACTCCTACTAGTTCAGTTGATTTATATACCTACCAACAGTCACTTGTGTTTGTCCCCAAACCTGTTTATACTAGTTGTATCTGTGATCATAATTGTATAACTTATATGAAATCTACATAAGCTAATGGAAATACCACTTGTAAAAAGTGTTCCTCCTGTGAAAACTTAGGGTGAATGATTTACAACACTCAGTAAAAGGTGAATTGCTAAACAAATTACCATCAAATTAGGTGTGAGTGAGAAAGCTGTGGAAAAAAATTGATTTTGCACTTGTTTTTTGGGCAGAAAATGCTTGGGTTTCTGTACGTTCTGTATATTATTTAACAGTGCGATTACAAATATATGAGTTTCACATTTTGAAAGTTATAATTGAGAAATAACTCCAAGCAATTTTTGCTTAAAACTGCCAAATGTCCTGAAAGTTATTTTTACTTAACGTGCTTAGGAATTTTAAAATTTCTCTTAATGTTACTATCTTGCTATAGCTTTGTATGATTGTTTCAGCTGATTATTATTTAGAGGCCATCCAAATAGAAAGTGTTAATAAGATACAGAAGATATTTAGATGGAAGAAAATAAAACTAATACTTTATTAAAAACCCCAGATATACAGTTGAGCAAATAACGTGGCTTTTTCAGTCTTGCTTTTGAGTTACTATAATTATTTTTATCTTTCTGTTATTCTAGATTTTATGATTTTTTGAATTTTTTTTAGCCTAAAGTTAAAAAATTTTTCCTAGTTTGTGTGGCCTCTTCATGTTTAATTAGTAAGGGATTGTCTTCCTCCAGCTGTGCAAAACAGGCAATGTTCGTTCAGTAGTGAGTTCCTCTCTAATAGGAGTTTCTCCTCTGCTGTAATTCTATGAGAGAAATTTTATTACTAGAAAAATTAAAAGATTTTTTTCTCTACTTTTATATAAAAAGAACAGGAAGGAATCAGAAGGTCTAGGTTTTAGTCCTGGAATCTGGCACCTAAAATAATAAATACTTGCCAAACAAATAAGTAAATGACTAGTTTGCTGCTTATTAGTTGTGAGATGATAACCTTGGTTGATTAACTTCTCTTAGAGCTAAAAATCTATAAAATTAGATTTTAATAATGCAGCACACATTTCTTGAGTGTTATAAGTCAGGCCCAACAATGAGAATTTTAAACCTTCTTTCAATCAGATTGCTTAATTGGGAGGGACAGATAAGTAAATAATTAAAATATGCTGTGACATGTGCTCCCATGGAGGTAGGGCTGGACAAAGACAAGTGAAGAGCCTTTTTAAACCTGTAAATATTGGTCAGATCTTTATTTAGTGGGCATAGGAAGAAATGGATTTTATTATCTTAAAATTATTATGCAGATACTGATTAAAATATTAATTTTCCATCACTAGTTGAGGAAAACATTTCTGAAAAAAATATTGCAAAAAATTTTTCAGCTTTTGTAGCTTTTGTTTTTGCTTCTGAACCAACAGTTTCATGGAAAGCACGTTTGTAAGTTTCAAAATTAGATAATAATTTAAGTTGCCAGAGAAGTGCCATGGATTGTTTATTGAATTTTAACTTAGTGTAACTGCACGTGTAGTAGATACTGTTAAAGAACGTTTTAAATTTTTGGTTAGGTAAAGAGTGACATATAGAAACCTTAGTTAATTGACATCATACGTCTAATTTATTCCAATGATATTTTAGTGGCCCTCCTTGATTACAGTACTTTCTAACTCTACCCCCGAGTCCTAAATGGCTTGCCTACATGCAGTTTGAACAATTTTATAATTTTAAGGTTTCCAATTCATGACCACAGTAAATATTTCCTTTTATTTAAGTTTTCTTTTATATCTCTCAGTAAAGTTGTATTATTTTCTTCCTAGGGGTTTTGCATTGTTGTAATGCTTATGCAAAGACCTCAAGTTTAGGTTGAAAGAAGAGTGAATAGCCAAGATTCTTGATTTGTTCCAGTATCAAGGGAATGGATTTTAATGTTTTGCCATTCTTAGAGGATTTTTCTTGTTTGTTGTTTGGTTTAAGATACCTGTTGCCAGATTATATTTTTAGAATGCGAAGAGTTTTTTAAGAAATGTGTGTTGAATTTTATCAGATGCTTCATCTCTATAAATTTTTTTACCTATCTTTTGATTTTCTTTTTTAATGTTAGTGTAATGGATGCATTTCTTTTCGACTATTGAATAAATCTGTGATGAGGTAACACAACTTAGTCACAATACATTACTACCTTTTTTTATAATGCTGGTTTCTGCTTGCTAATATTTTATGATTTTTACATCTGTGTTCATTAATGAGATTTGCTTATTTCTTATGCTATTCTTATATGGGTTTGGTATCAAGATTTTTGTTATCTTCCTGAAGATTTTGCTATGTTTTTACTCTCTGGAGATTTTAAGGTAAAGTTAGAAGAATTCCAAATAACATTGGAATAATAATAATTTCTGGAGTATTCTACTCCCCAGGAATATTTTTCAAGTTTTCTATATGTATTAAATTAGTTTTGATAAGTTATTTTTTTTCCCCTGGGACTGTTGATGTTACATCTCCATTTTCAAATATCTGCTGTAAAGATGTTAATTATATTATATTCTCTTATTATACTTGATATTGTTTGTATATTTTCTTCTTGATCAGTTTTCCCAGAGTTTGTCAGTTTTTCAGGCTTTTCAAAGAACCAGCTTTTGGCTTTGTTAATTCAGTGATGTGTTTATTTTCTTGTTGTATTAACTTCTCTTAAGTTTTTTATCCTTCTATGCTCTTTGGACCTATTTTGCTTTAGTTCTGATTTCTTATGATGAATGCTTAGCTCATTAATTTTCAGTCTCCTCTAATATATGTATTTAGGTATATAAATTTGCCTCCAAGCAGTACTTTAGCTGCATCTCACAAGTTTTGCTTTGTGGAATTTGTTGTTGAGAGTTCCAAATATTTTCTGGTCAGGATGTCTGGGTGGCTAAGTTGGTTAAGTGTCCAGCTTCAGCTCAGGTCATGATCTCATGGTTCATGAGTTCAAGCCCACGTTGGGCTTTGTGCTGACAGCTCAGAGCCTGGAGCCTGCTTCAGATTCTGTGTCTCCCTCTCTCTCTGCCCCTCCCCTGCTGCTCTAAAAATGAATAAACATATATATATATATGTTTATATATATATATTTTCTTATTGTCATCAAGATTTTTTCAGTGACTTTGAGTGACTCTCTGCCCCTCCCCTGCCTCTCCAAAAATGAATAAACATATATATATATATATACTTTTTTTTTCTTATTGTCATCAAGATTTTTTCAGTGACTTGAGTTATTTTCTAAGCATATGGGAACCTTATTTAATTTCTGAATGTATAGGAATTTTAATTTCTGCACATGAGGATTTTCTTTTTGTTCTCAATTTCTGAGTTTACTTTGTGGTTAGAGAAGATGCTCCATCAAGTTTTAATTCTTTGAAATTTGATTCTATTGGGTTTGTGTCCCGGAATATGGTCAGTATTCTAATATTGCATGTGTTTAAAAAGAGTGTATGTTTTGGATATTTGGATAGAACATTAATTTATGTTCAGATTTGTTAGGTCAGGTTTGTTAATAACATTGTATATAAATCTTCTGTATTACTGAGTTTTTTGTCTTGTTCCATCATTGTGGATTATCCATTTTCTTTTCATGGTTTTGTTGGTTTCAGCTATATTTATGTAAACCGTATGTTACTAGGCTTGTATGTATTTAAAATTTTTGTATTTTCCTTGTGAATTGAAACTTTTATCCTTATGAAGTGACCCTCTCTCTGCCTTAAAATCCATTTTGCTCATATTCCTATAACTTAATGCCTTTTGCTTATTATTTGCATGGCATCGTTTTACACCCTTTTTTGTTCAACTTTTCTGAATTTTTTCATTTTAGATGAGTCTGTTGTAAACATGTAGATGGATTTTTAAAAATACGTTCTGATAATTTCTTTTTAATTTTACATATTGAATTATGTAGATTGATTTCTTTCTCATTTGGTGTATATTCCTATGAAATTTTTTCATTGTGGTAAAGTGTACATAACATTTTTTTGTTAACCATTTTTTAAGTGTACAATTTAGTGGCATTAACTAAATTCACTACATTCACATTGTTGTGCATCATTACCACTGTCCATCTCTATAATTTTTTATTTATTCTAAACAGAAACTTTGTACCCATTAAACAATAACTCCTCACCCTTCTTCCTCTCAGCCCTGGGCAACAACTGTTCTACTTTAGGCCAAATTCTGGCCTCATCTAAGTGAAATCATACAATATTTGTCTTTTAGTGTCTGGCTTAATTTCCCTTAGCATATTTTTAAGGTTCATTCCTGTTGTAGCATCTATCAAAATTTCATTCCTTTTTAAGACTGAGTAATATTCTGTTGTATCTGCTTGCCACATTTTGTTTATTCATCCATCTCTTGATGGGCAGTAGGATTGCTCCATGTTTTGGCTATTGTGAATAATGCTGCTATGAACTTTGGTGTACAGTTTTTGAATTTTAACACATGTAAAGATTCATGTAACCACCTCTATAATCAGAATACAGAGTAATTCTATCACCACAAAAAACACCCTCGTGCTGGTTTTTTTTTTTTAAGTTATTTATTTATTTAGAGTGCACATGTGAACACCAGGGCGGGGCAGAGTGAGAGAGAGAGAGAGCGAGCGAGCGGAAATCCCAAACAGGTTCCGCACTCTGAGCACAGAGCCCACCACAGGGATAGAACCCACAAACTGGGAGATCATGCCTGAGCCAAAATCAAGAGTGGGACGCTTACAACTGAGCCACCCAGGTGCTCTGATTTTTTATAGTTACATGTTCCTCCCACTCACTCTCCTTGGCAAGCTATGAAATCTTGCCCATCACTACAGTCCTGTCATTCCAAGGTTATATAAGTGGAATCATAAGTGTTCAGTTGTTTGAAGCTGACTGCTTTCACTCAGCTTAATGTGTTTGATATTCATACAAGTTGTTGGGATCAACCTTGTTCTTTTTTATTACTGAGCAGTGTGCCATTCACTGTGTGTATGTATGTATGCATGTATGTATATGTGTATAGCAGTTTGCTTATCCATTCATGTGTTAAGGCTGATGTAGTTGTTTTTGAGTGTTTGGCTGTAGATTTTTGTGTGGACGTGAGTTTTCATGTTTAGGGTAAATACCCAGCAATGAGATTGCTGGGTCAGATATTTATGTTTAACTTTGTAAGACACTGCCAAACCATTTCCCAGAGTGACTGTACTGTTTTTGCATTTCCGCTTGCAGTGTGTGAGAATTCTAGTTGTTCCTCATCCTTATCAACATTTGATATTGTCAGTACTTTTTTTTTATTTCAGTCTTTCAAGTGTGTATTGTAGTTATCATGGTTTTAATTAGTGTTTCGCTAATGACTCATATGCTTATCTGCTGTACCTATATCCACTTTAGACAAGTGTCTATTCAAGTCCATATTCAAGTCCCATTTTTATTGTTGAGTTTTGATAGTTATGTATATATTCTGCGTACAAGTCCTTTGTCAGATATGTAATTTGCACATATTTTTTTCCCAGTCTGTAACTTGTCTTTTAATAATCTTGGCAGTTCTTCAACAGAGCATAAATTGTAAGTTTTGGTAAGGGCCATTTTATCATTTTTTTTCCCCTTTATGGATCATGCTTTTGGTGTCATTTCTAAATGCTTGGAGTTTTTTGAGCTTCCTCGATCTATAGGTTTGTAGTTTTCATATGCCTTGGGGTACTGTTACTTTGCATGTCTAAAAATTCTGTTTTATTCTTTTGAAGGTTATCATTCTTGTTGTTTCTTAAGAGACAGTTAACTCGTACAAACACAGATCATAAACCTTGGCTTTCCAACATTGCATTAGCTGCTATCTGCTCAATTTTTAATCTTTCACATGCTGCTTTTTTGATAGCCTCATTCTCTGGTATACCTGCTGCTGATCAGCCAAGGATTTGGGTAGCACTTATAATCAGATTTGGATGCTTACAGTTTTTGTATCTTCCTTGTTTCTGGAGATCTTCCCCTTAATTTTCTACTACTCTGCCATATATTGGACTCTACCTTCTCAACCTCAGACCCCAGCTCTCTGCTGCCCTTACTTGTTTCGGAAACACATTCAGTTAATAAAGCAGCAGAGTCATAAACCTCACCTATTTCAGCTCTGTTTTTCAAGGGTAGACTGTGCTTCTGCTGTGGGGTTTTATTTTCTTGTTGGTGAATGCACTGGATTTTCCCCTGAGTATGTCCAGTTTTGTGGTCCACCAGAGATTTGGGCAGTATTTATATACTCAGATTTTGCATTTTACTTACTCTGATTCTCTTATATCCAGAGTCTTACCCTTATATTTCCAGCAATTCTTCTGGTTCTGAACTCTGTTGTTTGCCATCTCAAGCCAGCTATGATCAATATTCTGTTGATAGAATTGTGGGAATTGGAGAATTTTCTTTTTGAAGTTCTAATTTTTCAAGAAGAAATTCTTGTCTTTTTCTATGTTGGGATGCTTTCCATTGCCTTAATTTTGTCTAGATTTCATAATTATTATCTGTAGGAAGGTTCGTTTAAGCACTTCACTCTGTTGCCATTACTGGAAGTTACCACAGGAAAATTTACATTTCAGTTGTTATGTTTTATGTGTAGTATCTTCATTTATTTCCATTTCATATATGTTAATTCACAGTTCACTTTTTACTGCTTCATGTTCTCTGCATATATTTGAAACCTGTTCTTATTTTTTTTAACGTAATATGAATGGTTTTGTTATTTGTAACTGATAACAGCCCCAAAGGCTGAAATATTTGTGGCTTGTCTGTGCAATCCCTTTTTTCCCTTGTGATTCTTCCTTTTGGTTCACTACTCCTTTCTATGCGTATTTTTCACTGTGTGCTTGCTACTTACTGTATTTTAAAAGATTTTTTTTTTTTTTTTTGGTGAGACTGGGATTCCTTGAATGAAGATACATTTCTCCAGAGAAGATTTGCTTTTACTTGTGCCAGGTGCCAAAGGGCCTACCATTCCAGGTCCATTTGAAACTAAATTGAATGTTTGACATTTTTTGGACCACCCAGTTGATGTGAATTTGAGTTGCAGACCTTTGAAAGACCTGGCTTGTGATGAAAATTTCTTAAGTGCCCTTTTTCTTGTTTCTTTTTTTTAATTAATTAATTTTTTTTTAATTTATATCCAAATTAGCTAGTATATAGTGCAACAATGATTTCAGGAGTAGATTCCTTAATGCCCCTTACCCATTTAGCCCATCCCCCCTCCCACAACCCTTCCAGTAACCCTCTGTTTTCTGTATTTAAGAGTCTTTTATGTTTTGTCCCCTTCCCTGTTTTTATATTACTTTTGCTTCCCTTCCCTTATGTTCATCTGTTTTGTATCTTAAAGCCCTCATATGAGTGAAGTCATATGATATTTGTCTTTCTCTGACTAATTTCGCTTAGCATAATACCCTTTGGTTCCATCCACATAGTTGTAAATGGCAAGATTTCATTCTTTTTGATTGCCTGGTAATACTCCAGTGTGTGTGTGTGTGTGTGTGTGTGTGTGTGTGTGTGTGCGCGTGCGCGCGCGTGTGTGTGTATACATATATATATGTATGTATATATACACGTACATATATACACATACATACATGTATACACATACATACATACATGTATACACATACGTACATATATACATATATATGTGTGTGTACACACACACACACACACATATACACCACATCTTCTTTATCCATTCATTGTCGGTGGACATTTGGGCTCTTTCCATACTTGGCTATTGTCAATAGCACTGCTATAAACATTGGGATGCATGTGCCCCTTTGAAACAGCACACCCGTATCCCTTGGATAAATACCTAGTAGTGCAATTGCTGGGTTGTAGGGTAGTTCTATTTTTAATTTTTTGAAGAACTTCCATACTCTTTTCCAGAGTGGCTGCACCAGTTTGCATTCCCACCAGCAATGCAAAAGAGATCCTCCTTTTCCACATCCTTGCTAACAACTGTTGTTGCCTGAGTTGTTAATGTTAGCCATTCTCACAGGTGTGAGGTGGTATCTCTTTGTGGTTTTGACTTGTATTTCCCTGATGATGAGCGATGTTGAGCATTTTTTCATGTGTCTGTAACCATCTGGGTGTCTTTTTTGAGAAATGTCTGTTCATGTCTTTTTAGTCCGAATTCTGGCCTCATCTGAATCTCACCTAGTATATAATAGGCAGTCGGAAAATATTGGCCATAGTCCTGCTGTTAATATTATTATACTATATAGTCTGTAACCACTTACTTATAGAGTGACCTTTAGATAGTTTCTAGCATTCCTGTCTAATATCATCTTTTAGAGTATTTCCTTTAGCGTCCCCCATTTTTTTTTCCTGGAGACCAAATAAGTTTGATTTTTGTTTAATTCTTTTAATGAAACTATAATCCCATTTTTACATCATACCACTATGGCAGAAAGATTAAAGTCTTATGGCCGTTTGAAACTACAGCTGCCATGGTGATTAAAATATTCAATAGTCCTTCTTGAGTAAAGGTACGAGTAGGTCTTCTCCAGTGTAGTGGAGGTATATATTGTTATACTAGCTTAGTGAGGCATCCATTCCACTCTTGAATAGATTCATCTTTTTTTTTTGTTTTTATTTATTTATTTTGAGAGAGAGAGAAAGAGAGAGTGAGAAGAAAAACACGAGTGGAGGAGGAGCAGAGAGAGGAGAGAGAGCAAGGGAGAGGGAGGGAGAGAGAATCCCAAGCAGGGTCTACACTGCCTCAGCACAGAGCTCGAACTCATGAACTGCGAGATGATGACCTGAGCTGAAGTCTGAGGCTCAACCAACTGAGTCATCCAGGTGACCCTAGATTCATCTTTCTAAATGGACTGCCAGTCTTGACCAGTCTTCCAGAAGAGAGCACCATCTGGTGTTTCTATTTGTTATAACAAGTGTATTTCTTCCTGATGAAATGCTTCTGGGAACACCATCTGGGCTTGGTTCAATAATCTGAGTCCATCCCTAGGGCTCTGTTGTTGCTCCTTGATTGTTGGGGCCAGTGTTGACAGAGCTACCACAAATTCTGTTGGCATTGAGTACTTGTGGCCTGAGTGTAATTTAAATATAATGTACACATCCAAATGTATTTTGTGCCCCAAGAAATAGTCAATTAGGTGTATTTCACTTTCAGATGAAGTTTATTTAGTCTGCATAAGAAACAGGTTTGCTATAATAGCCCTTTCCTGAATTCCAGGAGTGAATCTATTCATGTTATGTAGCCACTATATTGCATCATATTCACTCTTTTAGGGACCATTCTTATTCCATGAATGCTGTTCCATTTGCATTCATGCCTTTTATAACAAAAAGAGCAAAGCAGCAGACTTTTTACACAGTGAGTAAGCAGCAAGTGATATTTTTGTCCTCATACCCCAGTAATTTTCTCAGGAGGGAGTGATGTTGATTGGTGGCAATATAACACACCAAATGTCTGCTGCCTATTAGAGTTTATCCCACCTGAATCACAGGTAGAATCTTTGTTAAGCACTACAAAGCAATCATCGTGATAAAGATAACCAACAAAAATATGACTCAAATGACAGACAGTTCTAATTTACTGCCATTTAGATGTGTCATTAAGAGGATTTTCCTTGATATGTTCTCTTTAAATCCCTTCACATCAGCATTTGTTCAGTTTTCCCATGCTAGAGGTAATGGATCAATTGTTTTCTCCCAACCTTAGTCATTCTTATTTTCTTGCTCTGAGAAGTTCTTGTGGCAAAAGAATAGTGGCATCCTTTTTTGTGTCATAGCCCATTTCCCTACCTTATGATTGACCACTGTTTGTTTCCACTTATATTTTTTTTAACCTGTATTTTTCCTACCCCAGTGGAATGCTGTGATTTGGTCACGCTGCCTGTCCATACAGCAGGCAGTTACAGCAGACTTGCTGAGACCTTTGCTTTTGTTTGTTCCCAGGTGTTCCCAGGAAAATTTTATAGAATTTGACAAATCAAGAATTCTAGGCACTCTTGCTTGGTAATGTAGTAGTACTTCTGGTTAATCTTAATTTAGCTATATGCGGTGAAGTCATGAGCCACTCCAAAGTTTCCTTAAGAAAAGGTACAAATTGTATGTTATGGATAACGTGTCTTCTGCAGCAATATCTCCCTCTGTTGGCACTGTTATCCTGTTCTGAGCACATCTGGGTCTGGCAGGATGAAAGAAAAATTTGTGAGGTGGGGAAGATAAAACTGTGAAGTGCATCATGTCCATCCCCTAACTGCCGTTCTGGTTCCTAGAAACTTTTCCAGTGGAGTCCCCTCTTACTTCCTCTCATATTTAATTTTAAAATACAGTACCCCAGTCAAGTTAACCAGCCCTTGATGCCCTTATATTCTATCATTTAAGTAACAGATGTTTTAATTACCCATTCCAATTTTTAATGAGATCATTACTTTGAGGGTAATAATATTTTAATTCCTTGCCCATTTTTATAAATAGGTAACAATCATAGGAAACATACCCAGGTGGTTGAAGCTGATAAGTTATTCTCTGCTCCTTTAATTGAATTCTTGTCAATTGCTTTTATTAAAGTACGAGCAAAGCCTAGAGTACAGTAGGTGTCAATTCTAGTCACTAATCATTTGTTAGGTCCCTGTAGTAGTGGTAGGGGTCTAATATGGTCCATTTGCTTCTTGTTTTTTTTTTTTTTTTTCCTAAGTAGGCTCTATGCTCAACGTGGGGCTTGAACCCGTAACCCTGAGATCAAGTTACATGCTCTACCAACTGAGCCAACCAGGCTTCCCTACTTAAATTTTTAAAGCAGAAGTTCCCTTAACATTTTTCATGATCCCCTTAGTGTCTTAGTAATATTTTCATGTGCTTCTAAGCTGCCCCCTTCTGCCCCCTTCTGTTCGTCCACATTAATTTTTGCATGGTATTTGCTTTTTAATCCCAGCAATGCAAAGATATGAAGTCATTGAAAAGAATGTAGACATCTAATATTCTAACAATCAACTCCCTTGAACCAATAGTTCACATGATATTTAATGGATGTTGCTATTTCCTGTGAAAATTTAAAATATGCATGGAACCCCTCTGTGTTTGTTGTAGTGTTTGGAGATACCTTGGCACCTAATTTGGGAACGATAGGTCAAAGGCCATTTTCAAGCCATTCATATTGACTATGTGTGTGACTGCACATGTTCTAATCTAGAAGATTGTTCATTAATCACAGATAAAATCCATTCGATGGAGTGGGTATGTGTGTGTGGTAAAATATACATAACATAAAATTTAACATTTTAGCCATTTGCAGGTGTACAGTTCAATGGTGTTAACTACATTCACAGTGTTATATAACCATTGCTGCTCTCTATTTCCAGAACATTTAATTACCCCAGATAGAAACTCTGTACCCATTAAATAATAACTCCCCATTTTCTCCTTTCCCAAACCCTGGTAACTTCTATTCTGTTTGCTGTCTCTATGAATTTGCCTGTTCCAGGTACCTCATATAAGTGGAATCATAGAGTATTTGTCCTTTTGTGTCTGGCTTATTTTATGTAGCATAATGTCTTCATGTTGTACCATGTGTCAGAATTCCCTTCTTTTTAAGGTTGAATGATACTCCACTGTATGTATATAACACCTTTTATTTACTATTCATCATCTGTCAATAGACACTGGGTGTGTTTACACTTTTTGGCTATTGTGAATAATGCTATTATGAACATTCACTTACAGGTATCAGTGTTTGAGTCCCTGCTGTCGATTCTTTTGGGTATATACCTAGCCGTGGAATTGCTGGCCCATAGGTAATCCAATGTTTAACTCTTTGAGGAACTGCCAAGCCATTTTCTACAGTACTTGTATTATTTTTACATTCCTGCCAGCAATGCACACAAGTTTCAGTTCCTCTACATTCTTGTCAACACTGGGTACCTTTAGTTGTTTGATAATAGCCATCCTATTGGGTGTGAAGTGAGTGGTTTTGATTGGGATTTTACTAATGACTAGTAATGCTGATCATTTTTTCATGTGTTTGTTAGCTCTTTGTATATCTTATTTGAAGAAATATATATTCAAGTCCTTTGTCTTTTTTTTTCTTAACTATTGAAGGCTGTGGTAGTCAGTTTTGAGACTTTTCCAGATTATATTTGCAGATTATTCTTTGTTGTGTGTGATCACTGATGTCTCTGTCCCTTTGGCTCATGTTCAGCTAATATTTTTACAGTTTCCTTGAATGCCAGGAGCACTTCCAGTCTTTGCAGATTGCCTCTTTCTTAAGCACTCCTTTAGCCCTTAGCTAGGCTTCCTCTGAGCCTAGTGACTAGCCTGAAATGAAAGCTTAAAGTCTTCTTAGGTATTTTCTGAACTTGCAAGTAGCTTTCTAAATTCCCCTATATACTTGGCTGCTTTCTATGTCTTAATTTCCCAGACTCTCCCCCCAGTTTCTCTTCCAGGCTTTAGATTGTCTATTTGATGTCTCCACTCTTCTTACCCGGGGTGTCAGTTGCCTTACAGCTTTTACAAGCAATGTTTGTCCCTTTACCCACCTGCATTCCAAAGACAGGATAGAACAGATATGTACAATAATTTGCATATCAGGTCTTTTCTGCTATCCTTTAGAAGAATGAAGAAGCTGGGAACCAAGCTGCTACTGTTTCAAGAACAAGACCACCGTTGCACTAGAGAATGGATGAGGGAACAGTAAGAAAACACCACAAAATTCTCCTGCCATTTTGACCATGGCTTTTTCTGGATTGGGTGTTTGCTTGGTCACTATTAACTTCTGATTGTTTCCCAGAGTTTCAACAGAGTTGGTTCTGACAGTTCCTGCTTGTTTTTTAAAAATATTTCTTTAGGGTAATGAGAGCTTGGAGCTTTCTAGTCTGCTATTTTGCTGTCATTCCTCCTACAGATTTTTAATACAGTTTTGCTTGTGTGATCCATTGCTCATTCATTTGATGAATTCAGGATGCTAGTTCTAGAGGTCTAGGGCATTTACCTCTGCATTCCAGCCCCCCTCTGAACTAGCACTTTCATTTTTTTGATAAAGTTCTCATAGGGATTTCTATAACTGGATATTCCATAAAGGGTCATTTTTTATTGCCCAGTCATCCAGGGCCTTTTTGCCATACTGTACTGGAATGACCCAAGATTTTGTGAATATCTAGATCTTTCCCCAGAGACCCATTTTGCAGATTTCCTTTACTACCTTCTACCACAGTTTTATTGTCTGCAGGCTGTATGTGCCTTATTTTCAGAAACATTGCAGCTGTCAAATAGCCAATGGTATGCTAGTAATGGTAAGGGATTGACTCTCTGGAGGAAAAAAAACCAAAAAACAAAAACCCCTTATTTGTTGCTTTTTTTTTTTTTTTTTTTTTTTTTTGCTGTGTAATACTCCTACTATACCTGAAGCATAGGTGGTATAGTAGGAGTTAGATAGAGAAAACTGGCTCTTGCAGGCTAGCGTTAGCACTCCATTACAGTTAGGGAACTCGTATTGTTAAAACGAACGGTACATTTTGCTTTGGCTGAGAATCTTAGGGTTCACGTTATACAGCAATCCAAACTGGGAAGTTCTGAGAGGGCATTTATGTCAGTGGCCTCAGAAATGGTGAGTAGGCCTGTATGTGAATGTAATGAACTCCTCCTGAACTTACCTCTGGAATACACTCTTGCATAGGAGATTTCTGTTATCAGTAAGTAAGTTCTCCTGAGTGGCCTTCTCCTTATTTGAATGATTCTTTGACAGCATCTGGAACATGCTGGTTATTTCTTGCTTCAGGATTATTTGATGACCTTCGATGATAGATTCAGTTTCTACCAATACCAATAACAAGATAGCTGTAGTCTTTAAAAGGTCTGTATTTAACACTTGCAAGGGGCAGTTTTCCAATCTCTAGTCATCTCCTGAGAGTCTGCTGAGGTGTAATAATCAGTTTATGCCTAAGGCTCCTGTCTTCCTTTATGTGTCAGCATTGAAGATCCTTCTAAAATAATTTGAGCACTGAGGTCCTAATGTTCTAGACTCTTGGACCTAAAGGCATAGCCTGGGAGACAATACTTTGTGAGTCTTTTTTGATTATTTTGGCTGAGGGCCGTCTTCAAATTCAGGTATCTTTTTTTTTTTTTTTTTTAATGTTTATTTTTTGAGAGAGAGAGACAGAGTGTGAGCAGGGGATGGGCAGAGAGAGGGAGATAAAGAATCTGAAGCAGGCTTCAGGCTCTGAGCTGTCAGCACAGAGTCAGATGTGGGGCTCAAACTCACTGTGAGATCATGACCTGAGCCGAAGTTGGACGCTTAACTGACTGAGCCACTGGCACCCCAAAAGTCTGTTATCCTTAAACATGTTGTATATTTCTTCTCCCAGTCTGTTGCTTGTCTTTTCATTCTCTTAAGGGCATTTAAAAATATATATATATTGGGCGCCTGGGTGGCTCAGTCGGTTGAGCGTCTGACTTCAGCTCAGGTCACGATCTTGCGGTCCGTGAGTTCAAGCCCCGCGTCGGGCTCTGGGCTGATGGCTCAGAGCCTGGAGCCTGTTTCCGATTCTGTGTCTCCCTCTGTCTCTGCCCCTTCCCCGTTCATGCTCTGTCTCTCTCTGTCTCAAAAATAAATAAACGTTAAAAAAAAATTAAAAATATACATATATATTTAATTTGAGAGAGTGAGAGGGAGAGGGAGCATAAGTGGGGAGGGGCAGAGAGAAGGAGAGAGAGAATCCCAAGCAGGCTCCCCACTGTCAGTACAGAGCCCGACTCCAGGCTTGATCCCATGAACTGTGAGAACAGGACCTGAGCTGAAATCAAGAGTTGGTTGCTTAACTAACTGAGTCACCCAGATGACCCTCTTAATGGCATTTTTTGATGAAAAGAAAAATTTTAGTGATTGACAAATTAGACTTCATTAAAATGTATAATTAGTGTTTTATGTATACTTTTTAAGAAATCTTTGTCCATCCCAAGGTCAGTTAGATATTCTTCCTTGTTTTCTTTTAGAAGCTTTAGATTCTATGTTTAGATCTGTGATCTAGCTCAGATTAATTTTTTGGTATAGTACAAAGTAGGGATTGAGGGTAATTTTTTCTGTGTGGATACCCAGTTGATCCTGCATCATTTATTGAAAAGATTAGCTTTTTCCATCACTGTGGATTGTTTGCCATAAATTAGGTTATGTGTCTGTGTGTGTGTGAGTATGTGTGTGGCGAGGGTCTATTTGTGTACTCTTTATTCCACTGAATTATTCCTGTATCCTTGCACCAGTATCACACTGTCTTAATTACTTGGCTTTATAGAAATAAAAGCATGTGTACTGGGAAGAAAAAAATGTCTTTTTTTTTAAATTTTTTTTTTGAGAGAGAGCGCACATGCATGCACAAGTTGGGGAGGGACAGAGAGAGAAAGGGAGACACAGACTCCAAAGCAGGTGTCAGGCTCTCAGCTGTCCACACGGAGTCCGATGTGGGACTCAAACGCACGAACTGTGAAATCATGACCTGAACTGAAGTCAGATGCTTAACCAATTGAGCCACCCAGGTGCCCCCAAAAATGTCTTTATTAGCAAACAACATAATTATATATGTAGCAAATCCTGAAGCCTCTATAATAAAATGAGCAGAGTTTATAAGTGAATTTAGTGAGGTTGTAAGTTTCATAGTCCAATACAAATATCAATTGTATTTCTGTATATAGCAAAGAAAATTGAAAAAGTGAGATAAAACAATTACATTTAGGGTTGCCTCGGTAGCTCAGACGGTTAAGGGTCCAGCTCTTGATTTCGGTTCAGGTCATGATCTTATGGTTTGTGAGTTCAAGCCCCATGTCAGACCCCATGCTGTCAGCATGGGGCCTGGTTGGGATTCTCTCTCTCTGTCCCCCTCCCCCACTCTCTCTTGTGCACGTGCTCACTTGTGTGTGCTTGCTCTTTCAAAATGAATAAACTTAAAAAAATTACATTTACAAAGCATCTAAAGGCATTAAATACTTGGGGTAAACTTTATTAAATATGTGTAAGACCTTTACACCAAAAACCAAAAACCATAAACCATTGCTAATAGAAATTAAAGAAGACATAAGTAAATTAAGAGGTATGCCATATTTATGAATTAGATGGTTAAACTTTTAATTTCTTCCTAATTCATTTATCTCCGTCAGAAATTCTGGCATGCTCTTTAAAAAGAAATTTACAAGCCAATTCCAGTATTTATATGAAAATGCCCAGGGCTTAGCCAAGCAATATTTTAAAAGAATAACAAAGTTGTAGGATGATACCTCCTAATTTCAAGACTTACTGCAAAACTGATGTAATAAAGGCGATTTGGTATTCGTGAAAGGATAGACATGGAATACAAAAAGAGCCCAAATACAGACCCCCACATACATAGCCAACTGATTTTCAAACAGGTGCCAAGGTAACTCAATGGAGAAAAGATAATCTTTTCAGATGGTGCTGGAATAATGGGAAAAAGTGAACTTTGGTTTTTGCCTTATGACTGTATACAAAATTTGAAATCAATCATTGATCTAAATGTAAAACCTAAAACTATTAAACTTATAGGAGAAAACATAAAAGAAAATAGCTGTGGCCTTAGAGTTGGTAATATTTCTTAGAACACAAAAATATTAAGCTAAAAGAAAAAGATGATAAATTGGACTTTATTAAAATAAAAATATTTTCCCAGATGACACCATTAACTAAAATGAACAGGCAAGCCACAGACTGGAAGAAAATATTTATAGTGCTTATATCTGGCAGAGGACTTGTTTTCAGAATATATTAAGAACTCTTAACCACTGGGGCACCTGGGTGGCTCATTTGGTTGAGCATCCAACTCTTGATTTTGGCTCAGGTCATGCATGGAATCAAGCCCCGTGTCGGGCTCTGCACTGACAGTGTGGCGCCTGCTTGGAATTCTCTCTCTCCCTCTCTTTCTCATTCTTTTTCCCTCTCCTGCGTGTGCATGTATGTGCACATAATCTCTCTCAAAATAAATAAATGAACGTTAAAAAAAATAGAACTCTTACCACTTAGTAATTAGAACAAGTAACTCATTAAGAAAAAATGGGCAAAAGAGTTCAACAGACACTTCACACAAGAAGTTGTATGAATGGCCAATACGCATTTGAAATGATGCCTATCATCATTAAACAGGTTATTCAAATTAAAAATCATAGGATATTACTGCATACACAAGAAATGATTAAAATTAAGACTGAAGTAAGTCATGGAAGTAACAGCATGGTGAATATAGTTAACAATACTGTGTTTATATTTGAAAGTTGTGAAGAGAGTAGATCTTAGAAGTTCTCATCACAACAAAAAAAATTTTACAACTGTGTTTGTTGTATGTTAACTAGGCATTGTGATCATTTCATGATATATACAAATATCTAATCATTGTTGTACACCTGAAACTAATATAATTATATATGTCAGTTATATTAAAAAAAACTGGTAAGGCAAAACACGTCTGTTTTGTCTTTTCCAGTTTACCATACCAGCTACAGTGAACAGTAAAAGATACGTGTGTGTGTGTGTGTGTGTAAATTTACATATTTATAATTATATTTATATTTATAAAAAGAGTGTCCATACCAAGTCTTAGAATGTGGAGCATCTGGAACTCTCACCCACGGCTGGTGGATGTGTAAAATGGTACGACCACCTTAGGAAACAATTTGGCTGTTTCTTACAAAGTTAGTATGATCCAGCAGTTCGACTCTGGATATTTATTCAAGACAACTGGGAACCTGTGGCTGCAAAAAGTTTTGTCCTACCACACTTATTACTGTTTTATTCATAATAGGCAACAATTAGAAACAACCCAAATATCCATTAATAGGTGAATGGATAAACAAATTGCAGTGTATTCACACAATAAAAAGGAATATTACTGAGCAAAAGAAACAAACTAGTGTTTTATACAACATCAGTGAATCTCAATTATGTTAAGTGAAATTTCAGATACAAAAGAGTATTGGCAGGGGCTCAGCTGAGCTGGAGAAAGCTGATTGGCTAGGTGTCACTAGCAGTTAAAAAAGGTAAGCCAAAACAAAATTAATTGTCAAGCCTTTAATCACTTTATGTGGTGGTATATAGCAAGAGACTAAATGGGGAAAGCACTAACTTCCCACTGGCCCATCTTTTCCCATGGAACAATGCACCCATTTGAGGGTGGGGTGGATCAGCACAGACGTGGGGGTCATCTCACAGCCTAGGGAGCCCCAAACAAAAAGCTTCTGTACTTTTATGGACCCAGGTTGAGCAATGGGGACTTCAGGGGGTAAGAGTAGAGTACAGAGAGGAGGGAGAGAGGGAGGGATTAGGAGTGGAAAAATACTATTCACTGAGTCAAAGTGGAAAAAAAGTATCCTCCTTCCCCCACCATTTAAGGAGATCTCCTGATGAAGATCTTCCAGATGAAGAGACCCCTGAATAGCTAGTAATACAGATGTGCCTAAGAGCCTGGCCAGCCAGGTGGGCTGAGTTCTCAACTACAACTCTCTTCAGAGACTGCAGTGCAATGGTTGTGCAATATCTGGTGTAGGGAAAGCAACTTCTTCCTGGGAGGCCTGCCAGATGAAGGCTTTGTAATTGCCTGTGGTTGGGTTTGCAAAATCACACATAGGTTTTTGGCTAGGAGCTGGACTCTTCAAGTATACATTGTATAAGCCCATTTATACAAAACTCTGGAAGTAGCATCTAATTTATATAGTAAAGGAACACAGATCAGTGGTTGCCTGGGATTGGGGAGTGGGGTAGATTTATTGCAAAGGGGCATGAGGCAACTTTATAATGGTATTTTTTGTTATACTATTGCAGACAGTTGTCAAAACTCACCAAATGTGTACTTAAACAGTGGATGCAACTTTATATAATGCAAATGATATATCCCTCTACTTTCATATTTCTATGTAACATGCTTATATTGCTGCTTCTGGATCCCCCTTACCTCAGTCTTATCGCAGATTTCATTACTTCCTGAAGCTATCAAAGATAGGCAAAATGTCATCGGTCACATTATAGGACAGAAAGGCACGCGCATGTGCACACACACACACACACACACACACACCCTAAATATTCCAAGCAGAAAGGACCTTATATAGGGAATTAGAGTTTATAAAATTATTCCAAATGTTGGAACAGAAGTTAGAGATTATCTGTAGACCATGATTCAGCATCATTATATTACTGTTGCAGTCTAGAGGTCAGAAAGCTGATGCTGCTGCCACTACAACTGGCTGTCATACCAGGGGTCTCACACTAGACATTAGACCAGTGCCTGCCACCAGAAACATCCATGTCTGACTTTACATGCTGAAAGCAAACAGGTGTCCTCTGCCTTACTTTCTTCCCATATCTTGTTGGAGTACAACATCTACCTGGTAAAACCTTTCTTTACATTTGGACTATGAGCTGCAAAGAGACTGGAAAATGTAATTTTTAGCTGTTTACGTCTTCCAAATGGAAAGGAAGAGTAAAAGTTGGGAGAACCAATCCAGGTAACTCCTACAAGGAGGTAGGTCTCTGTTGATATGTCTGCCCCTGGTACACCTTCACTTTCTGAGCTGAAGTCAGATGCTTAACTGACTGAGCCACCCAGACGCTCCTGAAGTTTTCTTAATGCTGTCAGGTTTGAATGATTTCCCTCAATGTCTGGTGTATAGCTGTTATCCCATGATTTCCCTCATCATGATCTTAGGTATTCTTTTTACCTCTCTCCTTAGATAGGACCTCTGTTTTCTAAAACCAGGGTCTACTTCTTTCATGCTTTACTCCCTTGTTTTGGTAGAGCACATTCTCTGCCAGCTTCCTGAGAAAGAATGTAAAGGTGGGTAAAGTATAAAGAAATACTTTTAGAACATTGCTAATCCATATTTTTTTCTATGCTCTGAGTGCTATCATATGCTCTTGGCCAGTGAGAAGACTGCAGTTTGTACTATATGCACTCAGCGTTTAAGTGTGGCATTGCATTCTGCCATTTGTTTTGATTTTTAGCAAACAGTTTTGACCAATTGGTAATAGGAGATGTGTAAGTATACTGGACTATAAAAAATGGAGGGGTGCCTGGGTGGCTCAGTTGGTTTAAGTGTCCAACTTCAGCTCAGGTCATGATCTCACAGTTTGTGAGTTCGAGCCCTGCATCAGGCTCTGTGCTGTCAGCGCAGAGCTTACTTAGGATTCTCTGTCTTCCCCTCCCCCCCACCCCAATAAACAATAAAAAAAATAAAATAAGAAATGGAGAAATAGTGTCATGCTGATATTAACAGCAATTATGTTGGTGATTCCCTGTGCCTTCATGTAAACGTTGAGGAAACAGGAAAAAGATCAGCAGGCTTAGCATTATTAAACATCTCTTCATATTATGAAGGGTATTAAATGCATCACTCTGATTTGTACCTAACAAAACAGTATAGGTGTGCCATAATTTCAGGAATTTGATGAAAATGAAGGATCATTGCCAAAATATGCTGCTGGAAATGCATCTCTATAGGAATTAAGAAATGTTGACACTGTGTAAATCTCATTCAAGTTTTCTTTTCCAGGGACACATTCTCTGTACTAATCAGAGTATAATTATTTTGCTTTTCCTTTCTTTTTTCTGTTCGCCCCTTCTCTAACCTTTATTGGACATATGTTAGAACTTTTATCTTCCCTGATTCTTCTTTCTCATATTTCCAACTCTGTTACTCTGTGCTGCATTCCCGGGAATTTCTTCTCCCTTGTCTCCAAATCATCAATTTTCACTTCCAGTGTTTTCTAGTTTTCACTTCATCTGTCATTTCAAGTTCAGTGAACATATTTCTCATTTCTGTGATTTCTGCTAGACCATTTTTTGTATCTATCCATGCTTATTTAGTAACTGCCTGATCTTTAATAGTTACATTGCTTTATCTGGCAATTTAAAAATCATACCTACTTTGATGATTGATTTCAGATTGCTTAGTTTTCTCTAATTCAAGTGTGAACCCCCACCTCTTTTTTGTATGTCTATAGTATCTTTTTTTACAACAGATTATTTCATATATTTTATAGTTTTGAATGGCTGTGAGCTTATTTTCAGAAGATTTTATCTTGTAAAGAAATCTAGCACATGACCTTTTTTTTCCCTTTTAAACTTCTGGCTGGAATACAGGTTATCAGGTTGTTAAAACAGTTTTATGTTAGTTGCTTGGTTTAAGTGCAGATTTGGATTCCTTGTCCCGCCACGGTTAAAGGCTTTTGGTTTTGATCTTGGGTAGTTAACTTTTTCACCTAATTTGGCAGGTGCCTTGTGTCTGGCTAAGATATTGAACAGGTGGTTGGAAATTATCTGATTGCTATTTAAGGATGGTGAAAGTCAGTGTAGTTGAACCTCTAACTCAATTTGCTCTCAACATTTTCATGGACTGCTTGGCTTCAAGTCCCACTCTGTTATGGTTTGATTTTGACAGGTGAATGTTTACCTTTCTTTTGAGATTTATCTGTGTTTTAAAATATTTATTTAAAAATATTTTAGTATTTTAAAGTTTGGAATAGTAGCTATCAGGAGGTATTCCAGCAAATGTTTAATTATTTCAATCAGAATGAATTTGAGTTTGCAGTTCCTCAAAATAAAGAATCAAAAAAGAATTAAACTGGGGGAGCCTGGGTGGCTCAGTCATTTAGAACCTGACTCTTGATTTCCGCTCAGGTCATGATCCCAGGGCTGTGGGATCAAGCCCCGCATGAGGCTCTGTGTTGAGTGTGGAGCCTGGTTGGGGTTCGTCTCTCTCTCTCTCTCTCTTTCTCTCTCTCAAATTAAATTAAATTAAATTAAATAGAATTAAATTGGGTGTAGGACCTGACCTGTGACTGTCATTTCACCTTAGATTACAGATATACTTATTTCTTTCACTGATAGAAGTTATTACTTAGTAAAATAATTTTATTGTAAACAGTGTGATGAAGTATAAAATTTACCTAATTTGTTGGTTCAGCCATAGACCTAACATGTATTAAAAGGTGACAAGTGTTGAAATTTTGAGACATGGTGTTATAGTCATGATCACTATTTCTGCTTATGATTCTTCTATGTAAGTCATCCTCATTTAAGATCACTATGCCTTTTCAAAGAAATATGACTGTTCTACAAATGGGAAAAATCCTCAGGAATAGAAATAAATGTTGTGTAAATAAAATTAGAGAATATTTCAAATTTATATAGTTATGACTACAGCATATCATAAACTTGGTTACTTACATTGCAAGTCAGTAGCAGTAACTTACTAGGATGTTGCTTCAGGGTGTAGCAGATGGCCTGTAATTAGCTTGGTGAGGAAAATGTTTGCTAAAGGTGACAGAGTGTACCTACCCTGTTTCCCATATGCACTAGGTCATTGGTAACATATTGTCTTAGCTTCAGGAAGTTGTTAGATTAAGGTCAGGGAGTAATTCCAAAGCATTTTAATATATTATCTATTTTAGCATTTAATATATATTATCAGCTGATATTATTTTCTTTTCAGTTCCTGTATGCTAAGATGAAATTTGTAAGCTTTTCTTCAGATAACATGCAGTATAAATCCATGTGAGGTGTGTGCCTATGTTATCTGTGAAAGATGTGCATGCAGTATTTGTTGCATGATATGTGTATATATATATCAGGCATGAGATTGATGGGGTTTTAATAACATTCTTATAGAACATGGAACACTCATTGCTGGTCCTGTGAACGATTATTTAATGGGTTTTGCTAGCAAGTAAATAATGCTGTATATGTCCTTTAATTTTACACTGTGTGTTTTAAACTATCTGTTATGGAAAATCCTAAATGTACAAGAGTAGCGAAACAATATGAACCTGTATGTACACATAACAGAGCTTCAACAATTGTCCTTCGTGGTTCATGTTAGTTAATCTTGTTTCATCTTATTCTGCCAGCCTTTATGAATTCGGCTCCCCTAGCCCTCCAATCTCTACCCATCCCTATTCCCTCCACAGGATGATACATATTAGTTTGTATTACATACCTCAACCAGGAGGCTTATAATGTTTGATTGCTGTTTTGTAATACCTTAGATATTTATGGCAGTTTTTGTTTTCTCTTTTTCTTCACAGTTTATAAAAGGTTTTCTTACACAGTTAGTAGTGTAAAATGTCAAATTATTTATACAGCCATTTTGAGCACAGCCACATCACAGAGCTGCAGTTTTCTTGAAAGAAGTAAAGTCTTATGTTTTAAAATGGAAGATCATCAGTGTCTTTTGAAAAATGTCTTTAAAAAATTAAAAGCACACATTGTTTAATGTATTTAATACTTTAGAACACTGTATAATTGTATTACTATTAATTTTTTTATAAATATCTTTAACTCAGTTGATTTGCCATTTAGGAATGTTTTTTAAATGTATTTTCTGAAAAATTTTTAGTGAACATGTACTGATCCTAAGAAACTACATAGTATGATGAAGAAAAGAGATAATGGAATATTTACATATAATTTATGGTTGAAATCGTAATTTTAAATGCAAGAAGAATCAAAGTGTTTATGGAAGGAAATTACTATATATAGGGTGGCTTATATTTTTCTTTTCACACTGTATTTTTATTGTTAACTATGGAATATCTATTTTTAGGACCATATTCTTATTACATACTTTTCGTTAATGAAAATATTTATTAAGAATGACTTAAGAAATTACATGAGCTTTTGTAGCTCTTCAGTTAAAGGAGACTGACAGCTGTGATTTCCTAGATATTGAACAAGAAATTAGAGCCTAACATTTATTTTGCTGTTTAAAGATTTTGTTCTAGTAATTATATTTTGCAACCTAGAAGTTGTCTTTAACATTACAGTTTAAAAAGTGAAATGCATAGTTTGCAGGCAGCACTGCCCATTGAGAATGATTAGGTACTGTAATGTTAGCAAATGGCATAAACATTGTATTATACAATGTATGCATTGCTATTAAGTGTTCAAAACAGGAGGGAAAGTATAACTTGTTTTTGGAATATGTTGATTCTCAGCTTCTATTTGTTAATGTCTCAGTAACTATAAACTACAGAGAATTATTAAATAGCTTTTTGATAAAAATCTGTTAGCATTATGATTCCTGATAATTAATTAAGACCTTGTGTGGTTATTTGTACTTTATTTTAGCAAGACAGTTTCTAATAGCTGTTATTTCATTTGATTTCAAGTGGCTGCTCATACCAGTTGTCATTATAGATTGATTTAACTTGCTCTAATACTTTTTTACCGCTGATATGCCAAGAACTTCAATTGGTTGTGTGGAAATGCAAGCCTTTGTGTAAAGGAGTAGGTAATTGCATCAGAACTTGGCACCCACATGAATCTTATGAAAACAGGCTGTTTGTTCCCTAGAGAAACTATTCTATAAGCTGACTTTGTTTTTATATTCTGTTCTGTGCTAGATTAAGTGATTTAGTTTAGTTTGGCCTAGGGCAAAACGTTTCAGGATATTTTAGAAAATCCTGTATCTCATTAGCTCTCTGAAAATAATACTAGTTTTACAGTTTTGGTTTTTAAAAATTTATCAGAAGGCTATGCAATGCGATTTCCATTTTCAAAGTGTCATTTGTAACTGGCACTAAAAACAGTCACAGTGTTCCAAGTGGTATATTGTTTTGCCCTTCAAGTTTTGAAAACATGAAAGCCGTTTATTTTAAACACCAAATATTTATATCCTCTTAATTTGATGTCCTTCCTTGATCTTCAATGATGAGTAATTTACCTTTTTGATTAGTAATTTCTTGATTACTAAATATATAACATGAGAACTATGTGTGACAAACATACGGTAGTCATAATATAGAAAAACTTATTTTTATTATAAACCCTTTAATAAATTTTTTTATTACAAACTTCAAAATCCTGAACACTGTGACTTCTATAAATAAATAGTCCCTAACTGAACAAAGAAATGTGATTGTTTTAAGAAATATTTGCATAATTCTTAGGAAACTTATTTATTTTAAACTTTTCCAAAAAATTCCTACCATGTATTAATTTAAATTTTCACTGTACTTAAACCAAGCAAGCAAGCAAACAACCATAATAAAGTATAATTATAAAAGAGTAATTAGGCAACAATTTTTTTTTCAAAGTTTCAAGGGAATCATAAAGATTATGTCCCTTTTATTCACTTTATATCTCTCAGGTGTAATATGGTTTCCTTCAAAATTTCCTGTTCAGTTCCAAGATTATTAATAAATATTTATTAAGTTAAAAATTGTACATGCACATGGTTAAAACATCAAGTTATGCAGATATAAAATGAAATAAAAATACTTTCTCAGCACGCCTGAGTGGCTCAGTCAGTTAAGCTAAGCATCCGACTTCGGCTCAGGTCATGGTCTCACGGTTTGTGGGTTTGAGCCCCGCATCGGGCTCCGTACTGACAGCTTGGAGCCTGGAACCTGCTTTGGATCTGAGTCTCTCTCTCTGCTCCTTCCCCGCTCATGCTCTGTCTCTCTCTGTCTCAAAAATAAAATAAAAACATTAAAAAAAATACTTCTTTCTCTCATTCCTCCGTATCCCCACCTCAACTCTTAGGTCCTTTTTTCCCAGTAACCACTGGTAATAGTTTCCTGAGTATTCTTTGCTTTGCCTATTCAAGCATGTATGCATATGTAAAAATAGTTTTACATTTCTGTTTTTACTTTTATGTTTTGTACTTGCATTGTTTTGGCCAAAGACATATTCTGAGTAGGAAATTTATTTATCTTATTCACCACTGCCTATCTATCTCCTAGAACAGTGTCTGACATATAATATATAAGTGCTTAACAAATGCTTGTTGAAAGAATCTTCCACACACAGTACATGTATGCATTTATAGTATAAACCATACAGATTTGCTTTATGGTTTACACTTTATATTCTCAGTTTTCTGTTGATGAACATTTATGTTAAGTCTGTATTTCTGCTAGTCATTGATCCATCTATCCATCCATCCTCCTTTCTATTAAATATATACTGAATAGTTACTATATGCCAAATACCTTCTAAGAATATAGATGAAGGAGAAGATCCACAGCCCTGCTTGCATGTAATTTACATAGACTTTTAAGTTGGCTGAGATCTATCAAAAACAATGAAATAAAACCTAAACAAATTAAGAAATTTCACGAAGGCAGAAGCATAGGTACTATCCTACTTCAGGTAGGATGGCCAGAAGAAGGAAGGAAGGAAGGAAGGAAGGAAGGAAGGAAGGAAGGAAGGAAGGAAGGAAGGAAGGAGAGAAAAGAAAGTCTGAATGATGAAGAAAATTGTTTCGAGCTTTAGAAAAAAAGACTTCTAGGCAGAAGGACAAGCAAGTATAAAAGCTCTGAGTCAAAAATAACCTTGGTGAGTTCAAGGAACAGAAAGAAATCAAGTATGACTAGAGCGTATTTTCTCTTGCAAATACTGCTTCAGTGAGTGTCTCTGTACATAAAAATATATTTTACATATTTTTCTAAATACTTCTGGTAGTAGAACTGAGGGATGAAATAGTATGTGCATTGTAAGTTTTGATAGCTATGGAGTGGGGCCTCTTTTATCCCTTATCCTTTCTCCTGAAACCTCTTCTTGCTTTTCCTGGCTCTGAAGACCTTGGATTATCTAGAGCTTTGTAGGGAGTGGGCTGTGACATGAGGCACAGTGAGTGAAAGGAATTCTTTTTGGAAAAGAATGTGCCAGGAACTGTGAATGTTTGAGAGACTTTGGTCTAATAAGAAGAAAATCCATCAGTGGAACATATGCATATATGGTATATATTGAGTTATGTGATAAAATATTTGACTCTCCGAAATGCAGTGCTCTCCATTAGCCTTTTAATGAAATCTTTTCAATGCAGAAATTAGCAACATTTCTCCGCTAAGAAATATAAAATTTGGAGTTTTTTGGTTACGGTTGGATATGAATGAGGCAGTATTACAAATGATTCCTGGTTTGACACTATTGAATTCAATTTACAAAAATTGTGATTTAATTAAAGATGTATTATGAAAAAAGTGCCATTAACTAAAGTCCATCAAGAACCGTTGCTATAATATGGCTTTTGCAGAGGAAGATAAGAAGGGTATCTCCAATTTAACAAATCACCCTGAGAATGGGTCTTTTTTTTTTTTTTTTATGTTTTATTTTTGTTTGAGACAGAGACAGAGCATGATCTGGGGAGGGGCAGAGAGAGAGGGAGACACAGAATCCAAAGCAGGCTTCAGGCTCTGAACTGTCAGCACAGAGCCTGATGCAGAGCTCCAACCCACAAACTGTGAGGTGATGACTTGAGCTGAAGTTGGATGCTTAACCACTGAGCCACCCAGACGCCCTCAGGGCATCTCCTATTTAAAATAAATTTTTAAAAATCCTGGTACAATATATTGGTACATTGGTGAAACCCGTTTTTAAATAAAATGCCTCTTTACCTAAAAGGCATTGTTTTAATTTTAAAGGAGAGATGTCAGAGTCACTTATAAATTTTTAGGCAGATTAGAAATTTTAGACTGGTCAAAGAGCAAATTTTGGTTCATGAGGTGTTTTACTGCTGAGTAAACAAGGAGAGTCAAGTCACATTTCAGATGATAGAGATGTTTATTTAAATTTTTTCATTCTTTGTTTTTTTGATAGGGTAAAGGTAGGAAATTTTGGGAGAAGAATGCAGATTCCCATCTACCTAGAGAGAAAAGGGGGTATGCAGTTTCCTTAATTATTATTTATTTTTTATTTTTTTTACATAATAAGACCACTTCCTTTGAGAGTAAAAACAACTTGAAGGAATAAGGTTGGGAATCTGTGATAGAGAAGATCTTAATTTAACAGATGCTAATGTGGTGTGTTCTGTCTGTTATATTAAAGACTTTTTGTTTTTGTTTTTGTCTTTTTTAACCTGGGTAATTTTTCCAGCACAACTCATAAACACGTTAGTTGGGAATTGTTTTTATTTTGCTACTTGAACCTGGTAAACATTATTAATGATAAAGCAATTAACTTATATTTTGTCTGTGATATGATAAGTTAGACATGATAAGATGTCTATATAAATCATCCAACTAGTTTTAACATGAATATATAATTTTTGATTGAAACAAGTTCTTGATGTCAAATCTTAAAGTGAGTGTAAGGAAAGGAGTTGGTATTTTATTAGTCTTCTCCTTTGTCCTAAAATTAATAGAAATATAAAATATGTTGCATGTTTACAGAAATCTTTTCCTTTTACAATATGTAGATATATAAGTTGTAATTATTTGAATCATTAGAACATCTAATTTTTGCTTGACAATATGCAAATGTGCCATTAAATCTGTTTTTTAAGATTTTTCCAGTTTAATGTCTGAATCCAAATTCATAAAGAGTTGGAAAAATGAGATGTCTGAGCTATAGGATTCACAGGGATTTCATATGAAGCCTATTTAATCAGGATAACACTGTTATTAATATTCATAATGTCAGCTGGAACACAAATGACAGACTATGGGGCCTAAAAATTTTACTTGGTGAATTTATTAAAAGTAGCTTAAAAAATTAATGGAATTTAAGTAAAGTTGGTGAATATGAAAATCTTGTGTTAGCAGAAAAAAAAATCTCTATTAGAACTTTCTTTAAGACCATTTTGCATTGATGTCTTTTGACAGATTTCATTGGTACTTAAAGAAGAGAGATGCATGAATGGTCATTTAAGAGGATTTAAACACATTGGCACATTAATTTTTACATGAATAATAAGTACTTTCCAAAAGCAATTAACTTACAGTGTACAAGATATGAATTGAAAAATAAGACTGTGACATCAAGGGCAAAGCAAATGTGCTGTACATTTTAAACTTAGTGGCAAGACTTTTTAATATTTTGGTTTATTCTATTTTTATAGTTAGGATATGACTTAGAATATGGTTATTTTAATGCGTTTGAAAGCATATCAGAAGAGCAATAATGTTTCCTCCCTCCACAAAAGTATTGGTAGTGTTAAACATTATCCACTGCAAGTATTGCTTGCACTTGTTGGAGAATTAAGCATTTGTTGTGCTATTGGTAATATTTGAGAATATTTGAGAATCTCAATTTAATTTTATAGTTAGTCAAAGGGATGATTCTCATGGGGCTTAGTGATTCAAATACATATGTGTTAACACAGATTTATTGATTATAGTATAACTTAAATGTATAACAAATAAGCTTCTTACAGATAGTGTGAGAAGTTTAGTTAAGAACCATCTGAGTAGTATACAAGTCAATTTGTTCTGAATTTTAGCCTAAGGAAGTAAAAAGTTGGGAATGGTATTAAGTAAAATCAGAATGCATTTTACTTTGTGTATCACTTGTTACTTTTTATGTTTTCAAATGTGTTTATAATGATATTACACCATTTTATTTTTATTATCGAAGTTCATTAAAAACAGCTGTAGACCATCACGTACAGTTATAACAATACAGTATTTTGTTTTATATTTTTTCAGAGATTATTTTTCATGCAAATTCTAGTACATAAAAAAGTACATAAAAAAGCATGATTTAGTTACTATCTGTAACAGTTCACTTAGGGTTTAATGATGAGAGAATATAGGCAGTGGCCTGGCAGTCCAGACAGGTACTAGAAGTTTCACTTGTAGTCTGTCAGTGTTATAGGTGAATGATTTTGTTTCATTAGATGTATAGAAATTGCCTAGTATGTTTTGGGACTCAGAGCTTGATTAGAAAAAGCATTAATAACCAGAGTGTGTAGAAATTATCACAGTATAAGATATAAGTTAATTTTTTTGTATAAGGAATGAAATCAAATTGATATATTGGATATTACTATTTTTTCTAGTAGGTTTTTAAAAGTTAGGTTTTGGGTAGGTGGGTTTTTTTTTTTGTTTTTGGCTGTGAGATATTCACTTACATGCCCAGGAGAGGGCAGCATTTTACTATATCAGGCTCATAAAAGAATTAGCCCTGCTTAGACTGTCAATGTTTCTTGTAATTACTCCCAGTATATTTGTTGCTTGCTTATGAATTAACTTGCATTTATGGAACTAAATCATTTCAATCATTTAATTACACCTGAGGAGCTGAACTATAATTGCTTGCTTCCAACTAGGATCTGATATGGCTTGAGCAGTATTAATTTGGTGTTTACTTTTCTGAGTGCTAAAAGCATTAAAATGATTGTGCAATGGGATTACATTTTACTAATTGCTGGCATTCATTAGCTGGGTAAATGATGAGGAAGAGTGACTGTATATTGCAGAGGGATAAAATTATGGTTTTAAATAGTATATTACTAAGCACATTAAGGCCTGTAAGACATGTTTTAAAATACTCCAGAGGTTATTAAAGACTGTATTTTCTACATGTCTTGCTATATGAATCTCTTATTAAAAGACTGCAATTATTATTAACCTTTTTGGGCAATATGTAGGGAAATGGCTTCATTGACTGGGACATATTTCTTTGATATTAATAACTTCCTATATTTTCAGCTAATCCAAAAGTAAATGAGGAACTTAGAAAAAGATTGCTAACTCCAGATCAACATATTTAGAGAAAATTGGAAAAGGAGAAGCTTACGACAGCTTTATTTGAGGACTTTTTAAAGAACGCAGAATTCTAGCTGTGAGGTAAATCTAATTTTATTCTCCTTAAAAGCATGCCAAAAAACAAAAAAAACATGCGTAGCTTTTGTCATGTTTACTGTAAAAACAAATGCAAGACACAAATATCAATTGTTCAAGTTAATGATAGTCTATGTTTTAAAAAAAATTGAATAGTATTCTTAAATTACTTTTACAAGTATAAAATGTTTTATATGAAAATACACATTGTAAATTTAAACCAATACATTTGAAATTTTTGGTGTAAAGTTATGACAAATAGAGTAAAAATTTTATTTTTCTTAAATTGATGGAATTAGAAAAGTCTTAAGTTAAATAAATTAAATGATTTTCTAACCAAAGGAGCAAGAATGTCTAGAAGCTTAACCTGAACTGTATTTACTAAAATGTAAGTGTGAAAGAAAGGACCTTTTCCTTAGAAAAAAAGATTTAATTTCACCTGTTGAAATATACACTTAATAGTCCCATTATAAATGTTTTAGAAAACCATTTATCCTGTAAATTCTCTGTTAAACAAAGGTAAGGTTTAGGTATGTTCCGATATATTGTTTTAAGTTTATTTATCTAGAGTTGGCTTTATTTTAGCTTCAAATCTTGGAGCAAAAACCAGAGACATTGCCAGAGCAAACAAGAATAGAAGTACAAATGGAGGACTGGTCAAAAGGTAAGGACTTTTAAGGTATTAATACCAAACCCCAGGTGTTGTGCTAGTTCAGGGCACTGAATGAAGTGTGTTTGTTCTAACCAGTATATTAGACGGAGGCAGACAAGCACACATGCACGCGCACACATACAAAGAAGGAGGCACTCACAATGAGACCCACATACTGCAAAAGAGACACAAAGAAAGACACACAGAAAAAGAGAAACACATGGAGGAAGAGACACTGAGAGAGAAAGAAGAAAACAGCAGGGAGAGAGGAAGAAACATGCACAAAGTGATCAAGAGAGGAGATTGAGAGAATGACTGGGAGAGATGCATACTGAGAGCCACACACAGAGAAAGAAACACAAACAAAGAGAGACACAGACACAGGGAGGGAGATACTGAACTCAGAGAGGGAGGCACAGACACGCATGTTGGAAGCACATACACAGAGAAAGACACGCGTGTGTAGGATACACACAAAAAGAGACCTACACACATAGATGCACAGAGGAAGATACCAGAGACCAGCAGTGAGAAAGAGACAGAGACATACAGTGAGAGAGACAGGATAAAAAGAGACACACTGAAGGAGATAGAGGCATAGACATACACAGACACACACAAAAAGAGACACACAGTGAAAGAGAGATAGAAAATATATACATAAAGAGAGAGAGAGACATATATATGGAGAGAGACACATGCACATAGAGAAACAGACCAAGGCACATACAGGTAAAGGAGACAGGTCCACACCAAAAGATGCACTCAGAAAGAGACACCTGCAGAGAGATGGGGTCAGAGAGTGCCAGAGATAAAGCAACAGAGACATGTATAGATGTGCAGATGGATACAGAGAAAGACATTCCCAGGCAGAGACAGAGAGAGACATGAAAACAGAATCTGAGACAGGGAGAGAAAGATCCACAGGCAAAGGAAGAGAACAGTCAGAGACAGAAACACAGTTAAAAAGGCACACAGACTGAGAGATAGCCTGAAAAACACAGACGATAGGCAGGCAGACATGTAGGTAGGTAGGTGGACAGGCAGGCAGGGGACATCTGTCTATAGAGCAAAATACAGACAGCCATAAAGAGAGAAGTTTAGAAAATATTAGGTTTTTAATTGAAGTATCTTACAGTAAAATGTTGCAAATCTGAAATCCCTGAGAAACGAATCATTCTGAATATAGTGTTGCATATTGTTGAAGGCTTGTTTGTATGTACATCATTTTTTATTTCCTCTAAATTGTGTAGTTAAAAAAAATGAGATTATTCCCAAAATATTGCACACTTCTCTCCCTTTTTTGGTGCCCTCTACCTCAACCGGGTTCTTCTTTTACCATATATTGACCATACTATCACCTTTTTCAAAAGGATAAAGGCCATTTTGGGGAAAGTTTAGTTTTAGTGAATGGGTTTTGTGACACTTCATTTTGGTCCAATCTCTTTATATTCAAGTTTGTGATAAGATTGTACTGGTGTGAAGCTGGGAACTAATTTGTTGTAGCTGTTTTTATTCATTTATGATAAACAAGAAACATTCTTCTTTTCAAGAGCTCAAAACAGTTTTACTCAATTTATGTGCAATAATAAGAAAAGAGGAAGTAAATAATGATGCCCCTGTTACTTATGTTCCCTATTCAGAGGTCACATTGCTGTGGAAGTCATGTTGTTCAAATTATAGACGAAAGGATCTCTAAGGAGCCAAAGGAATTATTTTTAATATATCTAAAGATCTAGAGGCTGTGGAGGAAATACTTCTATAAGTGTAGAATAACCAGGAAAGAAGTTCAGGAAGGGAGCTGCTGAAGCTCTAGGACACTTAAAGAAAGGAAGGTTTTAGGACTAAAGACATAGATGCATAAAGAGTTTGCAGAAGGCACGGACTACAATAGACGTGACTGAAGCATCATTAAGAAAATTTGCATTTTTACGGGCTTTTTTTTTTTTTTACATCAGAAATAGGAAAGACATTCCTTTATATAAAGGGCCTGTTAATGAAACATTATTAAGAAATAAAGTTAAATTGGTAAATGTAATATCTTTTGATTTTTGTGATAAGTGATATGTTTAAACAGTAAAATCTCACATGGTCATTGCCTTGATATCAGGGTTCACAGGATTTATCATAAAGCACTAATTGCTTCAAAGCTCTGTCTTACACTAGTATTCATAGTCTGGGTGGGTAATTAGTTATTTTATACATTATTTTACTTATTTTTTTAAGAAATTGAACTACATAAAAACGTGTATTACACACACATGCCTTTGTGTCACCTTACAAATTTTATTATAAGGAGTGCTGAAGTGGCTAAGCCTTTTCCTAGATTTATTGTAGAAACATTGCTGAAATATTTCAAGTTAGAGTTGATGAGGTATATAAATTTAACAGATGTAACAACTTACTTTTTTTGGTTTTGTTATTATTGACAGTTTAGAAAATGTAAAGCTATAGGGGGTAGGTAGGATGAGTGAAGGTATCTACAAAATGTTTCCAGGTTTGAGTAGTTACAAACACAACTCTAAATGAATGAAATTTTAAGTGTGAGTGAATGAAAGTGTTGCCAGGTGAGCATTTATAACATCTTCTGGCTTCTTAAGAAGTAAATGATGTCTTGCCCTTTTGTGAAATTTTGTTTTTTAGGGCTTTTCTTTTTTCTGCTTTTTCAGAAAAAAAAAATGAAGTGTTATAATCAAAGGATGTATGTACGGTCAGCACCCCCCCCCCCCCCAGAATGAGTTGCTATGTGATTGGTTGCTTAGCCCTTTTTAGCATTTACTAACTATTTACTTATCTATGTAAGAAAAAAGACATGAGGGTTAGAAGTCTCTGGTGAGTAATTTTTTGGAATAGTTTAATACATTTCTGGATATTTCTTATTAAATTTGGTGCCTTTTATTAAGTTAGCTGAAACATAGTTTAGTTGTTTATCTATAGTGCACAATAGTCCACTGAAAATAGTTTACATATTTATGAACAAACATATCTGCCATAAACATATATACCTACAATAATGTAAGTAAAAATGACGTCTGAATGCCATTTAAATTCAGAATATTGTGAAACTTATTCAAATTTAGAACCTTTAGGGGTCAGTGTTCCCTAAGAAAGGTTAAAAAAGGTTACTGTGCTTACCCAAATTAAATATTAAGTCTATATTTTAAATATTTCTTACCAGTTGAAGGTTAGAAATGGTAAGAATCATGCAGTTTGAAGAAGCTTCAGACAAAAACCGTTCAATTTTATGAGTTTCTTCAATATGATTTTTAGGTTTACTATTTTAGGGAATTATATTTAATATGTATTTTATACAGAGTAGTTATTTTCACTTACGTATTATCTCAATTTAAATAAGACTCATGTGTTTTTAAACTATTTTAAGCTTACAGAGTGAACCTGATTCTAAATCATTGTATGCATTTAAAACTTGAGATGAAAAACCACTGCTAGAACTGCTTTGGGTCCCTTGATATTGCAGTTTATGGGAAATTAGTAAATATTTTTAAAAACCTTATCTTGTGAATTTAAGTGAAAGCACCTGTCCTCTTTGTTTTAGAAGTAGACTAGCAATTATCTTTTATAACCATGATTCTGCTGGTTTTTCTGCTAAGCAAAAATAAATAACTAAAACCTAGGAAAAGGTAACTTGTCTATGGTTTGTTAGTTTCTTATAGAGTCAGAATACTGTGTATATCTAGTTGGTATTTGGGACCTGTGTGCCACCATCAGTCTCTTTTATTATTGCTTCATCTATCTTCGTCATTTCACAAAGCATGTATTCTTTTCACCTTTTGTCCATCTGTTGTTCTGTAATTAAATTACATCTAAAACTATTACGTGATTTGCAAGCATTTTATAAGGGGAGACATCGATAGAAACACTATAGAAAAAGGTCTAGCATGCTTTTAAATGTCTGATCATTATGACTAAAATATGATTGTAGAATCTCATATCATTTTCATAAACTTTCTTTTGAAAGCAGCACAGAAGGAAATGTTAAGTTGCATATAATGGACATCCATTTCTACCAGCAACATAGCTGGTAGTAAAAAAAAAAAAAAAAGATTCCCTAGGCATTATTAGACACTGCTTGAAATTCAGTGTTTTGAAATCTAGTTAATTAATCATTCCCTGTTAAATTACAGGACTTGAACTTTAATTAATAATTGACTTCTATTAAGTAATGTTATATTTTCCCTAAAATGCATTGTAATTTGGTTTTGTTTCATAGTGGAAGGTAAATTTTACTGGAGAACCATTGCATTTAATCATTTCAATAAAATGTTAAAGTACAAAGAACACACTTTGGGGGGTTAGATAGACCTGGGTTTCACGTTTTTAATCTTCCACTTACTACCTACCTGGACTTGGGGACAAATTTCATAATTTTAAGCCTGAGTTTTTTTGTATATGGAATAGCAAGATAATTCCCTTAGGACTGTTTTGGAGATTAGAGATTGTGTATGTAAAAGCCCTACTACAACACCTGAAAAAGAAATGAGTTTATGTAATATGTATTTCCCATACCAGGGCAATTATTTTCACTAGTGTGGTTTTTACAGATACTTAAAAAAAATATATATATAGTTAACATATTTTACAGGGCCTAAATAAATGGTGGCGTTGTCATTGTTATTCTACCCAGCTGTGAAAGGCAGGTCTATAAAAAAGTGTTAAAACTATTAAGAAACATACATAATAGTATTTGAAATGGTTATTAGTTTTATAAAAATACTGTCTTCAAATATACTGTTCACAATACCATTAGAAACTTGATTTTTTCCAAGTAGTACAGCTTGTATTTAGTATGCTTATATTTGTTAGGATACAATATAAAGTCAATAATATTCATTTAAGATAAAATATAATTTTATCTGTATTGAAATCCCAATTGCAATAAAATTCAGACTAGTGGTACCACACAATGAATTTTTCTTCTCCTTTTGGCAAGTGTGAATTTAAAAATGCATTTTTTATTTTTTCATATGCCATAAATAGGGGTCCTAGGTCTGATTAAGTTTACTGTTCATCTCTATAGGACCTAACTTAACTTAGTAGAGTGCTGGTTGCTTCTCACACAGGACCCTCTAGAATATTTGAGAGAGTGGTTTTAGGACTACTGGCAGCTGGTCAACAAGGATTGATTCATTTACAGAGGAAATGCTAAAAACTCTTAAAAGAATGATTGAGGTTATATTCTTTCATAAAAACAAATTTCTTTTATATTAAATAACTATTAAAATAAATGGGACTCTGTGTCTTTATTTTTTAAGTTTGATATGAATGATTCTGTTAATGATTATTGGCCTCAGTTGAAAAATGGAACGCAAAAAATATGTTTATATGGGGAACTTAAGTTTTCTAACTGGTTATAAAGTTTATGAACTGTACTTTGAGATTCATTGTTTCTAATATGAATAATTCGCATGTGTCAACTTATGCCATAAATTGTATTTTTTTACTTTATTTTTTGGCAATATGTAAATAGACTTTATTTTGTAGAGAAATTTTACATTCATAACAAAACAGAAGAAAGTGCAGAGTTCTCATGATACCCCCCTACTCAACCCCCTGCCCCCCACAAACAACCTTTCCCACTGTCAACATCCCCTACTATAGTAGAACATTTGCTACAATTGTCGAACCCACCCATAAATTCTGAATAAGGGGAAAAGTTTGCAAGATAATAGGAGTCTTGCCTTATTTATTTATTTATTTATCCATTCATTCATTCATTCATTCATTCAAGTGTTTTAAATCAGTTGAGGCTATATTCTTCATGTGGAATTCTCACTATACCTTTGGTCCTTTATTTTATAAAATGATAATTACTATGAAGAAGAAGCACAACAAATGGTAAATTTCTTTTTTTAATACGTTTACTTCTCCCCATTTCTGTACTATTGGTATGATCCTCTCTTTGAACAACTTGTGACTGTTTCTTTGACTTAAGGAAATCCACCTCTTTTTATATGCAAGCTCTATCATATTTGCTTGTGGCCATGAAAATATGAATATGGTTTTTTGAAATAGAAAAAAAAATACCTGAAGTTTTCAGTTTTTTGCTTTGTTTTAAATTCTCTATCCTTAAGATTCTGAGGTCTTTGATAAAATTCCTCATTGATTTCTGGTTATGGCCCTTTCATGCTAGAGCACTTTCTGGAACACATATTTACAACAAAAATCTCGATACGATATCATTGAATCTTCAAGTTTTTTAAAAATTAGGATTTCAGGGGCACCTGGGTGACAGTCGGTTAAGCATTTGACTTCAGCTTAGGTCACGATCTCACAGTTCGTGGGTTCGAGCCCTGCATTGGGCTCTGTGCTGACAGCTCAGAGCCTGGAGCCTGCTTCAGATTCTGTTTCTCCCTCTCTCTTTGCCCCTCCCCAGCTCGCGCTGTCTCTCAAAAATGAATAAATGTAAAAAAAAAAAATTAAAACAAAAGAAATTAGGATTTCATCTTATCATATTTAAGATAACAATTGTGGTCTCCATAGTGGCTAATTTGTCACCTTTAGTATGATTCCTGTACAGTCCTGAGTGTGCATTGGCATTTTCTTGATTTTGGAGATCGGAATCAATATTCGTTGTTACATAGACCCAAATTATGGTGATTTACACAGTGGTCGAGGTTGACTGGCTGTTTGTAGAGTAGCACTGATGTGACCACATTTACTCACTGATTTTGGTTATCAATATATCTGATAATTGAATAAAGCATTGGGGGGTGGTAACTGAATACTCCCAACTGTGTGTGTGTGTGTGTGTGTGTGTGTGTGTGTGTGTGTGTGTGTGTGTTACTAAGAACAGCCTAACATGTAGGACATAATTATCTTTAGGAGAGTAGTTTCAGATGCAGTTTTTCTTTGTGTTTTTGTCTTTTGTGTTTTTGTTTTTTATCAGAGAATATGAAGAAGCAAACAAAACAAGTCAGGCTACAAAATTTTGAAATTTCGTAGTCCAAATGACTGAATTAAAAATATTGACTGAATTTAAAATACTGTAATCTGTAGCTTTTGGATAAATTCAATAATTCCTTGCCAAATAGTAAAATTCTGCTGATAAGATGTAAATTAAAAGTAATTATTTTTAAAAACCCTATTTGACTTTCATTTTTAATTTTGGAGTGAGTCTAGTCTTCACATATGGCACTTTTTAGTACTTCAAAATCAGGATGCTACTAGTGAGTAAAGAGTTAAAAGTGATTAGTTCATGTTGGTAAAATTATACTTGTTGAATAGATACTGAATATATTAGTTTTTGCTAATTACATTTTTTAAATTAAAATTAAATTTTCCTTTTTAAAATAGTTTCACTGGCTGTACCTAAGGTAATTTGATGTATTCCAAAACATAGTAATGCTTATTGATTTTAAGCATTTAGTATAGAAATATAATAAAAACTAAGCACATGCACATTGTTAGATATTGAAGTTGAGGCTGCTGGCTAATCAGTGAACTCAAAAGTGTAGGTAGGGTGCTACGTGAGGGGTAAGTCTAACACCACAAGGGTCTGTGGCCCAGTGAGTGGAGTTTGATAGTAATTCTTACTACAGGTATAAAAAAATAAAAAGTAACTTAAAAAGGAAAGAAAAAAACTAAGCACAATATACTCTTCTTTCTTTAATCAATATTTTAAAAATTTCCCCGTCTCTTTTCAAAATTTTCAGATTAGTATTGATCAGATCAAGGTAGGTAGGTTTTATTAATTAGTTTCCTTGAAGCAACAGCATGTATTAGAAGAAATATGATAGGAAAGACATAAATACATAATCTTTAAGGCTTCAGGCATTTGGAAATTGGAGTATAGAATATTCTGGATTCTTTCCACAGATTAATTGTACAGAATTTATAATTGGAATGAATTCCTATTTACACACTTGCTTTTAAGAGTTTATAGTTAAAAAGTAACGATTTCAGTTTGGCAAATCTGATTGTTTTCTTTTAGAAATCTTCAGTGTCCAATATTATAGTCAACTAGTATAGAGATTAGGGCTAGGACAAGTCTGCATTTCCAGGTAAGAAGACCAAAGACAAAACAAAAATTTTCCTTAAAAAGACAATACTTGATCTCCTGAGAATGCAGTAGAGACTTCCTCTGCATTTTTAACAGGCTGTTTGCTCTCTAAGATGTTCTGTATTGGTCTTTTATTACCTTTTTTTTTTTTTTTAAAGTCTCTTCCCCTCCCCAGAGTCCTTTGAAATGAACACATTATAAAAAAGAAAAACAAATTTACTTTTCTCAGGCTTTTTTTTTTTTTTTTGGTCTCAGGTATGTAATACTTTTTCAAAAGTTACAAATGTTAACTCAAATACGGGCTGACGATACTACATATAACTAACAAGGCACTAGTATAGTAGTCATGGTTGATTAATGAAATGGGGAGTTCCTACCTTTTCCTTTTATGCTTTTGTTTTTTTTCCTGGAGAAACAAATGGTAAATTTGAATAAAACATACATCATTTGCATAGGAAGTTATGTAATGATACCATATAGAGTATAATGATTTCCTAAAACCTTGTATTTAAAGTAACCTGAATTACAATGAGAGATAAACAGAATATTTACCCATCCCTTATGAGCTGCTGCTGATATGTAAATTTATTCTTCTACTTTGCACAAATATACTTTTGAGCTACTGCTTAAACACTTTGAGGTCCTTAGTCAAACAGTTTTAATGATGCCTCCAATATTATGAAAGTGTGACATTTGATGAATGTCTCATATAGTTTTGATATCTGGGCACATGTCAACAAAAAAAATTGAACATTGGTTTGTCATGCAACACCTAGATAATTTATAATTTTACTGTTTATATCCATCTTGACATTTTTTATCTGCCAAAGGCAGGTTTCATTTGGAATCTTAATCTGAGATTTATTTGGTGGATCTGGAAATCATAGCTAGGGTTCCCACAGGAAATGGTCCATCTACCAACAGATTAAATGGCAGTCCTGCAGTTGTTAGGGGAGCTCTGCATTTAACACACATGCATACTCATTCAGTCAGCACTGTGGAGAAAAATTAAAGTAGTAACCCAGGTTTAGGAACAATGTAGCTAAAAAGTCCCATATTTGCTGAATGACAAAGGGTTATATAGCAGCATTTCATTTTATTATTCGTGCTTGAATTTCTTGTTTGCTCTGTTGAGTCTGCTGACGAATACTAATAAATGCCTGCAACAATCCAGACGAGAGATGCCTGGCAACAAAGCTATGCGGTGGACCTCCCTGATCTTCTCCAGTTCACAACCTGACCTTTTGAAAAATTGGCTGGGCTAAGCTGCAGAATTTGGGTGTAATGGTTATTGTTAACTCCAGCTTTAGGATTTATTAATTTGTGTGATCAAGACTTACCTATACTTCAAAGTTTCAAAAGACCAAACACAATCATCCATCCATTAGAACTAACATTGTGTTTCAGTGATTTCCACTTAGTGTCTGACTGGTGATTCTTCTGTTTTGTTTTTCAAATCTAAAAATGCTCCTAAATAAAATAAAAGGCACATATAAAGAAAATCTGGTTTTTTCTCTTTATATTTCTTATTGGAAAAGTTAGCGTCCATACGTGATTGATGAAATTGCTGAATTCACGGACAGTCGGTATGTGTTCATATTTAACAAACAAAAAATAATTATGAAACCTGTTTTACTTGCGATTGTGGAAATATAAGACTTACCTAGTTCATTCATATTTTAATTACTTTATATAAATTATTCTTATACCACAAATTGAGAAAGGCTGAAGAGGTTAGAAATGCATAGTAGGTAGCCAAAATAATTCATATCACTGAAGAAAAAAGGAATAAAGATCGCTCTTATGTTAATAAAATTTTAGGATACTTTTCACAATTATTTCAACCTAGATAATATTTGTAATGGTTTAAATAGGATGATACAAGTTTTACAGAGCTTTAATTTATGTGATATGTTCATAAGTTAATTAGGAAGCCTAAGCTTTAGGAGATTACACTATTGTACTGTGTTCATGGTCTTCATACAGTGAAGGATGTTAGAATTTAGAATCTGAAACATTATGATAGAAGTTAGTTCTTACACAGAAATCTCATCTCTTCCCCAGGAGAATGAATATTGATGTGCTCATGACTATGCAGACTTGATGAAACAAACACTTTAAAAAATTTGGTGTAGTACCACCACTTTAAATACCTTTTTCGTAATAAAATAAATAACAAAATTCCAGTAAAATAATTTTCATGGCTTGCCACTGGGTAATTTGAAATATGGTACACTAAGTCATTAGATTGTCTTAATCAAAGATGAAATAACCTCACCACTTCTTTTTGGTATGTTTATCTAGATACACAGCCATGTATAGGAATGTAAAAGATGTAGTTTCATTTAAATGTTGAACCTTCACGTGCAAATGAATAAATTATGTGATATTGACAGGTTTCATGATTTTCCAACTTTATAAACCTTTGTAAAATCTTATCTCAATATCTTACAGCTACATCCTGACTCTGCCCTCAGTGTTTTTGACTTCTCATTATATATAAAACACCTTATTAGAACTGCATAAGGCTTTATATCTTTGCTTTCCAACATGGTAGCCACTGGCTGTGTGTGGCTTTGAGCACTTGAAATGTGGGCAGTGTGTATGCATAGCAATGAAAATGAAAGTTATAGTTCTTTCTTTTTTCTTCTTACTGCTGTTAAAGCCAAAATATATTGAAACCTCCCTGAGAGAGTATCCAGTATCCAAGTGAAAAGTTTGTATTTTTTTAGCTGGAGATCCAAAAGTTACTTAATTTCTTGTGACTGCTAAATTAGAATATCTGAAGGATAAGTGCCTGTGATCTGCTAGCTGTGGTCTTGATTATATTTAATATTGTGCCAATATAGTGAGTGCTCAAATTGTGTTGCAGAAACAGGCAATTTTCTTACTATGAGACTGAATTTAAAGAAATATACTATTAAATTTTCTTTCTGTGGGATCTTTCGCTAGTGTCAGGGTTTCTAAATTTTGAAGTCATATTACTTGTGTAACTTGTTCGTTTGATAATCCTCTACGTGCTTTAAACCATTATGTGTTAACTGTAAGTTTTAACCTCATTAAGTATTTTGTTTTTATTGTATGTTTCTCATTGAATGAGGCATTGTATTTGTTTTTATGTCCATGTCTTTGTATATTGTAATAAATTTTTACTATATTTGATTTATTCTTTTTATATTTTAATTTAAAAATATTTTTGCTTTAAAAAAATCTTTTGTTTTTAGCAAAGCAGAGTTTTGCAGATAATAATAGCTAACATTTAGTGAGTATGTATTCTGTGCTGACACTTTTCCAAGAGGTTATATAACTTAAATAATTTAATCCTCATAACAACCTTTTGAGATAGGTACTGTTATTATGTACTTTTATTGATAGGGAAATTGATGAGAGAGGTTAAGTAATTTGCTAAAGGTCATACAGCCATGTGGTGGAGCCAGAATTCAAACCCTGCAGTTTGGCCCATGCACTGTGGTTTTGCTAGGAAATCTAAATTCACCAGTGTTCTGCTTGGAAGTTCTAAACTTTTATCTTCTATACACTTATAGTGGGTGAGACCACTATGAAATGGCGTAAGTTTCTGATGTCTTTTTCTTTTATATTTGGCAGGGGTTGTGGGGGTAGGCCAATGTATGCATCTGTGGAAAATTGACCCTCCCCCGCATAAAAAACAATTATTTAGTAAAGGAGATAAATAGTATTTGTACACACACGTAGATAACCTACATTTTAACTTACTTAAGAAATTGGTAGAAGTTATTTGGGGCCACTAACTGCTACTGTTGCTCTGATTATGTTGAAACTAATATTCACCTAGAAAAATCCTTACCATTGAAAAAAGACATCTTTGGTTTAAAATATGGGACTACTATTGTAATTACATCAAATTTGCAGTCTTATTTAATAGCAAAAAAGTGTCCTATCATTTTGATGTTCTTACATAGTGTGGTAATAGATAATATAAAAAAAGAAAGAAGCTATAAACATGAAGTTTTTGGGTTTTTTTATATTTATAAAATTAGATGCTATAGCATAAATAATAACCTTTCTCTTCCAAAAAAAAAAAAATTTAAAGAAGTGATGACCATTGTGTTAGCAAGCATCAGAAAGAACATTAATAAATTGCCTCCTTTATGGTTCATTTTAGATACAAATGCCCCTAAGTATCACCTGCATCTGAAGGTGCAGAGGATCCATTTATTTGAATGTACTTGCCTATGGTATTTCTATTGCCCTTTCTCTTTTCTGCCCCTGAGCTCTCAGGTAGTTGTGATGTTGCTATTCTGAGTAACCCCAGTAGGATCCTTAGAGACAATTCTAGCTCAGCCACTCCGAAGAAACAGCTCTGTAAACAGTATTGACCCCCCCAGGGGACCATCAAATCCGTTTACACAGATACCAGTTGTCACAAACTATTTACAAAGCCAGACAGAACAGAATTTCCCAGCCTTTAAGAATCCCTATTTGATTCTAGCCACCTCCTCACTTCTGTGTAGTAGTTGTGAAATAACAGTTATTTTTGGCCATGAGTCATGATTTCTTGGGTAGCCTCAATTTAACTGAGTGTATTCTACATTAACTAATGTATAATTGTCTGGACAATTGAACCCTAAGGGGATCCTAAGGCTTTCTTTCCTAGGGTAGGAAATGGTATAATACAATAAATTTTCTAGACTAAGGAATTGAGAATTTAATAGCAATGCTAGCATTAAGATAGTTGCCCATACTGGTACTTCCAGAAATAGAGACTTTGTTAGATCATGAAAATGATCCATTGGAAGCAGCATGAAAGTTACTAGAGAGACAGAGGGTCTTCAAAGCATATATTGCAGGTAGCCTAGGTACATGTATTAAGTATTAAAATCCCCCCCAAAATCTTTTCAAAATCCACCCATTTTGCCCAGATGAGTAAACTGTCTCTAGCAATAGCAATTTGAGAAATAACTAGTAGTTTTCCTCTGTAAAATTACTTTGAAATGGTCACAGGATAAGCTAATATGGTAGTGATAGCATAAGATAGTAATAGCAAAAACTGGGAAATATATTTGGTTTGAAGTGGTCAAATTCTTATGCCCAATAATACAGTTCTCACAGAAGAGCAAATAAATAACTAAAGGAATTGATAGTAGTTATAAAAATTCCCTGTTGTTTAACTCTTAGGAAAGAAAGTTAGACTTCAGAGTCTTATGAATTATGAAGAAGACATTGATAATTTATTGTCTAAGTCCATATGGAGAAAAATATTTAAATAGTAATAATTTTGTTAGTCATAATGATGGAATAGTTAATAATGACATTGATTAAACACTGAAGCAGATTACTAAAAAAGGTTATAGAGTTTCCATTTTAAACCATATGAGAGAGGAATTAATAGAATAGTTTTAGTTTTAAACTTTCATCTGTCTAGAGATATTTAGAAGTGAATAGGGTTTTTTTCTTTTAAATATATATCTTATCTTTCCAATTGACTGGTGTGCAAAACAGACCTGTAACTTGCCTTTTTGTTGCATTGTATTGACATATATTTATACTTCTGTATGCAATACTTTTTCAAGTGATGGGGCAACCCAGATAGCTTAGCTGAAGCTTTTAGTGGCTTCACCCCATTATCACTTCATAATGGTCTTTCTTGGGGTAGCTCGGTGGCTCAGTTGGTTAAGCATCTGACTTTAGCTCAGGTCATGATCTCATGGTTTGTGAGTTTGAGCCCCACATCGGGCTGTCTGTTGTCATTGCAGAGTCTGCTTCAGATCTACTCTCTCCCTCTCTCTCTGCCCTTCCCCCACTCGTGCTTTCTCAAAAAAAAAATAAATAAAAATATTTTTAAAAAGTAATGGTCTTTCTTTTGGGCTTGAGAGTGTAGGGAGAATAATTGAAGACTGAGTTAGAGTCACTAAGTGCTATCATCTTCTCTTGGTTGGAGATGGTACTAACTCAGAAATTGAACTTAAGTTGGGCCTTGAAAAAGGTAAATCAAACTTGACAAAATGCAATATGATAGAGCAGTATCTTAAATTTGACTTGAAAAGTCAAAGTACATAATGCCTGCAACTTACTCTCAAATGTTATGGAAAAAATTACATAGGTAGGTAGATACAGAGAGAATGAAGAGAACAATAAAGCAAGTGTGGTAAAATGTTAACATTTGGAGAATCTGGGTGCCTTGACTCAGTACATAGGAACTCTGTACGATTTTTGTAGCTTTTTTATTAGATTGAAATTATTTCAAAGTAAAAAGATAAAAAGAAATGACTTCTCTACAATCAATTCCTCTCAGCTCTCTCATTTGTCTCTGTTTTCTTCAGCATGTTGATGCAGTCAGTGAAGTCTTGGCTCTCATTTCTCCTTTCCATTGCTTGCCATTTTTCTGAATGATTTCAGTGTTTTAATAGATAACACTTTCAGTACCTTGATTCCTTGATTTCTTCCTCTACATGTACCTTCAGTCTATTTCATTTACCCATTCCCAGATGAACCACATCTTGGACTTTGTCTTACATATCACTCATTTTAGGAATTTTTACTCCCTGACTATAACATCTTGTCATTTCAAGAAAGATATACAAAAAATGTCTGTGTTTTTCCTAAAGCCATTCCTTCTCCTCTGTACCCATGCTTGTTCTTCCTGTTACTTTATTCTTAGAGTCTGTCAACTTTTTCATTACATCATCTAACTCAAACTGTTTGGTAGTTGATTGCTTTGCACATTCCTACTTGTCTTTTCTTGGAACATATGCCTTTGTGAAATCTTCCCAGAATCTTCTAGTTGAGCATCAGTATGTCTAGTATGTTTTATGTTTGGTCTCTATGACCCGAGTATAGCCATTTCTACGTTGTATTCAAATCGTCAGATCGGTTTGCCTCCTCACTATACTAGAGTCCTTCAGGGGAGAGTCTGTTTCCCGCTCCTTTGTTTTCCTAGTACTTTCATATAACATATCATATTGGAGGTTTCCAGTAATTAGTTAATAAATAGATTAATTAGAAGGGTCAAACTTCCTATACAGAAGTTGAATTCTGATTTAGGATAATGTAATATGGCAGAGTAGAAAAGCATTGAAAGAAGATTTAAACAACATTTGCTATAATGGAAAAAAAATAGGCAGACAAAAGGAAAATTTTATAAATCAGCCTTGTTTACTCCAAAGTAAAATTAAATTTTCACTGGCAGAATATGTATGGATAGTTTGATTTACAGAGCAGGCTCCAAATGCCTGGTAAACAGTTACAGTTAGGAGTTTAAAAGCTTCTAGTACAGAGCAAGATTAGAAACATCTTTAATTAATCAGAGCCAAATCACACAGTACAGGGTTCTTCAAAAATATTAAACATTTAGAATTAAATTCCAGAAGTACATTAGAACTTGCTGAGTTTATTTTAATTATACTATAAGAGATTATAATTACTATAATCCAGGAGGGATCTGCATAGAGTCCTTTTATTGGGAAGCTCTGAGTTTGGAGAAAATAGTACATTCCCTGGTGAAAAGGTGCTGATTTGCCAGGAATTCAGCAGAACACAAAACTTGACATTAAGTAACCTGAAGTAAGAAAAAGAGCTATAAATATAGTAAGCAGATAGAAAGTATACATACCAAGAATGAGGTAAAGTAAACACTAGGAGGTTAGAAATTAGAAACTGGGAGAAGAAAGATGCTAAACTAAACCCAGAAATACAGAAGTAAAAATATGGGACGAGTTGTACATAGTGGTAAGGTAATGGTAATGTAGATGATGGAAAACTGTAATTCTCTTTCATTTTAGTAAAAGTTGATCCTTGAACAATCTGGGTGTTAGGAGATCCAACCCCCTGCACTCAAATTCCTGTATAACTTTGACTCCCCCAAAACGTAACTACTTAATAGCCTACTGTTGACCAGAAGCTTTACCAGTACTATAGTCAATTAACACGTGTATTGTATGTTGTATGTATTAATACTGTATTCTTAACCATAAAATAAGCTAGAGAAAAGAAAATGTTATTAAGCAAATCATAAGAGAAAATACATTTACATTACTCTATTGTAGTTATAAAAGAAAAAAATTCACAGATAAGTGGACCTGCACAGTTCAAACCCATGTGTTCAAGCTGTACTTTTAAAATTACGTGTTAGTGTTAGAAAGCATGGTTTATAGATACAGTTGTATTTTTTAATGTCCATTTATAAAATTCCTTAATTCAGATTTTGAGGGTTCCATTCTACTAACACCAGCTTCTCCTAGAAAAGTAGCCTGATGAACATCTGAAGCAAACCATGTAAGTGTTTTGAAATGTCAAAAACCAACAGGATAATTTTCAGGTACCTAGAATTGTTAAAGTTTAAATAAAAACAGTATAATGTTTTACTGTTTAATGTTTCATAGATACCTTACAGCATATAATTATGATGACATAGTCTCCCTATTTGTTTCGTCAAACAAAGTGAAATTGAGAGTAATTTACTAAAAACAAGTGATTTCTGATTTAGCTTCAGCTACCAACGAGATAATGCCCAGGACTTAGGGTTTATGACTGGCTTAACCTAGTTTCAGCATATCCACAAGCAAAGAATTTCTCCTTAAGAAATGATTTGCTTATTTATAAGTACCCCTATTTTGTTATTTATTCTAAAACTACTCTCCTCTGCTTTTCTGCTTAAAAGGATTTTAAGTTTGGCAGGTTGGAAAAGGCATCATCAACAAGCAGGTGAGATTCACTTGCTTTTTAAAGTTCAAGAGTTATTGATACTGGAAATAATAAAGTATTTGTTACAATCAGTATTTGTGCCTGTTGGTCTGATTTACCAGTAAAAGAGTTTGTTTTATGTAGTTGCATGTGTGTCATTTTCTTCTAAAAATTTCACCATAGTATTAGATATACTATTCCTTTGAAATAGCTGTTATATACTAGTTACAGCTTAAGATAATTTTTATGAGATAGCCAGGCATTACAAAACAGATTTTCTTTTTTCTTTTTTTTTTTTTTTTTAAATTTTAACGTTTATTTATTTTTGAGACAGAGACAGAGCATGAACAGGGGAGGGGCAGAGAGAGAGGGAGACACAGAATCTGAAGCAGGCTCCAGGCTCTGAGCGGTCAGCACAGAGCCTGACGCGGGGCTTGAACTTACGGGCCGTGAGATCATGACCTGAGCCGAAGTCGGATGCTTAACCGACCGAGCCACCCAGGCGCCCCAGATTTTCTAATGTATAATATATATCTGATAAGATGGAAGTTAAAAATAATTTTTCTTATATTGTATTAATTTTAATATTATGATAATGATTACAAAAATAATAGCTAACGTTTACCAATGTGCCTAACTCTAGGCCAAGTACTTTGCATCAGTCAGCCCTTAAAGTAACTCAAGTAAAAGTGCTCTTATGTTCTCATTTTACAAACAAGAAACTTAGGCTTTGATGGGTTATGTAACCTGATGAAAGTTATGCACTAGGCAAAGCTGGAATTCTAGCCCAGGCAGTTGGATACCAGAGTTGCATGCACAGTATCACTTCTCTGTAGTCATTTGCGTATCACATCCTATTTTTTTGAAATCTAGAAAAGAAATCTAGAAAACAGTGCCCCTAAATCTGTGTTTCTCAGTTTTGGTTGGATGCTGAAGTCATTTGGACACTCTGACACATTTTGATTTAATTAATACAAGATGTGGTCTGGGCTAAGGATTTCTAGAAACTCCTCAGGTTATTTCAACCTGAAGTGAAGGTTGTAAACCACTGCCCTAAATGCCCCCACCAGATGTGGAAAAACCACTGTACGTTCCTGATTACAATAGGAGTAAGACTAGTAAGTACATGTTTAAAGCTATGAGAGCACCTATTTCTACAAAAATATTCATTTCAATGATTTAATATGTAGCTATGGTATTTCATGTATCATTTGTTTTTGTTTTGTTTTAAATACAGAGATAGCCCATAGTTACCTTGAACAAGAGACTACAGGGAGAAACAAAAGTACAGAGCCAGATGAGCAACCAACTGTGAATTCTAAGGAAAGCATGCATCAGAAATCCAGTGAATTGGTTAATGAAGCCACCTATGAGGACACAGAACTGCCAGGGCAGAGATCAAGGAATTTTCCTTATCCAGGTGATGAGACAGCTGACTGCACTATTGAAAAATCCAAGTGAGTGCTGGCAGCCTTAGATTTAGAAAGTAAGATTGAGAGAACTCTTTCTTCCTCCCTCCCTCCCTGCCCCATTCGTCTCTCCCTTTTTTCTTTTTGGCTTCAGCTACATTGGACATATCATTAACTTATTAGAATTTGGGCTGTCTACCAGAGTTTTCTACTGTTTTCATTATGTTGATAGAATGGATGTAGATTGTTAAGTGAAAAAGCATAAGGTGAGTTTAAATGAAGGCCATGAGATTTTATTCCTTCTTGTTGAATATTATTTTCTGTGACCTTTCATTTTGGATCTGGAAATAACTGTTAAGTTGACATAAATGGGAAATTATTCATCAGAGCCAAAAAATGGCAACTGTAGGACAAAATTAGCCCAAAGATGTGTTTTGGCTTTGATTAGCGTGATTTTTTGTTTAAAGGAGTTTGATTACTTTTAGAAGGGCCTTGTACTTTCCCATTTGCCTTCTTTATTATTTTCCATTCTACAGCTTTTACCATTCACCTTACCTACTTATCCCATGACGGGATTTGAATTTGTGACCCCTTTGACTTTTACCTCTATGGGATTAAAGTACTTCCATAATTAGTCATATATTTTGAAAATACTGCAGAATTACTGCGTAGGGGCATAGGGTTAGGGATGAATGAAGAGGTGGTAAACATTTTATAACCATGTGGGAAAAATAAATAGTAGAGACTGGTCTAAAGCCAGAGTATGAAATATCTTAATATAATTGCAACAGAAGGTATACATGGTAGGTAGAACTGCACTGACTGTCCCAGACCTCCCTGCTTAATTGCTTCTTAGAGACTCTAAAGTTTACCTATGCTTACAAGTTTAATATAATGCCTTCAAAAAATAGTCCATCTCTTTCCCTTCCTTTTTACTACCTGCTGGCAAGTCGATACTGTCCTCAAATAGCATACAAAATGTCAAAAAAATTATTTACCATTAAATGTTACAGGAATAGGTTTTCAGTTTTGTTTTGAGTTTAATAACAAACATATGATATTCTGTCAACCACACTGAAAAAAGTATGATTCTTTCCATTTTCAGAAAAGTGAGCAATGAATTTCTATAGAAATGACTAAATGCTTTCAGTTGATAGATTAACGACTCTGTGACGTTGATATATTCATTCTTTTCCATCCATGTATTTTCTTAACAATATATAACAAGAGAAATTTAAAACTAAGTAACTTTATATATTATTGTTAACATTAAATTGGTTTCCCTCATTTGAAGTGTAAAATTATAGATTCCGCATGGTAGAAATCATATATGTATATAGTTCAATAGTTTTTTTTCTTACAGCATTATGGAACATAGAGATCATGATTTGCATTGTGAGTGTACGATCCCTTGTCAAGTTACTTCAGACTTAGATAAAGAGAAGACAATAGCATTTCTTCTAAAAGAATTGGACATTCTCAGAGCAAGCAATAAAAAGGTACAATATAGAAAGTCTGATAATTGTACAGTGTGCTTTTAGCTGTTGACCTTATAAGTTTGCTTTGTTGCCCATCATAATTCAGTTTCATCATGTACTTTTAGCCTTTCATGGTAGCTTTATGTTGTTGCCATACCATACCATACCATCAGAGTATGATTGTATTGAGAGATTGGCTATCAAAAGCAATTTCTTTACTTTCCTGCCTTGCTGGCCTGTGATATCACTTCTTTTTTCATAAATCTGTAGTACCCTGAGTAGGTACCTTAAAAAAAAAAAAGATTCATTCAAGTTTTAACGGTAGTAAAAGTTTACTTCAGTATTACAGAAAGTGAGAAATACAATGAATGATTTCATGTTACTTAACTTTTTTTCTTAGCATCTGTGCCCTGTATTTCACCTCAATAATATATGTGATTAAATTTTGGCAATACCGTCACATTCCTTGTGTTATATACTGCTACATTTTGTCCAGTCCAGTTTGTCATGTCATGTGTCTTATCCTTACTGACTCTTTCTAGTTACATTTCTTTGCACATTTAATAATAATGTTATTAAATAATGTTTGTTTTCTATACCTTCTGTTTTTTTAAGCTCTGCATACCTCTACATACTTTTCTGATTTTCATATTCTAGTTTTTGACCTAATCAAACTGAGGCATGCTGTTAGTAATGTTGATCATGTCTGATGGAAAACAACACAAATGACAAACAATTGAGGGGTTCTGTATGAAAGTAGGAGATATGTTCAGTATTTTCATTTAGTAATTATTTATTACATGCCAGTTATTAAATCAGGTGCCAGTGCCGATTTAAATGGAATATGATGGGATAGCATTCTCAAAGGAGATTTGTTTCACATATTAAGATTATTATCTTAATTAATTTTGTTTCAAAGTATTATAATTACTAAGAGAAGCTGTAAAGCTGTTGTTTTTTTATTAGGGTAGTGCCTTCCAAGTCTTTTGCTTTAAGACAAAAGAACAGATCAGATTGCTTTTTGCAGTATTTTTAATAATTGTGTCATTCCCTCTTTAATTTCATTTGCCTATAAATACACAAGTGTGTATCAAAATGTTTCTATAATTTCTCTATCATTATAGGTTATTAATTATTACTTTAAAAATAGCTTAAAATGTTAAACATTGTGGGATTTCTTCCCCCTCCCCCCCCCCACCCCGCTTGGACTTATGTATTTAGGCAGTTAAATGTAATAAGTAAGGGTTTGGAAAAAATAGCTTTTACTTTGGGATTAATTATATTTCTGTAAGAAATTTGTCGAATAAGAAACTATGTTTCTTTCAATGTGTTTTAGCTTCAAGAAAAACTGACTAAAGAAGATAAGGAACATAGAAAACTAAAGCTTAGGCTGGAACTCCAGGAGAAAGCAACAGAAGCTCATATTGCTGAGAAGACAGCAGGTATAGTAGACGAGTATTAAGAGAGTTATTATATGATGTGGCTCAGTGAATACTAGCATACTAGCTTATTTGTCAAAGGAGGGGAGGCTCTTTTTTTTTTTTTTGGCTGCATAGAAAATAGGTGGCTTTAACATCCTGGTACTGGTATTAGTGAGAGCTTTACCTGTATTCATACTGATTTGGGCATTAAATGCATTGTTAACACCATGTCAATCCAATCACAAAAAGGTTGTTTGTTTTGTTGGAAGGGCCTGAACAAACAAGGGGAAATAATGATTACCAGTGCCTCTACCTTTCAACCAGCAGTTCAAATACCACTTATTGTTTTAGCTCCTTGAGAGGAAATACTTCTCTTTTGTGTGAGGATAGTCATATATTCATTGCCAATGGAAACCTACATTTGATTCAAAAATCTGTTTTGTGCAATTAATAAATTTTTATCTGATCATGTGGATGATGATGGAGATAATGTTTTCACTGAGAAGATTAAAATGAAAGGTTGCCAGAGTTTAAGATTATAAATGACTGCCTTAAATATGTTTTGGAGTCTATCTTTACTCACAGGTCTTTGTAAGAAAAAAATTTTTAAATATATTTGTGATATGTTACAGATAAGTTCAGATGATTCTCAATAGTGTGTGACTCTTTTGCTCACACTGTTTTATGTTAAGGAGAGAAATTTCATAGTATAATAGAAATTAACCTGCAGAGGCATTTTAGACATTACTTATTTAACATTTTTATATCAATTAGAATGATTTTAAGAAATTATTTTGTGATTAGTTTGAGGCTGTGTTAACCTGGTTGCATATATGAGAGAATTCTGGTTTTTTAGGTCAGAGACATTCACAGGTATAGCCTGTCTTTAAAATGTTATTATACAAAATAGAACTGAACATCACTATGAATATATAACCAAAATTACCATAAATAAATACTCCAACTAAAATAATAGATGGTTGTTTTTCTGTACTGTTAAACTACCATGAATGTTTTTTCTTTTTTAATAGAGAATGTGGGACTAATATATTTTAAGGAAAAATAACCATATGTTAATAATGAATAATTCAAATAAAAACTTAGAACAATTTGGAAGTTTGTTGGCTTTTTATAATCATATATATGCTAATTACTAGGAAGATATTATAAGTACATTTGTTTAAAGGTGTTGTATAGCTTTGCATGTGTCTTGCAGGAGTAATTTGATAAGATTTAGGGCATTTTGATTTACTGAAAAGCATAAATTAATATGTTTGCATTGATCACTTATATCTTGGAGGTGAAATCTCATTAAGCAATATTATCTACTCTTAAAACTTTTGTATGATATAGCTAATCATATACTTCAAATATTTACTTATTTGTATTTACTTAAGGCTTCCCTTTGACTAAATAGTACGAATCATGCATGCATACAATGGAAAGAATTTGATTGCTTTATGATTCTTGTTAATCAAATATTTCTCATTAATTATACAATATTATTTTAGTAAATGTTAAATATTTGAGATGTTTAGTATTTTTACAGCCTCCTAAATTGATGAAAATAGCAGTGCAATCTAGTTAAGAGATACATCCAACCACTTAGTTATAAAAATGACACAAAATGTAAATCCTCTGAAATTTTTTTAAAGTATAAATTTTCAGTGTGTATCTTTTTAATGTTTCAGTTCTATCTTATTAAAAAAGATTAAAGATATTTTACTTATGACATTAGAGAGAGTCATCATTGTGATATGTCAAAATTTAAAAAAAACACTGAATTGCTTAAGAAATCCATTGGCTTGAAACTGTAAGAAATTCATTAACTCTTGATAGACTTATTATTTTTTTCATATTTTCTCATACGTATGGTCTTTAGTAGCTTATTTTCTACCCAACTGGTATCAGGTGCAGTCAAAAAGCAAAACACAACAACAAAAACTGTGTCAGTACCTTAATAGATAAAGAGGAACATTATAGGAATATGATTACATGTGATAAATGTGTTCTTTAGTGTCATGTGAAAGGACAGATAACCCACATAACAACAGCAAAAAAAGTCCACACCAGTATTGATGTTTGTTTCTGTCATGGTTCATTTTTATATTCAAAATAAAAAGTGTATTTGGTAAAGTACATTATAACTATGACACATTTATGTATTATAATGTACTTAAGCAAAGTATAATTGTTTAAAAAAAATTAAGATATTCCACATTAAAAGAAATACATGCAAAAACATCTCAAGTAAACATTGAAAATTGCAAATAAGATATAAAAATATATGTTTATAGATTTTTCAAATGTCAGTTAAAATATGAAGTACTCTAAGGAAATAGCCATTTCCTTATAGTGCATGACGTAAAGATTTATATTAAGGATATCCATACTAGTGTTAGTTATAATAGCCAGAGAACTAACATCAATCAGACAATAAGAGAATGGTTAAATAAGGTATGTGTATGCTGTGAGACATTATATGATAACTGAAAACCGTTGCTAAATATTTGGTGATATGAGAAAATCTTCATGATTTAATGTTAAGTGAAAAGTAGGGGGAAAACTGCATTTATAATATAATTTTGTTAAATCTATGTGTACACGTACATTATATGAAACGAGGCAAATTTATTTGTATTATTAATGGATATATTAATGTTTCAATTAATGGTTTTCTGCCTTTTCAAGTTTTATACAATGATCGTGAATTAGATTTAGTATTTGTACTCGTATGATTAGATATTAGTATTACTGATCACTAAGGAAGTGATTTTTTTTAATAGTTACTTTCTGATCTTCAAATAATTCCTGTGATATGTTTGATACATAACGACCACGTGAACCAGTTTCATGAAATTTATATGACGGCTGTGATCAAATTTGCCATCTTACCTAAGCCATTTTTGTTTCAGATTTTCTCCTTATTTATTTGCGTGTCTTTGTGTGTTGTATAACTTACATATGTGTTAGTCTATTTTGTCTTCCCACCTGATTAAATATAAGAATGAGAGTCTGGTACAGTCAAAAAACCACATGAAACAAAGGTGCCCAGTTCTTTGTGAGGCACATTGAAATAATGGGAAGACCAAAAGCCGTAGAATCAGACTGACCCAGGTGCAAATCACAGCTTTGATACTTATTAACACCAACTGTGCGCCTTTGGCCAAGTTACTTATGAGCTTCTCCAGGTTTACTTTCTGCCGTGTAAAATGTGAATATTAACTAACTTACCAGATTATTTTAGGGATTATAGATAATGTACAAAAGCACCTAATATATAACTGGTACTCAGTAAGTTGTAGCTAATAGTAATATTTATTATTTTATCTCTATACAATTCTTAAATCTTTGATAATATCATAAGTCATAAAGAGACTTTTGTTCTGTTTAGGTTTTAATTAAAAATACATCTTACTTAAATGTGAATCCAAAATAAAAGAATTGGGATGCAAAAGATATGGGCTTTAATCTAATGTGTACCAATAATAAACCTTTATGTAGACTGTTAAAATAATATCAAGCTTATTTCCTTTACTTCCCTGTTGGTTTTTATATACTACAAATACTGTCATTCAAACTGACATGATTTCATGCAATTTTGAAACCCCGTTGTGTCCTCTATTGTGATAAAATCTCAAATGGTTGACTCTCTTGTCTTCCCCTTCTTTTTTGACATCACCACCAATACTGTTTTTATTTGGCACTTTATAGGAGCTAAGCTAACTCTTTTAAAATTTAACCAAGAAGTATTTATTGAAGGGCCATTGTGTGCTAGGATTGTTTTAGGCACTGAATATACACCAGCGAAGAAGACAGATTTGGGATTTCAAACATTTCTTTTTGACTGTATTCACTTTTCACTCATAATACACTATAGTAGGGGTTAAATGTTCAGAGTTTGGAATCAGACCTTTGTTCTAATCTTTTTGCCACTTATCATGTATAAGTGACAGACTCACTAAGCTTTGATTAAAACTTATTTTATAGGTTGCTGTGACATTTAAGTGAGATAATGTGTATGAAGTGCTTAACCCATAAAAAGCACTCAGTAGATAAGATGAGGATGTTATCATCTTGTTTTCTCAAGATTCCTTGATTTAATAGAGGGTATATTCAAAGTGTACTTGTAATATAAGTAAACTATCCCATAAGTATTTGTATATGCTTTTGTTTCACAAGGGATTGATACTCATTTCTTTTTTAAAAATAATTTATGAGGGTTTTTATTAGTTCATTTATCCCACAGTTTTCAATTTTCCTTTGATTTTAAGATTTAACTGTATTTAGGTAGCTTGGAAATAAGAAAATATTTTTTAAATCTTTTCATTAAAGAAAATAAAGGAAAAATACATAGTAAGTAGGTTTTAATTTTGCAAAAGCTGAAATGACTAGCTCATTCCATATGTGTTACCACTGCAAAAAATTTATCTCATAGGAGCTATTTAAGACTTCTTACTGTGTTTTAACTCATTAAGTTGTACATGTGGATAAGATTATTTGAACATTATTGACATATATGACCTTTAAATAGTAGGGGATATTTTAGAGAAGCGTAGCAGAAACATTGAGTCTCTATTTTTTAGTTAAGTATTTCTTCTCAACTAAATAAAATGATGAAACCACAAACACTTCAAAATTTGTTTTACCTAAATTGAGTTTGACAGTGAGATGTAATATTATATGGCCTGTTGCAAACATTAATATACTCTTAGGTCCATGATGTAGTTACATTAAAAAAATAACTTGTTCAATTAAACCTGTTTTCCCAAATAGGCTCAGTGGGCATTATGTAGAGTGTAATATCTCTTCATTTTTATTCCTGTATTATGCTTGCAATATACAGATAATGTTCAAATTTTACACATAAAAATATTTCATTTTCTACATTGTTTTGTTTAAAATACATTTCTTTAAAAGCCTTATTTTTTTAATTTCTTAAACGCTCACTTGAGAGTCTCTGCTTTATGTGTTAGTTATTTTTCTTTCTTGCATGTCATCCATTAAAGATTAGCTGTGGAAGGTTGGAGCATGGAGAGATTATGAATGACAGAACAACTCCTGTAGAATAATAATCAGTTTTTGGTATTTAATGCTGTTTGACTTTTGCAGACACATTTCTTATTAACCTTTGGTACAAAGAGAAATCCAGGTTCCTGATATCTCATGGAGAAGATGAATTTGAGATCCTCTTCCAATTAAACTGAAATAAGGCCAATATTGGGTTTTAGCCAAAAGAACTCCTTAGTTCCTAAGTCTTGTGTTTATAAATCTATCCATCCATCCATCCCTCCATCCATCCATCCATCTATCTTAGTTACATTTTACATATAATTCATTACTTAGCTTGCTGTACTGAATCTGCAAGCATTTAATCTGCTTTTTTGCTTTACACATAGATTCTTTTCTCTGCACCCAAATTTAGACTGATATTTTGTAAATAAAAAAGATACATATATTGTCAAGCTCTTATTACACGGAATTTTCATTTGTTTTTGGTAGGAAGGAGAGGACTTTAATTGTGATTGCCTAAAGTTCAGAACATAGAATCCCTGAAACTTACAACTTAAGTCTTCTATTCAGGTTAACATGTAAATGTTCAAAGTATAGATCTGTAACTACCATTACAGCAAATACATTAAGACACCACAACTAATAAACATGAAAAAATACAAATTGTTGTATAATAGAAAATATTTACATTGTTCTCTTCAAAAAAGTGTTTAATACTGTATACCATATCTCAGATGATATTGACCATCTAATGATTAAGAACAAGAGTGAGTTCTATATATCAGAAGAATAGAAAATAATATATTTACTTTTAAAAAGTAATACATGTTAGAATACTATTCTGTATAGACAGTGGTCATTACTAAAATGTGATAGCCTTTAATCTAACACTGAAATGCATTCACTGTATTACAATACAACATTATATATTTATATCTATATGATCTTTTAATTTGAAAGGAAAAAGGATTTCAAGTTTCAGATAAAAACAAAAAGGCCCATCTCTGTGAAATATAGCAGTTAGAAATATCGATAGGTAGAATATTGATTATATTATTATCTTTGGCTGCAGAATCCTGTGAGTGTGAATCAGGATTAATTATGAGTGCCAAGTAAAATAATGTTTGAGGGTGGAGTATGGCCAATTTTGTAAGCTCTCTCCCTAGGAAAGTTGCAGTTTTTCTGGAAAAAAACAAACAAACCAACAAAATAAATATTGAGTAAACAGAGAAACTGTTATGCATAATAACAATCAACAATTGAAATATTTAATTAAGTGTGCTACACTATGAAATTTAGCATGGTGTCAAGTATTTGAGGACATGTCATAATTAGTTATTTAAAACAAAAATAACAGGGACACCTGGGGGGCTCAGTTGGCTAAGCATCCAACTTTGCTCAGGTCATGAATTTATGGTTCATGAGTTCGAGCCCTGCATCAGACTCTGTGCTCACAGCTCAGAGCCTGGAGCCTGCTTCAGATTCTGTGTCTCCATCTCTCCTTGTCCCTCCCCCACTCACATTGTCTCTGTCTCTGTGTCTCTGTGTCTCTCAAAAATAAATAAAATTTTTAAAAAATAAAACAAAAATAAAAAATGTTCAGAAAATGATTCTTAAGACTTTTTCCATATGTTTAATTAATTTTGAAGAGCAAATGATCTTGGAAAAACTTTAGATAGCAGTTATATTTTATAGAATTTTCATATTGGCATTTATTAAAATTTAAAGTAGACATTCTATGCAGAAAGTAAGTTAAGTTCCTCTTAAAATTGTACTTTAAAAGTGCATAAAATAATTGATACTGGTTTTAATACTTCTGGGGTAAGCTTATCTCTTTCACATTAACAATTTTAGTTCTGTATTCAATGTTTTAATGTAAATAGCATATTCTTAGAAAGTGTTCTTATATACTCTGAGTTTTCTGTACTAAATACATGTATATAATAATTCAGAGTTTTCAAAAAAAATCCTTATTTTATAGTTTTGCTACTAAAACTCGCTATTTGTGTGATTTTTAAAATTAATCTTTAGCAGTTGCTATACTGTTGATAAGTATAAATGTATTAGCAACTTTACAGAAGAAAATTTTAAAACATTAAGAGCTTAAGAAGCTGATTTTTAATGTAGTAACCATACTTCTAGGAATTTTGCTCAGTAATTAGCTATGTATATACATAGAGATTTATGTACAAAGATGTTCATTACAGCACTATTTATATGGTGAATAGTTGGGAACACTGTAAAATCTAATACTAGGAGCATCTTAGTTCTGTCAAATACGTCATCTCCAAATGATAAAATCCCATGTACTATTTCATATTTTTAAAGAATACTTAAGAATAGAGGAACATATTCTGTTTGAGTATACACACAAAAAGTTATAAGACTATGGAAAATATTTGTCTGTATTTTTACAATGAACCTGTATTTTAATTATATTTATGAAATAATCATATAAAATGTTGACCATTCATATATAGTTCTGGAAAAACTTAATAGTCTGACCTGTAAAAGGAAGACTAGATGATCAAACTACTTGGAGTAGGTTGGTTAATTTTCTATTGGTATAGGGGTTTACCATCTACATTTAAATTTCCAACAACCAATTTATACAAAGAGAGAGAAATCACAATTTTTAAGGAGATTAAAAGACATAGTAATGTTTTTGGTTCTACAATGTGGTGGCTTCATAAAACACTATCATATTCATAAGGAATCCACTTAACAAGTAAAGCAATAACAGTAGATATGCAGACAATCTGAAATTCTTTTAAATATAATAAAGACCTGTCTTTTATAAAACTGTTATCTATATTTATTGCTTAGAATTTTGGAACATGAATTGCAATCATTGCTTATTTTACATGTTTCAAGCCCTGATGATTTCTTTTTCCCTCTCTTTAGTTCAGCCTTTTCTATTTATATAACTACCTTGAGGATATTAACAAATGGATTCTTTTTCTTGGTAAATGTCTATTCTCCAAATTATGTTATTTAGAGAATCATGATCCAGTGTTTAAACTAGCATGTTTTCCAACATACTGTCTCACTTCTATTGTGTTTTAAAAGTAGTATGAGATGTGTAGAATATGGGTTTGTCAATAGACTTGGGTTCTACTAAGAAAATATGTACTCTGTCTTGACTCAATAAACTCATACTTAGTATGGTTCAGCTTCTTCATATTTACTCTTGCCCATATTAGAAAACAATTAGCTTACTAAACAAATTTGAGTATTTGGTGTTGAGGGGGGGTGATCCTCTCTGAATCTTTCTTGAATTTGTCTAAGAATTATAGGATATTTGATAACCATGTTTAAAAATGGAGATATCCAAATATTATTGTAAACACCCAATGATTTGTTTTACCTACAATATAAGTATTTTACTTGGTTGGCTTACATAGTAGCTAATAATATTTGTTAATGTAATTTAACTGCTGTGAACCTTTACTGAACAAATATTGAAATTTATTCAAGTCAAAGAAAGAGAATCTCTAATGACTTTTGTTAAAGCTTCTATTTAATAGTTAAGGAGAAAAGTTTGTATGACATACGAGATGCAATTAACAGTAGATTTTACATTTAATAAAAAGAAAGAAGCATGCGTATTTGCTTTATTCATTCCATCATAATTTGCATTAGAGCTGTGGGTGTTTAATGAGCAAATTCCAACTAAAATGCTATATTGATTTTCTAGTGAACTTTGTAATAGTCATCTACCTTGGAAAAGCTCAGTGTTTACAATTAAGTTTTCTTTACTAAAAATGTTTGAGAGTTGCATATTGATCCTTTAAAAGTACTGAATTCTAGAAAGAATCAGGTTTTTCATAATCAAATTTCACATATAACCTAATGTTTAAAAATTAATTTTAGAAAAACTTAGCATTTACAAAATGTGTAATCAGATTTGTGTGTGTGTGTGTGTGTGTGTGTGTGTGTGTGTGTGTGTTTTATGGCACTTTCAAACTTAACCTTAGAATATTCAAAAGGCAATCTGTTTTAAATATGCACATTATTTATATCTTTAGAGTTGATAGCATTATAGAGGGAAAGAAAAATGTTTTCTCTTGATCAACACAGGACCAAATAAGTGCTTAGTGTAGAACATTTAAGCATAGAGATAACTGTACTTATACTTACTCTTAAAGTCCTTGACATTGCTAGTCTTACCTTTTTCATTATTTTTGTACATAAAGTAGAACACAGCTTACATTAAATGTCACTTTATAAGGATCTCATCACATTTTACAGAAATAATAGGAAGCCTATTGACATTTAAAGTTTAGTAATTAGTATTTTAACCTTTTGATATGTCAGAATATTTCAGGGTATGACACACGTTTATCTGTACTTAGATCACTATGTAGCATCATTTTGTCCATCCTATCTGACCTGCAAATTAGAAGTGTTTAAAAATTTCTTTTGTCATTGAAGTATAGTTGACACACATTATAACGTTAGTTTCAGGTGAACAACATAGTGATTCACCACCTCTACATATTATGTTATGTTCACCACAAGTATAACTACCATCTATCACCATACAACACTGTTACACACCATTGACTACATCCTCTATGATGTACCTTCATTCTTATGATTTATTCATTCCATAACAGGAAGCCTCTGTCTCCCACTCCCCTTCACTCATTTTGCCTATCCCATTTTCTCCTCCTCTGGCAACCACCAATTTTTTCTCTATATTAATGTTCTGTTTTTGGTTGGTTGGTTGGTTTTTTAAATTTTGTTTTGTTTTTAGATTCTACATGTAAGTGAAATCATATGACATTTGTTTTTCTGACTTATTTCACTTAACCTAATACCCTCTAGGTCAATCCATGTTGTTGCAAATGGCAAAATTTCATTCTTTTCGTGGATGAATAATATTCCATCGTGTATGTATACCACATCTTTGTATCCATTCATCTATCAGTGGACACTTGGGTTGCTTCCACATCTTGGCTCTTTGTAAATAATGCTGCTGTAAACAGGAGTGAAATTAAGAAAGTGTTTTAATGTAAATGTTTAAAAATATCTTAGACTGTTGTAATATTTTATACAGACTATTATGTCATTATAGTGTGCAGTATACAATATAGTATGGATTCTAAACAATTTTTCTTTCAGTCTCATAACTTTTGAATGCCACCAAAAATATATACATATACGTATATATTTGTGTGTGTGTATACACACACACACACACACACACACACATATACATACATTATATAATTGGTCCAAATTAATTAAAATCATATTTTAAATATGTCTAGAAATGGAGCCACATTGTGAGTCTATGGATTGAAGGTGGTAATGGTAGGGATAGCATGGAACCAGTGTTTATTGAGTATCTACTTTATTTGGCCAAGAGCTTTCATATATTGTCTCACTTAATATTTCCCTAACAACCATAATGGTGGCATCATGTCCATTTTATGCACCTGTATTGTGACTAAAATAATGTAAGAAATATACAAAAATAGGTTGCTTAACGTTAGTGTGTTAACACATTGGATCTGAATCAAAGCCCATATTCTTCCTAGTATACCATGTTGCTTTCTGTAGGCTGTTGTGAGTATCCTTCCTGGAAGGAAATTATATACAATTACAAGGGGGAAGTAAAAACTCATTATTGTATACTACATTATGGGCAGAAGTTTTTTTCATCCCTTTTTGATTCTGATACAGGGTAGCAGAATAGTATACTACATAGAAAGCCACATAGCACTCATGATATTACCTTTAAAAGGAAAAAAAAAAAAAAAACTATGAAAATTGTGCTGAAAAGTACTGGTTCTTCCAAAAGCTATGTTCATAACAAGAATTTATTTTTTTTATTTTATTCTTTTTTATTTTATTCTTTTTTATTTTATTTTATTTTATTTTATTTTATTTTATTTTATTTTATTTTATTTTATTATTTTTTTAGTTTACATCCAAGTTAGCATATATTGCAACAATGGTTTCAGGGGTAGATTCCTTAATGCCCCTTACCCATTTAGCCCATCCCCCCTCCCACAACCCCTCTAGAAACCTTCTGTTTGTTCTCCATATTTAAGAGTCTCTTGTGTTTTGTCTTCCTCCCTGTTTTTGTATTATTTTTGCTTCCCTTCCCTTGTGTTTATCTGTTCTGTGTCTTAAAGTCCTCATATGAGTGAAGTTATATGATATTTTTCTTGTTCTGACACTAATTTCACTTAGCATACTACCCTGTAGTTCCATCCACGTAGTTGCAAATGGCAAGATACACACACACACACACACACACACACACACACACACACCCCACATCTTCTTTATCCATTCATCCATTGATGGATATTTGGGCTCTTTCCATACTTTGGCTATTGTTGATAGTGCTGCTATAAACATTGGGGTGCATGTGTCCCTTCAAAACAGCACACCTGTATCCCTTGGATAAATACCTAGTAGTGCAATTGCTGGGTTGTAGGATAGTTCTATTTTTAATTTTTTTGAGGAACCTCCATACTGTTTTCCAGAGTGGCTGCACCACTTTGCATTCCCACCAGCAGTGCAAAAGAGATCCTCTTTCTCCGTCCGCATCCTTGCCAACATCTGTTGTTGCCTGAGTTGTTAATGTTAGCCATTCTGACAGGTGTGAGGTGGTATCTCTTTGTGGTTTTGACTTGTATTTCCCTGATGATGAATGATGTTGAGCATTTTTTCATGTGTCTGTTACCATCTGGATGTCTTCTTTGGAGAAGCATCTATTCATGTCATTTGCCCATTTCTTCACTGGATTATTTGTCATAACAAGAATTTATTGACCTTATCTGTCAATTAACAGCATTTGATTCTATGCAAGTGGATATCCAGTTGTTCTACCACAATTTGTGATGTAGTTTGTTCATCTGCTGATAGAAATTTGTGTTGTTTCTAGTTTGGGGCTATTATAAATAAAGATGCCATGAATATTATGTGTAAGTCTTTGTATGGACACAGGCTTTAATTTCTCTTGGATTAGTACCTGTGAGTGGAATAGCTGAGTCTTATGGCAGGTGTATGTTTAACTTTTTAAGAAACCAACAAACTGTGATTGCACTGTCCTACATTCCCACCAGCAGTGAATGAGGATTCCAGTTGCTCTCTCCTCTTCCCAGTATCTTTAATCATACTTTCATTTCTGCCTTTGTAATAGGTATGCGGTGGTTATCTCATAGTTTTAATTTGCGTTTCTGTAATGACTATAAAAGTCTTCAGCAACTTTTTTTGTTCTTATCTATCATCAGTATGTCTGCTCTCATACAGTTTCTAAGTCGTTTGTACATTTTTTAAATTGGATTTTTTCCTTATTATTGAGGTTTGAGAGTTTTAAAAATTATTTCTGGATGCAAGTCTTTTATCAGATATATGCTTTGCAATTATTTTCTTCCATCTGTGACTTGTCTTTTAATTTTCTCATCAGTGTCTTTTGAAGAGCAGAGATTTTTAATTGAATTAGATTGAAGTCCAATTTATCAGTTTTTAAGAATAGATTATGTTTTGGTATTATAGTTAAGAAAGCTTTACCTACCTAAACTCACAGAAGTTTTTTTCCAGAACGTTTATAGTTTTAGGGTTTACATTCATCTTGTGGAATGAAAGGTTGTTTTACCTTTAAAAAAATTAATAAAAATTACTAAAATAACAAACTAAAAAAAGAAAAACAATATAATCATCTTAAGGCCACACTCTACCTTCTTATTTCAACTCTTATATTCTAAATAAGTGTTATTTTTGCAGCTTATTTAGTGTCAGATTTACTTCATTTTTGTGCCTTTTATTGGTGATTTCATTGTTTCAAACAGTCCCTAAGCGTAGTCCTGAAATACAGTGTAGTGTTCCCTGAATATAAGAAGGCTGTGATAATATGTGTGTTAGATAAGTTTTGTTCAGGCAAGAGTTACAGTGCTGTTGACCATTAATTCAGTGTTATTAAATCAACATACATGTTGAACAAGGTATCTTTAAACACACATAAAACGGGGTTATGTACCAGTTGGTTGACAAAAATATTGGTCAGTTTCAGTTAATTTTTTATCATTATGAGTCCTAATTTTGGTCCTTGTTCGCATGCCTTGGTAATGATAAATTTCACCATTTTGGAAGCTATTTTTGTATTCTTATAAAATATTTTTGAGCCTTGTTCTGACATATTACTTACATTTTCCGGAAAAACATCTCTCCTTTTGGGTCATGTTTTAAAGATAGACTAGATGTTACCAGAGCAGAATTTAGTCTGTCGTTCATTAATCCCCACTACTGAAGCAAGACCCTTCTGAGTACTCTATCCAGTACCTCATGAATCTTGAGGTTTTCCACTCTGGCGGGTGGGAACAACAAGCCCTGTTCTGGCTTTATGTAGCCTAGGGCACTAGTGCCTCTAATCCTCTCAGGTTGTTCTTTCCCCTGCAGGGAGTGGTTTACTCACACTTGTGCACCCAGTACTCAACTGACTTTCTGAGGAAGACCTTCTGCAGTTCTCCAAAATTTTCTTTCTTTGCAGCTGTTTTTTTCTCTAATAGGCTCTCCTGTGAATTCCAGCTGCTTTGGTTTCCCGACACTCTATCTCTGCCTCTCAAATTGTGGAGTCAGCTTGGCTCCTCCTAGATTCTTCCCTTCCTGTACTATCTTCTGGAAATAGTTTCAGTGTGTTAAGCTGGGCCAATCATAGGGCTCAACTCATTCTCCCCCACCCCCGCCTCAGGTTACTGTTTGTTTGTTTTTTTCCTTATAGCCTTGAAAGCTGTCACCCCATATATTTGTCCACTTTAAAAAGCTGTTTTAAGTGGAAGCACAAGTCTCTGTTGCTTAAAATTTAATCTTAACATATACTCCCAGAAATTTTATCATACATGCTAACTTTTTTCTACTCTTAATAGTTTTCTTTAAATCAGTTCAGTTTTTTAACTAGATAAATACATTATTTAAAAAAATTATTTAAGGGGTGCCTTGGTGGCTCGGTCGGTTGAGCGTCCGACTTTGGCTCAGGTCATGATCTCGCGGTCGTGAGTTCGAGCCCCATGTCGGGCTCTGTGCTGACAGCTTGGAGCCTGGAGCCTGCTTCAGATTCTGTGTCTCCCTCTACTCTGCCCCTCTCCCACTCCTGCTCTGTCTCTCTCTCTCTGTCAAAAATAAATAAACATTTAAAAAAATTTTATTTTAAATAAAAAAAATTATTTAAGTGTATTTGTTTATTTTGAGAGAGAAAGCATGAGCAGGGTAGGAGAAGAGAGAGAATCCTAAGTAGGTCCCACACTGTCAGTGCAGAGCTCGACACAGGCCTTGAACTCATGAACCGTGAGACCGTGACTTGAGCTGAAATCAAGAGACTTGGATGCTTGACCAACTGAGCCACCCAGGCACCCTGATAAATATATTACTTTTAATGTAATCTTTCTTATTTAGTTTTAACATCTAAACATAAAAGCTCACCAGTAACTCCACAGTTTTATGAATCTCAGAAAGTATGAACAAACTGTATAACCAGCACCCAGATCAAGAAATCAAGTATTACCAGTATTCCAGAAGTGTTCTTCATCTTCCCTTTCAGTACTACCTCCAAAAGGTAATCATTTATTTTTGAGAGAGAGAGGAAGACAGAGTGTGAGCAGGGGAGGGGCAGAGAGAGGGAGACACAGAATCCGAAGTAGTCTCCAGGCTCTGAGCTGTTAGCACAGAGCCTAACATGGGGCTCAAATTCAGGGACCGTGAGATCATGACCCAGGCCCAAGTTGGATGCTTAGCCGACTGAGCCACCCAGGTGCCCTCCAAAAGGTAATCATTAGCCTAAGTTTAATAACTAGGTCATTCTTTTGTGTTTTTGAACTTTAAATGAAATAATAGAAAGTTACTTTTCTTTTTTTTAAATTTTTGTTTCATTTATTCAATTTTTGAAAGACAAAAGGAGACCGAGCACGAGCAGAGGTGGGGCAAGAGAGGGAGACATAGGATCCGAAGCAGGCTCCAGACTCTGAGCTGTCAGCACAGAGCCTGATGTGGGGCTCGAACTCACAGACCGAGAGATCATGACCTGAGCTGAAGTCGGACACTTAACCTACTGAGCCACCCAGGTGCCCCAGAAAGTTACTTTTCTATGGCATCTGGCTCAACAGTGTGTTTGGGTAACTTAGAGAAATTCAAAATTTAATTAGACGTGAAATTAAATGCCACTAGGAGAAATTATAGGCCTAATGTGCCAGCTCTGTTTTTGTAATATACATTAAAATGATACATAAGTTAAAAACATGTTTCACAACCTGTATTTTATATAATATTGTCCTAGAGGGAAATGGTGGTAGGTGAGGCTGGGAAGATAAGCCAGAATTATACTCTGGTTTTCCTTGAATGCCAGGCTGAGAACTTCTTTGCTTTGAAACCTGTGTAGCAGTAGTGAGAAGAGTAACCTGTTTATCATAAGGTTTTAAGATCATACTACTGATAGATTGAGAGATGGCTTTAGTGAGGTCACCTGTTCTATTTTTCTGTTCTCTAAAATTTATTCAGTACATGCTTTAATTCTTTGGTTCTATTATTTTACCCTTTTTGTTATGAATTGAATCCATTTTCTTTTTAATTTTATTAAGAACACCATAGTTCAGGATTTCATTATTTCCTATCTGGACTGTTACACATAATGTAAGATTGGGTCAGGGGACACATGCAATCCAAACTGCAACTTTCCACTGACCCCTGCATCTTCCTTTGTATGCTTATTAGTAGGAGTTTCCTTCTAAAGTACAGATCTGGAGCGTTGGGTGGTTCATTCAGTTGAATGTCCAACTCTTGATTTCAAGTCAGGTCATGGTCCCAGGGTCTTGGGATCAGCCCTGCCTTAGGTTCCATGCTGAGCATGGAGCCTGCTTAGGATTCTCTCCCCCCACCCCCCACCCCATGCCCTCTTTCTCTCATTAATCAATAAATCAAGCACAGATATGATCAAATTGTTCCCATTCTAGAGATCCTGTAGTGTAATATCTAAACTCTAGGATGGCACATATATTTACTTCTAGGCAGCTTAAACTTTCAGGGAATGGACCTTTTACATGGGTTATTCGTGTGAATTCTTGCTTCGACTATTCCTGTAGTCTCCTAACTGGTCTCTGCGTCTACACTTGCCCATGTCCAGACTATTTCTCACCTAGAAACCAGAACTCCACTACATAAATGTGATGCTTTCATTTCCCTGGTCAGAACACTCCAGTGGCTACCATCACAGTTTAGATGATATCTAAAATCCTTGCAATGGATTACAAGGCCCAGTGTGATCTTTCAGAACTCTCACTGTCTCTCACTGTGTTCCGGGTACATTGTCCTTGATGCCGTTACTGTAGTACTTTCAGGGCCTTTGTATTACTTTTTCTTCTGCTTAGTCTGCTTTCAAATATATACATATATAGCTTCTCTTCCTTTATTTACATGTGCTGAAATGTCATTTATTTGAAAGGCTCTTTTCTGGCCACCCTTTCTAAATTAGTTTATTCTTTTCCCATCTGCCAAATCACTCTTTTTCTCTCTCACACACCCTTATTTTCCTTCAAAGCCTTTACTACTATCTGTTTCTCTCTCTAAATCTATTTATTTTTGGGCCTTTTTTCTCTCTACTGTCTGTCTGTCTGTAATAGAATGTATACATCTCCAGAATGGTAATAACTCTTAGACCATTATAGTCATATTACTTAAAATTGGATAGATGACTGTCACAGGAATTTGATAATATTTGATGAAAGATTAAATGAATGTGAGTGAGTGAATGAATGGATGGATGAATGTTTTTCTCTTCCCATAGGGTCACCTTCTTGGACATAGTTTTGACTTTAGCTTTGCCATTATATGTTCCATTTTATATTCTATTATGGAAAAGGTATAGGTGACTTATTCTCAGGGTTTGTTTCTTTTCTACCACTTATAATTTAAATAATACAAAAATAACTCTTGATTATGCATTAATCTATGACAAATGTTAGCAAAAACCAAATGCTTTGTGAACTAAAAGAATATTTCAAACATCTTTTCTAAGTTTATTTTGTGATTTGACAGTGTAAATAAAATTTGGTTTAGTGACCTAGGTATTTAAGCCCCTTTTTGTCTAACATTGCAGTGATATTTTAAAAGTTAAATAAGATTTCAGGTAGAAATTATGCTTGAGAAATGACAATTTCAGGTAACATCAAAGCTTCCTATATAGTGCTGCACAAATCTAGATGATGCTATTTGTATTATAATCTATATAAATGGTGCTCCCTGGAGATATGCAGTGCTAAAGAGCACAGCTCTGCCCCTGTTTGCTTTTCCTTGGTCCCATTTTCTTTGCTTTTCTTCCACTGTGCTAGTGAGATAAGTATTATCCTGAGTTTGATTATCATTTCCATGCTTGTTTTAATATTTTTACTAATTGTGTTTGTCCATAAATAATAGAGTTGTTTTGCCTTGCACCTCGCAATTTTTGCCACAATTTTATTTTTGAAATGTGTCTCTATGTCCATAGCTAATTGATTTTAAATGTTGTGTCATATTCCATTTTAGTAATTTATTTATCCCTGCTCCTGTTATTGGACATTTGGGTTATTTCTAAGTTTTTGGTATAACATAATGCTACAATAAGCATTTTAATACATGTTTTCTTGTGCTCATGTGCAAGAATTTCTCTAGGCTGCATACCAAAGAGAAGAGTTCCAGGTTATAGGCTAGGCAAATCTTAAACTGTAATAAGTATTGCCAAATTGCTCTTCAGATGGCTGTAGAAATATGTACACCTGTCTGCAGTATACGTGTGAGTTACCTTTATTTCACAAGCTCCCAGTATTTGTTATTGTTTGACCTCTTTAATTTGTGTTTCTACAGGTAGGAAATATACCTCAATTTTACAGTAGCTTTTAAAAATAATGGTTTTTCAAGTGACTAATTGACTTAATTAGTAAAATAAAATTAATTTTGCTTTTTACTTTTGCTAAAAGTGGCATTTTTTATTTTCTGTAATTAATTATGGATTATATATTTTGGTAGCTCTGGTTGAAGAAGTGTATTTTGCACAGAGGGAACGTGATGAAGCTATTATGTCTCGACTGCAGTTAGCCAATGAGGAGAGAGATGAAGCAATTGCACGAGTGAAGCATATGGAAATGTCTCTAAAAGTGTATGTATACATTTGAAACTATTTGTGACTTTTGGAGCATTTATAAAATGCATGCATTTTGTGGTAGTACATATTCAGAAAGTTACTGATTCTTTTTCTTTTTTTTAATTTTTTTTTTCAACGTTTTTTATTTATTTTTGGGACAGAGAGAGACAGAGAATGAACGGGGGAGGGGCAGAGAGAGAGGGAGACACAGAATCGGAAACAGGCTCCAGGCTCCAAGCCATCAGCCCAGAGCCTGACGCGGGGCTCGAACTCACAGACCGCGAGATCATGACCTGGCTGAAGTCGGACGCTTAACCAACTGCGCCACCCAGGTGCCCCTGAAAGTTACTGATTCTTATATGGTACACTAGTAAATTCCATATCCCCACAGTCTTTCTGAAACTTTTGACATGCTGTGTAGTAGTTTGCATGTCAGGAATAATAGTCACCAAAAAAAAAGAGAGAAGAAGAATGTACTCTGTACAATTACTTCTTTACTTTCATAGTCTATTGTTGATATCCTTACCTGATCTTCCTTTGTGATGCCTCTTCCCTCTCTTATCGCTTTCTTGATTTCTTTCAAATGTGTGGGTTTTTTCACTGCTCTCTGCTTAATATGCTCATTCCTATTCTTGACTACTTTTGACTTTATTAGGTGTGTCATAAACTTTAATGACACCTGAAATAAGGTGGAGCCTGAGAATTTACACTTTTTTCCAGTATTTATTTATTTTTATGAGAGAGAGAGAGACGGAAAGAGGGAGAGAGAGAGAGATAGAGAAGCCCAAGCAGGCTCCGCCTTGTCAGGAAAGAGCCCTTTGCAGGGCTCAAACTCATAAATCTTGATGTGAGATCATGACCTGAGCTGAAATCAAGAGTTGGATGCTTAACCCATTGAGCCACCCAGGTGCTCCTGAGAATCTACATTTTTAACAAGCACCAGGTGACTCTGACATAGGTAAATAATGGACCACACTTAGATAAACAATGTTCTAGAAATAAGTAATTCTCCAATTTTAATGTGACTTCAGTCACTTGGGAAATCTTGTTAAAATGCTCATTCTCATTCAGTAAGTCTGGAGTGGAACTTAAGATTCTGTTTTTCTTCAAGCTCCCTGATAATATAAATGATGCTACTTTAAAGAGTCAGAAGTAGGTAAAGGCCCTAGAGTATCTAGAAATATGTTACTGTAAGATAGGTACAATGTAGTAATGTAATATTTTATGATGATCCATCAATATACTTATTGAGTGTTTGCTCTGCCCAACATTGTGCTAGACTCCGTGGAGGATTACAGTAAAGTACTAATTAAAACATTGTTCATTAGGGAGACAAAAAGTCATTAAATAATTAACATGACAGTGTTCAAGTTGTGATTAGGTAATGTGGTTTGTTTTTTGTTCAGATTAATCGCTTCATTTTTTTTTTTTTTTGAAGACTGATAGACACTCCTTAAAAGACATTAAACTCATTGAATAATAGACATAAAGAAACCAAAAAAAAAAAAAAAAATCATCTGAATTCCCCACTGCCTACTCCCAAATAACTATTTTTATTAATAGAGAAACATCATCCCAAACACCCAAACATTTCTCTTTACTTATATAGTTAAACACTATCATCTACAAGAATGAGTGGTTGGTAGTTAAATGGATGTATACATAGTATTAATTTGATAAAAATCAAATCATTCTTTACATTACTATTTTATTTGAGAGGCAATATAATGTAGAGGTTAACAGCACAGATTCCAGATCCAGGCATTTGTATTTGAATCATGGCTTTTTTACTTCCTAGCTGTACAGCAGTGGAAAAATTACTCAGAGTCTCTGGACTCGGTTTTTTGGTCAACAAATGGGTAAATATTGCCTATTTTGTATAAGTTCTTATAAGAACTAAATGATTTAGTAAATATTGAAAAGTACCTGACTCATAGCTCGTGCTATGTGTTACTTGAATTTAGGAGTAATAATCAATTGAAGTGAAACTTAAGAAATTTTTGAACTTCATGCAAAGTTTTCTTTTTTTTTAATTTTTTTTAAAACGTTTATTTATTTTTGAGAGAGAGAGACAGACAGAGCCTGAGCGGGAGAGAGGCAGAGAGAGAGGGAGACACAGAATCTGAAACAGGCTCCAGGCTCCAAGCTCCAAGCTGTCAGCACAGAGCCTGATATGGGGCTTGAACTCATGAATTGAGAGATTATGACCTGAGCCGAAGTCAGTTGCTTAACCAACTGAGCCACCCAGGTGCCCCAAAGTTTTCTTATAATAAGATATATTAACTCCCCAAAGATCCTTCGGAATGTAAGAAAAGAGACTGAAAAACATTAAGGTATTGGAAGCATCAATTCTTCTTTTCACTTTTTTGAAACATGCAGTGATTAAACAATATCCTTTGACTTTCAGCTATGAAATAAGTTTTAAACTCTTTTTTACTTTGTCTTTATAAATTCTAGTTTTAAAATATTTATGAAAGCTGTATTAGATTCGGTAGCCAAATTTCCTTTTATTTAATTTTGATTTTATATTTAAAAGTATTGAATAATCATTACTACAACTTTTGTGATACATGATGTTTTTACACCTGATTTCTTTATTTTGGGGAATCCCTTGGTAACTGAATTTCACTGTCAGTTTTTTGAGGAAGGGCTAATAAGTACTTTATTCTTAGATTCAGTATGCTTCAGATTGGCTTTGTGTTACCCTTATATTCAAATTGGTTCTGAATAAAATTATTGGGTTAATTTTTTTTTTTTTTTTTGACTCTATGCAATGTACAAAAGTCCATCTTGTGACACTAGTTTGTCTAAAAAGAAGTCAGGTCACAGGTGTTTTTTCCTCACTTACTTTTGGCTTGTGTTTTTGTTTTGTTTGTTGTTTTTTCCTGCCTGGATACCTAAAGGATTCTTTGTTCTTGAAGTAGAACTTAATCATGATGTTTGTGTTGATTGTTCTTTAATAACGTTTTGGAGACCCACAGCATGCCTCTCTAGGAACTATTTGATTCATCTTTTAGTTCATGGAAATTTTAGATTTGTGAATTTTGTATTCTATTTGTTAGGTTGTTTTAGAAACTATAGTTATTCTTGTAATGGGGCATTTTTGTCTTTGTATTATCTGTTCAATAATTATTTGTATCCCTCTTTTTTTCTCTGTATTCACTGTGATAATCTCACAATTTTTCTTTATATTGGTAGTTCCAATTGTCACTATTCCTATCCCTGTGTTTTATAGTTCATTTATTAAATTTTTACTTATTTGTTTGGTTATGGTTCTCAGTACGTTTCCTTAAGTTTTCAACTTCCCTTTTCATTCACTTTATGTTTTGGCATTTTCTCCATGAACTTTATTTTATCGAATTCATGTTCTTATATTCTTTTAAAATACCAACCATTGGAGGTTCCTGGTTGCTCTGTTGGTTAAGCATCCCACTCTTGATTTTGGCTCAGGTCTTGATCTCATTGTCATGGGATCAAGCCTTATGTCAGACCCTGCTGAGCCTGGAGCCTGCTTGAGATTTTTGTCTCCCTCTCCCTCTGCCCCTCCCCACCTATCAAAATAAACATTTAAAAATAAATAAATAAATAATAAAATACCAACCATTGGCAGGAAGATTTTCTTTCTCTTGGTTTATGTTATTTTTTATATTATGATTTTTTTAAATTTCATTTATTCGTTTTGAGAGAGTATGAGTGGGGGTCGGGCAGAGAGAGAGAGAGAGGGAGGGAAAGAATCCCAAGCAGGCTCCACACTCTCTGTGTAGAGCTCAATCTCATGAACCGTGAGATCATGACGTGAGCAGAGATCAAGAGTTAGACACTAAGCCACCTGAGTTACCATGGTGCCTGTTATGATCCTTTTTTTCTTATGGATTTGTAGTGTATATTTATAATTGCCATGTCATTTCTCTTCATCTTGCTCATGTATAAATTGTCAAGAACTTTTCTTTGTTCTGATATAGTGCAAGTGAATTTTCCTTCATAAACATTTCACATTGTTTGAAATCTATTTGTCTTCTTCTCAGAGCTACAGTTTCTTGGCAAGGTACTGCTTTTTGGCCACCTGTCTATATAGCCCTCTGGCAACGTGGTAGGCGGAATAGAGATTGGGAAGATCTCCCTGGGGATGTATACCCTTTTATTGGAGGTTCTGTCCTCTGCTTATGGGATTTTGTTTGGTGTGTTGCAGTATACCAAGGGTTCATTCTGCCTGGTTTTGTGTAAATCCTGATTCCATGGAGTATTACTTTGAAGCTTTTATTTGTTCTACCAGTGTAGTAGAAAGTGGCAGCCCTTGTGCTTCTTGCTTCCTTTGTAAAGATTCTTCAGTAACACAGGCTTCTATTCAGGAAGGATTTTACTTTTCTCTGGGCTGTCTAATCCACTCATTGGTCTCTTAGGTTATTTCCAAGTTGTGTATTAGTGGAAGTCTCAGGATTTGGTGAGCTCACTCCTTTTCTCCATACCTGTTTTTATGTGTAAAAGGAAAAGTTAGGTGAACTTGACCAAAATCATCATTTCTCTACCCTGCTTTAAAAAATTACTTTGTGATAGTCCCTGGGTGGTTCTGTCTGTTAAGCATCTGGCTCTTGATTTCAGCTCAGGTCATGATCTCATGGTTCATGAGATTGAGCCACACAATGGGCTCTGCACTGACAGCATGGAGCCTGCTTGGGATTCTCTCTCTTTCTGTCTCTAAAAATAAATAAACTTTAAAATAAAATCTTAAAAAATTACTATGTGATGTCCTACTTTCTTTACTGTTTGATTAATTTTTTTTTCTGTTCATGTGGTTGTATGATGGGATAAACAGATGTCTGTTCAGATTTTACTACACTAACTTTACTGATCTTCTTTTTTATCTTATCCCAACAGACCTCTTATTTTAGAGTACTTTTTTAAAAAATTTTTCTCAATGTTTATTTATTTTTGAGAGACACAGAAAGACAGTGTGCAAGTGGGAGAGGGGCTGAGAGAGGGAGATAGAATCCGAAGCAGGCTCCAGGCTCAGAGCTGTCAGCACAGAGGCTGATATGGGGCTTGAACTCCAAAACCATTTGATCGTGACCTGAGCTGAAGTTGGATGCTTAACCAACTGAGCCACCCAGGTGCCTCTAGAATACTTTTTAGATTTATAGAAAAGTTGCAAAGATAGTACAGGGTGTTTCCATTAACCAACTTCCGGTTTCCTTTATTGTTAACAGCTTACATTATTATGGTACATATGTCACAGGGGAGAAAGCAACATTGTTACATAATTACTAACTAAACTCCACACTTTATTTAGATTTTACTAATTTTTCTCATGTCCTTTTTATGTTCCAAGTTCCCATCCAAGATCCCATATACATTTAGTTGGTATGACTCCTTTGCCTACTCTAATCACATTTCCTCAGACTTCCCTTGTTTTGTTTTTAATGATTTGACAGTTTTCAGGACTATTGTTCAGGCATTTTATATAATGTTACTCAGTTTGGGTTTTTTGAATTTTTTCTCATGATTAGACTAAAGTATTGTCTTTTGGGGGGACAAAGAGTACAAGACTGAAGTGCCATTCTCATCATATTATTTCAAAATTATGCTATCAACATGACTTAACACCAGTTATGTTAATCTTGATCACCTAGTGTAGGTAGTGTTTGCCATGTTTCTCCACTGTAAAGTTACTTACCAACATTCTTCTTTCATATTCTTTGAAGCAGATTACTGAAGTGTGGCCCATACTCAGGTGGTTATAAGAGATGTGGGCTGAGAGGTTAATTGAGCTCTACTTTCTTTAGGGATACTATCTACATAAATTATTTGTAATTTTTCAGTACAGGAGATTTATGTCTTCCCCCTCATCTATTTATTTGTTTGTTTATGTTAGTATAGACTCATTGATACTTCTTTAATACTTTGGGTTATAATCTAATACTGTGTTGTTTAAAGTATTCCAGCTTGGCCATTGGCAACTCTTCCAGTTGGCCTCTATATCCCTTTGACATGTCCCCATCCTTTTGATTTTTAAACAGTTTTCCTAATCTCTGGCACCTCAAGATGCCTCTCGGTTATGTCTTCTAGAGATGTATAGGGATGTGCCCCATCCCTAGAATTAGCCATTCTTCCGAGGGGCCTTATTCCTTTTATTGGAAAATGGTATTAGAAACCAAGATCTGGATGCTGGGTGTGCTCATTGTTATAGGGTCTGACTACTTCTAGGCCCAGTAAACAGAAAGAGCTAGGATATATATGCATGTATACTAACTGATATATATACACATATCTGAAATTATTTATGTATCCATCTGTATCTTTATTAAGCTAAATCTGAATTCATACTGACTTCTCTTATTCTAATCCAGTACCACATAGTTCACTCTGGCTTTCTCCTTTTTCTTATGTGTAATTTCCTCTCCAACAATAGGAAACCTGGTTTCCATCCTCCACGCTCCATTTCCTTATTTGTTCTACCCCTGTATATGTTGTAACTCTTTCAGTATCATTAACCCATACCCCTATGAGAAACAACCTTACCTACCAGAGGGCACTGTTTATGTATAGTTCCTTTAGCCTTTAATCTGACAGGTTTCAGTCAAAGTACCAAGTTACTTGGGTTGGCTCTTCTTTTTTCCCCTCTACACCCTTAGGTGAGGTTATGTAATATAGTCAGGCTTTTTTTCATAGTCTGCATACTATGCTAGGATCCTCTTACATCCTGGTGATTTTTTTTTCTAATTACTGGCAATTTTGAATTACATTGCTATTAGCACTTGCATACAGGTTTTGTGTGGACATATGCTTTCAAACTAGTTGGTCAAACCTAGTAATGTAATTGCTGGAGCAGATGTTAAATCTTTGTTAACTTTAGAAGAAACTTCCAACCAAGCTCTCTTCCAGGGTGGCTGTGCTATACCATTTTGCATTCCCATCAGCAGTGAATGTTTCTTTGTTATCTTAATGTTGTATTTAGCAAAACATAATTTTTAAATTGTGATGAAATTCAATTTATTGATTTTTTTTTCCTTTCATGGATTGTACTTTTGGTATTGAACATAAAACTCATTGCCCTATATAAGGTCACACAGCTTTTTTGAGATCCTTTGTTTTCTTCTAGAAGCTATAAATTTCATGTTTTACATTTAGATCTGTGATTTATTTTAAGTTAATTTTTGTGTGAGAGATGTGGTACTTGTGGAGGTGTTTAGTTTTTCTTGTTGTTGTTTTTTGGGTTTGTTTTTGTGTTTTTTTTTTTTTGGTGTATGGACATTCATTTTTCCAGCACCATTTGTTGAAAATGCCATCATTTCTGAAATTTTCTTGGCACTTTGTCAAAAACTCAGTTTACTCTATTAGTGTGGGTTAATTTCTGGACTTTATTTTCTCTTCCATTGATTTAAGCAATCTATCCCTTTGCCAATACCATGTAGTCTTTATTATTGAATCTTTATAGTGTCTGAAATCAGATAATATTAACCTTCTAATTTTGCTCTTTTATTACAGAATTGTTTGTTGGCTATTCTAGTACCTTTGTTTTTCCATTTGCCTTTTAAAATCAGTTTGTTTATATCTATAAAAACACTTGCAGGACCAAATGTTTTTACACACAACTTTTCAAAGTAGATACCTTTCTTATTTCAGTAATACTCTTATAATAACTTCAGAACTCTTTGGGGATTTGCAAGTACTATTTCATTCAGCTTATCAACTGCTGCACAGTGCTGTATTTACTTGTAATTCGTAACTGTAGATCTTATTATGTAGGTTAATTACCAATTTTATTGATTAAATTTCTAAATAGATTTTGTTTTTTTTCAAAAATGAAAATCATACCCCAAAGGTAACAAATCAGTTTTTTATATACAACGTCACAATTCCTCAAGGTAGGTGATGTTTGTGCTTTATAGGTGAAAAAATTCTGACTGGTTGATGACTTGCCCAAAGAGTCAAAGTCAGTTACACATTGTAGGACTTGTCTATCTCAGATTTACACAAGCAACTCAAACTTAGCATATCTCAAATGGAATTTTATTCATTTTTAAAACCTTATTCTCCCTTAATCCCCTGCCCTGACCAGTGGCACAAACATCTGCCCACATATCCAAATCAAAACTTCTTCCTCCGAGCCTCTGTTAATTTGGTCTCTTAGTTTTGTTCATTTTCTCTGTTTAATTTATGGATCTCAATTGAGCCTATTTTTCTTCCCTATTTTTTTTTTTTACCTTTCATTGTCTACTTTAATTTGTATATATATTTTTATTATAATACATTGAAATTAGGATTCCTTGAGGCAGAGCCTTTTTCACTTTATTCTTTGTAGCATTTGTATTAGAAGGCAAAAAGGAAAACACTCAATCCCAAGCCTTTTCTTTTAATTATTTAGTCCATTCAGTAAATATTTATTGAATGTGTACTATGTGTCAGGTTGCTCAGAACACAGCATTATGGTTCTAGTTTAGTTGAGAAGATAGACATTAAATAAATAACTTCATAAATACTTAAAATATTAATTGGTATGAATAATTGTTGGTTCTTAGGCACAGTTTGTAGTCAGCTCTTACAGTATCATAGTCCAAGAAAAATCATACATAAGAAGGAAGTACAACAACAAAAGAATATATGTCAGCATAGTTTTAAGTGTCACTGTGGATGTTCCTTTCTACTCAATTGAGGGCTATAGTTCTGAACTTTAAAACGTGCCTTTTATTTATTTTATTTTATTTTTTAATGTTTATTTATTTTTGAGAGAGGAGGGAGAGAGTAAGAGACAGAAAGGGGCAGAGAGATAGGGGGACCCAGAAGCAGGCTCCAGGCTCTGAGCTGTCAGCACAGAGCCTGATGCAGGGTGAACTCATGAGCTGTGAGATCATGACCTGAGCTGAGGACAGATGCTCAACCGATTGAGCCACCCAGGCACCCCTCAATAGTGCATTTTAGATGGAATTCTTATTAAGGTAGAATCAATTTATAATTGAGCTTTGCTTGACTGAAAGACATATTTGGAGGCAGTGAGTTATAGGTTGAAATAATATACATTATTTCACATCTCTTTTTGTTTTAACTCCTTATTTCTTGCTTCCTGTAGTCTTCAAATTCCTTGTCTTTTCTCTTTCATCTTTGCCAGTTTTGATCTACTTCTATCTTTCTGTGATGTCTGTCTTGGCTTATATTCTGCCACTTCTGCTTTCCCCTGCCCTGAATCTTCAGTGTTTTTTTCTTTTTCACTTTTATCCAAAACTAGGAAAAAAGTAAAAAGGATTCAAGTTAAAATGACTAAAATTTACATACTAATATAGACATGTTTGTGTATGTATATTCCAACTTTTGAGATCATGATATTGTGTTCAGTCTCTTCAGGGTATTTTTTTTTAACATATTAAGGTGGCCCTTAATATGAGCCCTTAAAATGAGAGAGAATAAAAACAAATTCCGAGGTTTTTGATTAGCTGATCACTAGTTCTTTTTATCATTTGAGGTTAAAGTTTAGCTGCTTCCCACTGAACAAGGTGAATGACTATAGGTTCAGAAGACATGATATTGACTGATCTAGGGATAAATCAAGAAATGTGACATTTCATGTAGGGGTCTTTTTACTTAGAGTGCAAGGGTGTCAGTCAGAATATGCACTGTATAGGAAATCAATTGAAACTTGAGCCCATGGACATTTACTTCAGCAAAATTCTTACTAATTATCATGACTATGTCTAGTTAGACTGTTGTAAGCATAATTTAGTTTCCAAAAGGTTGAGATTCTTTTGTATAATTGTAAATCTCCTGTTAATGATAAATAATTTATAGTTTGTTAGCTGTATTTTATATAAAATCAACTATTACTTTAAGTCTTTATTAAACCAGTAAAGCTTTATGTTATATATACTGCTAGTAAACCTTAAACCTCTGACAAGTAATTTTATATAGAAAATAGAAAGCCTGGTTTACCTGTTTCAAATGGTCTTCTTTTTTCTAAAAGGTAATTTTAGTAGTTTTCTAAAAGGTAGTCTAATATTTATGTTTTCTTAAGTAATACAGTAAGTGATATGAGACTGAATTTTATTTTCTGAAGTCCATTCTTTTTGGTGGTTAGTTTTCAAATGGATATTGAATGATCCAGCTGAGAAAAATATGTCATAGTTGGCACTTACACTTTTAACATCAAAGGTCTGGTCTCATTTTTCAGTGCTCTACATCAGGGATGAGCAAAGTAAGGACCTATGGTGCACATCCATCCTTTCAGTTGGTTTTGTAAATAAAGTTTTATTGGAGCACAGCCACACCTGTTCATTTACATATTATCTTTGGATGCTTTGTCTACATAGGTAGCATTTAGTAGCTGCAGCACAGAACATGCAGCAAAATCTAAAATACCATATGACTCTTTACAGAAAGTTTGCAGATCTCTGCTGTAAGTAATCTAGTTGAGATTAAATTTTGATGTAGTTAATCTTTGATATCTGTGACAAGTACTTCCTGAAAATTTTAAAGAAATACAAACAGAGAAATATAAATATTAGCCTTTTCACTTTCCAGCCTCATGTTTATATTGAAAGTTACTTGTCTGTATGTAATTTTTCAAATCACAAATTAACCCTTTGCTCATTTTTGTTAAAGTTTTAGTTTTCTCTCTTAGTGGTCTCTTTAGTGACTGTTTATCACTGTACTTACAAAGGATAATCATAGAGCAAAATTGAGGATAATTAAAGGATAATAATAAAGCAAAATTGAGATCCAAATACATGCTAAGTGGTTGACTAAGCCTCATGCCCTGCGTGTCAGATGTGGCGCACTTAAACCAAAACATGATTCAGATTCGCTCATCAGCAAAATGATAAATTACTATACATTATGTACTTCTAAGAGCAGTCACACACATTACTTATAGTTGTAATGCTAAATTAATGTGGAAAGGACTTGGTATAGCCTTTGATCAGAAAATTTTATTTTTTAAAAATTTTAATTAACAAGGAAATTTAATACTCGACTAAATACAACTATCTTAACCGTATCCTCTAGAAAGATGTTAATTTAAAACATTCAGACTCTTCATTTGTCTCTCTTTAAAGTAATAATTTTCAGTGCCTGAAAAAAAAGCTTACAGGTATCACATAGACATTCCATACACTTTGTTGTGTTAATTATTTTGAACATACAAGTTAGGTAACCTGCCTACACTGTTGTTTTCTTCCTAATCATATGTAGTTCTTTGGAACAAAATAAGGGTATTTATAACCTTGGGATCTAAATTTTGTTTTTTTGCAAGAGCTTCCAGTAATCTAGTAATATAAATGTTTAATTTTCACGTATCTTTTCACATTTTAAATTATTGAGTTTAATAAATTAATTAGGAAATTTATAAAGATTTAAGTTGAATCTTCTTTGAAAACTGCTATAAATAGCACTTAGCCTGATTTCATCTAAAAAAACAATATTAAGGTAAATATTTCTCACTACATATGGTTTCCTTAAAAATGATACTTAGCCAACCAATAACTGATGGTTAAATGCCTTTCTGATACTTTAACATGATCATAAAAAAGTGTAAGAATTTTGTTACCTTACACTTTTTACTATGTTCTTTAATTGAGTAAAAAAGAAATTATTGTCTTCAGAGTTTATGTAGAACCAGCTTTTATGAAGCAGGATATTTGAAAACTGTTGAGGTATTTTGGGAGAAAAAAAATAAAAGGTGAAAGTATTTGTCTTTACTGAAATGTGAATCCAAGTGGACATTACTACTTTGAGACCCATTAACTATATATAATTCAAAATTACTATACCATACCATCCTTTTAAATTATACTATTTAAATGTGTGTAGAAATAGTTTTTTGATATATGTTTATTTTTTTCCTGTAAAAAATACAATGTTCTAAATATCTCTCCATGAATGTAGCAGTTTCATTGAACTCTGAAGTTTGGGACAATTTTGTAATAAATTTGTTAAGTTTCTGTATTATCTTTTCCAAGTATGCTTTTCTTTGGTGGTAAATGTTAAATCATAGGAGCCCAGAAATAGGGGAGGGAGGATATGAGAAAACAGGAACTTCTATATCTAAACTTTTTAATACAATTTTAAAATAATTGAGCCATTTCTAAAATCTACATCATTTTACTAATACTTATTACCAATTTTCGTTAATTTACCCAATTTAATGGTTGCCTAAATTATATTATGGACATTTTCTAAAACATGTCATTTAGAGCTCTTTCTTTGCCTTTCCTGCATTTGTTCAGTTTATTAACATCAAAAAACATTTCAGGAAGCACTGTGACTCTTCTAATACAAAACACATTTATGAGAGGAACCAATTTACTTTCTTAGTCTTTAAATTCAGTAATTCTATATATGTAATGAAAAAGAGAAAATAACATTAGTCATCTAAAACTGTGGTCCAGTTTTGGTCAGCCTTTCTATATATTTGTTTCAACAAATAGGTAGCACAAGAGATTTTCAGGTCAAATTTAGTGGCAATTATTTGTCTTTGCTTTTTTGGGAACATAGTTAAACTTTGCAATAAAAATACTTGCCTTGCTTTATTTGTGAGGAAGTCCAAAAAACAGAGGAAATACAATTTTTGGTAAGAATTGAAAGTCCAGGAATAAATATAATGATGAGAAGTAGTGCTTCTATCACTAGGGAACTTTCCTCATCTAAGCACATATGAACAATTGATCCTTGTAGTCATATATAGCAGTAAACATTAATAACTTAACAGTCTGAAGTCAGCGCAGAAGATATGGAGCATTATTGAAAGATGGAGTCGAGCAGGTGGCACTTTAATATGTTCAGTGTCATGGTTGACTCTAAAGACTAGTCGAATGAAATTACTTGAGGTTCTAAAGATTTAAAAAGCGAACTCATTTTGCTGCACTAAGGAAATGCTACTGATCAGGCTTTCTGTGTCCCTTTTTTCTAGGCTAGAAAATATTAACCCTGAAGAAAATGACATGGTAAGCCATTCTCTGAGGAGATTTCTTGATGTCAGTCTTATATCTTAGAGGCTTAAGTTCAATTGAGTGGGTTTCAAGAACTAAGATGTGGGAAAAAGAAGAATTGACACACTAATAATGTACATCTTTGCTGCAATATGAAAATTCAATAACTTCACTCAGTCAATTTACAATTCACATGTGCCTATTAATTAAAACCCTATATTAAATAAAATATATTAAAACTTCATGTCTGACTAACATATAATGGTGTTGGTAGACATTACAGGAATTACTGAACAGAATAAACAATGCAGACACAGGGATAGCTATTCAGAAGAATGGAGCTGTAATTGTGGATAGAATCTACAAGACCAAGGAATGTAAAAAGAGAATAACAGCAGAAGAAATGAATGCAGTGATAGAAGAACGGGATGCTGCTTTGTCTCAGGTAACTGCATATATCTGTAAAAGCATTTTCCCCTCCCTCTTTACCATTAAAAAGCAACATTTCCCCACATATTCTTAATTCAAATTAGTTTTTAGCACATAATTAGTACCGTGATGATTAGATATGTTAAAATAGTCACAAATTTTGTTCCACCATTCTCCGAGTACATGCATCCACGTTTCTTAATAAGATTGCCACAAAATTTTAGTTATATTCCAAAAAAAAAAGAATTTAGTTACATTCTTTAATGTAATCACTTTTATATGAGACTTCTTACTTGAGTTGCAGTTTTGTGAGGGCTGAGATTATGTCTTTATTACTGTTTTATTCCCAGTGCCTAATTCAGTGCCTTTTAGTAAACATTGATAAATGAATCAAATTATTAGTGTATTCTTTTCTGAACATGACTTATACCTTCCTGCTCTAACGAAACCTGATTACCTCCCTGAGGATACTGCTTCTACTGCAGTCCTCTCCAGTAGTGATTGTATTCCCTCCCACAGCAGTTATACCAGTGTGCTTGGAGGCTTGTTCCCCATTAGTGTTCACTGTTCCTTTTTCATCTCTAAACACCTCTAGCTTTGAAACTCATGCATCAGATTGTACCACCCAGTAGGCACTCCTGTTGCAGTAATTTACACATGCCTGTGTTGCTTCCCTCATTTCTTGAATGTCTTAGGATCTATTTCAATGTCTTTTCTTCAGCCCACTCCTGTCTTAATTCTTGGTGATTTAAATGTCTTTGCAGATGATCCTTTCGCTGTTCTGGCCTCTCATCTTCTTGGATTTGTCTCCTCTCTTCATCATGTATTCTGCTCTATTTCTGTCATACTGACCACCACTTACTACCTGTCCAGCTCCCTTACTCTACAACCCTGACTCTAGCAAATTTTCAGCTCCACTGGCACCTGTTTCTGTTGACTTGACCACTTATTCTCCTGTCCTTCAAGCCTCTCATGTTCCCACTTCCCAGTTCATCTAGCTTAAATTCCACAGCTCACCTAATTATCACCAATTTGCTTATAAGATAACCCCAGTTCCTTTGGTTCATTGTCCTCACCAAACAAAGCCTAAGCCTTAAAAAATTTAACTTTCTCCCTGTTCTACACTGTCATAGTTTTATATGGCAGGAGAATGTCACACAGATTTGCCTTAATCCTTAAATTCATAACCTTTGTCTTTAAGTAGGCCCTTGGTGTTGCCTCGCATTTTTCTTGCCTTTTGTTGGTCCATTCACTCTCCACTGTAAAGGACTTTTTTATCTCCTTTCTTTCTCCTCAGATATCCAACCTCACCTTTCCAATATAAAAAGGAACTTCTGCTTGTCTCCACCATTTCATCCACCAGCCTACCTGCATTTGTTCCCATATACTCTGCCTTTTATTTCTTAGTACCTACCTCTGTTTCAGGATAACCTATTTCTATACTAGTTCTCATCTTTTCTTGCTTGCTTAAGGTTATCACTTAATCAATTGGCCCTTTTGTCTCCTACTTCATAAAATGTTTCCTATCAATTAATTTCTATCATTATCTAAAATGCTTTACTATCTTCCATGGAGGCTAGGTGGAAGTTTTGATAAGTCTTGATCTACTTGTGGTTCAGCTCTGTGCTTTTGGTGAGGTTTCCAAAACAGAGCCGAGTATTCAGTGGACCCTACTCTTGGTAAATCACATATTCTAGTATTTATCTCTTCACATTGTGAGACTGTGGAAAACTCCATTATGGTTTTCAGAGGTTTTAGAGCCTTAACTTTTTAATTTCAAGCCCTGTACAGGTTTGGGATTTATCAAATGATTTGAGGTAGAAACAAGTCTCAAATCTCCAATTTTGTCACTTCTGCCCTGCACAACTACCAAAAGCTTAGATGAATTCTCTGTCCTCCAACAGAAGCCCTCTTTGTAATCAGAGCCTGACTTCCCAGCCCCTTGCCCAGGTCTGGAATCTTTAAAACTCAGGGCAAAAAATGACTGCAGATCTTCAAATCGCCCTTTTTCAGAATGTTAGCCAGTCAACTCATTGTTGTAGCAGCAGCCTTCTCATGTCTTTAAACTGGGTTTTTAAATTTAATCTGGCTTTTCCTGTTTGGGGCTGGCACATTGTTCAGTCACAAAGGATTTCATTCTATGTAGATGTAGAGACCTGACATTTATCTTCACATTAGATTTGGAAAAAGTGCTTAAACTTTTTAAATGAGCAACTGTTTTTACCATTTTGTGTCCTACCAACTGTATGAAATCTTTAATCATTCAAGATTGTTGAGAGAAGCCAAAACTGTTTATAGTGCTTAGAAACAATTATAGCGTGAATTCAAACATTTGATTTATTTTTTATCATTTATTTTCTTAACTAAAAACGTACACATAGAGCATAATTAAATGTGGACTGCCAACCATTCCTTCATGATACATAAAGATAAATCAACCTTTGGCAATATTTACCAATATGTTCTTTATTTATAAATATATATTATCCATCATTGCAATATATTTATTATTTGTCTACTGCATGTATTTATTACGTTTTATGAAGAACGACTTGTTTTTTTTTTTAATTCTTTTAATTTGCATAGTTTTCCGGCTTTCTGGACCAAATAGTATTCATTTTAGTTTTTATGTCATAATCATTATAAAAATGAACTTTTGAACTACTATTCTAGTTCTGAATGGAAACTTTTTTCCTTAATTTTTTAAAGTAAACTTTTTATTTTGGTATAGTTTTAAATTTGCAGGAATGTTTCTAGGTTAGCGCAGTATAAGGGTGCACCTGGGTGGCTTAGGTGGTTAAGTATTCAACTCTTGATTTCAGCTTGGGTCATGATTTCACGGCTTGTGCGTTTGAGCCCCGTGTCTGGCTCTGACACACTGACAGCATGGAGCCTGCTTGGGATTCTCCTTCTCCTTCTCTCTCTGCCCCTCCCCTGCTTCCTCCCTCTCCCTCTCCCTCTCCCTCTCTCCCTCCCTCAAAATAAATTAAAAAAAAATTTTTTTTAATTAAAAAAGATATTACAGTATAGAGTTCCCATATATCTTTCACCAGTTTTGGTTTTGCCCTGCTTTTGCCATTGCTCATTACTGTGGTAAGTTTATCAAAATTAAGAAACCCACATTGGTAGATTACTATGAACCCCAGACATTATTCAGATTTTATCAGGTTTTCATTAAAGCCCTTCTGTTCCAAGATTCAGTCCAGGATACCACATTGCATTTAGTTGTCACATCTCTCCAGTCTCCTCTGGTCTATAACAGCTTATTATTCCTTTTTTTTTTTTTTTTAAAGACCTTGACAGTTTTGAGAATGCTAGCCAGATACTTTGTGGAATGTCTCTGAATTTAAGTTTGTCTGATGTTTTCCTTATGATTAGACTGAAATTTTGAGTTTTTGGAAAGAATTCCACCAAAATTAGACCTTAATTTTAGAGTTGTTATTTAGCATCAACTGTTTTCTGATTATACAATATCTTCTCTGAAGTCCCAGGATTACCTTAGTCCCATTCTATGTAGCTATTGGAGACCTTCAGATTTAGTGAGAATTTCTTGATTTTGATACAGTTTAACTTAACTTTGTTTTTCAAATCAACTTAAAATCATTTATTTACTTGAACTGGCCTTATTAAAATCTTATCTTTTTCAGATGAATACTAATATTCTTATTTACTCAAATTCTTTTCCCACAACTTTTCTATCTCAAGCTGAAAACTGAGAGCCTTAAGATCTTTTATAGGATCAATTAAAATTTTTTAAATTAGCATTTGTTTGATTAAGGAATTGACTTACCAAACAGTCTTTCATTCTTTCTAATCATTTTTTGGTCCATTAATGCTCATATAGTTTATTTAAATTACTGAAATACCTGGAATTAAGGGATAAAGCAAGAAACTTCCAATTCTTCACTAGCTTTTCTAGAATCTTAAATTTCCTACCTCTCTAGAAGCTATCTAGTTAAGCTACCCACTAAATTAAGGAATCTTATGTATGACTAATTTTCATTTTAGCTTGTTATTCATTTCCTCTTTATGTCTTACTATTGGTACTCCTATTGGCCGCAAGCATTTGACTCAAATATTTTTGAGTATCTATATGACCATTTATGTCCAAAATCATACAGGCCAGTCTTTGAGGCACAGTTGGATCCAGGCCAAACACCAATAAGTAACAGAGGAATAGAACTGGCCAGGATTGGCAGTTCGGTAACTTTGAGGCCTGGCCTTATTACAAGCTACAGTCATTCAAATAACCATTTGTATTAGTTTGGGTTCCCCAGAAAAACAGAACCAACAGGATATATATAAAGAAATTTACTATAAGGAATTATTTGCTTAGGCGATTGTGGAGGTTGAGAAGTTCAAGATTTTCAGTCAGCAAGCTAGATACCCAGGAGAACCAGTGGTGTAGTTCCAGTCTGAGTCTGAAGGCCTGAGAACCAGGAGAACCAATGATGTAAGTTCTAGTCCAAGTCCAAGTCTAAAAGCAAGAGAAGACCAATATCCTAGTTTAAAGACAATTAGAAGGAATTCTCTCTTACTCTACCTTTTATTCTATTCAGACTTCGAAATGGGTTGGATGAAGAGTCCCACTCACATTGTGGAGGGCAGTCTGTTTTGCTCACAGACACACCCAGAAGTAATGACTAATCAAATATCTGGACCTGGTGGCCTAGTCAAGTTTTCACATAAAATTAACAGGCCATTACTAGGACTTCTAGCTAAATTAGGCTACTTTTTTTGGCTAGTTTTGATTTCCAGGGACAGGTGTGGATATGGACAGGGCCTAGCAGCCTAGGCTTCATTGATACTTATAGTTGGTAGGATAATATTGTAGAGATTTTTATTGATTGGACCCCAACTGATACCTGGTGCAGAGGTGAGGGGCCCAATCCTGAGAGCTGAATAAATTAGGCATGGGTATGGGGGTTGGGATATAGGCTTTAGCCAAATGGGCCAGAGGCATTGATAAAATATATTCAAAACACCAAAGAAGAAGACGTGTCATAAAGACTTGGAACATAGGAAGGATGAAGGAAGAGAAGTGGTAAATCCTATATGTACATGGGTGTTTGGAATCAACTCCAGGCATAGTGGATAATATGTTTATGGATCTTGAACTCATTTTATTCTCACTTCCTGATAAGAATCGGACTTTGTATTGCCAGGCTTGATCAAGATTAGTTCGTGAACTATGTGAAAAGGAGCTTGCGAGGTAAAAATTTTTAGGCTGACTTAGTGATCATAAATTTCTATTACCTGAACACCATGCAGATAATCCTAACTAACCACTATTTTTGGAAATGAGTCATTGCAAATATCAACAGTCAATAAAACCCTTTTAATTTGTGCACTTTTGTTGTTTTTGATGAAAGTATTTCTAAAACATTTTTGTGCTTCCTTTAACATAAATTTAGCACTTTTTTTTCATCATTTAGTTACTTCATTTTTATCAAATGTTATAATGAAAAGTATAGATCCTGAAATCTTTCAGGTCCCAAATTGACAAACACAAAAAGCATGGAAGGACCAAGGGATAATCATCAGGGTAATTAAAGAAACTCAGCTTAACATTTTACTAGTCAGGTTCCTTCTTTATAGCCTTTGTGCTATTCTAAGCATTAAACTACAACTCCAGCAGAATGAAAAATAAACCAACTAAGAGGAAGACTTGAATCCAATCTGGTAGTATTAGTGGAAATTAAGACAGCTGAACAGTGTACAGAAGGTATAATTGGTCTGTTTCTTTGTGACTCTTTTTGCCTTTACACATGTTTCCCCTCTCACTGGAAGATGCTTTCTTTCCACTTGTTGCTCACTTATCTTTTGAAGTAGACCACTACTTCAAGCCTAATTTAAATATCTCTTCCATAAAGATCTTTTTACATGAAACAAAATGATAAATATCTTCTTTTTGTCCACATTTCACTTTATATTCTGTTAAAAGTACTTGTCACACTGCATTACACTGTCTTTCCTACTAGCATGAAGTAGGAACTATTTTTCTTTATATGTGTCTGTCACAGTTTTATCCTTAGGACAGTATAGGCACTTAATATTTGTTTGTTGAATTAATGAACTGATGAGCTGAGCTATTTTAAATCAACTTCAAACTACACAGAACTAAAAGAATTTAATGAAATATTCACTCATTTACATTTTATTGTGCACCTATTATGGGCCGTGTGTTGGGAACTTAGTTCCAAATAGAAGGTTCTTACTCTTACAGAACTTGTATTTTAATATGGAAATATTTAGATAGTGAACAAACTAATGAATAAAGTATTTCCAGGTAGTAATTTACTGAAAGTAAAAAGGTAGTTGGGAGTGACTGCAATTGGTAGTGGGGCTGTTGCTTAAATAGGGTGATCAAGGCAGCCTCTTTGTCAACGTGAATAGTTGAACTAAGACTTGAAAGAGGAGGAGGATCTAGCCATGCAAAGAACCATGGAAAGGCAGTGCCCTGAGAGAAGGAACAAGTTTAGTGTGTTTAAGACACTGATATAAAACTACCAAACTTAAATGTGATTGAAGTACAATGAGCAAGGAAGATAGTAGCAAGTGATGCGTTAGAAGAGATAGGCAGCAGACAAATCTGTATGGTCTTATAGGCCATGGTAAGGAGAACAGATTGGATCTAAATGCAGTTTTGAAAGAGAAAGGCTATTGCAGTCGTCCATGCAAAAGATGACACCAGTGAGGGCTCAGAGAGACAAGTGTAGATTTAGAGAGTGTAGAGTGTAGAGGTGGGCAGATTTGGGAAATATCTCAATAGTACAGTGAATAGGACTTGATGGCATATTGGTTTTGGGCATAAGAGAGCAAGAAGATTTAAGGCTGATTCCAATATTTGGGGCTCAAAGACTATGTAGATATTTGCCCCATTTATTGTGATGGGTTTTGGGAGGAGGTCAGTATATTTGGTGAAGGAAGTTACATTGTCTTGGAGGAGATATATTTGAGATGACTCTCACCTGGAAATATTGAGCAGGCATTTGATTATTGCAGCCATCAGCAATAATTAAAGCTTAGGACTAGATGAAACTGAGGAAAGATCATTGAGAAAAAGCTTGGTGGTGTGCCAGTGTTTAGCAGTTGGACAAAGTAGAAGGGGACCACATAGGATATTGGGAAGGATGGCCAATGAGGTTGAAGGAAACAGAAGAGAATGTGGTGTCAGAGGAGGCAAGAAAGTGTTTGCAAAAAGTGAGAGTGATTAATTCCCTTAAATGGTGTTGAGAGGTTGAGCAAAGGGAAAATGGAACAGTTACTTGTAGATTTGATCACATGGAAGATGTTGAGGGCTTTGACAAGAGTTTGGTCCAGGACAGAGACCACATTGGAGTAGCATGAGGAAAGAATGGAAAGTGAGAAAGTGAAGACAGTGAATGCATACAACTTCTTACCCCTGTAATGGAGGTAGAGAAATTGGCAATAGATGGAGAGGGAGCTTACAGTTCATGGAAAGGTTTTTCTTTTTTAGGGCATGTAATTGATATGTTGATGGAAATGAACCAGGAAAGAAAAAGTGATTTTAAGAGAGAAAAAAGATAACTGTAGTAGGAAAGTTTTGGAGTAGATAAGTAGATTCAGAGGGGATAGGATCTAGAATATAAGTGAAAGAGTTGTTTTTTGCTAGCAAGAGGGAAACTGCTTCCATTGTAACAGAGGAATACAAGAACTCAGATGGATGCATATCCTTTCAAGTTAATAAATTTAGGGAGTGAGGTATCCTAAAGTTCATTTAGATTCTCAATGTGATGGGTCAAAAGATGGTGCTGAAGATTTATAAAGGTTTGTAAGGTATTAGAAGTTTGATAAAAAGTTCGTACTTGAAAAGGAAATAAATCATAACATTTAGAGTTTTACTTTTCAGGATAGTTTGAAACAGTTGTCTTGGTTTGTGTGTGAATGAACATAACTTTAGAAACGTAGGATGCCAGGCAGAGCAGAATGTCCATTTAAGAATTAGATAATGAATTTGAAGTGAAACCTGTCAGGGAAGTTGCATGATTTCTTGTAGCAATATTCAGATCTCGAATGCAGTGTGGTATTGTAGATATTTTAACCCGGCTTGGGGTTGTGATGGGTGAGGAACCAGGAAGTCATTACAGTGATGGCCTACAGACTGCCCCTTAAAGAGGAAACTAAAGAGTCACAGTCGGCAGGATCCTGGACAGTAAAAATCTGCTCCGTGCATGTATTGGAGTTCTTTGTTCATCTTGGAGTGCTGTAATGAGTGGTAGTCAAGAGAAAAAGAGCCTTGAAATAAACATTTTGAAGGTATTGCAATTAGTGGAGTCAATATATTTCAGATATTTTTCTCTGTAATTTTTTTATGGATTTGAGGGGGGAAAGAACTAAATGTTGGGATATTTTAACACACATTCATCAAGACAGATCCAGAAGCAGTAAAAGAGAGGGAATACATTTGAAGAAAAGGTATAAATAATTTAGAAATTAGAATTCTTCTATTGTATCACATAGTCCAGGAGTCCACATTAGTACATTCCTCGCCTGGTTATGAATTCTTCCCATGATATTCTATGTGAACTGAAGTCACTGTGGAAAGCAGACTGAGATTAGGGAGTGTAGCCTAAACTAACAAATCCACTTGAAGTGAAAAACCAAAATCTTGGCCATTGATAATAACCATCAAAGTTAACTTTCCATATTAACAGGAAAGGATAGCCTAGTTTCTTAACCTCTCCATTGTTGGTGTTGCCGTCACTTTGTATCCCTAATGATTGGCACAGTGCCTAACATATAATAGATACAAAATAATGATTTGTAAGTTATTAGAAGTTTGATAAAAAGTTCATACTTGAAAAGGAAATAAATCATAACATTTAGAGTTTTACTTTTCAGGAAGAGTAAGAAACATGTTTAACATTCTTTATTATAGTGACTGTAAAATTTTTATTAATTTTTTCCCCTGTCAGTTTGTTAATTTTCTTCCCTGTCTTATCCTATAATTATTTGCCTGTGCATGTTTTTTTTCCAGTCAATCTTGCTAAGATATCTTATTTATATTTGTTCTATTCTAATAACTTTTCTTAGTTCTTATTATAAAATTTTTACAAACTTTTTCCAACTATAGGTAATTTTGGAAAGCATAAACAAGAAGGTAAAATTTGCTTGTAAAGTCATTTCCTAGAAAAAATCATACACAGATTGTCTTTTTTTTCAGTCCATATTATATCAGTACATACGAGTTAATCAGATTTTTCACTTTGATTTTATATTTTGTCAGATAGTCTTATAATTTTATAATGTGGATATATTAAGACTTGTCAAACTCATCTGCTGTTTGAGAGGGTGTTTATTTTTTTTTCTATTTTTTTGACACTGTGAACATTTTTGTAGCTAAATTCTATGTGTATCTATGTTTATTTCCTTAGGAAAAGTCCTAGAAATGGAAATACTGGATTAGAGACTATAAACATTTTAAAATAGTATATACTTCCAAATTGCCTTCTTAGAAAAAATTATAAATAGAAATGGTGAATAAAATGCTAAGGAATTTGGACTTTATTCTCTAAGCAGTGTGGACCTCCTGAAGTTTAAAAGTCTAAGGCTAAGGAGACAGTTGGGAATCTAGTATAATAATTCATGCAAGAGGTAATGAGGGTTTAAACAAAAATCAGAAAGGAATAGATATGAACACTATGGAAGTTAAAGCTTGTATTTAAAAAAATTTTTAATGGAGGCATAACACAGTAAAGTGTGCAAATCTTAAGTGAAAGATTTGATTGATTTTTACATATGTATATACTCATGAAAGCATCACTCAGATCAAGATATAGAACATTTGTAGCCCCTGATTTCAAACTATCTTACAAGCTACAGTTATCCAAACAGTATGGTATTGGCATAAAAACAGACACATAGATCAAGATGGATCAATCTCAGTAGAATAGAGAACCCATAAATAAACCCACACATATATGTTCAATTAAAGGAGCCAAGAAAATACAGTGCAGAAAAGACAGTGTCTTCGATAAATAGTGTTGGGAAAACTGGACAGCCACATTGTAAGGAATGAACCTGAACTACTGTCACATGCCATACATAAAAACTAACTCAAAATGGATTAAAGCCTTTCATGTAAGACCTGAAACCATGAAATTCCTAGAAGAAAATAGAGGGTGTAAGCTCCTTGACACTGGTATTGGTGATGAGTTTTTAGATTTGGCGACGAAAGCAAAAATAAATGAGTGGAACTACGTTAAACTGAAAAGCTTCTGCAGAAAATAAAAGCATCAACAGGGCCACCTGGGTGGCTCAGTCAGTTGGGTGGCTGGCTCTTGGTTTCGGCTCACGTCATGATCTCACGGTTTGTGAGTTTGAGCCCCACATCAGGGTCTGCACTGACAGTGTGGAGCCTGCCTGAGATTTTCTGTCTCTGCCTCTCTCTCTGTCTCTGTCTCTCTGTCTCTCAAAATAACAAATAAATAAACTTTAAAAAAAAAAGTCATCAACAAAAAGGAAAAGGCAGCCTACTGAATGGGAGGAAATGTTTGCAAATCGTGTATCTGATAAGGGGTTAGTATCCAAAATGTGTAAAGAACTCCTACAACTCAATAGCAGAAAACCCAATTCAGTTAAAAAATGAGCAGGGAATCTGATAGACATTTTTCCAAAGAAGATACAGAGATGGCCAACAGGTACATGAAAAGATGCTCAACATTACTAAACAGCAGGGAAATACAAATGAAATCCAATGAGATATCACTTCACATCTGCTAAAATGGCTGTTATCTGAAACACAAGATAACAAGTGATGGCAAAGATGTGGAGAAAGGAACCCTGTGTGCTATTGGTGGGAATGTAAATTGGTGGGAATTGTAAATTTCCATAGCAGCCGCTATGGAAAATAGTTTGGAGGTTCCTCAAAAAATAAAAATAGAACTACTGTATGATCATCAGTTCCACTTCTGGGTATTTATTCAAAGAAAATGAAAACACTAATTCAGGAAGATAAATATGCATCTCCATGTTCATTGCAGCATTATTTTCAATACCTAAGATATAGACACAAGTGTCCATGTGGATGAATGGGTAAAGAAAATATGGTGTGTATATATATGCATACATATATATATACACAATGGAATACTAGTCAGCTGTTAAAAAAAAAACAGAATGAAATCTTTACCATTTGCCGCAACATGGACCTTGAGGGTATTATGCTAAGTGAAATAAGTCAGAGAATGACAAATACCATATGATCTCACTTTTATGTGGAATTAAAAAACAACGATGATAATCAAGCTCATAGCTGAGGAGAATAGAATCGTGTTTGCCACAAGCGGGGAGTGGAGGGAGAGAAATGAGCGAGTCAAAGGTACAAATTTCCAATTATAGAATAATGAAGTCATGGGAATGTAATGTACAACATGGTGACTATAGTTAATAATAATGTGCATATTTGGAAGTTGCTAACAGTAAATCTTAAAAGTGGTCATCACAAAAAAGAAAACAATTTGAAAAACCAAATACAATGAAATGTAATACTGTTTTGTATATATTTAAAAGAACATTTCAACATTCCAGAGATGCCTTCATATGTCTTTTCTGTCAGAATTTCTTGTCAAGAGTAATCACTATTCTTTCTTCTAACAGCATAGGTCATTTTGCATGTTTTTAAACTTAATATGAAAGCAATCATGCCGTGTACTCTTTTGTGTCTGACTTCCTTCACCCAATGTTATTCTTGTGTGTTGATCTGTATTGTTATAGTTATCAACAGTGTATCTTTTTCTTTACAGTGTTATGTTCCATTGTATGGTTATACTCTTATTTACATATGCACCAGTTGATAGAAATACAGGTTGTTTCTAATCTCGACCTATTATGAATGAAATACTATGGATGTTCTTGTACATATTTTTTGGTCAATGTTAGAATTTATTCCCTGTGGTTCATATATAGCATATACACAGGAGAATGCCTGGCATAGGTTTAGCTTTAGTAATTAATTCCAAATGTTTTCCCAGAGTTGTACCAGTTTACACCAGCAGCGTAAGGAAGTGGCTTCCAGTTGTGAGGGTCAACACTTGGTATCTTTATTCATTTTAATTTCTATCATTTTGAGGGATATGTGGTCTTATTGCATTGAGGCTTTAATTTGTATTTCTCTGTCGCGGCAGGCGCGACAAACACCGAGGTCAGGGTCCTGAGGGTAGGGGAATGCAAGAAAAAAAGAGAGAAGAGAAAGTTTGGGAACAGGAGGGTCCCCTGGGCTGATGGCCCAAGTGACGGCTTTATTGTTGCTGTACACAATCTTTTATAACCAGACTCTTACGGGTTAGGTCATTCTAAGAATAAACAGGTTTCACATAATTGCTGCCCACCAAAACATTTAGTTCTGTATTTCTTGTGCATTTTCTAGATGGGTCACAAGACCTTGTTGATAAGATTGCTAGCAAAACACAATTCCCATGTTTGTTTCTATCTGACTCGGGGTAGAAAAAGGGAGGTGGCATTACTGCCAACACCTGCAGACCACAGTCTTCAGGAATTAACTTTCTCAGCCTTGACAAGGCTTTCGTATGACCTTGAAAGTGGGGGAATGGGAGGGGGAACCACCGGGTTGGCTTGAGTCAACAGGGAACATTGCTCAACCCGGTCTCAGCCTGGCGCCGGGCCCGGCCTCCCACATGAATGGGAGGGGGAACCACCGGGTGGGCTTGAGTCAACGGGGAACATTGCTCAACCCAGTCTCAGCCTGGCACCGGGGCCCGACCCCCCACATTTCTCTAATGACTAATGATGTTGAATACCTTTTCGTATAATTAGTGGCCATTTTGATATCCTCCCTTATGAAGTGTCTGTTCCAGGCTTTTGCCCAGTATTAAATTTGGTTGTCTGGTTTTTTCTTACTGATTTATATAAATTGGGTACAGATACTTGTATAGTCTGGCTTGCATTTTTATTCTTATTGATGTCTTTTGATAACAAAAGTTCTTAATTTTAAGGAAGTCAAATTTATCATTTTTTCTTCTTATGGTTAATGCATTTTGTGTTCTATTTAAGAAACCCTTGTGGGGCACCTGGGTGGCTCAGTCAGTTGGGCGTCTGACTTCAGCTTGGGTCATGATCTCATGGTCCATGAGTTCAAGCCCCACATCTGGCTCTGTGCTGACAGCTCAAAGCCTGGAGTCTGCTTCGGATTCTGTGTCTCCCTCTCTCTCTGCACCTCCCCAGCTTGCACTTTGTCTCCTGTCTCTCTCAAAAATAAATAAACATTAAAAAGAATTTTTTTTAAAGGAAAGAAACCCTTATTATTCCCACAATAATGAACACACTCTGTAATGCTTTCTTTTAGGAGCTTAATTATTTTAGCTTTCACATTTAGGTCTTGATCTGTTTCAAATTAATTTTCATATGGTCAAGATATATCATTTTCTTTATATGGAAAACCAGTTGACTGGCCCCAACATCATGTATTAAAAAGATCGTGTACTGCTCTCCCGTCCCCAGTGAGCTATAGGGGTATGTGTGGGTTTCTTTCTGGACTGTGTTCTGTTGGTGCAATTTTCTATCCCTGCACTAATACTATACTATGTCTTAATTCCTGTAGCATTATATTGTGTCTTGATTTGTGATGGTGTAAGGATCCAGTGTTGTTGTTCTTTAGTTTTTCCTTAGTTATTCTGTGTCCTTTGTTCAGCTTGTCATTTTCCATTAAAAAAAAAATTTGCTATTATTTTGATGGGAATTGCGTAGACTCTAAAGATCAATTAAAGGAAGATTGTTATTTTAGCAATTTTGAGTCTCCTTGGTCTTTTCAATGAAAACTATTAATTTTTCTTCAGGTACTGCTTTAGTTGTATCACACAAATTTTGATAAGTTGTATCTCATTACTATACACCTCAAAATATGTTTTTAGTTTCTTTTTATTATTTTTTGTTTTTTCTAATGTGTATTTATTTTGGTGGCAGGGCGGGGGCGGGCAGAGAGAGAAGACAGACAGAGCATGAGTGGGGAAAGGGCAAAGAGAGAGAAAGACACAGAATCCGCAGCAGACTCCAAGCTCCGAGCTGTCAGCACAGAGCCCGATGCAGGGCTCAAACCCATAAACTGTGAGATCATGACCTCAGCCGAAGTTGGACGCTTAACTGACTGAGCCACCCAGGTGCCCCTGTTTTTAATTTCTAAGTGTGATTTCTTCCTTCACTTGTGAATCATTTAGAAATGTGTTGCTTAATACTTAAACATGAGGAAATTTGAGATTATCTTTCTGTCATTGAGTTGGAATTTAATTACATGGTGGGAAAACAATCTATATGATTCAGTCTTTAGAAACTTGTTGATACCTGCCTTAGGACCTAAAACAGTCCCTATTTGTTAGATATGTACTATTTAAAATATTGTGTATTTTGCAGTTGCTGAATGTAGTGTTATCTATATGTTATTTAAGCAAAGTAGATTAGTCATGTATTTGAATTTTATGTTTATAGATTTATTGTTGCTTGTTTTATCAGTTTCTGAGAGACATGTTTAAACTATCAAATGATGGGGTGTCTGGCTAGCTCATTCGGTAAAGTATGAGACTCTTAATCTTGGGGTCGTGAGTTCAAGCCTCACGTTGGACATGGAGCCTACTTTTAAAAAAAGTTGAAAAAATAATAAAAATAAAAGAAACTACCAAACAATTAGGATGAATATCTCTCTTTTTAATTCTGTCACCTTTTATCTTAGTTCTTTTAAAGCCATGAGGTGATGTACTTAAATTTTTAGGATAACTGTATCTCACTATTCCTATGAAATGTGTATTGTTATCTTTTTTAAGTTTTCTATTTTAATCCCAGTAAGTTAACATACAGTGTTATATTAGTTTCAGGTGTACAATAGTATGATTCAGCAATTCTATACATCACCCAGTGTTCATCACAAGTACATTCCTCTAATCCCAGTCACCTATTTCACCCATCCCCCGGCCCATCTCCCCTCTGGTAACCATGATTCCATCTATAATATTCTTTAGCTCCATTCATGTTGTTATCTTTTTTATATTTATTACTTTAAATTCTGCTTAAGTATCGTAGTGTCATAGCCTTTTTCATTTGTACTTTCAACTTTTGCCAGCATTTTATTAGGAAATATTTCTAACATATTGCAAAGTCATAAGAACCTTAACCGCAAACATTTATTCACCAACCACTTGGAATCCATTGTTAATATTTTCCTGAAAGTAATTTATTACATTTATTTCTACATTTATTCATCCTTCCCTCTGTTGATCAATTCATCTCACTTAGTTGATGCATTTCAGGTAGATCCAGGCATAAGTACATAGGACCCTAAATTCTTCAACATAGGAAATCATTAGCTAGAGTTCAACATTTTTACAGGTTTTTCCTTTTGATTTAAAACTTAAATACACTAAAGTATACAATCATTAAGTGTACATTCTCTAACTTTTGACAAATGTGTATGGCTGTGTAACTACCACCACAGAAAAGATCTAGGAGGACATTATTGTCACCCCAGAAAGTTCCCTCATGCTCTTTCTAGTTAATCCATGTTCCCACCCCCTACTAAATCACTGATAATGATATTTTTACATCATTAATTAGTTTTACTTTCCTCTAGAAAGTCATGTGTATGGGATCAAAATGTATCTAAGATGTTAACATTTATTTGTGTGTTCTATTCTTCTGCAGGTAAGAAATGTATCTTTTATCTCATTCTTTTGTATCTTGCTCTAAGTGTGATTTTTATTTTAAGATTTTCATTTTTTTTTAAGTAGTGTAAGAGTTTCGTTATTCTTTCTTTGTATTAATTCCTGTAGGTCATTTGGTTAGAATGATGATTATGCATCAGCATATTACTCCTAGAGCTCTACTATAGCTTTGCCATCTTAAGAGATCAAAAACAAGTTATTTCCCAGAAAGTTAATTTTCATTACCATTATGACTAACACTTTTTAAAATATAACAGACTGTATTAAATACATAATGACATTTTTCCAATATATTGTTATTTAGCGTGATAGTAAACCCTTCCTGATTTCCCTGAACAGGCAGTGTTCCTCTAGTAGCAAGATTCCACATAGTGTGAATTTAAGCCATTAACTCATTATGAAACATTTGGTAATTAGTGTGTGTTCCTAAGTATTGGGGGACCTGTCTTATAAACTTTTTGTCATCGAAGACTCTTTATTCTAAACATCTGACTTTTTAAAGAGAACCAAAATTTTATAGTAGCATCTTTAGACAACCACTTGATGGTTTCATGAACTGTCATTTGGGCACAAAAATTCAAATTGGTTCAGTTTTGTTTTTTTAATACATCTCTGGTTTCGTAACGAATTTTTTCCGTTAACATTTTAGTGGATTATATTTATGCTAAATTTTATCTTCAAAAACAAAAGTAAATGGAATCAAATAGCTTATCTCCTGTGCTCACACAGATATTGAAGGAGGAATGTAAAAATCTGAATATATCATTCACAAGAAAGTATTTGTCTGTTTACTCCAAAGTGTTAGGACCTTTATTTATTTATTTATTATTTATTTACTTACTTACTTACTTACTTACTTACTTTTGGACACTTTAAAACTTGCATTGTCAACATGCTGTATCAAAGCAGGTTTTCATATTTCTTTTGGAAATGACTCTGGCTGTGCTTGTACATTTGCATACAGGTTTGTTTGATTAATTGCTACTTGACTCATCTGTCATAATACTAAGCTCTGAGATCACACAAGATCAGATTCCCAAACCACTTCGTAGAATTAATTTAAATATTTAATGTCAATATCTTGAAAAATTCAGGGGAAAATGGTTTTAATTGTTACTCGTAGCCTATTTCAGTATTATAATCCCTTGAAAAAGTACATTTATATATTAATTCTTATTAACATTATCCTATTGTAAAAAACTGTAGTGATCTTATAAGAAGCCTAAATATATAATAAAATACACTTTTAAATTGTAATTTTTCTGGAAACATTCAATAAATATATCTATAAATATAAGTGTATTATAGATTTTTGTGAGTGTGTTGTTTTGGTATAGTGATCATTGAAAATTTGAGAATTTTTCCACTGTTAACGTTTACTTTTTATTTGTTCACAATTTTGATTTTATATAAAACTCAACACACAGAAATAACATAAATATTAAATCTGCAATTTGATGAGTTTTGACAAATACGTATAACATTTCCATAACCCAAGAAAGTATCCTCATTTATTTCCCTTCCCTACCGATCATCCCTTCTTCAGCTTCGCTGAAACAACTTTTTGACATTTTTAAGCAAGATTTATTCTGTTTGTTCTAGAACTTCATACAAGTACAGTTATACAGTGACAGCATTAATTTTGTGATAGTTATCCATGTTGTTCTCTGTATCAGTAGTTCGCCCCTTTTTTGTAAGTAATATTCCACTGTATAATATTCTGTATTTCACTTTGTATTCATTCTGTTGATGGACGTTTGGATTTGTCAGTTTGTCTAGTATGGTAAAGACTACTATGAGAATTCTTGTGCAAGTCTTTTTGTGGACACATGCTATTACTCTCTTTTTAAAATAAGAGTAGAACTGCTGGGTTGTAAGGTTGGTATTTATTTTCAAAAGAAATTAAGCAAATTGTTCACCAAAGTTGCTGAATCAGTTCACACTCTCAACAGCAATTTATGGAAGTTTTGATTGCTCCACATGCTCACCAACAAGTGTTGTCAGTATTTCTTTTAATTTTTTTTTTTTAACGTTTATTTATTTTTGAGACAGAGAGAGACAGAGCATGAACGGGGTAGGGGCAGAGAGAGAGGGAGACACAGAATCGGAAACAGGCTCCAGGCTCTGAGCTGTCAGCACAGAGCCCGACGCAGGGCTCGAACTCACGGACCGTGAGATCATGACCTGAGCCGAAGTCGGCCGCTTAACCGACTGAGCCACCCAGGCGCCCCGTTGTTGTCAGTATTTCTAATTGTAGCTATTATAGTAGGTGTGTAGTGGTGTATCATTTTGGTTTTAATTTACATCTCCCAGTGACTAATGATACTGAACACTTTTTCATGTGCTTCTTAGCTATTTATATATCTTTTTGAACATCTGTTCAGCAATTTTGCCTATCTTTTAATTGGGTGATTTTACTTTTTATTATTGATTTGTAGGAGTTCTTTACATATTGTAGATAAAATCTGTTGTCAGATATATGTATTAAAAATAGTTCCTCGGGGCGCCTGGGTGGCTCAGTCTATTAAGGCTCCAACTTCAGCGCAGGTCATGATCTCATGGTTTATGGGTTCGAGCCCCACGTAGGGCTCTGTGCTGACAGCTCAGAGCCTGGAGCCTGCTTTGGATTCTGTGTCTCCCTCTCTCTCTGCCCCTCTCCCTCATGCTCTGTCTCTCTCTCTCTCTCCTTCAAAAATAAATATCAAAAAAAAATTGTTTCTCATTCTGTATCTTGTGTATTCATTTTCTTAATTCTATATTTTGATAGGCAACAATTTTAAATTTTAATGAAGTCTAATATATCAATTTTTTATTTTAAGTTTTTATTTTAATTCCAGTTAACACACAGTGTTATATTAGTTTCAGGTGTATAATATAGTGACTTAACGATTCCATATATCACCCAGTGCTCATCACAACAAGTGTACTCCTTAGTCCCAATCACCTATTTAACCCATCCCCCAGCTGCCTTTCCTCTGGTAACTATCAGTTTGTTCTGTATAGTTAAGAGTCTGTGTTTTTGGTTTCTCTTTTTTTCCCCCCTTTGCTCCTCTGTGTTGTTTCTTAAATTCCACATATGAATGAAATCAAAAGATATTTGTGTTTCTCAGACTGACTTATTTCACTTAGCCTTATACCCTGGATCCATTCACGTCATTGCAAATGGCAAGATCCCATTCCTTTTGTGGCTGAATAATATTCTGTTGTGGATACCACCTCTTCTTTGTCCATTCATCGATCGATGGACACTTGGGCTGCTTTCATATCTTTCAGCTTTTGTAAATAATACTGCTGTAAATGTAAAGGTGTATGTATGCCTCTGAATTACTGTTTTTGTATTCTTTGGGTAAAAATCCACTAGTGTGATTACTGGATCATAGAGTAGTTTTATTTTTAACTTTTGGAGGAAACTCCATACTGTTTTCCAGGGGGGCCTACACCAGTGTGCATGCCAACCAACAGTGTACGAGTGTTCCGTTTTTTCCACATCCTCCCCCAACACCTCTTGTTTCTTGTGTTGTTGGTTTTAGCCATTCTGACAGATGTGAGGTGATATCTCATTGCAATTTTGATTTACATTTCCATGATGATAAGTGATGATGAACTTATGTGTCTGGATGTCTTTGGAGAAATGTCTGTTCATGTCTTCTGCCCATTTTTTAATTGGATTATTTGTTTTGGAGTTATATAAGTTCTTTATATTTTTTGGATACCAACCCTTTTTTGGATATGTCATTTGTAAATATCCTCTTCCATACTGTAGATGACCTTTTAGTTTTGTTGATTGGTCCCTTCTCTGTGCAGAAGCTTTTTATCTTGATGTAGACCCAATAGTGTATCTTTCCTTTGTTTCCTTTGCCTCAGGAGACATAATTCAAAATGGATTAAAGACCTAAATGTGAAACCTGAAACCATAAAAATAATGTATTAATTTTTAAATATATTTTGTCTAAGAAATCTTACCTTATCCCAAGTTTGCAAAGATATTGTCCTATGTTTTCATCTATAAGTTTTATTATTTTAATTTTTGCTTTAAAAATATTTTTTTAATATTTATTTATTTTTGAGAGAGGAAGAGAGACAGAGCACGAGTCGGGAAGTGGCAGAGAGAGAGGGAGACACAGAATCCGAAGCAGGTTCCAGGCTCTGCACCAACAGCAGAGAGCCTGATGCGAGGCTCAAACTCACGAACTGTGAGATCGTGACCTGAGCCGAAGTCAGATACTTAACCAACTGAGCCACCCAGGCACCCCTAGTTTTTACTTTTAATCTGTGATACTTTGAATTAACTATTGTATATGGTGTAAGGTAAAGATTGTGGTTTATTTCCTTAACCAGTTACTATTCAGTTGTTCTGGCACTATTTGTTGAAAAGGTGGGGTTTTTTTCCCCCCCGTCATAGCCTTGGTGCCAATTTTTGAAAGTTAATTGACCATATAAGTATGTGTTTGTTTATGGGCATGCTATACTATTATAAAGATCTATTTGTCTATCCTTATGTAAATTCCACAATGCATTGATTGCTGTATCTTTTGATATCAGGCATTGGAAGCCTTTTCAATGTACTTTTTAAAGCTTATTTTAGTTATTATAGACTCTTTATTTTTCCTATAAATATTAAAATCAGATAATCAGTTTCTATAAAAATCCTGGTGGGATTATGATTAGACTGTGTTGAATCTTTAGATCTTTAGCAGGTAGGGAGATTGACATCTTAACAATTTTTAGTTTTTTAATCTGTGGTACTTTTCATAACCTTGGGACTATAATAAACACACCACATAGTTAAACTGTAAGAATCTCAAAGTTTCATTTGTTTCATTTTTTTCATTTTGTCATATTTTCCTTAACTTGAATTTGTTTTAGCATTTTCTTCGTTCTCATTTTTTCTCTTCCTCCCTCCCTCCTCCTTTCTTCCTTTCTCCCTTTCTCTTTTCTGATATACATTTGTTGTTGTTGAATTCAGTTCTCATTTATCTGACTATATCTTTACTTCACTCTCATCTTTTAAGAATGTATTCAATAGCAATAGGTATAGATGAATATAATAAGATTAATATAAGATCTCCCTAAGGGATCTCTGTATTCGATATATATTCTTCCTTACCACCATTGTATAGTAGCAATCCAGTTTCCCCTTGGTAGTCAGTATCACTTACCCAGCCAGTACAGTAACCCCTTTCCTTACATACTGATTCAGAGGCATGAGGAGCCCCAAGCAAACAGGTGGCAGTTTCAACTTCCAGTTTAAGAGTCTCATGCTCTATCGACTGAGCTAGCCAGGTGCTTCAACTTCCAGTTTACTGGAATTTCTGTTATGTCTCTAGGTGGACGTTTTTCTCCCTTTGGAGCTAAGAACTCTGTATTATCAGAACCTCTGTTTGCAGAGACGGGAAGCAAAAATTTTGCTGGTAGATCACTAGAAGTAAGTGAATGAGGCCATTCTCATTTTACCTCTTAATTCTCTGACCCATGAATACTGGCTATGGATGAAAAGGCCAGTATGTATAATACCCTGATTTAGAGCATGCACACTGTCATGGAGAACCTCGCCCTAGTTCCACAAGATATTGCCACCTAAGTGACATTACAACCAAGTGTACAAAAATCCATTCCTGTTTTATCAAGCCAACTATGTCAAGAAGTTGGGGAACATGGTAAGGTCAGTGAATTCCATAAGTGTAGACCCACAATATTGTCACACTTCTTTTGCTGATTTGCTGTGAAATGATCTTGATCAGAACAAGGCTATGTAGAATACTGTGATGGTACACATGGCATTCTGTAAGTTGACAGATGGTGGTTTTGCCTAAGCATTGCATTCAGGGAAGGCAAATCCACATCCAGATAAAGTGTTTATTCCAGTAACAACAGTAAAGAGCAGTTTTAGTAAGAAAGTAGAATAGAAGTTTTTGATCCAAGAGTAGAGTTTCAGAGTTAAAGATTAAAGAGAACTAAGAACCAGATACTGCTTTGGGTATTGTTTGAAAATAAATATTATTAGAACAAATGAGTCAAGAAATTGTGAGGCAAGAGTTTTATGTGGGTGACCCTTGCTTTTCTCTAAAATATTGACAAGATAGTTTCTTTTAAAATGTGGGAAAGTAACCTTGGTTGTCAGATCACAGTGGTGCAGTTGAGAAAGCAAGTCACGTAAATTAGTCCTTCTCAAACTATCTGTGGTGAAGGACCAATTAAAAAAAAAATATTTTCCAATGTGTTATCACTTTTTATAACTAATAAAAATTAAGTACCAAAAATGAAAAAGCAAATAGACATGGAAAATTCAACCATACTTTTTTTGTTACTGGGTTCAAACAGCCACACATTTGCTCTGTGAATTTCTATAAAATGTTTAATTGCCTCCTCTGAATTTTAGTACTGCCTTCATGGCACTATCAGTTTCAGACCAGCACTAGCCCCTTGGATCACACACTCCAATTGGATAACAGAAACTTCAAAAATTGAAAGGATTGTTTAGTGGATTAGTGGCCTGGAAATGACAGTTAAGAAGCAGAAAAATGCAAATCCCTGCTTCCCACCTCTGAAGTAATAGTATGTGAAAGAATGAATACACTCTACTAAAGAGGGTTCACAGAGACACATCACTGGAAGTAAGGTGGTTTTTATATTGAGCTGAAAAAATAAAGGGATTAAGTTTAAGATTGTATAGAAGTATCTTGGTAATGAAAAGATACCTCCAAAGGCCACAGATGACGAAAGTATAAGGAGGGTAGATAAGAGAAAGAGCTAAGCCAACAGAAAATTAGAGTTTTCATTGATTTGAGTGAGTTGAATATAGTAGACCATTCTTCACTGAGATTGTTCTCCAGTTAATCACTGCATTTGGATAATGTTCTTGACCTTACCAATACATGTCATTAAAACAATTACAAGAACGTTTAGGAATTAAAAAAAAAAAAAAAAAAGGTATAAATTATAGACTTCATTGAACAACGAGGAAGTGTCCTGAGAATTGTCCCAAGTTTCCAAAGCTTTTGTGACAATATTCAATAAATCAGTCCACAAGTATTTACTGGTTTCCTATGAAGAACACTTGTTATCATATTTACATATTCAAGGTGATTAAAGCCTTATCTTTCAAAGAATATTAAACTTGTTGATACTTTTATTTGTCATACTTTTTAAAAATTTTTCTCCTATTTTAATCTTGGAAATTGGAGTGGCTTCTGTTAGGATTTTAAAATGTTTGAGCAACACATTTTATAAGAATATTAAGAATGAACCCGTAAGTAACTGACAGCTCTAGTGAGATTACAACATTTATAATAGCAAACAAACAAAAGTTTGCAAGCCAAGAAGAGGCATCTGTAATTCTAGGAACGCAATAACTGAAAAAGAGCTTAATAAACTATTAAAATGTGGCTATCATCCAGTGACTACTATTTCCTGATCTCTACTTTGTGATTTGCAATAGTATAAGACGCATCTCTGTCCTTTTGTGCAATAACTGCCAACTTAACATTTAGGTTATACTGTTGTTTGTTTATGGATTTTGAGAAAATCCATTGAGGTTTACTTAAGAACCAACTCATTACAATGGTATTATTTACCGAATTTTGTTTTCCTGACTATTAGCTAACTACAGGGTTCAGCATTACAAGGTTATAACTGTACAAAAAGGATCAAAATACCATATCCTAGCTGTGGCATTAGCTAGAGAAGTAAAGTCATCATCTTAGACATAAATGTCTCTATAGAACTGAAGAGATTAAAGAAACTAAGCTTAGATCAGACTTCTTTTATGTAGTAATTTTATAATTATATTAATTAGTTATAAAATATAGATTTTAATTACTTCCCAGTTATTCATTTTAAACTACAGAAATACAATACTTTTCCAAAATAATTAATATCAAAGCAAAAATTTAGGACAGTTATAGAAATATTGAAATTGAAGAGGGAGTGTTTTTTTAATTTTATTTAAAAAAGTTTTAACATTTTATTAAAACTTTTTTTTTTAATGTTTATTCATCTTTGAGAGAGAGAGACAAAGCATGAGCAGGGGAGGGGCAGAGAGAGGGAGACAAAGAATCCAAACAGGCTACAGGTTCTAAGCTGTCAGCATAGAGCCCAACATAAGGCTCAAACCCACGAACCATGAAATCATGACCTAAGTAGAAGTCGGATGCTTAACTAACTGAGCCACCCAGGTGCCCCAACGTTTTATTTACTTTTGAGTGAGAAAGTAATAGAGTACAAATGTGGGAGGGGCATAGTCATCTCTCTATGCCCAGCAGGCTCCAGACTCTGACCTGTCAGCACAGAGCCAGATGCAGGGCTCAAACTCACAAACCACAGGATCATGACCTGAGCCGAAATTGAGCACTTAACTGACTGAGCCACCCAGGTGCCCCTGAAGATGAAGTGTTCTTAATGAATTGCAACTTTTAATTAAACTAATAAAATTATATGATCTCAAATCTATTTAAGATTTTAGGTCACCATCCTGATCATCTGGAAACTACCAATCAAGTATTCTTAAATTTTATACAAACATATTTCTAATTCAACTTCAGTTATACATTAGATATCAGATATTAATAACATTTTGTGTTTAGATTGCCATTTTCTTCTTGTTAGGCCCTAGTGGATTGAGATCCTGAGAAGATGTGGGCATGGTGAAAAGATTTCCTCTCTCCAGGACAGTAACTACTACTGAAATCAAGGAACTATGGTGGCTTTTATCTTTTATTTTGGGCCCTACTTCATTTTTTTGGTAATCTGCTTAAATTACTTCCTTGGATTTATCATCCTACCCTTCCCTTTTTTTACTCCCAGATCAAGGCGCCATAATACATAGCCAGAGAATTAGCTGCGAATGCTAGGAAAGAGAGATCACAGAGGGGTATGTTGAGTGGCCAAGTGGTAAGTTAGTGCTGGCCTTCTTTTGTGTTCAGGGAAGTGTTAGTTACATTTAAAGGGCTAAAATGGAACAAACATCTGCAATATATTGATTTTTTTTAAACTCCTTTAGTTCCTATTGCCAGCTCAAATCATAGGAATGATTTCTAAATGTGTTCTAAATAAAATCTGAAAATGGTGATTTAATAACTCTTTTCTTTGGTAGACTAACTACATTTGGTAAGTTAGCAGTCTTTACTAACTCTTTTTCAGACTAACTACATTTAGTAGGTTAGCAATTTCTAGCAATTTGTTAGATGTTATATAATTAAAGACTTACTAATTTACTTTTAATTTTCTCAAATTTAGTAATTATTATCATTAGCATATTGTGGTATACCCTGGAGGAAAATTTCACTGCTAAGGAAGTGTTTAGGAATTTGTGTACATAATTCCATTTCCTACTAACTATTCTAGGAATTCAGATTTACAGATACTAGAAAAGATATATTGAAAGTTATAGGAAATTGGAAAAGAGTGTTAAGTCAGCTTGAAACAAATGAAATTTACCATTCAGTTTCTGTATTGCAACAACTTTTCTCTCAATAGGAAAAATTGCTTTTGTTCTCTTGAAAAATGATAGAGGCTTCTTGCCAGTATAATTATTACCAATCTTGCCATGCTTCAAAAAACAATTGGAAAAAAATGTAGGAACAACAGGTTGCACAAGAATGCACAGAGTGAACTCGATGATTCCCCTGGCATTATGTCTAAAGTCACCCTTCCTGACTCAGGAAGATAGAGCCCAACCAAACACAACAGTGGTCTTGCTACAGTAAAGAAAAAGAAATTTAAGTCTAAGTATTTGATCTAAGTATTAAGTCTAAGTATTACCTGAAATTTGCAGATGTTATTAAATGAGTGGTAACTGTGCATATGTTAGGTATCTTACCATGGACCATCCACAATATGTAGCGTACAACTAGAAGCAGGAAATCCTAGAATCAGGAAAATGTGAGGCACATTCTAGAGAAAATGTAGTCAATAGAAACAAATCTCGAGACATTAATATGTCAGAAATTGGAAAGTGTTTAAAGTATACATATTATATTTCTTCAGAGACTGAAAGGAAAGATGATCCTAATGAGTGAACTGATGGGAAATATCAGCAAGGAAACCAAGTCTAGGAAGAACCTAATTGTAAAACTAAAATTGCAACATCTGAAGTGAAAAACTCAGTGGACAAACTGACCAGTTCAGAGACTGTACAATAAAAGATTAGTGAACGTGAAGACGGATCAGTAGGAATTACCCAACCTGAAGTAAAGAGAAAAAAATGAAAGTAAAAGAACACAACCTTGATGATCTGTGGGACAACATCAATCAGTCTAACAAGTGTGCCACAGAAATCCCTAAAGAAGAGAGAAAAAGTGAGTCAGAATAAATATTTGAAAAAAGAATTTCTGAAGATATTTCAAATTTGGTAAAAACAGTCTTCTAGATCAAGAAGCTCAGTGGACACCAAGAAAAATAAATACAAAGAAAATTTTACCTAGGCTCATCAGAATCAAACTGATGAAAACCTATTTAAAAGAGAAAATCTTGAAAGCAGCCTCAAGGATGGGCACTGATACATACATGGAACATTCCTGAAAATGATGGCTGACTTCTTATCAGAAATAATGAGAGTAAGGAGACAATGGCCATAACCTTTAAAGAAGTGAAATGAAAAGACAAAACCAAAAACTGTCAACCCAGAAGTATATATATAGTGAAAATATCCTTCAAAAATCAAGTAAAACCATGTAAAACGTAGCAGAACTATTTTACAGAAAAGTGAAAGATCAGAGAATTGAACTCCAGTATAACAAGATCTAGAATATCTAAATATTTAGAAATTGAATAGTGCCCTTTAAGAAAAAAATCCAAGAGTGAAAGTAGAGAAAAGTGAGTTAGAAAAATACTACAAATTTAAAATTATGAGATAATACATATCAAAATTTGCGAGATGTAGCTAAAGCAGTCTTCCAGAGAAATTATATAGCTTTAAATATTTATGTTAAGAAGAAGAAACATCCACAATCAGTGATTTAAGTTTCCATCTTAAAGATTAAAAAGATAAGCAAACTAAATAAACACAAAGTAACTAAGTATAAAGAACAAAAATAAAATGTAAAAGAAATATGAAAGAAAGACAACAGAGAAAAGTAAGCCAAAGTGACTTTTTTCTGAAGATTAGTCAAATGTATACGCCCTAGTAACAGTGAGCAAGGAAATGTGTCAGAGAAAGACAAATGCGATATGATTTTGCTCATATGTGGAATTTAAGGAACAACTGAGCATAGGGGGAAAAGAGAGAGGCAAACCAAGAAACAGACTCTTAACTATAGAAAACAAACTGAATATTACTAAAGGGGAAGCAGATGGGGGGATGGATTAAATAGGTGATGGGGATTAACGAGTGCACTTGTGATGATCACCAGGTGTTGTATGGAAGTATTAAATCACTAAATTGTAGATCTGACACTAATATTACACTGTATGTTAGTTAACTAACTGGAATTTAAATAAAAACTTAAAAAACTGAAAAAGAAAACTCAGATTTGTAGTATCAAGAATGAATGGAAGGATATAAGTACAAATTCTACATTTATGAAAGGGTACAGTATTATGGAGAATTTCATGGTAATGAATTTGATGACTTATATGAAATGGACAAAGAAGTTGAGAAACAATTTACCAAAATTAGTTATTCACTATTTCAATTTCTTGTGTAAGTTTTACTAAGTTGTGTTTTTCCAGATTTGTCCATTTCATCTAGGTTATAAAACTTTTAGGGGTGCCTGGGTGGCTCAGTTGGTTGAGCGTATGACTTCGGCTCAAATCATGATCTCATGGTTTGTGAGTTTGAGCCTTGTGTCAGGCTCTGTGCTGACAGCTCAGCCTGCAGCCTGCTTTAGTTTCTGTGTCTTCCTCTCTCTCTGCCCCTCCCACACTCACACTCTGTCTCTCTCAGTCTCAAAAATAAATAAACATTAAAAAAAAATTTTTTAAAGACTTTTAGAAAAATTGACAACCCAATTTTGAAATTTCATGGAAATATAAATGACCTAGAGTACTCAAAAAAGTATTGTAAAAATAGGAATTTGAAGCATTCATACTACCTGATTTCAAGACTTATTACTCAAATAAGTCTTGAAGTCTTGTAGTTATTATTCAAAAACTACAATAATATGTCTTGTGCATATACAAATCAATGGGACAGTGTAGACAGCCCAGAAATAGAACTACTCATATATAATCATTTATTTATTTTTGCATTTTAATAGCTTTATTGAGATGTTTATGCTATTCACACATTTAGTGTATGATTCAGTATTTTTTATTGTATTTACAGAGTTGTGTATTCCCGCAATTTTAGAATATTTTAATCCCAAAAGAAACCCTGTACACACCCCCCAATACCCCTCCCCTAGCCCTAGGCAACCAGTAATCTGCTATCTGTCCCTATAGATTTGCCTATTCTTTTATATAGGGGAATCATACAATGTGTTTTTTGTGTGACTAGCCTCTTTCACTTTACATAATGCATTTAAAGTTCGTCCATGTGGTAACATGTATTAGTATTTTTTTGCCAAATTATACTTTTTAAATTGCCAAATAATATTTGTATGGATATACCACATTTTGTTTAACCATTGATCAGTTCATGGACATTTGAGTTGTTTCTATTTTGTGTTTATTGTGAATAATGATACCGTGAACATCCTTTTACAAATTTAGTGTGGATATATATTTGCTTTTTCTTTTGGGTGTATACCTGGCAATAGCATTTTTAGATCATATGGTAACAATGTCTGACATTTTGGTGAGCTACCATTTTGTCTTTTTGTTACTGGTTTATTTCACTTAGCATAATGTCATCAATGTACAGTGTGTCAGAATTTCCTTCCATTTTAAGGCTAAATAATATTCCATTGTGTATATATACCACATTGTGTTTACTAATCAATCAGTGGATATTTGGGTTAGCTCTACCTGTGGTTATAGCGAAAAATGCTGCTAGGAACATGGGTGAAGAAACATTCTGAGATCCAGCTTTCAGCGCTTCTAAGTATATACCCAGAAGTGGAATTGCTGTATTGTGTGATTATTCTGTTTTTCCTTTTTTGAGGAACCGCAACACTGTTATCCACAACTATGCCATTTTATATACTCAGGAGCAGTACACAAGTCTGCCAATGTCTCCATATCCTCAGCAACACCTGTTATTTTCTGTTTATTTTATAATAGCTATTATAATGGGTGTGAGATAGTGTATTATTGTGGTATTTGTTTGTAATGATTACTGAGGGTAGACATCTTTACATATGTTTATTGGCCATCTGTATGTCTTCTTTGGAGAAATGTCTACTCATATTCTTTGCCTATTTATTAGTAAGATGTATTTTTTTGTTTTTGTGTTATAGGAGTTCTTTATATATTCTATATATTAACCATTTATTAGATGTATGATTTACTAATATTTTCATCTGTTCTATGTGGTGCCTTTTCATTCTTTTGATTGTGTTCTTTGATGTACAAACATTTTGAATTTTGATGTAGTCGAGTTTATCTATTTTGTCTTTTGTTGCCTGTGTTTTTGGTGTCATATCCAGGAAATCATTGCCAAACCAATGTCATGAAGCTTTTCCCTTATCTTTTTGGCTAAGAGTTGTATAATTTTAGCTCATACATTATTTAGATATTTGAGGCATTTTGCATTAATTTTTGTATATGCTGCAAAGTAAGTGTTCAACTTTATTATCTTGCATGTGGAAAACTAATCTTCCCAATACCATTTCTTGAAAACACTGTCCTCCACCGAACGGTCGTAACCCTTATAAGAAATTATTTGACCATATTTACAAGAGTTTATATTCCTGAGCTTTCTATTCCGTGGTTTACATGTCTGTCTTTATGCCAGTACTATACTCTTCTGATTATTGTAGCTTTGTATAAGTTTTGAAATCAGCATATGTAAAAACTGTATATGTCATGTTTTATTGGTGATTGGTGAATTGACCCTTATATCATTATAAAGTGTCCTTCTTTGTAACAGCTTTTGACTTAAAGTCTATTTGCCTGATACTATTAATAGCAACTCCTGTTCTTTTTTTGGCTACTGCTTGCATGAAATATCTTTTTTCCATCTTTTCAGTTTAAGCCATTGCGTGTCCTTAGATTTAAATTGAGTCTATAGCAGACCATACATCCTGTTGGGGTTTTGTTGTTGTTGTTGTTGTTGTTGTTGTATCCATTCTGTCCTTTGAAGAATTTAATACAGTTACATTTAAAGTAATTACTGATAGAGAAGGACTTCCTGTTGGTCTTTTGTTCATTGTTCTCTATGTGATTTGCAGTTTCTTCAATCTATGCTTCCTCCCTACTGACTTCCTTTGTTTTCAGTTGATATTTCTATAGTGATGTGCTTTCATTCCCTCTCATTTCCTTTTGTGTATAATTCTGTAGATATTTTTGTGGTTTGCCATGGTATGGCATAAAATATCCTAAAACTTATAGCAATTTATTTTAAAGTGATAACTTCAATCACATAACAATTATACTCTTTTACATCTCTGCCTCCCCAATTTATGTTGTCACAAATTATATTTTTACATATCATACACTCATTAACATAGATTTATAATTATTTTTATGCTTTTGTCTTTAAATTCTATACAAAAATAAATAGTAGGTTTATAAACCAAAAATTACAATAATACTAATGTTTATATTTGTCCATATATTTACCTTTAGTGGCGAACTTTATAATTTCATATGGCTTTTTATTTACTGTCTAGTGTCCTTTCATTTCATCTTGAAGGACTCCTTTTAGCATTTCTTGTTAGGGCAGGTTTAATGTTAAGGAACTCCCTCAGTTTTTGTTTATCTGAGAATGTCTTAATGTCGTCCTCATTTTTGAAGGACGTTTTTGCTAGATATAGAGTTCTTATTTGACACAGTATTGGGCTTTTTTTCCATTCAGCAGTCTGCACATCCCACTGCTTTCTGGCCTGCAAGGTTTCTCCTGAGAAATCTGCTAGTAATTTTATTAAGGGTCCCTTCTGCATGAAAAGTTCTTTTTCTCTTGATGCTTCCAAGATTCTCTTTGTTTTTGACTTTCAATGGCTTGATTATAATGTATCTTAGTACGAGTCTCTCTAGATTTATCCTACTTGGAGTTGAGTTTCTGGTATTTTTATATCCTATATTTTCTCAAATTTGGGAAATTTTCAGCCATTATTTTTTCAAATGAACTCTTTGCCCCCTTTCTCTCCCTCTTCACTTTCTTTGAATCCCCTAATAAGTCCACTTGATGGGACTGTAAATCCCTTTGACTCTATTCACTTTTCTTTATTTTATTTTATTTTATTTTATTTTATTTTATTTTATTTTACTTTATCATCTTGTCTTGTCTTATCTTACTTTATTTTATTTTATTTTTTGCTCCTCAGACTCAGTAATTTCAAATTAACTTTAAGTTTACTGATAATTCTGCCTGTTTGAGTCTGCTGTTGAACCCCTCTAATGAATTTTTCAATGTAGATATTGTGTTTTTCAGTTCTAGATTGTCTGTTTTTTTTTAAATAATTGTGTTAATTTGTTGATATCCTCATTTTATTCATAGATTGCTGTCCTGATATTAATTTTATGTTCATGTTCTCCTCTACCTCATTGAGCATACTTAAGACAGCCATTTAAAGTCTCTATTCAGTAAGTTTGATTCACTTTGTTCCTTCAAATAGGCCATGATTCCCTCTTTCTTTGTATGCCTTCTCATTTTTTTTATTGTTGGAAATTGGGCATTTGAACAAATATCCACATCTCCCAGTCTTTATGGACTGACTCTATACAGGAGACTTTGACTAATGAGAGTAGTGTGATGGCTCAAGTTCTTCTTGGGCCTTTTCTAGACATGCATCTTCCCTGGGCCTATGTATGCCTTTTTCCCAGTTCTTCCCTTTACTTGGCTGCTCTAAATGTCCTAATTTCCCTTTGAGTCTCATACTTGCTTCTTTGCAGGTCCTTGGATATCTGTTGTAGTCTTCTGCTAATAATTTTTTGACTGCAGACACCTAAAGCTCTACATTTATTCTATAGTACTTATTCATCACGGTATCCACTGTTGCTTTCAGCAACTTCCAACCTGATATCCAAACTATGCCATTCTTCCCATCAGTACTCCACAATCAGACAAGGCAGAAACAAGTCCCTTGGACCACCTGTAGACAAGCCAGAATGTTGGAAAAAAAGTCCCACTTTTTTGTCTTATCCAAAGAAGGAACTGGGAATTGGACAGCCTGCTTGCAACTGACATCTCTGTGGTGTGCCAGGGGGGACAGTCCAGGAGGGGCAAGTAAAAATGCCACAAAATCTCCTACTAATTTGAGAGTGTCTTTTTCTTGGCTGAGGGTTCATTTGGTTGCTGCTGATTCTTAACTGGTTTCTAGAATTCCCACAAAGCTTGGTTCATACGTTGCTTACTTTTTATTTCCACTGGGGAACTTGGGCCTGGAGCGTCATCCTACACCCTTTTGCAGAGGTCACTGTCATTGTGACTTTGATTTGTTTTTCCCTAATGACTGATGATGTTGTCTTGTCTGTTTTTGTGTTTATTAGCCATTGTATATGTTCTTTAGAGAAATGTTTCTGTTCTGATCCTTTGCCCATTATTTATGTGATTATTCTTTGTGTTACTGAGTTGTAAGAGTTTTTTTATATATCATACATACAAACTATTTACCACATATATTATGTGTAAATTTTTTCACGTTCTTAACGATATCATATGGGGCGCAAAAGTTTTTTTTTTATTGTGAAGTTCATTTTATACTTTTTGTCACTTGAAGGCTTAGAAGGTTATGCTTAATATAGTGTCACTAAGATTTACTCCTAAATTTTTTATCCTAAGATAAATTACTCCTAAGGTGTTTTCTCCTAAGATTTTTATGGTTTTGGCTTTTACAGTTAGTTTTGTGATCATTTTTAAATTAATTTTTCTGTATGTCTTAAGCAAGTTGTCTAAGTTCATTCTTTTGCTTGTGGGGCTCACTTGATTTTAGACCAGGGCATCAGTTTAGTCCATTGAGGAAAGATAAGACAGCAAATAGTGGTGCAACAGCTGGGTATCAGTTCGGAACTAAAAGGAGTCTTGACTCTCCATGCTGTAATCAAAATTAAAGTCAAGGAGGATTGTAGACCTAAGCAAGAAAGCTAAAACTTGAGGAAAATATCTTTATTACACTGAGTGAGGGGAGCATTTCAGAAAGGACAGAAATAGCTCTAACCATAATGCAAAAATTGATAAATGTGCCTTTAACAACATTAAGGCTATCATCAAAGGCCAACTTTAAGAAAATGAAAAGATAAGCCACAGCATGGGAGAAAATATTTGCAGTTCATGTATCTGACACAGACTTAAATATTAAGTATGTTTAAATAATTCCCTCAAATAGATCATAAGATAAACAGTCTCCCCTAAAAATGGGCAGAAAATTCATAATGTCCAATGAACACATGGAAAGATTATAATTTGTGAACAGGGAAACAAATTTAAATGTGATACTACATCACATGAATTATGGCATCTGAAATTTAAAAGACAGACACAACAGTTATTGGTGAGGTTGTCAGCAACCAAAATTCTGATCCACTGCTAATGGGAGGAGAGGATGGTACAACCAGTTTTGAAAACTGCTTGGCAGTTTCTTATGTAGTGGAACAATATCTACTCTGTGACGTAACAATTCCATTTCTAGGTATTTAGCCAAGGAAAATGAAAATATATGTACATTGTAAGAGTTGATTAATAGTATGTATAGTAACCTTTATTCTGAAATAGAGATGCAAACTATGATTTTTCAGATGAAAAGCTTTTCATGAATGCAACTCACATAATAAACTTAAAGAATATTACAAAAATAATATTTTAATAACAGCATACTAAATAGATTCCTGCATACATGTGGATACCTTTAAGATAATTGTCATCTTTACTAATCCTTTTACTTTGTTGTTTAAAATGTTTCTTGGAGTGTCTGGGTGGCTCACTCAGTAAGCATCCGACTTTGGCTCAGGTCATGATCTCGCAGTTTGTGAGTTCAAACCCCATGTCAGGCTCTGTGCTGACAGCTCGGGGTCCTGGAGCCTGCTTCAGATTCTGTGTGTCCTTCTCTCTCTGCCCCTCCCTTGCTCACACTCTGTCTCTGTCTCTCTCTCAAAAATAAACATTAAGAAAAAAATAAAATGTTTCTTTAATCTTTTTTTAAATAACTCAATAGTTTAAAAGGACTAAAAATTACTGTGTTTGTTACTAAATCCCTAGTTATTTACTTTCTTATGGTGTTTTTGAAATGAATATATGTAATTAAGATATATATATGTACAAATTTGTAGAAATATGCCATTGTGTGGCATGTTGCCTGGTGGGTGCTTGTATCTTGTCTAATGGAGGCTCAGTGAATATTTACTGAATATATGTTTTTAAATGTGTTTTATGTGTGTGTGCATGTGTGTATACACACATATCAGCTATAGTACATGTGGCTTTAGAGTCTCATTCACGTAATTATTGTTTTTCTTTTTTAATCTTTGGTATTTTTAAACTTAATACCTCTGAGCATCGTATAAATATTGATTTAAACTGTTATTGATATTTTTCCGAGGCTTTAAAGAAACAAGTTACCCTTTGAATTTGAAAACTCTTTATTCCAAGTTATTGCAATGAAACAAAAGCATTCTAGTTACTGTTTTGAAATCTAAAATGAAGTGATTTTTAAAGATTGTTCTAAATTAAGAAGAATAAAAACTTATTTATATAGTCCTAAGTGCTTCCAAACATCTGCAGTTCAAAGTACATAATTCACATTGACACCAAAGTGTAGCGTCTGTTTTGACTGGAAGAGTCTGTTGTTATTTTTTGTCTGCAAAGGAAAGAATTGTATAGCATCCAAGTGGAGTGACGTTTGATTGTATGCAGTCAAAATGGTCCGTGACTGAAAGCAGATTGTACAGGAGAAACGGGAGCTGTTAAAAACTTATACGATATCAGAAAACTTTTTGTTAAAAACTTAAGGCATATTAATCTTTCGGAAAGAGCACATAGAGTAAAACAGTGTAAAACAATGTATTATCTGCTTGATCTAATTCTTCATTATTTACAACAGCAAGTAAAGGAAATTACTGCTGAAAACAGATCTTGTATTAAAAATGGGCCAAATCATTTTATGATAATTTTTATAAATTTTTATATTTTTTGTTTTTATAACAATTTTTATATTTTATATGTTTAGTTCACTCGCACTGTAGAATTGTTTGTTTATAGAGAAAATTTTAATCCTTTTTTTCTTATCAGTGAACCTACAGACCACAGAATCTCTGAGCCCCTGAGATATTTTTACCATGCTACAGCTGTCCATCTTTTTTTTATCTCTATCCCCCTCTCATTTATTCTTTCTCATGTTATTTTGAAGGAAATACCAGATATAATATCTTTTTATCTGTAACTTTTATTGTGTATTTCTTTTTTTCTTTTTTTAAGTGTATTCATGTTGAGAGAAAGAGAGAGTGAATGAGGAGAGGGGCGGAGAGAGAGGGAGAGAGAGGATCCCAGCAGGCTCTCCCAGAGCCCTCCACAGAGCTCAAACTCATGACCTGAGTTCGTGAAGATCATGACCTGATCTGAACTGTGAGATCATGACCTGAGCTGAAACTGAAAGTTGGACTCTTAACCAACTGAACCACCCAGGCGCTCCTTACATTGTGTATTTCTAAAAGATATGAACTGTTGCTTATAACCACAGTATCATTATCACAACAAGAATATTAACAAAGAGTATTGTGAAGCATCTGATCAGTTTTCAAATTCCAGGCATTCCATAAATATCATAACTTTCTTCTTTGTTTGAATCTGTATTTAATGAGAATTACACATTGCAAATGACTGAATTGACTCTTAACACTATTTTTAATTTATAGATTCCCTTTCTATCTCTTTTTGTCCTTGGAGTTTATTTTTTAAACACATTGAGTCCGTTTTCTTGTAGTTTCCCAGTTTATTGATTGCATCTCTGCAGTGTCATTTAATGTATTCCTCTCTTCTCTGTAAGTATCTATAGGCTTGATCAGATTTAGATTACTGTTTGTTACCAAGACTGCTTTACAGGTAGTTTTGTGTTTTATCTGGGAATACATGTTGGTTTGTGAAAGAACTACGTGAGTTATTAACAGGTCTCAGTGGTCTATTAATGATCTCAGTATATTAGTATCTCTTAGTTTATTAATGACTTCAAAATTGTGATATTCTAATACTCCTTTTTTTTTTTATTAGCTTTGATGCTTCCAAGTAAGAAATCTCCTAAGTCTCAATTTTTTCATTAGAACTTTTAAGAATATTAATATTTGGGGGGCGCCTGGGTGGCGCAGTCGGTTAAGCCTCCGACTTCAGCCAGGTCATGATCTCGAGGTCCGGGAGTTCGAGCCCCGCGTCGGGCTCTGGGCTGATGGCTCAGAGCCTGGAGCCTGTTTCCGATTCTGTGTCTCCCTCTCTCTCTGCCCCTACCCCGTTCATGCTCTGTCTCTCTCTGTCCCAAAAATAAAATAAAATGTTAAAAAAAAAAAAGAATATTAATATTTGGCAGAATATAATCAGGGAAAGTATTATTTTTAATTATGCTAGTTCAAAATGAAACTCTGAAACCATGGAAGATGTTATGTAATACTTGATCTAGCAACATGCATTTTCTCTAGAATTTGTCTTCTTTCTTTTCGTTCATTAAAGTAGGGAGGATCACTAAACAACTTGAAAGTGTAGTCCTTTAGGACACTTGCTAGTTTGAGTGGTCCCTGGGCCTTATCTTCTATCCCTCTTGTACTTCATGGCCATGAAAACTGAGCCCAAGTATGCAATGTGGATAAATGCCCTCAGGTCAACAGTAGCTTTATTGTTCTTAAGTTATACTTCTCTGTTTGACTACAGTGTTTCATATTTTGTGTATTATGTAAGTAGGAAAGAAGTCTCTATCCCTGGGTTATTTCTGATTTCCTACTTACTTCCTTACTTAAATAGGTGGTCAACTTGTGACCATGATTTCTCACTTTCTTCAAGCACACCCTTGACATTTCTACCTTTCCTCCTGTGTTCTTCCTCTTTTTCTTCATTCAACTTATAAAATCATGTTCCCCGAATAAGCCCAACTCAGATGTCATCAGCTCCATGAGACATTCTTTTATCCCATAGCCAAAATTATCTCCCCCACATTTGTAACCTCATAAGTCATAGTCATTCCGTTTAAGTACTTAATATGTAATAATTTTGTATTAAAATCAATTGAAAATGTAGAGGTTAATTCTAGTAAAGAATACTTCTGCTGGATTGTGATGCTCACTGCTATGTCTTACTCGTTTTCATGCCTCATGATTTGTGTCTTCACAAAACACATTTATGTTTTGGTTGCATTTATGAGCAAATATTTGAATTGTTACAGGCAAAATGGGACAGATATAAATCATGTGTAAATCATGTGTCCCTTCCAAATGAAGGCCAAATGATGTAATGTCACAAAGGTTTCACTCAAATCATTTTTAAAATGTGGTAAGTAATTTTTAAAAATCTTATTTATTTATTTTGAGAGAGAGAGTGAGTGGGGTAGGAGCAGAGAGAGAGAGAGAGAGCGAGAATCTCAAGCAGGCTCCATGCTGTCACACAGAGTCCAAAGTGGGGCTTGATCCCATGAACCATGAGATCATGAGATGAGCCGAAATCAAGAGTTGGATGCTTAACTGACTGAGCCACCCAGGCACCCTTAAAAACGTGGTAAGTGATTCAAGTTGTCACACAGCACATGTTGGAATATTCATGGCAACATGAAATGATCTGCCACTATATTATAGTTGACTATAATATAGTCAGCACTATATGTGCAGAACTTAATTTCAACAAAACTTTATCTGGTAAATTAAATTAATATTTTAAAAATATTGATTTTGTGATTATTTTACTTCATTTATAAATTATTTTGGTTTTATAGTTGTATTATATATGCATGAGGCATGTATATTCAATGTTGTATTGTAACGTCATTCTATAATTTAAGTCAATATCAGCAGTTTGGTATGACATTTCTTTTAAAAGGATTTGTGGGGCGCCTGGGTGGCTCAGTCAGTTAAGCATCACAACTCTTGATTTTGGTTAGGGTCATGATCTCACAGTTCATGGGATCAAAGCCCTGCTCTCTGCACTGATAGCACGGAGCCTGCTTGTAAATCTCTTCCTCTCTTTGCCCCTCTCCTGCTCACGTGCACATGTGTGCATGCACGCTCTCAAAATAAATACACAAACTTAAAAAAATAAAAAATATAAAAAGATTTGTATATTACTAAGGCTTGAAAAATACTGATATGGACTAAATATTATAGAGGTCAGAGGCAAAAAAATCAATGTTAGATGCCAAATTGGATTATGACTGTATCTTGATTATTTTGTAATAATGATTTTTAATTCATTAGGACAACTAGCCACTTGTCAACTAATCTAGAATTAACTTTGTATAGGTATTTACTTACTGGGTGTTACTTAAATATCCTAATTTTTTTAAGTTTAATTTTTTAGTAATGTCTACTTCCAGCATGGGGCTCAAAATCACAACCAAGAGTCCCATGTTCTATCCAACTGAGCTAGCCAGGCATCCCTTAAATATTCTAACTTACAAATAGATAAATTAAGGAGTGATTTTTTAACTTTTTTCCTGAAAGATGGCTTTAGTACTTTATTCCTTTAGCTAATCCCCCCATGTATCTTGATATGGTCCTGAATTACAGCACATCACTTTATAATTATTGTGTAAAATGTTCGATATGTTTATATGAAGATCTTGTATTCAAATGTCATAGTTCAATTATTTTTTAACATAGATGCCCGTTTATGCTTTTATTTATAATTTCTTTTTTTTACTTATATTCTCATATATTTCCTGTAGGTCAGAATGTCATTTCATGATTGTTATCACTTGTTTTACTTAAAAATAAGGTTTAGCCAAAATAGAAATGAAAGACATTTGTTTCCTTAGTTGTTTCCAAACCTATAGCACTATAGTTACTACTTTCTTCCTTACACAATTGTTTCCTTAGATATTTCTAAAAATCTGGAAAACCTCTTAATACGTATTTTATAATTGCTATTTTAAAAAATTTAATAAAAATACATACAGAATACCATTTTGAGGTTTACTTGGAACCCCATGTGATTTTTAGATGTTTTTATTCAACCAAGAGATACCTAATAAAAACCATTTGATCAATGAAGAAAATAATTTTAAATGTAGTTTGATCTTAATTTTATGAAAGCACAAAGTATTTTACTAACTCATGGTAATATTTAGATTAATAAAAGATAATTGCAATTGAATTGCCAGAGTACTATAAACAATATTATTTTGTTCTTATTCATCATTACTTTTAACTTACTATTCTTATTGCGAAAGATACCTTGTCTTTTAGTGATTGCAGTGGTATTATTTACATTAATTCATATGGCTTGTTTGAAAAAAAAATGCTATAACTCCTTTACTTAATGGGATTCTTCCCTTGTGGCAGTGCAAACGGCTAGAGCAGGAGCTTCATCATCTGAAAGAGCAGAACCAGACTTCAGCAAACAACATGAGACATCTGACTGCTGAAAACAATCAAGAACGTGCTCTGAAGGTAAATCTCTGTTCCTTCTTACAGGCAAATTAAGGTTGTAAGCCCTTGGTGCCAGCTTTCTGTGCTGCATATATCAGTTGTGTACATTTCTGCAGAAGTGAGCTGTGGTGTTTGCCAACAACCCCTTCTTTAAACACAGATACAGCACCCTTCTGTTACGGTATTATTTTATTTCGTGTTATGTGTACATGAAAACAACATATTTTCTGAATTTTGAGTGGTGGTATATTAGTACTTTGGGTTCATTCTGTTTCTGATTTTACAATATATTTTTACCTTTTGTAGTTAATAAAAAGTGACCACACTATAAAAGAAAAAAAATTAAACCATGAGCCTTTTCTTCACATCAATATTTATTACACTAATCTTGTAATATTATTAACTCACAGAAGTGACTCTCCCTGAAGGGTATGTGAATATATTTGGGAATTGAAATAGTACTTAAAATGTTACTTATTACAAAAAAAAAAAAAAAAGGAAGAAGATAGTGTACCAGAACTTGAAACAAGTGTACATTTCATGATAAGAGGTTCTGTTTCATTTTAGTATAGATCCAATAATCATGAAAATAGATCCAACATCGTTTTTATTCTACTATTTATATATTTTTCTCTTATTGTACTTATGACTTTCCATTCTCCTTTTTCATCTTTGTCCCAATTCCTAGCATAGTACCTATGACACAGTAGTGGTTCCTGCCCTCAAGGTGCTTACATTCTCATTAACTGCTTAAAAATAAAAACAAAACCACATCTATAGGAAACAGAAAAGATTCATCATTGTCATGATTGTGCAGTAAGAAAAATATGCTATCAAGAAAATTGTACTTTGTTTTCTTAAATTCTCTTTTTGCTACAGTTTGCAGGAGAGTATTACAGCATTAGCAGGATTAACTCACTAAGCCAGGATTATCTACCAAAATTAGAAAAATGGTGACATTTGAAAGTGGAAAATATTTTAGTCTGTCAAAAAGTGTGAAGTTTGGTTGAAGTCAGATTTTTCTGTAAATGTGTTTAACTTCATTTTGAAATTCTCAGTGAGTAATTAGGAGCCTATGATAACTTTGTTGTCATTGTTTAATGCACTTTCTCCTCTTTTCTCTCAAATTCATAGATAGACTAGAGCAATAAGGGGGAAAGAAAAGAAATTTAGATTCTTGATCATTTTTTAATTACCCCAAGGAATTTAAAATTATTTGAGTAAAATTTAGTATAATCATTTTTTCCAGTGTATACTTGCAAATCAAAAGAAGGATTGTTTTAAAGGCAGCTTACATTATATATGCCACTTTATTATCAGCATCAGGGGACAGACTTCATGTGCCATGTATGATATGTCTATTCTTATGTAAAACAGACCTAAAATTAAAATTCTAGTCTGTTAAGTACATAATAATACCATAGTCCTTCTTCTGGATTTTTTGTTGTGTATTTATGTTAAATTGAGGAGGGTACCTGTTGGGATGAGCACTGGGTGTTGTAGAGCAATTTGACAATAAATTTCATATAAAAAATAAATAAATATATAAAAATAAATTGAATTAAATGGCACCTGCTATCTGTGGAGAAAAAGAAATGTACATTTCTAAGAGGTTTTTAAAATTAGAAGGTAAGATATAGAACAAAAAACCCCTGGAAATTTAAACCCAAAAAAAACCCCTATAAAATAGAAATCTGTATAAATTATGGACTGTATAAAACAATATATAAACAAAGCTACGTTTGAATCCTTTTTTTAGTTATTTTATGCCAATTTTCTCATGAGAAACCTTGAATTTATTTTATATATCTGCTTTATTCTGAATCATTTTTTAAAATTATTCTTACCTTCTAGGGATTTTGTTCTGTTTTTGGTGCTTTGGGTGTTGCATTCTGTATCTTCAAGTTGCCATATAAGTTCTGAATAATAAGTTTATTATCAAGCTGTCTAATGAATCAGTTGTTGTGTACTTTCTCAGCAGTATGCCTATCTTTTATGGCACACTTACAATTATTTTTGTGTTTGTTAACTCATTCAATATTTAGTTCCTATGTAAATAAGCTTTAGGGAGAAATTTTTTAAAACAGTCACTGTCTCTAGGGACCTTCAGTCAGTCAATAATATTTCTAGTATTTTATTATAAAAAGTACTGTTATTGATATCAGTAAAAGGTAAATTTGATTAGGATGAGAGCTGAAAAATTTTTTTAATAAAAATTTTAATTGTGTAATGCTGAAATTCATAAAGGAAACAGTCCTAGTGATATGTTTGGGAAAAATCCAAGTTAATGGTCATACATTATATAGGACTTTCCAGTAGATTAAGGCAAATACATGATTATCATACAAAGAAATACTTTTTAATATTATAGTGCTGTTCAAATAATAAATCTTTGTTTATTCTAATAACCTGGGAATTCTTTCTAAATTAGTTCTGGTGGTAGAGGATAAAATTGGTTATTTGGTGATCATATAGATTATTTTTAAAGTAGCATGGGATTATACCAGCTAAATTTGCTAAGATGGAATTTCCCCCTAATTTTATAGCGTTTGCGGTTTTCCCTAATAACAAGTAAAACACACTGGTACATATGGGATGAAGGGCTAAATTTATACTGATACCAGTCTATAGCATAATAGTTAATTTAATAAAAGCTTATTTTCTCATTTAAAGTACATTTTATCCACTTACGTGAGGAAATTGGTTTCTTGAGGAACACAATTTTGGATATTTAATATTTTTAAATAAATTTAGATCAACCATAAATATGCAGACATCAAACTTATTGAGAAATTTCACGTATACTGCCTTCTTTTCCTCTTTCATTTTATTTATTTACCTTCTTTATCATATGTCTTTCACTTCCTACAATTGGACTTCTCCACTGTAGTTCCATTGAAAGCCATTCTTTCTTAGATTATAAATGACCTCTGGTGATTTAACCTGTGAAACTTATTCTTTATTCTACTCAGCATCCCAGTCAGTGTAACTAGAACACATTTCAATTTTGTTGGCCCTGCCCTTTGAAATACTTTCCTGTGGTTCTCTATTGCTGTATCATTTTTCTTCTTTGAATGGTGTTCTTTAGTTGGTGCCTCTTTTTCTACCTATTCCCAAGTTGTGCGATAAGTCCCTTATTATTCTTAAAAAAAAAAAATCTTTATTCATTTATTTTTTTTTTAGAGCAGTTGTAGATTGGCAGCAAAATTAAGCAGAGAGTGCAGAGTTCCCACATACCTCCTGCCTTCACACATGTAAATGCCCTCAGCATCCAGCTCCATATTTGTATGTTTGTTACAATCCATGAATCTACATCAGTTTTGCCCACAGTCCACAGTTTACATTAAGGGTCACTCTTAGTGCTGTACATTTTACAGATTTTAACAAAGGTACATTACATGTATCTACTGCTGCAGTATCATATAGAAGAGTTTCACTCTAGAAATCCTCTGTGTTCTACCTATTTATTTTTCTCTCCTCCCAATATCTGCCACCCATTAATCTTTTTATGGTCTCCATAGTTTTGCCTTTTCCAGAATGTCATTTAGTTGGAATCATACATTATGTATTCATTTAAACTTTCTCTATATTTTTTTGATGGCTTCATAGCTCATGTCTTTTTAGTGTTTAGTATTCCATTTTCTCGATGTACCACAGTTTATTTATCTACTCACCTACTGAAGGACATCTTGCTTGCTTCCAGAATTTGGCAACTTTGAATATGAAATGAAAATGAAGTACGAAAGTTTCTATAAACATCCATTTGCAGAATTGTTTGTGGACATAAAATTTTCAGCTCATATGGAGAAATACCAAGGACTCAATTGCTGGGTTGTATGATAAGAATGTTTAGTTTTGGAAGAAACTACCAAACTATCTTCCAGAGTAGCTGTACTATTTTTCATTCCTACCAGTAATGAATTTGATTTGTTTCTCCACTATCTCGCCAACATTTGCAGTTTCTTTTATTGTAGACTTGTTTCTTCTAATTTCATCCATTTCTACACTATCACCTGTTATGTATATCTTAATGACTATCTCGTCTGCCCTTACACTTGGATATCTTAATGTTTCCTTAACCACAACAAGTTTGAAAACAAATCCCTAATTTGACTCCCTAAGTCTTTTCTCCCCAGAAGGAAGTCAGGACCTGAGTCTAACACTATTGACTGTATGACTTAACATTTATTCCCAATCATATTCTCCTTTGTTTGTCTTTACTATAGAACCAGGAGAAGTTAAACACTTTCTCAGCCTTTCTTTTTGCTAATATGACATAAGAGGAATTCAACAGGGTAGGGAGAAGTTGGAGTGTCTCTGGAAAAGTTTTTGTTTCCTTCATGTAGGACTGATACAGCAGGCATCTTATTACCTTAAACACTTACTGCTGCCTGGAACTACATCAACCATCTTATAGCCATGAAGAAAACACCAGAAGCTGGCCATTAACATTATTGAGCCCCTTAGCCAATGAGCTACTTTGAGAACATTAAGCACCTATACCCTGATTTCTTTTTCTGGTAATAGATATACCTTATATTTTAAATCACGTAATAGTTTTCTGTTATTTACTTCCAAATTGATCAATTAACATCTATTAATTAATGATACTACCATACTCCTTAGACACGTAGGTTAATATAATTGACATAACCTTCATGTTCTTTTAGGCTGTCATCCACCACAAAGCAGTCAGACATTCAGTCCTGTCAATTCTGCAACAATGATTTCTCTCCTATTTTCCTTTCTATTTTTATTGTCCTACCCCTACCCTATGTCAAATTCATGATCTAGATAATAATACTACAAGTATATCTCATTTTATGGTGCTTCATTTTATTGCACTTTACAGATAATACATTTTCTTCACATTGAAAGTTTGTGGCACCTCTGTATCCCAAGCAAGTCTTTTGGTGCCATTTTTTCAACTTTTTGTCTGTGTGTCACATTTGATAATTTTTGTGCAATATTTCAAATTTTTTCATTAGAATTATATTTGTTGTGGTGATCTGTGGTAAGTGATTACAACTCACTAAGATCAGATGATGGTTAGTGTTTTTTACCAATAAAGTTTTTTTTAATTAAGGGATACACATTGTGTTTTTTAGACACAATGCTATTGTACATTTAATAGACTATAGTATAGTGAAAACATAATGCTTATATGTGCTGGGAAATTAAAAAATTCATTTGACTCGCCCTATTGCAATATTCACTTTATTGCAGGTGTCTAGAATATTTCCAAATACAATATTTCCAAAGTATGCCTGTACCCTCCTAACTTTTCTGTCCTTGGTTTCTCACCTCTCTAACCAGTTGTTACTTTCATTAGCCATCATTCTAAAACAGAAGGGACACTTCACTACTCAAAAACTTTCATTGTCTTGCATTTTCAACAATGACCCTGAATGACCCTTATAAAAACAATGAAAAAGGATGACTAAAATGTATATTTTAAGTATATTTTACAACAACATTATAGAAAAGACAGGAAGATAAGGAATTTACAAAGACCTAAAACAAAGTAGAAATGAGAGCAGGGGACATGAGAAGTAAGTGATTGCCTGAAGTTGTCTTTTACTCTGAGAGCATTTGTCAGACCTGGGTGAATTTTCCATTTTAATGGTTTCAAGGGCAAGACAAACAAGAGGCAGAGCCTGGAGCCTGTTTAAGCTAGAGAGTTTAATGAGATAGCCTCTCTTGAAGCTGGTATCATAATGGCCACACCATTAGTGTTTAGGTGAACAAGAGTCAAGCCCTTCATACAAAATAAGGTAACAAAGGAATTTGACTGTCTTGACTGTGGAGGAGAGGAAATTGCTCAGAATTCATCATCCTTAGCCAGCTTTAAGGCAGGTTTTAGAACCACACAGGTTGCTTGAATTCTTGCTATCTGTGTAACTCTAAAAGCTGAGGATTTAACTGAAGTAGTCCTACCCTGGCAGGACCCATAGACAACAGACCAAAGCAAATTACCTTCCAATTAGCCTCTAATATTTCTTATAGATAAAATTTCAAAGACCCAGAGCTATCAAAAAACACAGAAGAAGGCATTTCTAATGAAAGTTAGTAAAAACATAAGGCAGCAGAATCATATACTAAAACAACAAATAGTTTAGGTATTCTAATTGTCAGTCACAGAATATAATATAAATGTTTAAGTAGTATCTTTAAAAAGAGATGCTTAAAAATAAGAGCAAGGAAAATAGCTAAAAATGATCAAGTGAATTTGGAAAGCCAAATGAGATTGAATTTACAGAAATTGATAAAAAAATTTAAACAGCAAATAGGTTTAACACAATGTTAAGAAACTGTTAATGAACTGGAAGATATATCTAAACCAAGTATGGAAATGGAAGCCAGAAAGAAAAATATAAAATGTTAAAAGACACAAAAGATAGAGTGAAAAGATCTAAAATCTATTTGGAATTCTAGAGTAGATAATATAGGGAACAGGGGAAGGCAAGATACAAAGAAATCATGACTGAGTATCTCCCAGAATTGTCAAGTGACACAAGCCTCAGATCTAGGAATACCAAATCAATTCTAAGTATGATAAATTAGAAGAAACTACAGAACGTGAAAGTTAAAGCTCTTAAAAACAACCATTAGAAAAGACCTATTTGGGGCACCTGGGTGGCTCAGTCAGTTGAGCGACCAACCCTTGATTTTGGCTCAGGTCGTGATCCCAGAGTCATGGAATTGAACCCCGCATTGGGATCTGCACTGAGTGTGGAGCTTGGTCTGTCTGTCTGTCTGTCTCTCTCTCTCTCTCTCTCTCTCTCCCTTGCCCCTCTCCCCTTCTTGTGCACTCTCTCTCTCTAAAAGAAAAAAAAATAAAGAACAGCCAAAACATTTAAAAAAAAAAAAGATATTTAACAAAGAAATGGCATTTAGACTCACTGACTTCTCAATAGTAATAATGGAATAATATCTTAAATACCCAGAAAGCAGCAATGGGAATAGTTCCTTAAATATACAGAGAGAAAAGTAACTGTCAAGGGCAAGAGTAAAATAATGGTCAGATAAATAAAAAATTTCAGTTGCTTTCTATTACGTATAGCATATAATCCAAACCTCCGAAGTGCGGAATTTAAGATTCTGCACTACAATTTTAACCTGCGTTTTATTTTCCGTCTTTCTTTCTTTCTTTTTCTTTCTTTCTCTTTTCTTTTTCTTCCTTTCTGTATTTTTTTTTAAGTTTTTAAAGTTTTTATGTTAATTCGAGTTAGTTAACATACATTGTTATAGTCAACATTTCCATAATTGGCAATTCAACAATTCCATACATCACCCTGTGCTTATCACAAGTGCACTCCTTAATCCCCACCACCATTTAACCCATCTTTCTACCTACTTCCCCTCTGGTAACCATCAGTTCTCTATTATTTCTTGGTTTCTCTCTCTCTCTCTCTCTCTCTCTCTCTCACTTTCTCTTTTTTTTTTTTTTGTTTCTTTTGCTCTTTTGTTTCTTAAATTCCACTATGAGTGAGATTATATGGTATTTGTCGTTCTCAGACTGACTTATAGCGTTATACTCTATAACTCCGTCTGTATTGTTCCAAATGGCAAGATATTCTTTCTTATGGCTGAATAATGTTCCATTATATATATGTACACACTACATCTTTATCCACTCATCTGTTGGTGGTCAGTTAGGCTGCTTCCATAGTTTGGCTATTGTAAATAATGCTGCAGTAAACACAGATATGTTTGTATCCCTTTGAATTAGTGTTTTTGTATTCTTCTACTTTGTGTTTTACTTTCTTTTTCTTTCTTTCTTTTTTTTTTTTTTTTTTTTTTACCATTTCTCTTTGTAGTCTTGATAAACCCCAACTATCCCCCACTACTTCCTAAACATGTCATGTTTTTTAATTCCTCTGGTCTTTACTTTTGTTATGACTGTTATTTAATTCTGTCTCTAATATTAATTGGTTGTTTACATGTCATCTCTAAATCAAAAATTTCTTAAACATACGGGATCATAGCTTTTTCATGTTGCTCTTCTCTTGGAATTTAGCACATGATTGAACTCAATATATAATCAGTAAGTTTTTTACATTAGAAACCAGTTTTAATCTGTCCTAGTTGAAATCAACATTTATTTTATTTATTTATTTTTTTCATGTTTATTTTTGAGATAGAGACAGAGAGAGCGTGATTGGGGGAGGGGCAGAGAGAAGCAGACAAAATCCTAGAGTTAGGCTTGATTTCTCTTTCTTACATTCCACATTCCATCTGTAAACAAATTCTCGTGGCTCTACTTTTGATGCATGTCAAGAATTCGGTCACTTCTCATCACTTCCACTGCTACTACTATCTTTCAGGCCTCCATCATCTCTTGCCTGGATTTTTACAAAAGCCTACTAATGGTTTCTTATTTCCATCCTTGCTCTCCTCTATTCTCAACACAGCCTCCAGGATATTCCTATTAAAATATAAATTAGATTATATTACTCCTCTGCCAAGAACCTTTCAGTGGCTGCCATTTCACCCTGAAGATAAACCTACAAGACCTCTTGATCTGGACCTCAGTTTCCTCCTTGTCACCATCCTTCGCTTAGTCACATTCCTTTCTTACTGTTCCACAAATATACCAGGCACCCTCGTATCAGAAGGTCTTTTTGTACTTTCTGTTCCTACTCCCAAGGATCACTCGCCCCACCCCTCCCCCACCCCCAAATATTCACATGGCTTACTTTCTTAACTCCTTCAAGTCTCTTCAAATGCCACCTTTCATTGAGGTCTTCCCAAGCATTTTCTCAATCCTCTTCCCTGTTTTTACTCCAAAGTACTTATCTTCTAAGGAAGTATACATTTACTTATTTATTTTTTTCATATTCTGTTTTCTTGGTAGAAATAACTGCTCCATGAGATCAAGGATTTTTGGTTACTTTATACACTTCTGTATCTATTGATGATATTAAAAATATTTGACAGTAAGAGATACTGACCAACTGTAACAGATGCCAGCTCTTAACAGTTTGTATGGTTGTATCTATGCATAGCAGCTGAAAACCAGCTCTGGCTGGATCTCCTACAAGTACATATAGTAGCCATTGAATAAGTATCTCTTAAGTGAATTAGTACTACACATGCAATTTAGTATCCAGCTTTCCCTACTTAACACTTCATAAGCATTCTCCAGTATACTTACTCTATAAATATCACCTTAATGTATGACGTAATTTGCAATGTATGGATGCACCATAACTAACTCTTCCCTTAGTGTTAAATATTTAGGTTTTTTGTAGCTTTGTATTTTATGAACAGCACTGTGAAAAATATTTTTGTGTATTTTAGTATGCTGTGTATTTTAAAATTTGTGTATTTTAATATTTAACTGTAGCTTAGCAAACAAATTTTGATTATTTTTTCAAATTTTTAGTTTTAGTAATGCAAATCATTTTAAAAGCTAAATGATTCTATAAGTGTTCTAATAAAAAAATAACAGTCAGCCTCCTTATCTCTCCTGATTTCTGCTCCGCAGAAAAAAATCACTCTCAACTCTTTCAGCTGTTCCTTCTGTATTTGCACTCTATTTCTAAATTTCTAAATGAATATCTTATACTAGTTTTCATTTTTTGTTATTATTAATTGACTTCCTACTATAAAGATGAAGATTTAGCTTTCTCTTAGATTAGTGCTGGTTGTGACCCTCTAAATCAACTGGGTGACAGTTCTCCCATGGGTTTTTTTGTATTTCTACATGTCTGTGAGCAGAGGCACAATTGACCTTTGTTCTGAAATATGTTCTAGAGAATATTTGCTTAGCAAACAGCCTTGGAAGATAGAGATAGTGTCTCCCTCTGTAGCAGAGGGCAGATTTGTTTACTGTCCAATGTAAAAAAAACAATGTCTCCCTCGGAAGCAAAGGTCAGGCAGGTTTGCTAGCAGCATATTATAAAAGATTTGGCTTCCCTAAGTTTGGAGTTCCTTAGCTGTAATGCAGTCCCGCTGTGTGTGCAGTATATAACTGTTCCCCTCCACATTGCCCCCATGGGAGTTGCAGGGCAGAGACCCCGATACAAACAGGAAGCTTATGCTGTTTGTGCTGTGTCTGAGTAAAGTTCTTTGTAATGCAGAATTCTTGTCTTCTGCCAGTATGCAGGAAACTGGCAGGCTAATTTGTTAGCCTGCAAGTAGGATAAAAATACTTCACTCTTCACAGTTCTTATAAAGCCACATTTCCTTTCTTTTTCAGTATTACGTCTTCCTCAGAATTATGGTTTGGATTTTTTTGTTTGTATAATGTACATCTATCACTAGTACATCTGTACCCTCTCTACTAAATAAAAATATCTTGTTAATACCTTCAAATATTTCAGGTGACCTAAAACTATTTTTTTGGTTTGAGGATCTGAACTGATTATTCTATATAAGACATTACTAGTCTTGGAACCTACCTCCAGTGTCATTCTGTGGCTACCTTTAATTTCTTCTGTGTTAGATCACCTGTTTCCTGTATCTCATTTTTTTTCTTGCTTGACTTTTTCATTTTGATGGAGCACACTTTCTAATAGTTTCCTGAGAAAGGATACATGTAAGTTAAAATTTTAAAGACTGTATGGTATTTCTTCAAGATAGATTTCTAGAAGTAGAGTACTTGAATAACAGAATGAACATTTAAATTCAAATTCCTAGACTCATTTTCAGGGTTAAAATATTTGACAGAATATTTGACAAGGACCCCAAAACCTTGCACTTTAATGTTATGATTTTTAAAACTTTTAAAAATTGAATTTCTCTCTTAAATTTTATGCATCCATTAAAACCACAATGAAATACCATGTCACATCTATACAATGGCTAAATGAAAAATACAGGGGTGCCCAGGTAACTCAGTCTGTTGAGCATCCAACTCTTGATTTCAGTCCAGGTCATGATCCCAGGGTTGTGGAATTGAACCCCGCATCAGGCTCTGTGCTGAGTGTGGAACCTACTTAAGATTCTTTCTCTCCCTTGCCCCTTTACCCACTCACACTCTCTCTCTCAAAAAAAAAAAAAAAAAAAAACCCAAAAAACAAGAAACATACACACACACACACACACAGATGTTGACAAGATGTGCAGAAACTGAATCTCTTACATACTACTGGTGGCAATATAAAATTATTACAGCCACTCTGGGATAGTTTGCCACATTTAACATGTAACCCAACTATTGCACTCCTCAGTCTTACCCAGAGAAATGAAAGTTCTATGTTCACAAAAATCTTGTACAGAAATGTTCATAGCAACTTTTTTTGTTATTGCCCAAAACTAGAAAGAAAGCTAGATATCCATTAGGGGGTCAGTGGATCAACATCCATGCAATCAACTATGACTCAGCAATAAAAAAGAGCAACTTATTGATACCTGCAGTGCCTTTGATGGTTCTCATTGTGCTGAATGGGAAAAGCCAATAGCAAAGGGTTATATCTGTGTGATCTCAATTATATAACAGTCCCAAAGTGACAAAATCATTATGATGGAGAACAGATCAGTGGTTTTTTTAGACTTAGGTAGAAGATCAGAGTTTGACAAAAACTGGGTGGCTCAGTTGGTTAAGCTTTGGACTTCAGCTCAGGTCATGATCTCACGGTTTCTGAATTGGAGCCCCGCATCAGGCTGTGTGCTGACAGCTTGGAGCCTGGAGCCTGCTTCAGATTCTGTGTCTCCCTCTCTTTCTGCCCTCCCCCCCCCCACCCATCTTGCACTCTCTCTGTCTCTCAAAAATAAATAAACATTTAAAAAAATGTAACTTTCTGGATCCTAGGTATTAGCATCATCCCTACTATTGGGTTTTAGTAAATACTATTATTTCATATTTAAGTAGTTTCTTTCTAGAATGTTTTTTTAAGTTTTTATCAGTGCATATAATAAATTTTATTGAGTTCTTGATATTGAACAATTCCCTGAATAAACTCTTGGATTTGATTTGTCATTGTTTTCTTGATTTTAAAAATTATTCAAATTCCCACTTTGTTTTTCTTTTTTAAGATTGTTTCGGCTGTGACAATTTGATGCCAATATTACTAGCTTAATGAATAGCATAAATTTCTTTTTTAAAGTGTGGCCTTGACAAGTTTAAATTGAATAGGAAGGGTCATGTACCATTGGAAGCCAGTGATTCCCGGCCTTCTTTTTTCCTCTATATTGTTATGATTGCATTTTGAATAAAAGTAGAGTAACTTACCAATATGTCACTTCATGCATACATGACACATAGTGAGAAATACAGTGGCAGGAAATTAGTTAGAGAAGGGAGAGAATGATGCCAGATCTTGTACATGTTGTAGTTCAGATTATTGAAATGTGGGAATACTCAGAAGTCACATTTAGAAGTGAAATAAATGGAGCAATAGTGATTTCCAGCATTTTACTCTTGGTGCACAAAAATAAGTGATTCACAGAGGAGATAGTAGAAAGTAGAGAAGAAGTAGAAAGATAAGATGACCAAGAGGTTGTGTTATGATAGAATTCAGGGTAGAGTCATGAAAGGAATGGCTCACAGTGTCAAATGCTACAGAAAAATCAAATAAGATCAAAAGTTAGAGCCGAAGCATTAAAATACACAAAATTCTGAGCAAAGGAAGTGGAGAGAAATTCTGCACTGGTTCCTAACAGCATTCCGTTCCAATGCCAGACTTTGTTTTCCACACAGTACAGTTTTACTTGCGAGAGTGCCTTTCCTTACAACACACAAGACTGTCAGCTAGACCAGGTTTACAGTCTTTGCATACTAAATGGAGAATTGCTATGACAGCATTCATTACAGGCTCTCTGAAAGAAACAGTTACGCTGAAGGGTGGTTCTGTGGATTTACAGCACCAGGTATAGCCAAATCATCAAAGCCTGTGTAAGTCATCAAGTCCATCAAGACACAATAAAAATTGATGCTGTTCAGATGAAACCACTGTGATCCATAACCTCTTACATGGAAGGAATACTGAATTTCTGTGGGAAACTTCTGTGGAGATTATCAGCGGCAAACCACAAGTGCAGTACTTGTGAATTCTTACATTTAATTGCTCTCAACAATGAGTGCCAATGTTTTTCTAATTTTGAATTTCATACTATTATTTTAGGAATGTGAGATTTTATTTTCATACATAATTATAGAAATACAAAATTAGATTGCATGCTTTCCTGTCTTATACATTTTGTAAAATGCCAAAAAAAAAAATCAAAATGAATACTTGAATGAAGACATAAGCTTTCAGTAGGAGACTGAATCTTTGGCAGATTTATCATTACGTGAGCTGGCTTTAGATAGTTCTTGGAACCCTTTTCAAGTCTTTGTATCACCTTGTCTTTGGACCTAGTATTTCCTCTGATTGAAATGCCCTACATCGCCTATTGCCCTCCCTCCTTTGCCCAGCTAATATCTACTCATCCTGTCTTCAGTTTGGCTACAATCCTCTTGTCACCAAACTGGAGAGGTATTTGGGTGGTAGAATGAAATGTTTTAATATCAAAATGAGCACTGATTTGAAAATAAATTGAGTATGTGAGAAGCTCAGTGGTCCCAGGATTTCCTCCAGGCCCTTCCTATCTCTGTCACATGAACAGTACCTTAAGTTCCACTTTCCCCTTTGCCTTCTGCTCTCACCTCATCATCTCCATCCTTTTGTTCCTAACCTATTGAGTTTTGGTATTACAGTGGCCAAGACATAGAAGAGCAGATATGTATGATACATTGTTGGAAACAGTACCCAGGGCACCTTTATTCTTAGTTTTTTTTAACATTTATTTATTTTGAGAGACAGAGACAGAGTGTGAGCAGATGAGGGGCAGAGAGAGAGAGAGAGAGAGATACAGAATCTGGAGCAGTCTCCAGGCTCTAGGCTCTGAGCACAGAGCCTGACATGGGGCTTGAACCCACGAACCATGACTGAGCCTCCCAGGGTGCCTTTGAAAGCAATAAGGGTCCTCCTGACAGTTTGTTAGGTAATGAGTACAGGTTAATGGTTCTTGACAAAGGCATGTATTAGAATTATTAAAAGAATACTAACTGAATAATAAATCTGGGCCATGCCCAAAGCACTCTGAATTGGAAAATCTTACCCTGGATTTGAAAACTTGCTGACATAGACTTGGTGTTTGAAAGCAAATTAGCGACAAAATATTTCCCAATTTGTTTGTGAAAATAATATGTTTGGATTTTTGTTTCTGAAAATAAGGTTTGTTTCCTACCAGCGGTGCTTTTAATTTTAGTTCTGTCCAGTTTTCACTGGCTTGATATTAGTATTTTGGTAGCATTATCAGTTTTATGTATTTTTAAAGTTCTTACTTGGATTTTAAGGGTAAGTTAGATGAAGCTACATAAAGAATGCTGGCCGGGGCGCCTGGGTAGCACAGTCGGTTGAGTATCTGACTTCGGCTCAGCTCATGGTCTCACGGTTTGTGGGTATAAGCCCTCTGTCTGGCCCCGTGCTGACAGCTCAGAGCCTGGAGCTGCTTCAGATTCTGTGTCTTCCTCTCTCTTTGCCCCTCCCCTGCTTGCACTCTGTCTCTCCCTCTCAAAAATAAACATTAAAAAATAAAAAAAAAAAATTAAAAATTAAAAAAGAAGGAAGGCTGGCAAAATGAAATTTTTCTCTTTCATTTTTAGTGTTTTCAGTAACCAGATTCTACACAAGTTTGTACCTTAAAGTAATTTGAAATAATTTGGACATATTGTCTTGTGAATTGAATTGTGTACTAAAACTGAAAAATATAGTTCAAAATCCAGATATTTATTTAAAATGCTATGAAATTTGTTTTGATGGATTTTTTAAAAATTACATGTTCTTTCAAAATAAAAAAATTTATATTTAAAAAACAAACTTGAGATTATCAAATATAGTTAATTTACTTTGGCTACTAAGTAAAAATGTTTCTGATATGAGACATGATGATGGAAAGCAGTTAAATCTTTCATTAGAGATTACACAAAATTCTCAATAAAATTAACTATTTTAACAATCTAGTTTCCTGTACCAAGCAAATCTTTTTTCTAGAAACATATTTGACATGAGTTTTTTCCTAGACACATAGTTTTTAGTAGTGCATCTACCGACCTTGAGCATGTATACTTTATTAAAGAAAATGAATTACTCACAAATTAACATAGCTGTAGTTTGCCTTCTGTACCAAAATGAGTTTATTGTGTTGTTCAGTGTTGGTTAGTTTTTCTGTTATGTTGATGCATTAAAACAGATATTAAATTTTATCATTAATTCAGCTCCTGGTCTCTCATCAAATCCCCTTAATTACAAATTGACTCCAAGGATTAAACAGCATGGATTTTAATTTTAACTGAAACAAAAAAAAAAAAGCATCTTGAAAAATCACTCTTGCCTAATGACTCATAGACACATTTTAAAAGATCCTATGATTTATAGCTTAGTATTTAAAATGCAATATAAAAGACATTTCACCAATATTTTTATGATCTTTCAGTCTTATTAAGTGTATATTTTAGAATATATTTCATAGTCTTGAAAAAAACTCTGTACAGTTTAGGAGTTTTGATAACTTGTAACCCTTTCTTGAGAAAATGTAAACTTTAGATCTTGCATAACCATAATTGTATCCACATGATATTTATATTATTTTGTATTTCTACTTCTTTAATTTCACAAAATCATATACCATGTTTTCACATATATCATGGACGTGTTTCCAATATAATCCAGTATCCTGTTTCTAGTATTATCTGTAGCTTATGATTATTTAGTTCAGTCTTCACTTCCTTTTGATACTTGCTATTTTAAGTTCAAAGTAATTTTTGTGCATTTTATTCTGAAGACATTTAAACATTGCTGTCCTATGAGTGCCCATTTTAAAAATTGAATTTATTACATATATTTTAAATACTAGAATGACTGTTTTTACTAGAATAAGAGGATAATGAAATTAACTTATGATCGCAGTGATCAAAAAGTACATTTGTCCACTATATTTTTGCCCCATTATATGATGAAGAGCTTTGAACGCTGATATGCCTTTTCAGAAATTCACTTATTCTGAATATTTTCTGGAATCTAACTTGTGTCAGTCATTTATGTTGATTTTTATCTAGATCCATAAGTTTTCAGGTATTCACTTTACTTTTAGAAAGGCCAAGTAAGGGTTACTAATAAACCCTGAGTATTCTGAGGTAAACCATTTGTTTATTAATAAATTCTTTTGTGCCAATTACCTGCACATTTTAAAGGTTGTAAAATATAAGTAATAGTGTTCTTTCCAGTTAAACAAATATTATATATTTTTGTAAATTTTATGTTTAAATGGCATTCTTTTATGAGCTTTTGTTTCTGTTGCTATTAAACTAGATTTGTATATGTTGAAAGATATTTAGTGTCCAAATGAGCTCAGTTCATCATGGCAGAGGAAAAAATAAATTGCCTAGAAACGGATTGTTTACGTAATATTAGATGGTAATATAAACCAACAAAGCAAGGAAATTAACTTCTAAGGCTGACACACTGCCCTTTCCTTGCTCCTTTGTGCCTGTAGGTATCATGTACGTGTGGTAATACCAAAGTACAGTGAACTCAGTTAAGAACTGTCAAACTTAATTCTAAATTTCCTTACTCCGTTGGTGTATGTCACAACTTAATGTTATTATTTTGTCTCTTAATGCTATATAATGTCCTTCACGTGTGAGATGAAGCAATGCATGGGTGGATCTGAACAAGATGGAAAAGTTTATTTGCTTTTCTCTCATTTACAGTTGATTGCCCCCGATTAGTCAAATATCATGCAGCCCTGAAATCAGGTCTTTCCATTTTGAGAAAAGGTAATACAAGAGAAAATTCTAAAATACCTGAAGAAATTTTTGAAAAGTGTAGATACTAATATAAAAATGACATTTACTCTTAATTTTTACTCCTATTAATTTTGTTTCATCATTTTCTGCTTATTAAAAGCAGATATTTTTCTTTACAAAAAACTTAGAGCAATGGGAAAGTATACTGGTGTCTTATTATGAATAATCAAATACGAAAGTATGACTTTTATCAAATAGTTCTTACATCAATTGTACAAAGGAATTATATGTAGAATTCTGAGGATAGGACTAAACCTCCCAAAATAACCTCCAAGATTGATTTGGGAACTGATAGATGCTTGGCCATTCTTTTAACAGCACCTGTTTCTTGATGACTGTGATAAAATGTAAATAATTCATTCACTTTGGTTTTTGTATTCACTAGTTAGGTGGTAGCTCATCAATTATTAATGAATGTTATCCTTGCTTTGGGGGACAGTATTATACAACTGTAGGGACTCAATGATATTTTAGTATTAGAAAATGTTTTCCATTTTTGAATATAAGTCCAGGTCTGTTGCAGTTTGGAAATTATTTTGCTTTCTTTTTTTCTTGGTAAATGATTCCTACTCCTCTTTTAAGTATCCATTAGCACACAGTTTTCTAAGGGTAAATTACATATTTTCAAGCTTTGAATTTTTCTAAGCCTAAATCTTCTTGGATGGTAACCAAAGGTACTTATCTACTTTTGTAAAAAAAAAAAAAAAAGATTTTTATTCATTTCTGATTTGTGTGTTAAACCTTATAGGAACAGATCAGATACTTTCTGTAAAACTTATGTAAGAGAACTATCTAAATGTGGTCAAACACAGATTTTTATCTCAGAAACTGCTACAAAAACATGGCAAAAGAGGGGTTGTAAAGTTTGGGGTGGTGCTAATTTTTTAAGAAATTCTACTTTCTATTTTATGTAATTAATATTTAATTGGTTACACTTAAAAGTAGTGAAAAAATAATGTTTGTTAGATATTTGTGAAACAGTACTTTAAGCTCTTACTTATTTTGAGGTGTTGAAAGGTGAAACATTTGACATTTTCTTTTTGGGCATTACTTTAAAAAACACAGGGAGGCAAAGAGGCGAGTTGCAACATCAGAGTTAAGGGTGTTTGTGGTTGTCCGTGACAGCAGCTCTAGTTTTAAAACACCTGTGTTTACTTTCCAGCTTTTCAGAATCTGCCTGAAAGTGGCCTAAGAATGGCACAGGCCTTCATGGTGGCTGAGTTTTTTTATAATATGTGGAAGAACTAAACCGTGTACTTTGGTTTTCTTTTGCAAGCATTTACTTCTCTTATCACATACATTTTATCTCTTCATCTACTTACATGTGTGCAGAAGATAATGCATGATTTATATTATCTATAGATTATAACAGCTATTTATTTGCATAGATGGGGTATTTTTGTTGTTGCTGTTCACTAATTGGAAAAAGCTGGTTTTTCAGCTTTGTACAAATGTATTTTCATTCATAATTTGAAGCTAATGAAAAAATGAAAATTCAAATACCTTTTTGGAAAGAAATGAATGTAACCCGAACATAATTATTATTTGTTACTTTATTATCCTCTAGTAAGTATTTCTCCATTTTTCTGTTTATATTTGCATTTTTGCTTCATAGCGTTTATTTTTTAAAACATTTTTCATCAATCTACAAATGTGATTTTCACTTTAGGTTAGTTTATATCATCTTTAATGATTTCAGTGCAGATTGATGTTTCAACTTACCTATCTTTGCTTAAGGGTCAGTGTTTCCAATTTATAGACATGTGCTTTTTGAATAATTATTTTGTGCATTTCTTACTATTTCATAATATTCAAATGACACTTATGCATTATATAAACTTTATTCTCAAAATTGAGATACTTCTAGCTATGGTAGTTTAGTTTAATGAAATTTAATTTTTAAAGATTTGTTTTAGTTTTTTTGTTTGTTTTCAGACTTCTTATTTCTTACAGTAGATAGAAGCCAGATGACGTGTATCCTATCCTGTGATGAATTCTTTTTTTTTACAAATTTTTAAGTATAATAGCAAGGCATTTCCATGAGATTATAGTTAATGCCAAGCCTGTTTGATATATAAAAGGAATAATTTAGTTTTTTGATAAGAGATTGTTATTTTTTATTTCTCCATATAACTAGTCATATTAACTGTTAACCTTTTTGTGTAATTAAACCCTTTGGAGAAGCCAGTGCCAACTGTGAATGTTCTCCCTAGGAAAACACACATACACAGAAATTTCAAGGAGTTTATTTCCCCTCTCCCCCAAGCCCATCAATGTGCCCCAGGCTAAAAAACGCTATTCTAGATTTTATTTTATTTAGGAAGTGTTAATTCTTCAGATAGTTTAGATAGTTGATAAATCACAGAATCACTGAGTCAAGATCTTAAGTGCTTAGTACAAATCACCATGTTAGGTATTTAGCAACATAGAGCGGTAATTCATTTTTATCAGCTTTAATTGTACATAGTATATTTATATCACACCCTATGATGCCTACACATATGTCAGTGTCTTAATACCAGCATCTCAGTGGTTTTGACATAAAAATGATAATTATCTCACTTTCTAGATTGAAGCAATTGACTATATACCTATTATTTTATTAAAGGATAAAGTCAACTAATTTTATTACATAAAAGCTGTAAAAAATGATATTCCACTCAGAAACTGAATCATTCTGGTATGGGTATCCATCTAGGTGGATAATTCTCAGCTTCAGACAGTATCAAAAGGAATTATAATAATAATATATATCAGTTGGACGATAATGGAAACTTGAGGGAACATAGCTATAATAATGGAATTTTTAAAATATAAAAGCATTTAGGAAAAAGTGTGTTAAACATAGGAAAAGCAGTAGAATTATTTTAAGTGACATAAGTTCAATGACAAATAACTAAAATATTTGTACAAGGATTTGTATATTGTATTGTGTATAGTTTAACATAGATCAGAAGAACTGTTTGGTCAGATGAAACTAGTGAGAAAAAGAATTACTTTTTAAAAAGTCTTCTATTTTCATTCTTTTCTGTGATTACTGATGAGGAAGTAAAAGGGAAAAAAGATACTCAGTGCTGTTAGTACATTTGTTTCCAGAAATTCTCAAATTGCATAACTGAAATCATGAAACTTGATACAGGATTTCTATTGGGTGTGTTGATTTTGTCTTGGTGGCAATTGTCTTTAGATAGTAGTATATGTCTGTGACCTAAGTTTCAGCATAATTCATGTATAGTTATGTGGTTACGGAAAATTTTAATTCTTTAATGAAAATAATGTGTGTATGTGACTCAAGCACACTTTTCACTTCCCTAGTTATAAGGCCATGATTCTCAATACATATTTGGCAGATTTCCTGAATCTTGAACTAAAATATTGGATACAGGAAAACCAGCAGATTTTTTGTGGTGCTGTTGAAAAGAGGAGGCATCAAGCATACATCCAGTAGTTCCTTTAGGACACCTGGGGCTGCACAGGTTAGGAGATTAAAAACATAATTAAAAAGTCTCTGAAAAGCATGATGGACTTTACAGCTGTTTTATGAGAACCAGAGTCTACAAACTGATATCTACAGTACACAGTTCTTGGTTAAGTTAAAGTGATTAGCCCCTGCTCCATTTGCCTGGCATCGGTAAGGCTGAACCACCAGAATAAATATGTGGAATCTCTTCCATTATTTTACATACAATGGTAAGCATTTAGTTGAAAATTATTAGGCACACAAAAAGAAAAGACCAAATAACCAAAACCAAGAAAAACACACATTATATAAACCAACTCAGTTAATCCAAATGTTAGAGTTGAATGGGCAAGGTTTTTATAATAGCTATGATTAAAATATTCAAAAAGGTAGTGGAAATGAAGGAGAAAGGCAAAAGCAGATTAAGCATTTCACTCAAAAAAAAAAGGGGGGGGGGTCTATAATTATAAAGAATCAAATGGAAATCTCAGAGCTGAAGAACACAGTACCTGAAATTACAAACTTATTAAGTGGGTTTAGCAGCAGATGATATGACTGGTAAACTAGATAGTAGGTTTAGAGTTCAAATTGAAACATGAAATAAAAAGTCACTTGGGAGGTGGAAAAAAATCACTAAGAAGACAGATGGAATGTAAATAGTCCAATAGATGTGTAATTGGAGTCCCTCAAGGAGATGAGGAAGACAATGGGGCAGAAGCAATAGTTAAAGGTATAACAGCCAAGATTTTTCCAAAACTGATGGAAGACTTTCAAACCGCAAATTCAGAAAGCTATACGAACTTCAAACAGGATAAACAAAATCTCACATAGACACAACATAATAAAAGTGATGACCTGCAGAGACAAGGAGAAAAATCTTAAAAGCAAGCTGAGGACAAAAGGTGTTTCAAAGAGCAACAATAAAACTGACAACTGCATTTTCCATAGAAATAATGGAAGCCAGGAGAGTGCAATGACATTGTTAAAGCTCTGGGGAAAGGGGCACCTGGGTGGCTCAGTCACTTAAGCGTCCAACTCTTGGTTTCAGTTGAGATCATGATCTCACCATTTGTGGGTTCAAGCCCTGCATCAGGCTCTGTACTTCCAGGATGGAGCCTGCTTGGAATTCTCTCCTTCTCTCTGCCCCTCCCCCACTCTCTCTCAAAATAAATAAACTTAAAAAGAAAAGCTCTGAGGACAAAGAAATTGCCAATGCAGAATTCTACACTTTGCAGACAAATAAAAACAGAATTAGTCACTTGCATATGTGCATACAAAGAAATAGTAAACACAGTTCTTTAGGCAAATGGAAAGTGATAGTAAACATAAATACAGAAATGTAGGAAGCAATGAAGAACAACCAGAAGAATAAATGTATTGGCAAATATTAAAATTTTGACCGAATGTAGCCGTCTCAAAACAATAATGATAATATTTTGAGATTAAAATGTATGTATGATTAGAATGCATGGCAAAAAATAACCCTAATGCCTGGAAGTATGTAATGGACTTCATATGTTTTAAGCATTATTGGAGAAGTGATAAAATTAAGTATTCATATTAGTTAAAAGTCAGGAAAACAAGTTAGAATTTCTAAGAAAATTATGAAAAAGATGTTAATACACACACACCCACACACACACACACACACACACACACTTAAGAACTAATAGAGAAGGGGGCGCCTGGGTGGCTCGGTTGGTTAAGCGTCCGACTTCGGCTCAGGTCATGATCTCACGGTCCGTGAGTTCGAGCCCCGCGTCGGGCTCTGTGCTGACAGCTCAGAGCCTGGAGCCTGTTTCAGATTCTGTGTCTCCCTCTCTCTCTGCCCCTCCCCTGTTCATGCTCTGTCTCTCTCTGTCTCAAAAATAAATAAATGTTAAAAAAAAATTTTTTTTTTAAAAACTAATAGAGAAGGTTAGTGGTATAATACAATATATTGAATAATCCAAAAGAGGAAAGTAAAGGAGAGAAAAAGGAACATAAAAAAATTGGGTCAGATAGAAACCAAGAATAAAATAGCAAACGTATTTGGAAAGATAATGATAATCTGTTTAATCAAAATAACTAAATGTTCCAATTAAAAAGCAAAAATTGCCAGACTATATAAGAAATTAACCCAACTATGTACTGCTTACAAGAATACACCTTAAATTATAATGGCACAAATGTTGAAAGTAAAGGATGAAAAAGAAACCCTACGCAGATGTTTAAAAAAAAAAGATATTTTAATGTTTTCTTATTTTTCAATACCAGTATAGTTAATGTACAGTGTTACATTAGTTCTAGATATACAATGTCATGATTCAGCAACTCTACATTACTCAGTGCTGATCGCAGTAAGTGTGCTCTTAATTCCTATCACCTATTTCACCTATCTCCCCACCCCCACCTCCCCTCTGGTAACCACCAGTTTGTTCTCTATATTTAAGAGTCTGTTTGTCTCTTTAAGAAGATGAGATATTTATATTCATAGCAAACAAAGTAGACTTTAACTCAGGGAGCATTACTAGAAATAAAGGATATCTAACACTGATAAACATCAGGAAAATATAGCAATACTAAATCTGTATGCACCCAGTAGTAGCTCCAGAATACATAAAGTGAAAATTGATGGAACAGAAAGGAAAAATTGATGAATTCATTATCATGTGGTAGATTTTCACACATCCTTCTCAATAATTGATAGTACAAACAAATCAAAATCAGGAAGGATATAGAAGATTGGAACATTACACACAGAAGGAGATGCAGAGAGAGAACCTTGCACTCAACATTCTTTTGAAATACACATGGAATTTTACTAAAATAAATTACATGTTAGGCCATAAAGCAAGCTTCAGTAAACTTAAAAAAAAAAAAAAACTAAAATAATTTACTGGAGAACCCATATGGTACCACCCAGCACCTACTGATCTCCAAGCTCCCAAGGATGTCTGCACGGAGGAAGACTGGTCTTCAAAGGAAGATGGTGGATTAGGAGGACCCTAAACTCACCTTGTCCCATAGATACAAGATAACACTCACATCAGTGTAAATAACATAGAAAATGACCCAAACCCTGGCAGAACAAACTCCACAACTAAATATGTAGAAGAGGCCACATGGAAGATGATAGGAAGGGCAGAGACATGGTGGGCAGCCAGACCACTCAGGTATTGCTCCCTGAGGGAGGGAGTGAGCCATACACAGAGAAGGGTTGAGAAACAGCTATCATACAGGGAAAGACAAGTCCCCTAGCATTTGGCTTTGAAAATCAAAGGGACCGAATTTTGTGAGTTCTTACAACCAGTGGAACTTAAAGCCTGGAACTTAAAAATCTTTGGCTGAGTTCTGGGAGAGCCCCAAGGACAGTAGGAAGCTGCATTCCTGCCCTTAAAGAGCACAATAAATAGCCCTGGGAAATACAGCATAGAAGCAGCAGTTTGAAAAATGCCTGGAACATATAGGAGGGAGAGTTATTTACTAATCTAAGAATTCACAAGGAACTTCTCCAAGAACTAAGCTGGCAGGTGCCATTTCCTCCCCCTCCAACAAAAACAGACACCACCTCTGAGAACCAGCTCAGCACTGGCACTATATAACTTTCTAACATCGTACCCCACTCCCTTCAGTGGGCCTGCTTCAGTCCTGTTGCCGTGGGTCCTGTCCCCCAGAAGATCAGCGCAAACTTTGCCAACACTGCATCTCCCAACTGCAGGCTTTGTTGGGCCTCATCCCTGTAACAACTGGTTACCTCTCATGGAGGATGCACACACCTTGTTAAAACACCTCTTGCCTGCATGCAGTCTCCATAGCAGCTGCACATCCCCTAAGGAAGAGGACAAGCACCACCTTGCTAAAAGTGCACACCCTTCCCACGATGTTGAAGATCAAGAGACATAACTGACTTGCCTAACACACAGAAACAGACACAGAGTGTTAGGCAAAGTGAGGAGACAGAGAAATATGTCCCAATGAAAAAAAAAGACAAAATCACAGCAAGATACCTAATGGAGATATGCCTGATAGAGAATTTAGAGTAATGATCATATACATATTCACTGACTTGAGAAAAGAATGGACGACATCAGTGAGACCCTTAACACAGAGATAAAAAGGAACCAATCAGAGATGACAAATATGATAATTGAAATTAAAATATACTAGATGGAATAAATAACAGGCTAGAAGAAGCAGAAGAATGAATCAGTGACCTGCAGGACAGAGTAATGGAAAGTAAGTAAGCAGAGCAGGTGAGAGGAAAATATGACATTAGCATTATATGGATTCCAGAAGAAGAGAGAGAAAAGGAGACAGAAAATTTATTTGAAGTAGTAATAGCTGAAAACCGCCCAAATTTGGAGAAGGAAATAGAAATTCAGATCCAGGAGAAAAAGATCGCCCAACAAAATCAAGGAGGTCCACACCAAGACACAGTAATTAAAATTACAAAAAGCAGTGTTAAAGAATTTTAAAAGCAGGAGGAGAAAAGAAAACATTTACATTCAGGGGTAACCCCGTAAGGCTATCAGCAGCTTTTTCAACAGAAACTTTGCAGGCCAAACTGGAGTGGCATATATATTCAAAGTGCTGAAGGGAAAAAAATCTGCAGCCAAGAATACTCTATCCTGCCAGACTATCATTCAGAATAGAAGGAGAGAGAAGGATTTCCCAGACAAACAAAAGTTGAAGGATTTCATGACCACCAAAGCAACTCTACAAGAAAAGTTAAAGGGGACTCTGTGAGCAGAAAGGAAAGACCACAAATAAGAATAAGAAAGGTAGGAAGCTCAAAACCAATTAAAATAAGTATCTCTGTAAAAACCAGCCAAGGGACTCACAAAATAGAAGGAAGTAAAGTATGATCCACAAAAACAAACACAAAACAAATAACAAAATGACAATAAATACATACCTATCAATAATTAATTTGAATGTAAATAGACTAAATGCTCCAATAAAAAGACATAGGGTGACTGGAATGGATTAAAAAAGAAAAAAAAGCCGCATCTCTATACTACCTACAAGAGACTCACTTCAGACCTAAAGACACATAAACATTGAAAGTGAGGGAAAGGAGAAACAGTTATCATGCAAATTGATGTGAAAAGAAAGCCAGGGTAGCAATACTTATATCAGACAAAATTTAAAGACAAAGAAAGATACTGTATAATCATTAAAGGGACAATCCAACAAGACAACATTTTAAGTATCTATGCACCTAATATGGGTACATACTACATAAAGTACATAAAGCAGTTCACAACATACATAAAGGAACTAATCTATAGTAATACAATAATGATAAGGGACTTTGACATCCCCACTTACATCAATGGGCAGATCATCTCAACAGAAAATCAACAAGGAAATAGTGGCTTTGAATAACACACTGGACCAGATAGATTTAATACATATATTCAGAACATTCCATCCTAAAACAGCAGAATATACATTCTTTAGAAAGATCACACGTTAAGTCACAAAACAAGTCTCAATAATTTCAAAAAGATTGAAGTTATAACCACAATGCAATGAAATTAGAAATCAACCACAAGAAAAAATCTGGAAAGGGCACATATCCATGGAGGTTAAAGAACATGCTACTAAACACTGAGTAAGTCAGCCAAAAAATCAAAGAGGAAATAAAAGAATGCATGAAGACAAATGAAAAATAAAACCAAACAATCCAAAATCTTTAGGATGCAGCAAAAGCAGTTCTAAGAGGGAAGTGTATAGCAATACAGGCCTACCTCAAGAAGCAAGAAAATTTCATATGAACAACTTAACCTTACACCTAAAGGAGCTAGAAAAAGATCAAACAAAACCCAAAAATAGCAGAAGGAAGGAAATAATAAAGATCAAAGCAGAAATTTTAAAAAAGAACACAATAGAACAGATCAATGAAACCAGGTTCTGGTTCTTTGAAAAGATCAACAAAATTGATAAACCTCTAGCCATACACATCCAAAAAAGAGAGAGAGGGAGAAAGAGGACGCAAATAAAATCACAAATTAAAGAGGAAAAACAACAACTGACACCACAAACATACAAAAGATTATAAGAAAATATTATGAAAAATTATATGCAAAAAAACCGGACAACCTAGAAGAAATGTATGTATTTCTAGAAACTTACGATCTACCAAAACTGAAACAGAAAGAAAGAGAAAATTCGAACAGACCAATTACCAACAATGAAATTGAATCAGTAACCAAAACCCCAACAAACAAAAGTCCAAGACCAGGTGGCTTCACAGGTGAATTCTACCAAATATTTAAAGAAGAGTTAGTACCTATTCTTCTCAAACTTTTCAAAAAAATAGAAGAGGAAGGAAAATTTCCGAATCATTCTTACTCTAAAATCAGATAAATACACCACAAAAACAAAAAAGGAAAGAAAAGAAAAAAAAAAAAGAACTATAGGCCAATTTTTTGCATAGATGCAAAATTACTCAACAAAGTATTAGAAAACTAAATCCAACAATACATTAAGAAAAATCATTCACTATTATCAACTAAGATTTATTCTCAGGATTGAATATTTGCAAATCAATCAGTGTGATACATCACATCAGTAAAAGAAAGGATAAAAATCTATGATCGTTTTAACAGAGGTGGCAGAATCATTTCACAGTACAACATCCATTCATGATAAAAACACTCAACAAAGTAGGTCTAAGGGGAACATACCTCAACATAATAAAGGCCTTATATGAAAAACCCACAGCTAACATGGTGAAAAACTAAGAGCTGTTCTCCCTAAAGTATGGAACAAGACAAGGATGTCTGCTCTTACCACTTTTATTAAACATATTATTGGAAGTTTTCGCCCCAGCAGTCAGGTGAGAAAAAAAAAAAAAAAAGGCATCCAAACTGGTAAGAAAGAAGTAAAACTCTCACTATTTACAGATAACATGATACTATTTATAGAAAACCCTGACGACTCCACCAAAAAACTATTAGAATATAGATAAATAAATCCAGTAAAGTTTCAGGATACACAATCAATGTACAAGAATCTGTTGCATTCCTGCATACAAATAATGAAGCAACAGAAAGAAATTAAGAAAACAATCGCATTTACAATTTCACCAAAAATAATTAAATACCTAGGAATAAACTTAACCAACTTGGTGAAAGACATGTACTCTGAAAATTAGAAATCAAAGACAACACAAACAGATTTAATTCAATCCCTGTCAGAATACCAATAGCATTTTTCACAGAACTACAACAATCCTAAAATTTGTGTGGAACCACAAAAGATTTGGAATAGCCAAAGCGATCTTGAAAAAGAAAAACAAAACTAGTGGAATCACAATTTCAGTCTTCAAGTTATATTACAAATCTGTAGTAACCAAAACAATATGGTACTGGCATAAAAATAGACACATAGATCAATGGAACAGAATAGAAAGCCCACAATTATATGGTCACTTAATCTTCTACAAAGCAGGAAAGAATATGCGATGGGAAAAAGACACTCTCTTCAACAAATGGTGTTGGAAGAACTGGACAGCTACATGCAAAAGAATGGACTGTACCACTTTCTTACACCATACACAAAAATAAACTCAAAATGCACTTAGGTTAATGAGACCTAAAACCATAAAAATCCTGGAAGAGAGCACAGACAGTAATTCCTCTGACATCGGCCAAAATTAACACAGCCCAATGTAAAGTTTGAGTTCTACCTTATTTCTTCTCTTAACCTGTGTATGTATCTCTTCATCATTTTTAGACTGTGATTACTCCAGCTCTTTTTTTTCAAAAATATTTTAGCTATTCTACTTTCATTGCCTTTTACAAATTTTTAAATCAACTTGTCTACATTTACAAAAAAAAAATCCTGCTTAAATTTTTATAGGAATTGACTTGTATATAGATCAATTTAAGGAGAAGTGACATATTTACTGTGTTGAATCTTAAAATCCATGAACACAGTATATATCTCCATTTTTGTCTTTTTTATTTTTTTAATTACCTTTGTAATTTTGAGCATACAGATCCTGTACATGTTTTGTGGTTTTGTTTTTTTTTTTTTTTAGATTTACACTTAATTATTTAATGTCATCTACAAATAAGGACATTTTTGCTACTTCCTTTCACATGTGTATGCCTTTTCTTTCCCTTTCTTTTTTGTGCTGGCTGGGACTTACAGCATTATGCTGAATAAAAGTAGTGAAGGCAGACATCATTGCTTTGTTCTCAATCTTAGGGGAAAGCATTCAGTCTTTCACCTTTAAGTATGTTATTAGATAAAATTCTTTGTAGATACCCTTTATCATGAAGACATTCTGTAGAGTTTTTATCACAAATGGATATTGAACTTTAATGAAAAATTTTTCATGATCAGTTGAACACCAAAGTAATTTCAACTTGTGATGCCAGAATTGGATTCCAAATAAGTTATAGTTTACTAACGAAATTGAGAAAATCCTGTTTAACTTGTCTGCTGGTAGGAGGTAGAATTGTGTCCCTCTAGAAAGGTATGCTTAAGTCCCAATGTCTGGTGCCTACGAACATGACTTTATATGGAATACAGATCTTCACAAATGTAATGAAGTTAAAATGAGGCCATACTGCATGAAGGTGGACCCGAATCCAATGACTGGTGTCCCTGTAAGAAGAGGAAAATTTGGACACAGGCTCAAAAAACACCAGAAAGAAAACCATGTCATGACAGAGGCAGAGACTGGAGTGATGTATATGTAAGCCAAAGAATGCCAAGGATTGCTGGCAACCACCAGAAACCAGGAGAAAGGAATGAAACAGATTCTCTCTCAGAGTCTCCAGAAGGAACTCACCCTGCTGACACCTTGATTTTGGATTTCTGGCTTCCAGAACTGTGAGACAACAAATTCTTATTGTGTTAAGCCACCCAATCTGTGATAATTTGTTCCAGCAGCCCTAGGAAACAAATATATTGCTTTGTTCTGGTGACTGTTTTTTAGTTCTAGCATAGTCTTATTTCCTCCCCTATTTTTTTTCTTTGTCTGTGGGCATATTTGTCATAATGGACACATAACACCAAACAATTCAGGTTGTGCATTCTTCCTAGAATGGCTTTTTCAGAGATCATTAAATTTTATAGAAAAGCATATAAATTTCTTATCCTCAATGTGTTTCCAGATTAAAGAAGGACATTCTTGTTGTCCTGTGCTTTGAAAATATAGTTTTATGACAGGCCAACATTTTAATATCTTTTCTATGGCCAGCAACAATGGTAGCCATCATTGACACATATCTAAAGGGGCCTCTACCTCCATTTCTATGAAGTAAAAAATCTCATTAAATAATTTTGCATGTTTTGAGAAACCTTTAAAAGTGAACACTTTCATTATAAAAGCCTCAATATCATTGGTAAGCAAATCACACTCCTTTCTAGAAGTGTTGTATGTAAGGTGTGTAGGATATTTAGCAGGTGAGATCCTTTCTTTTTTTTTCTTTTTGATAACAAGTTTGTAGATTAAATGAAAACTATACAAATTTACATCACTTCTCGGCCTTTTGGCTAAGATCAAGTGTAAAACTATACAAATTTACATTTGCACTGTCCAATATCCAGCTAAAACTGAGAAAAATCTAGTTTACATTTGGACAAGATATCAACAATCTATTTTATATTTTCTACAATTTAAACTCTCATAGAAATCAAGAAGAATTTGTAAACCCATTTTACAAATCCAAGTACCTAAAAGATACAGGGAATGATTTTCGCTGCTGTAATTTGGCATATCACTTGATATACATGAATGTTAGAGGTATGAATGTTACTAAGTGCTCACATCATTTATTATACACTTATAATAGCACTTACACTATTATTATACACTTATTATAGCACTTATACTAAGTGCTCACATCATTTATTAGAAAGCATGATTGCTATTAAATGCTAACAGAATTGGCTTTACAATGTAAGGGGCCAGTATATCTCCTATCATAAATTTCTTGGGCACCTGGGTTGAGCATCCAACTCTTGATTTCAGCTCAGGTTATGATCCCAGGGTTGTGGGATTGAGCCCCACATCGGGCTCTGCACTGAGTATGAAACCTGCTTAAGATTCTCTCTCTCCCTCTGCCTCTCCCCCGCTCATGTACGTGCATGCCCACTCTGTCATGCTCTCTCTCTTGCTCTCTCTAAAATAAAAATAAAAAATAAAAAGAAAATTTTCCTTTGTGTTTTTCCATAAGACATTTTATTTACAACCTGTGAGACAAGATGTATAAATATACTCAGTTTCATAGAACAGTCAAGGAAACAATACAGTAATATGTGTTCTGTGTGGTAAACCCAGGATAAATCAACAGCTACTATTATTGATGTAATTTCGGGAGATAAAAATGCATACATACATAGATACATACATACTCTTTTGGTTAATTTGGAAACACTTTTTTATTTCATTGAGAGTTGGGAGATTCAGTTTCTATACGTACTTTCATATCTCCTCTCTCGCATTCCCAACCCCAAATTCTTCTCTCCATATTTTGCAATATGTTCTGTTTTGATTATTTATCTCCCTAATCAAGTTGTATGTGTCCTTCCATTAAGCCCTCATTTTTGGTGATGTGTGGGTCATTCTGGCATTGGTATTGTCATCATTCTCATTTTCATTATCTGAACTCTTAGAAAACATGGTCATAATATTTACAATGCTAAACATTAAGCTAGCACCATGTTGATTCAAAGCGCAACTGTTAACGCACAGAAAAAGTCAAAGATGAACTGATAACTTGAACAGTGACCACGTACTTATGTTGAACTTGTCACTGTACTATGAGTAATGCAGTGTTGGATAGTACATGATTGTGAAGCACAAATCATGGTTGCTAACATTAGTGGGCAGGGGAAAAACTAGAAACTTCAGAAGGCAAGTCATCTATGCTATATCCATCAGATACTAAAACCAGTGTTGCTTTAGCCCTATTTTTGGACTATTATATGAATTTGTGCTTTCCCCCAACTTCTGTACTCATTGTCAAAAACTGGAACTTTATTACATCCAGGGAGGAGTTTCACAAAATGGGTGGTGAGCCATGGGAAACTGATGTAAAAGTAGAGTGGGCTATTGAAAGTGAAACAAAGATTATACTTGGTATACACTGATGAGGACAGCAAACACTGCAGAACCAATACTAACTCCCTATAGAGTCAATATTATGATTTAGAAGGAGGACTATATGCCACTTGTATAAAAAGAAAACAAATACAACTTTGAAAAGTTTGAATGAATAATAGGGAAAGAAATGATGAGATAAAGGCTGTTTTTGCCCTGACTACCTGAGCTCTAGTAGGTCCTCTTACCTTGAGAAGATCTCTCTGTCCAGTTAATGATGTGCTCTAAGAGAAACATGCAGATCTGCCCAATGAAGAAACTACTTACTACTCGCTCTTGCTTATCACCACTATCCAAATATGCCAGTTTTTAAATGTGCTAAAGGAATCCATACCAACTGATATGAACAGGCTTGAGACTCCTTGTGTAACTCAGAGAGTTTGGTTGCTTTCAAAGGCCACACTCTACCATACAACTGGGTCCAATTGAGGCTATTTTATTGCGAGTAGAAAATATTTTAATTGAAATAAGACTTCTTATGAAGAGTCAAGGAGATGTTTTGAAAGGGTGATCAAAATAGACCAACATTTAAAAAATATATAGAAGGTGATTTGAATAACAGTGGTCAGGACAAACATCTAGTGATCTGGGAAAAATAAAGAGAGAAACACTAAGCAAAAATACAAAGAAATGGAGTGAAATGATAGACAAAGAAAACTTAGTATGTGAAAACAAGAGTAACTGTAGAAGTGAAAGAAGTAGGTGAAAGAGAAACCACCTTCAAAGAAAAAATTAAAAAAAAAACTAACTTGAACTGAAAAAAAACTCAAGTTACCAAAATAAAAATAATATAACAAGGACTGGAGGGAATAAATTTCTAAAACTACATGTTTACATATGTAAATATATATATATATATATATATATATATATATATATATATACACACACACACACACACACATATATATATATACACACACACACATATATTAAATACATAGACATTTCTAGGTAAAATAATCTAATGATAAAGAGAAAACATTGCACCTTTTCTAGTATAAAGTTGATTATTTGAAAAGGAAAGAGCATCATACTGGCATTCAATTTCTCATTGCAGTACTGGAAGGTAGTATAATGCAACTATGTTTATAAATCTTCCAGGAAAATACTGCAATTTAAAGACCCTGTATCTAGCCAAAATAACATTTATACAAGAGGGCAAAACAAAGACTTTTGCTTTTTGACAAGTATAGCTGAGAAAGTACCTATTTATACATTCTGGGAGATTACTTGAAGAATTATTATAGCCAAAAAAAAGTAAAACAGATCTCAAAAGAGGGAAATACCAGGCATAAGAATCAGTGGAATCCAGTATACCTTAAAATTTATAAAGAACTTAAAAAAAATTTTTTTTATGTTTTATTTTATATTTAAGGGGGGGGGGTGAAGGGGCAGAGAGACAGGGACAGAATCTGAAGCAGATTCCAGGCTCTGAGCTGTCAGCACAGAGCCTGACGTGGAGCTTGAACTCGCGAACAGTGAGATCATGAGCTGAGCCCAAGTCAGATGCTTAACCAGCTGAGCCACCCAGGCGCCCCTAATTCATAAATAATTTTAAAGCAGTGATTAGATAATTTTAATTGTGATGTTTTGAGGAAGGATTCTCAAAGTATGTTACAAATAACAAGAAAAATAAAAAATATGGCATGACACTACAGTTTTAAACTATTCCAAGTAAACTGTAGAAATGGTAGGTGAGAAACATGTAGGTTTAAAAAAATCTTATTTTGACTTTTAAAGTTCTTCCTTTATCTATTAGGTATATCAATTATGAGGTGATATAAATTTGATTTAGTGTCCCTGAATATGAGAATCAGTAAAGCCAAGTTGATTATTTTGATTTAAAAGGATAGATTTTCCTATTCATGGATATACATGGTAAATCAACCTAGATTAAATAACATATTTGTATAATATGACCTATACAAATACTAATAAAAATTTACTTTTAAAACAATAACCACAGATGCTCTCTTTTTTTTTTTAATTTTTTGAATGTTTATATTTGAGAGAGAGACAGACAGTGTGTGAGTGGGGTAGCAGCAGAAAGAGGGAGACACAGAATCGAAGCAGGCTCCAGGCTCTGAGCTGTCAGCACAGAGCTTGATGCAGGGCTTGAGAGCCTGATGCGGGGCTTGAACTCCTGGACCTGGAGGTCATGACTTGAGCTGAAGTCAGATACTTAACCAACTGAGCCACCCAGGCGCCCCAATTATGAGGTGATATAAATTGGAATTAGTGTCTTGAATATGAGAATCAGTAAAGCCAAGTGGATTATTTTGGTTAAAAGGATAGATTTTCCTATTCATGGATATACATGGTGAGTCAACCTAGATTAAATAAATAATATTTGTATGATAGGAACTATACAGGTACTTATAAAAATTTACTTTTTCAACAATAACCACAGACATCTGTTATTTTTAAACATTTATATTTATTCACTGAAAATGTTTAATGAAACCTTATATACTATATAAGAATACAAAAGGAGAATACAAAAAGGAAAAGAAATTTATCATCTACTAGGGAAATAAATATACAAAAAAATACAAATGTAATTAGATGAATGCTATAGATACATAAACAAGGTGAAGAGAAGCATAGGAAAAAGAATGGTCTTTGGGGGAAGATGTGAAAGACTTAACAGGAAGTTAAGGAGTCTGCCAATGAGCAAAGTAGGACAGGCATGTTGAATATAGGTTAATTGATGAGAAAATGCAAGTGTTTATCCCAGGTAACCAAATTATACAGTAAAACTCTTAAATTGAAATGTTTTGAAATTGGTGTGAAAATGAGATTTCTCAAGCATCCACTGTTGAAAGTTCACCTAAGCTATAGTGAGAGGACAGCCCCCTTGCTTCAGTAGTAGCCATGGCTGCTTTGCATGGTTAACAAAACAGGATGGGCTTGTTAGATGGTAACCACACCTTTTCCTTTCCACATTGAAGAGAAAAGCATGATCAGCTGCTATTCCATTTTTTGTGTGTGACTTTCTAGTATTCCCGAGTAGTGCTCAGGGAAAAGACTGTTCAATATCAGGGTAGAAGTGATTTGCTTTTATTGCTACTATGCTGAGAAATTAGGTCTCCTCTTAGAATTGAGAAATCACAGAATAAACTCTATGGCCTAATACAAATTTTCAAACATAAAAGCTAATAGTTTGTTCCTCTGTTTACATATTTTGCTAGCTTCTGTATATCAGGAGATTCCTTAGAAATTATAGAATTTTAAATGTTACAGATTCTCATGGGAAGTTGGTTTCATAGAAATGCATAAGTTTTTTGGTAATCTGCTTATCTCTCTTGTTTGTAATTACATAAATGTTGAAATTTCCTATTTTGGGAGACATAATTTCATAGAATGTGGTAGTTTTCTAGCTTTCGATTTTTCATTTCAGAGAGCATAGTGCCCAAGAGGCAATCTAAACAATATTGATTTAGAAAGTTTGCTTTTGTTAATTATTTTTTTTATTACAACCTCTTTTGGTGAAATGATTTATTTACATGTTGTTTAAAGTTTCTGAACGTATTAATTGTCCTGATGCCTAACTGAGGCGTTCAGAACTGATAATCGGTAGGCTTTTCTATTCAATGCTGGGAGAACAAGCTGCTTATGATGACCCAACAGAGACATGAGGAAGGTTTGTGAAAGGGGTGTATTCATCCAGCTCTAATCCTTGTTTTCAGAAAGGCAGTGTCTTTAAGTGTTCTCTAATTAGTGAATAGATATGGTTGTAAATTCTTGTAGATACCTCTTTTGTAGCACAGAGATGGATGCCTGGCTTGTTTAAATCCTTGTTTTACATTTCTTTTAAGTGAAATTTTAATATGAACATATAACAATAGAAAATAGCAAAAGCAATTTTTATACATGTAATTATTGCTGTTTTATTATTACGCTCCATTGTGATATTTCTTTTTTAACATCATTGTAATTAGGAACTTGAATATTATGTATCAGAAAATGCTGCCTAAAATAAAATGTGGTTTTATTTTTTGTTTTCCTGCTTGTTTACTTTGCTGATCTCTTTGTATACATAAAATAATATTTACTGCTATGAAATTCTTTTTGGGTTTGGTAAAATTGCTTCTACCAGTCACCTAGGAAATGTAAGCTAGGGAACAAGACACTGATATTTAGGCATACCGAGAGGAAATATATTGCTTCAGTGAACTGAATATAAAACATGATCAGCGAAAACACCTGGAAATCAAAAAGAACAGATTTTAGTTATGCTTCTCTTTTTCAAAGAACTTAAGTGCTTAGCTATTATTGTTAGTACTAGAGAAGTAAGTTGGCAGTGACATTTGAAATATGATAAATAAAAGCCTACAGAATGTCTGCTTCTACTTTTAGTACTTCTCTGATTCCTTTTTCAGAAATTGCATAATGGAAACTACCATAGAGTTAATGCAACTCTAATATACAACCTTACTTGTTGTACTAAATGTATTCTCTATTACTGTGTAATGATAAAGCCATAGTTATTGAAACTGCCAAAGAGATTGAAACAGAGGGATAGGAGCTTTTTGCCTTTATCACCTGTATTATTAATTGGAGATAATTACTGCAGAGCAGCTGGCTGTTGGTTTTAGGGAGCATCAATTGTTCTCCTCACCCAGCTGTTGACTAATAAGGATAGTCAACACATCTGTTTCAACAGCTGGTAATTAACAAAAGCCTAATTGCTGCAACTCTTTTAACATCCAATCTGTGAAAAAGAAGGGATGTAGAAGAATATTATTTACTTTGTGCTTTGCACTTTCTGAGACCAGTTTCTCTTTTTTCTTTCTCCCTCCACTTTTTTTCTTACTTTGAACACCACTGCCTTTGTATGAAGCATTGAATGGCAGGAGAACACAATATGGTAATCCAGAGCTTAACTTTTTCAGATCTTTGTTGGTGTTTCTTATTGCAACATTTCTTTGCTAACTTGCAAGATAAAATGGATCAAAAGCATTTTGAGTAGTTCCATACAACAGTTAAAATCCGCAGCAGTGTGCCCTAGGCTGTGTTGCTGTTGTCTGCAGCATCCAAAAGGAAACAGGGAATTCTCTTTTCTTATGCTTTTCACATGCTTAGACACAACTCCTAAATAATTCCACATTCATACACAGTTATTTTGTTTTAATTATTACATATATTGGTTACCAGAAATTAAGTCACTCCTTCTTCCTTTGGCTTAGCAGTTTTTCTTCCTTTGGTTGAAAACTAAAAACTGGGAAAAAAAACCCTAAAAACTTATAGTTGTTTTTCTTAATGTCTGTATGTCAACGTAAGGTATTTAAGAAAACCTTTAATTTATATATGAAATCTTTCTTGGTCTGTTTTTCTTTAAACTGTATTTTGGTCTTTTTAAAAATTTTTCTTTAATTCAGGTAACTTCAATTATTTCTTATTGATTTTTATAATAAATGAACAGGAAATTTACTGGGCTAGTCATAGAAACCTTAGTAAAATGGTCTCACAGATTAGAGATTTATAAATTGACATTTCTTTTATTTGATTTCTTTTAGTACTCTTATTTAGTTATGAACTATTTCAGTAAAAATATCTTTCATGTAGCCTTGGTTATAAAGTTTTATATTTATGTTTTTTATAGTTACAACTTTTGCTAGTTATATATTAACATTTACATTGTTAAAGGATTCACATTGTTAAAGGCAGTTATGGAGAATGTCTCAATTTCTATTTGTCAGCATTTTGTCAGTTAGATAATTACTTATCTATGCTTTCCCCCTTTAAAAAAGTTAGACTATAAACACCTATAACTATATGTTAAATTAGAATATGTGGCAGTATTGGCAATCAGACACATGACAAGTTTAGGACACAGTCACTTTATGACTCAACTGAACTGTGCTAACTGCTGTAGTGATTCTGACATGTTTAAATATGTTTGTCTCCTATAAAAATTTCCATTTAAAATACACCTTATTAAAATGTGTTCCTTTCTTCAAGAATATGTTTGTTTTCCAGTTATCATGACCTTTCCATAGTCTTTTACATTTCCTTTGTAGCCTATATAGGAAAACTTGATGAATGAAAAATTTATTGTTATTAATTAAAGATCATATAATCATACCAATTTCCTTTTAATACATCCATAAAATTTTAGATTAATGTCAAAGTTAATTTGATAGACAATGATTATGGCACTTATTTAATGGGAGTATCTGAAAAGTCCTTAGCTAAAATGTTAGTCAGGTTCACTTGATTAATCTCGCTTCACTTCTCATTTGGCAATATTTCTATGCAGGCAGTTCTTTAATTGTTGTTAGGTATGTTGAAAGGTATAGAAATTCTACCCAAGTGCTTGCCATGGACTGAATTGCAGATTGCATAATTTCAAAATTTTTTTGCTGGCAAGACAAGTTTAGTTCAGCAGGTGTTCAGGTGATGAAGTATATTATAGATGTAAAAAAAAAAATACATGATCCTGAACAAATAAACAAAATACTGCTGACTAAAATTCTAAACAGGAGGGCACTGGCATGTAGAGAAATGTTTACGACTCAAGTGGAAAGGAGGAGAATATTGTCATTTTGGGAAATGTTTGCTTCTTCGGTTTAAATAAGAATTTAATTTTCTCTGTGTGCTCATGTTCTTAGGTAGTACAAGAGAAAGCAAGCTTAGTGAAAGGAATGTATCATGCCATGAGAAAGGAGAATGAACTTTTTGGGGAAACTCACATTCCAGCTGATGCTTTAAGTGTTTTCTTGCATGTAATTTTTTTCCTGAGGAAATGATCTCAGGAATAAGTAGTGTGGTAGACAGAAATTCAATAATTTAATAGGGATTCTCTCTAGATGATAAATATGACATGATTAACCTGTTTTCTAAATGTTAAAAGAGGCAAATCTCATTAAATGGTGGACAGATTATTAGTGAAGCCAGTGAAGTGATCAGTGGTTTCACATATATTAGTATAAATGACTTTCAGAGGTGTAGTCAACAAGTCTCAGAGACTAGACATCTCAATGGATCTAACTAGAAACAAATCTTAGTTCAAAGTAATATCTTCTGAGATAGAGTTCATTCAACAGAAAAGATAAAGCCTCCACAGTCTGAATCCATGGACAAAGAAATAGTTCCAGACAAATGTGTTAAATGATTTGTCTTAAAAAGTAAATTCTATCATACACTAAAAACAAAAATACAAAGAAGTTTTCCCAATAAATGATAGTGAATGGAAAAAGAGCTAATAATTGGAGTAAACTGTGTCATTTCTGGAGTCATCACAATAGGATATAATGGCATGTTTCAAGTTGAAGAGGTTGGCAACGTAGTTAATGCACAGATTTAGGATTATTTGCTGAACTGGTAGTCAAGAGTTCTGAGTTCAAATTCTACTTCTAACACTAACTTTTATTTATAATTTTAAAAACCAAGAGGGTTTTTTTTTTCCTAAAGGATTCACATTGTTAAAGGCAGTTATGGAGAATGTCTCAATTTCTATTTGTCAACATTTTGTCAGTTAGATAATTACTTATCTATTCTTTCCCCCTTTAAAAAAGTTAGACTATAAACACTTATAACTATATGTTAAATTAGAATATGTGGCAGTATTGGCAATCAGACACATGACAAGTTTAGGACACAGTCACTTTATCACTCAGCTGAACTGTGCTAACTGCTGTAGTGATTCTGACCATTAAATTGTTTTAGGGGCACCTGGGTGGCTCAGTCGGTTAAGTGTCCAACTTCAGCTCAGGTCATGATCTCGTGGTTCATCAGTTCAAGCCCCGCATCGGGCTCTGTGCTGACAGCTCAGAACTTAGAGCCTGCTTTGGATTCTGTCTCCTCTCTCTGCCCCTTCCCTGCCTGCACACTGTCTCTCTCTCTCTCTCTCTCTCAAAAATAAATAAAGATTTTAAAAAATTTTTTAATTGTTTTAAATGGTTTTAATTCTTTTTTAAAGAATATATTTAGTTTTGAGAGAGAGAGAGGGCACTTGCATGCAGGAGCAGGAGAAGAACTGGGGACAGAAGGGGGGTGGGGGGAGGTGTGGACAAAGGATCTGAAGGAGGCTCTGCTTACAGCAGACAGTCCCATGTGGGGTTCAAACTCAGGAACCGTGAGATTATAACCAGAGCTGAAGTCTGATGCTTAACTGCCTGAGCAATTTAGGCGTCCCTAAATAGTTTTAAAATTTTTTAGTGTTTATTTATTTATTTTTGAGAGAGAGAGCAAGCAGGGGAAGGACTGAGAGAGAGGAAGACAGAATCCCAAGCAGGCTTCCCACTGTCAGCGCAGAGCCTGACACGGGCTGAAACTCACAAACCATGAGATCATGACCTGAGCTGAAACCAAGAGTCGGTTGCTTAACCAACTGAGCCACCCAGGTGCCCCAGTAGCTTTATTTCTTACATTATATTATTGTAGAGCAAAGGAAACTGTTATTGTAAGACAGGAAGCCATGGGGCACCTGGCTCTCTCAGTTAGTGATGCATGCAGCTCTTGATCTTGGAATTGTGGGTTTGAGTCCCACATTTGGTGTAGAGATTACTTAAAAATAAAATCTTTAAAAAAAGACAAGAATTCAAAGAAACAATAATAATATCACACAATACAGAGCTAAAAATGATGATATTGGAAGTTTATTTCATGATGCTCTTAACCATCTGATCAAAATTTTTATGTAGACAATCTTTACATCTTTAGTACTTCCATAAAACAATGTTAAAAGTGAAAAATATTGTTAGGATGACTATATCCAAATTTTATTTTTATTTTTCATGTATTTGTATTTTAGAGTAGACAGCCCTTCAGTGGGCTCTTTTCAGAGAACGGCTTGCAAAATGCAACCTGAAACCTTCTTTGAATCATTTCTGCTTAAAAGCAGGCGAGGAATATTACAAAGTAAATAAATCCAGTAATATACCAAATGTAAGAATTCTAAACATTAAATTATAAAAACATATTGGTCCATTTTTGATGTTACAGTATGTGTTAAAATTTCAATATACACTTCTCCTTCCTGCAGTGTGGCAAGAAGATACTGTGGGGACTCTTTTGCTGTTAACCTAGCAGGTCCTAGAAAAGATACTTTAATGCATTGCTAGACTCACAAAAATAAAGGAAACCTTTAAAAGACTTTACTTCACAAAAAATTGAGAGTAGAACCAGAGACAAACCCCTCTCCAATAGTCAGCAAACAGATGGTCTACAGCTATACCAGGACAAACATCTATGGAGGTACTTTCATCTTCAGTTGGGATCCCAATTTCTAGACCATCAGCAAGGCTAAAGAGCTGAGCCAGAAACTCTGGCATTATTGTAGGCTTCTTGAACTTTACCTAGGAATTGTCTGTCATGGATCCCTGATGAAACAGGCACAAGTCCTATTCAGAGGAAGGCATCCCTAATTTAGTCCAGAAAGATCCCATAAGTTATTACCAAGAAAACATGAACTCACAACCAAAGATCAATCAAGTACATGAGGAAGAAAAACATCACAAGTGACAGTCACAACAGACAGAACCAAAAAAGAACACATGCACACACCCTCACAAACACACAAACTCACTAAACAAAGTCTTCTAAAGAATATAGAATATTTTGTTCAAAATGCTTCAATGAAGTTTATAACTAGAGTATGAATCACAACCATGAATAAAACCAAGAGCTTTTTCTAGAAAATAACCATGCAAATCTGAAAAAGAATCACGTGCAAGTTCAAAAAAAATTTTTTAAGTAAGACACTCTAGGTAATTGTCAGATTATATATACAGCCAAAGAAAGAATTAGGGAGCTGGAAGACATATGAATTGGAATACATCTGAAAAATTACCCATAATACAAAACCAGTAGACAAAACAAAAATTAAGAAATATAGAGTAAGGTAGTCCAACAAACATTTAAATGGATTCCCAAAAGGAGAGAATACAGACAATCCTGGAAAAGCAGTGTTAGAACAGAAAATGACTGAGATTTTTGTAAAACTGATGAAAGATATTCTTTGACAGCAAGATAAGAAATACATACCTAGTCACATCATAATGAAATAGAAGAATTCTAACATCAAAGACACATTCATAATAGTAGCCAAAAAGATTACTTTTAAATGAGCGACAGTGACACAGATGACTTCTCAACAGAGCAGTGGAAGGCAGGAGACATTGGAATAATGCTTTCAGTGTGCTGAAAGAAAATAGTTCCTAATTTAGAATCATATACTCAACATGAATATCTTCAAAGAACATGAAATGAACACATTTTCAGACAACTAAAAATTGAGTGGGTCATTTGCTTTATAGTAAACTTTAAGAGCTGTTGTTTAGACAGAGGAACATGATTCCATAAGGGACCTTCCAACGAGGAAAGAATAAAACACAAAAGAAAAGTCACAAATTTAAATGCACATTGACTCAAAACAAAAAGTTAATTATGTTGGTTGAGGTTTAAATCTAGATAAATTAGAATACATTAAGAATAAACAGTAACAGATAAATTAGGAATAAATAGAGGTAAAGGGATTTAGGTCCTCTCATTGTCAAGAAGTATTAAATTAGGTTTTTGATAAGTCAAACTTTTATCTTGTAGTTCCTGGGATAACCATTCAAAGAATGTAAAGGACGGTATAACATTGAAATTAAAGAGGGGGAAATGGGATGGTAATAAAAGAATCAATCCAAAAGATAGCAAAGAAAGTTGATACAAAAAGTAGGAGAAGTAACAGGACAAAAAGAACATCATAGGATTACATATTGAAACCCTAATTTATTGATGGTGACATTAAATGTAAAAGGATCAAATGTTCCAGTTAAAAGATGAAGATTGTTAGACTGGAAAAAAAAATATATGCTGTTTACAATAGTCACTTCTAAACCTAGGCATATAAAAAACATTGAAGTTAACAAGCTATGAAAAAGATATGCCATACAAAAGCTAATAAAAAGAATGCTTTAGAAATTATATTAACGTCAAGCAAAATACAATTCAAAACTACAAGGTTTTTTATTTGTTTGCTTTGCTTTCTATGTAATAAGTGAAATGATGCCTCCCAGACAAGGTGATTTCCTACCATACTGCAGTGTTACTGTGCAAGCACATGGTTGCCATGAACCACTATTAACTTCTTTTTTCCTCCTATTATTATATGCCCTGAAGAACCTGTTGAACTGTGGATTTCAAATGCTTTGTTTCATTGCCTTCAGAAACTTGTTCATTCTAGACAGATTCTTCACTTTTTCAGGTATCTAACAACATTAACCAAAAGCTTATATAGAACAATAGGTATTCTAGGCGCTATGTAAACCTGTACTCTCTGACACTAGATCCATAATCAGCAAACTATGACCTCTAAACCGGCTGACTGTTTCTGTAGATAAAGTTTTATTGGAATACAGTGTTGCCTGTTCATTTATAAATTGTCTATGGCTGCTTTCACACTACAAAAACAGTTGAGTAGTTGCAAGCGAGACTATATGGCCTACAAGTCTAAAATATTTAATATCTGGACTTTAATGATCATACTGCAGACTACCACATGACTTGAACTTGTACTTAAAGCCCAATCCTTCTCACCTTATTGACCTATTACTTAGTACACTGCTATTTTGTATTGACTTCAGTTATTTCCCCAATAATTTTATACCTAAAGTTCAATAGTGTCTGTTGTACAGCTTACATACTTGTTCACTTTGATAGGGCTCTATTGTATGGTAAATTATCTCATTTTATCATTATCTAATAGTCATGTGAGATGGGTATTATCACCACCATTTTACCTTTATCAGAGGCCCTAATTCAGAGTCATAGAACTGCTTGCTGGTAGCCAAACCCAGTTTTACTCTTAGTCATTGTGCTGCACTCTGTTTCTGGCATACTTATCTTTACCTCCCTTCTCTGTTTCGCAGACTCCGCTCACTGCTCATGGATCATTGTCTGCCTATGAATGTTTTTGACTTCTGCTTCCATTACAAACTGTTTTCTTCCCTTCCTCATGTCAGAGCATACATCACTAGACAGTGCAGATATGACTGCTTTTGAGTCTGGAAACTGATCATCCTTGGTCTGAAAGGCATTTCATAGGGACATAATATTACCTCATTGGAATAGTCTTTAAAGAGCATTGCATATGGTAATGTACGTGGTGAGAAATCCGTTTTCCTATGAAGGGGAGGTATAATTGAAATCCAGTCATGTTTAGCCTTTTGATAGTAGCTTTTTTTTTTAGATACTTTTTTGCAAGGTTTTTAGTTATTTTTCTTTAATAGGTTCTTACCCTGCTTCTGAGGTTTAAAAAGTCAAATACTAGGATGGCTATAGTCCTATTGTTAAGCAGTTTTCTAATTTGATGTGTTATTTGAACATAGCTAATTACATTCCTTACAAATATGTTTAATACTGTAACACAGTTTATATATCCATGATTATAAAAAATTCTGTTAAAACAATTAACATACATATTAAATTATGCCATATTGAAATGTAGTCTTGAATGGTAGAATAAGTAACATTTTCTGGATACTTTATTCTGGTTCCAACTTTCCTTCTCACCAACTATGAAACCTTGGACAATTTCCAAATGTTTCCCTAAACATATGTTAACAAAAATTTTCTCACCTGTAAAGTAAGATCCTTTTCAGGTCTAAAATTACTTGGTTCTGTGATTTAATTTGTACCGTATCTTTCTTTATTTAGCAGGTATCACACATAAGATCAAATGCCTCTGTTCTCTGATAAAAACAGGTTACCATTAATGGTCTTGGAGTTACCAAAGGAAGGCTTAACTATATCAGACTGTTACTATTAAAAACACATTCAAACAAAACATAACAAGATTTTGAAGTAAGATAAAAGTGGTTTCTCCACAATATCCATACAAATAGTGTTCAGTGATGGGGATACTGTAGTCTTTTCTTTGTCTGTCATTTTAAGGTACTAGATAAGACTCCAAGAAAACAATTCAGTTCATTTCTAATATGGTAACAGTATAAATTGTTGTTCTATTTAGATGGCATTGCTCAAAATGTAGTTTTAGAATGAGCCATTTAATTCTAAGACTAACCCTAACATTGGTTAACCAACTTGTTTTTCACTCACTTAAGGTAAATAAATTCTGGCAATGTAATGTACAGCATGGTAACTAAAGCTAATAGTACTGTGTCATATTTAAAAGTTGTTACGAGGGATGCCTGAGTGGCTCAGTTGGTTAAGAGTCTGACTTCTGCTCAGGTCATGATCTCACAGTTTGTGAGTTCAAGCTCTGCATCGCGGTGTGTGCTGACAACTCAGAACCTGCAGCCTGCTCCAGATTCTCTCTCTCTCTCTCTCTCTCTCTCTCTCTCTCTCTCTCTCCCTCCCTCCCTCCTTCTCCTCCTCCCCCACTTGTGCTCTGTCTCTCTCTTTCTCTCTCTCAAAAACAAATAAACGTTAAAAAAATTTTAAGTTGCTAAGAGAGTAAATCTTAAAAGTTCCCATCACAAGAAAAAAAATGTGTAACTATGTGAGCTGATGGATGATAACTAAGTTTATTGTGGTAACCATTTCACAATATATGCAATATATGCATACATCAAATCATTATGTTGTGCACCTAAAACTAATACAATGTTATATGTCAATTATATCTCAATAAAACTGGAAATGAATGAAAAAAATATAATGGTCCAAGAAAAAAGGTATAGTGAGAAGACTAAAGATGTAAAACACACACTGATCGTTTTGTAAACTTTTATTATTATCAGTAACTATTATCAGATGATGATTTGATTCCATTGTTTCACCTAGAATTAGTTCAGCTGCTTCTCACACGTGCTTTAAGCAATACCCTTTACATGTTGGGAATAAGTATCAAAGGTAGATATGGAGGACATATGAATTCTGGAGTACACCATTGGCGATTTCAATGAAAATTTCAAGTTTTCCTATACAGAAAACGAAAGAATCAAGAATGTTGCAGTTCTTTTTATTTAATAGAGAATTCTACTCATGATAGACAAGGTATGGCTATTGTGTGTGAATGGAGTGAGGAGATGCAAAAAAACTTAAAACACGTGCCACCGTCCAGAAAAAGATATTTTGCTATTGCTCAGGAGATAATTTTATTGTTTTAGAGGAAGGAAATATATTAGGTTGAAAATCATTTCACATTGGGGCGCCTGGGTGGCTCAGTTGTTAAGCTTCTGACTTTGACTCAGGTTATGATCTCACGGTTTGTGAGTTCGAGCCCCGCATCTGGCCCTGCGCTGACAGCTCAGAGCCTGGAGCTTGCTTTGGATTCTGTGTCTCTGTCTCTGTCTGCTCCTCCCCAACTTATGCTCCGTCTGTCTCTGTCTCTCAAAAATAAATAAACATTAAAAAAAAATCATTTCACATTTTGGGACGCCTGGCTGGCTCAGTCAGTAGAGCATCAAACTCTTGATCTTCAGGGACTTGATCTCAGGGTCATGAGTCCAAGCCCCACGTTAGGCATAGAACCTACTTAAAAAAAAATAAAACATTTTAAAAAATAATTTCACATTTAAACATTGCTGTATGCTTGTTACAATACATGGTGCCTTGTAAGTATTATTGGCATGATTTTTCTGCATAAAATTATGGTGTTTTAAAATCAGCATCTTAGGGGTGCCAGGGTGGCCCAGTTGGTTAAGCATACTCTTGACTTCAGCTCAGGTCATGATCTCACCATCATGAGACTGAGCCCCCTATCAGATTCTGTCTATCTCCCTCTGCCCCTTTTTCACCCTCATGCACACGTTCTCTCTCTCTCTAAAATAAAATGAAGGGGGAAAATAAAAGAAATAATAAAATCAGTAGCATATTAGATTCAATGAAATTTGGTGATCAGTTTATAAAATTTGTTTAGAGAGTTTAAAAAATATAATTGTGATGATATATGCTTAAAAATACTTTTTGTTATAATGGTAAAATTAGTGGATTTAGGAGACCATGTTTTAGTCAAGACAGATGTTTGTATAGGTAAATTTTGGTGGAGTAAACAGCAGAATGTTACTAGTATTAGGGAGAGATGAACCAGAAACAGTTTGAGAAGCAAAAGATCCAGCTAAAGACTAAATAATAGTCTTGACTCACAGTTGGTCCCATTACCAAAACTAAATACACACATGACTCCCAGTTACAAGACTCCTTGTCTTGTACACTTGATCCAAACATTGTATGGATCAAAACTCAATGCAAATGATGCACATAATGATCAGAAGTATAGCATCAAGTTTCCTGCATTTTTACCTTGAGCAGGACTTGGGTGGAAGTTTAAGAAAAACTTAAGGTGTCGTTTTGGAGGAATTAGAATAAAGAACAAAAAGAGCAATTATATGTGGAAAGGCTTGAGTGATATTTAAAAAGGCAGCATGCTCAAGAGTATATAGTACATCTCTGCTGTCCTTTTCCCTGCAAGTGTGTCATAGCCACAAGGAAATTAACCAACCCTGGGGCACCGGGGTGATTCATTCAGTTAAGCATCCAGCTCTTGATTTCGGCTCAGTTCATGATCTCACAGTTAGCATATCAGGCTCCGCACTGATGGTGTGGAGCCTTTTTGGAATTGGTCTGTTCTTCTCTCTCTGCCCCTCCCCTGTTCACACTCTCTCTCTCTCTCTCAAAAAATGTAAATAAAACCTTTAAAAAACAAAATTACCAAGTGCTTGTGAACCTACACGTTGGTATTATTTTTCAAATTCTTAAATACTTTTTGTCATCTGTCATATGTTCTTGAGAATATAGATTGACTTAGCAGATATATGTGTATGTGTAAACATATATGTTAAGTGTTTACATGTATTTACATAATGTATATACCAGAATATTATAGTTTTGCAAGCTGCTTAATATTCATGAACTTCAGTTTTATCACCAGGGATAATAGGAGTTATCTCATAGGTGGATTGTGGGGCTAGACCATAGATTTCAAGCATTTGATACAATGCCCCAATCTATAGTAGGCATTCAACAAATGGCATTGCTATTATAGTTAAACACAGATGCTTTAAAGTTACATCGATTTAGGCAGCAAGTTTGGCAGTTTCTTTACAATGTATATAATTTTATATAAAGTATATAAACACATTATACACATTTACCATAAGACCCAGCATTTCCATTCTTTGGTACTTACCTAAGAGAAATGAAGGTATAGTTGCACAAAATGACTATATGCTGATGTTTATAGCAGCTTTATTAATAATTGCTCCAAACTTGAAACAACCCAAATGTCCATCAACTGGTAAATGGATATATAGATTGTGGTACATCCATACTCAGTGATACAAAGGAATGAACTGTTGGTATGTGTAATGCTCAAAAGCTCAAAAGCATTAAGTGAAAGAAGCCGAATTCAAAAAGCTGCCTACTATATGATTCTGTTTATGTGACATTCTAGAAAAGGCAAAACTACAGGGCTAAAAATCGTAAGTGCTTGCCAGAGACTGGGTGTAAAAGGAAAGCATTGACTATATTGGTACACAAGGGAACATTTTAGAGTAATGGAAATATTCTGTTTCTTGAAGATAGATTATCTATAAAGTACATAGCCATATAGTGAAAGTATAAAATATCCTTGAAAATGATGAGCCCAAATTCATTGAAATGTTTCACTTGAGGCGATGGGGGGGGGGGGGCGGTTGGAAGGGAAGGAGGGAATGTAACTAGTAAGTGCAATATATGGGTTGGGGTAAAAGATTTGTTTTTAAATAGGAAGCAAAATAGCAAAATATTTTTTAAATTTAAAACAAAGTTTGTAACAGTGTATAAACAATCCCATCAATATTGTAAATAGGTTTACTTATACATATATAAATATACACATATATTTATACATATATTTACACACATAGTTGTAAATATACATGTCTGCTTATATATTCACATATAATTTCTGGAAGTATATACAACAAACAGGTGACTACTAATCTCAGGAGGGGATTTGTAGTACTGAGTGTTGGAGATGGGACAAAGATTTACTTTCATTGAACATTTTCTTGTACTTTTTGAATTTCATTAGTTTTTTTTAATGCATATGTTTTTATATGAATACACACATAAACGAATGCATGCAATTTTTATTAATTAAACTGTAAGAAATACGAGAAATATGATGCCTGAGGAATAGGAAAAATATCTTGTTCACTGATTTCCTTAATGGTTTTGACATAAAGTTTGTTATTGACCTGTAATGTGATGGAATTATAGGACATTAATAGTGAAACTAGGAAATAAAATAGAAGTAAACAGTACATTTAAATTAGTTTTCTTACATATAACATAAATCCAACTCAAGCTAGCCTAAGCCAAAAAAAGATTTATTTACCCAGGGAGTCCAAGAAATGGAATGGATCTGGAACTGTCTGGCATAGGGGATCCAGGAGTACCAGTGATGTCATCAGGATTCAGTTTTCTTCTGGGGCTGGTGGGATGGAATACTGTGTTTGAACAACCTGGATGATACATACCTGAGGTAGTGGGGAACGAAGTTCATTCTAGCCACCAGGACTGAACAAGATCACTGTGGCAAAGGGTAAGGGTATTTTTCTAAAAAGGAAATGCTAGCCAGATGAACATATATCTGATAAAATAGAAAAAGGCGGTTGTAAAGCCAGAAGGTTTAAAATAGCTTTGAACATAGTCACCAGGGCTTAGACATAAGATTAGACATTTGGAATTAATAAATTCAGTGGATTTGCTATGAAGCAACACCAAATCTTGACAGCCAACTAAACGTGAAAAGAGAAGTGAAAAAATAAATATTACTAGAAGCACGGGAATTTAAGTAAAATTTTCATGTTCCTATTTTTGCAGAAATTTCTTAGGCAGAAATCTTCATTTTGGCTTTTTCCTACTAGAACATTGTTGGTTTTGTTTTTTGGTGTCAGAGGGGTTTTTGTTTCGTTTTGGATTTGTTTTTTTTTGTTGTTGTTTTGTTTTGTTTTGTTTCATTTTTTTCAGCAGAAGTACCAGGTTAAAAAAAAAAATCAAAATAGTCGTCTAAGGTATTTGTCATTGTAACATATTTATTTAGCAAATTCTCTATTACCTGTCCAGTATTTGATATTCCTTAAATACATCCAACAGGATGTTTGACATTTTGTAAGTTGAATGTGATATGTCCTTTTTTGTGTGATTCTTTTTGACTAACCATTTAGTCACGATGGGTATCTGTGCCTTTCATGTTAGCACTTCAGTCACGTTTTATAATTTACTGAAAATTGGCAATGCTGTCAATTATTGGCATAAAGAACCAGCCACCTATTTTTAAATGCTTTTTAATAATTTTTGAGAATGTTTTATCTATAATTCTAGAATGTGACATGTTAAGGCAAGCACTCAAATATCTTAAATTTAAGAAGTAACTCTGTTAGATTTGCTAACCCAGATAGAGAACAAATCAATTAACTTAATTCCTAAATTATATACAGAGACCTGAACTGCTACATGTTTTTATTATTCTCTGTTATTTAAATAGAAAAGTGGCATTGTCCAGTGTTCACTTACATGACACTACTTTTCCTCTGGTCAGGATTTCACAGTTTGTCTTATGACTTCATTCTTATGGAAGAAAATAATCCCAGAGAAATTATAGGAGTTCAACAAAATTAGTGAACTTCTGCCTCCAAACTTGAGTACTTTTTAATTATTGCCATTAGTGTGTGCAAGGTATATGATAACATCGTTGAAAGTGAAAGACAGTATTTTCATGCAAATTAAGCTGTGAATAAACAAAACTGAAATCTGAATACTAGCACCCTATTTTAAAGGTTCTGATGAAAACTCTTTTGGGCTATACCTGAAACCCAATGGGAAAGGTGGTTGGAAGTTGGCGATTCTTTTAAAATTACAAGTTTGAACTCTCGAAAAACTGATTACAGACCCTTTAAAATTTAAATACTATAGGCAGAGCGGAACAATAACATCCCTTGAATAAAATACCTCTGACACTCAAGATTGTTGCCATTCTCCCTTTAGAGATTTTTTTTTCCTTGCCAAAAAGGAATTGCAAAGGTTAAGTCATATCTGTAAAAATCAGGTTGTAGTCTTGTGTATTTTTTTCACATTAAATATCAAAGATAGCTTAACATATTTAGCATTTTCTGGGTTTTACTATTAATAAAGTTAAAAGAAAATCCAGTGTGATCAGGCAGTGGAGCCACATTAAGTTTGTATGTGAAACACCCATTGTGCTTATCTTATTCTTGATACTGCTCTGAACCCATGTTCCACATTCTGAGTTCTGTGTATAAAGTTAAACATTGCAGAAGGGCATATATCTGATGATACAGATGAATAAGGTTGAAGTTTAGTAATGAGCAAAGTTGATAAATTTAATATGTTCTTGTCTTCAATATGTCTTTTATTAATATAATTTGATTATTTTGTGGGAAATTATGAAACACTACTAAAAATACTGATCGATTATAAAACTACCAGAAATTTAAGGTTCCTGTTTATACTATAATATATATTTTAACATACCAAAACCAATATTAAATTTCTTAAAATATTAATTACTTACAGGCAAAGTTGTTAGCTATGCAAGAAGCCAGAGAAACTGCAATTCAACAGTACAAAAGACTAGAGGAAGAAATACAAACACTTCGTGTTTACTACAGGTAAAATATTTTTTAACCTGGGCATAAAGAAATGTTGGTTTGGGAAATGTTTCTACCTAGTTTTATAGTGAGTGAAGAAATACCTCAAGGAAATTAAACATTATTCAGTTAAAATATTTTTGTAATTTTAAAATGATTCAGGCACAAAATATTCTTTATTTTACCTTTTTTTTCTTTCCTGCATTTGGTAAAGTTTAAGCTTAGATTCCCATCAGATTTATAAAATTTACATAACTTATAACCAGTTGTCTGAATGGAGTCTAGTTAACTATTGAACTATTTGCTCATCTAAATGCCACCTCTAAAATGATACATATTTCTAAAATAGTACATGAATAGCAGTAATAGCCTTTCACCAATTATAATATGAAAAGTTTCTAAAGGAATGCCACTGAAGGATTTTTAACACTTATTTAATTTATGCTCCAAGAGTAGTTGTGAAATTAACTCAGTAGGTCACACTGGCATTTTTTAATGAAAAGAAATAGAATAGAAAATGTCAGAGTGCATTTCCTGTAGTTAAAGTAAATATTGTTTTGTGATACTTTGGTTTCAGTTTTGTGTTATGCGAGAGAGAAATAAGATTGTTGGGTTATCTGTAAAATATCTGTATATTTTTTCACAAAGGATCATTGTAAAAACAAAAAAAGTTTTGAAAAATGATGTACAATGTTCTATATGTTCTCTGATACTTGATAAGATTAAAAAGAATCAAGTCTAAAACGTAAGAATTCACTAACTTGGACTGTGGGTATTTGAAAGATTTTCTTTTAGTTTTTTGCGTCCTCTCAGAACAATGTGGTTAAGTACATAAAATGCAATTACATCAAAACCAGTTTTACTGAAATAGTTATGCAAGTATGTCATATTACTATATTCACACATCGTTATTAATACAGTAAATAACTAGGTCTAACACCACGTCTATTAACAACCATAATTTCAAAGTAGTGATGACTGTAAATGGTATTTTGGGGATAACTGCAAACACTGAAATGTGATGTGAAAATATCAGTGGCTTCTATGGATGCAAATTCTCTACATAAAGAGGTAACGAAGTAAAATTAGGTCATTAGCATGGGCTCTAACCAAATATGACTGATATTTTCATAACAAGTAGAAATTTGGACATAAAGATGCACACATACAGGAAGGCTGTACAGAGACACCAAGAGAAGACAGCCTTTTGCCTGGCATCCACAAGTCAAGTAATCCCAAAGATTGGCAGCAGATACCAAAATCTAGAGGAGGCCTGGGAGGATTCTCACCTAGTCCGTCAAAGAGAGGATAGTCCAACTGACATGTTGATTTTGGACCTGTAGCTTCCAGAACTCTGACACAATAAATTTCTGTTTTAAGTCTCCCAGTTTGTGCTACAATGTTACAGCAGCCTTAGGAATTAATGCAGTTATCAAATATTAAGTATGTTTGGGGCGCCTGGTGGTGAAGTGTCTGACTCTTGATTTCGGCTCAGGTCATGATCTCCGTAGTTTGTGAGTTCGAGCCCCGCATCGGGCTCCATGCTGACAGTGCAGAGCCTGCTTGGGATTCTATCTCCCTCTCTATCTACCTCTGTCTCCCTCTCTCAAAATAAATAAATAAACTTAAAAAAATATTAAGTAAATTGATTGATGACTGGGAAGTCATTTGCCTGCAGTTAGAAGCAGTGTCTATGTGTGGTCATGTAGATAAGCAGAAACCTGATAATGAACAAAGACATCTCAGCAATCCACCCTTTTTTTTTTTAAACTATAGAGTGGATATGACAATCTTTCCTCCATACTTTATACCAATGGATTCTCCACTGTAGCTGTGCATTAAAATCACCTGAAGAGCTTCTAAAAGCCCTAATCCCCATCTCCTCCCAGGCCAATTACATTGGAGTCTCGGTGTAGGACTAGGCTATCAATGTGTTTTAAGGTCCCTAGAAATTCCCACGTGTATCCCAGTTTGAGGGATGCTGCTTTGCATGCACATTTCAGATAGCTGCGTTACAGCAGGGTCTCTTCTTGGTGGAATAATAGAGGCATATATTAAACCCTCTACTAGGACTTACAAGTATCGTATGATTTGTGCTCAGACCTTGGATACCTCAGTGTGGTATGAAGTAGCTTCACTCTATTGATAAGGGAGAGTTTTTATGGAACCTTTTCCTGCCATCCTTGTGAAGTAGGACAACAGTGTTTATTGATAAAGTGACAGTGTCCAAAAATTCTGAGAGGTATATGATATTCTTACATGAACTGACATTTCTTCTTCAAAAATGAACCTGATGCCAGTTCTTAATGTTCCTCCTTCTTTCTATTGAATTGCAGAAGATTACTGAGAGATTTTTGAAAATTGTAAAGCTAAACTATTTGTTTTTCAAAGACTTTTTAATCTACATGATTGTAACAGAGTTGAACAACTCTTCGAGTTAACAGTTGTTGGCTTAAAGATATTCTTCACATATACCCCTCTTACTGCTACTTAAAAAAAAAAAAATACTGGTAGTATGGTGAAGCTCCTGGGATTTGCACTTAGAGAGTCCTGCCTTTATGACTTATATAAATGAACTTCCCCAAGACCATTTCCTTTTTTGTGAAATTAGAATTCTAGTACCTACCTCATACACTTGTTTTAAGTATGTATAGCTCTTAGCTTTTTGTTTGAAATTATGTTGTCATTAGTAACCTCCACAGAAGTGGTTTTAATAAAGCATTAGATGTAGAAGTCAGTTAGCTGTGAATTGAAGAGTGATTAGAGGTAATGTAGTAATTTGGACAATAGAATGGTCCTTGAAGAAGCCTGAATAAGAAAGATGTTAATGATAGTTGAGAAGAAAGGAAGATAGGTTAAGGACTTATGTTTTTTGTTTTTGAAAGATGACAGATATTTGAGCCTGTTTATGACTAATTGGAAGGAGCCAAGAGAGAGATTGTCAGGGAACAGGATTCCTAAAGAAATAGGAAGAGATGGAAATTAGAATCTGCAAAAGAGTTTACCTTGAACAGGAAGATGGTCACAGACAGGAGTGGAGGAGATAAGAATAGCTGTGGAATATAAATGAAATTCAGTTTGCAATTAATAGGCTTCATTTTTTTCTGCAAAGTGAGGGTCACCGTGAGCTTCTAAAGTGACGGAGGACAGGAAGTTTTGGAAGGAATAACAGAGTAGCTACTGAAGAGAATGGGAAAGAGAACTGAATAAGGGCAAAAAGAACAAGACAAGCAGTCCTGAAGAGTCAGCTGGGGATAGATGCTATAGATTTGTATGAGTTCTGGTTTGTACAGTTGTGTAACTTCACACATTCAGTGGTTCTTGTAAACACAAGAAGCAAAGAAGGCAAAGAATTGGAATGATTCAGGATTACAAATATGCAGGACTAACATGATGAAGAGGAGAGTGGTTGAAAGTAAACTAGCAAAAAGGTGTTGAAATGATGAATGATAGTCTGAGCTAAATAGGGCAGGAATAAAATTGAGAGTATACCAAGAGAAAAAGGAGAAATCCAGAAACCATAAATCTTGAGATCAAAAAGCAAAAGTAGTGGGATTAAGAAAATTCAGGAGCTAAAAGGATCAGAGATTGTAGTCAGAAAGTGGAACCTTGCTCTTTAAGCTCTCAGAGATTGCACTCATTCTCAGCATTGACAATATTTAAAAGTATTGCCTTAGTAGTAGATAGTTGAAACTGAGAAGAGGTAGGGGTCACTAGATATAAAGAAGTCAAGGATTTATGAAACTAACGTACTTGAATACCATTTGGATATTGTCTCTGAAAATATTGGCATGTGTTGAGGTACTCACTGTAAGTGCCATAATGGAAAACGACCTAAAAATAAGTAGATAAAAGCTACATGTTGAAATAAACAGCTGTATGTATCGAAGGATGAACCATGCAGTGTGTGATGCACAGGAGAATGCGTGGTGTCTATGAGGAAAGTTGCACCCCTTAGGAAGATCCGTATTTCTATCAAAACAAAAAGGTATAGAGAACTTTTGTGCATTGTTGATGGGGATATAAAATGATACATCTGCTGTGGAAAACAGTTTGGCAGGTCCTCAAAAAGTTAGACATGGAATTCCTACATGATCCAGCAATTCTACACATAGGATATACCCTAAAAGAACTGAAAGCAAGGACTCAGATACACGCCACTGTTTGTACTGTATTGTTCAAATTAGTCAAAAAGTGAAAACAACTCAAGTGCCCATCTACAGATAAATGAATTAAAAAAATGTGTTGTATACATACAATGGAATATTATTCAGCCATAAAAAAGAAATGAAATTCTGATGCAAGCTGCAACATGAGTGAACCTTAAAAGCATTATGCTAAGGGGAATAAGCCAGAGAGAAAAGATAAATATGATATGATTCCACTTCTGTGAGGTATCTAGAATAGGCAAATTCATAGAGACAGAAAGTAGAACAGAGTTACCAGGGGGCTGAGAGAAGGAAGGAATAGGGAGCTCCCAGGGGCTGGAAGAGGAGAGAGTGGGGAGTTATGATTTAATGGGTACAGAGTTTCTGTTTGGAATGGTGAAAAAGTTCTGGATATGGATGATGTTATCTTGCCACAGTTGTTTTTAAAATGTACAAAGAATGTTCTGTGAAGATATACAGATATTTATTTTAAATAGTATGGGGGTAAAATCCCTGGGATATAAAACTCTGGGAAGAGAGAGGCAATTACCAAAAAGAACAAAGCTGAAATTTCCTGGAAGCTCACATTCTGATTTAATCGATTCAAATGAAAGTAAACAATATTTCTTACTCACCTGAATAGATGGTGGTTACAAATCCATACATGAAACACAACTAATTCATAGAAACATTGGGAGTTTTTCTCCTTACTTTCCTATGTTACAGAGGACAGGAAAAAGTTCTACTTTTATGTGAAGGTAACCAAGACTAATTCTGTAGTGTGTGTGTGTGTGTGTGTGTGTGTGTGTGTGTGTGTGTGTGAACTCATAGATAATAAATTTTGTTTAACAAAGTTTAAGAAAAAACACATTTTCAGTTATTCAAGTCAATTTTACACTTATTTATACATATATGTATATTGTCATGTCAAACAAAGTAATTTACCAGTAATTAAGAAAAAATAGGGGAGCCTGGGTGGCTCAGTTGGTTAAGCATCCGACTTCAGCTCAGTCATGATCTCACAGTTCATGGGGTCAAGTCCCATGTCAGGCTCTGTGCTGACAGCTCAGAGCCTGGAGCCTGCTTCGGATTCTGTGTCTCCCTCTCTCTGCCCCTCCCCTGCTCATGCTCCGTCTCTTTGTGTCTCTCTCTTCCTCTCTCTGAAAAATAAACATACATTAAAAAAAAATTTTAAACTTAAAAGGAAAAATAGCTAAGGACAATATAGGAACAGGACAGTAAGCTGGAGTTAGGAGCAAGTCAGTGTACAGCTTGCATGTATATACCATGAAACAGGAAAAGAATAAGCCTAAAGAATAAGTCTGGCTCTCACCTTTCCAAAAACCAAAGCAGGGGAGGATGTGTGATCAGTTATTAGTTTCAAGGACAGATTAAAATATGCTGATGACTTTCATTCTACCATGCCTTTAATTCTGCCAATTAGTGATATTGACCTTCTTCTTTTTAAATTATTTTCCAAAATAATTTTCTTTTGCTGGGTTATGTACACTAAGAGCTACTGTTACTATAACCTTTCCATTTCTCTGTATGGAGTAGGAAAATGAAAAAAATATTTTTCTGAGTTTCTCTATTCTGTTTGTTTCCTTTGAGCTTCAGAAGATTTTGAGTACTAAGAAGAGAAATGCTGGCCTTTCATTTCCTTTGGCAGAGTTAGAGACAGGGGCAGTGAGGTAGATGTACCCATCCTGAACTTAACCATTATAACTGACGGCTCTTTCACATTAAACCGGAAGGCATAACAAGAGAGGAATAGCAAGAGGAAGATTTAAAATAAATCTCAGTTATTACCAACGTGTTATTAGTAAAATATCAGTACCTCCTCATTGCTGTGCTGAATGCTAAATTCATTTGCAAGAGCTTCATTAGTTTCAATCTGAACAGTTTCATCAGGGAATGATCTCAAACTTGGAAGGGTTAGATTTGTATTTTTTCCTGTATTGTAAACCTGTAGTGCTGCATTCCTGAGTTCAGGAGGCATAATAATAACAAACTCTTTCTAATGGAGAGAATGCCTAAGTTTGAACGTTTGCTAATTTTATAGTGCTTCCCTATATTTCCCTTTGCTATAAAATGTAAATTCAAGTGTGTGCATAAGAACTAGATCCTGTTGTTTGGTGCCATTAAACTAGGATTTAATATACTTATTTATAACAACAGCAGTTTATGTCTTAGGTTTTTATTATGTTTTGTGTGATTTCCGTGTGGGAAGTTGTGATGCTTTATGGAACCTGGTAAATTTCACATTTTAGGCTAAAAGTACTGAATAGAATGCTTCATATTTTACGGTAGTATGTTTCCTAGGACTGTACTAGTACTTTCTTAATCATAGAAATCATTTTTATTTTTATTTTATTTTTTTAACTTTTTAAATGTTTATTTATTTTTGAGAGAGAGGGAGAGAGAGAGAGACAGAGAGACAGAGAGAGACAGAGAGAGACAATCCGAAGCAGGCTCCAGGCTCTGTGTTGACAGCACGAGGGGCTCGAACTCACAAACTGCGAGATCATGACCAGAGCCGAAGTCGGACGCTTAACTGCCTGAGCCACCCAGGCGCTCCTAGAAATCATTTTTAATAGAATGGTTACATGTTTGACATACTAAAAACTAGACTAAACCTGAGCCCTGCTTACTGGTTCATAATGTACATTTCAAAGTCGTACGAGCTATAATATAGAGCCCATATAAAATATATTCAAAAAGAGAGTGAAATTCTTAATTTTGTCTACATCCCTTTTCTAAATTTTATTTAGTTATGAATCTTTTACTTAGCAACATTTTTTTGTCCGTGTATATGCCATCCATAACAGAGACATTACTGTCACTAGGATCTGGGTTTTTATTTTGTTTTGTCTTTTAGTGGTGGTTTTGGTTCAAAACAACGGTTTTGAACTGTTGTTCTCCCAGTTGGAACTATATGCATTGATAAGACAGTCAGCAGTGATTATGGCATGGAAGTTCTAGCCAGGAAGCAACATTGTTCTGAAAGTAAATCCCTCATCAAGTGGGGGTTGATCCTGACCTCATTTGTTCAGTGTTCTAATCAACGAACTGCCCAATGACATAAAAAATGTTGTCACATATGTATTTTCTACAAGAAGTAACTATCCGTGGAGTTGTGTTAATTGTACCATACTGCTAAAGCAGTAATAAAAAAAGAACAAAAGGAGACCTGAATTCTTCCATCTTTGCCATTAATCAGAATTTTTTTTTTAACATAGGCAAGCTCTAACCTTTCTAGATTTCAGTTTAACTTTGACACTAGGGGCTTTTTGTAGTTCTAACATTTTGTGAAATTTGTCACTCTTTCATGTGACGTAGATTAAATTTTATGTTCAGTGATGTTTAGAAATAGTAACTGTCTTCTTGTATCAATAAGTTGCACCTATTTTCAAGGCCTTTTTATTGCACAGCTGACTTCACCTTTACTATTCAAACCACCATTATATTTGTCGGTGGCTCTGGAATGCAAAACAAAAAAAAATTAAAACAAAGTTTGAAAAACAAGAGACCTTAAGGTTTGCATTTTCTATATGTCCAATGATTTAGAATATAGTTATTAAGGATTCTTTTCTTCCTTTTCTCAACTTATAGAATGTGACATTTAATAAGTTACTTCTGAATGTCAGTTACTTCACCTGTAAACAGAGATATCTGACCTGCTTATTAGGAAAATCATGAGATAATATGTTTGGATATTTTTTGAGAAATGTAAACCACTGTGCAAGGAAATAATAGTAATATTTATAAAATTACTTGAAAAGTTTTGCTTTGTTCAAATGTAACTATTAAATTAGTGAAAAGCCATTTCTACTATAATATTTTATGTCTTCCATGACTTTGTACCCAAAAGGATATTTTTTGCATTGTCAGTTCTGTTTGCTGGGCCGCCTTCTAACATCTAACAGTAAGTTAAAAAGCAAAACTAAAATTCCATGTGTGTAATTCTACTATTCTTAGTTTTTCTATCAAATGACCCGGCCTCCTAAGAGCATTTAACAAAATATTTTGCCATTTAATCATTGTTGTTAGCAAGGCCCAGTGTTAAAGTGGACTTTCCAATTCTAGGTCTTAATGTTTTCCATCTATTAACATTATTTCTATTAGCTTGAGAAAGTTTTAATTTCATGTTTTGTTAGATAAAAAATTAGTGTTTCCCTTGATCTTGGCACAGAATCACCATTATTATAGTTCCACAGGTGCCATTTGGCTCATGCGTAGGTAATCTTCCATTTGTCCCTTTGCACAAATTTAATCAGTAGCCAAATTTTGCTACAGTTTTCCTTGCAGTGTTTCTTACTTTTGACTTCTCATTTCCCACAGCTCCTACCTTAGATCAGACTTCTATAAATTCGTGGCCAGGCTTCTCTTGCTACTTCATCTTCTTGTTTCCATTCCTTACCCCTCTTAAGATTCCTGAAACATTATTTTCAACCTCTCACTCAGCCATTAACACTATTTAATAATACCACATTACCTAAACAATAAATTCCAAACTTTTTAGTGTAACATTCATGAACCCTTGTTTGTGAGAGACAGAGCACAAGCAGGGGAGAGGCAGAAAGAAAGGGAGACACAGAATCTGAAGCAGGCTCCAGGTTCTGAGCTGTCAGCACAGAGCCCGACGCAGTTCGAACTCACTAATTGCAAGATCATGACCTGACCTGAAGTTGACTGAGCCACCAGGCACCCCGACTGCCACTGGTATTTCTGAATTAACATGTCGCCAGTCATCTTCTTGCCTGCTCATTTCATTCACATCAGTGTCACCCGTGTCAGTACACTGCCTCACACATAGTAGGAACTCGACAAATATTTGTTACACTGAATTGACTATTATTTGCACTCCCAAAATGAACCGCTCACAATTTCTTGGACACACCCCACAATTTCCCACTCCAGTGCTTTGATTAACTGTTCGATTAATCTTTTTCTTATCTTTTCAACCAGAAATGATCTCATTCTACCTGAAGTGAACTACCATGGTTCTTCATAGTGGCTGTGTCACAATATATACCTCATGCTTACCTATGTAATAGTTGTGTGGGTATTTCTCTTAATTCTTCCACCAGGGCTTCTATTCTTTTATACACCAGGCCTTCAGTAAATATTTGCCAAACAGATGAATAAACAATGAAATTTAACACTAGATTGAAAGTTTCTTCAGATGAAACATTTCTTCTGCAGAGTAGAACTGAGTGCAGTGCATACAGTAAGAGCTCAATGCTGAATGAAATGATTAGAAATAGTATGGACCTAGTCCAACATCTTGGTTAGTCATTTGCAGGGGTGTGGGACACAACAGGGTCTCCATATAAGAGAGTATGCCATCTTCCACCAAGTTTATTTTTTTTCCAGGCAACAGTGTTCAAATTTGAAAACCATTATTAGAAAACACTTATGTGAATATTACTTTTTTTGAAATTTAGAATTAAGAACTCAATATTATTACCATATATCAATGTCATATATGATGTTCATTGCAGTATTGTTTCTTATAGTGAAAAAATCAATTAGAATTTTCCCTATGGATTTTTTTTTAATGAGCACATTATTTAAAAATATCAATTGTCAAAATAAAAACTGGAAAATCTACCAACATGGGACCCTTAGGATTATGGCGTGGTGCGTGTATTAGGGTTCTCCAGAGCAACAGAACCAATAAACTGCATGTGTACATGGAGAGAGATTTATCTTAAAGAATTGATATGCATTTATTGGGGGGGGGAGGGGTGGCCAGTCTAAAATCTGCCAGGTAAGCCAGCTGGCTGGAGAACTAGGGAAGAGTTGATATTGCTGTCATGAGTCCAAAAATGCAGAATTCCTTCTTCCTTGGGGAGCTCATTCTTTTTCTTAAAGCCTTCAACTGATTGGATGACCACCACCCCTCATATTATGAAGAGTAATCTGCTTTCCTCAAAGTCTATTGATCTACATAATAATCATATCTAATAAATACCTTTACAGCAACATCTAGACTGATCTTTGAACAGGTATCTGGGTACCGTAGCCTAACCAAGTGGACAGAATCAACAGTCACACCTGTGTGTTTCAGCAGTCAGCTGGGGCTAAGTAGAAGCTACTTTCTCTGAAAGGAGCATGCACTCTCTGTTGCACCACATTTCCCATACAGCCCAGTTCATGCATTTAAATCATCTGCCTCAGTCGTACAGGCATGTAAGTTTGTGTCGCAGATGTGTGTTGTGATCTTATTTATAAAAGGAGTGTGTGTACACATTACGTATGCACCAGCCCCTGGCTGCTTCTCTAACCTCATGTATTAACATGTTTCTACTCTTGCTTTACTCTAGCTACACTAGTTCCCTTATTATCACAGACCTTCTAAGAACACTGCCATCTCAGGGCCTTGACTTTTTTTTCTCCTCTGCCCTCTCACTGTGATGAGTCCCCTCCTTCACTCTGTTCACCTTTCTGTTTAAATGTACCTGACCATCTAAAATAGCTTATCACTCTCTGCACCACTGTTACCCTCCTTTACTTTTCTTCATACTAGACAACCCCACATGACACTAGCCTGTATTTGTGGACTATCTTCTGAAATTAAATTCTGCAAGGACAAGGATTTTGTTTGCATATCACTGCATCTTATACTTGAATCAGTTCTTAGCATACTTTTAATGATCAATAGAAGTTCTCTGAATGTATGAATATATGTTTAAACATTGTAATACATCAGAAACTTAGCAGGTTATCTGGGAAATGAGACTGGGTGTAACAGATTAATTACCTGGTGAGAGAAGAGGAAATTTAAAAAAAAAATGTTTGATTTATTTTTGATATAGAGAGAGAGACAGAGACAAAATGAGCGGGGGAGGGGCAGAGAGAGAGGGAGACACAGAATCCCTGAAGCAGGCTCTAGGCTCTGAGCTGTCAGCACAGAGCCCCATGGGGCTCAAACTCGTGAACCACGAGACTGTGACCTGAGCCAAAGCTGGACACTTACCTGCCTGAGGCACCCAGGTGCCCCAAGAGGAAATTTTAGACTGCATTTCATACCCTCATAAAGTGTTTGAGGTTTTTGTGAGTATGCATTACTTTTATATAAAAATAGATGTGTAACACCTGCTTATATGTGTGTGTGACAATGAAGTTCATTGTCTTTAGTAGATGTTATTAATGTTGTGCTTTACAAAAAGATAAGATGTATGAGAGAATGAAGATTCAAAGTAGATTTGCCCTACATTATGAAGTATGTTTCTGTAAGTGATAACTTCACTTATATTTTAAGTTTGCCAAATATTTTAAAGTATTTTCAAGTACTTTATGTGGCAAAAATCCAAGCACTTTTAAAAAAAAAAAAAAGGAAAATACCAGCTTGAAAAGAAGTATACCTAAACATTCTTCTGCCACTTGGTAGCAGCAGGGGCCCATGACAGATTAGTGAGGAAAAGGGCATCTTAAAAAAAAAAAATCCAATCCTATGAACATTAGCTATGGCCAGAAATGACCATGAAAAGAGAGAATCCCCTCATATTTCAAGAGACTTCACTGGGTACAATTAGGTTTAATTTAGCATATTTGAATTAAAAATATTTTTCTCTTTCTATACATGACATATGTGTTGGTAATGCATTAAAGTTTTATCAAATCTACACTAGTTTAAAATATTTGGCAAATGGAAGTAATGCCTAATAATTGAAGACCTTTCTTCAGAAACATTGCGATTCATTAACCATAAAAAAAAAATAATGATGCTAACATATAGAACGAGGTACAACAAACTGAGCTCTTTGAGCTACTCTTGATTCCTATAAACTTTCTAATGCTCCTGCTGTCATAAAGAGCTTAGTAAATATTGACTGAGGATGATGATGATCCAGCAGTATTTTTAAGACTGTGTGGCACTGGCAGTACACTCAGATATCCGGGACTTAAGGTTGTCATTTTGCCATGAGGCCCTTCCACCTGGGCCTCTCCCAAAAGGACAAATGTTTACCTGCAGTTAGGCATTTAAATGTGTAAATATTCCAGTCTCAATTATATACGAAGTAGCTAGAGTTTTCACTCTGAATCATGAAGTAGTTGTTCCCCAAAGTTTAAATTGATGTTCTAAAAGTTTACAGAAGTCAAAATAGGCTTACTTGAATATTATTTTCCATAATTCCAAACAAACATTTTTTTTATGGACATAGGTCAATATGAAAATATTTTGTTCCTTTTACAGTTCCAAACCCAGGATATTTATGAAACATCTGCATTTATTAGGGTTTAACTTACTATTCTGCTTAGTTGTTATGTTTTAAATATTTTGCAGTATATCTTGTTCCTTTTAACTTATAAGGGTTTTATGACTATCAGTATTCTGTTAATATATTTCCTTAATATAGTTCCAGTCATTTCCCATTTAGTTCTCATTAGATCAGAAATAAACAATAATCAGTTACTACATGAAACCGTCAAGAAATTCAAAAGCCTAGGGATTATTTTTTAGTTCAGTTTTATTAGACATTATTGATCTGAAATATTTTAATTTACTTTCATCCGTGGAAAGTTCAGTTGTGCTAGCAAGCTAGGTCAGATATTCTAAATCGTAAAAAATGAAAATTTTCTGAAACATCAGTTGTATGGAAAAATGTGAGAATTGAGGTTTTGTTGCAGACAGTTGGACACACTATTGGCTCATAATTGAGCTATGTAAGTTTCCTGATTTTGTTTGATTTTACTTTTTTTGAATTTGTTTGGTTTTGTTGTATATATTCAGAATTGAAATAACCATTTATCTAATTTTTCTACTCTGTTACCTGAAAACTAAAGTGAAATGAAGGAGTCAAGTGTTAGTCCTTTGTGTCCTGACATGATTCTTAATAGCTATTTCTTTTTGCTTTGTAATTAGTAATATGATGAAAAGGTGACAAATAGACTTCAATTATAATTCATATGAAGAAAACTTCATTTATTTCTAAATCTGATTTAGTTGGATCTTTATCATTTTATTTATAAAATTTTGTTTTGCATTTATTTTGTTTGGTACGACACAATGTTTTAATTCAGAGCTGACATAACAGTAAGACAAATGGTACAGATTCTGACTTCTTAGCTAAGTGACCTTTGACAGGTAATTAACCTGTCTGAGCCTCAATTTCCTGACCTGTAAAATCAGGATTGTAATATTACCTGCCTCATATTATTTTTGAGAAAAATAAAATGAAATAATGCATGCCAAATGCTTTGTACAGTTGCTGGGTATAGCCTTAGGTATTTAATAAATGTGAACAATTGTTATTATAATCTCTGTGCTGAGTTTATATTGAGTTGTCATTCACTTTTCTTTGAGATTCTCTTAATACATTTCCTTTTTTTTTTTTTTTAAGTATTTTTGACTCAAAATACCATATTGAGACTGCAATATGGAATTGTTTGATCTTTCTTTAGGGACAAGTTTTCACTGGAATTATTTTTTTCTTGTTGTAGGATACCTTAAAAAAAATTTAGTTACGGGGCGCCAGGTGGCTCAGTCAGTTAAACATCTGACTTTGGCTCAGGTCATGATCTCGTAGTTCGTGAGTTCGAGCCCATGTCTAAGGCTATCGGCTTGGAACCTGCTTCAGGTTCTGTGTCTCACTCTCTCTTTGCCCTCTCCCCTGCTCTCTCTCTCTCTCTTTCTCTCAAAAATAAATAAAAATTAAATATATACGTATATATTTAGTCAAAAGGATGTGCTTGAACTTAGATTTGGCTCTGTTTTTATTAACAGTTTAGTTTCAGGAATTGTTTCTTTACACAGGAACATTTTAGTGGTCAGAAAACTATTGAGAATTAGAAAATTAATACTTTTCATTCTTAATATACATTATTAAAAACATATTTTTCAGACTTCACCCTCAAAATATACCATTTCTCCCAATGTTTTCTAATATAAAATCTCCCCAAGAAAATAATAAGGATGTAATTTTAAAGCTATTCTTCTGTTCTTTTATCTTAGAGTTTGGTACATTCATTATCTTCCTTAATTCCTTCAACATCCATGTGAGGTGTTACCCCTTTTTGCAGATCAGGAAACTGAAACCCAGAGCTGTGAACTAACTTACCCTAGGTCACATCAGGGCCAGTAACACAAGTTAAATATTACCTAACTCATCTAATACTTGGGCCTTTTACTTATCTACTAGACAGCTTCCCCCACCCTGCCTGTCTCAAAAAGACTGCTGAGGCTAAACTGGTACTTCAGCATTATTTTCCTGATTTGGATATACTTGATATGTTTGTCACATTAAACACACCTCTAAGACCACGTTAAAGACATGTTAAAACGGTGAAAGAATTTGACCTGCTTTGGAGTTTAACAGTCTTTGTCTGTGTTCAACCAAACTATACAAATTACAACCGCAGTCAATGTCTGGATTTATAAATAGACTACCTCTGAATTTTTTTGCAACCTTTAAGCTCTAGCATTATATCATATGTCAGACTACAGAAAGTAAATACTGTGCCTGAAAGTAATTTTATCCACATATTTATTTTTATTTGCATGTTGTAGTATTATATTATTTTATCACTGCTCTAGCACAAACAGTAAAATAACATTAACTGTGTTAGAAGTAATCATTAACCAAATAGCCATTTTTAATTTAATATGAATTTATTAACAGCCTATTATATACTATGGAGTGTGCAGTCTCCTATGGAGAATAAAGTAACAGAGGATAAGATGCAGTTGATACAGTCAAAAATATTATAATTAAGTAGAAAGAAAAGAATATACTCAAAATAAGCCTAAAAAATTACATGCTGTTAAATAAAATTAACTTGACATTGCCGTAGAAAATCACAGAAGGGAAAAATTATTATAGACTGAAATAGACAAAGTTTTATGGAATGCTTGGAAATTGAAATATGAACAAATGAGATTCTGATAGAAAGAGAGGAGGAGGAAGAGGACATTGTAGTCTGGAAGAACAGTATAAGCAAAGAACAGTATAAGAAAAAGTGAAAACGTTGTAATGAGCATAGTGCGTTATGTAATGGAATTGAGAGGAGGTTGCAGGAATTTGCTCTCATGAATTTAAGATTGATTCTGTATTCTTTACAGATATAGAGCTTGGAAATTAGCATATCACCCAGCAGTTCCATTCCTGGGTATATACACAAAAGAGTTCAAAACAGGTATGCAAACAAAAACTTGCATAGTAATGTTCACAACAGAATTGCTAACAATAGCCAAAAATTGGAAACAACTAAAATGTACACCAACTAATGAATAAACAGAAGTGGTATATCCATATAATGGAATATTATTCAGCCATAAAAAGGAATGACATACTGATACATGCTACAGCATGGATGAACATGCTAAATGAAAGAAGCCGGGGCAAAGGTGCATTTTGCATGATTTTTTTTTTATGTGAAATATCCAGGATCAGCAAATACATAAACAGAAAGCAGGTTAGTGGTTTCCAGGGACTGGAGATCATGAGGAATGGGAAGTGACTGCTTAATGGATACAGGGTTTCCTTTGGGGATGATTAAAATATTTTGAAACTAAATGCTGATGACAGTTGTGTAACATTATGTGTCACTAGTAGTATATTTTATATTATGTTTATTCAAAAAAAAAAGATAAAAAAAAAACAACCAACCAACCAGAATGCTAGCAAACTTAACCCAGTAACATATAAAAAGAATTATTTACCATGACCAAGCAAGATTTATCCCAAGATTGCAAAGTAGGCTTAATTAACATCTGAAGATCAAGAAATAGAATACGCTTTATCAGTTTGCTAGGAGTGCCACAACAAAATGCCTTAGACCATGTAGCTTAAACAACAGACAATTTTTTAAAGTTTATTTATTTATTAGAGAGAGAGAGAAACTGCACAAGTGGGGGAAGGACAGAGAAAAAGGGAGAGAGAAAGAATCCCAAGCGAGCTCCGCTCTGCCAGAACAGCCCGATGCAGGGCTCAAACTCCCAAAACTGTAAGATCATGACCTGAGCCAAAACCAAGAGTCGGACGCTTAACCACCTGAGCCACCTAGGCGCCCCAAATAGCAGAAATTTATTTCCTCAGTTTTGGAGACTAGAAGTTCAGGATCAAGGTGTCATCAGGTCTGGTTTCTCCTGAGGTCTCTCTCCTTGACTTGCAGATGGCTCCCTTCTTTCTGTGTTCCCACACGGTCTTTCCTCTGTGCACACACATCCCTGATGTCTCTCTCCATATATCCTAATCTCTTCTTATAGTCATCAGTCAGGCTGGATTAGGGCCCACCGTAATATCCTCAGTTTAAGCTAATTACTTCATTAAATGCCCTATCTCCAAAAACAGTACATTCTGAGGTACTGGGTATCAGGGCTTCAATGTGTGAATTGGGTTGAGGGGGACACAATCCAGTCCAGAACACTCCAAAATTAATGTCCTCCTCACATGCAAAATACATTCGTCACAAAGCCACAAGCCCAAAAGTCTTAGCCCACTATTGCATCCACTCCCAAGTCCTAAATCTCATCTAAATCAAGTGTGGGTAAAATTTCAGGTATGGTTCATTCTGAGGCAGAATTCCCCTCCAACTGTAAAACTGTGAAACCAGACAAGTTATCTGCTTCCAAAATACAAGGCTAGGACAGACATAGGATAGACATTTCCATTCCAAAAAAGAAGAAATCAGAAAGAAGAAAAGGGGTCACAGTTCCCAGTCAAGTCCAAAACCTATCCAGGAAGAATCCATTAGACTTTAAGGCTCTAGAATAATCCTCTTTGGCTCATTGCTCTGTCCTCTGGGCCCAGTGAGATAGCAGCCTCACCTTCCAGGCCCATGAGGTTAGCAGTCACACACTGGCCGTAGGTAGCAATATTGCCCCCATATCCCTGGACAGCAGCTTTGCCCCAAGGCCAGGGGGACAGCCTGACCCCCTGAAACCAAGGAGGAGACCACCTTGCCCACTGGGTCTGTGCTGGGGTGGTCACCCTGAGGATCTCTGACCACCTTGTGGGTCATTCTTCTTTTTCTTCAAGGATGACACATGTGTGCAGCAAGACAGAGATCTCTATTGCCTCATCCTCTAGATCTCAGAGTCCAACAGACTTCCTTCATTTTGTCCTATCTCTGTCCCCTTTAGTCCAAACTGGCAGTGTTTCTCCTGGCCCATGTCTATTCCAAGCTTCCATAAAGATGACTGATTAGATCCATGGGCCACACATGATCTCTTTTTGGAGTTGCTGTCCCATCTTATTCTCTCTAGAACACACTTTCTCAGTTTTTGCAATATGGATAGGCTGAGAATTTTCCAAATCTTCAGGTTCCACTTCCTTTTTGCTTAACAATTCCTTTAATTTTATCTTTCTCTCCTCGCATTTTACTGTAAGGAGCAGGGACAAACCAGGCCACACCTTCAATACTTTGTTGATTAGAAATCTCTTCCATTAAATATCCAAGTTAATCACTTACAATTTCTGCTTTCCACCAAACACTAGACACAGTTCATCCAAGTTGTTTAGCACTTTAAAACAAGGATACCTTTTCTCCAATTTCTAGACATGTTCCTCATTTCCATCTGCTACTCACCAGAATTACCTTTAACATCCATATTTCTACCAGTGGTCTCTTCAAGGCAACATAAGCTTTTTCCAATATTTATCTCAAAACTCTTTCAGCCTCTACCCTTTCCCAAGTTCCACAGCCATATCCACATTTTAGGTATTTGTTACCACAGCACCCCTTTCCTGAGAGAAACAGAACCAACAGGATGGATGGATGGATGGATGGATGGATGGATGGATGGATGGATAGATGGAGATAGAGATATATAGACATAGACATTGATTAAATATAGATATATTTAGAGAGAGAAAGAGAGAGATTTAATAAAAGCAATCAGCTCATGTGATTATGGGGTCTGGCAAGTCCAAAATGTTCTGCATGAACCCACAGTCTGGAGACCAGGGAAGATGCTGAAGTTCAAATTTGAAGGCCTTTAGGCTAGCGTGGAGACCCAGAGAAGAGCCAGCATTGTGGTTTGGTTCCAGAGGCAGTCTGGTACCAGAATTCTTTGTGGTTTCAAGGAAGGCAGTCTTGTTCTATTAAGGCCTTCAACTGATTGAGTGAGGCCCATCCACATTATGCAAAGCATTCTGCTTTATTCACAGTCCACCAATGTAAATGTTAATCTCATCCAAAAATCACCCTCACAGAAACAACTAGAATAATGTTTAAGCAAATAACTGAGCCCTATGGCCCTGCCAGATTAACATATAAATTAACCATTGTATACACAAACACATTAATATAAAAATAAATGTAAACAAAATAATATAAAAAAGCAAAACCCATGTGATCATCTCAAAAAAGCATTTAATATCCAAAACTCTTCATTATTTAAAAAGAACAAACAAAAAAATCAATGAACTAGGAATATAGAAGGGAATATTCTCAACCTAGAAAAGAGCATCTATAAAAAACCCACAGGTAACTTCATACTTAATGATGAAAAGCTGTTTTGCCCCTGAGATCTCAAACAAGACAAGGATGTTCACTCTCACCACTTCTATTTAACATTGTACTAGAAGTTGTAGCAGAAACTAGAATAGAAGGCTTCTAGATTGTAAAAAAAGAAGTAAAATTGTCTTCACAGGTGACATGTTCATGTATGTAGTAAATCCATGTATGTAAAATTTACTAAAAAACTGTTGGAACAAATAAGTTTGGTAAAGCTACAGATTGCAAAATCAATATGCAGAAATTAATTGTATATTGCAGTGAGCATTCCAAAAATGAAATGAAGTAAACAGCATTATAATAACATCAAAAAGAGTAAAATACTTAGGAATACTTTTTTAAAATAAGTGCAAAACTTACATTTTGAAAACTATAAAACATTGTTTAAAAAATTACAGAAAATCAAAATAAATGGAAAAACATCCCATGGTCATGTCATGGATCAGAAGGTTATATTGGTAAGATGTCAAGACTCCCCAGATTAATTTACAGATTCAGCATAATTCCTATCAGAATCACGGCTGTCTTGGTGGGATTGCATGTGGAATTGCAAGGGACCAGAATAGCAAAAACAGTCTTGAAAAAGAACAAAGTAGGCAGAATCACTTCCTAGTATCAAACTTACTACAAAGCTTCATTAATCAAAACTGTGTGGTAGTAGCCCAAGGGTAGACATTTAGATAAATGAAATAGAATTGAGAGTCTAGAAATAAACCCATACCTGACCAAAAAAAAAAAAAAAAAAGAAAGAAAAAGAAAGAAATGGAAACTTTGAACAGCCCTATATCTATCTATTAAAGAAATTGAATTCGTAATTTAAAACATTAGTCAAAGAAACTCCAGACCCAGGTGTCTTCATGTGAATTTTATCAGCCATTTAAGGGAGACAGTAACACTTGTAACACAGTTTCTTTAGAAAATAGAGGAAGAGAGAATACTTTCTAACTTAGTTGATAAGGTTAATTTTATGTTAGTATAAAAAGCAGCTGCAAGCATTACAAGAAACAAAAACTACATGGAAACATCCTTTAGGAACATACTCAGAAAATCCTCAGCCAAAACTAGGAAATCTAATCCAAGAATATATAAAAAGCATACTGCCTTATGATCAAGTGGCAATGCAAGTTTGGTTTAATATTTAAAAATCAATGTAATTTACCCTGTTAACAACATAAAAGAGAAGAAATGACCATCCTAATGGGTACAGAAAAAATACATAATAAAAATTCAAAACCTATTCAGTTGCTCAATCTGACTGATAAAGAACATCTGGGAGCAAATTTACAGCTTACATATTTAATGATACAGATTCAATGCTTTCTATGTAAGTTCAGGAACGAGGCAAGGATGTCCAACTGCCACTTCAGTTCAACTTCTTACAAGAAGTCATAACCATTAAAAACTAAAAACAAATAGAGCTGCCTGAATTCACAGTCAATGTAACTGTATGTATAGCTAATCCTAAGGAATCTTCAAAAAGGCTACTAGAATAACTGGATTCAGGTTTTTACACAAAAATCAATTGTATTTTTATCTATTAGCAATGGACAATTGGAAAATGAAATTAAAAATTCAGTTTCTTTTACACATCCAAAAGTACAAAAAATTTGAGGATGATTTTAACACTTTCCCTGAAAACTACAAAAGATTGCTGAAAATAATTATGCAAGACCTAAGTAAATGGGAGAAACACACAGTGTTCATTAATGGGAAGACTTTTCTGAGTCTTAAATATTGCTAAGGTAATCATTATTTCCAAATTGATGTGTACATTTAACATTATCTTACTAAAAATTACATCACTTATTATTATAGACATTGACAAGCTAATTCTAAAATTTACCAAAAAAAAAAAAAAATCAATTGATTTAGAATTGCCATGCAGTTTTACAAGAGAGACAGTTGGAGGAAAATTACTACCTGATTTCAAGATACGGTGTATAAAGTCACAAACATCAAGATACTAGTATTGTGAAAGGATGGAAATACCATGTAGATCATTGAATTGGAATAGAGTCTCACATGTACCTGGCCTATTTATTTTCAACAGTGAAGACCAGGGGATTCATATGGAAAAGTAAAACCTATTTAACAAGCAGCGATAGAAAAACTGGGTAGCTATGTGTAAAAAAAAATTCACTTTAACTCTTACCTCACATCATTTACAAAAATTATCTTAACAGAGACTTTGTCTTATTTGAATTTTTTCCACCACCTAATACACTCTCTAGCTTATAGTAAGTGCTAAATAATTATTTGTATGATAAGTAAATGATTAGACTCTAGTTCTTCGGTTTTCTGGTTCTATCCTTAGTGAGAGATGCTTGTGTCACTTTTAGAAGGCTATACAAATTCTGTCTTCACGTCAAAAAGATAGAATCTAATTAGAAGGATTCTAGTTCCCCTGTTGCACTGGGTCACTCCAGGTAACTTTCCAGTCATAGCTTCCTAGATACACTCACCTGGCACTCAAATGCATAATAGTTTTACAGATATTTCTTTGTGTCATTGCATTTGTATATATTAGAAACTGCAAGAATAAGAACATGTTAAACTTAAATAGAGTAACAAGAGGCAGAACAATCATTCATGCCTGTGGATGATTTATTACCATTTGTTGATGCACTAATTTGCATTTTGCTCCCACTGGCAGCTAGAGTCAACATGACATATTCATTTATCCTAATATTTAATTCCAGTGAGCTCCCCTTTTTTATTAACATAGATATAATGTGACTTTATTTTGCTGAAAGAAGTTAGAGGATACTGGTGCCTATCTTCAGTATATGGGTAGATAGTGATTAATGTTGGTGGATAAAGTAAAGAGGTAAGGTGACTGTTGAGCATACAAGATTGGAGACATAGGTGAAGACTTCTGATGGCTGATTTTATAAAACAATTCTTAAAATAGTAAACTGTTTGGGGCGCCTGGGTGGCTCAGTCAGTTAAGCGTCCAATTTCAGCTCAGGTCATGATCTCATGGTTCGTGGGTTCGAGCCCCGTGTAGGGCTCTGTGCTGACAGCTCAGAGCCTGGAGCCTGCCTCAGATTCTGTCTCCCTCTCTCTCTTCCCTCCCTCCCTCGTGCTCTGTCTCATTGTGCCTCTCAAAAATAAATAAACATTTAAAAAAAGATTTTTTTAAATAGACTTTTATAGAATACCTCCTTTGCAGAGTTGCAAACTAGATATGCTCTTGATTTAAAAACAAAACAGGAAAGTCTGATCAACAGAAAACAAAATGCTTGTCCTAAAAGCTATGTTTTGTGATATTACTTCAATAACGCACCAGAAGAGAGCCCCACTGTGGTTCTAACAGTCCCTTATACTTCTTCAGTACTTATTAATCTTCCTTTTAAGAGGCAAAGCCTCTGCACTATAGCATTAGTAGCAATAGCCAGTGTGGGCTGATACAAGACTGGAGAAGTATCATTGCAAAAGACACATGTATTCTGAAACAAGAATGTGAATCAAGGTGTCCTGTATATGCTGCTTAGTTCAAAACTGATCTAAGCTCTAGGTTGTAGTAGTTTATTTACAGTGGGCCCATAATGTCACTTGCAGGAAATTATTTTTCTTTTGATTGATGTTATTATAAATAAGGCATAATATATGGCAAAATTCTTTTTATTTGACTATAAACTATATTGACTTTAAAAAAAATTTTTTTTAATGTTTATTTATTTTTGAGAGAGAGAGGGAGAGACATGGTGCAAGTGGGGGAGGGGCAAGGAGTCACACAGAATCCAAAGTAGGCTCCAGGCTCTGAGCTGTCACCACTGAACCCAATGCAGGGTTCGAACCTACGAGCCATGAGATCATGACCTGAGCCACAGTCGGAGGCTTAACTGACTGAGCCACCCAGGCGCCCCTGACTTTCTTTCTTAAATGTTGTTAGATTTGCCAATAAATACTTATTAATAACGACTAGCAAAATCATTAGCAGCTTTCAACGTTTTAATAGTTCCTGCATTTCTTAAATATTGAAGAGTCTTAAAAATCTTTACAAGGAAGTTAATATTGTTTGCTATGCTGTTGCCTTTTAAAATCAGTGGGGCGGAGTCAAGCAAGAGAGCCCAAGGGGAAAAAATGTTCCGAAAAGGAACTTAGAAAAATGAAAGTCTTCCTATATACTGTTAACTATACCAAAAGAACAACAGGATCTCAATTTCAGAATTAGTAGTCTGTTGACTCTTTCATATGCATGAATATCAATTGTGGTTTTTGCATTCATCAATATTTGCTCAAATTCCATGACAGTTATGTTCCTTTATATCTTCAAGTTTAAGTTCTTTAGGTATATATTTTTATATAAGTCTTCAAAATTTTCTCATATATGACTCCACAGACATTCTCAAAGACTACCTTACAATAATTTCTGGTTTATGCCAACAAAAAAGGGAAAGCATAAGATTACATTCTTCCTACTGTCACCTGAGGAGTGTTTTTCACATTCCATACATCAGTACTTGATCAGATAGGTTGCTGAAATTTTGGCCATGTCTGCATCATTTCTAAGATCAATAGCTCTATTCCATTTTCTTTTAAATCTATCAATGGGTTCTGCAGCTGATATTACCAATTAAATAAAAAAACAAGAAATCTTTGGCAGAGATAATTCACAAAATTGTCAAAATATTCAAATAATGCATACATTAACTCGGATTATATTTTAAATAGCTATGTTTATTAGTATAAACACTGACATAATATAGACTTCCAGAAAACATTGGAATAGTAAGTATATAGATCTGTAAAGAACTCTTCTTGTCCCTCTTGTCTTAAAAAGTATTCAACAAGTTGAATGAAGGTAAAGAATTTGAATTTTGTTGTCTTTTTTTTCTACCTGTCCATAGTAATGAAATTCTTCACTGCTCTATGTACAGATTACTGTTAAGATTTAAAATTTTTCCTATTTGAAGTTGACTATGTTGGCCATGTGGTATTCAAAACTTACAGTTCCTTTCCTTTGGATTGAATTTGTCAGCACCTGTGCCAAAGGACAAGAATGTTCTTTGGATCAAGACAAAAGGATTTTTTTTTTTTTACTCCATCAAGTACTTAAAATCATACCATATTTTGTGTTTCTTTCTTACTTGAGCCATGACTTTCTTGTACAGTTGTTTTATCTTGTCTGAAATTTCTAATTACCTTTCTTTTTCTTGGATCTTGTACTTTATTATTTCAGCTTTCTCCATCTTGTCACTCTTACTTTCTGTTTTATGTTTTTCTCTTTTTCACCAGAGCCCTGTTGTCCCTCCTGCTGTAATCGACATGTTGGTCGCTTTCTGGACTGCTGCGCACTGTTGTCCCAAGATTTCTCTCCACTGCTCCGCTAGGGTGGTTTCACTATTTCTGGGATTAAAGGTCTCCTTTCTTGCTTTATTCCCCTCTTCAACTAACTTCCAAACAAAATATAGATGGTAGAGGAGTTTTCTGAATATAGAATTTAAATTCGAAAATTACATCCCTTCAGAGAACTTTCAAATATTACTCTTCTCTTTTTATGCTCCCTAAGTAACTGATCCCAGAAGGAATCAAATTAGTGTTACTTTGTAGACTTTTTCTTAGGGAAGATATTAAACTTTTTTCACCTTGGTGTTCTCAAATCTCATGAGGAGGTGTTTGAGAGTGGATCTTCCTTAATTTATCACACTCTGTACTTACAGATGATTTCAATCATAAGATTCTTGTCTGTCATATCTGAGAAATGCTCCTTAAGATTATTTAATAGTTTTCTCTCCTTTTTTTTTGTTCATTTTTTTCTGATGTCTCTTTCTAGTTTTCTAACTGCTAACTGCTTTATCTCCCAGACTGATTCTTTCATAGTTTTCTCTGTATTGTCTAAATCTTTAACTTTCTATTACACGCTTTAGAAATTTTCTCAACTTTTGTTTTTTGTTTGTTGGTTTGTTTGGTAAAATAGATTTGAAACATTTATTTGTATAAGTCTACTTTCTCATTGTTGCTTCTAAGTAGCTTTCCATTTCCAAGAATAAAAATACATGTAAGTTGTCTGTAGATACAAAGTTTTCACCATAGCTGTTGACCAAGAAGACCTTTTCTTGGAAATACTGTACCATTTAACAAGTTGCATGGAAGTCTACACGTAGTCATTCTTTTTTATTGTGGTAAAATGTATAACAAAATTTACCACTGTAACCATTTTTAAGTGTGTAGTTCAGTGACATTAGGTATATTCACATTGTTGTGCAGTCAAGTCCTTCTGTTAACTTTTAATTTAGCCAATGGTATTTGTATTCTCTAAAAATGTTTTCTCATTTTTGTTCCTTTTTCGTAGAATTCTGACCTTGTATTATCAACATAATGTCTCTTCATTTCTCTCTATATCAACTTTTTCCCTTAGTTATATTTTCTAAACTATTTCCTTGGAGGAATCAAGTTTTCTGATTATTTACCTTGTTCTTTCTCTTTCATCTTGTGGTTCTCATCATATGTCTTTTCATAGTTAAAAAAAAAGATGTCTGAATGTCTGGTATGGACTTCATTAGCTGTTGTGTAAGTAGGTCTATATGTCCCCTGTACAGGAATTGTGCTGGAGAATACTATGTGGAATAGAAGAGGGAACATAAACTGGTAGGATTCACTTTAATTTTAACCTAGTGAATAAGTAATTCTACAAGTGAGAAAAGGAGGAATATTTGACTTGGGAGTGCATATCCCAATTAGCTTTCTCCAGGGAGTTCATTGGGGTTTTTTGTTTGTTTTTTGTTTTTAAGAAGTTCAGTAAATTTCTTTAGAGAAAAGATGGCAGACTGTGTGTTTATTGGTAAACATCAATGTGCCAGCCCTGTGTGCTCAGAGGCAAGGTCTCATATAGAGAGTTCCAGTTAGCCCTCCTGTTTAAAGGCTCCATTTCTCACTCCTGCCCTGCTTCATAGAAGTAGCCTGTTTGCTCAGAAGCAAAGGAGCACCTCCTTTTCTAGAGTTCCTGTGTAGTATATTCTGGGATGCTTTTCTTTCTGCCTATTTCATCTGTTGATATACTCATCACTTTCTGTCTTCTGAAATATAAAATTTCTCATTGAGGGTAATCACTGCCTCCATTCCCATCTCTCTTCTCTTCCCTTTCCTGTATTTATTTCTTTTTAAATTGTGATGCTTTTATTTTCCTGTGATCCTAGGAATTATGGGTGGTAAATGCATGTTGTAACATATGTATATTTTAGTTGTCATGAATAGACTAATGACTTGGAGAGGTAATTCATATTCTCTACACCATTAAATTAACTCTATTTCTTCAGGTACAGAAAGACTCTGTTGCTTTTGAAATGTCTTTTATTTAAAAATAAGAGAGGTGCTTACAGGGTAGAATAAACGTCTCTTCCAATAGCAATAATAATATAATAATAATAATAATTAATAATAATAATAATAATAATAATGGAATAAAACAAAAAAGAAAATATCATCCATAATCTAACTCCTTTAAAAATCAAAACATACAGGGGCGCCTGGGTGGCTCAGTTGGTTAAGCGACCGGCCTTAGCAGGTCGTGATCTCGCAGTTTGTGAGTTTGAGCCCCTCGTTGGGCTCTGTGCTGACAGCTTGGAGCCTGGAGCCTACTTGAGATTCTGTGTCTCCCCCTCCCCTGCTCACGCTCTGTGTCTCTCTGTCTCTCAATAATAAATAAACGTTAAAAAAAATAAAATAAAAAATCAAAACATACATGGGGGTGCTTGGGTGGCTCAGTTGGTTGAACATCTGACTTTGGCTCAGGTCATGATCTCACAGCTCATGAGTTTGAGCCCTGCGTCGGGCTCTGTGCTGACAGCTCAAAGCCTGGACCCTGCTTTGGATTCTGTGTCTCCCTCTCTCTCTGCCCCTGACCCACTCGCTGTCTGTCTGTCTGTCTCTCTCTCAAAAACAGATAAATATAAAAAAAATTTAAAAAAAATCAAAACATACATGTATTATTTAATCTATAAACATTTGAATACTTTTTACATATATGACTTGAATGTAAATTTTTTACAATACCTGAATTTATTAAGAAGCTTCATACCCAATATGTAAAATGGATTCATAAAATGGATGTACAGCTGTATCTATAAAATTAATTGAGTTATAAAATTAGTTTTTGAAGTTTATCTTATTTATTTATTTGTTTGTTTGTTTTGAGAGAGAGAGAGAGAGAGAGAAAGCACAAGTGGGAGAGAGGGAGAGAGAGAATCCCAACAGACTCTACGCTGACAGCACAGAGCCTGACATGGGGCTCAAACTCACCAGCCGATGAGATCATGACCTGAGCTGAAATCAAGAAATGGTTGCTTAACCAGCTGAGCCATTCAGGCACCCAAGTTAACAGTTTTTAAAATAGGAATACTGATTTGTTTCTTCTACTTAAATTACTCTGAAAAATTTTATTTCTAAAGTCTGCATGACGTAATTAGTCATCAAGATGGATATTTTCTATGGAATTATTCTTAACAGCGCTTCCCCAGGGTACTATTAGCTGCTTTATACACATTTCCGTTGTATCCTTCACTCTGTCACAGCACTTATAGAGAGTCCTTCTCCTTACTTGTTCACCGGTGTCCCCTCTTACCAAACATAAGCTTTTTGACAGTATCTTACTTATCTCTATATACCTTATCTCCAGTATCCTATGTATGGTGTAGGTGCTCAACTAACATTTGTGAAGTGTTACTGTGATAGCCTGATAAGTGTCTTAGAAGCCACTTTTTCTTCTGTTTGTGTATATTTGAGATTTATTTTAATAATTTTATAATTCCTTATTTAAAGATAGATATAAATATGGTGAGGTTTGTTGGTATAGGAAAGATGTATAAGCTTTCCATATCCTCATCATAGGTAACACATTCACTCACCTTTTTTTCAGGTCTGTCATTTTTGAACAATGAGTTTTGCTGTGTAGACACTGATTTTTATATATGGAAATAGAATTAATTATCTCCCTTGATAGGTATAGGTTTAATGAAATAATATTTTTGTGTGCATGTATGCACACATATATGTATGTATGTATGTATGTATGTATGTATATCTTAGAAAAAGAATTGACATCCAATAGATTTAAATATCAAAGCATAACTTAGTTAAAGCAAAATATTATTTTTAAAGAGAAAACTGTATAAAATACTTGTTCTGCTGAGTTGTATTTGTCAAAGCATATCAAGCAGATCATTATGAGGCTTAAAGTTCTTTTGTCCATTCTCTTTGCCTAGCACTTGACCACTGAGGACTTGAGATGAAAAGAAAGAGATACGGCTCCTCAATAGTCTCTCTTTCAGTGTGTTTGGATTTACAAAGTATGAAATCTGGAACTCAGCCAGATGTTATTAATATCTTAAAATGATTTTTAAATGCAGATTTGTACTTATTAAAATTTAATATACTAGAAAAGCATGAATTACAAAAATAGTCTTATGAATATGAACAGCAAATGAAAACTTGATTAAAGGTGGCCATATCAAGCATTCTTCCCTTGAATTATCTTGCCAGCTTCTGAGTAATGCTTTGATTGGGGTTTGAGCCTTTTGTATGTAACAGTTTTTAGAGCAAGTTACTACAGTTCTTTCTGAATAATATAGGTCATGAGAAGTTCATTTGTAGGTGGGGCAGCTGTACTACTTTGGGGGACTGTCTTAATAGATCCATTTCATTAATTGTCATGAATTTTTTATTAACAAAACCAGTATATCAGGTTTAGCGAGCTAAAAACTGTTCTCATAGTTGTTATCTTTATTGTCAGAAAGAATATTGTGAAAATAGGGAATTACTGCACATGCTTTAACTCTTGATTAAGCAGAGGAATGGCACTGTCCAGGAACAATAACTTAGGGGCATATTATCAAGTTGATGTACAGTGTTTCAGTTGTGCAACTCCCAGTAACTTTAAAGCCCTGTGCTTTAATTTCAGTGTCTTCCAGTTAGGAGTAATGTCGTAGCTGTCTGTTAGGTACTCTGAGTTAATGTGATTAATGTCAAGTAGCAGGATGTTCATTCTTTCTTACTTAAGCTTTATTCCAAAGGTATTTTGGGTTAAACGACCTTCTAAGGAATTGCCTTTCAGAAGAAACCAGGCAGTGGTATTAAGAAACAACAGTAATGGATTGGAAAATGAGTGATGTTACTGTATGCATTTTATTGACCAATGGAAGAAATTTCCTTCAGTTTCCATCTGATAATCTTTATTATGAAGTCATACATAGAGCATTAAAACTATTATTTTTTTCTAATTTTAAGAAGTTTCAAAAGTTTTCTTAGACATATGACAGGCAATTATAATACTATCCATATTCTTTGTATCTTTCCATATCAAAGCCATAACCACTTTTTATTTCTCACCTCTTGTGAGATAATTAATAGTATGAATTACTGTCTTCCTAAAACTGGCTTTAAAAGTGAAACAGGAAGAGGCTTAGTGTTTTTCTTAGGATCCCATAACTGATCTTTGATATACTCAATAACAGAATTTGGAATGTGTACTCGTACTCATTGTGCTTGATAAAACATTGGTCTTATAAAATTTTAAGGCTGAAAAAGTCCTGAGAAAATCATATTTTATAAAACAAAAATGACATAATTTTTGGAAGAAGATATATTGTGATTAGAATCCTGGCTCAACCGTTTACCTTCTTGGTTAAATTACTTAACGTCTTTAGTCTCCATTTTCTCATTTTAAATGGAAATGATAACTATCTTTCATGATCATTATTCAGATTAGATATAATATATATAAAGTGCCCAAATGAGTGCCTGTAACTTTTCAAAGCAATAGGCAAAACAATAGGCATCATTTTTATTATTATCTACAAATTTGGAATCATTCCTAAAATAGTTACACAGGATTAGCTAAGGTAACATGGCTTGTTAGTGGCAAGGATGGAATTAGAATTGTGTTCTAACCAAATCCGGTATTTTTTGCATATGCAATATTATCTCTTAATTATTGATATTTTCCACACCATTTAGCCAGAATTATTGATTGTTGAAAACTATTGCTCAGTAAAGCCATCATTTTCTTTTCCTCTCCCCTCCAAATTCAAGAATTGTTACTGAGGCCAGAATCTCAGATATTTTTTTTTCATGTATGTGTGACTTAAAGGATCCTACTGTTTTTAACCAGAGAGGTTTTTAACAGCCAGTTTTCAAAGTCTGCAAAACAGATCTAGTTAGCCATGACCTAGAATAAATAACAGAAGACATTTATTTCCACATTAGGTCATACATTGCCCCAGTATGATTATCTGCTGATCCATGGAACCTTATTTACTGTCTGCTGCCTCTCTTTATGACTCTGCGTGCTCTCAGACTTGAGCTCTGTTTGTAGCTCCAGAGCCTTATTCCTACTCAATTATAGATTTTTGGGTGCTATCCAAGTTTGGCCTTCTCTGGAGCCAGTTGTCTTTCCCAGCCTTGACGTGGACCTCCCACCCCTCACTTCCCATGCTGTCTAGGTGATCCACCACAGAAGGAGTAGTGATGGTGTTAGCTAATACTTACATAAAGCTTTACTTTTGGCAGAGTTCTTTCATAATTATAATCTAAGTTGATCCTCATAACTCTGTGAAGTAAGCAATATTATCTCTCTTACAATTGAGGAATGTAAAATTCAGTTAAATAATTTGCCTGAAGTCATACACATGGTAAATGGAAGAGCACCGGTCCTTTGACCACAAACCCCAGGCTCTTTTCACTTCTCAATCACTGCTCATGAGCCTGTTGCTGACAAGCGATAACAGAAAGTGTCCTAAGATAAAAACAGATGAAAATGTACGAGTTCTGTGTTATAATATGAGAGCTTTGTGGAAGAAGCATCTGTATATAAATCCATGTGAAAAATATTGTCAAGTGTTAACTGGGGAGTAAGTCTTACACTTCTCTTATTTTCTCAATACCGAGCACATGGGAAGTAGCAGATAAATATTTTTGATTCATTATTTCATTTAGAATATTAGAAAAGAGGGGCACCTGGGTGGCTCAGTCAGTTAAGCGTCCAACTTCGGCTCAGGTCATGATCTCACAGCTAGTGAGTTTGAGGCCCACGTCAGGCTCTGTGCTGACAGCTCAGAGCCTGGATCCTGCTTCTGATTCTGTCTCTCTCTCTCTCTCTCTCTCTCTCTCTCTCTCTCTCTCTCTCTGTCTCTCTCTGCCCCTCTCCACTCATGCTCTCTCTCTCTCAAAAATAAAATAAAACCATTAAAAAATTTTTCAAATATTAGAAAAAAGACAGCATCTCCTTTAGAAAAAAAGTCTTAATGTGATTTTATTGTAACTGTCTTTTGGCAGTTTTTTCATTTTTTATGATAATTATTCGAGAAGGATTTTTTGGGGTTTTTTGGGTTTTTTCTGGACTCCCATCACTTATTTTTCTGATTTTACCTCCCACCCTATACACTAATGACTCCCAAATGCTATTATACAACCCAGGCCTTTCTCTTTAGTTCCAGTTCATATATGAAAACTATCTGCTGGACATTTCCAGGGGTTATTTCATGGGCACCTCAACTCAGAATGTCTAAAACTGAAGGCAGCAACTTGTTACAAAAAAACTGTGATTTCTTCTGAATGCCTGAGTCAACAAATTCCATCTATTTCACGTCTTAATGTTTCTCGAATCTTTTTACTTTTTTCTGTTGTTATTACCAATACCTTATTCAGATCCTCATTCTTTTCTCAATTGAGCTACTGAAGTAGCCTCTTAAATAACTGCTTTACAACAAGTTTTATTCTCTTCAGACCCATTCTCTGCTCCTGACTGCAACTTCTTTTCTTCAAACCTTTCAGTAATAGTCCTCATTTCCACAAGAGAATGTGGCGCAGTTTTTAAAAAAATTGTTTTAATGTTTACTTATCTTTGAGAGAGAGACAGAGTGCAAGCGGGGGAAGGGCAGAGAGACAGAGAGACAGAATCCAAAGCAGGCTCCAGGCTCTGAGCTGTCAGCACAGAGCCCGAAGCAGGGCTCAAACCCACGAACTGTGAGATCATGACCTGAGCCAAACTCGGACACTCAACCGACTGAGCCACCCAGGTGCCCCAATTCTATTTTAGCTTTATACAATTTTTATTTACAGTTCATCTAAACCTAAGTGACCACACTGTACTTAGTGATATTCAAATCACAGTGAAAACAGAAGATAATTCAGAAAATTATTGTTCTGTTAAATTGTGACTTAAAACAAACCCCTATATTTTGCCATAAATCACTGTACTTTTGTAGCATTTTTTACTACAAATTTAGTAATTAAATTCTTTTTTTAAATTTTTTTTCAATGTTTATTTATTATTTTTGAGAGAGACAGAGACAGAATGCGAGTGGGTTAGGGGCAAAGAGAGACACACACACAGAATCAGAAGCAGGCTCCAGGCTCTGAGCTGTCAGCACAGAGCCCAACACAGGGCTCAAACTCACGAACTGTGAGCTCATGACCTGAGCTGAAGTCAGATGCTTAACTGAGTCACCCAGGCGCCTCAGAGAACGTCGTGGTTTTTAAGGCTTTTCATGATCTACCCCAGAACTGTCTCTTCCGCTTCATCTTTTGCCCTTTCCCTGTAACTTACTTGAGCCCTCATCCACCAGACACCACAGGCTATTCTTTTTCTCATGACTATGCTTTTGCTTATGCTGACCCATGCTTTCTTTTCCAGAATTGTTTTCTTCTAAATAACCTACTGCCACCCTTAACTTCCATTCACCAGCCAAATTAGCCTCCCCCCTGTATTATAATTATCTGTCTTCTCAACTGCACTCTGAATTTCCTGAGGGCAGGGATGTTCTTATTCATTTTACAACACTATGGCTGGTAGTGCATTTGGTATGGCGTAGACAGATACTTTTGAAATTCTTGCACTTTTAGAAATTGTCTTATTTTATGTTATTAGATTTTTAAATGCATTTCATTGTGATAGCAATGATCTCCTTAATAGCTCAAATTTGATTAATTCATGTTTATCAAATCGGATTTATTCCACTTATATCATTTTCATTAAAATAAATTGTGTCATTATATTCTGTTTTGCAATGTATTTCAATAAATAACAAAAACATATGCTGACAACAGTATTGCAGAAACCTTGTCTCATTAATATTATGTAGGTGAAAATATAGGTTTCTTCTACAAGATATTAGTATTGGTAACTTCTTATTTGTGAGTTCATTATACCCATAGCAGAACAAACAGAATAAAATGAACTGAACACCAGCTTTCAGTTCTTTACCCATCCACATCAGTCTTTTTTTTCCACATTTTTTCCTACTTGAAACTATTTTTCAATTAGCAAATGTCTTCTTGAGTAGTGAACAGATCAGATGCTTCATCCCCGACCTAAATAAATATAGGTAAGTGATATTTGCCCATATTCCCCAAGTGAAGAACAAATTATAGTTGGAGCCATGTTTGTACTTGTATTATGGATAAGTTCTATACATAACCATAATAAGAACTTATTAAATGAAAAACAAGCATGTTGCAGCTATGACTATTTCAGAGAAAGGAAATACAGTTGTGCTTATTAGAAAGGAGCTTAACATCCTTTCTTACAGTAGGCTCAGCAGCAGTGTCATCCTGCCCTAATCCACTGTTTCAGTCCAGAGCTAGCTAAATATTGGGCTATGAGGACAATAAAAATTTCCCGGCTATATCATTTAGCTGTTAGTTTGTTGGATGGGTTGGTGTGTTTGTTTTGATGATTTACTTGCTTCAAAGAGATCTAGCAGTTATATTTGTCACTCCCCAAAGTAAACCTCTTCTAAGCAGTGATCACCAGAATGTAGATAGAGATATTGAAGTACTACAAAATCTAGTATTTATGATTTTAGACCTTTTCTTAATATCAGAATATTTCAGTTCATCCTAATGTTTTTTTTTCTCATAAGAATATCAGCTCTTTTGAAAAATAAACATAGATTTATGAAAATTCACTTTGCAGGCTACCTTTAAGAAATTGTTTTTACAACTGACTCATTCTCAAAAATTGTAATTAAGATTCTTTTTGATATTTGCTTTATATTCAAATTTATATTTACTGTTTCAGAGAACATATTTACAGCAATATATACTTTGTTGGCAGATTTAGTCTAGAGTTAAATATAATATTAAAAAAAGGGCTCATCATGAAAATACAAAATTTGAAATAAAGTATTAATTATAAAAAACAAATCAGGAGACTATAGTTGCTGGCAAGGATGTGGAGAAACAGGAACCCTCTTGCACTGCTGGTGGGAATGCAAACTGGTGCAGCCACTCTGGAAAACAGTGTGGAGGTTCCTCAAAAAATTAAAAATAGAAGTACCCTATGACCCAGCAATAGCACTGCTAGGAATTTACCCAAGGGATACAGGAGTGCTGATGCATAGGGGCACATGTATCCCAATGTTTATAGCAACACTTTCAACAGTAGCCAAATTATGGAAAGAGCCTAAATGTTTATCAACTGACAAATGGATAAAGAAGATGTGGTTTATATATACAATAGAATACTACTTGGCAGTGAGAAAGAATGAAATCTGGCCATTTGCAGCAACATGGATGGAACTGGAGGGTATTAACGCTAAGTGAAATAAGCAACTGGAGGGTATTATGCTAAGTGAAATAAGCCAGGCAGGGAAAGACAGATAACCATATATTTTCACTCATATGTGGATCTTAAGAAACGTAACAGAAGACCATGGGGGAGGGGAAGGGGGGAAAAAAAGTTACAGAGAGGGAGGGAGGCAAACCATATGAGACTCTTGAGGACTGAGAACAATCTAAGGGTAGATGGGAGGTGGGGCAGAGGGGAAAGTGGGTGATGGGCAAGGAGGAGGGCACTTGTTGGGATGAGCACTGGGTGTTGTATGGAAACCAATTTGACAATAAATTGTATTGAAAATAAATAAAAAGTAAATAAAAACCAAAGAATTGGTGCCTGGGAGCCTTGATATAGAGAATAGGATGGAAAATCGGTGAGAGAAAGAGCCTCTTGGACTAGAGCTGCAGGTGAGGTCTCCAGAAAGAGACCTTACCTGCCAGGTAGGTTTTTGCTAAAGCTAGATAAACTTCATTTTGTCAAAGTTTCACAGGCGTAGGGATCTTGGTCCATTTCATTCAGTTTTCTTTCCCTAATGCCTTGAACAGTGTCTCACACAAAGTAGGTGTTCTGTAAATATTTGTTGAATGAGTCAATGATGACAGTAAAAATGAGCATGTCCTCAACCAGACCCAAGAGTTTTCACACTGTGGGTTCCAGGCAATCAGAGCACCACTCATTCTCTCAGTGTCAGAACATACTTGGAAGTAGGAGAACACACTCTCCCTCTTAAGATAAGCTCCTCTCCCTAACCCACTTTACAAAGTCTGAAGGCTTGTGTTTAGGACTAGCCATATTTGCAAGCCCATAATTAGTTAAATATTTTCAGCAAAGCTTTTCTCATACTTCCATGTGAACCTTCTTTCCACACGACCTTCTTTAACTGGAACACCCTTCATTTATCCTTGTTTGAGCAACTCCTACTCCTTCAAGACTCAGCTTACACACTATGTCTTCAAGAAGCTCCCCTGCCCCCATCCCTCACTTGATCTGGGTTTGGTGCCTCTATTGTGCACTCCCACATAGCGCCTTCTTTGTCTTTTGCAACTTTCCCAAACTAGACAGTTTCTGAAGAAACATATTAAATGGTTTAGAACTAAATCATCTATGGCATGACACCACATATTGTTTGATTTCAGAAGTTAGCTCTCTGGTAAAATACAGTTGAGTTGATGCAGTTTGTCTTTGTATATTATAATATGCAATTGTGTATCAGAGCTGGGGTGCGGGGGTGGGGGGAGTGTCTTAAATTTTCAGTTGAGGTACTATATTGCAACAGTACTACATGCAATTTATATTTTTCCATTTGCATGAGTAACTGGTTACCTGTGCACTGAGTTAACTAACACCATATTTTAAATTATTCCAGTGAGATTTTTGTGACCGTTTTGAATTGAGCCCCCAGACATGTACCTGCTGGCCTGTCCCTATTTCTGATCTGACCTGGATCCCTGGCCAAAATTTGAGAAGTAAGGAAATATTATGTCACAACATTTCAAAGATAAAAATCAATGTAAACATGTCTTCAAGACATAAAGGAAAAAATACTAATTTAAAAACATACATATTCTATGCCAACCTTCCAAACTTTGATACATTGAAGTCAGCAATGCACAAAATAAAACTTTTGCAATTGGAACATGATACCTTTTTCTCTGAAAGTGTACACCATATTATTAACTAACTCTGAGACAGGATTTTAGGGAAAATTTAGAAACCTTGCCTTCATACCAACTAGACCAAGTAATATCTTAAAAATTAACTTCATATGTCACTGATAGTAGGAGACTATTTCTTTTTCCATACACCAGCTATGTCAGGAAAAATATATATAAACATTCCTTTCAGACCACCACAAAGTAAAATAAACAGATCATCCCAATATTGCAAAATCCAGTGTTTCCACCTCAAGTCTGGCACATTTGTAATACTTTTTCGTTCTGAAAACCTCACTTTAACCTTTTTACTCTCACTTTTGTTTTCTTTTTCAGTTTTAACCCTTTTGATGTAGAATGCATCATGAAGGATCATTAATTCAGTACAGTGCTTTAAGTCACTGGCTCTTATTTGATACTTAGAAAAATAATTTGTGCTTTTCTACAGCTGGGCTATTAAAATACATACTTCATAAGTCAGTCCTTAGTACTCAATTTCTAGACTGAAATACATGCTAGAATAATAAAGAAACATGTTACCTGCTATAAGTGAAATTTAATTAAGTACAAATTTAAATAAAAGAGCCTCATTTCTAGAAAGATCCTAATTGTCAAGTATTCTAATGAAACTTAAGTCTGAAGAAATTTCTTATTTAAAAAATGAAGCTGTCATTTTTTTCTGTCTAGCCAGGAGTTACGGTAGGTAAAACAAGGGCCTAAAACTCCATAGATAATTATAAAGGTAGAGATGGAAAAACCCCAACCTTTACTGTGTTGAATAAAAAGCAAAATCCCTGTCTTCTGATTTTTACAGAGCATGTGGAAACTCTCTAACAATAGAAACTTTATAACATTTCCTTGTGACAGCAGCTGTACAACGGGTTTTGAACAAGTCTGGTATAGTGTTCAGTAAAATGAAAGGGACTGGGTTGTTTTCTGCTTCGACTTGGCATTTTACCAAGGAGAGAAGTTTGGTGGTGGTTTGGTTTTCCCTATTATGTTTAAGTGACACAGTACTGATTAAAATGAGCATTTTTAAATACTAATTCACATTTGGACTTTTTCTAAAAGATATTCAATAAAATGAAATCCAAGTGCTTTTACACCTACACACTATATTGCTGAGCAAATTATTTATGGAAAGGAAGGCAAGATAAAGTTGCTTTTAAGAGTCCTTTAACATATCAGTTGGATAACTAGCAAAACACCTTTACTGCCATTAAATATTTACCAAGACTTGGCTTTGGGCAGGGGGGCAGTTCAGTGCAACAAATTTGACTCTCTGCAATGCCATTGATTAGTTATCAGAAGGACATAGTTAATAAGTAACTTCAGGTATTACAGAGCACTCTACATTCCTGTCAAATCTTTCCTCTGAAGATGACCTAAAAAAAGTCGGTTACAACCAGCATTCACCCCAGCAATGATTGCACAAGCACAACTATGAAAGAAATAAAGGCCAGGCAAATCAGTTGAGCAGTACTTAGGCAATCTTTCCTAGTGACTGTTGTCATTGCTGCTGGACTTTAGAACTGAACATGTTTACATTTAATTAGAAAGGACACACAGTTTACAGCACAGTAGCTATCAATATCGGATCAGAATTGATATCCGCTTTCTCCCCAGTGATTGCTTCCTTCAAGCTAATTAAAAAAGGCATATAACCAAAATGACTCACATAAATTTTAAAACAAAGTAAACAGTATTCCCTGGAGACCAAAATAAAAGTAAATGACATTCATCCTGATTACTAGCTACACTTCTTAAAAAAGAATTCTGATGCCTATAAATGTGATATAAGGCATGTTTTAGAGTTATCAGACTGCTGATAAATCAAATATTCCCTTTTGAAGAAACCTGAATGAAGGCTTCACTGAGTACTTTAGCTCCTGAAGAAACAACCTTACTTTTATCTTTATAATCCCTAAAACATGTAGATAAGGCAGTCTGATAGAAGCTTGGGCTGATTTTATTCAGGTTTTCAACTTTCACATATTGTATGGAGAAACTGTTCAAACATATGACAAAGTAAATAACAAATTGATTTCCTTTCAAATAAAGTGTATAGAACCTCAGGTATAATTTGCTAAAATTAAGGAATCATCCTGCTACGTGTGAATAAATTTTTCTATAATTAACCATAGCCAGAATCATCAATATATTTATTATGATAAAAGATTATGTCTTATAACTCTATTACTATAAAGAGAATTGCTTTGAATTTCACAAGCTAACATTTATTGTTGATTACACTAAATTATGGTAAAATGATTTTAAAATTAGAGAACTAAAATAGGAGAGAACTAGAGGTTACCCACAGGAGAATGGTGCCACAGCCCTCCTTCCTCATCCACAGACCTGCCATGTCTGTGGATGGCAGGTCTAATGTTCAGATTAGAAGCAGGCCTTAAGAAACATTCATTCATTCATTGATTCACTCACAGATATATATTAAGCACTTCTTTTAGGCACTAAAGAGAAACTGGTGAGCAAAACCTCTGTAAGCTCAGACATCATTGTCCTCTTTGGTTAGTGTTGTATCCCCAAGCATTTACTGTGTCCTTGACTCTCTCTACATAGTTGCTCAATAAGTACTTATTGAATGAATGACTCCTTTCAAGGATTATTTCACTACAAACAAATGTCCACTCAGCCACCAGGGGGGCCTCCAGTAGCACTTGTTCTTACTATTCCAGGAAAGCTGCTGAAATCCACATTGATGCTATGCTAATGACAGTCAATTTAAAATCCCCCTTTAGAACAGAATAACTCATTGAAGTTATTTTGGCTTGTTTTCCTTTTCTTCACTTCCTTTTTAAACCTTAGGCTTTTTCTTACTCTTAGTGTTCACAAAGCAGTCAACCTGTAAACCATCATTGTTTAACCACAGACCGGTACTAGATATCCATAGTTTATATTCTGCAGGGCACACACCAATCACAAAGGTTCTAGTCGGCCACTGAAACACAAAAAAAATTAAGAGCCACATGAAGCAGGACTAAGGAACCAGTAATTAATCAATTCCACAAATATTTATTAAAGCCTTTTCGAGGCACTAGAGATTGAATTGTGAAACAAGAACAATTGCTTAACATCTATCCGGTTGGAAGGTCTGAATACTGTGGGAGCACATGAGAGGATCAGCTAATCTAGACAAGTCAGATTTCTTGGAGAAAGTCACTTCAAGCTGAGATCTACAGGGTGAATGGAGCTAGTTAAGTAAAGGAGGATAGATAGGGTCACTGTTCCTAGAGGATGTGAAGTTTGTTCATCCTGGCTGCAGTATAGAGATAAACAGGTGGATAATGAGAAATGAGCTGGAAAGAGAGCCATGAAGAGCTTTGTGAATGATATTTAAGGAATTTGAACTTTATGCTTAGGAGCAATGAGGTTGTCATTGAAATTTAATTCAGGTAGTGATACAGTCATCTTTGTGCTTTAGAAAACTCACTCAGGGCAAGGAACAAGTTAAAAGACTATTTCAGTAATCCACTTAAAAGAATAATAGCAGGCAGTCTTAATTAAGATAATGGTAATGGGACTAGAAAGAAGTAGAAAGATGTAACGGAGATTTTAAGTTTAAACCAAAAAGATCGATTAGATCTTATGGTGAGAGACAGATATCAAGGATGATGCAGGGGTGCATAGGATTTGTACTTGAACACTAGTGGTACCCAGTGAGGAGGGAGGAAAGGGCTGATTTGGAGAGGGCATAACATGAGATTATAAATTTTATATTTGTAAGATGGTCCAGTGGGAGTGTCTATACTAAGAGGTTATGTAGAGCTGATTCTCAGGATAGAAATCTAAGCCATAAAGAAATACTTGAGAGTGAGGAGCCGTTAACTATATAGATGATTAAGTGAAGCATATGGGAGTGGGTTGAAATCATAAAGATTGGGTAGAGTGGGGAGAGAAGACTCCAACAGTTACATGTTGGGTAGAGGAAAAGAAGCCCCCAAAGGACATTGAGAAGCATAAAGAAATACTTTGTTGAAGCAGAAACCAGAACTGTATTTTCATGGAAAACATTTCCAGAAAGAACTGGCTTCAGATAGGTCAAATAAGATAACGATTGAAAAGTGTCTTTTAGGGGCACCTGGGTGCCTCAGTTGATTGAATGTCTGACTCTTGATTTCAATTCAGGTCGTGATCCCAGGATCGTAGGATTGAGCCCTGCATTGAGCTCTGTGCTGAGTGTGGAGCCTGCTTGAGATTCTCTGTCTCTCCCTCTCTCTCTCTCCCTGCCCCTCTCCCCCACTTTCTCTCTCTCTCTCTCAAATTAAAAAAATTTTTTTTAATTATAAAAAGTGTCTTCTACATTTAACAACAAGATTATTGAAGCAGTGTTGACCAAGCAGATTACAGAACACTAAATAGAAGTTAAGAAAGTGCAGACAGCAAGCACAGATCATTTAATTCTAAATGGCATGATTCCAAACTAGGTCCAAAGAAATCCTATCATATATATATATAGACCACATGAATATTTTTAGAACTTACTGAGTTAGAATCTCTTAGTAGAAAACAAAACAAAAAAATCTTTACAAGTAATCTATCCGGCCCAAGTTAATAAATGGAGAGTTTCTAAACCTTATTGTATTTCCTAGATTTGAGTCTTACTATGTATTTCCGTGTTTTCTTGAAACTCCAGAGCTATCCCACTTGGAGAAGGAGCAAGGTGAATCTTACCAGTTGAAGGCTGTTTGTCACATCACGTAATAGAGATACACAAAACACCCCCTAACTAGAGCAGTTTTTTTAAAAGGCAAATCTTGTTGCCCTCTCTTTAAAATCCTTCAGTAACTTCTCATTTTCCTTAAGACAAAGACCAAAAAGGCCCAGTGTGATCTGGTCCCAACCACTTTTTCACTGGTCTCAGAACATTCATGCTAGCATAACTGGGCTTCGTCCAGCTCCTCAGCCATCCTTTCTGTTATAAGGCCTGTGTACACATTCTTCCCTGCACCTGAAATTCTTCTCCACCCTTCTTCTGATTAATACCTACTCTTATCTTTAAATTTCACCTCAAATGTCACATCCCATCCTTTACAGTGTGTATAATAATTTGAAAGGTGTGTTTAGTCACTGCCCTAGTTCTAGAAGAGCGCCCAGCATCCAGTAGTTATTCATTTATGTGAGGAAGGGAAGCAGCGCCTGAGTAGTCCCAATGCAGCCTCCTCCCAATTCCAAGTAAAACAGAACACATGCTTCTGATACGCATGTACTGACCAAACCCTACATTCAGTAATTCAGCTAACCAAATAGCTGTTCAGCAGCAGCTGTGTATTAAGCAGTGTGCATTTGCAATAGTCTCATGAAATGAATTTATTTATCCCTCATATCTGAAATTAGCATCAGTCCTTATCCTGAGCTCTATTATAGAATGTGAAATAAAACTATATGTTTAATAGGCCTTGGCTAACTTTTTTAAGGGAGTTAATTAGGACCATTAATACAATTGAAAAATATTTATCCCGTGTAAGAACAGTTGTGGGTTTTTTTGACATTTTTACATATTTTGTATAATCATTTATTCATGCAGTTGGTTTGACACATAATTTTCTATACATGGGGAAACTTCTCAGCCATTTATTAAGAAACTGGTTAGTCAGAGTGTGTGCTAAGGTCCTCAAAAATGTTTTTCTCCATAACTGGTCCTTACATAGATAATTAACTCTTCCTTTTTGACTGATCTGAGATGGGGTACCACATCTCAGTAGAATCAGGATGACAAATAATAATATCTGGCATTTAACTAGGCCTCAACATCGTGAGATCACTTATATCCAGAGATGATTGAATCCAACCTTTAACATTGTGCAGAGATTTCTTCTATACCATTTTTAACAGGTTGTTATGTAGCAGCTACATAAATATAAAGATACCTGATCGTAGGTAGGGTTTACCCTACCTGATAAACCCTCCTGTGGAGGTGCTTCAATTTTATCACTTATAAATTATCACAGACATAACCGAATTCAGGTGTGATTAGGTCTGATTTGGATACTCTTCCATTGCTGGATATGTGTGCCTTTGTTTCTTTGTATATCTTATGTCACTTTTGATTTCTACTGAACCAATTTCAGCCATTCTTCATTCTTATTCTCGGTGTGTGTACTGTGTGTGTGTGTGTGTGTGTGTGTGTGTGTGTGTGTGTGTGTGTGTTGAGTGTTGGGGGGATAATTAATAGACTTTATTTATTACAACAGTTTATATTTATGATAAAATTGAGCAAATAGAGTTCCCATATACCTCCTTACACACACACACACACACACACACACACAGTTTCCCCATAATTAACATCTTGTATTGGTGTGGCACATAGGTTATAATTAATGACACTATATTGATACATTATTATTACCTAAAGTCCATAGTTTACATTAAGTTTCACTTTTTGTGTTGTACAGTTCTGTCTTTTGAAAAATGCAGAAATCATGTCTTTACTATAACAATAGCATACAGAATAGTTTCACAGCACTTATAAAAACCCAAGTGCTTTATCTCTTCACCCCTCTCTACCTCCCCCTGAACCCTTGACAACTACTGATCTTTTTACTGTCTCTGTAGTTTTGCCTTTTCTACAATGTCATTTAGTTGGAATCAGTTAGCCTTCCAGATTGGCTTCTTTCAGACTGGATTCTGTTACTAAGTAAGACACATTTAAAGTTCCTCCAATCTTTTTATGACTTGATAGCTCATTTTTTAGCAATAAATAATATTCCATTATATGGATGTACCACAGTTTGTTTATATATTCACCTATTTAAAGACATCTTGGTTGCTTATATTTTGTGGAAATTACGTATATAGCTATAAACATTCACGTGCAGATTTTTGCATAGGCATAGGTTTTCAGTCCTCTAGGGCAAATACTTAGGAGCACAATCACTGGATCATATGGTGAAATTATGTTTAACTTTGTAAGAAATTGCCCAATTATCTTTCAAAGTACAGGTATAATTTTGCATTTCCACCAGCAATAAATGAGAGTTCCTGTTGCTCTATATCCATATCACCATTTGGTATCATTACATTTTTTTATTTAACCATTCCAATGTATGTATAGTTGTATCTCGTTTAAATTTGCAAATCCCTGATGACATAGGATGTTGAGCATCTTTTTATGTTTATTTACCTTCTGTATTTCTTCTTTGGTGACATAGCTATTCACATCTTTTGTCCATTTTTTAATTGAGTAGTCTGTTTTTTTATTGCTGAGTTTTAAGTTTTCTTTGTATATTTTGCATGCTAGCCCTTTATCAGATAATGTGTTTCCAAAGATTTTCACTCAGTCTGTGGATTATCTTTTCATTCTCTTAACAGTGTGTCTTGTAGCACATAAGTTTTTAATTTTAATAAGATCTAAATCTACTTTTCTCATGGATTATAGTTTTGATGTTGTATCTAAACTCTCATTACCAAACTGAAGGTCAACTCAGGTTTTTCTGTTATCTTCTAGAAGTTACACGGTTTTGTATTTTACTTTTTGGCCTGTAAACCAATTTTTTGTTAATTTCTTTGAAAGGTGTCTGTTCTTTGTCTAGATTCACTTTTTTTTCACACGGGCATCCAGTTCCAGTACCATTTGTTGGGGGGGGGGGGTGTTGGGGCGGAGGCGGGAAAGGCTGTCCCTTGTCCATTAAATTGCCTTTGCTCCTTTGTCAAAGATCACTTGACTATGTTTGTGTGGATCTATTTCAGGGTTCTCTTCCACTGATCTGTTTGTCTGTTCTTTCACCAATAAATTCTGTCTTAATTGCTATAACTGCATAGTAAGTCTTGAAGTTGGGAACAGTCAGTCCTCTAACTTTGTTGTCCTATATTGACTTAGCTGTTCTGGATCTTTTGTCTTTCCATATAAACTTTGGAATCAGCTTATCATTATTTACAAAATAATGTAGAGGGTTTTGAATAGAATTTCATTGAATCTATAGATTAAGTTGGTAAGAATTAATAACAATAATCTTTTTATCCATGCACATGGAGTATCTCTCCATTTATTTAGACTTTGTTTGATTTCTTTCATCAGAATTTTCCTCATATAAATCCTGTACATATGTTGTTAGATTTATACCTAAATATTTCACTGGGGGAAGATTGGTATTGTGTTTTATTTTAAAATTACAGTTGCTCACTGCTGCTATGTAGGAAAGCAGTTGACATTAAATTAACCTGTATCCTACACCCTTGCTTTTTAGTTCCAGGAGTTTCATGGTTATTTTGGTTTGTTTTGTTTTTGTTAAGTCTTTGTGACTTTTTACATAGATGTCATGTGATCTCTGAACAAAGATAGTTTTATTTCTTATTTCTTAATCCTTGTACCTTTTATTTCCTTTTCTCGTCTTATTGCATTTGCAATAAGGACTTTCAGTATTGTGTTGAATACAAGTGATGAGAGGAGAAATCTTTGCCTGGTCTTGATCTTTGGGAGAAAGCATCTAATTTCTCACCATTAAGTATGATGTTAGCTGTAGATTTTTTGTATGTGTTCTTTTCTTTTTTTTTTAAATTTACATCCAAATTAGTTAGCATATAGTGCAACAATGATTTCAGGAGTAGATTCCTTAGTGCCCCTTACCCATTTAGCCCATCCCCCTCCACAACCCCTCCAGTAACCCTCTGTTTGTCCTCCATATTTAAGAGTCTCTTATGTTTGTCCCCCTCCCTATTTTTATATTATTTTTGCTTCCCTGTACATATTCTATATCAAGTTGGGAAGTATATTCTCTATTCCTAGTTTACTGAGACTTTTTATCATGAGTTTAGATTTAGTCAGATGATGCTTCTGCATTTATTGATATGATCAAATGATTTTTCTTTTTTAGACTGTTTGGTGGTAGATTCCATTAACTGATTTTGAATATTGAACCAGTCTTTCATACCTGGAGTAAACCCCACTTGGTTGTAGTTCATAATTCTTTATTTTTCAGGTTTGATTTGCTAATATTTTGTTAAAGATTTTTTCATCTATATTTGTGAGAGATATTAGTCTGTAATTTCTCCTTTCATATGCTGTTTATATCTGGTTTTGGTATTAGAGTAATGATGACCTCATAGATTGAGCTAGGAAGTGTTTCCTCAGCTTCTGCCTTTGGAAGACATTGTACAGAATTGGTATCATTTCTTCCTTAAATGTTTGACAAATCAAGCTTGGTGTGGACCTTTTTTTTTTTTTTTTTAATATTTTGATTATTGATTCAGTTTCTTTAATAGATGAAGACTTATTCAGATTACTACTTATTCAGATTTCTCCTTTTGTGAGTTCTGGTAGTTTGTATCTTACAAGAACTTGGTCCATTTCACTTAGTTATTAAATTTATGGACATAGAGTTGTTCATAACATTATTATCCTTTTAATGTCCTTGAGGTTAGTAGTGATGACCTCTCTTTGATTTCTGATATTAGTAACTTGTGCTTATCCTCTTTTTATTTCCTTGGTTAGCATGGTTAGAGGTTTATTGATTTTATTGATTGCAGTAGGCCAAAAATGGACCCCCCAAAAGATGCATTAAATCACTGGAATTTTTGAATGTTACCTTACAGGGCAAAAAAAAAAAGATGTGATCAAGCTAAGGAACTTGAAAAGGGAAGCTTATTCTGGAATATCAGGGTGGTCCTAAATGCAATCACATGTCTGCTTATCAGAGAGTGGCAGAGGAAGTTTTGAGGACACATAGAGAAAGCCTTGTGAAGAGATTGGAGTGATGTAGCCATAAGCAAAGGAATATTGACAGTCACCACACGCTGGAATAAGCAAGGGAAGAAATTTCCCGTAGAGCCTCTGGGGAAAGTATGCTCCTGCTGACACCTTGATTTCAAATGTCTGGCCTCCAGAATTTGAGAATAAATTGGTCTTCTTAAGCTAGTAATTTGTGGTAATTTGTTTTGGCAGCCCTAGGAAACTAATACATTGATGTTGTCAAAGAATCAGCTTTTCATTTGGGTGATTTTTCTCTTTTGATTCCCTGTTTTTAATTTCATTCATTTCTGCTCTAAATTATATTTCTTTTCTTCTGGTTTACATTGCTCTTCTTTGTCTAAATTTCCGAAGGTAGAAGCTTATGTTACTGATTTTAAATCTTCGTTTCTGATACATATATATTCAGTGCTATCAATTTTCTGCTGTTTTTGCTGTGTCCCACAAGCTTTGATAAGTTATGTTTCCATCTCCATTTAGTTCAAAATATTTTTCACAGTCTCTTGAGACTTCATCTTTGACACATGTGTTATTTAGAAGTATGTTGTTTATTCTCCAGATATTTTGGGATTTTCCAGCTATCAATTAATTTGCTAAGGCTCTTTCAAGCAAATAACAGTTGACTCACCTTGCTTATTTTTGAAGAAATCAGCATATGCTCCAGTATAATAGGCTTTAATTCTGAATGACATACAGTTATAGAGAAGTATTCAGTACAATTAAGAATGTGGTTGAGGGGATTTAATTTGTAAATCAGTGAGGTGATTCCACTGACTTGCTACCTTATTGTCTCAGTTGGTTTCATTTACTAAAATAACTTATTAAAGTTATTTTAGAGGCAAAAATAATTTCCTTATTATAAACTAAGTTAATTCTGAACTTAAATTTTTAAGAATTTAATGGATGTGATCAACATATTTATTGATATTTATTAAACCTTGTGTGCTGCATTTTATGATGCAAACTGGTGGCCACTAAATATAATTTATTAACTATTAAAGAAATGTAACAATCATTCTACTAACTCTAAAGATCCATTAAAAAAAAAAGAAAAACATTTAATTGAGTGATGTCACCAAGATGGCAACATAGGTCATTTCTTACTTTACTCTTCTTCACAAGATGAACAGCTAATATTTATTCAAGAATAAAACACCACTGGGGCGCCTGGGTGGCTCAGTCAGTTAAGCCTCCAACTTCAGCTCAGGTCATGATCTCACAGTTTGTGGGTTCAAGCCCCGCATCGAGTCTGTGCTGACAGCTCAGAGCCTGGAGCCTGCTTCAGGTTCTGTGTCTCCTCCTCTCTCTGCCCCTCCCCTGCTCATGCTCTGTCTCTCTCTGTCTCTCAAAAATAAATAAAATGTTTAAAAATCCTTAAAAAGAATAAAACACCACTGAGAGAATCCTAGAACACAGGGGTGAGGCTGAAGCACCCACTTGCACCTCAGAGACCAAGACAGATTGCATTAGGAGAGTAGAAGTGGCTGTGCATTGACTGCATTGCCCCTTCTCCAGGACAGCACAGCACCATGCAGAGAAAAGAAAACCTGGAAAAACAAGTCTTCCCCAGCATCATAGGCCACGTTGTAGGAACCCCTACTCTAATCTCACACCACAGGAATTACAGGGGAGTTTTGGGGCACAGCCACTGGGAATCTGAGTGACAGAGAAGAGTAGACTTCTGAGTAGAAGAGTTTGTAATAGCCAGCACACAGATCTTGGCAGAGTGAGTTCTTATCCACAGTGCCCAAATAGTAATCCTAACTAGTGGCTTGGCTCATTTGCAAAACCAAGCCAGAGGCACACTCTGACCAGAGAACTCAGTGGGGTGCAGATCTGCCTGATTCAGACCCTCAAGTAGGGAGTTATGCCAGCCCTAGAGCCCAGATTGCCCACACCCAAGCAGAATTCTAAGTCACAGACCCACCCACTGTGGAGAATGCCTTTCAGCCCCATCAGACCAGAAGGGCTGGCAACAACTTATAGAAGCTGTGTAGCCCAACAGCACTTGAGCTGAGAAGCAATGGACAGAGCTGATCACCCCCAAAGCAAAGCCACTACTGGGTATAGAGACTTCTCTTGGTATACATAGGCAGGGGTATTAATTCATAGCCAAGACTGAGGGCAGCTCCTGGTCCCTCCCAACTCAAGACCCAGTTTGGGAACTGAGAGTAACCTGGAACAGCCCCTACCCCTCCTGCCCGAGCAGAGGGGCTAAGACATAGTACTACTATGGAGAGTGTCTTCCAGCCCCATGACCAGAAGCACTGGCCAAAACACCTGAAAGTAGTGCAGCCCAGCAGTGCTCAAGCTAAGAGAAGAGCAGACAGAGCCAGTAGTACCGAGCGAAGCTAGTGGCCCTGTGTGGCGGGACCTTGGAACGCAGGTCAGCTTGAGTTAAGACAACAAATAGAGAGCTTTGCCAGTTTTAAAGTTCTCTCTACTGCTGCACCTAGGCAAGGAATCTAAGTTGTACCCCTGCTGAATACAGCCTTCAGCCTGTTTGACCCATGAACATAACTGGAGGAAATAGGAAACTTCACAGCCATTCCAGAGCCCTGCATACAGTGGCACTTGAACAGAAAGCACAGCCCATGGCTCCCCCATCTGCAGAGCAAAACTAGTAGCCTCACCTGACCAGGGAATTCAGTGCACATGCAAGCCTGATTAAGATCCCCAAACAATGAGTTGTATCAGCCCTGGGCTCTGGGCTGTGGCCTTCACCATGCAGGTGAGCTAATTCATAGTCTCATCTGCTACTAAATGTAGTACTCAGTCCCAACCATCTGGTAAGCCTGACTAGTGAAATCAGACAACCATGGAGCCAATCAAACAGCCTCACTTGGGTAGGGAACCAAGCCAGCAGTTGTATCCAACTGGTCTCAGCCAGTTGTAAAACCACCCCCCATTCCCATCCTCAAAGCTCAAATAGTAGCCTAAAAATAGATAACAATAGCAGACCTCATATGCCCAAAACATTACCAACAGACTCACAACAGAAACCCAAACTTAGCTGATAAAGAAAGGTTTCTGCCACAGCAAACCTGTAAAATCTGGATGAGGAGCCCATTACTCAAATGAGCAGAAACCAATATAAGGAATTGAGGATCAAAAAAAAAAAAAAAAACACAACAACAACAACAAAAAACAAAAACAAAAAAACCAGGTAAATACGACACCACCAAAGGAAACTAATTAAGCTCCAATAACTGATCCTAAAGAAATGGAGATTATGAACTTCCAATAAAAGTTCAGAGTAATCTTCTTAAAGAAGTTTAACCAACTATAAGAAAACATGAGTCTAGGAAAACAATGCATGAACAGAGCAAGAATTTTACAAGGAAATAGCAACCATGAAGGAAAGGAGAGGAGAGGAGAGGAAATGAAAGGTTGGAAGGGGAGAGGGGAGGGGTAAAAGGGAAAAAGGAAGAAGGAGTTGAAAAATACAAAGAATTCAATAAAGAGTTTCACAAGTACATTCGATCATAACGAATACCTACAGGTTAGGATGTTGGAAATTACTCAGAGGAACTAAAAAAAAAAAAAAGAATGAAGAAAGCCTATGGGAATCATGGGACACAATGAAAAGGAAAAAATATTCACATTATGGGAAATTGAGAAGAAGAAAAAGAGACAGAAATTATATTTAAAGCAATAATAGCTGAAACCTTCCTGAACCTGGGGGAGATAAATGGACATCTAGATCCATGAGGCCCAAAGGATCCCAACTAGGTTGAACCCAAATTGAACAATATTGAGACACATGATAATTAAAGTGTTGAAAGTCAAATACAAAGAAATGATTTTAAAAACAGCAAGAGAGAAATTACATACAAGGGAACCCCGATAAGACTATCAATGGATTTTGCAACAGAAACTTCTCTAACCAGGAGAGAAGATGACATATTCAAAATATTGAAAGAAAATAGCTGTCAACCAAAAATTCTATACTGTGAATTGAAAAGAATTCCACACACTGTCTTTCAGAAACAAAAGAGGATAAAGACTTTCCTAAACAAAAAACAAGGGAGTTCATTACCAAAGTTCATGACTTGCCTTAGAGAAATGCAAAAGAGAAATGCAAAAGGTTGTTCTTTGACTGGAAATAAAAGAATGCTAATTAACATCATAAAAACATAAAAAGGTAGCATAAATATCACTGGTAGTGATAAACATATAGTTAGATGCTGCAATATGTTAATAGTGGTACATGACTTACAATTCTAGTTTAAAAGTTTTAAAAAAAGCATAAATAATCATAAATACAAGAATCTGTTGTTGGTTACATAGTATTAAAAATGTGTATGTTGTAACAGCAGTAACCTAAAATGTGGGTGAGAAGAAGTAAAGTGTAAAGATTACAAATTCTGTTGAAGTTAAGCTATTATCAGTTTATAAGAGAATATTGTAAGTTTAAGATATTTATGTAAGCCTCATGGTAACCACAAGGAAACATCTTGATGCATCACATTAATAAAATGAAAGAAAAGAATCATATGAATACAACAAAGTCAAAGCATACTAATACCAGAAGACTTCAAAACACAAATAAAATATAGCAGGATAAGAAACTAAGACCAATGGATCTACTAAACAACCAGAAAACAATTAACAAAATGGCAGTTGTAAGTCTTTACCTATCAAAATTACTTTAAGCATAAATAGATTAAATTATCCAATCAAAAGATATAGATTCCAGTTAGTTAACATACAGTCTAATATTAATATCAGATGTACAATATAGTGATTCAGCACTCCCATACAATACCCAGTGCTCTTCACAAGGGCACTCCTTAATCCCCATAACCTATTTAGCCTATCCCCATCCCCACCTGCCCCCCCACCAAAAGTTTGTTCTCTATAGTTAAGAGTTTGTTTCTTGGTTTGCCCCTCTTTCTCTCTCTCTCTCTGTTTTCCCTTTGCATGTTTGTTTTATTTCTTAAAATCCACATATGAGTGAAGTCACATGGTATTTGTCTTTCCCTGTCTGACTTACTTCACTTAGCATAATATTCTCTGGCTCCATCCATGTCATTACAAAAAATAAAATTTTTTAAATGGGAAAAAAAGAGCTAATTTGTAAATAATGACTTAGTATATGTTAAAAATGAAAAGATGAGATTAGTTTTTCTGAAAGATGGCTAAAAAAAAAACATAGAATGGCTGAATGGGTTAAAAAAACAAGATCCAACAATGTGCTGCCTACAGGAGGCTCATTTTAGCCTTAAAGACACACAGACTGAGAGTAAGGAGATGTAAAAAGACATTTCAAGTAAATGGTAATCAAAAGGAAAGCGGGGGGCGCCTGGGTGGCGCAGTCGGTTAAGCGTCCGACTTCAGCCAGGTCACGATCTTGCGGTCCGTGAGTTCGAGCCCCGTGTCAGGCTCTGGGCTGATGGCTCAGAGCCTGGAGCCTGTTTCCGATTCTGTGTCTCCCTCTCTCTCTGCCCCTCCCCATTCATGCTCTGTCTCTCTCTGTCCCAAGAATAAATAAACGTTGAAAAAAAAAATTGAAAAAAAAAAAAAAAGGAAAGCAGGGATAGCTATACTGACATCAAACAAAATATACTTTAAAAATGATAAAAGGAGACAAAGAAGGTTATGATATAATGTATCGGGGTCAATATATCAAGAATTTATAACAATTGTAAATGTTTATGCACCCACATCAGAGTACCTAAATATACAAAGCAAAAACTAACAGAGCTAAAAGGGGAAATAAACAATACAATAATAGTTGGTGAATTTAATACCCTACTCTGAACAATGAATAGATCATGCAGACAGAGAAGCAATAAGGAAACAGCAGATTTAAACAGCACTATAGACCAAATGGACCTAACATACATATATAGAATCTTCTATACAACAACAACAAAATACACATTCTGCTCAGGCATACATGGAGCATTTTTTAAAGAGAGACCATATGTTAGGCAACAAAATAAGTCTTAAAAACTTCGAATTCAAGAATACTGAATGGTGGGAATGCAAGCTGGTACAGCCACTCTGGAAAATAGTATGGAGGTTCCTCAAAAAACTAAAAATAGAACTACCCTACAACCAAGCAATTGCACTACTAGGTATTTATCCAAGGGATACAGGTGTGCTGTTTCAAAGGGACACATGCAACCCCATGTTTATAGCAGCACTATCAACAATAGCCAAAGTCTGGAAAGAGCCCATATGTCCATTGATGGATGAATAGATAAAGAAAATGTGGTATATATGTGTGTGTGTGTGTGTGTGTGTGTGTGTGTGTGTGTGTGTGTATATGGTGGTATATATGTATATATATATGTGGTATATATGTGGTATATATGTAGTATATATGGTATATATGTGGTATATATATATATATGGTATATATGTGGTATATATATATGTGGTATATATATGTGGTATATATGTAGTATATGTGGTGTATATGTGGTATATGTGTGTGTGTGTGTGTGTGTGTGTGTATATATATATATATATATATATATATATATATATATATATATAATGGGGTATTACTCAGCAATCAAAAAGAATGAAATCTTGCCGTTTGCAACTACTTGGATGGAACTGGAGGGTATTATGCTAAGTGAAATTTGTCAGTCAGACAAAGATAAAAATCATATGACTTCACTCATATGAGGACTTTAAGAGATAAAACAGATGAACATAAGGGAAGGGAAACAAAAATAATATAAAAACAGGGAGGGGGACAAAACAGAAGAGACTCATAAATATGGAGAACAAACTGAGGGTTGCTGGAGGGGTTGTGGGAGGGGGGATGGGCTAAATGGGTAAGGGGCAGTAAGGAATCTACTCCTGAAATCATTGTTGCACTATATACTAACTAATTTGGATGTAAATTTTAAAAAAATTAAAAATGAAACAAGTTTAAAAAAAAAAGATTGAATGGTATGAAAATAGAAATCAATAATAGAAGGAAAACTGGAAAATTCACCAACACTTGAAAATTACACAACAGTCTCCTGAACAACCAATGAAAAAGAAAAGGAGAAAATAAGGGAAAGGTAAGAGTTTCTTGAGACAAACAAAAATGAAACCACAATATACCAGAACCTAATGGGATGTAGCAATAACCCTTATAAGAAGGAGGTTCATAGCAATAAACACCTACATTAAGAAACAAGAAAGATCCCAAATAAGCAACCTAACTCGATGCCTTGAGGAACTAGAAAAAAAAGAACAAAGTGAGCCCAAAGTTAGCAGAAGAAAGGAAATAATAAAAATTACACCAGAAATAAGTGAAAGAGAGAACAGAAAACCAATAGAAAATATTAACCAAACTAAGAGTTGGTTCTTTGAAAAGATAAACAAAATTGGAAACCCTTAGTTAGACTCCAAGGAAAACAGAGAAAGGGCCCAAATCAACAAAATTATAAATGAAAAAGGAGACACCACAACAGATACCACAGATCCAAGAAATGAGAAGAAACAACTGTGAACACCTGTACACCAATAAACTGTACAACCTAGAGAAGATGGAGAAAATTCTTAGAAATGTGCAAGTCAGAATGACTGAATCAGGAAGAAATAGAAAATCTGAACAGACTAATTACTAGCAATGAATTTGAATCAGTAAATAAAAATCTCGCAACAAATAAAACCTCAAGACAAGATGGCTTCACTGGTCAATTTTACCAAACACTTAAAGAATTATAGTTCTTAAAGTTTCACTTAAAGTTCTTCCAAAAACTTGAAGAGGAGGGAACATTTCCAAAATCATTTTATGAGGCCAGCATTATCCTGATACCAAAATCAAAAAAAGACACTACTTAGAAAACTACAGACATAATATCCCTAATGAATATAGATGCACAATTTCTCAATAAAATTCTAGCAAGCCAAATTAAACAGTACCTTAAAAGGATTGTTTACCATGATTAACTGGGATTTATCCTTGGGATGCACAGATGGTTCAACATACACAAATCAATTACTGTGATGCATCACATTAATAGAATGAAAGAAAAGAATCAGATGATCATCTCAGTAAACACAGAAAAAACATTTGATGAAATTCAATATCTATTCATGGTAAAAACTTGTAACAAATTAGGCATAGAAGGAATACATATCAGTGTAGTAAAGGTCATATTTGACAAGCCAATAGCTAACACCGTACTCAGTGGTGTAAGATGAAAGCTTTTTCTCTAAAATTAGGAGAATGACAAGGGTGTCCGCTCTCACCACCTCTATTCAACATAGTACTTGAAGTCCTAAACTAGAACTATCATGCAAAAAGAAAAAAAAAAAGAAAAAGTATCAGAATTGGAAAGGAAGAAGTGAAATTGTCTCTATTTGCATGATTTTATATATAGGAAATCCTAAAGACTCAACCAAAAAATCGTATCTAATCAATGAATTCAGTAAAGTGGTAAGGTGCAAAATAACATACAAAATTCAGTAGCATTTCTATAACAACAAAAATTTCTGAAAAAGACAGTTAAAAGTCAATCCCATTATCAATAGCATAAAAAACAATAAAATACTGAGAGATAAATTAACCTAGGAGGTGAAAGATATCTATGGTGAAAACTATAAGACACAGATAAAAAAAAAATCAAAGAAGACACAAATAAATGGGAAGATACTCCATGTCCATGGATTGGAAGAATTAATATTGTTAAAATGTCAATATTACCAAAAAACATTTTGGTTATTACTACCAAAAGCATATTCAATGCATTTTCTATCAAAATTGCAATGACTTTTTTTTTTTTAACAGAAGTAGGAAAAAACACTCCCAAAATGTATATGGAACTACAAAAGACCCTGAATAGCCAAAGAAATCCTAAAAAAGAACAAAACAGGAAGTATCACACTTCCTGATTTCAAGCTATACTATAAAGCTGTAGTCATGAAAATAGTATGGTGCTGGCATAAAAACATACAAATAGGCCAGTAAAACAGAATCAAGAGCCCAGAAATAAACCCAAAAATCAGTCAACTAATACTTGACAAGAGACCCAAGAATACTCAATGGAGAAACAATAGCCTCTTTAATAAATGATGCTGTGATAATCAGATATATTCAAATGTAAAAGTATGAAATTATACCCTAACTTACACCACTCACAAAAATTAACTTGAAATGGATTAAAGACTTAAATGTAAGACCTGAAATCAGGAAACTCCTAAAAGAAAACATAGGAACAAACTCCTTCGCATGAGCCTTGCTAGTAATTTTTTGGATATGACACCTAAAGGGCAAGCAACAAAGTAAAAAAAACAAGGTGGACTACATGAAATGAAAAAGCTTCTGCACAGCAAAAGAGTCAAAAAAGTGAAAAGGCAACCTGTGGAATAGGAAAAAAAATTTGCAACCATCTATCTGATGAGGGGTTAATATCCAAAATATATAAAGAGCTCATACAACTGGATAGAGGGGGGAAAATCCAATTTAAAAATGGTCAGAGGATCTGAATAGATCCTCTAATGAAGCATAAATAAAAGGCCAACAGGTACATAAAAAGATGTTCAACATCGCTAGTCATTAGGGAAATGCAAATTAAAACCACAGTGAGATACCACCTCAGGCTTGTTAGAATGGGCATCATCAAAGAGACAAGAGATAACAAATGCTAGTGTGGATGTGGAGAAAAGAGAACCCTTGTGCACTGCTAGTGGGATTATAAATTAGAACAGCTACTATGGAAAACAGTATGGAGGTTCCTCAAAAAATTAAAAAGAAAACTACCATATGATACAGCAATTTCACTCCTAGAAATATATCCAAGGGAAATGAAAACATTAACTTGAAAAGATAGATGCACCCCCATGTTCATAGCAGCATTATTTGTAATAGTCAAGACATGAAAACACCTCAGTGTCCACTGATGGATCAATAGATTAAAAAAGGTGTGTGTGTGTGTGCGCACGCACGTGCTTCTGTGCATAATGGAATATTACTCAGCCATTAAAAAAAAGGCAAGGAAATCTTACTATTAATGACAACTTGGTTGGACCTAAAAGGCATTATGCTAAATAAAAAAGGTCAGAGAGAGAAAAACAAAAACTGTGTGATCTGAATTAAGTGTGGAGAATCTTAAAAAACAAACAAACAAAAAAAACACTTAGAAAATGAGATCAGATTTGTGGTTACCAGAAGCAAAGGATAAAGAAGGGGGAGTTAGAGGAAGATCGTCAGTGGTCAAATAGCACAAACTTGCAATTACAAGTAAGTACTAGTGATATAATGTACAACACAATGACTGTAGCTAACACTGCTGTAGGATATAAAGTAAAGCTGTTAAGAGAGTAAATCCTAAGAGTTCTCATCATAAGGAGAAATTGTCTTTTATTCCTTTCTTTCTTTTCTTTGTATTGTATCCATATGAGAGGATGGAGGTTAGTTGAACCTACTGTGGTAATCATTTCACAATATATATAAAGCAACCCATCATGCTGTATACCTTAAATTCATACAGTGATGTATGTCAGTTATTTCTCAATAAAACTTGAAAATTTCTTTAAAACATTTAATTATTGAATATCCCACAGCACTTGAAATTGATGTGGTAAGATCAGTTCCTGATTACCTAAGAGTGGATTATATGCTTCATGAATTTGGTGACCTGAGAAGCAAAATAGTACAGAACTATGCTCACAAAACCCCTCATATTTATATACCCCATACAGAAAATGGGCAACAAAACACATCTTAAACTTTACTGTATGACATATAAATACACTGTTATGATCATCACTAAAACTATGGAAAGCAGCCATGATTGGAAGTGAAATGAAACAAGTATACCTCTAAATTTAATGAAAAGGAGAATTGTGCTTCTGAGAAGATGGAAGAAATAGAAAATGTAATGAAGAAACAAATGAAAATTGTATTTGTTTTCCACATGAAAATTTTGAAACTGAGGAAGACAGTAACTGAAATGTAAAGCCCAAGTATGGGCTCAAGAGCAGAATTAAGAGGACAGAAAATAATCAGTGAACTGAAAGAACAATAAAAATGATTTAGTCTGAAGAACAGAGACATAGACTGGAGAGAAAAAAAAATGATGAGAATCTCAGGGACCTACAAACTATAATACAAGACCAAGCATTTGTGTCACTGGAGTCACGGAAGGAGAAAAGAGCAAGAATAGAGCTGAAAACTTACACAAAGAAAAAATGGCTGAAAATTGTCCAAATGTGGCAAGAGACATAAACGTACAAGAAGTTGAGAGAACTTTAAACAGAGAAACTCAAATAAATATACACCAAGACACACCATAATTAAACTTCTGAAAACTAAAGAGAAAGACGGAACGTTGAAAGCAGCTGGAGAAGAACACCTTGCCTACAGGGGAAATACCATTCACATTACAACAGGCTTCTAATCAGAAACTATAGAGGCCAGGAAAAAGTGGCACAATATTTTTCAAGGACTGGAAGAAAAAAACTGTCAAGGCAAAATTATAGACCCAGTGAAATATAGTTCAAGAATAAAGGCAGAAATCAAGATATTCTCAGAAGAAGGAAAACTAAGAGACTTTGTCATGAGATCTATCCTACAAAAATGGCTAATGGAAGTTAGCTCAAAAGAAAAAAACATGATAGAAAAACAAACTTTGGAATGTCAGGAAAGAAGGAAGAACACTGAGCAAATATGGAGAAATATAATAGGCTCTTTAAGTTTTTAAGTTATGTTTGATGGTTGAAGGAAAAACTATAACCCTCTCTGATTTCGTTCTATATGTATGTAGAGGATATATTTAAAATAATTATAAATAAGGGAGGGTAGAGGAATGTAAACAGAGGTAAAGTGGAGCTGGTAAAATAATAACATCAATAGACCACAGTAACTTATGTACATATAATGTTATACCTAGAGATACACTATGTAGGGTGCCTGAGTGGCTTAGTCGGTTAAGCATCCAACTCTGGATTTCAGTTCAGGTCATGATCCCAGGGTCAGGGGATTGAGCCCCTCATCAGGCTCCATGCTAAGCATGGAGCCTGCTTAAGTTTCTCTCTCTTCTTCTACCCCTGCCGCCCCCCCCCCCTTACACATGTGCACTCTCTCTCAAAAAAAAAAAAAACATTCTAGATCTATAAAAATGAAATTTCAAAATATGTTCAAGTAACCTACAGGGAAATTGGAAAAAGAAAATAGAAAAAACAAAGAACAACAATAAAACCTCAGGGACAACAAACAATAAAATGGCAGGCTTAAGCCCCAACTTAAATGTTAATGGTCTAAATATAACAACACACAGAGATTGACAAAGTGGATTAAAAATTATGGCCCAATTCTATACAGGCTACAAGAAACACAGCAAATAAAATTATTAAATAAGAGAACAGAAGATAAACCATAGAAACATGAATCAAAGACAAGCAAGAATGGCTATACTAGTATCATAAAGTAAACTTTAAAGCAAGAAAACTTACCAGAGAGGGGCATTAAATCATAAAAAAAGGAGTCCATGGGGGCGCCTGGGTGGCTCAGTCGGTTAAGTGTCTGACTTGGGCTCAGGTCATGATCTTGCGGTCCATGAGTTCGAGCCCCGCGTCAGGCTCTGTGCTGACAGCTCAGAGCCTGGAGCCTGTTTCAGATTCAGTGTCTCCCTCTCTCTCTGACCCTCCCCCGTTCATGCTCTGTCTCTCTGTCTCAAAAATAAATACATGTTAAAAAAAATTTTTTTTAAAAAGGAGTCCACAAAAAAGGCATAACAATTTTAACTGTGTTTGCACTAAACAAGAGAAATAAAAGCATATTAAGCAAAAACTGATAGAACTGAAAAGAGAAATGGACAAATCCACAATTACAATTAGAGATTTTGACACCTTTCTCTCACTAGACAGAAGAAAATCCAGTGATATAGAATTCAACATGACCATCAACTACCAGGATCTAATCAACAGTTTTAGACATTCCACACAATAGCAGGATTGGTGTTTTTTTTTTTATAAATGCCCACAAAATACATACCAAGATAGATAATATTCTAAGTCATAAAATAAACCTCAATTAACTTAAAAGAACTGAAATCATATAGTGCATGCTCTTCGACCACAAAAGAATCAGAACAAATGTTAGTAACAGAAAGATAACAGGCAAATCTCCAAACACTTGAAAACTAAACCACACATTTCTAAATAACCCATGAGTCAAAGAAGAAGTCTCAAGGGAAGTTGTATAAACTACATGGAAGTGAGTGAAAATAAAAATACAACATACCAAAATTTGTGGGACACAGCTAAAACAGTTCTTAAAGTAAATCTATAACACTAAAATGAATACATAAAGAAAACTGGAAGTATATCAAATCAACAATCTAAGCTCCTACCTGAAGAATCCAGAAAGAGAACAAAAAAAAAGCAGGCAGAAGGAAGAAAATTATAACGATAAGAAGAGAAAGAAAACACTTTACCAATATCAGAAATGGAACAGAGAATAGTACTATCGACTTTACAGATATAAAAATAAGGGATTACTGTTAACTCTACACACACAAAAATGGCAACTTAGAAGCAATGTACCATCTTCTCAAAAAAAAAAAAAAACAGAACATACAAATTATTGATACATGCAGCAACCTGGATGAATCACTAGAGAATTATGCTGAATGAAAAAAGAAAATCCCAAAAGCAACCTTTTCATTTATAAAACGTTCTTGAAACGACATTATGGGTTTGGGGAACAGATTAATGGTTTTTGGAGTTTAAGGAGGGGAAGGAGTGATGGGGAAACATGAGGCATCCTTATGGTGATATAACTGTTTTTTATCTGAACTATAACAATGTCAATATCTTGGTGGTGCTTTTATACTATAATTTTATAAAATGTTACCATTGCAGGAAAGTGGACAAAGGACACCAAATTTTTCTGTACTATTTCTTGCAACTGCATGTGCATCTACAATGATCTCAAAACAAAAGGTTTATCTTTAAAATATTCCCCAAAAAAGGTGATGGAGTGAAGTGTGGGTAAAGGTAAATTATGGAGCATATGGGGCTGTATATTAAGATAAGGAGAAAAGGAAGGGAAATAAAATTGATGTAATCCTTTTATAATACTGGAGGCCACTTGTTCGAATAGAGAGCATTTGTTTATTTATTTATTTTTAAATTTTTTTAATGTTTATTTTTCATAAATATGCAGAGCACAAGTTGGGGAGGGGCAGAGAGAGAGGGAGTCAGAATCTGAAGCAAGCTCCAGGCTCTGAGCTGTCAGCACAGCTCTGAGCCTGACAGGGGGCTCAAACCCGTGAATTGTGAGATCATGACCTGAGCCAAAGTCTGACACTTAACTGACTGAGCCACCCAGGTGCCCCTCAAATGAGCATTTAAACAGCAATGTTCAATAAATAAGTTTTTGTCTGCCTCCTGAAGAGTAGCCACGATGTTAGACCCTAGAAGGAAGCAAAGAAGAGTAAAACATAGTTCCTTCTTTAAATAATGTTATAGTCTAGTAGGAAAGATAAAACAGGTTACAATGGCTACAAAGGATAGTAGAAAGTGATGAATATGATGAATATAATATAAAGGATATGGAGAGGGTATGGAAACTTAGAGGAAGAAGTGTCTCCTTAGGCAAGGAGGGTATGAAGTGTGACTTTGTGACAGTTGTTGCAAGTTGTCTAGATCTTGAAGTGTAGTGATAGGGCACGTGGAGGGACAGAAACAGAGCATTCCAAGTAAAGGCAATAGCACAAGCAGTAATCCAAAATGAAAAGTATGAAGGCATTTTCAAAGAAGAGTTTGCATTTCCATTTGACTAGAATAAAAAATATTGATAGAGTAGGTAGGAAGAAGTCTGAAAAGAAAAGTAGAACAGAATTTTGGAGCATCTTGAATGTCAGACTAAAACTTGGGACATCAGCCCAGAATTCTATATTCCATGAAGTTATCCTTCAAAATTAAAGGAGAAATAAAGACTTTGTCAGATAAACAAAAACTGAGGGAATTTGTCACCAGAACACATGTTTTGCAGGAAATGTTAAAAGAAGTTCTTCAGAGAGAAGGCAAATCACATAGGTCAGAAATTCAGATCAAAGTAATTGATGTAGTAAACCAGGAAGTAAACATAGTCACTATCCTCTCCGAAAATGTAGACTTAAGACAAGGTAGCACATACTTCTGCCTTTCATACTTGCTTTATCTTTATTTATTTTAATTCAGTAAAACAAGCCAAACCTGACTTTTTTTTTTCCCAGAATGATTGAAGAATGTTATCAGTAAGTGATAAAGGTTAGGAAAACTAGTTTACTTCCCCCAATTCCTGAAAAACCTGTAGAAACAGGCAGTTGTTTTTAAAAGTATTTATAAAAGGTCTGGGTATTACAAGATTTTATATAAAGTTAATTATAAATAAATAATTTATTTTAAAAAGTATACATGGATGAATACCCATTCTTTGCCAGGTATTGTGCTAGATATTTTCACATAGCCAAATCTCCACATTTTGTTCTCCTGTGAACTCCATGAGATTTTTCTCATTGTTCTTGGGTTGATAAAATTAATACTCAAAGGGGTAAACTATTTTCCTAAGGTCATACAAAGGGGTAAACTATTTTCCTAAGGTCAAATGACAGGACTGAAATTTGAATATACTTCTTCAGAGTCCAAACCCAACATCTTTGCATGTACACCAAGTTTGGCATTTTTGACACATAAGATTGGATAATTCTTTTTTGTGGGTTCTGTCTCTGCAGTGGGGGATGTTTAGCAGCATCTCTGGCCTCTACCCATGAAATGCCAGTAGTACCCCCTTTCTCAAGTTATGACAACCAAAAATGCCTCCAGATGTTGCAAAATGTCCTGGGGGACAAAGTTACTTCTCTTTATGAACTGTTGGTTTATACTGTGGTATCTCACCTCTAAATTTTTTTTAATTTATTTTTTAATGTCTTATTTATTGTTGAAAGAGAGAAAGAACATGAGCAGGGCGGGGCAGAGAGAGAGGGAGACACAGAATCTGAAGCAGGCTCCAGGCTCTGAGCTGTCAGCACAGAGCCTGATGCAGGGCTCAAACTCATGAACCATGAGATCATGACCTGAGCTAAAGTCAGAGGCTTAACCAACGGAGCCACCCAGGTGCCCCCTCACCTCTAAATTTTTAATTTGAAAATATGTATTCAATTAAAGTAACGTATATAGAACACTTGGTTGATTGAGCAATTACTGTAAACAAATGAAACCAGAAGAGTAAGTGCATACTATAGGATGATGAGTAAAGTGACTCAAGGACGTAAGTAATACCTGATCATGGAGACAAGAGAGGAAGCGGGGAAAAATAGCATCAACACTCGGTATAATTGGAAAAGTACTAGTTGTAAGAATAAGCTGAATCCATGTATGACATTACAGTTGGGAGAAAAAGAGTTCAACAAGCAGGTAAGCAGATAAGCTGAGGAGAACATAAATATCTGCAAGCAGAATGTAGAAGTGGGTCATAAACTTGATAATTCCAAGATGTTTTAAGCTGAGGCAGTACAGAGAGTCGGGGACTAGGAAAATAGAACCGCAGACTTCAGGGAATAGAGCAGGAGACATTGAAACTGAGACAGAAACCACTCCAGAAAGGAAATCTGTTACATGCTACTTACTAGTACTATGCCCATGGAAACGTATATTCTCCCTTTGCCTGCTATTGGATTCAGTGCAGTGAACAGCACAGGAGACCATGTACGGTATCATTTGACATGGATTAGAATTATAGTATGAAAGATTACTAAGTAAATATTTTCAAAATCTCACTTTCTAAACTCAACATCCAAAAAATACATAATCCATTGAAGAAATGGGTAAAAGACATGAACAGTAACTTCTCCAAAGAAGACATCCAGATGGCAAATAGACACATTAAAAGATGTTCAACATCACTCATCATCAGGGAAATACAAATCAAAACCACAATGAGATACCACCTCACACCTGTTAGAATGGCTAACATTATCAACTCAGGCAACAACAGATGTTGGCGAGGATGCAGAGAAAGAGGATCTCTTTTGCACTGCTGGTGGGAATGCAAACTGGTACAGCCACTCTGGAAAACAGTATGGAGGTTCCTCAAGAAATTAAAAATAGAACTGCCCTACGACCCAGCAATTGCACTACTAGGTATTTATCTGAGTCATACAGGTGTGCTGTATCAAAGGGGCACCTGTACCCCAATGTTTACAGCAGCGCTATTGATGATAGCCAAAGTATGGGAAGAACTGAAATGTCCATCAATGGATGAATGGATAAAGAAGATGTGGTATAAATCTACAATGGAGTATTACTCGGCAATCAAAAAGAATGAAATCCTACCATTTGCAACTACATGGATGGAACTGGAAGGTATCATGCTAAGCAAAATTAGTCAGAGAAAGACAAATATATGTTTCACTCATATGAGGAATTTAAGAGACAAACAGATGAACATAAGGGAAGGGAAGCAAAAATAATATAAAAACAGAGAGGGGGACAAAACATAAGAGAGTCTTAAATGGAGAAGAAACAGAGGGTTGTGGAGGGGGAATGGGCTAAATGGGTAAGGGGCTTATGGAATCTACTCCTGAAATCATTGTTGCACCATGTGGTAATAAACTTGGATGTAAATTATAAAAAATAAATGATAGCAAGGGAAAAAAACATTAAAAAAAAGAAATAATATATAAGGAAAAAGAAGACATCTCACTTTCTATACAAATTACAAAAATTAAAGAATTACATAATTTGAAAACTGGAAGAGTGAATTGAAACTTGGTGTATGATATTACCTCATTAACTTCATGATAAACAGAAATAGTTCCCGTTCTTTGTCAATCAAAATTGTGTAAGCCACATGCCTTGGAATTTCTGAGAGTGATTTAATGGCTCTTCTGCCATTGTTTTATAATTTATTCTACTATGGCTTAAAATATTTTCCAATACAACATCATTTAAGACCAAAAAATTGTAATGCTACTGCCATGCTGAGAATGCATCTGAAAATCAATAACATTGAAAAGAGGTTAAATGTGATTTGATTCTATGAAGAAAGCTAAACAATGTAGCCCTAGGGAAGAGCATTGTGAGGGAAAAACCAGCACTAAAACAAAAATATGCTTCAATGGTATAGATTTATATATTCTGGGAATCTTTCCCCTCTATTTCATCTTTATTCCTATAAAAAAGTTTCCTTAGGAATACAAGCATCTTGATTTATCAATGTTCTTAACACCTGTGTTCCCATTTTTAAAAATTGCCCTTTATAAATAGAGTATTAATATGTTGGAATTAGGAAGTAGATCATAAGATGAAACTGAAAAAAAAATTACAAATTATTCAAAATTCTAAGAAGATAAAGAGTAAGGTCACTGAAACAGAATAACGAAGAAGGAACACCAAAATTTAGATTGAGGAGTCATAAAAGGTTTATCTGAGAAAGCAGTATTCATGCTGAGACCAAATGAAAAAGGAAGTTTGTCAGAGAGAGGAGACAGCATTACAAACAAATCCTCAAACAGGAAAAAGCCTGATGTACCTTAAAAACAGAATGTCAGACTAAACGTTGAGGAGGAAGAGAGAACAGATGATACAAGACTTTGTGGCTCCGTGGCCTGTAGGGAGGAGTATTTCAGCTCAGGGAGAAAGACTGTGGGTTCAGATTCTGGTTCTGTCTGATGTGTGAGATTAATTAAATTACTTCCCTCTGATTGTTTCAATTTCTTTCTCTATAAAAATCTAATATTGATAGGACTTCTCTCATAAGTTGTTGTGAGGTTTAGTGAGTTTAAATAGGCAATTTGTTGTTTTACTTTGAGAGATTTCTTCTGAGTGCAATGAGATGCCACTGCAGGATTATAAATGACATCATCTGATTTATTGGGGTTTTTTAAATTTTTTTTTAACGTTTATTTATTTTTGAGACAGAGAGAGACAGAGCATGAACGGGGGAGGGTCAGAGAGGGAGAGGGAGAGACAGAATCTGAAACAGGCTCCAGGCTCTGAGCTGTCAGCACAGAGCCTGACGCAGGGCTTGAACTCATGAACCGAGAGATCATGACCTGAGCCGAAGTCGGACGCTTAACCGACTGAGCCACCCAGGCACCCCTGATTTATTGTTTCAAAAGATCACTCCAGCGATTGCTTCTGTTTGAGAAAGTCTTGATGGGAATTTAAAGGTCTCCAAGGCATTCTGAATCATGAGTAGCTTGTTGAACTTGAGAGTAAAGGATCCCAGTCATGGGTCCATCCAATAGAAAAATGAGATGTAAATTTGAAAAAAAAATTTAAATGATAGAAGACTAGTAAGTGATAAATGATTAGAGAATGAAGTCAGGATACCAAGATTTTAATAAAGATGAAATTTTTAAAAGTCATTGATTTTTTTCCTTATGTTTATTTACTTGAGTGAGAGAAAGAGGGTGAGCAGGGGAGGGCAGAGAGAAGGGGAGAGAGGGGAATCCCAAGCAGACCCCGTGCTTTCAGCATGGAGCTCCATCTCACAGTCAGATCATGACCTGAGCTGAAATCAAGAGTCGGACACTTAACTGACTGAGCCACGTCCCCCTGAAACATTGATTCTTCATATTTAATTGGCTAGAGTATACTGAGTAGTGTCATGGACATCATAGACAAATGCAGAATTTTCAAACGAAGCTGCTCACTGTGAATTTTAAATGAGACCATGTATGTGAAATATATAGGAATGGTTAGGCTACAGTTTTTTTTTAAAGGGCAAAAAGCACACTGCCATTAAAGAAACAATGATTAATTGGGCTTTATTCAAATTAAGAACTTACATTCAGCAAAAGACAATATGAAAAGAATGAAATTGCACTGTACCCCTACTAGAATGGCTATAGTGAAAAAGACTAGCAATCCTACTCTAAGGGAGAATATAGAGCAATTGGAACTCCCATACATTGCTGGTGGGAGTGTAAATTGGTTGGACCATTGGGGGAAACTCTATGCACTCTATGCATCATGTACTAAATCTGAGCATACATACACCCTATGGAGCAATTCTACTTCAGAAATGAGTACTTATGTCAATTATACCTCAAGAAAGTGGGGTTTGGGTGCTTAGGTCCTTCAAAAGGTAATGTACAAGAATATTATAGCAGGGTGCCTTGGGTGCCTTGGGTGGCTCAGTCAGTTGAGCGTCCAACTCTTGGTTTCAGCTCAGGTTATGATCCCAGAGTTGTGGGATTGAGCCCCATGTTGGCCTCTGTGCGGAGCGTAGAGCCTGCTTGGGATTCTTTCTCTCTCCTCCTTTGCCCCTCTCCTCTGCTCATGCTCTCTCTCAAATTAAAAAAAAAATTTTTTTAATTTTAAAAACTTTGGGGTGCCTGGGTGGCTTCAGCTGGTTGATCATCAGACTCTTGGTTTTGGCTCAGGTCATAATCTAACAGTGGTTTGTGAGTTCCAGCCCCACATTGGGCTCCACGCTGCCAGTGTGGAGCCTGCTTGGGATTCTCTGTCTCTCTCCCTCTCTCTCTTTCCATCTCTAAATAAATAAAATGAAAAACTTAAAAAAATTTTTTAATCAAAAATAAAAAAATATTAATAGCAACATAATAGTGAAATGATTAAATATATTGTGTTTTCTATTTATACAATACTTTTTTTCTTCAATATATGAAATTTATTGTAAAATTGGTTTCCATTATACAACAATACTTCATAGCAGTAACAACAATGAAGTGCATGCAACAATAGGACAAATCTCATAAGCCTTATTAAGTAAAATAAGTCAGACAAACAGTTCAAAAGCAGGCAATACTAATCTTAATAGATGTTGGTAAGTGATTACTTTGGGAGAGGGGAATTAACTGGGAGGGAATACGGGAGAATCTTCTGGGTTTGTTATATATTTTGTTCTTTACATTTTGTCAAGCTGAATACTTTAGATTCGTGCACTTTATGTAATTTAAAATATAATTCACAATTAAAATGTAAGTTATAATCTTTTAAATGTAAAGAACATAAATAAACTTGTCTTGTTAAAGGTTTTGATTTTGTTTGTAGTTTGTCTTTCTTGGATCTCTCAAGTAGACAAAGAGGGTGGATTGAAGGAAACTGGAACATAGAATAAGAGGAATCAAAGTGTGAAAGAACATAGAAAGAATAGGGAAATAGGCAAGAGACAGGAATATGGACTGGTAGAAAGAACTGAGAATTGAAATCAGGGTTAGTAAATAACAAGGTGTGAGAATCATAAAGATACTTCTTTGCACTCTACAAATACGGCACTAAACATCATTCTTATTTTTATGTGGTAATCAATTGACCACAGTTTAATAGAAATAATAGTCTTTCTTCTTAGGAACTAAGTTGAATCTTGAAATAATTTATTTCGGTATGCTAAGTGTCCCTGTTGTATGTCCTTATTTCTATGTGACACCTACAAAGTGAGCACACTGGAGAGATTTATAGGTTACTTAAACAAAAGAAGAAATTTATAATTACTTTAGTTTGAACAGTTTTAAATAAAGTATCAGACTGGATATTTGGCCAGTGCTAAAGTTCCCTGACTAGCTTTTTGCAGCTTTAAGATTTATATTACTTTTTTTCACATCATCAATCTGTATTATATAGTTAGGTTGTTTTACTTCAAGTCTCCCGTCGACATTTCTTTTGTATGCATATACTGAAATGATTTTATTTAATAAAAAAAGAACATCTCCTGTGTGGATTTTAAATTTCCCTTATTAAATATTTATATTTTCAAAATGTCTTTATTTAATTGAGTGAGGTGCTTGGTGCCATTTCAAAATAACCTCAGGTGGTAGGTGTAATGACATATCAAAGATTTGACCTTTAGCATTTTAGGGTTCTATTTGTCTGCATTTTCTTCTGCATTCATTTAGTCTTAATTTATATGCTATTTCTCTGTATGACTTAATGAGTGGATATATTTGGCATGAGATTCATTAACAAAAAGAAAGTATATCTGAATACATATTATTTTTGTGCAGTCAGACTAGTGATTTTAACTTCATTTCTATCTGTGTATGGGCTGATCAGTATTTGTACAAACCTCATTCATTCTCGTTAAGTGCTCAGCGGAAGAAACCCTGGATCTACTAAACTGATGCCCATTCTCTTACTTCTCACTTCTTTGCAGTCAGCTTATTATATTCTTTTATTTACCTAGAGGTGCTTTATTTTCTAATTCTCTGCTTTCCTTTTAAAGAAAATTGAATGTAATATTTACACTGATGTAATTAAATTAACATCTTGCAGCATCTTCTTGTATGCTCTGGTAACATCAATAATCATTTGTCTGGGTAGCTTTCAGCCTAGAAGCAGAGAAATATAATAATTATCAAGGATAATATTGTGATATAAAAGTTATTTTTATTTACCCTTTTAAGTATGTCTCAACTGACTTTTAGAAATGGGTATATCTAACTGGAGATTTTTGTTAAGTAGTTTATTGGTCAGTAAGACTGCATGTTTATGTTGAAATTATTTATTTTTATGTTTTTCTCAGCTTACATAAATCTTTATCCCAAGAAGAAAGTCTGAAGGATCAGTTTAACCATACCCTTGGTACTTATGAAGAAGCTTTAAAAAATAGAGAAAACATTGTTTCCATCACTCAACAGCAGAATGAGGAACTGGCTATCCAACTGCAGCAAGCTCTGACAGATCGAGCAAACATGGAATTAGAGCTTCAGCATGCCATGGAGGCCTCCCAAGCGGCCAATGACAAAGTTCAGAAGTAAGTAAAATGATCTTGCATTATTTCAAAAGCCTGGAACAAAACAAAACCAGAACACTTTCTTTTGACAACTAAAATAATATAGTATTTATTATTCATACTGTTGGTGGTTTCAGACAAAGGAGATTGAGAAGAATGAATTTTGTTATTTTTTAGATTGCCTATCATATCCATATTTGGGGTCATTTACTTGAAAATCATGGCCACTATTTAGGGCAAACCACCTGTACTTAATAACTGGTCTTCATCAGTTCATGAAGGCCATACATGAAAAACTCCTCTCATAGGTAATAAGTAAAGTTATTGGCAAGGGGAAGAGGTGGTCATGTAATCAACTTTACTTATTTAGCTTTGTGATAATCCTGCTTGAGTTGAAATCATCTGTGAGTGACTTTGTAAGCTGAGACCTCGAGGCACGTAGAATAGTTACAGTGGAATTAATTTTCACGTTTTGTTCTTCTGAAGTATTCAATACAGCTTTTCACAGTGCATAATTACATTTGTTTATTTCTCATGATCTTTGCATTTTTATTAAAATTTAAATAAAGCTACAAAACAAGTCAGCCTTATGATAGCTAGCAAAATGTTAACATATATCATACAAAGAAATCACTTGTTAATTTATGGGACTTGAACATTGTAGCAGAATTTCCTAAGGCAGCTTTAATGTAATAGAACTTGTCATTTTAACTGAGCCCATCTTCAAGTATTGTTAATAGCATTATGTCATTACAACACTTAATTGTCTTTAATTTGTAAGACATACCTTTTTCCTTAATTATTTTTTTCAGTCTCACAGTATGAAGTAGTGCTAACTTCAAATTTTCTTCTTACACTTCTTATTTGAAAGTAAGTCATCTCAAAAATTTCCCCAACATCCTGGAAATTATGCTTTCAATAGTAACCCAAAGTCAGGTAAATCTGTAGTTAAGACCAATTTTAAAACAGATTAGGAGTTATTCATGTTTATTAAAATCTTTACAATCAGGTTATCTTGAAATTTGTGATTTATGGTAAGTATTATATTTTTTGTAGGTTTAAAGATTAGGTTTATGTTCAGTCAGAAACTGTTACCCAGTTAGTCACAATGTACATTAACATTCTAAAAACACTAAGATACATAAGTAGATCTCATTTCATTGTAGATTACAAATCAATAACTTTTGACAGTCAGAATCTAATTTAGCTCTTAAAGTCTACAAATAATTACAAATTTCAGAGTTTTCTTTACATATAATCTTTAATTTGTATTCATGATTAAAATTCCCTTAAACACTGTTTCCCAGAGACCAATTAGATTTCTATAAAATCTTTGGAAACGTCATCAACCTCTTATTTTTTACATCTCCTCAACTATTATTATTATTTTGTGAAAAATAAAAAAAAAAACTTTGTATACCAAGAAGTAGAAATAACATCATCTCAGATAATGCTTTAAGTTGAACAGGTTTAACCTTTTGAAAAATTACTATATTGTCCTATTCTTCATATTTAACAACAGACAGATCAAAAGGTTTTAATGGAATGATACCAGTGGATAGAGCTTAAATGAAACAGTTATGTAATTTAAATGTTAAATTTTGAGGTAAATGTTAAATCTTTTATTCTGATTTCCAGCAGTAAGACTTAGATAAAATATTACGAGGCTTTCCTGTTCATATTCAACCTACTGTATTTTATTTTTAATTTCCCTCCATTGGGCAGTATATATTCATTACAGTTAATGTGGGCATCAACCTATATAATTGCGTTTAAAAGGATAACCTTCCAGGAAGCCAACTTATAAGACTTTGTTAGATGGTATTAATATTCTCCATATAATCTGAAATTACTGTTACTAGTAATTATTTTTGAAGGTCCTTTGTAAATATGTCAGTATTCTAGGCAGTAATTACAATGTAAACTAAAAAGGTCCACATTTCCCCTTTTCCTTTCACAACCAAATTTCTTGAATGACTGATCTATGTTCACTATCATATTTTTCAATCCCCATTCACTGTTGTGCTACTCAATACACTGTGGCTAAGTTTTATGCTGAAATTGTTATTTTTAAGATTACCAGTAATTTCCTAACTAAAAAATTCGATGGCCCATTTCTAATTATATTTTTATTATAAAACTAATACATGATCATCCTAAACAATAAGATACTCCTATATCTTTGGTAATATAGCATAGCGGTTTAAAAGCTCAGGATCTGGATTCAAAATGTGTAGGTATGTGAACCTGGACATTTTATTTTAAAACATTGTGCTGATGTAGATCATAATATATGGATAATAATACTGCCACCTCATAATGTGGTAAGAATTAGATGAGATAAACACATAATGCCTTTAGAATAATGCATGTTGCATAGTTTCTCCTTCTTTTTCCGTTTCACTCCACACTGCAATATCTCATTCTTCAGAAGGGCTCTGTCTTTCAAGACTAAATACCTTTATATACATGGGTTCCTCTGCTTGGCACCTTTTACCCTTTTCCCCCATGAAAAACTTACTCATCCAGGAAGATTCAGTACAGCATAGAGGATAGAGGCAGCCTTTGTAGTCAAATCAGACAGACCTATATTTCAATCCCTGCTTTCCTACTTATTACCTGTGAGATTTGGGGCAAATTACATAACCCCTGGAAGCAAAAGTTCCTCAGTTGAAAAATTCAAACGGTAATACTGCCTTCACAGGCAGGTTTGATATGAGTAATAACCTGGATACCATCTAAAATACCTAGTTCAGTGCCAGTTACTTTATTATTATAAATATTCTATAAATTATTAGTATAATCATGCTCATCAAAATAACACAACTAGTTCAAGTATCTCTTCTGTACAAAGTCTTCTTCAACTTTCTAGAAAGTTAAATCACTCTCTTCTGTGTGTTGCCATAGTATTTTTGTTAAAAATTCCTCCCTTGAAAACAAAGCCCTCTCCATTCTCCTGTATTTCCTGTCTCACTAATGGTCTTCAGCAATTTCAGCACTGTCCTGATTCCTTCACTGTTTCTTACTTTTCACATGCACTTTGCTGTCAATCTCTATTTTGTTTCCTACCTGAGAATCACCTGATTCCCTCTATTCCATGCTAACTTGTTAATTGCATAACTTCAGGCCCTCATCATCCCTCATCTAGACTATTGAAATAATCATAAAACTAGTTTACCTGCCTCTAGCTCGCAAGTTTACCTTCCTCACTGCCATCAGAGTTAATTTTTCTAAAACTTAAATCAGGTTATATTACTTCCCTATTTAAAATGTTTAGGGTCCTTTCATCCCCTACACACTATTGCATAAACAACTTAGCATGGCATATGAGGTCTATCACATTTTTCTGGTATCATTTCCTCCCACGACCCCAACCACAATATCTTTGCACATGTTATTTCTTCTTCTTAAAGCATATTCCTCCCTTCTAGTACCTGGTCAAATTTTTGTTACTCTTTAGTCAGATGTTAATTTAAGTTACCTCTGTGTTGTTTATCTTTTTATTTTTTTAAGTTTATGTTATTTGTTTATTTTGAGAGAGAGAGAAAGAGAGAGAGCAGGGAGGGTCAGAGAGAGAGGGAGACAGAGAATCCAAAGCAACCTCCACACTGTCAGCACAGAGCCTGATGCGGGGCTTGAACTCACCAACCATGAGATCATGACCTAAGCCAAAATCCAGAGTTGGGTGTTTAACTGACTGAGCCACCCAGGTGCCCCTTATTGTTTTCATAGTACTTAGTCCATACCTTTGTTAGAGGTCTTAATCATCTGGGTGTTATAACTGCTTTGTTTATATTTTTCCTGTCTATCTGACTCCCTGCAAAATTACCCACCATTGAGCATTCCCAAGACATGGACGCTGTTCTCTTCATCTTTGTGTCCACATTCCCTCCACATATTCACTCAGATGCCTGATATAAAGTTGGTACTCTGTAAACACTTCTGAATAAATGAACTAGAACAATTTAATAGGTTGATGAGATGACAGAATAAAGTAAAAGCAGTTCAGATCAGGAATACACAGGAAAATTTCAAATGTGCACTCATCTACTTTAAGCCCTAGATAAAAAAAGTTTTCAACCAACCCAGTACCCAGTGCTAGTAGAAGAGTTTCCTGGAAAAGTGTGAGCTTTGCGGTGAGTCCTGACTGCCTCCCTCACTGGCACCGCCACTCTTAGCACTCTTCTCAAAGTCAGGATATGGGACTTTCTAGTGATCAGCTTTTAGCCCTTTTAGCCCTTGTCCTAACCACCAACTTCCATCAAGTTTAATTACATTTAAAAGACCTGAAATCTTCAGTAATAGTGGAGAGAGACTATATACAATTTCTAATAATTGTAGAATTTTAAATTTATATTTTCTTTTAGAGTCAAAAGAATTTCTTAATTTTTTTTGACCTATAGGAATATTCCTGAAGAAGAAAGCGGTACAGAATTACCATCTAGAAACTAGCCAATATTTTTAGGCAGAAACACTGATAGGGAAAAGTATAGTGAATATCAGACATTATTGTCCAAGAGCTTCTTGGGGGAGGGGGCGCCTGGCAGACTCAGAAACCATGCAGCTCATGATCTTGGGGTCGTGAGTTTGAGCCCCACGTTGGTTGTAGGGATTACCCAAAAATAAAATCTTAAATAAAAAACAAAAAACTTCTTGGCCCAGGTGTCATAAAGCCTAAAGTTTCCATTCCCTTGGGTTAAGCATTACTGTCTTCAGGTACTTCTTTTTTAAAAATGTGTATGATTGTGGAAGAAGAGCACATTATCATTTAGCTTTTAAGTTGCTGTTTGGCTAATCCTGGATACACTTATTTTGGTGAGCTGTGTGGAAGTAGGAGAGAACTAAGAGCAGGTTACCACCACAGGAACTTTGTAAGAAAAGTTTCTCTTAATGATTCTGCCAAGGACCACTCATAATCCTCATTTATTAAAGAGAAAACTGACACACCAGTCCATTAAGTGATGTTTTTATCATTATTAGAGATTTAAGACTCTATTATTCCTTATGCTATATTTTATTTCCCATCTGTCTTTCTGTCTATAGATATGGTTCTTGTGGCCTAGCACAAAAGTTTTCCAAAGGATTTTAAAAACATATTTGACTATACTTAACATACCTAAGCTACACATAATTACTTAAAAGTATTTACAACCAGGCTTATAAGGGTAGAAGATCTCAGAAGCTTCTAGATTTTACAGTGAGGTAACTTTTATCACATATCATCTTTACTATGGACCAGATTTACACTGATATGATTGAAATCCCTCATAAACTTTAACTATATAAGAAATAGATCAGACAAAAAGATGTAGGACAAAAGTTGTAAACTTTTACATGTGTTTTCAAGAAAAAATGTCACTATTTAAAATTTTCTTTCCATACTTAAAAAAAACAAGTACTTACTATTTACATGTGTTCTAATTTCCAATTGCATAATTAAAGTATAAAAGATCAGCATAAAACATTTCCTTTTGCAATATAGGGCATCCTAAGCTTTTCAGTGGTATTGACAGAAAAAAAAGAAGAAGAAGAACATGTAAGCTAACAAAAAGTCTTTCCTGCCTCTTGGTCAAATACTGATTTCTGTGAAGAAGTTGAGGTTACAAAGAAATTGTGAATTCTCAGCCCGGTTTCCCTGCTGATGGGTAAGAACTGTCTGTAGTTCTCTTCGAGGTGTCAGGGGAGTCGCCATAGTGCCACACAAGGGTTCTTAGCGTAGAGCAAACATACTTTCCACAAACTCAGCTGCTTAATCTGTTTGCAGGTTGAATTATAAAACAGGGTAGATGACTCTGAGTGCTGGGAAGGGGAACAGAGCATTTCTACAGTTTCTTGGCTTAGAGGGGGAAAAAAAAAGCAAAAAAAAAGCCTGTATTCTTATTTTTTTTTAAGAAGCGTATGATTTTCATCAAAATACATCACTAAATTTTTTAGTTTTGTTGCTGGCTCCAGATTTTGATTTTAATCACAATAAAAACTAATTGTGGTAATATGTCTTTACATAGATTAATACAGTTGTATTGTTTTCATTAAAATTACTCTGCTTCTTGCCAACTATACCTGTGATGTTTTCTTTTTTTAATAAATTCTCAGTTGGACTATAAGTTGCAAGGCAATAGTACACATGTCTGAACACTGTAAATACTTGTTGATTGAATCAAAGAATAAGTCTCATAAATTCTCAACTCAGCATAAGCTTTAAATCAGCAAATTATTTAATATAAGGTTGAAAGTTGATTTTGACTGTTATCAATAAATGGGAGGATTTAAAACTTCTGGAAGTGTTTGAGATTTTGTGTTTGAGATTTAAAAGCTCTGTGAGATATGATACATATACTTCAGCAAATAATAAGTCAATTTATTTGTGATAATCTATGTGCAGATAAACTTCCCAGTCAGCTCTGGGGGCACCTTCTGAATCTAGATCCAATTAGATATTGTCATTTTTATGCTTTTTAAGAGTTTAATATTCTGGATTTCAGTAAATGATAACATTTTTAAATTAAATATATATTTAACTTATGAAAGACAAACCTTCTTATACACTATCCAATAAGTATGTATTTTATAAAAAGTTTAATTTTATCATACATTCGTATAATGGATCACCTTTCTCATCCATTGAGTACACGTACATAAAGTAAATTTCTTTAGAGCTACTTATGTATATACACACACACACAGAGATACCAAGTTTGATAGATATGTAATTATATTTTTTATAAAAATTAGACTTGGGCTTACACCTTTATCTTTAGAGAATGTCTCACTTTGACATGAAAAAGAAACATAGTGTTAATTGTCTATGGCATTCCTCTCTACCAGGGAAGGATTAATGTAGGATTATTAAAATTGAAGCCTAACCCAGAACTTGAAAAATTCTAATGAAGTGTAAAGTAAAGGGTGGAGGCTGAAGAAAAAAAATTCTCTAAATCTAAGAATCTTCACTTTCCCTGATAAATTCCCTTGTATAGTTAACTTTATGGAATGAATCATAAAAAGATTGAGAGTAGGGACTAAAAAAGTAAAATTACAGCGTGACTGCTTATATTTCATCTGCTTCTTCATTTCAGAACCTGTCTTCAAATAGGTGATCTAGAGTTGGGCTAATACACATTTCTGCCTACTAAGATAGATAAAACATGTTTCAGATGAGTACAATGGAAAAAAAATGAGAGAAGAAGAACAAAGGCGTAAAATATGAGAGAGATCCATGCTGTTTCCGTTTAAGACTAAATAAAATGCAGTAATTTTTGTTGTTTTTCATTAATCCAATGTTATAGTAATTAAAAATCAGAAATAAAGTTACTGTCATTGTAGGGAAATTATAGGATCCACTTAATGATGAAAATCATATACTTTTTAACTAGAACTTGACAGACTAAAAAACAAAACAAAACAGGAGTTCTTATGCCTCAGAAACATTCAAATGTGATTTTCACACGTTTATATGAAATGTAATTTCCTTAGAGTGGCCATATGATCTGACAAGTATCCTTTTCCTTGGTTCTGTTCTTAGCCCCAGTTAAAGCCTTCTTACTGTTTAACCCTTGACAAGCTACACAGCTCCCAGGTACTTCTGTGAAGACAGCTGAAGTCATCCATCCATCTTACCTGAGAATAGTTTTAGAACTGATAAAAATAAGATATGTAAGGTGATTTTAACTTTCTTACTTAATAATACTAACCACTAGTGTACTTTAGAATAATTTTGTAGTAAAAAAGGAAAAGGGAAGCTGTTGTAAAAATGAAATTTTAAGAAGTTTTCATCATTCCTGCTTGGGTGTTGCTCAACCTCATTATACTTGCCAGCTCATTCACAACTTTGTCCTTGCTTTCCCTATTCTTCTTTATTTTCTTAAACACATAGAAAATTTAATATGATGTATCTCTCTGTTAGTATAGAAAAGTCTACATTTTTATATAAATCAAGGTCTGATTTTCTTTTAATAAATCCTTAGTATACCCACCTAAAATCTGATGTACACTTCCTTACTAGGTATAGGTTTTATTCCCAAAATATAATTAGATAAGACCTAAATTGAACCCAAAAACAAGTAGAAATACTGATTTCACTTGGATTCTAACATTCCATGTTTAGTTATTTCTCCCCAATAAGTCAGGGATTTGCACATGTGCACCTTGGCCCTCGAAAAATATAGAATAAAAGAACCTCTTGCTTATTTCAGTGTAGCTTTAACTAGTGGTAAAGTCACAAACATTGTCCATACATAAACTTCATTCTTGATCATTTATAGTTAAAAAGAAAAAAATCATTCTGTAACAATACAGTATGTAGTAGTAGCTGAAGTGATCTTCTTTCTTCTTCATATTGTTATATATTCTTGGGCAACTCAACAAACAGTTTTTTTCTGTTGTTCTTAACCTGAGTATGAGAAAATAATAGTTATACTACTATAGATTATTTTTCAGATGTTTCTGCAGAAAGACTAAAAGTGAAAAATAAGGCTCCAAAAATTACATCGTGAACAGTATTTTGGAACTTACTAAACTTAAGAATTTTAATTTTTTTTAATTGCTTGGGCATTTATACCATTCAAACTAATAGTCCTTGGAACATCATCATCATTTGATGTTTTCTTTTGCTGCACACAACGGCATCCTAAAGGCATATGAAAGCATATATTAATTATTTCTCTTTATGTTACCATTTGCCATTTCACAAGCTACACAATGGTGAAAATATATATAAATATTTAAAATCTTGAAATGCCTTCCTCCTTAAATTAATTTGCCTTCTGAGCTGTGTATATTTCACATCAGGCTTCCAAGAAGTTCTCCCCTACTGACTGGAGGGCCTAATCTTTCCCAGAGTGGTGGAGTAGCACAGTTCAAGAACAAGAATGAATCTCTGTATAATCACACCACAATGTGAGGTGACCCTAAGACAGAGAACTGACCAGATACACATATGGGTTTTAGGAAGACTTTCTGATGCTCTTTTTTAACACAGCTGTGAGAAGAATGTGGCTAAGACCCAATAGTCATTCTTGAGTAGAGCTGGCAAAGGAAACCATGAGGAGAAGAGAATTTAACACATGGGTGTAAGAGAGCACGGCTTCATTGATGCGATCTGAGGGGAATGCCTAATGACTGGAAGAATCAAACTTGGCAATGAAAACACAAAGCTCTTTTCATCAATTCAAACGCAGACTCTAAAGCTGCAGATGGTCACCTCCAGCCTTGTCTATTCAGTGTGAGGTTTTATAAAATGGCACTTTGGTGAATACTAATAGATCAAAACAAAGATTTAATAACGTAAAGATGTGGTGTTCATTTTTAAATGAGTATACAGGTCAATGTCTCAGAAAGGATAAAAAGAGTACCTTTTATATGTGGGTCTAAAGTCTTTTTGTTATTTTTCAACTTCAAAAATAAATGACATCTTTAACATACAGATTGTATTCATGGAAAAGTGTTTACATTGTGAAAAAGAGACCAAAATCAGGGTTTATATTTACACTTACTGATTTCATTGCTTCTGTTTGAGGATTTTCAATTTATAATGTCTGTTAATGTCATCCTTTAATATTTTCTTGAAGCTCACTTTTGATAGGATAAATATATATTAGCATTCTCAAGGATGAATCAATCTAATTAAAAATTTAGGCCAAAATATTTTATACTTGAAATAGAACTTTTTTCCCACCCTTTTCAGAGAATGCAAAGAGACATTTTTAGTACAAAGGAAGCCTTTGAACTTTAATGTCTAAAATTACACTTTTGCTACTTTGTGTCTGATTTTCTAAGATTTTACAAATTCCTAATAATTGCTTATATATTAAAAGGTAATTCATTATATTCTAACTTGTTACCTATGCTTCCATAAGTGAATCTTACTCTGAATTAAAAGATGGTATATTTTTTAGAATAAATTGCATTCTTAGATTTGGTTAGCCCTTTATAGTTTATAAAATTTAAGCTTTATTATCCAAAATAAGCTTAACATATGAATTTAAATAACTCATTAATAGCTTTCATATTTCTACTACTTGTGAAATAAATATAATTAGTAAGTCTCTATGCCTAATAGTTTTATCTAATAAGTGACACTAACGTATAATAAATCAAAGCACTAGAATTGAAAGTTAAAGGGGAGGCATCTTAGTATCTTGCAGAAGTATCAGTGAACTAACAGGACCCTTGGTTGTCATTAACTGGGTATGTAGAAGTCATTAAATTGTGTTCCTTCTCAGAATCCCCATCTGGAAGGTAGAACTGATACACTTCCAGATGTGGCTGTGAGGATCAAATATGATGCATGTGCATAAAAGTATTTTGAAAAGTATAATGCACTCTATAAATGTAAGCCATTGACTGAAAAATATATCTTCTACTCATATTACGCATTTCAAATAAAAAGTTATAATCACCTTTTTGGAACTGGAAATAGTGAGAAAAATAATAAATTTTAGCCTCAGAGACAGAAAGTAAATACCATGTAACTTTGGAAGAAGAGATTCTTCATATAGATCTTAGAAACTGGAAGTAAAAAGGATTCTATGCATTCTCATACATTACTGGGTAGAATGCAAAATGGTAAAAACCCTGTGAAGGAGAATTTGATAATATCTAACGAAATTACATATGCACTTACTCTTTGACTAAGGAAAATTGCTTCTCGGAATCTATCCTGAATATATATCTCTATGAATATGAAACAACATAGGGATTACAGGATTCTTTCTAACAGCAAACAGAAGTAATCCAGATAGAGTAGTTGAATAAACTATGACATAGTTACATAGTGGAATACAATGCAGCTGTAGAGAGAGAGAAAGGAAGATGTCTATAAACTGCTACTGAGTGATTTCAGGGCATATTACTAACTGAAAAAAATCAAGTACTTATAATATTCTACCTTTTGTGTGAAAAATAGGAATAAAAGGAATAGGAAGGATAAACCAGAAACTAATGAAAATTGTTAACCTTTGGAGGTAGATTGGAAAGGTTTCCACTGACCAAATTTGGCACAATTTATGCATCAGGAGAAAACTGTATTTGATTATAGAATATTTTTCACATTTTTAAAAAAATGTTTTTTAATGTTTATTTTTGATCGAGAGAGAGAGAGGAAGGAGAGAGAAAGGGAGACGCAGAATCTGAAGCAGGCTGCAGGCTCTGAGCTGTCATCACAGAGCCTGACATGGGGCTCGAACTCATGAACCGTAAGATCATGACCTGAGCCAAAGTCGGACACTTAACCAACTGAACCACCCAGGCGCCCCTGAATATTTTTCACATTTTAAAGTCTATAGATACACATTAAAAAAAGAAGATGAAAAGGGAGAAGGGTTTTTTTTTAATGTTTATTTATTTTTGAGAGAGAGCAACAGAGCATGAGCGGGGGAGGGGCAGAGGGAGAGGGAGACACAGAATCCAAAGAAGGCTCTAGGCTCTGAGCTGTCAGCACAGAGCCCCATGCGGGGCTTGAACCCACAAACCGTGAGATCATGACCTGAGCTGAAGTCAGACTGACTGAGCCACCCAGGTGCCCCTGAAGAAGTTCTTTTTTTACAAAAGAATGACAGTCCATAAATGTAGATAAAATGTTAGAAAGTCATCACCTTATAACCCCCAGGCTGATTAATTCAAGCAAAGGCCATCCATCAGCCATACAAAGAGTTAAAAGTAGCTACTTTAGCACTAGAATCAGGCAGTCTAGTTTGGGGAAACTTACTTAGCATATGCGAAGGAGTTTAGACCTTAAAAATCAGGGAAAGCTTAAACATGGGGATTTAGGATATCAGGTACCTTCTTCGAACAATATTTAGGGATTTGTATTAAAATTCACTTTAGAAATTTCTCTTACTCAAATATTCCATGCTTATATAAGTGATAGCAGATAGACCTAAACCATTCAACCTTTTATCAAAACTCATCATTTAAAGAAATTCACTACAATATAAAGATGTTTTGCCTTAGGAATTTTATCCATATTATAGTAAGTACTAATCATTTATTCATTTAAATTTTGGTATTTTGTTTATAATAAAATTTTTATGTTAACTTTGATTTTTTAAAATACTGATTGAAATATTATTTACCTTGATGACTGAGGGGTTTTTTTTTAATACTCCCTTAAATTTTTCACCTGGATTGAGTGCCTCCCTCACCTCACCCTAGTTCTAGCCCTGAACACTCTATAAAAGATGAAAAAGACACTGCTGGAGGAAAAAAAGAAAACACTCCTGGTTTACCCTTATTCAAAAAAATAATAATGAAAACCTACTAAGTTACCTTAGCTTGTGTGATTTCTACTGACTGGTGTTTCATGTTCAGAAATGAGTTGTATCGTGGAACTGAACAACTATGGTTCTTCCACCCTTGGGAATTTCACCACATTTTTAATTGTGCACTCTCCAGAGTGTCTACCACTGTCTGACTTTATGTTTCTTACATCATGGTCATTACCCATACCACCTCTGTCAACCGTTAACTTTGTCTTCATTTCGATCGTCTGTGTAGATCAGTCGTCATACCTATTAACAGTAAGGTGGTCCGGATTACATTCTAGACCCTAAATGTTGATTTCAATTTGAGAATGTATGGTTTTTATGAATCAGACATAAAGCAGGTAGAGAAAATTACTGTGACGATGCTAGCTTAATAAGTTGAATATTACTTTTACTTTGTAGGCCCCTGGCTTAGTCTGAAGTTTGAAGGTGCATTGAATATTATCTCTACTAGACTCCCAAAGGATGTTGCCAGTCTTTTGAATTAAACTTGAATAAGGTTGATTTGTATTCCCTGTTAATCAAAATTTGAAATGTTGACATTAGAAAATTTCATTCAGTGCTAATTATATATGACTTTTATGAAAGTTAGGAAGGAAAGAATCCTACATTTTAAAGTTTAGTATCAGTCTAAAGCCCTGTGAAAACAATAGTGAGTAGCTTAATAAGCCATCTTAATAAGATGCCTTAATAAAACTAACCAGTTATTCTAGCTTGCTGTGTTTCACTTGGCAGTATGAAGATCAGTGACTCGCTTCCTCCATCATTAATTGAAACTTTTCTGGGTTTAAAATGATGAAAAACCTCAGCAGTGTTACAGCAGTGTTTCCTAGCCTTTCTTGACTCTTGAATCCCTTTGGTAGTAATAGATATTCTCTAGGTAGAATTGTGAGCATCCCTTTGGTTGATAGAAGAAAAAGAAGTTAATTTGCATTGATTTATAATTTTATTTAAGTGCAATCTTTAATATTCACAATATGTAACACCACATGGTATTTGACTTACTTCAACCATGTAAGAAAAAACATAATTTATTAAGTTTTTTTGTGGTGTATTGTTTGGTTTAGACACTATAAATACATATTAAAAAGTAGATTAAAATTTAGTAACATTAAATAACTGCTTGTGAGATTATATTTGGAATTCTTAACATTTTACTTTTATTTATTTTTTTAACATTTTACTTTTAAAAAGGAAATAATAGAGTTTCTTAGCCTCTGTTTGCTGGAATATATCCACAAATAGCACATTATAGATATTTTGGTCTTTACTTCAATATAGCTAAAGATTAATTAAGTTTAATTATTCCAATATTTCGTGTCCTTTTTTTTTTAAGTAACAGCTACTAAATAAGGTGATATGAGAACACAATTTCAAGAGCTGGCGAAGAGAATAGATAAATCTTACAGATTTCTCATTATATCCACATTAATTTGTGTTTCAGCATCAATGTACTTTCTGCGTCCTCTGAGTATTTAGAGGTCCATTAGTGGTGGAAATTAAACAATTTACAAGTGAGAAAGAAAAATACAGTAAAAAACAACATGTTGATGAGCTATGTTCAACTGAATGATTAACCACCTAAGATATTGAGTTGTGAACATGCTATGCTGATTTTTGCTTAACCTCCACCTTGCTCATTCATATCCAGTCACAAGTTATCAAAGTAATCCATCTTAAAAGCCAAAATAAAATAACAATGAGCAAAAAATGTTTAATAATAATTTTATGCTTTTACTTCAAAAATGGAAGTCAGAACAGACATTACCACCTTTGACTGCAGGATCTCCTATGAATTTTTAAATTACAAAAGGAAAAAATGATGCTTTAGAGAATTTTGTTATATAGTTTTGCACACCTTTTTTACTCATCAATTTTAACACACTTTATATTGTTCAAAGGACATTTATTTTCTCAAAAATACATTTTTTAATGTTCATTTTTGAGGAAAAGACACAGAGTGTGAGTGGGAGAGGGGCAGAGAGAAGGGGAGACACAGAATCTAAAGCAAGCTCCAGGCTCTGAGCTGTCAGCACAGAGCCCCACGTGGGGCTCAAACTCAGGAACCCTAAGATCATGACCTGTGAGGAAGTCAGACACTTAACTGAGCCACCCAGGCGCCCCTTTCAAAAATACATTTTAAAATACTTGATTTGTTAACCACCCCCCCAACACATATAAAGTGAAATAAATTACCTGAATGAGTTAAATTAGGATATAAATTATTGAAAGAAAAAAATCATTTCCTGGAAAAAGTGTGTGTTCAAGCATATTAAATAAATGTTAATGGTTTCTTTACATATTTTCAAATAAGAGAACATTTTTCAAAAAAGGAAATTTAATAGTTCGTTATAGAAACTGTATGTTTTTAAAAATTAAGTAAAGGGGCGCCTGGGTGGCTCAGTCGGTTAAGCGTCCGACTTCAGCTCAGGTCACGATCTCACGGTCCGTGAGTTCGAGCCCCACGTCGGGCTCTGGGCTGATGGCTCAGAGCCTGGAGCCTGCTTCTGATTCTGTGTCTCCCTCTCTCTCTGCCCCTCCCCCGTTCATGCTCTGTCTCTCTCTGTCTCAAAAATAAATAAACGTTAAAAAAAAATTAAGTAAATATTTTTCTCATCATGAGCAAAGCATACAACTCTAAGACCTGATGTGCTTATGTTGGCTGACTTAATAAACATTAATCTTTGCTAGTCCAGCTTATACCTTTTATCTTTCCTGTGCCAACACTCTGATTTTGCTCTGAAGTATTCTACAACTTGCTGTTATATGATATTAGCCCGAGAGCTAGCTTTTCCAGTTTTCTGAGTATGCTTAGTATATTCTGTAACTAATAAATCAATAAAACCTTTTGTAATGTACAAATTCCTATCTCTATGAAGCAATTATAAGCAAACTGTAAATGAACACATGAGTCCAAGAAGGGTATGTTGTGATTATATTGACTCTGAAAACATTTGTTTTTCATAGAATACATCATTTATTGTTAGGTATAAATTGATCATAGTGTTGCTCATAATTTTTTGAATAATAAATCCAGTGGGTAGTAAAACAATAAAAATGTTTATAGCATAAGAATACATTTTAATTACTCTGAAGAGCTACATGTTAGTGGTATCTTTGAACAAATTAATAAATATGAATCATATTTCTTATTTAGAGAATGAAACTGAGACCTGTTAATAAAATTTTTATCCTTAGTAATTGAATTTTATATTGGCTTCATACATTTTCTGTATCATATTATGATAGATAGCAAATATGCATTAAAAACTTTTTTTTTAATGTTTATTCTTGAGAGAGAGAGAGTGCATGTACGATAAGGGGGTGGGCAGAGAGAGAGGGAGACAGAATTGAAGCAGGCTCCAGGCTCTGAGCTGGCAGCACAGAGCCCAATGCGGGGCTCCAACCTGCGAGGCATGAGATCGTGACCAGAGCCAAAGTCGGATGCTCAACTGACTGAGCCACCCAGGTGCCTCTGCATTAAAAACTTCAAATAAAAAATTTTTAAATAACATTTAAGCAACAATTTAAATACAAGAAAATCTACGTTGACTAGATAAGTGTGTGTAGAAGGGAATAAGATGAAAGCATTGAAGAATTTATGTAGCAGTCATGTCATCGTGCTCATTTTTAAATAATTCCTGCTTAATGTAATGTTTCATTACTCAGTGAAATTTGATCAAGTCTTAAGATTGTACTCCCATGATCAAACATAGCTTTGGTACTGTTTTCCTGATAGATTTTATCACATTCAGAAGTAGCCCTTTTGACTACTAGCAGTTGTTTGTATTTATCATTGATTTAATTGATGTAGAGGTCCTAATTAGTTATTATAAAGTGAAAACCTAGATATAAACCTTTATGGTTGGGTTGGTTGAGGAGGTAAATAGATGAGTTATGATAGCCATGCCAAATATAAATATTAAACTTTTTTCAGATCTCAAAATCTAATGTGTTTCATTCTAAATAAAAAAGGTGAAAGAGGAGAACATTCCTAATGGATGAAAGGCCATGATTTAAATATTTTCCCAATTATAATTATAACAGCAGGATCTTGAACAATTTTATTCATGTATTTATTCAAAAATATTTTTTAAACAGTTACTATGTGTCACACAGTGACACTGTTAGAGGAAGAAGCTGGGACAAAAAGTATAAATGGACACTGGCTAGGGGAAAACCTTCCATGTGGAAGCAAAGCAAAGAACTTGGCACCTTTGATACACTGAAGGAAGATCTTTGCAGCTGGATGATAGCTTGGACCATAAAAGGAGGATAGAGTAGTATGTAGAGTCAGATCTTAAAGAACATTGGCACCCTTGTTAAGTTTTTTCTGTTAGTTTCCATTTTTAAACTTGATAGATTATAATCAGGGGACATGTTCTCATTTGCATTTTTAAAAGATTGAAAGGCTGCTGTGTGAAGGATAATCTGTAATGGGACAGGTGTAGAAGTAAGGAGACTCATTAGGAAAGAATGAGAAATTGTAGTGACTTGGACCAGAGGAATGTCCTTGGAGATGGAGAGAAGAGGGACTTGAGAGCTACATGCCCTGTAGGCAGTAGACTTTCTGGATGGGATGCAGGGTGTCAAGGAAAACTCCCAAATTTTTGTCTTGAGCAACCTGATAGATGGAAATACTATTTACTAGAATTGGAAAAACTAGAGGAAGAACAGAGTTGAAGTGGAAAGACAATTTTTAACAAGTTTAATTTGAGTAGTATGTGAGACACCAAGTAGATATTTATATTGATAACTTTATTTCTCAAAGAAGGATTTAACAGTTATAACAGAACTTCAAATTGTTAGTATGTCCATTTGACTAAATATTTGGGATTTATATTAGTTATATTATTAAAAATTCTAATGAAAAGAGGATAACCTTTCATGTTCTCTTTTATGATAATCATACCATTAAGCTCTATGAGGCCAGATACCATCCTGTGATGTGTTTGATGTCTACAATATCAGGCATGATCCAAGAACATGAATTAGTATACTTTTCCTTCCAGTAGAATAGATCATTTTTATCTGAAAGTTTGCATTGAACCATCTTGCCAAGAATTAGTTTAGGTTTTAAAATTCTGTCATTCACATGTATGTATCAGTATTTTTGTGCCAGAAATCTTTGCTATATGCATTTCCTGCTAATAATGAACTTGTATCATATTAAAAGATATAATGGATACACATTAACCAGACAGGTATATAATTGGAAACCATAATTTTATGTTACATTTTGTTTCAGAAAAAAAAAATGTTTTGCTTTTGAGATTTATATTAGTTATCTGTTGCTGGTAACAAATTACCCCAAAACTTAGTGGCTTAAAACAGTTATTTCACAGTTTCTGTGGGTCAGGAATCTCAGTGCAGCTTTGCTGGGTCCTCTGACTCTGGGTCTCTCACAAGGCTGCATCATCTCAAGGCCTGACTGATAAAGATCTACCTTCTGGATGACTCATATGGCTATTGTCAGGATTAAGTTCTCACAAACTTTTAAACTACTAGACTATGGTGTTGGTTCCTCTCACACTCAAGACATCAAGGCCTTTGGTTCCTTGCTATGTGGGCCTCTCCATATAGCATCTCACTACATAGCAGGCAGCTTTATCCAAATGAACAAGCAAGGGGACGAGAGGGAAAGAGAGTAAGTTAGCTGAATGGAACTCACAGCCTTTTTGTTACCTAATCACTGAAGTCATATCCCATCATTTTTGCCATATTCTGTTCATTAAAAGCAAGTCAGTAGGTCCAGTCCACACTACTGGGGAGGGGATTACACAGTGGTGTGAATACCAGGAGGCAGGGATCATTGGGAGTCATGTCAGAAGCTGCCTCTCACAAAGTTTTTTAAAAGTTAAGTTACTTTTATAGGGTCTTAAGTAGCTGAAAATTGACATCCAGTTAATCATATTACTTCACGAGCAGTGACAGTTGTGGGAAAATGCACAACCACAGTCTGACCTTAGGATACCATCACAATCCTCTGAAAATCTACAAGATCCTGTCTAAAGAAACCAAAGGTCATGATGGGGTCAAAACTTCTAAAGAAACCAAAGCCTGAGCCAAAATTAAGTACCAAGAATCATGCATATTCAGAAACTAATAGATCATGAACAGGGTAGTCAGTAGGATCCGTCTGTGGTGCTCTCAGTTCTGGATAGCTTCCCACTTACAAATTTCAGTTTTAAAACTCTAAGTGCAGCTAGCTAATGTAAGAAATAAGGAAGGAGGAATTAGTGTTTTACTTCTTTTAGATGAATATGAATACAGAGAATCTGAGTCAAGATTTAAGCCAGCCCTACTAGTAAAAGTGAGAAGAATAAAATAATGGGCCAAGGCTCAGGGGAAGCGCTCAGCTGTGTAAATGTAGCAAACCAGTCAATATTATTTGAATGTATGTTGAACTGTAGCAGTTTTATTGGCACTTCAAATCTGTATTGATGCTATTAATGATGATAAGCATAGTTTAAAAATTCAATAGCCAATGGAAATTCAGCAAAAAAATAAGTTATCAAATATGTGTTTAAACACGGAAGCTTATGTGTAAATTAAATGTAATAATTTTTTTAAATGTAATAATTAACATGAAAGAGTACCAAAAATAAGTTCAGATAATAATAAGCATGATTATTACCACATAAGAAATGTTAGTGAATGGACAAAATATTTTTGGTAATAGAAGACTAAAAAGGGTTTGAAATAATGAATGAGAGTAGTGCCTGCACTTTTCTATGTACCTTGAGTTATCTGAAGGTACTTAGAAAATGTTTTGAAACTGTATTTCTTCTGTTCTGCAGTTCAAATGTCATTTCAATCAAGTACGTACTGCTCATCAAGCATTGAGGTAGACACTGGGTATCTACGAGTGGAAATCACTGGTAAATAAGATTAAAGACAGCAGCACCTGCTATCACTCAGTTTACAATCTAGAAAAGAATATTGACAAGTAAACATTAATTATAATAGGAAAAATGTATGGTACTGGAGGGACACTAGGAAAACTCGGGTCAGTCAGGGAAGGTTTTATACTTGTAAAAAAAGCATGCATGTTCTGTTAACTCTGTGGGTTATGTTTCTAGGAGTCTTGATTACCAGTTAGAAGAATGTGCCATAGAAAATGGTATCAAATTGAAGATTCAACCTCTTCCCTAAAATATGATTGGGAAATATCAAATATGCTATGGTATATGTACAATATTCACCTACTAAAGAAATAACACAGTACCTAATTGGATCCACATCCTTCATTTAAAGCCCTTGGGAATATGTTGTTTCAGAATTTAGAATTTCTCAAAAATCATAAAGGCAATATGATGTACATGTAACACCAGCTGTTCTAGAAATGCACAATGTAAACAAACACATGAATATTTCTGCAGTGAAGTATATGAATTGTCACTCTCGATCAGGTTTTCCTGCTACCTGAGTTTGCAGAAAACTTATAAAAGTATTTTGGCTTTTAAGAGCTTTATGAATTTTGGAATTGTACATTAAAGGATTAACAGCCTCCTTTTCCATAAAAAGGTAGTTGGACTTGGTAAATTAACAATAAGGATGCCTGGTGAAAATTTTACACTATTGTTATGCCTATGATACCAGTCATTCATTGAAATTAAGGGGAAAGATCTCACCCACTCCTTGATGGTATATTGACTGTCTCTCAGTAGTGGGGAGCATCAATGGGAAAAAGTAGACAATATTCATATGGTTTCTTTACCACAGTATGTCTAAGAGATTATGGCACATCAAAAGCTGTTTAAGTTTTAGGGACAAAGGAATCACAAAAGAATGAGAACTACTTTAAGTAGGAATTTTGATAACTTTATTGAATATTAGCCTCTCCAAACTAATATTTATGCCAAGGCTTAGGTCAGGGTAGTGTTGCGTATATGCTGCTTTATAATACCAGTAGGTATAATAACTTAATGGATTAGTCTGAGTTTATTTTGAGGAACTTTTCATAGGGGAGCTTTTTATATTTCAACATTTTCTCCAAAACTTTATTTCATTATAAAGTTTTTTTCCAGACTTTCATAAGTCAGTTAAGTTCCATGTTTAGCGAGATGCATAACCACCTATTAGTTGGGTTAAATAAAAAGAAAAAAATCAAATACCACACATTAAAAGATTTTTTGAAAGAGGGATTTGTGGTTTTATTTGGAAAAGATGTCCTTTTATTACAGGCTCCAGCCAGCTTTTGAGGGATGGGCCACTAAAGGAGAGGACAAACTAGAAACAATTAAAACTATTTTTAGAGCATCAGGTTTTCATTGAAGCCCAAATACAAGCTGTTTTGACCTTCTCCCTAAAGACTTTTTTCCTCACAATTCCTGTGAATGTGATCACTGTTTTAAGCAAAGCATTTTGCCTGTCATAAATAAAAACCTATACTGATTGTATGCAAGAAAATGAAGTCAAATTTGTATAGTTTCAGTGCTAAAAAAAATAACTATGAAATCATAGTCTCTAAAACATTCTCACTTCCTTACATACTTTCAAATATATAAGCACTGATGGTTAATTTTTAGCCAGTGCAAAACATTATAAAATTATAATTTTAATCTTTAAAAATTGCTCTATGTATACATCTTTTACCAACTAGAGTGCAAATTCTGTGAGAAGAGAATCTGGGCTTGCTTATTTGTTTGTTTGTTTGTTTAAATCTGCTGTTAACAAACAGTGTTACAAATGAGCAGCCTTCTTTAAACATATTTACATAGTTTTTCAATTTTAACAAAATTCCTAAAAAATGAAAAACTTAAGTTTCAAGAAAGTGTGCCATTTTAATTCTAAGTATTGCCAAATTGTTCTTTTAAAAAGTTAAATGAACAACTCATAATTTATAAGAATGCTGATTCCGCAATTTTCACTACTATTTTGTATTATTAAAGTTTGAATCTTCCAATCTGAAAGATGAAAAATTACATCTCATTTCAATGTGTACTTTGATGATGAATAAAGTTAAGCAGCTTTTTATATTTTTATTTGCAACATATTTTTATTTGAACTGCCTGTTCTAGACTTTTCCCATTTTTGTATTGTATTATTTATTGATTTTAAGACCTCTTAAGATAGTAAATAAATCAGCTTTTTATTAAATGTACTGTAAACATTTTTCCCCATTTCAGACTTCGCTTACATTATATTTTTCAAGAGAAAAGTTATGTTTTGGTTTGTTTTTCTGACAGTATCAGGTTTGTTAAATTGTGGTATCATCTGATAACTAAGGCAGCTTGCCTTCTCTTGAGTTGCTTATTTGAGGTTTTTTTATTATTATTATTTATGATTATCTGACTAGAAAAAGTACTAGAAATATTTATAAATTTTTTTTAATGTTTATTTCTGAGAGAGAGAGAGAGAGACAGTGTGCGAGTGGGGGAGGTGCAGAGAGAGAAGGAGACACAGAACTGAAGCTTGCTCCAGGCTCCGAGCTGTCAACCCAGAGCCTGACACCAGGCTCGAACTCACGACCCGTGAGATCGTGACCTGAGCTGAAGTCAGACGCCCAACCAACTCAGCCAGCCAGGTGCCCCTAGAAATATTTATAAACGTGATCTTTGTGTTCTTTTTTTTTCTTCTAAACAAAAGGTTGTTTTTATTAATTGGCAGCCCAATGGGTTTTTATACCTTAATACTAATTCGGGTTGGTTTATCTTCACAAATAAGCTATTTAGTCATGTTCTTCAGCCATAAATCTCCCCTTCCAAAGTAAATATCCTGCATAGATAGAACAAACAGGATCAAAACACAATAGAAAGCTTGAATGCTTAGGTGCTGGATTGGCTTCATTTGTGTGTGGGAGATGAAAGGAAAGTACCTGAGAGAGCCTTTAATGTGTAAGGAAATCTGTCTCTTTCAATTCAAATCATTGTTTTAAATATTGTGAATACTTAAAGTTGTATAGCCTTGATGTGTGATGTTAAAAAAACAACAGAATAAATAATTCTTCCATGTTTGTATAGCATATGTCCCCTTAATTTATTTTTCTGGGCAATTTCTTGCTATGAGAAATACAATGATAAAACTTGAATAATATACATACTGAATATAAATACTTTACAGCCACATAGAACTTTTAAGTTCTCTGTCAGTCTCATGGAATTCCTACATCTGGGGAGAGTTCAGCAAAAAATTAGTGAGAATGGGAAGAGAGAGAAAGAGGTTACATTTCTGTCTTTTAAATGCCCTCTTGTTCACTTTAGTAGTTATGTACATGTGTTCATCTTTACCAAGAGATGTATTAATTAATACTGTTTTGATAGGCCAAATATTTTAAAAATGCTTTTTAATCACAAATAAATGTTTTTCAAATTACTGAAACAATTTACATTAATTCCTGAAAAAATTTTAAATATCACTAAGCACTCTGGTTTCTCTTCAGATCATATAAACATTTTGCCTTTTAAATATCACCAGGCAACTTGGCATTCTTACAAAATGTTTTCGTATATCACATACAATTTTATAATCTAATTCACTTAATATATGATGAATAACTTTATGTCATTATAATCTTTTACTATGTAGTTTAAATGGCTTTAAATCTGTTGTATGATTGTATCATAATTTATTTAACCCATTACTGTTACTGTTGAGTTGCTTTAAAATACTGCTGCAGTGGACAGATTTGCAGCTAAATATTTGCACATATCTGCAATTACTGCGTGGGACACAGATTCCTGGAAGTGGAATTATGAGTTAAAAAATACTTAGAATTGCTAGAAAAGGTTTTAATTAATTAGAAAAACAATTAGACTATAGAAGTGCCATCTGAAGAACTGCAGATTTTAAATCTCTTCGGGTATGTGGAAAAAAGAGAAATATGGTGCTGAGTGTTTTATAGTGGAGAGATAACGTTTCATCTTGTCCTCTAATTATAAAATACATTACCATAAACACTTTCTGTGGTAAGAATGACCTAACTTTGGGGCTCCTGGGTGGCTCAGTCGGTTAAGCGGCCAACTTTGGCTAAGATCATGATCTCGCGGTCCGTGAGTTCAAGCCCCACGTTGGGCTCTGTGCTGACAGCTCAGAGCCTGGAGCCTGCTTCAGATTCTGTGTCTCCCTCTCTCTCTGACCCTCCCCCATTCATGCTCTGTCTCTCTCTGTCTCAAAAATAAATAAAAACATTAAAAAAATTTTTTAAAAAAGAATGACCTAACTTGTAAAAGCTGTATATAAAAGTATATACAGTGATAGCAGGAATTTAATTTGAATGTATTACTTATGGTACAAAAACCGAGGCAATTTTTTCAAACTTTCTAGCCTTTTTTACTAACGGCTTTTTTCATAGCTGTCAAAGACACTGGCACATAATAGAGCAGAATGATGTGAAGCCATAAAAGGCAGAGTGTGTGTCCCATCAAAGAGCTGCCTTACAGTAGTTCAGATTGAGAAAGTTTAAACAGGAGTTAATAGCTTGTTTTGAGGATAGTAAGTCATCTACTGTTCTCAGTAAGCATGTCAAAATAGTGGACCAACACTTGTGACAGGTTAATATAAATGATTTAAGACTTTGGGTGTATGTATATAGCATTAGAAGCACGCTGCCTATGAAAATTTTTTGGCAAAAAGGTAACAATTATGAGTAAGATGAACTCTTTTCAACTGTTCCTTTACAGCTGGCAATACCTTTTCACCTCTCCATTTATTTCATTGTAAGCACGAATAGAAAAATTTCATGGCCCGACTACATAGTACCTGGAATTAAAGATATATTCTCTCTTCTTGAAAAGATGCAGGATCTTAGAGATAAATGGGGGAGGCAACAAATTTGGATTTTATTTTCATTTGTTACTTTTATTACAAGATACAGAGAAAGACTGTAAACACACACACACACACACAACAGTGTATCATGTACTTAGCACTCTTTTAAATTTGGTGGAATAAATAAACAGTATGCCATAAGGCTCTTGCCCATAAGAAGTTTAGGGCATTGTTGTTTGCTTGTTTCCAAATACTGTTGCAGTGAACACACTTCTAGCTAAAAACTTTAGGCACAAATTCCTGGAAGCAGAATTGTTGGGTTCAAGACTATATGACATCTTGTATCTGTATATAATGCTAATAATATATTTAAAAATATATATATGTATATATTGCCTTGTTTTTTAAAATTATTTTATAGTATAGAATGGAACTAAATAACCTATTAATTGTTCAGGGCAGGTAGTACAGGGAGAGGGAAGGCCTCAAGGAAATTGAACTTGGCCTCTAGAATGGGTGGCGTATGAATAAGTAGAGAAGAAAGAGAGTGTAGAAGAGGAGAAACAGCACAAATGAAGCAAAGGTACACCTGTGAATGTATTATATAAGAGGAGATAGTTTAGAAGTCAGCCTGGCAGGAGTGTCCCATCCTGTGGGATTATATCAGATACGTGAGGTGAGTTGAATTACTATGCAAAGGCAGATTTCAGGGGTTAGGGAATAAGAAACTAACGCGGAGTTTTGAAAGCAGCAAAGGTCACTTGAAAGAAATAGCATTTTAGGAATATCAGGCTCACTTAGCACTGGGGAAGATTAATTGAAGCAGTATGGTTTTAGAAGTCAGAGTACCAGCTAAGGAGCAACGGTAATAATATAATAACAGACAACTGATGTGCTGGTATAGGCTGGTAGCAGTGAGAATGGGAGAAAAGGATTCATATCAGAAACACTATAGAGAAAAACTGTGATCTGGTGACTAAAGAGATGTGAAGGGTAAAGAAGTAGTCGGTATTTTAAGATTTTCTGCCTAAGAGATAGGAACAACACAGTGCCGTCAATAGGATGTCTTTTAGTTCAATGCTAAGAACTAATTTCATTTTCTTTTTGTATAACCCTAACTTATAAACTTATGAGAAAAAATATTAAGTTGAGTTTGAGAACACTACTGTCAGATGGCAGATATAAAACTCATCAAAATTGGCTTCCAGAAACTGAAGAGCAAAAGAAGGGAAGGCTTCTAAGGATTCTTCTCAAGGAATAATAGAAATACCCATGAGAATGTCTTTGGAATGATAGCTATTTAGATTATATAACTCTATTTCCCAGGTAATTAAACTCTTTCTGTGGAGTTTAGTGCTAAAAGTCAGAATGTCCAAAGTTATTCTGAATGATAAAGATTATTCTGAAGAGCTGTATCTCAAGCCATTCAAAGAGAGGCCAAATGTCAAGGCTGTGGTTTGAGGCGTCATTCTTCAAAAGGCAATAGGTAACTCCTCTACTGGGCAAACGGCAGATTATTTCCTGAGGTGATATCATTGGTGATATCTGAATTATCTGAACAGGCTGGTGGGTGAATACTTAAAAGTCCAGATATAAGCAGCTGAGAGCAGCATATAGAAAGAATTTTTAGAATTGTTTTATTTAAAAAGGCACATGATGAGGATAGCTATTAGCAAAGATTTACAGCAGTAATTCATTCCTATCATCTAGGTTATTTATTCAAAGAAATATTTCTACCAAATTTAGGTAACAAAATACATACCAGAAGATGTAAACACTACCATATTGTCCAAACCTAAACTAAACTGAGGAAAAATAACAAATTATAATTCATGTTTCATGCCTTATAGAATATCTGAAAAACCTTTAGGATTTTATCAGAAGGCAGGTTTGAGGCTCTTTTCTTCACACTCAGATGAGAATTGCTCTCCAATTAAGACAGAAGAATAGTTTTCATTGGCTTTACAAGTGGCTCTCGGGTACTTAGTTATCATAATTATAAGTCCTTATTTATTATCTTTGCTGCCAAATGTATGGTAGTTTCTAGAATATAAAAATCTATGTATTGTTAACAGTGCAAATACTGTAAATCTAAAGGAAATCATATGAAAAATCTATCTTGGTGATTACTCACTGTAAATAAATTAGAACATAAGTATAATTCACATTTAAGACCTTTGTAACTCAGTCCCTGAAGCAGTTTGCTAATGTCCTGTCAGCTGTGACCGTATGTCACTAACATACTACCAATGAATAATCTAGATACTGAGAATAAAGCCCATTAATCCCTAATACTAACACTTTAACACATATAAGAAAGATGTATGTGATTTAATTTCAAGTCTTTTATGGTGCTTGAAAAGTATTAACTGTGAAGTGAATGGATATTAAAGAATGGAAATTACATTTACAAGTGGCATATAAAAATCAGAAAGAAATGAAACTCAGTCAGAAATGCTCATCTTTCTATACCTCCAGAATTCTTTATCTATAAAGAATATATATATCTATAGATATAGATATATAAATATATAGATATCTATCTCTCTCTATATATATATATATTTGGAATAGACACTGTTTTTGAGATGAAAATACAAACTTCTTTTACATATGTAGTATTAATCTTTATAGCATCTTCCCTTTTATATGTTGTTTAACGGCAAGTTTAATTAAATAATGTATGTTCTACGGGCGCCTGGGTAGTTCAGTAGCTCAGGTCATTATCTCGTGGTTCATGGGTTCATGAGTTCAAGTCCCACATCCAACTGATAGCTCAGAGCCTAGAACCTGCTTTGGATTCTATGTCTCCTCTCTCTGCCCCTCCCTGTTTGCACTCTATCTCGCTCTCAAAAATAAATAAACATTTAAAAATTTAAAAAAATAATAATAATGTATGTTCTATGACTATTATGTGTCAAACTTTTCAAAGAACTCTGCCTTTTCATGGCCATATTACTTTGCTAAATATTTATGTTTCAGAAAGATTAATTTCTTTTATTTACATAAAGAATTTAGGACTCCATATACAATATCTGAGTCCGATAACATATAGTTTTAAACTGCCAGAAATAAGCAGTGACTACCTAGAAGTTTCATAATATCATGAATGCGATTAAACTTCAAACTTCTATTTACTATATCCTTATCTTGAAACCAAGGATCAGTTCGCCATAGGAAAAAAAACTTTGACAATATAATTGAACAGTTTCAAAAACACTTAGAAAGCAATGACTTATCAGTCTTAATTTTCAACAAAAGACACTCTGAAAATAGTGAAACTAATATTTTAAATAGGACAGTGATACAACCAACAAAGAATCCATTTTAGTCTAAAAGAAATAAAGGATTTCTATATGCTTTCAGATGTAATTTAAGCAAGTGTTCATATGGATTGTCCTAAAAGCTGGGAAGCAGGGGCAGAACACAAAAACCAGAATAAGAAAAGGAGAAGGAATCTTCCCACAAATCTGCATCCTTTTTGAATATACCAGTATCATACCCTGGTTCAGTTCTTAGAAATCAAGAGTTTTAAATGAAGTAATTTAAATGGTTGACCCTGTTATCAGCTTGTCTTTCCCATATTTTGTCATGTGCCTGCTTATCAGTAATCCACATCCGTGGCAACTTCATTCCTTTGTGTGCTTCATTTTTTTTCTCCTTGCAAGTTATGAAATCAAAAAGAAGAGACAAATTTTCAGAATCAGTAATTCATTAATGTTATCACATTAACTAAATCCCTCCTGAAGCAAAAAGGATAACCTTAACTTAGTTCTCACTTAGGGTGAAGTTTCATTTAAGATCTTTCCCACCAAGCTCCCAAACTCCCTCCATTTAAAAGAGAGGAATCTTGGGGTGCATGGGTGACTCAGTTGAGCAACCAATTCTTGATATCAGCTTAGCTTAAGTCATGATCTCAAGGTCGAGGGATCGAGCCCTCTGTGGGCCTCTGCACTGAATGCGGAGCCTGCTTGGGATTCTCTTTCTCTTTGTCTCTCTGTCCCTGCCTCACTGGCACTCTCATACGCTCTCTCTCTCTCTCTCTCTCTCTCTCTCTCTCTCTAAAAATAAATAAATAAACTAAAAAAAAATAACAAAATGACAAGAATCTATTCAGATAACTGCTTATTATATAATCTTCTTCTGCAAGGGCCCTTGACTAAATAAACTATTTACTTCAGGGGCGCCTGGGTGGCTCAGTCAGTTAAGTGTCCGACTTCGGCTCAGGTCATGATCTCACCGCTCATGAGTTTGAGCCCCGCGCTGGGTCTGTGTTGACAGCTCAGAGCCTGGAGCCTGCTTTGGATTCTGTGTCTCCCCCTCTCTCTGCCCCTCCCCCGCTCATGCTGTGTCTCTCAGAAATAAATAAATGTTAAAAAAATTTATTAAAATAAATAAATAAACAGACAAACTACTACAGATCTTCACATGGAGTAACTTGCTTTCTTTATTTTTGAAACCTCCTTTTAAGGGTCATCATCAAAATTTAAATCTATTTTTTAGAATCGAGAATGTAAATGAAATTCCTTCACTCTTTATTCCCTGTGTGTGTGTGCATGTGTGTATAATATCTATTCAGAAACAACTAAATAATATCCTGTTGATGTTTGAGAGCCTGTTAGGCTAGTTACCAAGTACCAGTTACTTTATGAACAAAATACACATTGTACTTGCTCTCATAGAGCTTCATGGGCTTTTTACTGGTGTTGAGTTTTCTTGGGAAACTTACATATGATTTGAATATCCTTTCATAGACAAAGTGAGAGTCCAATAAAATTGTCACTTGATCTTAATTCATCCTATTATCTCAATCACTTTCTGATGTTAAATTAGGGGCTTAAGCAAAATAACTCTATTATCTTCTCTAAGTCCTTTTCTAGTGCTGCCATAGACTAATTGGAATCCACCAGACTATGTAGACATCTAATTTACTAACATTTACAAAAAACATTTACTAAGATTTACAAAATCTTAATCTCTGGGTAAAATGATACCAAAGTTATTATTTTAAAATCCAAAACTTGAAATAAAATTACCTTAGAGATATAGTAACAAAGGAAATATAGCTTTACTCTTTCTCCATGTTCTAATTGTAAAATGAGATGAAACAAATGTAAAGAATGCCAAGTTTTACATTAAATTTTGATTGTTAAATGTTTAACTTTTATTTTTACTAGTCACGTAAATTGATGCTAATGACATTATGATTGATTGACAAGCCTGATTTTTCAACGTTACATGGAAGATGGCAAATGTTAGTCTACATTTAAAATAAAGGCAAGTTGGCTCCTGGGTGGCTCAGTCTGTTGAGCATCTGACTCTTGATCTTGGCTCGGGTCATGATCTCACAGTTCCTGGGTTCAAGCCCCGCATCAGGCTCTGTACTGGCAGTATGGAGCCTGCTTAGGATTCTCTCTCTATCTCTCTCTCTGTCTGTCTCTCTCTCTTCTCCCTCCCCCACTCTCACACACACACACACACACACACACACACACACACACACACACCTCTCGCTCAGTCTCTCTCTCTCAAAATAAATACGCTTAAAAAAATAAAATAGAATTAAGTTTTCAGTGCTTGTCTACACATTGAATAAGGAATGTGTGTATCTAATCTAAGCAGAGTTGAGTGTGCATGTACTAAGATTTTTTTAAGTTCTATTTAATCTCAGAGATAAAGTTTACTGCTTAATTTCTGAAGGAATGATAATTCTTTAAAGATAATGATATCTTCTAAGTGATAATGCTTCATATAATGACATCAGAGGAGCTAAATTAATCTATCCATGTTATTTTACCCTTTATTATAGTTACTTGAAATATTTTTTTATACAGCAAAATGGTTTTGGGGAAATGATTGAATTGGATTTGACATGAAATTTATGCTAGAAATCAACAAGCTAATTAGTAAATGGTTAGTCATGATGCATTAAAACTAAATATTGTTGACTGTATGTACCCAATTTGTTGTTTTTCTTATTTTTCTTTTAATAGTGTAGATGCAGCCAAAAGTATGAGTTGACAACAAATAGGGACAATTTTATATGCAGACAGAGATGATAATCACATTCCTGGTTTCATTTAAGAGATAATGCAATCCCCAAGATATATCTATTTTCATACCTATCAATTGATATTTAAAATTTCAGTATCAGAAATAAACAGATTTAGGTTATGCTTTGTTTCATAATATAATGCAGGAACTCATAGTAGCCTTTTTATCAATCATATAACATTGTTCTCAGAAAACATTTTTTTAAAGCCAGTATTAAGAATCAAGGGGAGGAGAATGCGAGAGGATTAGACTCTTAATGGGAAGCAAGAGAAATACCATTGGATCAACCTCTGCGCAGCATCGGTTTTAACTTTTGGTTTTTGGTTGTGGTTTTCTCTCTCTCTAGATGTCTTTATTACTGGTGGAATTCTGTTTCAGCAGTTATCACTACCAAATTATTTTAGGCTCTTTGAGAAATAAAGACAAACTTGACCACTCTCACAGTGCTGCCCCATGATTGGCCCAAACAGAACAAAGGTTACTTGGACTACTTTGTAAGAGGTGTAGGGAAGGCATGACCCAAAATCATTATGAAAACCATAATAATTTTGTAAACTTAAAAAAAATTTTTTTTTAATATTCATTTTTTGAGAGAGAGGGAGACCACGTGAGCTGGGGAGGGACAGAGAGAGAGGAAGACAAAGAATCTAAAGCAGGCTCCAGGCTCCGAGCTGTCAGCACAGAGCCCAACGTGGGGCTCAAACCCATGAACCATGAGATCATGACCTGAGCCAAAGTCGGACACCCCACCAACTGAGCTACCCAGGCACCCTTGTAAACTTTTATTTCCTGAGTATCATCTTGTGTTTGGGATAGTAGAGGTTGCGAAAACTATGTATACTTAATTTACATTACTGATTTGAAAGTTATTTTTAGGTCAAAACTAGAGCTGAGAATGCACCACTTTTGCTAAATGCAGCCTTTTCAACTGAATGTATCTAAACAAAACCTAGACATGTACTTTACTTCAGCCTATGAAGGCTGTAGGTTTACCAACATTTCAGTACTTGTGGGCATTCTTAAATCTCATGGCAATCATAAAGTATTGGAGAGACCTCAACACAGCAAACCAAGGAGGTAGTAAGAGGGCCTTTTTAAATGCACTCTTTGGTATCTACATAATCTCAAATATTTTACGAGGATTAACGGGAGACAAATGCTTGATACTAATTATTATATCCATGTAAATTTATCACTGACATGTTAACCAGGCTAAGATTTGTAACACAGTCCTTTGTCAAGACTTTTTAAAAGTTTCCCTAGACATTTGCTTTGGTAATATTTTTCTAAGAAATTAACAAATACCTTTTAAATCTGCTTTATTATAAAAATCTTAAAAGTGGTGCTCATCTAGAATTCCTGTTTATTATCTACTTATAATGAAATATTTGTGAAGTTCTTTTCAAAATATTTTGTATGGATTTATATAGTAAACAATTGTCCTATATCTTCTTTCCTTCAGTAAATTGGCCTGGTGATTGACTTTCTGTATTCTTGCCAGTATCAATTTTTTTCCTCATTATCTCTAGTATAATTACATTGGAAATCTTATTTTTGCTATTAATATTACAATGTCCTGTTCCAGATAAGTAAATTATGCCCATTTCCAGATTAGCCACAATTTATTATTAACACTGAGTTTGCCAGCAAGAATATAAAAATGTATTAGGCTTTAAATTTTATTAAAAAAACAAGATACATTTGTAAGTCCATATCCATTTAAAAAATGATATCTTTTTCGGTAAGGCAAAATGCATAATACCATCATAGTATTGTTAAGTTGGTAATATTTTGGAATTTATTATTTGCTTTTAATAAAGAATGACTCGTGGACTTTCCAGTGAAGTGTTTCAGTAAATATATCTTGAATGTTGAAACACAGGTAGACCAACCCTTAAAATTAAATTTAAAAATAGAGTAAATGCTATGTGCTGTGAACCATACCAGGCATGATATCAACTTAAGCAAGCAATGGTCTACAAATTCATCATATTTGCCAAATACCATCACAGCCCAGAAACTCTTGTTTCCATGCCACAGATGATCAGATTAGACCTATCTGGATATTTGTAAAAGCCCAAATTAAGCTCTTTAGGTACTCTAATTGAAATAGTTGAGTGCTTTTGGATGGCACCCTACAGCCAGTCCAGTTATGTTAGTTGCAGACCTACTCACTGATGTAGCCACTAAGGACTGATTATCTCTGGCAGCCAGGCTGTTCCCAGTTACCCATACTTGGTCTTGCAAGTCTAGCTGCATCTCAGAAATTAACCTCTATAACTGGTAGGTAAGGAGGAAGAACTCTAATATATCTTGATTTTAACAGTCATTTGGCAGACTATCTCAAAATACCTTTGTGGACAAGATCAAGAAGGGATTGCACAGTTCTGGTAATTCATAGCTAATTGAATAGGAATACATATTATGACCCTGTAGGGTTGTCTGTGAGAGTTTGTCTCAGTACTTTTTTTGTCCAACATATTTCAATTACCTAAGTTAAAAACATAAAAGGTAAGTTTATCATAAATACAAGAAGTGATAAACTCTAGATGCCAAAAAATACTAATTTGCTGGAAAAATGGGCCAAATTTACCAAACTGAAATCTAGCATACATAAAGGTAAAATCTTGCTTTTAATATCAATATTATGGAATAAAAATGGCCATGATTTTTTTTGCAACTGCGCCTGTCAAAATGTGGAATTTATTTCCCTGCCCTTTGAATCTGGGCTGTCCTGTGACTCCCTTTAACCAAGTGATGTTGTACAACTTTTAAGCAAGGCCTCAAGAGACCTTCCTGAGTTCAGTATTACCCTCTTGCTGATGTGTTCACCAGGTAAATAAGTCTGGGCTCATCTGGTTGAGAATGAGATACCACAGAAAGAAAGAGTCCCAGCAGAAGTCAGCACACCTGTCAGGCACATGACCACCCCACCCCAACTGACTGCAGCTGAATGAGTGAACACGGGCAAGGCCAGCAGAACCGCCTGACTGCCCCAAGCCCGAATGGACGTGAGTAAATAAAATAGCTGCCTTTTTAAGCCACTACGTTTCGGGTGGTTTATTGTGCAGCAATAAATGAAAAAGAAAAAGAAATATTAATCGTATATGATATAGAACAGGCTTGGCTTGGCCTGATAGTCAAAGCAGGCTAGCGTTTTAAGGTTAAGTCAGTAGTGAAACATGGCAGCATTGAAAGAGAAGTAAAAGTCTAAATCAACGAAGGTATCAGGCCCATGTTCCTTTATAATGATTAAACTGGATTATTATATAGGGGCCAATATTTTTAAAGACACTAGACATACCAGAGAATATCCGCAAAGAGTACCGATAATGGTGAGCAGTCTACTAACTTGAATGTACCAGCCATTTGAAGACTGGAAGTGTAAACAATAAAAACCAGTAAAGACTGCTTTCTTAACATTTTGATAACACCTCATATGAGAAATCAAGTAAGGTAATGATTTAAAAGGTATGTCTACGGGGATGAGTGGGAGATCCAAGGAGGTATGTTGAAATAAGGAATAGGGGCGCCTGGGTAGTTCACTTGGCTGAGGATCTGACTCTTGATTTCAGCTCAAATCATGGTCTCACTGTTGTGGGTTGGAGCCCTGTGTGGGGCTCTGTGCTGGGCGTGGAGCCTGCTTAGGGTTCTCTTTCTCCCTCTCTCTCTGCCCCTCCCCTGCTCGCACTCTCTCAAAAAAAAAATAATAATAATAATAATACAAGGAATAATTTTTGGCCATGTAATTATTATTTGGTTCCCCATTCTTTTCACTTTCTACCAATTCTTGTTTCCACCTTCTTCACCATGACTTTTCAACCCACTCTCCCATCTACTCCTACACTCACTTTTTCACTTACAAACTCTTTCTTCATTTTGTTTCAAATGTAAATAGTCTTTCTTCTTTTCTCAGCTTCATTCTTTCCTCATGTGGTATTTACTTATTTCTTATGTGTTCTTTTTGTGAGCATCTATGTGTGTTCATATTTATATGGCCGTGTCTCTATTTATTCACAAGTATATGTGGATATGCCCATTTTTATAAGCATCTGTGTATCTTTTCAGTTACATTTTGTGGCTAAAATGGAGCAAGAACTTCTTACCACATTGATTACAATTTATGCATGGGAGAATGGGTGCACTCTATCCATTGGCTAATCCATTAGCTATTCACTTTCATACAGCTCTGTGCTTCCTCCTTCCCCATCTTTCTCTCCTTCTCTTTATTCCTCTGATCTCAGCTCTTTTCAGTCTGCTTTGTGGCACCTTCTTTCCATTGTTACTACCTTGCATCTATCCACAACTTCTACACTGAATGTTTCACACACACATTCTACCTGAAACAAACTTACCAAGGACACTTGTTTCCTAGCAGCCCAGTCTCTTCCCCATACCCATATACTAGGACAGCAGCCTTTTTCCTGTACCCATATACCAGGAAGGAGAGTTCTTCTCGTTCCCCTTTGCTTCTTTCATACCTTCTACATCAATGTAAAAACACTCGCTCCTTTGAGATTTACACCATCCAGCTTTCTCACTCTCTGTCTCATCTTTTCAGTGATATCTACTGATCTCCTGATCAGTGCCATTTCCTTTAAATGTATTTCAGGCATCTGATTCAATGTCGTCCTTTCTATCTACCCCAACTTCTGCATTCATACTAAGAAACTTCGGTGTCAATGTCAGTAATGTGTCTGTTCCTTTGTCCCTTGAATGCTAATGACTTTTACCTCTTATCCACTTCAACTACAATAGATGTTGGCAGAACTTTTCTAAATGTGAAATCCTAAGATCACACTTGCCTCTCCAACAATAACCACAGCTTTACTCCCAACTACTCTTGCTTTTTAGCTTCACCACAAATTAAGACATCCAGTCTCTTGCTCCTTTCATTCTTTTTCTGAACTGACAGCCCTTTTAGACTTGCTTTCTTCCCTACCCAATCTGAATTCTAGGTTTAATCACTTTTTCTCAAGGACACAGTCTTCTTGTACCTATGTCTTACACTATAAGTCATAAACTCTCAATTACTTTTATTATTTCCCCTCCCCATATCTATCCCCAAAGGATAGACCTGATGTGAAAACTAGAAGTCATACTACTATGATGATCAGTAACTCTACAAATTTGCAGTCTCTAGCTATAGCTGGATCATCAATCTCACCTAATATTTCTTTTGCATATTCCAAGGCACCTCCCTTCATTGTTCACATTAAACATTCAGCATTTTCCTCTAGCCTTTTTCTGTACCCTATGTTTTCATCAGAGAACTTTGTCTCCTGCTCCATGGGGTAAATTGAATCTAGCGGACATAAGTTCTGTCAATTAACATCCTCCATACCTAAATTATCCACAGCTGTATTCTTCCTACCTCTTTCCCCTTAATCTCCAAGGAAAAATTGTATATATTTTTTAAGACAATGCTGTAAACCATGCTTATGATCCCGTCATCTAGACCCTACTTAAAAAGGTATCATCTTCCTGCCTTATACCTTTGTGTCTTCCTCTAGTCTTCTCTCCCATAGTTCACAAATATATTCACATGCCATCAGTTTCTTAAAAAACTTCTTCAGCCATACATTCCCCTATAACTGTAATCGTCTTTACTTTCTAGCCAAGCTCTTCTAAAACAGCCTGTACTTAGCCTTCAATTTTCACATTCCTCTCAGGCTTCCTCCTACTTCCATCATGCCATTAAAACTGCACTGAGAAGATGGTCCTTTCCCAATTGCCAAATCACATGGGCACTTCTCACTTTGATATTGCTTAACTACTTAAACTGTTGATAGATGCCTTCTTGAACTGCTCTTCTCTGAATTCTGTGACAGCACCTAGTCTTGATCCATCTTTTACATCCCTATATCCTCAAATTCTTTTGCCAGTCTCTTTACTTTAAATATTTGTTTTCTTTGGATTTCTATCCTATTCCCACATCTCTTCTTCTTCTTAATTTCTCTTTCTAAGCATTTCCATCTACTCCTGTGGCTTTCGTTACAACCTAGAGCAACCTAGTCATGACCCAACTCTTCAGCCTCAGTTTCTACCATTCTCCACCTCTAACTTTGTGATCCTGAGAAAACAAATGCTATCAATAGCACTTGACACATATCATGCTTTTCATGCCTCTGTGCCTTCACAGATATTATTTCCTTTGTCTGAAATGCCCATCCTGCCCCTCTCCATCCCCTCCCTTCTTAAGATGACTATTTCCTTCTTATCCTTCAATACTTAACTCGGGCAAAATCCCAGGAAGACTTTATATGCCTTTCCTTTCCTCCTCTACCCAAACTAGGTTCTGCTTAATATCTGTGTATCCTTTTATTACAGCATTTATCAGTAACTTGTTGTTGAAGTTATCCATATAAAGATCTATTTCCCCACCCTACTGTTCCTTATAAGCTGGGACCATGTCCTGCTTTTTGAATAATCAATGCCTAGAACAGCACCTGGTACATAGGAATTACCAAACAAATGCTTATTGATTGAACTGAAATCTATATCATAAACCTAGAATTCTCTCTTTAAGACAAACTCTTATATCCAAGTATCTACTTAACATCCTACTTATATGTCCCACCAACACCTCAAATTCATGTGTACCAAGCTGAACTCATCTTCACACACACATGCTCCCCAATAAATTCTTCTGTTCTTCCTCTGCACTGTCTTGGTTAGTATATCACTATCCATCTAGTCACCAAAATCAGACACCCAGTAGTCATCCTTCTTGCCCACCCCATCTCTCCCCATCCTGCCCTCAGAAGTCACTAAGTCCTTGGGATCCTATACTTAGATATCTTTCAAACTTGTCCCCTTCTTTCCATCTACACTGCTGTAGTTTTAGTTCAAGCCTTTAAGTCTCGTTAGGATATTGTTTTTTTATTATAGTAAATCTTCATAACAAAGTTTACCATCTTAACCATTTTAAAGTGCACAGTTATATGGCCTTAAACACATTCATGTTATTGTGCTCACAAAGATTATTTTAATCAGGAGCTATCTGGACTTCCTACCTATAGGCTAACCTGTCTCCATCCCATTCCTACATCTTTGCCACTATAATCTTTCCATAGTGCAGATGATGTTACTAGATGTGTTAAAACCCACTCACTGCTTCCCACTGTCACCATTAGTGGTTTCTTCACAAAGTTTTCACAGGTCCAAGCTGAAATGAGAAAACTAAATAAATAAAATGTACCAAGTTTTTCTAAATTTTTTCAACTTAATGAATGACAACATTGATCAACATAAATACTGAAACATGCATGGGGGGCAAAGTCAGTTTTGCTTTAGATATGCCAAGTGTCATATGCCTGTAGAAAAAGCAAAAGGAGATGTCTTAAAGGCAGTTGGGTATGTGAGTCTGAAACTCAGAAGGGAGTGAGAGTAATTCAAGCCCACAAAAACTCAGAAATATGCCTTAAAAGTTGGTAGTACTTTTGGGAGCAGTATAGTACACCAGAGAGATCAGGGGGGTGGTAATTAGACTTACCATCACATCCTAGCTCCAAACTCACTAGCAATAGGGCTGTGATCAAATTACCCTCTATATGTTTTGGTTTTGTCAACCAATGATAATGTATGTCTACTCTATGGAGTTATCATGAAAATTAAATATGTGCATAATTTGCTTCTCATAATTCATAGCACATAATCAGTGTTTATTAAGAATTATTTACTGTTTAACATATCTCATAATATTCATTAAGAGTGAAAAATAGGGGCGTCTGGGTGGCTCAATCGGTTGAGCATATGGTTTTGGCTCAGGTCATGATCTCACGGTTTGTGATTTCAAGCCCCACGTCAGGCTCTGTGCTGACAGCTCAGAGCCTGGAGCCTGTTTTGGATTCTGTGTCTCCCTCTCTCTCTGCTCCTCCCCCGCTCGTGCTCTGTCTCTCTCTCTCTCTCTCTCAAAAATAAATAAACATTTTTTTAAAAAGTGAAAAATAAAAGTAAACTGATTAGGAAAATTGGTAAATAACTATGTCGGAAAATTATGTATTCCATTGTAGTATATACACGTTATCTAAATACATAGAAAATATAAAAATCATGTTAATTGAAAAAATAAGATTTCTGTCTAAAATATATCTGTAAGTATATTTTTCAAATTTACTATAGTAAACAGTAGTTTGTAACTATTATTTCCTAATTACGTGCAATGTCATCAATTTACTTTGTTAATGTGTTACTAAAATCTCAGGTGAAATATACCCACAAATACTTTCCCAATTGAATTTAACTAAGAACTTAAGGAAAATTTTTCATGAAGCTAAATAATCCATTAAATCTGAAATCTGTCGCTCTCTAGTAACCGAGCCCTAGTGGAAGTAACTTTGAACTAAGAACAAGGAAACCAGGCCCAGATTTGTTACTGTTTTACTACAGTCCTTGTATAAGGGTTTACTTGTCTGTGCTTCAGTTTCTTCATATTTGAAGAACTCCTAATGGAGTTCTCCTAGTGGAGAACTCCTAATCCTCGCTCTAACCCTTTTCCTATTTCATGAAGCCCTTGGGAAACTACTGTTGAGTAACATCTGAAGCAGTTGGAACCTAATTTAATAAGCTACATACTTTTTTAAAGGATATTGTTGATTTGGACAGTAAAGAATAGCCTGCAGGCGAATCCACAAGGTGGTTCGACAGACGTATGCAGCTACCTTCCTGTTGGCACGGTCCACGTCTGGCAGGTGAATTCCATTCCTTACAAGAAGGAATAGGTGCTTCATTGTGTTTCAGAAGTCAGTACGCTTTTACAGAACGAAGTCATTGACATTTTTCTCATTTCTGAGATCAAATTTTCATAAATCATTCAACCTGGATAAACTGAGAATGTGGTTCATCTAGTAATTATTGAAACATAGTAAAGGGCAGTGCAAGATGTGATATTTAAGTATTTCCTCCTAACCTCTTACCTTAGCAAGGCATAAGAGTTCTAAATGGAAATATGTACTAATCTATAAAAAGGAAACTAAAGTAAGATGAGCCTATTAGCAAAGAAAAAGTCAAAAGAGGCACAACACAAATTCATCTCAGTAATTTGGAATGCCATTGATTCTGAATTCATAGTAATAATGATAACTATACAGAGTACAACTTTTCCATTATGAGGAATTTTTTTAATGGTAGTGTAAATCAGATTGTAGGGGAAGGATATAACTAACCAACATGAAAGTAATATTTTCTGCCTTTTTTACAATATATGCCAAAAAATGCTATTAATGGCCTGTCAATGTTTCCACTGGGAGTCATTTTTTAAGTTAATTGAGGTTACTATCATACTTTAACAATACATTTAAAATTTCATCCTGACATTTTTCTTGCCCTTTCTCCAAAATTAGGTTAGTGAAACTTTGTCTTAAAGAATTTATGTAATCCTATATAAATCATCATATTCTTGTTTTCTGTTAACTGAACTCCATATATGCACAATCATCCAATAAACTTGAGCTAACTTTCAGTGTTGCATGTAAACCAGAGTGTGTGACACTAAGAATACCCTCATTCCTTTAGGGTCTAGCTCTGTGCTATGTTTATTTGCAAAGGACCCTCATGCATGGATCCATATAAATGAGGCAAGCTGGAGCAGACTAGACTATGTCGCTCACCAGTCTTTGAGGAAGAAGATTGTGTATATATGAAAACTGGAAGATTTCTGTGTGTGTAACATCAAACATGATTTTTTGTTGAGGTTTTATGCTTTCCGTAAAAAAACATAATAACAGGAGAAAAATTAATGGTCTGATTCCATCATCTCTTCTCAAGCAAAATCTCACTGATCCACATGAATGTGATCTCCCTCCCGGAGAGTAGCCTAAGAACACTACAGAATAGACTTTTGAACTTTTGAATTTATTTTCAAACTTATTTTTAACTATTTTTAAACTTATTTTTAAAAACTATTTTTAAACTTTTGACTTTAAGTGGTGAGTTTTTAATCAATTAAAAAAAATCACATATCCTTGATTAGAAACTATAGAGTCGTTGCTAGCCTATTTACATTACTCAGAATAGAAACTTCTTTTTAAATGTAGTACCAAAAGTCTGGTTTTATTAGCATCAAACCATTTGTGTATACTTAAATTATTTTCATGCCACTAAAGCATGAGTTCTTTCCAGCTAGCTACCCAATTCCTAATTATTTTCATCAGCTGACTCTTTGAAAAAGGAAGAAATTTAATGCATATGAATTGTACAACATAATAATGTGTTACTTATTTACCTAAGTAACAGGTGTGAGGTTGATAGTATTTCTGAATTAAAATATGTACTTCTTAGGTAAAAATCAGTTTGAAACTGCTCTGCATTTAATGTGCCATCTTCGCATTGCATAATAAATGATTCATTCACAGCCTTCATGCAAGCAGGTAAATGTAGTGAAATGAGTATGTTATATTTTTTCATGTAGCGTCTAAAACTGACATAATCTGAAGATGTGGGTTAAAGTTTGTGTTGTTACTGTTTTTTTTAACCTCAGATACATGGCACTCTGCACCAGTGTCTCTTGCTGACAGTAATGCTTTGTCTCGTAACACGACTACCAAGACTGCTTGGTCACAGGCAAATACTGTTCTTTTTCAGCCAAAACATTCCTGACAATAATTGTACTTTTTGTATCCTTTTTTTCCCCCTCCCCCCACCTGCCCCCAACCTAGGCTGGAAAGGCTGGTGGACGTCCTGAGGAAGAAGGTTGGAACAGGGACCATGAGGACAGTGATCTGACTGAAAAAAACGACAGTCTGGGGAAGCAATCACATCTGGTGACCAGGCTGCTTCATTCAACACTGTGTAAACACTAAAGCCTTAACTTAGCAAACAGTTGTTAGAAGTGGGACACTCCAACCACATTCCAAGCTGAGATAAAATCAGATCACAAATGTTTAACCACTTTGCTGCTGACTTATTTATCCAAATGTATTAACTACAGACTTTTACCAATGAGTAGCTATAAAGTTGTAGCTTATTTTGTAACTATTTTATATCACTCTATTTGATATAAATCTTTTTACTGAGAGGCCATTATAGGTCATATCTTCACATACGGCCCTTTCTGAATCAAAATGCAGCAAAGTAAATATTGTCTAAACCTTAATCCATTGTGTTAGGTCAGAACTTCAAATACGTGCATTTTTCAATATAGAGTTTATTTCTTAACTGATGAGAGCAGCTCAGACATGAGAATGTATAGTCTTCCTCCAATGCATACACATGATCTTTGTTAATATTAAAGAATCTTAAATATAAATACCAAGAATTAAATGTATAATTTGCTCCAATAGTTTGGTACATTAAAATTACATTAATCAAGGAATGATTTTTGTTTCACTACAAATAATACAAACTGTTTTCAATAAAAAAGAGGATATTGTTCATGTGTACTTATGGATTCATATTGTCGATGTTTTTAATGTTGTGTCTGAATAATGATCTAAACTCTATTTAAACTGTAGAAATTGCCAAGTCTGTCTAATAGGCTGGGACACCTCTGGCTTGAAAATTAGCATGTGCCAGCATGACTCTCAAAGGCAAGAGGCCATCAAAAACGTTAAGTATTCTTTTTGATTATCTTTATTTAGGTTATCATTTGAATTTTTGTTGTGAAGAAGGGGAATCCAAGATACGATATACAGTAAAATTGTAATGTAAAAATATAAGGATATGGAAAAAAGAAAACTGGCAGTTTGGCTTGGTTACCTGCTTTTCCTTTTATTTAAAAAATTGAAATAGTAAAGCATAACAATCACTTCTAGTCATATGAAATTATGAATAAAACCAAGATTTATGTATTTGGCTACAGAAAAAAATACCTTCTTTTTTTTTAGATTGAATAGATGAGAGGCCAATAGAAGATGACTGTGGCCGCAACAGGATGAAATAGGCAAGTAGAGATTGAATTCGTGAGAATTTTGTGGGAAAGTGAAAATTTTTCCAAGCCCATACAATATTTTAATTTAGCTTTAAGACCGAGGTAGATTCTCTACCATTGCGTATTTTCAGGACAAGAACAGAATAGTTTATTGCACCATGCTTTGGATACACCAGTGGAGATTATTCATGTGATTTTTTTTTTTTTTTTTTTTTACTCTTGCAGGAAAACATAAGGAGCTTTATCATAGGGCCACAAAAGAATCATAATGTTAACAAACTCGATTTCCTTCTCATGGAATTTTTTAAACTCCGTGGCCATTAGAACCATTCCATTAAGTTCAAATTTAGAGTTTACTCATGTCACCTGCTTTTAATTATTTTTTTAAACTATTAGAATTAGAAAATAAGGAGCAACAAGGGCTAGAAATAAGCTAACTGGATTTCTTCTACAGTCCCAAAGAGATTATAGCCTTTCATAGGCCAGTGACTATATAAATAGAGAAATTTGAAATAATGTGGTCATGCATGGAGTCTCCCCTCTGGGCTGTCATGGAAACATGTGGGAGCCCCTGTGTGAAGGAATAGTGCCTTGCAAATCATACAGGTAAGTAAAGAGGAACAGTTCTTGTCACAAAATAGTCCATTCCTGAATCCTCTTCAAGTAAACCTGAATTTTCAGGTTAGTCCTAAAGAACAGACAAATCTTTCCTGAGTTATTTTGCTTGGGGTTTTATAAAACACACAGTAAGCATAAAGACATTTTACAGCTTCCAAACATCTCTTTGTGTACTGAAATGATTAGATTAGAGCAACCAATTCCTGTAATCAATATCCAGAACTTTGAAAGAATCTGATAGTGTAAAGTTAAATTTATAAAACAATTCTAACATTTACTATTATCAGTGTAGGTAACCTCCGCCAAAATACCACATCCCCTTGAAGATGAGTTGTCTACAAAATTACAAATGCTAAGTATTTCAGCCAAATATTATCATTAATTGATTTCTTATACTTAAAAATGTCCACCAACAATGTTTTAAACCGTCTTCAGTTTTGTTCATATGAAGGAGTTACCTAGCTTCTGAGATCGGTTCTCTAAATACTCGGTAATATGATGATGATGGTTTTAGTGCTGTTGTTATTATTATTACATTGTACAATTGAAGAAGTAGACTCAGAATCCTAGGAATTTGCCAGGGACTGGCGAGGACTTACAGCTGAGGTCTTAGGACTAAACTCCATGTAGCTGTAGTTCTCTAAACCTTTCTGTAAGGAAAAAAAAGACTGAAGATTTTAACTCTTGCAATTTTTATTATTATGCCATTTCTTTCCTACCAATACATATGAATTCACCAACAATTGAGATTGTATGCATTTCTTTTAGTGAAGTACAATAATGTGAACTGCATGTTTAAATAGCATCACATTTTTACTATCTCTCTACAGTGTTACAGTAGCAGCATGCTTTGCCTTAGGCTACAGTCATTGGGAATACTGTGACAATTCATTGTTAATAATAAATAACCTTGAGTTGCTTTGTGCCTGATGCCAAAACCTGACATTGTAGTTTTATTGAATGGTGGTCTGAACTTCAAGGCTTACTTTATCTCCTACAGCAACTATTAGAAGTGGAACTGGTTATAAGCAAGTTATAAGCAAGGTTATTGGTTATAAGCAAGGGATAACCAGTTATAGCAAAGTTATTAGTTAATTATTAATATATGAGAAACTTTAATTCTACTTTTATAAATAAGCCGTTATGTTAAAATAATTTAAAATATTCAAAATATGATATCTAATAAAACATTTTCCCTTTTCAATGAGAAAGCTGATCCTCTGTATATATCCTTATTTCAAATAAACTGAAGAATCTTGTCAGTCATTTACTGACAGAATTTATTTCAAAAAATGTTAGAATATTCAAAACTTATAGTTTGAATATTAGATATAGTTGCATAGAAAAGCATCTTTATATGTTGCATTTTTAAAGATTATGGTTATTTTTGAAGTTTCTCTTTTCAAATACTCATGATTAATGAGTCATTACAATGATAAAACATTTTACACATGACTTACACATTTTATCTCCTCACATAAGTAAGGTTTGTGTGGAACCCGGATTTTTCCCAAACATCATTTTGTTATTGATAACTGTTATTTACAACTAACCTATCTATTAACCTATTCATGTCTATATACATGTGTATATCTGGATACTTAGAGCATACACACAGACACACACAAATACATTTGCCTTTTTAAAAATTTGATTTATAAGTCCACTGTTAGGCTCCAGTGACTTAAGCATTTTGTTCATGTTTTATTAGAAATGCACGTGGTTTCTGAGGCTTTTAAACAAATACATGGAATGGTTGAAAGATTTATATTGCTCATGCTTAGCTAAATATGTCATCTCTAGAAAAGATGTGGTTTGTTTTGGCACTGTTTTAAAAACCCAAATATTTTAAACATTTGTTAAGTTGGAGCTTGCACATTTGAACCAGTAGCATACGTTCCAGAATAGTTTCTCAAGTTACCAAACTTTCTGTAATCCGTTTACTAGAATAACCTCTATTGAAAGGTTTTTCTGTTCTTTTTTTAAGTACTTTAATTTATAGGGTTGGAGTTATTATTTTAATGTAGGATTTCATAGATAGAATTGGACAGTGATGAATGTGTATTTTTGAGAATCATCAAAATACTCTATACTGTTGATATTTCTTTGCAAAAACTTTAATATACTTATTTTTAATTTTATTGTCATCTAAAAAGTTTTGGAATACACTGGTACTTTTGAAGTCACCAGTTTCTTGACTATCTGATTATTAACAAAGGTGAATTTTTTAAAAAGTTTTATTTATTTTTGAGAAAGAGACAGAGCGTGAGTGGGGTAGGGGCAGAGAGAGAAGGGGATACTGAATCCGAAGCAGGCTCCAGGCTCTGAGCTGTCAGCACAAAGCCCGATGCAGGGCTCAAACTCACGAACTACAAGATCATGACCTAGCTAAAGTCAGACTTTCAACCGACTGAGCTACCCAGGTGCCCAATAAAGGTGCATTTTAATGCACAAACTCAAATATCTAAAATATATATTTACTTTTTATTCACATAAAATCCCCTACTGCAAATCCTACACATTTCAATGCAATTCTGAGACAGTGATCTTAATCAAATTTATAATGATACAATCCTGAAGACATTGCACTGGATATGCCTATAAAATATACTACAGTAAGAAAACAGATTAAGTTCACCATCAAACTGTGTTTGACAAGTTTAATGAAGATAAAAGTTGAGGGGCACCTGGCTGGCTCAGTGGGTGGAGCATGTGACTGTTGATCTCCTGGTCATGAGCTCGAGCCCCATGTTGGGCATAGAGATTACTTAATTAAGAAAACGACAAGAGTTGGTATGAACAAATTTTTTTAGATACCTCAGGAACCTTTAATAACTATTTAGATACAAAATAAAATCATAGCAATAAATATTAAAGAGAAACATTACTTTTGGTAAATACAGTTAGAAAGAACCTAGAAAAGGAGATCACGTCTCTTAATGAAAAAACAGTAGACTGATTCAAGTCCACTGCAAAGCACCTCTACTAACTTTGGAATTTGTATGTGGAATTTTGCTGTAACCAATAGCTGAAATCTAAAAACACTGCTTCTGTTCTGTTCATTCAATCAAGGTAAGGTAATGTAAATACGCTACCAAATACTCTATCACCTGCAGTGAACTTAGAATTTAAAGCTTAAAGTATATGGCTAGAAGAGGACCAGGGTGGGGTGGGCAATAAGAATTTTGGGGGCAGTGGCGCCTGGGTGGCTCAGTTGGTTAAGCGACCAACTTTGGCTCCGGTCATGATCTCGCGGTTTGTTGAGTTTGAGCCCCGCATCAGGCTCCGTGCTGATAGCTCAGAGCGTGAGCCTGTCTTCGAATTCTGTGCCTCCCTCTCTCTGTCCCTCACCTGCTCTCTCTCTCTCTCTCTCTCTCTCTCTCTCTCTCAAAAATAAATAAAACATAAAAAAATGTAAGGAATCTTTGGGGCAAAGATTCTATAAACTCGTCATGTCTAAAGTGTCACGTCACTGTTGATAAAAATTGTTGAGTTACTGTGTCTGGTCTTTGTGATATTGTTACCATACGTTGTACTTCTATATATGCACACAATAATAACATGGTTATTATTTTTTGCTTTAAATAACAGTTTTTAAGGAGATTTTTAAAAGTAAGAACACCACTATTTTATATTTACCCATGTATTTACCATTTCCAGGGCTCTTCTTTGTGTAGATCCAGGTTTCCACCCATCACCATATTCCTTCTTCCTGAAGCATTTATCATTTATAGTAAAGCAGGGCTGTGAGTGATGAATTCTTCCAGCTTTTGTATGCCTGAAAATGTCTGGATTCTTTTCTTTTCTTTGCCTTTATTTTGTGGAAAAAGGCTTTTTTGCTGGATATAGTATTTTAGGATAATTTTTTTTTCAGTATTTTCAAGATGTTGCTTTATTGTCTGGCTTGCTTTGTCCCTGCTCTCATTTTAATTTTTGTTCTCTACATAAAAACGTCCTCTGGCTGCTTTAAAGATTTTTCTCTTTGTCATTTGTTTCAACCAACGAGATTAGGATTTATTATGATATAGATTTCTGCATGTTTCTGTGCTCGTGGTTGGTTGAATTTCTTGGACTATAGGTTTGTAATCTATGAATTTTTTTTTATTTCAACCATTACAGATGAACATAGGGGAAGGGAAGGAAAAATAAGATAAAAACAGAGAGGGAGACAAACCATTAGAGACTCTTAGAACAAACTGAGGGTTGCTAGAGGGGAGGTGGGTGGGGAGATGGGCTAAATGAGTGATGGGCATTAAGGAGGGCACTTGTGATGAGCACTGGGTGTTACATGTAAGTGATGAATCACAGGGTTCTACTCCTGACACCAATATTACACTGTATTTTAACTAACTTGAATTTAAATAAATAAATTTTAAAATTTCAACCATTATTTTTCTAATAGTTTTCTGTCCCCCAGATCTTTTTCCTCTCCCTCTGGAACTATCACTTTACATATATTAAACTGTTTTAAGCTGTCCTACAGCTCATTCATGTTTCATGTAATTTCTTTTTCCAGACTGTTTTTCCTGCGTGCTTTATTTTAGTTTCTATGACTTTATTTTCAAATTTACTAATCTTTTCTTTTGCAGTATCTAATGTGTTCATAATTCCATCCAGAGCATTATTCTTTGCAGGCATATTTTTCATCTCTAAAAGTTAAAGTTGGATATTTTAATTTCTTTTATCTCTCTCCTAAATTTATTTATGCCTTGTGTTATCTTCTGGAATACACAAAATATAGTTATAAGGACTATTTTAATGTCCTTATCTGTTAATTCTATTATCTATTCTATTTCCAGGTCTCTTTGTTTTTTGTTGTTGTTGTTTTCTTATCACGAGTTGCATTTTCCTGCTTTGGATGCCTGCTGACTTTTTTTTTAGATGCCAGTCATTGTGAATTTTAATTTGTTGAGTGTTGGGTATTTTTGTTTTTCATTAATGCTTTTGGAACTTAGGAGATACAGTTAGATCCTCATTATAATGCTCTTTTGAGCTTATTAGGCAGGATCAGAGTACCTTTAATGTCAGGCTGATCCACCCCACCCCTCCCCACCCCCCTCCCAGTTTAGGCAATACCTCTCTGAATACACTACTTATGTACAATGGGGTTTCTCTACCTTGACTGATCACAGCCTTGTATGAATTTTGATTATTATCTTGCCAACTCCTTTTTTTTGGTAATTCTTACCCTCACTCAGTAGTTTACTGTCACACATGCTGGTCAACACTCAGAGGAAGAGTCCGGGAATGCACTGCAGTTCTGCAGAGTCCACTGCTCTCTTGTGCTCTCCCTGTGGAGTACTCCTCACTACATGCAGAATCTCTCTTCCTCAGTAGTCTGACCTGCAAACTCTAACCACATTCTCAGCTCTGTGTTCTCGACTCAGGGAGGCTGCCAGGCTGTTTCGTTACCCTTTCCTGCTCTCTGCTCTCTAACTTCTCCAGATAGTAAGCTGGGTCAATCCTCGAGCTCACTTCATACCCTTCCCTTCCCTCAGGGATCAGTATGCTGGGCTGCCTGTTGTCCGAAGTCCAAAAACATTGATCCATGGATTTTCACTGTTGTTTGCTGTTGTTGCTGTTGGTTGATGAGTTTTTTGTTCTTTTTTTTTTTTTTTTTTTAAGTCAGAGGGTAAATGTCCTGGTTACTCCATCATGCCCAAAAGTATAAGTCCTTCTATAACTGTTTTAAAATATTATCCTCTTGATGTCTAACTGCCTTCTTCCCTGTTGAGAAATTACCTGTTGGTCTTAATGTTTTTCTCCTGGAGGTAAAGTCTCTGTTTTCTCTGATTCTTTCTTGTTTTTATCTTTTTCTTTGTTTTTGACAGTTTTGTGCCTAGATGTGGTCTTTGTATATTTCTTGCTTGATTTCATCCATCTTATTAAATCTCAAACTTGATATTTTTTGCCATCTTTAGGAAACTTTGGTCAATATCTCTTTCTCCTCCTTCTGAAATTCCAATTATATATATTTTATATTTATTCACTGTGTTTCCCCATATTGCTGTCACCCTGTCCTGTATTTTCCTTTTTTTTTTCCTTTATGTACATTAGTTTTGAATTTTCAAAATTGCCTTTTATTTCACTAATCCTGTCTACTGATGTTAAAGCTGTCTATTCAGGTCTTAATTTCAGATTCTGTACTTTTCAATTCTACAGTTTCCTCTTGATTTTTTTTTTTTTGTACATTCCAATTCTCTGGTAAAATACTCACCTTTCCAAATATATTGTCTCCCCCTTTGCTTCTGTTTTCTTGAATATACTAGCCATAGTTACTTTAAAGACTATGTCTACATGTCTACTAACTCCACTTTCTGAATAATCCATGGTCTGTTTTTGTTTTTTGCTTTCTAGATGCATGGTCCTATCTCTTGGCATGCCTATTAATTAATGGTTGACTAAATGCAAGACATCCTGACCCTCTAGAAGATTCTGTCTTCCTCCAGAGAGGGCTTAACCTTTCCTCTATTGGGAAGATTGCGTGGAAGCTAATCACCTTAATCCAGTCAGGTACTATGCTGAGTTGTACCTGGGTTACATTCTGAGTAAGGCTCAGTTTTCTCTGGTTTGCCTCTCCTCCGATGGCCTAGCTCACTCGAGCTTTCAACGGTACAAGTGATAGCTTCACTGGGGCCCATTGAGATAGTCTCATCTGAGCTTTTTTAACCTCAACTTAGCACAGCTCAGAATTTGCCAAGTATTTTGAAGGGAAAACTAGGTGTGTGTTTCAGGCCCTTTGGCTCTCCAGGTCTGTCACTACAGCCTTGCAAGAATTGCTGAAAGCTATTTTCTCTGTCTCTAGCAGCAGTCTTCTTCCAGGACAAAGCCCAGATTATCACTCTCTCACCTTCACCCAAAACCAGCAAAGACCTCCAGGAGAGAGCGGCTGCAGAGTTTACCTCTCTGTTCTTTCCTCTCTAGAATCTTAGTCCCCCTCTTCTTTGTTTCAGCCCCTCTCTGATACTTTTAGTAAGTTATCCAGCTTACTTTTTGTAAGTTTTCCAACTTTTCTTCTTATTCTTAGCAGGGACATTGGTCTGCCACAAACCACTCTCTTCTGGAAGCAAAATGTCAGTGAGTTTTTAATTTCTGTTATTACATTTTTTTCATTTCTGAAGGTTATATTCTGATCATTCCCCAAATCCAGTTGGTCATTTTTATGGTCCCTTGTTCCTACCTCATATTTTCAATTCCTTTTTATCTTATACATTTTAAACATGCTTATTCTGTATTTGATTTCTGATCATTTTAATATCTGAAGTATTCACTGCTCCAATTTTGCGGTATTTTCCACTAGCTACATTTTTGCTGCCATATTTCTTTGGATGTTTGGTGATTCATGAATATGAGCCTATATTTCTTAGAATTATCCTCTGCGGGACTTTTCAGGGCCTGGGTTGAAGGTCGGTTCCTCCATAAAGGCTTCACATTTGCTTCTGTTAATCACCTGGGAACACATACAGGCTTTAGAGCACTTTAGAAACTTAATTGGAATTTTACTGGACCACTTAAATGATGATAATTTGGGTTGAAAACCCACATGAGGGCTAGCTTATGGTTATAAAATTGATGACAGTTCCCATGTTTATGGATTGGAGGAATTAATATTGCTAAAATGTCCCTACTACCAAAAGCAATCCACAGATTGCACAGAATGCAATCCCTATCAAGGTTCCAGTGGCATTTTTCACAGAAGTATAGAAAACAATCCTAAAATTTAAATGGGACACAAAAGACTTCAAATAGCCAAAGCAATTCTGAGAGAACAAAGTAGGAGGCATCACACTTCTGATTTCAAGCTATACTATGAAGCTAAGGACAGTACTAGCAGAAAAAGAGACAAACAGACCAATGGAACAGAATTGAGTTTATCAACTAATATTTGACAAGGGAGCCAAGAATACTCGAGAAACGACAGTTTGTTCAATAATGGTGCTGGGGGTGGGGGGTACTTGGATAGTTAAGTCAGTGAAGCATCTAACTCTTGATTTTGGCTCAGGTCATGACTTCATGATTCATGGTTGTTAGCCCCATGTTGGGCTTTGCACTGACAGCGCGGAGCCTGCTTGGAATTCTCTCTCCTGTCTTTCTGCCCCTCCTCCCACTCTCTCTCAAAATAAATAAGTAAACAAAATAAATAAATAATGGTGCTGGGAAAACTGGATATTCACATGTAAAACAAAAAAATGAAACTAGACCCTGTCCGGCACCACTCACAAAAATTAACTTGAAATCAATTAAAGGCTTAAATATAACACCTGAAACCATGAAACTCTTAGAAGAAAACATAGGAACAAAGCTCCTTGACATGGGTCTTGGCATTGGTTTTTTGGATATGACATCTAAAACACAAGCAACAAAATCAAAAATAAATAAGTGGGATTACATCAAACTGAAAAGCTGCACAACAAACAAAACCATTGACAAAGTGAAAAGACAACCTGCAGAATGGGAAAAAATATTTGCAACCGTATATCTGATAAGGGATTAATATCCAAAAACATATAACTCATTAGCATAAAAACAGTCCAATTAAAAATGAAGAAAAGACCTAATTAGGCATTTTTTCCAAAGAAGATATATAAAGGGCCAACAGGTATATGAAAAGATACTCAACATTACTAGGCATTAGGTAGAAGCAGATCAAAACCACACAGGGATATCACTTCATACCTGTTAAAGTGGCCATCATCAAAAAAGATAATAAATAAATGCTGGTGAGGGAACCCTTGTATATTGTTCGGATTATAAACTGGCACAGCCACTATGGAAAACAGTATGGAAGATCCTCAAAATTTTTAAAATAGAATTAACATATGATCCAGCAATTCCACTTCTGGAAATATGTCCAGAATACATGAAAACACTACCTCAAAAGGATGTCTGCACCCTCATGTTTCTAGAACCATTATTTACAATAGCTAAGACATAGAAACAACCTAAGTGTCCATCAACAGACAAATAGATAAAGAAGCTGTGGTCTATATACACAATGGAATATTATTCAGTCATAAAAAAGGAAATGCTATCATTGCAACAACGTGGATGAAACTTGAGGGCATTATGCTAAGTGAAATAAGACAGACAAAGACAAATACTGTATGGTCTCACTCCTATGTGGAATCTTAAAAGATTTTTTTTATTCTCCATTCATAGCCCAAGTTTAAGATTTTTTTCCTTGAGTGGACCCTGGACTTTGTCCCCTATCCCCTGTGCCACTAAGAAGTACATGAAAACCAAAGCTCAAATTCACCCCCATCATAGGGCAAATGCTTTTAAAGTAAAAACTGCTTACCATTGAGGGTTCCCAGTTTTCCTTAGGTGTAGGCCTCTGTGTATTCCTCACCAACTAGCCAATACACTGATGGATTTGCGAAGATATCTGTCATTTTCTATCCAGCATTTTTAGTTGCTTACTGAGAGAGGTTCCAGGTTCATCATAGCAGGAAACAGTAGTCAGGACTGAATGTTATTAAATGTGTACACATACACACACACACACACACACACACACACACACAGAGAGAGAGAGAGATATAATTGCACTGCTAATAAAATTTTCTGAATTTAGTTCCAAATTTAGTATCACTTGTATACATGATTAAAATGAGTAGATAATAAATTTACTTTCCGAGATCCATAATTGCAGCTCTTTGTCCCCACCAGTAACTACAAGCAGTTTTTCATTAAAGAAAAGAAAATGATTGAATAATCCAAATTAGCCTGGGCAAGAAAACTAACAGCTGCTTAAAATGAAATGTTTGAGTTATGAGCCATGTGCCACTTTGGTTTATCTGCAGCCAAAAGGTTTAGAATCCTTATTCAATTAACCATGTTGCTTGGGAGGGCCTGGTTGCCCTGAATAAGAGCTGCCTGGTGATGAGTAAGAGGTATTCGTGACACACAAGTTCAGACCTTGCAACTCTGTTTTTGTTGTTTGAACTTTCTTCTCTGTTGTAGCTAGGGATCCGGCGTGGAATTTAAACACTTGTGTGGTAACTCCATTCCTTCAGCCATTGTGTTGTTAAGCTCTAGCTAACGAACTTTTAACACTGGCTTGATGTAAAGCAAGACTGAGAAAATAGCCCCCATCAACATTTCTGGTTTTGTAATTAAAAACTATATGATTTCTGTGTCTTTAAGAGGTAAGATGCTCATGCCTGTGGAGTCCAGCTGTTCCCCCAAAAGTAACCTTCGTAATATGTGTGAAAAATAAACAAACCAAGGTGCATCTAAGAAAGCTGAAATTAAGAAATGACTTACATTTCAAAAATCATACCTCTTGTAACAGAAACTCCAACATGCATACCTGTATTAAAACTTAGGAACTTTGCCTAAAATAAAGGAAACAAACTTACGTAACATTTGGAAAGGTGAGTATTGCTAAACATACCGGTCAAGTATACTTTGTCTCATGTGGCCCTTTTCTTCCAGGCCAACAGTTTTTGTTGCCTAGGGAGATCCTCCTGATAATGTCACAAAGAATGTTTCTCAGACCCATATAGATTGTGTACACGTCGGCTTGCTAAAGACAAGTTTTGATTTTAAATCTCTAAGCTTCAGTTTGTTTCTAAGCATACTGTTTGAAACAAAAAACAGGTGAATAGACGAGAGAAGACTCAATTTCTTCTCCCACTCATCAACCACTTCTGAAGATGATTCTGGCTGAGAAAATTTAAATACAGTTTGAATAATGATATGTAATTTGACATAAAATGTCTCAGAATTTGAAGAATTACTTTGAAGAATTACTATCCACTTGAACATACACACTGATTTCTGATGTTTTACGTCACAAGCTTTTCATGTTACAAAATTAGATTTGCTTTTCGCATCTTATTTTCTTCAACTGCAGTCATATTATAAAGCACAGTTGTATACTTTCATTTAGGTGATATGAAGACATCTTTTCATTTAAGTTAATACCTAATCTTGTTTGTCAAATAGAAGCAAAGAAACACCTTTGAAATCAGCAGTTTCAATTAAAACTTCAGTCATATCAAAATAATCATTTTATTTCTGTGTTTATAAAAAATGCAACAGCTGTTCAGGAAATACAGCTATATCGCAGACTGAAAATTTAAATGTTGCAGATATTATTGTCTTTCAGTTGCGGTAAGACAAACAGTGGTTTTATTATTTCAAGAATCAAAGAATGAACCGTATGTGTACTGTTTTGTTTGGGTTGTTTGTTTTTCAGATTTTTTAGGAAAGTTTTCTGGTTCCATATTAGATTTAAAAAAAAAAAAAACCAATTGACCAAATCATACCTGGAAACTCGGGCACATTATTTTGTTTTCATATGGATGACAAGAAAATTAGTAGAATTGACTTTCTTTCATACTAATACCTTTGACCTGTGCTCCAAGCCTACTCTCCATTTCAGTTCCTACCCTATATTTTAATTATTGAATTCATTTACCATTTTTAAGCCTCTACTCAGTCAAATCCACCTTCATGTGTTTAAATCCAATTCATCCTTCAAGAATACTTATACACCACCCCCGACATGAAGCTTTCCCTAATTCCCCACCCTAACCTCACCACCAAGCCACAGTTAATCTCTCTTCTATATGCCTCATAGCTCTGTCTTCATCTGTATTAGGGCAGTTATTAGTATTCCTGTATAGTATTCCTGTACTATCTCCCATTACAATGCAGCTTCTACAGGTCAGAGATTGTCCACATTTCTTTGCACAGGTAAAATACTTGGTAAATAGTCATTCTTGTTAATGACAAAAACTAAATCTTCCAACTGTATTGTTTTATAAACATTTGTGTGATGTGTCTTTTAATAAAAGATGAAGATTTGAGTGTCATTTCCCAAAATAGTGGTGTTAAAATACATTAGCATGTCAAATTATTTAGCACTTGGCATATTATCAGGTGAAACGTGCTCATCTGAAGACTTTAACTTTTAACCATAATAAGTTTAAAGTGAAGAGTTTCGGTCTTTTGTGTTGTTTGTTTGATTTTGATTAGGTTTGGTTTTTTAAGCAGAATTTCTTGTGTAACTGTCAAATGTTGGTCCCTATAAAGTTGAAATCTTACTCTATGATAAAGTGAAGACATGGTTCCATTGTCTTGGAAAGTTTAAACAAAATTTCCAGACCCCAAAATAGGCCATTTAACTCTTTATTGAACAATGCTAATAACTAAATTGCTTTCTGGAATCAAGTGTATCAAAAATCAAAGAGAGAGAATGCAAGCAATGTATAAACCAATGTGTGTTTGGATGTCTGTTGATATTGCTGTGATGTACTTTAAATCATGATTTCAAATTCATTGATTCTTCATTTCCAAAAAAGTAAAATTTCCTAAATTCTGATTATTTTGATAAATTGTCTTGTTATTTTACTTTCTAGTTATGTATTATTCTTTTAGTTCTAAGCCATATTTTAAGATATGTGAGAACAAATAAATTGTGCATGAACATTTCCCATCAAGTGGCAGCTTCAAAAATTAATACTTAGCAACTAACTTTCTGTCTCTTCTCCACCAGTTTTCATTATGTAACTTGTTTAATGAAGATCCTAAAGCTTAAAAAATACATATCATTTTCATATAGGTCAGTTATATCAAAGCCTTTTTGAAACACTCAAGCGTAGAATATTCACTACATTTACTTGTATGACTATGAATGACATTAACACACTGAAAATCTTTAAGTTCCTTAAAGAAGTTTTTTCTCATAAATTCACCCTGGCTGTCTAACCAAATTACATTTTCAAGAAAGTATGTCCTGTGAAATTGCTTATAGTATGTACCTCACACACAAAGTTACCTATCTTAGTTACTCTGGTTGCCAGCAGAGTGATTCACTTTCAATAACAGTATTTTGTTTGTAATTTTCTAGGAACTACAGCCCTTTACTCATCAAGCAACAGTAAACCAAAACTGCCAACATTGTTTACCATGTTGAAAAATTAAAATTATCTTCATGAATAGTGCTCAAATGCTGGCACATGGCTAAATGAATCATCTTTGTCTTAAAGCAAAAAGGTTAGACTTTACCTATGTTTAAGAGTTAATTTTTCTTGAAATTCATCAGACAAGAAACAGAAAATGCTGTAAATTTTTAGCTTTTGTCTTGAACATCTGAAGTTCTTTTAGCTAGTAATTTTTTACTTAGAATTGTATCTTTAATCTGAGGATCTCCCATCTCTTTGAAGCCAGTTAATTAAAACACATAGTCATCGTATAGAACTTTCACATTTGGGTAAAATGAGAACAACGGAATTGAATAACTTTTATAATGTGACCTAAGCAAGCATTTTCAAATACGAATGTGTATCCACTGTTAAGTTCCCGCTTTCCTATCTGTCTGTTAAAAGCTGAAAGTTGTGCCATCATGGTTAATGTTTTGACAGATTTTACCATAAACCTTGCTGTTGTAAATTTGCCTTGAGCCAAAATTTAACATGTTGTAAGCCCAGAAACAGTTTTTACTGTTAGTGACCAGAAAAGGAAATAAATCAATTATGCTCTTCTAAATGATAGGAGTATAGAGTTTAACTCTTTAAAAGTTATACATTACTCAAAATATAGGAGTAATATTCATTTTGTATGTTCAAGGCCTCTCAACTGTCAATACAACATACATAAACACTTTTGTGACTATCACAAGGAAGAACATACCAAACGAAATATTATGTGGCTTGTATGTGCTCACTAAATTTTATAACCAAAATATTATCCTGAAGTTTTCATTAAAATGCCCATTGCCTTAGTATGTGGAATAAAAAATTTAGGCCCTCAACATGTGATTGATTCAAACACTATAGGGTAATCCACTTTGTTTCCAGATAATTTATCAGAATGTTCTTTAGTTGGACCCCATTTTATTGTTTCTGTCATCTGTTTTTTGATAATTACTTAGAGTGTTCTATTACACATACCCCCAATCACTGCTATTTCTTAAAGCCTAAAGACCTAGATTTTTTTTCTCTCTCTAAAACATCTTTAATGACCATGACCATTAATATTTACTCATAAATGCATTTGTACACAGGCTTAACCATTGTACATGAGTGAAGGAAAAAAGGGTTGTTACCCAGTTCTTTACCCTAGAATAAATCAAATCAACAAATATTTATCGAATGTCTACTATGTGCAAATAGCCCTGGACTGGTCAGCTTTTAAAAGCCATCCAACTTTTCACATTGACAAATCAAAGCATTATTATTTCAAGCATTGCAGAAGCTGTCTCCATGTCCTTTAGGTGACAAAGCCTATGAGGACTCTGGATTACTTGGAATAAAGAAAGACAAGGAAGAGAAAGCTAAATAACAGACTGAAAAGAGGAGAAAAACTAACCTAAAATTCCACCGATGGATTGCATCATGTATGTATGTATATATACACGTATGTGTGTATGAGTTTATGTGCATGAGTATATTTTATGTATGTGTGTGTATTTATATACACATATACACACTAAGAGAAGAATGAGTGAATTTGAGAAAAACAGACTTTGTTAAGGTGATAGAAGAATGAGCACTTACATTTGAGTTCAGAGCTTTGCTTTAAAAATAGGCCTAAGTGTCTGATTACTGTTTTATAACACTAAATCCTGTGGTATAATGAAACCAAAATACATCATAGTATAACAGAAAGATTACTCAACTTAGTGCCCCAAGTTCTAAAACCTAGCTTGCCCTAAAATCTATTAGAAGATGACCTCCTCAATCAATAGATCTATACTAGAAGTGACCTTTACATTATTACTATAGAAAACTGTTGCAGAGTCCTAAATAAGAAGTTAATCTGATCATAAATAAGACACTTAAATGCTCATTTTAAAGATTCTACTTAGTATTAGGAACTAAATAAAAACTAGTAGTAAGAGACAAAACTTACTTATTTTATTATATATTGTGCTATGCCATCGTGCTACATATTATACTATGCTATATTATACTACATATTATGCTATAATTGTCTCTGCATTTCATTTTGTTAATCGGTAAAAGATAAATAACATATTATCTACCCACATCAAATAATGAAATGCATTTCCTTAGTGAGGTATAAAAGGGAGGCCAGTGATAATTTGCAGCTTTACCAAATAGAATTAGTCCTGGCTACTTTGCATAGTAGGTATGTATATATGTTGGCCATTGAAGATGCTGTCTCTGATATTCTCACAGAGGATATCTGGTGTCAATCTTAAAATATTTGTTTAGAAGAACTAATGTTTTAATATTCATTTTTGCCTCCTATTGGTAGACTAAGTTTAATTTCCAATGAAAGTCAAAGCAGACTCTTTAAATAATCTTTTTAAGCAGCATTTATCTTTCCTAAAGTGCCTGAAACTAATTTCTCAGTTTTTGTGTAGGGGGAAAAAATGTTATAGCTCTATTATTCAAAGTTTATGTTCTGTTATAAAATTGTTGGTTATTAAAATCACTTTGAAGCAAAATTATCTTCTCATATATCTAATTATTTGATACTTCATCTATCTAGTTGAAATTTATTTTCGATGCATACTCTAATTGCTCTATAGTAAATTTTGGGTTTCTTCTCAGCTACTGTCTTTCTTTTCTTGTAAAACCATGCTGTTGACCTTTGTAAATACAAGAATCACTTTCAGTGTATTACTACACTGATTTGATCTCTTTCATTTATTTCCTTGGTACATTGTAATTAATGTCTTTGGATATATTCTAAATAAGATTTCACTTGGATGGTCCAGATCTAAATGCTTATGTTCATGAAGAAATATTATTTTTAGAGTTGTTTCTAATTTTCATTTCATTTTTCCCCTCCTTTGACCAGAATTCCCAATACTAAGACCCTCTCACCTAGGACCTACCCTGGATTCACCTGCCCCCTTGTGGTGTTCCTCTCTGAATAGTTAATTGATTTCTGAAATTGGACTTGATGTTACATATCCTGAGAAGAGAAATCTCATTCCATTACTCTTGTCTAGCAGTGTAGGGTCAGAAAAGTTTTCTTCTCTTAGCCACTGGCTAACACAAAAAGAGAAAAGAAGTGTTGTGGGGGTTTTTTTTATATTACATATTTTGGGGTTTTTTGTTTTAAATTCAGAGCACAAGAAGGAAATTGGGCAAGAAATAAGTAGATTGGAATAAATGATGAAAATTAATTTTGCCTAAAATCAATATTAGTGACCTGAAGATCGATAAGGTAAAGAAAGACATGTTTCAAAACTTATCATAAAGCAACTTAAAATCAAGTTCTTTCTATGTCTGTGTCTCCTTTTCCACTGAGTGGAGGAAGAAGGGAGAATGCTATCCTGTTTTATTTAAATGTTAAGTAGATTTCATAAGCCTTTCATCAGTGATGAATTCATAAATATAAAAAATAGATTAAACCTCATATCCTGTGTAGTTAGATATGTCTGATATGATTGACGCGAATACATTTTTGTTTCCCTTTCCCAAAAAGGAATCCCTTCACATGCCTCAGGACCAATGTTTACATCTTCAGTTGAAGTCAATAGAATTTGCACATGGAAGAGGGCTATATGGGGTCAATGGATAAATTACCTAGTCACAAATTCAGAGACATTTTGTAAGAATAAGGACTTAAGAATTAAGCTACTAGTTAATAAAGAATAATATCAAGATAAAAGAAAGGGAAAAGGAAAGAGAAGTATTTACATAATGAATTTGTCTTTCTTAACAGGAAGAGATGGATTAATAAATTAGTATTAACAAGTACATTTTTAAATATATCATTTTCTTTTAACTGTAAATATTTCTAGTAGAAAAGAGTTGTTTCTTTCTATGCTTATCTGCCTCCCACCCCCACTCCCCACCAAAGCTTGATTTGATTGAATAATAGTGATCCGTCGTGGCAGTTTAAACTTCATAGCGCCTCCCTTGAGATCTGGAAGGAACAGTACGCAGGCTTTAATAAAGCTATATGTAGTCCAACTGCCAAGTTTCTAGCACCCACCGCTCCTTTGCAGTTTCTCTTCTATTTGTAACAGTTGACCTACTAACAGGTTCCCAGAAACACAGGTTCAGATTTTGGCAGGCTTACCTCACCTCTTTGTCCTTCCAAAGTACATAAATGCTAAACTGTGTTCACAGTGAGGAAGGGAGAGTCATTCCAATGAGACTTTTAAAAATCAAGACCCTTTCTGCTCCCCACCAAGTTACTGCCATCCTCTCCAAAGGAATCAAGTTTTTGTCAGTGTGCCCTTGGCATAATTTCTTCAGCCTGGATTAAACACAGGTGACTGAGAGTCTACCTTATCTTCACAGGGCATTAGTCACTCTATAAAAGTTAAATTTATTATGAAATACTTTGTTTGTGTTAACATATATCTTCTCTGGGAAGTTGGAAACAAAGGCATGTCCTTTAAGACTCCATATGGGGAAAACACATCCTCCTTTGGAATTTAACCTTAATTTGAACCAAGATCTGTGAAAGAAAAGCACTTTAGTGTATTGTTCCCCTGCTCCACCCATCTATCCCTTATCTAAATGGGGTTACTGTTGCTTCGTGTTTTTTAACTCTTCTCGTTCCAAATCTTGCTTTCCTGAGTTTAAAATTCATCTCAGTAGAGAAATGTATTAAAATAATTGTGGCAAACAGTTGTGCTTTGCTTTTAAGGATAAGTGATTTTATGTAACATGTTAATTCTGATCTTTAAAATTAAATGTATAGCCAGTTTATACTCACATACGTTGTTTTAACAAATGGTGAATTTTAAAGAATATTTTATTCCCTAAAAGATTTATTTCCTGAAAATCCTCTCTCAGATCTCTTACTGGCATTGTCATGTAGGCATAGTTTCCACTTGATTAGAAGTTAAAAACAATTAGAAGAAAGGTTTACATTAAGAATGATGATGAAGTATATTTGAAAGACCAATTTTCAAGACCTCTGATTTCCTTCAGTCTGTTTGCAAAATCTTTGTAATGCTTTCACTGTATCTCAGTCCATAGATGGCCCAATTTTCCAATATAAAAGCAAAAGCAAAGCTTTCATTGCAGCTACCCTCATCATAACAGACTACGTGTTTATAAACATCAAGGAAACTATTTCCACAAAATAATATTTAAGTTGACATTTAAAAAATACTGCGTGTGTGAATGCTTAGTTTCTTTCATTTAATAACATCTACCAACAAACTTGTAATTATCCAAATGATTTTCCTTCATTGACTTATGTTACACTAAGGAAAAATCACAAACTAAATTTGAATATAAGCTTAGATTTTTATTTATTAAAAGAACACAATTTTAAAATGGACACATACACAGACTCAGTGGGTTGAGCTTCCAACTCTTGACTTCAGCTCAGGTCATGATCCTAGAGTCGTGCCACAAGTCAGGCCCCACATTGAGCATGTAGCCTGCTTATGATTCTCTCTTCCTCTGACCTCCTCGCCTGCTTGTGCGGTCTTCTCTCTCTCTAGAATAAAATAAAATAAAATACAAATTGAAGCATCCTTACTGACCATGAACTGTATTACTAGACAAGACTTTGTTAGACGAACTTAGAAATAATTTAAAAATACCATAAATTCCATGGAAATTATTTATTTTTATTAATTTTTATTTACCTTTAGAACTCCAACACTAACTAGAACATATGGAACATAGAAGACACTTTAAAGTATTTAATTCAAAATACTACTTACCAAAAGAAATCACAATATGACAGAGTCACAAGAAGTATGGATAACAGACTGTAGCCACAGGTGAGGGTTAGGGGATAAGAGAATCAATTGTAAAACCTCTAAGCCTTATTAATATATTAATCATTTAATGACAACACGTAAGTTACAGTACAAGTGAAGGCGGAAGTAATGTTCTTAGAAGAAATGTTTCTATGCCAGTTATATTTGGAAGTCTTCAGTATTTTTCTAAAAGTATATCCTAATGAGAGGATTGAAAGAGATACTAGAGAGGGTTTTATTGTTTGTATTTATCAGTAATCCAGACAACACCATCCCAGTGCTAAGGATACGAAGTTGACTGGAAATCACAGTCCAGAGGGAATGATGTAGCAGTGAATGACTATAATACAGTGTGGGAGATACCATAATAGAGGCAGGCTCAGAATGCTTTAGCAAAACAGGTGAGAAGGCATCTTGCCTTGCTGATGAGATTAAGGAAGGCTTCCCAGAGGAGATGGTGTTTGGGTTAAGTGCCACTGGGACTAGTAATTAAGGAGTGCATGGTGATTTTAACCAGAGCAATTTCTACTCTAATAAGATACAAAATCCAAATTGCAGACAATTAGAAGTGAAGGAAACATATAGAAATGGAGACAGTGAGTGTAGACTGCTTTTCCCAGGAAACTGCCTTCCCAGGAAACTCTCCTTACTTGCTGCCTCTGAATAGATTTAATAAAGAATTTACATATTGCACAACACAATTAAGTGCTGTTGCTAGTAATAGATTTTTTTCTGCGTGTTAGTGAATAAATCATATTCCATTTGTACAAGCTCAGTAACATGAACCTTCCAGCAAGAGCCTTATCGCTTGACAGAGGATCAGAACTACACCTTTCATTGTCAGTGTCTTTGATCCCCAATTCTTCTCTTCTGGACCTTCATAGTCTCAGTTGCCAAATATACCTGGATGAAACTTTCTCTTTCCTCCCTGTCTTCTTCCATCTTTCTCATAATTTCTCTTTGTACCTCTAACCATAGATCCTCATGTGATCCAAATAGTTTAGTATCTATACTATTACTATAGTAATATAGTATACTATATTACTATCTATAATAGTATACATTATAGTATAAATATATAATATATAGATATAGTATAGTATATCTATAGTATATATAGATAGTAATATAGATATAGTATCTATACTATATTAGCATCTTTCTGATGCTAAGTATTACTTACTGAATACACTTCCAAATTTCTTACAGCATTCAAGGCCCTCCAGACTTTTGTTCCAGACACCTTCTCAGCTTTATCTTCCTGTACCCTCCTCTTTAATACTTCAACTTCACCTTCCCCTGTATACACCCTAAACTGTCTGGCTTCCATTTCCTGACACGGTTAACCCCCACCTGGAAGTGCCCCCTCCCTCCAATCTCATGTCTAAATCCTGTCTGACATTTATGGTCTTACTCACTTCTCATATTCCCTATAAATTCCTTTTTTGATCTTCCCAATAGTACTTTTTTTTCTCTTTTATTTTTTATTTTTTAAAATTTACATCCAAATTAGCATATAGTGCAACAATGATTTCAGGAGTAGATTCCTTAATGCCCCTTACCCATTTAGCCCATCCCCCCTCCCACACCCCCTCACAAACCCTCAGTTTGTTCTCCATATTTATGAGTCTCTTCTGTTTTGTCCCCCTCCCTGTTTTTACGTTATTTTTGTTTCCCTTCCCTTATGTTAATCTGTTTTGTCTCTTAAAGTCCTCATATGAGTGAAGTCATATGATTTTTGTCTTTCTCTGACTAATTTCACTTAGCATAATACCCTCCAGTTCCATCCACGTAGTTGCAAATGGCAAGATTTCATTCTTTTTGATTGCCAAGTAATACTCCATTGTGTGTGTGTGTGTGTGTGTGTGTGTGTGTGTGTGTGTGTGTGTGTATCCATTCATTTATCGATGGACATTTTTGGGCTCTTTCCATACTTTGGCTATTGTTGATAGTGCTGCTATAAACATGGGGGTGCATGTGTTCCTTTGAAACAGCACAGCTGTATCCCTTGGATAAATGCCTAGTAGTGCAATTGCTGGTTCGTAGGGTAGTTCTATTTTTAGTTTTTTGAGGAACCTCCATACTGTTTCCCAGAGTGGCTGCACCAACTTGCATTCCCACCAACAATGCAAAAGAGATCCTCTTTCTCTGCATTCTTGCCAACATCTGTTGTTGTCTGAGTTGTTAATGTTAGCCATTCTGAGGGGTGTAAGGTGGTATCTCATTATGGTTTTGATTTGTATTTCCCTGATGATGAGTGATGTTGAGCACTTTTTCATGTGTCAGTTGCCATCTGGATGTCTTCCTTGGAGAAGTGTCTATTCATGTCTTTTGCCCATGTCTTCACTGGATTATTTGTTTTTTGGGTGTTGAGTTTGATAAGTTCTTTATAGATTTTGGATACTAACCCTTTATCTGATATGTCATTTGCAAAAATCTTCTCCCATTCTGTTGGTTGCCTTTTAGTTTAGCTGATTATTTCCTTTGCTGTGCAGAAGCTTTTTATTTTGATAAGGTACCAGTAGTTCATTTTTGCTTTTGTTTCCCTTGCCTCCAGAGATGTGTTGAGTAAGAAGTTGCTGCAGCCAAGATCAAAGAGGTTTTTGCCTGCTTTCTCCTCCAGGATTTTGATGGCTTCCTGACTTACATTTAGGTCTTTCATCCATTTTGAGTTTATTTTTGTGTATGGTGTAATAAAGTGGTCCAGGTTCATTCTTGTGCATGTCGCTGTCCAGTTTTCCCAGCACCACTTGCTGAAAAGACTGTCTTTATTCCATTGAATATTCTTTCCTGCTTTGTCAAAGATTAGTTGGCCATACGTTTGTGGGTCCATTTCTGGGTTCTCTATTCTGTTCCATTGATCTGAGTGTCTGTTCTTGTGCCAATACCATACTTTCTTGATGATTACAGCTTTGTAGGATAGCTTGAAGTCTGGGATTGTGATGCCTCCCCAATATTACTTTTATTCTCCATCTCAGTTTTTTATGTGTCTCTATGCCATTCATTTATTCAGCAAAACTTTACTGAGTACCTACTATATGCCAGAAGCCAAAATGACCATTTTCTACTTTTTTTTCCCACAGTTGACTATTTTATCTCACCACTCCTATCACGCTAAATTCTTTAAGATCAAGAATCATCTAATATAGCTCTGGAAGTATCTATTACAATGCTTTCCACTAGTAATTGTACAACAAGTGTGTTGATTTCATTTATTAATGAATAAATTAATCTCAAATGGAGATCCATCCCCTGAAATTCAGTGAAACAAAGATAGCACTCAAATCTTTTATCCTCCCTGCCATGAAGTTCTCTCCTATCATTGTCTGCAAGAATACAGTTTGTCACTTCCTCAGTTTAACTGTCTTATGGCACTTAACAAAATGGTATTTGGCTGCCTTGTATTTGTTCTCTTAAATTCTTCCCTATCTTCAGCTCCATATATTCCACTGAAAGATGCCAAGAGTTGTAATATTAATCAAGTCCCTCCACTTTACCTCCATGATGACCTCACTTATGGTATGGTGACCATGCTACAACTTCCTTCTTAAAAGGGTCGTTCAACTCCAGTTTCCTTCTTTTGACCTATCCTACATAAGTTAGCTTTGAATTTAAACTCAGATTGCATTTCTTTTAAAATCTTTCCTCTTTCTGTAGCCATTACAAAAACTGTTTCATACTAACACACTTCCATTTCTTCCCTAATCTTCCATCTTCTTGCTATTTGGCAACAATCTTAGTTTAAAATGGACTTCACTTCTAGAGCATTCTACCTCTTCACTCTCATCAGCATAGTTTACTTACTGTATCACTCCAGCTATCTTTAACACAGCTTAAAACCTGTTTTTAAGGGAGTTTTTAAAAATTAACCTAGATTTGTGTGTCACTATATTTTCTATATATTGTTCAATCACTAAAGTAATTGAAACAAATTTTATTTATCCTTCTCTATAAGAGTCCTCTGCTAAAGACATTACCTAATCCAAATAGTGTAATATTCAATATGAATCCCATACATTGATCTGTATTTTAAATGTAAAGTTTTGCTTTTCATGATGGTGTTAATCTGTGGTTTTCTGCCCTTTAAGTAGAACAAATATAATAAATAGTGCCAAGATACTCAACTCTGCTAGAATTACAATATATAATCAAATGATCTTTATTGACTAATTAACCAAACACAGAAAAATTAATGCTAGCATAACATAACTTTAAACATATGCCAGTTCCTAAAATATGGGTAAGAGACTGAATGTGAGGCTTGAATGCAAGAATTACCAAGATTTGATGGTCAGCGACTAGGGTTTAGAATATAATAAGGAAGAGTCTTCTGCTTCCAACTATAACAGAGTTGCTAAAATCTGATTAATTCACTCACCGAGAATAACTATAAAACTTGGACAAAATACTCTACTAAAAAGATAAAGAACAAAGAAGAGACTTTGTCAGTTCCATGATGCTAGGGAGACAAAAATTGGAATGCAATTCTCACCAAAGAGCAGAGCCTCAGCTTTGGGGTCAGACCTAGGGAAAGCTATTCCATAGGAGTAAAGATACATTGTAAATAGAACAGCTTCAACTATATCAAGGTGATCTTCCCAAATTCACATACGCCTAAGATACTCACCAATACAAGATGGAATTTGGAGGAAGGACAGGGAATTTGCCTGTGCTCTAGACCCTGCACTGAATAGGACGCTGCCTGCCACTGGAGGAGATGTCTGGGGCCTGCCTAAGACCAAGATGGGAGCTGGAGAGCTGAGTAACCCTCCCTGACCCACTGTGAGCCTTGCATCTAATAGCAGGTAACAGCCATGGACTTCTGGGGGGAATAAAAATATAGAAATAGACTCTGTCTATGCTGCAGGCATTGATAGCCTGCTGAAATCTGAGGGTGGGACAGAGAAACTGAGAAAAGAAAGAAAGAAAAAAGGAAGGAAGGAAGGAAAGAAGAAAAAAGAAAAGAAAGAATGAAACAAAGAAAGAAAGAAAAAAAGAAAAGAAAAGAAAAAAAAAAGAAAGAGAAAAAAACACTTCCAGCTCTCTAGGCCTCACATTGAATACAAGTTGTGGCAATCCAGCACGTCCCTGGAAAAACTTTAAATCTGTGGTACACTAAAGACAACTATAGCAATCACAAACCCCAGCTCACCTCAAGTGCTTACTAAATTCACTCCAATGCCCACACTAATGGCCTGACAAAAGAGATATTCCCATTTTGGGCATGTACCTCAGTTTCAATTGCTCTTTTATATATCATATTTGACATTTAATTTAAAAAAAAGAAAAAAAGACACATTGGAAAAGACACCAAGAGAACCATGTGAAAAGATAAAATAGTCAATAGAATCAGACCCAGAGATGATGGAATTATCAGACTTTGATAAGAGAAGAATAAAAAGACATATTAATTTAAAATAGTAACAATAAGATTGTTAACTTCTCAGATTAATAGAAAATAGAATAAAATGAAAAAAATGAAATAAATTAAAAAACTAAAACTTCAAAGTGCTGAAAGTAAAAAATCAACAACCTAGAATTAAATGCCCAGGGGAAAATAAATGAGAGAATATCATAAGCAAAGCTCAACTAAAAGAAATCCTTTGGGGTGCCTGGGTGACCCGGTCACTTAAATATCCAGCTCTTGGTTTTGGCTCAGGTTATGATCTCACAGTTTGTGGGTTCGAGCCCTGCATCAGGTTCCACACTTGCAGTGTGGAGCCTACATTCTCTCTCTCTCTCCTTCTCTCTCTCCTCTCTCTCTCTTTCAAAATAATATTTTATTATTTGTTATATTGAGCAGTAATCTATCTTCTTGAATTTCAACCTCCTGACCCTAATTCTTCCCTCTACAATCACACACAAATAATTCTAATTTCTCTCACATATGCTTGAAATATTATAGTACCCTCCAGTGCAACAGAAATGTTTTATTCTGTAGCCAAACATCCCCAATTTAAACCGTCCTTTGCAAGATGTGGTCCAGTACTTCTCTAACCCAGAATCTTCTAAATGTACCTCACTTTCTTGATATTTCTTAAATAGATCCCAATACATGAAACAGAGTCTTGTAGAAGCACCTGGGTGGCTAGATTGGTTGAGTGCCCAAGTCTTGATTTCATCTCAGGTCACGATCCCAGGGTTGTGGGACCAAGCCTCACATGGTCCACTCAGTGTGGAGCCTGCTTAATATTCACTTTCTCTCTCTCTCTCTCTCTCTCCCTCTCTCCCTTTTCCTCTCTCTCACTCTCCCTTTGCCCCTTCCCCCTGCTCACACTGTCTTTAAAATAGTAATCCAAGGCATTCTTGCTTTCCCTACTCCATGTATGCAGCAATGACATTTATCTTTTTTAAGGGGAGAAAATCATGCTATTTATTCATATGTAATTCCTAATTTTACTTCTGTGAAAGCTCTGGCTTCAAGAGGTTACGATTTATTTTTGTTCACTTAAAGCTATTGCTCAGAAATATTACGCTAGGAATAGTGTACAAACAAGACTTGGACAACAAGATTCTGGAGGCTATTTTAACAGATAGTGCACAGTAGTATGGGCTAAAATTGTGACCTTTGGGATGTCAAAGAAGGAAAGATTGGGATAGTGGGTGTATTGATACGGCAGACTAATTTTAGGTGGACGGGCAATAAGAGGGCAATAATGAGTCAGTGATGACTATGACTTTTCAAGCCTTAGTAGCAAAGAGAATGAGAAAAATATGGAAGTCAGGAGGCATGCCTTGTTACAGGGAGAAATGTGTTGCTCTAATTTAAATTTATTGAATACTTGTAGAGAGGTATAGAAATAAGATGGGGGATTTTGTGGAGGACAGGAATGGACTTTTAGCTTCATACATGATAGCACAAGCCATAAGACAAAGGAACAAAGGGCCTATCAATGTCCTCTAGCCAAAGACCATCAGGAACATAGTATGATTGAACAAATTGGCTTTATTACTTGTTTGCAAACAAGACCACACACGATAGGGGATGGCATGGCATTTCAGTAACTTATTATAAGATAGGGGCTCATGATAGATATTTTGGGGGAAGGTTCAAGAAAGTATGACTTTGAATTGGCTACTGTCAGGATATAAGGGTAATTCTGTCATTGGGTATCTCAAGAAATCTTATTTAGAAAGAGGGAAGACTAGAACAAAGCTAAAGCTATCCTTTGTAAAGAAGCAACAGTTACTAGTATTAGCAAGCATGAGGATTGTTTGCTATTTTTGTGGTTTGCAGTGACTTTATTTTTATCTGTACTGGGACAAAATTACAAAGTGGTCTTTTGGTCTCTCCTATCATTAGAGTGTCCTTGTCTAAAGTTGGTGTTTAGTAAAAATAGTTTTTGTTTCACAGGAGAATACCTAGGCCTACCTGTGAATGCCAGGCCAACTCCTAAAAACACCATAGCCTAGCTGGGAGCGTCAAGCCATTTTCCAAATGTTAGGGGTTGTTTTTGTCTCTCAGATCAATGGACTTAGCCTTGGGGAACTACAGTGGAAGCTGGAACAGACACAAAGATATAGAGATAGAGAAGCAGTCCTGAGGAAGTGGAGAGTGAGGAAAGGCTAGTGCCAGGAGGTCCTTGGTGGGAGCGTGGTCACTAGGGCTAAGAATGTTCAGAACTGTTTGAGACTCTGGGTGTGGGGGAATGAAGTAAAAACATCATTGAATCAAGGTATCACTGATGATCTTCAGGGCAGAAGGTTTTTGGGTGTTTGTTTTTTTGTTTGTTTGTTTGTTTCAAGACAAGGGGCCACAGATCAAATTGCAGGGCTATGGAGAAATAGATACTGTGGGTGAAGACCACTCATTTGAAAATTTTGGCAGTGAAAAGAGCAAGAGAATATGAACTAGAAAATTTTGTGAAATCAAATTTTCCCACGAAAATAGAGGTAACCATTACATGTTTGAAGCTGAGGAGAAGGAACCATTGGAAACAGCAACAGTGGAGATGGTAGTAAAGCAATAAAAAACAAAACAAAACAACAACAACAACAAAAAAAACAAAACAAAAAAACAAGAGAAGGGTCTGAGACAAGAACTTCAGGACTCCTTGACATCCTGGACTAGTAGAAGAGAACATACTGGTACAGAAATAGACATGTTGAGTTGGGGTACAGGGTAGATGAAGGAATGGATGACAGGTAAAATGGGCTTTTTCTCTTTTTCTTTTTCAGAGAAGTTAGAAACTAAGATCATCAACAAACGGGAAAGGGAGATGCAAAAGTCTGGAGGAGGTTTAAGTCATCTGCTAAGAAGTTGTTTAGTAAATCAGCAAAAGATACTGGTTTCTATTAAGTCATCTCTTTTATTAAAGTAGGAAATACAACTGTTGCTGTATCTTATTAATTTATGGAGGATTAGAAGCAAGAGCCCTTCTCTTCTCAAAAGCCGGGGGTGGGGTAGGGGGGATGGTCGCCATATTTTTACATAAGAGTGGTACAAACAAACTTTCTAGATTAAATATTACTTTACACATTTGTAAGTTTTATTTTGGCTTTTGAATACTGTATCGCCCAGAGGGGGGAAGAAATCTTGCTGTTTTCAAAAGCTAAAGAGAACATCAACCAGAGACAATAGCCATCCAGAAGGCTGAATTCCATAGTACCTAGAGCAAAGCAAATTAAGGTCTCCACTCGCAGTCACAGAAATGGACTCCCTGCTTTCCGCTGAATTCTGCGTATGTGTATCTAAATAACTAGCTGGCCTGCTCCTTCCTGGTATTAGCTGTGATTGAGAGATAACTCACCCGGCGGCGGTGGCGGCGGCAGTTTTTGTGCGCGCAGTAGCACATGCTCTTGTGAGCATCAAAAGGAGATGAAGCCTGATTAACCATTTTGAAATCTATCGGATGAGGAGAAGTCCTTACAAAACAACTTTTATACGCTTTAATTAAAAACGTGTTCCGGCAGCTCAGAGCTGAATGGGCTTCAGGGGGAGCAGGGCTGAGCCGGTTGCTATGACGACACCAAATCTTTTCACGCCTGGCCCTTCCCCAGCACACTGTCTAGCTCTGTCCAGCCATTAATTTGCCTCCATCCCATCTCTCACTGCCCCAATCCCTTGGTCTGGGAGGCTATGGAAGACCCAGTACCATCTACTTTTTCTGCTATGGCATCTCTCCCTCACTCCCTTTCCCTCATCATTTCATGCCTTATATTTCCCTGCCAATCTCTATTTTCTTGTTTCTCTTCAAAACAAGTTTACCCCCTGAGTTGAAAAAAAAATTTTTTTAATGGGAGAGGGGGGTCACAGCATAGTAATTACTGCTTATTACCCCTCATGATAGATCCAGTTTTAGGGATCTTGAGTATACTCAAGAAGGATCTCACTATGTTCTACCCTTTTTTTTTTCCAGGCTTAAGACTGGCTACTACACCACTCTTGCTGATGCTGAAGATAAAAAGGACTATGTTTCACTCTGTTTTAAAGTTAATTTGTGCTTATTAAGATCTCAGGTTATTCCACAAACAACTGGTATTTGTATCAACTGGTAACAATTGTAAGTGACCGTAAGACTTTGAAATACTCTGAAACATTGCAGACCTCACTTTATGTAAGAAGGCTCTTTGAACATTTTTAAAGTAGCACTTTTTATACAGAGACTTAAATAAAACCCAGTGCTATCACTTACTGTACCATAATGAAACAAAAATCGGGTGGAACTTGCCCATCACAGAACCTAACTTGAGAGAATCTGGTATCTTTCAATCTTGTAGTCAGTGCATTTATAGACTATAATATTATTAAACAACTTCTTAATGTTACTCTTTGAATCATCAGAAGCCTTACAATTTTCATCTTGATTACAATTCCAATTTTCCCTTTCACCTACTGTGTTTTATAAGATAAGATAGGTGAGTGGAATGCGCTCATTTGTCATTTGTACGTAACGCAGTCTCCTCTTACTGTGGTTACACTTCCAAAGTGAATTATTTGTCAGATTCAGTAAGCATTTCCTTTCTAATTGCCTAACTCAGTAGAGATGTTGTAACTTAAGAGACGGGTGTGGTCTGGAGTGTTGATCCTCAACATAGCGTGGTCCAGTGGTCACTGTATACGAAGTGAGCCCTTCAGAGCCATGGGAGTCCAGATGAATCAAAGATTCCAAATCATAATATAACCTTGAAGCTCCAGACTCTGGCATCCCTGGAATTGAAATTTAGAAATTTAACTTCTTTTTAGAAGTTTTATAATGAACTTCCTCAGTCTTTTTACTATATAAAACCCTAACATAATGTATTCCTGACAGGCCACATGCAAATCTGTGGGCCACACACAAGTTCACAAATACTCTAAACTCTCTCTAGTACAAGGAACAGTCTTGGGGTTGGTTTCTAGATTCTATTCTTATAATTTAAGGACTTACCACATTTTAAGAGGTTGAAGTCCTTTGACTTCTTATCATAGTCATACTTAAAATGTGAAGAAGCTGCATGACCTAGTATTGGATGGCATCTCACAAATGGACCCAGTCTCCTGTTTGTAATTGCCTGATGTAATTCAAATGAATTATTGAGGTTTAACTTTATTATCCCCTTCTCAGTATTAAGAGTAAAAAATCAAAGGCTTATACATCCTAAAGGTGTTTTCCCAGCTGGGGCACTTTATTTGGATCAATCTTAGGTGAGAATTAAAGGAAGTAAAGGTGTATAGATCAGCTAAATACATAGAGACAGGCATTCAGGTATCTGAAACAGGTTTTAGGGCTAATAAAAATGTATCCTCAAAGAGATATACTTAAAATGTAAGTCCATTTTACCTAAATATCAGAGAAAATATTCCATTGGCAAAATGTTTTGCAATGGGTATAGTGCTTCTCCATTACACTGATAAAAAAAAATGGGAGTCCTTCAATTCTTGACATTTAAATCTATTCTGGACCTGGCCTGGAATAACTCTGAGGGGAATAATCTTGCAGGTGAGTGGACTAGAAAATACAATAAATAAGTCTTTTCCATCACCATATTCTATGGCCCCATGATTCAGTGAATCTCAAGACTAAGTGTACTTAGGGTTTGCACTTTAGATAATACAGAATTATCATTTCTACTGAAATGTTTTACATTTCCTTCCCTCCTAATTTTGTTTCAGAGCCAAAGACATCCACATGAAAATCATGGTATATTGTGTTTTGTAATTCATCCATCCTATGGTGCCCTGCTTACTTGAAGTCACATAATCCTTCATGTGTGCTCTGGCACCAGACAAATTGTTTATGTGATAAACCACAGGAGTGTCCTGTGGCTTCTGGGGTCTGGTCGATATATGTCAGAATTAAAACTTTTATTCAGAGAATGGTCCTTAGACTGGGTCTGCAATGTAGTTACTCTGAAGTACTCAAAATATCATAAAAGTTAATTCCCAGATACCTCTATCTAGATAGAACTTATTCTGGCCATACATATTATGTTAAAGTCTTATTCAAGTTGTTAATCTGTAAGATCTAAACCACTGCCATCTTTACCCTGTGTAAATGCCTTTGGTTCCACAATATTTTGAAACATGTGAAGGACGCACAACTATCTATCACATGTGGAATAACGTGTCACAATTAAGGACAAAGATTAAGCCTCCCATTGATGTTACAAAAGAGATCTTTTTAAGGTGACTAAAGTAACACCACGCTGGAAATATACTGGTCACCAAAATTCAAACCTATTCTTTAATAGATTAACAAAAGCTGGGGTAAGGGTCCAGAAGAGAAGTCACGTATTCTTCGATAACTTGAGATAAGTATTGGGAGTTTAATATCTAAAGAATAGCACTGCCCATGGACTTCTCAGAATATCTGCAAGGTAAATGTTTTACACCCTTTTTGATGTAAATGAAAAAGATTTCACAAAAGCAAATATATGTTTTAACATAAGTTATATTCAGGATGCTGTTCTATAAGACAAAAAGAAAAGGTAAAAAAGGAAGGAAGAAAGAACTGAAGCCTTCTTTTTAATCTTACCTATCATACTGGATTTTTTCTCTCCTCTCCTTACTCCAAGTGCCTAGACCTAAAAATTGGAGTGGTCAGAGTTCTAGGGCTAAATTTGTAAATGTTACAAATAAATAAATGATGAAGGGAAATAATTAATTAAATAAATAAATTCCTGTATCTCCTGATGAGAATAATACCTAGCTGAAAATATTAATCTGAAATGCTTTTCTTGCTTTACTCAAATCAGCAGATCACTTTATTGATTTCATGCTTTGGGGACAGTTTTGTAGATGCCAAGGTATTTAATTGTATGTGTACACTCTATATATTAGAGCCAGCACATGTATACTGTAGGGTGTGTGTGTGTGTGTGTGTGTGTGTGTGTGTGTGTGTGTGTGTCTAATTCCCTGAAGAGAAAGGCGAGGAATCCATCACTTGAAGATTGGCATACTCATGACAAATTGGCAAGGAACTACTAATCCTAATCCATGGTTCCTACCAACGTTCCATAAGTGTTGTTGCAAAACAAAAAACCGAAACCATTTTAAGTTGTATTATTCTTTATCTGACTGACATAAAACTGCAATACATACCTTCCTCAGTAATGGTGAGGGGGGCAAATAGGATTGTGTAGGAAGAATACCCAGTAATGATGACTGAAAGTCGTATTTTAGACACTAAACTATAGAGGTCTTCTTGGATCATGATTCTTAGGGAATTTCCCGCTGTCTCTGCCTCTCACTGCTCTCTCTCTCGCTCTCTCTCTCTCTCTCTCTCTCTCTCACACACACACACACACACACACACACACACACACCCTGGGTCAAGGCACGTGATACTGCCTGTTTTAGTCTGTTTTCACCTCCGTTCACTCAGGATAGCAGAGAAGCAGAGGCTAGAGGTGTCTGAAAGGGCAAGCATGCCTGTGGAACCCGGGAGGAGGCGCTGACGTCCAAGTCGCGGTCCCGGGCGCAGTGTCCACGCAGCCGGAAGCAAATGGGGTGGTGCAGCACCCCCGGCACCGGGACCCTGCGCCCGGATGCGGGACGCGGTGCCGCGGCCTCGGCCAAGACCGCCGAGGCGCCGTTGTGCGATCAGTGCGGGTGGCTGGCGTGAAAGCGGGTGTGGAGAGCATCAGCAGAAAATGACTCCAGAGCAGGGGCGATTGAAATCCCCGTTTATCGGTGCTAGGTTGAAAGTAAAGCTGGCTGCGAACCACGGGCACCGGGACTGGGCGGCGCGGCCGGGATGCTGGGAGCCCTTTGCGCTCGGCCGGGGGCGCCTGGCGACCTTTCAGGCCTGCACGCCTCGGGCGCCAGGGACGGCTCTGCAACCGGAGTCGCGGAGGAAGGAGAATAAACACCCTGCCCTCGAGGCGGCCCTCGGGGAATGACTGCAAAGGGAGACACGAAAAATAAATCAAACGAGAGTGCCGCCCCGCCCCCTCCCGGCGCAGTCTCCTCAGGCGGCGCCGCCAGTCCTACAGCCTCGGGGCGGGCCCGCGCCCTGGGGCAGCCCGAGCCCGGGCCGGGCCGGCGGAGTCCGCGCCTCGGCGCTGGTCCCAGGAGCGCGCTTCGCCCGCCCGCCCCGCCCGGCCGGGCCCCTCGGGCTGGATAGAGCCCTGCTTTGCTCTTTTCGTTGGCCAAGCACAATTGTGTTATTGGAGATAATGAATTCAATCCCCATCAAAGGGCATTAGGCTCGCCCGGGCCCTGGAGTTGCTGATGCCTTTTTTTTTTTTTTTTTTTTTTAAACTAGGAATGAAAGGCTGTGGAGGAGAAAAAAAAAAAATTCTGTGGGGGAGCCTTTCCCCTGATCGCCGCTTTTGAAGTGAAGGGGCCCGGCCATTGTTGTTCACCTCGCGGCCCATACGGCTGAAGAAAGCCTGGGCTTTTGATGGGCTGAGAACCGCCTCGGCAATGAGGACCACGTCGGGCCGCGCGGCCTGCGGGCAGCATATGTCTCGGGGCGCCCGGGCACCGTCTGGCGGGCGGGGCGGCAGGCCTGGCGGGGAGAGGGCCCCACCACGCCAGCAGCCTGGGAGGCAGGGACAAGGCCCGCACCCAGAAGCCGCGTCCCCCCGGGGCCGCAAGGTCTCCGTTTCTCGCGCCCACTTCGTGGCGTGACGCGGGGTTCCCATCATCTGTGGGTGATCAGTGAAGACCTCTGACCGGGAGGCCAGCCCTTTGTAGGTGAGGGTGGGGACGGCAAGGGTCTCGGGAGCGCAGCGAGCCTGGTTTTCAACCATCAGAACCGAGCAACTAAGGTATCCGGCTTAGCTAGAGCTGGATGAGTCTGCGAAGGCGTTCCCCTCCGAGAGGGCCAGCCGTGCCACACGCAGTTAAGATTCTGCGCCTGTGACTCGGCACCGCGCAGCGCGACCGGGCTCCCGGCGGGGGTGAGGGGACGACGGGAGGGCAGGCGGACACCCAGCAGCAGGCGCGCGGCCCGCTCAGCCAGCCGGGCGGTTTCTCCAGCGTGCGCGGCGTCCCGCCTCGCAATTCTGAACCCAGCACAGGACATTAGCACCAGACCACCTTTTCCAAAAACTTGTTGCACGAAGTTAATTAAGTTTACTTTCAGTGCCCTTAACGTGAACTTTCCTCACCTCCATTCGCATCCCGCGCCCCCCCCCCTCCGCCAATCCTCCCTCCTCTGAACTCCGGCCCAAGGGTCAGCGACTGGAGCTGTTCCGTTCTCTTCCCGGTCTCCACCCCTCCCCCCGCTACCCCCCACAAAGGATCCGGGTTATCCGCCCCATTAATATATTAGCCAGGCATAACACAAAGGAAGCGCGTGTCGGCAGAAGGCAGTGTGACTCCGGGGAGAGGTGAGGAAACCTGGACGTTGCCCTGCGCCGCAACACGGCTCGTTGCAGTTTGAGCTGATGAATCGGCCTCCACCCAGGCAAAAGCGGTGAAAGACGCGGCGGGAGTTGGCGCTCCGGCTAAGCAGACGTTGGGTTAGGCGGTTGTGGCTGGGCTATGGGAGTGAAGAAGCGCAAGGCTCCCAGGTGGGACCCAGAGCTAGGGGAACGTTCCAAAAATGCATCGGTCAGCTGGATCGCGCAAAGAAAACCAGCTAAGAGTGTAGCACTAAATGGGAGCCTCCTACCTCCCTCGTGCATAATGGGTCCTTAAAGTTAAATATATAAACGAAACAAACCACCACGAAACCCCTTACAGTTCTCATTATATTGGTTGTGTTTTAAAATACCAGCTCTTTGGTGTGAAAGAAAGGGAAAAAACAACAACAACTGACCTAGGACATGATTAGACAAGCAAAGGAGTAACTAAAATTTCATGGGAGAGAGGAAAGAAACTACAGAGATTTCCGGTTGAATGCATTGTTCCCTATTTCGAAGTAGTCCTTTGGGGGGTATTTCCAGGTTGTTTTTCTGGGTTTCAGGGATTTTTTTTAAAAAAGACCGTGATGTAATCTTGAGGAGAGAAATATAAAGTCAACCAAGGGAAACCTCACACTTAGAACTGGGAGTCAGGCCTGCCTTAGTACTGGCCGCTCTGAACTTGATCTTGATGGGACTTGACCAGCATCCCACCTGGATTCGGAGGTCCCCAAGCACCTATTTCATTTAAGCCTTTTCCTTCCCAGATTTTGAGGGAGAATATTCTGCTTTTATCCTTTACATTGAGTAGAACATATAGAAGTGGCATCTAGAAAGAAGGTGGCTTCTCACTTTCTTGGGCTACAGAGGAGAGCTTGTGCTTACCATGAGCTCTGCTTTTTTTGCTCTGTAGTCATAGCTGACATAATTGGAGAAATGAAGAAGTTAGAGAAAGGTAGCAAGTGAGGATTTCCCTCTTGTCAGGTTTTTAAAAAATGTTTATAGTAAGAAAATGTATGCATTGTACACGTTAAAATTGAAATGCATGGGTATTCTCCAACTCCATATTGCTTGCCAGAATGATGGCTGGAGTCGAGGGTGGTGAGGGTTGCAGTCTGCAGGGTCCAAAGTTCAGTGAACCCAGCTAGACTGGGAGCTAAAAGAGAGACACCAATGAAACCATTATGGCCTTAAATGTAACTATTTGGAAGAAAAAAAACCAGAACATTTAATCTGTTAAATGTTATTTGGATACACCAAATAGGATCAGTGGTAGAAAATAAAACTTGCAGAAATGGCTGCTGTAAAAAACAACACACCTTATATCTCCCCAAATAGATTCTATTTCTAGATGAAAAGGTTGTAGAATCTTCCAACTTGTTTCATTTTATTACACTCTTACTCTCATGAGTTTCTATTGATGTTAATGATTCCTTGTATTTGAGAAAATCTTATTTCTAAATTTCTGCATAACTTATTGACCTATTTTGTCCAAGGTAGTTTACAAATAGTCAACGTTTTGCACATAATTATCTCGAACTAATTAGACATTATCTTAACTCCATTTAGTTGCAAAACACATTTTACTACAATTCAAATAAGCGATTAAGATTTAATTTTTGAAAATAAAATATTTCTACAAATTTATTAAACATCTATTAAATAATTTAAGCAATTTTATCTTTTCAATGAGTATTTCCTCTTGACATATTGAAGTATCACATTAAAATACATTATAGCTAAATGTTCTACATTATTACTGCTAAATCAACAGAAAACCAATTGATCTTAAGGAAAGGTTAATTAATTTGGGCTACAGGTCTCCTACTTTGGTCTGCATTGAAAGGAATTTGAATTGATCGCAGAAGTTTTTGCAAAGAAACTGAATAAGCATTTTTGTGGAACTGAGATCAATTTTTCAAAGTGCCAAAACAAAATTTTTACATTTTATCACTCCAGGAACTCTTTTATGCTGTAGATCATTCAAATCTGTTAGACTCCTGAGAAAAACAATGTTTTTTTGTATGCTTTCAGTGAAATCAGTTGAGTATTCTAGGCTTCAGAAAATGAAAACAGAAGTTAAGAACTTTAATAGGATTGCTTGTTTAATCCCTCCTCCCTTAATAATTCTCACCAGCTTATTCTGCTATGAAGAGTTCAAGAAGGGACAATGGAAATTACATTTTATTTGTGACGTACACACTGTAATAGCCATCATGTAGAAACAGACCGAGCTGCCTTCTACTTGGGAACACTTCTAAGTTGTGTAGTTTCTGGTGAGCTTTTCTTCTTCCCTATCTGTGTTTAGTTGTCTTCTTCTCTTTATATCAATTTAAAAAATGCGTCAGTCCCGGAACCAGGTGAAAGTTAATGTAAAGTTCTCTTCCCCTGGACTCCACTCACTCCCAAAACAGTTTTGTTTTTTTCTTAAAGTGCTCAGTGGTGGCGTCGTCACTGCATCGGAGGGCCTCGGCAGCTTTGCTCTAGGGTCTGTAGGAAGGGTTTTGTTTTTGGGGTTTTTTTCTTCTCACTCCCTCCCGCCCCATCCGGAGACCCCTCCCCCACCACAAGGGAAATTCCTAAATAAAGCGAGCCCGGTGGCCCGCGGCTGAGCGGTCAGCATCCCCTTTCCGGCCCTCATCTACGGGAGTGTCCGAGGTGAAGAAATATAGAAACTCGACGACGAAAAGGGGGGCGGGCGGGGGTCACGAGAAGGTGCCGCGCTCGAGGAGGGTCCCGGCACTCCCTCGGAACCACAGATGTTTTCCTCCTGGCCCTGGGGCGCGGCGCCCCAGCCCCGGGCGTTCCGGCGTTTGTGTGTCCGGGTTTCCGAGGAAGGGATTACGCAGCGGGAGCAGCCGCGGCAACGCGGGCATTGGGCCACAGTAGCGGTAAAGCGACGCCTGGCCTTCTTTGTTGACTTTTAGGTCTCGGGCTCAACAGAAGATTTATTCGCTAGGAGGGGAAAATGCCCAAACAATGAAGAACTAACTGCACTTGTCACCCCGAGATGCTTGCGGGCCTGCTCTGTCCCTCTTCCCCGGCAACCGGCTGCCTTTGCCCCAAACGGCGCACAACTTAACGCGCGGGGCGCAGATCACCTCGGCCAGACGTTGCAGAGCGCGCGCAAGGTGCCCGGGGAGGCGGGAGGGGGCGGTTTACTGCCCAGAGGTGGCGGAAAATCGCCTGAGAACCCCACGAGACCAGCTCCCCGAGATCCACCGTGCTAGCTTCTCAGGCAGATTTCCAAAGTAGCCTCTGTGGTCACCCAACGGCGCCTCGCCCCGCGCAAGCCTAGAAAAAGTCTTTGCCAAGTAACAGAGAGCTAAGGCCGACTTAACCCCAGAGGGTGAAGCAAAACATTGATATTGCTAATTTGCTAAAGAGAGGAAGGGAGCATCAGCGAGGGGTAGACGATTTAGATTCAGTGCGGCTGGTAAAATTCCTAGGCCCAAACTCACGCCCTCATATCACATTTGGAATTCGAATTTACCAACTTTTGTTTACCTGCTATATAAATATAAGTAACTATTGAGATTGAAAGCTTTTTCCTCTCTTTGGGACTTTAATGTCCTCCCGAGAGGCCTCTAAATTAGGTTTTGAAATTATTCAAACCAGTTATTTCTCTCTCCTCCTTTCATTAGCTGAAGTGTGTGTCGGGGGGTGGGGGGGGAGGGCTTGGATTTCTGGATTTTTCTCAAGTGCTACACGCCACCCCTTCTCTCATCTGGGGAGGCAATTACGCGATAATTAAGGGACTCACACAGCTCTTTTTATCTTGTCCGCAGTGTGGAGTGGGGCGATCAAAGTAAAGGCTGTCCAAGTTCAAGCCTTGGCGAGGATGGAGTTCATACACAGGGGCTCAGGCAGGCTAGCCTCTGCTTGGGCTGGTGTTGTTATTGTTGATGTCAATCCGAACAAGACTTACAAAGAAATAGGTGGACTGGAAAGTGAGCCTACTATCAAAGGAGATTAATGATTTTGTGATCTCAAGCAACTGTAGGGGTGTGAAGTTGCATTTAAAAGCTTCTTAGAAGGCAAATCAGCTTTAAGTTCTCAGGAATGATATTTTTAGAAACCGTATTTTTAGAAGTATCTTCACAAAATACAAAATAGCAGCTACCCTGAAATGTCCTGATGGCACAAAGCTTCCCCTGCAGGAGTGAATTAACTTGCCTCCCCTTCACCCCCTCCAAAGCAACCATGATGGTTGAGTTTTGTTTCTCTTTTAATGGAAAAAAAAAAAAAAGAGAGAGAGTTCAGGATTCTTTGTTGTGGACAACTTAATTTTATCAGCCACATATGATATTTTATTCTCCTAGAATACTTCTCAGATAAGGGAAAATTATACATTGAGGAAGGGGGCACAGTAGTTATATTAATGAATTTGATTTCATTGTGGACAGGCTCAAAGGAAACATAGAAGGCTTAAGCTCATCTCAAAAACTGAAGTAAACATTACCAGGAATAAACAATCTTAAAAGTCTCAATTATTGGGATATCACATCAATTTATCTACCCACTTTTATTGCATTACTGTAACTGCTTTTTACTAGCCTCAAGTTCATGTAATAAACATAAACAAAACAATTTTGTTTTAGATCATTTTCCTTTTTGCCATTTATATTCAGTGCCGGACTTTGCAAAATATCATAATCAGAATTCCTATTTTGGACTTAATTAAGGAAAATAACAGAAATACTTTTTTTTGTTAACATTTGATTTATTTAAAGTCCTTAACTGCAAATGATCAAGAACATATTCCACGGCTTAAAATTTATCATTTTTGTTATTTAAATCAAAATATTTTAATTACAATCACATTGATAAAATTAACATTTTTAATTTGTAATTTTAACCATCATTTAAAGTAATTTCAACTATAAAGAAAAAAAAGGAATAAACCATGCAATAAATTAACATTGAGAAAGCAAAGAAGAAGAATGAAACCCGTCTGGCTATACTAACACCATGTCCAGCTGTGAAAAGTGCATTAACACTGAATGAAACAAGCACATGATGGCAATAATTAAAATGGCCACAATCAATTGGATTTTGGGATCTTGGACCAAATTTTGAAATACCACTCCCTATATCTTATCTCTCCTCCAACATTGTAATATTCCCTTTTTCCTGGAAAAAAATATTATTTAAATGGTATAGATACAGAGAAGCTAATTTTATACATGTTCTGTGACCTCAGAATGACATGACAATGGCACTCTGCAAAGCAAGGAGCAGAGTTATTGAGGATTGCAATTCTTGAGGAATTGATTTCCAGGGCTATATGTGGGTAGAGAGGACAAGGGAGAGGGGTGTCTTTGTAACTTCTTGGTCAGGCAACTCTTGAAAATGTAGCATGTATAACACCTACGTATTACTTCTATATGTTATGCAAATATATGGAGGATGTCTACATATCTGAGCATGTGCATAAATAAGTTCGTACATAATATATATGTATTCCATATCTGAATGTATCAGAAATGTAAGCTGAATAACAAATGGCTCTGATGTTTAGAATCAGTTTATGTTTTGCTGCATAACAGCAGTATTGTCCTTCAAATACTTTTAATAGTCCCTAGTGTCTACTTGTTTCTTCACTCTTTCAGTTCTTATGGTTAAGAGTATTGCCATAGACCTGTAAACTTGTGGAGAGGTCAGGTGGTGGAAGGGGGGGAAGCACAAACAAATATTTTACAAGTTTGACCATCTTTCTTCTTCTTCTTTTTTTTTTTTTAAATAAACCCTGCACAGACTGGAATGTGTCTGGAGGGGAAAGAGGGAAGGGACAGGAATAAGGAAATAGGAAGATTTTATATATACATTTGTGGATCGTTAAACTTGGCAGGAAAAAATTTTTTGTTGGTTTGGGATGGGTTTTCTTTGTAATAATATACACAAGGCATTTTGAATACAATAACAAAGTAACAGTCCTTTGCACTGGGGAAAAGATTGTGCACACACACACAAAAAAATGAAATAAAAATAGTTGGGATTTTATTATGCTGTTGTCGGCTCGATATGTGTGGTTTGGTTTGCTGTTGATTTTCTCTCTGTGTGTCTCTCTCTCTTGCTACCAGCATGGCCATGCCAGACAAACCCCCAGTCCCAGGGAGCTAGGAAGTGTTTAGGACGGGTCTGGAATACACACCTTGGTAGTACGCTGGCTCCAGGGCTGAGGGCTCGATGGGGCTCCTGGTGGCCACCGAGGCGCTGCCGAGCGGCAGGCTGGCGGGCAACGCAGCGCCATAGGGCGAGTACTGTAGTGCCTGCTCGTACGCCTTGAAGTCCAGCTTGTGCTGCTGCTCCGAGGAGGACATGAGGTTGTTGATGGAAAAGGGGTGGTTGAAGGAGTAGTGGGGGTCCCCTTTCAGGTGCAGCTGGGACTCGTGGGGTGCCAGGCCATGCGCCGGGTGGGAGGGAGGCACAGAAACCAGTGCCCCTGGCCCAGAGCTGATCGGGGGCGCCGCCGAGGAGGCTGGAGTCTTCAACTCCGAGGCGCCCCCTGTCGCTGTCGCCCCGCTGTGGTCCAGAGTCTGGGGGCTGGCAGCAGGCCCGGGGGCCGGCGCGCCCTCTAGCTGGCCCGCCTTACCGTGCACGCCCCGATGAAGGGGAGAATTGGCACTGGGGTTGGCGGCGCTCGAGGGGTCCTTGCGGCTCTCCGGGCCGCCCTTGGCGCCGCCGCCGCCGCCTCCGCTCCCGCTTCCGCCCCCGGCCCCTGGCTGCTTCTCACACTTGAAGCGCTTCTGTCGGCGCAAGTAACAACCGTTCTCAAACATGTTGCCGGAGTCCGGGTGCAGCGTCCAGTAGGAGCCTTTGCCTGGCTTGTCCGGGGATCGCGCCACTTTGACGAAGCAGTCGTTGAAGGACAGCGAGTGCCGGATGGAGTTCTGCCAACGTTGCTGGTTCTGCCGGTAATAAGGGAAGAGGTCCATGATCCACTGGTAGATCTCGCTTAGCGTGAGCATCTTGCTGGGCGCCTGCTGGATGGCCATGGTGATGAGCGAGATGTACGAGTAGGGCGGCTTGGCGTGCGGGTAGCTGCGCTTGAAAGTCTTGGCGTCGCCGCCGCCACTCGCTCGGCTGCGGCCCAGGTTGGACGGCGCGTACGCCATGGGGCTCATGCACGGGTTCATGGCAGCGGCGTAGGGGCTCAGGCCGTTCATGGAGGCCGCGGGCTGCGCGCCCATGGCGCCCATGCCGCCGGGGCTCAGCGTTGTCCCCATGGCCGTCACGCCCGCAGCCGTCATGCTGTTCATGGCGCCCGCGGAGCCTCCTGGCATGCCAGCCACCGCGCCCGGACTCAGGCCGGCGCCCAGGCCCGGGTTTGCGTAGGACATGTTGAACGAAGCTGGGGTCATGTTGCCGCTGGTGGTCATGGTGTTCATGGTCATGTAGGTGTTCATGGAGTTCATAGAGCCCAGGCCCGAGTTCATGTTGCTGACGGGGACCGAGGAGTAGGCCTGGAGCAGAGATAGCAAGTGAAGAGGCCCCAAAGGGCGGGGTTAGTGGTGGGCGCGGGCGGCCGATCCTCCCGGGGCAAACCCGGAGACTTGCAGAGAGCATTTCTGCAAAGCATAGGACCCCCCACCCGGGGCAAACCGTCAGGCGCCCTCCCTAGAAAGAGCAAAAAAATGTCTTGCGCGGCAGGGGAAAAATCCTATCGCGGCAGGCATGAAAGAGAAGCGCTCACAGAAAATATGTCCCCAGGAAGATGTGTAATCGCCTTACATGCCAGGCCCAGGGGCCGGCTTCTGGGGTCCCTCCATCGCCTACCCCATCCACGCCAGTTGGTATCCCAGTCTCCACCCCAGGCCGGCCTCAGCAAAGCCCTTTTGGTTAAAAGGAGATTTTTAACCAAACTAGAGAAAAAAGGCGGTGCAGCCTGGGGGTGTGCAACAGAAACACCAGCTCTGGGCCTATCTTGCCTAAGCCTGAGCTGACCGCGGAGCACTCTGTTGTACGGGGTGGCTGTTAATTAAACTCTCCCTGATAGGACTAATCATTCATGGCCGTATGACCCATCCATTTCTCAACAACTGGCTTTATACACCCTTAGCATTTTTTTTTTTCCCAAATGGTGACTTTGTTATAATATTTACGAGTAGTGTTTCCCATCTACTTGTAGCAACTGTAATATTAAAAGGGAAAGAAACTCAAGTTAAATAAGTTTGGAGAAAAATTAAAAATAGATCTACAAGAAGAGAAGGGGCAGGGAGAGGTGATTAATAATATCAATGCACTACACTTAACTTTAGCATGACTTCACATGTACATCTCTTTAAGACATTCAAAAACTTGCATCAATTTCGTTATCTATTTTCAGCCCCATAACATTTAAAAATTTTGGTGACAGTTTGTTGGTATAATCTATTTTGTTTCACATACTGTTACGTTGCTGCGGATCATCTCAAAGACTGGCTTTAAAATCTCACTTTAAATTTCTAAATCAAAGTCGACTTACTTTCTCTTAATGCTATTCTATTTCCCAATTCTCTGCTTTAACCTATAAGGAAGCTCTTTCCATAGGGGACTTCATTGACTAGTGGGTCAAGATGACTCCATTGAATTAAACCCGAGGAAGAATTCTGAGCTCATTTTTAAGCCAACAGTAGGAGAAAACCCTTATCAACAGCAATTTGGGAATGCACTATATATGTTAACAGTATACAGTCAGAAACATAAAAACTTCTGATAATTTAATAAACATAATATAAATTTTTTCATCAGCAAATACAATTCCATTTGAAAACATAAAATGTGTACAGATTTAACACTCTGCTATGGTATGCAAATAAACTCAAGCTAAGTTTGTAAATATAAAAATATACAAATCTAAATAAAACAATTACCATAAAAATATTTCCTGATTCTACATTTTTCTGTCCATGTCTTAAAGTATTTTTTACTTTCGTTTTTTTTTTTTCTTTTCTTCTCCCCAAGATTATTCCAAGGCAATATCATTAAGTGTTTTTAATAATGGTGAACTTTTGGGGGTTAATCGCCAGCTGTTTCCAGGGAAATATTTCTAGTAGATGGTGGTCCTGCCTGTACCTGGTTTTCCTCACAATCCCTTTGTGCACATTGTAAAATAAACCACATGAACGTGCCACCAAGGGGACAATGAAGAGAAACAGGTTCCCGGTTCGCCGTGCTGGAGGAAAAGTCAGTTCGCACCAGCGCCACCCAGCGGTTCTACGGTAGAATGAGCACACTTCTCCCCAAACAGGGCTTTTAAAGAAGTTTCATAAAATTTCGGAATCGTTTCATTATTAAGACGCTCAACTTAACGGCGGCGCGCTTTCATCTGAAGACATCTTCGAATTCAACCATGGGAGGAAGAGGTCGCCCTGCAGACAAGCTCTGTCTTTCCTAAAGTTACCTCCAACTCGTGCCGGCGCCCGCCCGCCAACCCGTGGCACCCCGGGCCTGGTTCCGGCTCTCGCTCTCCGCAAAGAGGCAAGTGCTTTCCAGAGAGGGTGCTTTAAAAGCCCACAGTTTCCTAAAACCTTCTGGCCCGCTCCAAGCGCCGAGATCCAGCCTCCCTCGCGGGGCAGCGGATCGGGCTCCAAGGCCCGACCAAGGCCTGGTCCGGATCACATCGGGGGGTGGGCAGGCAGCGATGGCACGGAGAAGGCGCCCACAGCCCGCCAGCTGCCCACCCTGCCGGGCGTCCCCCCGCACCGGCTTCGGGAGCGTCCCGCCTGCCGCCCGCCTCTCACCTCCTGTGTGTCCGCGTAGTAGCTGTTCCAGTCGCTGCTCTCATGCCCTTCCATCTTCACAGTCCCTAACATCCTGGAGCCACCCTGCCCGATGCAACCATCCAGCCCTGTGCGAAGCGACGGGGCAGCCGCGCGGCGCAGGGCGGGGGGCGGAGAGCCGAGCAGCTGCAGTCACCCGAACGCCCGCGCCAGCCCAACGCCACCCTAGCAAGGAGGAAGCCAGGCGCTGCGGGGCGCGGCGTGCGCGGCGGAGGCGGCGCGGCGGGCGGGGGCAGGCGGCGGCCGCGGAGCGCGGCGCCCGGGAGCGCCTCCGCGGGAAGTGAGCGGGTGGCCTCTGCGAGACGAGTGCAGTTGAGCTGATGTGGATCTTACGTCGCTCGAGTGCCCACCTCCTCGTCCTCTCCCCATTTGTCCGCCGCACAAAGACGCTCGCACCTACAAAGCCCGAGGTGCACCTGCGAGGCGACCGCCCGCCAGTCCAGCCGCCGCGCCTCCCGCCCAGCGGCGCTGCCACTGCGCGCCCCCTGCGCCCCCGCCCGCCGAGCCCCCTCCCTCAAACCCGGCCCTCACTTTGTTTGCAAAGCAGCGTAATTGGTTTAAGCCCGGAGGCTGGGGGAAGAGGGAAATGGGGTTGGGGGGGTAACCCCCTTTGAAAGAGGAAAAAAGAAAAATAGGCGGGGCCGGGCAGGCTAACGAGGGTTCTGGATAGGAACCGCGCAGCCGGAGAAAGGCTGGGGGCGGTGGCGTTGGAGCCCCGGGCTCGCAGGGCAGTGCCAGCTAAATGACCCCAGGGTCCCTCCCCCAGGGGGACCCACCGCCTTCCAGGGGCCGCCGGCTGCAGCCCCGTCCCGCGCCCCTCTTGCTCTTCTGCCCGCTTCCAGCCCCCACCGTCCTGATTACTGACCCAAAGTTCAACCCTGGGAGACTGGAGAATACAGACCAACCCCTTCCCCTGATTTCAGGCTTGCAAAAGGAGAAAGCCCCACTTTTGCCCCTTCACTAGAAACTCGGCCATCTGAGTTTCTCAACCTAGCCGAGTGACGTTAGGCCTATCTGGGCTCCTGGCTAGCAGAGTGGAGACGCTGCCACGAAACCCGTACCTGCGGCTAAGAGCAGGTGAGTCACAGCACCGTTTTATATCTTTATGACATAACTTTTTTTTTTTTCCGCCTCGGTCCGCTCTACTTCCCTTGTCATCTGTAGCGATCATAAAGAGGAAGAAACAGAACAGATGTCTGTGTGATAGGGCAGGCGCATCCGAGTCGGGCCGTCCTCCTCTGCCCAGCTCCTCCTCCTCCTGCCCCCCTTCTGCAAACCCCGGGGACTGAGCTGAGGCGACCGTCTGGTTTCTGATAGGGAAAGGTCGGGGGAGGGGACATCTCCCTAAATGCGCGCGTTAACTGGGAAAGCATGAACCGAGGTGCCGGAATGCATCCGCTCCGTAAGGGAGGTGCCAGGCTTGAAGCCAGGGATGGCGTGCGGCGGTCCCTGGTCCCATCCCAGACCCAGAGGGGCCAGGCTAGCGCCCTGGGCGCTTGCGTGGTTCCTAATGGGTCTTGGACATTGGCGGGAAGTTTTCCCCCAAGCAAAGCCTCTTGGTCCTATAAGGTCCTGGATAGTGGATTGCCCACAAGTCCTGGGGAGAAGGACCAACTGATAAGCACTGAGTTGGTGATAGGCTGTGGGATGGTGCTGTATTTCTGAGTATATGACTGTGCCTATGTGTGAGCTTCTTACTTAGTGTGATCATGTCTAAGTGTGTGGGGTGACCACGTGTGTGCTGTACCCTAGGTAGAACCCACTAGTTTTCTTGAAGTGACAACAAAATTAAATCTTTCTAAAATGACTTAAGAATCTGCAAAATATTCTTGTTTGGCAAAGTTTTAAGCATGTTATTAATCTCATATTAAGAAATGTGTTTTAACTTGTCTTTCAGATACCTTTCTCCCCTTGTACTTTGTTCTTTCAAATCTTTCTTCCTTGAAATCTGGCAACAGAATTACTTACGTTAAATCCTTGAACCAAACAAATCTCTTAAATCAGCAGGGGAGCACGAGAGGGTGAAGATGTGCAGTTAAGGAAATAAAAAAGATAAAAGCATCGGATTACAATTCCTTTTTTAACAAAAGGGGGGGGTGTCACATTGTAAGGAATGGAATGAGAGTGAAATTAAATCCACCTGGAACTCAGAGCAGGCGCCTTCTCCAACTGCAGCCTGCCCCTGTGGCTGCAAGTGCCACCATCAGTTTGTGTAAATGTATCTGTAAATGTGTGGATCTGCACAGCCTTCTCAGAGCCACCGCCAGAAACTAATTCTTTTGTGCAAAGTTCTCATCAGCAGCAGGACCTTGGTTTCATTTGTAAAGTACACGGATGCTTAGCTTCCTGGGCCTGATGGGTGTGTGTGTGGGGGGGGGTGGACTTTCAGTGCTAATGGAGCTTCCTTGTTCCTTCCCACAGTGATCCTCCAACGCCCTCTTGGCTCTTCAACAAAATCGAGCATGACTAGGGTATTTTCTATGGGTAGTAACAACCTAGTAATAGCTTTGGTACACAAAAAGCTGGTGCTTTAAGAAGTGGGGGTGGGGCGCTGTTGTTTTCTGGGGGGGTCAATTAAAAAATCAAATATTCTTCCTCTTTTAGCCCACTTTCTAAACCTACCAGCGCTCATCTTTAAAAAGAAAAAAAAAAAAGTCGAGGAAAAAAAGCCTATAGCGGGATGTCCAAAGCAAAGTTTTTACAGGGCTTCTTCAAAGCCCAAGACTGGTGGTGAAGAGTGGGCTCTGACAACTGTGGAGCACTGACCCATCTTTAGAGTTCCTGGGTCGCCGCTGGAGGAATTACCCGGCTCACAGCAGCTCCTGTTATGTTGGGAGGGGAGGGGCGAGGAGGGGCGGGGAGGGGGGGGCGCTGAATCCTCCTGCAGGCGCCCCCGGAGAGCAGAGCCAGGGGAGTCTGGAACTCCGCACTCCTCCCTTAGCCTGAGATTTTAGTTCATAGAGCTGACTGCCGGCGGCCAAGAAGGAGGCTGGGTTAGCTCCCAGCCTTTCTTCATCTCAGCGGCGATATTCCAACACACCTAACAAATTTAGGAAGTGAAGTTCTAGGGTACTCAGATGCCAGCCAGTCATTTCCCAGAGTTTTAAAAGCGAATCATCAGGGCCATGCCGGGTCTTTGATTCAGAAAATAAACAACAAACAAACAAATAAAATAAAGCTGCAGTCTCAGGATTGCTGGCCGGTAGGTAGCCAGGTGCCATGCCTGGTTGCTGTAGTCTACTCGTCACAAAACCTCGTCTCCCAAATAGGCCCTGTCTTTACGCTTTGCAGGAGGCTGTGCTGTGCTTTCCTCGGGAGGCTGGGTGGACTCGAGGGCAGCCACGTGGCGGCTGCTGGGGCGTCTCGGGCGGATCCCGCTCGGCTAGGATGGGTGTGCGCCAGCTAAGTGCAGCCCAGGGGAAGGCAAGTTCCTCAGTCGGTGTGAGCCGCAGCGGTCCGTAAGGTGGTGCGACGACCGTCCAGGTGGCCTGGGGCTGAGGAAGCGGCCCCGCCCTTCCCGAAAGATGCGCCTTCTGCGCCTTTGGGGTCCGCTCCCAGCGCAGTCCCGGCTGTGGCGGCGGGCGGTACGACATTCACCCGCCAAACTCGGCCACCCTCGCTTCCCTTTCCCAGTATTACCTGGCTGGGATCTCCTTCCTCAGATCTTCACCAGGGCTGGGAGAAGCAGGGGGTGACGACGGCGAGAGACGACTCGCGCCTCAGGCCTTGGGCCCAGCCCTCTGTCAGTGGCTGCGCCGGGGTCCTTCCCATTTAGCCAGACTGCGGGGTGTGCAGGGAGCAGTGGCGGCGGGCCTCTGTGGTGCTCTGTGGAGCCTTCCAAGGACTTCCCTCTGGGGGTCTCCCTAGTCTGTCCCCTATCTCCACCGACCTTCCTCCCCACAGCTGGCTGTGGCCGGGTCTCGACCGACGTGGGCCCAGCCGCCCTCGGTGCAGGGTGGTCCGACCTCCTTCTCCGCACACCCCCACCTGCCACCCAGATTAGAAGTTTACAGCCTTCACCTGCGGGGCAGAATCAGATGCTAGGAAACTGAGACCAGCTGTCTTTCACGTGGTTCAAAGCAGACCTGCACTGGGACTCGGGTCCGTTTAGGACTGAGGGTGGCCTGGGACGCCGAAAGCAAACTGTTTGCACTTGCGTGTGACTGGCCTTCGCGAACCGAGGTGTGTGTCCGAGCCGGGAAAGGGGCCCGGGCGCCGCAGAGAGCGGCCCCCAGCGCTGGCCTTCAGCCTCCAGCCCACGACTCGGGAGGCGCCGCAGCCCAAGACTTTGGGGCGCACTGCGCCCAGGGGGCCAAGAGAGGAGAAACGTCGAGCTCCCGTTCTTTCACGGCCTTTCTTCTTTTCCTTTACTTTTCTTTGTTTTCTCTTATCTTCCTTCCTCTGCCTTTCCTTCGATCGTTACATTATTAATCAGGAAATTGATTCACAACTCCCACGGCGTCCGACCCTAAGGAGATAGGGGCCCTGGGACCACCTTACCAGCCTTGTCTGGCAGTTTCGGGCGGAGAAATCTCAGGTTCCGGGCCGCGCCCTGGCCCAATGTTTGTACTGAAAAAAAAAAAAATCTAGTGTAATATTTTAATCCCAATTCTTTATCTCTGGGTTTGTCCTTTCCCTTACTGCTCCTGGAGTCGCCGCCGGGTTTCTGAGTGGCCTGGGGCTCAGGCCTGGCTGGCCCGCAGCCGGATGTCGGAGCCGGAGCTGTTCCCTACCTGGCCTTGCCCTCAGGCGACAAAACCGTCCTTCTGGCCTTGAGCTAGGACGCCTTGCCAAAATCAACTAGCATTTTCATGTATTCAAATGAGAAAGGTTGGGAAGGGCTACCTGCTCTCTTGGGCAATCCCTAGCCTTGGAAGGAAGGAGTAAGCTCCTATCGGTACCTGCAGAAAACTGGAAACTTCCCTTCCTCGACGCCCGAGTAGCCTACGTGGCGCCCCCGCCCAGGCTGGGTCCCCAGGCTGTCGCGCATCTCTAGGCAGCTGTGTTCCCCAAGTTACCAACCGTCACCTCCAGCGAGAGGAAGTGCCCGGTCCCAGCTAGCCTCTCCTCACCCCTGTGCACCTCTTCCGCTCTGTCTCTGCTCAGTGCCGCCCATACTTTCCTCTGGCTACTTAAAAACTGCTAGGGTTGGGGTCCTACAAGGACTGGGAAGTGCACGCTTCAGACACTGAGTTGGAAAATTAGGGGGGATGTGACAAAGTTTAGGTCTGACAGCAGAGAGGGAAGAGAGTGGTTGGGGCCCTACTGTGTGCCACCGACTAGATGGAGTGCTTTGAGATCCGGGCATTTGCCCCATCTGCTGCCCCAGGTGTGTAAGAGCTGGGAGCCTGAAAGCCTGAGAATTGACTCCACCCCACCGGCAGAAGCTGGCGCTAATGGGGAGCCAGTAGGGGAGACCAAGAGCCTCAGAAAACTCTAGAATGTTATCTCTCTCCTGGAGGCTGCCAGCTTAAACCTAAATCCTTCCCTAAGGTGGAGGAATATTTAGCTTCTCAGTCCCTTAACTCCACCCCCCAACCTACCCATCCTCCCCCACCCAACACACACACACACACACACACACACACATCCAGGAGCTTTCCCACGGCCCCTCACTTGGCCCTGGTGGTTTAACTTTGGCTATTCAAATGTGATTGGCCTCAAATTTACATAGTTTTTTTTAACAGATGCTTTTGTAACAATCATATAAATCATATCCTACACAAGGGGCAAAAAAAAAAAAAGGTAAAAATGCATTCTAGCCAGGCTTTTTTCATCGTACGGTCTTCCTCATCACCCCCCCCCCCCAAGTTTAAAATTGTGGATTGGACTGACAAAAAGACTAATTTATTGGCATGGCTAGAGGAAGATTGCATTCATTATTTAAAACTAAAATTCGACTGAAAGACATTGTTGAGTGGCTGCTTCTGGACTTCCAGCAGCTATTCCAGAGGTAACATCAGAAGAATCAAAAGCAGTGCATTTGTTTGAAGTTGCTTTTCCTTGTCCTATGGGCCACAGAGTAAAACTCACCTTGTCGTGAGTTTGTTTCTAAACAGAAACACTGGGAAGAGGCCTCCTTGTCAGCTTTCTCTTTTGCTGGGATACCAGCAAGATTTGCAGTAACTTTGACAACTTCCTGAATGCAGCTATCCTGGTTGTCTACTTTAAATGGATCCAAGTAAGGAAATGAGGCTGCCAGCACTGGGCTTTACCTGTGGTGGTAAGTCAAGCCTAGCTTCCGGGGATGTGTGGTAAGGACGTTGCAGACCTTCCCAACCAGCTGAGCTCTGCTCTCCTTAGGTCCACATCTTAATCTACATTCCTACCAAGGTTGTATCATTCTGAACAACATATTCCATTTGTGTCATTTTCATTTTTTTTTATCTCCCCCCTGGACTAGAAGATCTCTGGGGGTGGGGTCCACAGTCCCCACTGCCAAAGCAGAGCCTGGAGCATAGTAGACTTTCAATAAAGATTTGTTGACTCAATCAATAAACTAACTGCCCCAATCCAGATGCTGGCCAGGCTGGCATCTGGTGAGAAAAGATGCTGGAGCCTAGAAACCTTATCCATTGAACTCCAAAGTCTCCAATTGAGAGAGGACCTTAGGGAATCCTCTTAGCTGGGGTGGGTGGCGGGGGGTGGGGAGGATGGTTATTTAACAAATGGACTGACAGACTTACAGTGAAATGGATGGACAAATGCTTCTGGCAGAAAGGCAGGGGTCTCAGAGCCCTGGAATCCCTGGGCTTCCAGACCAACTGGGCATGGCTCTTATCCTGGCATCCATGCTTGATATTAACCCAAATCGTCAGGGTGACATGATCAAATTGGAATGCCCCCACCTCGTTGGTTTCTGGATTTAAGCAGCATGGGCACTACCACCCACCCCCACACTCACGTGCTTGCCTATCCAGGGCGTTCAACGTGCGACCAAAGGCAAATATTTCACTTTTCCCTCGTTGTGAAAAGGCAGCAACCGAGACTTTCCATAGCAGATATTGATTAAAAGTTAAAGAACCCCATCAACTTTCCATCAAGCAAAATGTTTCTCTCAGGGCTGTAGAGGAAACGTCCGTGTTTGAATAATATGTTTAAATTGGCAAGCAAACGAAGCGGAGCCCATGCACTGGGAAGGAAAAGCCTTGCAGCAGGGCTCTCTGTTAGTCCGGGGCGGTGTGCCCGCCTAAAAGCGTGTGGCGCGCTGCGTTCCCACCCTGGCGCTGGAGGGCGCCTGGGGAGCAGGCGGTGGTTAGGTCGGTGGGGTCTGCGCGTCAGAGTGACTGACATGATCCTTCCGGGTGCCCGGCACTCTGTGGGCCTTGGCGGTGGCAGCGTGAGTGAAATTATCAAGCGTTTACCCGAAGTGCCTCCCTGTCTTTAGGATCCAAAGCGTTTTATTCCACAGGCTTTCTCTGTGTGATGTCATGATTTTCTTAAAGGTCCACCAAACCTCTCAAAATCTGCTGTGTTGTTGCAAGGTATTAACTGGAGGCCTCTCGTGTCAACTTCTCCTCCTGAAGTTTTATTTGCCATGAGAGCATGCGTGGGAATCCTTGAGAGAGGAAGCCCATCTGACTCCTTTTCTGGGCTCCTGTCACTACCTGGAAACTACCTGGCAGGCGATACCGCAGCTGCATCTGGAGTCCTTGATGTGCGGCCCCCCTTCCCCTAACCCGTGCTGGGTGGTGTGGGGCTAAGCCCTGGCTGGGATGCTACCTGGGATCTGTGCCCCAAACTCCTTTCAGACCACACTTTCTTTCCATGGCCGCACCCCACCGGACCCAGGTTCCTGACTACTGGGAAAGGGGCTCAGAAGTCAGGTGGAGCCCCACTGGCCTTGGAGACTTAGGGCGCTAGCAGATCCGAAGTAGGTTTCTCTTTCAACGCTTTCGATGATGAAGTCTGTGGCGTAGATCCCACTCTCCTCACCCGACTCGTCTCCTCCTGCCAAAATACCTTCTATTGTGAATCTCTAGACTCCTCTGACCTCCTCATGACCCTCCTCTCACACCCTGCCAAGAGAAGTGGTTTCAATAAATAAAGCACAGTGGTCGGGTTGAAGGTCAGTTTACACTGGGGCAGAAGCTTCTAAACCTCCTGCAGGTGCTGGAATGGGAATAAACCAGACCATCATCCTAAGAGATGAGAGGATATGAGGAGATATGAACCGGGTCTCAGAGTGGGTAGCGGTGCATTGTCAGGAGCGTGGCCCTGATCCAGTCGTGAATTCGTGGTCCAACCATTTGAACTTGAGTTTCTGGGGAACCCAGGCAGATCCTTCTGGCCTCAGGTTCCCCTTTTTCCAAAAGAGTAGCTTGGACTGAGGAGGGTTCTGGCAGACGTCAATTGTATGAAGGAAGCCTGGAGTGGCTGGCACAGCAGTCAAGCCTGATGCCTCCCACACCCTCACCCCGGGGGAGAGGGGCAATGATGGGACCAGTACCGGTGTGAACCCAGGAAGGGAACTGTTCTGGTGAAGGGGGTGGGGGGCTGCTTAGCTCTGGGAGTAGCAAGGCATCCCTCTAGGTGAGGGGCGGATAATGCTGGGAGAACAAGCTAGGAAGAAGAGTTCCCTCCCTTTTGCTCTGGTTTTGTGGTCTATGTTTCATGGTAACTTTTGGGCAAAAGCCTATCCCTTTTTCACTTCCCAGCATCTCCAAAGACGACAACCGGCAGGGGAGAGAGCAGCGTCTTCCAATTCCCAAGCCCAGGCAAAGCCTCCTAGGGTAGGAGGCTGTACAGTGCTGTGCACACTCCTCTGGACAGGGCTGGTCTCTGAGACTGTCTCTCATCACCTAAGTAAGCTCCAGCTTAGCTTGTTTGTGTGACCGATGGGATCGGTAGGGTTTGTGTTTAAGAGCAGGGGATTTGGAATGAGATCTGGATTCTATTCCGTACTCTGCCAGAGACTTGCTCTCTCTGAGCCTCTGTTTTCTCAACTGTTAAATGGGCATATAAAATGGGTAGTACCTACCTCATTCCAGTTGAGCACAGAGTAGGTGTGCTAAATTGTAACAATACAAAGAGCCTTTGCAGAGCTCTGGGAGTCTTGGCGGTGGCTCTGGATGCTGAACACGTAGTGGCAAGTAATGCGGCCCTGCAATCTAAGCACCCTCCCTCCTCCCTCCTACAGGTCTTTTGCTGGTAGTCACCAGCCCAGCTCCCCGGATGTTGTGGTCCCTCTTGGCTACAGTTGGTGGAGAGTGGGAGGGCGGGCTTCGTCTCTTGTTCCATGGTGACCCTGCCTAGAATCCTTTCTCAAATCTCCCTGACCTGACCTTCAGGACGCTCTCTGGGGAGTCAGGGATGGCAGAGGTCAGGCTGCAGAAGCCAGTCTGTGACTCTCCCGAGTCTCTGAGACGGTAGACCTGCCTATGGCAAGCTCAGTCAAGACCTGGGGCTTGGAACCAGGAAGCGTCCCTGTCGGAGAGGTGAAGGGAGTGAGTCTGGGCTTTTGGGAGGCCATTCCACCCTCAGCACCTGAATTTGGGGAGCTTGGAGGTAAGAAAGCAGGACTTTGATTCACCCAGACACTTTCTTCTTTCTCCCTTGGACCCTTTGTCCTTCGTGTCCCTTGGATACACCCCTTCTTTCTCTCTTTTCCGCTTCCGTTCTCAAGGACAGAGTTAGAAGAAACCACTTAGGGCCCATTTGGAAGAGTATCACCTAGAACATTTTCTAAAGTCCTCAAAACCCAAGACAATATTACCGTAAGGAAACTTTTGTTGATATCTTTTAGAATTATTTGACATAACTGTCTTAATAAAAGGGACTTCCTGGGAGTCCACCTGAAATGAAGCAAACACGCTGGGCTTATGATGGGTCCTTCAAATATTAAAGATGCTGAATATTACCTTGCATGTGCAAGAAAACCTAGCGGGGTGCCAAGGCTTCATTAAGAACAAAACAGTGTTGTATATGAAAAGACCAAATCACAAAAGACTTTCACCAGATATAGATCCATTTGCTGAAATGAAGATTCAGGAGTTGATTCATTCCTCCTGCTCAGGGGTCTTGGAAGAGCTGGAGTTTGGGGGGTGGATCCCTGGGGCTTATATGAACAGCAACCCACATTTCAGACAGGGCTTGGGTGGGTTAAGAAGGTCCTGTGTACAAGATTCTAATGAGTTTTTGAATTCTGTTTCATTTAGTAATCAGAACTAGGTGGATAAAATAAATTATTTCCTTCACCGAAGAACAGAAAAATAGCACGTCTTCAAAGCTTATTAAGTTTTTAGGCCTGGTACCGGGAGAGGTGCATTCAGAAGTGGGCTGGTACACAGAAATCTCAGGCTTTGAGCAATTTCTGGCTAAATGCAGCTTCTGTTTTTACAGCTTACTTAAGGAGAGCTGTTAGTTTTTCTAAGCATAAACCAGGCATTGGTTCTCTAAGCTCAATGTTTAGGCTACAAAGCACATCCAACAGTCTTACATACCTACCTTTAGAAAAGGAATGGTTTTGACCTCAAACTCAGCAAACTCTCTAGTGCATTACCATACTTGAAGAACACCTAAGCAAAGCCCTTTGGAAGTGTAAAGGGTAATTGGAATGCTAAATACCAGCCACTGTGTCCTAGCAAAAGAAATCCTTAATTCTCAGCCAGGTACACCTGCTTTGGACCAGGCTTATTAGTGTTATTTGTATCTTTTCTTTTCAAATGGATAGTTTCACTCACAGAGTTTTCTTGCTGCTCAGTGCTTGCTATTTTTATCTTACCTTAAAAACCCTGAGATCAGGCCTGGCGCCAGACTTTTGAGACACCACAGGGAAGGGTGGTGGCTGACTTCCCACAGGCCCTTTCTGAACTCCATGAGCTCAGATGTCAGAATCACGGCAGAGTTCAGGGTCTGGAGGGAGGCCTAGCATATGTTGAGTAGATCACCAAGGGTAAAGTAGGGTGAGCAGGGTGTGAGGAGAAGGCTGGGGGTAAGCAATGCCAAGGGAAGACCTTAGGACAAGGGAAAGCTGTCTCACTGCATTAGTGTCTGTGGACTAAAGCAGTACAGGCAACTTTGGGTAATAGACTTTGTTGGTTATTCTCTGTTTTTCTCCCAAGCTCTCTCTTCTACTCTATCCCCTGCCTTTGTTTTCTGCACATGTCATCCAGTTTTCCTTGTCTTTGGGCTTCTGATTGGGTTTGGTCAATGTGGGAGCAATGGTGCAGGAATGATGGGCATCTAGCAAATGACATCCAGCAAAATGGCAACAGAAATCTGAGTGATACTATTCTCTCAGTTCCATGCAGGAACTCTATGACTAACCTGGTAATTTGATTGGCAAAAATTGCATACTGTTATTTTTTTTTTTTTACATTTGTTTATTTTTGAGAGACAGAGCACAAGTGAAGTAGGGGCAGAGAGAGAATGAAACACAGAATCTGAAGCAGGTTCCAGGGTCTGAGCTGTCAGAACAGAGCCTGACGTGGGGCTCGAACTCACAAACCGTGAGATCATGACCTGAGTCAAAGTTGGATGCTTAACCGACTGAGCCACCCAGGTGCCCCTGCATAGTGTTATTTTGATTTACACTTCTGAATGTAAATTACTATTGAATTACTACCGAAGTTGAGTATTTTCATATTTCTATTAGCCATAAGTATGTCTTCTTTTAGGAACTGCCTTTCCACACCTCTATTAGCCAGTTTAAAATTTTGAGTACTTTTCTATTTCTCATAAGAAGAATATTGATCCATTGTCATAAATATTATGAGTTTTTCACCAGGTTTTCATTTGCATTATAATTTTGTTTAATATCTTTATTTTTTATTAAAAAATTTTAAAGTTTATTTATTTATTTTGAGAGAAAGAGTGAGCAGGGGAAGGACAGAGGGAGAGGGAGAGAGAGAATCCCAAGCAGGCTCTGCACTGTCAGTACAGAGCCAGATGGGGGGCTGAAACTCACAGACCATGAGATCATGACCTGAGCCAAAACCAAGAGTTGGACACTTTATCAACTGAGCCACCCAGGCATCCCTAATTTTGTTTATGTTCAATGCATAGATGCTTTAAAAAATCTACCAATATTTTAATTAGAGTTTTTACCTTTTATGGTTTAATGCTTGTAAGTCTTATGTACACCTGCTATTCTTACATATAACAAAATCTTGCATCCAATTGGAATTTATTTCTATACATAATACAAAGTCAAGATATAATTTTAATTATTAATTTTCCAAAAAGACTTTTGGGCAGGCCCTAATTATGAGGAAACTTGAATTATCTTTGGAGAACTTTGTTTGGAATTTATTCTGTGAGGATACTTTGGAAGTATAGAAGCTGAATTTTTGGATCATCCTTTGCTTGCTATGCAGTGAGTCCAATAGGAGGCTCCAAAAGTAGATGACAAGAGGACTGATAGGGTGGTGGTTTGAGAGTGACAAAAACTAGATGAAATCATAGTGTTTCTTTTTTTCTTTTCTTTCCTTAATGTTTATTTATTTTTGAGAGAGAGAGAGAGAGAGAGAGAGAGAGAGAGAGAGAAAGAGAGAAGTAAGAAGGGGCAGAGAGAGAGGAAGACACAGAATCTGAAGCAGGCTCCAGCCTCTGAGCTGTCAGCATGGAGCCCGATGTGGGGCTTGAACTCACGAACCGTGAAATCATGACTTCAGCTGAAGTCAAATGTTCAACCGACTGAGCCACCCAGGCGCCCCTGAAATTATAGTGTTTCAATGATTGTTTAAGTAATTTTATGCTACTCTTTGAGTCTAATGCCCTTTTCTAGAAGATAGGACCCAAAGTATTAACATTTTCATATGGAGGCATTACAATATCAACAATAAATTTGAAATGCCTTTAGATCAGTAACTATTATTCCTTCTCCTCCTCTTCTTCCTTTCTCTTTCCATTCCTCCTTCCTCCCCCATTCTTCTTTCCTCCCTTCCTCCCTCCCTTCCTCTCCTCTCCCCTTCCTTCCTTCCTTCCTTCCTTCCTTCCTTCCTTCCTCCCTCCCTCCCTCCCTCCCTCCCTCCCTCCCTCCCTCCCTTCCTTCCTTCCTTCCTTCCTTCCTTCCTTCTTCCCTCCCTCTCTCTTTTCTTTCTTTCTTTCTTTCTCTCCCTTTCTTTTCTTTCTTTCTTTCTTTCTTTCTTTCTTTCTTTCTTTCTTTCTTTCTTTCTTTCTCTCTCTCTCTTTCTTTCTTTCTTTCCTTGAATAGAGTTCCTAGCACAGAACTGATTACTAGCTATGGGACCCAAGGCAAATCCTTAATCTCTCTGAACATCAGTACCTTATCTATAAAATGAAGCTAATAGCATCTAGCTCATGGATTGTATTATCCTATAACATGGATATCTGAATGGTTAGCTACCATTTTGTATTATAAAAAGTATTAATGAACAATATTTATTTCCATTCATTCATTTAAATTGCTTCCTGACCATATGGTAGTCACATTTCAGGGCTACATTAATTTAAAATTTTTTCCATTTTAGGAACATGGCCTATATGTTATTTTTATGCAGCATCCAGGATGGCACCAAGAACAATTTGCACTAAGCACTTTTGTTATTTGCTTATTATCTTAATTAGCATAAAAAATAATGTTCTTATTGTCCTTTAGACAATAAGGTTACTTGTACACTTAGGGTGAAGCTGCCCTCAAGAAGTCCACAAGGCAGTGGTGGGTGCAATGAAACTTCAGGCGACTACAGAGAAATCTACAGAGAAAGATCTACTGTGGGATGCTTCTCATCCTGTGGGCACTCAGCAGCCATTTTGAGCTCCTTATGTTGGGGAGTAAGGCAACAAACCTTCCAGGTAAGATTATCATCTCCATTTGACAGAGCAGGTTGCAGAAACTTGGGGAGCATAGTGACTGGTGCAGTTAGCAAGGCTGGGGTCCCTACCTGGCTCTGTGTGCCTCTAGTGGGGGCTTGCCTCAGGGAGGCCTGAGGATAGCTGAGCACACCTGTCTCCACAGCAGGGCTGCTCCGAGGCCCAGCACCAGGGGATTGTGCGGAAGAGCATTCTTTTCTCTTGAATTTCTGGGAAGCATCAATATCATACAGGACTTCCAGATGATTCTATCTGCCACTTTCCTCATCTCATTTATTGGTTGCCTGAGTATTTGGAAGGATAGACATTGGTAGAAAGTAGAGAAATACAAAATAAACGTTCGAGGGCCATTAAGTACCAGGCACTGAGCAAAGCACTTTCATTTACATGATGGCATTTAATTGGTTTCTCTTTGGGCTCCTTTAAACAATGGTGAAACATAACACAAGAAAATAAATAAAACAGAAAATAGTGGTTTATCACAGAGAAAATTCCAGCAGCCGTCAACAAGGTTAAAATACAGAACAGTGCTAGCACCTCAGGACTCCTCCTTGTAAGTGTCCGCCTAAACACCATCACCTTCCCCACTCCCAAGTTGACTACTATTTTGGCTTTTATGGTTCTTACTTTTTTTTGTATTTCTTTGTAATACATCAGCTGAGCATGCATCCATCAGCACTATAGTTTTGCTGTCTTGGTTTTTAAATATTATATGGATGGAATTGTACAGTGTGTACTCCTTGCGTTTGGCCTCCTAGCTCACAGAGATTGATCTATGTTGTTTCCCATACATGAAGGTTGTTCACACCCTTCATGTTTAGTACTGCATTTTAAGAATATAGCACAATTAATTTATGCACTCTACCTTTTTTTTTTAACATTTATTTATTTTTGAGACAGAGAGAGACAGAGCATGAACGGGGGAGGGGCAGAGAGAGAGGGAGACACAGAATCGGAAGCAGCCTCCAGGCTCTGAGCTGTCAGCACAGAGCCCTAGCGGGGCTCGAACTCACTGACCGTGAGGTCATGACCTGAGCCGAAGCGGGACGCTCAACCGACTGAGCCACCCAGGTGCCCCAGCACTCTACTTTTAAAAAGTTTTTAAGAATTTATTTATTTTGAGAGAGAGAGAGGGAGAGAGAGAAAACCCCAAGCAGGCTCTGCACCGTCAGCACAGGGCACAATCTCACCAACCAAGAGATCATGACCTAAGCAGCAATCAAGAGTCAGAGGCTTAACTGGCTGAACCACCCAGGCACCCTTTTATGTGCACTACTTTTAATGGACATTTGGATCCATACCGGTTTTAAGCTATTATGAATGAAACTGCTATGAATATTGGTGTACATGTTTCTTGGTGCCTGTTCACATGCATTTCTATTGGGAGTGGGATTGCTGGGCCATAGAGTATGGATATATTCAACTTTAATAGATAATGCCAACTACTGCTTATGACCTTTCTTATCTTGGACATCAGAAACTGAATATGCTGAATCAGGATTTTAGTAGGAACTCTCCAGAATTCTGAATCTCATGCCTTTGATTTCAAGATTCTTTTTATGAGTTGTGCTCTAGGTGCAGGGCATGGGAAATACCCCTGAAATGTACTCTTGGCATTTAGTGCAGACATACAGTTTAAAAGTATAGCAAAAAAAAAAAAAAAAAAAGTTTTAACTTTCCCGGTTCAGCATTATTGGTTTAAATGTACATGACTGCCAAGTAAGCAGTTGGTTAAATTGGGCAAAACTGGCGATGTGGGAAACTCCAGTCCAGGAGGGTCTTTGGGACCAGCCACTTCACGCACGGGAAAACAAAGATCGTTCAGTGTGGGGTTAGGGCTTCGAGCCCAACGGCGCTCTTGCAGCTGCTTCTGCTAGGCAGAAACGCGCGGCTGGGACCGGTAGCGCGGAGGGATCCACAAGAGTCCTCCTTGCTCCTGGGCTGCGGTACGGGATAGGACGCGCCCGGCTTGTTGCTGAGCAACGGAGCGCGTTCTTCCTTCCGGTAGGGGCTATCGGAGCCCACCCGGCCGCTCCGCCCCAGGAAGGCCGGTTGGATACACCGCGGCAGTGCCAAACTTCTCGCCACCTGCAGGGGAGCAGGGGCGTCCTCACCGGCCGGTGAGAGGTGGACCGGGCGCGGGTGACTTACTCTGGGACTCTGGGAAGTAGAGGCTGCGATTTTTGGGCGGAGCTATCGTGTCCCCTTCCGCCTCTATAATCCAAACTAATCTCTGAGAATATCAGGGTAGAAAATAAGGCTGGTGTAGAAGAAGGGATTGGGGGCAGGAATAGGGGTTGGGGTGCTGTCGGGAAGGGTGAAAACCTGGTGGAAGGGAAAGATAGTGACGGCCGGGCTGTAGGGAAAGGAAAAGGAGTGAGGAAGGCAGAAGACTGGGAGGAATCAGAGGGACTGTGGGGACGGAGGAAGGTCACAGTGGAAGGAATTTAATTTCCAATGCCCTGACCTTTCCTGTGTCCCTTGACAAGGGCTGGTTGTTTTGGACAAACCTTAAGCACCATTAGGTGAACCCCCCCACTGATGTCAACGCGTCTCATTTGGGAATAGTAAGCTGTTTCTTGAGTGTGACCCAAAAACTCTGGTGGGCTGTGGGACACTGTAGGCTTAATGCAAGGATTATCCAGCATCTAAGGCCACAGATCCACAGTGAAACTATGCTGACTGCCACAGCAGGAGTTTAAAGGAGTTCAATAGTTCTTTTAATTATGCAACATTCAAATTTAAGAGTTCAGTAAATTGGTTTTTCCTATTTACAGCTTTATAAAGGTATAATTTATATTTCCTAAACTGCACAGAATGTACAGATAGTAGTTAGTATAATGTATTGCAGTGTAGTGTACAGGTGCACAGTTTGACAGATGTGTATAATCTCTGAAACAATTACTGCAATCAAGATTACCAAACCTCTTTTTTTTTTTTTCCAAATTTGAACTTAAATTCTTTATGACTGAATCTTTTCATTCCTCTGCTCCCTTTGGTATCCACCCCTGTTCTCAACTGCACCTACATCGCCCGACCAACTACTGGTCTACTATGTGACACCACAGAATAGGTTGCATTTTCTAGAATTTTATATAAATGGAAGCATACAAGGTATACTGTTTTGTGTCTGGCTTCTTTTATGCAGCATAATGGTTTGCCAGGACCTTTGCCTTGATTACTGTACTTTATAGTAAGTTTTGAGATTGGGTAGTGTAGGTCCTCCAGTTTTTTTAAATATCATTTTAACCACTTAAAGTTATTTGAATTTGTACATGCATTTTAGAATCAGCTTGCTATTCTATAAAAAAAGGTCTGCTGGAATTTTGATTCAGATTGCATAGAATCTATACATCTATTTGGGGAGAAATGCCGTTTAAACAGTGTTGAGTCTTCTAGTTAACAAACATGGTTTGGAATTTTATGTAGGTCTTTAATTTCTCTTAGCAATGTTTTGAAAAGTTCAGTGTAGGGATTTTGGACATCTTTTGTTAGATTAATTCTCAAGTATTTTATGTCTTTTTGGAAATTATTTTCCCATTGTTTGATGTTGGCATATTAAAATACAGTTGATTTTGTATGTTAACATATTTTACAATCTTGATAAATCACTCATTAGCACTAGTAATCGTTTTGTAGATTCTTTGGGATTTTTGACCTAAAGATCACGTCATCTGCAAATAGGAACTGTTTTACTTTTTCCTTTCTAATCGATTCCTTTAATTTCTTTTCCTCGCCATATTGCAATGGCTAGGACCTCCAGCATAATGTTGAATAGATGTGGCCAGAGTTGAGGCACTGTTGCCTACTTTTCAATTTTGGTAGGAAAGGAAAAATACAATGTTAAGCTGTAAGGTTTTTGTAAATTCTCTTAATCAGATAGAAGGTGTTCCCTATGAAGCATATTTGCCCAGAGTTATTTCTTTATTATTATCATGCATGAGTATTGGATTTTGTCAAATAATTTTCCTCTACCTATTGAAATGATCATATATTTTCTTTTCTTCCATTTTCTGTTAATACTGTGAACTATATTGATTGCCAAATGTTAAATCAATTTTTCAACCTTGGGATAAACTATATGATCAGAATATATTATACTTAAAAATATATTTTTTTGGTATGATGTGCTAATATTTTATTAAAGATTTTTGTGTCTATATTCATGAGGGATATTGGTAACATGACTTTCCTTTTAATAAATGCTTTTGTGAGGTTTGGTATTATGGTTATGTAAGTGTCAGAAAATAAGTTCCTTCATCCTCTGTTTTCTGAAAATATTTCTGTTATTTCTTTCTTGAGTGTTTGAGAGAACCATCTGTGCCTGGAGGTTTATTTGTGGTAAGATTTTTGGTAATGAGTAAGTTTATTTCATACAGTAATATTAAGATTTTCTGTTTCTTATGCTAATTTTGGTAAATTGAAATTTTCAAGGATTTGATCATTTTATCTAAGTCGTTGAATTTGTTGATATAAAGTTGTTTATCATATTTTCTTATTATCTTTAGGACCTGTAGTGAAAAGCCCTTTTCTATTCTTGATATTGGTGATTTTGTTCTCTCTCATGTATTCTTAAACAGTTTAGGTAGGGGTTTTCAGAATTTTGTTGATGTTATTAAAGAACCAGCTCTTGGTTTTGTTAATTTTCTCAAGTATTTTTCTGATTTATGTCCTTATACTTACATTCTTCTGTTTATTTTGGATATACTTTACTCCTCTTTTTCTAGATTCTAAATGTAGGACCTTAGGTTATTAATTTTAGACCTTTCTTCTTTTTGATTTAAGCATTTAAGCTGTACTTTTCCTTTTGATCACTACTTTAGCTGCCCCTGATACATTTTGATGTTGTATTTTCACTATTATTTAGTCTAAAATATTTTCTAAGATTTAATAATATTTTTTGTATTCCATTTTACTGTATTGACTTTTTCATTACATTTCTTTGCATTATTTTAAAAACTATTTCTCCAAGAATTACAGTATACATTCTTAACATTTAACAGTCTAGAGTTAATACTGAACTAGTTCACATAAAATGCAGAACCCTTACAAACATAGTTACCTTACCTACCCCATCCTAGTCTTTTTGGTTCTTGTTATATGTGTTACATCTAGATACAAACCCCCCAACAATACCATGGGATTTTCATACAATTAAATTAAAAAAAGACTAAAAAAATGGCCTTTTAAACTTACCCAGATATTTGCCAGTTCTGATCTTCATTCAGTCCTGAAGATTCATATTTTCCTCTTGTACAATTTCCCATTAGTCTGAAGAAATTTCTTTAGCATTTCTTATAGTCTGCTGGTAAGTAATTCTTTTAGTTTTCTTGTATCTGATTATGTCTTCAATTTGCCTTCATTTTTAAAAAAATGTTTATTTTTGAGAAAGAGAGAGTGAGTGGGGGAGGGGCAGAGAGAGAGAGAGGGAGACAGAGGATCTGAAGCAGGCTCTGTGCTGACACCAGAGAGCCTGATGTGGGGCTTGAACTCACAAACTGTGAGAATATGACCTGAGCCAAAATCAGATGCCTGAGCCACCCATGTGCCCTAGTTTACCTTCATTTTTTAAAGAATATGCTTGCTAGATATATAATCTGGTGTTGACAGTTCTTTGTTTTCTTTATTTTTAGCATTATAAATCTTTTTTCACTATTTTGGTTTGTTTTTTTGCCTTTAAATTTTTTAAAATTATATATATATATATATATATATATAGAGAGAGAGAGAGAGAGAGAGGGCAAGAGAGGGAGAGAGAGGGAGAGAGAGAGTGCAAGCACGGGAGAAGGGCAGGGGGAGAGAGAGAGAGAATCCCAAGCAGTCTCCACGCTCAGTGAGGATCCACGACCCTGGGATCATAACCTGAGCTTATATCAAGAGATGGATGTTCAACCCACTAAGCCACCCAGGTGCCCAGTTTCAGTGGTTTTTGATGGGAAGTTTATGGTTATTTGAATTGTTTCCCTATAAACAATGTTTTTCTCTGTAGGCTCTCAGTATTTTATCTTCGTCTTTGATTTCCAGTAGCTTACATGTGGTTTTCTTTGGTTCTATCCTGCTTGGAATGTGCTGAGTATCATGATTCCATAAATTTATATATCTCTTCATATTTGAGACCTCCTCCTCCTCCTCCTCCTCCTCCTCCTCCTCCTCCTCCTCCTCCTCCTTCTTCTTCTTCTTCTCTTTTACAGTTTTAAATGTTTTATTTATTTTTGAGACAGAGAGGGAGAGAGACAGAGCACAAGTGGGGGAGGGGCAGAGAGAGGGGGAGACACAGAATCCGAAGCAGGCTCCAGGCTCTGAGCTGTCAGCACAGAGCCCAACGCGGGGCTGGAAGTCACAAACTGCGAGATCATGACCTGAGCTGAAGTAGGACGCTTGACTAAGTCACGCAGGCGCCCCAAGACATTATTTCTTTAGGTATTTTTTCCATCCCATTTTCCCCTCTCCTTTTGTGATACTGCTTACCTATATGTTATAGCTGGTGATACTGCTTCACAAGGCTCTAAGGCTGTTCCCCATGCCACTTCCCCCAGCTTTTTTCTTTCTCTTTTAAATGCTGGATAATTTCTGTTGATTTATCTTGCAATTCACTGACATCTCCATTTTGTTAGCCAAATTTTTATTGAAAGAATTATATTTTTCAGAGATAAAATTTCTATTTATTTTCATTTCTAAGATTTTCTATCTTTTTATTCATCTTTAGTATACCTCCCTTTACTTCACTGAGCATAGTTATAATATTTGCCTTAAAGTCCTCATTTAATAATTTCAACTTCTGTGTCATCTCTGGACTAACATCTGTGCCTTTGAGAATGAGTCACATTTTCCTGGATCTTTTTATGCCGAGGACTTTTTAAATTATATCCTGGATATTGTTAATATTTTATTGTGTGGATTCTGGGTTCTGTTTTATGCCTTTGAAGAATGTTAATGTTTTTCATTTGGCAGGCAATTCACCAGGTTGCACTCACTGTAAGCTCTATCTTACTCTTTGTGATTGGAAGTTAAGTTCAGCTAAATCTCACGTCAGCTCTTTAAGCCTTTGTTGTGTTGCTTTGAGTTTGTTCCACATATGCACAGTTCAGAGGTCAGTCTAGACTTGGATGGGGTTTAGACACAGAATTAGGGGATTACCTTCTCTGGCTTTCTCTCCTTTGGGATTTTTTTTCCCTTTCCCTTCAGTGGTGGTTGTTGCCAGGGCTCTTTTCTCTGATTGTTCTGGCCATAATGATGAAGGGCTTTCTATCAAAGTTTTTGCCACCTGCACTATGCCATTTTACAGTATGGATGGCATTTAGGGAAAGGCCACAATAACTTGGAAACTTACCTCTAGGCCAGTGTTTCCACAAATTTCTACTCTGCTCCCCAGTCCTACTTTTGTTTACTTGTAAGAATCCTCAGGTACTTGTTTTTTTATATTTTTCCCAGAGTTTATCAACTCTGTTATTAGTAGGGGATTTTCTGTGGATGTAGATGTGGAACTCCAATAAATTCCTTTTGAAATTGAGACCATGCAACATTTCATATGTCAAAAGCATTATGATAATAATACAACTCTTTTGTTTTCCTATTTTGGCTATTTAAGCAAATTTGATGAAGGAAGTTCAGGAAAGAAAGACAGAACATGGGAGAAGAAAAAGGCAGGGAGAATGTTTTGTTGTTCCATTGCCTGTTCTGTATTTATGTTTGTGTGTATATATGTATATCACAAAGGCTATGGGCATATTCTAGGTACTAGTTATAACAGTAGAGTAAGTTTTTTAGAGACATTGAAATTTCTATAGGCTTCTGAATAGTTTAGAGAAAAAGCTCTTTGTGAGCTCGTCTCTATTTCCTGTATCATTTTTAACCAGCACAATATAAGTGTGAGTTACCATTATTGATATTATTAAGATTCAGGGCAGCAAAACAAATATTATAGAAAGTTTCAAAAATAGAAAAAATACCATTATCTTATTTTCTTAGCAAATTTGTTAAAATAATTGTATATTTTCTATTAAGCTTTTTCATAAATTATAATCAATGCATAAACAGATCTCACTTCTACCACTGATACTTCAAAATCAAATAATTATTTTCAGAATATTTTTATTTTCCTTGCAATGTGAAGATTTTACCAGATATGATAGACTATCCTTGGACTTAGATGTTTCTTTTGGAACTCTGACGTTGTGCATTGGAAGTTGATATTGATATGAAATTTAGGAAGTGAATTGTGATAATATTTGGCTATGGACCCAAGAGAACCTAAATCTTGCCCTTAATGTGTCACTCCTCCCACTGAGGTATCCATGACCGTACGTAGAAGAGGTCAAGGCCTCCGCATAAGCAGCTGGTGCTTTGGCTCTATTCTTAATATAATAATCTGATGAACTAGGTCTAACATATGAAAGATTCCTTTCCCTGTGTGAGGTGGTTCCATGTAGCTTAGAACCAAGTTATCTGGTGGTCTGCTCTGTTTATTTCTACCTTATTTTAAGTCTAGAGCAGAGTATGGATCTTCTGTTCCGATCAGAAGAATGGCCATACCTGCAAGAATTGGATAGCAACCTGTCCCAGAGTCCAGAGAATTCACTAGTTAGTTCTCTTTGGGCCTTTAGCCATTTTTGGCTGGAGAGCTTTCTCATGTCTGATCATACCTTTGGTTGAGGAAAAAAGGCTGGCTCTTGGTCTTTCTGACTCCCTCACTGAACCTCCTGGGAGAGGAAGAAGAAAAAGGCTCAGAGCTCCAATAATTGGGAAAGAAACAGAGAGTAAAATTACTGCTCAGGTTGCAAAGATTTAAAGCACATTCTGTCCATCTTAAAATGTAAGGTAAATTTAACCTGGATTGTGAGCAGCAGGCTTGACACCGTATGTAAATTAATACTTTGTTTTTTGGGGACAGCTACATTATTTTTCCTTGAGAATCTCCAAACCAGAACTAGTCTCTTTCAATAAATTGCTTACCAAGAAAAAGAGAACCTGTTATTTTCCCATGAGATTGGATGTTTAAAAGTTATTTCACATATTTTGTAATGTTGAGGGGTGGGTGAGAAGAAGAAAGGCACCAAGTTTTGATGGACTGGCCCATTTAGCATTGCGATACCACCTACCTTGAAAATACAATAGAAGTTACTGTCAAATTAGAAGTTCTATATCTTATTGGTTTATTTTTACACTTGAAGAGCAACTTTCCTATGAAGAATTCAAGGAAATGTACTGAGAAATGTTAAACAATGAACACTTGATAAACTTCAATAGTAAACCAAGGGCCTGAGAGAAGTTGGGAAGGGAATACAAAACAGGAACTAAGAAACAAAAGGGAAGTGCATTGGGAGAGTCAAGTCAGATTCTCATCAGGTATTAATGTGCTTCTGTTCTGTGCTCTCTTCTAGTTACTGCCTTTCAGTCTTTTGTAGGAAGAAATGCAGATGGTGTCAGTGTGAGCATATTACCACCTGTGCAAACAATAATAGTCAAAACACTATGAGGAGGATTATGCAGCATTTTTTAAAAAGAGAAACTTCCTTAAGGGTTTTAGAAATCATTTCTAATATTCATATACTATAGGACAGGAAAGAGGCAACAGCATATTATTTTCACTTTTTCTTTCTTTTAAAAAATTTTACAAGTTTATTAATTTATAATTCAGGCTCCGCACTGACAGGTCCGTGGGGCGGATCTCACAAACTGTGGGATCATGATCTGAGCTGAAGTCAAGAGCTGGACACTTAATTGACTGAGCCACCCAGGTGCCCCTATTTTCATTTTTTAATGTGAAATCTGGTTATGGATAGAGCTGAACTGTTCGAGGTCTAGGCATTGGTGGAGACGGGTAGAGAAAGAAAGCCTGTTGATGAGGTGAGCCCTCTGCCATGTAACAGGGTCTTCTGATTGAGAATCAACAGCGGATATTAGAGATTAAAAGCAACATGACTATATTTAGAGGCTAGATAGGATGTTTTGTTCATATTGCCCATAATACATGGTAAATGAAGAAATCTAATTATAAAGATAATGTTTTTATGAATTAATGTAAGCCCAATCAAGAAGGTGGATAAGATGATAAGCAAAGAAATGCAGGGGCAGCTGGGTGGCTCAGTTAAGAGGCCAACTTGGGCTCAGATCATGATCTCACAGTTTGTGAGTTCAAGCCCTGCATCGGGCTCTGTGCTGACAGCCCAGAGCCTGGAGCCTACTGTGGAGTCTGTGTCTCCCTCCTCTCTCTCTCTCTCTCTCTCTCTCTCTCTCTCTCTCTCTCTTTCCCTCCCTCCCTCCCTCTCTTTGCCCCTTCCCTGCTTGTGCTTTCTCTCTCTGAAAAATAAATAAATAAAAACATAAAAAAAAGAAATGCAAAGTAAAATAAGAAAATATTTTCTACATTTAGTCTTAAATCCATCTTATTTTGGTACATGGCTTAAAATGAGATATAATCCCCCCCCCCCCCCCAATAATCAACCAGTTGCCTCAGCACAGTTCATTGAATAACTCTTTTCTTGACAATTTAATGCTGTCTTTACACTATAACTCATACTGTTTTTAATTCTTTTGCTCAGTCTACCTGATGATTCTAGCAGTCATAGTTCAGTTTTAATTCTTATATCTGTATAAGTTTTAATTGTCTTGTTAGAAAAGTGCTCCCTCATTTCTCTTTTTCAAAACTTTGCCTGTCTATCCTGTTTGTTATTTCAAATGAACCCAGAATTATTTTTCAGATTTCAAAAATATAATTTTTAGATTTTGATTGTGATGGCATTAAACCAATACAGTATTTTGGGAAGATCTGATATAATTATAATATTTGATTTTTTCACCAAGGGACAGTAACTGTCTATTTAGTAGAATCTTTCTTCTGTGTCCTTTAGTAAAAATTTAAAAATGTATTCATGCAGTTTCAGCACATTTCTTGTTATGTTCATTGCTAGATACTCTTTTAAAAAAACACAAATGAAATTTTATCACTATGTTTTTAAAGGATCATTTTGGTATAAAGGAAGTTAATTGGGTTTTGTATAAAATTTAAAAAAGTTTAAATGCCTTGCAGAAATCTATTGTAATTCTAAATAGTTCTTTGATGTTTAGATCTTCCAGGTAGACAATCATATTTGCAAATAATGATGATATTCCAGAGATGTTTCTGCTTTAGTACTTTTTTCCCAAAGAGCCTTGGCCTTAGGCAAATTAACTAAAACAAATTAGTTTTTTCAATTCATTTTTTTCTGCTTTTGTTTTCATTATTATTATTATTTCATCATTTCGTATTTTACCCTTATTTCTTAAAACTCTCTTCTTGTTGGCTTCTGTGAACTTTGGTCTCCCCATTTTCCTCTCTGTTGCTCCTGCTCATCCCACCTCCCACAGATGCGTGTGCCCCAGAGTCTGTCGTTGGGCCCTTTTCTGTTTACACTTCTTGTTAGCCTGGCTTTTGTTAATGACCTCAGAGCTCTCAGGATCTGAAAATCCACTTATGATCATACATGAACTGGCCCTGTTGAATAGCAGGGTTTTTTCTTTTTAATTGTGATAATAAATACACATAACATAAAATTTACCATCTTAACCATCTTTAAGTGTACAAGTTACTGAATAGCAGAAGCTTTATTATGTACTTGGCTATGACCCAGACTTCATCAAGATGATTCAAAGTTCTTATTTTAGGAAGGATCTTTAATTGCCCCTATTTATTCCTTCTCATTGGCTAGATCCCATCAGTTTTACCTTGTTATGTCTCTCTTTTCACGCTGCTAGCTACCAAGGCCAGGCCTTATGCTCAAGCTGTGCAGGTTCTTATTTGCCTCTCTCCCTTTATTATTTCTCTTACTCAGTATTGCCCAAGCAGCAGATCCTATCAAGCCACTTTTCTGTTAAAAGTTTTTGAATGGTTTTCAGTAGCCAACAGAAGTACAAACACTTGGCATTCAAGGCCTCATGATCCTGCTACAGGCTACCTTGTGGCTGATCGCCTCTCTTCCTTCATACAGTCCACTGTAGTTCAGGAGACATATTGAGGGATATGGGCTGGGTATGGGATGGAGACACTCAGGACCAGTTAGTTGGAGAAGGAAGAGGAAACTGCCATCTTTCCTCAGGAGTAGGGATTTGGACCGTGCACTGCCAGAGTCTTTATTCCCTACCCCCCACCCCTTCACTCCAAACTGCAAATCTGGAATTTCATATGAAAATCTCTCAACTTAAAATTGTTGGTACAAATTAATAATTTTGAAAAACTTGGAGCAATTGAAAAATATGTTTGTGGGCTAGATCCATGCCTCAGTTGATGACCTCTGTTCTTTCTTAGCAGGGTTTCTTTAGATGCCTGTCTCCCTTGTCTGGAATTGGGACATTATATTATAGTCTAAAGAATTGTTAAAATAAATCCAATAGGCATTTCAGAAATTCCACTGTAAAAAAGTTAACTGCTCTAAAGGTTTTTCATGGTTCCTTTGAAAAGGTCAATAGTTGGATTTAAAATGATATAAACCAATACTGCCCACTTGTGCCTCTGGAGCACAGCAAGTATTCTACCATCAGAGGGTTTTTGAGCTGGTCTTGCATATATCAACGTGAGTTTTGTTATATAGTCATACAATAGGGTCATACTATATATATATATATATATATATATACACATATATATATACACACACACATATATATATATATACACATATATATATGATACAATATATTGTTATTTCACAGGACAGATTAGTCAAGATGTCTGCAATTTCAAAGCATTTTGGATTGAAATACAAAGAAGAATCATACATCTTTAAAGAGGTTGAGAAGATTCGCCAGGAAACTAAAAAGGACTTTCTCCGATTCAAGCAGAAGTTGGCCTCCAAGCCGGCTGTGGATGAAGGCCCAGTGTTGGGCCTCCAGGCCCCCGGCCCTGCGCGTCCCGGGGAGAAGGGCAGCGCTTCCTGCGCTGGACCCCCAAAGCCATCAGGGTCCCCTCGAGCTAAAAGCCCTGCGACCCCCGCTGCGGCCCTCCCGCAGCAGGCGCCCCGAGGCGCAGCGCGGCCCCCGGGCCCCAGCGAGGCGGCCACTCCCGGGAAGACCCGGCCGTTTCGCCCCCAGGACTTCTATTTGCGGAGCTCCGTGTTCCTCCGGCACCGGCCCCAGAAGAAGCCGCCGGTCATCGCCTCCAGGGCCGGCACGTCCAGACCGGTGGTCCTGATGCCGCCGCCCGCGCCCAGGGAGAGGCCCGGGCCGCGCCGGGGCCCAAGGAGCCCGCGGCCCACGGCCTCCAAGCCCGTCCTGCACCCGGCCCCAGAGGGCGACGCGAAACGGGAGACCGCTCCGCTCGCAGAGGCCCTCTTGGCCAAGCCGAGGAAGGGCAGCTCTATTTCCAGCCAGGAGGACGACGCGGAGGCGTGCAGCCGGCTGTGGAGAGCCAGGAGTCGCACCCCGTCCTTGGGTGAGGGCTCCGTCAGCCTGCCGCGGGAAGGCGCGCGGCCAGTGTCCAAAAGCCAGCGGGAGAGGATCGCGCCCAGCCATTCGCTGGAGGCCCCGCAGCAGGTGCGAGTGATCCCGACGTGCATTGAGGAGGTCATCGCCTCACTGCAGTCTGAGGCCCAGCTGGCCTCCGACCGGACCATCAAAGAGCTCATACAGAGTGTCCTCGGCCAGCACTACGACATGATAATGGAAGTAGGTAAACCAGCCGTAGGGTAGTATTTCTTCTGGGTAAATGCTGCTTCAGGAGATGTTCATTATAGATTTAAGTGCGTGTGGTGTGGTATAAGCAAGACAAGCTAGACTAAACACTGGGGTGTTATGCAAGTGCTTTGAATTTCGAATTTGAATTTTTTAATATTTCATTGCGGGAGGGTACAGTCTTTTCAGTGGGAGAAATTGAGAGGTTATTTCAAAAATTAGTTCAAAGATTAGCTGTAGACCTGAGTAATACATCACTGGTAACCTTTCAAAGTCTTTGTGATTATTTAGTATTGAAATAACAGATGTTTTATATGAAAAACTCAGGCTTTTTCTGTTACGGCTTAGCATTAGCAGTGAATGTTTATCCAGAGCACATCGATGTATTACTACTAAGAAGTTGAATTAGTAAGAGTTCTGTGTTGTTTTTTTTAGTGACAATCACTCTCTTAAAATATTTTTAAAAATTTACTAGCCAATTAAAGAGATTATTAGTGATTCTTGTGTGCCAGGCAAAAGGAGACAGAGTTTGTGTGCATTTTGCCTTGACAACCTCATCAGGTGGATACCCATAAGAGCCCCATTTTACATAAGAGGCTTCCTAGCTTTAGTGATGTTAAAGGACTGTCTCAGTTGTCCCAAACTAAGGAATGGCAGAGCTGGGATTCTACCCCAGGTGGTCACACCCCAGACACTGGACTCGAAGCATGCCAGAACTGTCCGTTTGTTGATTGTGATATGTCCCCAGGAGGGAGCAAAGCCAAATAGGGTCATGGGTTAAGATATTTTGTCCATTATATAGACTTTACTCTGGCAGAGACATTCAAAGCAAAAATAATAACAAGGGAATCTGAGTCCCACAGAAAGACAGAGGGGAGTGGGAGGGAGGGAAGGGGGGGGAGTGGAGGGGAGGGGATGAAAAAAGAAAAAAGAGACTTTTTTTTTTTTTTTTTTTTTGAGAATGGCAATGAGGATGACTGTAAGAGGGAAGAAGATTCCGTTACTGCCCTTGGCTGCAGTGCCAGACCTGTTATTTGTACACAGAATACTGCTGCCACATTGTGTCTTTAAAATAGTTTCAGTACCAAAATACACTCTGGCTGTCATTTAAGGAATGTGATCATAAAGCCTATTAGGGAACAAAAACATGTAAGGACAAGAGTCCTCAGTGTCGTCTTTGACCTAACATTTGTCAGCAGAGTAGGACAAATGTTTTCAACTAAGACCCACACCTTCTCACAGTTACTCAACAAGATCAGCGTGGCTGCTTGGGGATTTCTAATTGGGTTTTGTGTGGGTCTCACAGAAAAAAGAATCAGGGATGTGCACTGGAGAACCTTAAGAAAAGACAAAAAAGTTCTCAGTGTCTGCCCCCGTAAGAAGTAACTCTGTGACATTAGTCAAGGTACTTGACATAAAGAGGGGCCCATATTAGAAACTGGCTCAGACGTCCCGTACAGTTGGGAAAAGTTACTTTCAGGCCATAAGATAGAGTACACTTTGAAGGGTTCAAATAGAATAAAATATAAGAAGAAAGAGTATCAAATGATGAATGAATACTGGGACAGTGAGTTCTGTTCTTTGTGGTATTCCATTTGTCTTGTGTATCCTTTTTTGGTGTTTTCAGTTACCTGAATTGTTTAATGTAGGAGAGTGGCCTGGAGCATCAGAGTTCAGGAGCAAGGGGTGCTGACACTGTGTTATAGGACTTAGCCAGTAGCAAGTGCCCCAGTCTCATCCCTGCTTTCCATTACATTGATTTTAGTGCTTTTGTGATTTTTTTTAGTGCTTTAGCGATTTCATTCTTGCTTTTGAAGTTTTGCCTTTCCACGCAAACGATTCCAGAAGACAGAGCCTTGCATTATTTTGAATCAAAGTGCTTTCAAAAGTTTTATTAGGGTGAGAAATGGCTGTGGCTGGTTACGTAGGTGATGGATAGTAATAACAATGCAAGTGTAAAAGTGATGTCTAAATTCTGATTTTAAAAATTCATAAGATTAGAATAAGGACATTTGTTTTAAACATTTGTAATTTATGTAAACAACATACTTTCGAGGATGAGCAAGGAATATGTTTCTTCGCTTTAGACATCTTAATTTGGAGTCACACAGCAATTCTCAGAGGGAAAGCCAGAGGAAAAGACAGTCTTGGCAGAGTGTGTTGTCTCTGTTTAGAGCTTGGGCAAGGCCATTCCACACCTAGCATTCAGAGTTTCACAATTACATAGGCCAAAAGTTGCACAGAATACCTGAAGATTCACTTAGCTGTCAAGTTTTCTCATCCTTGGCACTAGTGACATTTTGGAGTAAATAATTCTTTGTTGTGGGTGGCTGTTCTGTGAATTGTAGGTTGTTAAGGACTATCCCTGGCTTCTACCCACTAGATGCCAGTAGCACAATCCTCTTGCTTCCCTTCCTCATCCCCTGCCCAAGTCATGACAGTCATAGTATCTACATATTGCCAAATGAGACCCTGGAGAGTAGGGCACCATGCCTCCCACGTTGAGAACCACTGGCCTAAACAGTATGTATACACCATTGTAGGAGGAATAGCAATGTTATATGGCCCTGTGTTTGTTTTACTGAGGCATCAATCACTCACAACATACATTCTAATTATATGAGACTGGAGTTCAGAGACTACCTTCTGGACATTAATTGAGAATGAAGGAGCCAGCCCATCCTTGCTTCTTTCATGTATAGTTGCTTTTTGCCACAAAGCACAAAGAAAAATGGCTTCACATGACCTAGGTAAGAAAGAATTCATGTTCCAAGATCTTTTATGAACAAATTATGTGTAGCTCACAAATGTCATATCATAAAATCTATGCCTACTTCCACTTCAGGGAAGATGAAATAGATGTACTTTCTCCTATTTCTCCTGTACAACTAAGTGCACTAGGTATAAGACAAACATGAGAATACTCCAAAAGGTGGAGAGAGGAAGACAGACTGGCTAGGAACTTCGGGTTCTGAGGAATCACATAGTGATGCTTTCTAGGGCTTTCTTTTTGCCTTATATCCTCCAGACTTGGATATAAGGATGCTGGCAAAATAGGAATGCCAGTGGATGCAGTAAAAGCTCCAGCAAAAGCCAGCTCTCGTTAGCCAAGGGATCAAGAAGGGGGCAGCCTAGAAAGACATAACTTTTAGACAATAACTGTGCTCCTCTAGCCAGAAACAGCAGAAAAAAAGCCTATGACCCCATCCCCACCTATACCAGCCAAGGCTGAATGGGGATCCTGGCCTTTCATCTCACTAAGCTATAACAAGTTACCCCAACTTTTCTCCCCACTGAGGTGGTGTCAATGGAAGGTCAGGACTTTGAACACTGCTCTGCAGTGAAGAGGCTGCCCTCTCCACTTTCCCTGTATCACTGGGGCCATATGGGGAACAGTAATGAGATACCCCTATCCCTTATAACTAGAATGGTATCAGCAGAGGCCTAGTGGGAGCCAGAACTCCTACTCCCACCCAGCAATAATAAGGAAGCCTGCACCCCTGGTGTCAACAGAGACCAAGTTGGAACCTGTGCCCTCCCCAACAACACCTACTAGAACAATTCCATAGGAAGCCAGCTAAAATAGGAAGTTTAAATGAGATCCAGAGTCTCAGAACACATACCCAAATGTCCAAGTTTCAGTAGAAAATCACTTGTCACACTAAGAACCAGGAATATCTTGACTTGAAAGAAAAAAAGATAACAGATGCCAGCACTGAAATAACAGAGATGTTAGAATAAAGTGGCCCTCCAAAAAGAAGGCTTCAGTGAGTAGATATGAGCACATTTGAAAAAATGAAAAAGTAGAAAGAGTTGACGGAGAAATAGAAAGTCTCATTAAAGAAATCAAAGATGTAAAGAGGAACCAAAGGAAAATTTTAGAACTGGAAACACAATAACTGAAATAAAGCCCCAGTTGATAGCTAAACGACTGAATGGAGAGGACAGAGGAAAGAATCAGTGAATTTGAAGGTGGAACAATCAACTTACTCAATCTGAACAACAGAGAGACAATAGACTGAGAAGAAAGTGTATTTAACTTCAGGACCTATGAGACTATCACAAAAGATCTAACTTTATGTCATCAAGGTCCTGGAAACTGAGTAACCCCCAAACCAAAGAAACCCAGAGGACACACCAAAATATAATTGTCAAACTTCTGAAAATGAAAAAAAACAATAGGGGCACCTGGGTGGCTCAGTCGGTTGAGTGTCCAACTTTGGCTCAGATCCTGATCTCGCAGTCCGTGAGTTTGAGCCCTGTGTTGGGCTCTGTGCTGACAGCTCAGAGCCTGGAGCCTGCTTCATATTCTGTGTCTCCCTCTCTCTCTGCCCCTCCCTGACTCAAGATCTGTCTGTCTGTCTGTCTCTCTCTCTGTCAAAAAAAAAAAACACATTAAAAAAACCAATAAAACCTTTAAAGCAGTGAGAGAGAAACAAGTGTTACCTATAGAGGAAAACAACTTGAATGACAATTGATTACTTGTTAGAAATCATGGAGGCCAGAAGGAATGGGCACAATATTTTTCAAGTTCTGAAAGCAAAGCATTGTGTACCCAGAATTCTATGTCCAGTGAAATTATTCTTCATGAATTGAAGGGGAAATCAAGGCATTCTCAGAGAATTTGTCACTAGCTGTCCTACCCTACAGAATGGCTAAAAAAGTTCTCTAAACAGAAAGGAAATGATTAGAAAAAAGGACACCAGGAGGGAAGAACACAATAAACAAAAAATGTGGCTAAATACAACAGACTTGCCTTCTCCTCTGTTTGATATTTCATGCTAAACATTAGACAGGCTCTACACTGTCTAATGTGATTCTAAATGTATGTAGAGGAAATTTAATTTAATGTAAGACAATTATAAATAGGAGATGGTAAAAAGACATAAAAAGAGGTAAAGTTTCTATGCTTCACTCTAATTGACAATATCAGTAGACTTGGTATATATATGTTATGTATATATAACATAATGCCTAGGATAGTGACTAAAAAAACCATACAAGCAGATTCACTCAAAAAACACTATAGATAAATCACAATAGAATTATAAAATCTGTTAACTCATAGTAAGGCTGGTAAAAAACAGAGAAACAAAAACAGAAAAAAAGAAAACAAAAAATAAACTGACAGCTTCAAATTCTAACATATTAATAACTACATTAAATATAAATGGATTAAATACACCAATTGAAAGACAGAGATTGGCAAGTAATTAAATACATAACCAAACTATATTTTGTCTACAAGAGACTTACTTCTGATATAATGATATAGGTAGGTTGAAAATAAAAGATGAAAAAAACATATCATGCACACATTAACTAAAAGAAATCAGGAGTGGCTATATTAAGTTCAGATAAAGTGGACTTCAGAACAGAGAAAATTACCAGAGACATAGAGGGGATTCCAATATGGTAAAAGGGCCAATTCACCAAGAAAACAAAGCAATCCTAAATGTGTATGCACCAAATAACAGAGCTGAAAGACAGATAAAAACTGAAAGGAGAAATAGGAAAATCTACAATTATAGTTGAAGACTTCAACATCCCTCTTTTAACAACTAATAGAAAAATTAGACAGAAATTCCCCGAGAAGAACTCAACAATACCATCAACTTTCAGAATCTAATTGATGTTCATATAACACTGCACCCAACAATAACAAAATACATATTCTTGTCAATTGTCCATGGAACATATACTAAGACCATATCTTGACCATAGAAGTGAACTTCAATAAACTTAAAAGAATTGAAATCATACAGAGTGTTATTCTCTGACCATAATGGAATAAAACTAAAAATTAATACCAGAACGATAATAGGAAAATCTCCAAACGCTTGGAAGCTAAACAATGCAGTTTTTGTTAATGTTTATTTATTTTTGAGAGGGAGAGAAAGACAGAGTGTGAGCAGGGGAGGGGCAGAGAGAGAAGGAGACACAGAATCTGAAGCAAGCTCCAGGCTATGAGCTGTTGGCACAGAGCCAGATGCAGGGCTCAAACTCATGAAGGGCAAGATCATGACCTGAGCCAAAGTTGGACCTCAACCAACTGAGCCACCCAGGTGCCCCAACAATGCAGTTTTAAATAATCCATGGATCAATAAGGAAGTCTCAGGGAAAAAAGACATTGAACCGAGTTTAAAAATACATGTGAAAATTTGTGGGGTACAGGCAAAGCAGTACATTCATCCACAGAAATGAAAACTTACATTCAAACAAAAACCTGAGATGAATGTTCATAGCAGATTTTATTATTTAATAATCCAAACTGGAAAGAACCCAGATGTCCTTCATGGGGTAAATAGATATATTAATCAGCAATAAAAAGAAAGATACCTACAACAACTTGGATGAATCTCCAGAAAATTATGCTGAGGCAAGCAACAGCAACAACAGCAACAATAACGAACTCCCTGAAAAACAGCAACAACAACAGAAACAATAACAAACTTCCCAACAAACAAACAAAAACCACCACCAAAAAAAAAACCAAAAAACAAAAAACAACCCAGAAGAAATAATCTCTAAACATTAGAGACTGTATGATTACATTTATACAACATTCTTAGAAGGACAAAACTATAGGAATGGAGAACAGATTTGTGGTTGCAAGGGGTTAAGGACAGACAGGCTTAGGGTGAGGTAGGGTCAGAAGAAGTCAGTGTGGCTTTAGAAAGGTAGCATGAGAAATCCTTGTGGTGATGGGAATGTTTGTATCGACTGTAGCAGTGCCAGTGTTCTGGTTGTGATATTGTGTTACAGTTTTGCACATATTACCATTGGGGGAAAGGGGTCAAGAGTACAAAGGATATTTCTGTATTATTTGGTACAAGTGAATATGAGTCTACAGTTATCTCAAAATAAAAACTGAAATGTTATCAGAGTCTATATGCTTCTTTTTATAAGTTGTAAGAAGAGACACAAGGAAACAATATATTCTCTTCTAAGTCCTCCTTAGCTCCCCATAGTAACCAATGCTTATTGTTGTTTATTCTTCTACACTTATCTTAATATTTTAGTACAAACGTGCATACATACATGCACACATAAACAGGGGTTTCTCTTCATAAAAATAGGAATATATGGTGTACATTATTCTGCAACTTACTTTTTGACATATTTCAATATGTACAGCTTCTATTTTTTTCCTTTAAATAGCTGCTTATTATTTCATAATATTTAAACATTTCCTTGGCTCTTTGCTTTTCAAATTTCACTTTTCCTATCCTAGGAATACATTTTTGTTCATTGGAGGTATAAATTAGGGAACCTACCTGGATCTGGGCCAGGAAAAACAATTTATATTGTTTGGATGACATAATACAATTGGGAGGGACTAGTTTGGACAGATCTTTTCTATTCACAATGATAGACACACTTATTACATTTTTCTCTTACACATTCCCTTTGTGCAGTACTTTGTTGTCCTCATAGAACGGGCTTAGGCTAGTACAAATGATATAATGATTTCTTGATTTACACCTCTGAAGTTTTAAATCTTTCAGATTTGGGTGCTTTCAACAAATACCAAATACTTATATATTTAATTTACATTCATTTTTAGAAGATGGAAAATATTATATTAGTTTTTGAAGGAAAATTACTGTTTCTTTAGTCAGTTTGATTGTAGCAATGATTTTGAACCGAGTTGGAAGTTGTTCCTTCAAAATAAACTTATTCTTTTGGATACAAATGCAGTTTATTTTCCATGAGGATTTTCTTTCAAGATTGAAATACTAAGTTATTTGAAAAATGAAATGCTAATTTAGTGTAGAACTCAGATGTGTTTTTTTCTGATTCTTAGCACAGATGCTGCACGGTAATAATTTTTCTTTTGCTTGTTTGTATGGTAACGTACCTCAATTTAAACTCTACAGGACAAATGCATTTTAATCTTGATCCATTTTCACATATACCAAGGTTTAAGTACTATGAGGAGAAGTGAAGAAACATGTTGGCAAAATAATTGCCTTTTCTGACTGTTTCAGGTACAATTATTTGGATATTTATGATAAAAGCATTTCCCCTCTGTGGATTGTTATTTCAACACATAGCGCAATTTAAATTTTGATTTCCTGATGTAGACGTTTTTAGATGCTTTAAAATTTTAAGGACTGGTCCAAGGGCTTAGACTTTCTTTCCGTAAGAGATGAAGTGGGCATTATCTGAGAAGTTGCATACTTAAAATCCAGCACTATTTGCCACCTTAACATTGTATGGTTTTAGTCCACTTTAGGGGTAATTTTTGTGATTTCTTCAAGTCATGATTTTCATCTATTTTGTGTAAAGTGAGAGGAGAGACTTTATACAATTTAAAACAGTTTTTTGAAATTGAGGGCCTAGAGTAATATGGCCGCCTTGACAGCAAATTGAAATACCGGAATATCCTAGTTGGATTACATGTTGACTTATTGTACATGGAAACCATTTATTTTTATTGCTGAAAAGCATAGTATTTGATTGTGATTTAAGTCTCTTATTCTGTAGCTGTAAACAGCCTGAAGCTAGGCAGCTGTATTCTTTACAATTCTTGTTTTAAAGCATAATAGGTAAACATTGAATTTTAAGGATGGGTAGATAAACAGTTTTGACAGTAAAATCAAAATCTCAAGAACCAGCAAACCACAATCATGTCTGAACATCTCTCATCCCAAATCCAGGCAGCCTAATAGACTGTGTGGCACATTATCTAGTTGTACTGAATATGTATTTCATTTTGGGGGCATATTATTTTACAGGTACCTGGTTTCCCTAGTCCACTGCAAAATGCACTGAATCCTGGTCTCACCATAGTGGAAAAGAATGACTTGACAAAATCTGTCATATTTCTTATCTCTGTGAGTTTTTATAAAGCACAGTACAGAAAGGTTAAATTTTTAGTCTATTGTATTGAAACTAAAATATATATATAACATCTAAATTACTAAATATAGTCTCATTTAATAAATTTTTTTTACATATTTTACTTTGTGTTTTTATTATATGGAAAGGAACTGTTAGAGTCTCGGTGATAAATTTTTCCATAGTTTTTCCTTACTCTCATTTTTCACTGGAATAGTGCCTGGAGCTGGAAGATGACCTAATTAACTATGTATTTTACATAACAAAACTGAGACCCAATGAGAGAAGGTGACTGTTGCAAGGCCACGCAGCTAATTAGCATAGTGGAGACTGGATCCCTTCAGCTCTTCTGACAGCCGGACTAGAATTGTCTTCATTCTTATTACATCATGTTGATAGCACTTTCTTTCTTTCCCCCCATCGTCTGTTACCATTTTTCCTTCACTATCTTAATACCTAGACCCCAGGTATCCAGAATCTTTTCTCACCGTGACTTTTCCCATCTCAGATTTCTGTGATGACTGCATTAGTGGGAAGACCATCACTCTCCCATTCAGGGATGGCCATCCTGGTGACCTCTGAGCTCAGCAGTTTTAGACCAAGAAGCAACGATTTGCTGCTCATAGAGCCCTGTGGTGATGGTAGAGATGGCGGGTGTGAGATGGGACTCAGGTTGGGTACCTAAGATCCACACTGAGTCATAACATTAAAAGATGGAGGTGGGATGAATTACAGGTATTGATAACACTAGTAGTTGATTATATAGTCACTAGTCAGTTACAGTCAGCCAAGTACCACTGATTCTGCCAACTTAAGTTGGTGTTAATATGAACAAATGATAAAATCTCCATTATCTGTCATCTCTCATGTCAACTAAAGGCAGAGTAACAGACTGACCCACTTCTACTTCATCTTATTAGCTTTATTTTACATTATTTATTTTATTTTTAAATCATTTAGCCATTCTCAAAGTGAAAGAATACCCACAACACTTTCTCTTTTTAGTCCAGTTAGGTTGAGTCCCCATTTTTTGGGGAAACCTTTTACATATTTGAAATTTTATTATCTGTGGTGGTTTGGGGTCTTGTTGAGAACTCTCGACTTGAGAGAATGAAGTGTGTCAGTGGCCTTACCAGCAATTCCCAAAAGATAGTGCTTTGGATATTATGTAAGTAAGGATGCAGGATTGTCATGATCATGTGGCTAACTATTAATTGGCATACTGGTTATCAAATTTGACCAGTCTTGATGATAAGTAAAATCCCCTGCACCCTCCACCCCTTCTACACCTTTTAAATTGGTAAGTCATCTTCTCTGTAGATCTCACAGATAATGCAGTAAATAAAATTCCCATTCTTTGCTTGGCTTACTGCAAATTTATTAGACACACAATAGAAGATTATAATAAAGCTAGACCTCGTCATTTCAGCCAAATTTCCCCTCAAGAACATCTCCAGTCTCAAGCTCTTCATCTCTTAATCATTTGAAATAAGGTTCTGAAGAAATGAAAGATTGAGACAGCTGAGACACTTTTCATTGTTCTGATTTCATTATGCTGTTGAGACCTGCCTAGATGTACAGTCTTTGACAATCAATTATTACTTTGAAAAGTGATTATTCAACAGTTCATGGAATTATGGCTTTATATGTATAACTCTATTCTATTGCTCTTTAGGGTTAAGCGAAAAGGCTTATTAAATATCCATTTACAATGGAATCTTTGAAAATGCTAAATGGAATGCATAATTCATATAGGCTGTCACCAGTACAATGCCAAATCAGTTTAGCCAAATATCAAGTAACAAGGAAATGGGAGTAAGTGGCAGTCCTAATAGAACTTGTTCTGGGCAGCTAATGGGTGCAGATAATCAGAAAACCTAAAATAAGAGTGACTTAGATAAGGTAGAAGTTTATTTCTGTCTTGTAAAATGTCACGTAAAAGGCAATAGAGGACTGATATGGTGTTCTGCAGAGTCAGGGATTCTTTTTTTTTTTTTTTTTTAATTTTTTTAACATTTTTTTATTTTTAACGTTTATTTATTTTTGAGACAGAGAGAGACAGAGCATGAACGGGGGAGGGTCAGAGAGAGGGAGACACAGAATCCGAAACAGGCTCCAGGCTCTGAGCTGTCAGCACAGAGCCCGACACGGGGCTCGAACTCACGGACCGCGAGATCATGACCTGAGCCAAAGCCGGCCGCTCAACCGACTGAGCCACCCAGGCGCCCCTGCAGACTCAGGGATTCTACCTGCCATCTTACTGCTTCACTGACTGTGATCCTCATTACCAAGGTCATCTCAAGGTCCAATATGGCTGGTTCAGCCATCACATCTGCATTCCAGCCAGTAGGAAGGTGTAAATAAGAAAAGCATGTGCCTGAATTTTCCCACCACTTCTGCTTATATTTCAATAGCCAGAGCTTAGCCACATGACCACATCTAGCTACAAAAAAGGATGAAAAATGAAGTCACTGTACTGGGTTCATGTACTATTACAATGGAAGAGGGTAGAAGAGACACTAGGGCAGTTTCTGTCATAGTCTCTATATATGATGTGCCTTCTATGGAGACTTTACCTTTCTAGCAAAGTTTTATTGAGTACCTGCAGTGTTTAACATTGTCCTAGCACTAAGAATTGAAAGGTTTTATATTTAAGCAGTTAGGTAACATATCAAGGGAACTAACTGATCATGAAAAATGGTGGAGAAAGTCTTGGGATTGCAGTTTGATGACCTCAATAGGGATTCTTGATTTATAATTTATTTGTTTCTTAAATTATTGGCATCTGACTTTTCTCATCCCTGTGGTTAGAGTTTATAATACTTACCTTACTATACTGTGAAAGGAAAATATTCTTAAATAAAACAATACTTGTTAAATATACTGCATTTTTTAGGGGTGTCTGGGTGTCTCAGTCGGTTAAGTGTCTGACTCTTGATCTCAGCTGAGGTCAAGATCTCGTGATTTGTGGGTTCAAGCCCGTGTAGGGCTCAGTGCTGAGAGTGTGGAGCCTGCTGGGTATTCTATGTCTCCCTCTCTCTCTGCCCCTCTCCCGCTTGTGCTCTGTCTCCCTATCAAATTAAGTAAACATTTTAAAAAATACTGCATTTTTAAAGGTTTTTGATATATACTTTCACATTGCTGTTCAGTGAAGTTGAACCACCTGTATTCCTACCAGTAGTGAACACTGATCTGTTTCCTTACAGCCTCACCAACATTGTACATTATTGTGTTTCTGAAACTTTGCGAATTTGAAAGGCCAGTGGCTTTTCAATACTTTTCAGTTATGGAAATTTTTCTTCAAATGCAGTATTCAACGAATGTTAAATATCCTAAGCATTTAATAGCATGGCAGCAGTGTCTCAATTGGGAATGAGGGGCCTGGAACCTACCTGTTGGATCCAGGCTCACATCAGCACACTGTATGGCCGTTAAGTCATTTGTCTATCTGCTCAGTTTTTTTGGGTGCCTATACCAGACACTGAAATAGCAATGAACAAATGAAGTTCCTGCTTTCTTAGAGTTTATGTGCTAGAGAAAGAAGGGAGAGAGTAAACAAATCAGTAATGTCTCAGGTGACAATATGTGACATAAAAAAGAAAAATGCTGGATAGAATAGACATTGATAGTGTGGAGAGATATTTATTTTTTTAAAGTTTATTTTTGAGAGAGAGAGGGAGGAGCAGAGAGAGGGGGGGACAGAGGATCCCAAGGAGGCTCCATATTGACAACAGAGCCCAATGTGGGGCTTGAACATGCAAACCCTGATATCATGACCAGAGCCAAAGTCATGCTCAACCAGCTGAGCCATGCAGGTGCCCAAATGTGGAGAGACATTTAAATCAGATGGTCAGGAAAGGATGGTGGAAGAATGTGACATTTCAGCAGAGGTCTGAAAGAATGGAGCAAGCCATGCAGTTCATGTAAGGGGAAAGATCATTCCTAGCAGAGGGAAGAAACATTGCAAATCTCCAAGGCAGGAATGTTTTTATGGAGTTTGAGGAACAGCAAAGTGGTGGGGCTTTGAATGGAGGTTTGGTAGGAGATAAAGTCAGAGAGAGAGCCCAGAGCACGGTCAGTTAGGACAGTGGTTTTCAATACTATCGGACCCAGTGCTCCATTCTTATTATATATACTTTGCATATATTTTGCCCATTTTACTACCTTGAAATAAAATTCATAGATAATTATCATCTCCCAACCCACATAATGTCAAAAATTAACATAATGCCCTATTTGTAACATAAAGGATAAATGAGAGTAATTTATAATTGAATCATAACTCACTGGAAGATACAATGAAGTTGTTATGTGTTCTTGGTAGGTATATATGCAGCTATAATGTATAAGAAGGGCCAGAGGGGCGCCTGGGTGGCTCAGCCGCTTAAGTGTCCGACTTCGGCTCAGGTCATGATCTCACAGTTCGTGGGTTCAAGCCCCGCATCAGGCTCTGTGCTGACAGCTCGGAGCCTGAAGCCTACTTCTGATTCTGTGTCTCCCTCTCTCTCTGTCCCTCCCCTGCTCACACTCTGTCTCTCTCTGTCTCTCAAAAATAAATAAATGTAAAAGAAAAAAATTAAAAAAAAAGAAGGACCAGAAAATGGGGTGCCTGGGTGACTCAATTGGTTACGTGTTCGACTTCGGCTTAGGTCATGATCTCGTGATTCAGGGATTTGAGCCCTGCATCAGGCTCTGTGCTGACAGCTCAGAGCCTGGAACCTGCTTCTGATTCTGTGTCTCCCTCTCTCTCTATCTCTCTCTCTTTCCCTTCCCTGCTCGTGCTGTCTCTCTCTGTCTCTCAAAAATAAATAAAACAGGGACGAGAAAATGAAAACAGGGACCAGAAAATGAAAACACAGTGCAGGTAGCACTAGAATACATCTTAGGATAAATAAGAATGGATTAGACTTTTGTGTACATGATAAAAGGAAATAGGAAATAACAAGTGAAATGGTGATGTGTGCTAAGACCAATGAAGACCATTTAAGGACTTTTGAAATGGAGAAAGTGAGCTAGGCCTCTCTAGAAGTGTAGTGTCCAAATAAATTCCTGTTTCAACATGGAACAAAATGAAAAAGTATCAAAAAAACCCTCCCACATGTCTTCCAACTTGGAATCTCAATATACGTCAGGATACATTCAGTCTCTGGAACTTAAAAAGACCTTGGAAGCCATCTTTTTTTGATAGATGATGAGACTGCTGAAAAAAAGAGTAATCCAAGAAGGTGTGGAGAAATAGGCCTCTGTAAACACTTTGAGAGCAAAACAAAACTAAATAACTTTCATATGTAATTTTAATGACACATTATTATTTTGTTAAAAGATTTAAAAATTATATAGATTAGCCATAATGTATTTAAAACGTTTCCTCTATTAATTAAATAGTCATTATTCCTGTGTTTCACAGGTGTCTGCTTCATTATGTTTAGTTCTAAGTTAATGGAATGAATTTCTTTTATCCTCCGTTCATGTCTGCGTGCAACTGCTACCAATGCAGAATGAAACAGGTGTGTTTCAGCTTTTGGTGAAAAAGCTGATAGCACAGTTGATCTGATATTCTAAAATAGTAAGGATTTCCCAGGAAAATGAGGTATGGTCTTCCCTCTGTTTACATGGTAGTTGCCTTCCTGGAAAATAAATGAGGGGGAATATTTTGTGTTTAAATATAAAATGGAGTTAGATTCTGGTCTCGGACATTTGTAAAAATGTTTTTTACTGATATAAAAGCCTTTTAGGACATTTGACATTCAAGCTGAGGTGGGTTATTTCTTTGTTTTGTGGGACTGCCCTGTGAACTGCTGGATGCCTAATCAATGCCTTGTCCTTCCTTGTCCACTAAATGCCAGTAGCACATTCCCATTATAACAACCCAAAATGCTGGCCTTCCCCCACCCCAGGCAATTTCTAAATGTTCCCTAGGGAGGAGTACTATTACTGATGTGTCATTTTGTAAGCCATGATAAAAACTTTGGATTTCTCTCCGAGTGATGTGGGAGGACTTTGGAGGGTTTTGAGCAGAGGCGTGACATGATCTGACCTTGTTTTAAAATTATCATCTACCTTCTGTGTGGACATAGATTATAGGGGAAAGAAGGAAGACCAGTTAGGCACCTATTATGATAATCCAGGTGAGAGATGGTGGTGGCTTGGGCCAACTATAGTGATAAGGAGATGAGGAATAGTCTGATTCAGCATACAATTTGAAGGTTGCTTATGGGTTGAATGTGTGTGTGTGTATAGAGGGACAGAGAGAGAGAGAGAGAGAGAGAGACAGAGAGGGAAATCAAGAATAACTCCATGGTTTTTTAATGGGTGTAGCTAATGTAGAATATAGGTTTTTCTGAGGTAGTGAAGACCATAGGTAAGCCAGGTTGTGGGGTTCATTTTGGACATATTAAGTTTGAGATGCCTGATACACTTTCAAGTGGAGATATTGAATAGGCATTTAGTTTTAAATCTAGGGTTCAGGGGGGAGGTTAGGGCTAGAAATATTGGAAACCATCAGTGACCAAATGGTATTTAAAATTAATTAAGCTGAAAGAGATGACAAGGGGAAAAAGTATAGCTGGAAAGGAGAATAAATCTCTTAAGGACCAGGAGCTTGGGGGCATACCATTGTTTAGAGGCAGAGAGAAGAGGTATAATGAACAAAAGAAACTGGGAAGGACAGCCAGGTGTAGATGTAAAACTAGGAGAAGGTATATGAGGACTCAGAAACCAAGTGAAGAAAATGTTTCCAGAAGAATATGGTTACTGGTGTCCTCTGGGTGGCTCAGTTGATTAAGCGTCCAGCTTTGGCTCAGGTCATGATCTCAAGGTTTATGAGTTTGAGCCCTGCATCGGGCTCTGTGCTGACAGCTCGGAGCCTAGAGTCTGCTTTGGATTCTGTGTCTCCTCATCTCTCTGTCCCTCCCATGCTCATGCTCTGTCTCTGTCTCTCAATAATAAATAAATGTTTAAAAAAAAATAATATGGTAACTGTGTCAAATCCTGCTAAGTCAAGTAAGATGAGAACTTGTAAGGTTTAATCATAGTGTTATAATATTTAACTACACACACATATACCTGTGTTACAGATTTTATTGCTTTTGTGAATGAGATATTTTTTCTACTTACATTTTTAATTGCTTATTACCCTATTGGTTTTAATGTGTTGACTATCCCATAATCTCTCTGAACCCTCCTATCTGTTCCAATAGTTTGCCTATAGAATTTCTTACTTAATACAATTTGTGTTGGATGAAAGTGGTGGTAGTGAGCATCCCTATTTTATTCCTGACTTTAAAAGAAAGGCTTGGTTCTTAATTTCACCACTAAGTAGGATGTTTACCTTAGCTTTTTGATAGATTTCCTTATTAGATTCACTTTCTTTTTCAGCTTGCTAAGAATTTTAAAATCATGAATGTGTTGAATTTCATTCAGTACATCTTCTGCTTCTTAAATCTGTTGTCATAATGTGGATTCATCTGAACTATCCCTTCAATCTGGGAGAAATGTTTTTGGTTATGTTACAGTATGTTTTTATACACTGAGGATTTCTATTAGGGTTTTTGCATTTGTGTTTATATGTGAGATTGGTGTATACTTTTTTTTTCTTGTAATGTGCGTGTCCATTTTTGCTATCAGGGTTATAATAACCACTTAAATTGGATGCTTTCTTTTTCTGTTCCCTAAAAACAGTTTCTAGAAACTCGTATTTGTTCTTTGAAAGTTTGGTAATTTTCATCTGTTATGTTGTTGGGCTGGTATCTTGGATGAAGAGAGATTTTTAAACAATTATCTCAGTTTCTTTAAGGATTATTAATTTATTCAGACTTTCAATCCCCTTTCCACTCCTAGGTCAATTTTGCGACACATGTTTCTAGACAATAATTCTTTTTATCCAAGTTTTCCCATATTTATTGGCATGAAGTTACTCACAGATTATTTCTTCTTATTCTGTAGCTTAATCTTTTGATTTCATAGCTGTGGAGTCTCAGTGTGTCGTGGCTTTGAATCTCAGTCTCCAAACACAGATGTGGAAGAAATATGTTTATTTCTCTAGAACTCAATTTAGTCTTTATTTGGAGTTCCCATTCCATCAGGACCACAGAAATTTGGTCTTAGGCGATTTGGGGATTCCCATCTCCACTCCTGGGATAGTTACAGGGTTCCCAAAGGTCACGTGCCATGCTGACCACTGCTGAAACATCCATACTTCCGTCTGGAGGTCCATTTAGGTCTTATTGGGAAATGAAGTCTTGTGCGTGCAGTCTTTTGACCCCTACTTAGCCCATAAGAATGGGCCTTAGGTCTGGAACACTTCTTTGCCAAGAGTTAGAGTCCTCACAGCTTGTGCTGGGTTGGTAGCCTTGTGTGGAAATCAGTTTTCCTATTTCAGACTCAATGTGTGCTTCTTTATTTTGCTCAGTGTGTGTGTCCCATGGCACCTGGCCAGTCCCAGTATTGTATTTCTCCTCTAGTGAGGGGATGAGGCCCTTAGTTCTGCTTCTCAGGAGGCGATCGTGAAAGCCAACGGTCCTGCACTGACTGTCAGGAGGGACCTGTTGGCCAGGATGGATGGATGGCCATGGCTGAAGCTGATCTTGCTCTGTGACTTCTTTATGTAACACTGCTCCATCCAGAGCTTGACTGTGTTGTTTTCCTTGGCGTCTGTAATACCAGGAGGCATGGTTGAAAGTGTTTGGACTTCTACTCCTGGTGACAGGCAACCAATGCCACTTGCTCAACAGGTCTCCCCTCCATTGTCAGTCAACACAGGTCCCTGCTGAATTGCCTCCTGTTCCCATCTCTAAGGCTCCTTCAGTTCCCCCAGCTGTCCCATCTGCGTTTGCCACTTTTGGGCATACAGAAGTCATTTTGCTGTTCTCAAGACTTGCTCGGGCCTGGTAAACTGTGCAAGGTTATATAATCCCCCATCTGCTTCAACACTCCCACATGGCCGTTTCTTCTCTGGGATCTTGCTGCATCTTGGATTCTTCATGGGAAATGGTCCCATATTTTTTTTTTTCTCTCCATTTCCACTAACACTTTCCACTGTTTCCTTTGGGCTCAGCCCTGGGGAGCTGGGGATGAGATCCTATCACAGGGACCTAGCGGCATCCACGTTTTCATCACCTCCCCACCAGCTTTCTCTGGCCCAGGGATTCAATTCATTTCTAGCTGCATAGTGAGGGTATATTACTCAAATAAACTCATCTTATTTTCTACCAGATCAATTGTCATGGTCCTGTGTTCTTCTGCTACAAAAGATTCTTAGGCTTTTTGAAACCTGAAAGCCAGAGAAAGACTCTTGTTTTATCATTTTATGTTCTGGGATGGCACTTTTTACCTGAGGCCATGGGCTCAGAATGCCCAAACTGAGCAAAGGGAAAATATTAGGGGTGTAGGTTGAAGGGAAACATCAGTGGATACTTCAAAACTATCTCTCCAGAGCCTTCATTTGACAGATGAGGAGATAGTGTCAGAAAAGTAACTGATTTGCCAAGATCACATACAGTTAATTGTGGAGCAGAGAGACCAAACTCCAGATACTCTTAACTACTACTCTTGTGTTCTTTGGTATTATATACTTGTTATTTGAAACAAATACCGAGTTTAGGTTCTATAGCCCAATATATATTTCACCTAGATTTATTTTTATTTGGGTATAGTTGACACAGAATGTTACATTAATTTTAGGTATACAACATAGCGATTTGATGATTTTATGTATTATGCTATGTTTACCACAAGTATAGCTATCATGTGTCATCATACAATGCTTATTACAATACCATTGACTATATTCTCTATATAGTCAATGTGCCTTTTATTTCACAATTTACTCATTCTGTAACTGGAAACCTGTATCTCCCATTCCTCTTTACCCATTTTGCCCATCACCCTCCCCTCTTCCCCTCCGGCACCTATCATTTTTTTTTTCTATATTTATAGGTCAGATTCTGCTTTGTGTTTGTTTATTCATCGTTTTGTTTTGTTTTGATTCCACTTATGAGTGAAATCATATGGTATTTGTCTTTCTCAGTCTGACTTATTTTACTTAACATAATACTCTCTAGGTCCATCATGTTGTCTCAAGTGGCAAGATTTCATCTTTTTTTTATTGCTGTGTCATATTCCATTATATACACACACGTACACACACACACACACACACACACACACGCACCCCACATCTTCCTTATCCATTTGTCCATTGATAGACGCTTAGGTTACTTCCATATCTTGGCTTATTGTAAATAATGCTGCAATAAACATAGGGGTACATGCATCTTTTCAAATTACTGTTTTTGTTTTCATTGGGTAAATACTCAATAGTTATTTCACCTAGATTTTTAAATACATTATAACTGCCATCATGAGAGTTCCTTAGAAAATGAATCATTTTCTTAATAATTATGTGTTCAATCCCTTAAGGACAGATATGCTCTTTTTAATTTTTACTCTTTCAGTAGAAACATTTTCTAAATTCTTTTAATTTTTTTAATGTTTTGTTTATTTTGAGAGACAGAGACAGTGCAGATAGGGGAGGGGCAGAGAGAGAGGGAGACGTAGAATCTGAGCCTGACGTGGGGCTTGAACCCACGAACCAAACCGAACCGAACCGTGGGATCATGACCTGAGCCAAAGATGGATGCTTACCCTACTGAGCCACCAAGGTGCCCCTCTAAATTCTTTTATAGTGTGTCCTTTTGGTTTTTTGTTGTTGTTGTTTTTGCAATATATGAAATTTATTGTCAAATTGGTTTCCATACAACACCAGTGCTCATCCCAAAAGGTGCCCTCCTCAATACCCATCCCCCACCCCCCCTCCCTCCCACCACCCATCAACCCTCAGTTTGTTCTCAGTTTTTAAGAGTCTCTTATGCTTTGTCCTTTTGTAAAAGCAGGTGTGACTTGTTCTGCTTGCCTTCCAATTACCTAGCTCAGGTGCTAAGTTGACTGATCCCTTTCTTGAGGACAAGGGATACCATTTTGGATGTTGGTTCCTTACACTGTGCTATAATATAGTGATGCCCAAGGTCTTACTGGGTGAGTGAAGTGTTTGCCCCCACACCCTATATTCAGCTGTGCTTCGAGTTCTTTGTTTTCTTTTTATAATTTTTGTTTCCTCCTTCCCATTACGCTGACAGCTGTCTCTGTTTTGCAGTCAGTATTTCAGTGTGTTGTAAGGAGCCCCTCTCCCACAGCTTTCTTCCTAATATCTTATTTCTATTCTGCCCTAGGCTTCGAAACTAGATAAATAAGCTTGGTAGTATTGTTTGTAAAGTGAGAGTAAATAGCCTCTGAGGGAGGGCCTTAAAAGCTTTCCTATGGGAAAGTGTGTGAGCTTCCTCTGTGTGGGCCTTTGCTGACATCTCCTTTGCCTGCTCTAAGGCCTTTTTTGCTTACATCCTGCTTCCTATGGGCTCGGCTAGATCCTAGATCCGTAAAGTTGCAGGATGTCTGCAAGGTGAACAGGTGAGGAATAACTGCTTTTTTTTCTTTTCTTTTTTATTGATTCAGAGATAATGTAAGAATATTTTGCATTTGAACGAACCATATTCCTAGCACAGAGCTATTACCTAGATTCGTTGGGAATCAGAATAAAAAATAACCACCACAGAACCACAGAATACCTTTGGGCAATTAGATTATTTAAGATGCAAACTATACCCTGACCTTGGGGGCTTTTTGAACCACAGCTGTCAATTTAAACAAAACTCCCAACCTAATTAAACTTTTGTTGGATGGGGTGCTAGTTTGAGAACTGGTTGGGCAGCTTTTAAAACTTAATGAGCTGTTCTTTTACCAGAAAACACATAGAAGTACTAATACTTAGTACGTATATTCTTTAAGGATAACCATAAGTCTTCCTTTTATCACTTTTTGGAAAATGAACAATTTTCTGCATATAGATTAATTGTAATGTTTATAGATTTTCTTCACATAGTTGTTACATTGTAAAAGTGGAGTGATGCTTATTTTTCTAGACTCCTCTCCTTTCCCTCTCTTTTTTTCTTTCTTTCATTCTTCTCCGTTTTCCCAATTTAATACAGTTTATAAGTTGTTCTTAGTTCCCTGTCACTATGCATTTGGATATTTAAGAAAACATCATCAGCCTTTTCTTTTTTTATTAAGATTTTTATTTTAATTCCAGCATAGTTATAACGTGTTATGTTAGTTTCAGGTGTACAATATAGCGATTCATTAATTCTGGAGCCTACTTAGTGCTGGTCTTGATTACGTGTGTTCTTGATCCCCTTCACCTATTTCACCCAGCCCCACCCCACCTCCCCCTGGTCATCATCAGCCTTTTCAGTACTCACTTGGCCCTTAGAAAAAATTGAACCTTTATATATTTTTCATCTATGATTAATTTTGGGGTCATTTAAGAAAACACTGAATTTTTCTTTTATGTATATTTATCTAGTGCCTTAGAAGTACCAAATATTAGTGATATATAATCAGATATATTTAAATATACAAAAATCAAAAGAACATTTATGCACGTGAGTTGTCTAGTATGAAATAAGTATCAAGTTGTGGTAAATTCTACATTAAGTTGGGTGTCAGGCAAGGGTGGATGTAGAGACTGGAGGGATGTAAGCTAAGGAGGCGGGCAGAGGTCAGCTTGTGATCATGGGAAAGAGTTGAGGTTTGATTCTGATGGCATTGAGAGGGCACTGAGAAATTTTAAGTAGGGGAGTTACATGATACAATGAGTGTTTTGGAAAGGCCGTTCTGACAGCAGTGCCAACATAGACTGGTGGGAAGCAAGAGTGAGGGGGCTGAAGCCTTACTTCGGAAAGAAATGAAGAGTGAATTAAGGCAGGAGAGCAGGGCATAAATGACACAGCAAGACATATCCAGGCAAGGGACTCAGAATTTGGTGGTGGCGATGACAGTAAACCATTAGGTTCAACCATTTGAAAGCCTCTTTATATAGGTAAAAAATGGCCAAAGCAACCATTTCATATGGTTCAACTCAACCCATTGCAGAAGATTTAGGAGTGATGGCGAGGACCTGATTTGGGAATAATTTGCAGTAATATTGGCTGTGATGGAAAAAAAAGAAATTGGACTATATCTATAAGAAGTTATATAAGGATTTTCTTTGAAAAGATGTTTATGCACTGAGGGGAAAGAAAGAGATTAGAAATAGAAGAAGAAGAAATGGATTTAATGCTGTTGTTGTTTTGTTTCATTTTTAACTTAAGTTTTGTCAAAGTGATACCTAAATATAGTTTGGGAAGTCATATGTTCCTAGGCTTATAACAGTAGTTCCTTTGCAAACCTTTCCATAGCTCCCGTTCCTATCCCCATAGAACGTTGCAATCCAACCTTTTAACTGTTTCTCTTTCTATATATCTTTGTATTTCTAAACACATTTTAATGCCTCTATTTCTAATTTTTCTTCATATTAGCATTTATCAATTTCCTTTATGGAACATGACAGTTAAGTGCTTTTACTACCACTTATGCCACCCCCCTTACCATGATACATACAGTTTTGTATCTTCTCAATAGAGTTAATCATAATTTTTGGTATCTGCAATATTATATTTAGGAAGACATCACAAATAAAATTTCCTTTATGGAGTAACTGCTTCTTAGTAGAGTTGATGATTGAAAAGGTTTTCTTTTTGTTAGTTTTCTATGTATACATTACTAATTTATCCCTAAGCTCTTTGATACAAATATCCTTTTACTATGTTTACATACATCAGATAATCTCTCTCTCTCTCTCTCTCTCTCTCTCTCTTTTTTTTTTTTTTTTTTAAGGTAGGCTCTATGCCCAACATGGGGCTTGAACTCATGACCCTGAGATCAAGAGTCACCTGCTCTACCAACTGAGCGAGCCAGGCACCCTTCATCTTCTTTTATTGAGACATTCCTTTTGGAGCTCTTTGATTTCCTGGTGTAATCAGGATTAATAACCCTTGGGGCCACTACTTAGCTGTGGACTTCACATTTCCCTTCATTATCCATTGATTGCATCCTATATTTTCCTCTTTCTTGATTTAGTATCAGAAAAGGATACATGGGAGGTACTTTTTTTTTTTTTTTAAGATCGCACCTCTGAAAATTTTATTATTTTAATTTCACTTAAAATAATAGTTTGGCTGGTCACAGGATGCCAGGTTGGAAATCATTTTATTCAGAACTTTGGAAGCACTGTTTCATCTTCTTCTAACGTCCATAGTTGCAGGTAAGAAATCCAATGATGTTCTCATTTTGGTTCCTTTTCAGTCACTTTTTCTTCCCCTCTCTAAAAGCTTTTCACCCCAAGTTTTCTGGAATTTCACAATGCCATGATGTGGTTCTTTTATCACTCGTGGTGGCCCCTCAGTAGCCCTTTGAATTCTAGTGACTCATTTCTGTCAGTTAGTTCTGGGAAATCTCCTTTTATTACTTTTTAAAAAATATCTTCCCCTCTATTTTCTCAAATCTTTCTTTCTGGATTTTGTGTTACTTGAATGTTGCTCCTCTGGAGTAATTCCCTTAATTTTTTATATTTCTCTCTTATTTTCTTCTTCATTGTCTCCTCTTTTCTTCTAGGAGAATTTTCTCAGTTTTTTTTCTCTTCCTTTGTATTCGAAGTAAACTTTCCTGCTGACATATTTTACTTTCAGCCCCTTTTGTCTTCTGCCCTGGTGTGGGAGAGAGAGTTATTTGTTTGTATGGAAGGGGACCTAGGGAGGCATTTTCATTTTTGTAAAATGTGGTTACATTTCCTAGAGAGTTTTTGATAAAATAATAAAATATTTACAAGACATTCTCATGTCAATTTATCACTATTACTGTTGTTATATGTGTATATACACACACACACACACACACACACACACATACACTGGCAGCTTACTGTATGCATTATAATAGTAAGACATAATAATAAATAACTCTAAAAATTTTTTAAAAAATAAAGAAAGGGTGCCTGGTTGGCTCAGTCAGTTAAGCATCTGACTTTGGCTCAGGTCATGATCTCATGGTTTGTGGGTTCGAGGCCCGCATGGGGCTCTATGCTGACAGTCCAGAGACTGGAGCCTGCTTCAGATTCTGTCTCTCTCTCTCTCTGCCCCTCCCCTGCTTGCGCTTTCTTTCAAAATTAAATAAACATTAAAAAATGAAAAAAAATAACTCATATAGAATATACTTATAGGTTCTTATGGTCTATCAGGTCATGCCCAAAGTAAACTTCTTTTAATATATTCCTAGTTAGAAAAATGTTTATTTAAAACAATGTCTTCTTGGGGTGCCTGGGTGGCTCAGTCGGTTAAGTTGTGATCTCAGGGTTCTTGAGTTTGGGCCCTGCGTCTGGCTCTGTGCTAACAGCTCAGAGCCTGGAGCCTGCTTCAGATTCTGTGTCTCCACCACTCCCCTTCTCTGCCCCTCTCCTCTATCTCTCTTTCTCTCAAAAATAAATAAACATTAAAAAAAATTAAAAAAATAAAAATAAAACAATGTCTTCTTATAGTTAAAGCTTGTTTAATATAACTTTTTCTACAGATAGTTTTTAGAAATCCTCCTTTTATTGAGAAGATAGCGAACATCATTTTAAGAAAATGAGTGTTGGAACTGATAGAATTGTCAGAGAGTAAAGCAGCTCAGCGGTAAATAATTTTTCTCCTGTTTTATTTATTTTGAAAGAAGATACATAAGAATTTTCTTTGAAAAGATGGTTGGTACCTAGACAAAAGTTAAATTGGAATAACAATGCTCCCAGAAATATGGGTAAGTCAGGTACTTGAGTCATTGAAAAATTTTGTGTTCCAATTCACAGAGAATGATGCTGGATTTTATGGTGGACTGAAATCTATTAACGTTAATCTGGAGATTATACTTTACAATTTATCAATTTACTCCTTAAATAACTTTTAAATAAATACTAAGTATATGATTTCATTTCAGTCTGTGGATAGGTTTGTGAACACTATGACTGAGTTGTTTGGGCTGCTTGTTAAGGTGTGCGTTACAGCAACAGCTACTGACCCACTATGCCCACCACCCCAGCTGTTAAACCACTTCTTGTCTAGTGTAACAGGCCTAGAGGTTTTGACATAAAGGTTGGAAAAGCAAGAACTATGGCCAAATACCACTCTGGAATTTTGATACTGTTAAAGATGAATATTTATGATAAAACATAAACTGACAAATAATGTTTATCTAAATAAAGAAACTGAATGATACCCAGAAGAGCAAAGACTAGAAAACAAACAAAAAAAATCTAAGTATAGAATGGATAATTTATCATATAAATTCTATTTTCATTTAACTTTCTGTATTTAAGATATTTCCAGAAGTTTTAAAATAAAACCCCCTGTTTTAATTTCTGTATTGCTACTTGGCTATCATGATATTTTTATGAGTCATGATATTTTGAATTTATAGACTATGAACAACCACCCAGGATGGATTTTTCCTTCCAGAACTACCTTTGTGTCAATTTGAAGTAACCTTCCTTTGCCTTGAACTATTTGCTATATCTGTAATGAAGGCATGTGATATTCCTGTCATAGGTTGTTATTTTTTGACAATTCCTCCCAGGCTTATTCAGAATGACTCAGCATCATGAAGGGCCCCAAATACTTTGAAAAGGGATCAACAAAAGATAATGAATAAGATTATGGATTCTCAGGAAATGCAAAGACAAACATTAATCTGATACTACCACCACCCAATATTCCATTTATGGGTATTCATAAGGAACTTTGCTACAAAATCACTCTGCTTTGGAATCTAAAACTGAAAGCTGCCTGTCTTCAGACTCTTACTCACTTCTCTGAACTTCAGTTTCTTTCTCTTTTTTTAATTGAAATAGGGTTGACACACAATGTTATGTGAGTTTTCAGTTTACAATGTAGTGATTGAGCAGGTCTATATGCTATGTGACTGTAGCTACCGTCTGTCACCACACAACACTATTACAATACTATTGATTGTATTCCCCCCATGCTGTGCCTTTTATTCCCATGACTTATTTACTCCATAACTGGAAGCCTGTATCTCCCACTCCCCTCATCCATTTCCCCCATCTCCTATACCCCTCTCCTCTGGCAGCCATCAGTTTGTTCACATTGTTCTCTGTACTTATGGGTCTGTTTCTGCTTTGGTTTGGTTTTTTAGATTCCACATATTAAGTGAACTCATAAGGTATTTGTCTTTCTCTGTCTGACTTATTTCACTTAGCATAATACCTTTTAGGTCCATCCATGTTGTTGCAAATGGCAAGATCTCCTTTTTTATGACCATGTAATATTCCATTGTGTGTGGATATATGTATATATATATCACATCTTCCTTATCCATTCATCTGTTTATGGACACTTGGGTTGCTTTCATATCTTGGCTATTGTAAATAATGTTGCAACAAACATAAGGATGCATATATCTTTTCACACTTGTGTTCTCATTTTCTTTGGATAAATAGTAATGGTATTATTGAATCATTTCGTATTTCTATGTTTTTTTAAATGTTTATCCAATTTTGAGAGAGAGAGCACTCCAGTAGGGGAGGAGCAGAGAGAGAATGGGGCAGAGGATCCAAAAAGGGCTCTGTGCTGACAGCAGCAAGTCCGATACAGGGCTCAAACTCATGAAATGTGAGATATGACCTGAGCCCAAGTCAGATGCCCAACTGATTGAGCCCTCCCAGGTGCCACTGGTATTTCTATTTTTAGTGTTTTGAGAAACCTCTATACTGTTTTCCACAGTAGCTGTACCAATTTACATTCCTACCAGCAGTGTATGGGGGTTCCTTTTTCTCCACATCTTTATTGACATTTGTTATTTCTTGTCTTTTTTATTCTAGCCATTCTGACAGGTGTCAGGTCTCATTGTGGTTTTGATTTTCATTTCCCTAATGATGAGTGATGTTGAACATCTTTTCATGTGTCTGTTTGCCATCTGTATGTCTTCTTCGGAGAAATGTCGATTCAGGTCTTCTGCCTTTTTTTTTAATTTAAATTTTATTTTTTTTAATTTACAGTCAAATTAGTTAGCATATAGTGCAACAATGATTTCAGGAGTAGATTCCTTAATGTCCCTTATCCATTTAGCCATCCTCCCTCCCACAACCCCTCTAGTAACCCTCTGTTTATTCTCCATATTTAAGAGTCCCTTATGTTTTGTCCCCCTGCCTGTTTTTATATTATTTTTGCTTCCCTTCCCTTGTGTTCATCTGTTCTGTGTCTTAAAGTCCTCTAGTTCTATACACATAGTTGCAAATGGCAAGATTTCATTCTTTTTGATTGCCAAGTAATACTCCATTGTATATATTTACCACATCTTCTTTATCCATTCATTCATCGATGGACATTTGGGCTCTTTCCATACTTTGGCTATTATTGATAGTGCTGCTATAATCATTGGGGTGCATGTGCCCCTCGAAACAACATACCTGTATCCCTTGGATAAATACCTAGTAGTGCAATTGCTTGGTCGTAGGGTAGTTCTGTTTTTAGTTTTTTGAGGAACCTTAATACTGTTTTCCAGAGTGGCTGTACCAGTTTGCATTCCCACCAGCAGTGCAAAAGAGATCCTCTTTCTCCGCATCCTTGCCAACATCTGTTGTTGCCTGAGTTGTTAATGTTAACCATTCTGACAGGTGTGAGGTGTCATCTCATTGTGGTTTTGATTTGTATTTCTCTGATGATGAGTGATGTTGAGCAGTTTTTCATGTGTCGGTTGGCCATTTGGATGTCTTCTTTGGAGAAGTGTCTGTTCATGTCTTTTGCCCATTTTTTCACTGGATTATTAGTTTTTGGGTGTTGAGTTTGATAAGTTATTTATAGATTTTGGATACTAACCCTTTATGTGATATGTTGTTTGCAAATATCTTCTCCCATTCTGTTGGTTGCCTTTTAGTTTTGCTGATTATTTCCTTCACTGTGCAGAAGCTTTTTATTTTGATGAGGTCCCAGTAGTTCATTTTTGCTTTTGTTTCCTTTGCCTCTGGAGATGTGTTGAGTAAGAAGTTGCTGCAGCCAAGATCAAAGAGGTTTTTGCCTGCTTTCTCCTTGAGGATTTTGATGGCTTCCTGTCTTACATTGAGGTATTTCATCCATTTTGAGTTTATTTTTGTTTATGTGTAAGAAAGTGGTCCAGGTTCATTCTTGTGCATGTCACTGTCCAGTTTTCCAGCACCACTTGCTGAAGAGACTGTCTTTATTCCATTGGATATTCTTTCCTGCCTTGTCAAATATTAGTTGGCCGTATGTTTGTGGGTCCATTTCTGGGTTCTTTGTTCTGTTGATCTGAGTGTCTGTTTTTGTGCCATGCTTATTTTTTAATTACATTTTTTTGGTGTTTAGCTGTATAAGTTCTTTATATATTTTGGATATTAACCCCTTATCAGATATATTATTTTCAAATGTCTTCTCCAATTCAGTAGAGTACCTGTTTTGTTTGTTTATGTTTTCATTAGCTATGCAAAAGCTTTTTATTTTGATGTATTCCCAATAGTTTATTTTTGCTTTAGTTTTCTTTGCCTTAGGAGTCATATCTAGAAAAATTTTGCTATGGCCGATGTCAGAGAAATTACTGGCTGTGTTCTCTCCTAGGATTTTTATGGTCTCAGGTCTCACATTTAGGTCTGTAGTCATTTTGAGTTTATTTTTGAGTATGGTGTTAGAAAGTGGTCCAGTTCCATTATTTTGCATGTAGCTAGCTGTCCAGTTTTCCCAGCATCATTTATTGAAGAGACTGTCTTTTCCCCATTGTATATTCCTTCCTCCTTTGTCATAGATTAATTGACCATATAAATGTGGGCTCGTTTCTGGGCTCTCTCTTCTGCTCCAATGAGCTATGTGTCTTTTTTTTTTTTTTTTTTTGTGCCAGTACTATACTGTTTTGATTACTCCAACTTTGTGGTATATCTTGAAATCAGGAGTTGTGATGCCTTCAGCTTTGTTCTTCTTTCTCAAGATTGCTTTGGCTATTTGGGGTCTTTTGTGGTTGCATACAGATTTTCGTGTTACTTGTTCTAGTTCTGTGAAAAATGCTGTTGGTATTTTGGTAGGAATTGCATTAAATCTATAGGTTGCTTTGGGGATTAAAATTCATTTGTATTCAAAGTAATTATTGATAGGGGCACCTGGGTGGCTCAGTCAGTTGAACATCTGACTCTTGACTTCAGCTCAGGTCAGGATCTCATGGTTTGTGGGATTGAGCCCCGAATAAGTTTCCACACTGTCAGCTTGGGATTCTCTCTCCCTCTCTCTCTGCCCCTCCCCCACTCTCTCTCTCTTTCAAAATAAATAAATAAATAAACTTAAAAAAAACCCAAAGTAATTATCGATAGATATATACTTATTGCCATTTTGTTATTTATTTTGTAGTTGTTTTTATAATTTACCTCTGATCCTTCTCTTGCTGTTTTTCTTGGTTTGTTGACTTTTTTTAGTGGTATACTTGGATTCCTTTGTCTTTATTTTTTGTATACCTCTTACTGGGTTTTGACTTGTGGTTACCATTGGTTTTGTATATAACATCTGCGTATAGCTGTCTATATTAACTTGACGGTCACTTAAGTTTGAACCCATTCTTTACTCCTCTCGTCCCTATGTTTTAGGGAGTCATATTTTACATCCTTTTATTTTATGAATCCCTTGACTGATTTTACAAAAATACTTACTCTCAATTATAGTCTTTCCTTTCCACTCAAAGAGTTCCCCTTTAATATTTCTTGTAGGGATGGTTTAGTGGTCATGAACTCTTAGTTTTTACTTGTCTGAGAAACTCTTTCTCTCTCCTAGTCTGAATGATAGCCTTGTTGGGTAGAATTTCTTGGCTGCAGATTTTTCCCATTCAGCACCTTGAATATATCATGCCACTGTAAAGTTTCTTCTGAAAAATCCACTGATAACCTTATGGAGTTTTTCTTGTATGTAACTGTCTTCTTTTCTCTTGCTGCTTTAAATTTTTTTCTTTATCCCTACTTTTTGTTATTTTAATTACTATGTGTCTTGTTGTGGACCTTCTTGGGTTGATTTTTGCGGGGGGGGGGGGGGATCTCTATCTCTGTGCCCCCTGGATCTGGATATCTGTTTTTCTTCCCCAGATTAAGCAAGTTTTCAGCTATTATTTTCTCAAATAAAATTTCTGCCCCCTTTACTCTGTCTTCTAGGATCCCTATAATATGAATGTTATTATGCATAATGGAGTCACTGAGTTCCCTAAGACTGTTCTCAATTTACCTATCTTCTAGGCCATTGATTTGTTCCTCTGTTTCATCTGGCCTGCTATTTATTCCATCAAGTATAGTTTTAATTTCATTTATTGTGTTTCTCATCTCTGATTGGTTCTTTTTGATCTCTTTGTTAAAGGTGTCCTCCACTTTTTTCTCAAATCCATTGAGTATCTTTATGATCAATACTTTGAATTCTCTATCAAGCATATTACTTGTGTTGTTTTGCTTAGGACTTTTGCTATAGTTTGGTCCCGTTCTTTCATTTGGGACATATTTTTCTGTCTCCTCATTTTGTCTTTCTGTGTCTATTTCTGTGTGTTAGGAAAGTAAGTTACATCTTTTGTTCTTGATGGTAATGGTGTTATGAAGAAGAGGTCCTATAGTGCCCTGCAGTGCAGTGTCCCCAGTTTTTTAGGGTCTGATACTTCATAGAGTGTGTCCTGTGTGTGTTTTGTTTGCCCTGTTGTTGAGTCCTGGCCTCTTTTTCCTTCAGTCCCATTTTCTGAAGAAGCTTTCTTTACCTGTTGTGGGCAGCGTTTGGTCCCCAGAAGAGGTGGGGAACATTTTAACAAGGTGGTCTGCTTGGGAAATGAGACCTGCTGCCACTACCAATGCCAGAACTGACATTCTGTAAATCACATGGGTGGGGAGACCAGGTCTGGTGGGTGTTGCGCTGGTCTTCTGGGGAAGGGGGTCCACAGTGCTGGGACTGAGGCAAGTGTGACTAGGAAAGCTGGGTTCCCTGACGTGCAGGGGGCAGGGCTTGGTGCAAGCAAGTTAGGTAGCGAGTGTTGACACTGGGCTAGCTCCCACAGGTGGCTGTGTGTTTATGTTGGGGGTTGGAGGAGGGAAATGGTGCATGCTAATTCCTGTGTTCCTGGAGGGGCCTCCCTGTGATCCCTGACTCTCAGGGCCATGCTCTGATATGAGTGAATCACTCTCCCTCCTGTCTTTTCCCCGGCATTTTTCAAACTGCTTGTTCTTTGTTGTGTCTGCAAGGTCTTTCATCATGCTGTGTCTTTAAGGGTGGGGACTCCACTTCCTAATGCCCTTGGGGCTCTTCTAGAGTGGAGTCTGCTGATTTTTAAAATTTCAGGCTTTAAGTCCTACTCATTGTAAGAACTCATGAAATTTGGCTTTTCTTGCTTTTAAAGCAAAATGTTATGGGGATTCATCTTCCCCATGTGGCCTCCCTGGTGTGAAAGTCTGTTTTTCACCCTTCTCCATGCCACTGTCTCCCTCTCCACTATGGGCAGCCATGGTCTGTTTCACTCCCAAACTGCATCTTTGCCCTTCCTACCTTCTTCAATGTGGTCTGTTCTCTACCATTAGTTGAGGAGTTTGTTGTGGGTTATTTATGCTGATGTGAATGTTATCTAGTTGTATTCATGGGACAAAGTGAGCTTAGGGTCCTCCTACTCCACCACCTTCCCAGCATCTGATCTCTTAGGGAATTATAGACATTTTAACAATATTAGTTCTTCCAATTCATGAGCATGGAATATCTTTCTATTTGTTTGTGTTGTCTTCAGTTTTTTCATCAGTGTTTTCAGAGTACATGCCTTTCACCTCCTTGGTTAAGTGTGTTCCTGGATATTTTATTATTTTTGGTGCAATTGTAAATGGAATGTTTACTTAACTTCTCTTTCTGCTATTTCATTATTAGTGTATACTAATGCAACCGATTTCTCTGTGTTAATTTTGTATCTTGTAACTTTACTGAATTTATACATTACTTCTAATAGTTTTTTGGTGAAGTTTTTAGGGTTTTCTATGTATAGTATATCATCTGCAAACAGTGACAGTTTAACTTCTTCCTTACCAACTTGGATGTCTTTTATATTTTTCTTGTCTAATTGCTGTGGCTAGGACTTCCAATACTATGTTGAATGAAAGTGGTAAGGGTAGACATCTTTGCTCTTGAGGTTAGGGGATAAGCTCTCAGTTTTTCACCATTGCATATGATGTTAGTTATGAGTTTTTCATATATGACCTTTATTATGTTGAGGTATGTTCTCTGTAAACCTACTTTGTTGAGTTTTTAGTATGAACAGATACTGAATTTTGTCAAATGCTTTTTCTGTAACTATTGAGATTATTATATGATTTATATCCTTCATTTTGTTAATGTGGTGTATCATGTTGATTGATTTGTAAAAGTTGAACCATCCTTGCATACCTGGAATAAATCCCACTTGATTGTGATGAGTGAGCCTTAATGTATTGTTGAATTTAGTTTGCTAATATTTTGTTGAGGATTTTTGTTTCTGTGTTCATCAGAGATATTGACTTACAGTTTTCTGTTTTTATAGTGTCTTTGGTTTTGGTATCATGGTGATATTAGCCTTATAGAGTATATTGGAAAGCTTTCCTTCCTCTTCTATTTTTTGGAATAGTTTGAGGAGAATAGATTTTTAACTGTTCACTCAATTAATGTTGTTGTTTTTTTAATCCAATCTAAAGTTGGAACAATAATAACCATTATCACATGGGTTTGTTGTGGGAACTAAGTGAAATAATGTTTGCAAAATACTCAATGCCTGGCACACGGTAAGAACTTGGTAATTGTTCGCATTCATAGTCCATTGTACATTCTTTTGCTTACCTTTTGTCAACTATCTAGCATTCAGGGATGGGTTGGATTTTTTGAAACAACCAAGTGTCATTTAAAGCAATGTCTTTTGAATGAAAGGAGTGAACACTTTTGGAGTAAAACCACTCTGGGTAAAAAATCCAGGTGTAGCAAGGAAGCTTAAAGACAAATTTTCTTATGTGGATGGCAAGTTGTCTCTGAAGGCAATTCTGAAAGATATTATTAAAATTACAGGATTAAGTATAGAACTTCCAAAATGGATTTCTTTAAAGTAGTTGGCAACCTGAAGAATGCCAAGAATAATAAGATATTGCCCAACATTAATTCGATCATGAAACATCTTTGAACAGATGCTGTATACACATCATAACTTATGATCTACTTATAGCAGGAGATACAGGCTTCAAGCTCTAATATTATTTTATAAGCCATGGAGTGTTATGATTGCTTGGGCTATGGGTAGATGAAGTAGTCAGGGATGTCAGGATATGTGTGTATCGATGAGAGTTGATTTGAGAGGATTTCCTGACTATTTTGTGGAGAATGAATAGCTATAGTAGGAAGTAGTTAGATTGGCTAACTACTATGGGTTATAGTAGTAAAGAGGCTATAGTGGAGGTTCCGGAAATATGTGGGCAGCAATTTAAGGATTTGGTGATGAATTAGATTTGGGAGGTGAGGGAGAGGAGAGGTGTCAAAGATGGCTCATCTTTTCTGGTATTTGCACCTGGCAGTGCCATTCCAGATGAGGAACACCAGAAGATAACTAGCTTCTTGAAATCTATAAAGAAGTAGGTGGTTGATTCTAAAATCACATTCTAACTGGATAGAATGGCCTAAGGGAAAAATGAAAATACAAGTAACGTGTTATGGGGACAATGAATTCTGAATGAATGTTAAAGGAGGAGAGGCATTTTAATAAAAAATAGTTTTCAAGAGGTTTAGAAAGTTTGGGAGCTATCTAGGTTAAAAAAAAAAGAACCCTTGTCTTTTTTCACACAAACTCCAAATATCTTACCTACCTATGCTACCTGGAGGAAACTATAGCAGGAGGGTATTTGGGAAGAGAATTCCTGATGGAAGATCAAGCATAAGTAAGGTTGCTGAGCCAAGAAAGGGCCTAGTGTATTTGGGAAATTATTACAGTATGAATGATTTGAACAATTTATAAAGAAAAATACAGAGTTTATTGGTATGCTTCATGAATTGAAAATTATTTAATGCATGAGATACTAATTTTGTAAACTATTATTTTCATTAATAAAAATACTTTAAGTGGAAGAATGAAGTATAGTGGTTGCTGAATTTTTAGGCCTAAACTTTTAAGGAACTTTATTTTGAGAGGAGATCCCACTTTATTTATTTATTTTTTCAGACAATATGGTATGTAATGAGGCGATAAAATCAGTGTAATCCATGTAACTCTACATAAGGAAATAGTTTGATTTCTTTTTGTGATATGTACCAACTCTTAGCAGTATTTGTTTTGTCTGAAATTCCAGAGTGAAAAATTCATTCCTTTGGTCTTCTTTAGCAATGCATTTTTTCCCATAAGGTGGTGATTTCTTATTACTTATCTGTCATTTACATGAAGGATTACCAAACTTTTCTGTAAAGGATTAGATAGTAAATAGTTTAAGCTTTGTGGGCCAAGAGGCAAAATCAAGGACAGTATGTAGGTACTTAATATTATGAGAGAAGATAAATTTCCACAAATATTTATTGATGAAAACCAAAATATTATTAATGAATGCTAAAATTTGAACTTTATATACTTTTAACTTGTTATAAATATTATTCTTTTGATTTTTAAAAAATCATTGGAAAATGTAAAGCCATTCTTTGTTCATGGGCCAGACAAAAACAGGTGGCTGGCCAGATTTGGTTGGTAGGCCATCATTTGCCAACTCTTGATTTATATTATGTTGTGGAAGTGTGTCAGTCATTTTATGTGATCGTGTTTTCCTTTTTTTTTTAAGTTTATTTATTTTGAGAGAGAGAGAGCACAGAGAGGGCAGAGAGAAAGAGAGAGAGGGAGAGAGAGAATCCCAAGTAGGCTCAGCACTGTGAGTAAAGAGCCTGATGGGATCATGACCTGAGCCAAAATCAAGAGTCGGACACTCAACTGACTAAGCCACCCAGGTGTCCCACTCATGCTTCTTTTCTGAATAAAAGGAAGAACATGAGGACCTTGGGCATTGTTAATTGAAAGTGCATGTGAGGTGGTGAAGCCTCTGGTGGGAGTAATTTTGGTTTGGTTAGTTTTGGCTTTCTGTTTTTATAAAAGCTCTGGATAAATAAAATTTCTGAAAAAGTCCTTATTTCATCTTCACTTTTGAAATGTATGTAATATGGAATGGTTATGGAAACTCATAACAGTTTTTAAGAACATAGCTGTGTTTTTGCTGTAAAATTTAGATATTAGTCTAAGGTGTAATTGTTGTGTGGCACAGAGTTTATTTTTCTTTGAAATATAAATTATATGATGATTAATTACCAAGATTTACAAGTTAATTTCAAGTGTTAATCAGTTCTTTTTTAAATTTTTTAAATGTTTATTTATTTATTTTTGAGAGAGAGAGACAGAGTGTGAGCAAGGGAGGGACAGAGAGAGAGAGGGAGACACAGAATCTGAAGCAGGCTCCAGGCTCTGAGCTGTCAGCACAGAGCCTGACATGGGGCTCAAACCCATGAACTGTGAGGTCATAACCAGAGCCGAAGCAGATGTTTAACCCATTGAGCCACCCAGGCTCCCCTCAAGTATTAATTTAAATTCTTAATTCTCTAACTTACATTATCAAATTGAAGGGTTTTTACTTTATTCATTATGCCAATTACTTCAGATATGATGTTCATGGTATTAACATAGATAAAGGTTTGAGAAAACAGTGGCATTTGTGTCACTTTTGACCATCTGAAAATCAAAGAGTTGCCATGGTTAATGTGAAGCTTTATCTTATGAGAGGGTCAGGTTCCCAAATCATCACATAAGCTGAAAATGAACAGTCAGAATTACCCTTGAATATCTTTAAGGCACAGGGACCCTGTGGGACACAACTAAATGGTCTCCAAGCAAGCCCAGGGGAGGTAGGCTGAGCCCAAGATGACCTGGCTGGTTAATGTTTGGGGTTGTACAACACCTTAAGACCAGAATCATATTCCTTAGGTGAGATGCTCATACTCCCACACTGAACAAGGAACAGAGACTGACCTAGGCAGCAGTGAGTCATTGTTATCTCATGCATCCACCAAAGCCTTGATTTGAATAGATGACTTTCTTTTTCTTCCCCTTCTCCCCACGTATGTAGTTGAATCTATGAGAATTAAATGAACATATGATTACAAAGCAATTTACAAATGAAATGAGTTCTGAATATAAATTTGTTTTTAGATGAGCCTATCTATATGATTAACTTAGCAAGAGCAGTGATTTTCAGTGTCCCAGAGAGTCCTGAGGTCCTGTGGAGGGAGAAGGAAGGAGTGGGCACGACATTGGCATTCTCACTCCTCTCCAGCAGCCCTTCCCTTACTGCAACATTCCCTGTTTATCTACTATATGTGCTGAAGCTCTAAGTATGAATTTGTTTGGTAAGAGAATCCTGCTTCTAAAAAGTTGAAAACCACTGATTTAAAGAGTATTTCCGATAGTCATAATTCTCTAGTGCCTATAACCACACAACAGTTTTCTCAAGCAATGCAGGTGGAGTGCCTGCTCAAGCCACTGGGAAGATTTCTTGCTTCTCTCAGGTGGTGGCTCTGGAATGCCTTGTCATGGGGCAGAGACTCCCTTAGGAGAGAAGGGGAGAGGAAGTAAGAAAAGATACCCCAAACTCCTTTGCTGTCAATCTGCTAAATTCCCTGTCTGCCTCTGGCCTTGTGATTTACTACTCCTGTCTTCTGAGGGGGGAGGTAGGAGTAGGACAATTACCAACACTCCCCCCGCCCCGCACTTCCTGGTAGTCTCCAGGTTCAGGGCTCTACAGGTTCCAAAATTATACTGTGGTGGCACCAGGGCTGTGTTATGACTTTTGTAGGCCCTAGGTACTTTTGCCTTTGGGGATGCTTATGCCACAAAATATTAAAGGCTGGATTCATGATTACATGTTCATCATTATTGAACTTATTTTTTTCTTCTGATTTTCAAAGAAACTAAAATGAAAATGTCTTTATAGGTCCTTAAAATGTCATGGTTCCCAGGCTGAGTCTACTGGATTAGTCAGCCCTGGTTAGGGCAAGAAGACTGAGTTGGAGGAGGAGGACTGTTTTTTGGTGGGATGTGTTAAGTTAGTTTATTCTTTCATTGTTTACTTATAGCACCCATCTTCATTTTCTGGTGCACCCATCTAGCCCCCATCACATACCTACTATGCATCAGACATTAGTCCCACTGGGCTGGATTGGAAGACAAATCTGAGAGGCAGAATTGTTACCTCTCACAGAAGACTGAGGCTTTCTTATGAGGTCCTGTGCATCATGCGTAGCTCTTTCATTCTTTGGGTTTTTCCTGCCAAGTAACTCCATATTCATGCAAAAGAGATTTTGGGAAGTCTGTCTCATTAGACTTTGCCAGATGTGTCCAAACATATCTGAATCCCATTTAGACTCAAGATGGGACAACTGATATTTCAAAAACTTGAGGGCTATTTTTATTAATCTTTTCCTTTGATCTGTAATAATAGCCTTAAGGAATGGAGAATAAGAATTAATAAGGAATATTCTTTTAAACTTTCTCCTTATTTCTCCTGACTGTGCCTTAAATTAAGCCCTCATCAGCTTCACTTAGATCCTTTCATTGTCTTCAGGAAGAACTTCCAGTTTTTACCCCCACTAAAGTTTATTCACCAGACACTTATATTATGTTATTTTCTCACTAAAAATTTGGTTGAATCCCTACTAACCACAGAATAGAGTCCAACTCCAAAATATGTATAGAATAGAGAGCTTTTCATGATTTGACCTTACTAACCTCATACTTTTCTCTTGCCATCTAATGGCCTTTACCAGATGTATGAGTCAGCTAATGCTGTGTAACAAAACCTGGACTCCAGTGGTTTAAGACAATATTAGTATAGCTTTTACATCTGTAGATTTACTGGAATCGGCTGATTTACACTGGGCTTGCACATGTGTCTGTGGGTCAGTTGGCTTGTTCATGTATCATTGGGTCAGCTGGAGACTTTAACTAGGGCAGCTCTGTTCCATGTGTCTCTCTTTTGGGACCAACATGTAGACCAGGCACTTATTCATGTTTTTTTCGCCCTGGAACCATTGGTTTGACCAGTCAAAATGACTGGACAAAGTGACAGCAGAAGCTCAAGAGAACAACATGTAAGAACTCTTGAGCCCTAAATTCAGAATTGGCACACAATACTTCTGCCTCATTTTATTGGCCAAAGCAAATCACATAGATGAACTAAGAGTCAAGACATAGGAAAATATACTTTGGTTCTTGATGGGAAAACTGAAAAGTTACATAGCAAAGTGTGTATGTAGAGTGAGAAGTGAAGAATTGAAGCCATTAATATGATTTGACACACCAGCCATCCACTACACTTTTTAAAAAATGTTTATTTATTTATTTTGAGAGGGGAGAGAGGGAGAGGCAGAGAGAGAGATTGAGATTGAGAGAGAGAGAGAGAGAGAGAGAATCTCAAGCAGGCTCTGTGCTGTCAACTTGAACTCACCAACCATGAGATCATAACCTGAGCCAAAATCAAGAGTTGGACACTTAACCAACTGAGCCACCCAGGTGTCCCATATCCACTACACTTTTAAAACTTCCTGAACATACCATATCTGTTTAAGAACGGAATGGTAAGGATTTGTTTTGAGCCATTGTGTCATGAGGAAGCCTGACAAGTCTATTCTTGCTATAACACTATTATGATGCTTCCTGCTTCTTGATCTTGTGACTCCTTTGGTTTCTTTCGCACTGATTCTGTGATCTTGCCAGCCTTTCAATACCATCTACATGAAAAAGGGTCCGTTTCTGATGCTCCCAACTGAGAAGTGATCAAACCACCTCATGACTTGAATAAACTGTTTGCTTCTACCCAGAGATAAACTTTGTTGCTTCAGAAATGAGCAAAGTGGGAGGAGGGAAATTAAGGTCATAGGTAATGTGGTTCGAGTTCTCACAACTTCATATAAACCCAAATGAATAGAGTGATTTCCCCCTTTACATTGGAATCTGGCTGTCAGTACAGCTATTTTAGAGAAGCAAACCATAGGGTTCATCACCATCCCTTGGAAGTAGAACTGGTTATAGGGAATGAGGGGACCAATATGAAGATACCTTCCATCCTCACCTTACCTATTGGCAGTAAGTGGCATATTTGTGCCTGCTCTGGGGGAGGAGAAAGGACTTGAAAATTTGACCAAAGAGTCTTTCTCCACATGAAATGCCCTTTGTATCCACTGGGCACATTTAACTCCTACTTTTCTCTTATGGCCTATTTTGTGGAAATACTGCCTTCTATTTTAAATCTATTTAATCTGCCCCCTCCTCACTCCAACTCTGTTACAAATTTACTTTCTGTGTCTTTTATGCCATGTATTATTGTTATTTATGTATGTACCAATATATATGTTTGTCCAGGCTGTGAATACCTAAGTGATCAGAATCGAGTCTTACTTGTCTTTTTATTTTTAGTAGGATGGATCAAATGAATGCTGAATCTGTTCTATCACATCATAAACAACCTGGAGGCAAGATTATTTATCTTGTGATTTTTTATCCCTCACATCACCCTGCATAATTCCCTGGACTTAGTAGTCATTCTTTAAATAAATATTTGTTGAATGGTATAAATTAAAATATGCTCTCTCTTAGAGACATGAATTTTATTATTGAAGTATTTATTTATGTTATTAAATCATGTGTGACATTAGGAGGTTTCAAGAACATTCTTATAGGTCCTTCTGAAAATTTATCATTTATACTCCCAGATCCATACAAGAAAAATTTGGAGGAGCTGGAATTTAGTATGGAGAAGGAATAACTGAAGGCTGATTATCAGTGCTCCTTTATGGGTGGTATTAGTCATTTTTCATCTTAACTAAGGAAGGTGTATATGTATAAACTGCCTAAATTATAAACATAGTGTAGATATTATTATTTATAGATCTGTGTTATAGGACTTAACAGAATTTCCTTCATTGGCTTTGTTTAATAATAGGACGAGGAACCATTTCTTGGTGTGGGCTTATAACACCTTTTGCTTCTAGTAAGCTCTTTATTTCTCTGTGATTTGGTAGCCTTCATAAATGCTGTTAACATTTGGTTCATGGGATGTGTCCTTTTTCCAAATTTTTATTTTAATTCCAGTTAGTTAACATACTGTGCTATTTTAGTTTCAGATGTACAATATAGTGATTCAACACTTCCATACATCACCCCCTGCTCATCACAACAAGTGCACTCACCTACTTTACCTATCCCCCCACCCACCTCCCCTCTGGTAACCATCAGATTGTTCTCTATAATTAAGAGTCTGTTTCTTGGTTTCTTTCTCTCTCAATTTTTTCCTTTACTCATTTGTTTTGTTTCTTAAATTCCACATATGAGTGAAGTTATATTGTATTGGTCTTTTTCTGACTGACTTATTTAATTCAGTATTATACTCTCTAGCTCCATTCATGTCATTGCAAATGGCAAGATTTCATTCTTTTTAGTGGCTGAATAACAGTTCATTGTATGTATCCATACCAGCTCTTCTTTACCCATTCACCAATCATGGACACTTGGGCTGCTTCCATATCTTGGCTATTGTAAATAATGCTGCTTTAAACATAGGAGTGCAGGTATCCCTTGAATTAGTGTTTTTGTATTCTTTGGGCAAATACCAAGAAGTGAGATTGCTGGATCATAGGGTAGTTCTATTTTTAACTCTTTGAAGAACCTCCGTACTATTTTCCAAAGTGGCTGCACCAGTTTGCATTTCCACCAACATTCACAAGGGTTCTCCTTTCTCCACATCCTTGTCAACACTTGTTGTTTCTTGTGTAACAACACAAGATTTTAGTCATTCTGACAGGTGTGAGGTGAAAGGGATGTGTCTTTTAAAGTTGCTGATATATGTAATGAAATGTTAGATGATACTATTTCATGATGTATGTGGGACAAAGAAGGGTGTATTAAGTATCTCCTGGTATATATTGTTAATGCACACACTTTTTGTTTTCATTAATAATCTAGCACAAAGTACTTCAGTTTTTAATAGATTTTCTTAAACAAAAAGGCTAACAAAAGTTATGGAGACTAGGTAATAAGGAAGAAAATACACACTTACCTAAATAAATGATAATTGTTATGTGATTCTGAGATCATAGGTTTTCTAGGAAATGTCATGACATACGTGAAGAGCTAGAGTTTTACCTTTTGAGTTTTTTTGTTATTTATTTCTTTGTAACCGATCACCCCAAACCTTAGCAGCTTAAAGTAATGGACATTTATGATTTCATATAGTGTCTGTGGGTCAGAAATCCAGGGGCAACTTCTGTGTATGATTCTGGCTTGAGGTTTCTCATGGGATGTCATCAAGATCTTGTTGGGGGCTGCCATAATTTGAAGACTTGATTGGGGCTGGAAGGTTTCAATTGCAAGACTGGCAATTTGGTGCTGGAAATTTGTAGGTGACCTCAATTCCTTATCATGTGGACCTCTTCATAGGATTGCTTGAGTGTTAACATGACAACTGGTTTCTCCTAGGGTGAGTGATCTAAGAGAGAGTAGGTGGAAGTTGCCATATCTTTTACGACATAGCCATACACTATCATTTCTGCTATATCTTACTGATTATTGATTACACAAGTTAGCCCTATTCATTGTGCAGGGAACTGCTGGGAGGTGGAAATCACTAGGGACCATCTTGGACACTAGCTCCCAGAGCCTTTTTGTTAATAAGACCTGGGAATGGTACTACAAATGTTTTTGCTGAATATTAGGATAGGTTAGGTATGTGCTAACTTAGTAAGTTTTAAATTTTTTGAATGATTTTATAATAGAAAACATTTAAGAAAATAAGTTGAACTTGTTATTTGATTTTAGGGGCAGCAAAAACTGATAGAAATGTTCAGATTTAATGTCATCTGAGAAACCATAACAAAAATGTTTTCATCCTTTTTAAGTTTAGGTCTTGAAAGTTTTAGAATTATAAATTCCTGTTGGCTAAATAAATAAAAGAGGTATAAAAACTTTCAACGTGAATTGATACAGGCATATAATTAATCAGGTGGGCTTATATTAAGATATGAAATGAGAACCGCTGTTCTCCCTTCCCTCTTCCTCTGCTCCCAGCCCCAGTTTTTTTTTTTTTTCAGAGGCATAATTGGAACTGGTGCATATTCTGATATTTGTACTCTTATCCTCATCTCTGCCTATAAACTGAATCCCTGTTGAACTTGGGTCCTCTACATAATAATTAGGTTGCTTGAGTACATTGCTTTGTATTAAAAGAATTATTTCCGGTCTGTTATTTTAATTTCCCTAATTAGATTGTAAACTTCTTGAGGAAAAGAACCTTGCCTTCTATTTCTCTTGGATCCCTGGCCCTAAAGCACTGTAACACACTGTTGGTCAATAGCTGGTCCTAAATCACTGAATAATTATTGCTTAATTCAGAGGAATATCATATCTGATATAGTAGATACCATAACCTAGAAGCAGGCATATTCATTCATATTTATCTGTAGGTTTTTGAAAGGAAAAGCCTAGATTTGTGTTGCCTTCCCTGGTATGAATGTTAAGGAGTAAGGGATAGTGCATTACTTGATAATATTCTGGAAATGTTTTTCTGATTATATCTGTTTTAGATGACCTGGATTAAACAAACTTTTCATGAATGCTTCAATAATTTTTTTCTAAAAGTACTCTATAGTTTTATGAGATAGGGCACCTATCAGAAAAGTAATATAAAAAGTGGAAATCATGGACTGTATTCTGTTAGGACTTTGTGGAAAAGATACCATACGTATTTAGTTATAGATAGTGTCTGTAACAATTTTGATATTTAAATTTATGTGGTAGCCATTCAAATTGGTTTTTTTAATTATATTTTTTTTACAACTGACAGTTACTGAATATATGATCCAGCCATCCAGAACAATCATGTAAAATGTTTAATTAAAAAAAAAGTCAAATGTGGTTGAGAAGGTTTGCAAAGCAGCCCTGACACATTCTTGGGCCCGTAAGCAGGATTCTGCAGGCCAATGCCAGCAGGGTTTTGCCTGCGGGGAAACAAGAAAAAGTCAATGCAAATCAGGGCTGTTTCTCAAGAAAATAACCTGTGTGGACAAGTATTAGTTTAGGGCTATAAAAATGTCTTTTCTTTCCTTCTTTCTGAAACTTAAACTTCGTAGTAAGTTATTTAAAGATAGCACACCTTGAATAAGTGCTGACGAAATCTTAAAAGAGTATCCGTTAAAAACATTCTTTTGGCCCATGTCTTTGCAGCCAGCCTCCTCTGGGGAGAACCTGGATTGCATGAGGAAGAGTAGGGGGAAAGTTGCACTCCACGCCTCTCTTCTTTTAAAGAGGATTTGAAAAGAATACAGGTTCTGCCTAACAGGCCAGAGGAACACTGCTGCTTCTGTTGCCAGTCCAGCGGCTAGAAGCGGTTCAGGGGAAAGACCGTGGGCTCTGTTTGTTTTGAATACTACACAGCACAGTTTGGGGCTCCGAGCTCTGGTTTCAGTGGCTGAAATCTGCGCTTCCCTCAGACTTCACTGATCTTTCAAGTTCCTTCCGGCTCTGACATTCTGGACTCTAAGGTAGACACGAGAGGTCGAAACTGCTCTGTGAAACACATGAAAAATGTATCCAGGATTGTGAAGCTGGGCTGCTAATAGCTTTATAAATTTTCAGGTGTTTAAAAATTTGTTCAGGGACGCCTGGGTGGCTCAGTTGATTAAACATCCAACTTCGGTTCAGGTCATGATCTCACTGTTTGTGGGTTCCAGCCCAGTGTCAGGCTCTGTGCTGATAGCTCAGAGCCTGGAGCCTGCTTCAGATTCTGTGTCTCCCTCTCTCTCTGCCCCTCCCCTGCTCATGTTCTGTCTCTGTCTCTCAAAAATAAATAAACTTTAAAAAAAAGTTAAAAAAAATTTGTTCAACTCTGACAGACCATGTGAAAAATGTAGAAGTATATTAGTTATTATAGTTTCTGACCCAGGTGGACAAGATAGCATTAATACATGTAGCTCCCCCTTATCCATGGTGTTGTTTTCTGTGGGTCCAGTTACCCACAGTCAACCACAGTCTGGAACCAGATGATCCTCCTCCTGACATATTGTCAGAAAGTCAGTAGTAGCCTAACGCTATGCTATGTCACAATGCCTCCGTCGTTCACCTCACTTCATCTTGTCATATAGACATTTGTCATCCCGTATCATCGCAAGAAGGGTGAGTACAGTACAGTAAGATATTTTGAGAGAGAAACCACATACACATTGACTTTTATTGTAGTATATTGTTATAATTGTTCTATTTATTATTAGTTATTATTAGTAATCTCTTACTGTCCCTAACTTATAAATTAAACTTTATCATAGGTTTATCATGTGGTTACTATCCACAGGGGATAAGAAGGGACTACTGTAATTGTATTTCTTTTAAAATTGTTTGATTTTTTTTTTTTTAGTCCCAAATCCAAGATTTCTGATTCAAGTCAATTTTTGTATCTTCAATAAAGTTTTTTAGTTTTCCTCACACTCGTAAGGCACTGTTTTGATAGTTTATATTTTTGTTGCTTTTGTGATTTTGTTCCTTTTTTCTTTCTTTTTTTTTTTTTTAATTTTTTTTTTCAACGTTTATTTATTTTTGGGACAGAGAGAGACAGAGCATGAACGGGGGAGGGGCAGAGAGAGAGGGAGACACAGAATCGGAAACAGGATCCAGGCTCCGAGCTATCAGCCCAGAGCCCGACGCGGGGCTCGAACTCACGGACCGCGAGATCGTGACCTGGCTGAAGTCGGACGCTTAACCGACTGCGCCACCCAGGCGCCCCGCTTTTTTTCTTTTTTAAGTAGGCTCCACGCCCAATGTGGGGTTTGAATGCACACCCCTGAGATCAAGAATCACATGCTTCACTGAGTGAGCCAGGCTCTCCCCTTTTCTCATTTTCTAAATTTGGTTTTTGTTAATGAATTTAACTGCTAAATAACATTTCTAATACTTTTGCAATAGATTCTTTTGGGTTTTCTAGGCATACAGTGATAGCCTCTTCAAAAAACAGTAATTTGGTTAAATCATTTCCTATAATTGTATGTTTTATTTATGTTTCATAGCTAGAATTTGTAAGTATAATGTCAAATGATGATGGTGACAGTAGGCATCCTTATTTTGTTTTTATTTTAATGTGAATAATAATAGCTATTATGTACAGAATATTTTCTATATTCATGTATAATCTCATTTATTCCTTATAATAAACATGAAAGGTATGTTCTATTATTATCTCCATTTTATACAACTGAGACCCAGAGAGACTAAGTACTTTGTTCATGTCTGCCCAAAAGTAACAGAGGCAAGATTTAAATCCAAGCAATTGGATCACAGAGCATGTATGTTCAACCAACTTATCATACTGCCTTCCGTATAATTTTCACTTGAGACTGCCGTGAAGATGATTATGTTTTTTTGACTTATAAATTAATTAATTTCCTGAGATTAAGTGAAGCAACTATTTTACTATTTTTTAAATTTGACTTACTAATTAATATATTTCCTAAGGTTAGAGGAAGCATTTTTTTTACTACTTTTTACTCTTTACACATCCATTATGTGTCTCTGTTGCTAGAATTTAATCCAACACTAGCAAAATTATTGTCAATGAATGGTTATTTTTTGCATTACAGGTCTTTTTTAAATGTCAGATGTGAATTTTTCTATAATACATTCTGTGAATGTATTATAATACAGACAAACAAAAACAAGTCCTTTTGTCATAGGACAATGTATTGTAACTATCAAGTATAAATTTTACTGTTAGTAAAAATGTCAAATGAGCAGAGAATATCTCCAAGTCCTTATCATACTAATCACTTTTCTTTTTACATTGAAGTGAAATTCACATAACATAAAATTAACCCATCTTAAAGTGAACAATTCAATGGAAACCTAGTATATACACAATATAGACTCATTAACTCCATTTGGTTCCCAAACAATTTCCTCACCTGAAAGGATAACTCATACACATTAAGCAGTCACCCCCCCATCTACTGCTCTCCCCACTTCGCTTTCAGCGCCTGGCAACCATTAGTTGGCTTTTTGACTCTATGGATTTATCTAGTCTGGATTTTTCATATAAATGCTATCATACAATATATGTATGGCCTTTATGTTTGGCTTCTTTCAATTAGCATACTGTTTTTGAGGCCCATCCATGCTATAGCATGCATCAGTGCTTCATTTTTTATTTTTTGGCTGAATAATATTCCATTTGTATGTATGTGCCACATTTTTTCATCCATTCATCAGTTGATGGATATCAGGTTGTTGCCACCTTTTGGCTATTGTGAATAGTGTTACTATGAAATTGATGTACAGATGTCTGTTTGAATACCTGCTTTCAATTCTTTTAGGAATATTCATAAAAGCAGAAATGCTAGATTATATGGTAATTCTATGTTTAAATTTTAGGTAACCATCAAACTGTTTCACAGTGACTGCATCATTTGCGTCCCCACCAGCAATGTACAAGTTTCAATTTCTCCACTTTCTCACCAACTCATGTTATTGTCTGTTTTTTTTTTTCTATTATAGCCATCCTGGTGAGTGTGAAGTGGTATTGTGATTTTGATTTGTGTTTTCCTAATGATTAAAGATTTTGAATATCTTTTCAAGTGCTTTTGGCTATTTGCATGTCTTCTTTGGAGAAATGTCTATTCATTTTCCCTTCATTCTGTTCAAGAGATATGTTATATTGATTGATTTTCATGTATTTAACCATCTTGAATTCTTTAAAAAAATTTTTTAATGTTTATTTTTGAGAGAGAGAGAGAGAGAGAGAGCAAGTGGGGGAGCTGCAGAGAAGGAGACACAGAATCCAAAGCAGGTTCCAGGCTCTAAGCTGTCAGCACAGAGCCTGACGCAGGGCTCAAACTCATGAACTGTGAGATCATGACCTGAGCCTAAGTTGGATGCTTAACTGACTGAGCCACCCAGGTGCCCCTTAACCATTTTGAATTCTTAGGATAAAACTCACTTGACCATGTCATCATAGTTTGCTCCTGGCTCAGTTTGCTAGTACTTTATTTAGGATTTTTGCATCTACACTCATAAGGAAAATGGTCTATAGTTTTCTTTTCTTGCAGTGTCTTTATCTGGTTTTGGTATTAGAGTTATAGAATTAGTTACAAAGTGTTCCTTCCTCTTTTATATTTTGGAAAAGTTTGAGAAGGATTGATGTTAATTTTTCTTTAAATGTTTGGTAGAGGGGTACCTGGGTGGCTCAGTCGGTTAAGGTTAAGTGCCTGACTTCGGCTAAGGTCCTGATCTCACCATTTGAGCCCAGCATCGGGCTCTGTGCTTACAGCTTGGTCTGGAGACTGCTTTGGATCCTGTGTCTCCTCTCTCTGCCCCTCCCCACCTTGTGCTCTCTTTCTCTCTCTGCTCCTTCCCAACTTGTTCTCTCTGACTCTCTCTCAAAAATAAATTAACATTTAAATGAAAAAAGAAAGATTAAAAAAATGTTTGGTAGAGTTCACCAGGGAAGCCATCTGGTCCTGGACTTTTCTTTGCAGGAAGGTTTTTGATTACTGATTCAATCTCTCTATTTGTTATAGGTCTGATAAATTTTTCTGCTTTTTCTTGGGTCAGTTTTAGTGGTTTATTTGTCTTTTTATTTTATTTTTAATTTTTTTTCCTTCTGCTTTTTTAGTGGTATTATCAATTTGTTGAGACATTACTGTCATACTTTTCTTCAGTTGCTTTGACAAGATTTCCTTAGCTTTTTAATGTATTTAAAAAGATGATTTAAAGTGTTTATGTAATAGGTCCAATGTCTGAGCTTCCTAAAGGATGGTTTCTATATCTTGTTTCCTATGTTGAGCCATAATTTCTTGTTTTTTTGCATGTCTCTTTTTGTTTGTTTGTTGTTTTTGTTTTTGTTTTTGGTTGTTGTTATAAACTGGACATTTAAAATAATATAATGTGATAATTGTGGAAATAAGATCCTACTTCTCCCCCCAGGGTTTGTTAATGGTGCTATTTCCTATTGTTGTTCTTGTTTTCTTGTTGTAATTAAAAAAAATTAGTGACTTTCTTGAACTAACTTTGTGAAGTTTGTATTCTCTGTTGTGTGTGGCCACTGAAGTCTCTGTTTTATTAGCTTAGTGGTCAGGTAATGATTGAATATAGATTTTCTTGAATGCCTGGAACCAATGTGTCTCAGATTTTTGGAGGGGCTCTTTTGTGTGTTGGGACATACCTCAATCCTCAGGCAGACAATTTACAACCCTGAGTTAGTTCTAACTTTCAGCTTGCCAAGAGCCTCAGTGTCAGTCGGAGGTGAAAACTTAGGACTTCTAGTCTTTTCAGAGAATGTGCACAGCCTATGGTGTGCTGTGGAAATAAGATCCTACTTCTCCCCCCAGGGTTTGTTAATGGTGCTATTTCCTATTGTTGTTCTTGTTTTCTTGTTGTAATTGTAGTGTAGGCACCTGACAATTAGCTTTTTTGATTGTAATGTAAGTGCCTGACATTCAGGTTTTGATTGCTAAGGCATTCATTTAAAAGACATCCATCTTGAATGTGTGTCAACTACACAACTAGATAAAGAGCCAGGCTGCCCCAACCAAGAAGTTTCCCTTTTTTGGAAAGTTCTGGTTGACCTGGATAATCCTTTGACTACCTGCCTGTGTTTTCTTTCCTGTGTCTTAATTCCCACACTTATGTTTTAAATTCACCAATAAATAGTGAATCTGGTAAACCCTGGGCATCCCACTTCAACTCTAATAAAGTTAGAACCCCAGGTCCATGTCCCATTCCTCTCCCTCCCTCTCCTAACAAACTCACTGTGTGCTCCTTGGTATGCCATGTACCCTTTAGAACTCATAAGTAATAAACCTTGTCTTTTCAAAGTTCCCTGGTAGTTGTTGCTGGGGTATGTGTTGTAGTGATAATAAGAACAGCAAGTGCTGATCCAGCCACAACATTTGCTGTGGTTGGGGAAATGTCTCCGAGGGCTCACCACAAATAGTATGAGCCCAGGTAGTTGCCCACAGGTATTTCCAGTTAATAGCATCACTATTGATAGGCTGAAACTGACCATGAACAACTGATAGACATTCTTATGGCTGAGAGTTACTAAAATATTTATTTTATTGTTATCTTTATTTTTCAAGACTACTGCTTATTCCCAGATTATGGGAATAGGGCAAGTTGAAACACTAAACATACTCACTGTTCTTACTGTGATTAGTCATCATTAAAAAGTGCTCCCTGGGTTGCTATAAGCCTTTCAACAATCAATTATGAGGCATACAAATAAACAAGGAAGTATGACCCATAGAGAAAAAAGAAAAAGCCCAGGCATTGGACTTTAACTTGACAAATACTTTTAAGTTTTCATATATTTTTGTCTTTATATTTACTTTATTGGGTGGTTTGGAGATGGATGCTATTTTTGGCTAGTCTGATACCATTTTAACCTGGCTGTTTCTGCTAAGCGTAATGTTTTTGAGATTCATGCATTTTATTGCTTATATTATTTGCTTATTTTTATTTTAAAAATGGGATCTTAAGTGGTTATTGCTGGTATGAAATTTTATTTATTGAATTTATTAGATATGCTTTGGCCTACTAGTTTTTCAGTTAATTTTCTTTTTTCCATGAAATATATGGTCACATAATCTACTAATAGTAACATTTTGGTCTTCTACTCTATGTTATTTATACATGTAGTGTTTCTTTACTTGTTGCATTAGGCCTCATCTATCTAATGTTTTATTTTGAAATATGTTTGGTGCAGGAATCTGCAAATATCTCCCGTGGGGTTTAAGTTTTTTTGTTTCTAGTTACTTTTTACTCAGATATAGGTGTTGAATTTTATTGATGGTCATCCTCAGCAGTTACTGAGTTAATCATATGAATTTCCATGTTAATCTGTTAATCTTATGAACTAGCAATGAATTTTCCATGTAGTTCTGGGAAGAATTTCCTTAGTCAAGATTTATTGTTTCTAAATATGATGATTAGTTTCATTTGAAAATATTTTAATTGGGATTTTTTTCCCATTTATTTTCACAAGTAAGGTAAACTATAGGTTTCTCTTTTTTTTATTTTTTATTATTTATTTATTTTTATTTTTATTTTTTGTGAGAGAAAGCATGAGCAGGGGAGAGGCAGGGAGAGAGGGAGACACGGAATCTGAAGCAGGCTCCAGGCTCTGAGCTGTCAGCCCAGGACTGAGGACAGAACTGTCAAACTTGTGAACCACAAGATAGTGACCTGAGCTGAAGTTGGACGCTTAACTGACTGAGCCACCCATGCATCCCTAGTTTTCTTTATTAAGATATTTTTAATCCATCTTTGACATTGTTACATTACCTACATGAAATGTGTTTAGAAATTTCTTTATTATAAAATATTTTCAATTGTAGAAAAAGTACTCATCAGATTTTTCAAAATTTACTCTTTTTGTCATATTCACTTCAGATTGTTTAAATAAATAGGAAATTACAAGTAAAGTAGAGGCCCCCTTTGTACCTGTTTCCAATTCCAATAATTCTCTTCCTCCTCAGGTGTGAATGATATCCTGAATTTGGTGTTCATTATTGTCAGGGTTTTATACTTTAATGTTACATTTATAAACCTAAAATATTGTAAAGAAATTTTTGTAGGATTTCACATTTTACATTTTCTGTTTAGTTAGTATATTTATAAAAAGCTAAATCTCAGGGGCCAGATAGTGTTGGTTTCAAATTCCCAAATATAATAATGAAATTTTCTATTTCCCTTTTCAGTTTTGTCAGTTTTTTCCAATGTCCTTTGAAGCATTGTCATTAGTGCGTAATTTCATATTTTCTGAGGAACTTAACTCTTGTATTATTATGAAATTATCTTCTTTTTCTTGCTAACATTTCTTGTTTTGAAGTGACGTCTACTTTGTTTGATATTAATACAACCACTCCAGTTTTCTTATGATTAATGTTTGTGTGTTATAACCCCCTTAATCCTTTTACTTTTAACTTATTTATATCTTTATACTTAAAGTAGGTTTCCTATAGCAATCATATAGTAGGGTCTTCTTTTTCTCTGCAGTGACAATCTTTGTCTTTTAACTGGAGTATTTAGAACCATTTACATAGAATTATTGATATGGTTGGGTTTATGTTTACTATCTTGCTATTTGGTTTCTATATGCCACATTTGTTTATTGTTTTTTTCCTCCTCTTTACCTACCTTCTTTTAATTATTTTTAAAGCATTTTATGGTATTTTGTACTACTTAGCTTATTTACCTCTTTGTTTTATTGTTTTATTGTAGGTGCTAATGGATTTTACAATGTGCATATTTAAATTATCCCTATAGATAATGTAATGTTTCACATATGGTATAAGAAACTTACAGAAAAATACTTCTTTTCCCTTCTCCCATCATTGTGCTATTATTAATGCATACTTCATATCTATATATGTTATAAAACAATACATTACTAATTTTATTTAAACCATTCATTATATTTAAAAAAATTTGTAAAGAGAAAAATGTCTCTTTTTATTTTACACACATTTTAAATCATTCTACTACTTATTTCCATTGTGTGCATTCAAGGTTTGACCTGATACCATTTTCCGCCTGCTCAAAGTATTTCCTTTAACATTTCTTGTAATGCAGGTTTGATGGCAATGGATTCTTTCACCTTTAGTTTGCTGAAAAAGTATTTCACCTTTGGTTTTGAAGGATAATTTTGCTGGTTATAGAATATTATGTAGACAGTGTTTTCTTTCAGTACAGGTACTCTAAATATGTTGCTTCATTGTCTTCCAGTCTGCATAATTCTGATAGGAAGCCTGCAATGTTAGTTTGTGGTAATTGTTACCACTAATTATTTGTTTCTTTGTACTTAATGTTTCTCTGGATGCTGATGAGATTTTTTGCTTTATTACTAGTTTTCTTCTTTTGATTATAATGTGCTTGGCATAGTATTCTTTGTGTGTTTCTGCTTGAAATTCATGGAAATTTTTGCATCAAGGGTTTATAGTTATCAAATTTGGAAACTTTTGGCCATTTTTTTCTGTACAAGTATTTTCTGCTCCCTTCACACTCCCTTTTCTGGGACTCTAATGAAAGATTATGTTAGACTGGGTATTAATTTTCTTTCAGTTTTTATTTCTCTCTGTGATTCATTTGTGTTGTTTCTATGTCTTCAAGTTAACAAATATTATCTTCCTGCAATGTCTTCTCTGCTATTAATGCCACTCAGTGAAATTTTTATTTTAGATAATGTGTTTTATCTAGACATTCCATTTGATTCTGTTTTTTTAAAGCTTATTTATTTATTTTGAGAGACCAAGTGAGCATGGGAAGGGCAGAGAGAGAGTGGGGGAGGGTCTGAAAGAGGGAGAGAGAGAATCCCAAGCAGGCTCCACACTGTCAGCACACAGCCCTACATGGGGCTCCATCTCGAGCCATAGGATCATGACCTGAGCCAAAACCAAGAGTTAGATGCTTAATTGACTGAGCCACCCAGATGCCCAATTCTTTTTTTTTTATATCTTATGCTCCTCTTATACTTATATATTTGAGCATTTTATATTTATATTAGAAATTTCAAGGTCCTTATCCGCTAATTCCAACATATCTATCATTTCTGACTCTTTTTCTAATTTTTCTTCTTTTAAGTGTCACATATTCATGCTTTTCCATGAGACTGGTCAAATTTGATTGAGTGCTAAATATTGTGCATTTTACATTGTAGAATATGAAATTTTGTTGTTTTCCTTTCAAAAGTGATGGAGTTTGTTCTAAAAGTCCATTAAGCTACTTGAAGATCAGCTTCATCTTTTCCAGCATTATTTTAAAATGTTATTAAAGTCCTAAGAAGCCATTACTCTAGAGCTGATTTAGCACCACTACCAATGTGTGACCCTTCTGAGGTTTATAGTGAATGTACTAAAAATCTAGAGGAGAAAGGGGGTGTCAAAAGTCGTATGGTCAAATGCCCGTTTTAAAGAGGGTAAAACTGAGGTTAAGGGGAGCAAAATAACTTGCCTGTTGATACCTGGTCTGTGACTTTACAGTTTGGGCAGGAGCTGGGTCTCTTTATTACCATTCATTGTTAGACGTTGTGGTGGACTCTCTTCTTACCGCTTCAGCTGAATAGAGACGATATCATAGCACTTAGCATTAGTAGTGATGAAAATGATACTAGCAGTTATACTTATTGAAATTTTAAGTATAATCATACTCCTTCTTGCTTTTGATTAGATTAAATTTTTGTTTTGATTTTTTCTTTCTTGTGCAGCCATTTAATAGCCGTGTTTTACAGTATCTCTACCTTTACTCAATTGTCTTATTAAATCTGATGATATACCTACAGATGCCAATAATTTAAAAAGCCGAGAAGTCAGAATAATAGACAAAATATCTTTATTGTGTCTTTTGTTTTATATTTCTCATTTACTGCATAGTATTGATTAGCTTGTATTTATTCCCCACTGATTAAATGAGTAGAATTTTGCTGCATTGAATAATATAGCTCAATGATTTTAAAAACTGTCATTATTTAAATTGTTTTCTTTTTCTTCTTCAAGGATACATCTTTAATGGGGAAAGAGTACGGTCACAAGCCATCTCAAGTGCCAGCGGAGCAAGGATTACAGATAAGTTTTGAGGAACCTCAAATGGTAAAGTCTTTAATAAGAATCCTCCCTGCCAATATTGAAGTAGTAGCCTGTCTCTTGTTGCTAGAATGCTTATCTAAATAAAGAATTTATTTTAGAGGTGTGTTTAACTGTAAAAATACCTAATCCAATATCACTTTGAGAGTCTTGGCCGTTTTCGGTCACTGTTGCCGCCTATCATAGACCTTTGGAGATAAGGCCCAAAACTCTTTTCAGAAGGGAAAGATTTTAACAGTTTCTCTGGTCTAGGCATTTAGATCTAGAAAGTAGTTGGAGAGTTAATTAAAGGTTATTAGCTCCTAAGAAAGCATCATTTTATTTTTTCTATTATTGATGGGGGAAAAATTTTGTGGAGAAATATGGACCGTTGATGACAGAAGTTTGTTTCAGAAATAAAGTTTCCTTTCCATTCATCATTGGCAAAATATTTACAGGATTCAAAGCAATCTGGAACATATTCCCTATGAATGGGACGCAGCTCCATATGTATAGAAATCCGTATTTACATAATACAAATGATGGCACGATGGTCATTTCCTTTATAAAGAATTTGTAAAATATTGTTAAATTGCAAGCTCTATAGTTCCTGAAAATGTGAATCCACATACATAAAACTTCACACTTCATTTTTATGATAATGTGTCATGGTTAGAAAATATATGGAATCTTTTCACAAAAGCCATGGATCCAGTGATATTACTTTCCACAACTGGTTAAACTGCTAGAGTTTGAAATGCTCCTGGGTTGAGACCATGCCTTTTTCTGCTTTGTATTCTCACCTCCTACCTCAGGACCCAGGATGTGCGGCACTAATATGTGGCTAAATCAATTTTGAAGCTTTCCCACATATGCTTTGGGCTTAAGACTGACATCTATGGTAGTTGCCTCTAGGGATCACCATTTACAGGTAGATATTGAAACCTCTGATGTCTAAACTTCTAATAGATATAGTAAATTCAAAATACAAGATTAGTTAGGTGCAGAAAAATAGAAGTTCTTCATTAATAAATGAAGTGACAATACCATTTATTATGTTCATATAAAGTATAGGAAAAGATACCATTTTCAGGAACCTATGAAAAAGGCCAATTATCAGGTGCCTAGCTTACACATTATCTTGACTATTTAAAATAAAGATTTAAACAAAAATATTGATTTCCTTGTAATTTTGTGGGAACCATTCTCTCAGCTTTGACATTTATAAGCAATCACTGGACCTCTTCTGGCCACTGGCTTTTTAATAGGTAAAGTACCTTTTTTTTTAAGTTTATTTATTTTGAAAGAGATAGAACGAGAGCAAGAGGAGCAGAGAGAGAGAGAGAGAGAGAGAGAGAGAATCCCAAGCAGGTTCCATACTCAGCATGAACCTGATACAGAGCTTGAACTCACATAGTGTGAGATCATGACCTGAGCCAAAATCAAGAGTCAGATATTCAACTAACTGAGCTACCCAGGTACCCTGACATAAAGTAAGTACCTTTTAATTTGATACCTGGTCATGGTAAAAAGACTCCTCTGTGGTATCTTTCTAAGTACATTTTTTGGGGTGCCTACTCTGCTAGAAAGCAGAACTCTACCTGTCTATCCTACTTGTCCCTTGGAGTTCTAGAAGATTCCTGAGCTGAGATTTGTCTGGGGGAGCATAGAGCAACATGCTCTTATTTGAAGAGGGTCTGTTCTTTCCAAGTTGTGCCTGGCATCCTCAGAGTATGTAGCTTCACTTGTGAACATCTCAGTGCCACAGGCCAAAGGTCTCTCAGTTCTTTGATACAACTTATTTTCTTTAAGTACCCACCATTTTAAATATAATAGTTTTTGAATCATCATGGAGAATGATTTCCTCACATAATTATAAAAAAAATCAAGGAACTTATTTATTTACTCCTTTTCTACAATGTGATAGATATTGTTGTAGACATGGTTAATACAAAGATAGAAAAGACAGTTCTTGACCTTGAAGAACTCATTGTATGGAGTAGACCAACAGATAAAGAGACAAAGTACAATACCGTTCAATGAATATTCTAAATAGAGACTAAATACATAGCAGAGGAAGAAACTGATATCATTTTCTCTTGTTTATTCATTCACTCATTTACAAATAATTGCTGATGATATACAGTGCACTAAGTACTTCAGACATAAAAGATAGGTAAGATACAATTTCCTTTTTAAAACAAATTTTTTTTAATGTTTATTTATTTTTGAGACAGAGAGAGAGAGACAGAGTGTGAGCAAGGGAGGGGCAGAGAGAAAGGGAGACACAGAATCTGAAGCAGGCTCCAGGCTCGGAGCTGTCAGCACAGAGCCTGACGCGGGGCTTGAACCCACGAACTATGAGATCAAAAACCTGAGCTGAAGTCGGACACTCAACCGACTGAGCCACCCAGATGCCCCAGACACAATTTCCTTTTTAAGAAATCCTCAAATTTTAAGGTTTTTAAAAAATGTTTATTTATTTTTGAGAGGTGGGGGGTGGGAGAGTGGGGAGACAGAGAGAGAGAGGGAGACACAGAATCTGAAGCAGGCTCCAGACTCTGAGCTGTCAGCACAGAGCCCCGACATGAGGCTCAAACCCACGAACCATGAGATCATGACCTGAGCCGAAGTTGTATGCTCAACTGATTGAGCCACCCAGGGGCCCCAGACTTTAAAGTTTTAATGTACTTAAACTTTCTGTTCTCAGGATGCCTTTAAACTCTTAGAAAATACTTTAAGGACCCAAAGGAGTTTTTGTTTATGTGGATTATTTCGACCGATATATACCATAATTGAAATTAAAACAGAAAAATATAAAATATTTATTCATTAATTTAAAATAATAACACAATTATTATGTTCAATTACATATGAACACAAAACATATTAAGAAAAAAATTGTATCCAAAAAATAATTTAGCAAGAATGGTAGCATTGTTTTACTTTTTTTTTTGCAAATCTCTATAATACCTGATATAATAGAGAGCTAGAGTTTCATATCTGTTTCTGCATTCAATCTGTTGTGTATGTTCTTTTGGTTGAAGTATATTCAGTAGGTCTTGTCTCGTACAGATTGAAAAGGGAGTAATATTTTAACAGCCTTTTAACATAATTATGGGTACTATTCTCTATTAATACATCCAAACTGTACAAGTGGTAGTTTCTTAAAGATGAGTTGCAATGGGGAACCTGAAACAAGATAAATTAACTTATTGTATATCCTTACATTAAAATCCATTGATCTGCCTTGCTCTTTGAATGGCTCTTTACCCCTGTACACTTTTGTAATCTCATGTGTTAATCATTTGAAAAGTACTGGTTCAGGGGTGCCTGGGTGGCTCAGTTGGTTGACTTTGGCTCAGGTCATGATCTCAGGGTTCGTGGGTTCAAGCCCCACGTGGCGCTCTGTGCTGACAGCTCAGAGCCTGGAGCCTGCTTCAGATTCTGTTGTCCCCCTCTCTCTCTCTGCCCCTCCCCTGCTCATGCTCTGTCTCTCTCTCTCTCTCTCTCTCTCCTTCAAAAATAAATAAACATTTAAAAAATTAAAAAAAAAGAAAAGTATTGGTTCATTGTTCTACCTACTACTGCTTTTGCATCATCACTGCAAATGTCAACACAGTGAAAAAAGCAAATAAGGCTTAGTATTATTTTGAAAATAGTTTTAACACTGCAGATCATCTGAAAGGGGCTCAAAGATTGCCAGGAGTCTGTGGAACACACTTTGAGAAGTGCTAGTCTGTTGGGTATAGGGGAAGGAGGGTAAGAGAGTACAGGTTGGAATCAGGTTGTCTAGGTTCAAACAGAGCACTGCTACTTACTGTCAGTGTGACCTTGGGCAGGTTACTTAATTCTGTAAGTCTCCATTTCTTCATCCACAAAATGGGGTTACAAACAGTTCCTACTTCATGGAGTTGTGGTGGAAGATTAAATGAGATAATGCTTCTATATGTTGATGATTACAACTGTGATAATGATTACCTAGACAATTATAATACAGTATGATACATGCTGAAATAGATGCAGGGCACAGAGTGATAGGACCAGTAAACATTTTGTGGAGAAATAAGGCTGGGATGAGTACTAAAGAGGGTCATTTGCCTCTCCTCAAACTTTTCTTCCTCATTTTCTATTTTGGAGGGTGGTACCTTCATCTGTTTAGTCCTCCAAACCAGAATGCTGGGAGTGTGTGTTGAGGCCAGTAGAAGAGAAATTCAAAAGAGAGTGATAAACAGTGCCAAATCTGTGGTGCATGAAATGAATGAGTTTCTCATAAGTAGACAGCATAGGGCCTATGGCACCTGTCCCTCGAGGGTATCTATTCTGCCATTTTATGAAAAAGATTTTGTTAACCTCTTTTTTTATCAGTGAGGAAAATGAGACTAAAAAGTGTTAATTAACTTGACCAAAATCATACATCTGTTAATTGACAGATATAGGATTTGAATAATGTCCCATCTAGTTACAATAAATTACAGTAATGTCCAGTAAGCAGTTTTATAAAAATACGAGCTCCAGATTAAAGTTTAATTTTATAAATGGAAATTTCTTGGTTTAGCCATCCCTTTTGGCGTAATAAAGACATTTATGTAGTATTTGGTACTGTTTGCCAGCTTTACCTCTTATTTTACTTATTAGCAAATGAATGTATCAAGAACAAAGTGATACAATTGCATTTTCAAGTCATTCTCTAGAATTCAGATTTTTAGGTAAATCAGACTAGTTTTATCATCTGTTAATTTGAGGCAGTGAAGTTTTAACTGCCAGTACTCCATAATCCCAAATAATCTTGGTTTAAAATTGGTTAATATCCAAATATGGCTATAAAGATATTTTCCATAAGACTTGGTGAGGTACAGATTAAGTCAGTGAGACTTTTTTTTTAATGTTTATTTCTTTCTTTTGGGAGAGTGAGAGAGAGAGAGAGACACCATGAGTGGGAGTGGGGCAGAGAGAGAGGGAGAGAGAATCCCAAGAAAGCTCTACACACAGCATGGAGCCTGATGCGGGGCTTGATCTCATGACTATGAGATCATGACCTGAGCTGAAATCAAGAGTCAGATGCTTAACCAACTGAGCCACTCAGGCCCCTCACTGAGACATTTTTAAGGAAGACAAAATAGTTTTAAGAGTGATATTTTGTGAGAATTTTTCATTAGGGCTTGGGATAGAGTTGGGATGTCTGGGTGGTCTTCTTGAGACTTCTGGGTCACCTCTTCTTTGAGGACCTGAGATCAGTCTTCTGGAGGAGCATCTGGCTAGTAGGAGCCACATTTCTTAGGACGAGAGAACCTCGGATTGGGCAGAGGTCAGTTGTTTCTGTGGGTCTTGATTCTGTATGCGTGTGGGGTGAAGTCAGGGTAAGACTGAAGTCTTATGATTTCCTTAGAGTTGGTGCATAATAACCTGGGGGTAGTTGTATTTTCTGAGACAAGAGCCAGAGGAAATAATTTGGTAGCCTTTACATTTTTAGCTCAATTTGAGTTTCTATTTCAAAATCTTCACAGGAAACTTACTATCTTTGTTTAATTTCAATCATGCATTTTTATAATCATTTTATGGTTAGAAAGAAACATTGTGTGGCTTAAAACTTTGGAAGGACCAATAAGAAGATCTTAAACGTACATTTATGTTTTCCTACAGAATGTGCTTGAGGAACTTCCTGAAACTTTATCAAGTATTTTCCAGCTTGAACAAGAGGATGTATTGGAGTGGGGAGTCTCAGAAACAGAAAGCATAGTATTTAAATCTCAGGAAACTCTGGAAGTTCAACGAGCAGATGAATCAAGTAAACTTTTGAAAGGTGAACAGCCCATAGGTGATTCCAAAGCAGCCAAATCTTTAAAGGTAAAACATTATTTGTGTTGGAAACAGTTATGATTGTTGAGGATGTGCAAATGTGAAGAAATGGCCTGGGTAAGGGCCAAGGCATGGAGGTAGGTTCCCCCTGAAAAAAGGGCTCTCTAATATGCAAATTGTGTTTTGCAGACTTTTAGTCTCAAACCTAATTACAACTCTGGAGAGAGAAGACACATATTTAAGGAGTGAAGGAACCTCAGGGCTTTCAGAAATTGACCAAGAGTCCTCCCATTACCATCTTGAGGGAGTCAGGAACTGTAGCCCAGGGACCAGGACTGGGTGAACTTTGTATATTTTACATCTTTGCCCTGTTTATAGGTTTATCCTAACCCTGAGTCTTTTCCTATTGTGAGAATGCTTTCCAAATTCATTTTATATATGTGTAATTTAATAATTTTTACCATGTTTGTGTATTGCCTTACTACTATTTGCTTATTACTTTTCTTTAATCTGAGTTACTTTTTGACTTAAATGAGTTTATTTAAAATGGTACATTTTTTTTAATGTTTAGTTATCCTGAGAGAGAGAGTGGGTGGGGGAGGGGAAGAGAGAGACAGGGAAAGAGAGACCCCAAGCAGGCTCTGTGCTGCCAGCGCAGAGCCTGATGCTGGGCTCAAACCCACGAACTGTGAGATCATGACCTGAGCCGAAATCAAGAGTCGGATGCTTAACTGACTGAGACACCCAGGGACCCCAAAAATGGGTACATTATTATTAGGATTAAAGAAGCCACTTTTTTTTTCTGAACCACAAAATACTGTCTTGATTATTACCATGGATAGCTCTCTGACTTACTCAAATGGATACTACTCCTTGGGTAATAACCTTCCCTCTCCTTTTGGGTCCCCTCTCCCCACTGAAGACCATGTTCCTGCTCTGTTTTCCCCAGTTCAACTGGCCATTCTTCAACCTGTGCCACAAATCCCAACTCTGAAACCTTGGATTTATCTGTGATCTTCCTTTCCCTTGCTTTCACCCGTAATCAGTCTCCAAGGCTTAGATACCTCCTAACATTATTATTTTTTTAAGATTTTATTTTTAAGTAATCTCTACACCCAATTTGGGGCTCAGACTCATGGCCCCAAGATCAAGAGTTGCATGTTCTACCAGATGAGCCAGCCAGACACCCTGCCTCCTAACATTGCTTGTAATTTTTTTCCTTGTCTTTTCCAGTTGCCCTCAACCTAGTCTGGGTCCTGGTGACCTTATGTTTGGATTAGTGCAGTTTCCTCCTGTTGTTGTTTTTTTCCTTCATTTATCAAGCCCTACTTTCTTAAGTTCATCTTCCTGGCATATTGATCTTTTGGGAATAATGGGTAATAAGGAAGGTGCACAAATAATAGTTGACCAGAGAAAATCCACCATTGCTATGGAGAAAGGACTTATCCTATGATGAGCTACAGACTTCATCAGAAGTCATGCTATCTTTCTAAAGCTTACACTTGGGGTATGAAATGAATTCTGCCAAGGCTGAGTGAACCCACTCATTGCTAACTCCTCCAGGTGAATCCTGTGTTTCAGGCTGACACCTTCTAGGTGTGGAGATCTTAGATACTCTTTTCCTTTCTCTTTTCTCTTTTCTTTTCTTTTCTTTTCTTTTCTTTTCTTTTCTTTTCTTTTCTTTTCTTTTCTTTTCTTTTCCTTTCTTTTCTTTTCTTTTCTTTTCTTTTCTTTTCTTTTCTCTTCTCTCCTCTCCTCTCCTCTCCTCTCCTCCCCTCCCCTCCCCTCCCCTCCCCTCCCCTCCCCTCTCCTTTCCTTTCCTTTCCTTTTCCTGACAGTATCTTTAAAGACTATGGCATCTTAATGAAAAAGTGTTAGGCTGTTGGGCACAGGTAGTGTTTTCATCTATACTTCTACCTGAACATTGCGACTTTGGAAGTAAAATGTGGGCATGAGAGGCAAATGATTAGCTACTAAATGTGTTAAAAAATGACATGGACTTTCTGGATAGCAATTTAACCACCATGGCCTGGAAGCAATTCAAATCCCTTATTAGAAAAGTTTCACATTAATTCTTTTGGATTGTTGTGACTGCTGTTAAATATTATTAAGAAATTATGGAAATGTATTTATTTTTGGTCAAAAGAGGCAGTCCTTCCCTAAGTTAATTAAATTTATTGAGTATTTACCACATGCTAAACACTTTGCTAAGTGCTTTACATATGTTATCTTATGTTTTCCTAATAACTGATTTCTTAACAAGACTGTATTTGAAAAAACTGAGTCATAAAGAAGATAAATAACTTGTCCAAGTATAAATATCATGTTAGGTCATGAAGGCAGGGCTTGGACTGAGATGGTCTAATTCTGGAACCTTTACTCTTTACCCCTTGGCAACACTGTTTTTCATAACAACAATAAACAGGTGTCTGGTTAAGTACAAAAACAGACTGTCACTTGCAAAAATGACTAGGGATGGAGTGTCCTCATTAAACTAGGAGAAATGGTTGGACAAGAAAGACTTGGAGAATGGATTAAGAGAGCTCTAAACTGGAACCAGAAGTGTTTTTTTTTTTTTAATTAAAAAAAATTTTTTTTAAAAGTTTTTATTTATTTTTGAGACAGAGAGAGACAGAGCATGAACAGGGGAGGGGCAGAGAGAGGGAGACATAGAATTGGAAGCAGGCTCCAGGCTCTGAGCCATCAGCCCAGAGCCCGATGCGGGGCTCGAACTCATGGACCGTGAGATCGTGACCTGAGCCGAAGTCGGACGCCCAACCGACTGAGCCACCCAGGTGCCCCCCAGAAGTGTTTCAAGAGGAGGAAAAGAGGACCAAAAAAGACCTTTATGGATTATTGTTTTTGGAATAGTGTGGGACATATTAAAAATGCCATAGAAAATGGCACTGGAAGTATTCCTGTGACTCATCCCACCAAGTATCTTGTATTTATTTACATTAACATTTCAAGATCAGTTGTAATCCATGAACTTTACTCTGCACATTCGAGGTCATAAAATTAGTCTCTAGCATCTCTAGCACAGGAATGAGGAACAATATACTCCAGCAAGCCAGGCCAGATTTGGGGACAAGAAGACCTCTTTTGACATAGCAAATAGAACTACCTAAAAGGTGTGATAAAAGAGCACTGCTCAGAAAAATGCCAGAAGGTCTCATTCAGGAAAAAAAACCAAAAAACAAAAAACAGAATTTGATCAGTCTTTACCTTGTTGGCCACTTATATTCTTAGAAGCTCATTAGTATAATAAAGGTTATTAGGACTCTGCTCTAAGTCATGACCAACATGACTTAGATAAATTAAATAAAAAAGACAAATTAGATAATGGTGACTATGAAGAAATGACTGACACAAGGGCTTGTGAGAGGATTGTTGAGCATTTTAGGAAGGAAAAGGGTAAAAAGTCTGTACAAAATGTAGATACCACATGTCCTGAGATTCTAAATGGAAGAAAGTTTAAGAGATGTGGGATGCCCTAAATCCCTCCAGTTCTCAGAAAACAGTTATGAGTGATCTATTCCTTTCAGAGTTTTAAAAATACACAAAAGATGAAAGAAGAAATACACATCCATAGATAAACATAAAAGTGGCATGTGGCTGTAACAATTATATCAAAAACCCTAAGATTCAGAATGTGTTTAGGCCTGTGAATCGTGCTAAGAATAAAAAAAAGTATTTTTTTTCATATTAGTTTAAGAGCAAAGAGAGAAAAAAGGAAGGATAGCCCTGTCATTATGGATGAATAATGTGATGACAACATGTGACAGAGCTACCTTAATTTATTTTTGGGAAAAGGCTGAAGTTTTAAATAAACAGAAATATGACATAGAGAAAAGGAAGCTGATAAACTTGTACTTTGCTTCTCTTAAATATGACAAGGAGAATAATCTTTAGTTTAGAACAAAAAGAAAAAGAAGTGATAAAAGAAACTTGAAGCCCAAGATTGGTTAAAGATTTTCAGAGTTAACTTCGATATCTGAGCCTGTCAGCTCAGGTAGATAGGTTGAAGCCTGTTGCACCCCTGTCAGCAGCAGCTTTGAGGAGGTGCTGTAGTTAGTAGGAGAGGACCTAGAAGCCTGGAGACTTGCAGCTGAAAATCTGAGTTTTATTTTTTTAAGGATAAGGGTTATGGTTTCTGTATGTATGCACTGATCTTGGATAAAACTCTGGAATGATTAAATGATTCATTAAAAGAATTTTAACAACCTTGTAAGAGCCCCTGTATACTGCTTATAAGAGGAAACAGCCATCACTTGGAGCCAGCATGAGTTTCCTAAGGACAAGCTACAGAAGACCAACCTTATTTCTTTTTCTAGAATTACTAGACTGAACATCAGAAAAGTGTTAGACCTGGAGTTCAATGCAAGGCTATCATGGTGAAGAGCTTGGCCTACAGGAATGCTCAATCAACATTAGTTATTGTTATTAGCCTTTGGATTATAGCAATCCATTTATGTAAGCTTCCAAATGACAGTTTTGTAGACAAGAGTGCAATCAGGTGAACTACTAGATGGATTTGTAATTAGTTATGCAAAGGATGCACAGCTCGCCATAAGAGTCCCTAGTGGACTGCAATAGGGCTGGGTCTAATTCAACATATTTCCTAGTAATTTGGATGAGAATATTCAAGATTTACTGATTGGATTTTTAGATAACATCCAAATGAGATTGGTAAGATTTGGTTGGCCAGACCTCAGATGAAATTTAATTGGGATAAATGTGTGAATGGTTCTGCCCTTGGGTCCATAGGCTAAGTGCATAGATATGAGGTGACGTGATGTAGAGCAAATGTGAAAAAGACCTCAGAGTTTTAGGCTATCACTTAGGTTTGTGATAGGAAGGTAAGTGCAATCATAGTTTGTGCTGATTGACGAATACCATAAAAGAGGATCATCTTTCTCCTGGTTAATCTGATCACATCACACCTCAAATGTTGTGTTCGGATCTGGGTATCCAATCCCAGGAGCGACACTGACAAATTGGAGACCGTTTGGAAGAGAACATTCAAGATGAAAAAGCACAGTACTTCAGAAACATGTAAGGCAGAATTGAAGGGACTGATGATGTTTATCTGGGAGAAAATGGGTCCAGGAGAGTCAGCTGTATGCAAATATTTGATTGTCAATCAAATGGAAGGAGCTAGATTGTACCTGTGTGCTCCTGAGGTTTGAAATGAGACTGGTGGGTAAAAATTGTTAGGCTGTATAACAAACAAACAAACAAACAAGCAAGCAAGCAAACAAACAAACAAACTGGGAGAGTTTCAGAGAGAGTGGCTGCCTTTGGATATATCCAAGTCCTCTTTTCCTCATCGTGCTCAAGCCAGGATAGATGACCATTAGGTGGAGGAACTTTAGGGAAATTCAAACATTAACTAGGTAGTGAGATGGAATGGTCTGTACTCTGAGCTTTTCTTATTCATCATCACTTCTTTACCTATGAAATTGCAATATCTCTCTCCTATTTACTGCAGGGAGCCCAAACCCTGGACCTAATTTAGGAGAACCTCTCTTTATTTGGCCTCCTTCTACTTATTCAACCATATCTTTCTGCTTTCCCTAAGGAAGTTCTCTCTGCTTTCTTCCTTAAAGCCAGCTTAAAAACAAACAAACAAACAAACAAACAAAGCAACCAACAGAGAAAAAATATTTTTAGATGAACTATTATCACGAATTCTGCAAATTTTCTAGGAAATCTAGAAAAACAATACTACTAATACCTATAATGATTAAAAGGCAATTATTTAAGAAACAGAAATGCATTTGATTTTTCTCAAATAGTAGAAATAGAAAACAATACAATAGTATAATAAGTACAAATTGATAAACATTGCTCAAAACAGTTATTCATTTTGGCTTGTGGTTGCAACCACCAGTCATGCCAAACTTTTAAAGAGACTAAGCGCAAGTTCTATTAAAAATATCAATCAAGGGGCACCTGTCTGGCTCAGTTAGTGGAGCGTTCAACTCTTGATCTCGGGGTTTTAAGTTCAAGCCCCACATTGGGTGTAGAGATTACTTAAAAAAATAAAATCTTAAAGAAAAAATACCAATCAAGAAGAGAAGATTTATGAAGGAAAAATATCTTGTATTTCTTCTTTAATAGTTTTAAGGCAATAAATAAAATATTACAGATAAATATGGTACTAGTATTTTTATTGCTATTGAGGTGTATATGTGAAAACCTAGGCAAGGATTTAGAGGAAAATATCAACTTACCTTTAGGGTTTATATTCTGTTATAAAATATATATAAAAATTAGGAGCTTCAATATAAAATAAACCATTAAATATGAGAGAAAGATCTCATTTTCATGTTACAACTTTCCTTAACAGCATACTTTATGTTTTCTTGAAGGTGAAATCATCAGAATTTTTGCAAATCAGAGGAAAAGAAGCTAAGCAAACACAAAAAAGTAAATTAGGAATTCCACAACAGAGACAAGGAAGGTGTACAAAACCCCAACAGGATCAAAAACTACTTAAAAAAAAGTAACTTCCTTATGTTTACAATTTTTACTGTCAGTAGCATTGATAACTGAACATGCATTTTTAAAGGAAGAAGAAATATTGAGGAAATTCATATGTGAGATCTAAGTTAAACTTTCCCACAGGAAGAGTTGGTATCAGATATTATGGTTAGGATATATATGCTATACTTCACACTTCTTTCTATTAATGCTTTTGACCAATGTACTTAGTTTAATGATATAACAATGATATAACTATAATAAAAATAGCTCTTTTTGAGACAAAGGAAAATTAAATGTTAACATGTCAGATCTGATATTTTTGGTCACGGTAATGCATAATTTGTATTAACTGCTTATTATATTGGTTAATTTTGTTATGGCAAAATGAAATAAAATTTAACCCAACATACAATGTTTGTAGGCCAATTTGGTAATTTAGATGACCTTATTTTTCTCTACCATTATATCATGTTTTATTCCCCCCCCCCTCATTTTTAATGGAAATTCTTAATACACAGGGATACAACCACAATTTTGAATAATGTGTAAATGCAAGTTAGATTTATGGGCTTATCTTTTGCCAATCACCTTGCTGAAACTGATTTTTTCCTTATTTTACCACTAGGCTTTTATGGGTTGGTTTATTCTAGACTCTTCTTCATTCAACTCTTTATTAGGGCTCAAAGAAGCTTTAATTATTAGCTTTTGTTGTTGCTTAGGGCATTGAAAGGTGTGCTGGACATGGAAGACAACCTTTTTATGGCCAGCCTAAACTCTGTAAATGGATATTACTCACAATTTAGTAGCTGAGAGTAGACTCATGGGAAAAGAATTCCAAAGTTTATGAAAGAGTCAAATTGGCATTTAAGTGACCCTGTACATGCCATTGCTTATCTGCATTGCTTTAAGCTCATTTAGTTAGCAAGATTATGTATTAAAACAAATAGTGACAGCAGACAACAAGTATTTTACCTTCAATAAATAGTTACTGTCAGATTATCAATGAAGCAGAAACTTCTTGATTTTTTTTCCCTAAAAAACCTTGCATTTAGTGCATTAAGCAAAGTAGTGTGGCCACACACAGAGTCAGAGTCTTTTCTTTTTTATGTCTTAGTGTTTCAAAGAATGACAAATAGTCCTGTTTAAGGAGAGTGTGCTATAAAAACATACAGCCTTTCTTGAACATGCCAAAAATATTTGTAGATCTTTTTGAAATATATAGTACTGTGTTAATTCATTAAAATTGAAATGAGAAATTTCCATTGGAGAGAAATAATAAGATGCAGAGGAATGAAAACCTGATAGTTAAGAAATTTATATAATGAAAGGGAATTTTGGAAAAATGTTTCTGTAAATCCTTTATTCGCTGCTCCTTTTTATTTAGACCTTTTTTTTACGTAACTTTTCTCACCTGTGACTATCCCCCACATTAAATTGTTTTCTTGGGAATTCATCCATCTCTTGGAACGTGATGTTATTTAGCTCAATAACCTAGGGAGAGTCACTTACAAATCTGTTATTAGAGTATGATGGAACATAGGAATTCAGATTGGTTGTGATGCTTTTTAAGGAAAAAAAAAAGTTGGTAATGTAATCTCAAGTACATTCCACTAGCCAGGACCTGTTCCAGACAGAATGATGATGTGGATGAGCTTGACATCAGAGCTCACCTTTTTCTCCCCTCCTTTTTTTCCCCCCAATCCTTTCTCAGGATCCCTGGCTTTCTGGACACCCATGTTCACTTCTCCAGTTAGGTCTCTTTGTCTCAGGCATTTCCAAATGCTTTGGTTTTACCTCTCTTCACCCCCCTGCTCCTGCAGCTTTGTCCTATTCGAACGTGTATGTTTTATGTCCTGTTTTTGTTGAGCCCTATGCTATTTTGGAAATGATATAAACTGTTCTCTATTAGTGATTCAGTAATGTCCATATTGTGCCTAGCAATGGGTTAGGTGCTGTCCAGTTCAAATTAATAACAACAGCAATAAAAATAAAACAAGCATTTCTTGAGAGTTCCACAGGCCAGGACTTCTTATTATCGATTTTACAAAGGCATTAGTTAGGGGTGTTAATTTTTATCTTACAGAAGACCTCCGGGGAGACCAGTGCTATAGCTTGCAAGTGTTAGAACTGAGATTCTGATCCAGGCCCAGCCAACCCTAAAGTCTTTCTTCTTCATACTATGTATGCTACCGTCTAGAACACATGGAGCAGTTGATGGACAGATTGGCATCAACCCATTAGACAAAGGGTCAGAAGGGGTGGCACAAGAAGAAGGCAATGTATGAAAAGAGATATTTAAAAAAAAACAGTAAATTTTGCAGAGAAGTTTGTCTTGGAGGCCTTGTTCGAAGGATGTGTAAGCACAGACAAGAAGATGGGCAGCATTTGATCCACAACTGAAGGAACTGACAGATATTGTTGGCCCTGTGAATTGTCCTGGAGACTGATATAATAGCTAATATCTGCCATGTGAGAGACACTGTTTTATTTTATTTTAATTAATTAATTAATTAATTAATTAATTTTGAGAGAGACAGAGACAGCATGAGCAGGGGAGGGGCAGAGAGAGACTCTCTAGCAGGCTTTGTGCTGTCAACACAGAGCCCGATGTGGGCCATGCTTGAATTCACAAACCGCCGAGATCATGACCCCAGCCAAAACCAAGAGTGAGAGGCTCAACTGACCGAGCCACCCAGGCGCCCCTGAGAGATACTGTTTTAAATGCATTCAGTCCTTATTATTGAAGTATGGTTGACACAGAATGTTACATTAGTTTCAGGTATATAACATAGTGATTCAACAATTCTATATGTTATACTATGTTTACAAGTATAGCTACCATCTGTCACCACACAACGCTATTACAGTACTCTTGACTATATTCCCCGTGCTGTGCCATTTATTCCTGTGACTTACTCATTCCATAACTGGAAGCCATATCTCTCACTCCCCTTCACCCATTTTGCCCATCCCCCACCCCCTATCCTCTGGTAGCCATCAGTTTGTTCTCAATTCCTTTCTTCCTTAAAGTAACTTTATCCAGGATGTGCTAATGTTATTTCCTATTTGCCAAAATATAAATAGACTTGCGTACGACCTAGTGATTATTTTATTTTTTTAAGTTTATTTATTTATTTTGAGAGAGAGAGAGAGAGGCAGTAGGGGAGAGGCAGAGAGAGAGTGGGACAGAAGATCCAAAGCAGGCTCTGTGCTGATAGCAGCAAGCCCTATGCAGGGCTCAAACTCATGAATCATGAAATCATGACTTGAGCTGAAGTCAGATGCTTAACTGAATGAGCTACCCAGGCACCCCTGACCTAGTAATAATTTTAAACAGGATTTGAACAGAGGCAGTCTGACTCTAACTACTGTGTTAGAAGTAGGGCCACATGCTAAGAGCCTTGAAACTTAGAGAGGAAATTAGATGAATGCAGCAAGCAACAGAGAGCCATTGTGCTGGGCAAAGGAGTATTTAGAGACCAATGTGGCAGAATTTTGCAGGAGGAATTGAAGAGAGGAAGAGACAGAGGATGTGGTACTCAATCCAACTGGCAGACCCTTGCTAATGCAGGCTGAGGTGATGAGGACCTTGACAGGAGTGTGTTGGAAGTGAAGAGGGAGAAGCAGCAGCCCTGGGAAGCAGAGAAGCTCAGTCTTTCATAGGATGTGCAGGTGAAGGGAAGAGGACTCAAAGATGGCTCAATCTTTTGTATCTTAAGGATGAGGAATCTAGGTAAGATAGTGATACCGGAGGTGAAATTTGGGAGGTCTTGGCACAAGAGGAAATAGTTGAAACACTGAAGCTTACTTTTCCAATATTCAAAGAGGAGTTCAACCTTGGAAGCTATACCCAGTTTTGAAGATGGAGAAAGAAAATTGAATGACTAAATCAAATTATGATGAATTTTGGAGGTAGATGGAAAGCTGGGATAACACAGGTTTTAAAAATCTCACAAAGAGCCATTTCAGGAAGAGTCATCGATATTGTCAGCTGTGTCTTGTAGATCATAGAGAACATGATCTAAAGTTCATTTGGTTTGATTTGATGAAAAGGTCATCATTTAGTTAATGTAAGAGTATAATTTTAGGGGTGCCTGGGTGGCTCAGTCGGTTAAGCGTCCGACTTCGGCTCAGGTCACGATCTCGCGGTATGTGAGTTCGAGCCCCGCGTCGGGCTCTGTGCTGACTGCTCAGAGCCTGGAGCCTGTTTCAGATTCTGTGTCTCCCTCTCTCTCTGGCCCTCCCCCGTTCATGCTCTGTCTCTGTCTCAAAAATAAATAAACGTTAAAAAAAAATTAAAAAAAAAAGAGTATAATTTTAGTAGGGGTGTGGGGATGGAGTAGAACTGGATAGGGGCTACATCTACCTCAGGGGTCATTAACAAGCAGTAATAGGAAAAAAGTTGTCTTATAGTCTGCAGCGTTGTGTTTAGATCCTAGCAGTTACTCATTAATTTTATGAGCTCTCCAAAATAAGCCTGCTCTAATATAAGGATAATAATACCTCCCATATAAGTTCATTGTGGGAGTTGGAGAGAATGTGTGTAAATCACCTAGCATAGAGTAGTAGTGGTTCTTGCTCAATTAGTGTTTGTTCATTGGGTGGCAAGTGACAATGGAAATTAAGAAAGATCTTCATGCCTTCTTCTCTACTTTGGAAAGGCAGGAGAGAGGCAAGTTCTAGCATAGTGGAAAGGAGGATGCTGCATAAACTTGGGTTTATTGATGCTATTTAATGGGTAATGTACTACATTGTTCTACCTCTTCAGGGACATTAGCATTTGAGCAGAGTAGCAAAGAAGTAATGCATGATGGCTGGATATGGTGTCACCAAAGGAGTTACAGAAATTGGGAGAGAAGGCATTTGGGTGGGATGGTAATGAGTTTGCTTTTAAACATGTTTCTGAGATATCTGTAAGTCCTATAGGTTGAGATCTTCAGCAGAAAGTTGGGTATATAACTTTGAAGATCGGGTCCCCAATTGTGATATTAAATTCATTATAAATCATTATTATAGTTTTAAATCTTATACATTTAGACACCCTTTTTAGAGCCTAAACTGTCAATGTCAATGTATTTTATATCAAAAGATCACAAAATGATCAAAGAAGCCCCCTTTCTTTTTTTTGCTGCAGAATTCCTCAAGACTACCCCTCTTCTACCCTCCATGATCTGTGCACCACTGTCCCAGCCCAGGAGCTGCCTGTCAACTTACACTTGGCTTCTCGAGTGTACCATACAGCTGACAAGAAAGGTCACAGTACTTTGCTTGGGATATTGGGAACCTCTTTCTTAGATGATCACACTACAGATGAAGAGTGCAGAGACAGGTAAGAGTTCCACTGGTAATTTTCTTTTAAAGTAGATTTAAACTGTCAAATTCTACGTTTGAGGTTTAGATTTTGATGACACAATTCTGTTTTTAGACACTAGAGAGGAGCAGGTTTTGTCCTTTTCCATTCCTTCCCAGCACATACACAGTCTAGGATAGTGTCTTCATTTCCTACTATTATTAACATGAACCGTGGCCCATGATAAGGTAGCTTTAGTTTAGTGGCATCTAGTTACCAAAGAGTGTCACATACCTTATATTATTTGTTCTTCATAACAACTCTGTGGAGTACAGATGTGAAAATTGAGGTTCATAAAAATCAAGCAACTCTTCCAGGCTTACACAGTTAAGAAAATCATAGATTTGGATTCAAAGTCAGTCTTTTAGATTTCACACCATCATTGGGAATACTTGAGTCCAGGGATTATGTTCAAAAGTCATTGCCTCTGGAGTTTCTTCCATTTCTCTGTGTGTCTCATTTTCCTTTGGCATCTGAGTATTCTTTTGCGGATAGGATGTAATTTATACCATCCTCAAAAGAGAGGAGAAAAGGGAAGGAAGCTCACATGTGTTTAGCAGAAACCACATTCCTAGTACTGTGTGATGTACTTTGCATCTTTCCTTTTTAAATCTTCAACTGTAAGCAGTCATCATTTCCATTTTATTATTGAAGAAGCTTAGGCTCCATAATATCCGTTTGCTTGCCAAGGATCTTATCTCTAGATAATGATAAAAATCCAGATGTGTCTAACTTAGTTTTTCTCAAAATTTTTTATGATCAACCATTTAAGGAAGGCTTTTTCACTTTTTCTCTCCCAATTGCCTTTCCCCATTACATTTTAATACCCTGGATATACTGTGCATCTCATGGTGGTGTGTGTGTGTGTGCGCGCGCGCGCGTGTGTGCACATACGCACATGCCATATACATAAAAAGAGTAAGGTTTCATCATCTCCCTCCCCAGGCACCAACATTCACCCCTTTGGGATTGGTATCACCTGCCCATTGAGAATGCATGTTTGTTGTCTCTTGCCTTTCATAAGAGCTGGTAGGAATCCTGAAAAATCACCTACTGCATGTTTAAGAATATTCAAAACATTAAATATTAAGTTAAATTTAAATAGAGACATTTTAAGTATTATATTTTAAGTATTTTAGACCTGTGAGAATATTTTAAAAGACCATTTTTAATTACACAAACTATCACAGAATTATTAGTAACTTCTCAACTCTTTTCATGGTGTATTCTGAGCTCATTTCCTCAAACTTGACTTTTAGTGATAATTGTTAATACTTTTACTGCATTCTTTCAAGCTTTAAAATCATCTGAGGGCACATGGGTGGCTCAGTCATTGAGCATCCGACTTCTGCTCAGGTCATGATCTCATGGTTCGTGAGTTCAAGCCCCATGTCTGGTTTTAAGCTGACAGCACAGAGCCTAGTTTAAATTCTCTGTCTCCCTCTCTCTCTGCCCCTCCCCTGCTCATGCTCTCTCTCTTTTAAAAATAAATAAACATCTGGTTTCCCTGTGTTCAGTAATCACAATGAAATTCAATTTGAATTCCTAAAAGAGGGCCATTCTCATGTTTATTTTCTAGTTAGGCAAAAATGTTTTTCAAAGATTTATTCGCTACTCAAAATCTTAAACACCTGTCTTTTAGTTTTATCAGGTAAGTGTTTTGAAATTTTTGAAACAAATTATATGTGAAAAACTTTGGAAATTTCCAAACGATTCCAGTTTCTCTGGTAGAAAATAACAGTTCTGCAGTGTAGTCTTTGGAAAGCCTAAAGCTGAAAGTGGAAAATAAAGGTATAACCATAATCTAGTAGTCATGAACCCACTGTTTTGAGTCATTTCCATTAGCACTGTAGCTAAGCATCATTTTGAGGTGTCACAGCTTCTAGTAGTCATGTAAAGTGTTAAAAATACTGGTATCTTTCGAATTCTAAAAATTTTTTTTTCTTCAAGTAGATCTTGCTTTCTCCAAGAGAGTCAATAAATGTTCTATTTGAGGATGATAATTCTTGGCAATTTGTTCCTAAGTACCAAATAAGAAGTTAATTTAAGCACTGAATATTTAATTCTCTGGCATCCATCTCTTGAGGATTACCTTGCTAAACATAGCTTAACCTTTTCAAAATATATCTGTCTGCTGAGCCTACAAGTTCAGAGAAATGTATAATTTTTTCTGCACTAATAAGTGTTCTCAAGAAAGGTAATTGTAAACACAAAATGAATACCCTTTCATTTGGTGGCTTTTGCTTTTTCTGTGAGATGAACAGTTAACTATGAAGCCTAACAGTATTTGTGGTTATATAATTTTAATGCTTTCCCAATTCTCCATATAGTAATTGTTACTTGTGGCAAACACCAAGGATATTTTAATGGACTAGATAGGTACATACTTAAGTTTATTTAAAATAGCAACATATTGCTCAAACTTATGTTTATTTTGCTAAACAGCAATTTTGTTGAGAACTATAAAAATGTTTCATATGAATTATAATTTTGCTTTTAAAGTTTCTGTATTTTAAAGAGAAGCTTATAGTTGTTTTGTTAGAATTCTTAGCATGGAATTTTAGATTTGGTGTTTTAAAATAAGGTAAATCATTAAAAGTGTTTAAACACTTAGATTAAGTTAACAGTTTGGTGAATAGCCGTCTAACATCTCCTGTATGTGCATGTGTTTAAACCATGTATGACATTCTATAGACTGATTTTTCACTCAGGGTTGTGTGTGAACATTTAAATATTTTCATATTATTCACTAACTTAACCAAGCTGCAATGTAAGAAGATTTCAAGTGTGGAATTATTAAACTTTTTGCTTTAAAAATTTTTTTTAATGTTTATTTTTGGGGGAGAGAGAGAGAGACCCCGCACAAGTGGGTGAGGGGCAGAGAGAGAGAGAGAGAGAGAGAGAGAGCAAGACAGGATCCCAAGCAGGCTCTGCACTGTCAGCACAGAGCCCGACGCGGGGCTCGAACTCATGAACCACCAGATCATGACCTGAGCTGGTCAGATGCTTAACCAACTGAGCCACCCAGACTCCCCTTGCTCTAAAATTTTTGATGCATATTGCTAGACTTCTTTCCAGAAAAATTATTCAGACTTATACTCTACCAACAATTTATCATGTCCATTTCCTTTTACCCTTATCAAATAACTAATTGTCAATCTGCTTCATTTTTTTCCTAATCTGATGAGGAAACCTATCTTTTTATTACTATATATTTTTTCACTTTAAATGATGGTGATGTCTTTTGGTTATTCTCCTTTTGAGAATTATCAATTCATATTCTGTTGGGTCATCATTCATCTCTTATTGATTTATAAGTGATCTTTTTATATTAAAGATTTTAATTATTTGTTATATATAGTAGACATTTTCTTTTACTTTGTTGTTTGCTTTCTACCTTTGTTATGGTGTTTTATGCTCTCCAGAAGTTTTAATTTTTATGTAGTAAAAACTAGCAGTCATTCTCTATGCGTTCTAGTCTTGGTTTCATTCTTAGAAACGGCTTTTCTACACTTACACTTAAATGTATTTTCTCATATTTTCTTCTATCATTTTATAGCTTACTTTGATCCATCTGTAATTAACTTGATGAGAAGAATAAGCATTATTCCTCCCCCCACCAAGTGACTAGTCAATTGCATAATATCATTATTGTCAATAAGTCCTCTTTCCTCACTATTTTGAAATGGCAGCTTCTCATACCTTAAATTCCAATGTGTTATTGAGTCTATTTATGGACTTATGTCCTATTTTACTGACTTGTCTATGTAAAATTGCTTGTGTATTTTGTTGATCCAGCATCAATAAAGAGAGAGTTGGCAAAAAATGCTGTCTTACAAACATTGGCTGACCTTCTCAAGTCAGGTTCATCTTACAGCCAGCTTCCTGGTGGGAAGCAGTGCTTAGGCTATAGATCCCAGACCTAACTCTCCACTTGGCTTCATGTTACAAAAGAAATTCTTAATCGCATTTTGAAAAAATGTGGACTGTTAGCTCCATATGTTAAAATAGTGGCAACTGCAATAATTGGAAAACCAAAGGTTAAGTGTCAGAATTTAATGTTTAATTTCAAAATAATTAAACAAAATAATTCCTCTTATTTATTATTGTTATAAAATAACAATAAAAACACAATACTTTAGTAAATGTGAAAAATATGCAAGAAAATGCAAAAAACCCTACAATTATTCAAAATCTTGCTATCCAGGGATAATACTATTTACATTCTTAAATACATGATTCCAGACTTTTCTGTATGAAAATAAGTAAGATAGAACAAAACTGGGATAATGCTGTGTACGTTTTGTGACTTGATTTTTTTTAACTGTGTTGTAATTATCTTTCCATGTCAAGAAATATGGATTTGACTAATCACTTAAATCAATCAGCATATATTTTTTGTGTACCTACTGTGTGGCAGGCATAGAGTTAGGCCCTAGGGAAGCATCTGCTAACAAGAGAAATAATCCCTGCCCTCAGGGAATATGGAGATTGGCAAAGAAGAAAGGTGGTAAATTACTTATCGTGAATGGGATAATTAATACGCAGAAGTGCAGGGTGCTGTGGAAACTGGAAGATTTCCTGATCATCTTGGGAGGTTTGAGGAATTGATACTTAAATTGCAACCTGAGAGTGAATCAACATCACTTGGGAACTTGTTAAAAAAGCAGATGATTTGAAGGCATATTGAAGTTTGAGAGTCAGCTGTGGACAGTTGGAACTCATCTAAGAATTGGAAAGAAGTCCAGCATTGGAGAACGGGAGGAGCAGTGATGCAGTGGAGGTTGAGTGAAGGCATGAATCAGATCGTGTAGGATTTTACAGATTCTCTGTAGGTGTGTGAGGGCATGTATATGAGGCTTTGGGGGAGAGATTCTTACTCACAGTGTATTGGGAAGCCATTGATAGAGTTTTTTGAGGAAGAAGGACATGATCAGATTTGCTGTAAGATATCACAGTCCTTATTTTGACTTTTTAGTAGCATTTGGCACAGTTGCATAAACTCTTCCTTAAAACCCTTTAATTTCTTGACCTTTGGGACTATACTCTTTTCTGGTTCTCTTTCTGTCTCCCTGGCTATATCTTCTCAAGTCTCCTTTGCTGGTGTCTCCTTATATTTTGATTTCAAAACATTGGGGTGCCCAAACTTATACTGGCACCTCTTTTCTCCCATACTTACCAAAGTGATCTTATCCAAAACCATGGCTTGAAATGTCATCTATATGCTGATGACTGCAATTTACTAAAATACATGCAGAAGGATGTTCATTGTCCTTATAATAACTAAAAACTGGAAATAACTTAGGTGCTTATCAATAGAATATTTTTTTATGGTGCATCCAGTGATGGGATGCATGGCAATCATGACTAAGAACGAGGTAGTGCTCTGTGCACTGAAAGGAGATAGAAGTAAATAAAGAGATATGTGATTATATACACATTTTTGTGTATGTGTGGAAGAAAATTCAAGAAATTGTTAACTGTAGTCCTTTTGTTTTCATTATAGATTGTACACTAATTCCATAAAAAGTAAAACTACACTTTGTCCTATTTTTTGCTTTATTTATATGGTGTATGTTTGCCCTTTTATTTTTAATCTTTAGTAGTTGTGCTGCTTGTAGATTGCATAGACTAAAATATTTTTTAAGCCAATCAATTTTTTTCTTATAACAGGTTGGATCACCCCATATGCATTTATTGCCATTATCAGTTATACTGGGTATTATTTTTGTCATCTTTGTATTCTCTCTTGTTTTAGTTCTTTGCTGTTTCCTATAATCTGTCATATTTGCTGACATTTATCTATGTATTTATTGTTTGTATCATCTGATATCTGATGTTATGAAATAAAAATCTGAAAGCAGCCTGTTTTTATTTTATTTGCAAGTAATCTGTTTCTTCTCTACCCCTCCTGGATGCTTATAGGACTTTAAGTTTTGCCTTAAATAATGTCACTAGAACATGTTTGGGAATGGATTGCTTTTTTTAAAAAAAGATAGAGTTTAAAAGTTTTTAAATATTTATTTATTTATTTTGAGAGAGAAAGAGTGCTTGCATGAGCCCAAGCAGGGAAGGGGCAGAAAGAAAGAGAGAGAGAGAGAGAGAGAGAGAGAGAGAGAGAGAGAGAGAGGGAGGGAGAGAGAGAGAAAATCCCAGGCAGGCTCTGTGTTCCATGCTGAATTCCATGACTGTGAGATCATGAATTGGATGCTTAACTGACTGAACCACCCAGGTGTCCCTAGAATACTATGTTTAGATCTTAAGTAGGAGCACCAGAAGATGCAGGTTTATATTACTAATTTAGTCATTCAGAATCCTGAAGGGTGTTGGGGGTGGGGTGGATTAGGTTATGAGAATTTTGCCTTTACACATTTTCTCTGTGATTGTTAAGACTATTATACCAGAAGCAGACCTTTTCCAGTGTTTATTCTATATGGTAAAGATTATTCTAGGGGCGCCTGGGTGGCTCCCCTAGTCAGTTAAGGATCCGACTTCGGCTCAGGTCATGATCTCATGGTTCATGAGTTCAAGCCCTGTGTTGGGCTCTGTGCTGACCGTTCAGAGCCTGGAGCCTGCTTTGGATTCTGTGTCTCCCTGGGTCTCTCTGCCCTTCCCCCCACTTGCACTGTCTCTCTCTCTTAAAAATAAACATAAAAAAATTTAAAAATATTATTCTAGGCCTTTTTTTCTGTGTATGCACTTACATATACATTTTACAAAAATGACATTAAGGGTGTTGTTTTCGTAGTTTATATTCCTTTGAAGATTTTTACTTTAAAACTGAAATACAGGCACATGGGTAATTATTTTGACTTACTATCTCTACTACCTATAGTTGACAAATCAACTATATAAAGTGCACTTGCATTTTAAAGATTTTATCTGAATCTTCTAAATATTTTGCTGATATTTGAATATGAAAATGGAAAATTTTGTATTTTCTTCCCAAGTGAAGAAAATGTAGTTCAAAGTAGGTGTAAGTGACTAGTCCATGTGTATAGGGCTGGTAAAAGCTAAGATTCAGACCTAGATCTCTTTGATTCTAAATGTGGTTTCCATTATATTCCACTGTTTTGTGAACTTGTGAAGACCCTCTCGTTTTTTTCTTTTCATGCTTCATTCTGAATGCTTGTTCTCATCTTGTTTTCAGAACCAATTTTGATGTAAGCTAGGAAGAATCTGAGGAGCTTTAGTCGAATAATTTGAGATATGCAAATAAAATTTTTATTTGAGATCTCAAATAAAATTTGAGAGATTTTATTTACCGTTGTGTTTTGTTATTTGATCCATTGTGACCCAGTATTGGAAGCAGGGCTTCTGCTTCTATTGGGGTGGAAGTTCTTATAGTGCTTGTTCCCTCTTAAGAACTGAAGTCTTGTTTCTGAGTACTAGGCCAGGGCTGGGACCTTGCTAAATATGGTAGACTTCCCTGATACTAATTACTTATTTACTTGTAGCTTGCACTGAATACTGCCTGGTTTTGTTTTCCCCATTACTGGTTTCTCCCTACTAGAATGAACCATCATCCCTTGCTAGAACTTTCTGATACTACTTCTAGTGCACCACCACCTGTGGTCTGTCATACTACATTTGGAATATTGTGTTTTATCTTCTGCTGTATGTTACTTTCCACCGTGGGTATCTGGAACTGACTTTCCCCCACTATTCCCCATTTCTTGCATTGTCTTCCATTCCTCAATGGTTAAATCTAATCCTGGCCCTACCCACATACCTTACTTAGGTTGTTCCTTGGTATATACTCCAGGCAGTGACCCAAGATATTATGCCAAAGCACATAAGACTTAATCCCTGTCTGAGGTCTAGATGGGCATAGGTCACAAAAGTACATGTTTTAGAGCCATAAGTGGATCTTATCCTTCTTTTAGCCTAACCTTTTCATATTTATGGATGAGGAAACTGAGGGTAAATTTTGCAGTCCAAATCACAGTTGGTGACGGAGTTAGAAGTAGAATCAATAGTAACCTCAGTTAGATTTCCATTGTATCCATTTTTAACAAATACCCCTTATACCTAAGGAAGACTTCAGCATATTTAAAAAATACAGATTGGAATGACAGAAGTCATTTTACTATGCAGTATAAAAGTTTAATAAGCTATTAGATTAGTGTATTTTTTATTTTATATAGATATTTAAAAACAGGAATTACTTGGACATTTATCTGATTTCATAACTGTCAGTATGTGAAAGCTGAAATTTTTTAAAGCAAAGCAATATCATTCCACCAGATGTCACTGTTTGCATGTAACAATGAAGTTACAATGATTAAAAATAAAATCCCCCACTTCCCTAATCATATTTTGTAAAAAAATAAAATCTACATAGTTATACTCTTATTCTCCTTTAGATTTATCATTTTATTAAGATTATGGTTCCCTCAATTTTTAAAAAGTGTTGAAAGTGTTCATTACCTCTGCTACAGATTTTGAAGACTATAGTAAAGAAAATTATTTGTAATCTTCAAGAAGATGAACTCTTAAAGTCTTTTCTAGATCTAGGAGTTTGCTTTTCAAATAACATTCTTTGTAAGTTACTATTTTCTAAATTGTAGATTGTGACCTAATAAGGGGTTGTGAAATCAATTCAGTGGCTTGTGACAAGTACTTTAAAAATGTTGTGTGGAATGTAATACTCTATTGCCTGTATTTTTGTGACACAACTTTTGCACATGAGCACTCTGAAAATATCCCTGTACACCTCTTCTTTGAGTTGTATAAAAGCAACTGTGAGCATCATCCTGTGAAGCCTTGAACAGGTTTTGTACCCCAACAAGCAAGATTTTAAGTTCAGTAAGGAAGGGAAAGCAAAGATGTGACGGGGGAACTTCTCTGTTAGTCACATCCAAGAAGAGGGGAGAGTGCTGGAGGGAGAACCCTTCTTTATGCTTCATAGGATAGAGCTCATGTTCTCTTTTATGTGACTTGTAGAATATGTATGCAGAGATTTTTAAAAAGTGTTCACAGGTTAGAGCAAATGTTTTCTAAACTTCTTTGATAGCAACCTACAATAAGAAATATATGTTATATCTCTGGCCCATGGGGGACAAGTAAAGAAACTTAACTCACTCTGAGAGAGGTGGGCATGTTTCCTTCATTTAATATCCTCAATGATAATAGCAATAATAATTGAATATCAGCCACTTACTAATTACTTAACAATTGAACATGTACAATGTGACATTTCTCACATATATTATTCCTAAGCATTAGACCCTGAAAGACCTGATCACTGTTGCTATAGATAGATAGATGGAGAAACTGAGACCTAGGAAGGAGAAGTGACCTACCCCACATGTGAATTAGAATCTCTAGAGGAGGTATCTGGGAAGCTATAGTCTTGACAAGCTCCCAGGATATTCTTAGAATCAGGCTGTTTTAGGAAAGATTGTAGTACATCACTGGTTTTCAGTGTATATCAGAATCATCTGCAGGGCTGGTTAAAACAGATGACTGAGTCCTACCCTGAGATTCTGATTCATTAGGTATAATGGGCAGCCAAGAATTTGCATTTTCTAGCAAGTTTGTATGTGATTTTAATGATGCTGCGTTAGGGAACACACTTTGAGAACCACTGCAATACATCATGCTGATCTGTGATTCTCAGTTCCCTGGGATAGAGTCTGGGACTGGGAACTCACAGAGGCTGTGAGACTTTTCTTGCTGAGCCAAAATACAATACGTATTCAGTATGTACTACATTTGCATCACAGAAGATAGGAAATGAATAAGAATCAGTTTTCTCTTCAAACCAGTCTATGTCTACTGTGAAAAAGATACATAGAATAAAAAATAGCATATTCTACAATGAAAGATCCGATCAAATGCAGCAGAAAAACTAGGGAAGCAAGGATGAACTTTGACTGGGCAGAGGGGGATTTATAAACGTTTCATGAGGGAGCTGCAATCTGCAAGCCTTATTTTCATTATTTTCATAGCCATACTGTATTGTAATCTGGTTTGCCTCTCTTCTCTATTGTCCCTAAGTAATCTCAGCACCTCAGGCACCTTCTACATAGTGAATGTAGGTTGGGCCAGGAGTTAGGGGAGGGCAGTAGGATTGGCAAGTAGATGGTATCCAGACTGTGGAGGACCCTGAATGCAAAGCCTGGGAGCTTAGGTTTATAAAGTGTATATAGTCATTAAAGTATTTGGAAAGGGGGTGAGTGATGACATCTCTGGCAGGGTATATAGTATGGATTGGAGAAGGGAAGGTCTAGAGGTAAGGGACCAGCAAAGATGATATCGTAGGACTCAGATGAGAGAAAATGCAGTGGACAGGAGAGACACCATGGAAGAAGGAGCAGAACCAGTGATTACTGCTGGAAGTGATGGAGAGATTGGATATGAAGAGATTTTCAATCCGAAATGGTGTTTTCCAAACAGGAGAATGAACTCTAGAAAGGATTAGCTCTTCTCTCTGGATATAAAGAAGGAAGAAGGGAAAGTCTGGAGAAAATTTTCAAAGTAATTGATTACTCTTTGTCCTGTAGGAACACTTGCTAATCTTGGGTAGCCTTTCACTAAGGTCCTCTATACATGTCTACCAACACTATGCACTCCAATGACTTCTTTCATTTTTCTTCCCACCAACCACACTGTCAGCTTCATTAGTGCACATTTGGAATGTGAAAAGACAGTAAGTTGGGAATTACTCTTACTACCTTGGATTTGGCTTAGAGCTAGATAAAAATACAGCAGTGCCTCAAGGTAGCTTCTTATGTCATGCCTGTCCTTCATGATCTTAGAAATACTGACTTTGATATATGTAGTCTCTTGGCTCACTATTGCAGCCAGTAGACTTCACCCTGTTCTTTGTTTTTCCTATACATACCATTCAGGATTCAGTTGACGAAAACAGAAATATTTTTTAGCTATTTTAGGCAAAGAGGGAGTTAGTAATGAGAATTTGATGCTTATAAAACCAATGGAAAGATTGGGAAAGTGGGCTGTAGGCAGGGAGGGTTTCCAGAGATGACACGCAGCATGCTTAAATGTCTGCCAAGGAAGCTGCTGCTTCTAGCATAGTCAGGAAGGTAGTAAATCTGGAAGCCAGTACTGGCAACATACCACCCTAGCTATGATTCAGGGATCTGGTGGCCTCTATTGTTACAGCTTTAGACTCTGAAACCACAGTATGTCTGTTTGATATGCTCGCTGCTCACTGCCCCTCCCCCTCAAAAAAAAGAAAAGCAACCTACAAAAGGACTACTATTAACTGAAACACTGCTACAGTAGAACTCGATGTTGCCATGACTGTTTGCTAACAAAAACATCAGAACTTTCTGCTTTCCAAATTGTATGCTGAGTGCGTCTCATTAGTGGATCCTAACTCACATCTAGGACACTGGCTGCAAGAGAGTTTTACTTCTTCATCCTCAGTAGTTCAGGAAAGCACATTAGAAGGAGGATAATTGGGTGTTGAGTGGCCGTCTACTATATTCACCATATTGGCAGTTGAACTTTATCTTCTCTTTGAATTCAAATATTTGACTAGTTGGGATAGGAGGCTTTTCTCCATGACTCTACTTTGGCAAGCCCTATTTCCATGAGCCTAACTTTGGGTGGACCTGTTTTTTCTAAGATCTGGTATGATAGAATATGAAGGTTTCAGCATATTATTAAGTAACTAAAGTGAGTTGGGTGGTTTGTGAACTTTTAGTCTTCACATTTGATGACTCATAAAGTGATTGCCTATTCACATAAGGGTATATCAAAAAGTGGAACACTGGCTTCTGTGTGAAATTGATATAGCTATAGTCTGTGCAGGCTCATTTTATATCCTTTTATAATTCTTTTACAGTAATTATAAAAATTAGTACAAATTAATACCAAATTTAATACAAAATTAATGTATTTTAAAGCAGTTCATAAATTAGTCATTAATGACACATCTTACCTTCAAATTTTCATTTAGCTTATGTCTTTGGCTTAATTAAGACTTTTGTTTATAATTTTTATATTATAATTTTTTGTATTATAATTTTTGTTTATATTTTTTGTATAATTTTATATAATTTTTATATATATATAGTTTGTAGCCTAGAAAGGAAGATAAATGCCATAGATTTTTTGTTCATCTTGGCAAGATGTGAATCAAGAAGAGAAAACTTTAATGTGAGAAGGCAGTTCTTCTTGGGCTGACACTTTACTTCACTCTAAGAAATGAGACCATTTCCTATGGGCTTTGAGTGGGGAACAGGTTAACCATCAGAAGGTAGAGACCTTTTTACCTCTTTTGTAATCAGACTTTTACAGGATGAATTTGTTATTCTAATATAGTAAAACCATCATGAAGGTTACTATTAAAATGTATGCAGAACCACAGAAAAATTATTTTGAATTATTTCCCATTTCAGACTGTCTGACTTCTGCACAATTTCTGCTTATTACAGATATCAAATGTCGGTGTGTTTATTTCAGCAGAGATATGAAATGAGTCTCATCAGTGGCTTAACAAACCAATGTATTGTTTTTTATCATACTGTAGAATATTGCAAGGAAATCCTGTTGTGGGTGATAATCAAGAACATGTTGCCATCCTTCCATCACCACCAGTGATACTACCTGATTTGGCACAAGGAACTAGACAGCGTGCTCAGAAACCACACCTACAACTCTTGGGAGAGGAAGTAAGAGCTTACCTTAATAGTACTTTTCTCTACCTCACAGCTCTTGAACCTTTTGGTTTCAGGACCCTTTTTGTAATCTCAAGAATTTTTGAGGACCTCAATAATTATTTATGTAGGTTATATCTATTGACATTTACAGTTGTTGGGAATTGGGGCACCTGGGTGGCTCAGTCGGTTCAGTGTCCAACTTCAGCTCAGGCCATGATCCCACAGTTCATGAGTTCCAGCCCCACATTGGGCTGTCAGTGCAGAGCCCACTTCGGATCCTCTGTGTCCGCCCCCCTCCCATGCCCCTCCCTTGCTTGCTCTCTCTCTCTCTCTCTCAAAAATAAATAAACTTTAAAAACAAACAAACAAACAAACAACAAATGTTGGGAATTAAAACTGAGAAAATGCTAAATGTTTATTTTTTATTTATTAAAAATAACACTAATAGGGCACTTGGGTGGCTCAGTTGGTTAACTGTCCGACTTCGGCTCAGGTCATGATCTCACAGTTCATGAGTTTGAGCCCCACGTCAGCTCTGTGCTGACAGCTCAGAGCCTGGAGCCTGCTTCTGATTCTGTGTCTTTCTCTCTCTGCTCCTCCCCTACTTGCATTCTGTCTCTCAAAAATGAATAAACATTTAAAAAATAACACTAATAAAGTAATATGTTAACATAAAATGCATTTTTATGAAAAATAATTATATTTTTGAAAACAAAATTTTAATGAGAAAACTAGGGTTGGCTTACATGTTTTGCAATCTTTAATGTGTAGCTTGCTGGAAGATGGTTGGATTCTCATGACTGCTTCTGCATTCAATTTTGTGGTAGGTTGTTTTGGTTGAAATATATGAGGAAAATTCTGGTCTCACACAGACAGGTAGTTGGAAAATATTACTTTAACATACTTTTAACATAATAATGGATATTTTCCTTTGTTAATATGCCAAAACTTAATAAGTGGTAGTTTCTTGGAAGTTGTTGCAAGATTTATACTTCTGGGGAAGATGGTGAAAAAGTATTTTTACTCTTCCCTATTCTTCCTGCTAAGTACAATTAAAAATGCTGGATGTTACAAACATAAAAGAGTCTTGAAAAGTGGAAAACAGGGGTGCCCGGGGGGCTCAGTCGGTTAAGCATCTGACTTCTGCTCAGGTCATTATCTTACGGTTCATGAGATCGAGCCCCGTGTCAGTGCTGACAGCATGGAGCCTGGAGCCTACTTTGGATTCTGTGTCTCCGTCTCTCTTTACTCCTCCCTCACTTATAGTCTCTCTCTCTCTCTCTCTCTCTCAAAAATAAACATTAAAAAAAAGAAAAATGGAGAACAAAGCACATTAATTAGAAATATTGGCATCTAAGAAATGACATGGCTGTGAGTTAGTTCCTTGGGTTTTCTTTTTTGCTTCATATATACTAGACTTGGAGTTGAAAAAGATGTTAATATAGAAGCAAAGATAGGCAAAGGAAAAAAAAGCCTCAACAAAAACCTGCTCTCTTTAGCCAAAGAACCAGGAAAGGGGCAGCCTAGCAAGACAGAAAAGTTTTAGACAGTAACTGCTCTATTCCAGTTAAACACCAAAGGAAAAACAGTGGCCCTACCCCCCACCATCAAAAGCCTATTGGGAAATTGAAACTTAACTCTTGATAAGAGTTAATGAGGCACTCTTCCACCCCTGCCAGGGTCATATCAAAGAAGACTGCATGTGGAGCTGGGACTTTAATCTTAACAGAGTGTTAAAGAGATCCCCCTCCTGTTGTCAGTTGAAACCACATGGGGATCTTGGACTTCTATCCCCAAGTATCAGTAATGACCACACCTCCCCTTCCCCACTTTGATGGTATCAGAGGAAGCCCAGTGGAGGGTCACCTAAAACAGAAAGGGTAAATAAATAAGATCAAGAGTCAATAACATTTTTCATAGAAATAGAATAAACAGTCCTGAAATATGTATGGGACCACAAAAGATACTGAATGGCCAAAGCAATCTTGAAAAAGAAAAAAGCTGGAGACATCATGCTTCCTGATTTAAAACTATATTATAAAGTTATAGTAATCAAAACAGTATGATAATGTGGTGCCTGCATGGCTCAGTTGGTTAAACGTTGGACTTCAGCTCAGGTCATGATCTCATGGTTTATGAATTTGAGCCCCATATAGGGCTCTGAACTGACAGTGTGGAGTCTGCTTGTGATTCTCTCTCTCTCCTTCTCCCTCTTTCTCTGTCCCTCCCCTACTCTCCCTCTTTCTTTCTCTCTCTCTCAAAATAATAAATAAAACAAAACAAAAACAAAAAACAATATGGTGTTTCCATAAAAACAGACACATAGATCAATGGAGCAGAATAGAGAGCCTAGAAATAAATCTACACATACATGGTCAATTAATTTATGACAAAGGAGCCAAGAATGTACAGTGGGGAAAGGACAATCTCTTCAATAAATGATGTTGAGAAAATTGGACAGCCACATGCAAAAGAATGAAACTGGACCATTATCTTATACCATACACAAAACTTAACTAAAAATGGTTTAATTACTTGAGTGTAAAATCTGAAACCATAAAATTCCTCGAAGAAAATAGGTGGTAATCTCCTTAATATTGGTCTTGGCAATGATTCTTTGGATTTAGCATCAAAAGCAAAGGCACCAGAAGCAAAAGTGAGTAAGTAGGAGTATATAAAACTAAAAAGCTTCTGCAAAGCAAAGGAAACTATCAACAAAATGAAAAGGCAGCTTACAGACTGGGAGAATATATTTGCAAATAATATATATGATAAGGTGTTAATATCCAAAATATATAAAGAACTCATACAACTCAAAGGCAAAAAAACAATCCAATTAAAAAATGGGCAGAGGATCTGAAGAGATTTTTCCAAAACAGATACAGATGGCCTACAGTTACATGAAAAGATGCTCAAGATCACTAATCACCAGGGAAATGCAAATCAAAACCACAATGAAATATCACCTCACACCTTTTAGAGTGGCTATCATCAAAAGGACAAGAAATCACAAGTGTTGATGAAGATATGGAGAATAGGGAATTCTTGTACTCTGTTAGTAGGAATGTAAGTTGGTATAGCCACTGTGGAAAACAGGTTCCTTAAAAAATTAAAAATAGGACTACCACATGATCCAACAATCCCACTTCTAGACATTTGTCCAAAGAAAATTAAACCACTAAGTTGAAAAAATACATGCAACCCCCCATGTTTCTTGCAACATTATTTATAATAGCAAAAATATGGAAGCAATGTAAGTGTCCACTGATGGATGAATGTGAAAGAAAATGTGACACACACACACAATGACACACACAGGAGTATTCAACCATGAAAAAGAATGGAATCTTGCCATTTGTGACAACATGGATGGACCTTGAAGGCATTTTGCTAAGTGAAATAAACCATATAGAGAAAGACAAATGATCTTGCTTCTATGTAGAATCTAACCCCCTCCCAAACTCCAAAACACCAAGCTCATAGATACAGAGAACAGATTGGTGGTTGCCAAAGGTGAGGGGTGGGGAGGTGGGTGAAATGGGTGAAGGGAATCAAAAGCTACAAATTACTAGTTTTAAGATAAATAAGTCATGGGGATGTAATGTACAGCATGAAGACTATAGTTAATTATACTGTATTGCATATTTGAAAGCTGCTGAGAGAGATCTTAAAAGTTTCTTTTTATAAGAAAAGAAATTCTGTAACTATATATAGTGATGAATGTTAACCTGACTTATTGTGGTGATAATTTTGCAACATATACAAATATTGAATCATTATATTATACACCTGAAAATAATATAATGTTATATGTCAATTATATCTCAATTATAAAAATAAAGAGAAAGGAAATAGAAGTCTTAGGAAAGAAATTGAAAATATAGGGGAGAAACAGAAAACATTTTAGAATTAAAAACATGATAACTGAAATAAAAAGCTTAGTGGATGGGCTCAAAAGTAGAGTGGCAGAGACAGGAATCAGTGAAGTTGAAGATAGAACAATAGAATTTATCCAGTCTGAACAACAAAGAGAAATAAACTGAAAAAAAATAGACTTGTGGGAACAGGTCCCTTGACCTGTGGGAATATCACCAAAGATCTAACATTTGTGTTGTTGCAGTCCTGCAAGGAGAAGAAAAAGAAGAGATAGAGGTGACTGAAAATGTGTAAGAAGAAATGATGGCTGAAAAACTCTGAATTTGGAAAAATACAAACATATTTAGGAACCTGAGGAAACCCCAAGCAGGAAAAATCTAAAGAAATTTGTACTAAGTCACATAATACTCAAACTTATGAGAAGTAATGACATAGAAAAAAACCCTGAAAGAACCAAGGGAGGGACAGTATGTTACTTATAGGAGAAAAACAATTTGAATGGCAGTGGATTTCTCATCAGAAACTATTGAAGCCAGAAATCAGTCCTGTATCTGGAGAAAATATCCTTTGGGAATAAAAGGGAATCAAGACATTTTCAGACGAAAGGAAACAGAGAATTTGTTGCTGGCAGATTTGCCCTAAAAAAATGACTAAAGGAAGTTCTCTAAATAGGAAAAAAATGATGAAAAGAAGAATCTTGGAGTATCTAGAAGGAACAAAAACATTTAAAGCAAAAATATGAGTAAATGCATTAGTTTCCTTCTCCTTTTGAGTATTCTAAATTATGTTTGTCAGTTGAAACAAAAATTATGTTATTAAATGTATATGGAGGAAATGTTTAAAATAATTATATTATAAATGGGGAAGGGTAAGGAGACATAAAGGGAGGCAAGGTTTCATATTACTCAAACTGGTAAAATGATGACATTTGTAGACTTTGATAAGTTATTTTTACATAATGTAATTCCTAGAACAAAACTAAAAAGCTATAGAAAGAGATACACTCAAAAACACCATAGATAAATAAAAGTGGAATTTAAAACTATATCCAGGCAATAGGAAGGCAGGAAAAAGAAAACAGAAAAACAAAAAATACCAGATAGAGCAAACAAAACAAAAAAATGAAATGGCAGACTATATCCATAAGTTATATGTAAATTGTCTAAATACACCAATTATGTGACAGAGATTGTAGAGTAGATTAAAAGAACATGACTCAGTATATAGTGTCTACGAGTAACTGACTTCAGTTATGATGATATGGGAAGGTTGAAAGTAAAAGGGTAAAAAAAGGTATAGCATGCAAACATAAATCAAAGAAAAGCAGGTTATTAATATTATTATTAATATCATTAATATCAGAAAAAGTAGACTTTCAAGCAAAGGAAGTTATCAGAGACAGAGAGGGGCATTACACTGTGATAAAAGTGCCAACCTACCAGGAAGACATGGCAGTCTTAAGAAGTATGTGCACCAAAGAACAGACCTACAAAATATGTGCAGCAAAAACTGAATGAGAAATGGGATATTCCACATTTACAGTTAGAGAGTTCAACATCCCTCTGTAAGTAATTAATAAAACATTTGGAGAGAAAATCTGCAAGGATGTAGAAGAACTCAAAAACTCCATTAACCAATAGAATCTAGTTGAAATTATATATGATTACACCCAACAAAAACAGAATACACATTTTTTCAAGTTCCCATAGGACATATACCAAGACAGAGCAAATCCATAATGGAATCAACTTAGATATCAATAACAAAGATAACAGAAAAATATCCAAATAGTTAGAAGCTAAACAATAAAGTTATAAGTAATTGTGGCTTAACAAGAAAGTCTCAACAGATAGAAAACCATATAGAAAATCAATTGAACAGAATTACAATGAACATATAACATATCAGAATGTGTGGCACACAGTTAAAGCACTGCTGAAAGGGAAATTTATAGTACTAAATGCTTACCGTAAGCACTAAATGCTTACCGTAGAAAAGACAAAGTATCGGGGCTCCTGGGTGGCTCAGTCGGTTAAGCGTACGACTTCAGCTCAGGTCATGATCTCACAGTCTGTGGGTTCGAGCCCCGCATCGGGCTCTGTGCTGACAGCTCAGAGCCTGGAGCCTGCTTCCGATTCTGTGTCTCCCTCTCTTTCTGCTCCTCCCTGGAGGAGCATGCTCTGTCTCTCTCTGTCGCAAAAATAAATAAAAACATTTTAAAAAATAAAAAAAAGAAAAGACAAAGTATCAATAAATAATTTTAAAACATTTTTGAGTTTTATTTGTTTATTTTGAGAGGGAGATGGAGAGAAAGCATACATGAGCAGGTGAGGAGCAGAGAGAGAGAAGGGGAGAGAGAATCTCAAGCAGGCTCCACATGGTTAGCAGAGAACCTTATGTGGGGCTCGAACCTGGGAACCAAGATCATGACCAAGTCAAAACCAAGAGTCATCTGCTCAAGAGACTGAGCTACTCAGGTGCCCCTCAATAAATAATTTAAGCTTCTACCTCAGAAACCTAAAAAAAGGTTTTACGAAAACCTATTCTGTTTTTGTAAAAAAACAAAATAAAAAGTAAGCAAAGGGAAGGAATAATAAAGGGCAGAAATAGTAAAATTGAAAACAGAAAATATAGAGAAAATCAATGCAACAAAATCTAATTCTTTGAAAAGATCAATAAAATTGATATCTAACAAGACTGACAAGAAAAAAAAGAAAGGACACAAGTTAACCGATATTAGAAATGAAATGCGAGATGTCCCTAAAGATCTTTCAGATGTCAAAAGAATAAGGGAACACTGAGTGACTCTACACATATAAATTTGACAACTTAGATGAAATAGAGCAGTTCCTCAGAAAACAAAGCTGCCACAGCTCACTCATTATGAATGAAGTAGATAATTTGAATAGCCTTATAACTATTAAGGAAATTGAATTATTAAAAATGTGTTTTTGTTTGAGTATAGTTGACATACAATGTTACATTACTTTCAGGTATATAATATAGTGGTTCAGCTTCTTTAACCTTTATGCTATATGCATAGTACATATATATGCATAGCTGCAAGTGCAGCTACCTTCTCTCACCATATAACACTATTCCAATATCATTGACTGTATTCCCTACACTGTATTTTTCATTCCCATGACTTATTCACTCCATAATAAGAAGCTGTATCTCCTAATACACTTCACCCATTTTTGCCCGTTCTCCACCTTCCTTCCCTCTGGCAACAATCAGTTGGTTCTCTATATTTATAGGTCTGATTCTGCTTTTTGTTTATTCATTTCATTTTTTATATTCCACATGTGAGTGAAATCATATGGTATTTGTCTTTCTTGGTCTGACTTATTTCACTTAGAATAATACCCTCTAGGCTCATTCATGTCACAAATGGCACCATCTTATCCTTTTCTATGGCTGTGTAATATTCCAGTGTGTGTGTGTGTGTGTGTGTGTGTGTGTGTGTGTGTGTGTGTTTACATACTACATATTCCTTATCCATTCATCTACTGATAGACACTTAGGTTGCTTCCTAAGTAAATAATGCTGCAACAACCATAGGGGTACCACACATCTTTTCAAATTTGTGTTTCATTTTCTTCAGATGAATACCCAGTAGCGGAATTATTGGATCATATGGAATTTCTATTTTTAATTTTTTGAGGAACCTCCATACAGTTTTCCAGTGGCTGCACCGGTTTACATTTCCACCAACAGTGCAAAAGGGTTCCTTTCTCTCCACATCCTCGTCAACACTTGTTATTTTTTAGTCTTTTTTATTTTAGCCATTCTGACAGGTGTAAGGTGATATCTTGTGATTTTGATTTTCATTTCCACTAATGAGTGGTGATGTTGAGCATCTTTTTATGTATCTGTTGGCCATCTGTATGCCTTCTTTGGAAAAATGCCTACTCAGGTCTTCTGCCCAGTTTTTTGAAGTATTTTTTAAAGTTTATTTATTTTGAGAGAGAGAGAGTGCACAAGTGCGCACAAGTGAGGGAGGGGCAGAGAGAGAAGGAGACAGAGAATCTTAAGTAGGTTCCATGCTGTCAGTGCAGACCCTTATGTGGGGCTTGAATTCATGAACAGTGAGATCATGACCTGAGCCGAGATAATGATTTGGTCGCTTAATGGACTGAGCCACCGAGGTGCCTCTTCACCCCAGTTTTTTTTAATTAGATTTTGTGTGTGTGTGTGTGTTGAATTGTATAAGTTCTTTATATGTTTTGGTATTAGCCCCTTATCAAATGTATAATTTGCAAATATTTTCTCCCATTCAGTAGGTTGCCTTTTCATTTTGTTGATGCTTTCCTGTGCTGAGCAAAAGCTTTTTATTTTGAGGTAGTCCTAATAATTTATTTTTGCTTTAATTTCCCTTGTCTTAGGAGACATATCTAGGAAAATGTTACTGTAGGGCTTACATTTAGATCTTTTTCCATTTTGAGTTTATTTTTGTGTATGGTGTTAGAAAGTGGTCCAGTTTTCCCCAGCATCGTTTGTTGAAGAGACTTTCCTCCATTGTACATTCCTGCTTCCTTTGCCGTAGATTAATTGGCTGTGTATGTGTGGGTTTATTTCTGGGCTCTCTATTCTGTTCTACTGAGTCATGTGTCATACTGTTTTGATTACTCCAGCTTTGTAGTATATTTTGAAATCAGGAATTGTGACACCTTCAGCTTTGTTCTTTTTTCTCAAGATTTCTTTGGCTATTCAGGCTCTTTACTGGTTTCATACAAGTGTTAGTATTATTTCTTCAAGTTCTGTGAAAAATGCTGTTGGTATTTTGGTAGGGATTGCACTGAATTATTGCTTTGGGGAATATGGACATTTTAACGATATTAATTCTTCCAATCCATGACCATGAAATATCTTTTTATTTGTTTGTGTCATCTTCAATATCTTTAATCAGTATTTTATAGTTTTCAGAGTACATATCATTTACCTCCTTGGTTAAGTTTATTCCTAGGTAAGTATTTTATTATTTTTGATATAATCGTAAATGAAATTATTTTCTTAATGTCTCTTTCTGCTACTTTGTTATTAGTGTATAGAAACTCAACCAATTTCTGGGTGTTAATTTTGTATCATGCAACTTTACTGAATCCATTTATTCTAGTAGTTTTTTTTGGTGGAGTCTTTATGGAGGAAATTGAATTCTTAATTTAAAAAAATCTCCTCTCAACCCTCTGGAAAACATTTCAGCAATCTTTTTTTTTTTTTTAACTGAACATGCAACTACCAGTCAGCAATAAAAAGGAATGAACTCTTGATGTATGCAACTATAAGGATGAATCTTCAGAGAATTATGCTAAAAAAAGCATTTTTAAAAGATTACATACCTTATGGTTTCCTTACATAACATTCTTGAAGTAACAAAATTATAAGAATGGAAGACAGATTAGTGGTATCTAGGGTTTAAGCATGGGGGGTGGGATGAGTGTGTCTATAAAAGGACAACATGAGGGATCCTGTGGTAATGAAAATGTTCTGTATTTTGACTGTATTAATGTTAATATTTGTTTGTGATATTGTACTATAGTCTTGCAAGATGTTACCTTTGAGGGAAACTAGTATAGACGGGATCTCTCATTATTTAATATTTCTTAAAACTGCATGTGAATCTATAATTATCTCAAAAATAAAGAAGTTCAATAAAAAATTGTGATTGTTAGACCACAACAAAGCAATTAAACTTAGTTATTAATATTGAATGATAATTTGTGTAGCTGAAAGAGAATGTATTAAATGATAATTCCTACAGCTAAAAATTTTTGTTGCAAAAAAGCAGAAGCCATATCGATGACTTTTTCATACCTTGATACATTAAAATCTATTGGTTTTTTGTACTTGCAATGTATTTTTTTTACCCATTTGTTATTTTGTAACATTGTACCTTGGTTATTTGGAAAATATTGTTCATCAAGTTATGTAGATCTTCAAAAGTTGATACATTTCACTATAATATCAAAATACCGTATTTTTAATATTATCAGAAAAAGGTTTTAGCATTGTGTTAGAAGGTGGAGGAGGGACAGCAAAGTATCGTCCAGACTGAGAAGGCACTTTATGACTGAAAAAGGAAGCAAACCACTCCATACCATTTATAGTTTTATTCAGGGTAACTTACTGACAAGGGGGATTGGGCAGACAAACTACTCAGGTACTATGCAGCTATTCTCTGTCCAATCTGGACCCTAATCTTTAGCTTTTATAGAGTGAGGGGCATTGTGGTGAGGTTAAAAGGTAGTTATCAAAAGTGGTGGCATCTGTGCACCAGTCAGCTTTACTGGTTACCAAAAGCGGAGCCTTCTGTGAACCACTTTAAGGAAGATCAGAATGAGCCTTCCCACATTCCTGTCAGTGTATACATCAACCTCCATGGGGTCTGCCATGTGGCACTGAGGGGGGTCATTGCACAGGCATGGACAAGGTGGAGGGCCAAAGATGGAGTCAGTGTGGTCAGCAGTTTTCTACATTGGGAACCTGACAGGCTCATGGTGAGGGGCACAAATTTTCCAAAATTCTAATTTTGGCTAAATTCTTAAATTGTTTCATTGGCACAGACACTATAAGTGGTTTTATTTGAAATGACAGGATTTCTTCATTTAGTTTCAAGAAAATGCTTGCCACATATCCAAGTGTGAATGACCAGTTTGATGTGTGTCTTGTCAAAGTGAAAATGGTGGCAGGTTCATTTCACAACTCTAACAATAGCACGTGTTTTTCCCCAAATCCACCATTCTGCGGCCACCAAAACACTTTATGTGTAATTCTCATTTAGTCACATTGATGTGTACTTACAAAATAAAGATGTGTTCTTAACAATTTTCCTGCCTTCTGCTGTGCAATTTTTAAGGTGCTGCTGCCTTGATTCATGGTAAGGTGCTGCTGCCTTGATTCATGGTAAGGTGCCATCAGTTTTACTCAATGTTTTTGGGGTTTTTTTTGTTTTGTTTTGTTTTTGTTTTTTTTTTTTTTGCACCATCAGTGCAAATTTCAACACAGAGAAAAAGGCAAGTAGCCTCTTAATATTATCGAGGAAGTAGTTTTCAGGTGTGGAAAGGTATTGACAAGGTCTTGAAAAGACCCTCGAAAAGATCTTGAGCTCTTCAGAGTCTCAGACCACATTTTGAAAAGTCTCGTTCATCCTTATGTTTCACTTCTCTGAAGCTTGACTCATCCCTGGGAACTAATTTGCATGTCTCTCTCCCTTAGTGAACAGAATATTCTGACCTTGGCTCTTCAGTGTGAACAGGAGTTATTGTATGGGGGTTGTAATGTACATAGTAACCACAGGGGCTGTGCAGGTGCTATTACACTAAATCAGCCTGGTTGCTTAATAGTAATTTACTTTGCTGTGCAATCCCTGTCTTCCTGTTGAGTACTAGCAGCCACCAACCCTGTCACTTCTAACTATTTTCCTAGCTCTTAGAAAGTTCTGAGCATTGAAGGGGAAATCAGTTTACCATGATGAGTGTTTCTTTACCAGTTTAATTTGATAAATTCTCTCCTGAAGGTGCACCTGTGCTTTTCCTTAATAGCAAAGTGCTGTTGCTTAGTGATAGATTTTCCTCTCTTCCCTCTTTGAGTGTCATATCTTGCTTACTTCTAGGGGAATAATTTTATTCTGGATGCTTAAGCTGCTGGAAGTCTATCTACTACACAGAAGGAATTACTGTATTGTATGTATCCTATCATTTGAATGCCTGAAATCTTCTTAATTTCTAGTTGATCTTTGGAAGAAGAGTTGTCAGATGATTTTGGAAGATTTTATTCATCTTTTAGCAAGGACTTCCTGGTTGTAGGTCTGTACAGCATAAAGTGACATAATGTGCCCAGCAAAACAGAGGATGAGTGAGATAGAAACTTAATTTTGAATTCCTATGGCGGACAAATTAACCTGGCACCTGCAAAATCTGCTTTTCTCTACTCGGTTGGTATAGGAAATGCAATCAAGTATATGGAGTAGTTGAAGTATATCTGACTGGAAATAAAGTGGTCAAGACTCAGTGTCACCTTATAATTGTGGATCTTTATGTACTGTGTTTGGGTCTTTATATATTATTCTAAAAGGTCTGTGTAACACCCACCCTGTAGGAGATATCACTATTAAGGTTTCATAGTCAATGCTGCGGTGACGCTTGCAAGTTGATGCTCTAACATTATTTGAGGTCATTTTTCTGGTGAAAAATCTTCTTTGGGAAAATGAATAGTCCAATTAAGTATTATTAAAAGTCAATGGAAACATTAAAGAAAACATAATCACCAATAATACCATGCAAACTGCTATTTATTTTTAAAAATCTTACCACATTTTCTTCAAGGTTTTGTCATGAATGTCTGATTAATTTTTATGCCTCCAACTATTTTTTGAGATAAATTTTTTTGTTTGATTTAATATTTAATTATTTATTTATAATAAACTTTATTTTGTAGAATTGTTTCAGAGTACAGAAAAATTGCAAAGACGGTATGGAGGTTTCCCACATATTACACATCCTGTTTCCCCCATTATTAATACGATAATAGTAGGTTAATAGTGGCCCCAAAGAAATATGTCCAAGGCCTAACCCACAATACCTGTGAATGTGACCTTATTTGGAAATAGGATCTTTGCAAATATAATTCAGAATCTTGGGGTGAATTCTGGATTTAGGGTGGCCCTAAATCCAATAGGACAGGGTCGTTATAAGAGGAAAATGCCTTTGACCACACAGACACACAGGAAGGCCATTTGACGGTAGAGGTAGAGATTGGAAGGATGCATCTGCAAGCTAAGAAATGCCCGGGACTGATGGCAACCACCAGAAGTTCGGAAGAGGCAAGGAAGGATTCTTCCCGAGAGCCTTCCAAGGGAGCCTGGAAAATACCCACACCTTGATTTTGGACTTCTAGTCTTCAGAACAGTGAGAGAACACATTTCTGTTACTCTAAACCACCAGTGGTAATTTGTTAGGGCAGCGTCAGCAAACTAATACAGCTTATAGTTCCATGAACTAGTATTTATACATTGTTATTAACTAAGGCCCATATTTTATTCAGACTTCTTTAGTTTTTATGTAATGTTAATTTCTGTTCCAGGATCCCATCCAGGATACCTCAGTGTATTTAGTTGTCATATTTGTTAGTTTGCTCTTGGCTGTGGCAGTTTCTAAGATTTGGGGGGAGTAGTAGTCAGGTATTTTGTAGAATGTCCCCCCATTGGGATTTGCCTGGTGTGATTTTGGAAGGAAGACAACCAAGGGAAAGCACCATTTTGATTACAACATATCAAAGGTGCGTATTATCAACATGTGTTATGACTGTTGATGTTAGTCTTAATCATCTGAGGTAGTGTTTGTCAAGTTTCTTCATTGTATAGTTTCTCTTTTCCCCCATTTTCATACCATACTCTTTGGGAGGAAGTCACTTATGTTCAGCTCACACTTTACAAATGTGGAGTTGTGCTCTATCTCCTGGAGGCCAGAGCATAATAAAAAAATTAATTTGTAGTTGTGCAGAGTTGTCTTTTCTTCTCATTTATTTATTCATTCAATTATTTATATAGTATGAGTCATGGATATTTATGTTGCACTTTGAGTTATACTCCAATACTACTTTATTATTATTATTAATATTAATATTTTGCTAAAACATTTTGAGCATTGGTTATTGAGAGTTCCTTCAGTTGGCTCCTATGTCCCTTCAACACCATCCCCCATTACCGTGGGATTTTTTTATAACACTTAAAAACATTTGTTTTTAGTGTTTGTTTATTTTTGACAGAGAGAGACACACACAGCATGAACGGGAGAGGGGCAGAGAGAGAGGGAGACACAGAATCTGAAGCAGGCCCCAGGCTCTGAGCTGTCAGCACAGAGTCTGACATGGGGCTCAAACTCACAGACTGTGAGATCACGACCTGAGCTGAAGTCGGACGCTCAACCAACTGAGCCACGCAAAAGCCCCAACACTTTTTAAAAAGGCTCATCTTATATATTTCCTGTCCCAGACCACAGAATCAGCCATTTCTTTTTTTTTTTTTTAATGTTTATTTATTTATTTTTGAGAGAGAGAGAGAAAGTGAGAAAGCAAGAAAGCACAAGAGAGGGAGAGGCAGAGATAGAGGGAGAGAGAGAATCCCAAACAGGCTTGGTGCTATCTGTGCAGAGCCCAGTGTAGGCCTCGATCTCACAAACTGCGATATCATGACCTGAGCCAAAATCAAGTGTCAGATGCTTAACCAGCTAAGCCACCCAGGCACCCCAAGAAACAGCCATTTCAACAAGAAGCCCCGATTCCCTTTATTGCAGAACGTAATTAGAAACCAACAGCTAGACATTAGGTGTGCTTGTTGCTACTGGGGCATTATTGCTTCCAGGCCTTCTTAGCTGACACAGTAAGGAAATATGTACTAACTCCTATAAATATGTCTGTATGTAACCTGTGTCTAAATTAAGCTAAACATGGGGTCATACTGATGTCTCCAACTTGAATCTATTACGTGATCATTCTAACCTCCTCCCTTGCTTTTCTTTAAACTCCCAACCAACAGTGACAACCCTGGCTGCTACCGTCTTCCATCCATTCACTTAACTGTTCAACTTCAGTGTAGACGTATTGGAATTATTATCCCATATTCCTGGCGGATACAACTTCATCAACTTAAGTAGTGTTATATACAATTTATTTTGTCTTTATTTTTATAAACTATACTCATTTCCAAAGTTACTAAGGTCAGCTACTTTTTTCCCAAGCCCCTTCAGTGAGGTTGTTTCATACATTTATAATACAGTTAGATTGTTTTTTTGTTATATTCTGCATTCCATCCTGGGATTCCCCTTGATTTCCTAAATTATTTTTTTCTTTTCTTTCTTTTTTTTTCTTTTCTTTTCCCTTTTCCTTTTCCTTTCCTTTCCTTTCCTTTCCTTTCCTTTCCTTTCCTTTCCTTTCCTTTCCTTTCCTTTCCTCTTTTCTTACCTTTTCTTTTTTTTTTGAGAGAGAGAGAGAGAGAGAGAGAGAGAGAATCCTAAGCAGGTTCCACACTTAGCACAAAGACCAAATTGGAGCTCAATCCCACGAACCGTGAGATCATGACCTGAGCTGAAATCAAGGGTCGTTGCTTAATTGACTGAGCCACCCATGCTCCCCACTAAATAATTTTTTTAAAATTTCTGTACACAAAGGTTCACTGTTTGTGCTCTAAAGTTCAGTGGGTTTTGACAAATGCATCATGTTACATAGCCACATTTCCAGTATCATGCAGGATAGTTTCACCTCCCTAAAAATTCACCTATGCCTGATTCAGTTTTATTTTGAAAAAGTTTGAATAAACAAACAAATATAGAAACCAAACTAACATACAACTCGTGACACTTTATCAAGAATTTGTTTTAACTTTTTGTCGTACTTGTTTCATATTTTTTTAAATAAAATAAATTAAAAAAATAATAAGTCATTTTGCACTTCTTTCTAATTTCATTTCTCTTCCTCCTAACCCAACAGCAGTTACTGTTATAATTGCAGTCTTTCTAGTTCATGATTTTATACTTTATTAGATATATATGTGACACTAAATAATAAATACTACAGTTCTGTGTGGTCTAGACACTTTTACGTAAATGACACTTTCTAAAAGATGCTTATTTTGCTGTCAATACTGTGCTCCTAAGATCCATCTGTGGTTTATAACTTTTGGGCTTGAATGGCCTTATAGTGTTAGTTATGTGAATATGCCATATTTTATTAATTTGTTTTTCTATTAATGGACATTTAGATTGGGTTTTCTTTTTTGCTATTTCATATGCTGCATGAACATCCCTGTACATGTCTCTTCATGCACATGTGTAAGAATTTTCTTAGAGTATACAGTGGGAAGTGAAATTGCTGGGTCATGTGGCATGTACATTTTCTATTTTACTAGAAATGGCTGGTTTGTCTCCATTGTGGTTCTACTAGTTTTCCCACATCGTTGACATTTGTTGGAATTGCCAACTCTACATTTCTGCTAATCTGGTGGGTGTGAAAAGTTGCCTTTCCCAGACGTTCAGTGGTTATGGAACCAATCAACTCACTATCTGGGCAACTAGGAACACATTTGACAGAAGTTTGGGTCTGTACACTAGAGATCATTTGCTGGTTTTTACTAACCTTTCATTTTATTTCCAAAGGTGTCTGCTTATCCAGGATGTACGAAGTTGTTTTGGAATCCAACTTCACCCAAATTCTCTGTTCCAGTATCTGTTATGAAGGAAATTCTATATCCAAAATATGAGGTAACACACTGAATGACTTTTCTCTCTTTTTTTGGTTGTTTAATAATTAAATTGTATAATTGATTATGACATTAAATTTTACTGGACAGTTGCTCTGTAAATTGTCAGACAACTGTTGCCATAATTAAGACTAATTGGATGGTCTTATAGTGTTGTACTTATCCATGTCACTCTAGCCAGTCAATAAGATTATTCTGCTTTTTTTTTAATGTTTATTTATTTTTGAGAGAGAGAGTACAGGCTGGGGAGGGACAGAGAGAGAGGGAGACAGAAGACCTGAAGCTGGTTCTGTGCTGACAGCAGACAGTGCAATGCAGGGCTCAAACTCTCAAACCGTGAGATGACCTGAGCGAAGTCAGAGGCTTAACTGACTGAGCCACCCAGGAGTCCCTATTCTGTTTTCTTTTTGAATAAATATTTTATTCGACCAAGTTTCCAAGATATAGAACTACTTGGGTTGTTTAAAAGATCTTCATGTCATTTTCATTTACTTTTTAAAGTGTACATTTAGGGGCTCCTGGGTGGCTCAGTCGGTTAAGCGTCCGACTTTCAGCTCAGGTCACGATCTCGCGGTCTGTGAGTTCGAGCCCCGCGTCGGGCTCTGGGCTGATGGCTCAGAGCCTGGAGCCTGTTTCCGATAATGTGTCTCCCTCTCTTTCTTCCTCTCCCCCATACATACTCTGTCTCTCTCTCTCTGTCTCAAAAATAAATAAACGTTAAAAAAATTTTTTTAAAGTGTACTTTTAGTTAATTTAATGCCACCCAATAGAGTTCTCTTTTCTCTTCTTCCCTTAAAGAGTGTTTGTTTGCTCTCACAGTATGTTATACTGATTATTTTATTTTATTAATTTTTTTTCAATGTTTATTTTTATTTTTGGGACAGAGAGAGACAGAGCATGAACGGGGGGGGGGGGGGCAGAGAGAGACGGAGACACAGAATCGGAAACAGGCTCCAGGCTCTGAGCCATCAGCCCAGAGCCTGACGCGGGGCTCGAACTCACGGACCGCGAGATCGTGACCTGGCTGAAGTCGGACGCTTAACCGACTGTGCCACCCAGGCGCCCCAATATGCTGATTATTTTAAAAATTAGAAAAGTCAAGAGAAGAAAGCCCAATGCAACTATTATTCTTCTCCCTCAAGACAATTACTACCTGTTTTTTGGTCCATTTTCTTTCATTCTCAAAAATCCTTCATCTTCCTTCTTTTCTTCTACTTTTCTCCCCTTTTCTCCTTTCTTTTTATTTTTTTCCTTTTAAAACAATTCTGTGATTAACATTATTGTGCTTAAATTTTTAATAGTATTTAGGATTATTTTATTTGCATGGTATTTGGGGCAGCTTACTAAAACTCAGATCATGATAAAACAAAAAATTGAAGAAATCATAGGGAGAGCATAAGAAGGGTATATTACCCTTCTTGTGTAATAGAGGTAAAATTAAATAAAAAATTCTGTCCACACATGATGTTGCATGAAATAGAATAATCAGTTTACCACTTAGCTTCCCTGCAACCAAGACAGGGATGGAATTGCATTCATATTGGATCTATTCTGAATGTTAATATTGAAACATCTTTACATGTTTTAGATTACTTGGTTAAATATTACGTTGAATTCTGTAAGGCAATACTTTATTTTTAATGTATACTCATGGTGAAATATGTATGAAATGTCTTTTTTTCTTTGTTGCGTTCTCCCATCAGGTTTATTCTTGCTTCATGAAGTTAATTGGGTAGGAATTCATTTTTTAAAAAATATTCTGAAACTGATATAGCATAAAATAATCTAGAAAATTTGGAAGAACTCAGTGGAAACATCTGAACCATTTGGGAAAGTAATTGTTTGACAATTAGAATTTTTCCATTTCTATAATATTATACTGTATATTAACTAACTGGAATTTCAATAAAAACTTAAAAAAAAAAGAAAAGTCCTATGCTTATTATCTCATTGAAACTACACTGAATATAATATGCTTTCAAGTAACACCTTCCTTAATTAAGATGTGTTTACAAACATGTATAAAAGAATATTGGAATAAATGTGTGCTTAAGTCATTGAAAACAAAGAAGTTTTTCTTTTCTAATTTTTGGGTTGTTCACTTTTTTTTATTCATTTTAATTTATTTTTTATTTTAATTCCAGTATAGTTAACACACAGGGTTTTATTAGTTTCAAGTGTAAAATATAGTGATTTAACAATTCTGTACATTACCCAGTGCTCATTATGATAAGTGTACTCTTTAATCCCCATCACCTATTTCACCCATACCCCCACGTACCTCCCCTCTGGTAACCATCAGTTTGTTCTCTATAGCTAACAGTCTGTTTCTTGGTTTCTCTCTCTCTTTTTCCCTTTGTTTGTTTTATTTCTTAAATTGTACATATGAGTGGAAGAACATGGTATTTGTCTTTCTTTGACCGACTTATTTCACTTAGCATTATGCTCTGTAGCTCCATTCTTGTTGTTGCAAGTGGCGAGATTTTGTTCTTTTTTATGGCTGTGTAATATGCCATTGTATATATATACTACCTCTTCTTTATCCATCTGTCAATGGACACTTGGGCTTTTTCTGTAAATTGGCTATTGTAGATAATCCTGCACTAAACATAGAGGTTCATATATTTTTCTGAATTAGTGTTTTCATATTCTTAAGTCCAGTAGTGGAATTACTGGATCATATTGTAATTCTGTTTTCAATTTTTTAAAAGTAATGTCTACACCCACTGGGGGCTCAAAGTCACTATGCCAAGATCAAGCGTTTGCTGCTATACCAACTGAGCCAGCCAGGCATGCCTCTCTTTTTAGTTTTTTGAGAAACCTTCATACTGTTTTCCATAGTGACTGCACCAGTTTGCATACACTCCAATAGTGCACAAGGGTTCCTTGTTCTTGGGTTGTTCAATGATAAGTATTTTTTCTTGAGTCATTTCGTTCTTACAGAAAGCCAACTGTTTGATTGAGATGTATAAATTATATGTGGCGTATGAATATGCTGTCTCTTCAGGGTTAATCTTTATTTCTTTTTTTTAAATGTTTATTTATTTTGAGAGACACAAGGAGAGAGGGAGCAGAGAGGGGGAAGAGACAGAGAATCCCAAGAAGGCTTCACACCCAGCACAGAGCTCATGGCTGTGAGATCATAACCTGAGCCCAAATCAAGTAGGACGCTTAACCGTTTCTTTCTTTCTTTTTTTTTTTTTTAATTTTTTAAATGTTTATTTATTTTTGACAGAGAGAGAGAGAGAGAGAGAGAGAGAGAGAGACAGACAGATAGAGCATGAGCAGGGGAGGGGCAGAGAGAGAGGGAGACACAGAATCTGAAGCAGGCTCCAGGCTCTGAGCTGTCAGCATGGAGCCCAACGTGGGGCTCGAACTCACAGACCGTGAGATCACGACCTGAGCCGAAGTCAGTTGCTCAACCGACTGAGCCACCCAGGCACCCCTATGCTTAACCATTTCTAATGGTTAATCTTTATTTCTAATGTTGCATCACTTTCTTTCCCATTCCTAATCATATTTTTGAGAATTTTTTCTTTCTAAAAATATTTTTTAAATGAGTTTATTTTATCTTTTCTCATTTGTTTTCTTTTTTTTTTTTTAATTTTTTTTAACGTTTATTTATTTTTGAGACAGAGAGAGACAGAGCATGAACGGGGGAGGGTCAGAGAGAGAGGGAGACACAGAATCTGAAACAGGCTCCAGGCTCTGAGCAGTCAGCACAGATCCCGATGCAGGGCTCGAACTCACAGACAGTGAGATCATGACCTGAGCCGAAGTCAGACGCTTAACCGACTGAGCCACCCAGGCGCCCATTCTCATTTGTTTTCAATTACAAATGCTTTAGTCTCTACTTCTCAAATTACTATACTCACACCAGTATCAAATCATACCTTTAATTTTTTTTTTTTTTTTTTTAGCAAGGTTTATAGTACAGGATCCCCTAGCTGTTAGATTTTTCTGGCCTGTAAGTCAGAAAAATAAGTTCAACCTATCACCTTTGACTGAAAACACTTCCAGATTAATTCAATTTTTGCCGCTCTGAATTTTTATATTCAGAACTATATTCTTCATATACTTCTATTTTTGAAAATTTTTTGGTTGTTGGCTTCCTGCTTTCTATAGAAGGTTGACATTTCTATTTGGGCATTTTTCTAATTTCTTGTGTTGATTTATAATTGAATGAATATCTTTATCTTTCTTAAGTAATATAAGTACTTCATGAATTTTCTTCTATGTAAGATTTTGATCTCATTTCATAAATTTTTATAGTGTGTTCATTTATTTTCTAAATAATTTGTATTGCCATTTTCATTATGTTTTTGATACATGATTTATGTGGGAAAGTGTTTTTAGAACTGTTCTGACTTGGCATTATTTTAATTTTATTCTTTATCCTTATTAACATAGTAAAATATATTCTTTAGAATATCAGTGTCTTGGAATTTATTGGTATTTGCTTGGTGGTATCCTACATATCCCAATATTGTCTATTAATTCAATGGTATTCTAAGTTGTGACCATTTTGTGGCAGCACTAAGCAGAGCACAGGCTTTCCAATCCATCTTGGATTTGAATGCCACTCACTTCCTGGATAATCTTTAGTTTCCACAAGTCTCGTTTTTGTTTTTTTTGTTTTTTTTTTTTGTTTTTTTGGTTTTTTTTTTGTATGTAAAATGGGTGTTCTGAGAATTTAATGAGAGGTTGTAGCATATTGCCTAATGAAAAGTCAGTGCTCAGTTAACAATAGATATAGTTGTTACATTGTTATATTAGTCCATTCTTCTGTGGCATATTTCTTTTACTTGATTTAAAAAACACTCTTGAGGATTTTTTATTGCAGTTGTTTTAATCTATTTCTTCATGTGTTACCAGTAGTTTTTATTTACTTTTTGCAATTAGAAGCTGTTTTATCTTTATTATGAATTTAGCAATGTTTTACCTTTCTTATGAATTCTGTCTCATCAATTTTAAATGGTCTACTTTGGCTTTTTTAATGCTGGAATTCTACTGTAATATGGCCATCCCTGTGTTCTTTTCTGTTTGTATTCAGGAGTATTTTCATTTTAATCCTTGCTGTTTTTTTTTTATTTTTTTAAATTTTTGCTTTGTTTCAGACGAACCACGTAAGTAGCATATGGTTAATTTGGTCTTGCTGGTATTATTATTGTTGTTACTCTGTGGTTTCTGTCTTCTAAAAATCTTCTATCTTGTTTTTTTTTTTTTTTGTTAAACCACCATTGTTTCCTTTAGCAATATTATTGTTTTTTGCTGTTCTGAGTAACAAGGCCAATTAAAATTATTTAAGAACTTGCACGATAGTGGGTGAATACTTTCGTGCAGAAAAAAGTCAAATGATACAGCTGTGTATGGCAAAAAGGTCACTCCCCATCTTGAATGCTGTTCTTTCCTGGATCTCTTCTCTCTGAAATTAACAATTATAAACTACATTGTGTGTATCCTTTCAAACACGTTCATTTTCATTTATGTAATGGAAATATATGCAAATTAATGTTTTTCCGTGTGTGGAATCACATAATCTATATTCTTCATCTTGATTATTTTGCTTAAAACATGCTTCTGTTGATTCTCATTTATTGAGTATTTACTATGATCCAGACACTGTGCCAGGCACCTCTCCTGTATTATTTCATTTGACCTTCTATGAACCCAAAGAGAAAGGTACTAATTATGTCTTCATTCGAGAAAATATCCCTCCTTTCCCATCTGTTCCCTTACCCTTTTCCTTACCTCTTTCTGGTGCTGATAGCTACTAACCCCGTTTAGAAGGGCATATTAATTATCCATTGCTGCAGATCAAATTATCCCAAAATGTAGCAGCTTAAAACAACAAACTATTACTATCTCACACAGTTTCTGAGGGTCTGGAATCCACTGTTTCTGGCCTAACTGGAAGGTTCTGGCTCAAGATCTGTCATGTTGTTTGAGTGAGGATCTCAGCTGAGGCTGCATCAAAAAAACAAAAGCAAAAACAAAAACAAAACACAAAAACCAAAACAAAGACAACCCCTTCCCTACAAACCACACTTGCACATATATCTTTGTAAATTTTTCTATTTGGAATTCCCAGTCAAAGTATATGTATAATTTAAATCTTGGAAGATTGATGTGTATATTTGCATTTCCTTAAGTGTAGTCTAAACTTTTAATTTATTTCAGAAGATAATATTTTTGGGGGAAATATGTGATGGATGAGCTAAAACAAGAAAGTTCATAACATAAAGGATACAAAAGATTGCCTTAATGTAAAATATTAGTAAATATTAATTTGCAAAAATAGGCATGGCATCCATGAAAATGTGATGCTTACATCTCCTTCAAGGGAATCCATTGACATAAGCATACATGACCGCCAGCCTCCAGCTGCTGTCCTGTAGATCCATCAGGGCATTTGCACCAAGGCCATTTTTCCTCTGGACTGCTCCTAGCCAGTGGCTGAACACAAGGGGTTTGCTAGTATTGACCCCATTCCTGCTTGATGGAGGGTTGTTTTCACAGGAAGCGTTGGCTCCAGAACTTTCCATCTGCCTGGCTCAGAACTGCTCTGTGATCTGAGGCTCTTGCTACTCATTCCTTCCTCTCTCTTCCTCTTTCACAGGTGTCAGACTGCATCATGGTCTGAAGGCTTCTTACTGCTCCCTCTCTCTGTGTCTTCCACTGGTCGTATCTGCTTCTAACTGAACTAACACAGCTGGGAGGTAATAGGAATACTATGTAATATTACTGAAATATACTGTAATGAGTACAAACACAAACTCTGTGTTTATAAAGGAGGGGCATGTATTTTTCTGTCTTTGTACTTAGAAAATGTGAATAGAAGGAATTGAGAGTAGGCAGAATTGTTGGAACAGAAGTAAGAATTGTAGCAAGATTGGTTTGTAACCAGGACTGGTTACAACTGGTGATGATGGAGTAACCTGTTAGAAAGGTGGTCCAAAAGCAAATCAGTGCTGGTGGTTGTTCACACCAATGACTAGAAGAAAAAGGATCCAGGAGGACTTTCTGACACAAAAAGATGGCCTAGGACACTTTCCATACATCGCAACTGGAATCAGACCTTTGTTCAAAGAATCCTTGTTCCTTTGAATGGGAAATGGTATTTAGATACAAAGGTCTGTGTGCCCTACTTTTTAAAGGTGTATTTAACATGTTTATATATATATTATGATTACTGATATTTTTTTGTTTTATCCTACCATATACTTTGTGTTTTTTATTGACTCTGCCTTTATTTCTTCTTTTATTCCTTTTCCTAAATTTATCTTTTTGTTGTTAATTTTTTTTTAAAAAGTCAGTGGTCTGGATATAATATATTCTGGTTTTATTTTTACTTTTTCTATTTCAAAAAATTGTGTTTTATCATCCCTATCTTGGAAGTAAGTGTACTGTTTCTTATTCTTATGGTGATTTCCCTCGACAGACATCTTTAACTTATCAAGCTCTGATGTTGATCAATACCTTTATACTCTTTATACTCTTCCAGGAAAATTCAGTGACTTTAAAACCTTTCAATTCCATTTACCCCCTTTTGACTTAGTATGTTTTTACTTTGATATATTATTAGATATTTATCTTCTAAAACCCTCAAAACATTGTTATTAATATTTTATAAAATATAATTATCTCTCTCTTCTTTTTTCTTTTTTTCTTTTCTTTCCTTTCTTTCTTTCTTTCTTTCTTTCTTTCTTTCTTCCTTCCTTCCTTCCTTCCTTCCTTCCTTCCTTCCTTCCTTCCTTCCTTTCTTTTTTTTTTCTCTAGTATCTCAGATCTTTCTGTCTGGCATCATTCTACCTTTTGCCTAAAATATATCCTTTAGAATTTGCTTTAAGGCAAGTGGGAGTTCCATAGTTGGTGAAAATCTTGTTTTTTCTTTGTTTCAAATGTCTTTATATTAGCTCATTGTTGAGAGAGATTATACTTGGGTATGATGTATTTTGCAGATATATTCTTTTAGTACACTAATGATGTTCTACTATTTTCTGGCATCCACTATTGCTGTTGAGAAATGGGTCTTAAATGTGAATTTTTTGAGGATGATCAACTCCTTGCTTCCTCCCAAAGTGGCTACTTTTAAGTTTTTCTCTTTTTTTCCCCCCTATTTTCAATATGGTGTGTCTAGGGGCAGATTTCTTTGTATTTATGCTTTGGAATCTCTGGGATTTTTGAATGCATACTTTGATGTCTTTCATCAACTATGGAGAATTTTTAGTTATGACTTCTTCAAATGTTGCCTCTGTCCATTCTTTCTTTCATTTTCTGGGATTTTAATCATACATATTAGCTTCTTTTTTTTTTTTTTTCTCTTGATGCTGGATTCCGGGTAATTTCCCTTCTGGTCTATCTTATAGTTCAAGTTCGTAAATTCTTTCTTCAGTTGTGTCTAAGATACTGTTAAACTTGTTTACTGTATTTTTAAATTTGGTTTTGTGTTTTTCTTTTTAGAATATTTATTTTTTTCCCAAATCTGTTATGTTCTAGTGTTTTATTTCTTTGTGTACCTATCTTTAAATGTTTATTATTGTATTTAAAATGTTATTTTTAGGAAACGTTTGAGACTAACAATGGCATTTCTTTTCTCCAGAGAAACTTCTTATCAGAAGTTAGCCCTCAGAAATAGTTTTAGTCTAAAGTTGAGGCTTGAATTTCTTTGACCACCCTTGTGATGGAACTGAGGCTGAAAGTCTACACAAAGGTTACTTACTACCATTCTTTTTTGAAAAAGAGGTTTAAAATTTTTATTTTATTTTGGGGCGCCTGGGTGGCTCAGTCGGTTAAGCGTCCGACTTTGGCTCAGGTCACGATCTCGCGGCCCGTGAGTTCGAGCCCCGCGTCAGGCTCTGTGCTGACAGCTCAGAGCCTGGAGCCTGTTTCAGATTCTGTGTCTCCCTCTCTCTCTGACCCTCCCCCATTCATGCTCTGTCTCTCTCTGTCTCAAAAATAAATAAACGTTAAAAAAAAATTAAAAAAAAACTTTTATTTTATTTTATTTTATTTTATTTTAGTAGGCTCCATGCCCAATGTGAGGTTTGAACTCAGGACCCTGAGATCAAGAGTCACATTCTCTACTGACTGAGCCCGCCGGGCACCCATGCTACTTTTCACTTTAAATCTGAGCATGTAGCATCTCCTGTAGCCTTGGATACTTGTATATTTTGTATATGTACAATATTATACAGTGTATTACATTTGTGTATAAATAAATAATCTATAAATAAATCAAGTTCCATAACTTAGGTAAGTTCTGGGCTTCAATTTCTATCACCCTTGCCCCAAGAATTCGTCAATCTGTAACTCAGACTTGTAGCTGCTTTGGCAAGTATCATAACAAAAGCATCTTGAATACTGGGCTTACTTTTCCAGGTTCTTGCCTTTTCTTAGATTTTGGCCCAGTATCTGTTCATCATCATGTTAGCTTTTTGATGCTTTGAAGATTGTGTTTTTCATACTACAAGTAGCTTTCTTAGTTTTCCTCAGCAGAATTATCTAGCCTGCCATAATTAGAAGCAGACTCATAATTGACTTTTCAGATAGCAAAACTGTTTCCATTTCTATCTGCATCCCAGCTATTATTGGATGCATACAAGTTTTAGCAATACCTCTGGAGTAGAGCAATAACTCTGGAGTTACATCAGGTATCATATAAGCAATACTTGCTCTCTCAAGACACATTGGTTTGGCTAATATCTTGTCAGGTTCCAATATATGAACCATGTTCTCTTTTTAAAAAGCAACCATTTATTATTAGTAAGTTTTGCTGTTTTGATATCTGTAAAATACAGTATTATGGTTTTTGTCTTTTGTTATTGTTAAAAGAATTTTCTTAAATATATAATAGCTGCTATTCCATCATATTTTGTGTAAGCATATGACAAAATAGTTCCAATAGTTCCTTGTATATCACATAGTTTGTCTTTGAAGAGTAATGGTGACCCCAGGTAGCCTTCTGCTATGTTTAGTAATTCTCTTAGCTTATACTGTGCTATAGCTATGTTATAAAAATACACTAGAAGATAAATAAAAATCAATGCTGGTAATTCCTAAATTACCCATAGCCTTCTCCATATCTGTTCCATTCTCAGTGATAATTTCCTGGTACTTTTAAAAGCTTAATTTCCTATTGAATACATATCGTTTGATTTTGAAATGTTAGTTGTTTGAGACCTAAAAATTTCAGCAAAGTAGCAGTATGATTTAACTCATCATGACTACACCAGGCTGTCAAACTTAGATCTTCTAGTTGTTTCTATATATCCAAATCACTGATTATAATATAGAAGAATAACACACTTAATAATAACTTACCCTTACAACAATAAGTATACATATATAACTTAGTTGGTGGAAAGAGTTAGAATTGTAAAGCATTTAAGGAGCTTTCCATCCCAATAAAAATTTAGAATGCTTACTTATATCTGACAGAGAATAGTCATATATTGACAGTAAATCCAAATAACATGTCTTATTCATAATTCTGATATTGGCATATTAAATAGATTCAATGCTAACCTATGGGATCACAGTATCATTGATTGCTCCTGAGATTAGTACTGCCAGAAGTAAAGTAAAACAATCTGTTTGGCCAATGGCCAACACAGAAGCCAAATTGTGGGTTTTGGCCAAATATTATGGCTGTAGCTGGACTTCTAATATGTCTGTGGTAAACGTTTTCTGTACTTCTACCTTTTCCATACAGTTGGTAATAATGATGTATCATGACATAACAGTAATCAAAGGTTTTTAAAAGTACTCCACTATATAACTTAAAACTGTTATCTTTTTATAACAGACTGTTCAAGCAAGCAAAATTTTAATTGAGAAATTTTCATCTGAAAGCAAGGAAAGTGTCGCTTTAAATCGGCATAGCAGAAGTTCTAGGGTATGTGTGATTTTTATTTTAAATTGTGGGTTGGTTGCTTTATCTGCCTACAGCTCAGATATGATTTCTAGTAGTTCTGGAAATTATTTGTTGGTGCTTCCTTAGTCTGGGAAATGCCTCAGAACATTCATTACTGGTGTCTTTGCTGAGGACACACTTTCTTTTTCAAATGTGTTGTCTTTGTGACACTCAGAAGATGTTATTTACTGATCAATAGCAGAATGTCTGCTATGAATTTTCTTAAAACTTTGAAAATTTCCATGGGGCGCCTGGGTGGTGTAGTCGGTTAAGCGTCTGACTTCAGCCAGGTCACCATCTCGCGGTCCGTGAGTTCGAGCCCCGCGTCGGGCTCTGGGCTGATGGCTCAGAGCCTGGAGCCTGTTTCCGATTCTGTGTCTCCCTCTCTCTCTGCCCCTCCCCCGTTCATGCTCTGTCTCTCTCTGTCCCAAAAATAAATAAACGTTGAAAAAAAAATTTAAAAAAAAACTTTGAAAATTTCCAGTCTTACACTCATTTATCACTTCTTGCCTAGGTCTTAAATGATTAAAGAAACATGTTTGTGAATGTTTTGACCAAATGGGGGCATTGGTTATGGCCATGAAACAGTAAAACTGAATTCTCTAAATGGTGATTAGACTCATGCTTATGGCTTTGTTATCACTGTAGTGTATACAAGTAAACTAATTAAATAATATACATAATTGGATAGAAAAGAGACAATGATTGAGAGAAACTAAGAGAAGGAAGAAAGGTATAAACTATACATAACTGGTTTAATAAATGCCCTTCACTTTATGGGGGACAAACAAGAAACAGTTTTATTTTTCTTTCATTAGTGCCTTCAGCCCTCTGCTCCCCTTGATGATATCTTGGGATGCTGAATGGCACATAGTGGAAAGTCTTGGTGCCTTGGGACAAATCAAATCCTATTCTGGTCAGTTAACTAGGTTAAAGATATGTCTATGACTCCTCCTTTATCCCCCATACAGTTAGGTAATACTTTTTTTTTTTTTTGGAGGGGATAATGTTAATATAGATCACTTTTTTGCTATTTTCCTTATAGCACTTACTAAATATTTGTCCATATGTATGTTTGATCATTTTATTCCTCACCAGCCTGGGGTTATAGCACTCTTCTTCACTTTTTTATCCGTATCACCTAGAGCAGTGACCATCACATAAAGAATAATTGAACCAGTGAACGTCACCTTCTAGTTTGGAGTGCCACGTGCACTTTCTAGACTATTTTAGTAGCACTATGTACACCTGCCTGTCAGCTATTCCCAGTTTTAGTAGCTGCTTCTTCATCCTCCTACTGCCTTCTACTTTATTCTTTCTTTTTTTAATTTTTACATGTGTATTTATTTTTGAGAGGGAGATATACAGAGCATGAGCAGGGGAGGGGCAGAGAGAAAGGGAGACACAGAATCTGTAGCAGGCTCCAGGCTCCGAGCTGTCAGCACAGAGCCCAACAGCGGGACTTGAACCAATGAACCATGAGATCATGACCCGAGCTAAAGATGGACAGTTGACCGACTGAGCCACCCAGGTGCTCCACCTGCTATATTCTTAAAACAAGTAGGATTATGTCACTCATGTCTCAAACTGAGTAACTCCACCTAACAAATAAAGTCAGAGTGCTTCATTGAGGCTCATAACCTGGCCTCAACCAGACTTTCTAGCTTACCTCCCATTATGTTTCTGCTTTTATGTGGTCTGCCTGCACCAGAGTCCTTGGTGACTCCCCCATGCCCCTGCTGCATTCTCTGTGCTTGTTTAGGCTGTTCCCTTGGCCTGGGATAGTCTCAACTCCAGCTCAGTCTATGGGAATGTTGCCACCTTTCACAGGCCAGCCCGCACTACCTCTTCCCGCCAGTATATCCAGGTCCCGTCCCCTTCAGAACTGACTCTGCCTATCTTGTGTTCTCTTTACACCAGATTCATTCATACCATCTGAAGTCAGGGCCACAGCTGCTTTGGGTTACAGTTTTCTTTTCTTTCTGTTTCTACCATTACATTGGTTGAGGATATGGAACATGTCATTTTTTTTTGTACTTTCTACACTATCTAGTATAGTAGTATTTCCCAACTCTTACAATATAATAGCTCTCACAGTAAGTGATGATATTTGTATGCTCCTGTGGAGTAAAAGGTTGAGGTTGCTGATGATAAGAGGTGACTGTTCAGGGGACAGTAGCTGCTTCAGGTCCTACTAGTGCAGCCTCAGTGCCGAGGGGATCAATGGCTCAGCATATTTACGGCACATTTATACACACTTGTGCCCCTTGCACCAACCAGAAAGCTTTGGTAAGTATTTGTTGTATTGTTGAATTTAAAAAAATAAGAGTTTCCATTATTTATACACTTTTCTAAATTAACTGATGGATTTTCAGTTCTGTTCCTCTCTGTGAAATCAGTGACTTCAAAGTCAGTCAGAATGCGTATTTTAATTAGCATTTCTGCATTTAATTAATTTACCTAAGCATTTATAATTTTTCAATTGTCATATGATATTGTACTTTACCAAATAGTATCTATAGTGAATGCATATTTGTCATTTGATTATTTCAGTTTCTTTTCCTAAAAAAATCTGCATCATTTGAAAGTATCCAAAAATGTTTCAGCACACCATTTCCTCAATTAAAGGTATGATCATTTTTGGTTTTTATTATTCAAAAGAAATGCTTATATTTCTGGTAATAATCACTATTGATGCTTTTTTTGTTTGCTTTCCTGAAATAGTATAGTGAGTTGATTCATTCAGAATTGATTAAAAGTTTGGATTTGAGTGTGTATTTGGTAGCCCCTGTAAAATTGTGGTTGGTGGTGCCAATTTAAGGTTTTCAACAGCTTTTGGAAGTATCTCATGTTCATAATTTGACTTTACTTGATATATTATAAGTCAAGCCATTATAATATTGACCTACATTTGCACTGGGCTCACAGTTTTAAAGCATTTTCATGAACACTAGTCCAGTCTGGTCTCAAGCTTCACAATATCCTGAGAGAAGGAAGGTGAGACAGATATTATCCTTATTTTATGTGTGAAAAAAACAAAGGTCAGAAAGTGATAAATGGCAGAGCTAGAAGTTAAACCCACACCGCCTCTTATTAAATGCAATGTACTTTCCTCTGCACGAAGAATGCACAGGCCTTTTGGAGTGGCTGGGTTTTTGGTTTGTTTTTTTTTTTTAGTTAATTTATTTATTTTGATAAAGAGAGAAAGCACAATTGGGGGAGAGCAGAGAGAGAGGGAGAGCGAGAATCCCAAGCAGGCTCCACACACCGCCTCTTATTAAATGCAATGTACTTTCCTCTGCAGGAAGAATACACAGGCCTTTTGGAGTGGCTGGGTTTTTGGTTTGTTTTTTTTTTTTTTAGTTAATTTATTTATTTTGATAAAGAGAGAAAGCACAATTGGGGGAGAGCAGAGAGAGAGGGAGAGCGAGAATCCCAAGCAGGCTCCACACACCGCCTCTTATTAAATGCAATGTACTTTCCTCTGCAGGAAGAATGCACAGGCCTTTTGGAGTGGCTGGGTTTTTGGTTTTTTTTTTTTTTTTTTAGTTAACTTATTTATTTTGATAAAGAGAGAAAGCACAATTGGGGGAGAGCAGAGAGAGAGGGAGAGCGAGAATCCCAAGCAGGCTCCATGCTGTCCATGCAGAACCCACAGTGGAGCTTGATCTCACAACCTGGGGGATCATGACCTGAGCTCACTAAAACCAAGAATTGGATGCTTACCTGACTCAGCCACCCCAGTGCCCCTGGAGTGGCTGGTGCTTACCCTCAGTGGCGTTGACATCTAGCTTCAGCTTCTGTTTTTCTGTCTGAAATCTTAGAAATCTTTCTTGACCCTCCATGTTACTTGCTTGTAACTTGCTTTTAACTTGCGTAACATTAGTCTGCTTACTATGTCATTTCTGACATTCTCTCTTCTTACTGACCTTTTGATTCCTCTGTTTTATATCTCTGTACAATCACACTATCCTTAGGATTTCTTTATTGGCATATAATTGACATATAACATTATATTAGTTTCAAGTATATAGCATTGTAATTCAATAACAGTATGTATAGCAAAATGATCACCACATCAAGTCTAGTTAACACAGTGATACATTTTTTACATGTGATGAGAACTTTTAAGATCTACTCTTAGCAACTTAAACATTTTTAAATGTTTATTTATTATTTTGAGAAAGAGAGAGGGAGACAGAGTCAAGCAGGGGATGGGCAGAGAGAGAGGGAGACACAGAATCCAAAGCAGGCTCCAGGCTCTAAGCTGTCTGCATAGAGCCCAATGCAGGGCTTGAATCCGCAAACTGTGAGATCATGACCTGAGCTGAAGTCAGATGCTCAACTGACAGCCACCCAGGTGCTCCCAATTTAAAAAAAAATTTTTTTTCAGCTTGTAAATATACAATACAGTATTTTAACCACAGTGACTATGCTGTATTACATCCCCAGGACTTATTTATTTTATAATGGAATTTTGTAACCTTTGACCATCATCACCCATTTCATCCATCACCCAATCCTTGCCTCTGGCAACCAGCAATCTCTTTTCTGTATCTATGAGTTGTTGTTTTTAAGATTCCATGTATAAGTGAGATTATACAGTATTTATCTTTCTCTGTCTGACTTATTTATTTCGTTTACTTAGCATAATGCCCTCAAGGTCCATCCGTGTTGTTGCAAATGGCAGAATTTCCCTTTTTTTTTAAAGTTTATTTATTTATTTTGAGAGGGGGAGGGGCAGGGACAGAGAGAGAGGGAGAGAAAGAATCCCAAGCAGGCTCCACATTGTCAGCACAGAGCCCAATGTGGGGCACGGTCCCACAAACCATAAGATCATGACCTGAGCTGAAATCAAGAGTTGGACACAACTGACTGAGCCACCCAAGCATCCTGAAGTTCCTTTTTTAATGACTGAATAATATCCCATTATATATATGCAAATATATATACATCACATTTTCTTATCCATTATTCCATTGATGGGCCCCTAGGTTGTTTCTATATCTTGGCTATTGTTACTAATGCTGCAAGGAATAAGGGAGTGAAGATAGCTCTTCAAGGTCCTGATTTCATTTCCTTTGGATATATGCCCAGAAGTGGGATTGGATCATATGGTAGTTCTATTTTTAATTTTTTGAGCAACCTCCATACTGTTTCCCTAGTGGCTGCACAAATTTACATTCTTATCAATAGTGGACAAGGGTTCCCTTTTCCCTACAGCTTTACCAACACTTGATATCTCCTGTCTTTTTTATAATAGCCATTCTACCTCTTTATTTTTTGTGTATCTATCACAGGTTTTGGGTTTGCAGTTACCATGGGGTTCATATGTAACATCCAAAGTACATAGTAGTCTATATAAATTTGATGGTCATTTAAGTTCAAACACATTAAAAAAAGAAAAAGAAAAAAACATTGCTTTCTTTTTCTTTTCCCCTTCACTTGTCCCTTTTTACTCCCTCCTCCACATTTTATACATATGTTGTCATAGTTTACATATTTTTATTAATAATTTTCTTATGTCTAACTGTGGCCATTTGTTTTCCACTTAAATCCCTTTAACATTTCTTGTAAGGATGGTTTAGTGGTCACAAACTCCTTTATCTTTTGTTCGTCTAGGAAAATCTTTATCTTTCCTTTAAATCTGAATGATAAGTTTGTCGGTATAGAGTATTCTTGGTTGTAGGTTTTTACTTTCAGCACTTTGAATATATTATGCTACTCCCTTCAGACCTGCAAAGTTTCTGCTGAATAATCCCCTGAAAGCCTTATAGGTTTTTTTCTTACAGGTAAACTTTTTGTTTCTTCTTGCTGCTTTTATCTTCTCTTTATCTTTAACCTTTGACATTTTATTATTATTTAGAAATTTTTTTTAATGTTTATTTATTTTTGAGAGAAAGAGAACAGCAGAAGAGGGGCAGAGAGTGAGGGAGACACAGAACCTGAAGAAGGCTCTAAGCTCTTAGCTGTCAGCACAGAGCCTGACTGGGGTTTGAACTCTTGAACTGTGAGATCATGACCTGAGCCAAAGTCAGATGCTTAACTGACTGAGCCACCCAGGCACCCCTAACCTTTGACATTTTAATTATTATGTGCTGTGGTATGGACCTCCTTGGGTTCATCTTGTTTGGAACTCTGTGCTTCTTGGACTTGGAAGTCTTATTTCTTTCCCTAGGTGGGGGGACTTTTCAGTTATTATTTCTTCAAATAAGTTTTCTATGTTTTTCTCCTTCTCTTTATCTTCTGGGACCACTATAATGCAAATGTTTGCCCACTTGAGGTTATCCAAGAGATCCCTTAATCTATCCTCATTTTAAAAAATTATTTTCTCATTTTACTGTTCAGCTTGTGTGCTTTTTATTACCCTGCCTTCCAGGTCACTGTTACGCTCTTCGACATCCTCTCATCTACTGTTGATTCCCTCTAGTATGTTTTTTATTTCTGTTCTTGTAGTCTTCAGTCCTGATTGGTTACTTTTTTTATGTATTTTCTATCTCTTTATTGAATGTTTCACTGAGTTCTTCACTCTTTGGTCCATCCCAGTGAGTACTTTATGATTATTAATTTAAATTCTTTATCAGGCATATTGCTTATCTCTTTTTCATTTAGTTATTTTTCTGAGTTTTTTTCTTGTTCTTTCTTCTGGAGCATATTTCTGTTTTCCCATTTTCTTGACTTTCTGGATTTGTTTCTAGGTGGAATAGCTACTCCTCCTAAACTTGAAGGAATGGTCGCTCTTGTATATGGTGTCCCCTGTACAGACTGTGTGCTTGGCGACTTTTGCTGTCTGGTTGGAGCTGTGGCTGTAAATGCCAGTTGCTCTTTTAAACCGTGGCTTTTTACAGAGAGAAGAAAATAATAATAAAATAAAAGTAAAATAAAAAAGGAAAAAAGAAAAGAGAAAAGAAAGGAAAAAAGGGAGAAAGGAAAAGAAGAAAAAAGAAAAGAAAAAAAAACCAAAATGGGGCACCTGGGTGGCTCAGCTGGTTAAGCATCCAACTTCAGCTCAGGTCATGATCTCAAGGTTCAAGGTTCGTTGTTTTGAGTCCTGCATCCGGCTCTGTGCTGACAGCTCAGAGCCTGGAGCCTGCTTCAGATTCTGTGTCTCCCTCTCTCTCTGTCCCTCCCCTGCTTGTGCTTTGTCTCTCTTTGTCTCCCCAAAATAACTAAATGTTTAAAAAAAAAGAAAAAAACCCAAAGGGGCAAAAATAAAAACAAGACAAATAAAAAAAAAAAAGACAAATTAAAAAAAAAAGACAAATAAAAAACAATTAAAAAAATAACAATTATTGAAAAATAAAAACAAAAGAACTAAAACAACCAAAGAAAATTCCTGGTTTATTTTCTGTGCTCTAGTACCACAGGGACTGATGTGGGCTTGTGGACCTTGGGATTGCAGTTCCTGGGATTGGCTAAGCTTGCAAGCTGACCTTGGGCTGGACCGTGTTCTCGGCTAGGCTTTCAAGGTGAAGGGGGAGGGAGCATTCCTGCAGTTCCTTCCCTTTTAAACCTTGGCTCTTTTTTCTGTGCCCCGGCACACTGGGGGCTGGCATGGGCTTGCAGACCCTGGGCTTACTGAGGTCGTAAGCTTGCTGTGATGACTGGACCCACCAGTTATGGTATCCAGACCCTGATTCTATCTAGGCTTTTAAGGTGGAGAAGGACTGTAAACTGTGTTATCCTCTAGTTCCTCTGACCTGGAGAGCTTCCCAAAGCTCCTCCTCCATTTGGTCCAGTGTTGTCTCTTTTATATACTAGTTGCTCTTTTAAACTGTGGCTTTTTTTTTCTGTGCCTAAGGAAAGACAAATCTGTTCCCAGTTCCTCAGAACTATCCCTCTCCACTGCCGTGTACAGGATCAGGTGTGGGAGTTCCCTTTGTTTCCATGTCTTTGTCTGTCTTGCTGTTCTTTTTTGTCATTCTCTATCTTTGGTTGTTCAGAAGCTGTTCAGTTGGCCTTCAGTTCTTCAGGAGGAATTGTTGTGTGAATAGGTGTAATTTAGTGTGTTCTGTGGAGGAGGTGAGTTCAGGGTCTTGCTATATTGCCATCTTCATGGGAACTCCTCCCTATAATAGCCATTCTAACAGGTTTGAGGTGATATCTCATTGTAGTTTTGACTTGCATTTCCCTGATGATTACTGGCATTGAACATCTTTTTATGAACCCATTGGCCATTTGCATGTCTTTGGAAAAATCTCTATTTGGTTGCTCTGACCATTTTTTAATTGGATTTTGTTGTTGTTGCTATTGAGTTAAAAGAGCTTATTATATATTTTGGATATTGACCCCTTTTCAGATAGATGGATTGCAGATATTTTTTCCCATTTTGTAGGTTGGCTTTTCATTTTACTGATTGTTTATTTTGCTGTGCAGAAGCTTTCTAGTTTGATGTAGTCCCACTACTTGTTTATTTTTGCTTTTGTTGCTTGTACTTTTGGTATCATATTGAAAAAAGCATTACCAAGACCATTATCAAATAGCTTTTCCCTATGTTTACTTCTAGTAGTTTTATAGTTTAAGAATTTAAATTGAAATCTTTAATTTGTTAGAGTTCATTGTTGTGAGTAGTGTGAGATAGGAAATTTCATTCTTTTGCATATGAATATCTAGTTTTCTTAGATCAATTGATTGAAGAGACTATCAGTTCCTCATTGAGTATTCTTGGCTTCTTTGTCAAATATTAGTTGACCATATATGCATGGGATATTTCTAGGTTCTTGATTCTATTCCAATGGTCTATGTGTTTGTTTTTATGCCAGTAGCATACTGTTTTGATTACTATTGTTTCTTAATGAATTTTGAAATCTGGAATTGTGAAATCTCCACCTTTGTTCTTTTTCAGGAATGCTTTGACTATTCAGGTTCTTTTCTGGTTCCATATGAATTTTAGGATTGTTTTTTTTATTTCTTTGAAAAGTGACATTGGAATTTTGATAAGGATTATATTGAATCTATTAATGGTGTTGGTAGTATGGACATTTTAAAATACTAGTTTTTCTGGTTTATGAGATACCCTTCACTTATTTGTGTCTTCTTCAATTTCTTTCATCATCGTATTGTAATTTTCAGTATACAAATCCTTCACCTCTTTGAATGTATTTATTCCTATTTTTATTATTTTTGATGCTATTGTAAATGGAGTTTTTAAATTTATTTTTCCGATAATTCATTGCTAGTGTACAGAAATGCAACTGATTTCTCTGTGTTGATTTTGTAACCTACAGTTTTACCAAATTCAGTAATTAGTTCTGACAGTCTTTTGGTAGAGTCTTTAGAGTTTTGTCTGTATGTGATTATGTCATCTGCAAACAGAGACAGTTTTACTACTTTCTTTCTAATTTGGATACCTATTTTTCTTTCCTAATTTCTTTGGCTAAGATGTCCAGTACTATGTTAAGCAAAAGTGGCAAGAGTGAGTACCCTTGTCTTGTTCCTGATCTTAGCAGGAAAGTTTTCGATATGATATATCGATATGATATATATGATATATATGATATGATATATATGATATATATGATATATATGATATATGATATATCACGATATTGATCGTGATATTAGCTGTGGGTTTGTCGTATATGGCCTTTACTATGTTGAGGTGTGTTCCTTCCATACCAAATCTGTTGAGCATTTTTATCATGAGAAGAAGTTGAATTTTGTCAAATGCTTTATCTACATCTATTGAAACAATCATATATAGTCTTTATCTTTCATTCTGTTAATGTGATGTGTCACTTTTATTAATTTGTATATGTTGAATCGTCTTTGCATCTGATGGATAAAACCCACATGATCATGTTGTATAATGCTTTTAATGTGCTGTTGAATTCAGTCTGCTAGTATTTTCTTGAGAATTTTCCGTTTATACTAATCAGGGATATCAGCCAGCAGTTTTCTTTTCTTGTAGTATGTGTGTACATACAATATATAAATAATGGAATATCAACTACAAAAAATGAGGAAATTTTGCCGTTTGTGACAAATGGATGGACCTTGGGATATTATGCTACATGACAGAGAAAGATAAATACTGTGTGTTTTCACTTATATGAAGAATCTAAAAAAGCTGAACTTATAGAAACATAGAGTAAATACTGGGGCTGGTGTGGGGAAAAGAGGATCGAACAGATGTTGGCCAGAGGGTACAAGAGTCAGTTATAAGATGTGTAAGTTCTGGGGTTCTAATGTACAGCCTGGTGACTATAACTAACAATACTGTATATATTTGAAAGTTGTTAAGAGTGTAGATCTTAAATGTTATCGCCACACAAAAACAATGGTAATTTTGTGAGGGGATGGAGTTGTTAACTAATCTTATTGTAGTAATCATTTCACAGTATATGCATGTATCATATTATTATTTTGTATACCTAAATTTACATATGTTATATATCTATAATATTTCAATAAGAGTATGAAAAAGTCCCAAACCCATTCTGTTAGCTCTACTTTATAGTTATAGATTCCTTAGGATTCCTTCCTGAGTGTCCGACAGAGATGCATGGAGCCTCTCTGTGTAATTCATATCTAGTCAGCAAGGGGGAAATCTTATGTTCCACTTTTGTTTCAGGAATGTGTTTTATTGACGTATATATCACATACATACACGTGACTATCTTTCTTGATATATATATGTGTGTGTGTGTGTGTGTGTGTGTGTGTGTGTATTGTACATACACATATTCTGTAGTTTATGTATTACCCTATTCTATTCTAATTATATAGTGAGTTATATATAGTTTCTTGAGATAGGGGAAGTATGGTAAGTTATGGAGTGTCAATATCTCTATTGTACTTTAGTATATCTTAAAGTATATAACTAGTTTGTGTGAAATTGTTATGTTTGGAATTTGGGCCTAACTTCACTATAAAGAAAAATATTTGCATAACAAATTTATTAGCAAACTTAAATGCAGTTAATTTATGGACCATGGCTCAATAAACTGGAAATTCTATATTAAAGAATTGGAGTTAATGTCTTTTATTAGGTTTATTGTTAGAGTTTCAAGTACTAATGCATAATTATTACAAGTTATTTACAATTATTAGCATATTATAATATTGATATTATTATTAAAAGTTAAGTGGATTCTCTGATGATTAGATAAAGTAAATATTAGGCTGGAATTCTTTTTCTTAAGCTTGTAAATATTGACTTGAAATTATTGTAAAGAATACTTGAATACTTCTGTATAGAAATTCAGTGTTGTTAAAGTGTTTTTGAAAATTAACTCACTCAGGTGCCTAGGTGGCTCAGTCAGTTAATTGGCTGACTCTTGATTTCAACTCAGGTCGTGATTTCACAGTTCAAGCCCCATGTTGGGCTCCCCACTGACAGCACAGAGTCTGCTTGGGATTCTCCTTGTCCTATTCTCTCTGCCCCTCCCCCACTCATGCACAGGAGCTCTCCCTCTGTCCGAAAATAAATAAAATTAACTTAAAAAAAGAACATTCTCTAAAAAAAGAAGAGAAAAGAAAAGAAAATTGACTCAAATTGATTTTTTAGGATAGGTCATTTTAGTATTTCTTACCCATTCTACCAATTTTTTTTATTTGCATTACAAGTAAAAGTAGAGTTTGTACTTTATTTCAATATGTAAAGAGCATTCTCTTTTAATTAAGAATATATAAAATCACAGTTAATACATATATACTTTATAGTGTTATTTTTATGTAGCTAACAAAATGTCACATTACCAAATTATTGTACTTTGCTTTAACTAACCTCCTATTAACTTTATAAGTTGACTTTGAAAAACATCAAAAATACGATTTAAAAATTTTCAACAAGTGACCAAACTACGTTAATAGTAATTGTAACTGAATTAATTAAAACACACAGCAACTAAATTGATTTTAAATGGTTTTGTCTTTGTTTCTTGCTAATTAAGAGAGTAAAATCTGCAATGGAGTTGAGGAAAGAGGAGACCATAACTCCATTAGAGATTAAGGATGACATGCAAAGCAATATGAAACAGATTCTATTTCAGAAAGCAAAGGAGCTGGAGCGCTGGATGACTCAGCAAAGTGAAACTGAGGAAGCCATCCCTGTGAAAGAAAATATAGACACTATCTTAGATCACATCCAGAACAGAAGCAATGTGAGAGATCTGTCTCTCTCTCTCATTGAAGCATCTAGAAAAGCTGGCATAAGTTACATTGTTTATCCCAAGAAAAAGAAGATGAAATGGAAGAAACGATTGAAACTCAGTAAACTCTCAAACGTGTATGATGAATTATCCAAGCCACCAAAAGTTCTTAAAAGGTCTTATTTAATCAGTAATTGTTATAGTTTAAGAAATGTATTGTAGTTTTGGCCTTAATCTTATAATTTCACTAACTGAAGTTATTATTTTATTCAGCACTGAAAATATGCTAAATCCTTAACTAAAGGACAATCCCTTATTTTTAAATATATGAATATTTAATGGTACAAATGTATGACTGCTTTAAACTATAATTTAAAGTTGGGGCTGATTAAGGACATGAAGTAAAACTAAGTCAGTTTGATTTGATGAAATCTTTCAATGGAAAGAAATAAAATCTACTAAGTTATTTTTCTGAAGCGATTTAACACCAAAAAACAATGCCTGCTCCAAATAAGTGTCACCCATTCAAAAGTTGAAGTACGTTGCTGAGATTTAACTGTTTTTAAATTGTAACTAATAGATTGAGAAATCTAGGTAGACAAACTGTTTTTTGTATGTTGTGTGAGCCCTTATTCAGGGATCAACACATAGAAATAATTTTTCTCCTTACTTGTAAGTAATAGTATCTAGCATGTTTAAAATGTGCAAGGACCTGAGATAACAACAGCTGAAGTTCCAGGTATGCTCATTTTTTAAGTGTTCAGGACGTAACTTTCTTAGACTTAAGTGTTGTGCAAAATAGTTTGCAGAAAGCTCTGGGCTTTATTCCTCTTTAGATAACCCCAGATGATAAGGAATTCATTAAGTGTATGCCCTTTTGAAAACTAAAGACTTTACTGTTGAAGTGAGTCATATTGTTTTGTTTATTGTTCTAAAGTCTTGTGGTTCTGAAAAAGGGTTCATGATGTTTTGGTGTAGTGACTTATTGTCCCTGAAAAGACTTGGGAACAATCACTGTAAATGTGAGTGACAGAGTGAAAGAGAGACCAATCCTAGTGGAGGATGCCATTCAAGTCCCGAGTTCTCTGCACACTACTTATGCTTGAGTTTTCCCGGCAGCAAATATGTGGAACTGGTTTTGTTAGCTCATCTTTAGAAGACTTCAGATAGGTTTTTCTAAGTTGACAAATATTTTTGATAAGAAACAGAAATTAGCTTATAAATTTTTGATACATTTGCTGATTTCAAAGCATATGAATCGTTACTATCCTAGAAAGGATGATATCTGCACCATTCTGGCCATACCTAAGTGGCTTCTGTCTCTATAAAGAATTTAAGCAGATGAAACACTATTTTGGTAGGGTATTTTACCGCTTACTGATTCTTTATCACTTTGATTATAAAGTTTCACCATTTAAAGAGATTTATTTGCCTTTTAACAACTGAATTTGAAATTTGTATATACTGCCAACAGGTGTAATAGGATGAGCCTTTTGGTGGAGGCAGTAAAACAAACTATAGGAGTATTTATCTAGGATAATACATTAGTACAGCTTTCTTCTTTTTAAAAAATCTTAATTTAAACTAGCACAAAAGTGTAGCTATTAAATAATTGTTATTTTAAAACAAGTTTATGGAGAAACTTTAAAAATAATTTTATTTGTATAGTTTGAGACCTTTTTTCACGAATCTTAACTTGGTTAACACAGAATTATCCTTCTTAACCACTGTATATCTGACCTTTAAGCTTGTTTAGTTATACTCATTCTTGCTGGCTCCCTTAAATGGTTAGAAGCAGACAGTGTATGTACTCATATATCAAGTCAAAGCTTGACTGTGGAAAGTAACTCCTGCCAAAGTCCATTTGAGTTGATTAAAAACCCAGCCCCATGTGTTTTCTGCCAGTCCCTTTACTATAGGTTACCCCTGTTGCCTAGCCCCTCATCTAGGTCATGGCAGGATGCTATGTGTCTGTAATAACTTTGTAGCTTCACCATTTCTCTGGAAGTTTCCCTTAGCTTTGATCTCTGAATCCAATATTGGTGGACCAGCCAGTGAGGGACTAGCAGAGACCTTCTTCAGAAGCTTGCTGTTGCAGCAAGAAGATGTGCATGTTGATGGTTCCTGGTTCACCTTTACTTCCTTATACTCATTACCTTCTTTCTTACCTGGACTTCTGTGAATCGCCAGTCCCTCAGATCTCTGCCAGTGTTCTGTCTTCCAGGATTGACTAACATATTGAACTGAGATTCAGACCACGCCTTTTGCTATTGGCTCTCTTATCCCTGTAAATGCATCTCCTTCTGTCTCTTTTTAGAATAACTGACCATGGTCCCCACTTCCACTATCAAAACTTCCTGACAGTGAATCTATAGTCTCAGTCCTGATTTTCTTTTGTCCGTCTTGCTGCCACTACATCCCCAAGAGAGGCAGAATTTATTTTCCCCCTACCCCAAACAGTAGGTGACATATTTTCCTTAGTGCTACTAGTCTGTAATTTCCCTGATGGCCTAGTATTGTTTTTGGTGTGCTATCTTGATGGGTGGTGGTATGGGATGGAATGGAGGCAGTTCCAAAGATTTCTACTTGATCCTTACTGCTATTATCTTCTTTATGGTGTAGTTTACACAATTATCAAGTTGATTCATTCTTACTACACATTCTGGGACTAGGGAAATTATCACAGGATGGGTCCATGTCTCACTAGATTCTGTTAGATGGTTTCAGGCCAAGATTCTTTATATCACTTGACCTTCAGAATCCCCCAATTTGATTGTGAGCTTCAGTGGCATCCACAATGGGTATCTGTATATCAACATAAGTTTAGGGTTAAGTATCTAATAATTCTCAGAAGGTTTGGGTGTTTCTTCTCTCCCAGACCTTTGTAAAATTTGGGGGAAATTTCATTAAATCCACCTGGGCCACATTGCCAGATCCTTCCTCAGAGGGACCTGGCCTGGCCTTCCCGTCAGGTGAGAAGTTTTAGATATGAACTAGCTGAGGTCAGAGAGCTGCATGAGAGGTTTTAAACCCCAGCTATAGCTGGTTACGCCTATGCCCAGAAGACTTAAAGGTTTTTCATTTATGTAAATCAAAGAACACCTTAGCAGGCTGCCCACATATCTCACTTTCTGAGGACCTGCAGTCTTTTAGTTCTTACCACTGATCTCCATGAGTTAAAATTCTGTCCACCAAATCTAGCTAGAAATCAACACTAGAAATCTGCATTTAACAAGTCTTCTAGGTGACTAATGCTGAAGTTTGAGAATCACTCAGAGACTGGCAGGAAGTTCTAGCAAGGCTTCACTGGCTAGGGCTAGCAACCACCCATCCATGGAGGAGGTATGTAAGAGACTGAGGCACAGTAGTCATTGTAGCTCCATGAGAGGGCTCGGGAGATCCCAGATGAGTGATTTTGAGGAGTCCTTGAATCAGATTTTATATAACATATGAAGCAATATCTCAGTGTAGTCCTTGAAAAATATTTATACAGGAGAGGGTTGAGTCTCTCAGACTGGAGAATCTGACAGTATCTCAGGCAGTCTCTTCTGTCAAGAGAGGATAAGTGAAATTTGGAGATTCAAACTTCTTGGCCTCATTCATGCCTGCTCAAATGTTCACATCCTCTGTTTCCTACTCCTTTTCCAGTAGCTTCATTATCATGGTATCCAAGGTTTAGGGAATTTGGGCATTTAGTAGGTACTGTTCTTCTCTTTTGGTCTGAAAGAAGTAAAGTGATTCTACAATTTTTATAACCATTACTGTTGTCCTAGTGACTAAGTGGTAGCTACTTGATCTCCTACAACTTTGCCTTCCACCTGGGCACCATCCCCTGCTAACACTAGTGATAATTTGAGGAGCTTTGATGGCACCACACACCGTGGATTATTTGTGTCCTATTTTATCCTGGGAATAAGTTTATCCTAGGATCCTTCTGTGTGTGTATTTCCTGAGTCTACCTCGGGTACCAATTATTTTATCAGTCAGGGTGCCAGTACTAAACAGCACTCTCAATTTAGGATAATTCTATGGAAATATAATAAAGGCACAATTTACAAAAATGTCAGGGCATAAGAAACCACAAATGATAATGTAGTATGCTGTGGCTAAAAATAATAGAGCATTTTCTGCCCCTAAGTCTGAGAGGACAAAAAGTAGGAGTGATTACTAGAACCTAGAAGAGGAATTTTGGAGAAACGGTTTCCTTAAAAAAAAAAAAATTAGTGATCTGTGGTCAAGGATCATAGCCATTTTGAAGCGACCCTTTAGGAGGGTGTCAGAGGAATAAATACCTTGACTTCACTCTCCTCCTTTCCTCTTTGGGGTTTCTAATTGGACATACCCAATTAGAAGACAGAGAACAAGGATCTTATGAATATAGTCTGAACAGATTAAGTCCCCCAGGTCTGAGGGCAAAGTAGACAAGTGTAGAGTTGAACGTGGAGGTAGAAACAAAATGCATCTGGCACAGAAGGCCTTTCTAAGGTAACATTTGATAGGAAATATGAATTGAGAAGGAGCCAGCCATTCAGAAGTGCTGAAAAGTGCAACAGCCTTGAGGCTTGCTCTCAGGTGATATGGCTGGAAAATTGAGAGGCGAGAGAGTAGTGTTATCAGAGATATATGCCTGGGCCTCATCATGTAGAGTCTTGTAGACCATGAAGAAAAGCTTGATTTGCATTCTAGATATTAGGAGAAGCTCTTGGAGGGAGTAACATGATCTGATTTACATTTGTTAAGAAAAAAATAAGCAAGCATGCTGACTTCCATGTGGAGAACAGATTAGACAAAGAGTAAGAGTAGAAGTCTGGTATTAAGAAGTGATTGTACTCTAGGCAAAAAGAGATATGGCAGGTTGCACTAGAGTGTAGAGAGGAATGAAGAGTGTCACAATGTAAGGGAAGAGAAGAATACTGACTTTTTAATTCTCCTAATGTTTAGCAATAGGTCTTTCTCACAGTATAAACTCAGTAAATATTTATGAAATGATGGGGTTTACATTTTTTTCTTCCAATAGAATGTACTTACTCTCACTTGTGTGGCTGGTACAATACCCATCATATGCTAAATTTTACTGAATGAAAACTTCAGAAAATGGAGAATTTGAGGAGGAAAATACTAGAAATGTAGCATTTGAAAGCATATTAGGTGTTCTCTAATTTGATAGTCTACTAAAGAAGGGTGGCATCTGGGATATTAATTTGGTAGTATGCTGTGTAGTTAAATCTTTTCTTCTTCCCATTTCCTAAAGTTCATGTCCTCTCCAAACTCTTGGATGACATTGCCTTCCTCACATCAAGTTTTACCTCCTCAATTCCTCATTATAATTTGTCTGGTTAGGGACAGGGTTATAAATGAAACTTGAAAGGAGCATTGACCCCTTATTTCAGTATTCTAAGAAAGCTACATCTTTAATAATAATCTTCTGCTTTCATAAATTCAATAGAGTTTCTACATATTCTTCATATGTTACAATTTTGAAGAATGAACAGGAGAACTTGGTTTGAATGAAAATAGCATGTAATTTTATTTTAATAATAAACTAATTTTGTGTAAAACTGAGTTGATGTATTGGTTATAAAAATAATTGTATTTCTGTCATTTAAAAATCACTCTTTTAATAACTAGATCAACATCTCATGGAATCCTTCCTGGACAGAAGAAATATTTACTCAGAATTCCATTATATGAACGTAAATTTCAGTGTCCCAGTCTACCTTCGTGTTTAAATTTTGATGAATTTGTCCAAAGTAAGGGAGGAATTCCAGAAAATACTAACCCTCGAACATGGGCTCTTGATATGTTCTCTAAGCACAAACATCAGAAGACAACCACACACAAAAGAGTTAAAATATCTATCCATAATGACACGTCTGAAAGGATGAAAGAACCACCAAAACTAGAATTGAGTGATTCTTTGAAGTCTAGTCTTTCTCCAGAAGTTACTAAATATTATGAATCCGAAGTGGAGATCTTGACTAAAGAAATAAATGATAAGAAAAAATATCCTGCATTTGCATATTGTAGGCGTGGAGCTATTTATAGGAAACTGGGAAAGTTGCAGAGTGCCCTGAAAGATCTACAGGAAGTAAGTTTTATTTAATCAAAATAACAATATTAATAATTTGTACTTATATTAATATTGTTATGTAATTGTCCTCTCTATGTAAGAATGTATGTAATAATTTCTACTAGAATTTTGAACAATGAATTTTTGTGGTATAGGTGTAGGATTATGAAATTATAATTATTGGCATTTTCAAATGACTGATATGAAAAACACTACATTTTGTCTGTCAGATTGGGAGGTATCATTTTATAATATACACATAGAATGCCATTGGGATCAATAGTATTTTAAAAATTCATTTGTTGGGATATCTTCCTTCAATAAACCAAATTTAATTGAATTTATACATATATTTTCTAGGCTATACTCTTGGAGCCATTGTTCCTTAATGCCTATTGGCACCGACATTTTATTTATCTTTTCCAAGACAAAATTAATGAAGCTTTGGATGATTTGAATTATGTAAATAAATATAATAAAAATAATGCAGGTGGGTTTTCTGTCCAGTTATATTATTTATATCTTTACCTAAGCTTTGGTCACTTAGTGGTGTTATAAAGATATAGAAGTTAATAGATATAAGTCTCCAAAAATGATTCTGGCTCTTTAAAGTTAAATTTACTCTTGATATTGTATATATGGGACTTGTATGATCCTGTGGTGTTTTCAAAATACTCACCATGGTTTGAAATGTTAATTAATGTCCTTGTGTACATTACAATAAATTGGTTCCTTAATGGTCATCGCACAAGAAGGATATGAACTTAAAATTTTAGTTATAGAAGTGATTGATAAATCTTTTCTTGACCACAAATCTCTGAAGAGTTTTAGTGTTCTAAGACTTCTTGGTTGGATGAAATCTATACATTTGCCTTTATGTACCGTCCTCTAATCAGCTTGAATGACTAAACATGGAACTTTTTGAGAATGAGAAAATGTCCTGTTCATCTTTGTATCCACAGTGTGAATAACATACCCCTAGAATATAACTTGAGCTTAATAAATGTTTTTCGATCTATGCCTATTTCTGCCAAAGTCCATAAATTTTTGTTTTACTATAAACTTTAAAAGAGTATGAAACACTGCAGATATACAAAAAGATAAAAGGTCATTTTTGTTACTTAAAATTGAAATTGAAAATGCTTGTAACCACAAATAGATACTTACCAGCATTTGAGAACAAATTCTGCATTGTTGAAATAGATAAAAAAAGAAAACAAAACAACCCTTAATGGTTAAGAAAGTATAATACAGAAACATTATTCTATGTTTTTGGAGGGAAAGGGATTAAAATTTTCATAGTTAATAAAAGGACTGTAAAACTAAATTTTACCTTTTTAATTTTCTTTAGAGGCATATTTGTCAAAGGCAGAAATTTTCAGGGGAAGAAAAGACATTACTTTAGCAATTCTAAACTATACCCAGGCAATTAAGTGCAAGCCCACAGATGCTGATATATATTTCAGGAGGGGTGAGATGTATGAAATAGCAAACAAAGTTCTGGCCATCGATGACTTTTCTAAGGTAAGCTTTATCATATATAATGCTGACATTTATGTATTTTAGATCATGATGTTCTTCTCCTAATATTAGAGCAAGTCATTGAGTGTCTTTCACATATATTATATAATAAAAACGAATTTATTATATGTTAGGACCTAGAGCACTCAGTAGTAGAATTGATATTAATGCTATGTCAATGATTTTTTTTATTATTAGTGAATGAATGGATTTACATCAAAGAGTTGGGTATGGGTGCATTGAAACAACTCCGGGAGGGAGGCATGACTTTACTAGCTCTTCTGAAACATGAAAAGTGCTTAAAGAAACCTTTGAAAATTGCTTCTTCCCTTCAGACAAGAGAGAAAATTATTTTCCACCTCTTAACTCTTGAGACATGGCTGATTCTCTTCTACAGAGAACCCATCTGCTCTTAAAGAAGATGCGCTCGCTGGCTCATTCATTCATTCATTCATTCACAAATATTTATGAACTGTATATTTATCACTCTATAATGTAGTGGATAAATTTTGGTGAATGAAACAGACCTGTTTCTTGCTTACAGGGAGCCTATAGGTTAGAGGACATATTACAGAAATAAATACGTACATAAATACATACAATTTATGATGAGTACTATGAAAGAAATAAAGATAATGGAGGGGTAAATATATATTTAATTATATATTTATATTGTGAAATATCAGGGAATTCCCTTGAAGAAGTGAACTTTTAGCTGAACTGTACTTTGAGGCTAGAGTCAGCCAAATAGTCCCCTAATTGCAGCGGAATTGTAACCTTGATCTCCTGACTTTGCTCTAAATTCTACTTCTTAATACAATTGAGAATTTAGAAATTATTTAAATAACTTAGCTTTCTGTGTTCCCAACTACCCTTTTTCTTAATTCATGATGGTTAGCCTCATACTTGACATTCTTTTGTTTCAAGAGGATTATAAACTAGAAGTGACCAAAAATCTCTTCTAAGGTAATGAAATTATTAGATTATCTATTCCTGTTCATTTCCTCCATGCATTGACTAATGCAGCCACTTGAGGCCAAATAAGCTTCAAAATCTTTAGGATTTTCTTTTCTTTTCTTTTTCTACTGTTTTAAAAAATACTCAGTAGTCTTTGTGCTTCACTTCCCCATTCCCCCCCAGCCCCCCACTATCAATAGGCAAGGAGTTTACAACTGAGTATACAGTGATGTAGCCTTTTCACTCTTGCCTAGCATGTCAATGTGAAATGAATAAACCAGGCCAATACCAATTAATTCCTTTTTACCGTTTTAGGGACTAGATTAATACATATTTGATTTGATTGAATCAGCCTTGATATAGTCTAATATGTATCATCTTTAATTGGGATAAATGCTATGATCTAATACAACCCCACTTTAGTTGAACATTGCACCTCTGAAATTTTATCAGTAAAAATTTTGGTGGGCAAAAGCTTTGGCTTCTGATATATGCTGGGGTTTTTTTTTCCCCTCTCTCAGTAAACCTCCTCCCCTTTTTAGAATTTGTTGATAAATGTTCTTACTGAAGACCTGGTCTTTAAATGCAAATTTGAAAGTTTAGGCATCTTAAGTTAGTTTGCATTTATATAATCTAAAGTTAAAAACGTAGTTGTCGGCTAGTTAATTTGCTATGAGATTATATACTTTTCTTGTGTTTTAATTCTTTTTTCATTATTGTGTTGTGTTTTTCTGCCTCCCCTCCACACCCCATGTAGTGCATTTTTTATGATCCCAAAAGAACAGATGCATTATTGAAACGTGGGATGTTTTACTATGAAAATGAAAACTGGATTTCAGCCATACAAGATTTTACAGCTTTATTAAATATAGATCCCCAAAATTCTCAAGCCAGGTAGGAATTATTTTAGATGTGGTTTTTGAAATTATTGTTTTAAAATACATTCTGAGGAAAGAAAATTGCTGGAAATATGTCAGACAGCTTTTTAAAAATAGTGAAGTCAATTTTCAGTCCTAACAGTAGTGGGTAATTTAATAGGCATAAAATGACAATTTAGAGTTGTTTCATTTACATTTCCTAAATACTAGATACATTACCAATTTTGAAAATATTGACCTATATTTTATTCTTTAAGTTTTCTTTCATATCCTTTTTATTCACTGAGTACAGAGAACTGTTTATATAGGTTTCTGTAATATCTTATTATAAGTTTGATAATGAACTTTGCTTTTTCCAACCTTATTGTGCATAAAAAGTTCTCATCTTGTTGCTTTTTCCTTTAATCTAAGTTTTGTTTTGAAGAGATTTAAATGTGTATGTAGTTGTACCTGCTCATTTTTTTACTCGCAATTTGTTCAGTATTGAAATTTTTTATAGTAAAATAAGGGATGCATCCAGAAAAGTGTACCAGTGTGCAGCTTAATGACTTATCACAATGTAAATACCTGTGTAACTATTACCAGGTCAAGAAACATTTCCAGCACCCTAGAGACCCCTTTGTGCCTTTGCCTTCCTAGAAGATTAACAACCACTATCCTGATGTCCATTTTAATCACTTCCTTGTAGTCCTTTTTAGTTTCATCACATAAGTGTGTGTCCTTAAATATTTTTAGTTTAGTTTTGCCTGTTTCTTTTTTTTAACTTTATATAAATAGAATCATGTGGTAGTATTCTTTTTATGTCTAGCACTTGCTGCTTCACCTTGCTCTTGGATGTTATGGAGATGGCTTCTTTTCCTTAAACCTCATGAACCTACCTCTGTTAGCTTCAGATTTTTCTTCTGAAGCTTCGTCACCTCTCTCAGCTTTCATAGAATTGAAGAGAGTTGGGGCCTTCCCCTGGATTAGGCTTCTGCTTAAGGGAATGTGGTGGCTTGTTTGATCCTTATCCAGACCACCAAAACTTTGTCCATATCAACAATAGGGCTGTCTCACTTCCTTATCACTCATGTGTTCACTGGAGTAGCACTTTAAATTTCCTTCCAGAACTTTTCCTTTGTATTCACAACTTGGCTCACTGGTGCAAGAGTTCTAGCTTTTAGCTTGTCTTGGCTTCCAACATGCCTTCCTCACTAAGCTTAATTATTTCTAGCTTTTGATTTAAAGTGAGAAACATGCAACTCTTCATTTGAATGCTTAGGGGCCACTGTAGGGCTATTAACTGGCCTCATTTCAGTATTGTTGTGTCTCAGGGAATAGGGAGGCTGGAGGACAGGAAGAGAGACAAGGGAATGGCCAGTTGGTAGAGCAGCCAGAACACACACATTTATTGATTACGTTCGCTGTCTGATATGGACATGGTTTAAGGAGCCCCAAGACAATGACAATAGTAACATCAAAGAGCACTGATTATAGATCACCATAACAAATATAATAATAATCTTTGAAATGTGAGGATTACCAATATGTGACACAGAGACATGAAGTGAGTAAATGCTGTTGGAAAAAATGTGTGAATAATCTTGCTTGATGCACAGTTGCCACAAACCTTTACTTTGTAAAAAATGTAGTATCTTCGCGCTCTCTCTCGCTCTCTCTCTCTCTCTCAAAAATAAATAAGCATTAAGAAAATTAAAAAAAAATGGGTGCCTGGGTTGCTCAGTTGTTTGAGCATCCGATTTTGGCACAGGTCATTATCTCGTGGTTCATGGGTTCCAGCCCCTCATTGGACTCTGCTTACAGCTCAGAGCCTGGAGCCTGCTTTGGATTCTGTGTCTCCCACTCCTTCTGCACCTACCCACTCCCTCTGCTCCCCCCGCCCCCTGCACACTCTGTCTGTCTCTCTCTCTCTCTCAAAAATAAATAAGCATTAAGAAAATTAAAAAATAAATAAAAAATGTATCTTCAAAATGCAATAAAGGGAAGTGCAATGAAACAAGGCATGCCTGTGTGCTATTCCACTGCCTTGTAGCCTCCATGATTTTGTATGAGATATCAGTTGTTAGTCTTATTGAAAATCTTCTGTAAAGGAGCAGTTACTTCGCTCATCCTGCTTTCAAGAGTTTTGTTTGTTTTTGTTTTTTGTCTCTGTTTCACCAGGTTAATCATAAGGTGTCTCTGTGTGGATCTCTTTGAATTTATCCTACCTAGCATCCTGAGCTTCATCTGATGTGTAGATTTCTTTCCTGTATAAAGCATTCTTATGGTGGTTGTGAAGTTTTTAATTATATTGATTCCAGAGTTCTAAAAAAGTTGATTCTGATGGTGTTAGCATATTCATTACCTTTATGGAAGGATGAAGTTTTGAAATTCCCTATTCTGCAAGTTTTTCTCTGTTCTCATCTCACAACTTTATATCATTGCATTGACTTTAACTTAACAATACTGTTAGTAATAATAGGAATTTTCATTTACTTATAGGAATCTCATATTAACAGGTTTTCTAATTTTGGAAGATAAGTGCCTCTTGGACCTCATATATTTTTGGATGGAATATTATCAAACTATACTGAGTTCTCTTTGTTTTTACTTTCTTGAAGATTTTTCATCTACATTTGTAGTGAGATTGTTCTCTAGTTTCATAGTCAGATTGTATTTTCAGTATTTGGCTTCTTTTTCAAAAGGAATTAAGCCTTCCATCTTTTTCTTTTCTTAGGAACATATCCTTTAGGATTAGATAATTTTTGTTCTTTGAAAGTTTGAGATAACTTGCTTCTAAAATTATCCCAACTTGTAGTCATTTGAAAGGAGGACAATCTTTTTGGAAAGTCTTTTAATATTCTGCCCTAGTTATTGCTCTATTCTGGTTGTCTACGTCTTCTTGAGTAAAAGGGGTGTTACTTGCAGGAAAGCATCAAATTAGTTGGAGAACAAGAAGATTAATTAAAGCTATTGTAAGATGATGCTAGCTTATGGAAGACCTTATATGCCATTTTGAAGAATTTGACCTCATTCCATTGCCAATAGGGGTTTGTTGAAAGTATTTGAGAAAAGAGATCTTTATTATCTGATGATCAGATCTTATTACTCTAGAACTAGGAATGGAGTAAAATAGTACAGGTGTGAGCTGAGGAGGGTGTGAAGTATGAAGCAGTGGAAACAAAATAAGGAAAAGATATAAAAGTCAGTATGTTTGAAGAGTTGACATGACTTAATGGCATCCTACAGAAATATTACTAAAGGCTTATCCTGTAAATTTTAAGTTTGGGGTCATATAATATGCTGAAAAATCACTAGGAATATTCTTAGCAATCAGAAATACTTAACAATAAATATAAAATTCTTATATTTATTAGAAAATAAATAAGACATTTCTTAAAGATGGGGCAATAAACATTTAGGTGAAAGATAAAATATCATGAGTCTCAGGATGCTTAGTGCTTTTGAGAGATCTTTGTTACCAGTCTGTCAATGTACTGCCTTCACTCTTTTCTCCAAGTTATCATTGATTTCATAATATAACTTTCTTATACATCTCCTTATCCCCTCTCCCTCCCCCCAACTAGATTTATGTTAACTTCTTTGCAGCAGATAACCTATTAGCTTATTCCTCCTGTTTTTCCTTAATTGCCTTATTTTATTTCTAAAAGCTGATTTGCTTTACATTACTAAATGATTGAAAATGGAATTTTCAGGAATTGATGTAGGTTAATGATAATTTTGAAATTGGAGTCAGAAGTTAATGGAGATAAAATCCAATCACACAATTGATGAAATAGCTTTCATCCATGTGAAGCAGCCTCCTATTTATTTGGGTGCATTTTCAGTGCCAAAGAAAAATCTTCTAACAACTCCACTCACTGAGGCCCATTTCCTTCAAAATGGATTATATGTTTTTTCTAGAGAACAATCTTACATAAATTAAAGCCTAACATTTTGGGTACTCAATAAGTAATAAAAATAAATAAACTCATATTTATTTTATTGATACATTTCTCTGATAAGTACAAGAAATGTAATAAGATTAGTAGGCATATAATTAGCATATTATTAATAAGCATATAATTATATATAAAATAAAGTATATTTATTTATAAAAAGTTCATATCCTTTTTGCTATTAACATCATTGCTAACCTTTTTTGGGGAGCAAGTGGAAATAATCAGAAATTGTTATTCAAATACAAAATTAGTTGTAAAGGAAAAAAAAGAAAATGTGTATTTTGCAATACATATTGAATTTTTTTCTTTTTCTAGGACATACAGAGGAAGAGCATATTTTAAACGGCAATTTTATAAGCAAGCAACTCAAGATCTTTCTGTGGCAATTCACTTAGATCCTAATAACTGGTTAGCACTGTATTATAGAGCCTGCTTGTTTAGAAAGAGTAGCCCTTTTAGAGCGCTCCAGGACTACAGCGTTTCAGGTACTTTGCCTTCAACTGCACATACATAGGAATTTGATTTGAAGTTCATGGAGTGGAATACTAATATGGGATGATTAATATAATATGTATATTTTTATGTAGTTACATATTAAGATATGTTTGTATAGTATATATATTCACATATATTTACAAGCTACAATGGTTTAAGTGTTCCTAGTATGCCCTTTTAGTGAATGTGAGTGTGTTTGTACTTACATGTATGGGTATAACTTTGGCAAAGGGAGAATATCATATCAAAGAAATCTCTTTCTATATATTGAGTTCTCAGGTTATTTCTGGAAATCCAGGTCTATTTTCTAGTCAGCTTGCTAAAGCAGCAGTGAATTTTCCTAGTGGGCTGTGTCCTACTCCATAGGCCTAGCCCATTGATTAGTCAAATTCTGAGTTTTTAAACCCTTAAACTAAAAATGAGCTTTGAGAATCTTTAGTAATAATAGGATGCCAAAAGCTAACATTAGTCATTTCCACTTTACCCTGTATCAGTGTATTTTTGGTATATAAACATGCCCTGCACCATTCTGTGCATAGAGTAAGTGCTCAGTAAACAGTCCCAGCTGAATAAATTAGCCCATTGTGATTGGATAATTCCAGCCAGAGACCAACAGTGTTCCCCTGGGTGCAAAGTACTACAATCCCATCATTCTAGATGAGGCAGTATCAGTATCTAGAGACTAAGAGACAACTATACTCTTAGAAAGAGAATTACATAGCTCCTGAAGGCAGGCAATATAAGATGATAGCCTTCTGAGGCCACCTGTGCCATGAATATTCAAATAAAATAACCTAGAGTCTATCCTATGTGCTGGGAGGAATCTGGTACCCTCCCTTCTATTTCTAAGGATTTTTGGGAGGGAAGACTAAGTTAAATTTTGTTTAACTCTCTTGTAATCTTTGCATCTAATTTCTGCTCTCTGGTTGATTCTCCATTTTTGTATATCCACACAATTCTTGTGGTTACTGTTAATGAATGTCTTGGGGTTGGGGGCATTTGGGTCTCTCAGTGGGTTACACATTGGAGTTTGGCTCAGGTCATGATCTCACAGTTCATGAGTTTGAGCCCCACCTCGGGCTCTGTGGATAGTTCAGAGCCTGGAGCCTGCTTCAGATTCTGTTGTCTCCCTCTCTCTCTGCCCTTCCCTGCTCATGATCTCTTTCTCTCTCTCTCTCTCTCTCAAAAATAAATAAACATTAAGAAAATGAATATCTTAGGATTCAAAGGATAAAGTTAGCAGAAATGATTTAAATTTAGAAAAAAAAATTTTTTGATGTTTGTTTAGTTTTGAGACAGAGAGAGACAGAGCATGAGTGGGGGAGGGGTAGAGACAGAGGCACAGAATCCGAAGCAGGCTTCAGGCTCTGAGCTGTCAGCACAGAGCCCCATGCGGGGCTTGAACTCAGGAGCCATGAGATCATGACCTGAGCCGAAGTTGGATGCTCAACTGACAGAGCCACCCAGGTGCCCCAAAGCGATTTAAATTTGAAGGTCAAGCCCACCCATTTTTCTTGAAGTTTATTTCTCTCTGTCAGCTCTGTCTATCTGCCATCTGGCCAAACTCCTTTCTTGGTAATCTCTAAAAGCCTCTTTTTCATACTTCCCTCTTCTCCAAGTTGTGGGCTCCTCACTCCCTCTTTTCTAGGCTATCACAATAATACAAATTCTTTGTTATTTAATTATTCAGAGCAGACCAACTTGATTTTGGCTTTAATTCTTTTCTACAGGCTAGCTTAAGGAGTTTTATCTTCCACAATCAAAAAGGACCCTTAAGATATTTTTCCAAGCTAGTAATAATATCTAACATTTATTGTGCATTTCACTAATTGCCAAACACTAATCTAAATGCTTTATATAGAGTGTTTCAATTAATATTGAGAATAATGCTATGAGGTAGGAATTATTTTCATCCCTGATAAGAAAACAGAGGCACAGAGAGGTTAAGTAATTCTAATATTTTTTCCTTAGTAGAATTTTTTAATTTTCCTAGAGCAACCACCAAAAGTGCAGCTGACTTTGTCTTTGCTAGCCAGTTATACCGTGAATGGAGCTGATTGCCTTCATGATTATTTATTTAATCTGTGTCATCATTGCTTAAACTCAATATACTTCCCCAAATCTAACACTGTGAATATTTTTGTCCCAGACTGTGAGCACTATGTACATTTTTGGCAGAACTTTCCCTTCTTAGCCAGAATGGGCCTGAGAAGCTTAGAAGACATGGATCAAATGTTGTGGAAAACCCATGTAATTCACTAGCGTGTTTTTGGGAAAGTGAAGGGAAAATTAGTAAGTGGGGATACATGAGATGACCTCTAGACTGCTTATAGATGAAAGACACACACCTGGAGTACTGAGAAGATTCTTTTTGCCCCACACTCCTGTTGTTTAGAATATGCATAGTCAAGTTGCCTGCCTTAACTCCAAGTTCAGCTTACCTTGGAGTAGTCTCTTTGAGCTGCTCTTCCTGGTTGATGTGTAGCAGCCTGATCTCTGTCATCTGCGTGTCTGGAGTTGTACCAGAGCCTGTGTTATGACCAATAGCAATGCTTTCCTGATAATTAACAGCCCATCAAGGGCAATGGTGCCCTTCTGACTGCAATCCACTGAAGTGAATCAGAGGTTAGATTCCATCTTTGCCATTGACTTAATCATGACTGTGGTTAAGCCCCTTTGCACCTTAATCTCTTCATCTGTGAAGTGAGTGGACTATCCTAGATTACCATCAGATTTCCCCAGTTTTAATTTGTGAACCTTGATAGCCACATTGTTACTTATAGACAAATATATTTTTATGTGAATACTGTTTCTTACCAAATAAATGCGCTCATCATAGATATGTTTTATAAAGTGTTCAAATGTAAGAATAAGCAATGGGAAGGGTAAAGACTAAAACACAACTCAGATATTTTTGTTCAGAACCCAAATAAGATGTATGTTGTTATTTTTAAGCTCTCATAAATGATGGCTATGAGAATCTTGGTTGTTTTCTACATCGGGGCATACTCTATGCAGATCTAAAGCTTTGGTTGCTGGCAATCTGTGACTTTGAAACTGTTATTTCTCTAGAAAGGTATGTTTTCCTTTTCATTCTTACTGATTTCACTTTTGTATAAAGTTAAGAAAAAAAACAAAATGAAAGAAAAAGCCCTTTCCCCTCATCATTAATAACCTTATAAAATAACAATTGTAAAAGCATCCTAGAATTAGAATACTACTTCTAAGAAAAGATCTGGTTCCCAACATCTGTTTTACCTTAGATACTTTTGCAAATTTTAGATATTGAATGCTTTTGAGATGAGTCCAATTCAGAGATAACAACATAAAGTTACTGACAGCAGTGTGGGGATAAACAGATCAGAGCTTCTTGAAATTAACTTCATGAAAAAATGTTATCAAATTTTAAAATAATGAGAAAATATTCTGCTTGATATATTGCTATGCACACAACATATGACTCAATAGTAGGAAACTATTTAGAATCTGACTTCATTTTGGATAGTAAAGCAAAAGAAAAAACCAATACCGTTAGAGTGTAGGTTCAGGAAGAAACAAAGACTAAAAGTTGTACACACTTTTAGTGTGTACAGAAATCTAAGCTCTAAAACACAGAATTAATTAATTTCTGTTCTTTTCAAAGAAGCATTTGTTAAAATGAAAGGCATCAAAAAAAAAGTAAAAACAACATGCCAATTCCATGCCAACCAGCAGACTGTTTACTTTTATCTAAGGTAAACTTTAAACTTGACTTAGGAAAGTCATGGAGAATGGCTCCATAATGGCCAAAGTAGTTCCTTTTTAGATATTTTTGAGCCAGAAAGAAAAGAGTTTCAGTTGCAAAAAAAGCCAAAAAATGGGCAGTAAGAACTTTGGTGTCTTTTAGGCAAAGGGCCTAGGCTTCTAACAAAGCTGGGCTATAGGGTATGTAGTTTCCTCATTTTGAAATAGAGGCATCAAATAAAGTAATTTCTAAGATCAATTCTCTATTGAAAATGTTTTGATTCAAAGAGAGAAAAAATACATTTATTTTATAAAGAAAAGAAGCTGGGTTAATATGTAGGTGGAGAGGATTTTTAACCCCAGGCTCTGAGAATATTACTGTTTCTCTCTGTTACTCATGGCGAACACAACATAGCCTGAGGGGAAAACTTTTAAATTGAGAAAAACTAAGCTTGAAATTCAAGGTAAGTCAAGATTAAGTCAAGGAAGAGTAAAGATGGAGTGGGGAGTTCAGGAATTCTGTTCCTAGCATAGACTCTATAAATGTTGATTCTCAACTAAGGATTTTATAAAGGTGCTTATAATTTTTAAGAGAATCGTTAACTGATTTACTTTGTTTTAGTAAAACATTTAATAAAACATCCTGATATATATTGATGTATGTATTTCACTAGGTTCATTCAAAATTGGAAAACATTTGGATTAATTAAAATGTCTAACAAGATTTTGCTTTTTCACTTTTTTTTAGAACTGTTATTTTCGCTTATGTAAATATTGGCCTCATACATCTGCTATACTTGGATAACTACGTTGAAGCCATTTGGCATTTTTCTGAGGCTATTAGACTTGATCCTTTATATATTCAAAGCTATATTTGTAGAGCAGAAACCTATCATAAGGTATTTAAGTTTTGAAAACCTTGATTTTTAAAAAAAATGCTTTAATTTTCTGAATATCTATTGTTCAGTGTAATTTCAGTATATTAATATATTTGTTTTCAGTTAATTACAGAGGCTAATGCATGTCCAAGCAATAAATATAAAGTAGATATAGTTAATTATAATTACCTATGTATAAAGCCTTTACTTATGAAGTGTGAATTTTGTCTTTCATTAAAAAAACAATGTTTTTCCTTATTACAAAAACAATATATATTTATTTCATGTAATATATGTATGCAAATAACAGTAAGTTAAAATAATCCATAATTTTATTCTCTAGAGACAACTACTATTAACATTTTACAGTGGTTTTGAGTGTGTGTGTGTGTGTGTGTGTGTGTATGTGTGTGTGTGTGTGAGAGAGAGCAGGTGGGTTCGTAGAATGGGATCTGTGTATATAATGGGATTCTACTCATTCATACTTACCTTTAGATTTTGTTTAAATTAAAAAATATTTTTTTAATGTTTGTTTATTTTGAGAGAGAGAGAGCGAGAATGAGAGAGAGAGAGAGAGAGACAGAGCATGAAGAAGGGAGGGGGAGAGAGAGGGAGACACAGAATCTGAAACAGGCTCCAGGTTCTAAGCTGTCAGCACAGAGTCCGACGTGGGGCTCGAACTCAAGAGCTGTGAGATGATGACCTGAGCCGAAGCCGGATGCTTAAACTGAGCCACCCAGGTGCCCCAAGATTTTGTTTAAATTTTACAAGTTATTTAAATTAAAAAATGTGATATATCTTTAGTGTTGCAAAGTCAAAGATGCAATAAACAGCAAAAGTCCTCCCTGATTCCAACCAAATTTGACTTTCCAGAGATAAACACTGTTAGCTGTTGTTTCTGCCTTTCAAAATAGATATCCCTGTCTACCACTCCACCACTAGTCATCTTGTCCAAGACAGTGTCATTCCTCGTCAGGATTGCTGCAGGGACCTCTTGGTCTTCTTGCTTCTGTTTTTTACTCCCTTCGGAAGGATTTTCAACATAGCCGCCATAGTGATCCTGTTAAAACATAAGTCAGATTATTTCACTTTGCCCAGAACCCTTTAATAGCTTCCCTTGCACTCAGAATAAAAGCTGAATCCTGCAAAAGCCAAAGGCCTCTAAGAACCACAGGAATTGGCTCCTTATTACCATTCTGCTGTCGTCTTCTACAAGTTCTCTGGTTACACTGGTTTCAGCCATGATAGTCTAGTTTGTGCTGTGGCTAAACACGTACACACACGCACCAAACCCTCCCTCCACCCCGACCACTTAAAATCACTGTGTTAAAATAACAAAGGTTTATTTCTTGCTCACAGTGCTTGCTTACTGCGAGTTAGCTAGAGTCTCTGTTCTCCATTGTCGACATCTCAGGACCCAATGTGACTCGAGTCCCGTGCAATGCCCTTCCTTTCCTGATGGAGGTAGACGACCCAGGGCAGGCTTAGTAAACAGTTTTAAAAAAAAAAAACTTTTTAACTTTAAAAACTTTTAAAAAAAGTTTTAAAAAAACTTCTTTGTATCCCATTTGGTTTGATGATTCTTAAAAAGCAACAAACAAACAAAACCCAAAAGAACTCATGTATATTAGGAGATGTTCTTGCAAAATTTCTGTATTGAAGTGTGGGAGGGAAGCATCAGAAGGGAAACAAATCAGTATTATTATAAGCAAAGTTTCTGTTTATCACTCAACAGTTGCATAAATTGAAAAAGGCAGTAAGAGAATTATCTCGTGCTATCCACCTTCAGCCAGATGGAATCCAATTATATATAATAAGGTACGAACATAGAAATGGATTTCTTCCTGGCATAACTAAGCACATGAGCTAGCTGTTGGGATCTTTACTTCCCTCTTGATCTTTCTGTCCTCTTCTTTTTACATTTAATTTCCCAGCAATGGCCACCTTTCAACTAGCAAGTCAGATATAGCTATTGTGTTTGTTAAATTTTAAGATTATTTATAAGATAACCAGATATCTTACCCTTTTCTCTATCCTTGCATCAAAACACAACTGTTTAAACTACCCCAATGTCCAGTAATCCCACTACTAGGTTTTCATCTAAAGAATACAAAAACACTAATTTTAAAGGATATATGCATCTCTATGTTTATTGCAGGATTATTTACAATAGCCAAACTGTGGAAGCAGCCCAAGTGTCCATCGATGGGTGAATGGATAAAGAAGATACACAGTAGAATATTATTAAGCCATAAAAAAGAATGTAATCTTGCCGTTTGAAGTAACATGGATGAATCTAGAGGGTATAATGCAAAGCAAAATAAACCAGACAGTTAGAATATGATTTCAGTCATATGTAGAATTCAAGACACGAAACAAAGGGAAAAAAGGAGACAAGTCAAAAAACAGACTCTTAACTATAAAGAACAGAGGGTAACTAGAGGGGAGGTGGGTGGGAGGATGGGGGAAATAGGTGAAGGGGATTAAAGAGTATACTTATCTCGAAGAGCTCTGAGTACTGTATGGAAGTGTTGAATCACTATATTGCACACCTGAGACTAATATGACACTGTATGTTAACTATACTGGCATTTTATTTATTTATTTACTTACTTACTTTTGTTAATATATGGCTGGCATACAATATTATTTTAGCTTCAGGTATACAATAGTGCAGGTACACAGTAAAGATTCCTAATTATATATATATATAACAAATATATATATATATATATATATATATATATATATATATATATATATATAACAAAAAGATCACCATAAGTCTAATTACCATCTATCACCATATTAAGTTATTATAATATCATTGACTATATTCCCTATGATGTACTTTTTATCCCTGTGAGTTACTGATTTTATAACTGGAAATTTGTACTTCTTAATTTCCTTCACCTATATCATCCCTCCCCACCAAGCCCTTTCCCTCTGGTGACCAGTTTGTTCTCTGTATTTATGAGTCTGTGTTTTTGTTTTGTTTTCTCCTTCATTTTAGTTTTTATTGTTTGTTTGTTAAATGTTTATTTTTGAGAGAAAGAGAGACAGAGCGTGAGCTGGGGAGGGGCAGAGACAGAGGGAGACACAGAATCCAAAGCAGGCTCCAGGCTCTGAGCTTTCAGCACAGAGAGAAATCATGACTTGAGCCAAAGTCAGAAACTTAGTCGACTGAGCCACCCAGGCACCCCTCATTTTGTTTTTAGAGTCTACATGTAAGTGAAATCATATAGTATTTGCCTTTCTCTGTCTGACTTATTTCACTTAGTACAATATCTTTAGTCCTATCCATGTTGTCACAAATGGCAAGATTTTGTACTTTTTTTACAGCTGAGGAATATTCCACTGCACACATATACCACATCTTTTTTTAAATTGAAATATTGTTGACACACAATGATACGTTTTGCCTCAGATGTGCAACATAGTGATTCAATAACTTTATACATTCTTCTATGCTTACCACAATTGTAGCTACATCTGTCACCATATAATACCAGTGGCTATATTTTCTATGCTGTTTCATACGCATGATTTATTCATTTCATAACTGGAAGCTTGTACCTCCCATTTGTCTACACCTATTTTGCCTATCCCTCTGCCCCCTCCTGTCTGGTAACTACCTGTTTGTTCTCTGTATTTATGGGTCTGTTTCTGCTTTTGCTGTTTGTTCGTTTGGTTTTGGATCCCACATATAAGTGAAATCATACGGCAATTATCTTTTCCATTCTGACTTATTTAATTTAGCATAATATCCTCTAGGTCCATCCATATTGTCCCAAGTGGCAGGATTTCATTTTTTAATGGCTGAGTAATAATCCATTGTATATTTATACACATCTTCTTTACCTATTCATCTATTGATGGATGCTTAGATTGCTTCCATGAGTATGTTATATAATGCTACAATGAACATAGTGGTGTATATACTATTTTGAATTAGTGTTTTCATTTTCTTTGGATAAATCTCAAAAGTAGAACTGCTGGATCATATGGTGTTTCTATTTTTAATTTTCTGAGGAACTTCCATACTGTTTTCCATAGTGGCTATACCAATTTACATTCTCATCATTAGTGCACAAGGGTTCCCTTTTCTCCACATCCTCATCAATACTTGTTATTTCTTGTCTTTTTGATAATAGCCATTCTGACAGGTGTGGTTTTGATTTGAATATCCCTGATGATTAGTGATGTTGAACAACCTTTCATGGACCCATTGGCCATCCACATATCTTCTTTGGAAAAATGTCTATTTAGGCCCTCTGCCCATTTATAACCAGACAATTTGTTTTTTGTTTTGTTTTGTTTTGTCTTTGTTTTTTGGTTTTTTTTTGTGTGTGTGTTGAGTTATAGGAGTTCTTTATAGGTTTTGGATATACACCCCTTATCAGATACAACATGTGCAATTATCTTCTCCCATTCAGTAGGTTGAGTTTTCATTTTGTTAATGGTTTCCTTTGCTGTGAAAAAACTTTTTAGTTCAATGTAGTCCCATTTGTTTATTTTTGCTGTTGTTTCCTTGCTATTGTTGCCTGAGGAGACAGACCCAAAATAATATTGCTCAGACAAATGATAAAGAGTTTTTGGCTTATGTTTTCTTATAGGAGTTTATAGTTTCAGGTTTTACATTAGGTAAAGTCTTTAATCCATTTTGAGTTTATTTTTGTGTATGGTGGGAGAAAGTGCCCTAATTTCATTCTTTTGCATATAGCTGTTTAGTTTTCCCAGTACCACTTATTGAAGAGATGGTTTTTTTCTCTATTGTATATTCTTGCCTCCTTTTTCATACATTGATTGACCATACAATTGTGGGTTTATTTCTGAGCTTTATATTCTTTTCCATTCATCTATATGTCTGTTGTCTGTTTTTGTGCCAGTACCATACTGTTTTGATGACTATGGCTTTTTAGTATAATTTGGAATCAAGGAGCATGATACTTCCAGCTTTGTTCTTCTTTCTCAAGATTGCTTTGGCTGTTTGGGGTCTTTTGTGCTTTCATACAAATTTTAGGACTTTTCTTCTAGTTTTATGAAAAAAAGTCATTGGTATTTTGATATGGATTGTACCTTTGGGTAATATAGACATTTTAATAATATTAGTTTTTCCATCTTTAATCACTGAATATCTTTCCATTTATTTGTGTCATCTTGTTTCTTTTATCAATGCCTTATAAGTTTCAGAGTACAGATCTTTCACCTCCTTGACTAAATTTATTCTTAGTAATTTCATTCTTTTTGAAGCAGTTGTAAATGGGATTAAAAAATTTCTTTCTGATAGTTCATTATTAGTGTATAGGAATATAACAGATTTTTGTATATTAATTTTGTATCCTACAACTTTACTTGATTCATTTATTAGTTATCATAATTTTGGGGGGAGTCTTTTGGGTTTTCTATATAGTATCATGTCATCTGCAAATAGTAAGAGTTTTACTTCTTTCTTTCTAATTTAGATGTGTTTTATTTCTTTTTCTTGTCTGATTGCTGTGGCTCGGATTTTTATGTTGAATAAAAGAATGGGCATTCTTGTCTTACTGCTGATCTTAGAAGAAGAAAATTTTAGTTTTACACCACTGAGTATGATGTTAGCTGTGGGGTCAGAGTATAACATTTAAAATATAGATAATTGGAAAAAGATTTGAGTATCTTTATTTCAGTTTCACTTTTCCTAAATTGTTTTCTCATCACATCTGTATGCTAATTGGTCAATTTAGACTATATAAAATGTTTATAATTTTTACATTGTTTTTATTATACACATATAAGTATGAATAAAGGTACTATAATTATAAAATTTTAAGTAACTGATTATAAGAAATTTTATTTTAGAAAAATTATTTTTAACTACTTAGAATTAAAAGGTATTATTTTTTTCAGAGGACAATATCTTCTTATGATGAAATGTTATGATCTTGCAAAGTTTACTATTTATCAAGTGGCAGATATGAACAAAGGTAAACATAATTAATTCAAAATTATAATTGTCTTAATTTTAAAATAAATACCTCCTACAATGTTTATACTGTTTTCAATAGGCAAGTAGGAATAGCATGGAAGGTGTACTTCATCAAAGATGATTTTGAAAATTTAAATTTTCAGTTTCACATGTACAAAATCAACTAGTAAATGCTTCATTGATGAAATGAATTTTCTGAGAGATTGTTATGGGAGATTCCAGGGTTATAATTTTAGTTTTTTTGTTTTTGTTGTTGTTTGTAATTGGAATATCTTATTGTTTATTGGTAGTAAATAGATTTTTAGTATTGCATTGATTTATTCATATTACAAAGATAAATTATTGAATTGCTTAACTTCCTTAAAATAATCATATTCTAAATCCTAGATACTTGGCAAAGGTAATTGATAAATTTTATTTTTCTTTTAGGTCTCATTGAGTTGAGTCCTATACAGCAAGCACTCATTTATTCATTTTGTGAAAACCATGACAAGGCCATTCAGGTCTTGGATCGGATAACTTTGAACAGGCCTGAGCTCACCATGTATACTCTATTAGCAAAAGCCCAAATGAAAGCCAAGAAAATCAAGGTGAAAGTCTTGTGTATTATTTACTAAACCTATTAATAGAATTTTTATATTGTGCTCAGCATGACAGCTTATATACTTTTTTTTGCAGAACTAGATTATAACATTTATTTATTGATTCTTGTGTTAATTAACATCTGGGTTATTTCTTTTTATTAATTTATTTTTCCTCTTAAGACTAGGGCTGCTATAAATACTCCTTTACATGTTTTCTGTTAACATGTGGAGTAGCTTTCCAGGATATATTCCTATGAATGGAATTGCTGGTATGTATAGAATGTGAATATTTAACTTTCAAGAAAATGGCTGTACCAATTTATGCTCCTACCTGTCATGTATGAATGTTCCTGTTGATCTCTATCCTCTACTGTAATTGGTTGTCAGACTTTGTTTTTGTCAATTTAGTAGGTAAAAACTGATGTCTCATTGTGGTCTTAATTCACATTTCTCTGAACACAGATTGAGCATCTTCTTATATGTTTGTTAATTGCTCATATTTCATGTTCTCTCAATTTCCTGCACATTTTTTTGTTTGTCTTGTTCTTATTGATTTTAGGCATTAAAAAATAAATTCTGCATATCAATCCTTGGTTGGTTGTCACATATGCCACATACCTTCTTGTAATTTGTGGCTGGTTTTACAGAGGTTCTTAATTTTAATATAGTAGAATGTATCTATTTTTTTGTTTTACTGTTGTGGCTTTTAAACAATTCTTGTTTAAGAAGTTTTTCCCTCTCCCAAGGTCATACAGATATTCTTCCATATTTCTTCTAAAAGTTTAAGTTTTGCTTTTTCTATTTAAGATCTTACTCTAACTTAAATTGATTTCTTTGAGTGTGAGATAGTGGTAACATTTTAATTTTTCCTATATGGATATTCAAATGTTCAAGTGTCATTTATTGGACTGTTCTCTCAAGCCAAAGATCTGAAGTGGTACAGCTGTCATATTATAAGTTTTCATGCATATGTGGATCTGATTTGGGGCTGTCTATTCTTGTCTTTTGGTCAGTTTCTCTATCCCCAGCCCAATAGTACAATCTCTTAATTATTTTAGTTTTATTGTAATTATTGATATCTGGTAAAGCTAGCCCCTACACCATATTCTTCTCTAGGAAACTACTGGTTATTCTTGGGCCTTTATTCTTCTTCTATTTTATTTTATTTTATTATTTATTTATTTATTTTAATTTACATCCACGTTAGTTAGCATGTAGTGCAATAATGATTTCAGGAGTAGAATCCAGTGATTCATCCCCTTCATATAACACCCAGTGCTCATCCCAGGTGTCCTCCTTAATGTCCCTTGCCCATTTAGCCCATCCCCCCTCCCACTACCTCTCCAGCAACCCTCAGTTCTCTATATTTAAGAGTCTCTTTTGTTTTGTCCCTCTCCCTGTTTTTATATTATTTTTGCTTCCCTTCCCTTATGTTCACCTGTTTTGTATCTTAAATTCCACATATGAGTAAAGTCATATGATACTTGTCTTCCTCTGATTAACTAATTTCGCTTAGCATAATACACTCTAGTTCCATCCACGTAGTTGGAAATGGCAAGATTTCATTCTTTTTGATTGAAGAGTAATACTCCATTGTGTGTGTATATATATGTATACACACACATACACACACACACACACCACATCTTCTTTATCCATTCATCTATCGATGGACATTTCCTTACTTTGGCTATTGTTGATAGCACTGCTATAAACATTGGGTGCATGTGTCCCTTCTAAATAGCACACCTGTATCCCATGGATAAATGCCTAGTAGTGTAATTGCTGGGTCGTAGAGTAGTTCTATTTTTAATTTTTTGAAGAATCTCCATACTGTTTTCCAGTGTGGCTGCACAAGTTCACATTCCCACCAGCAGTCCAAAAGGATGCCTCTTTCTCTGCATCCTCACCAACATCTGCCATTGCCTGAGTTGTTAATTTTAGCCATTCTGACAAGTGTGAGGTGGTATCTCATTGTGGTTTTGATTTTTATTTCCCTGATGATAAGTGATGTGTTGTATTTTTTCATGTGTCTGTTAGCCATCTGGATGTTTTCTTTGGAAAAGTATCTATTCATGTCCTTTGCCCATTTCTTCAACAGATTATTTGTTTTTTTGGGTGTTGAGTTTGAATTCTTTATGGATTTTGGATATGTCATTTGCAAATATCTTCTCATATTCTGTCAGTTGCCTTTTGGTTTGGCTGATTGTTTCTGTTGCCATGCACAAACTTTTTATCTTGATGAGGTCCCAATAGTTAATTTATTTTAGCTTTTATTTCCGTTGTCTCTGGAGACATGTTGAGTAAGAGGTTGCTGTGGCTGAGGTCAAAGAAGTTTTTACCTGCTTTTTTCTCTAGGATTTTGGTGTCTATCTTAAATTTAGGTCTTTAATCCATTTTGAGTTTATTTTTGTGTATGGTGTAAGAAAGTGGTCCAGGTTCATTCTTCTGCTTGTGGGTTGTCCCGTTTTCCCAATGCCATTTGCTAAAGAGACAGTCTTCATTCCACTGGATATTCTTTCCTGCTTTGTCAAAGATTAGTTGGCCATAGGTTTGTGGGTCCATTTCTGGGTTCTCTATTCTGTTCCATTGATCTATGTGTCTGTTTTTGTGCTAGTACCATACTGTTTTGATGATTACAGCTTTGTAACACAGCTTGAAGTCCGGGATTGTGATGCTTCCAGCTTTGGTTTTCTTTTTCAGGATTGCTTTGGCTCTTCAGGGTCTTTCCTGATTCCATAAAAAATTTAGGATTGTTTGTTCTAAGTCTATCAAGAATGCTAGTGTTATTTTGATAGGGATTGCATTGAATATGTAGATTGCTTTGGATATCAACATTTTAACAATATTTGTTCTTCTAATCTATGAACATGGAACATTTTTCCATTTTTTTGTGACTTCTTCAATTTATTTCATAAATTTTCTATAGTTTTCAGTGTTTAGATTTTTCACCTCTTTGGTTAGGTTTATTCCTAGGTATTTTATGGTTTTTTTGTGCAACTGCAAATGGGATCAATTCCTTGATTTCTGTTTCTGCTGCTTCATTATTGGTGTATAGAAATGTAACTGAATGCTGAGCATTGATTTTATATCCTGTGACTTTGGTGAATTCATGGATCAGTTCTAGCAGTTTTATGGTGGACTCTATCTGGGTTTTCCATATAAAGTATCATGTCTGTGAAGAGTGAAAGTTTGATTTCCTCCATCCTGATTTGGATGCCTTTCATTTCTTTTTGTTGTCTGATTGCTGAGGCTAAGACTTCCAGTACTGTGTTGAATAACAGTGGTGAGAGTGGATATCTCTGTCGTGTTTCTGACCTTAGGGGGAAAGATCTCAGTTTTTATGCATTGAGGATGATATTAGCAGTGGGTCTTTTGTATATGGCTTTTATGATCTTGAGGTATGATCTTTCTGTCTCTAATTTCTTGATGGTTTTTATCAAGAAAGGATGCTGTATTTTGTCAAATACTTTCTCTGCATCTATTGAGAGGATCATGTGATTCTTGTCCTTTCTTTTATTAATGTGATGTGTCACATTGATTGATTTGCAGATATTGAACCAGCCCTGCATCCCAGGTATAAATCCCACTTGATCATGGTGAGTAATTTTTTTAATGTATTGTTGGATCTGGTTGGCTAATATTTTTTGAGAATTTTTGCATCCATATTCATCAGGGAAATTGGTTGGTAGTTGTTCTTTTTAGTGGGGTCTTTGTCTGGTTTTGTAATCCAGGTAATGCTGGCTTCATAGAATGAGTTTGGAAGTTTTCCTTTCATTTCTATTTTTTGGAACAGATTCAAAAGAATAGGTGGTAACTCTTTTTTAAATATTTGGTAAAAGTCCCCTGGAAAGCCATCCAGCCCTGGCCTCTTGTTTTTTGGGAGATTTTTGATTACTAATTCCAGTTATTTACTGGTTATGGGTCTGTTCAACTTTCCTATTTCTTCTTGTTTCAGTTTTGCTAGTGTATATGTTTCTAGGAATTTGTACATTTCTTCCAGATTGCCCAACTTACTGCCATATAGTTGCTCATAATATTCTCTTATTATGGTTTGCATTTTGGGGTGTTGGTTGAGATCTCCCCTCTTTCATTCTTGATTTTATTTATTTGGGTCCTTTGTTTTTTCTTTTTAATCAAACTGGCTAGGGGTTTATCAATTTTGTTAATTCTTTCAAAGAACTAGCTCCTGATTTCATTGATCTAGTCTAATGTTTTTTTTTTTCGACAGCATTGATTTCTCTTCTAATCTTTATTATTTCCTGTCTTCTGCTGGTTTTGGGTTTTATTTGCTGTTCTTTTTCCAACTCTTTAAAGTGTACGATTAGATTGCATATCTGAAACCTGTCTTCCTTCTTTAGGAAGGCCTGCATTGCTATATACCTCCTTCTTATGACCGCCTTTGCTGCATCCCAGAGGTTTTAGGCTGTTATCATTTTCATTGGTTTCCATGTACTTTTTAATTTCTTCTTTAAATTATTGGCTAACCCATTCAGTCCTTACTAGGGTGTTCTTTAATCTCCAAGTATTTGTTGTCTTTTCAAATTTTTTCTTGTGGTTGATTTCAAGTTTCATAGCATTGTGGTCTGAGAATATGCACGGTATGATCTCGATCTTTTTGTATTTGTTGAGGGCTGATTTGTGTCCCAGTATGTGTTCTATTCTGGAGAGTCTTCCATGTGCACTCAAGAACAATGTGTATTATGTTGCTTTAGAATGTAATGTTCTGAATATATCTATTAAGTCCATTCGTTCAGTGTGTCATTGAAATCCATTGTTTCCTTATTGATTTTCTGCTTAAATGATATGTCCATTGCTGTGAGTGGGGTGTTGAAGGTCCTACTTTTATGATATTATTATCAATGAGTTTCTTTATGTTTAATTTATATTGGGTTTTTCCACGTTGGCATAAATGTTTACAATTGTTAGATATTCTTGGTGGATAGACCCCTTAATTATGATAAATGCCCTTCTTCATCTCTTGTTACAGTATTTATTTTAAAATCCAGATTGTCTGATATAAGTGTGGCTACTCTGGCTTTCTTTTGGCAACCATTAGCATGATAGATGGTTCTCCATCCTCTTACCTTCAATCTGAAGGTGTCTTTAGGTCTAAAATGGGTCTCTTGTTAACAGCATATAGGTGGACCTTATTTTCTTATCCATTCAGTGTTTCGTCCATTGACATTTAGAGTGAGTACTGAAAGATATGAATTTACTGCCATTGTGTTGCCTGTAGAGTTGGAGTTTCTTCTAGTGGTGTTCTCTGGTCATTTCTGGTCTCTATTACTTTTGGTCTTTTTTTGTTTTATCTTTTCTACCCTCAGAGAGTCCCCCTTAAAATTTCTTGCAGGGCTGGCTTAGTGGTCACAAACTCCTTTAATTTTTGTTTGTCTGGGAAACTTTTTATCTCTCCTTCTATTTTGAATGACAGCCTTGCTGGATAAAGAATTCTTGGCTGCATATTTTTTGATTCAGCACACTGAATATATCCCGCCACTCCTTTCTGGCCTCAAGTTTCTGTGGATAGGTCTGCTGCAAACCTGACCTGTCTTCCCTTGTAGGTTAGGGACTTTTTTTCCCTTGCTGCTTTCATGATTCTCTCCTTGCCTGAGTAGTTTGTGAATTTGACTATGATATACCTTACTGATGGTCGGTTTTTGTTGAATCTAATGGGGGTCCTCTGTGCTTCCTGGATTTTGATGTCTGTGTCTTTCCCCGGGTTAGGAAAGTTTTCCACTATGACGTGTTCACAATACTTCTACCCCTATTTCTCTCTCTTCCTCTTCTGGGACCCCTATGATTCTGATGTTGTTTCTTTCTAATGAGTCACTGATATCTCTAATTCTTAAATCATGCTCTTTTGCCTTAATCTCTCTCTTTTTTTCTGCTTCATTATTTTCTGTAAGTTTGTCCTCTATATTGCTGATTCTCTGTTCTGCCTCATCCATCCTTGCTGCCACAGAATCCACCTGTGATTGCAGCTCAGTTATAGCAGTTTTTATTTCATTCTGCCTAGTTTTTACTTCTTGCAGAATGGGATTCTAATCTATTTTCAACTCCAGATAGAATTCTTATTATCATGATTCTAAATTCTGGTTCAGACATCTTGTTTGTATCTGTGTTGGTTAAGTCCCTGGCTGTTGTTTCTTTATGCTCTTTCTTTTGAGGTAAATTCCTTAGTTTCATCATTTTGAAGGGAGAAAAGGAATTAATGAGGTTGAAAAAAATTAAAATTAAAATTTTAAAGTTAAACTTAAAAATTTTAAATTAAAGTTAAAATTAAATTAAAGTTTTCTGCTATGATTTGCTACCATAAACCTCCTCTTTTTTCTCTTTCTTCATCTTCTGGGATGCCTATGATTTGGATGTTATTCCTTTTTAATAAGTCACTAAGTTATTTAATTCTTGTATCATGCTCTTTTGCCTTAGTTTCCCTCTTTTTTCAGGATTATTCTCCATAATTTTGTCTTCTATTTCACAGATTCACTGCTCTGCTTCATCCATCCTTGCCACGTGGCATCCATTTGAGATTGTGTCTCAGTTATAGCATTTTTAATTTCATCTTCACTGAATTTCACCTGTTATTTCCGCAGAAAGGGATTCTATGCTTTTTTCAACCCCAGCTAGTATTCTTATTATCATGATTCTAAATTCTAGGTCAGACATCTTGCTTATGTCTGTGTTGATAACGTCCCTGGCTGTCATTTCTTCCTGTTCTTCCTTTTGGGGTGAATTTCTTCGTTTTGTCATTCTGGAGGAAGAAAAAAATATAAATAAAACATTAAGTTGAAAATTGAAAAACAACACAAAAAAGTCAAATAAAGGAAGCTGGATCCTAGGTGTGTTTTGGTTTGGTTGTTGAAAGAAGCTTGACAGAATAGAGCAAAAAGGGAAAGAAAAGAAAAGAAGAAAAAAAGAAAATGTTTAAAAATTAAAAGAAATGTATACCATAAAATAGAATAAAAGGAAATGAAAAAAGTAAAATAGAATAAAAAGTCTATAAAAAATGAAAATATGGTAAAAAGAATTAAAAAATAAAAAGAAAACAGAAAATAAAAATAAAATTTTCTCTTTGTATCCAAGAAAAAGAAAAGAAAAACAAAAATCAAAAAACAAATAGATGGACCAGTAAACAGAATGAAATCTGAAATTACATACAATTTCCCCTGGAGGTCAAAGTATGAAGCACTTTATAGTCTACACTAAGCAGGCAGAAAGATGTATGGTGGTGCTCTAGGCCCTGAGCTTGGTTGGTGCAATTGGATTGGGCTTGGTGTAACGGCTCCTTTCTCCACTGCATGGCGCTGCTTAGCTTACTGGGGTGTATCGTTGTGGTGCACGTGTGCCTGTATGCACATGCATGGGAAAGGTAAAAAATCAGAATTTTCTTTGAATTGTATTCAATCTCTAGATTATTTTAGGGAGAATTGACACCTTTATGATACTGAATTTGTTTTGGGAATATTCTGACATTTTCTTAAAAATTAAACAAAAATTTATTTATATTGGAGGGAGAGTGAAAGATTGTGTGAAAGTGGGAGAGGGGCAGAGAGAGATGGAGACAGAATCTGAAGTAGGCTCCACGCTCTGAGCTGTCAGCACAGAGCCCAATGCGGGGCTCAAACTCATGAACCATGAGATCCTTTCCTTAGTCAAAGTCAGATGCTCAACTGACTGAGCCACCCAGGCACTCTTATGTTTACTTTAACCTCCTCTCCTCCACTTATTGCTCTATAGAAATCTGGAATTACCTTTGATTGCCCTGTTCTATCCAATCAATAGTGATGTTCTCTTGATTCTTTCTAAATATCTCTCAGTTCTACTTCCTTTCTCCATTTCTATGGTCATTATCTTAATCCAGAACATATTTTTATTTTACTAGAATGATAGCAACACTGTTGCACTCTTCTAAGCTTTTATCCACATAACAGCTGCAGTATTATTTTTAGAACATAAATATGCCTTACTTGGGTACCCCTCTAGATCTTCCCCAGGAGTCTTTTCAGAGAAGTGAAGAAGAGACAGGTAGGACATCAGCTAGCTATGAGAGGAAGCAGGAGGAAGTGAAGATGTATTTACTTTAATTTAAATGGGATGGAAGATTTTGTGGACTCAAAGAGACAGTGAAGGGGCAGTGACCCAGAAGAGGAAGGAAATAACTTGTGTTCAGGCAGAGCAGAAGGAGTAGGGGTCAAGAACACAGCTTGAGGAATCTAATTCCTTCTGAATTAGAATTAGAAATTTCAGAAGGAATTTCTCCTTCTGAAAAGGAGAAGAATAGAAACCATTCAAAGTCAGGAGAGAAAAAAATGGAAATGGAAGAAAATATAGATGTGTTGAAAAGTAAAAAGTAGGAAAATGGAGAAAGAAGGTGATGTATTTTTTCTATGGCAAGGTCAAGTGCTGAGAATAAGGATGGAAAGATGGATGTTGAAGTTATATGTGAATTAGATGCTAAGTGGAAGCACAAAGGACACTTAGCATATCCAAGCTAAATCTCGTTGTTTATTTAGTAATTTAATATGATTAAGAAAATGGTCTAAAGAGTCACAAATATTTATATTTCCATAAATATATGTGTTAGCTAATTATAAAAAAGTCATTTCTATCTGGAAAATTGAATTTTTTTTGTTAGCAAATTTCAACTATTTTGACTAGTTTAAATGGGTGATTTATTTTAAAATTTATGTATTTATTCTGAGAGAGAGTGAGGGAGAGAGTGAGTGGTTGAGAGACACAGAGAGAGAGAGAGAGAGAGAGAGAGAGAGAGAGAAAATCTGTCCTGACAGTGCAGAGCCTGATGTGGGGTTCAAACCCATGAAATATGAGATCATGACCTGAGCTGAAATCAAGAGTCAGACACTTATCTGACTGAGCCACTCAGGTGCCCCTAAGAGGGTGATTTTTGATGTTAGTTTATTTTCTGGTGCCAGTGGATTCCCATTAAGAGCACAATAGGACAGGGGCGCCTGGGTGGCTCAGTCAGTTAAGCGGCTGACCTCGGCTCAGGTCATGATCTCGCGGTCTGTGAGTTCCAGCCCCGCGTCGGGCTCTGTGCTGACAGCTCAGAGCCTGGAGCCTGTTTCAGATTCTGTGTTTCCCTCTCTCTGACCCTCCCCCATTCATGCTCTGTCTCTCTCTCTGTCTCAAAAATAATAAACGTTAAAAAAAATTATAAAGAGCACAGTAGGACAAAATAAAAAACCACATCAGATATTATCATTGGAAATCTTTTACTATTTAATAGCTGTTCAGTATTTCAGGAAAATTACTGAAAAACCGGTCATAAACTAGTCTATAACTTTAAGCTGGTTTTATACTACAAGAAAATAGCCTTAATAATTTAGAAATTATAGTATCAAAAGTGCATATCTATAAGTCTGCTTAAGTAGCAGATTTAGGAGAGACGCCTTGTTGGGATTCCCTGCCATCAGACTGCCTGCTTGGGTCCTCAGCTGGTGGTGCACTGACAAGGCCTGTGGCCTACTGTGGCCTACTGTGAAATGAGAGTAGGGCTGCATGCTTAGCATTCTTTTTAACGTTTAAGGCTGTCATGTTAAATAAATGTTAAAACATTCCCTTCCATGTTTTTTTTAATCATTCTAGGAAGCTATGAGAATGTTTAAAAAGGCGTTGGATATCTTTTCTCATTCTGATAAAGGACCAAATGCCATAGCAGCTTCAGCAGACTGTCTGTATAACTTGGGCCTTTGTTACATGGAGGAAGGCAACATACAAATGGTATTTTGTGTATTTAGGAGCATAGGTTTTTTGTGATTTTGGAAATTGATTTCTTGAATTCAGTTCTATTTCTGAAGGCTTACCTATATAGCAATCGACTAGACCAAAGTTTCTTATAAAGGTTGGCTTAATACAATCAGTCTGCACCCTGCAATGCCTGCTATATCATTTTATTTACTCAGTCCCTTTTATTTGATGTTGGTTTGCCAACAGTATTCCAAAGACTAATATGTGTTTCCCACCAAAACAATAAATCTAACTGTAAGAAATTGTTATAGCAGAATATTTTCATCACATTAACATGAATTTACTCATTAAATTGTAAACATTTTAAATTGAGTGCTTCTGAGTAATACTATAGAATAAATAGAACATGAGTAGGATACTAATTTCTTTTATTGACAGCTGAACAATTCATATCAGATTGAAACTGGTTATTAAGATGGTCAGATTCATTGAAAGCCAGTTGACTCAGTTATTATGTATTGATCCAATATTCAGCTAATTTATATAATTCTCCATTTTAAAATTGTCAATGATGTGATAAATAAGCAATACAATTGATATATTTACAGTGGTTAATGTTGGATATTCCATAACTGAATCTCCCTATACACAGGCATAGACACAGATGCATGCGCGCGCGCACACACACACACACACACACACACCATTCCAGTCTTTGTATTTAGGGGTGGACACTGTTTGAAACTTGAATCTCCATAAACTTGAAGAAGAGTTGCACTTGATGAGTTGTTCCATTAAGAAATTCCAATAAATATAAAATTAATTATAAATACTTTCTATGTTTTTAGTCCTTTTGGACAACCAGAGCAAACCAACATTTGCTTTACAACATTGGGGAAATTTTTAGAGTTCCATTGTTCAGAAATGTCATTACTATGTATCTGCTATGGTTCTTGGGCCCTCATAGAAAATAAATGTACTGGTTGTGATTTCTTTGAAGAAACACATTATGAAGAATAACAATTAAAATTACACCTCCAAAAGTATTGGTATCTAACAACATGGATTATATAGATATCAGTTTGGGAGTAAAGGAACCTATAAATTATAGTAATAAACCTGACTTGTTTATATTACTTTTGTTTTCTCCACGAATTTCACTGGAAAATGTATTTAAAATGACCAAAAATAAGTGAAAGCTTTTAAACAATTGTTACACACTGTAATTTATTAACATTTTAAGTTAATCTATTCTACTCCCTAAATGACTTTCTTTTTAACAATATACTCTCCTAGGCTTTTGATTGTTTTACAAAAGCTGTGAAAGCAAATCCTGATTTTGCAGAAGGCTTTTATCAACGTGGTCTTTGTAAAGTAAAACTTAACAAGGATAGCTCGGTCCTGGATTTTAATCGTGCAATTACCCTCAATCCAAAACATTACCAGGTATTTAAATGAACAATTTCAGTGATTTGGAGAGTGTGTTAAATTTGCTAAAACTATTCAAGCCTTTATACGTTGTTGTTATTAGTTAGCAAGAATCAGTTACTTATACCTACTTCTTAGCCAACTCTGTTTTGATAATCCATATATCTGTATTTCCCTTTGAACTAAAGATGTTATTTCCAACAGTGATATGTTATATGTAAAGGTGCTTTCTGAATTGTGATGTTTATAAGTATTGTTAATATTTTACTATACCTATTAATAATTATAATTTTATATACTGTTATTAATTTCATTTACTTCTTATTTTGCTATCACATTTATTCTTGCCTTTTAAGAGGCTGGAGAGATGACACAAGAGTGCATCTTGATTTTAAAAACCTATGAAATTTGAATATGGACTAAATATTAGATGATTTTAAGGAAATACTATTAATTTTGTTAGATATATAATGATAGGGTGCTTATGTAAGAGAATGTTTACATAGTGGAAAACTCGGGGTGAAGTATTATGTCTACAACTTATTTTTAAATAATTCAGAAAAAAATAGATACAACAAATATTGCAAAATAATAATTATTGAATCAAGATGGTAGTCATATGGATGTTCATTATACTATTTTTTCTATTATTTTATATATTTGAAACATTTTCTAATAAAAGAGAGTGGGAAAAAAGACTATGTTTTATATAATCTTTGGGTGGCATGGATTTGTTCAAACTATTACATATTTGGGGGGAATTGATGCTTTTACTAAAACTTCCGTTCTTGCTTTCCTCTGCTCTTTCTCTGAAAAGGCGTATCTAAGCCGAGTAGCCTTCTATGGTTTAAAAGGAAGATACTCCAAAGCAATCTTGAATTGTAATGAGGCCATCAAAATTTATCCTCAGAGTGTGCGTGCCTATATCTACAGAGGAGTTCTGAAATACTACAACAAGGTAGGGCGGTTTCCTGCCTTGTTAACTGAGATTTTAGAGTGCTCTGATGCCAAGTTATGACTTGCTTCCTTTTTTTCTCTGTGAGAGGAGAATTGCCAAGGTATAAAGGACAGAACTGCATAAGACACTTTATACTTTTTTCACAAAACAGTGATATTTATTTTTGACATTTGTATTTTGAATAGCACTTATTATTTATCTGATTAAGAAAATAGTGTATATTTATTATAGAATTTGGAAAGTACACAGGGGAATAAAGGGAAAGATTAAAATCCCCTACTATCCCCACCATCGAATGAAAATTCCAGAGGGCATTTTGGTGTATTTACATTTAGTCTTTTTTCCCCTGGGGGGAAAATATATATATATATATATATAAATATATAAAATATATATAAATAAATAAATATATATAAATATAATATATTTATATTTATAATATAAATATAATAATAAATATATATATATAAATATAATAATAATAAATAAATATATATATATATAAATATATAAAATCCAAAATTGGGATTATGCTACCTATAAATTTGTTGTGCCTTCCTTGTCACAATACTTGAGGGTACCATTTTTAACAACTGAATAATATTCTACCATATTTTATTCTTAATCACTTTATTGTTGGACATTTGGATTGTTTTAAATATTTTACTATTTTACTATATTACTATCTTCATACTGTTACACTGAAAACAAAGTCATTGCTTGAGTTTATGATTGATTCTTAAGTGGAAATTACTGGATCAAAGGGTGTGGGCAGTACCATTGATATCTGATACTTCATGGAATACATTGTTTCTCCCTACTTTTCTTTTCTGACCTTTCTTTGTAACTATTTCATATGAAATACTTTGCAAATAATGCCTGAAAGCAAAGGTAAGACCTTGTATTACATGTTAATTCCATGAAAATTACTATCTATAGAAATGAGTGATCTAAGGTATCAGGAAAGCATCAAAGAGGAAGTGAAGGAGAACATGGGTAGGCAAAATGGTGATTATGTGATCTAACAGTAAGAGTGACAGAAGCAAGCTCTGATGAATATTTGCTGGATGAATATGGCTTATTTCTCTTTTACTAATAAGAAGTATAATTTTCTTTTTGCTTTATAGCAATATTGGCAAAAAAAAATCATCTAAGTTAAAGTTGTTTGTATATTGAATTTTATTTGAAGGTAGGAGAAACATTATTATAATAATTCCTATCAAAAGATCTTCTTAATTAACTCTATGAAAAATTAGGTTACTTGTCTTAATTTCAAATGATATGCAGGTGGTTGAATGAGTGTTCAAAAAATTCTGATAGAATCAAGAACTTATTTTACAATTAAATTTCATTCCATTATGATTAACCCTTGTTATCTAATTATTTTTTTCTTTGTAGACTTATAAGCTAGCAATTACAGATTTAACTACAGCTATCAACATGGACAAAAACAGTTACATAGCATTTTATAACAGAGCCTTATGTTATACCAAGATAAGTGAGCTTCGAATGGTAAGATGACCATTTTAGTAAACAACATGTTAACGCATTTGTAAACACATTTAAAGTATGTGTAAAACATGTTTTTCTTATTGCTGTTATAATTTTGAAAAATAATTCCTATGGAAATACACACACACACACACACACACACACACACACACACACACTTACACACTTGAGAAACCAAAGAACCATTTCAAAGAATATTTAGTGTTTTTGTTGGTCCTCACCAAATATTTTTATACCAATCTCTGCAATGTCAAATGAAAATGACTTTTACAATGCTTATATAAGCATTTAAAGGCATTTATAAATTAAAATATATTGCATAATTCTCACCTGAGTAAATGTTTCTACTGATACACTGCTTGCAGAATTTTTAAGCAGTGATCACTAGCAATATTGTTGCTTTAAAATCTCAACATTAGCCAGAACAGTTTGTCAGGGTGTTTTTTGTTTTTTGGTTTGTTTTTTGTTTTTTTTTGTACACTGTTCACACCACGGGCACAGCAGGGAGTTTTGAATGATGGTTTCCTAGACTGGGACCAGTGACCAGTATTGCCTGTGTATTTATTATGAAGCTGTAACTAAAGGTTACAGTAACCATTTTTCTCAATATGTCATGATCCACCTTCCACCAGTGCAAGGCCTCTTTTATATTTTCTAATCTTCCCCATCTCTTTCCTACTCTTGTAGGTTTGGTCCTTTTCCAGTGGAGATTCCTCACTGGCCAGCTGGTCTCAGTCTGTTAGTGTTCTGTCCCATCCTCTTGCTTCCCTTTCTCTGTTGCCTGCTTGTCTTCCTTTTTTTCTCTCTACTTCCATAGCCAGTGAAACATTCCTTTAAAAAACTACATCACATTCCTGCTGTTCTGTGTGGATACACTCCTCCAATCTCCTTGAAATTTGGACAGTTAAATCTGTTTAAAGCATTTGGAGATTTAGAAATTTATTTGCTATGGAAGGGAAAAAGTTGAGAACCATTTTTTCTACCTAAGGACTGTAGAATTCCTGGTAACCAGTCTGTCAGGTTTCCTCCAGAAATGTTGACAAATGAATAACTAATTTTTAACAAAGGAGTTGTTAAGATTCTAAGAGCTAATTAAAGGATCATTTATCAGAGAAACCTGCATAGCAGGTGTCTTTGACAACTCCCTCCCCACCCCCATTCCTGCCTTTTCTGGGTAATTCTGAAGCCACAAACAATGGACTGGGTAGGGGCAGGGAACTCCCATTTTTGTTATCTCTGATATATAACAAAGTCAGTGTTCTATGAATGGGAAAAATGTAAAACTACCTACAGACCTAACTAGAATAATAACATATTGGTTATGTTAGAGCTGCTCTGTACCCAACACATTTCATCCCATTGAGTCATTTTACAGAGGAGGAAATGAAAGTAGGGAGAAGTTAGAAACACAACCAAGTCCCAGAGAGAGTAGAGACCTGCATTGGTATTCACAGGTTTGTTTGCTTCTGGTTAACAGTCTTTAGGTGGCTTTGTAAAACCATCTGACATCGAGCATGTGGACCGGATGTCATTTAACAGTGTCACCTCCTTTTTGTCTACCTCCCTGTTTCTCAGGGAGAAACAGTGATTCCTGCCATCACTAGACTGAGGAAACCCAAGTATCTTTCTGTAGAAAATGTACTTAGGCTTTCTTCCAAGATATACTTTCATAAAAACTAACAAAAGGTGACTTCTGCTTTCTACCACCGTGTGTTAATATAAATAACAGTTACCACTTACTTAGGGCTTATTGGGTGACAAACACAGGGCTAAATCCTTTACCAACATAAAGGCAAATATTTTTAAGTGGACTTTTACAACAACAATATGATAAATTACCTCCCAGTTTTGCAGACGAAGAAACTGAGGCTTAGTGTTAAGCGATTTTCCCAAGACTGAAAAGCTAAGTAAAAATAGCAGAGGCATGATCCAAATCCTGCTCATTGACCTTCATGAAATCTCATTTCCCAGCTTCTGTTTCCTCTTGTGTCACATATTCAGTTGCTTAGTGGATCTCTAAGGCATCTTACAGATTTTACCTTCTGTTATTCTGTGAAAGGAAAATTGCTAACATTCTAGTTTTGTTTTTGTTTTATAAGTATTACGAATTATTTTTACAGCCCTGGCATAGGCCCACTGACAATTATGTCACAATGAACATATAGGACCTTTAATTGTACAGTTCTTTTAGACACTTGAGTGCCTAGTAATGAAACACTAGAGAAGGACCAATGAGCAAATAGCAAAATAATATTATTTGCATTTTCAGTTAGTATGTGCTACAAGTGTGTAAGTTTTGGCCCTTTTCTGATGAAACCATATGGCTTTTTTGGACAAAATATTCAGCAGGAAAATGAGTTAAAAGATTTAGTTCCAACCCAAATTTGCCATATTCCTGGTACCTGGCATAGAGTAGATGACCAGTAAAAACATACTTAGTCAGTGAATAATATAATTTAAAAAGATTAAAGTAATGGAGAAAGGTCCTATGAGTTGATCATTCTTAGTTTAGAATAATGTCTTACAGAACACAAATATGCTTATCAAAGTGCTTATCAAAAGAGTGCTTATTTGTTGTGTATTAAAATCTATTTACATTGATTCATGATTTATTCAACAAAAATTTATCTGATTTCTATTATGTACAGGCACTGAACTAGTTACTGGCTTTACAATGGTGAGCAAAATAGATAAGCTCTACCTCCATAAAACTTAGGTTTCAGTGAAGAAAACAATAAAACACTAAAAATAAATTAAATTTTAAAAGGTAGCAAGTGCTCTGCTTTCATGTCAACAGTCATTTGGTGAAACTACTGAGGTGAGGGAGGGTGTTGCATGCCCCCCCACCAAACCATACACAATAAAAATGCTTAGAAGCGTTTCACAGATAACATGTGAAAAGCGAGCAGAGTGTGGACCATTTATTAAAGCATAGCAGTATCTATAACACTTAGTTAAGGGGACCCTTTAAATCTAAAGGACTATTTTTGGCCATAAATGTACATCATATTAAAGAACTGATGTGAGGTCCTAGTTTGGGCATAAACACATTTGTTCATAGCCAGTGTAGTGAGACTCTAGAGTTGAATCCAGGTTGTAAGTGGTTATTTTATTTTTAGGCATTAACAGATTATGGCATTGTGCTGCTTCTTGATGCTGGAGAAACTGTGATGTTAAATACCTTCATTAACCGTGGACTCATCTATGTAGAGTTAGAGCAGTATACTTTCGCATTGGAGGTAAACCTTGTTTCCTTGCAAAAATGAACCTACTTGATATTGCATGTTCTGTTCTGAAAACTAGTGAACAAGTTTCTTTTGGTATCAAATGGCAATATTAATGAGCAATAACAACTTTAGCAAGAATTGTATTGAAGTACTTTGAATGAATAAGAGAATCTTTGCCAAGAAATCGTGTATGTTTACTTTGATTACAGGGAAACATCTAATATGTAAAAAAAAAAAATGTTTCTGATTTGATGAAGTATCAAAACACTCACCTCCCCCCAGGGAATAGTTTGGCTACACACAAAACTCAATTATTTGGCAAATAGAATGATTTACGTATTGATTTATTTTGCTGCTCAGTGATAATTCTTTCTCATTCACAATTTTCCTCATTCCCCATTGACAATATATCAAAATAAATCTGTTTTGTTTAGGGCAGAAAATAGGTGCTCAAAATAGGCTACTGGGAATAGACTTTTTAGTGGAAACAGGCACTCAGAATTGCAATGGAAGATAGCATCTGTAGTGTATCAGAAGAAAAACAGGTGGTTTAAAATGTATTTTAATAATTAATTATTGGGGCACCAGGGTGGCTCAGTTGGTTAAGCCTCCGACTTCGGCTCGGGTCATGATCTCGCGGTTCATGAGTTCCAGCCCTGCGTCGAGCTCTGTGCTGACAGCTCAGAGCTTGCTTCGGGTTCTCTGTCTCCCTCCCTCTCTGCCCCTCCCCTGCTTGTGCTCTGTCTCGCTCTCTGTCTCTATCTCTCCCTCTCAAAAATAAACATTAAAAAATTAAAAAAATAATTATTAGTTATAATTAAACAAAATTCACTATTATCATTTTTATCTTATTTGTATTTTCTGTTTTAAATTAATTTTGGAATTGATATGAGGCAAAAATTAAATAGCAATTTGAGGGTTGTAGTTAAATAGTGGCAGTTTTGCTTTTGTGTGTCTGAAGAACCACAACAGAATAATATGGAGTGGAGTGGTTCCTAATTTTTTCACCTCCAGACATGGCTTATATCATTTTCCTATGCCTGGGAGCCATCTTTTGAGATTCTGCCCCCCTCCCCTCCAGAATTACTTATTGTTAAGGAAGTGCCTGAGAAACCTTATTCTAGGCAATTTATAGTGTGATGAAATGCAATTTCAAGATTTGAACTCCTTCAGGTTTTGGTTTTGAGATACACCATTCAGAATTCTCTCAGGTAGGTAGAGCTCCATCACTTCTTTGGAGTAGGCAAGTAAGGTCTGGAACTCTGGGCACCAGTGTTGGGGTGGAGCAAGTGAGGACAGTAGGGGTTGGGAGCAAAATACCTCAGCCGCTGGAGAATTTAATATAGGACCTGTGTTATCTAACAACTACATATTTATTTAGTACTTAATAAAATCTTTCAACTAAGAAGTACTGGGGCAAGATTTGAGCTCCGATCTTTCTTGATTCCAAATCCTATGTTCTCTCTGAAAAAGCAGGGTACTGGCATTGGCATTGAAGCCTTGGGAATCAGGAAGACCAGAGTTCCAGTTCTTGAGGACCTCATGGTCTCAGGGGAATCATTCTGGACCCTTCTCTTTCTTTACCCCACATCTAACTCATGAGCAAGTCCAATCAGCTCTACTGTCGAAGCATATTTTGAATTCATCACTTCTCATTTTTGCCACTGCTGTCCTCCTAATTCAGGCCTTTGCCATCTCTTCCCTGGACTCCTGTAATAGCTTCTTAATTGCCTTTCTGCTTTTGCTCTTGTTCCTCTACATGCTGTTCTTCACACAGCAGCCAGAGAGACCTCTTAAAAACATAAAGAAGATCAAGTTATTCCTTTGTTCAAAACCTTCCAATGGCTTCCCATCACACTGAGCATAAAATATGAATCCTTGACTATGGCCAACCAAGATGCTACATGGTCTGACTATTGCCCATTGATCTGCCTTCATGGTCAAATACTCTTCTTTTCTTCACGCAAGTCACTCCACTCTGGCCTTTTGCTTTTGCTTGGAAATGGCAGGCTCCCTTCCTGCCTAGAGCCCTCACACAAGCTATTCCCTAAGCAAGCACGGAACACTCTTCCCACTGATCTGTCTGTGGTGCCTATCTTGCTTTCATTTCAGTTTCTGCCCAAATGTGGCCTCCTTAGCAAAAAAGACCATAGATTAATTAAAATCCAATGTTTAAAAACTTAAAATAAATCAAAATAAGTCTAGAAAGGGAAAACAAAGGGACAGAAAACAGAGAAAACCAGCAGAAAACAAATAATAAAATCGTAGACCTGAATCTAATCATATCAGATGTTACACTAAATAGAAATGGGCAAAATATGCCAATTAAAGTAATGAGAATATCAGATTGGAATTTTTAAAAAGCCCCAACTATATTCTGGCTATAAGAAATATACTTTAAATGATATAAATAGGTAAAAGTCTAGGAAAAAAGCATGCCCTGCAACCACTAATTAAAAATAAAAACAAGAAAAAAAGAGTTTTTTCTTCATGTAAAGTAAAAAAATTAATTTAAAAACTAAATTAAAAAATGCAAATTGAAAAAAAACCCAGTGAAAGTATATAAGACTTTTAATATTAAGATGGCTAAATAAAGCAAGCAAGAGAAACAGTCTTAAAACTGCCCAGGGAAAATTTTTTAGTGGGAGTAATTGATTAATAGTGAGGTTAAGTAGGATGAGTACTGAAAACTTATTAGTTAATTGAAAGTTGTATGACCTTCATAAGAACACGTTGACCAGGAAGTAGAATGCAGCATTTAGACTGGCATTGTTTAGGAAGTTAATAGTTAAGCTGGTTGGATTAAGAACACTTGTTTATCCCTTTGTCCTCTTGAAAACCTACCAGGAAGACAGTAAAGGAATAAAAAATATATAATTCCAGAAAGTTCAAGATAGTGGAAAAGAGTTGTTCATGGCACCCCAAACTACTACTCAAGATTTTAATACCTCAAACTTAAAAATAAATGAATAGCCAAGGTTCCTACACTTGAGTGAAGTAAAACAGAGACTGAAACCAACAAATGCATGGCCATAGGTATATGGGATGGTGGCAGGACGTGTGAGGTGCATGGAGCGATGGTGTAAGATAGCTAAGTATTATCCTATGGTGGAAGTTAAACCTGATAGGATACTCATGTTATTTAGAAATTGGAAGGTAAATAGCAAAACAAAAAACAGCAAGTTGTAAAAAGAATTGCCTCTGGGGAGTGGGAATCAAGTAAGGAGAGGGGGAACAGGAGGTTACTGTAAGCTTCCTAGCTTTATTAGACCCTATACACTGTATACACAGGTTGCTTTGATAAGAATAAAAATAAATAAACAACAAATGTCTTTAGAGGCAGTTTACAAATTACAAAATAAAATTGGCCTTACTTTTTCTTAATTTTTTAATGTTTATTGTATATATTTAAGAGAGAGAGACAGAGAACGAGCAGAGTAAGGCAGAGAGAGAGGGAGACACAGAATCTGAAGCAGGCTTCAGGCTCTGAGCTGTCAGCACAGAGCCCAACATGGGACTCGAACTCACGAACAATGAGATCATGACCTGAGCTGAAGTTGGACACTCAACCAACTAAGCCACACAGGCACCCCTAAAATTGGCCTTATTAAACAACAAGTAGAAGTTGAGGGAATGTGGAGACATGGCAGCCATTGGTGATGACCATGCTTTCAAGGAGATGTTCTTTCGAGGACAAGAATTAGAATGACAGGGCATGTGTAGTTTGGTAGTGGGAGGATTGAGGGAAGGCACGTTAGGGTGGGGCAGTGAGACAAGGATTAAAGATACAGAAAACAGCAGGACTATGATGGAGCAGGTATCCAGAAGAGACAGGAGCGAATGAGGTCCCAGCCCACCCTCTGGCACAGAAAGCAAGACAGTGTGGGTGAAGGTCTTTACAAATAAACTCAAATCAGTGGAGGGAATGAGAGTTGGGACTTGGCTTTGTGTAAAAATGACTTGGTGTGGTTTGTTAATTATGATCTCCATATTAAAGAAAAGATTAATGCAGATGAGAAAAATAATAAAAATGCTGATAGCTTTATTTTGAGTAATGCTAACAGTCATCATTTATGTCTATTGCTGATCATTAATGTCTAATTATCATATAGTGTAATAATGGTTATATATATAAAGTCAGTTTGACATTTATAAATTTTATCTGATTACAAAACGGAAATTGGTATTCTCAACCTTTTAGGTTTATGATCACTCCCCATAACTCCTCAAATTAATAGGAACATTTAAACAAATCTCACACTTACAAATTTGCCTCTATTTTAGCCAAATGATCCTTCTAGAGGAGTTAGCTTCCAGCATATTTGATTAGATTATATTTGATTAGACAATGACTTTCTTATTTTCTCCCAAATATTTCCATTTGGTATCAAAATTTACTTCAGGAATCTAAGTGGGGAATCCACATTCGCGGGTTGGTCTCAGTAACTAATACCTTCCTCCCCCAGTAGGATCGCAGAATGCTCATTTGACCCCACTACTCCATCTTTCACCCCAGTATTTGCAGAAAACTCATTCTATCCCCAAAAGACAGCCAGCTTCCTCCCTCTGGCACAGCCCTGAAAGGTTTGTGGAAGAAAGATGGGAAGGAGATAGAAAAGGGGGAACAGAGAAGGACAGGGAGACGATCTGTTAAGCTTAGCCCATCTCCGGCACCTACTAGAGGACAACGTTAGGGCCACAGCATCAGATTTAGCACTTTTAATTCTCTTAACAACCTCTTCCCCAGGGTCATTCAGGTCTATCCTAGCTGACTTCTCTAACTCAAAATCGTGGGGTTAGAGTTTACATTGCTCCCTCTCAGGAGGCTTCTAGGATTCCTGCACAAAATGATACACTCCTTCCCAGAAGTGTGGATTCCAAAGGTAGGAGTAGCCTTAGCTAATCCACATGAAAGGCCCAGTTATACGCTTTAACTGGGCCTGAGTATCTGCTTGTCTTATAGACATGTATTGCCAAAGCTTGTCTCCAAGTGAATTTCTCTTTCTATCTAGATGAGGATGTTTCTGGTGTTGTGCACTCAGAAAACAAAAACAAAAAACAATTAAAAGAAAGCAAATGAAATATCTCCTTACACACATCAGGGCAAAACCACAAGGAAAGCGGAGACTAGTAGCGTAAGATTCCGAGTGAGTTTTCAGTTATGGGTTTCCTCTGCTCCATCAGATTCTCACTAGCTGTGATACTAAAAGGAAAAAAAAAAGTTTTAGGAAGATGTATATTTTTAATGCTTGTGTTAAGTATGTTCATGGTAGAATCAAAGTTAGAAGGAAGTTTAAGAAAGCACAGAAGATCATGTTGCAAAATTAACAAAGCCCTGTAAAACTGTTTCAGGATTTTAAACAAGCTGCACTGATAAGCAAGACTAATGTGAGCCTTTGTCAAGCCACTGCCATGTGCCATCACAGGTACGGAGTGCAATGTATGTTGACATGAAAGCAGGTAGGACCAACAAATTTATAGTAATGATAGAAGAAAAGAAGAAACAGAGGAAAATGTTGTGGAAGTAACAGAGTACAAAAATGGGGAGAGACACAAAGCCTCCCTATAAAGTAGTGGGGCGCACACCTGAATGTGTCATTCTACCTTCCAATAAGTGATTTAGCCAAGTGTAGAAGAAAATACCTGTATCATGGCATTGTGGTACCCACCTGCTACACCCCAGGACAGGACCTTGGTAATATACTGAATAAAATCATGCATAGCTTGAAATAGCTAAAAATAAAATCAAATTAATTAATTTTGTTCATAAAATGGAACTAGCTTTTAAAAAGCATGTTTCTTGGAAGAGAGGGTGATTTCAAAAAGTAATACATTTTCAAGAATATTTTGCATTTAGAAAACATAGTTCTAAATCTAAAACCAATTACAATAATACCAGTAAATATCCACAAAATACAATAAAATCTGCAAAAAAAACCCCCATATTACTAAAACATTGTTACCTGTTTCTGGGGATATTATAAAAATAAGTAAGTTGTAGAAGGGGAGAAAAGAGCAGTTACATAGGCTAAAATATAGATGGTGATCAGTTAATAACTTAGATAGTATTGGGGGTACCTGGGTGGCTTAATCAGTTAAGTGTCTGACTTAGGCTCAGGTCATGATCTCACGGTTGGCGAGTTCGAGCCCTGTGTCGGACTCTGTGCTAACAGCTCGGAGCCTGGAGCCTGTTTCAGATTCTGTGTTTCCCTCTCTCTCTGCCCCTACCCCACTCACGCTCTCTGTCTTTCTCTCTCTAAAAAATAAATAAACACTGAAAAAAACTTAGATAGTATTAGAGTAGATATATTTTGTTAACTATAGTGTTTCTACATATACATTTAGCATCTAAAAATTAATTTCTGGTCATTTTGCTTTTAAAAGCATAGAGGTTCACACATGAAGATTTTAATGTGGAATAAAATGTATTTGAGTAAGTAATAGTTTACAGCATTATTTTTCATGAAACAATAGCAATTAATTGGAAGGGAAATTAGGATATTCATAAATTATGTAGACTAAGCTGTGTGAATATCCAACTTAGAGAATAGAATACAGTTTGAATTATTTAGGAAATCAACATTCTGTTTTTCCCTTTAGGACATAGGTAGTACAGCTACATTTCCCTGTGAGAGTAAGACTTTTTTTTTATTTTTAACAAACATAGTAATCTAATAACTGGTACTTGTGAAAGGCATCACTGAGTTAAAAAGCATTTATTTTTCTATAGACAGCAAAACATTAGTCACACCACTGTCTGTGTTAATCCAGCAACCTTTGCATAACCCATCTCTTTAGGTAATTGTCATTCTTAAAGAGAGATGGACTAATGATGACTGATGTGTTTGTTTTGGTGGGTGAGTGCAGACCAAAAATGTCTGAGGTCATTGTATTCTCTTAAAATTAAAAAAAAAAAGACTCCAAAATTTTTCCTAACCTCATTCCTATGTTTAGCAACTATTAGAGACAGTAAAGTTCTCTCTCTGTCAGTTCCCGATCTCTTTTATGAAATGTAATCACTGAGTCTATATGGCAGAGCCTCCTTAAGCTGATACTGCTTTGCAATTCCAAATAACCCAACTTTCATCAGCCGACTGGAATCTCTATTGTCCTTTAATAAAAGTAGAATTTAAATCAACAGTAAAGCCCTGATAACTCAACAGTCCCAATTCCATGTGGTTTCAGTTTTACTGAATTTGGCAATAAGGAATGTTTAGTGATTGGTTGTATTTATTTCAGGAAACGTATTTTTGCTTTTCAAGGTATGCCGTAACATACTTTTACCACAGCAGCATGGTTTCTAAGTATTGAGATTCATTATTGATGTCTTCTAGCGGGGAAAGTAAAAGTTTTTTCATTTGGAAAATTCAAAAAAAAGAAAAAGGAATAAATCTTTAAATTTTAGGACTTTGATCTTTGAACTCATGGGGTTGCAGACTTTTGAAGTATGCCTTTGTATATCTCTGGCTCTCACTCTTGTCGTTGCTAGGAGACAACATTCCTTAGGCTGAATATCCTACTTGTTGTCCAATTTGGTCACTAAGAGTGTTATGGTAGAGTTAATTTTTAGATCTCTTTGAGAAAGCCACCTTCAGATTAAAAAAAAAATGGCACAGAGAGAAAGCCTGATTTACTCAGAATTATATATCCTATCCACTTTTTACTCTGGCACATTTATTTTCCTATTCTTACATTTGCATAAAATGTTTTTGAATCCTGGACTCTGCAAACCACATTCTTTAGTTTTGGGAGGTATTTATGATTTATTTGTACAACTCAGTAGCGCACATCTGGTCACGTATGTGATTAATTTGAAAATGCAGTGGACCTTTGTGTCTGTGGCCTCACCTGCACACTCAGCACATGGTCCATAGTTATGGACATTGTAATGAAAATCATGCATCTTCCCCAGTGATCACGTTATTTTTAAATTTATAAAAGCACATTTTATTTTAGAAAAACTAATTTAATATACTTTTATATATATTTGTAATTGATGCTTAACAATTTATGTCCTGATTAATATGTATCTTGATATAACATAGATACTCAACCAGTTGTTTACTATTGTTTCCCAATTGTTTAACTACATGTGATTATTTAACAAGAGCTTCAATCTAGGATATTGTGTGATATTCACATCTTCAGAAAAATGAAATTGCTATGTCTATAGTGGTATCTGTGTCATTTCTTTTTCTGTCTCTGGGAAGACAGAAGTCTCTGGGAAGTCTCTGGTTTTGGCACTGTCCACCTCCTCTGGACTTAATTTTTAGTCATTGTCAGCTTTGAAGAACTTGCGAGGTATCTTTCAAAGTTCCTTTCCAGCTTTAAGCTTTCATAATTATTTACTTAGCCTGAATAGACTAGGTGCTCATTACACTTTAGGGCTGATAACTAGATAGGTATAGAAAAATAGCTTTGATTTATTGCCTCATTTTTTCTTTTAAAATTTGTTAGTTTAGGGACACCTGGGTAGCTCAGTTAGTTAGGCATCTGACTTTTGATTTCTGTTCAGGTATGCTCTCACAGTTTGTGGTTTCAAGCCCCATGTCAGGCTCTGTGCTGACAGTGCAGAGCCTGCTTGAGATTCTCTCTCTCTCTCTCTCTCTCTCTCTCTCTCTCTCTCTACCCCTCCCCAGCTCATGGTCTCTCTCTCTCTCAAAATAAATATCTGATAAGGGGTTAATATCTAATATATATAAAGAATTTATACAACTCAACGCCAACCCCTCCCTCCCCCAAATAATTAGATCAAAAATAGGCAGGGAACTTGCATAGATATTTTTCCAAAGAAAACATACAGATGCCAAAGGGTACATGAAAAGATGCTCAACATCACTTATCATCAGGGACATGCAACTCAAAACCACAATGAGAGATTACCTCACACCAGTCAGAATGGCTAGTACCAAAAAGACAAGAAATAACAAGTGTTGGCGAGGATGTGGAAAAAAGGGAACCCTCATGGTGTACTGTTTAGAATGTAAATTGGTGCAACCAGTGTGGAAAACATTAAGGAATTTCCTTAAAAAATTAAAAATAGAAATACCATATGATCCAGTGATTCCATTACTTTACCCAAAGAAAACAAAAACATTAATTTGAAAAGATCTGTGCAGCCCTATGTTTATTGCAGCATATTTACAATAACCAAGATATGGAAGTAACCCAAATGCCCTTCAATAGATGAATGGATAAAGAATATGTGGTACACACACACACACACACACACACACACACACACACACACACTGGAATTACTCAGCCATAAAAAAGAATGCCATTTGCAACAACATAGATGGACCTAGAGGGTATTATGCTAAGTCGAATAGATCAGGCAGAGAATGACAAATGTGGAAGTTAAAAAACAAAACAAATGAGCAAACAAACAAAAACAGAAACAGACTCCTAACTACAGAGAACAAATTGGTGGTTTCCCGAAAGGACAGGGATGGGGAATGGGCAAAATAGGTGAAGGGGATTGAGAGGTACAAAGGAAAACAGAATGCGTTATCCACTTTTAGAATGATTCCTGTAAGCAGTGAGACTGCAGCCTCAGGCATTGTTACCCTATATTCAGTGAACTTTTACCTCTCCAATAGTGCCAGTAATCAGGAGAGAAGCACAATTTCACTGTAAACTACTGAGGGAAGTGAACCTGTGTTTTCTTAGTAACAATCCACAGAGAGAACTCAGTGGGTACCAACTGACTCATGTATGTGAATGTTCACTTTTGCCTGCCTATACTAGAAGGAAGGACTAGCTAGCTTCCTGGTATTTCACTGTTGATTCTTGTATGATCTTCTGACAGAACACCTGATGCCCCATGTTTGGGGAGTGTTTGCCAAAACATGCAGCAAATATCCCAAGTACCACAATTATTCTTCATGGCTTAGGCATTAAACAATATTGAATCACGTTGTGAGAAACTTTTCAGCCTCAAACTGAATTCTTTCTCAAACCTTATGAATACATCAAGGGGAAAGTCTCAGCCAAAATCTAGTCTTAATAACTTTCCAACACTTTGTAATAGAACTCAGGTTCAGTTTTCTACAGACCATAGTATCCAACTCCAATAGCTATTTATTTTTACGGTTGCTTTCTATTTATGGTATGAAATATTAATTTTCTACTTATGGGATTGAAATTAAATTGTCTTTTAAAATAAATCGAGTTAAGGGGTGCCTGGGTGGCTCAGTCGGTTAAGCATCTGACTTTGGCTCAGGTCATGATCTCACAGTTTGTGAGTTTGAGTGAGTTTGTGAGTTTGTGAGTCAGGCTCTGTGCTGACAGCTTGGAGCCTACAGCCTGCTTCACATTCTGTCTTCCTCTCTCTCTGCCCCTACCCCACCCATGCTGTCTCTCTCTCTCTCTCTCTCTCTCTCTCTCTCTCTCTCTCTCTCTCTCTCTCTCAAAAATAAACATTAAAAAAAATAAATTGAGTTAAGTAAAAAACAGTGATTTGGCCTAAAGAAAAATGTTCAGTAAATGATAGCGTAGGTAGAACATAGGGCAGCTGTCACAAAGGAGGGGCTGAAGTTTGGGGAACACTATAAAGAGATATTCCTGAGTAATATCTAGGAGATGACAGTCTAAAATAGTTTCCCTGGGCTCCATGTATTTTATGAAGGAAAAATTAGTAAAGTAGTGGTGTATCTTGTTAAATTTTGAGACCGTTTTGAGAAGTAATGCAGAAGAGGCTGGGAGAAAGATGGCCATCTTTATTGAGGGTTTCTTTGCTCAGTGGTTTTCACACGTGCTCATTTGCTCTTCAGAACAATTTTGAAAAATTAATATTAGTTTACACATTCAGGTTTAGGTCTGAGCTTTCTTCTGACTACACTGTTGAGGTATCAGATCTTGTGCACCAACAGCAGGTAGATTTAAAGCAAAGAATGTGAGCAGAGATGACCACATGAAAAAGCATGACGTTTGAGGTTATGGTTTACCCAAGTCTGAATCCTAGATATTGCACACTGTTGAATGTCATTATGCTATTTACTGCACACAGACTTTTCTGAGCCATTTTATTTTCATCTACAAAATGTAGAAAATTATAACTAGCTTAAGAATTGTTGGAGGGATTAAGTGAAATAGCATAGGTAAAGCATTTAGCACAGTACGTGGTATGTAAGAAGTTACTCAGTGTTAGCTCCCTCATTCTAGAGACTGAATATAATTATTAGATATGCATATACGATGGAAAAGTGACTATATCTGCCCACGAACAAATATTTGATTATTTTATTAGCTCTCATCCTACCACAAGAGAATAATTAGGGATGAGAGATAGAGTTATCATTTATTCACATGTGTTCACAAGTTAATAAATTGAACGCATTTCACTTTTTTTTTCTTTTCTCCTTTCCTGGTGTCATAAAGAAAGCATTTCCCTTTATAGAAGATCTGATATAGGCATGCCATGTGATAAAAATTTGGTTCCTTTCATTGTATAAGGAAATGTGAAATACATAAATACATTTATTTTAATCTGATTTAAATAGTGTATTTTCATCATTAATAGTGTATGTTTTTCTGTACTGGCCACTGATAGCTGTTAAAAACAAGTTCGGGAATGCCATTCATACTTGTATAGTTCTGGAAAAAGAACTTTAGAATATCATCCCAACATATTCTGCCTTTTTCCTTTCACCAAAATCTTCAAAGACCCTGTCAGTCTTCCTTAGGTCATATGAACTCATGTACTCACTTCCTATGATGGATAATAAAAATGAAAGATTTTTTTATAAGGGTCAATGCAAATCTTCATGGGTAAATTATATACAGAAAAGCACTTAGAAAATTCATCAGAAAACATCAATATTTTCATTTATTTTCAGAAATAAGGAGTTTGAAGAAGCTGTTGATTTCTTCACCTGGGCTCTTAAAATTGATCCATGTTTTCTGGATGCTTATGTTGGACGGGGAAATTCTTACATGGAATACGGCCGTGATGAAGCTACCAAACAAGCACAGAAGGACTTTCTTAAAGTGTTGCGCATTAATCCAACATACACAAAAGCCAGAATTAGTTTAGGCTATAATTTACAGGTAGTATTCTATAACAACATATTAGTTCATAAAAATTCCTTTTGGAAAAAGGAGAAGAATATATTTGGCCCTTTACTGGTGATTAGGATACATGTTACTTCCTTGGTTATGTACATTTTACCTTTCCCTTCAGGTTAGAGCAGCAGTGAGAAACAGGGAGGCTGCCTGGGGACCACACCCAGGGGCCTGGTGAATAGTGAGGTGATGACCCTTCAAACCTGAGATTCCTTAACACCTGTGCCCTGCCTTACCTTACCCCCACACTTACATCTTTTGAAATTTGCCTGATGGGTTTCACATATAACAAACCTGGCTAACATTTGTTTCACTAACCTGTATTGGACCCCAGAGCTATTGTCCTGTTGAATTAATGAAAAGCTAATGGGTGAGAATAAGCAATGGGTGAGAGTTTTGAAGTGGACTTTAGCCATACAATGGGTCAGATAACCACTGTACAGGGATTCAGGTCATCTTCCAAATGGCAGTGAGTGAGAACTTACTGGGCAGGCAAGAGACTAGGTGTTTGTCCTTTCAGCAAGATGGGAAAGTATTACTCTCTGTGTCACTACACAGGTCTCTGAGTGGTTTCTGGAACACACTGACCTGACCCATGCGCTCACGAACCTATTTGCACTAATAAAATATGTAGCGACATCCTTGGAATAAAGTGCTAAGTGTGCTTTATATTCCATGAAGAGGAACTGAGTAATTAAAATTTTCTTCTCTTTTTTAAAATCTTTTTTCAATATTCAAAATTTTAGATAATGGACAACAAATATGTTCAAAATATTGTAATTTGCAGAAATTCTTATTAATAATCTGCAATTACAGTTGATTTTTTGAAATTTGAAAATAAATGAGTTTGGCTGGTCTAATAATATTAATAATATTGGAGTTGATTGTTAGGATTGGCAGCTATAGTGAAGTGTGCCCAAGAACTTATAATAAGGGAAATAAGATTGCCCTCTGAGACTTAAACATAAAATTAGCCATTATTGGATCACAGTAGAAATTTGCAAAGTCAGTTTGAAGAGACAGGATGACTTCCAAAGCTGCTAGAGCTGATTGCAATCCAATGAAATGTGTTAACATTGTCATGCATCGCATTCAAAAGGCATTTTACTGAGCACCTAATATAGGATAAGAATTGCTCTAGGCCAAGTGATATGCAGTAAACCAAATATACTTGGTTCTTCTTTTAGAGTTTACTGCCTACTAGAGAGATGAGTATCAAGCAATCATGTGAATAATTATTTAATTATACTTAAGATAAGTGCAACAAAGGAAAAAGATGTGTTTTAGGACAACTTCTAACAAGTGAACTTAGATTTGTTGAAGGGGTAAGGGAGGGTGTTTTGAGAAATTAACAATTAAAGGGAGTGTGAAAGACTAGTAATCAGTCAGAGTTAAGAATTGGGGCTAAGACACAGTGAACAACCCATTAGAAAGTTTTGTGAAAAAACAGAGGGCCCAAGTGGATGGAATGTTACGGGAAGAACAGAGTGTTGTAGGACAAGGCTAGAGAATTGGAAAATGACTGGAGGTGAAGGCCTTTCAGGCCAGTTAAAAATGCTAATATAATTAACCAAAGAAGTGACATCAGAGTTTTGTTTTATGAAGATCTCACTTTGTATATATCAACCTGAAAGAAGATTGAGAAACATCAGTATGAGGAAGGATTGAGTCAGGAAAGGAAGGACTTAGAAGAGTTACAGAGGTTCATCCAATTTCTGCTCAGGGGAAAGAGTAACCATTTGTTCAACAAAGATTTCTCTACTGTGTGCCTAGCACTAGTGATATAGAAGTTAGCCAAAACAGATGTCAGAAACAGATGACAGATATCCTGTTGTGAGGCTGTCTGCAGCTTAATATTCTTATTCTTGTTTCTCAAATGAATTTGTCGTGACAGTGTTGATTTTCACATAATTTGTGCAGAGGCAGAAGATTTGCTGGTTAAACAGTGTATAGTTAAAATATTAGTTTTACGTAAGAGTCACTGGGCTCAGTTTGGTGTATGTGGGGCAGCTTCTGGCAAGGTGGATTTTTAACCTATGAGAATAAAGGTCAGACTCTGGACCTCCATGAATTTATCAGCTCACTGCCTTACGGTGATGAGGTATTTAGTTGCTAGCTGGTCTTCCCTTGGAAACACTTGGACATCTTTCAGTTAACAGCACCCCTCTCCTAACCTTTGTTCTTATTTTCCAATTGGTGCTAAGGTTTGTATGAACAGATACTTGGTAGATTTGAATGCATTTTTCCATGAAATATGTATAGTGATTCTAAAATTCTAGATGCTGGTAAAATCTGTCAAAATAGGTTTTACACTATTAGTTTATTCTCAACACATTTATTTTGTTATTTTCATTATGTATATGTTATGTATAGCTGGAGATTCAATGCCAAGGAATAAATACAATCCCTACCTGTGTGTATATGGAGCTCAAGTAAACCTCATGGTGGTGATTGTCAGAAGCATTAGTGTTCTCCAAGATTGGCATAAGAGATGACTCTGACAAGTAGATTTATTTTAATTAATTAAAATGTTAGTATAAATACTCAGAGGTAATTTAGTCAATTGAGTGCACTCACAGTACAATCTACTTCTTTTTTTTTTTTTTAATATCTTGGATTTAGTACAATATAAATTGGCCCTTACTGAAGGCTTTAACTGATTAAGTTAGAACCATAAACATTTGTCACATTATAGACAATTTCTAACTTGTCATGTTATAGACAATTTCTAACTTCATGTAAATGAAACCTTATTTTAGTCCCAAGGAAAATTCCAGAAAGCTTGGAATCACTTTACCGTTGCCATAGAAGTTGATCCAAAATGCTACTTAGCCTACGAAGGAAGAGCTGTGGTCTCTCTTCAGATGGGTGATAATTTTGCTGCAATTCAAGACATTAATGCTGCTATAAAGGTAAAAATGCATTTAGATTATATTATCATTGGCATAAATTAGCACCATTAATAAATAGGGTTATGTAACTTCTTGGTTACTTTTTAAAGTAACTTATAGGGAAAATGATATTTGTATGTTTTCTTTTTCCAGAAGAATCCTAAAGAGTTATCATGGTTTGTCAATTTTATAACGTAAATAACATTTAAAATCCAAAATACAAACTCATGACAAATGTTGACTCTTGTCAGTAAATGCAATTTATAGTTTCATGGGACATAAATATTAGTTTGTAATAAAAAAATAAATGCAAAAATTAAAATAATGTTCTGAGTTCAAAGGAACTAAAGAAAGAACAATATAAATTCCAAAATTCTTCTGTAGTGAAATGGCAAATAAAAATCTTAGGTTTTGTATGCAGTGACAGAAAAATCTTTCTCTTTTCTTCTGGAGTTTGGATTCTGTTTCGGTAGAAATGGGCAGATTTTGTAATCTTTGAGATGAGAAAAAGGAAAGAACTGAAAGATAATTGCTGCTACCTAGGACAAATAAACATATTAACTATTTAATTTCTTCTCCAGCTTAAGAGAGCTAAACAGATAACCTCCCCCTCGCCCCCCCCCCCCCCACTACCACTGTGTCTATCTTTTGGAAAGGAACTGAGTAAAGCACTAAGATTATTTGTTTTATTGCAACCAAATCAACAAAGGGTTGACTTTGAATCAACTTCATACCCTGTCGTTTCTCAAAATATTTGCTCTAATGGGTTTCACCTGCACTATAAAATTACTAGTGTCCCACAAGTAGATTTCATAACATTCATTTTTAGACTTGAAATTGGAGATAAACACTATTCCCAGATGCTAAATACTCATACTATTATATTGCAGATCAATACTACAGCAGAATTCTTAACAAATCGTGGTGTGATTCACGAGTTTATGGGTCAACAACAGAATGCAATGAAAGACTATCAAGCAGCAATTTCCCTAAATCCTACGTATTCACTGGCTTACTTCAATGCAGGAAATATCTATTTTCACCACAGGCAGTTTTCCCAGGTAACGACTTTTCCTTAACATTGCCTTTTAGACACTAAATGCTTTCTTTGTTATATATAGTTTCAAAATGCAATCCTTACATAACAGGCTAATCATTCATTAGATCTTTTTTTTTAAGTTCTCTTTCATAAGAATGTTTGTAATTATTTATTAAATGTTTACATCTCTATGGGTTTATTCTTGTCATTATCATCAACCATTCGACACTTGTCCAGTAAACATTGTTCTGGACTTCCCCAAGCACGGGCCATTGCCTGGCTATCCATTGTTGCCAGCTTCTGTGCTGGAATCCTCTCTTTGACTCCACTTCGCCAAATCTCAGACTTCCTCCAAGACTTTTTTTTCATGACGTGGTTATCTAACTTGTCTTAATTGCTACCTTTCCTAAACTTCAGTCACATGAGCACTTGACCGGGAGTAAGGAGATAAAGATGTTAGTTGTGGTTTTATGACATCTTAATCTTTTTGGACTGCAATTCAGAGTCTCTGAAATGAAAATGTTGGGTTATTAGATGATATTTACATAATTCAAATTATTCTGATATTTACATAATTCAAACTCAACTTTAATTTTTTATTTATATTCTCTCTTTTGTTCTTTATCTTCAGTTTATCTTTGTTCTTTGTCTGTCTTTGAGTCAGAAGTTCAATTCATCTATTGTCACCCTTTATTTTATATTGTGGTGAGTTGTCAAGGTGAGGCCATTTCCCTAGTACTGCTTTTAGCAGTTTCCTATGTATTTCGGTCTGCAATGTTTTTGTTTGTTTGTTTTCCTAAAATGTTACACCTGAAATTTTATTTCCCCTTTGACTGAATAATAAATTAACAAGGCAGTTAAAATGTCTAGGTAGAAGGACTTTTATATTTTCTAATTTTAGAGTTTATTGAGTTTTAATGTGGTCTAGTATATGGCAACTTAAATACTCCAGGGGCCATTTCTAAAAACAATTTATGCTATAAGGATATATAGTTAAAAATATCTATATAAAATATACCTTATAAATTATGTTTTTAATTTAGCCTACATCCATACTTGTTTTTCATTTGGTTCATGTTGGACCGAGAAAGGTTTATTTAAGTATCTTAAAATTAGTGTGGCCCTCTGTAGTTTTCTTTACATCTCTTATAATTTCTGCTTTATAAATATTGCTGCTACATTATTATTTTATGTACAGATAGTCATACACATTACATATGCATTGTGAGTGCATTACAAATGCCCTTCTGTTTCTTTTAGCTCTTTGGAATAAATTTGCTTTTATCTGATAGGAAGATTGTGACCTCTGATTTCATTTGGTTTGCTTTTTGCCTGATATTCCTTTGCCCTTCCTCTTATTTTCAATGTTTAGAGTCCTTTATTTTAGGTTTGCATCTCTTTTATACAGCACAGAGTTAGATTTTGCTTTAGATGGCAATTTGAAAATATGTGGCTTTTCATAGATGGGTTAAGTCCATTTACATTTTGGCATGGTCAGTATGTTTGATCTTCTGTTATTTTATGTCATATTTTCTGTGTGCTGCATTTAAAATATTTTATTCTGTAGTCTGCTTTATTTAATTTTTTCAAAGGTTTTCTGATATTTAGGAAGGTTTTCAGTTTTGCTTTAGTGATTACCTTTATAAATATATTTCTATACTCTTAGTTTCTTATTTCTCCAGTTTCTCTACTATGAACAACAAGATTACCATTTAATCTCTTCTTCCCTTAATCCTCCCTCTCATCTATTAGTTGATTTTAGTTAATAGTATTCTTTTTTTAAAAAAGGTGTCTATTTTTATTCTTAAATATGTTCAAGCTTATGGTATCAGCTTGTGCCAGTTTTCCACTGTGTCTCTCTATTCTCCCATTTTGTTGAGAGTTTCGTTATTCCTCCACTGCCAGAGGGGTTAATATTTGCACACTATTTTGTTACCCTTATTTCACATTTTAGCCTCTGTTCTCCAGTTAAGCATACTCAGTTGTCATTACCAGGCTTTTTGCCAAAGTTTCCCTCCCTACTGCTAATTTCTTAGTTGCCTGAAATTGGTCCTCTAGCAGAGTCCTGAGAAAGGGCTCATGAGAACAATATTCCTTGAATTTTTTAATGTTCAAAGCTGTTTGCCTGCAGCTTTTACAACTTAAGGTAGCATGTCTGGGTTTAAGGTCCTGACTCACTGTTCTTTCCTTGAATGTTTTAAGTATTTCACTATTTTCTGGTGTTATATGTTGTTGTCAAAAAGCCTGATGCAAACGTGATTTTTGTTCTTTTATTGGTGACTTCGTTTTGTCATGACAACCAAAGTTTTTTTGTTCGTTTGTTATTGTTTTTAAGTAAAAGGTTTTACCAAGGTACGTCTCAGAGTTGATGATTTGGAGTCAAAGTATACAGTGTGCATTTTCAAGATGCAGATTTCAGAAGAGTTTTGTTGAATTCAGTGTAAAACTTTTTTTGTTTCATTATTCTCTTCATTGGAATGAATGCCAATTATTATATATAAAATGCCCTCTGACTTCTATATACCAATTATTTTTTCTTATGTTTTTTAATTTCTTAATTTCTGTTGCATTTCTTTGCTTTTTTCACATTTCTCTTCTAAATATTTCCTGTGTTTTCTGAGATCTCTGTTATCCTCTATGGACCTTAATTTTTTTTTTTTTTCATCTGATTTCTATGTCATGCCTTCCTGGCCATGTCTTTTCTGATATCCTTCAGTATTTGTTTATTTTTTTCTTAAACACAATTGCTCCCTTAGCATTTTTTTCTAGTTCATTTTGAAATGTTACATTATAATTTTTCTCTACATTGTAACAATACTTTTTTTTTCTACTGAGTTTTTATAATCTTTCCAAAAATTAAGCTATTACTTTTCATCCTTGGCTTTTACAATGAAGACAGGCAAATTGCTTCTCTGTTAATTCACATTTGAATGAGATACATCTTGTTCCTGGCCTAACAGCAGAGCCTCTTGTGAGAAGCAGGGTGATGGGCCATGGTAACTTTCTAAGTTCTGCTCGCCTTGATGCTATGGCAAAAGACTGCAAAATGTCCTCTCTAAGCCTACCTGGTCTAGGAAGGCTTCCACTACAAGCTCTGTGTTTCTTAGAACTTTTCACAACCCTTACCTTCTAAGATGATGTACTCATTTTAAAAACTTGTTTTTATTGCTTGTATTTTCTGAGAACTATAGCCTCAGTGTTCTCCTCTGACATCCAAGACTGCCTCCGTATCCCTGAATAAAATGACCTGTGGGGCATCTTTATATACCAAGAGCTATCGTTCTTCTCTTTATTTTGCTGGAAAAGTTCAGCAAATATTTTCTGATTCCTCTAGCTCTTCATCTCTTCAACCTCCGTATACTTATAATGTACCTGCCATGTGTGAGGCATTAATAATAACCCTGAGGATACAGAGCTGAACAAGATAAAGAAGGCTTCTTTTCTGATGTAGCTTACTTTTTATTGGAGGAAGAAATAGAAAGTAAACAAGAAAAATATTAGTAGTGACAAACATCTAGTACAGTCTCACATAAGCATTATATCAGTATAAGCATATATGTGGGACTACATGAGATGAGATCGCCTGGGCAGGTAGTATAGCTAGAGAGAGGGGTTTGAGGAGCGAGCCCTGGGGTAGCACCAGTGTTTAAGAGCAAAGCAGAGAGGAGATACCAGAAAGTAGACTGAGAAGGGAGCACCCGGCTAGGATGATGAGAAGAAAAGTAGGAGATTATGATAATACCTCGAGAATAATGGGCTTTAAGAAGGGAAAAGTGTCCTGTGGCAAATGCTGCTGGGAGAGGTCAAGAAAGAGGAGGATGGAGGAAGTCACTGATGATTTTGGCAAGAACACTGTCACAGCAGCAGAGACAGAGCCTTGAATAAAAGGGCTATGGAAGTGGGTGGCAGGGTGGCTCAGTCAGGGAAGCATCCGATTTTTGATTTCAGCTCAGATCATGATCTCCTAACTCATATATATCACCAGTTGCTAAAACTGGATATTTTCCAAGTACATTAGAGCCCAAACTGGATTGATCTCACTATCCCCTACCTCTTGTTGAGCTCTTCTTCATATAGATCCTCTCTCAGTTCAAGATGTCATCTTCCATCAGGTCACCTGAGTAGAGACATCAGCATCAACCGTATCTTTCTCTTCCTAACTACTTTCATCCATCAGTTATCTAATCCTGTCAGTTTTGCTTCTTGATTTTTTTCCCTCAGATATGTGCCCTCCATTCTGTTCAACTGCCATTGCCTTGGTTTATTTAGGTCTTATTTTTTCCCAAGTTAGATCATGACCCTGGACACCAAGCCCTGTGATGAGATTCATTGACCTCAGTAGTGAAGCTAAATGCTGGGACAGAGAATTACTGAAGGTATAATTCTATGAGGTGTGAATGAGACTGTTGTAGCTCAGACCTCAATGGACAGCTGGGAGGCTAATGTTTCCCAGGTTGATAAGCCAAGGTCAGTTGCCTTAAACTTCATCAACCTTAGACCGTCTTTGTCTGGGTCCTAGCAATGTTTCCCTGCATTGTGGAGTTAGTTAGTGAGATAAAGATAAATAAAATGACCAGGTCAGTTTTCTGTTCCCATAAATGTTTAAGATCCACACAGGAGGGAGATTCCAATCTTTTAAACTTGCCTTTAATAACGAGGATGAAACTAACTAGATTTAAGGTGTATTTGATCCTTGATTTTTTTTAAGTATGGCTCTGTTTTCCTGGCACTAGGGACTCATTAGCTGGGTGAATATTTCATTTAAAATGTATTTTGTCCTCTTTCCTGATATGCTGGATACTTAGGCTTCACAGAGCACACCCTCTCCAGAGTTAAGCAGACTTTGACAGTAATTATGCAGCTATTTTAGTATGCTTGAAGCCTTTTTGTGGAGAAAGTGGCTTCTATTTCCTCCTCCCCACCTCCTCAAACTTTGTTTCTAACTATACTGAAAGGAAGATTTAGGGGCAGGAAAAAGGGTCCTTCAACAGATCAAATAATCTCTAGAGACTTAATATATATGTGCATATATATGTATACATATATATGTGCATATATATGTGTGTGTATATATATATATATATATACACACACGTGTGTGTGTGTGTGTATTATGTTTTGGCTTCTTTTATCATTAGTTAGTGACTTAATCATTTTAAATCACATTTGGATGAGCTACGTACATACATCATGAAGTATGGGTAACTTAAAAAGTAACTAGATCTTCTTTTTAATTACAGATATTATGGTATTAGATGAATTGTTAAAAAATCAAGGCCATCTTTGCAGTAGGTGTCTTTGACCTTTAATTGCTTCATAACTATTATTCCTATACTGCAAGTAACCTCATTAAATGTATGGGCTTTTATTTTCTAAGTAATATATTTTGGAAGCTATGATAGAAAGTTACATTGTTCACAGGTACATTATTGTGTGTTACTGAATTATTTTATTGTAGCTTAAGTAAGCATTTGCTCCTACTTGATTGAAGTCATGCTTTTGTGATGTAGAATAGTGTGAGCTTTATTGATTATTTACTGGTTAACTAAAATGAAGCCTGAATTACTTTTTGAAGAAAGTCTTGGCCCTGCTTAGAGTCATTTCCTTGCCTCATTTCTGATGATTGTTGAGTCCAGCCTTCTGTTCGGGAGTGAATTCTCTTTAAGCTCTTCAGAGAAGGATGTCATTTCTGTCACCATTTTAGTAGATCCTTAAACTGCACTTATCTGCCACATAGAATAGTTCCATCCAGGAACAAGATGGGTTACACAATCTTGATCTAATTGCCTCTTAAAAGTCATCAGAGGTAGCAAAGTTCACAGAGAATTGCCTTAGGGCTATGTCGTCTCTCCATTTGTAGACACTGGGAAAAAATGGTTTATCAGTAATAATTGAATAGAAAATAATTGGTGTTTTGAATATCATTCTCAGTACTTTACATATGAACCTCACAACCCTAATTGAGCACTGGAAGTAGAGTTCTATTTGTTACTTCCATTTTACAGATGAGAAAATTGGGGGCAAAAGGAGTTTTAGTTACTCATCCAAAGACATGGTGATAACAAGTGGTAGAGCCAGGATTTGAATCTAGAAATCTGGTTCCATGGTCTGGGCTCCTGGACACCATGCTACCAGTGTTTCATTTCACTCATGAATCCCTGTAATACACAGAGAAACATAGTTCAGCGAAGGAGACAGAGAAGATCTTTAGAGGGGTAAGAGAAAAACCAAGGAGACATTCTGTCTCAAGGACAGGGAATTTTACGAAGGAAGCAAAGATCAAAAGTGTCCATGCCACAGAAATGTCATGAAAGAAAAGAACTAGAAAGTGTCCATTGGGTTTGAGGACATCTGCAGCCTCAGCAAGAGCAGAACTCACAAAATAGGGGGAGATAGAGAGAAGCAAGATTGTGGTGTGTTGGGAAAAACTGAGTGGTAAAAAATCGGAGAACAGTCTGTATTGTTAAAAATGACTTTTCCTTTAAGTGAAGTAAGTTTTAAAGTAGGATCCAAATTTTTATCCATCATGGAATTAGAGAAGAGACTCCTATCTTGAGTAGTAGGGTGTCTAATCAGCATCTGAAGTGAGTTGTGGTGAAGGACTATTTTAAAAGTTTCCAATTTATTCTTGATCAATATGTTGCTAAGACAATATAAACAAGTTACTAGAAATATGTTTATGTGCTGGAATGTCATAGCTGCGTCAAAGTGCTTTAGAAGTTACTGACAGTTTACTCTTAGTTTCTGTACTTAAGCTCTTTACAGACCTGTAGCAAATGATTCTCAAACTAAGACCTCAAAACCAGTCTACAGACCACACTTTGAAGTGTTCCTTTCAACTTGATGATGAGTAGAGAATAATCTAGAGTCTTTGGTCTTCTTGACAAGTTGATTTTTTTCCTCTCTCTTCCTTCTTCCCAACTTTCATAGTATAACTAAGTTTTTATCCCTTAATGGTATGGTTTAGAACCTTATTTTTAAAATTCATTTACCTCTGTAGCTCTTAGATACTCTGCTTTTATATGAAAAATGTTAATTTTCCAACATATTTTATCTTGTTGTGACCTTCTTTTCTAATTTATATTTTGCCTTCTTCTAGTGCTGTGCAGGGATGTGGGATTTCAGGGGTCGGTAGTAGAGCATTTCACCTCAGCAAGGAGTAGTGTTTTATCACTGACATTATTGAGATTTGCCAACACATGGTGATAACAAAAACAAAAGTGACTTTTGGCTGTTTTTATTACTGTTTTTTTACATTGTCTACAGACAATGCACCTCTTTATCATCCCTATTTGGGATGAAATTCTTCCTCTGTCCCCTTGGTATGCCAATGTCCTTATTTTAACTTAAGAGCAAAAGTGCTTCAAGTTACTGTATAGCTTCCAATTGAAATATATTCAAATTACCATCATCTTCACATTTTGTAGGCCAGTGACTACTTCTCAAAGGCTTTGAAGTTTGATCCAGAAAATGAATGTGCTGCCATGAATCGAGCTATTGCAAATACAATTTTGAAGAAATACAAAGAAGCAAAAGAAGATTTTGCATATGTGGTTGAAAGCTGTCCCTTTTGGGCTGCAGTATATTTTAACAGAGCACACTTCTACTATTGTTTAAAGCAATATGAACTAGCTGAGGGAGACCTAAGTAGAGGTATTTTTGTTTTGTAATTTTTGGCTAAGATCACAGGGGTTGTTGATATGCTTAGTTTTTGACAACAAAAGGAGAAAGTCATCAGGTCTATTTGTGTAGGTAAACTTACATAAGAATTAATGTTTTTATATATTATATCTTTAATACTACCAATGTTGATTCCTTTATGGAACAGCTTAAAGCATGGGTAAGCTGAGATACAGAAAATTATTAGGGAAACCATACATAAACAATGGCAGCCTTTCAAAGAAAGACATTGTACAGTGTTCCCCAAGTTAGTTTCCTTAGAAAGATTTGATATTTTTAATCTTACTAAATAATTACTTACATTTGAAGAAAAATGCTTTCAAATAAATAACACTAAAGTTCTTATAAAATTTTTATTTTTAAAAAAGGAGCCTATTTTCTAATGTTAGCATAAAACATAGCTTGAAATGTTTTTTTTTCTTTTACAGCCCTGTCTTTGAAGCCTGATGATGCTCTCATATATAATCGCAGAGCAGAAGTTCGTGGTAGAATAGGTCTGATTGAGGAAGCCGTGGCTGACTATATTCAAGCACTTGATCTTCAAGAATATGCCCCAGTGATGTGATTACACCGACCATGTTTTCTGCAGGAGTCTATACAGTTCTTCTTTCAGAAATCGAAACTTCTTTGTTTAAAAGGTTGCACTATCTTCATTATTGTATACATTATGTTTTGTTATCTACATAACCCTTTAATGCATTTTAACAATATGTTTATACTATATATTAATTATAAAGCTTCTAGATCATTTTTATGCATATTTGAAAAGCTAATAATAACTGAATTTCCTCATAAGGTGAGGAAACATAAATAGAATGTTTCTTAAGAAATATTAACATCTAAGATATTTTTTAAAGTAAAATAATTCCTTTTGAAATAACACTTCGTGATTATAGAAGGTCATTGACCTTTTCATCAATACCTACTCATAATGTTTTCAACAGTATCTAGATTAAAAAAAAATAAATACAGAGCTGATAGCTGTAAAGAAATTGAGTACATTTCCTCTCTCTTCCTTTAAATAATGTCTATACAGGCCTGTATTTTTCCTGCTGCTTACATCATTCCACCAGATAAACATGTTTCTCTTTTACATGTTATCTCCCTGCCAGGACAGCACCTATAAAAATTTTGGCCCTCCTGTTTCTTTAATATAGTTCGTTTTGCCTCTTTAATTCAAATTTCATAAACATACACCAAAAATTTGTATACACGTATAATTAGCAGCTCACAGAAGTTAATGAGAATAAATAAAACAGGTAAGGGAGCGCCTGGATGGCTCAGTCAGTTGAATGTCCAACTTCGGCTCAGGTCATGATCTCGCGGTTCATGAATTCAAGCCCTGAGTCGGGCTCTGCGCTGAGAGTTCAGAGCCTGGAGTCTGCTTCAGATTCTGTGTCTCCCTCTCTCTCTGTCTCTCCCTGCTCATACTCTGTCTCTTTCTCAAAAATAAACATTAAAAAAAATTAAAAAAAAAAACCAGGTAAAAATTCTGTATAGATTGTCCTTGAAGGATCCTTGAGTGAACCAGAGAAGCCCTTTCCTTTACCTTCCTGATAAAAACAAGGATTCATTCACATTTGCTTCAGTCACTTGTTTTTCTTCTTCGCTTCATTCTTGTACATCTCTAGCTCCTCAGAGACATCAGGCATGTTGGAAAGAATACCTCCATCTACTCAGTTTCTGGTTTTTGTTTTGTTTTGTTTTTGTTATTATTATTATTATTATTATTATTATTATTATTATTTTTAGTTTGATGTACCAGATTTTCACAATAGAAGGTTGATTTTAATATGTGAGCCACTGTGGGGTTGGATGCTTCACACTATTTCAGGATAATCTTCCAGGCGTGATATGTGGGCTCATGTGAGGATTAGGTCATCCCTAGGGAATTGTTTCAGTTGGTGAACCAGACACATTTTAATAAACCACTTTGGATCTCTTGCCTTCATTTGTCTCCAGATATTTTTGTCCCATCCAGCCCAGACCCTCGATGAGATTCAGACCAACCTCCTGCACCCACAGAGAGCCCCTTGCCTTCTGCTTCGCCCACTGCCCTGGGGCATCTCTGTTAGTGCTGAGGTGCTGGATTGCCATGGGATCGCCCAGTGCTCGCCCAGCTGTACCGTGGATGTGCAGGGGCCTGAGCCCCTGTCAAATACACCTCTGATGCTGGGAGAAAGGAACTAGTCGATAGATTGTTCTCCCTTCCTTCTCTTGGTGGCATGTCTCGAGACACTCAGTGGTGTATACAGCCTTCTAGAGGACGCTCGTGGCAGCCAGCTCTAAAACATACCTCGTATTGGCGCTTCTGTCTTCCCTGCCTCACTCCCTCTTGTCACTGCTCCTACTTTTCTGGGTTTGCACTTTTTGATAGAGTCAGACCACAGGAGCATTTGCCTCTGGATCTGCTTTCTGGGGTAACCCAGGCTAAGGCAATTGGTCATTTAATATAGATATTTTTCTGATTGCACACAAATACTTACAACATGAAGCAGGAATGATACAAACCAAAGGCCATCCTAGCATAATGGAATCATGTCTAACTTGTCAAAATGCCACATGTCCCCCGTCCAGATCCCCTCGGCACCCAGTTTCTGTGCACACTGGCAGCGTCCTACTGCACACACCTACACTTTCCACCTGAGGCATTTCTCTCAGATCACACATAGGCCAGGTCAGAACTGGAAGGGAGTTCATGTCACTAGGAGCAGCCTTCAGCAATGACAGATGGAAGGTGGAGGATAAACACTTCAGCCTCCTTGATGTTAGGTGGGCGCCTCTCCCTGACTTCCCCAATCGGCTTAAACTCTCCCCCCACCTCCACCAGTTGCCCACCATATAGCCTCCTCAATAACATACCCTTTGTTGGCTTTCCTCGCCCTTGCCTCACTCTCTCCTCCTGACACCAGCTTACTGGAACCTCCTCCTAAATAACCCCCTGGCCCTCAAATCCTGGTCTCAGGTTTGGCTTCTGCAGGAATGAATCTAAGGCAGCATCACCAAGGAAGAAGCACTGAAGCTGGATCCTGAGCAGGGGTAAGTGCCCATGCATGGGCAGAGGTGTTGGACTGTTAGGCCCTCAATACAGACTGAATGTCAGGACAGGGACAGAAGTGGGAAAATAAAGCATGTTTGAAGAGTGGCTGGAGCAGAGTCTTTGTGAGGAAATGGTGGGAGGAAAATCTGGTCGTGTGGTCAGACATGAAAAATCTTTGGTGCTAGATAAAGGAGCCAGAAGAAGGAGTTAAGACCTAACTCTGTGTGGCGTATAAGGTGGGGCTGGTGTGGGGAGACTGACAGAGTGGTTCCACCCCTTCATTCCTTTCATCTCCTGGAATCCTCATGTTAATGAACTGAGGACATTTTGTCATCACCAGATGAAAACTGGACTTATGAAAATTGATCAGTTCTCTGCAGAGAGAGGTTTGCCCTGTCCTGTATGTGCTCCACTCTGACTCCGAGTGAGTCTGTCTGCTCTGAAGATAAAGGCAGGTGAAGGAGACACAGCAGGATAGAGATAGAAGAAGATAGAGGCAGGATGGAGACCAAGGGAGAAAGTGCCTTCCAGAAAGCCATGAGAGCTAAATCAGACATGAAGGACCCCAAGGGAAGAGGAAGGACATGTCTGGATTCCGTCTTTTTCTTTTTAGCTTGAGTAACGTTGACTTCTTCAGCAGATGAATGGAGCCTATATCTCCCACCATCATGGGACTTAGTGATCAGGTTTAACTTATTCACAATACATGTGCACGTGCACATACACTCACAACTTTTACTGATGATTATCCCTGGGAAGTAAAATTGGAAGGAAAAAAGGATAAGGAGATTGTTTTACCTTTTGTTGTTGTTGTTGTTATTGTTACATTAAGATGGAAGAAGAATGGTAGGACTACAAGTAGCCTTTACTTTCAATTTTTTACACATTTTTGTAACTTACAGGGGGGTTTTGTTGTTGTTTTTTTCTCCATGAGAGCCTAAGCTCTATGAGGACAAGGATATTATTATTATTATTATTATTATTATTATTATTATTATTTTATTATCGTTATTTTCTTTAGTGCTGCATCCCTAATACTTATACTGACTAAAAAATAAGAGATGTTCAAGATATATCTGTTAAAATAAAACAAATTACAAATGCAGTAAGTCAATATTTCTGTGTAGATATTGTGGTGAATTGTTTGCTTGTCATACACTCCATTGTACCTCCTGCATGTCTGCCATAATACCGAGACTGAAAAGCTAAGATTATGTCTCCCAAATGTCCTTGCAGCCAGAGTTCCCGTTGTGATTTAGTTTCTGCCAATCTGATGCAATCTCATGAGACTAAATGGAGGCAGCATCATGCAAAACACCTTCCTGCTGATATTAAAATGGTCGGCTATGGGTGGCTCTAGAGCAGAGCTCTAGATTTAGCAAATAAAGATACAGGGCACCTGGTTGAATTTTAATTTCAGATAAAGAAGGGGCAATTCAGGACTCCTAGTTGAACACATGACAACCAGTTACATTTGAATTTCAAATCAACAACAAAGTTTTTAGTCTAAGTATGTCCTGACTATTGTATGGGACACACTTACACCAAACATCGTTTTGTTGTTGATCTGAAATTCAAATTTAAATGGGTGTCCTGCATCTTATCTAGCAACCTTATTCGGAAGCCAGCCCTCATGGCCCTGGCTTTCTGATCCTGGATGAATTGTACATTTTTCCTGGAGCCAATAGCTTCTGTGACCTTTTCTTGATTTTCTACATTTCTCTTTATGGCAGAGCAGACTCCCCAAGTTTGGCCACTTTTGTGTTGCTCTTCTGATGGCTCAGTCTAGAACCTGCTGGACCTTCTGACAATGATGTGAGCATGCATTTCTTTGTATGAAACCTCTTTCTTCTTAAAATTACAAGAATGCCTTCTGTTATCTACAGCTGAACTCTGACTGACATAGTTTCAAAGATTTTTTAAAAAAACAATTTAGAGCTTTTCTTTTCTCATGAATGGAGTCAGAGTAATAGCATCTTTTCTGCAATGAGGTATTTATATAGTTTGGTCATGGGTCAAAGTGGGTCAAAGTTGAAAATAATAACTAAAATAATCATGATTTTTAGCACTTACTTGAAGCAACGTAGATACTTTGTCTCTACCTTGTCAACAGTCTTGCGAGGTAGTAGGTATCATTAGATGAGGAAACCAGGACTCAAGAAGATTGAGTTATATGATGAGTTATCCATAGCTAGTAAATGGTGGAGCTGAGAGTCAACGCTTACTCTACTTTAAAAGCCACTGCTCTTTCTGCTCCTTTTCACTAGAGAGAAATAAAACAAGATTAATTCATAGTCTATTAGTCTTTATCGTAATGACATGAAAGCTTTCGGCCTAATGATCGTTAGTGCAGAAAAAGGATTTTCAGTCTTTAATGTTTCTTTTGTACTGGTATATATATGTATATATTTATATCCTTGTCAATGTGTCTATGTATCTGTATATCTAATCTAGCCTCAGATACATGTGTGATAATAGTAAGATTATCTTGAGCTTTTAATTTGAAATATAGTCAATGGGCAATACCTTGTATTTTATCTTTAATATTAAAAGCCAGATGGTGCACCTGGGTGGCTCAGTCGGTTAAGCATCCGACTTCAGCTCAGGTCATGATCTCAGGGTTTGTGAGTTCGAGCCCCGTGTTGGGGGTCTGTACTGACATCTTGGAGCCTGGAGCCTGCTTCAGATGCTGTGTCCCTCTCTCTCCCCTTCTCTGCTTGCACTCTGTCTCTCAAAAATGAATAACTGTTAAAAAAAAAACTAAAAATAAAATAAAAGCCAGATAAGAATGGCAGTAGAAGTTCAATATGTAGGCAGTAAGAGAGGGAAGAAAAAGGAAATCGTCATTTGTTAAAGACCTACTATGTATCAGAAACTCAGTTATGGCTTAAGGACATTTTCATTTCACCATTATAACCTATGGAGGTCTTGTTATTCCCACTTTACAGAAGAAAAATATGAGGTACAAAAAGGTTAAATAATCAATTTAGGATATCCTCTAGGATAATGATGTTACCCAAACTTTGTTTCATTTTTATTTACTCTATATATTTCTTGTAGTGGACTTATTAATATCGATTGAATTTACTTAAAATAAGGAATTTATAAAAATAAATGTGTAAATAATGAGAAGTTTGTCCTTGTTCTACCTGAAAGAATCTCTTCTTATGCCAATGTTTCTCATATTACAATTTGGGAAACACTGTATAGTATTAGTGCCTGGAGTGCATCTGGAAGAGTAATCAGAGTGAGAGAGGGAAAAACAATAATCCCTACTGAGATGGGGAGGGAAAGAGAAAGAACAAGAAGCAGAAGTTGACTGGTACCTGGACAGGCAGATCAGAACCAGAAGCAATAATTGTGTGCTTTGATAGTGTTAGTCTGTATTTGGAGCATTTTGTAATAACAAGGTCTTACTCCCAGAAGTTTTCCAGCAGAGCATAAAAAATGTTAGTCAATGTCTTAGAATCATTGATCTCCAAGAATAACAGGCATTTTATGACTATCCATGATGAGATCCCAATGTCCAACATCTGTTCCTCTCCTCACCTACCTTTCATGGCTAATTTATTTTCAGAAAGAGACTTTTTCCCTACACAGGGGGGTGGCTTAGATATTTGTGCTCTCCCCTTCCACAGCACTATCACCTACTCTCTGGAACATGCTTCATATCCGTACATCCTTGTTTAATGAGTGTCTTCCCCACTACTCAGAAACTCTACAAGGGCAAGGATTAGGTCTACCTTGTTCACTGCTACCTCACCAATGCTTATCACAGTTCCTGGCACACAGCAGGTGCTTCATAAATATTTGATGAACTTACTTAAACAAAACACAAGCCTGAACATTATGTCCTGCAGGACAATATGACCCAACACACTGTGGCTACATTTTACTATTCATTTCTATGATAAAGTGAGCATGCTGTGAGATTCTAGGCAAGCCCAGAATCTTCAAAAGGCAAAGCAATGACATCAATACTATTCTTATTTAACCTTTCCTGTGAGTAGAGAGGTCTTTAGAACCACAGCTTTTACAATGCCTAACTTACACATATACACACAGCACCCTGAAAACCACAAGATGAGATGAATAACTTTAGAAAATGAAGTTAGAAAAACTCAAGATGTGATGAATGAAGTCAGCCTGCTATAAAAATAACAGCTGAACAACAACTCTTGTCAAGGTGATGAGGGCAAAATGAAATCACGATGTATCAACATCTCAGGATAATCATTGTAATTTTTATAATTGGATGATGCCATGACATAATTAAGTTAAAACCCAATTAAGTATAGTGAATAAGAGACTATAACAAATTTTTAGTTACTTCCTTCCTTCCTTCAGAAAGTTTGTGCTGGGTCACCAGAGTGGCTCAACTGGTTAAGTGTCAGACTGTTAATTTCTGCTCAGGTCATGATCTTATGGTTTGTGAGTTTGATCCCTGCATAGGGCTCTGTGCTGATGATGCAGAGCCTGCTTGAGATCCTCTCTCTCTCTCTCTCTCTCTGTCTCTCTCTCTCTCTTTCTCTGCCTCTCCCCCACTTGCTCACTGTGTTCTCTCTCTCTCTCTCTCTCTCTCTCTCTCTCTCTCTCTCTCTCTCTCTCTCAAAATAACTAAACTTAAAAAAAGAGAAAAGACTATGAAAGATGCATGTAGCTCTTTTTCCCTGGGAGCCTACAATGGACTCAGCTAGAGCTGGCAGGCAGGCCTCCTTTGCAGGTGCAACTGGCTCAGGCAGTTCCTGCCCACAAAATTCTCAGTCCACGTTTGTACTGTGACCATCTCTTTGAAAAAACAGCCTTAAAATTTTTTCCCTAAAATACATAGTGTGGCGATCGTAGTCACTTAAATTTATAAAGAAATATAAAATTTTGCTGTTTAAGCCTGTGTTTGAAGACTTTTATCTTCCCAGCACCACAATTTTAATTTATTTGCAAAAGGATAAGGTATTAGTTTGCATGTACTTGTGTGGTGATTTTGCTTTACTTTAGAGCTCTTGCTTCTCTGCAGGTAGAAAGATCTCCAAGCCCCCGATGAAAAGAAAAAAAAAATATTAATCACTGAAAATTTTGCCTCAACATATCTGTGTCAACTTCATGACACAAATTTTAATAGAGAAAGGAAGCTTAACTGACTAGTGGTTTATGCTGATGATACTTGTAATTTTATAACCATCACTTACAAGCAATAAATCACTAAGTGGAAAAAGCATCATTTACATTCCAGATAGAAAAATTCTCCTTAATCTTACCTCAGTTGGTTAGTAGGCTAGACAATTCCATTTATTGTGCATATATATGTATACACACACACACACACACACATATAAACACTTTAAAGTATTATTTTTATTTATGTGGTTCTAAGGCCAAAGGAATAGATCCCTAATTACACTGCATGAAATATTTCTTTTTTCTATAAATTTCCCATAGGAGACCATTGTAAATCTATGAATCAACTTAGCTTGACTTCTATTTGGAGAAAGAAAAAGTAATTGAGAATTTAACTTCATGATTTATGGCATTATGATTGTTACACAGTAGTAAGTTTTTTTAAAGCTTGTTATAAATTAAAATATTCAGAATTTATTAGACTGGAAGACTGCCATTTAGGTATGTTTGCTTTAAATTTTTTTAATGTCTATTTATTTTTGAGAGAAAGAGAGAGAGACAAAGCATGAGCAAGGGGAGGGGCAGAGAGAAGGAGATACAGAATCTGAAGCAGGCTCCAGGCTCTGAGCTGTCAGCACAGACCCTGATGCAGGGCTCAAACCCACGAGCTGTGAGATCATGACCTGAGCTGAAGCCAGACACTCAACCAACTGAGCCACCCAGGCGCCCCTAGGTATGTTTGCTTTATAAGCTAGGAACAAATTTCTCTTCTGAATTTGAAGACCAAGATAAGAATTTTAGTGTCTAAGTTAAGGTGATTTATTACACAAAAACTAGAGACGAGATCTCCTTTCCTTAAAAATAACAATGATTTTATTAAAGTCTTGAAGCCCTGTTCAGAAAATTTGCAAATTCTATAGTACAACTCTGTGCCTTTGTAATGTGGGAAACATCTCAACACAATTTTTCTGGGTGCAATTTATGCTGAATAATGTATGAGTTGTGTAATAGCTCTGCAGCGCGTTCTCATCTCCGCAGGATGCTGGCTTCTAGTATTGCATCTCCCGCTTTCAATTCCTATGCCGTATGTTTACTATATTGGATCTTTGACAGTAAGTAGTCAAGGTGGGGGAAGAATGTTGGAGAACTGAAAATCCTTGGCAATCTAGAAAATAGCTTAATACACTAGACTTCTCATTGCAGCGTGGTTATGAAAATGTGAGTTTTGAATAGAACTTTCCTCTAGGGTTCTGAACCTGGGATGTCTTTACACCAGGGAATAAGTGGGTAGCCAGTGAATGTCTATTGTACTTGGGGAATGTTAGAGGGAGAGAAGAGAGAGAAATTTAAGTAATTTAACTGGAAAGCAATTTAAGCATTTTCACATAAAAAGATACAGCTTCGTTATGGAATAGAACTTTAAAAATTCACATGAAATCTTAACAGTAAAGCATGAGACTTTGGAGACATTGCTCCCTTTTGAAAGGCTGCTTGGGGATATACCACAGATCTGTAGGGGTCAGCATTCACTCTCTGTTCCTGGTGACCATGAAATAGTCGCAACATCCACCACCACAGCAACACAGCAACATTGTTCCTGAGGCTTCCTCCACAGCGGGTGCCCGTGAGCCCATTTTACAGATGAGGAAATTTGGGTCCAGAGATATTAAGTGGCCCATCAAGGTCCCACACTTTTAAAATATAATTTATTGTCAAATTGGCTTACATACAGCACCCAGTGCTCATCCCAACAAGTGCCCTCCTCAATGCCCATCACCCATTGTCCCTCTTCCCCACCCCCTCCTGTCCACCTTCAGTTCATTCTCTGTATTGATGAGTCTCTTGTGGTTTGCCTCCCTCCCTCTCTGTTTGTATCTATTTTTCCCCCTCCCTTCCCCCATGGTTTTCTGTTAAGTTTCTCAGGATCCACAGATGAGTGAAAACATATGATATCTGTCCTCTGACTGACTTATTTCACTCAGCATAATACCTTCCAGTTCCATCCACGTTGCTGCAAATGGCATGATTTCATTCTTTCTCACTGCCAAGTAGTATTCCATTGTATATATAAACCACATCTTCTTTATCCATTCATCAGTGGATGGACATTTAGGCTCTCTCCATGATTTCGCTATTGTTAAGGTCCCACATTTAAGGAAAGAATCATAATACAAACCCAGGCAACCTGATAAATTTGAGAAATGCTGTTTCAGGAATACTTTGGAATGAAAATACCTATAAAGTCAGATAAAAAAGACTGAAACTCCTCTCTTTGAGTTGGTTTTTTTTTTTTTTTTTTTTTTTTTTAGGATTCTGATTGAAAGTCTTTATGACTAACTAGAGTAGAGTAATTCAGTTCTCAAAGAACTTTCCATGGCACCTATATTTTTATTTAATGTCTTAAGTGCTATCTTCATGTCTCCTTAGATCCATTTTAAGCTATATAAAATATGTAGAATAATAACATTTAAGTGCTTACAAACTGTCAAGACCTTTTCTAAATGCTCTATATGTATTATCTCTTTAATTATTACAACCACTCCATGAAGTTCTTATAATTAACATCGCATTTTATAGATGAGAAAACTGAGGCAGAAGCAGATTAGGTAATTTGCTTAAAGTCACACATCAACCAAGGGGTCAAACAATCTGACTGCAAAGCCTTTGCTCTTTACCTGAGTCTAAGGGGCCTAAGGAAGGACAGACACTGAGGCCACATCTAATACGGAGAAGTGCCTGTCAGCGGTCTGCAAGTCTCAGGGGGATCTGTGCCCTGGAAACACTGTCTCTTGACACCCCAGAAATTGTATGGTTCCTTGAGAACTTCAGGAATTCCATGTCCTGTCTTCTGTTTGGAATAATGTAGACCCAAAGTGGCAATACAGTTTCATCTTAAAATGAAGAAGGTTAGAAAGTACAATTCGACCTTAAAAACCTAGTAACTAACCTCACTATGCTATAGGTTGTGGCTTCTACTGAACTAGAACTTTATTTTCTAGATACTAAGTCTCTCTGAGATCTGCCCCTTAAAGTTTATAAAAAAAAGAACAGTCTCTCTAAGAAAAAATGGCTAATGCTGACCTAGCTTTCTAAACAGGATGAGGCTTTAAGAATAATTTCTGCCATTCAACTCTCCTGTGACCCACAAGCAATAAATAACAGTCTTTTAAAAACAGCAATGGCTTATCCTGGGCATCAAGCAGGGAAGAACGAGTGATTTCTCTACACTTGTAATGTCAAGAGGAGTCCTACTCAGAGACCTCTGTTATAAAAGAGGAATTGTTTATGGCTATTGAAAAATCCTCCCAGAACTGTCCATCAAACTTTATGAAATGTGTGAGTTACTTAGGTATCAGCTTTTTGGATCTAGTTTTGTTTTTTTGTTTTTTTGTTTTTTGTTTTTTTTCCAGAGCATTCAGAATCAAACCCTTTGCTTACTGGCTGGTTTCATATTGATAAACACAGAACTGTTTTATTTTCTTTTTCTTCCTTTTCTCCCTGTTTTTGTTGACTCTCTTCACACCTGTTTTCTTTCCTTTATACCCTGTACTGAGACTCTAACTCAGTGTTTCTCAAAATGGAGCCTGTGGCTCACTCAGAATTGGCTAGAATGCTTATTAAAAATGCATATTTGAGGCCTTCCCTCAACTATGCTAAATCTGATTCTCTGGAGTGGAGCTGAGGACTCTGCATTTCAATAAGCTCCCGAAAGATTCCTATCCAGACTGAAGCAGAGAAGGTCTAGCCCAGTAGTTTTCCAACTTTATTGTGGAAAGCTTGTTTCATTAGAATTCTAGGCCCTGGTCCAGAGTTTCTGATTCAATACGTCCCTGGTGGGGACCAAAAACTTGCTAATGCTGCTGGTTCAGAAACCCCACTTTGTGAACACTAGAGCTTTAAGTTCTAGTCTAATCTTTGAAGTCCTGAAAAAAAAAACACCTTTAATAAAACATGCTCTAAAATGTTAAATATTTTGTTTATAGAAATAAAAATATTAACAAAAATACCCAAATTTCTATCTGTACCTTTGTGTGGGACCATTCCTCACTCTACATCTCTATATGTTCAGCCCAGCTCATCCTTTAGAGGGTGACTCCCACCCCCTTCAGGTAATCTTGATTTACACAACAGTGAGCTCACTCTGTTTCTCTCCTTGGCCCCTCCCCACCCCCCAGCTTTCCACTTGTTTGAGGATACTGATTCCTTTCTATGTAGGGGTGTAGATAATTGTGTTTGGGGAAGATGTTTCATCTTTCCTATCATACTGAAGACTCCTTAAATACAAGGTTTGCACCATTTTTTATTCTGCCTTGCCTGACAGTGGCACTTCATTAATGCTGAGCACATGTTTGATTAATGAGTGAATATTTCAGTGAGGCAAAGATATATTTAATTCCTTTAAATTAGAGCTAGACTGTTAATGCTTTATGTTTTCCACTCGAAGGATCAGTCTTCACAGCAATGATAGTTGTTCTTTAATTTTGCTGAGAAGTTAGGTAAATGAAAATCCAAGGAATGCTCCAATAGGGTGCTGAGGTTTTGTACTGGTTTTCCAGAAATAATTCTGTTTTGGCTACACAAAGTGTAGTTCCTGGACCAGCAGCACTGGCCTCACCTGGGAGCATGTTAAAAACTCAGAGTCTTGAGCCTCACTCCAGGGTCATCAGAATCAGAATCAGAATCAGAATCAGAATCAGAATCTCTTGGTGCTATCTCTGTGCATTCAAGTTAGAGAAATACTACATTACTCAGAAGAGTTTCCTTCTGACTGAAAGAGTACTTAAAAATAGTGACAAGTCAGTGCTAGGATCCTTTTTATTGGTGACTACAAGTTTGTTAAGAAATGTTTTATTTGTAAGATACCCTTGTGGTAACTGGGAGTTTTACTGGGGATTTGTAACCATCATCAAAGCTTCTTATTATATGGGTATCATATTGTACTAGACACTGTTAAAGAAATGTAAAGAATCTGAGCTTTACCACAAAGCCAGACATGATTGATGTGGGTAAGCAGATATTAAGACATAAGTAAACCTATGAAGCCTATAGATCCAGCATCAATACAACATGAATGGATTTGTTTTTGAAAGTCTTTGTTTTATTCACCCCCTATAATCCACATTTCTTTGATTTGTGAATTTTCAAAACAAGGTATTTTTAGCTATTTGCATACAGAGATTTGGTAATAAACAGTTACCTGGGCAGGTTACATTAAGATTGATATTCCTGAGCCCCTCAACAACCGATCTCAATTTGTCACAAAAAAGTATAAGTGTCCTTTGATATGGAAAATTAGTTATGCTATGTGGTACCCAAGTAAAGGCATCTTCCCTTTGGCTTTCATTTATAGTGTAACTCATGTATAAATGGGTCAGGCATCAAAGGCATAATTAACAGTTTTAAATAAATTGTCAAAAATAAGGGATAGTGTTTATGTGCTTTGTGTTAAAAGTTCACTCATAATTTAGGGTTCAAAGTGTGCCATCATTATACAAATATAAAAGCATTCATTTAAGTTTATCTGAGATTATCGTACTTAGAATATTGATCTTTACTGCTCCCTAGTGAATGGATTATGCAATATTTAATGTGTGAGGCTTACATGGACTATGGACTTTCTTGGTTAATAAGATCTCTTTTCTTTTATGACAGTTGTGATTCCCAAAAGATGCTCATTAGAAAGGTGAGAGTGGCTGCCTTGAACGTATGCTGGTTCAGTAATGGGCAAGGTATCAGCAAGGCCCTGGAAGGAGTTTAGGAACTTTATGTGTCTCATTCATTGCTGTGCTGTTTTTGTTTTTTTTTTTAATTTCTCTGGGAGGTTTTATGTGACATAATTTAACCAAAGAAGAACAGTGTCATTAAAAAGCTATTTAGGATATGGATGCTAATACCGGCTGTAAACATTCTGCTCTCCTAGGCCCCGGAGTATTAGAACAGGGGAATACAGCAGTTAATTATAAGAATATATTTTCTATTTTACATAGTATTACAGTATTTTGATGAATTACTTCTCTATCACTGAAGACTTTGCTTTCAAATGGTCTACTTACTAGTTAATATTGCTGCTGTTAAACTTCTAGCACATAATCATTACTATATTATTCTGGATAATTTTGTTTCACTGATATTGTCTTTATTTGAGACTGTGGGATCGAAAACAACCAATGCATGCTACCATTTGCAAATACAATAAGATGACAAATTCATTATGAACAGAAGCAAAACTATGCCCATGTCTTCTTAATGGGAGTATTAAAACCTTTCCAAATTTGACATGCACTTTTGTAAGTTACATGAAGATTAGCATTGTGAACAATCAAGTCTCATAAACTATTTTCCCTTGGGAACTTCATTTTCTTTCTCTTCTTCTTCTCCTCGACATAAAAGCCAAGATGTCGTGAATTCAGTAATGAATTGCACAGCAAAGAGTAGGTATTTGATGCATGTTTATTGAAATAAGTAAACAATATTGGGGGAAAATTTGACCCCTCAAGAAGAAACATTTTAAAATGTGAACATGGATTTCAGTAATTTACAACAAAAAGTCAGTGCTAACTACCAGGATATAGAAGGTAGTCATGCATGTTTTATATTGGTAATAATCAACTGACATGCATTTCAGTCTTGTATTAATGTGCTTTAATGTTCAGAATAATAAAGCTTCTACATAAAGGCATATAAGTTCTTGAACTCACTCTATGTCAGTTTTCTGAATTAAAGCAATTTTAAAGTAAAATAAGGTTGTTCCCAGAGATGTATAGTTTAAAAGACTAGGGCATTTTTTTTTCTAAAGTGCATATCTGGACTTTCGGTTTAGAATTGCATGTCTGGAAAAACTTTTCATAATCTGCTTTTCTCCCCTTTTCTTTTCTTTTTGCACGTATTTATTTTGGCCAGCTGGCGAGACAGATCTTTTTCAGGGGCCCAGCCTTCCAGTCTGAGTGTGGTTGTCCAAAACCAATCTTTGGATCAAATTCCTGTCTTACTTGCTCCAGTGTCTGAACAGTGTTGATGTCACAGGGGCATGGTGACCCAGTTGTCTGTCCCAAATGCCTGGTAGCTTGCCAAGTAAAGAGCTTAGCTTGGCGGCCACACATTACCCTGCCTCACAAGGGGCAAGGGGGTTGCGATATGCTCCTTGGGCAACCTGTCTCACCTTGCGTCTCCCATGTGAAGGTAGACATAGGGGTCTCCTTCTAAAATAAATGGCCCTTCTTCCCCTTCCCAGCTTGGTTGTCACCTTATCTAGTCTTATCAGTACATCTGTGGGCTAACACAAGGGTTAGTACAATGAGGCAGGGGCTGGAAAGTTGTCCTCGCTTTAGAACTATTCCATGGCTTTGATTCTGGGGGAAAACTGCACAGTTTGATTTCGTTGTAGATAGAATTTGTCCTAATGGGATTTCAAGATTTTGTGCTAAAGTTTGTGCCCTATGCATCCCAGTCAGTTTTAGAAATGACCTTCCTTCTCAGAGATTCTAAAATTCCAGACCGAGGCATCCCCTGAGAAAGCCAGGAGGGATGCATTGACTGGAAACCAATGTTCCCTTGGAGTTGGAGAGGCTGAATGTGGGGCTTTTCACTGCTTCATCAGGTGTAACACTGGCACATACACCACCCGTCCCCCACTCCCATGACCTTGAATGTGGGGTCTCAGTTGATGTGGTCATAAAACAGAAACATTCTACTACTTGAAACCCCTGAATACCTTGTCCTCCTTCCTTCTCTTGTGATCATTTACCGACTAAATGATCAGTTTTAGTTTTCCCTACTTGGAATAGTTGAGGGATCATGATGTCACAGAAAGGGAATGGGCCTGGTTGTCAGAATGAGATTTTCTCATCCCATCTCTACTTGTTGTGCTGGCTCGGCTGCTCTGACCTCATTTTCTTATCTGCAGGATAGGTCTTCAAGTCCCTTCTAGCCTGAAGATCCATGGATTTAATGGGAATAATATTACCTGCTCAACCTACCCAACTGGGTTGTTGTGGGAATCAAAGGAGATCATATTTGTGAAACTACTTTGTAAATCCTCTACAAAGATTAAGGAATGTGATACTATTAATTCCCTCTGAAGAACCAAAATAGCTTGCAATTTACTTTTAAGCTTCAAGACTGTGTATATATCTTTTGTATTTAGGTCTTTAATGATGTACACCATAATGCAAGACAATTGATAAGACTAATCTCTCTCTCACTAGATGTTACTCCAAGTGTCATTCTAAGGCAATAGGCCAGAGGGAGGAACTTTTTTTTTTTAACAAGTAAAATTAATCCCAAGTACACAGGGTTCTGGACTTTTTCCTACTCCTTTCAGACTTCTGAGAAACAGGTTAGTTTACTGTTTCACATCAGAGATTGCTTAACAGAACTGGGGACTCAACATAACATCTTTGGGGAGGGAAGTGCTATAGTGCAGAACAACCCGCAGGTGGAGGGGCAGTGAGTGGTGATAGCAGGTGGGACACACTCAGAGCCCACAGGGAAACAATGGCATCCTTTGTACCTGGCTGTCACTCATGAGACACAGCAGCATTAAATTAGTCCCTCTATCTAGCTGTGGTATTTTCCACTGTTCCAGTTCACAAAGTAACACAGAAACCAACATACCTACAATATTTTATATTATCTATCTATCTATCTATCATCATCATCTATCTCTGTCACCAAATACAGCTGAAAGTAGTATTGAAAAATGAGAGACTCTTCAGAGGTACTGGATTGTTCTCTAATTCTATGTGCACATGACTCCTCTTTCCAGCTGAACTGTATGCTCTTTGAGGACAAGAACTATGTCTTAGGCACTTTTCAAATTGTCTCCCTTACTCTGACAGCGTTAGACCCAGCCCTTGGTCTAGAGAAGGAGCTTGATAACTCCTGTTGATGAAGAGGTGGATTCTCACAGAGGTAGAGAGGAGCACTGAGGTAGGACACCCCCATTTGTACTCCTACCTTCCCTGTTGTCCTTGAGCAAAGAGCTAAGGATTAAACACTGTCCTTATAACTGCTAGTGAAACTTGATAAGGGGTTGCAAGATGGTGCAAAGTGTCCTAGGGAGGGGGTCCCATAGGAATTGCTTACTCTCTGCTCACTTTCTCATGTGATGAATTCGAGATCACCTCGAGGTTACGGGCCTGCTAGGAGGAGGAGCCATTGAATGTGGCTTTTTATTTATTTATTTATTTTTAAACAGAGCTTCTGGAGAGTAGGGCAGATCAGAGGAAGGGGACCAGCAGTGTTTATAATAGTACTGAAATTTAATTTCAGAGCTGACCTTTCATTTGACATTTTAGATAATGCTATGGATGTGCTCAGCTATTTGTTCTTAACATATTTTCCATCTTTTTGGGGCACTAATCTACTTAAATTCAAAGTCAATAAAAGAATAAAATAAATTTTGACTTAAAAAACAACTTTAAAAAAGAGTTCATTCATAATAGCAATGAAATATGCAATGCATATGAATTAACTTAAGCAATGTTCATGACTATGAAAAAGTGCAAAACTTTAGAAAGAGGTAAAAGGAAATACTGGAAAGAAAAATCATATTCTGAGATGGGAAGAGTTCACATTATATATAAAAGGGCTACTTTTTCCAAATAATTATATGAATTACAAATTCTATGAAAAGTCTTAATGAGCTAGGTTTTTAGAACTTGACAACACAATTCCAAACTTCACGTGGAAGAATAAATTGATCAGATTAATGAAAACTTAAAAGACTGAAAACACTGAACTCTGGCAAAGCTGTACAACAATGGAAACTTTTACATACTGATGGTAGCAAAGTAAATATACAGCCTCTGGAGAGTGTTAGGACATACCTAGTATAAAACTGAAGAGGTACGCATCCCACAACTTAGCAGTTCTACTCATAAGTATGTATACCTCCTAAAGAAATTCCTACATGTATATAAGGAAACAGGAACAAGAATGCTCACAGCAAAAGAAAGCACATAAAACCTCATTTACAAGGCAATGGATAGAAAATTTAAATGATATATTCATACAATGGAATATTATGAAGCAATGAAAATGAAAGCTAGAGCCATATATATACATTGCAGAAACTTCACCAAAACAATATTGAACAACATCAACAAACAATAGGAACAGGATATTCAAAGCATGATTTTAATTGAAAGTTAAGAATGCTAAACAAGTGTATATATTTACATACATAGGGTATAAATAAATTCAAAAGAGCTTTAAGATGCATGATGGGTACATGGATGCTCATTTTTTTATTCTATGTGCCTTTTTAAGTGATTGAAAAATTTCAGAACATATTGAAAAATATTAAATGATCAATAGATGAGACTAGCTCAATTTCTATTTGAACAAAACAAAACAAACCAATCATGAGAATGTCAGCACACCATACTGGATATTACAAGGTATTATAAAGCTAAATAACTGAGGTGCATAGTATTGGCTGAGGAATGGAATCCTGATTTAAAAAAATAGAGAATCCTTAAATTGCCCATTTATTTATGAAAATTTTGTATGTAATTAAAAGGGGAAACCTGTGAAGAGGAATGGAAGTTTTACCAAATAGTGTTGGGATAGCCACTTGCAAAACACATCCTGACAAACCACTACTTTGCCACCATGTACCCAAATAAGTTCTAAATGGTGTGCCTGGGTGGCTCAGTTGGTTAAGCATCCAACTCTTGATTTCGGCTCAGATCATGATCTCACAGTTCGTGAGTTTGAGCCCCTCTTCGGGCTCTGTGCTCACAGCATGGAGTCTGCTTGGGATTCTCTCTCTCCCTCTCTCTCTGCCCTTCCCCTGCTCACTCGCTCTCTCTCCCTCTAAATAAATAAATAAATAAATAAATAAATAAATAAATAAATAGTCAAAATAAATTCCAAATGGATTAAAGAAATTTAACTGTCAAAAATTCATAAGAATTGTATGAAAAGTTTTGATGACTAATTATATAATCTTGAGCATGCTAGATTTTCTAAACCTGACAATTCAGAAATCTTAAAAGGAAAAGGTGGACAGATTTGACCATGTACAAATTTAAACTACTCTATATCAAAAACAGAACAAAAATGGTAAACTGAAACATAATAAATATGTTTGCAACATAAATATGAAAAGTTATTAAGCATAAGAATGAAGACTTTCAAATACACAAATTAAAAAAAAATTTTTTTTCAACGTTTATTTATTTTTGGGACAGAGAGAGACAGAGCATGAACGGGGGGAGGGGCAGAGAGAGAGGGAGACACAGAATCGGAAACAGGCTCCAGGTTCCGAGCCATCAGCCCAGAGCCTGACGTGGGGCTCGAACTCACGGACCGCGAGATCGTGACCTGAGCTGAAGTCGGACGCTTAACCGACTGCGCCACCCAGGCGCCCCAAATACACAAATTTTAAAATGGGCAAAGAACATAATTCAAAAATACAGAAATCAGATAAATAATATAATAGCCAGTGTTCAAGAAAATGGACACTTTCATTCATTGCAGGAAGAAAATTAAATTGGTCTAAAATTTCTGGGAGAGTTATCCATAGTCACAAGACAGACTTTTAAGATATGCCTATCCTTTGACCCAGAAATTAGACTCGTACAAGTTTGTTCTAAAGAAATCATTACAAATGTAAGCAAATAGACAGCATGCTCATAAAAGGTCTGCCTTTAAAATAGAAAAACTGGAAATAATCCAAACATACAAAAGCATATAGGTTAAATGAATTATGGTATATTTATACAATAAAATGTTATTTCTCTATTAACAAATACCGTATATCACAGCTAAATATTTTCCATAGAAAGATATTCATAATATATTGTTCAGTATATAACTACAATATTAATGTGCACATATGCTCTTGTAGAAGAATATATACAATATTGTATTAATAGCCATTGTCTTTGAATGGTGGGATTATAGGATTAAAGGTTTTTCTTTATTTTATTCATATATTTTTTCTAATTTTGCTAATAATGATGTATTTTCTACATTTTTAAAAGAGAAAACTTCACATTTAAAGTTCCTATTTTTATTTTATTTTATTTTATTTTATTTTATTTTATTTTATTTTATTGCTTTTTAAACTAAAAAGCAATTCTGAAATTAAAAGCAAATATTTATACCTGCTGTAGGAATTGTGGAAGCATTTTCTATAAATAAAGATTATCACATTTGAGTATAACTAATAGGTGTTGGCTAGATTTTACAGAGTGATGACCATTGTTCCCATTTCATATTCTTAAAGTGTGTGAAATAACGTGTTGAGTTTATTGTATATTTAATGCCTAAAAATAAAGACTCACAATGTGCTATTGTGCTATTATTTTTATTATATGCTATTACTATTATTTTTATGTAATAAAATACCCCTGTAGAAAAATATATTTTCAAGCATGGGATAGTGCATGAATGACTTTATAAGTTATCTGAGTAAATTAAGAATATGTACCTGGAGGTTGTGGGCTACGATGAAAGAGTTCCCCTCAATCCATTTGAGGTGAGGAGAGATTGTAGGGCATCCAGAAAACCCTCCCAGAGCTTATGCCTCTTGTTGGAACCATGGGTAAGAATCATATTATGTATCATAATTAACTATTCACTGTGTTCTGCTTTGGCCCCCCTCCTGCAGGCAGACGTTCATAATTATAATTGGCATAGATTTTTTTTTTTTTTAACATGAGTTTTCTCTCCAGAGCACACAGAAAATTTGGTAGCCTGGGAGTATTCTGGGCAGTAGGAAGACATGGTTGGGGATTAAAACCTGATGATCTCCTTGCTAGTTCATGCTACTGAGTATTATTGTAATAGGAGTGACTATAAAGTTTGAGAACCTGGTCCTGCATACAAGAGTTTTCTTAGCTACTGAAGATACACTTTCTCAAAGTAACTATCTTATCAAGCCACTCTTTTGCTAAGGAATCTTCAAAAAAATTGTTTTAATGTTTACTTATTTTTGAGAGAGAGGGCACAAGTTGGGGAGGGGCAGAGAGACAGAGGGAGAGAGAGGGAGAGACAGAGAGAGAGGAGACATAGAATCTGAAGCAGGCTCCAAGCTGTCAGCACAGAGCCTGATGTGAGGCTTGAACCCATGAACCACGAGATCATGACCTGAGCCAAAGTCAGATGCTTAACCGACTTGAGCCACCCAGACATCCCTGAATTTATATGCTTCTAATTTGTGTTTTCTGGGCTTCTCCAGCCAGAGGTAACAGCTGGTGGTCCTGTAACAGTATAGCACACTCTTTATCACTTTATCACTGCTGCAGGGCCTCTTCTAGGTCCCTTCAGGGTCTCACAGTAAGTTCTGGAGGTCTCTGGGTTCCATGTCATGGGGCTATACCAACAAACCTCAGTGGCTCTTATGTCCCCAGCTGCCATCTGCTTCTCTAAAGCTCTGTCTTCGGTAACTTTGCTGATGGAGGTCTCTGATGGAGTTGCTGACTAAAGCCACTGGGGGTACCTCAGCAATGCCGTGAGCCTCCTTTAACGTCTTCAGCCTAACTGACTCCACAGGTAGGTGCAATGACCTGTGAGAAGTCAGGATGGACATAAGCCAGGGGCAGAACCACTGCTCTTTTCCCACCATCAATATGGTATCCCGCCTGCTGGCTTCTTTCCTGTATCTTTTTATTCCCCATCGATTTTTGTGAGGTCTTTGTGCTCACAGTGAGGAGTCTTAAAAATTAAAAAAAAAATACATCAGTCATCCATTTAACTAATCCCTGTAGCATTTTAGAAGCAACTAAAGAATTCTGTGATGAGCAGTTTCATTTAAAAACCTCCACTGAGGGAGGCCTATTACAAACTATGAAAAGTGTTGCAGCTTGTAACTGACTAAAACCCGGAGTCCTGAGCTTCCTAACCATCTTCTCTGGAGTTCAACCTATTATTTTGTGTCCTTCCTGTGCTGGCTGTGGCCACGCTTTGGCACATTTGGAAACTTTGGCTTCAGGGCCCTCCTGTGACTTCACGAAGGTGAATATAGAATTCGTCCCTCCAACACCTTGAGCGAGAAGGTAAAATATCACTCAGGAGTGGAGGAGCGCCCCGTCCAGTTGGATGGAGCCCGGGGAAGGGAGTCCTCCTCTGCAGGGCAGCATAAACAGAGGTTGTGCTCCTCCATGGCTAAAGGAGTGGATGCTTTACCATCTTGTACTTCGTTTCCTCAGAGCTGCTGCCCTCTCTCCTACTCTGGCAAGCGTGTGAGTTTGGCAGGGAGGTTGGCAAGCATTTCACAAGACAGTAAAGGTTAAGGTACGGTGGAGGTTGTTCAGTGCAGAATTGTAAATATTTGTTAAAACGTTTGTGGAGCTGCTGCTTTTGATACCTCTAATCCACCGAGACAGAAATAACTTCAAAGCCATGCCTAGTCCGACTTGGTCCTCAACCAAAGGGAAAGATCAGCTACCGCTAAAATATGTTTTCACTCACGGCCAGGCAGCCTGCCTTAGCAGGCGTCCTGGTGTATGAATCATAATTTAATTGTCTTTGGGCACTTGCACATCTGCTCAGGAACGTCAACAGGACAGGAGCTGAGCTGCATGAATAAATGTGAAGGAGCCTTTAGTTTACACCGTTCCATGCTGTCAAGAGCGGAACGACAAGTGAGGCTTGTGTCTCTTCAAAAGGACGGGCTGAGCCAGCTCTTCTGCCCAGAGAACTCACCACATACTACGGAGTGGTGGGAGAGCAGTGGTCTCTACCGTCTGGGACTTCTCTAGAGATTTCAGAGTAGGGGTCTCCAAATTGTCCTGTGCAGTCTGGGCACCTGACTTCACAGGAGAAGGAGAGGAGAGGGAACTGGAGGCTATTTTACAATTATAGGTGGGTTTTGGAATTCTGGTAATTTGTTTTCATATTTTAAACTTCTGTAAGCAATTACTGATGAATCCAATTTCTTAATTTTCTTCCATCTCCAAATCATACTTATTTTTGTCTCATAGTCTCATTTCCTCCAAAGCAATGAAAAACAGACGAGAGTGAATAGTACGTATGTTGCCATCTATAGGGAGAAAACATTATAAGAACTTTACTGTCTGACTAATGAACACTATAAAACGTGAACAGAAACATTTTTTTTACATCTTCTACTCTTCCTAACTTCACTTCCTTAAATGTTTAATTACTACCATTAAAAAACTTTTTTTTAATGTTTATTTATTTTTTAAGAGACAGAGAGACAGAATGTGAGTGGGGAAGGGGCAGAGAAAGAGAGAGGGAGATACAAAATCTGAAGCAGGCTCCAGGCTCTGAGCTGTCAGCACAGAGCCCAACGTGGGGCTCGAACCCACCAGCCATGAGATCATGACCTGAGCTGAAGTCGGATGCCCAACAGACTGAGCCACCCAGGCACCCCTAATTACTACTATTTCTATAGCCAATACTACCCACTTCTTACTCTGGATCGTTGGCTACCAACAAGTGTAAATTTTACTGTATTATGTTTTATGTCTAAATTGTTAACATCATACAACGCAACAGCTGAAGAGGCTTTAGACACTGGAAGATCTCTTGGCAGGGTCAGCTTCTTCCCCAGTCAATGCTTCCTGGCTTTGACATTGAGGTATGAGGCCTGACCAAAACCTCCCAGCCACTTTCACCAGAAGAATACTGGCTTGGGAGACTCTAACAGTTACTCAGTGGAAAAGAGATCTGAACCAGCAACAGAGCTCACAGGAAGCAGGAGGAGGTCTAAAATCATGGACATCAATGGGGGTGGGGGGAGGTGTTTCATCAAGGAGGGTGCTATGAGATTTAAATGTCCCAGAGAGCTTGAGAAGAAAGAGATCTGATAAACGACTCTGTGATTTAACAAGAAGGAGGCTAATGAGTCAAAAGATAGTATAATCAATATGTGTCAGGAGTTTGAGTTTAGAGAATAAGATCATCTGCTAGGTTACTCTAAAAGGATTTCATGAACGAAGTGAGCTCTAAACTGGTCTTTGAAAGATACACCTGGGGAATACATTCTGGGCAGTATTCTCTAGTTGTGTGTCTGAGGTGATGGCACAGAGTAGCCAGCTGTCTACCAAATCTGTGTCCTCCTCTTATTGGACATTCCATTGCACCACATTTTATGACTCAGCTCTGATATGAACCACTTCCAGGCTTGACCCATGGTAATCTCCCACGTGTGATTCTCCATGTTTTCTTTCCTTTTGGAGCAACCCTGGAAATGACATGTTAAAGATGGCAGAGCCATGGAGAGAAGGATCCTGAATCCCTGAATCATCACTTGGAGGAGAACCATATGCCAAGTGGGAATACCTGTTTTGGATTTTAAGTGAGTAAGCAATAAACTTCTCTCATATTAAGGCAATGACATTTTTGTTTCTCTGTTACAGCGACTAGCATTATCCAGAAGTGAAAGACATATTTGAAGGGCAAGAAACAGATAGATGAGTTCAGGAAAGAGGGCTGGAAATGGGAGCAATTAGAGAAAGGGTTGGGAAAATGGGTGGTGGCCAACTTATGGAGGACTTTAGTTCCACGGGATACACCTGAATTTTTAGAACATTATTCTTCACATTTGTAGTTCACATTTAAAAAACACTTCATGTTCATTATTTAATTTTTCTTTAGACCTATTAAGCACATGTTAATATCACATTTTACAGATGATGAAATTTAGGCTTGAAGCAATTAAAGTTATGGAAATTATTCAAGCACAGAGCTCTGATTTGAACCCAGGGTGATTGATTCCAAGGCTAGCATTCTCTCCACTATAACATACTTGATTTGTATGGCCAATTGAAGTCAGAAAGTACAGCAGAAAGTTTATGTGTTTAAGGCAGCATTTGCAGATTATTATTTTAGGAGCAGCTTTTAGCATGGATTAGAAGAGCAGTGATTCCAGTTAGTGAATTTTTGAGGTAAACCGGGGGCATAGAGATAAAAACTTGAATGAAGATGGTGGCAGAAGGGAAGGAAAGGGAGGGTCAAGGTGGAGATTTATAAAGGAAAAATTTACGGGACCTGGTGCTTGGGTGTGAAAGACAGGGTGAAGCAGGACGTTAAGGGTCAAATATATCTTGGAAAGTTTGTAAAATGGGAGGGAAGGCCTCAAGGAGTTGATTTGCACAGGGACATCTGTGCCTCTTTGAGTGATGGAGGAGAGGTGTTTATCCATTCCCAAGGCCTGGGTCTCAGTCTGAGGTAGAGAGAGAAGCAGAAGGCAGAAGCGGATGACGATATCTTCACGAAAGATTTTCATGAGACGTGGGGCCCATATCAGGCTGTTTCGAGGCCCCAGAAGCAAAGTGGGACATGGCACTGGAATGAGAGGCCCTCTCACCATTTTGTTAGAGAGCCAGCATGGCACTGACCTGTGAGGCCTGAAGCTGATGTCACCTTTAGGCAGCTGGTATGCTTGGCAGATCTGAGAGCCTGTGGACACCATAACAGCAAGAATGGCACCCCCACAGAAGGTGCCCGCAGCAGGGCTGTGGCTGTGCTCATGTGTGGGGAGCAGGTGTGGGCTTTGCATGTGCACATGTCACACGGTTCCTAGGCATATCAGCACCACCTGGTTGGGGTGAGGGGAGTGTCCTGCACGTGGGGACAATGGGCAAGCAAACTTTGAATTCTAACTATTGATGTAGGTATTTCTCTCCAAAGGTTGGTAAGCCCTGGGGACATTTTGGGTCCCATAAGGACCCACACTGAGAATATAAATGTATAATTTAATGAGGAGACACCTTCCATGCACGAGATAGGATCATTTAAGGATTGAGACCTGAACAACAAAAACGAGCTTATTCATACAAATGTAACTTAATCCGTACCCCTTTTAAGCTTCTTATTGTGCCCTGTTACTTGATGGGACTTGGTCTGGCAGCGTCTTTGGTGTTTAAGAGGTTATATTTTCAGAAAATAAGGGAATCTTTTTTTTTTATTTGAATGTTTCAAAATGCTTTCATGGTATGTGAAGAAAGCCACTTGATTAAAGCAGTTGTAGTTTACATTAAAATCCTTTTCTTCTTTCCAAAGAATTCAAGGTTCTGGCACAAACTAAAAGGGTTAACCTACACCTGGCCTTTTCACTGTGTCATTGTAGAAGCAGCGAATATTGTGGGTAAAGTCCAAAATATGAGTTTTCATGTGAACATTTGGTAATTTTCCCCCCACGCCCCTGTGCACCCTGCCTCCGGCTGCATATACCTCACAACTGTAAATATGTTACTGGTCTGTCAAGTACTGGGCGGTGAAAAAGCAAATTGGTGGTTTTGTCCCCCGTCCATTAGTAAAGAGGGAGAAAACTGGCCGAGACTAAGCTTCTTCCCATTAATCTGTTCATTGTACCTCCCCTGCTCTTGCAAAACCCACTAACTGGAAGCCACCTGGTGACGGTTCTGCATTTGTCTGCTTCTTCTCTGGAGCGTTTGAGATGCAGATGGAAAGTCTAGCTATTTAAATACACAAAACCGTCTATACATTGAGTTACGATGAGCCCCTCCTAAGCCACACGCTATTATTTTTCTTGCTTTGAGTGTCATTACCGCAGGCTTCTGCCTCGCTCTCATTTGTCATCCTCTGCAAATAAATAGCTCCCAGGGGAGACAGAAGCAGTGCAGCACCTTCTCGTCTCCTCTAAGCAGCCCAGCTTATTTTGACAGATTGCTCCATTAAAGCAAGTCTATTTACTTAAAAACAGACTGCCAGACTTCTCCAAACACCAGTGAGAGAAGGACAATGCTGTGCCTTGTTCTCTGCCCAGCTATTCTCCACATTGTTTCAAATTTTTTATATCTTGGACAGGAGGACGGAGGCAAGAAGCCAATGCTGCCACATTTTCAGCAGTAGCCTTTTCTGGCACGCTGGGTGTTGTGGAGTCCCTCTCCACAGCAGGGGGCCAGTGTTATTTTTAGTCAAGAATGCAAAGCAAACTAAAATGGCGAAGGAAATGGGTTGGCAGAGTGTGTTACACAGTCCCGACTCAACATCAGCCTGATAATAATGTAACTTTTTGCCCATTTGTTTTATCCTTTGTATAATATGATTTAAGGCAAAGTTAGCACAAAGTGATTAGCTCATTCATCAAGTATTTCTTGAGTGCCCACGATGTGCCAGGCACTGTACTAGGTAGTGAACAAAACTCGAGAAAAATCTTTGCTCTTACAAAGCTTATATCCTGGTGGGAAAAGACAACGGGGGAAAGCATGCAAGATGAAAACAATGCATTTAAGCAAAAGTATAGGTTTTCACATATTTCATAAATCCATTTTGAAATAGGTGGCAACACTGTATCATTTTACAGTTTATAAATAATATCAGGTAAAATCACAGGCAATTTCATATGTTTCAACTTCCACATCACCTCATCTTATCATTTCAATAACTCTGTGGCTGTTGTTATTCTTTTATCATTTACAAATGGTTACAAATCAGATTATATAAGCCTAAAATCACCTCAAATTCAGCTACTCAGAACAACTAGTATAGAAAACCAAAAATCATGGATCCAATGAGTTGCAAAATTTTGAAATAACACCAGTGAGAATTTAAAACCTCAAGGTGAATAGTTGCTCTGTCAGGTTTTTTTTTAATGTTTATTTACTGATTTTTGAGACATTGATTTTGAGAGAGAGAGAGAGCGCTGGCAGAGAGAGAGGGAGAGAGAGAATCCCAACCAGGCTCTGCATTGTCAATGCAGAGCCCTGATGCCTGGCTTAATCTCATGAACCGTTAGATCATGACCTGAGCCGAGGATGCTTACCTGACTGAGCTACCCAGGTACCCCACTCTGTCAGGTTCTTTATGGAGATTCATTAATTGTGCTTTTGTTACTTTCCCTTTCAGACTTCACCTCTTAAAGTGACACATACTCAAGAAACACTGGGAGTGGAACGGGATAAAGAGCGGAACCAGCACCATGCCTTTCTGATTTACAGGGAGATGTGGTGGAAAGACCAGTGTTTAGACTTCTCATCTAGAGTCTGAATTCCATCTATGATTTGAGCTGGAAACTGCAATTAATTTGAGAGTGTCTAAGGTAGTTTGCGTTCTACCAACTCTAGAAACTAAAAACCCAAGGCTCCTATTAGAGGCAAAGTTTTTCATTGAAGAGAAACTAATAAGAGTAGAGTCCAAATCGAGAATAGAAATAATAATGGCAAATGAGAATGAGAAATCTTGATGAAAATGGGAGAGGGGAGCAGAGGAGGAACATCTCAGAAAGCTCAAGGCTGTGCGTTTTTCTCTTCTAAAACAACAGAAGAAGGAATTCTAAGGCTACGAAAGCTACCAACTCATCCCTACTTCCTAAAAGTACAGCAAAATTCATCTGTCTGAAAAATGAGCAGCTGAAAAATGTTGTGAGTGAATTAATGCAAAGCTATTCAAAAAAGGAGGCTAAGAAGTAGAATGACGTCCTCACTCATGCAAGACTCTGGAAAAATATACCCACAGAGCAGATAACAATTGTAAACCAACATTTCAAAGTAAGCTGAAAGAACACTGATAGAAATTATGAGAGAACAACATAAATCAGAATAAGAAAAACTCAGAAGTGAGATAATTGGAGAAAAGGAACATTAAATGAGGAATAACATAACTTACAAAAGAGTTAAAAATAAAGGAAAAATTTCAGAAATGACAAAACTAGCAGGAAAATAAAAACAAACACAATGGATGCTGTTCTAGAGAAACAGAAGAGGAAAAAGGAAAAAAAATTAAAAATCAATCAAAATGAAGACAGAAGATTTGATAGAAAGTGACAGATATAAGGATAAGTAAAAAAGACCCAATATATGTATGATAGGAATCCTCAAAGAAGAAAGCTAAATAAATGGGGTACAACAAAACCTAAAATCTGTAATTCAAGAAAACTTTCCTGAGGTAAAAGATGCCTTCAAGCCTCAGATTAAAAAAGAAAATACTTGGGAAAACTGATAAAAAAAAAAAGTCCAACATTGGTACATAGTCTAGTAAGCATATTGAGCTTGAAAGATCAAAAGAAAAAAATTCTTGGGGTATCCAGGCTAAAAGACAATTCCTGTGTGAGGGAAAGGAAATTGGTTTTCATCAGACTGTTCAAGAACAATGTATTACGCCAGACAACAATGAATAAGATAGTTAAAATATTCAAGGAAAGAAAATGTAATCTAAGGAATTTATATCCAGGTAAACTTACCTTCCTAAGAGCTGAGAACTGCTGTCATGACCATACCATAATTTAAGAGGCATTGGCCCTCTGAGTTCTTCCTGAGGAAGCTACCAGAGAATGTGCCTTAGACAACCACAATGACCAGAGAGGCATTGACATACGGGTTCTTGATTGCTACAGGAAGATATGCTCCACTAAACTGAGGGGAAAAAACCTGGGAGGAAGAATGGCATTCAGGAAACAGTATCCAACACAAAAAATGTGAAACAGAATAATCTGATAATTCTCCAATGTAGAAAACTGTCTATGAGACACTTTATAGAGATGTTGGAGAGAGTGGGGAGTTTAGTCAACTGGTCAAAGGAAACGAAGTAAATTAGAAAAATAGGACAAATAATCCCAGGAAAAACAGATAGTTGCACAACAGATTAAGTATAGTCACAGTATTTTACCTGACATAATAGTTCACTTGAATAATATTTATATTACTGTCATATAGTTATAATAGAAACAGTGAACATAGATATGATCTAAAAAATAAGATACGCTATAGTTGGAGGATAATGAAGGGGAAGAGATGATGGGATTGAATTAATACCCTGATCCACCAGATTAACAAGTCAAAGGCCACCAAGTCAAGTACCAGGATTATATTATACATATCATTTGGAAATATGGAGGCGAATAGGGGAAGAAACACTGAAATAATTAAAAGACATTGCTTCTGGAGAAAAGGATGAGGAAGATAAGGGGGACAAGAGAATATTTTGTTTATAAGCCTTTTAGTTCTATTTTTCTTTTTTTTTTAATTTTATTTTTAATTTTTTTTTTAATTTACGCCCAAATTAGCTAGTATATAGTGCAACAATGATTTCAGGAGTAGATTACTTAATGCCTCTTACCCATTTAGCCCATCCCCCCTCCCACAACCCCTCCATCAACCCTCAGTTTGTTCTCCATACTTATGAGTCTCTTCTGTTTTGTCCTCCTCCCTGTTTTTATATTATTTTTGCTTCCCTTCTCTTATGTTCATCTGTTTTATCTCTTAAAGTCCTCATATGAGTGAAGTCATACGATTTTTGTCTTTCTCTGACTAACTTCACTTAGCATAATACCCTCCAGTTTCATCCACATAGTTGCAAATGGCAAGATTTCAATCTTTTTGATTGCTGAGTAATACTCCATTGAATATATATACCACATCTTCTTCATCCATCCATCCATCAGTGGACATTTGGGCTCTTTCCATACTTTGGCTATTGTTGATAGTGCTGTTATAAACATTGGGGTGCGTGTGTCCCTTCGAAACAGCATACCTGTATCCCATGGATAAATGGCTACTAGTGCAATTGCTGGGTCGTAGGGTGGTTCTATTTTTAGTTTTTGGAGGAACCTCTGTACTGTTTTCCAGAGTGGCTGCACCAGCTTGCATTCCCACCAACAATGCAAAAGAGATCCTCTTTCTCCACATCCTTGCCAACATCTGTTGTTGCCTGAGTTGTTTATGTTAGCCATTCTGACAGGTGTAAGGTGGTATCTCATCATGGTTTTGATTTGTATTTCCCTGATGATGAGTGATGTTGAGCATTTTTTCATGTGTCGGTTGGCCATCTGGATGTCTTCTTTGGAAAAGTGTCTCTTCATGTCTTTTGCCCATGTCTTCACTGGATAATTTGTTTTTTGGGTGTTGAGTTTGATAAGTTCTTTATAGATTTTGGATACTAACCTTTTATCTGATATGTCATTTGCAAAAATCTTCTCCCATTCTGTCGATTGCCTTTTAGTTTAGCTGATTATTTCCTTTGCTGTGCAGAAGCTTTTTATTTTGATGAGGTCCCACTAGTTCATTTTTGCTTTTGTTTCCCTTGCCTCCAGAGATGTGTTGAGTAAGAAGTTGCTGCAGCCAAGATCAAAGAGGTTTTTGCCTGCTTTCTCCTCCAGGATTTTGATGGCTTCCTGACTTACATTTAGGTTTTTTCATCCATTTTAGTTTGTTTTTGTGTATGGTGTAAGAAAGTTGTCTAGGTTCATTCTTCTGCATGTCGTTGTCCAGTTTTCCCAGCATCATTTGCTGAAGAGACTGTCTTTATTCCATTGGATATACTTTCCTGCTTTGTCAAAGATAAGTTGGCCATACGTTTGTGGGTCCACATCTGGGTTCTCTCTTCTGTTCCATTGATCTGACTGTCTGTTCTTGTGCCAGTACCATACTGTCTTGATGATTACAGCTTTGTAGTACAGCTTGAAGTCCGGGATTATGATGCCTCCTGCTTTGGTTTTTTTTTTTCAAGATTGCTTTGGCTATTCGGGGTCTTTTCTGGTTCCATACAAATTTTAGGATTATTTGTTCTAGCTCTGTGAAGAATGCTCGTGTTACTTTGATAGGGATTGCATTGAATATGTAGATTGCTTTGGGTAGTATCGACATTTTAACAATATTTGTTCTTCCTATGCAGGAGTATGGAATCTTTTTCCATTGTTTTGGGTCTTCTTCAGTTTCTTTCATAAGCTTTCTATAGTTTTCAGCATATAGATTTTTCACCTCTTGGGTTAGATTTATTCCTAGGTATTTTATGGTTTTTTTGTGGAACTGTAAATGGGATCGATTCCTTGATTTCTCTTTCTGTTGCTTCATTGTTGGTGTATAGGAATGCAACCGATTTCTGTGCGTTGATTTTATATTCTGCCACTTTGCTGAATTCATGAATCAATTGTAGCAGTTTTTTGGTGGAATCTTTTGGGTTTTCCATATAGAGTATCATGTCATCTGCGAAGAGTGAAAGTTTGACCTCCTCCTGGCTGATTTGGATTCTTTTTATGTCTTTGTGTTGTCTGATTGCAGAGGCTAAGACTTCCAGTACTATGTTGAATAACAGTGGCGGGAGTGGACATCCCTGTCTTGTTCCTGACCTTAGAGGGAAAGGTCTCAGTTTTTCCCCATTGAGGATGATATTAGCGTTGGGTTGTTGATATATGGCTTTTATGATCTCGAGGTATGCTCCTTCTATCTCTACTTTCTTGAGGGTTTTTATCAAGAAAGGATGCTGTATTTTGTCAAATGCTTTCTCTGCATCTGTTGAGAGGATCACATGATTCTTGTCCTTTCTTTTATTGATGTGATGAATCACATTAATTGTTTTGTGGATATTGAACCAGCCCTGCATCCCAGGTATAAATCCTGCTTGGTCGTGGTGAATAATTTTTTAAATGTATTGTTGGATATGGTTGGCTAATATCTTGTTGAGGATTTTTGCATCCATGTTCATCAGGGAAATTGGGCTATAGTTTGCCTTTTTAGTGGGGTCTCTGGTTTTGGAATCAAGGTAATGCTGCTTCATAGAATGAGTTTGGAAGTTTTCCTTCCATTTCTATTTTTTGGAACAGCCTCGAGAGAATGGGTGTTAACTCTTCCTTGAAAGTTTGGTAGAATTCCCCTGGAAAGCCATCTGGCCCTGGACTCTTGTTTTTTGGCACATTTTTGATTACTAATTTGATTTCCTTACTGCTTATGGGTCTGTTCAAATTTTCCACTTCTTCCTGTTTCAGTTTTGGTAGTGTATATGTTTCTAGGAATTTGTCCATTCCTTCCAGATTGCCCATTTTATTGGCATATAATTTCTCACGATATTCTCTTATTATTGTTTGTATTTCTGCTGTGTTGGTTGTGATCTCTCCTCTTTCATTCTGGATTTTATTTATTTGGGTCCTTTCCTTTTTCTTTTTGATTAAACTGGCTAGTGGCTTATCAATTTTGTAAATTCTTTCAAAGAACCAGCTTCTGGTTTCATTGATCTGTTCTAGTGTTTTTTTGGTTTCGCTAGCATTAATTTCTGCTCTAATCTTCATTATATCGTGTGTTCTGCTGGTTGTGGGTTTTATTTGCTGTTCTTTTTCCAGCTCCTTAAGGCATAAGGCTAGGTTGTGTAGCTGAGATCTTTCTTCCTTCTTTAGGAGGGCCTGGATTGCTATATACTTTCCTCTTATGACCTCCTTTGCTGTATCCCAGAGGTTTGGGGTTGTGGCGTTGTCATTTTCATTGGCTCCCATATACTCTTTAATTTCCTCTTTAACTGCTTGGTTAGCCCATTCATTCTTTAGTAGGATGTTCTTCAGTCTTCAAGTATTTGTTACCTTTCCAAATTTTTTCTTGTGGTTCATTTTGAGTTTCATAGCGTTGTGGTCTGAAAATATGCACGGTATGATCTCGATCTTTTTGTACTTAGGGCTGATTTGTGTCCCAGTATATGGTCTATGATAGATAGTTCTCCATCCTGGATTTTGATGTCTGTGTCTTTCCCCAGGTTAGGAAAGTTTTCCACTATGATTTGCTCACATAACCCTTCTACCTCTATTTCTCTCTCTTCCTCTTCTGGGACCCCTATGATTCTGATGTTGTTTCTTTTTAATGAGTCACTGATATCTCTAATTATTAAATTGTGCTCTTTTGCCTTAATCTCCCTTTTTTTTTCCTGCTTCATTATTCTCTATAAGTTTGTCCTCTATATTGGTGATTCTGTTCTGCCTCATCCATCCTTGCCGCCGCAGAATCCATCCTTGATTGCAGCTCAGTTATAGCAGTTTTTATTTCATTCTGCCTAGTTTCTACTTCTTGCAGAATGGGATTCTAATCTATTTTCAACTTCAGCTAGTATTCTTATCACGATTCTAAATTCTGGTTCATACATCTTGTTTGTATCTGTGTTGGTTAAATCCCTGGCTGTCGTTTCTTTGTGCTCTTTCTTTTGGGGTGAATTCCTTCATCTTGTCATTTTGAAGGGAGAAAAGGAATTATTGAGGCAGAAAAATTAAAATTAAAAAATTAAAATAAAAAAATATTAAAATTAAAAAATTAAACACACACACACAAATCGAATAAATGATGCTAGATCCTAGTGTGTTTTGGTCTGGGTGTTGAAAGTGGTTTGACAGGTTAGAGAAAAAAAAGGGGGGAGGGGAAGAAATCATTTGAGAATTTGAAAAAATGAATACACCAAAGTGACTAAAATGAGATGAGGGTAGTAAAATAGAATTTGAAAAAATTTACACAAGTATATAGTAGAAAAAAAATTTTTTTAATATTTTTAATAAAAATTAAAAATAAAAATGAATTTTTTCTCTTTCTGTATTCAATAAAAAGAAAAGGAACAAAAGAGAAAAAAAGGAAATAATTTGAAAATTTGAAAAAGTGAATACACTGTAGTAGACTAAAATACAATGATGGAAGTAAAATAGAATTTGAGAAAAATTACATAAAAGTAAAAAATACAGTAAAAAATTAAAGAAAAACATTTTAATTGAAAATGAAAGTAAAAATGAAGTTTTTCTCTTTCTGCATTCAAGAAAAATAAAAGAAATAAAAAAGAGTAAAAAGAAAAAAAAGTAAATCATCTGAAAACTTGAAAAGTGAATACACTGAAGTAGACTAAAATAAAATGATGGGAGTAAAATAGAATTTGAAAAAGTTTACACAGAAGTAAAAAATATAGTAAAAAAAATTAAAGAAAAATATTTTTAATAAAAATTGAAAATAAAAATGAATTTTTTCTGTTTCTGTATTCAAGAAAAAGAAGAAGTGAAAAAGAGAAAAAAAAGAAAGAAAATTGCATAGATGGACCGGCTAACAGATTGAAATAGGACTGAAATTACTTTGTTTTCCCCTAGAAATCAGACTATGAAGTGCTTTATAGTCCATAAACTAAGCAGGCGGTGAGACTTGTGTTCTTGAACAGCGAGAGGTTGGGCCAGTTAGGCGGGGCTCAGTGTAACAGTTCCGTTCTCCACTAGATGGCGCTGCTAGCCTACTGGGGTGGAGTGTTGCAGCACCTGTAGGTGCTTATGTGCATGCGCCAGAACGGTGAGAATGGCGTCACCCAGCTGCCCAGTCTCTAGTATGAGGACTCTGTTCCCTCCGATCAGCAATCATGCACCCATGCTCTGTCTTCAGCTCTCATCCACTCCCCGCCTTTTCACTCTCCGTGACCAGGCCCCAGGTAATACCTCTCTCCCGAGTGTTGTCTCAGATGCGGCTGTTTTCCCCGTCCCTTACTTCCGAAGGACTGCGGCTTTGACCTGCTCCACCCCTCTGCGGGAGGGTCTCACCGAGCAACAGCGGAATGAGTAATGGCCGAAAGAACAATGGCCGAATGTCAGCTGCGCCCAGGAACGCTTGCTGGACCCTGCTGCTGCCGGTGCACTGAGACTGTGGCCAGGTGCCAGTGCGCCCCAGAAAAAGTTTTGGAGACAGTGTAGCAGCAGCTTTTCAGGGATTATGGAAAATCACAACACACATCAGGCACCAGGCTTCACCCTTAACGACTTTGTTCCAGCACCAGTGAATGTGGCCGTTTTCTGGGTTCTGCTGGGACCAGGTGGCCTCAACAGTCTCTACCAAATGTCCTTCCAGCAGTGGAACCGCTTTTCCCCGTGTGGCCTGAGAACCTCCCGGACCCCACTCTGCTCCTCAGGATTCGCCCTTCCCACCGGAGCACTGCCAGGTATTGAGCTGCGGAGTTGCAGCCTTTGCGCTGCCCTTGTTTACAGTCTTAATGGAATTTAAACCGTCTCCTTTCTCCTTTCTCCCTTTTTAGTTTAGTCCCTGCGGGCCGTTTCCAATTTTCCACTTTCTCTCCAGCTCCTTTTGGGGAGGGGCGCTTTTCCCGTATTCCCCCCCCCCCCCCCCCCGTCTCCATCCTCTCTCCACCCACAAAAGCACCTCCCTGCCCTCCGAAGCTTCTTACTCCCCAAGTTCACTTCTCCGCGCCACATATCTGCTGAATTCTGTGGTTCAGGTTGGCAGTTTGTTGTGTTAATCCTCCAATCAGTTTTCTAGGTGTGCAGGATGGTTTAGTGTTGGTCTGGCTGTATTTCATGGACGCGAGACACACAAAAATCTTCCATGCTGTTCCGCCATCTTGGCTCCTCCCCCGCTATTTGTCTTTTTAAACCAATTTATACATAATCTTTGATAGCAAATTAAAAAACCAACAATAACAATCCCACAGCCTCAACAGAGGCCTGGCTTTTAGACCAAACCTATTCACTGCCCATCCATCCACATGCCCTTTGGCTTTGCCTCCCGCTGACCGGCTATCTCTTCGTGGACTTTGTCCTCCCTCTGACTTCCCATCCTTTGCCTATAGGATAGGGACCCTCCCAGGTTTCTCAGAGTCTGAACAAGAAGCACTAATCACAGAATATGAAGGTTGAAACCCCCTGTTAGAGACCACCCTGCACACTTCTTCTTGTTTTACTGATATGGGAATCCAGCTGATGGTGAGTGAGTGACCCACCCAAAGACACTACTCATTAATTTCAGCTTCTGCCTGAATTGAATCTTAGGTCTCCTGAGTCTGTGATGGGTGTTCCTTCCACTGCTACACAGTACAGTGTGAATTTATTCTGATCCATGTGAACCTTGCTCCATGCTGCTGACTCAGTGTTCTGCATCTCCAACTCACCTGTCATCTATGCTCTGTTTTGAGCTTTATTGGAATTACCCTTGGGGTGCTTGGCTTGTTGGGGCATCCTGTGCTATTTACCCTGCCCTCTGCTTCCCTCTGCTGGTGACAGGTGATCTTTGCTGTTCACCCTTCTTGTGGCCTAAGGGGCCACGAAAATATGTTACTTTTGGCACTTTTGACACTACCTCTCAGTAAAGAAGATCCTTTGCTTCAGGGCATGATTGTACCCTCTGACCTGTGCCAATCTGTGACCATTTCTATCTGTTATAGGCCCTTGCTTGCTGCATGAATTGAATGAATAGTGTAGACATTACCTGGGAGCTTGTTGGAAATGCAGAATCTTGGGCCTCCACATTTACTGAATCGGATTCTGCAGTTTAACTAGATTCCCTTTCATATACACATAAAAGTTTGTGAAGTGCTGCTTTTGATCAAAGTCAACTACACTTTGAGAAAAAATCAGGATCAATCTTACCTACTTGGTAATTATTTCTGATCACTCTGACACCTGTTCCAGGCCTGTTACTTGATAATGATGAATTCTGGCCTAGATGCTTTTTTCTGCTCCATTTCAGCCAGGATGGCTGCCTACAATAGCAAAGACAGAAGTAGCACACATGGAATTCTAAATTTTAAAAATCCACTAAATTAAAATTAACCTAATCCATTAGGCAAATGGTGGAAAGGCATAGCACATGAATTGTGGGACAGTACTATAATCATTCTACATATTTTTTCTCTTTACCTCCCACATTTATTAATATAAGTGCTATGTTTTGGCTTTGAAGATAAACTAAAATTATTCCGTAAGGATCCATTTTGTTTATAATTTATAAAATCTCTCTATATAATTACAATGGGTATCTAGGAAACATTAATCTGGGGCTCTAGGGAATACTAGAAATGCAACATGTTGCTAACTGAGGTGCTCTCCATGTTTTCCTACACAACTTCATTCATTCCCAGACATTTGTTCAGCAAAGGTTTACTGAGCACCCACTCTGACCTAGGCACTCTCTTAGATGCTGAGAATTGAGGGCAGATCTAGTTTCTGCTTTCATTGATCTTCCAGTCTAATGCAGAAGACAGCTATTAAACAACTTATGATATAATAGCAAATGTGTCAAGTACCTAAAGAGAAAGTATAAGGTGATGGAAGATCAGGTTGGCTTCTAGGTAAAAATGACACTTAAATCGTATTGGAACTGGTGAAGGGTTGGGGGGTGGGGTGGGCATTTTAGTCAGAGGAGGTCCTGAGAGGAGCAGGGGTTGAGGGGAGCACCAGGAAGGTGACTGTGGCTGCAGCACAAAGATAGAGTGACTGTGAGCTACATCAGGGCTAAATCTGCAGTTTCAATAGGACTTGGAACTTCTTGGTGATTTGTCGTGAGAACAAAGGGAGCCACTGAAGATTTGAACACCCGAGAATGACATGAAATGATCTTGTCATTCACACCAACATGCTGTTGTTCATACAGGTTGAAGCTGACCTGAATCTCCCGGCCATGACACCAGTTTGGGGGAGTACCTGTCTTTGATTTAAGTGTGGTCTCTGAGCCTTTGGAATGGCTCATCACTTTCCTTCCCTCCTTCTCTCATGGCAATGTGGTGACCTCTCCCACAGAGCTAAACTGCTTTGGCTGGGGTTCTGGAACAGACTGTATCCCACCACACCCAGTAAGATGGGAAAAGACACCCAGTTCTCCTCCTTCCTCATTTCCATGAGCACAGTACTACGGATTGTGGCTACCTATATTTCATCAACTCCCTGAAATAGGTCCTCTCCCACGCACCCCAGCCAGCTCCTGCTCCAAAGCTTCAGTGGATAAATTTGATGTAGTCCCCATAATGTATTCTGACTCTATATCAAATGGTGCTTATTCTGTGAAAATAAGCCTCTGGTGTATAAAAGTTAAGGGTAGTTTTCTCTAAGCTTAAAGCAGACATTGGTGCCAGTTTATCTCTGGGTAGAATTACTGGAAAGGGAAGTTCAAAGGGAGAACTTTGCTTTGACAAGAAGAATCTAAAAAGTATGATTTTGCTAAAAAAAAATTTTACTTCAGGAAGAAGTACTCCATACTATTTTAGAAGGAACAGGTGGATTACCTAGGAACTCTGAAAACTAACTAGCAGGCATGTCTGATTTTATAGCTTTCCGCAGGGTAGAGGAAAGATAACATCAATTTATTATTGGAAATGGAATTTACTTTTAAAATAATTATGTAGATTGGTTAACTTGGCAACAAATTATATATATAAAAAAATAAAATATTATTGTAGAGACTGTGAGAAAGAGAAGTCAAAATAAAGTTCATGTAAGTCAGACATTAAGTTTTGTCCAGTTTTTGTTCTGTATTGTTATTACTGAAAACTTGCTTAATTGGTGAAATACATTATTTAATATTTCTTAACATATGTAACTATTTATTTTTCATACGTAATACTGACATGTAGTACTTAACATCTATCTTTGTCATAAGCCCAAATGGACAGCTAAGTTGGTTTGCAATGGGTCAAACTGATCGGCCACTTGAGCTTGTGGCTGGTGGGAGCAGTCTGGTCTTCACAGATGTCCCAAGAAGCCAGGGAGAACCAGTCTCAGAACAAAAGCCAAAGTAGGTGTGTAGCCCCTAAAATAAATTTCTCCAAACTTATTTAGCACTAGTCTGACCACACCAGTACCTACTGCTTTGGGTTGAAGCCAGGAATATGATTTTGCAATCTTAGTCTGCTACCAATATTTCAAAGGATGCTGTAAAATCTTAAAGCTGGCTGACTGTATACTGATTTACACATTTCTACTAGTGCTAACATAAGCACTTGCCGTATAACACACTGAGAGATTCTGGAGTGAAATCAGACAATGACAGGTCATAACTCCCAAGAATTCTGAGCAACCAGAGACTGTCTAGGCCCTTTTAGAACTTTCCCTGAGCCATCAATGGAGCAGGCAGAGTTTGAGGATGATTTATCCCTCAGCTGAAGCCTATTCAAGTCACTTTCTAGGAAAAAAAATATGCTGCTTTCCAGGGAGCTGTCATTTCTGTCCATATTTCCTTTTTACCCACCAATCTTCCTTGAACCAGACTAGCAAATATGGGAGCAAGAGTGCAGAACCATGTTCTGTGGATCAGCATTTAACAGTTGAACAGTTGAAATTCTAGAAGGGAGGCCAGTATTTGGGTGCCCTCAAAATCAATAAGGGCATTTTTAAAGGAACAGAAATATTTTCGGTACGGCAGATAGCTAAGGGATTTCACACTGTCACTTCTTGGGAAAATTAATAAGTACAGTAAAATATGTGATTTTCTTTAGATGTTCCTGATACTTTTTCCTATGAGATTTCTCTTTGTGACTTTTTTTTTTTTTTTGGTGTCTGCTCTTTCATGCTTCTGTGTACCAAAAAAAAAAAAAAAAAAAGTGTTTCCAATATGACTGGTGGCAAAAGTCAGCCAGGCTGGAGGTCTGTGCCTTTGCTGTAGCTGTCACTTCCTTATAGCAAGGTGCTTATTGTGGGGGGCAGGGGTTTGCAGAATGAACAAAACTGGGTGAAGTTAAAAGAAAACCATGGGCAAAGGAAGTGGCTATATTGAGTGAATTTGAAATGTCCTATTTTCTGCAGAGGCCCATATAACACACTGACCTCTTAGAGCCATGTTCACAGGTTATTAAAACCTGGATGTGCAAAAACGTCCAGAATTTATTGGCCTCTTTCTCACTCCGTCCTTGCCCCCGTTGGGCTTAGGCAGTTAGACTATTCTAGTGAAGAGGAAGAGAAAAGAAAGTGAGGGGAAGAGAATCACATTTAGAATGGCAGCTTTAAATTTGAAGAGACCAAGTAAACTTACTCCATTGGAAACAAAGGTTCAAGAGCTAAAATAGCGTCGCTTTTGGAAAAACAAAGAGATGTAAATTTTTGCACCTCCCAGTCTCAGTACATAATCTATGAAATTTATTTCTGTTCAGTCACCAAACAGAGCACAGCGGCATCTGCACCACAGATTTTCCCAAGAGCACTTCTACATGTGGTCCTTAAAAACCATCCTGGTGAGCTTCCCAAAGCAAAATTATCTCCAAAGGTCACCAGTATTTACCTTCAGGAATATGAAGGCTAGCAGTTCCTCACTGGCTGTCCCTTTGCTAAAAAAAAACGTTCTTCATCTGGCATTGGCCAGTTTTGAAATGCCCAATTCTGACTTGTTGAATGCATATGGCATACCCAGTACTATGTAACTCTGGGATACATATACCTGTGGTGCAGTCCTGCCCAAGAAGAGCCTACATTCTAGTCAGGTAAGTAAGATACATACATATTGAGTAAATGATTAAGGGATAGGAAGTCTCATTGTGATACCACTGAATAATAATGGCATTTATGATGAAGCTACTATGTACCAGCTTCTTTACTATTCACTCTATGTCTATTAACTCATTTATCCTGCCAACAATCCTAGAGGGTGGGAGCAATAATTATCTCCATTTTCAGAAGTCAAAATGGAGACACAGTTGGTTAATACCATTACCAGACTATAAGTGGTTGAACTAACATTTGTAATGGGCAGTCTGTTTCCAGGGCTTGAGCTCTAAGCTCTGAGATTTACTATCTACCAGAATTAGAAGGGGGTAAAATGTCATTTGGATGGTTTCTTAGAAAAAGCAGAGTTTGAGCTGAGTCTAGAAATATGAGTATGCAGGTGTGAACTGCCAGAAGCAGAAGCTGGAAGGGCTTTCTAGATAGGGGAACAGCATGAACATGGGTGGGCTCCAGGCAGAATGAGTGGAGGGACAGTAGGGAGATACATCCACTTACAGGCCTTTGTGTTCCAGTGGAAAGAGAAGGGCTTCCGGGATTACATCTATTTTAGTGCAAGTTCTAGCTCAGGCGCTCTCTTGATCAATTTCCCTGAGCCTCAGTTTCTTCATTTGTCATTTGAGGGGAAGTCATACTCTCATCACAGGGTTATTAGTATTAGAGATATTATGTACATAGTCTCTAGTACAGAAACTGTCATAATGTAGATGCCCAATAAAAGGAAGCCATTATATTATTTTTAAAGCTGTGTTAGGAGGAGTGGGAACTCATATAAAACAGGGAGATGAGACCAGACTGTGGAAGACCTTGCAACTTTGGAAGTAAAATCTCAACCTTTGCACCAGTGGTTTCCAAACAAGTATATGACCGACTAATGGGCAGTGATCAACAGAGTAGGCAACAATAAGTTTGTTTTATTTATTTTTTAATAAAATAGAGCTGGGATTGAAATTTCAGAGTGTATTGGGCTAAGCAAGTGTTGTTTCATGATGCTGTTGATTCAGTTTGTGAATATTTTTGTGTATTTTATAAATATGTGTGTAGGGTCTAGATATAAAAATCATTTTGTATTGTGGGTCAAGGCAAAGAATAGGTTTAAAAGTCACTGGTGTAGGTGTGTATTCCTCTACTGATTTCAGATGTTCCAAAAGATAAAAACTTACCAAAAAGACCCAGGGCAATTTTGAAAGGCATGACACTGTGGTAAGTGTAGATTATAAACATGGCAGAGTGAGACTATGTGGAGAGTTCATATTGGGTTCATCCTGTGGGGCTGCAGAGGCACGATATGGTGTCCTGTGCCAAACAGCATGAGGGAATAGGAGTTCCTTTGTAGGAGCCACACTTTACTGCTTTTGACCTGAAGGAGTCATGTGGTAAAACTTGTTCCAAGCATGGCTAACAAATTTTACAAGTCTTTTGGAAAATTTGTGTCAGTTCAAAACTTCCTAGAGAAAAAAAAAAAAACAAAAAAACAACACAGGTATGAAATAATCAATCTTACAGAAATACTATTTTGAATTTTGCTAAATAGAAGAAATTTTTCCCGAGGTGTCTTCTCTCCCCTCTCCCCAGCAGTATCTTTTAATCTAACCATTTGATATGTTGGGTCTGTAGAATTTCCTCATTCTTAGGAGGCAAGAACTGGTGCTTCAACTGTTGTCAATGGCAACCATGAAAAGAAAAAGAAAAGCTGAAGGGTGGAGAGCTGGAGAAGGGAATGCAACAGATATTTAACAGTTACCAGTGAACAATGGAAGCCTACAAGAATCCTGTCCTAAAAGGCTTCATAAGTGAGATTCCTCTTTGCTTTACCAGACAGGATTTTGTGTATCCTCCAACTTCATGTATCACTCTGCCTCTGTGTATCACTCTGCCTCCAGTGTACTCCAGCCCTTCTTTCTCACATGTATCAAAGCGGTTAGCCACAGTTCACATCTGACCTCTCTAAGGCCTGCAGTGATTTTGACCCAGGTTCTTATAGGTGCATCCTAGAAGTTATGTTTCTGTTCTGGAGGGAGAAACTATTGTTGTTTTCTAATTATTCTTGTCTTCCAGGAAAATGTTCTGGTATCTCCCCTCTAGTTTCACATTCTTACTTTCCTGCTCTGTTTGGCCTTTGAAAACTATTCCCTTTTCCCCTTGGCAGTGATTTGAGAAATTGCCCTTCTGCAGCCTGTGTCTTTATTTCATAACATATATTCTTCCCCAGGCTCTCTAGTAATTATTTTGACCTTAGAGTTTTCTGGAGGACAGTAAATTCCTATATTGTCCAAGCTCCACTTCCACCTACCAAATTGGTTCTGTTCTCCTTTTGCTTAAGGCCAGGAAATTGTCTCTTCACAATTTGTCTCCTGACAATCTGTTTTTTGTTTTTCATTAAAATCTACATAAAGCAACTCTCCGCTTCTAGAATACTTCCTACTTCCTGAATGCCTAAACTCATTTCCCCTTCTTCTGAGACATTTTCCAATACTACTTTTTAACAAGTAAAAATGTGCACTGGATTCCCAAGACCCCAACTACACCCACAAAGGGCCAAAGAGAAAAGGACAATTAAGCACATGAGATGTTAAGTTCAGTAGTGACTTGGGTCCCAAGCAGTCTGAACGCTTTTGGGTATTTTATTTAGCCACTTGACAATAGCACTTTCTTTTAAATTTCTTGATTATGAAATCATTTTGTGTGAGTAATGGTATGAGGTGAAACATGTCTTGGTGAAAGGTATTTATTTTCCAACTTCTCCAATTGTTGTCTCGTGGGACATTCAAAATGTTTTGACTCTTTGATTTGAAGATGATAATGTAACAACATATGGATTCCTCCAATCTGTGTATTTTCATCAAAGGTTTACAGTCTATTGGAACAACATACTTGAAAGTTAGAAAAAATTAGGATGAGACACTCTCTTCTATTATTATGATTTTAAATCAGGAAAAATGAAAGGCTCTATCTCTTGTTCTCACTGCAGCTAGCATCAGAGTCCTTCTTGATCTGTTATCAGTACATTGTCACTACTGAGTGTCCTACGGGGGGCTATATCACACCTGGTACTCTGCATACATTCATTTCAACAAACTTGAAATGTAGAGGTTACTTATCAACATTTTCCTGATGAGGAGAGGCTCAGAGAGGTTAGATGGCCTTTCGAGTGCCAAGAGCTAACTAAGAAGCCAAAGAGTAGCAATGCAAGCTAGATGCCTTGGTCCACAAAGCCAGGACTTCTCCCATTGTTTATAGATGCTTCATTCACCACTTGTGTATTTTGGGACCTAAAGTCTGCACTGTCCAATATTGTAACCACTAGCCACAGGTGCCTATTGTGTGCTTGAAATGTGGCCAGTCCAAACTGAGATGTGGATTTCAAAGACTTAATACGTAAAAGGGATGTAACATCGTATTCATAATGTTAAAAATACATGACATATTAAATATTGAAATGCTAATAGTTTAGGTATATTGGGTTAAATGTAGCTTATTACTATTTTAAGCATATTATTAAAATTAGGTTAATCTGTTTTTAACTTTTTAAAGTGACTACTGGAAATTTTAAAATTACTTTTGTAGCCTGCATTATATTTCTGTCAGACAGTATTGTACGGATCTCAATAGAAGAGAGTACTGATAAACTTTATTATTCCCTATGTCCCCTAAGAAATCTGACTTAGTTAATCACTGCTGTGCCCCAGACTGGTGAATGTGGCTTGGGCCACACCCTTGTACTTGTATGTATAGTTTATTCTCTACTTAGGGAGTCTGAACCTTTTAATGGTCCTTGCCAGAGCCTCATCCCTTCAGCTCAAGGTCAGTGAGACGTTTTGGCTTGCACACAGATGTCCCCTTTTCTTGCCTGGCTGTGTGCCAGACTGTCTGTCTGTTGCTATGTTGCTCTGCTTCTCAGCCACCAAAATCAACGTTACCTTATTCTGCTTCAGATCCTTGTGAGATAGTCTGTGGGGGAAATTTTTGCCCTAAAAGTCTTGGCTAAAGGCCTGTGAATCTTTAGAAATGGTTCCAGGGGCGCCTGGGTGGCTCAGTTGGTGGAGCATCCGGCTTCGGCTCAGGTCATGATCTCACGGTTTGTGAGTTTGAGCCCTGCATCAGGCTTTGTGCTGACGGCTCAGAGCCTGGAGCCTGTTTCGGATTCTGTGTCTCCCTCTCTCTCTGCTCCTGCCCTGCTTGTGCTTTGTCTCCCTCTCTCTCTCTCTCTCTCTCTCTCTCTCTCTCTCTCAAAAATAAATAAATAAACATTAAAAAATAATTTAAAAAAAATGGTTCCAGAAGTCGCAAGTAAGCAGTGTGATTTGGGAAAAATGGATGTATCTTCCATCACTTGTCCAAATTCTATATGCAGACATCTGACTCACCCTATTGTCCATCTCAACACTCACTTGGCTTAACTTAAAATTCACATCATTCATGCTTGTTGTCTTATAAATATTCAGTAAACTTTTTAGATGCCCAACCAAATCCTGGGTTATGAGTTCCTTTGGATGATGAGTAAAGTAGAAAATAAAAATAATGGGTTATTTTACTGACAAGGTTGGCTACTTTGTCAAATCTTTTTTTTTTTTAATTTAAACCACAAGAAATTCTCATCATATGGACTTAATTCATTCTACTACACATTTATTTATTCATTCATTGATATAACATTTATAGTGTAGTAGGTACTTCAGGGTACCCAAAGGATATGTGTTCCCTCCCCTTAAAGTACATTTGTAAGCTGCATATGCAAATGGACACAATATTTGGCTAAATGTGAATTTCTATTGGGGAACACTAACAGAGGGCCCTTTAGAGTTTAGAGGGAAAAGAATCTCTGCTTCAGGATGACCAGGGAAAACCTTTAAAAAGGGAGGTGTAAATTCTGGACTGAACTTCGAAAGATCAAAGAGAGTTCAAGAAAAAAGGATGAGAATGGCGAATGGAAAGGGGTCAGGATTTCAGCTAGAATATGATGTCTGTGTATGTGGGGAACAGGAGCTGAGGTTGGGAAGGTAGGTAGAGATCAGATTAAATTCAATTCGTCAGCGCTAGACTGAGGAGTGTCTATTCCTTACTCTTCCCACTTTCTCCATAAATGATACTAGGAAAAGCATAGAGTAAATAAATTTGAAGAAACATCTACAATGAAATAATAAAACATAATAGAAACTGCTACACTAAAAGAATTACAAATTAAAATAGGAAGATGAGAGCAAATGACACAGCCGAGTAGAAGCTCTGTCTGTCAGCTTCCTTGTGGTCAAAGCAAAAAGGGAGGTAAGACTGATTTTATAATTATCACGGTCTGTAAGGAAGAAACTGTCAGTTCTAAAAGCTTTTCTTAGCATCAAATTTAAAAGAAATTTTTGACATGGACTGAATTGTATGTAGAGAATTCTTTAACTCCACAGATTCATTTTAATGTCCCTTATAAAACCAGAGGAAAAATACTCTGTAGATTGGTGCTTTTCAGAGTGCAGTGTGCATACAATCACCTGAGGAACTTATTACAATGCAGATCCTGAATCAGAAGGTCTGGCGTGGGCTTGCTGTCCTGCATTTTTAGTAAGCTTCTGCTGTTGCTGCTGCCGCCATCTGCAGAGTGCAGTCTGAGTAGGTCAGCTACTAGAGAAATGTATAAAAGCAGGGAATCAGAAAGATGCATATGATATTCATTTTATTATAACTAAAGGTGTAGTCATTTAGCCGTTTTTTGATGTAGAGCCAGGGATTTTTCTTTACAATGCAACCTGAATGAGGAATGATTCTGAATTTCTACATTTTTGGAAATTTCCCAATTTTTTACAGTTGTCTAATATAAACCTAGTGTGACACCAATTTTTAGCACTTAATTTACTGAGCGTATCGAAAGCAATCCACTAAGTTTTCACAGAAACAACTGATCTCTTTTCATCCGCATCTTGATCACTTTATATAATATTTAACCAAATTGTAAATTATAATAACAAAAATAACTAGTATAAATAGATTTGAGAGAAAACACAACACAATTCGCAACACAAGTTAACACAAGTTAATACTATTCGCAACACAAGAAAACAAAGTTATTCCCAAACGGATAACTGGGGAGACGGAAATGCCCAGATTTGCTAGCTACGAGCATTCAGCCGTGTGCTTTCCTCACTGCATTTTCAGAGGGAATGGGGAACATCTGTTAATCAGCAAGCTGGATAAGTGGAGGTCAGCTAGTGTGACTCTAAGAGAGCAGAGGCCAAGAATCCAGCTCTCAGATAATTAGGCTGGATAGAGTAGATAAAGGCCTGGATGGGCAACATATCCTCCAACCATATTCTTTAAATGTTTTATCTTGACTTGATGACAGCTGGACAGCAGCTAATTCAACACTGTGCTCTTTGGCAAGGCCTCAGAGGAGGCACAATCTGGGGAATCTTCCTTATTGAGGGTAGGACTCAGTGAATGGTAGACACTGAGTGAATGGTTCTAGAAGGTCCAGGTTATCTGGAACAAGCCAATTTGTGGTGGTGGCAAGTCCATAGAGCACCTAGTTTCACCTAGGAGCAGAGCTTCTTGGGGAGCCAGTCAAATTTTTTGTGCCTAATCAGAAACACACAAGGGACGGATTAAGACAAAATGCTTTCAGCACACAAGATATAAAAGATCAATGCCCACGTGTATAAAGAGCTCCTACATATAAATAAAAAGACATCAAATCCAATTACTAAAGGAAAAAGTATTTGAACAGGTAATTTACTCAAGTTCCTGGGAATGTAGATTAAAATAAACTCTTGGATTAACAAAAATTAAAAGATCTCATAATATATAATGTTACTAGGTATGTGGGCTAATGGGCATGCATACACTATTGTGATTATGTAATTTGATAGTCTTTTTGAAGAGTAATCTCACAGCATTAATTCGAAAACTATGTCTTGACTGTCTCCTAGGTGCCAACACTACACTATGGGTTAGGGATATAATCGTAAACACAAGTCCTATTCTCATAGTGGAGGGAGATAGATAATAAACAAACCAATATACATCTGGGTTTAATAAAAGCTGAGAAGAAAATCAAGCAAAGTCTTAAGGGATGAGAATGACAGAGGTGAGTGGGGCACTATTTTATATCAGATAGCTAGGGATGCCCTCGGATAAGCTGACATTTGACTATTTGCATCTCTTAGTAGAAAAAACATATCTATACACATAGGAATTAAAAGAGCTTCAAGACCTATTGTTTACTGAAAATAATGAGTTGCAGAACCGTGTCTTGGGTATAATCCTTTTATGTTAAAAATGTGGTGGGGTGTCTGGGTGGCTCAGTCAGTTAAGCGTCCGACTCTTGATTTCAGCACAGGTCATGATTTCACGGTCTGTTAGATCAAGCCCTGCATCGGGTTCTGTGCTGACACTGTGGGGCCTCCTTGGGATTCTCTCTGTCCCTCTCTCTCCACTCCTCCCCCCTTAAAATAAATAAATAAGTTTTTTTAAAAGGTTGTTTGTGTGCACTTAAATAAATAAATGGCCATATATAGTACTTAGGTACAACACAACAAATACATAGAAGGGTGCCCACCACCTCCCTGAACTTCCAACCCTGGTTATCTCTGGGGTTAAGTTTGTTTGCAAAGGCTGTGATAGGAAAGAGGGAGATCCTATAACCTGCCCTATGAGAATTTTTTTTAAAATAAAAAACAGAATGAAATACTGGAAAGACACAATAACATTTGGGAAAAAGTACAAATTTAGTAGAAAATTGCAATGATAAAACATATTTTCACCAAGCATTTGGGACTATGAAGTTAAAGAAAAATATCAGCAGATTTAAGAAAGGAGAGCACGTCAGGCAAATGGTGGCTGGATGTCACAGAGGGAAGCACAGGCTGAGCCATAGTTCACACTGAGACACCTCCCACTCATTTGTGGTGAGGCTAAGGCCTTCAGCCACTTAACCAGCCTAAGAGTCAGTTTCCTCACCTGTAAAAAGGGATAACTACTTCTCATAGTAGTTGTGCTAAACGAGTTGATTCACATGCAGTGTTCAGAACACGGTGTGGCACATAGTTAAGTCTTTCATAAATGTTAGCTATTAAATAGGTCCTCGGTTCCACCAAGTTAGAGAAGGCTTCACACAGGCAGGCAGCCCTCTAGCAGAAGGAAGGCAGGACCCCCTGACTTGCTCTTCAGCATCTTGGCACTTCTCAAATATCTGTGAAGTTTGAAAAATATAGTTCAGTAATTAATCAGAGTACAAAGGATGGACTGATGTGTGGTTTAGAGGTCAGGGAACATGTGTGGAACCCAAGAGTCCCATATGGTAGAGCTCAGATCTGGCTCCACCCACTTCATAGCCATCACCTTTGTTTGTTGAAAACTAAACAGCTCTTCAGACCCCTGCTGGGGTGCTATTTGCACATACACAGAGAGAGAAAACAATAGGCAGGTCCTCTTTGCTATGCTGACATTTGCCTTAATAAGCTGTATTATTGGTCCTCAGAAAATCAAGGGGTTTAGTTGTTGTTCTAGCTTTCTAGGAAATGTAAGTTTGCACACCTCAAAATGAGTTAACTTTAAAATAAATTACTAGACATTTTTAAGTTTCCAGGAAGCAATTTGCAAACTCTGCCTGTTGTGTTCTTCTTGTTGCAAATGGCAGGATTGGGTGACATACTTAATTTTGCTGAGGACAGAGGTTAAGGGACCCTGCCTGACCTTCGGTTTAGGGAGAGGAAACCCAGAATTTTCCAGCATCCCACTGCACACCCCTTTTCTTACTGCTTCTTCAATACAGCTTCTCCCTTTATCCTCCAGAATGTTGCCAGGTAAGCTGAGGTGTATTATGACCTACCAGAGTCACTGCATGAAGAGCTTTGGGACAAAGCCAGGTGCATTCACAAGACAATCACCCCAAGGGCTGACCTATCAGATCCCCTTGTGGAGCAGTAAGTGGTCACATGCTATTTGTCAAGCTGACCTCAGCAGTTTCTCTCTCCCTTAACCTTTCTCTTCATTTTTGTCTTCTTTCCATTCATATCCCTCTCTTCATTCAACTCTTGTCTCCATTCTCCATCTCCTTTTCTATGTATTTGCTATGTTAGTTCCCATCTTGTTCCTATGGAGCACACTCACCAACACTGTGTCCATAATTTTATGTTTATTTTAATATCCTTATGTATGTTTGAAATAGACATATCTACAGATGTTGTCTCAGATGAAAAACATTGTCATTTACTAAGCGAGAGCAGGCTTAGGTCACCATTTCCCTATAAAATTTTATTGGCCACTCTTTTCAAATGCTTCATAGCATCTTTGAGAAATAACATCTTTGGGGAATGAGCCATAAGTTATTGGCAGAAATTAGCTTTAGTAAATACTTATTAAGTATTCTCATGATACAGGAGCAAGCAACAGTCATCTCTGTGCCTGAGTGTTTTGAGAATTTAAGCATAGAAGCAGTAGCAATGTTCCTGGTAGATGGTGACCCTAGAGTTTAAGTGCTTCAGATGATTCAGGGGGTTTCTTTGGAGGTTTCTTGGCTAATGACTGTTGTGACAGATGCTTACATATTCAGTTCTTGACACTTACATTTGCACGTGGGACCTAGTGGTCAGGTTATTGAGGGAGCAAAAAAAGCAGTGGCTTTATGAAACTCATTTATTCTCTTTACCGGGATTGCTTCATTGTTTGTCAACTCGAAATATTAGTGAGGATTTAGGGAAATCATCTTGCTCTCTAATTAGATGAAATGGTGGCTGATTGCTGCAGCTATAAATGATCTTTGAGGTGTTACTAATTCAACTAAATCTCAGATGCCCGATTTGTACAGCTTGTTGATGATATTATTCTAGTGAAGAAGGGTTGGGGAGATTGGGGATGATTAAGAAAATTGGTTTTGCTCACACTTAATGATAATACTTGAGAGTAATGTAAAAACAACAGCAATTTCTGAAGTCAGGATGGATCGTCCAGCAATGAACAATGACTACTCTGCCCCCTCCCAAGATTTGGATCATTAAATGCTCAGCAATAGGAGGAAGAAATAAATTACTAATTAGTGTTGTTAAGGCTAATATTCTTTTTTTTTAAAAAATTTAATGTTTATTTTTGAGAGAAAGGGGGGGAGGGGCAGAGAGAGAGGGAGACAGAGAGTCTGAAGCAGGCTCCAGGCTCTGAGCTGTCAGCACAGAGCTCGATGTGGGGCTCAAACTCATGAACCGTGAGATAATGACCTGAGCCGAAGTCAGCTGCTTAACTGACTGAGCCACCCAGGAGCCCCAATGCTACTATTCTTGTTCAGCAATAAGGTGGACTTACAGGTCCCTGCCCCATCCTGGGGCCCTGTAGGAGGCAAATACAGAAACATTGCCAACGTGCTGCCTTACAGGAGTTCCAGATCGTCCCTTTCTGGGGATCAGTGGTAGGAAAAGGCAAAAATAATCTCCATGTAGTGTCCCCACCTTTTGGAGGGAGTGGCCTTTCTGGCATCAATAATCCAAGCTTCAAGGTCTTTACTATGGTCTCCGTTCACACTGTGCCTAAATTGGTTTTCCAAATTTTTGAATGAAATCTGTCATCCAGGCAAGTATTGTGAAGGAAATGAGGATGTGTATCTTTCAGACTGTTCCTTTGCTTTGTATAATTTCCTCAGTATTTATTTTCCCATCGAAATGTTGGCTTCCTGAGAGAGAGGGATCATTCTTTATTATCAGGCAATTGAAAGGAACTGGAAAACACACCGGTGATTTGTACCTATACGGAAGGTAATAAAGATCAGAAAGTGCAAGGATGCTGCGCAGACCAGACTGCACACTCTCCTCTGACGGATCAGGCCTGCTCACTTAGGGCGATTGACAGAAGAGTGTAGGCCAGCACTTTGGGGTCCATTTAATCAGAGCCCAGTCTAAGTGGGTCAGTTCCAGGGCAGTCACAGATCCAGAGGGGCTCTGCCAAGGCCCAGGAGCCACAGCAGTCCCTGGCTTTCTAGTAGTGAAACAGAGGTTGCAGAAGCACCCGTGTGTTGGCCAATAACCAGGGCTCAGTCCTTAAAATTAATTTTGAAGCCTCCAGGTTTATACTTGGCAACTCCACAATATTGAGCTTTTATCAACGCCTCTATGATACTTTATATGTGCCTTTGTGATAAAAAATATTTCTCAGAAGAGGGGTGGTTTTAATAAAGTTTATTTTAAAATAAAAATGTTGGCCATGTTCTGTGATGGATGGTAGAAAACCTTCACCTGCTTTCTGAGGAGGATCATGAATGTAAATCTTTACACTTATGCAGAAAGGGCCACTTAGGTGTTAGCTGCCTGAATAGAGACATCAAATCCAAGAGGAAACAAAAGCAGGGCTTAAGAAGACATGTACTGCAGATTGGATCTTGTTTGAATGGTCTGAATGTCAAAGGTAACATGATTATGTACCTGCTAAAAATAAAACCAGGAAGATCCATTTCTAGAATATATTAAGTTAAAAAAAGCAAGGTGCTAAAATTGTATATAATATGCTACCTTTTGTGTATAACCAGGGCAGAAAATGAGAATATATATTCAATTTGCTTGTATTTGCACAAAGAAATCCTGGAAGGATAAACAAGGAACTAATAAAAATGGAAGGCTGGAGTGGATGGTGATGGGGTGAGACCATGCCCTCTCAGGGATACCTTTATATTGCTTTGAGTTTGAAACCCTGTAAATGTTATTACTTATTCAAGAAAACAAAAAAAGGCTAAAAGACAAAACATGATTAGACGTGTTTTGGAAAACTTACACCCAAATGGAATATTTGCTGGGAAAATGTAAAGCATGACATTCGAACAGAACCACAGCATTGTGATGTGGTAGAAAGGTCAGTGGCCCCAGAAACAGGGGACATGGGTTCAGGTCTTGGTTTCAGTTTTGCCACAAATTACTTTGACATCATTTAAACACTGCATCCACAAATGGGCTTAATGTGTGATGCCAATCATGTTTGTGATTAAATATGAAGAGGCTGCCTGGAACATTCTGTCGAGAAAGATTTTAAGGCCACGTACGGGTTCAGCAGAGATTTCTTTGACTGATTAGTGATTTCTGCCATGTGTGTAGGATGGGAGAGTGACAGCATGCATGCCTTCTCTCTGTCCTTCCTGTGACTCTTTTCCTCACCTGTAAGATTACCTACACTAGAAGATCTTTAGTGTCCTTGTAGTTTTAAAATGCTCGTAATAAACAGGGCATATATCAAACAAAGGAGGACAGGTGGGGAGCTGTCACAGAGGGCAGAGTTTGGTTACCTGTGGTTCTGTAGTTAAAAGTGGGAAAGATTACTTTAAATGCAATGTAAGAAAAGCTAAATTTCAGGAAAGTTTCATCCAATGTTGAGTGAACAGGCTTCTGGGACCCAGACTAGGATGGTCTAGCATTTAGTACTTTTTAGTCATTTGGCTAGAAGGTACGCAGGGCAAAGATGCAACACTTTTAGAAAATTTGTTGGGGGAGACTCTTGGAATAGTTGTTTATAACAATTAAAGGAGGAAACTTGAAAGAGCCTTGAGATTGCCAATCCCCTGTGGGGAAAGAGCTGAATGATGACAGAAATGGAGGAGGGCTCATGTCTTCTCAAAGATTAGAGTGAAATGATAGATTTTTGTGTCTTCTTTCGGGCCTAGCCAGTAGAAGCCTGTGGATCTTCTTGAAAAGGAGCTGGCCTGTCCACTTGTTATGTGTTGTTCCTGTTGAACTGCCTGATCCTACTTTCTCCTGAAGTTTGAGAGCCATGGTTCTAGAATAGAGCCAGGAGCCAGAACAGGAAGCCAATTGTGCAACCAGGTAGGGGTCTGGCCCCTCTGGATCTGTAGTAGAACAGGTAGAGATTTCTCAAAGCCTGAGAGAGTTTTCTGGTGCTGTGGAAATCTTCAGAGTGCTGGAAATGGGACATTTCAATGCTTTTGATGCCATGAATCTGCAGAGAGAACATCTGGAAAACTGACCCTGAGCCTACCTGAGATGGCAGTTATCTTCTCCTTTCTGCTACCTGGAGACCCTCCTCTGCTCCAGAGCTGCCAACGAAGCAGACTGGATTTAGTCACCCAGCCCATGCTCCAGGCCTCTGCCTCTCAAGTGAGGACCCACCCTCACCTAGCACCCCAGCCTAACCAAAGCTTCTAGGCTGCACCATCTCATGGGGTCGCTACTGGCCATTTGTGGTCATGAGACAAAATAAAAATTCCAGTTTCTCAGTTGCACTAACTACATTTCAGGTGTTCAATAGCTATTTGTGGCAGGGACTACTGAATTGGGTAGCACAGATATAGAACATTTCTGTCATCATAGAATGTTCTGTTGGGTGGTGCTACTCTTGATTGTGTATCTGGGAAGCCACTGTGGACAGACGGATCCACAAAAATAATAATAATAAACAGCAAACCTAAAATCAGACAAAAGGGGCAAAGTGTGCATATTTCCTTTCATGTAAGATGTGAATAGGCTAAATTCATTGGTTGAAAGACAGAAAAGCTCAGAATGAGTGTAAAAAATTACTATATGCTGTTTGTAAGAAATGTATGCACTACGAAGTGGCCAAGAAAGGTTAAAAAGTTCTTGTAGATGCAGGATAGTGATGTGGTATGGACTTCATGTAGCTGTTTATTATCTAATTTTATGAGGGATGTTATCAAGCTGTGGTTGTAGAGTAGAATACAGATTGGGCTTGAGGTTCATGCTAAAGGAAATTAACAAACTTGTGAACAAAAGACATCACTATCTTTCTGTGATTCTCTATGGGAACATTGTTCTGCTAGAGGTGAGGGAAGCAGGAGAGCAGTCTCTTTAAGATATGTCTTGTAGAGGAGGCAGGCTTCCAACCAGCTGGAAAGAACCTGTGGTGGGGCAGCTGGTAGGCTCCTTCCCTGGGAGAATTTACCCTGACTGGCAGTGTCTTCATACCTCACCAAGGGGCCTGTCTGTGCAGGGCCATTAGCGGGCAGAACCACCTTGGGATACAGCAGGTCTTTCTACCCACACTAGCTGCCTACCTCTGGGGGTTGGGAAAGGCAGTTGGGGCCCATCGACCCTGATCACTATCATCAGATTCCTTCAGACCCAGCACACGATTTCCATTTGCATTTTTGCCGGTCCATTTTCAGGCCACATACCTTAGGATAGTCCTGGTATATTAGAACATCTTCTTCCTCTGATGTTTCCCCACCTTTAATATGTTCTTGAGAGATTACAATATAGACAACAATAGGAACTGAAAATTTTAGAAGTATATCTTAGCCATTATGTAATAGAAATCTACCATAAGTCAACTAAGAAATTTTAGTAAATGTGGTATGCATAAGAGTATTTTCTTAGGATGAAAATGCAGAGTAAAACAAACACTTGATGTGGGAAGCAAAGTATGCTTGTTTTTTGTCAGCCTTTTCCTTGGACCTAATTCTGTGATGACACAGAACAGATATTCAATACATGGCATTAAATTAATGTCATTTAGGGATATGGATTGTTTTCAGAAACTTGTATCTTAATTAGAAAGATAATTCAAAGTCGTGTGAGCTAAAATTATAAAACTTGAGCTAAAAGCTGAAATAAAGTGTACCCAATTAGAATCATATAAGCAAATAGGATTATTTTGTGTTTCTTTTTTTGTCATGCTTGAAAATGTGAGTGGAAGGCTGTGATGTTGACAAACTGAAAACCTAAAATAACCTAGGTGTTTTGCATTAACTTTTACTTTTTCTCCCCCAGTCCAGGATGCGTGGGATTCGCAGCCTGGAGTCCCAGAGTGATGACAAGTCTTCATGCTAAACACAGGCAGAGACTAAGTGATGACTAAGTTCCTGTTCATTTAAACAACGGGTCATTTTCTTCCTGAGTTTGCCAGTGTTAGGGGTGGGCAAGAGAACATGTGCTTCGTGTGGCATCACTGTCATGTGTGAGTGTGACATTTTCTTCCTCTTTAGGAGGTTGGATTACTCATGCACATGTACTTGGGGGAGTTTATCCTAGCTGAGAGCACTCCCCACTCTGTTTGCAGGATGACATAGAAGAGAAGACCCTCCAGCATGAAGATTTGACAGGCAGATGCTGCAGTGGCCTCTGAACTGGAGGTGGTACAACAGTGACATCAGGGGACTTAAGGCATTTTATAACACTTTTCCGTGTTATATCTTTTTTCAGAAAGACACCAGTAACAGAATGTAAGACAGTTAGAAATTTCTGTTGTGTGTGGTGTCAGCCAGATTCTGGACACTTGGGGTTTATCTTTTTGGCAGGCTTTTATTAATACCTGGGGACCTGAAAGAACCAAATAATAGAGAGAGAGGTGTATTTTTCACTCTCTTACTATCTTTGGTCAAAAATGCTTTAAGTGTGTCATCAGCTGGCAGGTTCAGGGAACACCGTCATGGAGTGTCCCAACTGCTGACTGATACTGGGGCTGTGTTGGAACTTAGTAATTCAGGAAATGCTGAGCCCCTTCCAATCACCCTGCATCTCTTCTCATTGCCCTAAGTTCATTACACCCCTGACTGTAGTCCTGGGCAGTCTTCCTGCTAGGAGGATTCTCCTAATTTCATTCTTGGCCTTTTGGTGTCCTTCCTGATCATAGAATCGGCTGTAAAATAACATATTACCATTAGGTGTCGCTGTCTAACATAGAATGTTAGACAAGATTCCGTGAAAATTCAAGATTTCAGTTTATTTAAAAAATCCAATTGGTATTGTAGGACATTAACTCTGTACATTTTGAAAACAATTTTTTTTCTTGAAAAGAAGAACTAATTGCAGGTATAATAAATGGGAAATCTTCAGTCAGAATTGTTTAAGTAAATAAAATTTGAAAGTTGATTTTATTTGTTGAAGAGATTGCAAGACAAAATCCAAGCCTTTTGGCTGGCATTCAAGGCTTTCCCTGACTTACCTCAAGCACACATTTCCAAAATTACATCTTTTGTCTTTAAGTATACCCCCCCTCAGTCAAATTGGGCCATTTGTCATTCTTTGATATTCTTATATTTTTCTGTGCTCTTCCATTTACCTTCCAATATTCTTTCATTTCCCAATATCATCTGTTCAAATACTTCTTACAGATTTCCTCTTATAGATAAGCTCAGATGCTAAGTCCTCTATGGAACCTTTCTCAATCTCAGGTGGAATCATGTATTCCTCCTCCTGCATCTCTATGCCACTTTATCATGCTTCTGGTACAACATTTTGTAAACACTAGCTAGAATAATATCTATTTCTGTCTTATCATGAAAGCAAGGACTAAGATATAATTGCCACAAAGCCTAGAAGGGTGCTTATAATGAAGGTTAATAAATGGAAACGATGTTAGTTAAGTAAATGAATTAATAATGAAAAATAGATACAGGAAATTTTGATTCTACCTCACTTTTGAAGCGTTGCCAATTCACTGGGCATTGGAAAGTGGCCATACAATGCTAATTAAAGAGTAATAATAAATGGCAGTGTATCAATGTATGAAGAAATACATCCAACACGGTGCTGTAGGGAGCCAATCAGTACAATTGATTTATTGGCCATGATAATTGATGACATGAGAAAGTAAACAGCTCATCAATGCCCTAGCATCTCTATTTAGAACCTTGTGCTTTTTAGTCATGCTTTTGTGCATAAAAATACAGCTAGAAATACATACAATATACTCTGTGGGTATTTAATTTAGAAAATGCTTTTCCTCTGTCCTCCATATTCATAATGAAAATGAGAGGAACTGCTTAGAAGAGAGGATAGAAAGTCTACCAAGTTAAATTAAGGAGACAGAAGTTTGAGTTCATCCTTTAGCAACTCAGCCCATCAGGAAGATGAAGACCAAACTTCATCAACGACAATTTTTCTTATTAGTGTTGGCCTTCATGATCATTACTGGTAAACTTGTTTGCCTTCCTATCTTGCTGCTTGTATGGAAGAAGACTTATTTCATCATAGCCAAAAAAGTTGGTAAACTGTCCCTGTAAGCAGAGATTCTATGAATCCAGAGAGTCCCCAAGTGCTCAAGAGCTGACTACCCATGCTCATGGGCACTTGTCATCTAAACTGTGTTACAGTATTGAGTGAACTGGCTACTATTTTAATTTAAAAAATTATAAGAGGCTACTTACAGAAATTGGAACAGTTATATATTTTGTTTGATGAATTTACCCAGGAGAGTCTAAAATTTAACTAATTATGCATGCTTTTGATATTATTTGCATCTCCTTTTATACTCTACAACCATGAAGATGTTTCTAAAAAATAACCTAAAATGACCTTTAAAAAATGTTGTATGTGTTTCGGGAAATACATACGTAGGATTTCTAATGTGTGATGGTGATCAACTAGTTATATTTGATTTACCTCCTAACCTTTATGGTTAGATATTTATGAAAGTACGTGCCATTGCGGAGGAGGAGTGTCCTGGAAACATAAAAATGATTATCTGGAGTGTCTGGTGGCTCAGTTGGTTAAGCATCTGACTTCAGCTCAGGTCATGATCTCATAGTTTATGGGTTCGATCCTTGCGTTGGGCTCTGTGCTGACAGCTCAGAGCCCGAAGCCTGCTTCGGTTTCTGTGTCTTCCTCTCTCTCTGTCCCTCCCCTACTCGTGTTCTGTCTGTCTGTCTGTCTCTCTCTCTCTCAAAAATAAACATTAAAAAATTTTAAAAAATGATTTTCTGATTTGGCAACATTCTGGGGAAATTGCCTCTGCTCTATGGACAAATAAGAACCTTGATCTGTGTATCACCAACAAGGAAGTAGTAGGAAAAAGCAACTGCCCACATGGTATATTGTCTCTTAACTGTCACAGTTAGGAGTTTCCTTCTGTCCTGGACCACAGTTGCTTTGTAATGTGGCTGAAGCTATTCCTTTGTCTCCATTCAGGACCTTGAGAAAATCTGAAGGATGTATATGAACCATTAGTCTGGGGTTTTCAGTACCTCAATTTTGGTCGAGTACCAATACGTCAGGCAGCAACAGTGAGTGTGAGATGGAACCTCTTCAACTTCCACGTTTCCTGGACTTTCCAGGCAGGATTTTGCAAAGGGATCACTGAAATTCTGTCTAAACTGGTGTGTCAGAATGGTGTAAGTTCTTCCCCTAGTCTGGGGACGGCAGAGCGGTTTGCCTAGAGAGGGAGCTTCAAGAGGACCAGTCATGAAGACAACTGTCCCACACACTGATATGAGAAAGCTAAAGGAATTGTGGACAGAGATATTAATATGAACTGAAGGTTTGTAATATATATGTATACACACAAAATTGGACAGATATAGGAATAAGTAATAATTGTTGCAGATAATAATGATTGATGGATGCTAAAATTAATGGGTGAAAGTGTAATGAAGAGCAGGATATTTGAATCACTTGAAAGTCTCTCTCCAGGAAATACTTATTAATTATAAAGTGGAAAACAGTAACTTTATAACAGATTAATCTGGCAAGCATTCCCTTATCCAAATGATCAGTTAACATCATCAAGATGACATAACATTATATATCGCCTGAGGTGATGCATTGAGAAGACACAACATCATTTCTGTGGTGTTCTTGCCAAAAATGCGTATCCTCAATCTAATCATTAGAAAACATCAGACAAACCAGAATTGAGGGAAATTCAACAAAACAACTGGCGGAACTCCCTTCCAAAATTTCAAAGTCACGAAAGACAAAGAAGACTGAGGAACTGTCACAGATTTGGGGAAACTAAGGAGATATGACAGCTAAATGTTGGTTTCTGCAATTTATCCTAGAGCAGAAAAGAACATTAGTGGGACCATTGGTAAACTTCTACTAAAGATCTGTAATCAGTTAATAGTATTATATCAATGTTAAAACTCTGGTTTCTATAACTGAACTATTCAAATGTTAATGTTAACATTAGGGGATGCTGAACGAAGTGTATACAGGAACTCTATTTTTGCAAGTCTTTAAAAATTTTTTTTAATGTTTACTTATCTTTGAGAGACAGAGAGAGAGCGAGAGCACAAGTAGGGGCAAGGCAGAGAGGGAGACACAGAACCAGAAGCAGGCTCCAGGCTCTGTGCTGATAGGCTGACAGCAGTAAGCCTGATGTAGGGCTTGAACCCACAGACTGTGAGATCATGACCTAAGATGAAGTTGGATGCTTAACTGCCTGAGCCACCCAGGTGCCCTTACAATTCATTTAAGGACTGAAATTACTCAATATAAAATATTTTTTAAATCTCCAGTAAGAGAGTAAAATGTCACAGAGTAGGAGAAGGTATTTTACAATATATGTATATATATTGTGTGTGTGTGTGTGTATATATAACTATATATTGGATATATATATATATATATATATAACTATATATATGGATATTAACTATATCCATAATATATAAAAAGGCATCTACACATTGATAAGAAAAAGATGGCTCAAAATAGAAAGTCCTTGAATAACCATTTCACAAAAGAGGATATTCAAATGGTCAATAAGCAAATGAAACAATGAATACCACTGCAGGCCTCCAAATACAGATAAAATAAAAAAATAAACTGACAATCCTAAAAGTTAGAAAGGATTTGGAGCAACTGAAACGTCCACCCATTGCTTATAAAACTCTTCACAGAATCTGTCAAAACTATGTGTACAGAAAACTTATGGCTAACATGTGTACTTCCCAAAACATATTTATAATTCCAAACTGCAAATAACTCAAATATGTATCATTAGGAGTTGGGGTAAATAAATAGTAGCATATTCATACAATGGAATATGGTACTTGAGCAGTGGGAGTGAACATATTCTGACTAGTTACAACATGGATGAATCTCAAAAACATAATCTTGAGCAAAGGAGGTTAGGTATAAAAGAACACATACTATGCAATTCCATTTATGTAAATTTCAAAAATAGGTGAAATTAATCTGTGATGGTATAAGTCAAGGAAGTAATTACCTTTGGGTGGGGTTAATGATTGGAAGAGGGCACAAGGAACATGTAGAGGATTTCATGTCTCATAGAATCTCTCGGATAAACATCTTTAGAGGCTGTGCTCACCCACATTCAGAGGAAGGCCTGAGAAGAAGACAATGTCAGAGTTGGGAACACTAGTGGGAACAAAGGGAGAACTGTCCCTGTTGATTGGCAATCACCAGACCTGGTTAAAATTTTTCCTCTTTCAAGATGTATGAGTAAGGGGAAAAACCATTAAATAACCTTTAGAAAAGTTCTATATAATGTGAATAAGAAGACCCACTACTTCAAAGTACTATTTAAAAATGTGTCAAACCATAAACAAAACAAAAAGACAACCTCGTGAATTGGAGAAGATACTTACAAAGGATATATCTGATAAGGGCTTAATATACAAAATATATAACGAACTTCTACAGCTCAACACCGAAAATACACCCAAACAGTCCAATTAAAAAAATGGGCAGAGGACCTGAATGGACATTTTTCCAGAGAACACATACAGATGGTCAGCAGGTACATGAAAAGATTCTCAACATCACTAATCATCAGGGAAATGCAAGTCAGAACCACACTGAGACATCACCTTACATCTGTTAGAATGGCTTAAAAAAAAAAGGACAAGAAATAGCAAGTTTTGGTGAGTATTTAGAGAAAAAGGGATCCTACACTATTGGTGAGAAGGCAAACTGGTACAGTCATTGTGGAAAACAGTATGGAGTTTCCTCAAAAAATTAAAAATAGAAATACTATATGATCTAATAAACTCACTATTGGGTATTTACCCAAAGAAAATGAAAACATTAATTCTAAAAGATACATGCACCCCTACATTTGTTGCAACATTGTTCACAACAGCCAAGATATAGATACAACCTAAGCATCCATCAGTAGAGGAATGGATAGAGAAGATGTGGTATATGTACACAATGGAATATTACACAGCCATAAAAAGAATGAGACTGTACCATCTGAGGCAACATGGATGGATCTTGAGGGTATTATGCTGAGTGAAATTGAGTCAGACTGAGAAAGACAAATACCATGTAATTTCGCTTATATATGGAATCTAAAACAACAACAAATGAATACACAGGCAAAAAGCAGAATCAGACCTATAAATAAGAAGAACAAACTGATGGTTGCTAGAGGGGAGGAGGGTGAGGGGTTGGGCAAGATGGGTGAGGGGGAGAGGGAGATACAGGCTTCCAGTTATGAATGAATAAAAGGCACAGCATAAGGAATAGCCAATGATGCTGTCACAACGATGAATGGGGACAGATGGTAGCTATATGCTTGTGGTGAACATAACACATAGGCTTGTAGAATCACTATGTTGTACACCTGAAACCAGTGTAACATTGTGTGTCAACTATACTCAAAATTAAAAAAAAAAACAGAGAAAGGAGGTAGGTGAATCAGTGAAACAGTGAAAGAGGTTTGAAGATCTTCACTGCTGGCTTTGAAGTTGAAGGAAAAAGCCATGAATCAGGGAATGCAGACAGTATCTAGAAGCTGGAAACGGGCGAGGAAATTCTTGCCTAGAACCTCCAGGAGACACACAGCCCTGCTGATATCTGGATTTTAGCCCTGTGACACCAGTCGGACTTCTGACCCATGTAACTGTAAGGATAATACATTTATATTGTTATAAAAAATGTGTGAATGATCAATAGTAAAAGAAAGTTTAGGATGCACATGCTTTGAGTTATTAAACGACAAAAAAAAAAAACTATGAAAGAGTATCTGAAGGGGGACTTGATAAAGATTAAAAGAGAACTTCCATAGTTAAGAAAAGAAGCTGTAGAAATTAAAACTCCACTGCAGAATTAAAATCCGTATTGGGTTTAGTTAATTCAGAATCTTTTATGCAATGGAGAAAAAAAGAAAATTATAAGAAAGAATGATAGATTTGGGAGATAGACTATGAAGCTATGAATAATTGGTGCCCTTGAGAATGAGACCAAATGAGAAGAGTAAAAACTGTAATTAAGTATATAACCAAAGATCTATAAAGAAAAGTTTCTGGATTGGAAAAAAATTATCTGACACTGTAGGCTGAGGAATCCTAGGTATATGTTGGTGAAAATATGAATTTCCAGTATAAAAATAATTTAAAGTTTTCAAGCAAGCAAAATAAACAAGTTACTTGCAAGGATATAAAAATCAGATTGTCCTAAAGGACCATGATGTGGGTGCTGATGTCAGACACAGGTGTGGAATGAGGCCCAAGTAATTGTTTTAAATTGGTCTTCAAATGAAATACAAAAATAAAAAAACTAAAAGAGAAGACAAGATGAAAAACAACTCCATGATATTTTAGATGCATATTCTTGGGTTTTACTGGCAAAGATTTGAAAGTAAAAGCATATCAAATTAATATTTATATCACTATTGAATTTTATAATTATAAAATAATATAAGTTCACAAATGATTTCAAAAAGTTTTGATCATATTCATGAAAAACTAGCTCTCCATTGCCCAAATAATTAAATGAAATGAATATATAAATATGACTGAATTCTTTAGATATATGTATATCTAAGACTAAAAGTGAGTTCTGCAAATGCTAACAGAGGTTAACTAGTTATTGAAATCATGGATGACTTTTTGTTGTTGTTACTATCTCAAGAGAGACAGAGACAGTTTGAGTTGGGAGAGCCTGCGCAGAGCCTGACACGAGACTCGAACTCATGAAACCATGAGATCTTGACCTGAGTGGAAACCAAGAGTCAGGTGCTTAACTGACTGAGCCACCAGGCACCCTGATCATACAGCACTTTTATATTCTTTCTTTGTTTTTTCATTTTTATAAACAGCAAAAATATATTAAAGCTGCAAATCAAAGCAAAAGCGGGCAATGCTTTCTGTTCATAAAGGAAAAAAAAAACAGAATCAAGGTACTGTTCAAATATTCAGCCAGGTTTGTTTTCTTACTTCATCTGTGAATAATTGTGGACATCAAATGAGAACAAGGCAGGAAAGTCTCTGAACCCATTTCAAGGTTCTAATCATATTGATAATGCTTCAAGTTTGTATTTTCTTTATGGAGCCACAAAATCTTTTTAGGGCTATTAGAGCTGCCTTATGTAATCCTAAAGTATATGTCATTCTCCACCTTTACAAAGCTAGGCTCATTATCTTAAGTAGAGCATCATTAGTGATCTGTCTCTTAACTCTGCATCAGAGCGCAAAGGTGATATGTAAGAGAAATTCAAGTACAGATAGCCTATAAATATCTGGAAGTTTAACTCCAAACTTGAATCTAGTTTCCTTGGGAGTTGAGGTGTACCACAGTATGTCATAAGATGTTTTTAATCCACAGCAATCAGACCTAAGTGATTGAGATAAACCTTAATAAACATAAAAACCACACAACCATGACAAAATAGCCAAAAGACCTTATTGGTGTTGTCCCCTAAGCTCACACACTAATATCAGCTGTCTGGATTTTAGCACACAGTGGGTGAAAAGAGGAAAGGAAAGACACTCAAGGAAGACTATACTAAAATCAGAGAGAAGAAGGGTTTGTTCTCCAAGGCCTGAAGAAGTGCTGATCTAAGGCATCTGTACCCAGGTCTTCCCACAACGAAGACCTTCCCATTATGATACAGACAGAAGCAATTTGAAAGAAATCCAATAGAACAAATCCAGAGCAATCTCTTCATTCTGTGGAAGCCTACATTTTAACTTTCCTACATTCCACCAAAAGCTCTGTCCTGGCTCAATAGGGCTTTAGACTTGGCTCATTCTTTAAATATCCTATGCTCTTAAGTATAAAGAACCTAGATAAACAACTTCATTGAATGATAAACAACTGGTAGAGAGGCCATCCTCAGATTTGGCAATGTAGGGAGTCTAGACATGACCACTTTGCTTCTTTCAAGCTAAATGAAGACATAGTTTAGCCTTCCTAGTTAACCACAGTTTAATTTTTACATGCTTCCTGTTGATTTTAAGAACAGCCTCCAATCTCACATCCTCCTCCCCACCACCCCACTGTTACACACAATATCACGGACTAATAGAAGAAGCAGTTTTAGGGAGGTTCAGGCAACATCAATGAAGAAGAATTTGAAGTTACACATGGTGAAGAGTTCTGAAAGATGGTGAGTGAAACACTATTTCTTTTGCCTCCATTCCCAACTCCAATCTACTTCCTCTCCTCAGCCACATGGTTGGTGGAGTTGATGGGTAGCTGGATCCAAATGAGGCCTTGAGCTGTGGGAATCAAGGTGAGGAGAATGAGTGGGGCCTTTCCTCTCTGTGGGCTAAGTAAGAACTTGGGAAGCAACACTAAGAGACTCCTAAGGGGAAGCAGAGGCTCTTGGGAAAAGCTTGGCTTGCACAGGTCTGTGTCCAGCATGCCCTGCCCAGCATGGGAGAAGGGGAATCAAAATCAGCTTTGAATAAATATGCCAGATATTGCAGCACACAACAGGTCAAGAATCAACTGAATGAGCATGCTCTTTCCAGGGTAGGCTAGGAGATTGTCACAGATGAGCTCCAATGAATCAACAACAGCTATAATAAAAAAATAGCAACTGATCTAAGGGACTTGGCAGCAGACAGGTGAGTAGTCAGTGCAAATAGAGCACTTGCTTAGCCAAATAGAATTGTAGGGAGAGACGGAAGACAACATAAGCAAGAAAAATATCAGAGCATTTAAGGAGATCCAAGTATAGCACAAATAAGACTTTCTACAAATAGAAATCATGATTTTCCAATGAACAGATTCCGTGGCCAATCTGAAGAAGATCACTTTCGAGATGGAGATTTATGAAATAATATCAAGAGATGGAGATCATTAGGGAAAAGATAAGTTTGGTTCCGTAAGATCCATTATGTGTATTGTAGGAGTTCCAGAAGGAGAAAGGACCTGAATAAATTGAGGTGAAAAGTAAGTAATAGCACAAAATGTCACTGATTTGAAAAAGAGAAACAGGAAAAAGGGAGCTAAATCTGCATACTGAAGGGGCTCACCAGATTCCAGTAGGGTGCCTGAAGAAGGATGTATTGTGGCGTGGGAAAAACTCTTGTGGTCTGTCAGAAAAAAAATGGTCCCAAAGTTGAACCAGGTAGAAGAGATTGTTGGGTGTTTTTTCCATGCAGTGTTGGACTTGACTTTCTTTTAACCAAGCTCTTTTACAAGGCTGTAGTGGCTGAGGTTAACATGAAGATTTTTGTGTGGTAGAGAGAAAGTAATTTCTGTGTGGTGGAACAGATCACCCCAAAGGATATAGTGTAGGGTACGGTAAGACATTAAACAGTTTTTTTATCTACCCAGCAATTTTACCTTAACATTCCTTCATTAAATTTCCTGCAGGTACTTACCTTCTCAAATTGTCACTGAACCTTAACATATTTTAGTGGTTTTCTCATTATTTAATGAATTTTTAAAAATCACGGACAAGCATTCATATTATATTGCAGGAGAATCATGGTTTTACTATTTGGAAAATGATCCTTATAACAGTTTTGGAGATCATCCACTGGAATGCCCAAGTATACTCACCTAAAGAGTTGCTTTGCTGGAGAAGTCACTTGATGAACTGCTTATGCTCACTCTCGCATGTCTTTTCTTGCCCCCCCCCCCCCCCGCCCCTGGGAGTAAATGCCAAGCAGCAATAGAAGTTTAACTTTGCTGCTCTGTTCCTCGAGTTTGTTATTTTTTTTTTCCATTCTCTCTCTCTGTATTGATTTTGTGGTTTTGTTTTTTCTGGTTCCTACATGGTCAATAAAATCATCTCCCATTGGTGGCAGCTATGGCTGGGAATTTGATTTTATGATCTGACCATTTGTGATCTCTGTGAAATGTGTGATGGAAATCTCATCTCTGAAGGGTGGATATGCCAAATTTGATTTGTTAATCTTTCTCTGTTTGCCTACTTGTAAACTCAAATCAATTGAAAAGTATTTTGTGGCCATTGGGAAGGGCAACAGCTTTTCAGATCTAAACTGGTGAGTGTTTGTGTTTCTGGGTTTACTTTTGATCTTCAGCTGAAGTCATACAACTGAGCTAAAAGCGATGTGTTTGTGTGTTTGTGATTCAGAAAAAAACCTTTACCTCTCGTGGGTGAATGTGAAATATTTTCTTACTTCTTCAGGGCACTAATAAATTAGATTAGAATGTTTATGAAATTAAAGCAACTCTGTTCTGATTGGATTTTAGACATATATAAAGTGCTAATACAAATTCAATATTCCCAGAATTCACAGGAAATGAAAAAAATGAATCTTGTTTTCCTTAGGGAAGTATTGTTTTGTGAAATACTCATTTCGATTTTATACATGAAGTGTGTACTAGATTAGGATGGAACATTATGATGTCTGAGATACACTGCTGTAAAGCTGCTGGTTGTCAAAGAGCAGTCTGAGGAAGACCCTTCAGGGGGTCTGAGAGGTACTCTCTTTCCTAGTCTGTATAAGGCCAGATTTCCTTTATATGCTTCAACCAAACATTTCTCAACACATTGAATGTAGAAGCAAGTATGAGCATTCAGCTGTCTTCTTTTAACCCAGGCATTAAAGATATTTTCTAAACTACGAAACAATTCCACTCTTCCAAATTTTTGGTTTTAGAAAAAATATAAAAAACACAGTCATTTAAAATTTAAAATGCTATTTATGTTGATCTGTTTATCGTTTTGAAATGAACTTTTTAAATTGCTGCTTTAATTACTGATATGGTGAATAGCAATAGAAATAATCTACATAAAAACAAGTACTTTGGAATTCTCAGTGATTTGAGAACCATGGCCAATATGAAACAAAGGACTTTAGGCCTTGAAACTAATCTTTTACTATTGTAAATGTACTAGGATTTTGAGGAAAAACTCCTTCTTATAGAAACTGCTAGCTCAGGAACACATTAAGAATCCAATTTCACATAATGAAGGTGACTCTTGACAAGTTAGACTGGTTTAGTAATTTTCTTTGATTTATCAGTGTTCACTATAATACAGCACATATATACATATATATATATATACACGTCATATATATACACACACATACATATATATATATACACACACACCATATATATATATATATATATACACCATATATATACACACATATACATATATATACACACCATATATATATACACATATACATATATATACACACTATATATATATACACACACACCACACACACACACACACACACACACACATATATATATATATATATAGTATATATTGGGTGTATATATATATGTATATATATACACCCAATTCATGTTACTATATACATAGCATGATTTGGGTATGTCTTTTTATGAGGAGACTAGTTTATTGTGAATAGTATGAAGTTCCTAAACTTCCTACTTTGACTTACTGACCAAATAAACTAACATTACAGACATAGAGTGCCTAAGATTATAAAAATGTAAATTTATCTTCATAGCTCTGAAGACATTTTTATAGCAGTAGTTATTTTTGTAGTGTGTAAGTTTAAATATCATTTCTAAGATCTGTAGGTAACTTAAAACCTTGGAATTTAAAAATTACATTAATTCAAAGGTAATTGATACACAGTTTAGAAGTATTGTTACTGAAACATTGATTACTAAGCATAATTTGAAGTTCACATACTTTTGCATCTGATTTTGATACACTATAAAGTGGCTATACCTTTGTGATCTTCATGTTAATGAATGTTTTATTTTTGCCACTTTATGAAAGTGTAAAGAAGAAATAGCTGGAGAAAATTTTGTTACCAGTATTCATGAATTTTGTAGACTGATAAAACCTTTAAGTATGATACATTTCTCAATTTTCTATCTTCTAGTTTACTCTGCAAAACAGAGGTTATTTTAGTTAGAAGTTATAATTAATATGGGTACTTGAGACTATAGTAGAAGCCATAGTGAGAGAGAAATACAACTGTATGTGTACTTTTGTTTTTCAAGGAAAAAAAGAATGATTTTATCCTAAGTTAAATGTTAGTTTGTTCCAGAATATAAAAGCATAGTGAAGGGCAAAATCTGAGTATGTATAGCAAGTTGTAGACAATTTAAGGAAAGAGAATTTTATTTGCCTTGAATTATAATAACTAAGTCTGAAAAGAAGCTATGAAATATATTAAAATTTTTGCAGTTTTTCCTATTTTGAAGAATTTATTCATGATAATTCAAGGTATAAAAATGAGCTTGTGAGGTTTTTACTGCCAAATATCATATTAATGAAAAACTAGAATTTAGCTCTTTCTGTTAAAATGATAAATTAGTCTTAGAACTTTTAATGAAGGATAGTAAAATATTATTCTGCACCCTCTGCGAAATCTGTTCACATGGTAGAGACTCCATATCTCATTTTCTCTGCTCTGTACTGACTTTTATAATGTCCTGATTAATTTTTTTTTAATTAAAAAAATTTTTTTTTGAGACAGAGAGAGACAGAGCATGAGCAGGGGAGGGGCAGAGAGAGAGGGAGACACAAATCCGAAGCAGGCTCTAGGCTCTGAGCTGTCAGCACAGAGCCTGATGCGGGGCTCGAACTCACAAACTGCGAGATCATGACCTGAGCCAAAGTTGGATGCTTAACCGACTGAGCCACCCAGGGGCCCCTGTCCTGATTATTTTTTTAAAAAGCAAAAATAAAGAACAAAGTTGTATTACTTCTGAAAGAGTTAAAATTTCTTACAATCGTGTTACCTTGTTTAATGAATTGATACTTTGATTTTATATAGATAACCAAGTACTAGTTGTCAGCATCCATGATGCTGTCTTAAGTGATAAAAATCCCTTCTAATAACACTTGATTTTGCCATCTCAAGTTCAGATCCCAAAATCAGAAAAATGAAATCAGTATGTCTTTTGCATCTAAAGCTACTTTTGAAAATATCAGAGGGCCCTGAAAAATTAAAAAGATTTATGATTTTACCTTATAAAGAAGATGGTAGAAATAATTAGGAGTGTTTGCTATGTTCCATATTTCACAATTAGTTTGATGCTCTTGTAAGAACTACATGGGAGTAACTGTCAAATCAGAAGACATGTTCAATTTTCCCTTGTTAAGTTTGTATAGGTAAAATATTACTAATATAAAATTCTCAGAAATAGTACGTTTTGTGAGAAGACCCTTGAGATGGATCATTATTTTTATTCTCAGGGAAACATTGGTCAAACGCTTATGAAAGAGTTTTGTATTGTACCCCATTAAAGAATATTATTTCCCTCCATCCTGATACAATTGGTAATAAGTTGACCATAGTCATTCAGCTTCATTATTGAGCAAGTTTCAGTTTCCCTTGGATATTTACCTGAAGTCTTTTCTATAACTTACAGGTTCCTAAAATATATTCAGAACAAAGAAGAACAGTGTCAGAGCCTCATGGGATAGATTGTACCAGGTACTCTGTGGATACTTTAAAGAATAGACAGTAGGATATATACTTCTGAGTTTTCAAGGCTTAGGCAACTTTAGAGTTTACAATGGACTGAGTTAGGAATTCCAGGACTCTTTCTAGTCCTGAAGCAGATATACATGATAAAAGCAGACTGTGGTCCACGATCCAGTGTAACAAGAGTGAATTACATGGGACTTAATAAACTGATAAGGGAAGTTAAATGGTGATTATTTATTTGAAATAATGAACATTATTTTTTAAATGTTTATTTATTTATTTTGAGAGAGAGAGAGAGAGAGAGAGAGAGAGAGAGAGAGAGAGAGAATGAATCCCAAGCAGATTCCCTGTTGTCAGTGCAGAGCCCCACCTGAGGCTTGATCTCATGAACCAGGAGATCATGACCTGAGCCAAAATCGGGTTGGACACTTAACCAACTGAGCCACTCAGGCACCCCTCATTAACATTATTTTTAATGTTCCATTTTCAATGGATATATGAAGAATTTCTTTCCTTTTGTTGGTAAACTGTCACTAGCTCTCAATTTAGTAAACTTTGCTTTTTCTTAGCTGAAATAAATATTTTAATGGTATCTGATTCTCATCGACCCTCAGAATTCGTAAATAATTCTATTTCATATTCAACACTAAATGCACTTTAATAACAATAGAATTATTTTGCATAGGTTCAAGTAAAAATCTATCCTCCTTTTTACCAAAATAATATTGGGTAAATTGATTGTGTAACTGAATCTATACATGTAGTGTCATATCTGAGAATAAATCTCATTTAATCAGGTACAACATGGCCACCTTTAATAAACAAGGTTTTATTTCATCTAAAAAGCCTATATTACCTGCCATGTGTTCTTTCTCAGAAAATCACTTGGTGAAAGACTCCAATCAAACAAGAAATGAACCATAACTGAAAGTAAAATAAGGGAAGATGAAGAGAGAAAACAGTGAGAATCTATTTAAATTATTCATTAAGTAGAAAAGGATAGGTTGTCTGCAAACATCTAAGAGCTTAAACCAGGAATCCTGAAATGGCAGGAGCCTACTACAAGAAAAATTTGAATAATGGTCTAGAACAAAATGTACTAAAATGTACCAAAATATCTCAATAAAAGCAATAATTCAGTTGGAGGGGACAAAGTACAAACATTCTAAATGTCTCAACGGGCAAGGGGAGGGCCCAGGAAGTGGTCTAAAACTATCTTTTTATCTGGAGAATACGTTTGAGGGGAAAACATTTGGATCAGATTTCAAATATCAGTAGAGACAAACGCATCTGATTATGAGAGTAGGTAAATGGAAGGTATCTCAAATTAACAAGGAAAAAGTGTAATGAGTAGTAATTAGATTTTACCATAAAAAAATGGAAACAGGAAGCAACATAAATGTAAAATTATTAACAAGCTTAAAGAAAGTTGGAAGAGATAAGATAAAAATATCTGTCATTTTACTAAATATAAATGCACTGTATTTCTTTTTTTAAATTTTTAAAATTTAAATATAAATGCACTGTATTTCTTTTTTTTTAATCGAGCACAGAGCTCGATGCGGGGGCTCAAAGTCACAAACTGTGAGATCATGACCTGAGCCAAAGTCGGAAGCTTAACCGACTGAGCCACCCAGGCACCCCAAATGCACTGTATTTCTATCCTTGAAAGAAAGACTATCAGATTGGATTAAAGCCCAAAACTTAGTTACATGGTTCTTATAAGAAATATCCTTAAAACAAAATGAGTGTTGAACATAAAAGAATAAACAAAGAAAATCAGGCAAGTGCCAAGAAAAAGGAGAGAACTGGAAAATTAATAACAAAAGAGGTGGGATTTAATGTTAAAGGCACTAAACCTAAAAATAAGAAAATTCTAGGAGTGCCTGGGCAGCTCAGTCAGTTGAGCGTCCGACTTTGGCTCAGGTCATGATCACACGGTTTGTGAGTTCCAGCCCATCATTGGGCTCTGTGCTGACAGCTCAGAGCCTGGAGCCTGCTTCAGATTCTGTGCCTTTGCCCCTTCCCCACTAACTCTCTGTCTCTCTCTCTCAAAAAATAAATAAACATTTTAAAAAAACTTAAAAAGATAGGAAAATTCTATGATAAAAAGCACAATTTATGTGGAAGATAAAGCTACCAAAAACTTTTACGTAGCAAGTAAAACTATTGGAAATTCAAGTAGAAAATAACCCAAACACCGTATTGGTGGAAGACTTCAATACACCTATTTTAGAACTAAGGACACAGAGAATTAAAGAAAATAATTAATAGCATTCCTATTTCAGAGAAAATACTTTTTCATCTATGGAATAATTACAAAAGTTGATTATGTATTTGGCTATAAAGAAAGTATTTAAAAACTCAAAAAAGTGAAGATTTAGTACACATCTTAGAAGTTATGGTCTCTGATAATAATCTTATAAAATTAAAAAGAATTATACAATAAAATTTGAGCAAAGTGTACATAAAAACTCATATTCATAGATAAACCTATTGATCAAAAAGAAAATCAAAAGGAAGCAACTGTGGGTTAATAAATAATGTAACATTCTATTCTGAAACAAATGGATAGGACCACTGGTTAAAAGCAGGTGAGGCTGACATGCTTTTGCCTTTTTCATACATATAAAAAGGTTTTGAAATGGGAAGTTCACGAGTAGTGGAGATTCTGTAACCAATGACAATAATATTCTGCATACCCTCTTTTCCCTTCTTAGTTGAGGTATTCAAAAAATTTGTGTCCTTCTTGGTGGCTGCATGCTTACTGGAGTCTAAAAATTAATAATAGGCACTTTATTTTTTGACTGAGTGGTGGATGAGTAAAATAATGATTCATTCACACTAAAATATTAGAGATAAGACTCTGTGCTGAATAATCTGTATTTTACTTATTTATTTATTTATTTATTTATTTATTTATTTATTTATTTATTTATGGTTTTCAAATTTATTTTTGAAGGAGAGAGAGAGACAGAGCATGAGCAGGGGAGGAGCAGAGAGAGAGAGGGAGGCACAGAATCTGAAGCAGGCTCCAGGCTCTGAGCTGTCAGTACAACTCGAACTCATAGACTGCGAGATCATGACCTGAGCTGAAGTTGGACGCTTAACTGACTGAGCCACCCAGGCGCCCCTAAATAATCTGTATTTTAAAGGAGATTAGTCTATATCAGAAAGAGCAGAAAGAATGGTACATATTTTGAAACACATCTATGGAAGGATTACCTGTAAATCCTCTATACCAGCCTGTCATATACCTAATCTTCCTATAGTCTGCTGTTCTTTTTACCTTTTGGAGCTCCAGAATACTTGTCAGGCTCTGTAGGTGTCTTCAAAGTATTCATCAGCTGTGTGTCTCTTCATGACTTGGGAGGGAACCAATGACCCCTTCCTAACCTTGACAGGAAAATCACTTGTTGAATGCAGAGAAGCCTCCAGGTTCATGGACCTTTGGTTCTGGGGATCAAAACCTGGTACAACGACACCAAACTTTATTATTTGGCTGTGTTCATTAAAATCATTTTCCTATTTGATTGAATTCAATAGCATGATTTTTAAGATTCTAGGAAACTCTTGCCCAGGAAGATAACGTTGCAAATAACTTTGTTGTTTGTTTCAGGAACATTCCCCAAATCTATTGATCTGAACACTAGACTACTCAGTTTATCTTCATTCCAATATAAATTCCTTTTCAGGATGATAGGTAACATCAAATGACTGTTTATTCTTCAAGTTTCACTTTGAAACCCTTATCTTTCTGTGTTCACCAATCCTAAACTATTATGTCAAAAACTTGACCTACCCTAATCAAGTTCTTCTATGACTACCTGTATAAAAAAACCTAACTCAGACCCCCAAAACCTTATCAGTAGCCTATCTTTGCTCCCCTTCATCTGAAATTCTATGAAAAGTCTTTCAAGAAAGTGATCTCCTGCACTGTAGTAAGCAATAAACTCAACATTGCTCTTTTAGAGGGTTGTTTTGGTGATGATTTCAGGAAGCCAGTATTTGACAGTCTGGAAGTAAGAAATTGCCTGGCAATTTCCTTTTTTAAATTTTTAAAAAAGTTTATTTATTTTGAGAGAGAGAGACAGAGATAGAGAGTGCATGGGGGGCGGACAGAGAGAGAGAGAGAGAGAGAGAGAGAGAGAGAGAGAGTATAACAAGCAGGATCTGCACTGTCAGCACAGAGCCCAATGAAGGGCCAGAACCCACAAACCATGAGATCATGACCCCAGTTGCTCAACTGATTGAGCCACCCAGGCGCCCCAGAAATTGTCTGACAATTTTTGAAATAATTTCAGACAACTGAAAGTCTGATTGACTTATTCAAGTTATTTAAACAAATGGCTTGCTTTCTGTAAAGAATGTAGGGTGTTTAATTATGTAACTAGTATGGTGAAGCCGACTTGTATTAGCTTTCACTGACTTGCAGAGATGATTTTCAAATAATGAAGTATTTGCAAACTGTTTGTTAAAATATTGATGCTTTAAATTAGCTATCAATGGTAGAAGTACTACAGCAAATACTACAAATCAGGGCTTCTTTAGTTTTTTATTCAGAAAGGGGTATAACAGAACACTACTGGTTTATTGCTGGATTATTTTCATGCAGGATCCTCAGGGATCCTTTGCTCATTTTGAGAACTAGAATGAGAAATACCCCCTCTTATGAGATAATAAAAAATTTAAGTCCCATTACTTTCAGGGATGTACGTATATTTTTCCATTACAAAAAATTATTTTATTTTTATTTATTTTTTTATTTTTAACTTGTTTTATTTTTTCTATTTTAAAATTTACATCCAAATTCGTTAGCATATAGTGCAACAATGATTTCAGGAGTAGATTCCTTAGTGCCCCTTACCCATTTAGCCCGTCCCCCATCCCACAACCTCTCCTGCAACCCTCAGCTTGTTCTCCATATTTATGAGTCTCTTCTGTTTTGTCCCCTCCCTGTTTTTATATTTTTGTTTCCCTTCCCTTATGCTCATCTGTTTTGTCTCTTAAAGTCCTCATATGAGTGAAGTCATATGATTTTTGTCTTTCTCTGACTAATTTCTGACTAATGTCACTTAGCATAATACCCTCCAGTGCCATCCATGTAGTTGCAAATGGCAAGATTTCATTCTTTTTGATTGCCGAGTAATACTCCATTGGAGATAGATAGATAGATAGATAGATAGATAGATAGATAGATATATCACATCTTCTTCATCCATTCATCCATCAATGGACATTTGGGCTCTTTCCATACTTTGGCTATTGTTGATAGTGCTGCTATAAACATTGGGGAGCATGTGTCCCTTTGAAATAGCACACCCATATCCCTTGAATAAATGGCTACTAGTGCAATTGCTGGGCCGTAGTGTGGTTCTATTTTTTTTTTTAACTTTTTTTAACGTTTATTTATTTTTGAGACAGAGAGAGACAGAGCATGAATGGGGGAGGGGCAGAGAGAGAGGGAGACACAGAATCAGAAGCAGGCTCCAGGCTCTGAACCATCAGCCCAGAGCCCGACGTGGGGCTCGAACTCACGGACCACGAGATCGTGACCTGAGCTGAAGTCGGACTCTTAACCGACTGAGCCACCCAGGCGCCCCAAGGGTGGTTCTATTTTTACTTTTTTGAGGAGCCTCCATCCTGTTTTCCACAGTGGCTGCACCAGCTTGTATTCCCACCAACAATGCAAAAGAGATCCTCTTTCTCCACATCCTTGCCAACATCTGTTGTTGCCTGAGTTGTTCATGTTAGCCATTCTGACGGGTGTGAGGTGGTATCTCATTATGGTTTTGATTTGTATTTCCCTGCTGATGAGTGATGTTGAGCATTTTTTCATGTGTTGGTTGGCCATCAGGATGTCTTCCTTGAAAAAGTGTCTCTTCATGTCTTTTGCCCCTGTCTTCACTGGATTATTTGTTTTTTGGGTGGTAAATTTGATAAGTTCTTTATAGATTTTGGATCTATGCCAAAGCATAAGAGACTCTTAAAAACTGAGAACAAACTGAGGGTTGATGGGGGGTGGGAGGGTAGGTGATGGGTATTGAGGAGGGCACCTTTTGGGATGAGCGCTGGGTGTTGTATGGAAAGTAATTTGACAATAAACTTCATATATTGAAAAAAATGAAAAAAAGAAATAAGTATGGCTACTCTGGCTTTCTTTTATTGACCATTAGCATGATAGATGGTTCTCCATCCCCTTACTTTCAATCTGAAGGTGTCTTTGGGTCTAAAGTGGGTCTCTTGTCAAGAGCACATAGATGGATCTTGTTTTCTTATCCATTCTCTTACCCTATGTCTTTTGATTGGAGCATAGAGTCCATTGATATTTAGAGTGAGTATGGAAAGATATGAATTTATTGTCATTATGTTTCTTGTAAAGTTGGAGTTTCTGGTGGTATTCCCTGGTCCTTCCTAGTCTTTGTTGCTTTTTGTCTTTTTTTTTTTTTCATCTTTTCTGCCTTCTGAGAGTTCCCCTTAAAATTTCTTGCAGGGCTGGCTTAGTGGTCACAAACTCCTTTACTTTTTGTTTGTCTGGGAAACTTTTTATCTCTCCTTCTATTTTGAAAGACAGCCTTGCTGGATGAAGAATTCTTGGCTGCATATTTTTTGATTCAGCACACTGAATATAGCCTGCCACTCCTCTCTGCCCTGCCAAGTTTCTGTGGATAGGTCTGCTGCAAACCTGATCTGTCTTCCCTTGTAGGTTAGGGACTTTTTTTCCCTTGCTGCTTCATGATTCTCCCCTAGCCTGAGTAGTTTGTGAATTTGACTATGATATACCTTACTGATGGTTGGTTTTTGTTGAATCTAATGAGGGGTCCTCTGTCCTTCCTGGATTTTGATGTCTGTGTCTTTCCCCAGATTAGGAAAGTTTTTTGCTATGATGTGCTCACATAACCCTTCTACCCTTATTTCTCTCTCTTCCTCTTCTGGAACCCCTATGATTCTGATGTTGTTTCATTTTAATGAGTCACTGATTTCTCTAATTCTTAAATCATTCTCTTTTGCCTTAATCTCCCTCTTTTTTTTTCTGCTTCATTATTCTCCATAAGTTTGTCCTCTATATCACTGATTCTCTGTTCTGTCTCATCCATCCTTGCTGCTGCGGCATCCATCCATGATTGCACCTCAGTTATAGCATTTTTAATTTCATTCTGGCTATTTTTTACTTCTTTTATCTCTGCAGAAAGGGATTCTAATCTATTTTCAACTCCAGCTAGTATTCTTATTATCATGATTCTAAATTCTGGTTCAGACATCTTGCTTGTATCTGTGTTGGTTAAATCCCTGGCTGTCGTTTCTTTGTGCTCTTTCTTTTGGGGTGAATTCCTTCGTTTTGTAATTTTGAAGGGAGAAAAGGAATTATTGAGGTAGAAAATTAAAATTAAAAAAATTAAAATTAAAAAATTAAACACACAGACACACAGACACACACACACACAGACACACACATACATACAAATCGAATAAATAATGCTATGTCCTACGTGTATTTTGGTCTGGGTGTTGAAAGTGATTTGACAGATTAGAGGAATAAAAAGGGGGGGGGAAGGAAATCATTTGAGAATTTGAAAAATGAATACACTGAAGTGTGTAATGCCATGAGGGGAGTAAAATAGAATTTGAAAAAATTTACACAAAAGTACAGAATATAGAAGGGAAAATATTAAAGACAAATATTTTTAATAAAAATAAAAATAAATATGAATTTTGTTTATTTATTCATGAAAAATAAAATGAAAAAGAGAAAAAAGAAAAAGAAATCATTTGAAAATTTCAAAAAGTGAATGCACTGTAGTAGGCTAAAGTAAAATGATGGAAGTAAATAGGATTTGAAAAAATTTAGAGAAAAGTAAAGAATATAGTAAAAAAATTAAAGAAAAATGTTTTTAAGAAAGTTGAAAATAAAAATGAATTTTTTCTCTTTCTGTATTCAAGAAAAAGAATAGTGTAAAAGAGAAAAAAAAGAAAAGAAAAAGAAAGAAAATTGAATAGATGGATCTCCTAACAGATTGAAATAGGACTGAAATTACTTCATTTTCCCCTAGAAGTCAGACTTCTTATAAAGTCAGTGCTTTATAGTCCATAAACAAGTCAGTGAGACTTGTGTTCTTGAAGAGCGAGAGGTTGGGCCAGTTGGGCGGGGCTCAGTGTAACAGCTCTGCTATCCACAAGATGGCGCTGCTAGACTACTGGGGTGGATTTTTGCGGCACTTGTAGGTGTGTATGCACATGCATGGGAGTGTTGAGAATGGCGTCATGCAGCTACCTCATCTCTAGTATCAGAAGGAACTCTGTACTCCTCTGTACTCTGATTGATCAGCAATCGTGCACCCATCCTCTGTCTTCAGATATCGTCCACTCCCTGCTTCTTCACTGTCCATGACCAGGCCCCAGGCAATACCTCTCTCCCCAGTTTTATCTCAGATGTGGCTGTTTTCCCCAGCCCCTTACTTGCGAAGGACTGAGGCTTTGACCCGCTGTGCCCCTCTGCGGGAGGGTCTCACTGAGCAATGGCCAAATGAGTAATGGTCGAATATCGGCTGTACCCAAGAATGCCTGCTCTACCCTGCTGCTGGTGGTGCCCTGAGACTGCAGCCAGGTGCCAGCCTGCCCCAGAAAAAGTTCAGGAGAGTATAGCAGCAGCTTTTCAGAGATTATGGAAAATCACAACACACATCTGGCACCAGGCTTCACTTTTAATGAACTTGCCCCAGCACCAGTGAAAGTGGCCATTTTCTGGGGTCTGCCGGGACCAGGGGGCTTCAACAGTCTCTACCAAATGTCCTTCCAGCAGTGGAACCGCTTTTCCCTGTGTGGCCTGAGAACCTCCTGGACCCCACTCTGCTCCTCAGGATTCGCCCTTCCCACTGGAGCACTGCCAGGTATTGAGCTGCGGAGTTGCAGCCTTTGTGCTCCCCTTGTTTAAGTCTTAATGGAATTTAAACCATCTCCTTTCTCCTTTCTCCCTTTTTAGTTTAGTCCCTGTGGCCGTTTCCAATTTTCCACTTTCTCTCCAGCTCCTTTTGGGGAGGGGCGCTTTTCCCGTATTCTCCCCCCCCCCCCCCCCCCGTCTCCATCCTCTCTCCACCCACAAAAGCACCTCCCTGCCCTCCAAAGCTTCTCACTTCCCAAGTTCACTTCTCTGCGCCGCATACCTGCTGAATTCTGTGGTTCAGGTTGGCAGTTTGTTGTGTTAATCCTCCAATCAGTTTTCTAGGTGTGCAGGACGGTTTAGTGTTGGTCTGGCTGTATTTCATGGACATGTGACACAAAAATCTTCCATGCTGTTCCGCCATCTTGGCTCCTCTCCCCATTACAAAAAAATATTATAGAGATTGATATATGTGCCAATAGAAGAATTAATTAAGTCTCACATCTCGGGTATTTTCGTATTTCCATACTTTAATTTTGATAAAATTTTGTTATTGTTTATTTAAAATATTTTTTAATATAATTTATTGACAAATTGGTTTCCATACAACACCCAAATTTTTTAATATTCATTTTTTAGAGCATGAGGGAGAGACAGAGTATGAATGGGGGAGGGGCAGAAAAAGAGGGAGACAGAATCTGAAGCAGGCTCCAGGCTCTGAGCTGTCAGCGCAGAACCCCCTGCAGGGGTTGAACGCACCAGCCAAGTGGTGAGATCATGAACTGAGCCGAAGTCTGAAGCTTAACCCACCGAGACATCCAGGCACCCCGGTAAAATTTTAAACGGGTGAACCGACTGCATAACAAGTTCTACGTTTAGGAATTTTAGGTTATTGAATATATTGCAGAAAATCAGCTTTGAAGGAGCAAATCTGTAAGGGAACAACACCACGTGAGAAAAGAACAGTCAGCCCCAGGGCTGGTGCTGACTTGGCTCACTGCCTCCGATCTGCGGGTCTTCAGCACAGCTTCCTGAGTTGCCCCATGTGCTCCTGGCTTTTGGGATACACTGCTGGTCTTGGCTCTGCAGTGAGGGCAAGTGGATCTGCCCGTTAAAATAGGTTGGCACTTTAAAAGAAAGAACTTACTAATAGCATTAATTAGAAAAGCAGAAACAAAGTAAAAATATTTACAAAATTATGGTGATATGTTGTACATAATTCTTAACAGAAAAGCGGAATCATCCTTTGTTTGCCTCTTTGCCCCATGTCCCCTCACCTTCGTATATGTTTGTTCTCTAACTTGGGGAAAAGGCTGCAGTGAGAATTGGTTAGATTCTCCCTCCTTGATCGCATGCTGGATGGTAAATAAATGGATAGGTGAGACTTGCACATATTTTATTATTTATTATTGCACATATCTTATTTATTTCCTGGACTATATTTATCCCTTCTCTGGGAACACACTGACTCAAGGAACATGTGACAATACAGCCAGGAGAGCCATGTAACTCTATCTGTCTGTTTGTCTTTCTTATATTCTTTTGGTTGTAAGGTGTTGAGTTATTAGAATGAGATCAACCCGGGGAGATTTGATTGATCAAGCACTTAAAATTCAAACATAGTTATTGTACCTATAATTCTCCTTGAGCTTGGCAGCAGAATGAGGCAAACTTTCTTTCACAGTGTGAGTCAACAAAACCAAACAACCTCCAAGATCCCTGGGAAGGTGCTTATTTGTAGTGCTTTTCTCCTTTACATGGACCTTTGGTTTTCTAACTGAGAGAGGCAGAGAGATAAGATAATGGAATGCTTGGTACTTATTTGTATGAATTTATAAAATCATAGAGCACTAAAGGACCTTTGGGTAAACAATACCAGTCCCTCAAACTTATGGAAAAGGAGCAGAAGATCAAATTCACATCCTTAATGTCACATAGTTAGTGGCAGAAGTAGAACCAGGTAGAGCAAGTGAGTTTCATATTACTAAAAGGTATGAACTCCAAAGTTATGCTTGTTTTTTGGCAGTAATGACTGATGTGATGTTGGCTTTGTAAATATATATATTTATACATATATATATTTATATTTATATTCATATTTATATTTATATATTTTAAAACTTTTCCAGGTCACCTGGGTGACTCAGTCGGTTAAGAGTCCGACTTCAGCTCAGATCATGATCTCACGGTTCATGGGTTTGAGCCCCACATCAGGCTCTGTGCTGACAGCTTAGAGCCTGGAGCCTGCTTTGAATTTTGTGTCTCCCTCTCTCTCTGTTCCTTCCCCGCTCATGCTCTGTCTCTCTCTCTCTCTCTTCCTCTCTCTCTCGAAAATAAATAAACATTAAAATTTTTTTTTAACTTTTCCATTTTCCTCTTCCTATTTCTCTGACACTCTTCCTTCCATCATCTTTAAAATATGTGCAAGTCTTACAGAGGTAAAAACAACCTTTAGAAATGAACAAAATAACTTCAGATTTCCACCCCCCCCTTATTGTTCAAGGGTGATTGGGGTGAGCAATTTGACAATCCATGTTACAGCATAAATGTCCATATATAGAAATCCATCTAAGTCACAAATAAGGTAATGGAAGAGTGGGATTTTTTTTTAAAACAGATTTTCAAAACTGGCTTACAACAGGTAAAACCCAAGCTTACCTACTGATTTCTCAAAGAGTCTGGAAAGACATAGCCTGCTGAATTAATTTACTGCTCCCCAACCTATGGTCTTAAGAAGTGTTTAGCCATATTTTTCCTGTGGGTAAACTCTGTGTGGAAAATTACTTTTGGAATTAGCCACATTACCTCTTTCTGGTCACTAGAGTGTCATTCAGTAAATTGCTTCTTTAGTGTTCCTTAGTGGCTGGAATGAATTAATGAAGTTACTAGGTACTTTCTGTACTCTGAGAATCTGGCTGTAATTTGTTAAAAAGAAGACATTCCATACTGCAAGCATTTCTGAACCATAATTCTTTTTTTTAGGTTTTTTCATCTATTCAGCAAACATTTGTTGAGTTCTTACCATAGGTAGGCTCTTTATTAGGCACTGGAGAGTTAAGATGAACAAAAGCAAGTCCTGACCCCCAAAAATAAGGCTAGAGAGTAGCAAGTGACATTAAACAGAGTATGCTATTGCCTCATCAGAGTCAAGGGCAGGGTTACCTAAGTAGACTGGGCTGCCATGATGGCAGTGGTGGCGGTGGCTGCAGGTGATGGAAGCAACAATGACAGTGGTGGTGGCAGTGGTGGGTGGTGGCGTTAAGGATGCAGTGGCGACCACAGGAAGCTTCTTGAAGAAGAGAATTGCTGAGTTGAGCTCTGAAGGATTAATAGGAATTAGCCAAATGAAGGAGCAGCATGTTTTCTTATTCTCACCCCTGCGTGCCTCAAACATTATGCAATGCATTTTAGTTCAAAATTCCAATTTAGATGACATGAGAACAATTCTGAGAGGTTCTTCCGTTCTGATCTTACAGCTCGGCTTGCTCTCCTGGCATGTGGTGTCATTTCATGCATGCATCATCACAACTCTCTGCGCATTCGTAACCTAATTCCATTGGAGGATGTACTGCCAGCCGCGATTTTTGGCCCCGTGTCAGTGTTTGATTCAAGGCAATACCTTCTCCCATCGCCTTTGCTCTAGCGAGAAGTAGGCCATGCATCATCAGACCGCCTGGTAACATTGACACTTTTATGTATCCCTGAGATATAATTTCTGTAGCTGAAAGGCCAAAAAGTTTGTAGAGCAGGATTTTGGAGAAATAAGCAAAATGAAGAAAACCTGTTAAATTCTTTAGTGTTGATGCACTTTACAAAAAATGTCATTCCGGGGACTAAGGTCACTGAGGTGAGAAAAATGATGTATGAGGCTGTCACATAAATCTCATCTGTATCCTATAATTTTTAACCTGATGCAGATCAGTAGGGATTTAAAATGTCTGGCCAACAGGAACGGGGCTGTCAAGATATTCCTCAAGGAATCCCCAGAAGAAATGTAGATTATTTTATATCTATCTTGCTATAAGGACCATGAACCAGCGAGGTCACTCTTGATACACTACCAAGAGTGTAGGTACACTGGTACACTGGTAGATACACTACCAGATGTGTAGGTGTGTTAAGCAAACACACCTACACATCTGCCCTGATCTCCTGACCATTATTTTTGTTCTAGTTCTCACCAACCTGTTCTCTGTTTCACTAGTAATTATTGTCTTCAGCAACCTTCCTAGGCATCAAAAACTATATATATATATATATATATATATATATATATATATATATATATACACACATATATATATATGTGTGTGTGTATGTATATATATATATATATTTAAATATTAAATATATAAAAAATTGGTGGTAGAAATGCTACCTATTTTTAGTACTGATCTGGGTTGAAATGATGAATTATCAAGCAAGTGGTGGCGGAGTCCTTTCTGATATTGATAGCTACTATTTAGTTAGTACCTGCTCTGTGCCAGTATTGTACTAGTTGACTGGCATAGAAGAAAGAATTTCATGCTTAAAACACCCCTACCAGGTGGGCATTATCTTCCCACATACACATTCACAAAGGAAAGGGATTTTCAAAGATCACATACTAGAAAGTAGGAAATGCAGAATTTGAGCTCAGAGACAATGTTCTTTCTATCACACTTAATAGATTTCAATCTTTCATAGATGTACATGACTAGAAATTTTCTTTTTTTCTAAAAGTTTATTTATTTTGAGAGAGACAGTGCGCATCAGTAGGGGAGGGGTGCGTGTGCGTGGAAGAGAATCTCAAGCAAGCTCAGCTTGGGAGAAGCATAGAACTCCATGCAAACACGGGGTCTCAAACTCATGAACCATGAGATCATGACCTGAGCCGAAATCAAGAGTCAGATGCTTAACTGACTGAGCCACCCGGGAGCCTGTGACTAGAAATTTTCTAACCAGCTTTCATTGCATCTGAACTATGGATGCTGTCTAAATGTGAAACAGGTAAATTGGGTCTTACTAAGACATTGAGATAAATGGTTTTAAAGTGGCAAGTTTGAAAACAGTAATGCAAGAGACTTTGTAGTAGAGAAGAGAAAAATGTCACAGAGAAATGGAACTTGAACCAAAACCTTAAAGAAGAGAGAGGGGAGAGATTGTAGGAAGAGGGATATTAGTTTGAGGAAAAGTCACTGATGAGGCACACATAGAGGTGATGATGTGACTTTTCTGTGTAATTACAGTATGAAACCTGGGCAGGGCCAGGATGGTAGTCAGGGTTAGGGAGTGAGTTAGAACTTAATGGTAAGTGAGGAAGTGCACTGGAGACTGAGGTTATACTCAACCTCTGCTGGAAGTAGGCAGTGGAAAAAATAATTTTTCCTCACTTCAGAAAGACAAAGAATCAGAGAACTTTCTTGTTGTAATTGCTTTTCAATTAAACGTCCCTAAATCTATATAAGCAAGAATACCAATGGTGATCAGTGCCTTTGGAAGGCAATACTCCATGGCTTTAATCAGAGGATATATGAATAAGTTTATAACCATTACTCCCTCCTCTTTAGAAATGCATCTGGTGCTCCAAAATTTTCAAGCAAAAATCTTTCAAGGCATGAAGTTAAGAAATGGAAATGCAACAGGTCTGACGTTGGTATGGTCTTTATGGGAAATGGTAAATCAGCTAATGATTTCCACGACTTTTACAAGCTTTGAATTGAACTTTCACCTTAAATTTTGTTTGGAAATACTGTATTTTTATTTGACTTTCCAAGTCCAGAACAAGGATGGTTTGCTGCAGTGTGGCAGTTTGAAGATTGGTAAGTGTGGGAGGAAGTTGCAGAATTGATGGCACAGGTTTGAGGTTGTTCAATGTATTTCAGAGGATTCCATAATGTTACATGCTCCTGCAGGAAACTACATCAACTCAAGAGAAAGCAGCAAGGCCAATATTCACCTGATATGCTGCAGTTCTCCATACCAATTAGCACCGATTTCTGATTGGTTAGGAACCTGGTCAACTGGGCAGGATATTTTGAATATCTACCCTGGAAACAGGGCCAGCTATATTATTTGTGGGCCCAGTGGAAAATGGAAATGTGGGGCCCCTTGTTCAAAAAGCAGGAAAAGAATACTGTTAAACATGTCAAGATACAAAACTTTTTCCTTTCCTCTGTAGTCTCTATCTTCTTGACTTGTGGTATATATTCTTTTACTTGCTATTTAATGTCATTCTACATTTAGATTAATTGGAATTTTAATGTGTAAATAAAACTGTTAAAAATTTCAATATGGTGGCAGGAGAGCATTAAGTACAGTGGGAGGCTTCTCCGAGTCAGAGGCTCTGCCTATGGTAATATGCCCATAAAGCCAGCCTTATCTAGAAAGCAGTAGTGGAGAACTTCAGCAGCACCAAGACAAGCATTTGGTGGGAGTGATTCCTTAAGGGTAAAGAAAGAAAACAAAAAAAATCAATGGCTTTGTACATCCTCTAACAGAAGACAGCCCAAAGTACCAAGTTATCATCCTGGGGGTGTAGGGAATATAGTAGACACGGGGTGTCTGGATGTCAGCAATATGTCTTGATCTTTCCTAGGATTCTAGAGGAGAAATCTAGGAGGGACACATGGGCTGGAGACTATACCAGTAGGTGAATCCCCAAGTAGATAAATTGGCCCTGTCTGCAAGCTGCTAATGTGTGAATTCATGACAATCTAGAAAGAAGAATATTGGGTGAGGAAAAGAATTTTAAACCCTACATTCTTCCCTGTGTGGTCAGTATTTTTACTCAATGATTTGGGAGGTCAAGTTGATGACGAAACAGAGCTGGGAAGGAGATGGAATCCACTGAATGACAGTAACAAATCAAAAAAGGCTTGACCCATCATTTCAGCCTTCCCAATATAAGAAGCATAGCTCAACATGAAAAAAAGTCTTGTAGGCACAGCACGGCAATAGGATGTTGAAAATGTGGATTCACAGATGCACATGTGAAAAAGACCTAGAAGCCTTATTATAATTACAGCAAATACTATGTGAGTCAGCAGCATGAAGTACCTGGAATAAAATAGCTAACCTGCTACTGAGCAACATAAATAGAAGTACAATATCTGGGACAAAGATGGCAATAATGAACTTCAACTCTACTCTTCAGACTATGCCTGCGGTATTGTTTTTAGTTCTGTACATCCTATTTTAAAAGTGACATAAACAAATGACACCATGATTGTTGGAACTGAGTAGGGAGAGGGTAGGGACTCAAAACAATGTAATCTAAGCAGCAATGGAAAAATGGGGCTATTTAGTTTTGCAGAAAGGAAAACTTGGTAGAGAAGGAGAAGGGGTGAAATAAAAGGTGTTTCTGAATATTTAAAGAGCTTTCATGCAGAAGAGGAATTAAATTAACTAATTTAACTGAAGGGTGAAACTAGAGGTAGTGGTGACGTTCAGAAGGGAATAGATTTCAGTTTAATGTTGGAAGGAACTCTGTGAATTGAAAGTGCTTTTAAAAGAGATGAGCTGCTATGGAAAGTAATGAATTTCTTGTTGCTGAAGCATGGATGTGGTGTTACCAGGAAAAGTTAAGTTGTGAAGTCAGACAATGAGGGTTCACATTCAGGCACTGACTTTTACCAGAATAACTTTGTAAACTGCTTAACATCTCTGAGCTTCAGTTGCTGATGGAGGAGATCTAACTTTACTAGAAGGTGTGTTTGGAGGACTAGAGAAAAATCTATGTAAATCTCTTGACATATTTCAAATGCTGTGCTTGCAAGATACTGAATGTGCATTGTAGCATTACTGGAAGTATATATCATTTGACACACGTACATGAATATATTTCTGGTTGGTGAAGAAATATACTTCTTACTTTGACCTAGGTCTCAAGATATCCCATCTGAAAGCCTTTAAAAAGTTAGAACTTGCTTTTCTTATCAAGATAGTTTCTTGATAGTTCTTATCAAACTTTCCCCTTAGCTTTCTTATATCATGAATGCTAAGATCATAATAATTTGCCTACATAAATATGCTTAGAGTTTTTCTAGTGAATTACAAGTTTTTACATGGGGGTTTTAAATATGGCAAAGTAAGTGGAGTTTAATCTACTACAAGCCTAGAATACAATATTTAATTCTCATCTTGTCCTTTGATCTCCTGTTCTCTGAAGCGTCTTTTAAAAATCAAGGTGTCTTCTGGACTAGAGCAGATATAATCACTAAAGGATTTTACAGATCAATATTCTCACACCCAGCCAGCTGGGATAAGATAAATTCCATTTTATAGCTGGGAAAACTGAGATTATACCAGCAGTAAAATTTATTGAGTGCCTTCCACATGTCAAGTGCTGTGCCAGGTGCTTCACTTTGTTTCATACCATCCTAGCAACAACCCCAGTTGAAGCAAGAATTATCTTTAGTCACAGGTGAGGCACCGAGGATGGAGGAGAGAAACCTCTGTAAGGACACAAATGATGCCTCTCTTATTGACTGCACTCATGAGGAGTCACCATAATGCCTGGACTGTTAGGCACAGAGGAAATATTTGTTGAATTAATAGATAGATGAGTGAACAAATGAGAACAGAATCTCAGGAGGAACAAGCAAACTGACTGAGCTCATAGAGTATCATTAAATGGAGGTCAGTCAGTGGAGGTCACTGGCTGACTTCCAGGTACCACATCAGATGTGCAGGTGGTAATATGCATTTTCATACTGAAAGACTATTTAACGGTAATTGACATTGAATAAGCCTGAGATACATTATTTTTACAGATTTTTATCTTCCCAGGTGTATTATTATTTTTTATTCACATTTTAGGAACCTTGTTTTATACAAGCTGATTCCACTATTTTTACTAACTCGGATACTAATTTTAGACTAGCCCCTTTTCTTTGATTATGAAAACAACACACGGTGGGACAGAATGAAATTATGTAGACTTGCATTTGATACCTGACTCTGCCATAGACAGCTAAGTGAACTTAGGCAAGTTACCTACGGAGATAATATTTCCTATTTAGGTTCTTTTTTTCTTTTTCTTTTTTTTTCCATTTGGTTAGAATTAAATGAGATAATATGCACAGTTTTCTTGGCATAGTGTTGTGTACATTATAAGCATTCAAAACATATTAAATCATTAATGCTATAATACAAATAATATATGCTCATTGCAGAAAAGTTGGAAAACATAACAATATTGAAATGAAAATAATAAAACCCTCATCATCACATCCTTGAAGATTACTACAGTTAGTAATTTATCGTGTCTTCTTCTAAAAGTGTTGTGATCATTTTTGAATAGTTGAGACACCACTGTGTATATAATTTTGCGAATGGCTCTTTTTGTTTCCGCTTCGGCAGGAGACTAATTTGATTAAGATATAAAAGCTGAAAAACGTCCGGAGTGCCTTCCATGGTAGAGCATTTTGATGCTATGTTCACAGACCCTAAATGGGCACTTGTTTGCATTTTAAATTCTTTTTCTGCTCAAGGAGTGATGGAGTTGAAGTGTTGCTCCCTAGGATATCTGGAATGCAGTCATTATTCTGCTCTCTAATTGAAGAATAAATGTCTGGTTTTACTCTGTGCTTCTTCCAGGCCTGTGTTAATCAGGATGCTAGATCTTGGAACTTTAAGATAATTAGCGATGGGCATTTTTCTCTGGTTGTTAAGTAGCCTTCCCTTTCCTTTCCAATGCCTTTCATAAGTAATCAAAAGAGATACTGCATCAGAGAAGCTGAAGATACATTTATATGGCTCAAATGCCATGACTGGTTCGTGAAAGACTCAAGAACCTGCAAGCATTTAGAAACACTTGGAAACCAGGTGTGCTTATAAAGATGAGAGAGGGATTGCCTTTAACAAGGGACACACTCAAGGCAAGGGGCTGATGGTGAAATGTCACAGAGCAGTGTCTTCCTGGCTGTCTCTTTCTCAGAGCGACTGAAACAGGATTCATTTAAGGTCAGGGACTGTGAGGGGTTGATGAACTGCTGCTTTTGGCTGTCACCTCATCTAGGGAAGGTACTGTCTTGTCAAAATTACTCTTATTATTTTCAGGAGAAAGAGGAATAGAGAGCCAAGACAGTCACTGAATTCTCAGAGCGAAAATACTATGGATGATAACTAGCCTAGAAAAAACTCAGAAGCAGACAGAAGTAGGAGGCTACATTCCTGGTTGGAGTAGATTTTTAAAATTACTACCATCATCATATATTTAGTATTTATGAGTGAGTGGGGAAAATCACGTGATTGGATTTTTCTGTCAAGCTGGTAAATGTAGCATGTTGTGGGTTGAGTTGTGTCTCCAAGAAGATATGTTCAAATCCATACCCCGGGTATCTGTGAATACGATCTCATTTGGAAATAGGGTCATTCAAGATGTAATCAAGTTAAGATGAGGTCGTACTGGATGGAGTGGGGGCTAAATCCAATGACTGGCATCCTTACCAGAATGCCATGTGAAGATACAGGGACACACACAAGGAAGAACACCACATGGTAACAGAGGCCTACATTGGAGTGATGGCAGCCAGTGGCTAAGGAATGCCAAGAATTTCCAGCAGCCATACCAGAAACCAGGAAGAAACAAGAAAGAATCCTACCCTGGAAACCTCAGAGGAAGCATTGCTCTGCTGACGCCTTAAATTTGGACATCGAGGGTTCAGAACTGTGAGGAAAGTAAATTTCTGTTGTTTTAAGCCACCACGTTTGTGGTTATTTGTTAGGGCAGCCTTAGCGAACTAATACATAGTGTATATAGGTTGATCTCCATCTCCAATAAGAGGCCTTTTTCAAGAGGACTAGAGTTCTTTTCTATTCTCATACTGAATTGTGTACTGCTTCTTATTCTTTATGGCCTACCACAGTAGAAAATGGAGAAATAGGATTGCTTATAGCTTGGAGGGACACATGAGCATGCACATCACCTCAGAAGCAGACACTGAGATGAAGATTTGTGTGCAAGTGGTTTCTTTGAAAAATGATCCAAGGAAGTGCTGATAAAGGGGTGGGGACGTGAGGCAGACATGGGAGGGAAGCAAATACAGGCCAAGTTGTTGATCAGTTTACACTGTGGGAAACTGGGGCACAATGCCATTGGAGAACTCTGGGAGATAATATAGAGTTTCCTTGAGGGAGGAGGGGTGTTGAAGGATAAATACCTGTCTTTTCACTGTAGATGCCCCTTGACTTCCTCCAGGCATTCTGTCCATGCATATGTCCTTGAGTGCACTGCTTGTATTTTTAGAGTTTACTTTTTACCTTTGTGAGCCCCCCCTCTTAATATTTATTTTTGAACTCCGAAAACATAATGGGAAGGAATTTTTACAGATAAAAACAAATAAAATTATATGTATTCTCTTTTTTCTGTGATAATGCTGAAACCTTATAACCGGTCACTTTTTATACATCATTCTGGAGGACGCCTGCCTCCTGGATTTGCCTGTCCACACACATACCTGCATGAGAACCTGTAGTGCAGCCTTTGTCCACAATGTGGGCAAGTGTGCATAGTACCTGGGAAGGTCAAGAGAATAGATCTTCAAAAGGTAGCTTTGAGGTCAAATTTCCATATACTCTGAGTCTGTGTAAAGCAAGGCAGGGTAATGCCTTTGAGGATTTGAATGTGCAAACATCTTTTTAAATAGGAAAACCTATTTAATTGATCTTTTTAAAAATAATATTTTCAACCTTATTTTTAGTTGCTGACTCAGAAATGGCTGCTTTAGAAATGTAGTTTTAAGCCTTGAATTTGATTTGGCAAAGAGAATATATATAGAAAAGTTAGAAAAAATTATGTAATTCTCTCTCTAACCAAAGAAATGATGAACGTGTCCAGGGATAGAATTTTTTTTTGTATTCACACAGAAAGACTCACCCTCCAAGAACATGCTGTTCCCCACTCAGAGAGCCTTTTGGGTATTGCAAATTTTGCAAAAAATTCAAAGCATGTAGGAGAGAAAAGTTTTATATCACCTCGAACAATAGCAAGTGGCAATGGAACACCTGTCTAATGAACCTGGCTTTCATTCCAGCAGCAGCAATAGCATCGAAACTTTCAAGGTGTGATGAATTATTATCCACCATCTGTTTCACAAAATGTTAATTCATCTTGAACCAAAATTACAGTCCAGCAAATGAGCTCTTAGCAAAGCAAGAAGTCATCATTCATGTGATGCTATAGAGAGAACTTGAGCCGGAGATTATTAGTGCAAATGATTTGCCAGAAACAGAGTAGAATCTTATTAAAGACCAGAGAAAATGGTCAATTAGATAATGAGACGCAAAATAAGCAGTCAGTGATGAGAAGAGGGGAAAATAGTATCTCCAGACATTAAACTAGAGGATGTTTCTCATTCTGTTCTATCCTTTAGGAAATAATTACTAACCATCTCTATAAAAATTTTCATGTGGCTCTTGTACAGGGTTGCTGTGTGATTGGTGACCCAGAGTTGGGAAACATAGTTGTTCAGGTTTGTCTTTGTCTTGTGATTCTAGTAAGATTGTTGTGTAGAAGGCATGTATCTAAAATCCATTTCTTTATTTGTAGGTGACATGCATTTGAACTTGAGATGACTAGCACATTTTGGGTATATACCATTTTTAAAAAATAAATATTTATGGGTAATATAATTCAAAAACATATAGTATCTTTTAGAAACTGTACAAAAGCTTGGCTATTGATACTGATTGGGATTACTTTTCCTTATGAGTTATGGAATTAATCTATAGTTATATATCTTATATAATTAATATATACAGAAAGCAATAATAATTCATTTTATATTAAACTATAAGATAAAAGATGATTTTAAATGTAATGTGTGGTCCACAAAATTCATTTGCAAATGCAGTTCTAATATAATCTCATTTGCTGATATATTTTAAAATTGCCCATTTTCCTTTTCTTTTTTTTTAAAGCTATGCTTTTTAAAATATTTGTTTATTTTTGAGAGAGAGAGAGAGAGAGAGCGTAGGCAGGAGAGGGGCAGAGAGAGAGGGAGACACAGAATCTGAAGCAGGCTCCAGACTCTGAGTTGTCAGCACAGAGCCCGATGTGGGTCTCAAAACTCATGAACCATGAGATTATGACCTGAGCCAAAGTCAGACACTTAACCAACCGACTGAGCCACCCAGACACCCCCCAAAATTGCAGAGTTTCAAAGTAGGAAAGTTACCTAATTATCTTACATTTATTATCTAAATTGCTAAATATATTAGCAGTGTATTTAATAGTTTTTTGTTTTTGTTTTTAGCTATTTATCTGGCTGTAAGTCTTTGGTGTTCTAAATAAAATTTGTATCCTTTCTTTTAAATCTTCCTGAACTCTGCATACTGCTCTGCATATTATGAATGCATAACACACATAAAAGGAAATGAAATGGAAAATTGTCTAGGGACTGGACTATAATAATTCCTCCATGAAAATTAGGATTAAGATTCTGAAAACCTTTGGAATGGGATAAGTTAGAGTTGAGAAACTAAAGAGTATATGCTGGAGAATATAGGAAAGGGTCTTAAGTATGGTTCTGAAAACTCTGATAAATATATACCTAAATCTAAGCCTGTGTCTACTTTATACATGTTTATGTCTTATGTTTATACCCATATGTATAGCCACATATTTACAGTAATTCAAACAATAGACATCACACTAAATGAACTTTATGAATTATATTTTATGTACCTAAAATTAAAAAAAAAACCCATGAATTCAATACAATTAATTCCTATTTCTTTGATCTTCAGATGACTTTCTGAAATGATGTTTGCTGATATTGCTAATGATTTTGGTGATAAACGAAGAAAAGTGTATTTTTCTGGGAAGAATTTTCCTCCAACTCTTGAGTAGCCAACTTCTTAAGTTTTCTTCATTCTATTCTAAACTCAAAGTTGTGAGATTTTTTCTTGAGAAAGTTTACCAGTTCTTGGGTGCATTTGAATGGAACTATATGAAGGTTTGAGAATTAAAAAAAAATATATACGACATTGTGTCTATTTGTTGATCAAATTATAATGTATAATTTATTTATAAAACATTTGGGGGAATTTAAAAAAGGTCAAAGAAGGGGCGCCTGGGTGGCTCAGTTGGTTAAGCATCCAACTCTCAGTTTCAGCTCAGGTCATGATCTTGAGGTACCGTGAATTCAAGCCCTACATTGGGCTCTGCTCTGGCAATGTGGAACCTGCTTGGGATTCTCTCTCTCCCTCTCTCTCTCTCTCTGCCCCTCCCCTACTCACACTGTCTCTCTCTCTCAAAATAAATAAATAAACTTAAAAGAAATAAAAAATGTCAAAGAAGAAGAAAAGTCATTCATAATTCTATCATCCAAAAATAGCCATTGTTAGCATTTTGGTATAGCCTTTGAAACACAGTTTAAAATTTCCAGACATGATCACTCTAAACTTCAGGCAACTGTAATTATCTTAAACTTCACTAACTTGTGCTCTTTCCAGCTGATGTAAGAGCCTGAGTCCTCTTCGATACCATACCATGTTATTTTGGGCATGACCAAGAGTGACTCCTATGGTTTCTCAAACAATTATGTCTTCCACACTCCAAGGTCACCCGCAAAATGACTCAGATGACAGTGCTTCAGCTGCTTTGATGATTTTATCTTGATAAAATACCAAGTGCACTGTCTTCAGATCCTCCCTGAACTGCAAAACCTTGAGGTACCAGAATGGACTGAACATCCTGAGTTGCTCACATGACAGAGTCTTACTGCCCTGCATTCTGTGCCTCATCTGCTGTGCTACTTTCTGGGGCGCCCACGCAGAAGGGCTTGGCCCTCATGCCTAATAGATTGTTTCACAAAATCATCTCACTTTATCAACATCTGTCATTTTTAGGGCTCAAACACAAATATATGGGGCCTGGGGAACAACACCATGCTTTTTTCTCCACCTTTTGTTTCTTCCCCTCTGTGTCTAGCAGGATGTTTTCTGCTGTGCAATAATGTGTGCAAATAGATGCCTCTACTGACCCTACAATCAGATATGCTGTCAAACCTAGGCTCAAGCTGAGATTCCCATGATACGTTGTTTTAGCTAGGACATTTTTTCCTTCTCAGTGGAAGGAAACATCATTGTTTCCTCAAGTTATTTAAGAATGACCTTAAGTTATTTAAGAAAAAAAAGAGAGAGAGAGAGATTTCCTCTTTCCAATTTTCAGTTTGTTATTTTCAAGTAGTGGGCGTTATTAGCATGGGTAGCCTGAGACCAGCCCCTAACAGCCCCCCCCCCCCCAACTTAACAATTCTAGCAAAAGGAGAAAAATCCCCTGATGTTGGCTCTGACAAAAGTCTCAGTGAAGATTTTGATTGTTCTTGTTTAGGTCATGTGCTTAACATATAGCAATCACTCCAGCCAGAGGATTGAGTGCTATGATTGGCTATTGCTATGTTGGATACTAGATTATAGCTGTGTTATATGACCACCTCAAAGCCTGCAGAGGGGTAGAGGCAGGACCAGTCCCACCAATAAATATCAAGAACTGAAAAAAATTGGAATCAGTGTGAGGAAGGATTGGTTTCCAAAAAGATCCTAGACAATACCCAAATATTGACTATAATATTCATATTTTTGTGATTATAGAATTTGAACTCACTTCAGGCAGGGTTTCAGCTTTATTCATTATTTATTATTGTATCCTCAGTGTCGTGTTATATATTTCAACATTTCTTTTTCACTTAACATTATATCCTGATGATTTTCCATTGATTAAATGTATTTTCCTAACATGATTATCATAGCTCTATAGCATTCTATTATTTAGATGTACCGTAATTTATTTAACCAATTGTTAATGTTGGGCATTTATTTTTGTTTGAATCTGAATCTCAAGTCTTCCTAAGAGTAAAGCAGTCATCATGAGGCTTGTTACATAGCCTGTTCTTTCCAGGGTTTCCTTCCCCGCCTCCTTGGAGTTGGGAGAGACAGGTGAAACAAAGTTGATGCATTAAACATTAACATTTAGTTTATTATCTAGAAAAACTCCTTGTGTTTCTCTACTACTCATACTGCCTCTATTTCTGACTCTAGATGTGTGGGTTTTTTTCTCCACACTGACAAATTCTCTGACATTAGCTGAGTGTCTTGCAATTTAATTCAATCCTGATACTAACTATAGTTAGTGCATACCCCAGGGTTAAGGGCTCAGTCCCACAAGACTGTCCCCACTTCAGACGCCAATCACAAGTAGTAGGTCCCCAGGTTACCGATTACCTACACCCAACTTGGCTACAAATCAGAAATTCCCACAACCCTCTTTTTGGATTTTACCATTTGCTAGAAGAGCTCACCCAGACACATCTCTCCAAAACCTTGTACCTCTGGCATTTTTACAGAAACATCATTTAGTAGGCATGATTGATCATAAACTCCATTTCTAGCCCATCTCCCCTTTCTGGAGAATGAGAAAGTGGGGCTGAAAGTTGAACTTTTTAACTTGGTTTTTCTGGTGATCAACCTCCATCCAGGAACCTGGGAAGAGCCACCATTAGAATAAAAGATGTGTCTATCACCAAGGAAATGCCAAGGGACTTAGGAGCTTGGTGTCAGATGCTCCTATACTCAAGAAATTACAAAAGTTTTAGAAGCTCAGTGTCAGGAACCAGGGATAGAGACCAATGTATATTTTTTCTATTATTTCACATTTATTCACACTGATTTTGACCTATTCAGAAAAGAAACAAGAAATCTGCACCACGTAAGAAGTTATGAATATGTGCAATCCTGTTTGGACATCTAGACTAGCCCCCCTACATTTCTATACTTTGTGTTCAGCATAAGCCTTCCTAAATCATGCCCTAGTCTTTTTGTCAAAGTGGCATTTGTTGCTCTGCCCTTCATTTGCATTTGTATCTTCTAATTTTAATTTGTTAGAATGAGAAGTGGTGCTATTGTTTAACCTCCTTTCAGCCCAAGAGTCCAAGACCACAAATGCTTCAGGGTCTTCTCCTTTTCATTGCATTGTTTCCTCCTAAAATCCTGCCAACTGTGTGATACTATTGCTTCCCTGGCATCCATCCTTTAATATAGGTTTCTATTCTCTTCAATGCTATCCAGCCAAAAGAAACATGAATGTTCATCAAATGATTCACTTTGAAAGTCTTGGATTTCCTTATAAAATCATATCATATCACTGCAGCCTCACCCAAAAGCTCTCTGTGTCTCCATTCCTAAAATGTAAAATGTAAAATGAGAATGATATTAATACTTATCTCATAGGACTGCTATCAACTTAAATGAGTTTACAATATTGCCTGGCACATACCAGGTATTTAATAAATATCTGTTAAATAATCATTAGTATTATTGCTATACTGCTCTTCTCTAAGAGTGGGTTTTATATTTTAGTATGAAGACACTGGGCTTAATAAATAGGAAGGGACTAGCTTTCTGAATAGCATCTATAGGATATCAAAGATGAATGACTGCTTTTTGTGATCACAACTTATATAGGAAATTTGATTTGCTTCAGTATGTTCTGCACAATGCTGGTTCTTGTTTTCCTGATGTTGAACTCTTCTGTATCCTGACTGTTCCATATTTGTGTTCTTTTAAGGGAGTCAGCTGTCTCTCAGTCCCAATTGGTGTTCAGTTTTTCTAATGGTGGGAGGGATCTTTTAAAATCCTTTGAGAGTCTTTGTTGGATATAGATTCCCCATTGTGTGGCATCATGAATTTTCCTGTTGTTAAAAGATAAACTGAGCCATACTTAAATTTTTTAAGAGCTTATTTGAGTAAAATTTGATTCAAACCAGGCAGCATCAAATCTAGCAGATAGAAAGGACCTCACAGGAGCTCTAGAAAACGAAAGATTTTTATAGGCAGAAGGGAGTGGGAACAAGGAAGTTATCCCAAGCAAAAAAAAAAAAAAAAAGTTGGTTATTGCAAGCATACTGCCATTTAGGGAATTGCAGGGATCCATTAGGCAGATTCTCTAACTAGTGCTAGTCAGGCAATTCCTGGTTGGCTGGTTTAAGATTCCATTTCTGGAAGGGCGAAAACTGTAATTAAGTCTTTGGTGATATGGTGCTCAGCATAAGTGACTCCATTTAGGGCCTGTTGTCTTGCTTTGTGTTTTTATTTTTAACTTTTTAATGTTTATTTTTGAGAGAGAGAGAACACAAGTCGGGGAGGAGCAGAGAGAGAGGGGGACACAGAATCCAAAGCAGGCTCTAGGCTCTGAGCTGTCGCCTGATGTGGGACTTGAACCCACAAACCGTGAGATCATGACTTGAGCCAAAGTCAGATGCTAAACTGACTGAGCCACTCAGGTACCCCTGTCTTGTTTTTTTTTTGTTTTAACACCGTGTAACACCATTAAACTTAAAAACTGGAGATGATAAGCCCTGCTGTCTCTATATTCAGTTATGTTCAGTATCTTTTGGTCTTCTAAAGTACTGCATAATAATAATATATTTTCACCAGACTAGCAGGTTGTCACTGACCATGCAGTTGGCAGGAGGCAGAAGAACAAGCCTGGGAGTCAATGAGCCAGAGCTGCTTCCCACTTCCTGAAGAAGTCACAGAACAAAGCAATGGTCACTTGGAGTGATGGAGCACGCAGTTGTAGAATAGATAGAGGCAATTCCATGTGTCCCAAGTGACGGAATACTTCCTTCTTAAAGGTGAGCTCAAGGACAGAGATCCTGTCTTAAACACTTTCACATCCCTAATGCCTAACTGTAATCAAATGCCTCCCATGGACCTGGATCTGTGGAAGGGGATCTACCTGATCTCAATGAATTCCCATCACAGCCTGAGAGGTAAGCAGCAGTGGACTCACTCAAGAGCCAGAGGGAGAGAAGCTCTATGTAGTCAAATAGAAAGTGGCAGAATGAGAAGACAAGTTCGGGTCTGTCTGACCACAATGCCTTGACAGGTATGCAGTGACAGGTCAGCAGTATGAGTTCCGGAGCTAGGCTACCTGAGCTCAAATCCTGGTTCTCTCATTCACTAGCTGCATGACCTTTGTCCAGTCACTTAATCTTTCTGCTTCTTCATTCCCAAGATGTAAATGGTGATGACAAAAATCACCTACCTCACAGGACTGTTGCTAGCTTAAATCAGTTTACAGTATTACTTGGCATATATAAGTGTTCAAGAACTACTAGCTAAAGTAACTATTATTATTATTATTGCAATACCGTCCTTTTCTAAGAATGGGTTTTAGAAGAAGGCACTGGACTCGATTAATGGGAGGAAGTTAGAGCTATGAAAACAGAACACGCAGGACATCAAAGATAAAATTATTTGCTTGACCTCCCTTTCTAATTCTCAGTATCTTTCCTTTTATTATGCTTGGGTCTTGCTCTGGCTCAGTTTGAATCATTCCCTGGAAAGAGACAGAATGCACTGAAATTCTACCTGGGCAATAGTTTCAACACTGAACAGTGTGTCTGTCCACAGGAAGTCATAAAAATTCATGGGAAATTTCATTTTAAGAATATAACTGATTTAACAATGGAAAAGCACAGCAGTGACACACATTTGCTAACATATTTTGGATTTCTGTTTCCCAAGATAAATATATAATTCTAAATATTTTAATCCATTAAGATTTTCATTTTATAAAATGCTGAATAGATTATATATTTTCTATACAGAGAAGCTTATGGACTCTAATACATCTAATTTAATTTTTTCCTTAAATAATGGTTGGATAAGTATTAAAATGAAAGTGTTCTTTTAGGCAAAGAAGGAATTTATACTTATTGTACTTCTTGCTTGACCAAATTTATTTTGTCCTTCTGCTTCTCTACCCAGTGGTAAATCTAGAGACACATGGTGTTGATCATTTCTTTTAGGTTTTACAACTGTTCTGTGGACGTGGTTGGGTATTAAGAGAATGTGGAGGCAGTGAGAGAGGTTGCTATATTTTACATATTTTGTTTCTTTCATTTGAAAAACATTTTTAGAAGTGCACAGATGTTTTGTACTTTTAAAAGACATGAAAATAATCTTTATATCCAGGAAAAGCATATTGGGAAAAATCATAACCAGGTGTTGCTTTTTATTTTATTTATTTTTAAAAATGTTTATTTATTTGAGAGAGAGAGAGAGTATGAGCATGAGAGGGGGAGGGGTGAAGAGAAAGGGAGAGAGAGAATTCTAAGCAGGCTCTGCACTGTCAGTGGGGCTTCATCCCAGGAAACGGTGAGATCATGACCTGAATCAAAATCAAGAGTCAGACATTCAACCAACTGAGCCACCCAGGTGCCCTATGGGTTGCTTTTTAAAATGAGTTTTGGAAATTTGCTTGCAAATCCAGAGTTCTCCACTCTAAAGTTACTCTTTTTCCTCCTTTCCATATACTCTATACTGTGGAGAGGAGCAGGAAGAAAGGAAATCAATATGCACAATCCACACTCAATGGGTGGGGTGTTAGAATCTACTTCTTTGCCGAGTATCTGCAAAAATATTTGGAATTTGTCTGGTAGGGAAAGTTGTGTTTTCCCCAACTTATTTATTTATTCAATCACTTGCTTATATCAATACAGATTCATGAATACTCATTGGTATTTATTTTACATTTTTAGTTATAACTCAATACCTCAGAAATACAAGCAATTACAAGAATATTATGAAAAACTATATGCCGACAAATTGGACGACCTGGGAGAAATGGAAAAATTCCTAGAAACACATAAACTACCAGAACTGAAACAGGAAGAAATTGAACACTAACAGACCCATAACCAGCAAAGAAATTGAATCAGTAATCCAAAATCTCCTGACCAGGTGGTTTCACATGTGAATGGCACCAAACATTAAAAAAATTTTTTTCTAACGTTTACTCATTTTTGAGAGACAGAGAGAGACAGAGCATGAGCGGGGAAGGAGGGGCAGAGAGAGGGAGACACAGGATCTGAAACAGGGTCCAGGTTCTGAGCTCTCAGCACAGAGCCCGATGCGGGGCTTGAACTCATAAACTGTGAGATCCTGACCTGAGCTGAAGTCAGACACTCAACTAACTGAGCCACCCAGGCTCCCCATCCACCAAACATTTAAAGAAGAGTTAATACTTACTCTTTTCAAACTATTCCAAAAAATATAAATGAAAGAAAACTTCCAAATTCATTCTATGAGACCAGCATTACCCTGATGCCAAAACCAAAGACTCCAGTAAAAAAGAGAACTATAGTCCAATATCCCTGAAGAACATGGTTACAAAAAAAATACTAGCAAATCAAATCCAACAGAACATTAAAAGAATCATTCACCACGATCAAGTGGGATTTATTCCTGGGCTGCAAAGGCGGTTCAATATTTGCAAATCAATCAACGTGATATACCACATTAATAAAAGAAAGGATAGGAGCCATATGATCATTTCAATAGATGCAGAAAAAGCATTCGACAAAGTACAACATCCATTCATGACAAAAACCCTCAACAAGGTAGGATTAGAGGGCACATACCTTAATGTCATAAAGGACATATATGAAAAATCCACAGAGAATACCATTCTTAATGGGAAAAATTTGAATGCTCTTCCTCTAGGTCAGGAGCAAGACAGGGATGTCCACTCTCACCAATGTTATGTAACATAGTACTGGAAGTCTTAGCCTCAGCAATCAGGCAACACAAAGAAATAAAAGGCATCCAAATCATCAAGGAAAATGTCAAACTTCCACTGTTTGCAGATGACATGCTACTATATATAGAAAACCCAAAAGACTCCACCCAAGAATTATTACAACTGGTACATGAGTTCTGTAAAGTTGCAGGATGCAAAATCAATGTACAGAAATTTGTTGCATTTCTACACATTAATAATGAAGCAGCAGAAAGAGAAATCAAGGAGTCAGTCCCACTTACAATTGCATCACAAACCATAAGATACCTAGGAATAAACCTAACCAATATTACCTTATTAATTTTGTTGCTCAAATTATTCCAGCTTTGTTGCTCAGAGTTCCATCGGGGCTTCATTGCTCCCAGATCCCTTGACTTACCTCCATGATTTTTTTAAACACACCCTTATCTTTCTGATGCTACAGATGCTCCTGGCTCATCTCGCATGTTTCTTACTTCAGTCTTAGAATCAGCCATTTCTCCCAGGAGCCCTGGTTCGTTTTATTGAAGGATGTTATTTAAAACCAAGCTCTGGGTGCTGGGTATACTCTTTGGTACTGGGCTCTCTCAACTGAAAGAGCAAGGAGTCAAATGTGTGTATTTTAACTTATGTATGTACACCTATCTAAAAATATATAGGTAGCCAACTATATGTGATACAGTTGATTTAATGTGTTCATTCTGATGTTTCCAACTCTACTCCATTACTGCATGGATCATTCCAGCTTTCTTCTCTTGCTTATTTCTCAGTCCCACTTCCACCATTTGCCATCCGTTTACCCAGATGTTTAATTCCAGTATACATATACAGTGCTTTTAGAATTGTTAACTCATACTTCAATGGGAAAAAAATTTTTCATCAACCAGAGCTTGTGTACAATTCCTATTGTTTTTTAGTCTTACAGACTGTATTCGTTCCCAGAGTTATTTAGATTAGCGCCTTATTCAGTGAGGTTGTTTCATATTTTTGTAACATATTTAGATTCTTTTGTCCCATCCTGTATTCTCTGTTGGGATCTATTGACCTTCTAAATGGATTTTTTAAAAAGTGCATACATTCAGCTCTTTGTGCTGTACAGTTCTATTGTCTTTGTGTATTTAATGTCTTGTATTTACCATTACAATATCAATACAGAGTAGTTCTGACACCCTAAAAAATAATCCCCTGTGCTTTACCTATTCAATCATCCCTCCCCACAAGTCTTTGTACCATTTTGCATTCCTATCAACAATGAATGAAAGATCCTGTTGCTCAACATCCTAGTCCAGATTTTGGTATTGTCAGTTTTTGGTTTTAGTCATTCTAATAGGTGTTTAGTGGTATGACATTACTGTTTTAATTTAAAATTCCCTAATGGCAGATGATGTTGAGAGTCATTCATACGCTGTTTGCTATCTGTGTATCTTTTTTGGAGAGATGTCTGTTTAGATCTTTTGTCCATTTTTTTCCATTGAGGCGTTTGCTTTTTGTTGTTGACTTTTAGGAGTTCTTTTTATATTTAGATACAAGTTCTTAATCAAATATGTGTTTTGCAAATATTTCCTCCTTGCCTGTGGCCTGTCTTTTCATTCTCCCAAGAGTGTCTTTCCCAGAGGAACAAATTTTTAATTTTAATGAAGACTAGCTTATCAACTTTTCTTTTGTGGATCATATTATTGATGTGCTTAAAAACTCATCACTGAACCTAACACAGCACAGAGTTTCTCTTATTTTCTTCAGAAAGTTTTATAGTTTTGGGGCACCTGGGTGGCTGGGTCAGTTGAGCATCTGACTTTCACTCAGGTCATGATCTTGCATTTTGTAGGTTCTGAGCCCCACACAGGGCTCTGTGCTGACAGTGAGGAGCTTGCTTGGGATTCCCTCTCTTTCTCTGTGCCTCCCCCACTGTGCTTTCTCTCTCTCTCTCAAAATAAATAAGTAGACTTAAAAAACACTCTCTTTAAAAAATGTTTCATAGTTTTGCATTTTACAGTTAAGTTTATTATATGTTTTGAGTTAATTTTTTGTGTGAAGTGTCAGCCACAAAAAAGAATGAAATCTTGCCATTTGCAATGGCATGGATGGATCTACAGTGCATAATGCTAAGCAAAATAAGTCAGTAAGAGAAAGACAAATACCATGTGATTTCACTCATATGTGGAATTTAAGAAACAAAATGGATGAACAGAGTGGGGTGGAAAGAGAAACTAACCATAAAACAGACTCTTAACTGCAGAGATCAAATTGAGGGTTGCTGGAGGGGAGGTGGGTGGGGCAATGGGTTAAATGGATGAAGGGCATTAAGGAGGGCACTTGTGATGAGCACTGGGTGTTATATGTAAGTGATATATCACTGAATTCTACTCCTGAAACTAATAGTACATTGTATGTTAAATAACTGGAATTAAAAAAAAATTTGTATAAAGTGTAAGATCCATATGTAGATTTATTTATTTATTTTTTACACAGGGTACATCCAATTATTCTGGCACCACTTATTAAAAAGACTATTCTTTTTCTATTAAGTTATCTTTACTCTTATGTCAAGGTTCAATTGACTGTAATTGTGTGGGTCTTGCCTCAGCTCTTTATTCTGTCCCATGGTTCTATTTATCCTTTTGCCAAGATCATGTTATTTTGATTACTGTAGCCTTATAGTGTCTTGAAATAGAGTCATATTAATGTTCCAACATTTATCTTATTCTTCAGTATTGTGTTGGTTGTTTTAGGTCTTTTGTATTTCCACATAAACTTTAGAATCAGTTTTTTGGTATTTACAAAATAGCTTGCTGGAATTTTGGTTGGAATTGCATTATATCTTTAGGTTACATTAGGAAGAATTGACATCTTATTAGCAACACCAAATCTTCAAATTCATGAACATGGATTATTGATTGCTTCATTTATTTAGATCTTTCATTGTTTAAAATCACTGGCTCATAGTTGTCTATATATAGGTAGTGCACATATTTTGTTAGATTTAAGCCTAAATATTTAATTGTTGGCAATGCTAATGTAAATGGTACTGTCTTATTAATTTCAAATTTCAATTAATTATTGCTGGCATACGTACAGGAAAGCACTTGACTTTTGTACATTAACTTCAAATCCTGTGGCTTTTCTATACTTGCTTATCAGTCCCAGAAGTAATTTTGTTCACTCTTGTAGATTTTTTAAGTTTTTAAAAAATGTTTATTTATTTTTTGAGAGAGAGAGCATGTGCATGTGTGCGAATGAATGGGGGAGGGGCAGAGAGAGAGGGAGACACAGAATCTGAAGCAGGCTCCAGGCTCTGAGCTGTCAGCACAGAGACTGATGTGGGGCTTGAACTCACAACTATGAGATCATGACCTGAGCTGAAGTTGGAAGCGTAACCAAGTGAACCACCCAGATGCCCCTCACTCTTTTATATTTTCTACAAAAAATTATCTGTGAAAAGAGACAGTTTTATTTCTTTCTCTTCAATCTGTGTATGTTTGATTTTCTTCTCTTATTTTATTCCACTGGTTAGTACTTACAGTACAACATTGAATTGGAGTGGTGAGGTAGAAATCCTTGCCTCATTCTTAGTCTTGGGCAGGCATGTGATCAGTATTGAATTCATCATTAAATATTATGTTAACTTATGTTCTTTGTATACCTTATCAAGTTGAGGAAGTTTTCTTTTATTCATAGTTTGATGAATGTTTTTTGAAAATCATTAATGGGTATTGAATTTTGTCAGTGCATTTTTCTGTGTCAGTTGGCATGATTGTATGATTTTCTTTCTGCAGTGTGTTGATTTGGTGGATTATATTGATTGATTTTCTTTAAAAAAATTTTTTAATGTTTTATTTATTTTTGATGGAGCACCAGCAGGGGAGGGGCAGAGAGAGAGGGAGACAGAGGATCGAAAGCAAGCACAGCAGTGAGCCTGATGTGGGGCTCCAACTCACAAACAGCAACACCGTGACCTGAACCAAAGTCCAACACTCAACTGACTGAGTCACCCAGGTGCCCCTATATTGATTCATTTTCAAGTGTTGAACCAACCTTACTCACTTGGAATAAATACTACTTTGTCTTGGTGTAGAGTTCTTTTAATACATTGTCAGATTCAATTTGGTAATGTTTTGTTGAAGATTTTTGTATCCATTTTGGTGTGTAGTTTTTGTTTCTTGTAATATCTTTATCTTCTTTTTCATATTAAAGTAATGCTGGCCTCATAGAATGAATTAAGAAATATTCGTTTTGCTTCTATTTTCTTTGGGAGATCAGTGTCATATTAAAGTCTGGTTCTGATGCTTGCTTTGTCTCCTCAGGCTATTTTTTTTCTCCCCTTTTGGTATGCCTTGGAATTTTTTATTGGAAGCTATTCATGCTATATTGGATAATAGAAACTGAGGGAAATAGGTTTATACTATGAGGATTTATGTCACTATGGAGCTGAGCTGTGTTTGTTGTTGTTAAAGGTGCCAAACATTTTAATTCCTCTGGTGCCCTTGTTTCTTGTCTCCTCTTGACTTGGGTTCCCCTAAGTACTTCTCAGAAAGAATCTGTGTCTTGTAGTTCTTTCAGCTGTAATCCACTGTTATCATACTGGAGACTCATTGGTGTAGTGATATTTAGTGGGTCTGTGTGTATGGCTTGAGATCTTCACAAGGGGTTTTGTTTTTGTTTTCAATACCTTGTCCCCTCTTTCTTACCTCCCTCAGATGAGACAGGAAGATTAGTTATGGCTGGAATCCCAGAGCTCTGAAACAAGCTCTTTCTTCTGGAAAGTAGGATTTTGTTATACAGAAGACTCTGGGTGTATAAAGATTTATACCTCTTTCCTCCCTGCTGGAGAGACACAAGGGAATTTTCAAATTCTTTAAAATTACCATTTAAGTGTTGCTACAAGTTTATAGCTCCAATGGCTTCTGCTCCAGGTAGGGGAGATTTTGGCTGTGACTCTGAATTTGTGTTGGGAGCAGTAGTTTGCCCTGTAAACTCAGTTCTTTTATGAATCCAAAAAAGTCACTGGTTTTCAGTTTGTTCAGCTTTTTCTTATTGTAAGGATGCAGTGAAGAAATGAAACTTTAAGTCCATTTTTAAATGACCTGTTTATTTTATTCTATTAACCTCTAATCTGTTGCTTCTTAGTAGGGCATGACATCTCTACCATGTTTTACCCTCTCTTTCTCCCCTCACATCCAGCTCCCCATGACAACATGTACACATGTATACTACTACACTATGGGCATCTATGAGAATTTCTTTTCTTTGCTTTTATTATCTAGTAATTTTACAGATTTTTCTTGATTAAATCTTTGAAAAATCTTGAATTTACTTTGGTGGGAGGAGTGAGATATCCATCGTTTCCTGTTTTTGCCCAAATGCTGGGTCATTTTTTAGATAAGTCTATCTTTTCTCCACTGATAAAAATACTTTTCGGTTTTGTATACTAAGTTTAAAAATATATTTGATATATTTCTGGATTCTCAAATCTATTTCATTAATCTGTCAGATTACTCTTGTTTCAGTACCAATTTATATGTTTCATACCTTGGTGAGTTACTAAGAAACATGGTATTTTAAAAATAGTAAGGCATTCATAGTATAAATTACTTTAAAAATAATTGATGTCTATATAATAATTATTTTGCCTCTCTAAAAACAAATTTCTTTTTATTTATTTATCTTGCATTGTATTGCTTGGTAGAAATTTTTAAAGTTTTTTTCTCATTGATCCAACATGTTTCTTACATTTATTTTAACTACTTAATCTGTTCATTTATTTTCTTAACAGTTTTTATTTGTACATAGGAAAGCAATTGATTTGGGGAAATTAATTTTGAAAACAGAGATTTGACTGAATTATCTCATTGTGTCTAATAGTTTTTTAGCTGTCTCTCTTGGGTTTATGATTATGTCACCGTATCATTTTCAAATAACGATGATTTTGCCTTTCTATTTTTTGCCTCATTTATTTCTCTTGCCTAATGACAATAGCCAATCATTTTAAGAACAATTTTAACTAATAGAATACTCTTGATGGTAATAGACTTTTTTTTTTTACCATAATTACCTCATTGTCTTGTTAAGCTGTCAAATCCTTGGGGTAGGGACTTTTATTTTTGATGCCTAACAGAATATAGGCATAGACTAGGTACTCAATGGATAGTTGTAGAATGATTGAGGCAAGGTAAGGTAGACTAAACTGAGCTTGGGTCAGTAGACGTGTACCTGGCCCAGATACAATAGCCTGTGTAAAGGGAGTATTCCCTGAATATCACAGAGATAGCAAAAGTGCCTCTTCATCAGACCCATGAAAGTCTGGTTTGAGTCCCATAGCTAGAACCTGTGATTTTTGACTACAATTGAACTTTATTCTTTAGATCTGTTTCAGGTCATTGAAGTGAGAAAACACTCCTGGCCAAGGCTTATCTTCTAGGCACAACCAACTGCTCTTGAAGACAGAGCTTTACACTTTTAAAGTTGATATATACAGAGAAGTTGCAGAAGAGAGGTTGGAGTGCTTTGCAGATTCTACATAGCCATCCTGCAGCACAAGTTCCCACACATTTTCACAGAATCAGCAGGAACTTTCCCTGGTTCCTGGATGGGACTTCAACAGTAGTTTTCGACTGCAGGTAGAAAGATGAAGGCAGGGCCTTGGCTTTCCTGTGTATAATATGCATCTAGACTCTGACGAATGTGGAGAAGCAGGCATATATCCAGGGCAGCTCTGAGAGCTCTTTCAGTGGCACCTGCCTAGTTGGGTTAACAGAGCATCGACAATGGGAGCATGAAAAAGATAGCTTCTTGTTAGAATGGAACCAGAGTAAGAACAGCAAGTACAGCAAATAAACCAAAGACACCTCTATTTTGGGTTATGAGCAGGGGCCAAAGTAGTTAGAGTTTAATGGCCTCTCAAATAAATGTGCAGACTTGAAACCCAAGGGTTTTGGCTTATGGGCTGATGGACAAGTGTCTCTGCCTAGTAAGTCCTGTAACCCTAATATGGCAGTCCAAGAATAGTGCTCTCCTTTTCAACTCTATTCCAGTAAGTCCTTTATCATGCATCTCTATTTCAGAGAAGATTGCTTCTAACTTTTCCATTAGAAAAATGAATATTATGATGGATTTCATTTTTCCATTGAAGTTAATTGGCCATGGGCAATAATATGAAGCACTGTATCTAGTAGAAAGGAAAGCAGGGGGATGTTGTTCACAAATTGCTGTGGGGAAGCAGAGATCACAGTTCATTTGAGGAACTGAGGCTTCTGATTAGCTGTGCTACTTGAGGCAAGAACGATGTTTTTCGGTGCTTAGCAACTTATCCCCAAATGGGGTTTGTGCATTTGTTCTTTCATTCATTAATCCATTCAGTTTTCTCATGAAACCCTTTTTGAGTATATATCAGATGGAAGGTATAGATCATGCATAGAACTGTAGATTCAAAGATGAAGAGACCATCTTCCAGGCTACTGTGGATAACGTGTCACTTTCTTTCTTTATATGGTATATAATTTGGGTTATGAACCTCTATGGAAAGCTTAAAGAAGTAATGATTCCTCTCTTCAGGAAAAGGGCCTAATTTTCCGTACTGTCCCAGGGAATGCCCAGCCACCTGACACACGTTCATGGAGCCCCTCAGGTTGGATCTCTCACCAAGAATGCAATGGGCCTCAGGATCAATGGCAACAAAAGACTGTGAGCTTCATGAATCAGAGTAGCAAATGCCATGTTCTCTAACCAAGCTCCTCTTTGACATCTTATTAACTTTTATAACCCATCTGTCCTTCTTTCTGTTTTAATCTTACCTCTTAAATATTTCCCCTCTCTATGGTAGTATAATATTACTGAACATTAGTGAGGGCTTGGCTGAAGATGGAGACAGCACTTTGAAATACTGCCAGTTGGCAGTGTGTGTTTCTACAGCAGCATCCCACCCCCAGAGAACTGGAAGAGATTTTGGTTGGCTTGATCCATGCTTTTGCCTAGGATCCCACAATTTGTTAATGGTAGAGTCAGAACACAGAATTCCTGATTCCCAGGTCTGTGCCCTTAGCACAGGCTCAGTTCTCATTCTACACCCTGATTCCATCTCTAGTTCTATCTTCTGGACTGAAAACTCCACATAAATTTTAACAAGCACTTTTTCTCAAGGGATTTAAGAATCTGTTTGCCAGAGGTATTATAGATAGATATGGGATTAATGAGGTGTTTTCCTGATTTAAAAGAATATGTTCATATTGTGCCATTCCATCACAGACACAATTTGAAAGGCAAAAAAAAAAGAAGTATTTCAAAAGAAGCATTTTATCATGAGACAAAACAAAACTTTTTGTGATCCCCTGATAAATACAATATATAAATTTTAAAAAAGACAGTTTTCTGGACAAAGCTTTTTTTTTTCTTTATGTGATGTAGGACATTAGTGTTGTCCAAATAGAAAAAAATATGCAGAAGCCAGGAAATGAAATGCTGACAGACTCACAACCTCAGAGGCCAAATGGTACCATAATGATTTCTCACATGTTTTCACTTTCAAAAGACCCTAGAGACTGCTTTTTTGGATATTTCATGGAGTCATCTACCTTTTTACCAGAGCTAATATATGTTCAAAACTTTAAGTAAAATCTTTCCTGTGTCAAAGGACCAAAACTTAACCCACTGTAGTAACTAGTAGGAAGTTCACAGAGTTTACAATGGAAAGCAGAGTCTTGGCATAGTCTAGAAGCCTGATGTATCTGCTGCCATGGAAACGGCACTAGGTAGGCATTTCTTGTTATATATGTTTTCCTACCTTACCCAAGAATAATCAACGCCATAAATCATCTTAAATGACACATTCTTTTTAGAGATCTTCCTTTGGATTTGCTGATATGGTGTCATTTAAAATGCATTATATTTCAGCTGAGACTCCACAAGGAGGCAGGCTTCCTTCAAATCTGTATTTCGCTGCTTGGGTGTGAGAGTGAGGGGCAAGATATGAAGGAACAGTGCTTCGCCTGAGGTAAAGCACTATGAAAAAATATGTGAAAGAAGTGGTTTAAGCCTCAAGAAGTTCTAAATACAACTACCAACCCAGATATATATGATGCAAGTCCAAGGATATTTGAATATAAAGCACACAGAGCTCAATATAGGAAAAGCATTTGGTATAGGCAATTGTTATCTACTAATACTCTTACTCCAACTGCTACTACTACTTTTCAAACCAGATTTATAAAAAACACCTGTCATAATTCCTATCCATCAAAATTGAAATGCCTCTGAACCTATTTTCACATCATGGTGAAAGATACTTCAATTTCCAAAAGAATATAGGTCATCTTACTTAGAACACAAGAATAGAGAAACCCTTAATTTTGAGTAAATCTGCCAGCAACATTTTTCCAAGTTTTTTGGAGCCTATTACAACATCTCTAGGGAGAATTATTAATATTCAGGGTTAGGAGTAAGTATACATGTTTCTCAGAAGTTGATCTAGAGAAGTAGGTTTGGAATAGAGAATAATGTAGGTGCTGTTGGTGTTTTTAGATGAGGGTAATAGAGGTGGTGGTAAAGTAGGAGAGTGCCTGGTAATAATCAACAGTTCTCAAATTTGTGTGTATGAGATTTACTTGGTATGCTTATTAAACGTGTAAATTTCTAGAGGCTAGCTCCCAGTGATTTTGGTTGAGAAGGTTAGAGCACGGGGACCAGGAAGCCACATTATCAAGAAGTCCCCCATCTGATTCTGATGAGCTAATCCATATTCTATACTAGGAAATGCTGGAGATCCAGTTTTGACTCTGATGTGTATGCTAATACTTCTAGATTCCATTCTGTATAGTAAAAATAACGTATAAAATACACTCATTCTGTTTCCCTGGGAAGTTGTAGTACTCTTTTTAAGTCACAGTACATCAACATATCTGATTTAAAAGGAAGCAAAGCAAAACATGACATATATTAAAAAATTCAGATGGTACAACCTCAGCCTGACAATTTATATTACAACTAACATTTTAGTGTGGTGTGCAAATGTACAACTAATTTTTACTAAAATTGAATAGTGTATGAACTACTTCCCTCCTCCACCTAAAGATGATCAATTTTCAAAACATAGCTCATTAGTATCTAAATGTGTATGATTCTGAGATTATGTGTGGGCTACAACCAATAATCTCCTACTTTATATCATCAGCTCCTCAACCACATTGGTCTGTATTCCAGACTAACCTCAAAATCAATATACTTCCAATAAAACATAATAGCATAATGCTTTTAATCAATAATAGGCTGGCAGAACTTAAATACAGTTTTCACATTGAAGTCACATAATGTATTGACAGAAAAACTACTAGACTAGTGGTACACTGCCTATCATCACCCCAAAGATGACAAATACCTTCCCTTCCACACTTAGGCAGACGTGATTCATTGATAACACCACTTTTCTCAGCTCAATCATCTGCTGCCTCAGCATCCTTTTCAACAAAGGTAGTCACTACATCTATCAGAGTTGGCTTGAGAAGGAAATTATATTTTCCAAACCTGCCCCCAAAAGTACCTCTCTCTATCACATACACACACAGTCTCTCTCCACACACCAAGCTTTCAAAAACAAGTCACCCATATAACTCGTAATGAAGTAGAATCTTGGTAGAAGTCCCCATTTTGCTATAAATTAAATCAAGAGCAAGGTTTCCATGTCTTTTTTTTTTTTTTTTTTTTTTTTTTTTTTTTGCTTTTCTAGAGATTCTCCCAACAGTGGCATCTAACTTTGTTCACTAACTTGAAGTAGGTACTTTATATCAAGAAGGCAATGATTCCAATGCACATATTCAAATTCATCAAAGTACTGAGGAATCAAAGAGCCTACCTTTCTCTTTGAACTTCCAGTTTAAATAAACCAAACAATAAAAAAACCTTCAATTATTTTAGGAAAGCATCATATGCCTCAATTTAGCCATTTTTAATGCTTAGCCAATGTCTTAGTCCATTCGATTTGTTATAACAAAAATACCACAGATTGGGGTGGGGGGCTGAAACAGCAGAATTACATTTCTCACAGTTCTGGAGACAGGGAATTCCAAGATTAAGGCAAAGTCATTGTCTATGAGGGTCTGCTTCCTGTTTCATAGATGGTCATCTTCTTCCTGTATACTCACATGGCAGAAGGGACTAGGGAGCACTCTGGAGTCTCTTTTATAAGGGCATTCATCTCCTTCATGAGGACTCTTCCCTTATAAGCTAATCCCTCCAAAGGTCTCACCTGTAAATACAAACACATTAAGGATTAGGTTTCAACATGAATTGGGAGTGGGGGGGGGGGAGGTATAAGCATTCAGTCTGTAGCAACCAAATTGTATTTTGTTTACTTTTCTATAAAATCTACACTTTAAAAAATTGTGATGCTTGTATTTTAAATTTAAAAATAATGGGGCACCTGGGTGGCTCAGTTGGTTAAGTGTCTAACTTCAGCTCAGGTCATGATCTCACAATTCATGAGTTCAAGCCCCACATTGAGCTAGCTGCTGTCAGTGTAGAGCCTGCTTCAGATCCTCTGTCTCCCTCTCCCCTCCCCTCCTCTCTCTCTCTTTCAAAAATAAATAAACATTAATTTTTTAAATTTAAAAATAAAATAGTCATCTTATATAACTTATAATATTCAGAAATATACATAAAAGAAAATTGAAACCATCTATAAAATTACTACCCAAACAGAGTCACTTTTAACATTGGTATCTTTCTATCCATTTTATTATCTATTATCTTCCCACTTATCTTCATGTGAATGTGTCTTTTTCTTTTATTTTTCCACAACATCTGGCTACTTTTTGGCATAGAGTTTGCATCTTGCTTTTTAGAAATGTAATATTTCATGAGCATTCAATTTAAAATTAAGAGTATGAAGTTAGATAATCTTTTCAAAACATGTTTTTAAAAAACTTATTTTAACATTTATTTATCTTTTGAGAGAGATGGAGACAGAGCATGAGTGGGGGAGGGCAGAGAGAGAGAGAGTCACACAATCAGAAGCAGGCTCCAGGCTTTGAGCTGTCAGCACTGAGCCCAACGTGGGGCTCAAACTCACAAACCGTGAGATCATGACCTGAGCTGAAGCCAGATACTTAACTGACTGAGCCACCCAGGTGGCCCAAAACATGTTTTTAATGTTTCTCAGTCTGGGTCTGCACAGGATCAGATGACAAGATGTGATTAAACCTGCAAGCATTTTGTTCGAAATTCCTATGTGAGAGAAAACAGGGAGGGAGTCAGATGAAGCTGGAATAACCATCACACAGCCATGCGAGTCTGACCAGGAGTGGGTCTGCCTTAGTACCTTGTCCCCTTGGTCATTAGCTGGGAGTAGGCCTCACAGAGTGTGGCCTTGGTGCACGTTCAATAATGGAGTTCAAAATGCAGCAGCCACGTGGGCCGTTGGTCAATTATATTTCTTGTAGCTGCAGGTGTATGGAGCACATTGTCATGGTCCTCATAGTAAGGTTGTGCAATAGTCCGTCATAAGTATGGATATTCCCCCAATCTTTTCTAACAATTATGTATCAGTGATTATTTTTTCAGCTGGGTTCCTAGAAATGAAGTTGCTGGATCATGGCATGAAATTTATTTCTAAATGTATAACATTTAATATTTCTAAATAGTTTTCCAAATGAATTTCTGTATAAACTATTATTTATTTACTTCAATCTTTCTAGTTATTTGGAAAGTATACAGCATTTTACTAGCGACTATCTTTGGGCTTTCAAAATAATTTTTCGGTCCGTGCTTGATAGTAGCCTATGAAATAGCTACTTGTGACATTCTTATGCCTTTCTCCTCTTTAACTTTTCTTATACTAACTTCTCCATCTTCAAGAATATCATATGGAGTTTGAGACCAAGATTATTGTTATTAAATTATGTTACTAAATATAAAAAAATACCTCTTTCATGTATAAATTCATATTAGCGATTAGCATAAAATTAGAAATAATAGAGTATTACTACCATAAGTAAGCCAAAACAAACAAATAAAATCCTGTTTTTAAGAACCATACTTTGAAAAAGAATCACCAATTCTGGTTAGCTAAGTGTGTCTTTTGATAATGGATTTTATATTAGCAGCAACATCCCAGGGGAATAGAGTTATCTTCACTGAAACAGCATTTTCCCTAAACCTGATTTCAAACCAAGGAAACTTGGAGCTGGTTTAATTATGCTGCAATGTACTACTGTGAGTTGGTCACCAAGAGCTTCCTCTTCCCACTCATCAATGAAGTTCTCTCCTGTGTAGGGAGCTGCCTTCTATCTCCAGCCATAGGCTGGCATCATCATTTTAATGAGGGTCAATTTTTATTTCTCCCACCTCAGTGCTGCATAAAGTTTCACAGCACAAATACATGCTCTCTATTGAACATAATTCTCCTGCCCACTTCAATGATAGAATAGTGACTCCATGCTGAAAATATGATTTCACTTTCATCTCTCTGCTGAGGGGAGAAAGTTTTAATCACTTCACTTGAAGGGATTAACAGTGTGAATAGACAACAAAATGGCAACAATCTGCGTATGCTTTCAACATTGGGAAATCAATTCTTCTGTGAAATGGAATTTTCTTATTTACCTACTGGCATTTTTTACATCCTGTCGGGGAAATAGGCCTCACTGTGTCTCTATCCAAAATACTAACCTGCAAAATCATAAAGGGGGGGTGGAGCAGGGAAGCTGACAGGGGTGTGGTAGATGATTAGTATTCTGTTAAAAGGATAACAGAATTGGCCTGTGCAATATTAACCACCATAACACCACTTAGTCTGATAACGGCTAGCCCTGTGAATATTTAACTCTCGTAATGTTTGCTCTACTGATAGTGGGTCACTTTCATATATGAAATATAGCCTATTGCTCATTATTAATTAGACCTGAGGTGACCTTCAGAATTTAATATTCTTTCCTCAGTGATATGTGTAGTTTATCACATGTTAGCATATATTCAAACTGTGAGAACATTAGATTTAAAATAACACAGGATGGGAAAGAACCTTGATAGGCCATCTAACTTATCCATTCAGTTTTCTGTTGCAAATCATTTACATTCTAGGTGCTGAAGGGCATTCAATTAAATATAAGATGCTTCTATTCCCTTATGTACTCATGCTCTACTTTCAGGGGAAAACGAAATGACCTCATAAGATACAAGGCAGTGCTGGTTGACAGACATTGAGTCTTTTTTGAGTTCAGAGCAGAGAAAGAGCAATGTGGGCAGCAGGAAAAGACCTAGTAGAACAAGAAACAGTTGGAATGGCCGTGGAGAGAAGGGTAGGGTTCAGGTAGGCAGGTGACGGGAACAGCAGGGAGCCAAACAGTATCTGTTGGTGACTGTAAGGGTTCAGTCCACAGGTTTGTAGGTGAGTCAGCCTTCCAGCTGGCTCAGGCCATTACTGACCGCATGAGGTTGAAAGTCCTGACCACTTTTTCAGGAATGTCGATGGCTGAGACAGGTGGATGCCTTTTGGAGAGATATATAGCTTCTTTGATCTAGTGATTTATAGAAGGCCTCTGTGATATGAACACCGGCTTATCTTATACGGCTCTCCTCAAAGCGCCCCATGTTTTAGTCAACTCTGCTTCCTATTCCTTGTGGCTTAAATTTACGAGCTAATATGTGAGCCCAGGTGAATAAAGATAAGCCAGAAAGGGAACATGAGGCCAGTATATGGCTTGACGTCATGTCATTAAAGTGCTAGCAAACCACTGATGGGAGTTGGGTTTTTAATTGGGGCAATGAGATAACTGGATTTGCATTTTAAACAGATGACTGGGCACAGTGGTGATATTGCATGGTTGCCAAGCACTCGAGTTCTGGAGTCAGACTGCTTGGGTTTGGATTCCTTCTCTGATCTTATTAGCTCTGACTTCATTAACTTCTCTAAGCCTCAGTGACCTCATCTGTAGAATGGAAATAAAAAACATTACCTTACAGGTTTGTTGTGAGGATCATGTGAGATAATGCATGTAACCTACTTAGTTCAGTGCCTGGCATGAAGAGAACACTTAGTACGTGTTGGCTGTGACTACTCTTATTATCTCTCCAGGAGTAGTAGAAAGGAGGGATGACTCTGCTGGCAGCTCAAAGGAAGGGTCTGGAGGACAAAGACCAGATAGAAAGCCATTTATGACAACGTTTTAGGAGAGACACCAAAATAAAGCAATAGAATAAGGATTGAGGAGGGCAAACAAAGTTAATACAAAGATGGGGTAAAATCAACAAGACTTCGTTTCTCAGTGAGTGTAAGGGGTGAAGAAGAGGGAGAGATCATGGATGAATATAAGGTTTCCAGCTAGGGTCACTGGTGGCGTTGTGCCAGTGGCCAAGATGCGGAACAAAGGATCAACAGAACTTGCTGGTGCCCCACTCATAAGTACAGCACATAGCTTTCTAGCTGAAGGGTGTTTCCAGTACCTGAGGGCTTTCTCTGGTGATAAGGTCAAAGGAGAAGGGAACACTGGGGAATTATGTCCTAGTGACAGCCCTTAACCATTGTTTGACAGGAGTTTTGGGTAAATACCTTGGCACATTTGCACCATAGGTGGTATTACTCTGAAGTTCATATTCTACTCCCATTGTTCCCTAAGTGGGACACAGCTCTGGGTTCCCACAGTGGCAACCTGTTTGACAACTATGCCTTTTTGGCTGCCTTCCCTTCCTGGTCTCACTCCTCCAATACTTGAATAGTTTTCCTGCATCCCCATCCAAATAAACTATTTGTGCTGGGATTCTTGTCTTAGGGTTTGCCCTGGAAGAAATAAAACTAAGAGAGTAGGGAAGGGGAAAAGAATACAGGGAACAGGAGAATAATTTCTTTTTAGACATTTTGAGGAGTCAGTGCCTTTGGGATATTCAAGAAGAGATGGTCCAGAATGCAATGGGAATAAGGAAATGGAATTTCATTAATAGTTGGGTTCTGCTACTCTAGATTGGTGAGTAAACTCCAAAAAAACATGGTAGTTCAAATTTTAGAAAAGGCATTCCCTTAAAGATAGCCTGTGATGTAAGAAGTTTGAAAAAGCTAGTGAAAAGTACTAGAATGGACACAAAACTGATGGGCTTAGACAGGTGACAGTAGTATGAGAAGGTGATGAGGAAGCCAGAAAACACAATTTTTCAGGAAGGAGTCTTAATTTTAAAAATTAAGGTATAAATTCTTTTAGGGGAGTTCAGGCTTCATCTTTGTAATAGTCAAGGTGTTTCACACATCATCATCATCATCATCATCATTAGTTGAGTGAATACCATTTCTCTTTATCACACTGTGACGATATAGAAGAAAGCACTAGTTATGGAATGAATAAGACATGGGAATAAAAGGCATGACAGCATAGGGAATATAGTCAATGGTATTGTAATAATGTGCGGTGACATGGTAGGAACACTTAAAGTGAGTATAACATAACATATAGAGAAGCTGAATCACTATATTGTACACCTGAAACTAATGTAGCATTGTGTGTCAACTCTACTCAAACTAAAAAAAAAAAATACAGGAGAAACTGAAGTGGTGAAATTGAGGGGTGAAGAGCACCTTAACTGTTATTTCCATATTACATGATCTTTTCTGTTTTTTTGGTTGGTTAGTTCTCTGCTTTTGTTTGCTACAAAATGAGTTCATATTGTGAAGCAATAGAGCCTACCACATTCCCTTCATTAGCAGTCTGTATCATATATGAGTCTATTCTCAATGTAACTAATATTTAATTTTTGGCATGGGGTAAAAGAACAGGAGTTGAAGTCTTGAAGGAGGGGGAGGGAGATAGGACAGGGATCCCATGCTGCATAGCTCTAATCCTTGTTCATCTTCATCTCTTATTGCTGTTTCTCCCCAATTCTCCTTCACTGCTTGATTATAGCTTCTTAGGTTGGAATGAAAAGTTTTAACATGATATCATTATGATATCCTTACTTTTAAGCTCTGCATTCATTTCTTTTCCTTCTCTGTAGTTTGAGACATTACAGAGCAGCCAAAGTTTCAGTTCCTCAGACCACACCAAGCTTTGTATATTATGAAGTATTTCCAAACTGTGGTCTATGACCTATTTATAGATAGACTTAGATGCAACAAAATTTCTGAACTTCATAAAAATTTTACATTGCCTTTTGAAGTTACAGTGGGGTTTAATTTGTAGGGCAAAGTGGCAATTATATTGTTTATGAAGAGAGAATGAATACAAACACTTGCCTGAGGTTTAAGGTCATTCCTGATTCCCTGTTCTCCGTTAATACATTGCATCTGGGTTTGCAAGACTGTTCGGAGAAACTTTATTCAAACTTTTCTAGAATGAAGGAAAAATGGCTTTGTGGTATAAATGAAAGAGATGAACTTAGTTGCTTATGATTAGGTCAGCAAGTTTATAAACTTTGGAAAATCAATGCTGACTAAAATGTGTATATTAGCTAAAGAATAATATCTGATCAACTCCATACAATTTTCAATGTTCAGTACCCCTAAACATTTAGCACCCCTAAAATTGTACTCAGTACCCTATTGCCTCCAGAAGTATCTTTTCTACATTGTCTACTGTTGTACTAAGTCAATTACCAAGTTGTCTTTTCCCATTTATATAAAGCCATTAAACCAATGTCCTGTCCTGTGCAGATACAATAAGCAATCACTGACAGTTTTCCACTTAATTACATGCTTCACTGGGTACTTCTTGATTGAAAATATTCTCTCACAGTTTCCTTTGTTTTATGCTCATGCTATCACCCCTGTAACATAAGGGATGGTAAAGGAAGATCTGATTCAACAAGATGGCTTTTCTGGGTAGTAGCTGTACCTGTCATTCCAGTAAAATACATAACATCTTGCCCTTTACCTTCAGGCTTGGATGTTGGATCTGATTTCTCCCCTGTGGGTCACTGAGTCTTTCATTTTTCAAGAGGTATTACTCAGCCCTTGGGTTACCACTTTTCTGGAAACTTGCTCTTCAGAGGCCAAACACCTGCTTCCATTGGCCTTTTCTGATGTTTGAAAAAAGCAAAGTGACTGTGACATTTCTATTCAGATTTTCCCACCCTAATTTCCTGACCTCTTAGTCATTGGACCAGTAATTAGTGAGCTCCTACAACCTCCATGACATGGCAAGAAACTCTCAAATGTTTTTTTTAAAGAATCACAAAAATGCCTTTACTCAACCAATAGTATTATTTATTGGACCCAGAAACAACTTTGAATCACAGGCAAACATGTCAACCTTATGAAGAAGAAATTGTCTGTTGGATTCAGCATTTGTTCCTTCTTCCTCTCCTAAATTCTTTCTCTAGAAGAGCTGGAGAAAATATTATAGAGTCATTTATTTTGCTTAAAGTGTCAGGTTGGCTAAAATAAAATTATCCCAAGAACAAGTAACAACTTAGGACTTATTTATTAATCACTGGTTAGTTAATCACCATGTATATAGTGCCATGTATGTAAAAATGTGAGAACTAGGAAGAACCTCAGAGAATCATCTTGTTCAATTTCCTTATTTCACAAAGAAAATGAGGCATAGAGGTGAAGTAACTTCTGATGTTGACTCCATCTGTTAGAACTGGCACCAGAACACAGATTTTAGTCCAGAACACTTCCTATTATATCTTGCTCAGGAGGTCCTTCCATGGGAAGGGAAGGCTGAGATTATTACTGTAATAATTTTTCTGAGGGTTAGCATGGTAGGGCAGTGTGTTCTTGATCCCCTTTGTAACCTGGGAGGTACTTAATGTTTTCTCAAATACTTTGAGTTAAAAAATGTTTGTCCTTTTAAGATTGAGCCGTTTCTCTTTCTTCTTTTTTAACTCGATTTGGAAAACCCAAAATTTACTGAGTTTATACAACAAAAAAGATAAAGGGCCACTGATTGGCTTTTATATCTTTACAACATAGGAGACAGAACCATTTCTAACCAGTGTCTTGGATGATCTGGAGAATCTGGAGAAGAGCTCTGGGTGCAGTCAGAAAAGGAGGAATTAAGTTTGATTACAGTTGTCAGGAAAGAAGTAACACCTCAGCTTGTCTTTAAAATCCAGGCAGAATTTGAATAGATTCACAGGAACTGGCAAGGTAAGGGTACTTTAAAGGTGCAGATTTGAAAATGAACCTGACTAGGGTTTTGGAGATTAGTGGGAGATGAGCTTGCTAAGTTAGAGTGAACCGTGGTTGGCCTTGAAGTTTCCCCAATGTGATAGGATCAAGCCCACAGTAGGTTCCAGTGTGAGGGAATAGCTTAGGGAATGTAGGACTGTGGGAAATACAGTCTAATACCCTGAATGGTTTTAAGAAGTGGAAGCAATGAAAGAAGAATGCGAGAGTACCCAAGACAGGAGGTGATGAGCTGGCAGCCCTGTGACCCCAAAACCAAAGAAGCATAGGTTGAACTCAGGACAGATTGAATACAGAAGAATATTAGAAACACAACTTCAAGATTTCAAGTTGGAAAGAAGACTGGTGTCAGTGATGAATTTTATAGACATTGATTTATAATACAGCAGCAGTTGGCAAAAAGTTGAATATCGGGGATTAAGAGGAAGGAGAAGTAAACTGTGATTACAGTGTGACCCTTTCCACTGTGACCCCCCTGTCCCTGTCCACCAGTTTATTCATCACTCTTCCTGGCTGAATTGGAAACATGTTGGGGGTGAGGATTACACTCCATTTCTCTGTTCTCAGCACATGTCATAGAGGAACATACTAGGTGCTTAGTAGGGTAACTTGAACCCGGGTATCTGGTAACTTTATAAACAATAAGTAGGGGCATTGGATGGGGAAGAAATAAAATTTGCAAATTCTATGATTATGGAAACAACAGGAACCTCATATAGAAACATCTTAGCTATGGTTGGAAATACTGGGTCTTGGGTGAAATGTCAGGCCCAATGACAAAAGTTGTAAATTTGCAGGATGGAATTTAGGGTTGAAGTTTTGAGCTTGGATGAAGTTTCTGAGAATGGGGAATTAGGGAGAGAATCATAGAGGGTTTGACTGTAAACCATCAGTTCCCACAAGAGTACTATCTGAAAAAAAAAAAAACAGCTATATATAAATCCACTGACTTCAGAAGCTTATCATTGACTTCAGGAGCTTCTGTTTGCTTAGCAATTTTAAGCAATTACCTGATTTATTTGGTATATTTTTTTCTCTTTATTTCTATTCTCAAAAAGCAAAGTATAACACCTCAACCAAAAGCAAGAGGGACAAGAGAGACCAAAAAGCCCAATTCCCTTGTTCAGTGATGCACATTAACCTTGAGGCACCAGCATTAAGGGGAGGACTTGGAGATTAATGGGAAGATGATGAAAAAGGAAAAAATACAACACCTAAGGAAATAAGACAAAGTTGCAAAAGAATACTTCTGAGTCAGAATAATGTGTAGTTGAACATGAGGGATGGAATGAAGATGATGAAAAAGGAAAAAATACAACACCTAAGGAAATAAGACAAAGTTGCAAAAGAATACTTCTGAGTCAGAATAATGTGTAGTTGAACATGAGGGATGGAATTATTATTTTTTTTATTACTAATATATGAAGAGAAAGTAAGACCAATAGAGAACATGAGAAAACAGGTTATGGAAAATGTGATTGGAATGTCTGGAAGATCAAATTATCTTTTCATTACTGCATTTTATAAAAAGAAGAACATTTCAGAGACTGAAATATGTTCTGTTGTTCTGGGGAATTATATTGTTAAAATTCCATTATAGCTTCTTTCTTGATATTAATGTACTTGCTAGGTCTGGCGAATCATGGCTGAAGTCTTTGCAGCACAAATCAAAAAGTATTTAATGAAGATTATGGCTGAATTGTGTTAAGAGGGCAGAAGAGCAATGGCCTTGAGATATATGAACATCTCTCAAAACCATGAGTGCCTGATTCACCTGGAACCCAGACCAGTCTCAAGTATCTGTGGTACAACTAGGCCATAATGAAAAGTGAGGTTGAATGGAGTGGTGAGAAATGTGGCTGGGGAGGGGCACCTGGGTGGCTCAGTTGGTTAAGTGACCGACTTCGGTTCAGGTCATGATCTTGCAGTTTGTGAGTTCAAGCCCCGCATCAGGCTCTGTGCTGACAGCTCAGAGCCTGGAGCCTACTTCAGAGTCTATGTCTCCTCTCTCTCTACCCGCGCCCCCCCACCCCCCCCCCCCGTTCATGCTCTGTGTCTCTCTGTCTCTCATTAATAAATAAACGTTAAAAAAAAAAAAAAAAAGAAAGAAATGTGGCTGGGGAGATCACCAGTGATGAGATTCCATAGTCCCTGTCCATAAACCTGTTTAAGGAATTTGGACTTTCTTGAAGAAGTAATGGGATCCATTCTCTGTTTTAGAATACTCTGTCTGGCTGAACTATGGTGATTGGATTGTTATGTACATTGGTGGGAAGAAGACAAATAAGAGAAGGAAGAGAATGAAGATTTAAGCAGTGGGAATGGAGAGCAGTGAGGAGGTTCAGGAGCTATCCAGAATTACAGAGTGGGATGATGAGAGTGACTCCTAGACCCCCTCCTTGGCCTGAGCACTGGGTAGATGTACATGCTGCTCACTGACAGAGGGAACACTGGGGGACATATATATCTGGGATACTAAAAAAATTTTTAAATGATTTTTTAAAATTGTAAAATACATGGAACACAAAATTTACCACTTGGGGGCCCTGGGGTGGGTCAGTTGGTTAACATCAGACTCATGATTTTGGCTCAGGTCATGATCTCACAGTTTGTGGGATAGAGTACTGTGTCGGGCTCTGCACTGACAGCTCAGAGCCTGGTTGGGATTCTCTCTCTCCCTCTCTCCCCACCCCTCCCTTCTCTCTTTCTTTCTCTCAAAATAAATAAATAAACATTAAAAAAAATACCATCTTGGGTGCCTGGGTGGCTCAGTTGGTTAGACAACTGACTTCGGCTTGGATGATGAGCTCATGGTTAGGGAGTTCCAGCCCCGCATCGCACTCTGTGCTGACAGCTCAGAGCCTGGAGCATGTTTCAGATTCTGTGTCTCCCTCTCTCTTACCCTCCCCCACTCACGCTTTGTCTCTCAAGAATAAATAAACATTAAAAGAATTTTTTAATTAAAAAAATACCATCTTAATTTAAATATATAGTGCAATAGTGTTAAGTACATTCACATTGTTGTACAACCAATCTGCAGAACTGTTTTCATTTTGGGAATCTAAAATTCTATACCCATCAGACAACTGCTCATTCTTCCTTCCTCCAGCCCCTGGCAATAACCATTTTTGTCTTTATCAATTTGACAACTCTAGGTAGGTACCTCATATAAGTGGAATTAAATAATATTTGTCTTCTTGTGACTGGTGTATTTCATGTAGCATAATGTCCTCAAGGTTCATCCATCCTGTAGCATGTGTTAGAACTCCCTTCCTTTTTAAGGATGAATATTATTCCATTGCATGTGTATACCATGATTTGTTTATCCATTCAGGACACTTGGCTTGCTTCTGCTTTAGGTTATTATGAATAATACTGCTATGACCATGGGTTTGCAAATACCTTTACAAGATGCTTTCAATTCCCAGAAGTGAAATTTTTGGATTGTATGATCATTCTTTTTTCATTTTTTTTGAGTAACCGCCGTACCATTTTCCACAGTTGCTGCACTATTTTACCTTCCCACCAGTGGTGCACGAAGATTCCAATTTCTCAACATTGTTGCCAGTTCTTACTGTTTTCTGTTTTTATTTGTTTTCTTGTTTTTTTTCTCTTTAAATAATAGCCAATCTAATGGTGGAAGATGGTATTTCATTTTGGTTCTGGAATATGTTTTGATATGTGGAATCTGAGATCTTGTAAAAGATACCAGTGAAGGAAAAGGGAATTTTTGAGTCCTTCACATGCTATTTAAATAATGACAGAGAAGACAAATGGTGATAACATAGCTTTTGAATCTCTCTAAATTCCCCTCAGAAACTGGCAAAAAAAAAGGTAGATTAAAAAACACTACTACTACCAACAATAAAAAATATGGAAACTTCTATAAAAAATGAATAACAAGACACTCCATGAACTCCTAAATACAAACAGCAAACCAATAATGGCAGCAAGAACTACGCTATATAAGCAACTGTGTGGGAGACTGCATGGTCAGGCAAAGAGAGAGCCAGAGAAGCCAGAAATTAGCATGTTCTCTTTTAGTGTGGGAAGTTTGACAGGCTTCTCTGATAACAGCAGCAAACATTGGGAGAGGGTTTTGCAAGTGCCAATGCTCTTGTGAGGGAGAGAGAGCTGTAGGATGGCTAGATGGTGATGGAGCATTCTGGGTCCTATGAACTCTCAAAATTAACAGATCAATATGTCATTTCTGGAAAAAAGACCTTCACTAAGATCCTACTATTAGAAGTAGGAATGAAATGGAGCAGGGCCGGGATTCCACGAGCAAAGAAAAGTCCAGACAAAAGTGGGGAAAAGGGACCATGAAGGGTATAGAGTGAAATCATATTTGTTAATTTTCTTAATAGTAATGCAAAAGGAAGCCCTAAAATTGTGAAGATAAGGAAGTCACTCTACCGCCCCACTGACCTAGCACAAAGGGACACCTAAAAGGACAGGCAAACTTGTCTCACCTAAACATGAGCAGCAGCAAAAGACATTAGTCACATCCCATACAGTTTCTTTATGAGAAAAAAGGGAGTACTAAGCAGAACAACATTTTTATGGGCAATCATGTATAAAACCATTACTCTTTCTAAAACAAACAAACTGAAAGAAATTAAAATATTTTTAGAAAGTAGAAAGAACAGCATAAATTAGAAATGGAAAACTCAGAGATAAAATAATTGGATAAAAGAAAAATTTGAAAAGAAACTAACCAAATGAAAAAACTAACTAGAAAAAAAAGAAAAAAGTCTTTTTAGAATTAAAGACTAAATTAGAAGGAGTTACAGATAATAGCACAGATAATACTTTAAGACAAATAGATAATGGAAAAGAGGAAAACAAAAAGATGAAACATTTGAAAAGCAAAACAGGATTTCAGAAAAAGTTATAGATACATAATGTAGACAAAAAATGCAATATATGTAAGTTTCCCAAAAGCAAAGCAAAGCAATGTGACAAAAAATACTAGAAAACATGTTTCAAGCATAGTTTTATGGAATTAAAGTAGTCTTGAAATGACACTGTGCTTATGAGAAAAGTATCCTAGAATCACTAACACGGAAACATATGCTAGTAAAACTATTGGACTAAAAAGAGTAAGAACAAAACTTTTTGAGTTTTTATACTTCTTGAGGTCACTTAGAGAGGGGAAAAGCCATAGTTAAAACAACATTTTTTAAAGTTTGTTTATTTATTTTTAAATATTTATTTACTCTGAGAGAGAGAGAATGTGTGCACAAGCAGGGGAGGAACAGAGAGAGAATCCCAAGCAGGTTCCGTGCTGTTAGCACAGAGCCTGATAGGAGGCTTGATTTCACCAACCATGACCTTATGACCTCAGTGGAAATCAAGAGTCAGACCCTTAACTGACTGAGCCACCCAGGTGCCCCCAAACAACATTTTTTATAGCAATACTTCATGCCATAATAGGAACATTTACTATACTCGAGGAAAAAAATGTGTAAGCCAAGAGCTTTATATTCTGCCAAACAAACTGTCAAGCATAAAATGCCATAGATACTCTTATAAACAAGTAAGAACTCAAGGGATATTGTTTCCAACATCTTTCCTGAGAAATCTCAATTAAAGTGACTGGTGAGCATGAACTAAAAAGCTGATCTGTGAGTATCAAATACATTTTCTTGTACAACTAAGAGTAGATGATGACATTAAGGGAAAGCAATGTAGTATATGATGGTGACACTCTGGCAACATAGATATGGCACAACTCTAGAAAATTGTGGGAAAGGAACAGGGTACATATATAAAATATAGTGTCAACTCACTGAAGAACTTGTTGATATTAAGATGAAGTAAAATGGCATTTCAAATTGAATGCTAGGGGAGAGGGAGGGAAGGAGGGACAAAAAGTAACTAGCTATATGATTCATAGTAGGGAAATGACAGAGAGCATCGTAAATGACTAATGAAATTATATATATTTTTATTCATTGCCTTGCGTTTTCCTCACCTAACTAGACACAGAGAGCAGCAGAAAGGAGTGAGATCTGCATTGGGAGATCAGTTACATCTTTCCTCTCTATTTTATAGGACACATAGACATTCCCCTGATCCTTAATTTAGTTGGTTGGTGTGGTACAAGGAATAATGTCCCTTCCCCTTCAAGTTGTCTATATCCTAATCCCTGGTATCTGTGAATATGTTAGGCTACATGACAAGGGGGAATTAACGTTGAAGATGGAATTAAGGTTGTTCATCACCTGCCCTTAAAATAGGAAGATTATCCTGGATTAGCTAGGTGAACCCAGTGTAATTGCAGGGGTTCCTAAAAGGTGATGATGGAGGCATAAGACAATCAGAGAGATAGTAACTGGATAAAGTTGCCCTGATATTGCTGGCTTTGAAAATGGAAGGAGATGGCCATGAGCTAAGGAAGGTGGGGAGCATCTAGAAACTGGAAAGGGGAAGGAAATGGATTCTCCTCTAGAGCCTCCAGAAAGGAATGCAGCCATGCTAACATTTGATTTTAGCCCAGTGACACCTACTTTGGACTTCTTAACTACAGAACTATAGCTTAATGAATTTGTTTTAAGCCACTGCATTTGTGGTAATGTGTTATAGCAGCCATAGAAAACTAACACAGTTAGTTTATATACAAATTCATATTCATAGAGTTTATGTTGGATATTGTGCTTAGTGTTCACAGTGTATTCTACCTTCCTTGTATTGCATATCAATATCAAACTTTTTTGGCCCCAGTCCTATGAGCTAACAAACCATACAATCATTTTACATCATAACCCCATACGCACACACTCACACACACACCCCAAAATAAATGGCATTGCAAACAAATCCTTCTTTACTTATATAGGGTATATTCTAGCCTGTTACATTTCATTAAAATTAAATTGATTTCACAGCCATTAAATAAATTGATTTTATCACTCACAAGTAATTTGCAACATAGAATTTGGAAAAGTGCTCTTTTAATATCCTTCCTGCCTGGTAAAACTATACTCGAATGCTAAAATTTTCATTTCCTGGAGTCCTTTGATAAAGGTCCAGATGTGATTAGTTTTGGCCAAACAAATGCCCTTGCATGAAATGACAGACCCCATTTCCTCTCCCCCCCGCCCCCCGCCACTGCCACTATTGTTTCTTCTTGAAAACAGAGTGGAGACATTGGGCTTTTCCACAGTTGAATTCTTGTGTCTAATCATTAGCTTTGTAGGTGTTAAGAGGTAGAACTTGGAGCAGAGAAAAGGTAGTGTGTTCCTGAAGACAAAATTTCCAGTGGCAGCTTCATGATTGTTTTATTTGCTGATTGTGGCAAAGGAAGCTGTTCCCTTGGCAGGTCAGTTCTGAAGTGGTTTTATGGGAGCCATTCCCCAAAGCCCAACTTAGAACCTGTTCCTCTAGCTCTACCAGTGATTTTGTAAGCACCCAAGTCTCACTCTATTTTTTAAAATCTTTTCTTTTGAAAACAATTTCTGTTTTCTTCAGACCAACACTGACCAGGACAGTGGGTATTGTATTATAACCCCATGGGTATAATCAGTGAGAAGATCCCTTTGAAAAGGCATGGGCAAATCACATCCATGGATCCTGGATGGGATTGTGCCTGAGGGCAATCATGAGGTATAGTCATATCAGAGATTCAGAGATTCCTATTTTAAGCATTTCTGACTTTGAGTGACTATAGAGTTTTTGGAGGTGACAATGAACTCTTGATGATCTTCATTCCTTTGTTGAGTACCTAAAATCATGGCTGTTAGTAGAGGTCATTAAAAAAAAAGGGTACTTTGGGAGCGCATGGTTGGCTCAGCTGTTTGAGCATCCGACTCTTGATTTTGGCTCTGGTCATAATCCCAGGGTCCGTGGGATTAAGGGCCATGTCAGTGTCCATGCTCAGCATGGAACCTGCTTAAGATTCTCTCTCTCTCTCTCTCTCTCTCTCTCTCTCTCTCTCTCTCTCCCAAAAAAAAAAAAAAGATACTTTGTATGATATGTATGAATATAGTTGGGATATTTATTTTCAATTTCGGGTGATTTCCTTAGAATTCTTTAGCCTTTGAGAACCCTAAGGAACAAAGGGTTTTATTTTTTTAATGTTTATTTATTTTTGAGAAAGGGGGGCAGAGAGAGAGAGAGAGAGAGAGAGAGAAAATAAGTGGGGGAGGGGCAGAGAGAGGGGGAGACAGAGGATCTGAAGCAGGCTCCAGGCTTTGTGCTGACAGCAGAGAGCCCAATGCAGGGCTTTAACTCATGAACCATGAGATCATGACCTGAGCTGAAGTCAGACGCTTAACTGAGCCTGTCAGGCGCTCTAGAACAAAGGGTTTTAAAAGCACAGGTATTTTATGTCCAAGCATACATATGTACAAAAAATATTTAACTGCTGGTATGACCCAGTCACTGGCGGATTGGAACAGGGAGAATGGATGCTAGCCATAAACATCCTAGGCAGCCTAGGTGGTGCCCCACAGGCTGACCATCAGCCTTGTTTACTATGATATATTGTTTGTCTAGAAAGAATTAAGTTTGTTTACAAAATTACAAAAAGATAAAATAAACGTATACTTAGAAAAATAAACAAAAATTGACTAAAGAGAAAAAGAAAGTAAAAAAGACAAGATGAAGCCAGGGGAGAAATGGATACATAACATGCATGTCATAGGATCTTAGGTACTTTTTAAAGGACAGGAGGAAAAGGAGGGTGACTTTCATCATACTCCACCAGGGGGCACTGAACCTGTGACAGTTTATGACTGTAGCATTTGAGGTCACTCACTTTCTTCATAATCCAGATTGACCATCTATCTATATGTTAACCACAGGTTAGTTAAATAAATGCTTTCAATCTTTAGAAAAACTTCACAGCATTTTTTATTTCCTGACACAAAAATTCCCCCGAGCCCTCTCTTTTTCCAAAGGGCAGAGGAAAGAATAAATGAGATATGGCTCTTCTAAATAGAAAGAGCATGTCTGAGTTCAGCCTCATTGTGGCCAATTGGATCTCAGTCACGGTGACCACTTTAGCATCTTGCAACTTATTGATAAAAGTAGGGTCTGTTTTTCAGCTCCATTCTCTTAACTAGCTACAGTCAACCTCTGATAATCATCAGGCTGACCATTTCATGCACTCTTTTTCTTACTGGCCTCGTATACAGGTTTGCTTTGTGGAATTTTATTTAGCCTCTGCATTTTTTGAAATACTTGATGAGGGGAAAAACACTAACAAATGAATACAGTTAGTGCCTCTAAATCAACAGCTCTGAACAATACTTAAAAGAGTTAATGTAGGAAGAACAGTGCTGGCCTATAGCAAGTCTAAAAACGAAATGTTATTATGCTGTTCAAACGTAACTATTAGAAATACTTCTCATTACCCATATTAGTCTTCACATTCAAGGGCCAAGTGGTTAAAGAGATAGGCTCACCTACAATCCCAGCTAAGCCATTAAAGCTGTTTTTGCTCTTCAAACAAATGTCAAAAACCAGCTAGACTTTAGTCTGTTAACTGCTAATCTCCCAAATCGTTGAAACAAGAAACTCTGCAGGGCTTTAGGGTTTAAATCTGAAACCAGAGATTAATGCCAAATGCCTTTATTCTTTTCTTTTCTTTTTTTAAGCCAGGTGTTTTCCTCAGGCTAAATCATCAGCCCTGGGGATGCTGGAAAGTCATAGCAATTAAAACATAGAAAGGTATATTTAGAAGTCTTCCAAATAGTCTTCAAAGTAAATTTTGACAATCATTTAAACCAAGTGAAATTGATATCCATAAACCTTTTTTTTTTACTAATGACAATAATAATAAATAGGAGCAAACAACAGCCAACATTTATTGAACCTTAATTATGTTCAGATGCTGTGCAAAATACATCAAGTCTGTTGCATGTTGTAAACATCACAACTACCTTTTGAATTAAGTACAGATCTTACAGGTGATGGAACTGGATACGAAGAGGTTAAATAATTTGCTAGAAGTCTCAGGTTATAGTGTGTGGTAGAATGGCTTTCAAATCCAGGCCATCTGACTCCAGAGTTCCTTATAATTTCGGTATGTCCTACCTTTCTGTACCCATCTGTTTGGCTGAACAAACATGAATCAAACAACTCCCCACTATGGCTTCTGGGCTAACTCAGTGGTTAATTATCATTGGGTCTTGTGTGAAATCTGTTTACTATAATCAGAATTGGTAGTTGGTAGGGTAACCTAAGAATCATGACAAATGATAAAACATTCAGATTCTTCTGGTGTCCTTAATGGCAGCTTTTATGCACATTAGATTATTCAGGGGTTACATTGGATTTTAAAATAAATCTTTGATTTATTAAAGTAATAATATCAAAATCTAATTTTTTCCTAAATGTTTCAATGTAACTGAAAATATTATGATTCTAAATATAAATCTAGGAAATTTTAGCAGTTACTTTTAAAAAGGTTGTACAATTTCTTTTATGACTTGTAGATTAAAACTGTTCTAAACATTTAAAAATATTACTCCTTTACAAGAATCTTGACAAAACTTTACTTCAAGTACTTAAATAACTCTCACAGTCTAGCCAAGAGAGGGAAGCAAACCAAGTGTCCATCAGTAGATAAATGGATAGCCACCAAGTGGAGAGTGTATTGAGAGGTTTCTGGGAACAAATGAGTGGCTGATGGATGCTATATTTGGGAACAGCAGCAGTTGGGAAAAGCAGATGGTATCAGGGATATATATACACGTGTGTGGAGGCCCTTATTATTTAGACATCACTAACCTTCTGTCAGCCCTACTGTGAGTCATTCTCAAGAGAAAAGGCATGTTAACCCCAGTTATCTGTCTACATGTGTGTGCGGTGGGGAGAGGTGTGGAAACATAGAGGTAGTTGGTATTAGTAGACATTTCTTGGTACATAAAGAATGATGACTTCCTGCCTTGACATCCAAATGTGGTTGTAAGCCCAGAACCTCTGGGTAGATATATTAGGCTCCTAGAGCCAAATAAAAACAAAAACAAAACCAGAAACAAACAAAAGCAAAACAAAACAAACTACAAATTTATGTGAGAACAGTCTAGAGATTGGGCCAACTCAAGATTCAGAGGAAGTAGATAAATTGCATTGTTTTTCTTTATCACCTCTTCTTGTTTACAATAATCCTGTGGAGTAAGTATTATTTTTCAGATAAGAACATTGAGACTCAAATGCATAAATTAATGTATCCAGGATTTCACAGAAAGCAAATCAGAAACTCAGCCCAGGTTCCCTGACTTCTAATTCAGTGTTTACCCTCTGCCAAGATCTCACATTTTTTGGCAAGCAAGTGCCAGGAAAGAGAATTTCATGTTACTTAGCTACATACAGTTTGGAGATGGTGCTTTGAGCCTCAGCAGGACATATGGTTATATCCTCAGGGGAATGGGCCTTCTGGGATTCTCTGTTGTGCTCATGGATAAAACAGTCTTTATTTTGGGCAAGTCTCTCTGAGCCTCATTTCCTCTTACAAATGGAGATAAAATTCTATTTTACATTTATTTATTTATTTTCTATTTCCCTCACCAGAATGTCATCTCCATAAGAATGGGGACGTTGCCCTCCACCCTTCTCATAGCACTAAAGAGAAACAGAAGTATTTGGTGAGCATGTGAAATAAATGACTACACCCTATACTTGCCACCTGTATTAGTTTCCCAGAGCTGCTGTATCTAAGTACGACAGACTGGGAGGCTTAAAACAACAGAAATCTATTTGTCTCACAGTTCTGGAGGCTAGAAGTCCGAGATGCGGGTGTCAACAGTGTCGATTCCTCCTGAGGACTGTGAAGGAGAATCTGTCCCATGAATCTCTTCTAGTTTCTGGTGGTTTGTGGGCCATGTCTGGTGTTCTTTGACTTCTGTTACATCACCTGATTTCTGCCCACCTCTTCATATGGTGTTCTCCTTGTGTGCGTGTTTGTGTCTATATTTCTTCTTTTCATAAGGACACAATTGGATTAGGGGCCCATTCTACTCCAGTGTGACCTCATCTTAACTGATTACATGTGCAAAGACCCTCTTTCCAAAGGTCACATCCTGATGTATTTGGGGGTTAGGATTTCAACATACGAATTGGGGGTGGGTGGACACAATTCAACCCATAAATAGCACCTAAATGCACTATAAATAAAATATAGTTTTTGTCCATGAGGAGCTCATAAATATGAGCTATGAAGCAATTCCAGGAGATGATTATAGGTTTTAAGCAACAAATGGTTTTTTGTTTGTTGTTTATTTTGCATAATAAGTTAAGGAACTTTTGAGTTAAGCCATTTAAAGGGTTTATTTATTTAAGGATTTCTCAAGTCTTTACAATGCGAATATATGTTAGATAACACCCTTTTCATGGAGGATCTCACATGATTGTTTTTCTACAGAATCAATTTTGGGAAATGCTGGCAGAGTTTAAAAACACTCCTTTGAGAGTTAGGAAGCTGATCTTGGAAAATATTTGATGTTGGTACCTCTGCTTTATTTATAAAATGCACCAACCATCTGCAGAAATTTCTACTGAGGGTTGTTGCAAGGATCAGATAAGATCAGGTTTGTAAAAATGATTAAAATTAGTAAAGGATTATATGTATTTAAGGCATTGTACTTAAATTCTAATAAGGAAGGTACCACTTGAATCAGGTGGATAAAGATATTAGTTTTAGTGTCTACATTTAGAAACTGGTATAGCAAACAAAAGATGTCTCTTAGTTATTTGGAATAAAAATATAGCTCTTCTACCTCTTTGTTCATCTGCTATATTTTGCTTCCTTGTGATGTTGCCTGTGGCATGGACTGGCATAGTTGCTGTGTTGGCTCCACAACTACACAGTACGGTAGCTCACCTAGCCGTTGCTGTGTTGTAGCCAGTTGGTGACGGACCCCTGACTTCTGCAGTGAGGGACAGGGTGCCAAGGGGAGGAAGAGTTACATACCTTGATTTGGGGAGCATGGCACCTTATTTATCTCAAAGACATGTTCTAGTCTGCCACTCTTTTCTACTTATTTCGCAGGAAGTTGGTGACCATGCATGAGGAGTACCCAGATATGTAGGAGCTTGGAGAAAAGTGGTTTGTTACTATGGAACCATGAGTGAAATAAACACATGTGTGTGTGTTTCCAGTTGTTAATCCTGCCTTACCAGGACACAGAATTTTGAACCCATTTGTTTTTTAGGTTTAAGGTGAGAAGGCAAGTGACAGATTATGAAAAGTATATCAATACCTATTTTTAGATTTGGCATTGTTGGGTTAAAAATGAAATTCAAGCATGGGAGTGAATGCTCGTCAGTCCTTTTTCTTGACAAAGGCGAAATGCATCTAATTCAAACTGGTACAATTTTGGTAATAACCATGGTTACTAAAATGGATGCACTTTATCTCAGTGAGAGAAAGCAGCATGACAACAGTTGCTCATTTCACAATAGTAAGACTCTTCATGGCAACTAAAAATGGAAGAGTCAGCCTATGTTTGTAAGCAACTTATTTCAGCCTCAGACTATCCATTTAAAGTAAACAACATGATGAGATGCTTAAGCTAAACAACATGAAAGGACGCCAAGATTTAGTAAATACGCAGACGGGTTTGAATGAGGCAGCAATGTGATGAAAGTGTGGCACAAATGGTTCAGAGAAGTGGAACAAGATTCTTCTGTAGTACATTTGTCAGGCATAACTTGGCTCTAGATAATGGAACAATAGTGCCAATCGCAGATATTGATGGAAACAGAAATCTGTAGTTCTATTCACTGAATTGCTGTCCACTATTAGCAAAGTTTTGATTTGGGGAATATCCAAACGGTGCAAATAATTTTGATAAAAGAAAACTGATACTTTTATTCATTCTACATCTTGACAACATAGAAGCCTGTCTTGTATTATTTGACCTACTTTTGGAAGAAGGGGAAGCCCTTTCCTCTCAATACTCAAAACATTTATGTACTTGAATTTGCTGTAACCAGGAGTAACATTTCTAGTACCCATTGGAAACAGAACTCCTCTAGAAGTTTACCTGCTATTTTTAGCATATCTTGCTCAAGATCCATAAAATACCTACCTATTTTCTTTTATCCATAGAAGTTTGCTTCTAAAAATTGAACAGCTAAAAATCATACATAAAATTGGTTGTGGCTAAAATGTAAGTAAATAAAATAATGTATGAAGCACTTAGAGAATTTCTTCTAATAGGATGCAAACATAAAGAGTTTCTTGATTTTCCTGTCCTTATTCAATAAGCGTTGTAATAAAAATATATTGACTCTCAACTATGAGCCAGGCACTTTGCAAACCCTTACCTTATTTGATTTTAGGGAACTCACATAACAAGTGATAAATGAATGTATTTTAAATAGTGATCACAATGTACATACTACAGAATATTTAGGTTGAACCATAGAATTGCTGTATCTGACCACTTTTTACTTATAAAAATAACAATTCCCTAAGTTTACACACATATACACACTCTCACACATACCCCTTCAGCTAAACAAAACTTCCTTGCATTTATAGTCATGGTTTTATTATATATTATGTTCATGGCTTATCATGTTAATTTCAGGATGACATAGAGTGTAGCTGCATTAATTATTGTTCCATAACAAACAACTACACAACTCCAAGAGCACATAACAATGAAGACCTTAGACACTCTGCTTGGACTCCAGATCTTCTGGTCTGCTTCATGTATCTCTTAATCTCCTGGGCCCAGCAGACTCCCAACAACATGTCCTTGTATCAGTGTTAGAGGTGCAAGAGGGCAAACAAAACGTGCAAGCTTTCTTAAAGCCTAGACATGGAACTGGCCCAATGTCTCTTCCAACACCCCATTCCACTGGCTAAAATGAGTAAGTAAGGTGTGGACACAGGGACAAGGGGAAGGACTTAGGTCAGTTATGCAATCTACACAATGGTCTAGCATTACAAAGCAGCATGTTATCTCTTTATGTCACTGCTAGAAAAGTACTTTCCTGTAAGGAAGGCAATCATCGTTGTTGTCAACATCACTATCACCATGATCGCAAATACATGTCATGCTTTCTATGCCCAGCGCACTTCTATTAGCTTTACATTTAATTTTTGCGACGCTGTAGGGTAGTCAGTGTTATTACCCTCCATTTATAGCTAAGGAAACTAAGGCACAGATAAATTAGTAAAAATGATCATTGTTATCCAGGAAATCAAGAGTAACTGGATGAGTTTCAAGTTGCACTTTTCTAGCACAGAGTCATGTGTTGGAGGATGTGGCTATGTTTAAGAGATTTTAACTTTATGTCAGGGCACTTATCTGCCCTTGAAGTCACGGGAGCGAAAACTCCACAATAGGGTGACTGTAGCACATTAGTATCTCCCTTAATTCAGTGGCTTAGTCAATCAGATCTTGTACTGGAATGTTTGGTCCAATTCTCTGCTTGGAAATGAGGGAGTCAGGACTATCATTCACTACTGCTCTTTTCTTCTTAATAATGGTTTTGTTAATCTAGCATATTTCTCCTTTTGGCACACTGGTTGGATTCCACTTAAAGGTCTTGTCAAAAGATGTATGTATTTTTTACATCCAGTAAATTAATACAACCACTAGTTCTATCTGTGATACTTAACCCCTTGCTCTATAGAATATGTTGAGGTTTTTGTTTTTGTTTTTGTTTTTGGTTGCAGGAGTAACATGGCCCAAAGAGAACCAGAGAACTAGGTCCAGGGTGGAACAGGGGAAAAAAAAAAAAAAGATTCCTGAAGCATTCATTTCCATTTAGAACCAAAGAAAGGAAACATAAGCTAAGTCCAGTTCAGTGTGAGTAATTATACTTAGTACTTAATTTAAAGAAAAATCAAGACTTCAAAGGTTTGTATGATAATACATACCTTCACATAATTTTTGCTATATTCTTACGTATCATTAATTCTTATAGGACTTAAAAGAATCCTTGAATTCAGTTTTTGGATGTGTTCTTCCAATTCTTTAACTCAATATTTTTCGTTTTGCAAATCTTAAAGATTTGTACCAATACAAATCTTTTGTATTGATGCATATATTAAATTATAGCTTTCCCTTATATTATTTTCTTTGTTGGGTGAAGGGTCATGTTTACTGTAATCAAAGAACACTGTATAGTTACAAATAAGATAAAAAGCATTTAGGAGACACTTTTTTGGGGACAATGCTACTAAAATTTATTTGTATAAAAAAGATTTCTAGCATTTCTACTTAGTCAATGTATTTGAAACCATCTTCCTTTTAAAACATACTCAAATATAGCCTAATTTTGCTATTTATTTTGCTATTTACTTATTAAATTTTTATTTTTTTCCAGTATATTTAACATACAGTGTTATATTAGTTTCAGGTTGTACAATAGACTTACTCAACAACTCTCTACATCACCTGGTGCTCATCACAACAAATGCACTCCTTAATCCCCATCACCTGTTTTACCCATCCACCTACTCACCTCCCCTCTGGTAACCATCAGTTTGTTCTCTACAGTTAAGAGTCTGTTTATTGGTTTCTCTCTCTCTTCTTTTTTACCCTTAGCTTGTTTGTTTTGTTTCTTAAATTCCACATATGAGTGAAATCATGGTATTTGTCTTTCTCCAACTGACTTATTTCAGTTACGCTTATACTCTCTAGCTCCATCCATGTTGTTGCAAATGGCAAGATTTCATTATTTCTATGGCTGAATAATATTCCATTGTGTGTATATACCACATCTTCTTTATCCATTCATCAATCGATGGACACTTGGGCTGCTTTCATAATTTGGCTATTGTAAATAATGCTGCAGTAAACAGAGGAGTGCATGTATCCCTTTGAATTAGTGTTTTTGGAGTTGTTTTTTTTTTTTTAGGGAGGGTAAATACTCAGTAGTGTGATTACTGAATCATAGAGTAATTCTATTTTTAAATTTTTGAGGAAGCTCTATACTGTTTTCCAGAGTGGCTGCACCAGTTTGCACTCCCACCAGTAGTGCAAGAGTGTTCCCTTTTCTCTACATCCTCACTTATTGTTTCTTGTGTTTTTTATTTTAACTGTTCTGACAGGTGTGAGGTGATGTTCCATTGTCATTTTGATTTGCATTTCTGTGATGATAAATGATGTTGAGCATCTTTTCATATGCCTAATGACAACCTGAATGTCTTCTTTGGAGAAATGTCTTCTGCCCATCTTTTAATTGGATTATTTGTTTTTGGGGTGTTGAGCTGTGTAAGTTCTTTATATATTTTGGATACAAAACCTTTATCAGATATGTCATTTGCAAATATCTTCTTCCATTCAATAGGTTGCCTTTTAGTTTTGTTGATTGTGCAGCTTTTTGTTTTGATGTAGTCCCAGTAATTTATTTTTACTTTTATTTCCCTTGCCTCAGGAGACATATCTAGAAAAATATTGCTACAGCCGATGTCAGAAACATTTCTGTCTGTGCTCTCTTCTAATATTTTTATGGTTTCAGGTCTCATATTTAGGTCTTTAATCCATTTTGAGTTTATTTTTGTATATGGTTTAATAAAGTGGTCTGGTTTCACTCTTTTGCATGTAGCTGTCCAGTTTTCCTAACACTGTTTATTGAAGAGACTGTCCTTTTCCCATTGTATATTCTTTCCTGCTTTGTTGAAGATTAACTAACCATATAATTGTGGATTTTTTTCTGTGTATTTCCTATTCTGTTCCATTGATCTATGTGCTTAGTTTTGTGCCAGTGCCATATTGTTTTGATTACTACAGCTTTGTGATATAACTTGAAGTCTGGAATTTTGATGCTTTCAGCTTTGCTTTTCTTTTTCAGAATTGCATTGACTATTTCTTTGGGATCTTTTGTGGTTCCACATAAATTTTAGGATTGTTTGTACTAGGCCTGTGAAAAATGCTGTTGGTATTTTGATAGAGATTGCATTAAATGTGTAGATTGCTTTGGATAGTATAGACATTTTAACAATATTTGTCCTTCTAATCAATGAGCATGGAATGTTTTTCTATTTATTTGTGTCTTCTTCCCATATTATGTCTAAGGCATTTAAAAATTTCATGTCTAGGCATTTATGAATTATTTATGTATTCAAGAATTAGGAAAATTCTTCCTAATTTGCTCACCAGCAGTCAACTTGCCCAGCCAACCCTACATGGCAGGTGCTGGAGTGGCTGCTAGAGCTACTGAGTAAACAAGGCTCAGGGCTTCTTGTTTCAGTGTAGCGTTTTAGGGCTTACCAGGAAATCTGATCTTGGCACTCCTGTCATTTGCTAGATGGTTGACACAGGCTCCACTTGGAAAGGAATGTTGTGACATTTTAGAATGATGACCAAGAGCGTTTTTTTTTTTTGCAGGGTCCTCCCAAGCGATCAAGTAAGTGCCACTTGCTAGAAAGGTTTAAGAAGTGCGTTTGGTAATAATATTATCTCTTTGCGGAGTCATTCCTCTTAGAAAATTTTTGGCTTCTCAGCTTTAAATGCAGTGCTATTTACTGGATTACAAGCCACTGTCTTGCTAGGGAGTGGAGATAGTGTCTGTCTCAATCTTCAGTGACTCCCACACTTAACATGGGTCTTGGCCAGCAGAAGAAATAAGACAAAGGCTACGTGAGGTTGGAGGTACAGCCTTGCCTTCTACTCAACATTGGTTGCTTTGGCAAAACATTCGTTTATATTTTTATTAAAAAATAAAATGGGCTGAGCATAGTTCTCAGCATTGGAGATAAAACAGGGATCTGTGTCAAAGAGAAGCCCTAGGGGCCAAGACAGGGAATAACTGTCAAGGGGAGAACTGAGGGATCTCACTTGTTCTTGTGCTTCCTTCTTGAGGATCTGTGAACAAGGTCCACCTCCTCATGCTCAGATAGAAAATCATCTAAAAGAATTGCTTTAAAAAATGATGGATGAAATGATGGTTCATGCACAACAGGGTTCTCTGCAGACCTTGACATTCTGCTCTTTGACTCTCAGACAGAGTCTTGGCTTTCCTCCATGCTGGGCTCTGTTGAGCTGACAAAATCTTTTCTTCAATTTAAATGACTTATGGTACAGGGACAATGCCTTCTGTGGAAATGTGCTTGAAGGCTCAATTATTAAATGAAAAATGACTCTCAGCCAGAATGTGTTATATTTTTAGTTTTTAATATTATTTGTATGGGTTCCATACTGAACTAGTTTACACAGAGTCACTCCTATACTGATCATATAATAACATAGAATTAACATGACTCATTAATTATTTCTTTCCAGAAGGATTATGAGCAACTTGGTTTTGGTGATCTGTCAGAGTATTATTACACTCATTGAACATATTTTAAAATATTTGCTTGTTGAGTGCTAGGACGTCAAAATAACAACTAAAAAAAACAAAACAAAACAAAACAAAAAACAGGCAGTAGCCTGGTGCACCACCACTGGATGAGCTACTAGTACTCATTTTTACAAATTCTTCTCTGAGAGATTTCTTCAAACAGGGAGTATGGATGCACATAAGCACTGTTTTTCAAAAATGCATCTTATCATCAAAAACAGCATATATAAGGAAAAATTTAAAACATAGTAAGTTGATTTTATAACCTCATTTTCCTTATAGCGAGAGCCACTGGGCTGTGCCGATGGCTAGTCACATGCTGTATTGCCTGTTGGGAATGTTCACTGATAGGCAGCCATGCTGTTGGGACAGTGTAGGGAATCCTCTGGGAATGGACCACCACCAACCCCTTCCTTGCCTGAACATAAGGCAGGAGGTGGATACCTTACTAAATGAATGGAGTCTGCCTTCCCAGGGTCTAAATACTGGGGAGAAGTAAACTTGGAGATTTTCCTACATGTAAAGTGGGTTTCCAGCTCATAAAGAAAGCCGTGTGTCCCTTCTGACCTACACCAAGGGGTTCATTGACAGGAGGACTCTCTTGCTTGTGACTAGCTCAGGATAGCTCAGAGAAGCAGCAACTTTTCATCTGCTAGAAGAGAGAAAGACAGAAAGGGAGAAACAAGAAACATCCTGACAATGATTTTATTTCCTTTCTTCTTTTTTTTCTCTTAACCTCGCTCTTTCTCATCCCCTCTCCCTTCATTCTTTCCTTTCCTCATTTTTGCAAAAGTATGGCTTACCTACCTGCTTCTGTCATCCCTTGGGAGTGAGCCAGGCTGTCAGTGGTAAGATATTTCCTGGCAAACTGTACTTAGTACCTTGCTCTGATTTTGTTGCCACACTAGCGAAGTGATGCACTCACTTTCTCTCCTTGAGGGAAAGGTCCAAGCAGCAGTCCCCGCAGGCAGGCTGACAGATGTCAATACCCCAGCCAGAGTCTCAGTTTAAAACAAACTGGGCCCAAGTCCGGGATAAATTTTATGTTTCTTTGGAAATTTTGGAGTCTTTAGAAGTGTATACTTGAACAGATGATGAGGACTTGCTTTTGATATTTTTTGTTCCTTCAGTGGATTGTTAAACAGTAAAACTCTTCCCTATAATTTTGAAAATGAACCTTTTTTCCTTTCTCTTCCCCTGATCTCACACAAAGTCCAGGAAGTTATAGGGATAACTTGGTTAACAGTATTTCTCAAACTTTAATGTTCCTATAGATCTCATGGGAGTGAAGATACCATTTCAGCAGGCCTTGCTGAGGCCCAAGACTCTTTGTCTCTGGTAGGATCCCAGGTAATGCTGCTGCTGCTGTCCCAGGACTGCACTCTGAGAAATAAGGAGCTCTGCTTGAATACTCATGCTTTAGAACGGCCTCTGGAGTATGGATTCCTATTTTTCAAGGATGTTTACTTTGCCAGATCCAATTTGAAAATGTGTCCTTAAGTGATGCTGAGCAGGACACCCAACGTGAGGGTCTGCAAATTAGCTTGAAAGATAAACGGAATACCAATGGACAGTCTGCCCACAACTAAAGCCTTCTTCCTTACATGTTGAGGTTGTTCGCCGCCTTAATGAACTTGTCTTTCTGACCTGGAGAAAGTGCGAAGCATAAGGAAAATGCGTGACCGTAAGTAAACAGCCGAGGTCATCCCAGTGAACGGGATACACAGGCTGAGGTGATGGGAGGCCTCTTTGTTCCTGTGATGACTGTGTGAAACTGAACGACTAATTGACTTCTTTCTGACTCAGTTTTCATAGCTGCAGATTGTGAAAGTGAGAAGATAGCTCTTTTCCAACTGGTGAGGTTCTTTATTGAAATTATGCAATCAAACTTGGGACCTAGGACTTGCATAGGGCTGTGTATTTCATTCAGATATATCCAGGAACATGTGTAGAAAATATGATTTTGAATAGTAATGCTTCCTGGGTGCCATATAGTCCAAATTCTTACCATGCGGCCATATATTTAATCCTCCAAACAATCTTATGAGGAAGGTATTATAATTATCTCTTCTTTTCTTTAAAAAAATTTTTTTTAATGTTTATTTTTTATTTTTGACAGACAGTGATAGCAAGAGCAAGTGGGGAGGGACAGAGAGAGGGAGACAAAGAATCTGAAGCAGGCTCCAGGCTCTGAGCTGTCAGCATAGAGCCCGAAGTGAGGCTCGAACTCATGAATTGTGAGAACATGACCTGAGCTAAAGTCTGACACTTAACCAACTGAGCTACCCAGGGACCCCACCCCTGTTTTTTAATAGAGAAATGGAAGTAAAAATAACTTTGTCCTGTGTCAAATCAAGCACTTAGAGCTTGAGTGGTAAGAAGTTGCAAGGTGAGGGCCTACAGATATGTTTTGTTTTCTCTGGCCAAAGAGTTTTAGATAATTGAATTAGTCGGCAACAGTTACAGGCTATTTCCTGCTTCTTTTGTAAAACAGGGTATCTGGCTGTTTTAAGCTTGTGTTCCTGCACAGTGGCCATCAGCTGGTGCAGAGTAGCAACCCTGCGTTTCGAGGGGGTGTGAGCGCCTGGCTTGTCACAGTTCTTACCTGGCCTGTTTCACTTGTGTTTACTATTTCCTCGCACTGGAAACCATTTGAGTTTGAAATCCCCTGGATGGCTCAGTTGGTTAAGTGTCTGACTCTTGCTTTCGGTTCAGGTCATGATGTCATGTTTTGTTAATTCAAGCCCCACATTGGGCTCTGTGCTGACAGTGAGGATCCTGCTTGAGATTCTCTGTCTCCCTCTCTCTGCCCCTCCTCTGCTCTGTCTCTCTCAAAATAAATAAATTAAAAAAAATTAAAAAATGAAATTCCCATGCACACTGTCATTATCAAGGATCTTTATACAACTAGGAATCACCACCCTGAGCTAGTATTTTGTTGAGCTTTCCCAAGGTAGAAGTCACTATAATGGGGACAGTCAGTGGGAGGGGTGGGGTGGGCAGAGAGAGAGAGAGAGAATGAGATTGAGAGAGAGATTGACTGTGTGCAGGCAAATGTATTCTGAGAAGATGGAGCCTGGATCAAAGGAAAACTCCATCTCTGGCCTGGGTGAGCAGGACAGAGTAGAATGATATGGATAAGGCAGGTGAACATGCTTTTAATTAGCCTGAAACATTAGCTGGCATAGATTTCTTCTGCTTCCAAGCAGTCATGTAAGAATGGGTGCTTAAGCATGAACTCATTATTATTCTTGAGGCATTCCAGAATCATTGGCCTCTAAGGAAGTGGCACCTGCTATATAAATCTCTGTGTTTTCGGACTTCTGTAAACCCTCCGCAAAGCCCTCCCATTCCCTGCTCTGCAACAGTTTCATATGATGTGTTTTTGGAAGTGACAGGGCATCTGAAAGTCCACCCAGTGCACCCAGTTTTAAGGGTAGTGGGTGCGGCAAGGCTGGACCAGGCACTGTCAGCAGCGGCAGTGACAGACTGAACACAGAAGTAATAGAACGGCGTCCCTATTGTTGGATAGAGCTGTCATCTTCTTTATCTGGCTCTCGCTGCTCTGTTGATTTTTCCACGTTTCTCAAAGGGCAGAATGTTTTTTTTTTTTTTCCTTTCACAGGGTCAGTGGTTTATTCCTGCCATCCTGTTAGTTACTGCCATTGCTAAGAGGTATCAGTGGCAAAGTCACTGCTATGAACTCAATAGCTGCCTGGACTCCCAAGGACCGCATTTTTCTGTCTTGCCATGGCAGGGTCATTTGCTCAAAGTCAAATAGAATTGATTCTTCTATTTTCTTTAGAGTGACTGATAGCATCTCAGAGTTTACCAGTCCTTCTTGTCACTGACCCTGGTGCTATTTGGAGGATGCTTTCTAATTGGACAAAGTGGGTGAAGGAGACTGGGTGGGCACAACTGGGGGGACAGGAAGCAGCAATACTACTTTGTTTCCCATATCACTTGTGCACTGGTTATCTCAATACATCATTGTCTCTATCTAGGACCAATGTAGGTACAAATGACCCGGGCATGGCTTAGTGCCCTCTGTCCCTCCCTTTCAGGGAAGTGCTCTGCAATTCATTTCAACCTCCTACTCCTTTTTATTTTCTGCAGGTTGTTAATTAATCCTTCCTTAAAATATCACTGCTCTTAGCAGTGTTTTCTTATTAATAGAAAAGTAGTGGAGAAGAAAAGCCTGAGAGGGCCCTGAAGGATACATCTTTCTGGAGGTAGAATTTCAGGTTTTGGCACAAGAATTCCTAGCTCCTGAAATTCCCAATTCTGTGCCTTTTCACTTTTTGGTCCTTGTGCTCTTCTTCTTCTTTCTCTTCTTTTTTTATGTTTTAATTATTTATTTTGAGAGACAGGGAAAGCACGAGTAGGGGAGGGGCAGAGTGATAAGGAGAGAGAGAATCTCAAGCAGCCTCTGTGCTGACAGTGCAGACCCAATGTGGGGCTCAAACTCATGAACTGTGAGATCATGACTTCAGCCTAAATCAAGAGTCAGATGCTCAACAGACTAAGGCACTCAGGAACCCCATTGGGTCCTTGTGTTCTGATTGATTTACCTCCTGATTATCAACTGGCTCATTACTTCTCCTCATTCAGGTTTCTATTCAAACATTACCTCCCCAGAGAATCTTCTACTCACCTCCTTATCCAGTCTATCACCCCTGCCAACCCTGATCTTGTCTTCATTTTTTTCATAACACTTATCATTACTTGACACTATATTCTGTATTTGTTAACTATCTGTATACTTTAAATAGAATGTAAGCTCTGTGAGCTCAGGGACGTGGTCTGTTTCAATCATCCCCACATCCCTTAAAAATAGTGTCTTACTAGGCTCTGTGAAATTTTTTTAAACTCAGGTTAGTCATAGAAAATTGTCTTGGTGTTTCTTAATTTTATCAGATATGATTTATCTTTATATTTCTATATCATATGCCTATGTCTTTAGCATTTTGTTTATATTTATTGGTTGATTAATTCAGCAAAAATATTAGCATCTACCGAGTTGTAATCATTAGTCTGGTGCTGAGAATAGAAAGGTAAACAAGTCACAGTCTCAACCTCCAAGCTGCTCACAATCTGGTAGGGGAGGCATATGAGTAACAGGTATGACAGAGTGTGAGGATGGGCAAGACAGTGCACATCCTGTAGTATTTCAGTACAGTGATGAAGATGAATGAGAACTGGCCAGGAGACCTGGAGGATGTCTCTGCAGGCAGAAGAGATTAGTAGGTAGAAGGTCAAGAAGGTGTAAGAGTTCATAGGAAATTCACTGACATGGAAGTAGTTGGCATGCCAAGCCTGAAAGATATGGGCAAATACTGAGTGAGATGAAGCTGAAAATAAGTGAGGTAAGGTGGGAAGTTCTGAAGTCACAAATGCCACCTTAAAGAGTGTAAACTTTTTCCTCAAAGAGCCAACAAGGGATTTTTCACAAGGGCAAGACATAATTATATCTGTGTTGATTTAGCCGCTCTGGTCCCTCTGATTTTCTTTCACACACAGAATTAGCATCAGGTACAACAGGGAAGCAGGGTAGATGTGGAAAAAAATTTGTTTCTTTACGTTAAAAATCACCAGAGTCACTGAAAGAAAAAGAGGTCTGTAGTGCCCAACCAGTTCTCTGGTTGGTATATATCTCGTTTATGAACTTTTTAAAATGAAAAATTTCAAATACATACAAGTGGTATGTATTAACAAGTGGTATAATTAACCTCTGTGAACTCATCACACAGCTTTAACATTTGTCAATATTCTGTCATTCTTGTTCCGTCTGTACCTCTGCCCACGTTTGACCCTAGCCAGTAAAAAGTAAGAGGTTTATAAGGTGAAATCAGATGGAGTCATGAGCAAGGGATGTGAAGAAGGAGGGAAGGATATAATTAAGAGTTCTGTCTGAAGGATTATTCTCAAGAAAGCTCAGACTGAAAGAGGAAAGAAGGGTATGGATGTGGACAAATGTGTAGGTGGAAGGAGCCATGAGGGTTGGAAGGCAAGGTCTTGAAAATAGGGACTCTGTCCTATCTGTTTTTGAGTTGTCTACAGTCAACATCCTGCTGCAGTTGATAAGCCTGCAATAAGCATTTGTTCAACGGAATTGGGCTCATGCCCAGTGGTCTCTGTTTGCTTCACGAACTAGAGGCTCACTGATTGATGGGAGCGAGACATAAAGAATAGAGAAGGGGTATAGCTATGGACTAGCTTCAGTGCTGCAGGAAGTAGATGCCATTGGTCCACACATGAAGATGCTTTTGTGTGCGTGCTCTGTCAAAAATGTTCAGTTATCAAGAAAGGATGTTCTTCAGCATTTCAAAGAAAAAAGTAATGAATGATTTAGAAGACAGGCTTTGTCAGTATTTGTGTTCTCTTTTACAGATAGAATCTTAAAGGACTCTTGGGGTTCAAAAGGTTGTAGAGAAGATTTTGAACTTAGATTTTTTTATCTCTGTTGTCCTTTATTTTCCTCTGTTTGTTTTTTTTTTAATCTTACTATATATCATGAATGCATCTGGTCCTTCTCTAGTCTGACATAAATATCTCTACTCAAAATTTTCTGTAACGCCCAAGACTGAAACTCAACAAGTCAGAGATGTTACTATTCATTCCACCTCTGTTGTTGAGAACAGAATATGGGAATAACTAAGACATAGCAACAGATTTAACTCGAAACTTGTAAAATGAGATTGCATAGAGCAAATGCAACAGTCAGTGCTAAGGCTACACGTGAACTTTAATGACCTTTTAGATAAAGCAGCAGATTAAGTAAACGCATATCCATGTTGTATATTTACAACTATTCATCTAAAAATAAAAATTCTTCTTAAATGCAGTAACCATTCAAATATATTAACCTGAATATCAAGCATTGATGTAGAAATATTCCAGTGCCCGGACATTGTCACTTGTTATAAAAGAAATGAGGGGAAAAAAGGTCATTTGACTTTTTAAGTCTATTTTGCAAATGTTTCCATCAGCATCATCCTGCCAAGGTTTAAAATCTTGAGGATTCAAATTTTTACTGCGCAAAATAGTTCATATCCTTTGCATGCTGGTAAACTTTATGGTCATGAGGTATCCTACACTTCTTTCCTTCTTATTTCTTGCAAATGTTATGAACTTATTAAATTTTAGAAAACTTATTAGACACCAATCATGAGACGGCATGATTGCCACCCTGAGTGGACTCATAGTCTTAACCAGTCATTGATGTCTTCTTTTATATGTTCCTCCTGCTTCCTAGTCTTACTCGCATTATAGAAATTCTCATGGTGCCTTATAATTACATTCTGGTTTTGTTTTCCTCTTTAGATGGGTAGAAGGATGAGATGATGTTATCTTCCCCCCACTTTTTTGGGAGGCAATTTTCCACAGCATTTCTGCAATTTCAACTTTTTTGACAGACCATCTTTTCGAGTCTGTATAGCAAACAGTGTGAGAAGACAGAGAACCCAAACTTGCATTAGGGTTATTGAGGTAGTAAGACAGTTAGGGCAAGTAAGGTCACTCAGAGCTGTCCTTGCATAGAGTTGGTACACATTACTGTTGTTATCATTAACATTATTATTATGATCACCTACATGGAACACCCTAGATGCAATGTTCCTGCAACTAAGGATGTTTGTGCTCTCTTGAAGTGTGTCTAGTGTTAAATTAATTAAACAAGGAGGCCATTAGATTGATGTGGCTCTAATCCATGGTGGCCTACTTAAGCAAACCAAAATCTAAGCCAATAAGCACCTTAAGGTTATGAAATCAAAATGCTAAGGACAACCAGCCACAAACAGCCAAGTAGGCTTTAAGCTATAGCCAATCAAATAATTTCCTTTCTTTGCTTCTGCACTGTTTCTATATAAGTCTTTTCCCTGCCTCATGTTGGTAGAGTTCTCCTCTACCTAACCACTCCTGGTTTTGTGTTGCTTGATTCCAATTCATTTTTTCTCGAATAAACTCAACATTTTTAATATGCCTCTGTTTATCTTAACAGTGGTAAAGAACAAAAAGGGATGATGAAGTCACTTGCAACCATACAATAAGATGATTAGTTGAAACAATCAAAGATATTCAACCTGGGGAAGGAAAGCTTATGAAGAACCTGGTAGCTGTCTATCAATATTCAAGTGGCTATGGGTGAGATTAGATTTATTTTGGGTGAACTCAAAAGTGAGGACAAGGACAGATGTAGATATCAAAAAGAGGCATATTTGGGCTCATGGTAAGGAAAGCTTTTGAACATGACTGCATAAAATGGCCCAGACTCTCACTGGAGGGTACCTTGTCAGAGATACTGTCAAAGGAACTCAAGGTCTCGATGAGACTGAGCAAGAGGGGAATAGGCCCTGGTGACTACTGAGATTACTGGTCAGAAGAAAATTCAGAAATCCATTAGTTAAACTTTCCATAGGAAGCAAAAAGCTCATATTTACTTACTCGATATTTCCAAAACAAATAAATATCTTAGAGTTGTTTGCTGTGTACTGTTGACTCAGGATGAATGATGAACCAACTCAGTAGTGAAAATTTTAGTTTCTGCTCTGTTAGTTTAACGCATTTATCGTAATACATGTGCTCAAATAGACAGCTGAATATCTGCACAACTTCACTGTGTAATGGGATGCCTGGAGATGTGGACCTTTAAAAAATATGTATGTATTTAGTTAGAGATACTGCCATAAAATTTTCTAGAGAGCAGGGGCTCAGGATACTCTGGAGAAGGCCCTTTTGTTTGGGGAAGACAATTTGAGTAGTTGCATTTAGTAAAGTAGATGTAAGGTAATTTCCTGTTCCCATTTTATAAGTCGCTGGGGGAAGAGATGGGTGATAAGTTATTGTTAAACAGCTTGATTGTGGGTTTCTATTCTGTGGCAGTGGAAAGACTATGTGGAAAGCAACTGGAAGGGATGGCTTCATCACCTGCAGTCAGTTAGTTCCAGGTGATGTCAGGGTCAGCTGCTTTGTGGCAACTTGGGTGGAGCAAAGTTATACATAATGAACATTGATTTCTGTGTGTGTGTATGTGTATGTGTTTATGTATCCATTGTCAAACTAGATGTTTCCAGTCCATACCCAAAACGAATTTCTTGGATCAATATGGGGACTTATGAAAAAATCCTTTTGTGGGGTGCCTGGGTGGCTCAGTTGGTTAAGCATCTGACTTCAGCTCAGGTCATGATCTCATGTTTTGTGAGCTCAAGCCCCGCATCGGGCTGTGCACTGACTGCTCGGAGTTTTGGAGCCTGCTTGAGATTCTCTGTTTCCCTCTTTCTCTGCTCTTCCCTTACTCGAGGTCTGTCTGTCTGTCTGTCTCTCTCTCTCAAAAATAAATAAGCATTAAAAAAACTTATATAAAAAAAGTCCTCTTGTGATTTTCTGAATTTGCACATGCAGGTTTTCAGCAGAAGTTACTCCTGGAAAAATTTGACGTGCAAGCCCAGTAGGGTGTCCTATTCCAGGCTATACACTCTTTCTTTTGTTCATGTTAACCTGACAGATATAGTTCAGTTTTTCTTTTTCTACATCTGCTTGATTTCTCTTGGGTGATAATTGTAAGGTTTTAACATATACCGTTCATCTCCTAGGGAGACTCTCTCCAGTTTCTTATAACACTTGTGTGGGGAAGCCAGAGAGAAGCTTCATCTTTTTTTGCTCTCGTCTGAGAAACTGCCACCAGAAAACCTGTGAGATTTTCTGTGAGGCTCATTCCTGGATCACTAAAGTAATACCAGATTCCATAATTTTGGGCAGGAACAGCAGCAAATATGATTAAGAATGATCCATTTCAGGGAACTGATGAGACTCTCTGACACCTCTTCTCTGAATCACTAATAAAGAGGACTGACACTCTTAATTTGAATAAATACCCTTGGGCTTCATAGACTTTTTATGAAAAGGGGGTGAGGCACTACAGAGAAAGAAAGACATTCCTTACATTAGTGGGTGGGGCTCAGAGTGGATGAATACTAAAAGGGATATAACCTTTTCTTTTTTATGAGGTGGGATGTGCCAGGCACCATTGGTTAAGATAAGCTAGCTCATGACAGAAGAGACAACCATGCAGTGAGCCTGATTGGATTTCAGTCAAGTTAGATTTCAAACCCAGATTAATACTAACTGCCATATCAGTAATTCTTCATGGTGTTTATATCTCCTTTGTTAGTCCAGGACCTAGTTCAGGTGGTGAGTGTTACCATCTAAAGGTAAGACATTCAGTCATAAACTCAATCTCAAGTATAAATATATTTATTCAAAAATCTCAGCCTAATTGTCTAGTGGGATGATGGTAAATCAAGGACATAGGACTTTATTGATCTATTTTTTGTTATTTATTTATTTAATTTATTGGGGTATAATTGACACAGAATATTATATTAGTTTTGGTGTACACTATAGTGATTTGAAATTTGCATACATTGAGGAATGGTCACCATAATGTCTAGTCACCATCTTTAACCTTATAAAATTATAAGGTGACACACTATTATTGACTTATATTAATAAAATCAACAATATTATTGACTATATCCCTCACGCTATACATTATATCATTGCTTATTTATTTTATAACTGGAAGTTTATACTTCTAATCCACATCACACATTTCAGTGCCCCCTACCACCCCCTCCTTAGTGATATATATATATATATATATATATATATATATATATATATATATAATCATGGAATACTACTCAGCCATAAAAAAGAATGAAATCTGACCATTTGCAACAACAGACAAACCTAGAGGGTATTGTGCTAAATGAAATAAATCAGACAGAGAAAGACAAATACCATATGATTTAACTTATACATGGAATCTAAAAAACAAAATAGATGAACAAAAACCAAACAAACTCTTAAATACAGAAAACAAACTGGTGGTTGCCAGAGGGGAGGTGGGTGAGGGATGAGTGAAATAGATAAAGAGGATTAAGAAGTACAAACTTCCAGTTATAAAATAAGTAAGTATGGAGATGAAAAGTAACAGCATATATATTACAATAATATTGTAATACTCTATGGTGACAGATGGTGATTATACTTATTGTGATGAACATTCAGTAATGTATAGAATTGTCAAATTGATGTGTTGTAAACATAAATTAATATAACATTGTGTGTCAATTATATTTCAACTGAGAAAAATATTGTTAAGACAGATATCAAGAAACTTACTGCCTATGTTTTGTTCTAGAAATTTCATGGTTTTGGGTCATAGATTCAAGTCTTTAATCCATTTTGAGTTGATTTTTGCATATGATGTAAGATAGAAATCCAGTTTCATTCTTTTGCAGGTAGCTGTCTAGTTTTCTCAACACCATTTATTGAAGATACAGTTCTTTCCTCACTGTACATCCTTGCCTCCTTTACTGTAAATTGACCATTTATGCGTGGGTTTATTTCTGGGCTCTCTATTCTGTTCCATTGATCTAGGTGTCTGTCTTTGTACCAACACCACACTGTTTTGATTACTATAGCTCTGTAGTATAGTTTGGAATAAGAGAGCATGATATTCCTGGCTTTGTTTTTCTTTGTCAAGATTGTTTTGATGATTTTGAGCCTTTTGTGATTCCATGCAAATTTTAGAATTATTTGTGTTCGTTCATGAAAAATGTCATTGGAATTTCTATAGGGATTGCATTGAATCTATAGATTGCATTGGGGAGTATGGACATTTTAGCAATTTTAATTCTTTTAATCAATTAGCACTAAATATCTTTCCATTTAATTGTATCGTCTTCAGTTTCTCTTATCAGTGTCATGGTTTTCAATGCACAAGGCTTTCACCTTTTTTGTTAAATTTATTCCTGGGTGGGGCGCCTGGGTGGCTCAGTCGGTTAAGCGTCCAACTTCCGCTCAGGTCATGATCTCGTGGTCCGCGAGTTCGAGCCCCGCATCAGGCTCTGTGCTGACAGCTCAGAGCCTGGAGCCTGTTTCAGATTCTGTGTCTCCCTCTCTCTCTGACCCTCCCCTGTTCATGCTGTCTCTCCCTGTCTCAAAAATAAAATAAACATTAAAAAAAATTTTTTTTAAATTTATTCCTGTTTTTTTTTAATTCTTTTTGATAGAATTGTAAATAGAATGATTTCCTTGATTTTTTTTCCCCTGATAGTTTGTTATTAGTGGAAAGAAATGCAACAGATTTTTGTATACTAATTTTATATCCTGCAACTTTACTGAATTCATTTATTAGTTTTCTAACAATTTTTTGGTAGAGTCTTTATGGTTTTCTATATATACAGCATCATATAATCTGCAAATAATAACATTCTTTCTTCCTTTCTAATTTTTATGCCTTTTGGTTTTTATTCTTGCCTAATTTTTGTGGCTAGGACTTCCAGTATGGTGTTAAATAAAAGTAGGAATGGGAAGCATCCTAGTCTTTTTCTTGATCTTTTTCCTGCTCTTAAAGCTTTCAGCTCCTCACCATTGAGTATGATGTTAGCTGTGGGTTTGTCATATATGGCCTTTATTATGTTGAGGTACATTTCCTCTACACTCACTTCGTTGAGAATTTTTATGATAAATAGATGTTGAATTTTGTCAAATTCATTATCTGCATCTATTGAGATGATTGTATGATTTTTATCTTTCATTTTGTTAATGTGGCATATCATGTTGATTGATTTGTGAATGTTAAATGTCTTTGAATCTCTGGAATAAATCCCACTTAATTATGGGTGTATGATCCTTTTAATGTATTGATGTATTTAGTCTGATAATATTTTGTTGAGGATTCTTGTATATATGTTCATCAGGGATATTGGCCTGTAATATTCTTTTTTGTGATGTCCTTGTCTGGTCAATCTGTGTTCAGTTAGTGTCTTTGTGACCATCGCTTTGAACTCCTCATAAGGTAGATTACTTATCTCTGTATCATTAAGTTCTTTTTCTGATGTTTTATCTTGGTCTTGAATCTTTTTTTTAATGTTTATTTATTTTAGAGGGAGAAACAGAGCATGAGTGGGGGAGGAGCAGGGAGAGAGAGAGAGAGAGAGAGAGAGAGAGAGAGAGAGAGAATCTGAAGCAGACTCCAGGCTCTGAGCTGTCAGCACAGAGCCCGATGTGGGGCTCGAACTATCAAACCGTGAGATCATGACCTGAGCTGAAGTCGGACGCTTAACCAAATGAGCCACTCAGGTGCCCCTTGGTCTTTCATTTGAAACATATTTTCGTTGCCTCATTGTGTTTGACTCTCTGTGTTTATTTCTATGTACTAGGCAAAACAGCACCCTCTTTCTCTCGGTGGACTTATGTAGGTGATGATCCTTCTCATTCAATTGTGTTCTAGTCTTTCGGTTGTCTCTCGAACCTTTGTGATTGTCTAAACCACCTGACTTATTCTTGATATATACTCATTGTCCTCATTGTCAAGGGTATGCCAAGACCTGTCAATGACCCAAAGGGAGAAATTTCATTTATCACCTAGTTTCAGGCTGATTGGAAACCAGACCCTCAGGGAGCATCTTTAAAAGCAGGCAAATAGGGGCGCCTGGGTGGCTCAGTCAGTTAGGCATCCGACTTCAGCTCAGGGCATGATCTCACAGTTTGTGAGTTCGAGCCCCGTGTCGGGCTCTGTGCTGATGGCTCGGAGTCTGGAGCCTGCTTCAGATTCTATGTCTCCCTCTCTCTCTGACCCTCCCCCATTCATGCTCTGTCTCTCTCTGTCTCAAAAATAAATAAAAGTTAAAACACAATTTAAAAGCAGGCAAATATAAATAATCCTGTGGGTCTCCAATTGTTATCCCTGCTGGCCTCCAGACCAGGAGATTTGGAGGTGCCCTCTGGGTGATGGTTGCAAAAGTCAGAGCCCTACATGAATGTATAAACCCCCTCTGGGAAGTCTTGTTGAGCTGTAGGAAGGCCAAGGTTATGTACAAGGATGGTGTTTGCCTGGTTACTTTCTGGGAGCTCATCCTGAAGCCTGTCCCTTAGGCTGAAGCTCCAGACTAAGTAAATAGGCCTTTTCCACAGGAACTTGAAGTTGTGTTTCTGACTGCTATCTGTGCAGTGCCCTGGGGCTAGTGGCCTGCCAACAACTGTCTTTCTGACTGCTATAGTCCCAGGGAGCTCTAGGACTCCAGGTCTCTTGGTCACCATAGCAAGATAATCAGGTGTCCCCTGTGTGGATTGTATGTGCCCACCAGCTTCAATAAGGCCACTTGAGAGTATAGTGGGTGGGCTATGTTTGTTGGCTTCAGAAAGGCAATGGGAAAATATCTTGACTGCTTATGCCCGCTGGGTTTCAGCAATGCAGTGAGAGAGCAACTTCTGTGCCTGCCTTCTGGGTTCGGGCTGGGAGTAGGAGAACGCCATGACTTCTCACACTTGCCAGCCCCAGCCAGAAGGTGGAAGAGTTTTGCAACCACTTGCACTCTCTGGCCTTAACAAGTACTATGACAATTCATGCCTGCCTGGCCCAGCATGGCGGCAGGAGGGTGCATCCCAAGCTCACCCACCTGGGTTAACAAGCTATTTGGAAGGGGAAACAGTGGTGTCTGCTATGCCTCCAACTCCAGGCAATGCCCAGCTGTCCTCTGCCCCTCCAGCCAATGTTCCCAAATCAACAAATGAATCTCTCTTACATACAATCTAGGTGCTTTTCAGTCTGCTGTTTTCTGGCTGGGTCTTGGTGCCAGCGAGACAACAAGCGATTCCTCCAGGAGAGGAATCTCAGTTTCCAATAGCACTTCAGGACCACTGGACATTTGCTCCTTTGGGTTTCCAACACGCTGGGGGCTTGGTTCTCCAGTGCAGATCCCAGGGGCCAAAGTGCCTGATGTGAGGCACCAACACTTTGCTTCTCCAGAAGTGTCTGTCTGGTGAGATCCCTCCCTATTGTGTGTTGGTGCATAGGGAATGGGTTTTTATTTTTGTGAGGCTGAGTCTCTACCTGCTCTACATCTGCTACCTGGACTGGTGTGGTCTTTTTGTCCTTTGTTGTGGAGAGCAGTTCATCTAGTTTTCAGAAAGCAGTGATTCATGAGCAGCTGTAGATTTGATGTGTCCATGGTAGGAGGTGGGTTCAGGATCTTCCTGTGCTGCCATCTTGGACATCCTCCTCAACTTTATTTTTTAAGCACAAGTTAAAAAAGGAAATGAAGATACTATTGCTAGTAATAATATTTCACAAGGGGACTTCAGCGATAAAGAAAGAAAAATGAGTTAAAATTCATATAATCTGCATGGGCTGATCGTGAGATCATTTGTAGAGGGGCGGGAACAGAGGCTCCTGCTTAACTCTACCTGTAAGTGTCTTGCCAGACAGTGTATAAACATTGAACTCAAGGAAGAGGAAGAAAATGTGCCCACTATCCTCTGTGATAACACACGATCTGATGTTCTGATGTTTTTCCAAATTCCCTGCAGTTGAGAGCAGTAACTTTATCCTTTGAAGTAGCTCATAGAAAGTATCTTTGAGGTCTTTAATTAAATGCTAAAAACTGATTCCAGAAACTTCATATTGTCTGCTACTATTCTGCTGATAAGCTGAACTAGCCAAGGAGAGTCTTAGGAAAAAAAAAAAAAAGAAAGAAAGAAAGAAAAAAAAGATAGAAAAAGAAAAGAAAAGAAAAAGATGGGCATTTCATTTACTCTCCATTCAGGTTTTCTCCAGGTGTTCCCATTTACATGTAACCTTTGTGTTAGACAGTTCTCTCCCAGAAGGATAACACTCTGTCACTAATCTCTAGATAACACAAGACAAGAGACATAGGGTAAAGATACAATAATAGATTTGAGTCTCTGGATTTTTCACTTAGACATTATGAGGGTGGGAAAGGGGCCAGATCAAAAAATAAATGGGCCCAAACAGAAAACATCCATTTGTCCATAGACAACCCACATGGGTTTAATGGAAAGAAGCCCAGAATATACAGGATTGTCTTCTTACTTTTAACACAATATTTTTTAAATGTTTACTTTTGAGAGGAGGGGAAGGACAGAGAATGGGAGACAGAGAATCCCAAGTAGGTTTGGTCAGCACAGAGCCCCACATGGGGTCAAACTGTGAGATCATGATCTGAATCAATATCAAGAATCTGACACTTAACCAACTGAGCCACCCAGGCTCCCAAGGCAATATTTTAAATACCCAGTAGTGGATTCATTCTACTTCGACCAAGCAAGTGTGTATGCATTTTAGAGTTCCATAGCAGCGCTTTCTTAATAACAACAAGCAAGAAATAACCATTTCCACCATTACCTGACTGACTACATAAATCAAGATTTTGTAAACTATGACCTGTGGGCCAAATCCAGTCTGCAACCTGTTTCTGTAATTTTATTAGAATACAGCCACACCCATAAATTATGTATTATTTATAGCAGAGTTGAGTAGCTGTGAAAAAGATCATATAACTCACAAAGCTGAAATATTTACTATTTTACCTTTGCAGAAAAAAATTACCAACTACAGATATAAATGGTTGCATATACATTCAATGGAACACTGCTTACCATTAAAAGAATGCAAAATATTGGTATATGATATGAGAACATATCTGGGATCAAGAAAAAGTGAGTCAGAATAGTGTTGATATAAATATTTTCAGAACCTATTTGTCTAAAAACAAAGAATACAAATAACAACAAATTTTTTGGTAAGAGTATATAAGGAACTCAACAGTGACTACTTCTGGGGAACTGAAATATAAAGTATAATTGGGCAGAGGAAGGGTGGGAGAGGGAGGGAGGGAGAAATATTTATTTGATATTCTTCTCTATCACTTAAAAATTATAAATTTTCATATTATGTTTATATTTGGAAGGAAACAAGATTAGGTTTACAGAAGCCATGGGCATTTGTTAAGAACATATTTATTTATAGCATGAATTAATGTAATGCTTAATGGCATAATAATAATGCCAGTCTTTTTTTTCTTCTCTTATGGATATTTTTGTTGAACATCTATGTAATATCTTTTATTTCTTTTGACTAGTAAATAGAGTAAATGCTGTCTCATGATTAAATATCTATCTGAAATTTTAGGTTCATTATGAGCATTAGATGATTACAATTTACCTCTTCATTAATTTGGTGAAGAAATCATTAAGGCATTTTATTCCAATTAAATTGTTTATATATTTTTAATATATTTTTACTAGGAAGAATTTCACATAATGGTGCTGTCTTCTAATGGAATTTATAAAGCTTTATCTTAAAGCCCGCTTGAGTCTTATAAAAATGTTTAAATGTTTTATTTATTTTTGAGAGGGAGAGCAAGAGAGACAGAGAGAGAGGGGACAGAGAATCCCAAGCAGGGTCTGCACTGACAGCAGAGAGCCCAATGTGGGGCTTGAACTCACAAACAGTGAGATCATGACCTGAGCCGAAGTCAGATGCTTAACCAACTGAGGCACCCAGGAGCCCCAAGTTTTTAAATTTTTTAACTTTTTTCTTTCTAGTATTATAGAAAAATGTTTGATTTGGGACAAATTATTTAAATACTTGATTTTTTTAATCTACCAAATGGAAAAGAAAAATAACACCTGCTTTACCAAATAAAATTTTTATGTTATGAGAAACTTTTCATTGTTAAATCATCAGTTATTTCAAATATATGATTTTGGCACAGTTTTAGTGCAATCAAAATGTGGACGATCACAAGAAAGATTTTTTTATGATATGCATGGAGCCAATTAAAAGAGGCAATTTTCTAAAAGATCTGAAGCCTGGAATTTTAGGCTCTTAGACCACAAATGATCCTGGAGAAGTCACACATCAACTGTGAAAATTTAGAAAACACAAGTCTCAAATAAAAGCAATGTCCAAGTCCCTTTCAGCATGAAAATTCTACTTTTTAGAGACAGTGCCTGTTTCTCATATCTAAAGTAAGAATGGTTATACCTGAGTTTTGTAAATAATTAAATGAATTAATGTTTACTAGAGAAATTTGTACATTTTAAGCCTGCACAGCAGAATTTTTCAAAATATGGTATGTAACCACTGTTGGTTTACAAGATGATTTTCAGGGGGATGGCAATTTTTGTATTCTAATGATTATGTATTCATTTTATATTTACTTTTCATTTATGGTGAATGATATGTTACACTTATGGTAGCTTCCTTTGAAGTTAATTTTCAGAAGTACCAAATGTGAGTCAGCTTAATGAAAAATATTAAATAATTCACACTACAGGTGGAATGCAGATATGACATAATGATGGTATGTGAACAACTAAAATTCAAGAAATCTTGCATTAGAGAGATATAAATTTGATTTGGATTTTCATATTTTGACATATGGTTCTCAATTGGCATTGTTTAATCTGCTGTGGCTGCAAGCATACTGTGCTAAAACAAGACATATGGAGCCCTTTTGCAGTAAAGGAAGAAAGAAAAGAAGCAGATGCCTGAAGCATTTAGGTAAGGAACCCCACAGTAGCTGAAATACTGGCCAATGCAGAATCCCTAGTCCTGTTAGTGTGGGTTAGGCCGATTTCACTAAAAGATGAAGAACAACCACCATGAGAATCCTGAAAAGTATAGCTCTAGAAAGGACTTAACATTTCTGAGAAATTTCTTTAGATAAATTACAGTAAAGAATCTTCCAGAGAAGTGTGATTCTCATGAGGAGTGAATCCAACTGCATGTCAGATCTGACCCACAGACCTGCCAGCTCAGTGAGTCGCCATCATGAAAGCTGCTAGATTAGGTAGAGGCAGCAGATAGGAGAGAAAAGTGGTTTTTGGAGATCTGCTTTTGCGTTCACAACCTAAAGCTACCGGAATTCTGCCTGAATATAGCTTTTGTGACTCTAGGTGAAAGAGGCCCACCAAGCTCAGGCTGGGAGGAAGCAAGAGTTGTGTCGAGGTGCCTGGTTTCCTCTGTGACCTGGACAGCAAGAATGTTATTTCATAACACAGCAACAAGCACACCTCTTCCCAAGCCTTCCGTCTTCTGCCCAGCAGATAGTTCCAAGAGCAGAGGGCTCTTCTCTGGCGTGCCTGCACATTCTTACCTCTTTTTTCCTCACATCTGCTTGGGAAGAGTACATTTTGTTCCCTCATCCAATTTCATGCCCTGATATGGGAGTATAAAAGCAAGCTACTGCGTTGTAAGTTGAGGACTCCTGACTTAGGAAGTCCCGCTATAGAGCAGTTCTAACCTGCTCTTGATGTTAGACGGGAGCTACTTGGTCTGAGTATCTGCCTGCAACACTGTTGCTTTTCCATGTCTCTGCAAAGTCAGACAACTAAGGAACTGCTTATGCAGCAGTTCAGAGGCAAGATGGAGAATCTCTCTTGATTATTTATTTAAGAAATTCTTTGAAGCCTGCCATTTAACTCCAGCAGGGGAGTTGGGATTTTTCAGCCACACATAGTGATTTTATTCCTCTGAGCCTTATATGAATTATTGAGCTTTTCAGAAAAGAGAGCAAATAGTTCTGCAAGGTAATCAAAAGCAAATATGCTAATTTGGGTCCATAGGACAGTATTTTTATCAGAAAGAACATTAAGGTTAGATGAGTTATTCATCTAAATTAAGGAAATTGAAAAAGAGAGCAAGACTAGCAAATTACCTTTGCTGATGTTCGAAACCAGCCCTATCTTGGACTCTTTCTTAATCGTCTTTCTCAGTGTAAAACCTAGTTACTAGGATACAGCCGTGTGGCAGCATCTTTATTAGAAATTGTGTGGGAGAAAAAAAGGTCAGAGGCTCTTTTCCAATAACGGTTTGACAAGTAACACAGAGAAAAGAGCAGAAGGAATTGAGGTTTGTGGTGTTTCCCTGTATCAAGATTTTGAGATAATAGCACTTATGTGAATGGGAAGTCTCTGGGAATACATTTTATTAATCTCAGGATTTAAAGGAAAACAGACATGATATCATATTGTCATCAAAATTAAAACCGGGAAGCCTAAAAAGATACATAAAAATCCTTTCTAAAGTATCAGGTAAATATCAAAATATAAAATAAAGAACAAAAATCCCATTATCTGTCACTGGTGAAAATTTTCTTACCGTGACACTAGCTGAATCCAAGAGTTGTATAATTATATAGCTAGAACTCACACCTCCAATTACCACAATTTGAAAATAGTCAGTCACTGAAGAGCTTAAACATTATAGAAAACTTTGTAAGAGCCAGATCTGGAACAAAAGTCTGCAGAGAGGTCATTATCCCTCTCTGCACTCCTCTCTGATATCTTCATATCAGAATAGAGATACATTTGTAAAAATTTGCACTAATGAAAATTTCTTTGAATTAAACCCTACTATCGTTTTCTAGCAAAATCTAAGCTATATGAATAAATTACTGAAATTCACATGAAGCTCTACAGTAAAACGTGTCTAAATTATTAACAGTACAATTTGCTGAAAGATAAAGAGACCAAGAAAATAAAAATACGTGACATCCCAGACATTCTGTGTTATCATGCCTTTCCCGCTCTCCTCCTCCACCCTTATCACACACAGAAGCAGTCTGGGCTAGAATAGAGCTCAGATGTGTTGGCTTCCAATAAACCTGGCATTGAAATTCAGTCTACCAATTTATTAGCTGTGTGACCTTGGGAGGATCATGTAGCTCTTTTGAGGCTTGGTTTCTTCAACTATAAAGTAAACAATTTTCAGGCTTATTGTGATAATTCAATGAGATCATAGATTTAAGCTGTAGGTATTTAATGATTTATTATTATTATCATTATTATTATCAGAATTTTGAGGGGGAGCCAATAAAGAACACATTTCTTCCCTGCCTAAGGGTGAAACCAACTGAGAAATGAACGTAGAAGTCATACAGATGGACTTTGAATTACTAATAACAGCTGGGCTGAAGATATAACTTGGTATGGGTCACAATAGGCTTGCTAGATTCTCTCTGGGTAAAGTCTACCCCTCTAGTCACTGGCACAGCTGTATAGGGACAGGCTTCTTTCCTCATGAAAAAGGATACACCAGACCATCCTCTCCCACTAAGCAGGGCTGCTACAAGAGCGAGCCTAGATGATCTGTGTCATGAATTCCCAGACATTTCTAGATGTACCTATTATTGCCTGTCCTGGAAGGAGGGAACAAGAAGGTTAAGAGAGACTGGAAGTCCCTCCATATGGAAATTTAAGATGAAGGGGCACTGAGATTTCTTCCAAAGCATTATAAATTTGATGGATATAATTTTAGAAAATTGATTTTAATAGTTAAAAGTTGAATATTATAATACCTATATTTTATATATGAATGTAAATATATGTGTCTATATTGTGTGTGTATGTATATATATCCTCAATCCTTTTTCTTTGATACTTTTCCTACTGTGGTAAATTGAACTATTGTTCTCAGTTGTTACCTTCCTCCCACTAAAGAGTTTTTGCATGCTTTCTCTTCGCCACAATTTTCTCAGTATCTTCTCTATAGGTGAAGTATACCTTCCCTGCCCCATCAACTTTGGCCATGGTCTTGTGACATGCTTTGGCTAGTGGAATACATGTGGATATTAGTTAAGCCATGTCTGAGCAGAAGCTTTAAATGAGCTTGTGTGATTTGTCTCTATCTATCCTTGACCATCTGTCCTTCACTGTAAGAACACCAAGTCCTATGTCTGGCTGCTTCCTCAGTCTGGATTCCAAGATGAATGGACACACAGAGCTGGCCCAATGGACCCAGCTCAGCCTAGGTAAGATCCTGCCTGGTTACCTATGTCATCAACACATCTGCAGCTGACCTGCATCTTTCATGTAAAAGAATAAGTGTTATTGTAATTCACTGTGCTTTTAAGGTTGTAATACCACCAAATATTGACTAAACAGTAGACCATTTGTTCTTACTAGATCACTGACCAGACAGCTTTCAGGGTCATATCTCAGGTGAGAAGCAAGAATAGTAGTCAAAGCTCAGGACTAGGAGCGCTGGGGTGGCTCAGTCAATTAAGCGTCCAACTTCAGCTCAGGTCATGATCTTGCATTTCTTGAGTTTGAGCCCCATGTTGGGCTCTGTGCTGACAGCTCAGACACTGGAACCTGCTTCAGGTTCTGTGTCTCCCTCTCTCTCTGCCTTTCCCCACTTGCACTCTGTATCTCTCTCAAAAATAAATAAACATGTAAAAAAAAAAGGCTCAGGACTAGCTGGTCTAAATCATGGAATTGTGCTGAGTAAGCCTGACACCTGTTGACCTGTTAATAATGTAATAGTGACAGCCAAACTTCTCACAGAGACTGCTAGCACTTTCTGAGCTGGACAAGGAATAGCACGTGGTTAGACACTGCCCAGTTGTTGTTCTGTGAATACCAGAAACAACAGGATCCTTACTCGGGGAATCCTAGCTCTCCTGATATGTATATTTGGAGGAAATGTTTTCTTAATGTGAATCTCATTTTAAGTTCTAGCAAGTGCATGGCAGTCAGGAGTGTATCAAATTGTCTTAGCCCTCCTGCATAGTATAATTTAACGTGTGAATGTTCCAAGTGTGCACTTGGATCTGTGAAATTGAATTGTGGCAAATACCTAGGTCTTATTACAATATAATATATTATAATAGAGCGTTTATGACCCAAAAGATTTCCAAAATCCAGTAATGGCCAATTTATTTTGAGAAATGCGAAAATAAAATTTGATGTCGCCTTGCTTTATACGATGGGATTTGACTCACAAATGTTTTTCGTTTTTGAGATAGTGTACTTGCAGAGTGACTAAGGACAAAGACTCTTACTGAACTAACAGGACTCATTTCAAATGCCTACCTAACCCGTGTCCTAACTTTACATTTTTTGGGCAAGTCACACTGAGCTGTTTCCACTCTTCCCACCTGCAAAAACAGGGACAGTGATAAACCTACATAACAAGGTTGAATAAGGATTATAGGAAATTATATTTTAAAGCACTTAACACACTGTCGTTGGCATATTGTAAGCACTTGATATTTGTTAGACATATTTTTACTATCATCTTTGCCATATATAATTATGGATAAAGCATAAACAACATTGAATATTTTAAAAAGTTTCAGCTGTTGGTACTTCCAAATGATTAAAATATGAATGAAATTTCATCAAACACTGAAGTTCCACTATTGTGATAGAGGAGATAAAAGGAGAAAAAGGAAATTCTGTTTTGTTTTGACAAGACAAGGCAGTAAGTTCCATAAATATTAAACAACTGATGTCAAGGTGAACATTTCAAAATGTCACTGCCTTTTAGTAATAATTGTACTCATTTATTGTATAGTATTTACTCTTTTCAAGGAACTTTGCTGGCTATTTTCTTTAACCCTCCCAGCTATTTTATTATAAAAGTTATTTACATATTTCATACGCATACCAGAAGTCAATGACATTTCTAAAAACACTGGCTCTTGAAAGCTTCCATAGAAAATACTTTTAAGGTTTTATTTTTATTTTTTTTGTAGAATGGATTCACTGCCTTCTTCTAGAGGTTTACTCCTTTGACAACACCAACCCAGTAAGTATGAAAAATCTGGGTGTGTTTATGTGTATTCATATGAATATTTTTATATTTTTCTTTGTGTGTTTGACATTTCATAATTTTAAAAAAGCTTTATGGAAATGATTCAAACTGTAAAATTATATGAAATTCAAATTTTAGTGCCCAGAAATAAGGTTTTGTTCGAATTCAGCCATGTGCATTTGTTTACATATGATTGATGGCTATTTTCGCACGATCACAGCAGAGAAGAGTAGTTGCTCTAGAGAACGTATGACCTGCAAAGTTTAATATTTATCATCTGGACCTTTACAGAAAAAAGTTCACTGATCCTTACCCTTCTAGGGTATATATCTAGAAGTGGAATTTCTGTATTCAAAATAATGCCTATGAATAAATAAATATATATACCCTTTATAGTATTATGTTTACAGTATATGTGTGTGTTTATTGATTGGTTGATTGATATAATATGTAAATATTGCCTAATTGCTCTCCAATGTGATTGTTCCAATTTATATTCCCACCCACCAGGAGCATTTGAAATGTTTCCATTTCTTCATATTCTTGCCAGCATGTTTTTTAACACCTTTGTAATACTTGCTAATCTATGTCTCAAGCTCTTTTAAAGACTATAGTATCTAAAATTGTTTTCTTCTTAAAAGTCTTTATGTTTATGGTTACCTTTAAATTGGTGGCAAATGATATTGGTATATAACAGTAAAGTGATATGCAGAAAATAATGATGGATTATGAATGACTGAAATTTGTGAATCAGTGAAAGAGTGGAAACTTTCTGTGTTTTAATCCTGGGTCAGTCACTTGCTAATTGTGTGTTCTTGGACAAATTATTTAGCCTTTCTAGATTTAAATAAAGTGGAAATAATTGCTAAAATTTCCCTGTCTCTCTCACAGTATTGTTTTGGAGATTTATTGAGATTGTTAAGTTAAAGACTTTGATATAAGTATAGAACGTTATTTAAACGTAAGACATTACTGTGTTGTACCGTCTCCATGCATAACCTGTATCACAACTTAACTGAAGTTTCTACTGTTTCAAAGGTGACCAACATCATCCACTTTTGGAGTTTGGGTTTTGCTCACCTTGACATTTCTGTCAATAGTACCAACCCACAACCCTCCATTTCTACTTGTAGAAATTGTATTCACTGTTTGTTAACCCTTTTCCATGAAATTTTGCCCAGATTCCATTCCCTATCATCATCTTGCATGATCTCTTCCTCCAGTAAATCTTTATATTACTTGAGGATGTTCTCTTATAACATGGGACATATTCCCTATTCTTACTTGGGCTGCTTATGTGCTATGGGTAGGAATTGTTGTATTCCTTTGGCATCTTCTTCAGACTCCAACGTTGTTCCTTGCACATAATACTAGTAAATCCATGTGTTGACTTTAATTTCTTTTATAAGCATCTATTACCCCTTTGGAAAGTTTTGTTTGCCCTAATTTTGTCTATATGGCTGAATATATGACCCTTTAATATGGTAAACAAGGTCTTGGGTTGTGGGTCTCTTCTTGCCTCTTGAGACTCATCTTACAAGAGCCTGTCTTCCTTCTCTCTGCATCAGCCACCGTCATGTGCCAGTCCCCCAAGCATGTGTACTCCTGCTTTGGGGCCTTCACATCTACTGTTCCTAGGGTGTGGAATGATCTCCCTCCCTATTCATGGAATAATTTCTACTTATTTTTCGTACTTTATCTCAATTATTTATTCTCCAGAGAAGCTTTCCCTTACTTCCTTAGTTATGCCAAATATACTTCTTCTATGCCCTGATAATACTACAGACTTTCCACTGGCAGTGTTTATCAAAGTGACAATTTCATATTTATTTGTATGATTATTTGCTTAATGTTAATCTTACCCATTAAGATTTATGCTTGAGGAACACAAGGGAATATTGGTTTTGCCTCACTGTTCTATCTCCAACATCTAATACAATACTGCATACATAGTAAATGCCTAATGATATCTGTTGGATGACTGAGTGAATATAGACTTGCTGTGTCCCCTGTAAAATAAAATCCAAAGTACTGTCCTCCCTTGCTCCCATTTTCCATGATCAATAAGGAAACACATAAGCAATGGCATAAACTGAGCTTTATTTGCTTTAGCCAAGTAGTCTGGGAAAATTTCCAGGGTGTCAAGACACCAGTCATATCTTCCAAGAATCAGTGACTTCTTGTAGCAGTTCTTAGTGACTTGCTACCACTGACCCCTGCCTTTTGAAAATTATATCTTCTCCAAGAAAATGCCAGAATGCTGTCTGTGATAGTTGGACTCCAGCTACAGGCTACTCTAAATGATACCCAGATGCCATTTACTTTAAATTTCTATCAAAAAATTATCAGGTTGTTAAACCACTGAAGAATAATACACAATTTAAATTCAAGTGTCAAGCAGCATGTCAATGTTTAAGAACAGGCCATCTTGCATTTGGTTTCTGACATAAAAAGTCCTGTCTTGCTGTGAGGTATGAATTACAGGCAACCCTATAACATCACGTATCAAATCTGACACTAAGAGCAGCCTCCATATACATAAACACATGTGCATAATTACTATTCAAGCTGTATTTTAAAAGCTTTTATGATCAACAACACTAGACTTTATTGCCACTTATTAGTCTTAATACTATGGCAATAGATTGTGGCAGACAGAATTTTAAAAAGTACTTAGCTTTTGAAGATTTCAATAAAGCGAGTTTTCCTAATTTTACCCCCAAATATCTTTTTTGTTAATTGCCAAAATGATCCGGGAGGTGTGTTTAACAGGAGATAAAATATTTTGAGTTCAGGGTACCATGTTTATATGTTCTTATTATAAATTCCCTCACAGTATAGCTATGGCAAGGACACGGTCTGTGAACAGATGTCAGCAGTCAACAGAATATATACAATGGCACTTCATCTATTGTTGTAACTTGGCCAAAGCCTCTTTCTGCAGCATTGTTTGTTGTCTTTCCACAGCATTGTTAGCATGTATGTGCCGCTTAGGGCCACCCAACTGAAACACAGGGAATTGTCTTCTGGATTTTGTTGAGGACTGAGCATTACTTGTCTTGATCTAAACTTGCCTCTTTACTTTCTAGAGCCTGAGTGTGGAAGAACAAATGCTTGCTTTTAACCAGAGGAAACGATCAAAGCAAATGGTCTGGATAAGATGGCTCTGTGTACTGGTTTAGTTATTGACTTAATCAGGGAGAGAAATTATTGCAGAAAATGTTCATATGCAGTCCTGGATTTTCTAAATTAATGAAGACTCTCATTTCCATTTTCAAACAGTGCTGCTGGGTATCATTCCTGCTTAATGTCACATTGTTGCTGGGTTGGTAGTGGGCTGGCATAAAAATGGGGTAGAGAGAAGGTGCCAGTCAATACTAGAAAGGCCCAGGAAGCAAGAGCGCCAATAGAACATCTGGGTTAGAGATACAGCTGCTTTGGGGAAGGTTCATATCCTTATAGATGGGGTGATAAAATTCGGTGAGTCAGAACTTATATTATCGTGCATTTCGTAATAAGCTTCTAGCAGTGTTGGAGGACTGTTGTTGCCATGACTGCTATTTACAGAGGAACCATTTGTGTTTCATTTTATTTTGCTTGATTGCTTCCATCGCATTGTGATGAAATTTGCCCAAAGTTTTGATAAAGGAGACCTTTTAACATTCTTAATAGTGAATTTTAGAAATATTATTGAAAATTGGGACTGCGGCAGTGTAAAAATCTGTTTTGAATCAATTTTCTTTGATGGAATAAACAAACATTGACGTGAGAAGGAGTTTTTGACTACAAAATGGTATCATCCTGTATCAACAGTGGTTATTCCTGGCTGAGGGTTTCCGATAATTTAAAATTCTTCCTTTTTGTTTGCCTCTATTTTCTGAATGCTTTCCTTTTTTCTCTTTTTTTTTTCCTTCCAAGTTTTTTATTTAAGTTCCAGTTAGTTAACATACAGTGTAGTATTAGTTTCAGGTGTAGGATTTAGTGATTTATCACTTACATACAACACCCAGTGCTCATCACACATGCCTTCCTTAGTACCCATCACTCACTTAACCTGTAATGTAAAAGCAGACACACATACATGAGCATACAAGCACGTGTATACATGTGCAAACACGTGGACTTATTTTCCTTAGTCTGAGCTGCTGTTTTGAAGGAACATGTATTCTTACCCTCCAGGATTCTATCTCACAACTGTTTTGGGGTGGGAGTGATAGAGAGGGAATGAGAAAGGGTGAGATAGGCAAAAACAGGAACTTCTGCGCCCTTGTCTGTGGCTGTTGTTTGAGTTGGATCTTTGACTCCCATTTTCCTCACTTTACTGTAACTTTTGCAACTGTGGTATTCAGGACAGAAGTTAATTACCTGGCACGCTAATGACTTATGCTTTCCAAAGACCTTCACTTGTGTGCATTGTGAATTTTCCTTGTGGTCTGTTGGTGTTGTGGACATTGTTATAGTTTGCCTACAGAACAGTCCTCTCCTCTACCTCAACTGTTTCCTTGCTAACGAAACCCAGCACTTGTTTAGGTATTGGGTGGCCATGTTTCAAAAGCTCTTATTTAGCTGCCAAGGAGTGGGATGGCCCATGTCTTCTAATCTAAGTCAGTTGTGGTAGCTCTATTCCCTTTGCCAGTGGTGGGTTCAAGTGTGCACATGTGACACAATCCTGGCCAATTAAATACAAATGAAAATTTATTTGAGAGTTTTTTGGGAAATGTTTCCTTAATCTTACAAAAGGAACATAAAGCAGTGACTTGTGCTTTTTAAGTTGTTGTAAATGTGGCACAAGGGTGAAAACCTTAGAACTACCACAGACACGTTCCCATGGTAGAACAAAGACAAAGTCAACATGCCGAGGAAGGATTTGAGAAAGATGGAAGACGCCTGGTCCCTGTTGATATTGCTCTGCTCCTGAAAACTTCTACCTCTCAATTTATTGTTGTGAAGCAATAAGCTTTCTAATTGTTTTATCCACTTTTTTTTTTTTGGTTGGATCCCTTACTTGCAGCTAAGATCATCCTAACTGGTTCAGCCTGTAGCCATATTTCAAAATGAGTCTCCCCACTCCCCTCCATTTCCTGTAGGAGATAAATAACTCAGAAAAATGTTAACTATTACTTGGATAAATACAGGATTGTTTTAACCCATGCCCCATATAATGGTTCATTTTAGGGAGAAGGAACACACACACATCCTGCCAAGTGCTCTAAAACAACATGTGAATTAACAGTTTGGAATGCATTTAAAAGATCTACCAATACAGAAAGAGTTGAAAATGGTATATAACAGACAATTTAATACTAGGCAACAGTTAAAAATAGGGTAGCTCTGTGGGGATTTATCTGGAAAAGGCTTTAATATATATTTTAAGTGGAAAAAAACATGTTGCATACCTACATATGCAATATATTATTTCACATGTGTGCATGTATATAAATGTGTGCATGCATATAAATTATATTTTATTTTATATAGATTTGTAAATGAATAGAAAAAGTTCCAGAAAATGTAAAAACAAATGGAGGGTGGTGGTTATCTTTGGGGAAAAGCTAGCCTGAGGAATATAAAAGGGATGTTAAAATTCTTTACTCTATATTTAAGTAACATTTGAATTTTTAGTGAAAGAATTTATTCATGTATTACTTATGGAATTAAAACCTAAAAAACCCACAGGTCATGTTAAAACATTTACAATGGCTTTTAACTCTGTGATTATTACTTCCCACCTAATCCATTAAACAAAAAAATATGCCTATATAATTCACTTTCCTTTATTAATATTTTGAACAATATATAGAGATCTGCTTTTTTTTCTTTTTCTTTTTCTTTTTCCTTTTCTGTTTTTGCTATTGAGCACTTATTTCTCTCCCCGCTTTCCCCAACATACACTTGTTAGGCCCACATGTCCCTTTCATGGACTTTTCTATTGTATATAGTCTAGGAAGGTGGGTGTTCCCTGACTTCAGTTCCCCCTCTGGCCTCGAATCTGAGGCACCAAACCCTTAGTTCAGCCAGAAGTAGGGAGGTGCTTGCTCCTGGAGTTTTTATGTGAGTGCTTCAAGGTGAAAAGAAAATTTGGGGGTTAAATTGGTCACAGAGGGACTCGAGGACCAAATTTTTTCTGTAGGGCATAGGTCCTTTTGGCCCAAGCTACACAACCTTTGGGCCTCTTTGGGTTTCTGCTTGCTCTCCAGACCTTCCCTTGGGAGCCCCCAGTGTCCTTCCAATCTGTTTGCTTAGATAGCTGAGTGTACTTATCTTGCTGGCAGCTAGGAACTGACAGATACAACTAATGTTAACTAAAATAGACATGTCTCTTTTTCTATGTGAGGTGATCCATAATCCCCAGGAACATCCTATGGGAGAAGACTATTCTTGGAATATGAATGTCCACAACAAAGTTTTAATCTGTGATTTATACAGCAGCAAGCCGGCTCTGGGGCTTTCTCTATTTAATCATAGCAATGATGATGCATTGTTCTTTTATATCCCTCAGGCTGCTCTCACTTTTGATTACACAGAGAAGGCACAGAATTCTTAAAGACATAATGAATCCAGAGGTCTTTCACCTGGAGTTTGACTTTTAAAGAATTCTATTTGTGACTTGCTTTACAGTTGTAAATTGTGGACCTATAGAATGACTGTCATTGAATTTAGTCCCTGGAAGGAACTCAGTAGTTATCTATGAACATACCTTCATTTTAAAACTAAGAAACTGAAACTCCTAGTAAAGAGACTTAACCCAAATCATAACTATTTAAAGACAGAACTGTGCTTAGAATTCAAGTCTTCTGACTCCTCGTCCCAAGTTCTTTCTTGAGACACCACTCTTGAAGGATTTTATGATAATTAAAAAAAAAAGATGGAGTTTAAAAGCCACTTTGCTTTGAAAAGCGTGGTAAATAGATTCATAATAATGCTTTTTAGACATCAGCTAAAGAGGAATGCACTTAGCATTTGCTTCACTTACACTTCTGTTGTTTGATTATCACGTTTTAGGAAACTCTGTCTTTTAGATAGAAATAGGAAAAAGTAAAACACATTTTTAAAAAATATTTATTTATTTTTGAGAGAGCAAGAAGGAGAGAGAGAGAGCAGGGGCAGAGGAGGGGCAGAGAGAGGGGAAACAACTTGAAGTGGGCTCCAGGCTCTGAGCTGTCAGCACAGAGCCCAACGCGGGGCTCGAACTCACAAACCATGAGATCATGACCTGAACCCAAGGCAGAAGCTTAACCAACTGAACCACCCAGGTGCCCCGTGATCTTCTCACCTTTTAAACCCCTAGTCAAACTTCAGGTCTCAACTGGCTCAAATGTCATTTCCTCCAGAAGTTTCTCCTGACTTCCAGAACAGGTCTAGGTGTCTCCCCTCTGTTCCCAGAACACCCTATGCTTAACATACATCGCACCCCATGAAATGGCCTCTTTTTCAGTTTGTCTCTTCTTCCAGACCAGAGAGCCCTTGAGGTCAGAGACAAGACTAGCATATCCCAAGCGTCTCACAGGGTGCCTGATACTTAAATATTTATGTAAAGTTGACAACACATCAGGAACCAATGAGAGGTTGTTAGGCAAACAATTATACCAGCCATAGGATTTTTGTTAAAAGAATTCACAGTTGGTGAGCTCTCTACTGCCTGAATCAAATACCAAATCTCCATCACAAGTTTCTCATCAATGGATTAAATATGTTGTGAGTTACAATCATATGCCCCACTAGAGTTAGCTGCTATGGTGTCTTTAGAGAGACCAACTTCGAGTTGGAGAGAGAAAATTAATGCAATTGGGAAGCAAGTTTGAAAACAAAAGTTAGAAGAAATCCATAAAGATAAATCTAGAAGTACCTAACTATGTGTAGCAGGTAAAGCTCAATGTTGGCACTCAAAAGAAAGAGAGATCAGGGCAAACTGGAACAGACATAGTATTCACTGAGGGATCTAAACATGAGCAATCTCTAGAATAAAGAATAAAATTTAGCTTGGTCACTTTTAGGAGGAACTAATTATAGGCTACAAAAAGAGGCCCATCTGTCATTGTTTTCAGTTTACTCTGGTGGTTAAAAGAAAAATCTTTTTCAGAAGGATTAGAACCATAATCTTTGAGTAATGGATTAAAGCAATTAATTTGAAATCCATTCTTAGTTATATTTTCAAGTAGCTTCATTCTTCCTTCTTTTTATCCTGCCATTGATTTCATTATTCTTCCTGAATAATATTGTTATTCAGCTTAGAAAAAATATATACAAAAATCCTGAGGCAGTCTAAGGATATTATTCTGAAAGTGGAGAATTTCAGCAACAGTCCACAGTGCTGTACAGGAGGCCAGCATTTGCCCGTTTCAGCCACCGTTAGCAACCCATCAATTTCTCACACAAAAAGTCACAGTGACCTACAGTTGAAGAGGAGTCACTCTGAACCACTTAGTCAAAATGACAAGCATGTCCTTGGTGACAGGATGTTTGAATGGTTGGCCAAGGGTTTGCTGGGGTGACAGCCTATGGGTCTAATTGGAACTGCATTTTCCCCTGAAGAGCTTTGAAAGGCTACTTCCATCTCTGGTCCCCCCTCTCTCTGAATTTGCTTTATCTTCACATTCTTCAGTTAAGTGATACATAATTCTGCTCTTATATTACTTTATCAAACACATTACTCACTTAAAAATAGTTACCATAAAGTTAGAACTCCTAGGTAGCCCTTGTTCTTGAGCCTGAGATAGTAAGTAAAAGTCATGTATGAGACCACAGCCAGAAAGAAGTACCTGCAGGCAAAAAAGGATGTAGGGACCCTCTTTTCTATCATGGTGACTAAAATTGCATCTTTGTGGCTGTATCTCTGTTATGTATCATTTCTCAAAACAGCCATTTTTGACAGACATTACACTCTCCTGGTCCTTCCCTTGAACCTCATAATTACCTACAGTCCTTCAATATTATTAATTTCATACATTCTATTTTTTGATAGCCTTTTTTTTTACCTCATTACCTCTAGAACCTCAGTTTCAGCATTTGACACCATCTAAATAACCAATCTATTGATTATCCACGTTTACCCTGTCCCTATGACATTGCTTCTTCCCTCACTTGACTTAACTCCATGGCCAATCATTCTAATCACTTCTTGGCATGCACTGCCTGAGAAATCTTTTACCTTTCTTTTCAGTCTGGTCTGTTGGTGACAAATTCCTTTCAACCTTTGTCTCTCTGAAAATGTCTTTATTTCACCTTTATTTTCCAAAGACCTTTTTGCCAGATGTTTACTTTGGAAACTCTGAAGATGTTTTTCTAGTGTCTTATGGCTTGCACTATTTGTGATGGGAAGTCTATAGCAATTTATTGGTTTTCTACATATAATGTGTGTGTGTTTTTTTCCTTCTGAATACTTTAAGGATATTATCTTCATCACTGTTTATTATCAATTTGATGTTGGTATTCTAGTGTTGTTCTCTTTGTGTTACCCTCCACGTAGTTCACAGAGTATATTGAGTCTGTCAATTTGTAATTTTAATCACGTTTGGAAAACTTAAACCCTTGTTTATTCAAATATTTTTATGTTCACTTCTCTTTCTTCCCCTTCTGGGACTCATTGGCTCATATTTTAGACTGCTTCGTATTGTCACTGAGGTCCATGTTCATTTTTATTTTCAGACACTTTGCTTTCTGAGCTTCACTTTGGATAATATATAATATATATTGCTATGCCATCAAGTTCACTGATTTTTTTTCCTGCGGTGTTAATCTTTTTTAATCCCATCCAGAGAGTTTGTCATTTATGACTGTATTTTTCATCCCTACAATTTCCATTTGGGTCTTTTTCCATTTCCCTCTCATTATGTTCACATTTTCTTTCAAAGCCTATGTATCTGTTAAAGTCTTAGTCTATCTGTCTTATATCTTTTAAGGTCTTACTCTTCTAATTTTACATCTTTATTATCTCTGTATCTGTTTGTAGTAGGTGACTTATTTTCTCCTGCTAACGGTTGACATTTTCTTGTTTCTTAGTATTTATTATATTTATTATTATATGCTAGACATTTTAAATTTTATGTTCAGTGCCACATTTCGTTTTCTTTCTTTAAAAATGTTAAACATTTTCTTTCGGGTAGTTAAGTTACTTGGGAATCAGCTTGATTATTTTGAGGGTTTTTTGTTTTACATTTTGCTAGAGTGGGTCTAGCTTAGACCTACAAGTAACCTTCTTGGGTCTCTAGTGAATGTTTCAAGTGTTCAATAAGGACTCTCTACTCTGGCTGGTTGGAACTCGAATGTCTTCCAGCTTGGCATAAACATGACAATTGCTTCAGCTTAAAGCTTCCCATTTGTTTTTTTTCCAGCATTATTTATGGCTTAGTATTCAGCAACAGAATCAAAACTTCCTGAGTTATTTCTCTGTTACTTTCCCTGTAAATGCCAGTTATTTCGGCCTCCCTCAATTCCTTAATATTTTTCTTCTCAACTCAGTGAGACCACCATGTTCTGTGGGACCACCCCCTATCCTGTGGCTCAGAAATGACTTCATGTAGAAAACCAAGAAAAATCATTTGTTTTCCCTCTCTCGGGGATCACAGTCTCACATTGCCTAATGTCCAATGTTTGAAAACAGCTGTTTTACATATTTCTTCCAGTTTTCTCCTGGCGTTTTGTTTTGTTTGTTTTTTGGTAAAGTCTTGTTCCAGTTACCTTAACATGTGTAGAAGCAAAATTCTGAGTATGCTCCCTTTTGAAGTAGGGGCTTAGAATACTGCCACGATTCAAAAGCTGGATGTTCTCATCCCAAATAAAATGTTCAAGAGGAAACATGAACTTCAGGTTGAAAAAATCTTGACTGGATTCCTGGTACCACTATTTACAACTTGCATGATTGTGAACAAGACCCTGAACCTCTCTGTGCTTTTATTTTCTCTTCTCTATGATAATGGTAATGACAATACCACCATGGGGGTATAGCTGCAAGATTTGGATGAAATAATACACATGAAGAGCTTGTAGAGATTACTCAAATTTAATTCCCTCAAAGAATCCTGTGACTTTCCCAGTTTGCCCTGATCTCTCTTTCTTTTGAGTGCCAACAGTGAGCTTTACCTGCTGCATACAGTTAGGTACTTCTAGATTTATCTTTATGGCTTTCTTCTTATTTTTGTTTTCAAACTTGCTTCCCAATTGCATTAATTTTCTCTCCCCAACTCGAAGATGGTCTCCCTAAAGACACCATAGCAGTTAACTCTAGTGGGGCATATGATTGTAACTCACAACATATTTAATCCATTGATGAGAAACTTGTGATGGAGATTTGGTATTTGATTCAGGCAGTAGAGAGCTCACCAACTGTGAATTCTTTTAACAAAAATCCTATGGCTGGTATAATTGTTTGCCTAACAACCTCTCATTGGTTCCTGATGTGTTGTCAACACATGTTGTTAAGCATAGGGTGTTCTGGGAACAGAGGGGAGACACCTAGACCTGTTCTGGAAGTCAGGAGAAACTTCTGGAGGAAATGACATTTGAGCCAGTTGAGACCTGAAGTTTGAGTGGGGGGTTTAAGGGTGAGAAGGTCATTGCAGCAGAGGGAAGAGTATGTACAAAGAAATGAAATTTGGACAGAACTATGTTTGTTTGTTTTCAGAATTTGGAAGGACCTACATGGCTGGAACTTAAGAGAAGAAGAGTATCACGAGCTGGAGAAATCAGCAGAGCCTTGTATGTTTCACGAATGCTTTTGGACTTTATCTCCAATGTATGGAGAGTAATTTGAAGTGTCTTCAATAAGGAAGACATTACCATGATCCTATTATTGAGAAAACATTCCAGATAGAATGTGAAGTGAATGGAGTTGGGCAGGAATAGATACAGAGAGAGCTAGTAAGGGGCTGAAAACTACTGTATTTCATTAATTTTAAGACATATGCTTTTCACATATTATTGTCTCTGAAATACGGGTTCATCTTGCCAATAGTGACATGTGCTAGATTAACTGGTATCTTTTATTTTCTTCCTAGTGACAAAAAATATAATAGTAGAGTTTACACACCATGGCAGCTTAGATTCAAGTCCACAAAGTCAGGAATGACTGTAGCTTTAACTAAAGTAGTTCAAGCAGAGCTGAAGAGCAGTGGATGTGAAATCAAGACATATCTTGGAGTCCAGATCATCAGGGTCTGATGACTGATTGCATTTGGGAACATGAGATTGAGGGAAAAGTTAATGATTTCTCCTGTTTTTATTTTATTTTATTTTTCATTTGAGCAGTTGGGGAGGTGCTGGTTTGGGTAGCAGGGTATGTGTTGGGGATCAATAACCTCAATAAAGAATTCAATAGGGTTTGCAGGGATGAGGTGGAAAAGGTATGGGATGGGGGAGATGAAGAGTATAGTTCTGGGGACCACCCAAGTTAGAATGCCCCATCAGGCATTGTATCTACACTTCTGTTGATGAAAGGAACTAGAACAAGAGATGTAGGCTTTTCTGCTGTGTTTATTAACCAACAAACACATAAAGTAGCCACAGTTACTTTAGGCTGCCAGGAAAGTAGTTTCCCCTCGAAGGCTACTCTTTCATGAGGATTAGTCTCATTCCACAAGTAAGCATCTCTAAAGAATGAACTCTTATATTGATGCCTCCATCTTCTGTGTGTCTGGTAGATTTCCCTCGGGAGAAGTCTAATCTTCTTTTTCCTGGACCCCTCTTGTTTATTTTTAGGATAACCTCACCATCTTATAGAAAAGCCATATGTATATTCACCTTAGCTGAGTTCAAGAGCCCACATTTAAAAGAAATTACTTGGGAAGTCTTGCCTTTGTAACTTCAAAGACCAGGATGCTGGTTTATATTTGTCTGCAGGAATAGTGGAAAGGTAAGAGAAAGAGGAGACTCTTCTGATCATGACCCTACCTTCTCTCTCTCCATAAGTTCTTCCTGGACTACCAGTACCAGGCACGTTTTGATTAGGCACCTGCTGAGAACTTTGCCAGGCACTGGTCCCCTTTTCCATATGGTGGGGCTCTGAACCCCTGCTAGTGCTGCCCAGGGTACACAGGTATACCTGATGGTATAAGCTGATCTTCTGGCTTTCAAGAGCCTTATGGATCCTGAGTAGGGCTTGGAGAGAGGATAGGAAACTCTGGTATGGCTATAAGGGGCTGGCCTTATTTCATTCATATGGTGAAACTCAAGTAGACTGGTTGGGCATCTTAATACTCATTAGATACCCATTGAAGGCCTTGAGTTTTAGAAGATGGAAAGTTCAAAGCCACGCAATGATCTGGCAATATTAAAACCTAGTTTTCTGAATTCCAGTTGACTCTTCTCACTAGATCAGAGAAGCTACTGACAAAAATAAGAAAGGTTTCTTGAAGTGTTTTAAATTACCGTAAATGGTATGGAATGTAGGTCCCTGAGAAAGGTCTAATATTCAGGGGTCTCCCAGATGTCTGGAGTAATTTCACCAAACATGACACCCCTTAAATTAGTGATAATATTAAGGTTGTCTTTGCAGCTATTTAATTCTGACCAATAGAGCAGGGAAACCTCCAAGAAAACTCTGCAGAGGCTCCTAGAAGGCAGGGGGTCAAGCAGAGATTTGTTTGCTCCCAGAATCTAGGAGATACCCTGTGTTTGGGCCCTTTAATTTTGATAATGCACCCACAATGTGGTTTCCCTGATTATTCCTAGGCTCAAAAAATATCCAGCTGAACGAAGTACAATGTTGGTCATTGCCCTGGGCACTGTGCATACAGTGGAGGACTTTCTGGTTTGGTCCCCAGAAACTGTTGCTCCCAAGCACCAGGAGTTCAGATCTGAAGTTTTGCTGCTGTGAGTGTGTTGAATGCCTTGTCACAGGCTGTTCTGTGGAGTGAGATCACAGAGTTCAACAATGGGTTATGTTAGCAAGGGAAAGATTTTCTTGTGTGTAGAATCATGCCCTTCAGCAAATCTGTTAACCTCATTTGAACCTGGACCCTTTTCTTCTTGAAAGTAATAAAGCCTCTGAAATGACTGCACTTGGCAAGAGGGTCTCTTGTGTCATTTACAGCAGGGGAGAACTCACAGAGTAAGTGAATTGCTTTGGTTTCCAATAAAAATGTTAATATCTGCCTTAGATGTGAACAAAGGACACTGTATTTCAATAATGAGACGATCAAATCCACAGGGGCTGAGGGAGATGGGTGTGTGGAGTTGATGCCACTTAGCTCCAGACAGAGAGAGTGGGGTTGGGGAGAGAAGGAGAAAGAGAGAGAGAGGGAGAGGGAGACAGAGAGATGAAGGGACTGGGAGAAAGAGAGTGTGAGTGAGCATGAGCCTGAGCACGGAGAAGAAGAAAGACCTCAAGATATGCAAGCCTTTAGAGGAACTCAAACTATTCAAACTGGGATTGAGAAATCACCAAATCAAACTGCTCTCATTTGGTAACCTGTAATAGAAGAGAAGGCTGTGTGTGTCTTTCTTCTAGGACTCTGGTATGTGGTGGTCATGAAAAAGAAACTTTAGAATATAACTTTGTTCTTTTCAATTGCATAAGATGCAGGTAGCCTTTAAAGAAGAGCAGGATAATTTTAACATAGAGAAAAATGTTCATACCCATCAACATTATGTTATACTGTATTTCAAAACTCAACTCCCATCCCCCACCAAAACCCACAAAGATTATATATACTTTGTTAATGAGCGAGCAGAGGCTTGTCCATATAAGATTCTGACTGAACCATTTTTTCTATATAGTGTATTAACAATAGCTATCATTTAACAAGCACTTACTACATACGAGACATGATGTTAAAAGCAGTTGCATGCAATTTCTCTAACTTTAGGGAACTTTCCAGGTTGTACAATCACCCCTATTTTAGAGATGTGTAAACTGAGACTCAGAGAGGTTAAGTGACCTGCTTAAGGTCAAAAGGCTAATGGGAAAGAATTGAGTTAGGTTTAAAAAAGCTCAATGTGAGGAGGAATCTATGGAGGAAGTTCACTGTTACTAGTAATTTGCAGGCTATGTGCTTCCATTTATTTACCTAAGATCCAGGAATAGGCAATCCTAGCACTTGAATTCTATTTAAGGATTATTTCAATATAATTGGGTACAGCTAATGTCTTAGCTTTATCTTGGAGTTTTACTCAAATGTCAACTTCATTTGTAAGTATTGCAGTCTTTTTTTGTATAAGTTATAGATCTAAATAACCAAATAGTGATCCACATTCGTACAGGTGGATATTCTGACCTTAGATGTTCTGAGGCCTTAAACACCCCCTTCCTCTGAAACTTACAAGAAGAAAAGCCAAGTATAGGAGAGTTTTCATTCACTGAAGTCAATGTGTATTTCCTTCATATCTCTATTGAAATGCGTAAGCCCGTTTCAGCCTCTGTAGTTCTCAAGGGTAAACTATGTTGATATTTAAAGTACACTTATAAATAAATATAATTTATTAACCAGCCTATAATAATTTCCTACAGACCGTGAATTTAATTATTATTTTTTTAACCAACTTCTAACCAAAAGTTGATACTTATTCCCAGAAGATGACTAATTAAATCTTTCAGGGCTCAGTTGAAGTTGATAATTCTAATCTCTCTCAGATAAATTCAGTGACTGGAGAAGAGGACATCTCTAGAGATAACTGGAAAGGAGAGGAGGAAGGGATAAGGAGACCTCGTAACCTGTAAGTACCCTGGATATTATCTTCCCAACCTGTCTCTGAACAGGTGACTGCCATCTTCTTGAGTGTTGGCATTTGAAGGAATAACATTTAAAAAAACAACAAGAATTTCCCAGAGGGATTATATCCAAATGTCATGTTTGAGTTGCAGTAGAATATAATTTCTGGAAGCATGGCCTTTGTGTGTGTTTGTGTTTGTTAAAAATGTTCCTGCTGGCATAGGTTAGAAGGCAAAAATTAAAACAGTTTATGGTATTCATTACATGGTCATCCAAGTTTTCTTTATTCACAAAAATATTTACTTACTGTTCTTGAACTACCACGTAGTATTTTAATAAACATCACCACATTGCAGCTTCTGGAAGATGTTGGAATTGTGCTCATCAATAAGTATATCACATTCTTTTATTTTATTTTATTTTATTTATCCTGACAACCTCTTTATTTTTTTTATTTTTTTTAATTTTTTTTTCAACGTTTATTTATTTTTGGGACAGAGAGAGACAGAGCATGAACGGGGGAGGGGCAGAGAGAGAGGGAGACACAGAATCAGAAACAGGCTCCAGGCTCTGAGCCATCAGCCCAGAGCCGGACGCGGGGCTCGAACTCACGGACCACGAGATCGTGACCTGGCTGAAGTCGGACGCTTAACCGACTGCGCCACCCAGGCGCCCCCTGACAACCTCTTTAATTGGCAATAATTTTCAAACATTCCCAACTGACTTCTCAGATGGGATGCTGTGGCTGACATACACTAAGATGACTCCAAAGAGTCACGCTCTTTTATAATCCTTCCCCTTGAATGCAGGATGCACCTGTGGTTACTTCTGGCCAGTAGAATATGGCAAAAGGATGCAATTCCCTTGATTAGCTTACACTATATGGCAAAGGTGCTGGGATATCACTCCTGTGATTATGCAATGTTATATAAAATTCCTTTTCCGCAGCTCAGAGTGAGAGATCCTCTGACTGGCCCAAAATAAGTAAGCTGAGTATTGTGGGACAGTCAATGTAGGCAAACTTGTGGCAAATAACTAGTGTGTCCTTTGGGATCTGAGAGCAGTCTATAGCCAACTGCTAGCAAGACCTTAATCATACAACTGCAGGAAATCCCAACAACCTGAATGAGTTTGGAAAAGAAACCCAAGCTCCAGAAGAGAACACAATTTAGTAGACACCTTCACTGCAGCCTTGTGAGGTCCTGACCAGAAGACCCAGTTAAGCTGTGCCCAGAATTCTGACCTATGGAAACTGTGAGATATAAATATGTATTGTTTTAAGTTTGTGGTCATTTCCTACTCAGCAATAGGAAATGAAGACAGGTGCTATGGCCTGCCTATCCTATCCTATTCATTTTCATTTTCATTTTTCTGTCGAAAAGAATTGAGTGATAATGGAATTGTAGAATATTAATATAATTTAAAATAGCTCCAACTTCTCATAAACTTTAATAGCTCACTTAGAGGATACTTGTAAGTAGTAAGCCCTTTAACTGTATATAACAATGAAAGGCCAAGGAAGGGCAAGTCACTTGAGCTCTAATTTGGGATTGAGTACAGGAAGCAATTGCGGGATCTGTTTGAGGGGGCTAAGGACTTGGGTGGGGAATCACCACTTTCTATTCTTATGCTTGAGACTTTTTTGGAAATAGCAGCTGCTAAAAATGTAATCACAAAACACAAAAGTGTTTTCATGACACTAATTGTTCTGTTTTCTGGAATTATCATAGGTAATGTAATCGAAGGGTATCCCATAGAGCAAGTGGAAGAGGAAAATTGTGCAGTGACATTATTCCTGAACAATGCTGAGACCTATATGGTTTAATGTGGGTACTTCTTTGATTAGCGGCGGTTGGTTTCGTTAAAAAATATATAACTACCTATATTTGTAACTTATGAAATTAATCTATTCCCGAGTTAAAAATTTCAAGCCATACAAAAATATACACTAAAATACAGATCTTGATTTGTGATGTAGTTACATCCCAATAAATTCATCATAAATTTAAAATATCCTGTCAAAAATGCATTTAATATACCTGGCCTACTGAACAGCACAGCTTAGCCTAGCCTACTTTAAATGTGCTCAGAACACTTACTGCTGATCTACATACAGTTGGTCAAAATCATCCAACACAAAGCCTTTTTTAAAATAATGAAATGTTGAATATTTCATTTAACTTATTGAATACTGTACTAAAAAAGAGAAACAGAATGGTTATAGGTGTGTGGATTATTTATCTGTGATTGTGTGGCAGACTGGGAGTTGAGGCTTTCTGACGCTGCCCTGCACCAAGACAGCATATCATACTGCAAATCATTAACCAGGAAAAAGATCAAAATTCAAAGTATGGTTTGAGTGCATATCCCTTCTTCAAAAAATTATAAGTTGAACCATCATAAGTCAGGGAACATCTGTATCTGCTTCTGACTCACATCTTGAACCCTTTCCCCAATAGGCAACAATCATCAGCACTTTCTTGTTCATCCTGTAGGAAACGTGTGATACATTTAGATGCTCACATATCCTTTTGAAGCTTTATGTGAACACATATCTTTTTGGACATATATGGGAACATAGGACCCACTGTGTTCTTTATCTTATTTTTTGAGAGTAACAGCATATCCTGGAGATTTTTACCTATCAACAATGAACTTATGCTGTTTTAAAATAATTTTAAAATATTATAATTGTGTGTGTATCCATGCATGTATATATGTACATATAAATTGTATATGTATGTATATTTTTATGAACATATGACACATACTGTATCATAAGCACTCTATATGTGTTAACTCATTTAATCTTAACAACTCTATGAAATAGATACTCCTTTTAGCACCACTTACAGATTAGGAAACTGAGGCACAGATTGTTTAGGAATTTGTTCAAGGTCACAGAGCTAATAAGTGGTAGAACCATCCAGATATTAGATGAGGCAGTAAAGCCTCAGAGCTCATGCTCACTTAATATCCTAATTATGTTGATACTTAAGTTGCTTTCAGTGATACACACACACACACACACACACACACACACACACACACAACCATGCTTAAAAACATTTTTTGCACCTTCACAGTTGCACACACGTGCAAGTCTGTCTGTGAAATAAATTCCTCAAAATCAAATTTCTGAGTTGGAAGACATACACATTTTTAGTTTTTATAGATACTATCAAATTGCCTTCTAAGGAAGTTATGACAATGTGTACACCCATTGCCAGTGTGGATAATGCCTTTTTCCTCACAATCTTGCCAAGACTGTATACTATCAAACTATTGCCAATCTGGCAGCTAAAAATTACTATCTTTACTTTGCTTTAATTTGCATTTATTTGTGAGAGGGATTGGGCATCCTTCCATCTGCATGTAAGCCATATGTGTTTACTTTTGAGAGAAATGCCTATTAATCTATATTTTAAAGAGGATTTGGGGTATTTTTCTTTATTGATTTTAGGAGAGTTTTATATTTTAAGGAAAATAGCATTTTACCTTTGAATATATTGCAAATATTCTCCAGTTTGTTTTTTGGCTTTTGTCTTTGTTTACACTACTCGGTTTTAACCACACACAAGTTTTAAATTTTTATGAAGAGTAATTTACCAGCAAGTTCTCTAACGGTTTCTGGATTTTCTAGCCTCGATTTAAAAAGTTGTTCGACTTCAGGATTTCGAAATTTTGGGATAATTTCTTTATTATGGGCATGATTTCATTATTTTCACTTTGATGTTTACTTCTGTTGGAAATTATTTTGATACAAAGAGTGAAGGAAAAATTCAGCTTTATTCTTAGTTTAAGTAGCTGATGGTCCCATCAAAATTTATTGAATAATGTCTCCCATTTCAACTTTTTGCATACAGTAAATTGTCATATCTACTTGCACATATTACTGGACTTTTTGTAACCACTCTATAGTCTGGCTACCTGGGCCTTCCTCCCCCCCGCTCCCCCATTACTATTTTATTTCAGAATTTTCTTGATATTCTCACATATTTATTTTTTCCAGTTGAACTTTTTTAAAAATTTAAATTAATTTTAAAATACAACTTGTATAAATGTAAGATAGAAAACATGATATTTTGATATATATATATATATATATACACATATATATATGTACATAGTGAAATGGTTACTATAGTCAGGCTAATTAGCATGTGCATCCCTTCATATGGTTACTGTGTGTGTGTGTGTGTGTGTGTGTGTGTAGTGAAAGCACCTGAGACCTACTCTTTTAGCACATTTCTGGTATCTAATACAGTATTTTTAAAAAATATTTAATGTTTATTTATTTTTCAGAGAGAGAGACAGAGTGCGAGCAGGAGAGGGGCAGAGAGAGAAGGAGACACAGAATCCCAAGCAGGCTCCAGGGTCTCAGCTGTCAGCCCCAGAGCCCAAAGCAGGGCTTGAATCCACAGACCACAAGATCATGACTTGAGCCAAAGTCAGATGCTTAACTGACTGAGCCACCCAGGTGCCCCTCTAATACAGTATCTTTAACTCTAGTGGCCATTCTGCACATTCGATCTCTAGAAGTTATTCATCCTATACAACTGCAACTTTGTGCACTTTGGCCAGCATCTCCCCATTTCCTTCATCTCCTTGTCTCTGGTAACCATCCTTGTACTCTGCTTCTAAGAACCAGTGTTTTTAGATTCCACATATAAGTGAGGCCATGCAATACTTTTCTTTTGTGTCTGATTTATTTCACTTAGCAAAAAGTTCTCCAGTAATTAGACTTTAAAATTTTGTCTCTTTATCAGAAAATGTTGTTATTCTTAATGATATCACACCAAATATTTAGATTAATTTATGGGAAACAAAAATGTTTACTGTGGAATATTCTTAACCCTGAATATGGTATATAATTTCCATTAGTTCATAATTTTATGTCTTTAAGAAAATTTTGAGGGGCGCCTGGGTGGCTCAGTTGGTTAAGCATCTTGATTTCGGCTCAAGTCGTGATCTCACATTTCCTGAGTAATAGCTCTGTGTCTGGCTCTGTGCTGACAGTGCAAGCTTACTTGGAATCCTCTCTTTCCCTCTCTCTCTGTTCCTCCCCCCCAAATAAATTACTTTTAAAAAAGAAAATTTTGAGGTTTCCTCATTTCTTGCTTATCACTAGGATGCAAGTAAATGTTACGTGAGTGTTGGTGTTGGTACATAGGATCTTCCCTATGTATAGGAAAGCGATTAGATTTTTAGAATACCAATTTTGTAATAGCTAACTGACAAATATTTTGTGATTTCCTCCCTTCTTTCCTCTGTTTTTTTTTTTTTAAGGATTTTTCAGATATGTAATTATATCATCTGTAGATAATTTTGTTACTACTTTCCTCTAAAACTCATTTTTTTCTCTTAAGTAACTGAATTGATTGGTGCTTTCAGGACAATACTAAATAAAACATTTAAAGAAAAGTATCACCTTGTTCTTGACTTTAATAAGTAAGCTGTTGATGTTTAACCACAAAGAATATTTACTGACAGTCTTCTAACAAATATCTGTTATCAAATGTATACCAATTGTTAAGAGGTGTATTCCAAATTCAGTCAGAAACTTGAATTTTGCTATAAATACTTTTTGTTATCTACAGAGTTGACACATCATTTTTAGATTTGCCTATTATGATGAATTATATTAATTGGTTTCCTATTATTGGTTTCCATCAATCATGCTTATATTTGTGAATAAACCCTACTTACTTGTTTATCATCTATTGATCTTTAAATGTACCACTGAAGAGCATTTGCTGTTTTATTTAGAATATTTTCATTGTTATTTATTATAAATGAGATTGGTCTGTAGTTCTTTTTGTGGGCTATCTATGTCAAGTTTGGGTGACAATATTATGAGGCTTTAAGAAAAATTACTTGGAGAATTTCTTTTATTTTTTATGTTCTGGAACAATGCAAATGGCACTGAAATTATCTGTTCCATCTACAGATATATTCAATTTTTTAATTTTTAAAGCATTCTGGACTTTTTTCATTAAAGGGCAAGTTCTTATCAGACTCTTACCAGAATCCGAGAACTCTTAAATGTAATTGCTCGATTTTAGCTTTCTAGAATTAATTTTTCTAATTTTTTCTAAAACATCTATTTCATCCAGATAATTCAAATTTACATGAAAAAATTTACAAAATATTTTTGCTAACCATTATTTTCCCATTTATTATTTCTAATTTTGCAAATTTGTGCTTTCTTCCTTTTTCTTTATCAGATTTGCTGATGGCTTATCTATTGTGTTGTTTTCTCCATTTCCTAGAAGCACCTCTTTTCTCTTTTGATTATTTTATTTACTTATTTTATTTACTTCATAGAAATAATTTTTACCTTTACCTTAGTTTTTACTAAAATACTTTTCTTAGGATATTTTTATATTCTGTATTCATTTTTTTTTCATTTTATTCCCTTATCTTCAGTACTCATTCTTGAATAACATGGCATAAATTTCCACTGAGTATTCCTTTAGCTATATTTCAAAAACTCTGATTAGTAGTGGTATAATTATCATAATTTTCTACAGTATTTGGAATGTTATCAACCCTTCCTTGCTTCTCCATATTTTCATTGTTTTGTTTTTCCTGGGGATGTATTTATACATTTAAATATCCTAAAGTCCCTATTACTTTAGTTACCATCCATATATAGATACTATTGACTGTATACTATGAAAGATGAAAAAATATCAATCTTTTTTCCTCTATTTTCTGGAACTCACTTCCTAAATTTTAATATTTAAATTATAACTTTATATTTTACTTCACATACTGGCATCATTATATTTTGTATTTGTAATTTATTTATTTCTGCATTTATTATATCTGTTTTCAGAATGATTCAATATTTACTGCCATCCATTTTAAAATGCTTCTCCAATTATTTCTTGTGTTTTGATTTTTAAATTCCATTTTTCCCTCAAAATACATGGATGTCTGTAACATTTAAAATCAAACTATTTTATGGGCACCTGGGTGGCTCAGTCAGTTGAGCATCTGATTTTGGCTTAGGTCATGATCTCAGGTTCATGGGTTCGAGCCCCCTGTCGGGCTCTGTGCTGACAGCTCAGAGCCTGGAGCCTGCTTCGGATTCTGTGTCTCCCTCTCTCTCTCTCTGCCCCTCCCCGACTTGTGTGCGTGCGCACTCTTGCTCTCTGTCTCTCTCAAAAATAAATATTTAAAAAATTAAAATCAAACTATTTTATTTACATATTTGCTGTGTCTTGTTTCCTGCCTTTTAGAGTGCATTCCACTGTCTTCTTCTTATCTATTTTTTATGATTTTATGATTTTATTCTTATTTTAATAACATTTTATTATTACAAAGCAATACATACATTGCTGAAACTAGAAAACAAATAAGAAAAAACAAAATTGCAAGGTCACTTCTGATCCTCAAAGATCACTACTACAACACCACTAAAAGAATATGGTGCCTATTCTTTAGATATTTCCCACACATACAGAAATAGACATTCACATAGATAATATTTCCCCTGCTAACTGAATTATGAAAGTTCTTATTAGTAATACAAAACAAGCCTGTTTATATTCAGCCTTTGGCAGCTTTATTTTTGGCCTGGATGACAGTGCTTTCTCAAACTTAAAGGCTAACAGTTTTACCAAATTGTGTTATAGTATTGATTATTCTATAGTTTTTCCACCAGGATATGTATGCCCTTTCAACGTGCAGATTTAGGGTTTTTTTATTTCAGTGTTCTGATATTAGAGTCAGAAAACATAGCAGTTTATAGGCTTCAGGTATCTCTGAAAATAAGATAAAATAAAATACCTTTAGGTTATCTCTGAAAAGTACCTTGGTGGTGCTGTCATTCCAAATCACATGCCAAGACCACCTCCCTGGCCATTTTATTCATAGAGTTATCACTTTATTGGTAGTATTGTACCTATTACCCTGGTTAAAAAGCATTACCAATTCTTTCTCAGTTCAATTCATTTATTTAAAAAGTAGTCATTCCCAACTCTTTTTCTTTTTACCCCACAATTTCTACCATAAATTTTAACTTGTTACATACTAATCCATGAGGGATTGTTGTCATTTTATTTCATTTCAAACTGTTCCCTCTCTTTTAGTTTTCCAATTTCTCTTTCTCTCTTTGTCCCTCTATACATGCATGCATACACACATGCTAACATATATGCATACTCACACAGACACACACATAAATTTTCAATCTTCACTGTTTGCGTCATGAGTGTGGTGACAGTCTGAGAATTGATGCCATCATATTGTACTGCATATGGACGTGTATAACTGTACTGCATATGAATTTGCACACTCACTGCATATAACTGTATAAAGTGTTTATGAGGTAAGTGAAGGTTTGGATTTCTGTTGAAATTTCTGAGGGAGAGGAAGTGAAGTGTCAAATATAATCCTGTCTGTCAAACAATATTCCAGAAAATGTTTTGGGACATTTTTTCCCCTTCTCATAAAGATTCCAAGACAATCATGAAACTTCCGTAATAACATGAGGATATATAACAGAGTGGAGGAGAAGGATTAAAGCAAGGCAAACTGGTTTTATAACCTACCATCCTTATAAAACCAAGCTAATGAAATACATTTTCCCTCTAATGGCTTTCATTTCAGGATACTGTGTGCTTTTCCTTGAAAATGTGATGAATTGTTGCTTTACAAATCATTTTGATTTCTTCTTGTTGTCACATTCTCTCTAATTTTGCTGAGTTACTGGCTGAACATTGACTACAGTGATGGAGAGTTATCACCATTTCCAGGGATCAGAAAATATATGACCAAAATAATATCTCTCACTACGATATCTGTGACTTAATTTTCCTGCAGTTTACTTGATATGGAAAACAGGAAATGACATGTTGCTTTATAATCCCATAGGCTTGACTATGAAATACCTAATATAGAATCTGCTCAGTTTATGTACTCAGTGACTATTGATTTACTACTGAATAAGTGAATGACAAGCAAATAAAAGAAAGTGATTTAAAAAAATAATCATGAAGTTTGGGCTCATTATAATGGGTAGTTTATGAGTAGGATAATTTAGTAATTTATTCCTTTATTTTGTGGCCCAGATCATAACACAGTCCTTATTGAGGAGACTTGCAAACCTTTGTTACTGAGAGAGCCCTCTGTGCCTTCTGATAAAGAATGTATTTTTGGACGAAGGTATACATGTTTACACACATGCACACACTTATTCACACATGCACAATCACACTCAATGCAAAAAACATTGCAGCTTAAATTGGTATTGCTCTTGGTATTATATGATAAGGGAGAGAAAAACTGGGAAATGGATCAACTTTCTATTTTATTGTTATTATTGGCTGACTCAAGCTCAAAGCTGAAAAGATTAGCTCCCAGGCGATCCCTTCAAAGTTTGGAGATTTATTCAGAATAAGCATCTGGGAGATTGGATGCTTAGCTATGCTATTCAGTCCCATCAAGCCCAAAATGTGGTTAGAAATTCTTTCCTGAGAGACAAAGTTGGACCTTTCTCTTGTCAGCAAAACTAGAACTGTTGAATTTTTTTTTAATTGAGCAATTTCACAGCTCCTTGTAATCCAGCTGTGTCCAGGAAGTGATAGTTATAGTTAAAGTATAATACACATATTTTCCACTCTCTCCAAAACCTTCTTTAGGAAATTAGGAGATGGTGGAGATTTATATGTATTTTTATTCCTAATAAATTCAAATGTAATTGGATTGGTTTTGTGGGAAAGAAGGAATGGGATGCCTTAAACATACCTCTTTTGAAAAAGACATTTTATTTTATTGCTGGTTTGACAACATGGAAACATTCAGTAAGGTGCAAACATTTTGGTTCTTATAAGAAGACACATATAGATGGGTCGCCTGGGTGGTTCAGTTGGTTAAGTGTCTGACTTCAGCTCAGGTCATGATGTCGCAGTTTGTGAGTTCGAGCCCTGGGTCCAGCTCTGTGCTGACAGCGCAGAGCCTGGAGCCTGTTTCAGATTCGGTGTCTCCCTCCCTCCCCCGCTGGAGCTCTGCCTCTCTTTACCTCAAAAATAAATAAACATTTTTAAATAATTTAAAAAAAGAGGATACTGGTAGATGAGTGGAATGATATTTTTCAGAACTGATATAATGGTATTATCTTATTGTAAGGAGACAGAACTTTGGGTGGTCTGAGAATTTTCCTGGGCTATGGGCATCAGTGAGTCCTGCTTTAGGGACTGCATCTTTGCTGTGTCATATACAGAACCCATTTGACAGGTGTCACTAATGTAGGCTAGGATCTTATGAATCACTTATCATAATTTAGGGGTTGCTCTTCTCCCTGTTAGAATCATAGATTTTATATAATAAGAGATTAAGATAATCTAATCTGTGGTTTTCCTATAATGAAATTTTAGGTTTCAACTTTGAAATTTTCCAAACACATTGAAAAATATGGAAAATAACAATAACAAGAATTCACTACCAAGTAGATGGTAACATCTTGCTATATCCGCTCAGATCTCTTTTAAGAGAATAGAAAAAGTATGCCTCATATAGCAAACCATTTCTCTTCCACTCCCCAATCACTTGTCTTATCCTTTTTACCAGGAGAAACTTCCACCTTGAAATGCATACAAGTTTCTTTACCTTTTCTGCATATGTATTTATTCACTAACACTATATGGCATTTTTTATATGTTTTAAAATTTATATAAATGAAATGATATTATGAATGTCTCTTTGCTAGTTACCTTTTCACTCATTATTGATTTTTTGAGATTTTATCAACATGCATCACATGTTTACATATGGCCCTTGTGCTTTTCCAAGGTCAAGAACGTGGAATTAGAAGTGGAATTTCTAGGTCGTAGACTATTCACATCTTTGATTTTATTGGCTCTTGTTCTGCTGTTCTCCATAGCACTTATCCCAATCTGCATTTGCACCAGCAACTGCTATCCAGCTAAGAATTAGTACTCTCAGATTTATTCATTTTTGCCCATCTGACAAACATGAAATGGTATCTCTTCGTAGTTTAGTTTGCATTTCCCTGGTTTATGTGTGACACGGAGCAGTATCCCTCTCTTCTTCTGTGACTTGTCTTATCATATGCATTATTTATTTATTTTTCACTGGTTTATTATCCTTTTCCTTATGGTTTCCTTTGACTTCTGTATATATTCTGGATTCTTTACTGATTACACGGGTTGTGTATGTCTTCTCCAAATTTGTGTCTTACCTTTCGATTTGTTGGTTATGCCATGTTAAGAGAAATGTTACCTTTATATTTTTTGTGTCTTAAGAAATTCTCACCTTCCTCAATGTGATAAACTATTAGAACTTTTCTTTTAAAATTTTCACATTGCTGTTTTTCTTCTTTACCTCTTTATTTTTAGGAGCTTTATTTTTATTTATTTTTTTTAATTTTTAAAAATTTTATTTAAATCCAAGTTAGTTAACATACAGTGCGATAATGATTTCAGGAGTAAATCTTCTTTTCTTCTTTAATTCATCTGCGTTTTATTTTTGCAAATGACATCATGTAGGTATGTCTTCTTTTCTTTTCCCGTATAAATAGCCAATTTTCCAAAAGTATTTAATGACTAGTCCACTCACTATTTATTGGCTGGAGCTAGCCACATGGTCCCACCTGTCCTAAGGACCAATAAATGCAAATGTTTACACTGTGCCCACTGTCAGGGAGAACTGAGCATATTGATAAACAGCAATAATAATTATCTACATAGATGTGGTGTACTTAAAATACGTTCACAGATTCTTCAATACTCCTCAAAACTTGGAGTCTAACTTCTCTCCCCTTGGATGTGAGCTTTCTTTGGATCCTTTACCATGGAGGAAGCCAGGTGTCATGTCATGAGGATACTCAAGCAGCCCAACAGCAAAACGTGATGAGGAGCCAAGGCCTCTTTGCAACAGACAGCATCACTTTGGCAACCATGTAGCAGATTCTCCAGCTGTAAGTAAGCCTGAAGGTGACTGCAGCCTTGGTCCAAATCTTGATTGCAAACTGATGAGAAGTCCTGAGACAGGACCCTCAGCTAAGATATTCCAGAATTGCTGGCCGACGGAAATTGTTTGAGACAAATATTATTGCTGTTCTAAGCCCGTGTATTTTGAAGTAATACAGAAATGGTTATGCAGTAATAGAGAATTAATAAGTTGGATTTTACCAAATTTTAAGTTTATGTTAAATTCAGTATGATTTCAAATATAGACTATGTGGCATGAATCATATCTAATTCTGTGGTCTGATGAGATTGTCTCAAAGAAATTATTATCTGCCAGGACAGATTAAACTAATGGATAGCCAGAAACTTAGAAAGACATCTATGCCTATTCAAATGCTGTGGATGGAAAAAAACAACACAGTAATCACTAATAAGAACCTCAGATTGTAACTGTGAGTGTTCTAAGTTGCAGTGACTAATTTGCTATTCCTCTGCTTCTTGCATGGGCAACAGGACGGAACTATGCTTCACAGTGAGTAGAGATCTATGTATCTAATGTCATGTGAATTGGGGGAAGATATGAGGTCCAGCTAATTTCTAGCATAGAGATATCATCACCTGGCTGCCACACTTCATGGGGTTTGGGGATGGTCAAGGTAAATAATACAAGAGTATCACTGGGATTATATACCAGTCAGAAAAGGTTAGGCTTTGCTGTGGTGATGGAAACTCCAAAATCTTACAGGCTTATAATATCTGAGTTTTGTTTGTTTGTTTGTTTTTGTTGTTGTTGTTCTTTGGTTTTTTTTTTTTTTTTTTGCTCACGTATGTCGGCTTCAGGTTGGCTATGGCTTTGTCATATCATCTTCACTCTGAGACCCAGAAGACAGAGCAGCCTCTACTTAGGGCAGTGTTACTTGTCATGAGAGAGGAAAAAACTCATTAAGGACTTTCCAAAAGCAACACTGTCTTGGATCCTCATGATAGCCCTAGATTTGGCGATTCACTACAAGTTCTGACAGCACATGGTCACAGAGTGTTGATTTACGACTGAGAAAGGCTCTGAAGCAACATCAGCAAAGGAAAAGGTGCATGGGATAAAATCTGGAGGAAACAGGTGCAAGTCTCCAAAAGTCCCGTGGAGCCACACAGGGTCCATTTAATTCCATCTGCATCAAATTGTGACACCACGTGTGCAGTGCTATTTACCAGGGAAGCTCATTAGAGATGCAGCACCCAGGGTTTTTACTGGGGGATGGTCATGCAGGCACCCTCTGCCTAGCATGTACCACAATCCTGGATTCCCCAAGGGAAAGCATGTATTCAGCATAAGCCACATCATTGGCACAGTTTAGATGCAGTGAGTCATTCTTACCAGAGAATGACAGCAACTTTCCCCATACCAAGCTCCCCAGTACCATTCAAGGGCCAACCTTGCATGCAAGTCTTTCTAAGTCTAGCAGACTCAGGCCTGCTGTTAACTTCTTTCTGCACAGACACGTATCACTTCTGCTTACTTTTCACTTGACAGAGCAGGTCATATGGCCAAACCTGACAGCAGGGCAGTAAGAACATACAATCTCCCTGTAGGGAGTGGCAGCCCGCAATTTTGAACAACAATTTGGTCTGCCATAGGTTATTACCTATAGATCCTTTGAATGAAACATTAAAAAAGAGAAGGAATTGATAACATCTATACATGTGTGTATGTATACCTTCTACATATTTACATGGCCAAGGTTCATATCATTTAAACATTTTTAATGAAATGAATTCTATAATGACATGAAGAAAAAATATAGCAACAGACAATTAGAGCTACACTGAGTACTGATTAATTAAAAAAAAAGTATTATTTTCTCTACATTATAATTCTCTTTTTTCCAGATCAAGAGCGTTTCTGATTCCTTTGGGAGGCAAATGCTTCCATTTTGTTTTTGCCTTTCTCTAGAGTAGCACTATATTTGTTGAGGCTCTAATCCTCTCCAGCACTTGTGATTAGACCCCTGAAGAGCTGTTTCATGGCCTTTGCTAGGTTTCCTTATCACTGTACCTTTTAAGCTTTCAACCGTATTTCCAGGTCTGGCCTGCTTATGGCCGTCAGCATAAATTCCATGGGCAAAGTGCTTTCCTCATCTCTCTCAATTGTTTTTATGCATCTTTTCATTATCTCTACTCAGCTCTTTGACCTTTTTTTCATTAGTTCTGACAAGGTAGAACACTTTTTTTCCATAGGGTCAAGTCAGGAATATAAGAAAGGTGGTTGGCTTTTAGCATATATATCTACATTTTTTGCTTATATTTTTCTGTATGCTGTATAGTGTTTTTTATTAAAAATATCTTATCTGGGGTGCCTGGGTGGTTCAGTTGGTTAAGCATCTGACTTCAGCTCAGGTCATGATCTCACTGCTCCTGAGTTCAAGCCCCATGTTGGGCTCTGTGCTGACAGCTCAGAACCTGCAGCCTGCTTCAGATTCTGTCTCCATCTCTCTGCCCCTCCCCTGCTTGCACTCTCTCTCTCTCTCTCTCTCTCTCTCAAATTAAAAAAAATCTTGTCTGTCCCCTCAAAGAAAAACAAGGTTAATTGCTTAGAAATAGAAATAAAAACGTTGGTTCTAAAACTGCAAATTTTAACTCCTGCTTCCCCCGCCAAAAGACAGATATTTAGTAGGAACGCATAATGTATTGGAGGGAATGATATTTGCAGCACAGTTTTAGAAGATAACATCTCCCTTTTCAATGAAGGGAGGACTTTATGTGGGTCTCTTCTTTATGGTTAGATGGCAGAATGTTTTATTGTTATTTATAAAGCCTGCATTAAAAGAATGCAATATTGGTTCTCCCAGAGCGGGATCTATTTGGAAAACTAATTATCTCCAAAATGGCCACAAATTTTCAAGAATCTGCCAAGAAGACAAATCAAGAATACCATCTAAATGACTTACTGCAGTGAGGGATACTTCGGAGCTCTTGGGACATCCCTAAAGCCATTGAAAACTCTCCACTCCCCTCCTGGCTTCCTCCCTCTCCAACCTCTGCAGATGACCTCAGCTGTTATTTCACAAGGAAAGTAAGGACTGACAAGGGAGAACTGGCTCAGCTCACTATTCTGCCTTGCAGAATACACTTTACACTTCCTAATGCCCTTTCCTTCTATGGCAGTGAGACTGTGCCCTACTGCATTCGACGCTGATCCTGCCACATGAGTTTCTGCCATTTCCAGGTCATGGCTCCATCAAATACTCCTCCCTCACCTGCAGTTTCCCCACTGCCTCTCTTTTGGCTCTTTCCTATCAGCTTGTATATATAATCAAATTTCTTCAACTGAAACAACAGCAATATCACACACACGTTTACACCAGCTACTCTTTCTCTTTTTTTTTTTTTTAATTTTCTTTTTTCTTTTCTAAAATTTACATCCAAAGTAGTTAGCATATAGTGCAACAATGATTTCAGGAGTAGATTCCTTAATGTCCCTTACCCATTTAGCCCACCCCCTCTCCCACAACCCCTCCAGCAACCCTCAGTTTGTTCTCCATATCTATGAGTCTCTTCTCTTTTGTCTCCCTTCCTGTTTTTATATTATTTTTGTTTCCCTTCACTTATGTTCATCTGCTTTGTCTCTTAAAGTCCTCATATGAGTGAAGTCATATGATTTTTGACTTTCTCTGACTAATTTCACTTAGCATAATACCCTCCAGTTCCAACCACGTAGTTGCTGATGGCAAGATTTCATTCTTTTTGATTGCCGAGTAATACTCCATTGTGTGTGTGTGTGTGTGTGTGTGTGTGTGTGTGTGTATACCACATCTTCTTTATCCATTCATCCATCAATGGAAATTTGGGCTCTTTCCATACTTTGGCTATTGTTGATAGTGCTGCTATAAACATTGGGGAGCAGGTGTCCCTACGAAACAGCATACCTGTATCCTTTGGATAAATGTCTAGTAATGCAATTGCTGGGTCATAGGGTAGTTCTATTTTTAGTTTTTTGAGGAACCTCCATACTGTTTTCCAGAGTGGCTGCACCAGCTTGCATTCCCACCAACAATGCAAAAGAGATCCTCTTTCTCCGCATCCTCACCAACATCTGTTGTTGCCTGAGTTGTTCATGTTAGCCATTCTGACAGGTGTAAGGTGGTATCTCATTGTGGTTTTGATTTGTATTTCCCTGATGATGAGTGATGTTGAGCACTTTTTCATGTGTCAGTTGTCATCTGGATGTCTTCCTTGGAGAAGTGTCTATTCATGTCTTTTGCCCATGTCTTCACTGGATTATCTGTTTTTTGGGTGTTGAGTTTGATAAGTTCTTTATAGATTTTGGATACTAACCCTTTATCTGATATGTCATTTGCAAAAATCTTCTCCCATTCTGCCAGTTGCCTTTTAGTTTTGTTGATTGTTTCCTTCGCTGTGCAGAAGCTTTTTATTTTGATGAGGTCCCAGTAGTTCATTTTTGCTTTTGTTTCCCTTGCCTGTGGAGACATGTTGAGTAAGAAGTTGCTGCAGCCAAGATCAAAGAGGTTTTTGCCTGCTTTTTCCTCAAGGATTTTGATGGCTTCCTGTCTTACATTGAGGTCTTTCATCCATTTTGAGTTTATTTTTGTGTATGGTGTAAGAAAGTGGCCCAGGTTCATTCTTGTGCACGTCGCTGTCCAGTTTTCCCAGCACCACTTGCTGAAGAGACTGTCTTTATCCCATTGGATATTCTTTCCTGCTTTGTCAAAGATTAGTTGGCCATACGTTTGTGGGTCCATTTCTGGGTTCTCTCTTCTGTTCCATTGATCTGAGTGTCTGTTCTTGTGCCAGTACCATACTGTCTTGATGATTACAGCTTTGTAGTATAGCTTGAAGTCCGGGATTGTGATGCCTTCTGCTTTGGTTTTCTTTTTCAAGATTGCTTTGGCTATTTGGGGTCTTTTCTGGTTCCATACAAATTTTAGGATTATTTGTTCTAGCTCTGTGAAGATTACTGGTGTTATTTTGATAGGGATTGCATTGAATATGTAGATTGCTTTGGGTAGTGTCGACATTTTAACAATATTTCTTCTTTCTATCCAGGAGCATGGATCTTTTTCCTTTTTGTGTGTGTGTGTCTTCTTCAATTTCTTTCATAAGCTTTCTATAGTTTTCAGCGTATAGACTTTTCACCTTTTTGGTTAGATTTATTCCTAGGTATTTTATGGTTTTTTGTGCAACTGTAAATGGGATCAATTCCTTGATTTTTCTTTCTGTTGCTTCATTGTTGGTGTATAGGAATGCAACCAATTTCTGTGCATTGACTTTATATCCTGCCACTTTGCTGAATTCATAAATCAGTTCTAGTAGTTTTTTGTGGAATCTTTTGGGTTTTCCATATAGAGTATCATGTCATCTGCAAAGAGTGAAAGTTTGACCTCCTCCTGGCCAATTTGGATGCCTTTTATTTCCTTGTGTTGTCTGATTGCAGAAGCTAAGACTTCCAATACTATGTTGAATACCAGTGGTGAGAGTGGACATCCCTGTCTTGTTCCTGACCTTAGAGGGAAATCTCTCAGTTTTTCCCCATTGAGGATGATATTAGCGTTGGGTTGTTCATATATGGCTTTTATGATCTCGAGGTATGCTCCTTCTATCCCTACTTTCTTGAGGGTTTTTATCAAGAAAGGATTCTGTATTTTGTCAAATGCTTGCTCTACATCTATTGAGAGGATCATATGGTTCTTGTCCTTTCTTTTACTGATGTGATGAATCACGTACATTGTTTTGCAGATATTGAACAAGCCCTGCATCCCAGGTATAAATCCTACTTGGTCATGGTGAATAATTTTTTTAATGTATTGTTGGATCTGGTTGGCTGATATCTTGTTGAGGGTTTTTGCATCCATGTTCATCAGGGAAATTGGGCTATAGTTCGCCTTTTTAGTGGGGTCTCTGTCTGGTTTTGGCATGAAGGTAATGCTGGCTTCATAGAAAGAGTTTGGAAGTTTTCCTTCCATTTCTATTTTTTGGAACGGTTTCAAGAGAATAGGTGTTAACTCTTCCTTAAATGTTTGGTAGAATTCCCCTGGAAAGCCATCTGGCCCTGGACTCTGGTTTTTTTGGCACATTTTTGATTACTAATGCGATTTCCTTACTGGTTATGGGTCTGTTCAAATTTCTATTTCTTCCTGTTTCAGTTTTGGTAGTGTATATGTGTCTAGGAATTTGTCCATTTCTTCCAGATTGCCCATCTTATTGGCATATAATTGCTCATCATATTCTCTTATTATTGTTTGTATTTCTGTTGTGTTGGTTGTGATCTCTCCTCTTTCATTCTGCATTTTATTTATCTGGGTCCTTTCCTTTTTCTTTTTGATCAAACTGGCTAGTGGTTTATCAATTTTGTTAATTCTTTCAAGGAAGAAGCTTCTGGTTTCATTGATCTGTTCTAGTGTTTTTTTTTTTTTGGTTTCGATAGCATTAATTTCTGCTCTAATCTTTGTTATTTCCTGTCTTCTGCTGGCTTTGGGTTAGATTTGCTGTTCTTTTTTCAGCTCCTTAAGGTGTAAGGTTAGGTTGTGTATCTGAGATCTTTCTGCCTTCTTTAGGAAGACCTGGATTGCTATATACTTTCCTCTTATGACCACCTTTGCTGTGCCCCAGAGGTTTTGGGTTGTGGTGTTATCATTTTCATTGATTTCCATATACTTTTTAATTTCCTCTTTAACTGCTTGGTTAGCCCATTCATTCTTTAGTAGGATGTTCTTCAGTCTTCAAGTATTTGTTACCTTTCCAAATTTTTTCTTGTGGTTGATTTCGAGTTTCATAGCATTGTGGTCTGAAAATATGCATGGTATGATATCGATCTTTTTGTACTTACTTAGGACTTATTTTTGTCCCAGTATATTGTCTATTCCGGAGAATGTTCCATGTGCACTGGAGAAGAATGTATTTTCTGCTGCTTTCGGATGCAATGTTCTGAATCTATTTGTTAAGTCCATCTGGTCCAGTGTGTCATTCAAAGCCACTGTTTCTTTGTTGATTTTTTGATTAGATGATCTGTCCATTGCTGTGTATGGGGTGTTGAAGTCTCCTACTCTTATGGTATTACTATCGATGAGTTTCCTTATGTTTGTGATGAATCGATGTATATATTTGGGTGCTTCCACATTTGGCACATAAATGTTTACAATTGTTAGGTCTTCTTGGTGGATAGACCCCTTGATTATGATATAAAGTCCTTCTGCATCTCTTGATACAGTCTTTATTTTAAAGTCTAGATTGTCTGCTATAAGTATGGCTACTCTGGCTTTCTTTTGTTGACCATTAGCATGATAGATGGTTCTCCATCCCCTTACTTTCAATCTGAAGGTGTCTTTAGGTCTAAAGTGGGTCTCTTGTAAAGAGCACATAGATGGATCTTGTTTTCTTATTCATGCTGTTACCGTATGTTTTTTGATTGGAGCATTGAGTCCATTGATGTTTAGAGTAAGTATGGAAAGATATGAATTTATTGCCATTATGATGCTTGTAGAGTTGGAGTTTCTGGTGGTATTCCCTGGTCCTTTCTAGTCTTTGTTGCTTTTGGTATTTATTTATATATGTATTTTTTCATCTTTTCTCCCCTCAAAGAGTCCCCCTTAAAATTTCTTGCAGGGCTGGCTTAGTCGTCTCAAACTCCTTTAATTTTTGTTTGTCTGGTAAACTTTTTATCTCCCTTCTATTTTGAATGACAGCCTTGCCAGATAAAGAATTCTTGGCTGCACATTTTTCCGATTCAGCACATTGAATATATCCTGCCACTCCTCTCTGGCCTGCCAAGTTTCTGTGGCTAGATCTGCTGCAAACCTGATCTGTCTTCCCTTGTAGGTTGGGGACTTTTTTTCCCTTGCTGCTTCATGATTTTCTCCTAGCCTGAGTATTTTGTGAAGCTGACTATGATATGCCTTATTGATGGTTGGTTTTTGTTGAATCTAATGGGGGTCCTCTGTGCTTCCTGGATTTTGATATCTGTGTCTTTCCCCAGGTTAGGAAAGTTTTCCACTATGATTTGCTCACACCCTTCTACCCCTATTTCTCTCTCTTCCTCTTCTGAGACCCCTATGATTCTGATGTTGTTTCTTTTTAATGAATCACTGATTTCTCTAATTCTTAAATCGTGCTCTTTTGCCTTAATTTCTCTCTTTTTTCTGCTTCGTTATTCTCTATAAGTTTGTCCTCTATATCGCTGATTCTCTGTTCTGCCTCATCCATCCTTGCTGCTGCAGCATCCATCTGTGATTGCAGCTCGGTTATAGCAGTTTTAATCTCATTCTGGCTATTTTACTTCTTTTATCTCTGCAGAAAGGGATTCTAATCTATTTTCAACTGCAGCTAGTATTCTTATTATCATGATTCTAAATTCTGGTTCAGACATCTTGCTTGTATCTGTGTTGGTTAAATCCCTGGCTGTCGTTTCTTTGTGCTCTTTCTTTTAGGGTGAATTCCTTCATTTTGTCATTTTGAAGGGAGAAAAGGAATTACTGAGGTAGAAAAATTGAAATTAAAAAAAATTAAAATGCAAAAAATATTAAAATTAAAAATTAAGAACACACACACACAAATCGAATAGATGATGCTAAATGCTAGGCGTGTTTTGGTCTGGGTGTGGAAAGAAAAATTAAAAGAAAAATATTAAAGAAAAATTAAAGAAAATAATTAAAGAAAAATATTTTTAATAAAAACTAAAAATAAATATGAATTCTTTTCTTTTTCTGTATTTAAGAATAAAGAAATGAAAAAGTGAAAAAAGATAAAAAAGAAAAGAAGAAAAAAAGAAATCATTTGAAAATTTGAAAATGTGAATACACTATAGTAGACTAAAATAAATTGATGGAAGTAGAATAGAATTTGAAAAAATTTACATAAAAGCAAATAATATAGTAATAAAAATTAAATAAAAATATTTTTAATAGAAATTGAAAGTAAAAATGAAGTTTTTCTCTTTTTGTATTCAAGAGAAAGAAATGAAAAAGAGAAGAAAAGAAAAAGAAAGAAAAAAGGAAATTGTTTGAAAATTTGAAAATGTGAATACACTGAGGTAGACTAAAACTGATGGAAGTAAAGTAAAATCTGAACAAATTTACACAAAAGTAAAAAATATACTAATAAAGTGTAAAGAAAAATATTTTAAATAAACATTGAAAATAAAAATGAATTTTTTCTTTCTGTATTCAAGAAAAAGAAAAGAATTTTAAAAGAGAAAAAGGAAAAAGAAAATAAGGAAGAAAAAAAATAAAGAAAATTGAATAGATGAACCTGCTAACAGATTGAAGTAGGACTGAAATTGCTTCATTTTCCCCTAGAAGTCAGTCTATGTAGCGCTTTATAGTCCATAAATTAAGCCGGCGGTGAGAGTTGTGTTCTTGAAGAGCCAGGTTGGCCCAGTTGGGCGGAGCTCCGTGTATCAGCTCTGCTCTCCACTAGATGGCGCTGCTAGCCTACTGGGGTGGAGTTTTGCGGCGCTTGTCGGTGCATATGCGCATGCGCGGGAGCGGCTGAAAATGGCCGCAGCCAGCTACCCAGTCTGCTCTCCCAGATTAGCAATCCAGCACCCGTCCTCTGTCTTCAGATATCGTCCACTGCTTCTTCACTGTCCGTGACCAGGCCCCAGGCAATACCTCTCTTCTGAGTTTTGTCTCAGATGCGGCTGTTTTCCCCGGCCCCTTACTTCGGAAGGACTGCGGCTTTGACCGGCTCCACCCCTCTGCGGGAGGGTCTCACTGAGCAGAGACAGAATGAACAATGGCCGAATGTCGGCTGCACCCAGGAACGCTTGCTGGACCCTGCAGCTGCCAGTGCACCGAGACTGTGGCCAGGTGCCAGCCCGCCCCAGAAAAAGTTTGCGAGATAGTGGAGCAGCAGCATTTCAGGGATCATGGAAAATCACAAAACACATCTGGCACCAGGCTTCACCCTTAATGACTTTGTTCCAGCACCAGCAAATGTGGCCGCCTTCTGGGGTCTGCTGGGACCAAGTGGCTTCAACAGTCTGTACCAAATGTCCTTCCAGAAGTGGAACCGCTTTTACCCGGGTGGCCTGAGAACCTCCTGGACCCCACTCTGCTCCTCAGGATTCGCCCTTCCCACCAGAGCACCACCAGGTATGGAGCTGCGGAGTTGCAGCCTTTGCGCTCCCCTTGTTTACAGTCTTAATGGAATTTAAACCGTCTCCTTTCTCCCTTTTTAGTTTAGTCCCTGTGGCAGTTTCTAATTTTCCACTTTCTCTCCAGCTGCTTTTGGGGAGGGATGCTTTTCCCGTAAGCTCCTTCCCTCCCCAGTCTCCATCGTCTCTCCGCCCGCAAAAGTGGTTCCCTATGTTTCGCGGCTTCTTGCTCCTCAAATTCACGTCTCCCACCACATACCTGCTGAATTCTGTGGTTCAGGTTGCGCAGATTGTTGTGTTAATCCTCCAATCAATTTTCTAGGTGTGTAGGATGGTGTAGTGTTGGTCTGGCTGTATTTCATGGATGCGAGACAGAAAAAACTTCCATGCTGTTCTGCCGTCTTAGCTCCTCCCCCCCCTTCTCTTTTTCTTAGAGAGGCTGTTTTGCACCTTCCACGCCTTTTACTCTAGCAGCTGAGGTGCTGTCCTGCATGAAGGATCCTGTTGTAGTCTGAGTGCAGTTGCTACTAGATGACCACTTCTACCTGCTTGTCATTCCCTATCCTACAAAATATAGAGAGTGGTTTGGTTGAATTGTCTTTGTTATTGTTGTTTTGTAAATACTTCTGCTAGTAGGTGCTTAAAAGGCAAAGAAATGATCTCATTACTTTCTTCCAGTGGAGCCTTCAGGTAACATGTGCTGAGAATTTGCTGTGTAACCAGGTACAAAGCCAAACCTTTTATGTGGATTATCTCATTTCATCATAATATGAATACCTGGTATCATTCCCATTCTGCAGATGAGGAAATTGAGGCACCAAACATTAAGTAACTTGCGGGAGCTCACACAACAAGCAGACAGCAGAACCAATTATTTCTTTTCCAAATCTCCAAGGACATATGTTTTGGGAGTAGGAAACCATGTACCTACAACGTCAACTTTCAGATAACAGGAATGTCTGTTCTCTGTGATTCTCCCGAGGCCACTGAGGTACCTCATATATTCTCACATGTGCTTGTTCGTTTTCTTATCCTAGTGGTTTTGACCCATGTTGAGCATGAGATTCGTGCCTGGCCCCAGTCCAGACCAAATGAATCAGAATCTCGGGGTGGAGTGAGGGGCATCTGTGCTTTGTAAAAGCCCCCCATTGATTCTGATGTGCAAGGAGGGTTATCATATCTCTCTTCCCTCTACTATCCTATTTGCTATTGCCTTTCCTGTTCTGTTGTATTCTCTTCTGAGTAGAGAAAAACATTGCATTTTGAATAATGAAATAGTTTAATAATCAGCTTCCTGTTGGTAGTGTTACTGGGAATTATATAATTGTGTTTGATTATTTCACTAAAAAATAAGCACAATTTGTACTTGATTGAGTAAATACTCAGGATATTGTAAAATGATTTTTAAGAGCCGCACTTCTACTCTGGACACTAGAAAAAAATGAGCCAGATGTCTTCAAGCTGTTTCTAGGCAAAGGTTCATCTAAGTCCTGGCAACATTCAGTGAATAAATACTACCTTTTGGTTCCTTTATCAATGCCACAGTTTTGTATCATGTATTCCACTGTATAGACAGTTTCACTGAAAAATAATGAATTTACATGATGTATTTTAGCACATTATTTATTGAGTTTAATTCCTTTTGCTATTTAAAAAAATATATTTGAGGGGCACCTGGGTGGCTTAGTCAATTGGGCATCCAACTCTTGATCTTGGCTCAAGTCATGATCTCATGGTTCATGAGATCGAGCCCTATTGAGCTTTGCACTGACAGTGAGGACCCTGCTTGGCATTTGCTCTCTCCCTCTCTCTCTGCCCCTCCCCTGCTCACATTCCCTCTCTCCCTCTAAAAATAAGTAAATAAATATTTCTAATAAGTATATATATTTGAAATCACCAAGCTACTGAATGTGCTATGTTGCAGGGAGGTGAAAAAAGGGTTCTCTTCTTTTGTCATTTTCAATTTAACTCTGATATTCCGTAAAACTAAATGCCAAAACCAAATTTGAAAATGAACATAAAATAATATTTAAAAAACATCTATACCACTTTGTAGAGGAAGAATAATTATTTTCAAAAAGCATCTCTTACTATGCTAATGTTGAGAGTAATCTGTAGCTCCCCATTAGAGACCTTTCTTTTTTATCCAGGTGGGGGTATATGTCAGCAGAAAATTACTGTACTGCTTTCTGAGTATCAGGCTTCATCCTCAGAAAGATGCACAGTATTCCTAAGATTTATGACACTAATGGAAGTCTCCTGGCAGCAGTGTGATCCATCTCACTGATATATAGGAAGCAGACACAACTCTAATCTCCTGTTGCACATATCCAAAGACTGAAGAAACCAACATCTTAATTAGCATAGAAACAAGAGTTGTGGAAGCCTTCAGTCCCTGAGCAAACTAAGTCCTATAATAGAGTCATGTATAAAAGAATTAGGCTTGATCATGTTTAAAAAAAAAAAAAGATTGAAACAAACATTGGCCCTTATATACTACATGGCTTTATCAAAGGGCATCAGAAAATAGATTCCATTGAGATTTTAAAGGGAAACCTCTATTTTATAAGATAAAGTCTGTGACCTGCATAAAGCTATATAGACTTAGCCTCAGGAAGGAATAATTTGTACAATTTTTTAAAAAGTAACTGAAATATGAGTGTGTCAAAATTGAAGAGTACTAAACTGAAGTCAAATTGAATTTCAGCCCCAGCTTTTCCATTAACCAACTGTGTGATCTTGGGCAAAAATCACTTGATCTTTCAGGGCTTCACTTCCTTTGTTGGAATAGATAATCTCCGAAGACTTTTCCAGCTCATTTTATGGTTTCATTAGGTTTACCTTAGTAGAAGCTAACAAGTGAGCTGGATTGTAGTAAACAGGACTCCTCTTCTGTAGTGAAAAGGAGCTCCTGACTGTAAGTCAGAAAAACTGCATTTTACTCCCTGCAGCACCACTTAAAAACTGTGAGATCTGGGCAAGTTCTTAATGCCTTGGCTTTATCATCTGTAAATTAGAGATTGGGGTAACTCACTGCATTGATAGGAGTTTTAAATGAAATACCGTCTGTAGTATGCTCAGATTGCCATAACAAGACATCACAGACTGTATTGCTTAAACACCAGCTATTTATTTTCTCACAGTTCTGGAGTCTGGAAAGTCCAAGGTCAAGGTCTAGCAGGGTTGGTTTCTGGTGAGAGCTCTCTTCCTGGCTTGCAGATAGAAGCTTCTCTTTGTGTCCTCCTGGCAGAGAAAGAACTCTGGTGTCTCTCTTCTTATAAGAGCACCAGCCCTATCAGATCAGAGTCCACACTTATGACCTCATTTAAACTTTATCAACTTGTCATATGCCCTCTCTCAAAACAGTCACATTGAGGGTTAGGGTGTCAACAAATGAATTTTGGGGAGACACACTTGAGTCCATAGCATCATGTATAATAATTCTTTGTATACACATAATTTTCAACTAATGTCAGTACTATAAGTATATTCGGCATTCATATCTAATGTTGGTGGGACTACTCAAAGCAACAATGTGTTTGAAGAACTATTTAGCAATATCATTAAAATGTAAAATTCATATCTTTTGAACCAGTATTTGCACTTTAAAAATGTATGCTCCTGAAACACTCTTAAAATTGCACAGATATATATATATATATATATATATATATATAAAATTTAATGCACTGTAGTATTTTATGCACAATAGAATATTTTACATCTAATATGTACCCATAATATGAAATATTATACATTCATTAACAATGTGGTTAATCTATAAATCTATAAATACTAATTTAAAAATATGTGTAAGACCTGTTGAAGGAAAAGGGAGTGCAAATTAGAAAACAGTTTCTATAGTATGATTGGTTTTTGGTAAATATACATGTTTTGGAAGAATTATACATTAAACTGTCTACACTGGCTTTCTCTGAGTGGTGTAAACTTCTCGGAGGCTTTCATTTTCCAAGTAATACTTTCCTCTGATTTGGATTTCATCTTAAGGACATATTTACACCTGATTTAAGAGATTTAAAGATTAAGAAACCAAACATTCACTAACTCAGGCTCTCAGGCTCAGTTTATATTTGAAATACTTTTGAAATTAATTTTTGTTTTTGTTGAGGAATACATGCACGTAGTTTAAACAATTGCAAAGCTTATTATGAAAAACAGAAGTTTGTATTTTGCATCTCTCTGTTCCTGGTCACCTGGCCAAGCTTATTTCACTTGTTCAGCAGATTCACCTGATATGTTGTGATATATATAAAATAACATGCATATGTTAACATCTGTCGATTATGTCATCTTAAACATTATCTCCTGTCATCTGCAGAAGATTTAGACTTCCCTCATTGCTTTCTGCCTCCCCCTCCTATAACCTGTACTTCCCAACCTGTCACTTTATGTATATCACAACTATTGCTTAATTGATATTCAGAGTTTATATTAGTATTACTATATAAATATTGTTCATGGCTGAGCTACATAGTACATTATAATGAAATATTTCGCCTTATACAACTTTTGTATTGCTATAGTTACTAATTACCTTATATTTTATTTGCTTATTTTTTTTTGCACATATCTTCATTCCATTTCTAAATCTTTTCTTCGGAGTTGTACAATTTCTTTCAATATGGTCCAACATAGCAGGCAATCTATTTTTCATGGTGTCATATTTCCTAGTTCATCATTCAGAAAGCCATTAGTTGTGTTTGAAGAGCTAATGCTTATGGAATATTCGCGAATTCCCCCCTTTGTTTTTTTTCTTTAATTTTTGATCCCTTCCGCTGTTTATTTAGGCATCCAGATCATTCTGTTCTTATTTCCTCACGTTAAAAAAAAATGTTAGCAGAAATCACGAAAGTAGAAAGGGGACTCTTTTCCTGACTTTGAGTTGTGAAGCTTACATTCTGTTTTTAAAATTTTTTTTAATGTTTACTTATTTTTGAGAGAGAGAGAGACAGAGAGAGACAGAGCATGAGCAGGAGAGGGGCAGAGAGAGAAGGAAGCACAGAATCCGAAGCAGGATCCAGGCTCTGAGCTGTCAGCACAGAGCCTGATGCGGGGCTCGAACTCACGAACCATGAGATCATGACCTAAGCCAGTGCTTAACTGACTAAGCCACGCAGGCACCCCTATGAAGCTTACATTCTGAGGGAATGGAAAGGCCTTATGGTAAATTGACAAATTTTGGACAAAAGCACAAGAGATAAATGCCTCTATTCCACTGCTCCTGTCAAACTTAAAGTCAGAAGGAAAATGGTGAAAAGAGAGAGGTCTGGAGTGAATGGAATTGAGGACATAGCAGTCAGTGTTGACTGATGGCCAGCCAATTATCTACTCCCATGTGCACTTCAGACCCCCACACTTCAGACCAAAGCTAACAATTATTTGATCAGTTTCTTTTCTCCTCCTCCTCCTCCTCCTCCTTTTTTTCCTGTTTGAGAGAGAGAGTGTGAGTGTAGGAGAAGGGCATGGGGTGGGAGAGAGACAGAGAAAGAGAGACTTTTAAGCAGGCTACATGCTCAGCATGGAGCCTGACACAGGGTTCTATCCCACAACCCTGGGATTATGACCTGAGGAGAAATCAAGAGTCAGCCGCTCAGCTGCCTGAGCCACCCAGATGCCCCTTATTGGATCAGTTTATGATGAGAACATTCCTCAATAGCAGTCAGAGCATCACCCACAGAAAACCCCAGGTAAGTGATACTTGTGTCCATGTAAGTGTGCCCCCCTTCAATGACAAATGATATTTACAAAACCCAAAAGTCTTTGGGGCTCTGGATTCCTAGCACTTGGCTGTATTGAGCAAAACCAGCTTGACTTTCTTCATGACATCCATTAGTGGTAAAGCACAGTCCTGTTAGGTGCAAATGCTTGGGGACAAATTAAATTGTTACATAGGCTGTCCATTAAAATTGTTGAATCAATGAGTCAGAGAATAAAAACAATGGAGAGTTCATATGATGGCCTAGTGGAAGGAGCAAGAGCCTAAATTCAGACAAGTCAATTAATTACCATATCTGATTTATCATCTGTAAAGTGAGGACAGCAATAGCATTGTATCCCTTAGAATGACTGTTTAGCAATGGTATAAGTAAAAGTATTGAAAATTTAAATGCACAACACCAGGTATCGCTTTATATAAAGACCAAACATTTGATGTATTCATTTATTTCAAAATTCAAGAAACATGAATACGCTGTGGACACTAAATTTGAGAAGAGTAAAAGTATATTTTCACAAGTAAGCCCATTATTAGTATTGCAGCACAAGGGAAATGATATCATTTGCCTCTCTAGGTGATTATACCTGAGAAAGGTTGCTCAGGTGTTACATATTAATTTTAAATACTTCTCTGCTATTTAATTTACATTTCAAACTGAGGGCCTCCTTGTCAGATATCATCTGCAAATACTGATTAAGCCCCTGTGAGTGCCACAGCGTGCTTGTCACCCACAAAGCAAGTTATGAGACCTTGTCCTGCCACCTGAGAGCGTTCAATCTGACCATGACTGAGTGCTGATTTTAATAGTAGAAGATTCTCTAAGAGTCTAAAATAATATTATGGTATTGGAATTATGAAACATTATGGAAAAACAGACTATAAATTTTTAGGAGTAATGGTTCCCATCGATTATAGCTTCTTTCTTTGACAGTGGGAAAGACAGTTGGAGTGAAGGGAAAGCTCCTTACAGAAGAATTCCAATTAACAAATGTAGAAAAAAATGAGAAAAATATAAAATCATCATCAGACAAACATAATTGTTGCACGCAAGGTCCACAGATGGATGCTAAAAGCAGTAGATGGAAGTTTGAGAAGAAACTATACGTTTGTACAAACTCAAAGGACAAGCTGAGTGAAGGGTACATTAGGACTGTCTGATGGTTTCTGTAACTTTTATGTGAGTATGAAATTATTTTTTAATTTTTTAAGTTTATTTATTTATTTTGAGAGCGAGATAGAGAGGTCCAGGTCCAGAGAGAGAGAGGGAGAGAGATTCCCAAGCAGGCTCCATGCTGTCAGTGCAGAGCCAATGAAGAGCTTGATCTCAGACAGTGAGACCATGACCTGAGCCAAACCAAGAGTTGGACAACCAACCAACTGAGTCACCTAGGTGCCCCGAGTATGAAATTATTTTTAAAAAGATTTTAAAACTGGATGAAATATATGTTATAAATTTCCTTACCCAAAACTTTTCTTTTGGTTTCTCAACTCTATTTTTATTTTATTTATTTATTAAAAAATTTTTTTTAATGTTTTATTTATTTTTGAAGGAGAGAGAGAGACAGAGCATTAGCAGGGGAGGAGCAGAGAAAGAGGGAGACACACAATCAGAAGCAGATCCAGGCTCTAAGCTGTCAGCACAGCGCCCGATATGGGGCTCGAACCCACAAACTGTGAGATCATGACCTGAGCTGAAGCTGAACGCTCAAACGACTGAGCCACCCAGGCACCCCTCAAGTCTAGTTTTAAACTCATACATTGTCCTATGTTACCCTCTAATAGCTTTCACCTCCTTATACAAATCTTCCAGATTATTTCCATATTTGCTGTCAAGTCTTCCCCAACTACCTTCTAGTACTAGTAGAGGTGGGTAAACATCAATCAAAACTTCTTCAAGTATGTCTTGAATACCTACCATTTTCATGGAAGTGTGCTAACAACTGCAAGAGACTAAAAAGTAGTCTATGATCCAGTCCCTGCCCTGAGGAGGCAATAAGCATGTGGGGAAGATAGTAGGTATGTACATGGAAGACTTAAATAGCATGTGAAATTATTATGTGAGGTCATGTTTTATTTTTATGGTATTAGTTACAGGAATTGACAGAGACAGAGAAAAATGACACATACAAACAAGAACAAGGTGGACCTGAAAAATGTCAGTCTGGATGATGAGTGGGTGTAAGGAGTCTGCACAGTCCTTGTGGGGACTTTGGGGATGTGGGAATATGTCATGGGGCCCTTCTAAGTGGGTGGGAAATTTGAGGTGATGAGAAGGAGCACAGGCCTGGAGAGAGCTGAGCCAGATCACAGAGCACTGTGGAAGCTAGGTGGAAGACCTTGTGGTCCCAGTAGAAAAGAGAAGCTATTTTAAGCACTCTGTTAAGGACAAATGACTTCTCTGGCACCAAATAGGTATCATGGATCTCAAGTCAGAACCAGCTCCATTTTTGCAAATCAAATATCTAATAATTCACCTTTAAGAGACTTTTTCTAAAATGCAAATCGATTGTCCTCCCTTTCACCACTTGACCCTACTCTCTCCCCCTAAATCATTCTAGAGGTTTCCTTTTGCTCTTAGTATAAAAACCAAAAACTTTAACATGGCTTCACACCTCTCCAAAATTGGACCCCCTCCCCTTATCCCTAGATTTCTCTGGAAACTGTTCCCTTCTGTAAACTGTTCCTCCCCTGCTTGCCTTCTTTTGTTTCTTTCAGGGCTTTCTTCTGTTATCATTTGCATATGCTCTTCCCCCTGATTTACTATTAGCTCTTGACTAGTTAACTCCTTTATGTCCTTCAAATGTCAGTCTAACCACCACCCCCCCACCCCTTATCCCCTCAGTGCAGAGGCCTTGCTCCCTGCTCTGACTGGATCTACTCATAATACTAAGTATCTCAGTTTGTAAAATTTTCCATATTTTTGTATTTTGTGTGTGTGCCCCCTTTACCTCTCCTCATTTTTCTACTTGCCTGATTTTATGTATAGCAAAAAATAATTGTTCTTTCCATGTGGGTGAAAGGATAACCCTTCTTCTTGCTGGCTGCAACCCTCTTGTTTCCATTATTTAAGCAATCCAACACACTGGGCACTGATTAAGTAGCTATCTGCCCAATACCCTGGGAGTCTTAGATGATTAAGGCACTATCCCTTTCTTCAAGGAGCCCTTATAGATGTAGGTAGAACTTGAAGCCCAATTAAATATGATATGAAAAGTGTTGGGGAGCCTGGGTGGCTTGGTCGGTTGAGTGTCCGACTTCGGCTCAGGTCATGATCTCACGGCCCGTGAGTTCGAGCCCCGCATTGGGCTCTGTGCTGACCGCTCAGAGCCTGCAGCCTGTTTCAGATTCTGTGTCTTTCTCTCTCTCTGCCCCTCCCCTGTTCATGCTCTGTCTCTCTCTGTCTCAAAAATAAATAAACGTTAAAAAAAAATTTTTTTTAAATAAAAAAAGTGCCATAATAAGACTAACAAGAAAAGCTACCACTAGGGCACCTGGGTGCCTCAGTGGGCTAAGTGTCTGACTTCGGCTCAGGTCGTGATCTTGCGGTTTATGAGTTTGAGCCCTGCATCGGGCTCTGCAATGCAGGTGCAGAGCCCGCTTGGGATTCTCTCTCTCCCTCTCTCTCTGCCCTTCCCCCGCCCACAAAAAAATAAATAAATAAACTTAAAAAAACAATTAAAAAAGAAAGAAAAGCTACCACTTATCTCCTCTCCCTTCATTCACTCCTTCTTTTGACAAATATTTTGAGAGCCTCTGCAAGGTGTTTAGCCAAGAATAGGATTTAGAGTGGTAAACAAACCCGACCCAGAATGTGCACTTACAGGGCTTATTACACTTAAGAAAGCTTACACCAAAGGATTTAAAAGTAAATTAATTAATTAGTTGATGTGTATATACAAGCTGAGGATATGTTATGAAGCATTAGTAATAATGGTGATAATAATAGTAATGATAACAATATTTAGTTAGAACTTAGTATGTTTTGGGGTACCTGAGTGGCTCAGTTGGTTGAGCGTCCGACTTCAGCTCAGGTCATGATCTCACAACTCATGAGTTTGAGCCCCACGTTGGGCTCTGTGCTGACACCTAGGAGCCTGGAGCCTGCTTCAGATTCTGTGTCTCCCTCTCCCTCTGCCCCTCCCCTTCTCAAGCTCTGTCTTTCGAAAATAAATAAATGTTAAAAAAGTTAAAAAAAACAACTTAGTATGTGTTAAGTGCAAGCATTCTGGTTCCAGAGCTGATAATTTTATATTACATTATACTAAAATTATAAATACATATATTCTCAGGTGGTGGTACCTACTTATATAGTGTGGTAAGCAAAAACTTGTCTAAGAAGGCAGTGTTTAGGCTAAAATAAGATGAATGAAAAGGCAAACTCTACACAGAGAGTCAAAGCAGAGCATCTCAGGCAGAAGAAATAGGATGTGTAATGTTTCTAAGGCAGGAAAGAGTGTGGCATTTTCTAGGGATAAACTATAGGTTAGTTTGAGCTGAAGATAGCGAGCTATGGGAGAAGAAGGTTTGGATGGGATTAAAGAATAAACAGGAACCAGATCGTGCAGTAGGTCCTGTTATGCAGAAAAGAGTTTAGTTTTTATTTTACGAGAAATGAGAAAACATCAAGATTATACAAGCAAGAACAGTAATTTTATCTATTTATATTTTAAAAGTATCAAGTTGACTCCAGCATAGAAAATGGATTAGAAAGTGCAAAAGACAAAGTTCAACAGCCATCAAGTGACAAAATCAGGATAATTCAAATCACCATGATTATAAAGTCAAGAGTTGTAACCTTCACATGATGCTGTCCCCTGCCTTGTCATAGATTTGCAAACTGGCTGGGGGTATTGTCTTCCCAGATATCAGAGAGCCATAAACTCTACAGTTTCTTATTCTCTCCCTGTCTCTGGGACCCTCACCCTGGCCTTTGTTAGGTCTTGGATCAGGAATATAGTCAGATTTTTCATGAAAAAAGAAGAGATGGTAGACATTAATGACTTTTTAGCTCATCTTTACTCTCATCATTTGAATATAACTTCCCATCCTGGTTACACTGGCATATAATAGTGATTTTTAAAGTGCATAATTTAAAATGTCTGTTACTGTACATAATTAATTGTCTGGGTGGTATGTGTGTGTGTCGGGGGGTGATCAAAATGCAAATACATGGGTTACATCTCCAGGAATTCTGATTCATTATATTTGGGTTGGACATTTTAAATAAGCACTCCAGCTAATTCTGACGCAGATGATCCAAAGGCTACATTTTGCAAACATTGGTTTGTGGTGGAAAGCTTTCCGATTTTATTCCAACCATGGTACAATGACTTGGATGTATCTGTTCTATTAATATTATCAGCATTAGAAACCATCAATTGCCAAGTAACCCCAGAATTTAATAGCCTATATATTTTTGGTAGACCTCTCTCCCTAGTGCAATGTAATACAAAACACAGATAATCAATTTGATCTCTTTCTTTAGGCAAGAGACCAGAGAATTTATATAAACAATTTCCTGACTGGTCAGTCTCAATGTGGTCTAAATATATCATACAGATTAATGACAGAAGGTTTTTCCAACTGGGTGGAAACAGAATATTGCCTTCCCAATATTAATACAGGGTTACATATAAGACCCAAATAATTATTGCTCAATAATTCTTTTGGAGGTGGTTTTGTAATATAGAAATGTTTACAAAGAAGTAAATAATAAATGAAAGTGAATCAAATTTCTTTACCACAGATCTTGCGCAAAATAATTACTAGTCTATATAATTACTAGTTCTTTAAAAGGCAATAATAATAGCCAATAAGGTGAGTCACAATTATAAATCTTTCTAAAAATCAGCACACTAATTATATTTTGGAATCACATTCTGAAGAACGCTCTTCAATGTAATAATAACCCAGCTTGCTTCTGATGGCCATGCCTTTTGTAAGAATGGCTCATATCATTAGTGGTTTTCCTGCCATATAATATCCCTTTCTTGGTTAATATCATGTGTAATCCAGCCTTAGGATATCTAATCCTTCTAAAATGTGTCGACTCTTTATCTTCTACATTTGTCTTAATTAGCCTGCATTTTACATTCACTCAGTGAACCAGGTAAAGAATCAGAACATGTATTCTCTCTCAGGGCCAGTTTTGAGTCTGTGTCAGCTCAAGTCAGCTTCTTTAGAGAGGAGGCTTTATTACTTCCTTAATAGTCTCAGATACAACCTATCTATAATAACTGAAAGATATCTCAGTATATACTCTTATGGAGGTAGGATTTTATTAGTCAACATTCCAGATGGTTTTAAGAGTTACTCATTTATTTCATGAGATAAGTATTTGTTGAGCACCTGGTAAGTACCAGGCACAATTCTAAGCCCTGGAGCTGTAGAGATAAAAAAGAAAATGTTCCTGCTTCTGGAACTGATATTCTAGAGAGTGAGACATACAATATACAGAAAAGCAAGTATAATATAATATGTAAGTGCAATGCAGAAAAATGAAGAAAGAAGAGGGAATGGAGTGTGACTAAAGTGGTCATCTAAAGATGACAACATGTATGCAGACACTTGAATGAAGCAGAGTGTGAACAGGGGAAAAGAAGGCAGAAGAAGAGCAAATGAAAAGGCGCCAGTTAACAGCATAATTGATTTATGTAAGGAACAGAAAGAAGGATAACAAAGAGATTAATAGATGATGGGATTAAACAAAAAGCAGGAAACTGGTTGTGGAAGGCCTCAAACAGCCTCGGTAAGTAATGATGCTGAGTAATACAAGACATGTGGTCGATTAAAAATGGTCAAAAGTTATTTGCTATTCCTTCCATTGAGAGGCAGTCTAATTCCCTTCCCTTTGGGTCTGGGCTGGCTGTGGTGACTTGTTTAACCCATAGAATGTAGCAGACGTGATATTCCGGGACATGGACAGGTGTTGCGAAGCCTTGTAGCTTCTGCCCAGACAGCTTGAAACCTACCAGCTGCCATGAAAAGAGTCTGACAGCTCTGAGACTACCATGCTGTGCAGAAGTCCAGGCTAGTTGTGCAGAGAGACACAGGGAGATGTGTAGCCAGCCACTGTTGTCCTGTCCATTGCATCCTAGCTGCCAGACATGAGTGAGGAAATCATTTGGGTCAATCCGGCCTCAGCAGACATCACATGGAGAAGAACCTCAGACACATGGCTTTACTAGAGTTTATTCCAGCCACCCCGAGCCATTCAAATGACTCCAGCTGAGCCTTACTGAAAAGCAGAGGTGAACAATCTTCATTGTGCCATGTACAATTTCTTGACCTACAAATTCATGAACGTAATAAAATGGTTGTTATTTTATACCTCTAAATTTAAGATGATCTATAATGCAGCAATAGATGGCCTGCACAGAAAATGACTGTTCAGTTAAGGACAGGAAAACATAAACCTGATCTATATTCTAAAGGGATCTCTCTAGCTGCTGAGTGGGATCTAGACTTGCAAAAGAACAAAAATGAAAACAGAATGATCAGTAAATTCAATTGAAAGTCCAGGTAAGAGTAAATAGTGGCTTGGATTAAAAGAGTGGCACAAGAGAAAGGAAAAAGCAGTTGAATTTGAGATATATTTTGAAGATAAGTTGACAATATTTGTTCAAAATTACAGACACTATCTTTAATTCGATTTCAATTTTGAAAATATTTAAAAATACATTAATATTTCATGCACTACACTTACTCAGAAATGCCTGGAACATACAAACCATCTGAGGTCTATAAAATAAATGAAGCTATACTGAATCTCTCTTCGATTTAGAATCTGTCTGTATATCTGTTTAATCATTACAACCATCAAATAAATATTGCATTTTCATTGTGGAAATGTATATTGACCCAGGACATGTTCTAGAAGCTTATGGTGTGCCTCTGTTTCTCCACAGAATTCACTTATTAATCTTTTAGTTTTTCCAACAAATATTCATGAATAACTTTCTATGTGTACATTGCTAGGTGCTCATTTATGAACAAACTCAGGTAGCACTTTTGATGGAAGGTAGACTTTTTTTTGAAGGTAAAACTTAAACAGATAACCACATAATAACTATAACAAATGCCATAATCACAGCCAGGGTGATAATAAGAGGATTTGATTTAGAAAGGTCAACAGGTTTTCCTCAAAAAATTGAAAAATAAGTCAAGATCTGGAGACAAAGTCAGAGTTAATTACTGTAAAGAGAAGTACAAGAGTATGCTAGGCAGTTAGAAAAATAAGTAGAAATGCTCTGTAGGGTCTAGAGCATGATATACTAGTGAAACTCAAAAAGACCCTTGCTACCTCTGCAATTTGTTTGCCACACTGAAGCTAGAATGATCTTTTTGAAATCTAAATATGACATCCCCTTCTGCTTCTTAAAATCCTAGGATGGCTTCTCTTCCTAAGTGCAACACAGATGGTGATTCCATTTACTGCTTTCAGAAGTATTGAAAGAGAACTAGGCTTGGGGGAAATGAGTTAGGTTTTGGACATATTGGGTTTAAGATGCTTTTGAGACATGTTGATGGAGATGTCAAGAAGTGAGTTGGACATATCAATAGGAAGATCTGGCTGGAGCTGTGTAGATATTAGTCAACAAGAGGTACTCACAGTCATAGTATGAATGAGAGCACTTAAGAAGGAATTGTGAAAAAGGAAGATAAAGAGATTGATGACCACACCTTAAGAAATCCCAGTGGAGAAGAATATACATCTATAAAAGAGACAAACAGGAGTAATCAGAGAGATAAGAAGAAAACCTGGGGACTATAGTGCCATAAAGGCCAAAGGAAGAGTTTTTCAAGCAGCTGTGCATGGTTGACCACATGGGATGCTGCTGAGAGTCAAGAAAATTAAAGATAGTGAACTATATTTTGGATTTAGCATACACAGGGAGTAGCAGGTGGTGTAAGGAAAGAACATTGATCTTAAGACACAAGAACTGAGATCTATTAACTCTACCACTAGGCAGACCAGTTGGCAAGCAGTCCAAAATCTTTATGTTTCATTTTTTCACCTATAGCCTTTTAAGGTTTTGTGAGATTTCATTTATGGATTAAGCAACAACCTATTGAACTTCATGGATTATAAAACATATGCTGATCTCCTCAAGGTTTGTAATTACAAGTTCCTCAAGAAACTTAAGCAAGTAAACACATGAAAATATGGTCAACATAACTAGCCATTAAGGAAATGCAAATTGTAAAGATGATAAGATATCACTACACACCTATCAGAATGGCTAAAATAAAAAATAACAATAACAACAAATACTGGTGAGGATGTACAGAAACTGGATCATTCATACCTGTTGCTAGGAATATAAAATGGTACTGTCACTATGGAAAACATTGTAGCAGTTTCTGAAAAAGCTAAACATCCAACTATTTTACAACCCAGAAATTGAAATTCTGGACATTTATCCCAAATAAATGGTTTAGAGTCATACAAAAACCTGTGCATGAATGTTTATAGCAGCTTTATTCATATTAGTCCCAACTAATATGGGAGACAACCCAGGTATTCTTCAATGAGTGAATGATTAAATAAATCAAGATGCATCCATACCATGGGACTATTATTCAGCAGTAAAAAGGAATGAACTATTGATACATACAACAGCTGGATGCTGTATATCCAGAGAAGTATATTGAATCAGAAAAGTCAATCACAAAAGATTACATTTCTGAAATGACAAAATTGTTGAAATGGAAAATAGATTAGTTGGCTTCAAGGGGTTAAGGAGGGGGTGAGGGCAGGAGGGAAGTGAATGTGGTTATTAAAGAGCAGCATGAAGGATCCTTGCAATAATGGAAATGTTCTATATCTTGAGTATATCAATGTCAATATCCTTTTTGTGATATCGCACTATAGTTTTGCAAGATGCTACCATTGGGAAAACTGCATAAAAAGTCAGCAGAATCATTTTGCATTGTTTCTTAAAACCTGTGTGAATCTACAATTATCTCAAAATAAGTTTAATTAAAAAAGAAACATGTTCAAGAAAGAAATTGAGACATGTAAAAACATGTCTATAGAACAGAAACATAGATGAGATGTTACAGTTTAGAGAGGAATAAATTATTTATAGATGGAGAAATTAGGAACTATTTCATGTAACAGATGGGTAGGATTTGGACATTCAAATCTAGGGGAGGACATTCCAAGAAGAGAAAATTGTATAAGGTATGAGGCCAGAAAGCTTGGAACATATTTAGAAGCCATGTGTAATTTAACTGGAGTCCCAATTTTATTATAGTAAAGAAATAAAATTGGAAAAGGAGATTGGAGAGAGACTGTGGAGAATTTTAAATGTTGCATCAAGAAATTTGTATTTTGTGGGTATGGAGACCCATTAAAGGGTTTAAGCTAGGGAATAATATGGATGGCATTTTGCCATTGGAATGTTGGAAATGGTGGACAGGAAGTAAAGCTATGGAAGGCAGGAAAACCAGTTCAGAAGGGATGATAATCACTTAAGAGTTTAGGTAAAGAATTACAGTGGTGATGGGAATAACAAGGTGGTTCAGACCCATACTTGCTTATAGTTGTATCTTTAGCTGTGGTGAGCACAATACCTGACACACAATTAGTGCTTAATAAATGTTTGTTAACCACAAACATGAGTGAACTAACAATTAAATAAGTAAAATTTGAGAGTCTACTGTATATATTTAATCTTCACAACACTGTAGGATAGAGATTATCAGCATTTAAAAATGAGCAGCCTCAGGAATTCAAAGAGAAGAATAACCAAGGTTGTTGTATTAGTGCTCTCCAGAGAAATTGAACTAATAAGATGATAGATAGATAGATAGATAGATAGATAGATAGATAGATATGGGGAGCCAATAGGATCTGTCTATCTACTATCTATTATCTATCTTCATATATGACATATATATTCATGCACATATATATCTTCAAGATATATATATATCTTCATATATGACATATATATTCATGCACATAAATAAAAGAGATTTATTGTGAGAAGCTTATATGATTATAGAGCCTGAGAAGTTCCACAATCTGCTGTTTATAAATTGGTGACCTGGAAAAGCTAGAGATATAATCCTAGTCCAACTCTAAAGGCCTGAGAACCAGGGGAGCTGATGGTGTAAATCTCAGGCCAAGGGAAGAAGCAACATTGTACCCGCCAATATTTGGATCCAGACATCTAATGCTGTCACATCCCATGTCCCTCAATTTTGAACTTGTCATTCATTCAATATTCCCATTGGGTTTGAATCCTGTATTGGCTATTTAATAGTTTAGTGACTTTCTGAGATTCAGTTTTCATCTTCTATTAAAATATAGATAAAAACTCTAACCTCATAAGATTTTTAAGCATGATATGTGCTATATACAACCTCCCCACAGTGCCTGGCACCTATTCTCTGTTTGATAAATGCTAACTAGCATGCCACCCACTTACGATGTTTTAAATCTACTTACATGACTCTTAATCTGTCTCTAGTTTTACATTCTCTCTTCCCTGATCAAATTGAGAAATGTCGTTTTCTACAGTAGTTAGAATCACGATAATAGAGGGTGACAAGGAGATAGTTGAAATATTATTTCACACCACTGTAAAAGCTTCCAAGTTAATTCTGAGTGATAATGGCAGGCTCTGAAATGATCCCCAATCAAATTCTATGACTTGGAGGTATAGCAGCAGCTTGCTGTTGGGGGTAGGGGATTGACTTGAAAGAAAAGTGAAATAATGAGGAATCCAAAATTGAACTCTGAAAAATTATTGAGTGAAAGTGTAATCAGACTTTCTCCAGGGCAATTGCTTGTACTTTAAACTTCAGTTGCTAAAAATGTAATATCTGGAGATGATTGGTGAATATTTACCACACTACTTTTGTAGAGAAAACCTGAAATGAACAGTCATAATGTTTTTAGTTTGTCAGGATGAATATTCCGTGAAATGGTGCATTGTTTAGAGTACATGATGTTCACTATCATGAAGTTACAGTATTAAATGGTTCTCTAGTCACCTAAACTAACCAACAATTGTCATAACTATATCACTGTAAACAACATCAGTCAAGAGGTGCATGACAGAGTGCTCAGTGCCACATAAAGTTGTGCACACACTGGTGTAGTCGAACATACGTGCACACCTTCATTTACAAGTATTGGAAAAGCTAAAATTAGTATTCTTATTTTACAATATTTCAGATAATTTTTATTCTTAAATATAAAGCATGGATAGTGTTGGTGGTGGTGATGATGATGATGTTGATAGCAATGATAGAATCCATTGCTATTTTAGCAGGATACCTGAAGCACTTTCTACCTCCTTCTCTTAGAGCACATAACACATATTTGTAGTTAATTTATTTCTGAGCCTGTCTCTTTCACTAAATTATGAGCCCTTTGATAGCAGACTCTATGCCATCCATCTTATCTTGGTGCTGGGCATCTGCCTGACATATAATAGACACTCATACATTTGATGGATTGAATTTTGTTAAAGGATATAAAGAACACCCATCATATCATGATTTTAGTGTTTACAGGGCTCAAGGCACTATACTAAATCTTATGTTTAGGTAAAGCAGTTTAGACATAGACCCCATCTTCATGCTTCTCATAGTGGGCTATTAGGAGAATTTGAGGGCTGTTTCCCATTAGGCATCTTCCTGAAGTTTCACCCGTGATTTTAAGGTTGGGAGAATTGACTGTAATCTCATCAAAAAGCCAGCTATAGTACCCAGATTGCCTATAAAACACATATCAACTTGTATACAGTCTCATGAAAATTTGGTTTCTAGACACCTTGAATACACCAAATGTTCACTGTTCTAAAGAATTTAGTCATTCAATTTGATATTCTGGGATGGGGGCGAGGGGGGAGGAACATGATTAAACTGTCCACCAGTTCTATACTTTAATTACACAAGCTAAGAAAAAGTAAAGTTAAAAGTTATACACCGTCCCCAAATATTTGTAAACTCATGTCTGTTAAATGTTAGAAAACAATGTGATATACGATAGAAAACTCTCAAATCATCTTAGTCATTTTTGCTATTTGCTTTAAAAACCAAAAGCCACTCAATTAAATGACAGATTGCCAGGATTTTAAAAGGACATATGCTTTAGTTTTAGATGGCTTTTGAAATCTCAGCCATCAAAAATGATTTTAAAATATCATGAACTATAAATAAGTAATGGATTTTACTCAATTCCAAGTGTCAAATTATGGACAATGGCAGGCTCTTCATGAATGTGGCCTTCCAGCAGCAAATATGCATAGTTGGCAACAGTCCCCCCAAAGATAGCTCAATAATGGCCTCTATTTTAATCAACAGAAAACTATTTGAAGTGTGGTAAGGATCTCCTAGAAGTAGTTCTGCATTTAAAATTTTTAATTAACTTAGTTTACATGTATATTAGAGGGAAAAATCTATAAAAGACAACTAAAAGCAATTACTTTGAAGTTCAGGACCACCATACTATGTACCTTTATTTTATTTATTTATTTTTAATTTTTTTAAGTTTTATTCCTTTATTTGGAGAGGGAGAAGGGAGGGGAGCATGAGCAGGGGAGGGACAGAGAGAGGGAGAGAGAATCCCAAGCAGGCTTCACACTGTCAGCACAGAGCCTGATGAGGAGCTTGGACTCACAAACCGTGAGATCATGACCTGAGCTGACATCAAGAGTCAGATGTGTAACTGACTAAGCCACCCAGGTGCCCTCCTACTATATACCTTTATACAATATATTTTCATTTCCAGTCTGGAGACTAGGAACAGTAGCAACAAAATGGCTGACACAAATCCCAAGTCTCTGAGAATATCAGCTCTCAGGAAAAAAAAAAAGAAGAAGAAAAAACTATAAAACCAAATTGCAGCCTTTTAATAGATTTTTTTTAAGTAATAATGTAAAACTACCACAGACTTATTTTTTAAAACAGGATTTATAAGAGGTAGAGGCAAATAGAGGTAGGAAGAAGGTGAAAAAAGACAAAATTGACTTACGGATATCACCCTGCTGTTCCAGGTTGTTATTATGGAAACATTATTCTTTAAATACAAACAAAACTCTAAATGTCTGTCTGTCTTACTTCCTTTTCAGTTTAGACTTTAGGTGTGTGTGTGTGTGTGTGTGTGTGTGTGTGTGTACACAGAGAGAGACAGAGAGTGAGAGAGAGTCTGCCATCAAAGGGCTCACAATAGTGGTTGCCAGCCATTGCGGGGAGGGAAGAATGGGAATTATTGTTTAATGGGTACAGAATTTCAGTTTGAGGAAATAAAGTCCTGGAGATGGATGGTGGTGATGGTTGCACAAGAATGTAAATGTACTTAATGCCATTGAACTGTATGGTTAAAATGGTAAATTTTGTGTTATTATATTTTACCCAGACAAACAAACACACAAACCATCTGTAGCTTAGTGAGTGAAATACAGATTTAAAATCACCTGGAGCTCCTCAGAAGAAAAGGGCTCCACAACAGCAACTGAAAAGGCAAGTCATTGTTCAGATTCTACCATTTTATCAATGAGGAACGAGGTTTCATCACTGAAAGACAATATTTCACAGGTTTGGCTTAAAATGCCAGGTTGTCAATTTAAATACAAAAGCCCCCATTCTAATGTGTATACAATAATGTTGCTGAAGAAAAGAGAAATCAAGAAGAGCTTATTTTTTTCTCTCCTATTTTAGTTGCATGCAATTTTCAGAGCACTTACATATTCTCATGAGATTTGCCTTTGAATTCATGCATTTACATCTATACTTTCCTTGCATGTTATTTTAAGAGAACAAAGCTGTTGCTGAGAAGTAAAAAAAAAAAAAAAAAAAAAAAGACAGATGCCACCAGGAGAGATTTTTTTTAAGGAAAGGAAACTGGTCCTTATTGAAGAGTAAATTGTACATGTAGCACAGAACACAATTGGAAAACTTTGGGTACCACTAATCTCAATCATTAATACTTTGACAGGTTCCTGTTCTCTTGATTAGCTTAACCCATAGATTAGAGATGACTTAATTAAACGGAATAGAATGTTTGTGTAGCATACACTATGAAATTAGATCCTATTAAACGTTTGCAACAGTGCCCACTTCTGCAAAAGTATAAAGGAAACTGTAGAAAGATCTGTCTATTAGCACAAATACCTTTTCTTAGCAAGCCAGCATTGAACTGGAAGGCAAAAAAGAGCTTTGCCTGAAATGAGAACAGAGACAGACTGCCTAAGAAGGCTTGGAATTCCATGCCATTGGATGAAATCACTATTGTTCTATAGTTCAATCCAAGTCTGTTTTTCTCCCACATGCAATCTCACTGTTACTATTTTTATTTATTTTGTTGTTGTTGTTTATTCATTTATCTTTGGGAGAGAGATTGCGCACAAGGTACACAGCGGAGGGACAGAGAGAAGGAGACAGCGAATCAGAAGCAGGCTCCTCGCTGTCAGCACAGACCCCAGTGTGAGGGTTTGAATTCCTAAACCCTTCAGATCATGACCTGAGCCTAAGTCAGTTGCTTAACCGGCTGAGTAAGACACCCAGGCGCCCATTGCTGTTGCTACTTTTAAAAGAATAAATCTTAAGAGAGGAAATGGTTTATTTTCCCTTTGATTTTTATTTTAATTAAGTGTATAATTTTATGTGGGTATGTGTTTGTTTTGCTCTTTAGTTTCTCCTTGATATTCTTAGCTATTTTTAATTAAACTGTGATGGGTAGAAAAGTTTCTCTCTCCGTGTATTCCTGGGTACTGTGGCATAGAGAGAGAGAGAGAGAGAGACACTGGAGATACATAGATCTTTCATTTAAATTTTTTGAGGAAGAAAAGTTTTGCTTTTAAAAATAATAGTGAGCCCTAAACCCTCAGATCCTGAGGAAAAAAATACTCCAATTTTGAGTTTTTTTCTTTGTTTTCTTAAGAGATATTCATAACACAAGTCACTACCTATTATTAAGAATAGTGTTTCTCAGTTTTTCTTAATGTATGAGAAGTGCCTAAAATGTTAAAGAATCTTTGTATCAGAAACACCTACGAAGCTTAAAAAAGCTGGAATTCTAGCCCCATCCAAAATGTGAATCAGCATCTATGGGTTCCTGACATTCATAGATTTAATAATTCCTCAAGGGATTCTGATGTACACCAAAGCCTTGAAACTACAGATTTGGGGTGTCTTTGACATTCTAAAAGATAGGTAGTTAGCATCATTGTGCAATTTTCCCACTCTAAAGCTGAAAGGAGTTTTTCTGGCCCTTACTGTTTTTATTTACATCAGTTAGCATTACCTGTATTAATCAAATTTCATGAATATATAAAAATACCAACAAGTGAGCTATTGAAACTAGCTACAGAAATTATAACGGCCTTTTATGCTTTCAGTTAGAAGTTGTGGACCACAGGGGCGCCTGGGTGGCTCGGTCAGTTAAACGTCCGACTTCGGCTCAGGTCATGATCTCATGGTCTGTGAGTTCGAGCCCTGCGTCGGGCTCTGTGCTGACAGCTCGGAGCCTGGAGCCTGTTTCGGATTCTGTGTCTCCCTCTCCGTCTGCCCCTCCCCTGTTCATGCTCTCTCTGTCTCAAAAATAAATAAACGTTAAAAAAAAAAATTTCTCTCAAGAAGTTGTGGACCACATAATCTGTATTAAACAATGAGAACAAAAAAGCAGATACAACTATTTATTTGCAATGGTAGCAGAGAAATCTACTACATGATGTGGTATATGGAGAACCTTCCATATGCAACTTCCTATGCAGATCCTAAGAGTTTTTTGATGGGCCTAAGAGGACACTTCTCGGTTATGAATATTTTCTTTAAGCAGGTTGAAAATTTCTGGCAACATTTAAAATATTGACTTTCATGAGATTGATTGGGACTTTTGTGGCAATTGGGAAGCATAGGATCCAAACTTTATCTATGTTATCCATTGTGAAGACATAGCTTTTTCTTTAGACCAATAGTGTTTCCACCTGAGCACATATGGAAATAAATCTGCTTCTAATTTCATTCTCTCTGTACCCCAAGTCTTGCGCTTAAAGTAGTAACCAAGTTGCATGGTTATTTTTGGAACAGCAGGCATTTCCACCATTATAACAGATTTATAATAGGAAGAGAAGTAACATGTTAGTACACAAAACTCAACCCCTAAAAAAAAAACAGTAAAGCAAGTTTATTTCCCATTTTCCAAACAAGGCCTATGGGAGAAACTTAATATAAGAAAACCTAGAAAGTATTTTCAGAAACAGAACTCGTTTATTTTTCCAATGTTAAAAATCACAAGATCATACTTTATAAAATGTTTGCAAAATGCCAAATTTGGGCTTTTCCTTTGTGAATACTTTTTTTTTATTTTGTTTTTTTGCACAGTGCATGGGCTAAGTTCAGCCATCATGGTACTTCTAAGACAGCAGTGTTAATTTTCCAGTAGTGATAACAACAGCTGGAGCCTTTAGAAACTGCCTTCAACATTAATTCCGTCCTTTTTGCTTCAGTTAGCATTTTGATTCTTTAATGACTCCAGGTCTGACAGTGGCAGAGCTGGCACATGTTGCTGACTCCACCCGACAGCACATTAGGACTATAAATCTCAGGGCCTAGGCTGCTTATAGACATCCTTTGTTTAGATATTTTCTTTCCTGTTATTACAGATGAGTATGCACTGTAGCTTCCTCTGGGTTTACATTTGGTTCTTCTCAAGGCGTATTTTTTTTTCAGATTTTAATACATCCTTCAATTCTTTACTAGAGAAACTCATTAATTTGATGAAATCAAATGGAAGGTGTGATCCTTAGATGCCACACTTCCCATCTAGTAAAGAATAAGTAAACAGGAAGCAGGAAGTCCAGCTTAGTTTCTTAATATGGACTTGGTTAAAATAGGTGTGATATTAACATGAGATCTAACTGTTCTGCTAGTAGGAGATTAAGCAGTTAAGTATAGATTACTAGAACTTTCTCTTTTAGCACTGTATTATTTTATTATATGTACATGAAAAATAATCTTTTTATTGGGCTACTTTATATGATATAGGGCTATTTTATATCATAGGCTAGTTCCTTAAAAATTGTTTTTTTCTTATGCTTTTCTTTGACATTTTAATTCCAAATACTCTAGCTTTGTGAGCATATCTGTGTGTGTGTGTGTGTGTGTGTGTGTGTGTGTGTGTGTGTGTGTTTGACTCTGATTTCTAGAATTATTAGAGAGATGTTTCCTTCAACTTAGGGATACCATCAGGGTCAACATTTTACCTAACACTGAAAGTCAAGTTCAAATGTATATAGTTCACAAAAACTTAGCTCAATCAAATGATTAGATAAGCAGAAAGTTTTCTAAACATATTAAATGGGATATATATTTGACAAAAAAATAAACTCTCAATAAATGTTTTCAACATTATTATCTTTTTATGTTTTTATTTTATTTTTGAGAGAGAGAGACAGACAGACAGACAGAGACAGAGCATGAGCAGGGGAGGGGCAGAGAGAAAGGGAGACACAGAATCTGAAGTAGGCTCCAGGCTCTGAGCTGTCAGTACAGAGCCCGATGCAGGGCTCGAACCCACGAACCATGAGATCATGACCTGAGGTGAAGTTGGACGCTTAACTGACTGAGCCACCAAGGTGCCCCTCAACATTATTATTTAAAATCTGAATTACTTAGTCTTTGACTCCAAATGTTACTCAGCTTCAATTTTCTTCCAAACTTGCAAATTTCATTGTCATCCATAGGGTTTGACACAAGCTTAACTTTAGGTGAAATAAAAACATCCTACCTGTAAAGCGTTGGGAAGTATTATAATCCCCATTTAATAGACTAGAAAAATGTGTCTTGAGGTCAATAGGCAGAGGCACAGCCCAGGTGGAGCTCAGGTTATTGGCTGCATAGGCCAGCGGAAATTTCTCACCATACTCTACTCCAGTGTTTCCAGGGATTCATGGAACATTAAAATAGGTATATTTGGGGAATCAAACTAAGATTGAGAAGTTTTTCTTTTCCAGGTAAATTCATTTGACAGTATTGTCCACCATCTGCTGTCACCTTATTTCATTAAAGCAAGTGAATTTAATGCCAAAAACACAGGGAGGACATAATCTCACACTAAATGGCAGTTCTTGTGTTGAATAAATTGAGTGCTATGGAGAATGAACTCCATTGCTTTTCCTCTTCCCATTCTCCTAAGGGTGGTACTGCTGCTCCATCCTCAGCTCTGAGATCTTGTGGTTTGGGAAAGACTAGGGTATTTTTGATGCCATCCAGTCTTGAGGTGTAATCTTTGATTTTCTATTTAGCAGCTAAATGGCCAACTGCAGACCAACTTTACAATTCTGAAATTCTGCTTCTTTGCTTCTCGAAAAAGAAATAATAAATCTAGCTCTCAGTTAAATTTTTCTTGATAAAAAAGAAAGATTTTGATAAAAACTTCCTCTTGCTCAGAAAAGAATTTGCTTTGTCTTTTAAAATTTAGTGTGAATTAAAAATAACCTGTTAACTCTCTGAAACTTGTTTGCATTTAATTGTTCAGCAAATTTGTTTTGTTTTCTTCTGGCAGAGAAGATAGAAAGCAATGGCAAAATGGATCTCTGGGGCAAGCTGAGGTGGGGGTAAATTTGGTTTACACGGTAGAAAAGTGAGAAAGAGGAAAACAGGGAGACAATGAGAAGATGGAGGAGGAAAAAGGGTGATTGTAGGCTGGGGGCAGCAGATGCCAGGGGCTGGACCCAAAACAAGTGGAGAAGGGGGGAACACTGAGGAAGGATTGTTGTTAAGAGTAAGAAGGCAGACGTGGGGAAATGCAGGAAGATAGAAGGTCCCTGATGGTTACTCTTAAGACTGCCTGGTCATCACGGTGTCATGGTCTAAAAGGTTTGTGATATCACCTAGTGTGCTGCCCTCAAGTTACAGTTGAGGGAACTGAGACCTCAGAAACTCATCCTCCGGGTTCTTGCACAGGCATTTCAAACACTGCTTTTACCTATGGGAAGTGCCACTCACTCTCCCTTCTCAGGGGAACAGGTGTGCGGTTTTTGAAGCTTGGAACAATGCAAGGTTCTAAGCCTCTGGGCTGCTGAGAAAGTAGCCATTCTTATTGGGTAACTACTATTTTAATGATCTGAACCTACCAGTGAAATATAGGTGGTACATGAAGTGCCCTTTTCTGAGAAAATAATTGAAACGTGATTGCAGAATCAAAAGGTGCCGTTAGGTCTGGATGGAGAGATCCTGAAGCACCCTCCACAGAATGTCATATCCCAGGCAAGGTTTATGGACTTGAACCTGAGTCAAGTGGTCAGTAGGCAATAATCTCAGCACGGCATTAAAAGGACCTTCACAACTCTCCCCTTTCTTATCCACTTGAAAAGATTGTCTTGTGACTGACTCCCACTGACTGAATCCCATTTATTATCAATATAAACTTTTGGAGCTTTTAAGCTTTAATATTTAAACCTATTTGTGTTTCTTTGTGGGCCACACGAATGCCAAACTAAAGAGAACAGGTAGCTTAAAGATTATGTTCTCTAAACCTTTACACCAGGCTGAAAAGGAAAGGAATGTCAAAATCTGCTATATAAGATAATACATTTGATTAGCAGAAAACGCTCATGGGAGAGAACATTGGGACAGGAAGCAGCAATATACTGTGGCTGTTGAGGCAAAGCTGAATGTCAGCGCTTAATTGCAAAGCAGGAGGCCATTATCCACTGGCAGCAATTCCCCCGGTGACTTTGTTTGTTTAGCAACAAATTATTGAAGCAGTGGGAGAGCAGTGCACCGGGTAGCAAAGTGCACCCTCTGGCAGGGGCTCTCTCCTGCCTCACGTGGCTGGCCTTTGAGGGCTGGAGAGTCTGAAGCGAGACAAAGAACATGGAGGTGGTCTAAGTCTGGTGTGGGGCACCTCTAGGCTTATAGCATGTGTGGATGTCTGGATGTGTGGACATAGAGCCTAGACTGCCAAGTACTATTCCTTTGTCACTACTGGGCTGTGAGATCCAAAGCACAGAGCAAAGTAAGCTGAATCTGTTGAGTAGTCATGAGAAAGAGCCTTGCAGGCCTACTACCTCAGGAAAAATGATGGACTCAGAGTCCTAGCCACTAAAATCTATCACAGGGCTACTAACACAGACCCATCCCTGCGAGCCAAGGGACAACTTGGTGACCTTGGTCCAGGAACTCCCTGGGTGACCATCATTAGCTCAAGGACTCCCTGATACTCTGCGATGCTTTCTATCTCTCTCCTTCACCCAAGGGCAGATTTGACTCATGGTCTGATGGCTCTTCCAATGTCCCAGCTCTCCTCCTATTTCCTCTCCTGCAGGCATCTTCCCTAACAAGATCCTTGCAGTTTTTAAAAAATTTTTTTTAACATTTATTTATTTTTGATAGAGAGACAGAGTGTGAGCAAGAGAGGTGCAGAGAGAGAAAGAGACACAGAATCTGAAGCAGGCTCCAGGTTCTGAGCCGGCAGCACAAAGCCCGACACGTGGCTCAAACTCATGGACCATGAGATCATGACCTGAACTCAAGTTGGACGCTCAACTGACTGAGCCACCCAGGTGCCCCAAGATCCTTGCAGTTTTAATCCCAACCAGGTATCTGCTTCTTGAAGATTCCAGACAAACAAAGTTTCATTTTCTTCCTTTTTAAAATGGGAAGTATTCCTTCATGCCTTCCTTGCAGAGATGTTATAAAGATTAAATGAGACAATGTATGAGAAATGCTAAAAACAATGCCTGACATTAGCAGGTGATCATATAAATAGTAGCTGTTCTGTTAGGCTGCATGTGGGTTGAGTCACAGCCCAGAAGCTGATGTGAATCTGTGTTCCCAGCAGGTGTATGAGTTGAGATAGTGGCAGAGGGCATGTTCCCTCACCTACCTCATGGGCTCTGAAATAATGAAAAGTCAAATACCCATCTGACACGTTTCTAGTATTCTGGGAAGTTAGCCTTTTTCAAGATGATATAGAAATATCCAAGAAATGGGGCGCCTGGGTGGCTCAGTCGGTTAAGCGTCCGACTTTGGCTCAGGTCATGATCTCACGGTCCGTGAGTTCGAGCCCCGCGTCGGGCTCTGGGCTGATGGCTCAGAGCCTGGAGCCTGTTTCCGATTCTGTGTCTCCCTCTCTCTCTGTCCCTCCCCCGTTCATGCTCTGTCTCTCTCTGTCTCAAAAATAAATAAATGTTAAAAAAAAAAAAAAAGAAATATCCAAGAAAGATTAAAATCTCTTCTATGAAGCATGGAAGAGAGGATTACTTCTCTGGCCCTTTGATCCTTTGAATTCCATTGAACACATCCTCTCTCCCAATGATACCTGAATTTAAGTCATACTTTTAGTTGTTTCTGGTTAAAGGAATCAGTGAGCTAGTGGAGGAAATTGGAGAAGGGGGGGCTTCCCTGTGCATGGACTGGGTGTGTGGTAGTGTAGTCTGCCTTCCAACTGATGTCCTACCAAAAAGCAATGCAAAACTGCCCTGCTCTCAGCCTGGCACAGGGAACAAGAATCTTGTCTTTATCAGATTTAGTCCAGACACCTAGGAGCCATGGAAATCTATATTTAATTAAGGAAAAGTAATCAAACTTAAGTGTGTGACTTATCTCTGAAGCACAAATATATGAGGAATATATATCAAGGGTTACATTTTTCAGGCAAACAGACATTTTCAAAAGGGCAACTGGCAAAAACTAGAATTAAGGTTTTGGTGACCAGCAGTGTTAATAGGATCACATCAGGTATCAGGAACATTTTCAAAGTTGTCTCTTACTAAGAGTTCTGAAGGGGGATGGATTTTTGAAAGGACAGTTAAATTATCAGCATAGTTATGCTTTTAAATCCACACTAAAGGCTTTCTTACTGAAGTCTGCTCTATGTACCTTCTTCCTTCAGCCATTTAGCTTTTCTTTACCTCAACCTCGCTGCTTTGTAAGTGTAATTTTCACTGGAAACAAGTTTTATTCTGTTGTTCTCACAATCCAAGTGTTTTTCAAATCTCTTTGGCTCTTGACCTTGGACCAGTCATAGTCTCTGTTTATGCATGCGGCTGCCCAGCAGGATGTTAATATAAATGCTCTACGTGCCCAGGTGGGGAGCAGTCCTTTGCATAACTCTCCTATAGCCAGATGGTCTGGTCGGGTGACTTAGTGCTCAGTCTAAATGTGCCAGAAACTTTAAACCCAGTTATACATCCATTAGGAAAAGAGTCACAGATGCTAGTTCTTAATATTCATTTTAATTCTAATCTGGCAGTTCCAAATGGAACCTCACTGCATTTTTCTATTTTTTTAAGGCAAGAGCTTTGAGCCATCAGTATGGAACTGTAAAGACTCACAGGAGCCCTGGAAGGGAATTTGGTCATCTCTTCCCTTTATGGGTGAGCAAACCAAGGTGCAGGGAACACAGCCAGATAGGGAGGGCTCAGAGCTGGCTGATGTCCTGAGACTCTGGCTGTCCTAGAGTCTGGTCTGCAGGCTTGCACAAATTCAGAGGAACTTCCCAGCTGGAGCTGCTCAGTGTGGCCACCCTGCACAACATGGAATCAGAGAATTCCAGAGCCCTCCAGGGAGCTTTCGGCCTCACTTACCTGGTTCTCACGGGTGGAAACAAAGTAGGGCTAATGAAATAGATGACTTTCCTGAGGTCTCACAACTAGATTAGGAAGTATCTCTGAAGTGTTCCACAGACTCAGAAAGGTGAAACTAAGAATAAAGTCCACTGCTCGCAAGTATAGTATTCATCACAGACCAGACTGCCTTCTTATTCTATTATACTTCAGTGAAATGAATTTTTGGAATCATTTTTGATCAATATTGAATGTTATCAGTACTTAATTTGATGATAATACTTAATTCCATCAATTAATAATTAGATCAATAATTAATTCTTAATTTTAAATATAGGAATTTTGAATTTTGGTGGGGGCAGAATATTTGCATATTTTCCACTCCCTTTGTGTGTGCTCTTTCTCCTAGCAAAGATTTTTAATTAGTTTCTAAGCCAGAAAGAAGTCAGATCCTCCTATGGGGAAGACCTTTGTACTGTAAAGGTTCATTGGGCAGGGTATGCCCTTTGGTATATTTTCATAACAAGAGTCATTCTTCTGGATTTGAAACTTTTAGGTTTAGCCAACATGGCTGGATTAGCTGGATTAGTTGGATTTTATAATCCACCTTGTGTCTCCTGGCACTTATCCGATTGTGTCCTCAGAACAAGATAACTCATCAAGGCATTTCTGGTTGTTTACCAAAGCTTTGCAAATATTTCATACTGTATACATGTGTGAATATGTATATGTATTTAGCTAACATTTACTGAGTACTTCATTATGTAGTAGGCACCGAGAGAAGTACTTTACATTGTTTACTTTGTTCTGGGGAGCATGTGTTATTATTTCCATTTTATGGATGAAGAAACTGAGGCTTTTGAGAGGTTAGGTGACTTAAAGTTGCATAGCTGGTCAGTGGCAGAACCAGTCTTCCAAGTCTTAAACCTGTATTTTCTTTTTTCTTTTTTTTTTCTTTTTTTTTTCACATTTATTTATTTTTGAGACAGAGAGAGACAGAGCATGAATGGGGGAGGGGCAGAGAGAGAGGGAGACACAGAATCAGAAGCAGGTTCCAGGCTCCGAACCATCAGCCCAGAGCCCGGCACGGGGCTCGAACTCATGGACCACGAGATCGTGACCTGAGCTGAAGTCGGACGGTCAACCGACTGAGCCACCCAGGCGCCCCTTAAACCTGTATTTTCAAGCTGAATGCTCTACTGTTCTCTTTATGAAGGAGGTACACTCTGTCTTACATCCAGGTCTGGAGTTCTCAGAGGAAGCTTTCCAGCTTATGAATCATTAAAAATCACTTAATCTTCTATAAAGAAAGCAAGGACCCACATTCTGCTGCCTACTGTGTCCAGGCTCTGGCAGCCATAAAAGAAAAAGAAAAGATAAGAATTCAATTCTTGTCCAGAGCCAACTGCTTCAGTATTTCATCTATTTTCCAGGAGCAAAGAAGGTTCTTTAAGAAAGGAATTAATCTCACAAAAAAACATAATGCTGAACTGAGGGGACTCAGTTTTCCCCTTTAATCTAACCTCTCTTTGAAAATGATGGGCGAGGCTTTATCGTTATGAGCTGTCCCTTCTCGCATCCTGAATCTTCCTATGTAGAGGTAATCTCCATAACTGATGTTCCATTAGTTAAGGTCTCCTAAGAGGGAAACTCTTCATTTTATTTTGTTTGTGGATCTAGATATAGTTAGTGATTAGAAGAATAAAGGGGCATACACCGATATTCCTTTCGCAGATGATTCTAAAATTGCCTCACTGGTTTCTGCTGTCTTATAGGTTAGTATAATTTTGTTTGGTAGAATTAATTTTTTTTTGTATTTACAAAATTGTAATAATACTCTTTAGCTTGTATTTTAAAGTAGCCCTACATGGTCTATTGTGAAATGTTAAGTATGGCTCAATAATACAAATGCCCATTAAATATTAATATCAAAATAATAAAGAAAAAGATATATCAATGTTGATAACTGCCACAGAAGCATTTAGTAAAAATTCAACAATCATCCCTAATAAAAAATTACTGGATACAAGAGAAAGAAATACCCTTAGCATGAAACACATTTAATTCGATTGTTCACACACAATTCACACACAATTCAAAAATTAACATCAAATATATTTGATAGTAAAACATGAAAAGAATGCCATTAACGTGAGCCCAACACTAGGCTGACCACTGTCAATGCTGTTATATAACTTAGCTTAAACCTTTGAAAAAAGTAAAAAAATAATCATAGGCATACTGTGTTTGGTTTATAACACAGTTAGAGTGACAGCATTTTTCACGGTCTTGGTGGATTTTACAAATGCAGCAGTTTATTCAGGACCTGTGGAGAGTTACAAAACTGGAGGCATCATCAGAGTTGGTTATAGGGATCAATGCCTCACTATGCACAGCCTTGACGGGGCCCCTGACAGCTGTTTGGCAGCAATGCGGCTGTGCCTGGTGTAACTGTCATTTTGGTTTACTGTAATAGACTTTGCACTTCTGCTTCTTCAGATGAGATTAGAGACCTTGGTTTATCTTCTCAATAAAGTTATTGATCCCACATCAATGTCTCAACCAGTCCCAACCACAGCACATTCACAATGCAGTGTTAGCAATGAGATCTAAACATGTTCTTCATGCAATCTAGCAGAGAAGTGATACAGGATAGTGGGTAAGCGTGCAAACTCTCTGGAAACCGGGAGTCTGGATCCAAATCTTGTCTCTGACAGTTGCTAGCTGGGTGACTCAGGGCTTGTTACTTAACCACTCTGTGCTTCAAAGTCTTTGTCTATAAAACGGAAATGGCAATATTAATAGCATCTACTTTATAGTTTTGTTGTGAGTTTTAAATGAGCTAAGTAAGTAAAGTGCTATGAAGTGTTTGCCATTCCTACCAAAGCTGTTGTAAAATGTGACTCAGCCAGGTAATATAGTGCATTTGTGTCTGATGCACAAACTCTTCCTCCTACAACTTCTATAAACAACTCTCACTGCTGACCATCCTGACTGTACCAGGAGTCAGGTTGAGACACTCCTGTACATCATGTTACAGCCACAAAGGCCATTAAAAATTGTATAATCTGACTGTTTTATTTTAGACAAGAAAGCTATGATCTAGAGAGGTGGGGCCACTTGCCCAAGCCCACAAAGTTAATCGGCAACCAGTTCAGAGCTAATATGTCTTGGTTATATAAAGAACAGACAATGTGGGACACCTGCGTGGCTCAGCCGGTTAAGCATCCAACTTTGGTTCAGGTCTTGATCTCACAGTTTGTGGGTTCAAGCCCGATGTAGGGCTCTGTGCTGACAGCTCAGAGCCTGGAGCCTGCTTAGGATTCTATGTCTCCCTCTCTCTCTGCCCTTCCCCTGCTCATTCTCCCTCTCTCTCTCTCTCTCTCTTTTAAAAATAAATAAACATTGAAAAAATTTTTTTAAATAAAGAACAATCTGAATGTTATTTTATTCCCACAGTGAAGTTTATGCTCATAAAACAACAATAATGAATAATAAAACCATGCAATCGTCCTAGGGTATATCTCTATGGGAGAGTTGAATGGAACATATTTTCTAATTCTAAATTTCTTGGAATATGTAAGCAAAAGAAATAATGACACTCCATTTTTGGATTTCCTTTACCACCTATTTCTTTAAAGCTCCTGAAACTATGAATGCAAAATGGAATAGTCCTCTTATACACATCTCCCTGGGTCTCACACAAGGTCAAACTCATTTAATATTTGATGAATGTTGAAGGGAGAGTAACTCTGTCACCTGCAGTTCCTGACAAAAAGGTTAAATCCAGTGTCTCAAATTTCAGAACGGAAAAATAAGCCAAAATTCTCTAGTAATAATCTTTCCCAATCATTATTTCCCAAGACTCTCCATTGTTCCATGTCATACTCAATTTGCTTCCATAATCATCCTTTTATTTCCATCCTTATTTTCCATTTTGAAAATGAAGATGCCAAATTCCAGCCCACGTTCTTTTTAAATGTCTTCTGAAACACTAGGGGCTAGCTTCTAACATATGTAAAAATATCTTAAATAGAAATTGTTTTAATGCTCCTGGCTACATTCAATTTTAAGGGGCAGAAACTACTAGCTTCTGGTGAGAGGTCCACCATTTATTGTTTGCTAATTATAAAACTGGGTAAAGTAGGAAACTGAAAGCCAGATCTTTTAAAAGCCAGATGATCACTTGCAATTATTTTGTATTGAAATTGCAAAACACACTAGTCTAGATTCCTGATTCCCTGGAGGAAACGATTTTAAAACCATCTCCACAACCTAATGACAGCCTTGTCAGAAAAAAAACCAAAAAAAAAACCTCTGACTTACTCAATGATGCCCAAAATCTGCAATTAAAAAGTCATTCTTTAGGTCAGTGTTTTCAGAGTTTGTTTAATTTTCAGTTGCCTTAGTTCTCGACTCCACCTGAGTTCTGCTGAATCAGAATCTTCTGGAGAGAGGGTTTAGGAATGTGTATTTTTCACAAGGATTCCAGATGTTCTGAGAGCTTACCATGTTTGAAAAGCTCTTTTTTTGATTTAGGATTGCTGTTCTCTAACTGAGGGGCACATCTCTCACAAATCAAGAAATTTAGCTCTTTGGTGAGTGGTTCGCATCTGAACCTAAGTGATCCTATCCAAGCATGATTCTGAAGCAAGAGCTGTGAGTAGCAATATTGAGGAAGGAAGAACAGCAAGTAAAGAGGAAAGACAAACTTCCATAGTATGCCTAGCAGTGGGCCTTGGACCCACCCTTGATATCAGCAGGGTAGGAGGAAACTAAACTTTACTCTGGGGAATATGCTTTCAGTTCCTTCTCCAGAACTCACTCAGCCTTGTGTTACTTTCTGAAGTAAAACTTACTGGGTTGTTTAAAGTCTGCATATTTGTTGGAGTTTACAGTAAAGTAGATAGCTTCTTTTTGGAAACAGCTTCCTTTTGGAAAAGGATAAGAGAATAAACTAATTCTTATGTATGTGTTAAATGCACTGAGGGTGTGAGAACCCGACTGCTCAGGTAAGTTATACTCTAAAGATTGTTTTTCTTAGTTTTTTTAAAGTAATTAATTATTTTATTTTATTTTATGTTATTTTATTTTAGCCAGGGAGAGGGACAGAGGGAGAGAGTGAGAGAGTCTTAAGCAGGCTCTGCACTGAGCATGGCTCTAGCCCATGACCCTGGGATCATGACCTGAGCCTAAATCAAGAGTCGAGACACCCACGCTCACCTCTTAGTTTTGTTGTTGTTGTTGTTTTTTAATGATATCAGAGTGCAAAATATTTTCTAGTGTATGGTTTTCTAAATTTGCATTGCATTATATATTGAAATCCAAAGCATACGCTTCCTTTTAGTGATTTTGGCAATCCAGGGTCCTGGCTTCCTTTAGTTTAGGTCTAGGGCATATGAGCAAACCTCTCAATACTGGAATGAGAGAATAAAGATCATACTAGAGAATCCAGCACAGCCTTTTGTAGTAACAAACAAATGAATGGACAAGCTAACAAACATTAAGCATCTGTGCCCATGTCTGCATTACTATGAGAACATCTCATCATATTTGGACTTTTTATAATATGATAAAACCAGAATTACTTGTACATGATGTGTAAGAGGTCCATTTTGAAATGACTTGTTGTAATTTTTTAAAAATTATGATGCAGTCATGGGTTTATTTAATTTTAGATCATTATATCTAAATCTAAAAACTTGAACATGGCATGAAATGATTAATGCAGGTACAGGCCTTATCATCCAATACAACTCTTCTTTAAATTACAAAGAATGGAAAATGTCTTTTTAATTTTTAATTCTCTTTTTATTTTATGACTTGTGCAACCCTTTGAATCATATAAGATATTAAATAATATCAAACTAGACAGCTGAATTATAAACCAAAACCTTTGAAATGACCTAAGACAATATGGTAAAGAATAAATAGATAAGTGGATGAATAGACGGATGGATTTCAAACAAGAAAGAGGCATAATCTCTTTCGTATTTCATCAGTATTACTGTACTGTTGGTACAGAAAATGGACTCAAAAAGAGGTTAGAAGACCAATAAAAAATGACTTGATAAAGAAGGAACAGTGTCCTCCTAAAATTCATGTCATGAAAAGCATTTTAAGCAAAAGAATGTGTGGTGACCTCATTGAGAGACAACCTTACTTTTTGCTCTAGAGATGTAAAGACAAGGATTCATATTTTATAGCAATTACCAGTGTCCATGAGGTCATGCAGCAAATTAGTGATATCTACAGGAATTCCCATACAGGTTTCTCTGACTTCGAAATCACCGCATTGTGTACGTGTGCTTTAGTGTGTTTTCATATCCTGTGTACTTCCCATGGTATTCTAATTAAACTGTGAGAATTGGTAAAGCTGTTAATATTAGTAACTTCTACATTATTACACGATCCCATTGCAAATAAGAATGATGTGACTAAATGTCAAAATTTTGCTGAAGATTAGTATGAGCCTTTAACATAGACAATGAAAATCATATCAAGCACTAACATTAATTTGAGCTTAGCAGTTATTTGTATTAACCATAGTTAATGTTAAATAAAAATATGCCTGAATGTCTAAGGTCAAATAAATAATGTACATTGAGAGATTTTTCTCTGGGAGCAAAATTAAAAGTGAAAGGCTATCATTAGGTATGGATCTTTTAATGTTAAAGTTATTTAAGAAAAATAATATCCCTCTTCTGAGGGAGTAGCTGAGAAACAGATACTGCACCATTGATTTCTTTGCTCTATAAAATTATGTGAGTACATGCCCTTTACTGAGCAGATTTATATTATGGTAATATCATTATTTTTGTCATGAATACAATTATTCAAAGCTAGTCTTTCAGTCATGACTAATTTTGTACTGTGGTGACTCATATGTCTCACCATTAAATAAGCAAACATACTTTTAGATTTTTAAAGATAACTAGAGCTAAAGATTTGCATAGTTAAAATTTAGTTATATATCTGTTTACTTAGGTATGTTGAATTAAACATTATAAGTACAATATATCAACTGTTCTGGCATTATTCAAGTGTGACTATTGATAGCACCAGAGGTCTCTGTGCTGTGTTTACCCTCAGGTTTATTTTCACCAATTTGAAGTCTCCTCTGGGGTGCTAACGTGCCAATATCATGACTCAGTCACACAGATTGGTCTCAAAACCAGGTCATACGTTTTGTAATTCTAACAAAAGTGAGCGCTTCGGACTGATCTTTCCTGCCCTAAGAATCAAGGGTGTACCGGAAGTGCCCAAAGAGACATGGATTTCCACTCTGGTGGGAACTGCCTCAAATGGCAGCGATTTCTATGGCTCTATAAGAATGAAGGGATCTCAATTTCTCACAGCCTCTCTGAAAAGGCAGAAAAAGGCAGAAAAAGTTTTACTGACCTCTGTACCTCAAAGGTAAGAGACTAGAGAGAGATCACTAAGGAGCGCACATTAAAGAATGCCAGTCATTTAACAACATCTCAAATTCATAGGTAGAGGACATGTTGAGGTCCCCTGAGTCAGGCTGCAAGATTCTGAGAGCTAAGAAGCTCATTTGCTGTAAGCAAACCAAGAAATGAATCAAAGAATCTTACACCACAGAAAATGACCAGCATTTCTTCCCTCTGTTGTATAATTGTATTTAATCACATGGACTTGGATAACATCCCAGCTCTGTCACTTACTTATAACAAGTGACTCAAATATTCATGTATAAAATAGAAGTAAAAATAATGCCTGCCTGTCTCACGAGGTCCATTAGGTTCTGGCTGACATGGAACCTATACAAAAGAAATATTCCATTAATGGCAGCTTCCATATCTAACACAGAAATAATATTTCACCAGAAAAGCAAGCCATTCTCGAGTCTCATTTTGGTTTAAATTTCAGAAGGGTTTTGTAATTCATAAAAGGTGAGATTGTAGGGAAGATTTTAGAATATACCTTCTCATGGATAAAAGTCACTTTGATAATATTGGAGTTATGCAGTGATTTCCATAGTGGGATTTTTTTTTTTTTTTGGAATGGGTATAAGGCAGTTGCCAAACTAGTTTAGTGAAAATTAGGAGTATTATGACTATTTGATTAAATCCTTTTGAATAATATTGCCTCATTTTTAGAATAGGGTTAAGACTTTACATGTAAAAATTATTAAATAGGAAAATAGCAATTTAACATCTGCAGTGGCTCTGCAGCTACAGGTTAGGATTTTGCCTGCTTTCAAAGACTCATAATAGGATTTACTGTTTAATGGGCTCCATTCTACTCTATTTTGGAATCATTGCCTATGGACTGCTTAATCATCCAGCAAAACTATGTTGGCTCCATCAGAAATAGGAAGCCCGCTTTGTGGAAGAGTGATAAGGGCTCTTCAAGATGGTGCAGTTTTGTCCGACCCTCCAATACACTGATAATGAAGACCAGACACTTAATTCAAAATCAGATAGTTAGTGGGCAAGGCTGAGGCTAGCTGTCAAGTATCTTGATCATTAGTCCATTGAATGAATTCTGCCACAGATATTCCATAGCTTCTTGTTTAGTGTGATCAGGATAAAGGACCTCAACTCCCACCCAGATATGCAACCCTGCATGATCATCACTGAATTTAAGTGTTGAGAATATGGTCCTCTAGTCTCTAATCCTTGCAGAGTAGAGGGAGTGTTACTCCAGCAGTACTCGTAGAGATAAACTTTGATCCCATACTTCTTTCACTTATTCTCTCTTATCCAGGAACTTCATTTTCCATCATCATAAATCATTCCTTTTCCCTCCTGCTATAGACTCTGCTTTCAGTCTGACTTCTCCCAATTCACTTCTTTCCTCCATCTACTGTCCCTTCTTCTCTACCTTGCCTTATTACCTATTGGTGGCCAAGGAAAATACATGATTTGAGAGGTGGGCAGTGGAGGGACACTGGGAAAGATTAAAAAAGACAAAACCTCTCTAAAGTGCCGTATCCGGAAAGCACTCAACAAGGAACATTGGAGGTACTGGGTGTTCTGTGTATAATAAATGATCTCACCCTATCCCTCTCATCTTTGTCATTCTTCCAGCCCAATGTCTACCCCCACCACAGTGCTTCTTCTCTTCTTCCTTCGGATCCCCTCCCTGTAGTACTCCTGTTCCAGGTCAGTGGAACACAGCCAGTAACTTGAACCTTCAGGAATGTGCAAGGCCACAGTCTGGAACAGACCTTGTCTCACACTGTGAAGTAGATATGCACCAGGCATCCCAATGTACAATTGAGAATTCATTTTTATCTAACGCATTGTTAGGTGTGAGTGCTTAGCACTTGATCATGCAATAGGCTGATTAAGCCCCTACTGAAGGCATCAGCACAGCTGTGGCACAAAATGAAAAGAAATGGTCTTTACTTTAGATACACTTATCTAAAATGTTTGCAGTCAGAAAATTTAAGGTTATTTTGATTGTTGAAAATAGTTGAATTTCGTGTCATTTAAAAAAGGCAACACTATCTTCAACACGTGTAAGGGGATCATAATGTTAGCAGTACTTAGGTCTTTTAAAAAAAATGTTTATTTATTTTAAGAGCGAGAGAATGCACGGGAGCAGAGAGAGAGAGGGAGCGAGAATGTCAAGCAAGCTCTGCACTGGCATTGTCAGCACAGAGCCAGACACGAGGATGGGTCTCACAATGGGGCTCAGTTTCAGGAAGAGTGAGATCATGACCTGAGCTGAAATCAAGAGTCAGATGCTTAACCGAGCCCCCCCCCCCCCAGGTGCCCCAGTACTTATGTCTTAATATAACCTAATGGGATTTTATATATACCACACTTTAAAAACTTTTCTGTGGGTAGACCTGTGGGCCAAACCAATGTAAAACATTACTTGGGAAAAGTTTATTTTGAGCTCCAATGAATCAATTTATAAATTTTCTAATGAATCGTTTTACATACTAAAAAGTTAAAGACTAGCTTTAATCTATAAAATATATTATATTTTCAATTCAAATGACTTGAGATTACTCAAAGAAACAATATATAACTAGTTGTTTATTCCTAAGTGGAAAAACAGTTAATCACCATGAGAAAAATTTATTAAAGGCCAATTGGTAAGAAATTTTTTTCTTATATAACATTTATTGTTGTTGTACAAGTGTTTAAATAAATATCTTTAGAATTATATTGTTCTTATTCAAAAAGCCACTATTCCCTTTTCTAAATTATGATCTAAAAGTTTAATTAAAAAAAACTACTGAATTTTAATGGTTTTTGTTTTGAAAACCATTCTCTGACATAACTGGGAATGTCTTGTGTTGCTGTAAATCCATGGTTAGGAATGGGTAGCTTACATAAACTTGTTTTCCTGTCAAATTCTTCCATTAGTCTTGGTGACATGGACTCACTTTTCAGTCCCTGGTATCCTCAAATACTAAGACAGGGTCCACAGGGCAGAACTTTCTTGGCCCAGGAAAACTGCAGAGGTGATGCAGGCGTGAGCCAGGATGGACTGGATGATGGTGAGTAACCATTTCTATCTGCGGCTCCTACTCATTGAGAGAGAACTTCCAGCAATACTTTAAGTTTCCAAAAAGATCTCAGCAGTGAATCAGTAAGGCAGGAAAATGGTTGCATCTGATAGTCACATAGTCACGTTTATTATGTAGAAGCAGATGTCATTAGTAGAACTAATTATTTTTAAGGTTTGGCCCTCAAGCTCATGTTCTATATATTTTGTTTTATCATTATAATGGTGTATACACAATTAAACTCATACCTGTTTTTCAATAACTAAGATTGAAACTGCCTTCTGGCCATAATATTTGAAGTGACTTGATAACATGACTTGATACTGAAGTAATCAGTATCTGGCTCTCTGATTACATGTGTACATGGTGGTCCACATATAAATGGCTCCAATAACCTATTACACTGTGGATGAATCTCTCCTATAGTTGCATATTCTTTCAAATTTGGAGCATGAAGTTCTCTGTAGACTGTACCTTGTACAATTCTATGGTCATTTTAAAGAAAATAATAGAATTGGCTTTTTTACAACACATTTATCTCATAGAAATTTGATTCTTAAAGTGATAATAGATAGTTTTATCAAAATGTGTCAAAATAGAAGAGATTTAAAATTCAATAGAAGTGCTCGAGGGTATGTGTGTGTGCCTCCGGTACCCTCACTGTAGTACGATATGACCCATTATTTAAGACATCAAACTTAGATCTAAAACAAAATTGGGAAAGAGAAAGTAGGCAAAAATGCCTCTTGAGATGAATGCCTTAAAGCCATGTGCTTTTCTCTGCTCAAAGAGGACCCATTAATTTGCCTCAGTCAGTCATCCAGCTACCAGTGTCTACTACCTAGCACCTGTGGTAAGCCAGGCATTGCACTGGGGACTTAGATACATTGTCCTCAAGAAGTTCAGAGTTTACTGGGAAAACAAATAAGATCAAGTAATTATGATAAAATATTAAAGTTATATAATAAAAGTATGTATAAAATTGTAAGAGAGCATAAGAGAAGTAGTTAATCATGTCTGAGGAAGGCTTAACACAGGAGATGATATTTAAATGGGAGTTTAACTGATACGTAAGCATTTGGAAAACAGAGAAGAAACAGTAGAAATTTCAAGCCACATCAAGAACATAGCGCAGGTGTTTTCCTCAGAGAAGGTCAAGAAATCTCTGTGATACTAGCAGCATATTCAGGAAAGGGGGAGAAGAGGAAGACTTGAAAGAAGCAAACCAATGATTACTTATTGTGAAATCCCCTACAGACCCTACAATTCCTTGGTGATAGTACATACTCAATAAGTGTTTGTCAGGGGCACCTGTGTGGCTCAGTCAGCTAAGCGTCCAACTCTTGATTTCAGCTCAGGTCATGATTTCATAGTTCCAGAGTTCAAACCCTGAGTCTGGCTCTGCGCTGACAGCATGGAGCCTGCAGTCTCTCTTCCCCTCTCTCTCTCTCTGCCCCTCTCCCTCTTGCACATGCTCGTTCTCTCTCTCAAAATAAAGAAATAAATATTTTTTAAAAAAGAGAAATCTTTGTGGCATGAGTTTTAGGTGAATGCAGGGGACAGGGATTCTTTCTAGTCAGTAGTAAATAAAGGGTAGCATTCTCTCCAAAGAAATCACTCATCATTCACTAAATATTTATTGAGTATTGCCAAATATTGACTGAATGGAATTCTTAAGCAAAAGCCGTGTCCTATGTATCAAAAGTAGATTTGCTTCTTGTCTAGGAAGGATTCAGCTCAGATGAGGACATCATGTGCAGTGTATTAGCTAACCAGCCTCAGGATGGAACAGGGTTGGGGGTAGAAGGATACAAACCAAGAACAGAAGCACCATGGCCTGGGGCAATGCATTATGGGAAAATGCCGCTGAACTCCCTTCACAGACCCTGCAGACCTTACCGCGTCATTGTACAGTACAATCATTCATATTCATCATGTTCCTCTGAGTCATCAAGAAAAAGTTACATCATAGAATTTTATAATCAGAATAGAACTGAGAGGTCATCACGTCCCCTCCATCCCAAATCACTGCTGAAAGCTAAGCTCTAATGCCTTCTCTTTGGCTGAAAGTGAAACAGATTTCAGTATTTATAAGGCAGCTAGTTTACTCTCATTTTACACAGCTCTGAGGGTGGTAAAAATCTCCATATGTTTCCCCCAAATCTGCCTCCCTGTTAATTTCTTCCCACGGGAAGTTCCTGAGAAGATGGGATAAAACTGCTCTCTTCTCTTCAAAACTTGGAGTTCTGTTTGATTTTGGAGAAGGGGGTAGGAAACTATGTCTGTGGGAGCTTTCACCTCTCTAGGATCTCTGGGGGGCAAGGAACTTTTTAAAAATACTGAACAACACAGTGATACCCGCTACGGGTGTTCTATCACTTGTTTTATACCTGACGGCCCATATGCCAAGCCACAGCCATGCCAGCCAGGCTCCACAGCAATGTGTCTCCTGAATATTTATGAATACAGTTCACAGTGATATTTTCCCTTCTTGAGGATGCAAAACCAGTGTGCCAAAGTGACACACAGCCATTCGGAGGCCCATCCTAAGATTTGTCTTGCATAATTCATAAACACAAGAAAAAGATTGCAAAGCTCTTCCTAGAATAGTAGTGGAGCTCACCAAGAGCCAGAATCTCCTTCCGTGATGAGTGAAGGGATAAAGCTACCCTTAACTCTCCTCTCAGGAAAAGAACTGGGGTCAACTAAGCAAATCAGCTTTGATTGCTTACCAAGCTCAACTATTTCCTAATTTTTCCTAATTTGAATCAGTTCAAAGATACTCTTCTTTATTTTGACTTATCTACATTCACAGAGCTTGTGATCAGGTTTGTGAAGTGCATGTGTTTGAAAACCTGTCAGCATCCTCTTCTCTCTCATGTAGGTCTCAGGGCCCACCTGCTGCCTCTGGCTGTCCAGGAATGTGCCTCTCCTGGCCTGCAAACACCTCAGTGGGCCAGGGTAGTAATTCAGTCAGTGACTCAGTCAGTTAACTAATTCTTGAGTCTATATAATGTGTCAAGCACTGAGCTAGGGTATAAGAGTAAATGAAAAAACAAATCCCTATTCTCACAGGGCTTAATAGTCTAAAGGTAGAGGTGGATAAACAAGCAAGCAATTTTAAAGGGGGCACGATGGATATTATGATTGAAAAAGTATGTGAAGCCCTATAAGGAACCTATGGAAGGAGAAGTTACCTGGAAGATTTTCTAGAGGAAAATCTGAGACCTAAGGATTAATCCCCATGATAATCTCAAGAGGCAGGTACAATTATTGTTGATGTTTCTGTATAATGCACGTTTCATATCAAAGGAGGCATCACAGGTCTGAGGAAAGAAGAAGGAGACTGAGTACTCTACCTATTATAGCTGGAATTGCCTATCATAGTTTGAGTCTTTCTAAGCATTTAATTCAACTAAGTTGGCTTTGTTCAGATACCATACTCTGGCAGAGAATGCTAATTGTTCTTTTAATAACAGAACCCTCACCTCTGTTCTACATCTGAGTTTTAGCAGGACACATGGCCACCTCCTTAAAGAGTATATTTTCTAGCTCCTCTTGCAACTAGAGGTGGTCATTTTACAACCTTCAGGGCAAAGGGATGTAAGCAGAATAATGTGTGAAATTTCTGCCTGCTTTAAAATAAAAATGTATTCCTTTCCCCTCCCCCACATCCTTATTCTCACCCCCTTGCCTGAGACTGGAGGATGTAGATGGTTTGAGATAGCTCCAACCAGGTGAATGAAAGCAGCCCCAAGGATAATGGAATGCTACCACAGCAGAATGTGGGTCCCTAGATGGCCTTCTGGAACAGGGTAGCCGGTTTGTCCTGGATTGTTATGTGAAAGCCATGGTATTCTGGGGCCTGTTAAAATAAAATAAAATGGAGATCAAGACTTGAAAATCCATCAAGGAGACAAAGCCCTTTAAGCCATGTAAGCAAAACTAAACCCTGGTGATTTCATGAACATAAGTGAAACTAAACTTTGGTTACTTCTTGTAAATGTCTCTGATAATCATAAAATTAAATTTAAGTTATCTTCCTAAAATGGTGTATGATAATCACTTTTAACTAATTCCATGCCATCTGGAAACCCACATTGTAAACTCAATCATTGTAAAGGTTAAATAACTTCCTCAATCTCACTTTCTAAGCCATCTTATAATGTCATGCCTCTGAACTTCACCTCAACTTTGGAAGACTCCCAATTCTCAAACTATTTTTTTGTGCACAATAAAGTCTTACTAAGTACTATTTTACTGATTTGGTCTTAATTTTTGCTGTTTCTGGTTTTTTGACAGGTTTTGTGACACAATATAGTAACTTGCACCTTAACGAATACAAATAATTAATTGGTTTCAAATGTTCCTCTAAGAGAGAGAGAATTAACATTTTAAATGAACATTTTTGTCCCTGAAGCAGCTATTAATCATTATTAACTAAGAAGTTAACATTATGATTATAATTTTATTTTCCATATAATTCTGGTTCTGGAGAAAGAAAAGCTGGTTTTCCAAATGTAAGTGTTCTGGGTTCACATCATCATCTTGCAAGGTTGACTGTTGTCAGTTCACCTCTGGTACTAGTGTAAACAAAATTTAGTTTCTCATCCTGCAAGACTGAGGACCAGACTGGACTATGGTAAAAAGAAAGAAAGAAAGAAGGAAAGAAAGAAAGAAAGAAAGAAAGAGCGAGCGAAAGAAAGAAAGAAAGAAAGAAAGAAAGAAAGAAAGAAAAAGAAAAGCACATAAATTTTCTTTTATGAGACTTCTATTAAGAAGTCAGACTTGGGGTGCCTGGGTGGCTCAGTCGGTTAAGCGGCCGATTTCAGCTCGGGTCATGATCTCGCGGTCCGTGAGTTCGAGCCCTGCGTCGGGCTCTGTGCTGACAGCTCAGAGTCTGGAGCCTGTTTCAGATTCTGTGTCTCCCTCTCTCTGACCCTCCCCCGTTCATGCTCTGTCTCTCTCTGTTTCAAAAATAAATAAACGTTAAAAAAAAAAATTAAAAAAAAGAAGTCAGACTTCTTAAATCTTAAAGCTAACTCACATAAGACTTCTTTTAGGCTAACTCACCTTTCCTTGGTGAACCAGACCAACTTCCCCAAAGGTTATACAGATCACTGAGTAGCCATTATGAGGGCTATGCTTTTTAACTTATTTAATTTTCTATGTAAATGAAACAGAGATAAATAAAAGAGACAATATTGTATTAGTAAACTCTCCATTACGAATCATTTTTTCACAGCAAAAGCAAAAGTTGGATTTGGCCTGATTCTCTGAATTGCATGCTATTATTTCTGCACCCCAAATTTTGCACAGCATCATGATCTTTAGCTTCTTTTTTCCTTTGATTTCTTGTTTTCACTTGTTCCTTTTTTGGTACCTCACTGTTGGGTAGGCTACAGGAGAAAGGGAGAAGTTATTTATGTCAATTTTTAGTTATAATAAGGTAATGCATTTTATTTGGCAATAAAAGCTGGACAGCAGCTGGCAGTATAAATTCATTTTCAAATAGTCTTGGCAAACAATTGAATTCAACCTCCACCACAAAACTTGAGCAGACCTCAAATGGCTGCTTTGGGGCCCAGTGAAAATTTTGATGTTCTAAATTACTCTTCTTAGGATTCACATGCTGTGAGACATTCATTTTATTTTGCAGTAAAACAATATAGAATGGAGAAGGTGTATTGGAATATGGTGGTTTTGAGTATGTAGGGGGCCCAAACATATGGTAGAATAAGGTGTCTCTCTACTCTTAACCACACTTAAGAACAAGAGTTTTGATAAAATTATTACATTACTAAAGAAGCTCCATCAATCACTGTTCAGATGTTTAAATATTATAAATGGATGCAGTACCACTTACATTGCATCATTTTACCATCTGTCTCAACAAGGGACATTTGGAAATTTTTTATATGCTGTGTAATCTTCTATTATGCTGGGTGGGGGGTTCCCATCAAAGACTCTTATTTGCCTCTCAACTGAACTAAATGTGATAATTTTAATGATCCAGGAAAAGGATTTAGTGAAAGAAATTGTATCGCTAATTTTCTCAAATCAAAGGAGCAATTTTTAACATATAGCAATACTCTTACCATCTGAGTAAGCAAAACAGAGATATATTTATTTCAGAAAAGCAAAAGTTCATTCAGATATATCAAACGCTGACCATTTTATAGAGAATTATGTTGGTGCTCTCCTTGAAGAGTCAAAGAAGGAGAATACAGATGCTTAGAGAGTATACCATTCAAAATCCAGTAGACTGAACAGCAGTGCCCAAGACATGATAGGTATTACTTATATTACAATAAATAGCAGTAGATCCCTGTAAGAGGCTTTAATATTCTCCAACAATATTCATTGATGACTATGAATTCTGAACCAAAAGTGGACTCAAGTTGGCTGTCCATTATTGACTGAGTTAGGTTTTATAATTTTATTTTCAAAACATCAGTTGTCAAGTTGCTAGAGCCAATATTAAAGATTAAAATCTTTAAGAAGATTTTTTCTTTAAGATATAAAATCTTAAGAAGGTTGCTGAGAGCTTTACCATGAACATACGTTTTCTTTATGAGGGAGCTTCAGTTTGTTAAAGCAAGGGCATAACACAAAAGGCTTTTGGAAATAACAGATCTCTCAGACCCCTGAGAATATGGGAGACATTTACACTAAGTCAAACAACTGGACTATGGGAAGTTGTTAATGTATTTCTTAAGAGATTCTTTGAAGAACCAAAAACCTGTTATAAAAGTGAACCAGTATCATATATATGTTTAGAATTAGAAACAATAATATTTATGTGAATAAGAAAACTAGATTGCTAGATTTAGTATTTAGAACATCAGTTCACAGGTTTTTATATTTTAATTTGTTTCATGAATCAGCTCATGGTTATAATACACTTGAAAGCTAAATTCTTTGGTTTAAATTTTTTAATGGATAATATTCTGAAATACTTCTTTCAAAAATTTACTGATTTTCAATTTTAAATACTAACTATATACCTCTAAAGCTGAAGAGATGTCTTTAGTGGTATGTGATGGACTTTTACTTCATTTATTTGATAAATAGCAATTGAAAGCCAAAAAAAAAAAAAGGCTTATGTGCTTCAAAGAAAGAAAGGGAGAAACTAAACTATATGCCTGTTGTATGCCAGGCAGTGTGCTATGTAAACACTTTACATAATTATTAGATTTAATTCTTGGAACAATCCTACGAGGTAGAAATTATCACCATTTTGCAAATGAAAAAATGGAGATTGACAGAGTATATGTAATACTCAAGATGATAGGTAGAAATATAAGAACTGAGACTCAAACCAAGTCTATATGATCCCAAAGTCCATTTTTTTTCTGCTATACCACAAACTGAATATCAGTATATATTGACTAGATGGTGAAAAAGATTTCATATAATTTTATTTAGCAAGTTAAATAAGTTCTTTTTGGTAAACTGGAGACTATAAGCAATTTAACACTGAATTTGCAGCTATACTCCCTGAATTTTATTTGGTCTCCAACTCCTACTTCTTTTTTCTCTTTCCCATCCCCTTGTAGGCCCTCTGACCCCTCATGCAGGCTGGCTCAGGCCCACACTCATTCCTAGGACTAGTTGGGACAGATTTCAGGGACATAGCTACCTATCTGTGTGTGGCAGATAGAGTTAGCCCAAAGATGTCAAAATTTTGATCTCCAGAACTTGTGAATATGTCACTTTACATGGCAAAAGGGACATTGTAAATGAGATTAAGGATTGTGAGATGGGAAGATTATCCTGGTTTATCCAGGTGGGTATAATGTATTCACAGGGGTCTGTATATGAATATACTAGGAAAAGATAGCATTCAGTAGGCAGAGTGGGAAAGGTTATGACCTGAGGCCCCAGGGTCGGGAAAAACACTTACTTTGGAACAATGCTGGGTTTCACAGGAAACCCCCTCAGGCTGGTGGAAGTTTCCTCTTAAGAATGTAACAGATACCACCTACTCCCCCTTGGGTTCCCCTCAGGAATTTGACAATCAAAATACCTAACTAAAAAAAGTAAACCATAAAATCTTACGTTACAGGAGGGACAGTATGACATAGTCTGACTCCTCACACAAAGGAGTTGAGACTTTGGGCAACCCAGCACCTAGAGTTAACCAGCCAGGAAGGATAGAACCTGAAAAGGAAAGAGGGGGAAGGGTAAGGGGAGCTGACCAGAATCTTATAAAACAAAAACCCTTGCCTATTGTCACAGGCATTCACTTTCAAACGACTCCTTTCTGTAAAGAGAGTTTCATACTATTCTTACTTTCTAATCTTATAGTCTAATAAACTTTTTCCTGCTGCTCATTTTATTTTGTGTCTACCTCTTCATTCTTCCAAGTGAGGAGACAACGAAACCTGGGTATTGAGGTAAAAAAGAAACAAAAAACCCTGCAACATAAGCGAGAAGGGTCAATGAGACAGACTCTCCCCTACTGTGTACATAAGTAATGGAGCCCCTGCCAACTCCTTAATTTTAGAATATTTGATCTCCAGAATTATAAGATAATAAATCTGTATTGTTTGAATCTACTGAACTTATGGTAATTTGTTACAAGAGCACTAGGAAATGAATACTCTGGGTCTATGACTCGACTTCCTTTTGCTAATCTTGGATTTGATTTTGTTCTCTGGTCTGGTAAACAGGTCTTTGTTTTGGTCCCAGGGTCTGAGTCTGCTCTGCTGAATATCTCAGCTCTTAGTCTTTCCAGAGATTTCTTTTTGCCCAAGAGACTTAAAGAACAAATGCAGCTGGAAAAAGGGGGGTACTTATTATTACATATTTCCCAATGAACAAATGATAGAAGCAAAATAAATCATTGTTCTTTATATTTTGGGGAGGACAGTCAGTCTTAAGCAACATGAGCTTTGTTTCTTAAGATGTAGTGAATTGTATTATTATTATTTAGATGAAAGTATAGTGTACATAGACATGGGTATAAAGTAAGAGCTGAAACACAAAGGCCCACCTGATACCCCTAGCACTTAAGAGCTGGGGTTCTGCTTAGATTTTTAAGCAGAACAGGGGACTTAGGGAACAGGGGACAGGGGTCTGAGCTAAAGCCGGTGTGGGGATTGGGGGGGATAGCAAGTTTCCAAAAGAATGTATGGTAGTCAGTCCTAGGAAAAGACTTATCTCTGTTTATTTTTGTCTCTTGGAACTAAACACAGTACTTGACCAATAGTGGTGTGTAGTAAATGTTGGGTGAATTGAATTAAGTTGAATTGCATTACATTTTAGCCTTTATTATGACATTAAAGTAATTATAGTATAGTGTAGTGCTCAAGAGCCCAGCTCTGGAGTGAACTGACTAGATTTGTACTTTGTCTGTTTCCGTTTCCTCATTTGTAGAAAAACAATAATAATAGTACCTGTCTTATAGCATCTTTTGTCCAGAGGAATCAATACAACTAAAGCATTTAACACAGTCAGTGGCATATATTAAACACTCAAAAGAATGTTACACATTATATTTGTATACTTCATTGTGTGTGTATGTATGTATATAAGTATAGACCCACAGAGATTTTCTTATATTTGTGCGCACATATATTTATCAAAGGTCATATTTATTTCTTTAAAGTATTAGACTCTGCTGCATTCTATGGATACAAAGATGAAAAAGATATTCCCTTGCCCTCAAGGAGCCCATGAATACATGCATTATGAATGTCTCTCCCCTCCCCCATCAAGCTAGAAATCATTCCAAGGAAACATTTGTCATATGTTTAAAAGAAAAAAAACAGTAGAAATTTCAAGAAAACTAGGTTCTGGTCTTAGCTTTTCAATACTCCTTCAAGTTTTACATTTTATAACCTCTCTCACTATTGAGTAACATTAATTGAACTTAGTTAAGTAACTAAGAAAATACACCCCCGTGGGACAAACCCAGGCATTACTACAAATGAGTTATTTGTAAAGAATTACAAAGACTGGTTAGAAAGATCATTCAAAGTCATTTATGTATGAGTCTTGTCTCACACCACCCCTTCCAGACTTCGAGATTACCTTCTTTAAATTAAATGGTTTGCTTTCTTATTTTCCAAAACCTGCAGAAAATGAGAAATTCTAAAGTTGAATAAAATCGACTTACCTTTTCCATGTACAGAAGTGCATTTAATTGTATATGTGTATTTGTGTATGTAGAGTTCACCCATACGTTCTACATCCAGGATAAGAAATAGAGTATTTGTCAATACTGTAGGTGTGCTCCTTCCCAAACACATTCCCTCCTTATCTGCCCTATCATGCCATTTGTAATAAACATACTCCTGAGTTCTTTTCAGTTTTCTAGTTTTATCACAAATTGGCTTTGCTTATTTGTGAACATCATGTAAATTGAAACTTGTTGAATACATTGTTCCGTGACTTGACTTTTTGTTTTGGAAATTCGTTTGTGTTGTACATGTAGCTACAGTTCATTCCTTTGCACTGCTGTTTCATTCTGTGATATACCTTAATTTATTTATCTATTGAACTCTGACTTTTATCAGTTATATTAATTTAAAATGTCTTCTTCCTACTCTATGTCTTGTATTTTCACTCTTTTAACAATGTCTTTTGATGAACAGAAGTTCTTTAATGTGGTTGATTAATCCATTTTTTGCCTACAGTTTGGGCATTTTGTGGATTGTTAAAATTTCTTACCCCAAAGTCTTTAACAATTTCTTTTATATTTTCTTCTAAAAGTTTTGTGTTTTTGACTTTCACTTTAGGTTTTAAATCTACCTAGAGCTGATTTTTCTCCATGTGTGTGTTTAGGGCAGCGGGAAGGAGGTAAAGATCCATTTTCTTCCCCCATCCCTACCTCAAATGGATCACCAATTGTCCCAAAATAATATGTGATAAAATCCATTATTTATCCACTGGTGGGCAATGTCATCTCATTCATTCATCAAATGTTCATAGATGTGTGAGTCTATTTCTAGTCTCAACACTTTTTTCAACACTTTTTTTTTGTGTATTTTTCAACCCTACACCAAAAGCATATAAACTTAAATAGTATAGTTTTATACTAAGATTTGATGTGGGAGAACAAGTCTACTTTGCTTTTACTCAAGAGCCTCTTGGCTATTTTTTTAGGTCTCCTTTAACTTTTCTCAGTGAGTTTTTGCAACATCATTTTCTATGTAGAGGTCTTGCATTTACATAAACTCCTATTCATATTTGTATGTATGCTATATTCAAATTTTACTTTCTACTTGATTCTGGAATCTAGAAAAACAAATGATTTTTATATACTGACTTTGTATCCAATAACCTTGATAAACTCACCTATTAATTTTAATAATTTATCCTAGGTTATTTTTTATCATCTGTGTACACAGTTGTAGGATCTATAAATAATTATAATTTTCTGGCATCTATGGGGTGGATCAGGTTAATTTCTTCCTTTAATCTATAAACATAGGTTATAATTAATTATATGATATTAAAATATAATTATATTATTTAGATACACCCAAGTTATATATTATTATTTTTATATTTTGTTGGTTGAATATGTTAATAAGTGATATTAACTTTCAAGTTTCATTTCATTTGCTGTCCTCAACAGGATTTGATATCAACATTATACTTGCCTCATAAAATGAATTAGGGAGTGTTCTCTTTTTTCTCTGGAAGTTTATGAGATTGGAATTGCATCACAACTCACTAGGAAAACTATATGGGCTTATAGTTCTTTGTGGGCAGATTTCAATTACTGTTTCAATCTCTCTAATCATTAAGGGAACAACCAGGTTTTCTAGTTTTCAAATATTTTAGTTTCATTTTCTGAAATTTATTCTTATCTGAATTTTCAAATTTATTCATATAAAATTATTCATGAAACTTTCTCTTTTCCTCATAAGGTTTACAGCATCTATAGTTATAACATTTTTGTATTTCTTATATTGTTTTTACTAAGCTGCTGTTTTAAAAAAAAATTAGTCTCCCTAGAGGTTTGTCAACTTAATTAGCATTTTCAGAAAATCAGCTTTCACCTTTGTCCTTTTAGGTTTGTAGCTATTTTTCTATTAATTTCTGCTGTTTTCTTTGTTATGAATTTCCTTCTACATTTTTATTTACTTTGCTATTCCTTTTCTGACTTCTTGAGAACTATTTAAATAATTAGCTAATTATTCTCCAGCTCTTTTTTTCTTTTCAAATATGTATATCTAAAGCTAGACCTTTCTTTCTAAGTACTGCTTTAGTTTCACTCCAAAAGATGATATATGCTTTTTCATTTCTAAGTGATTTCTGTGTGATTACTTCTTTGAACCTGAGTCATTAGAAGTGTGTTTTTCCATTTTCAAAACCATAGACCTTTTTGGATCATTTTATTAGTATTCATTTCTAGCTTAATTGCATTCTTGTCTGAAAATGAGGTGAAAAAGATTAATTCTTTAAAATTTTCAAAACTGGTTTTCTTGCCTAGTAAGTGATTGCTGGTTTTCCAAATACTCTTCATGTACTTGGAAAGAATGTGTAACTGTTTCATAATTCCCAAGTGCATTTTTCCAAACATATTAGGTTGTACTTGTTAATTATATTGTTGAAATCATATATCTATGCTGATTTTTTGTCTTCTCACTTTTTCATTCCCTGGAAGAGATACGTTTAAATTTTCTATTATTTTTTATGTATAATTAAATGTATGCAAATTGAAAGTAGTATGTTTCTCATACTTTTATCCTTGTATAATTATGAGGTGACCTTCTTTATTTCTAGTAATTTTTTTGCCAAATAGTATATTTTGTCTCATATTAATATTCAACACAATTTCTTTTGATTATTATTGGCTTGATTCATCTTTTTCGTTCTTTTACTTTCAACTTTTTTTATCTGCTTTTTTATCTGCTTTTTTATCTGCTTTTAAGTGTCTTTTGTAAATAAATATAATTAGGTTTTGTTTTGCCACTTAGTTTAACCCTATTTATCTTTTAGCGAGAGCATTCAGTTCATTTATATTTAATATAATATTACTAGCATATTTGGCTTTTAAAATGTCTGCTTTTCTGCTTTACTTTTCCTGATAACTTAATGTGGCTTTTGTTTTTCGCCTCCCTTTTCTTTTTAGACTGAATAAGTACTTATAAACATTTTTTGTTTCCTCTGCTAGTTCAGAAACTATACATTATTATTATTATTGTTGTTGTTATTATTATTATTATTATTATTATTTTGGTGCTTACCCTTATACTTAAAACACACAAAATTAATTTCTCAAACTGCAAGAGTTGTAAATACTTTTACCCTCCTTAAGCCTTAAAACATGTTTATAGCATTTGTTCCATGAATTTTATGCTATCAAATGTAGATTGATTTTTTTACTTCAAAGACATTATTTTTATAAGGTTGATATTTGCTTAGATTTATTCAGTTACTAATTTGTTTTTCATCATTCTTTTCGCATCTCAGTTTTCCATCTGGCATGACTTTCTTCTGCTTTAGAATTCCCTTTAGTGTGGTTCTGCTGGTGAGGTATTCTTGGTTTTTGTTTGTCTGAAAATGCTTTTATTTCACTTTTATTTTTGAAATATATTTTCACTGGTCATATAATTACAGAGTGACACTGATTTATTTCAGCATATCAATTATATCATAATGCTTTTCTGGATGCCATTGCTATTGTTGAGAAGTCAACTCTTGGTCCAGCTGCTGCCTCTTTGAAGTTAATTTCTCTTTTCTCTGTGGCCACTTTTAAGATCTTTCCTTTGTCATTAAAGATTTTCTGTCTTGTTGATGTGTATAGATTCATTTTTATTTATCCCTCATGAGATTTATTTGGATTCTTCAATCTGCATGTAGTAGGCAGAATTCTAAAATGGTCCTCAAGATTCCTGTCCTATGATAGATGTGCTTTGTATAATCCTCTCCTCTTGGGTATGAGAGTCACTTGGTTGATTTATGAATCTGGTGGAATTTCACTCCCATAATGAGGTTATGCTATATAGCAAAGATGACGGGATTTTGAAAATGTAATGAAAGCCTCTATTCAACTGACTTTGAGCTAATCAAAAAAGAAATTATCCTAGGTGGGCCTGACTTAATCAGATGAGCCCTTTAAAAAGAAGTCTAAACCTTCCCAGAAAGAAGGATTCAAAGTGAGGCAGATTCTCCTGTTGGCCTTGAGGAAGCAAACAAGCACATGTGAACTGCCAATGGAGGGTCATGAAGCAAGGACCTGAGGAATTAAAAGTACATTACGTACTCATAATGTGGGGGTTAGGGGCATATAATAACTCTGCATTTAATTTTTGACTCCCTAAAAATTAACTACTAATAGCCTCCTGTTGATCAAAAACCTTAATGATGACATAAACAGTCAACACAGAGATGGTAGCATATATATGTACTATATACTGTATTCTTACTATAAAATAGCCTAGAGAAAAGAAAATATTGTTAAGAAAATCATAATGAAGAGAAAATACACTTACAGTGTACTACTCTACCCTGTACAGTATACTCTACTATAAAAATCTGCATATAAGTGGACTTGCACAGTTCAAACTTGTGTTATTCAAGGTCAACTATTTATTACTCCTGCAGCTGCAAGGAAAGAAATTGTGCCAATACCACTAGGCCTGAAGGAGGACCCTGAGCCTTAGATGAGATCCCAGTTCTGGACAGCAGCTTATTTGCAGCCTTGTGAGTCTCTGAGCAAAGGGCCCAACTAAGTTGTGCCTAGATCCCTGACCCATAGCAAGGGTGTGATAACAAATTTGTTTTGCCTCAAGCCTCTAAATTTGTGGAAATCATTTACACAGTAATAGAAAAATGATACTGTGGATTGGTATTTTTCATCACTTCTGGAAACTCACCTGTTCTCAAGTATTGTCTCTGCTTTCACTCTCTTCTTTTTCAGAAAATGTGATTAAACATATATTAGATCTTTTCCCTCTATTCTCTATATCTCTAAACATCTTTTATTTTTGATCTCTGTCTTTCTGTGATGTATTCTGGGTAATTTCTTCAGGTGTCTTTTCTAGCTTACTAATTTTCTATGTGTGTCTATTATTCTATTAATCTGTCACTCAGTCTTTAATTTTAATGATTGTATTTTTCATGTCTATAGGTTCTAGTTTTGTTTTGTTTTTTCTCAAAACTGCTTGATTATTTTTAGAAATATTTCCAAAGTGTTTTTCATATTTCATTGCCATCATTAGAGGTTCAGGTTCTGGGTGTGGGGCACAAAGGGCCCATTTTCCAGTTGATCTGTAAATAGTATTATTTCCTCCTAAAGAAATAGCATTGCCTAGACTACCCTACACACACACACACACACACACACACACACACACACACACACTATACACATACATGCAAAATTTGGTAATTATTTTCTACAATGAAAGTCTCCATAATCATAAATTTAGTTATGTCCATATGTGGTAGCTGGACAGAAATCCCTCACTCTGGGGAAAGTTAAGGGAGTGTCATGCATACAAAAAGAAGACTCACCAGAGCCATATATTTGTGTAGAATTCCAAGTCATTCAAAGTGTGTGTGCCAGCATCTACTAAGGCTGCTGTCTCTTACCCAACTGAGGTAGAACTTTAGGTCTGTGTAGCACAGAACTATGTCACTGCACTTGTCCTTGTTCTCTCCTTCTCCTTCTAGCTTTCCAGTGCATTTCTCTCATTTTTATGAGCTCATTTATGAATAAGCTTAATAGCATTTCATATATAGAAGGAAATTGGGAAAAATTACTTCTAACAATGAAAGTCAATGTTTTCACAGTGAGAGAATCAACTGGAAAATCTTATAGAAATATATTCACTTGAATATTAAAATAATATCCGGATCTGTGGGTAAAGCCATCTATTAATCTTTTATGCACTCCTCCACCTCAGTTTGGGGTTCCTTATGGTAGACGGTGCTTATTTTTTAAGAGGTTTCACTGAGACAAAGCTCAGCCAGGCTGATGAGACAAAGAAAGGAAGGAGTGGAGTCTGGAAAGAACACCAGCCAGGGAACTTAGTCATTGACCCTCCACTGACTTAGACACGTTTTCTGGTCTTACCTCTATTCTATTTTAGTTTCTTTGTCTAAACACTTGCAGTGATTTGAGCAGTCCAAATTCTATGATCCTAGATACAGTTGTAAAATCGCAAGAGGTACAGAAAAAGAGTATTTCCTTTTCAATTTCCTTCATCTCTATTTTATTCCACTACTCTTAGTAAGACACATTTTTTTTAAATTAATTTTTAAAGTATAGGTTCAGAGCTCTGTTACACATTTTGATGGGATTTTCCTGCTTTTTAAATTTTTGGCCTGTTTTTCTATACTCATCAACCACTGTGATTTTTTTGTACTTATTGGATAATTATAGACATAGCCTGTAAATTTATTATTAAATTATTTGGTTTTGGTTTTATTTGGTATTGCCAAGTGACATTTTGAACTACATACACAAGACCTGAGCATTGTAGTTTATTTATGATTACACAGACACAGACTCATTGTTTCTTCCCCACATTTTAAAATGTATTTTAATAGAATATGTCCATGTTAATTTCAATATTTCCTTGTTAACAGTAACAAATGGTCAACTATTCCTTGTTTTAATATGAACCAAACCACAGCAGTCTCAGGCCAGATTTTGTTAAAGGGAGAAAAAACAACAATAACAAATCATATATATTGACCTTTTTAGGCAGACAAAGTACCATTAAATAAATTATCACTCTAGCTTGGGAAACATCTCCTTGTTGGCCTGAAAGAGTTCATGTAAGTCTGGAAAATCAATAGTTTATTCCACACATATGAGAACAAGAAGGCCAGTATAATTTAAAATAAGGGCAGGCATAAGTTCGTTTGAGGATTAATGAACGCCATCATGGATTTGAGGGCTAGTTCTTTTTATTTTAATCTTTTTAAATGTTTATTTATTTATTTCGAGAGAGAGAAAACACAGCAGGGAAAGGGCAAGGAGAGGGAGAGAGAGAATGTCAAGCACGCTCTTGAACTGTCAGATCACGACCTGAGCTGACGCTAGTTATTACTAGCGTCAGACGCTAGTTATTACTCTTCAATTTCTCACTGGTGTATAAGCATGGAAAACAAATGGGCAAGTCCTTCCTAACAACTTAAATGAAGGTAGCTGAGGGTGTGAGCTTACCTAAATGCCAGGTACTCACCTATTATTTTGCCTTTCAACTTTCTACCTAAAAATGTAATGTGATTTTCTAATAACCCCTCAGTGACCTTAAAATGTTAATGTAGCTTCCAAAAGTGTCTGACTCTCTCCCAGAGACTGATTACCTGATTCAGTAAGTCTAATATTTCTGTGTGAGTATATGAAGCTTACCTTTTTATGAGCTATCCATACACACAAACGAAAATAGTGAAATTATTCTAATTATTGATCAATAAAAATTGTACTGTACCAACTCTTTATCTCAAAGCTAAATGTCAATAAGGACGTTAGTTAGTAAATATTTTTATTATAAAATTGAGTTTTTATTGATCTCTTTTTTGCATAATCCATTTTATATTAAAATTCATTAATTCAACCTACATATTGCAGTACAAATAACAAAAGCACAGAATAATTCTCTGATTGTTATTACCATATTTACAAAGACACCAAGAAGTATGGGGCAAGATTTGCTTTAAATCTATTTGCATTAAGTTCTATTTGTTTTCCACTGGGTATTTGCATGTAAACAGCTAAATTATTTGGCAACCTCTCCTGGGGTTTCCTCTTTTCTCACTACTGACTATTACAGTAGATTATTCTTCAGCTTTGTTCGCTTTTCATTTATAGCTTGATTTAATGAAACCTTAAAAAGGGTAGTTAGTTTTCTAATGTGTTCCAGATGAAAATGGTAGTGTAATTATTATCCCTTTCAAATTTGTCTGGCTTCAACTTTCTTCATCTTCATAATTTGGTACTTTCAAATGAAATTTTAATTATGCATAAAATTAATAAAGAGCAATTTAAATTACCATTGAGTGTCAACTGGTTGTCTGGTGATAAATAGAAGGCTGAAATCTTGATGGAATTTTTTATAACAGGAAAAAATAATTAAATGGCCCTATCATCATTATCAGGAAAGAATTATTAAAGTATTGCTTTTTACACAAAACCATTTTGTTCAGCTATTTGAAAATGAAAAGTGGAGAGAGTTATGCATAGAGAATTGGAGTGGTCCCCAAGCTTTATGCACCAAATATCCAGCCAGTTAAACAGCCTTTGTGTGACTATAGGACTTAAAAGTTGATCAGCAAAGTATCATATGAGAAAGAAGTATACAGCCTTTGCCCACTGTGCCCACTCCTGCAGTGCGGGAATGCTGAAACATTATCAATACACACACATAAGGGATAAATCTGTAAGGCTGGAGTAGGTAAAAGTAAAAAAAAAAAAAAGATATATCATTCTCTAAAATGTCCAGACTGTTATGAAAAACTGGACTAATCCACAAGGATATGACTTGATGGGTTACAATATCATATCTACAGTGAAATAATGCTTGTATGGTGTTCAAGGGCAAGAAGTAATACTTTTGTTTTTCTTTAATTTTCTTGTTATGGTTCTCTTAATAGGACTTATAAATCACAAATTTTAAGAGTGCAATTTTGATTTTTAAACATCTTGCCATGTGTGCAAGCATATGTGTTACCCATTCTATCTGAACCTCTTTAAAGAAAAAGATAACTTGAAAAATGCAATATTAAATCACTCTCCTAGCAGTAGTTTTAAATTTTGGTATCTGGTCCAGAGTATCTTACATTTATTCATTTATACACTAAATATACATTGAACACTTACTAAACATCAGGCACTCATAATAGGTTTCAACTTATTCATTTCATTTGATTTCAGTAACAATGAGCCAGCGAGCTAGGAACTTGTGTTCAAGTGTTAACAGAGCATAGAAAAATCTTAGCCCATCTGTGAGAACATAAAAACTTGAAAGCACAGCTGGCATTTATATTTTAGTTGGAGGAAAGCATTAGAGAGTTCAGAAGGTCCACCGCCTGCCCCAGCTCTTGAGTTATGTCAAAGAAAGTATATACCTCAATGAAAAAGCGCCTACAGTATTTATGGAGGAGAATAAAATAAAAGCATTTGGTAAAAAAAAGTATTTTCCAGCAGATAAAAAAAGAGTCTTCTTAACTTTTGCTTTCTCCAAATTGTCAATCCTAAAGTTGCTGCCTCTGCTGGGTGGTCTTTATTCTACATCCACTCACATCACCTGACTATCTGGTGGGGTTACAAGAAGGGCAGCTATGCCCTGAGGGGGCTGGCAGAGAAAAGGTTCATTCCTCTCACTGCTGCCAGAACAGCCCTGAAACTCTCACCTAGACAATCCTTCCTGAACTTCTCTCAATCTCTTCCATCTTGACCATTGCTCAATCCAAAGATGGTGACCTCAGTCCAATCTGCTTCTATACACAGCTTCTGAGACTAAATGTTAGAGATGTTTTTCCTCATTCCAGGCCATTCTGGAAGTTCTTATTAACATAATTTTACTTGAACAAAAATGTTGATGGGATAGGGAGAGGAGATGTTGCTTTTCTAACACAATTTCCTGGAAAATGATAAATCCCCCCCATCCTTGGGGGCCCAAGGGGGTGGAGAGGATGTGCACACATCACAGCAATAGGGTGATGATTTCACCTCATTTGTTTTATTTTTTGTTTTAACTTTTCTGGCCAAGCAGAAAGTAAGTCAGCTTTGTTTAGCTAAGCCAGTGTAGTATACAGAAGTTTTGGCTTCCATATTTATCTTGAGCTCTTCATTTTGGATATGAGGTCTGGACTTACTCAGTTAGTGCTTGTGGATCTTTTACCAGTAATTGATTAGGGAATCTTTAAAAAAAAAAGCCAGGGACATGATAGAAAGATGCACACACATACAATCAGGTAAGCTCATTATAAAAAATAACAAAATTTAAAAAAAAATCAAAGAATATAAGACATTCAAGGAAAGGGAGAAAGCATTCCTTATGCATATATAAGCAAGGATTATTTCTCTTCCTGGGAACTTAAAGTGGAGTGGAAATAAGGTTTGGGGAGAAGAGGAGGCTGAGGATCCTACACATATTACTATGAGTTCTTTATCAGTAGTCTGTTATGAATTAGCTGCATGTTCCTGGAGAAGTTACTGCTCCTGGTTTTCCTGTTGGAAAAAGACTGTGTGACCTTTAAGATTTCTCCCAGTCTTAATAATAATGTGGATAATAATAACTCATAATAGCAGCTATTATTTATTGAGAACCTGCTGTATTATTTGAAATAATTCTCTTAAGCAGCAATCAATATTCTAATTAAGAGATGAAGAGATTGTGACTTAAAGATATCTAGCACTTACACAGTCTTAAGCTTTATATAATGCAAAATATGTTAACAAGATGCAAAATGTTAAGAGAAATTCATGACAACTAATTTATTAGCAACATGTGAATTATTTTTATATTTAAAATGTGTTGCATAATCTCATCTTAATGGATATTTATTTATGAGCCTGTTATTCAGCAAATGTTAAGTAGTATGGTGCAAGGCACATTGGAATCAACAAAACCTTTCCAAGAATGCTGGGTGGGTCACTCCACTTTTGTGGGTAATTTTCATCATTTCTGAGCTAGACTAGAGTTTCTGGATACAAACTACAAAGATGGAGTCTGTGAAACTCCAGGTATCATATGAGAAGTTGTAAAGGTTTGTGTATACTTTGTGCAGATATAAGTGATGTTCTGAGGAGAGGACCTAAAACTTTCACCAATGTCTAGCACAGTGGTTTTTCACCAATAAAAGTTGAGCACTACTCTTTTAGATGATCTTGAAGGAGCTTTCTTTTTCTGCCTTGGGTATTTAAGTATGCAGATTGTCTTAGTTCTTGAAGCTTTGCTTTCTATTTGCGAGCTCTGTTCTTGTGAGAGACCTGTATTTTCAACTCTGTCAGGGGCATACCTGAGGGGCACTATCATCTGGCATTCCAGAAATATTCTTCTAAGTCCTTCCATTGACAGTCTTTAAAATTCCACCTGAACTCTATCACAAAGGTCTCAGACCAAAGATGTAAACAAGAACACATTAAAAGTCAAATTTCCTGCAAGGAAGAATACATGCAACTCAAACAAACGAGTCATTGCTTCATAACGTAAGAATGAACCATGAAACACAGTCTGAAGAAACTGGGTGTATGAATCATAGATGAAGCACTGTACGTACTCCTATGTTCTCAAAAGACATTTTGATGAATGAAACTACCCAAATGGGAGAGTAGATATGTGGCATATTTGGCAACCAAAGCATAACCATGTTTATTTTAATTTTTATTTATAAAAAAAAAGTTAATGTTTATTTTCTAAGAGAGAAACAGAGCATGGGCAGGAAAGGGGCAGAGAGAGAGAGAGGGAGACACAGAATCTGAAGCAGGGTTCAGGCTCTGAGCTGTCAGCACAGAGCCCTATGCAGGGTGCGAACCCATGAACCATGAGATCATGACCTAAGCTGAAGTCAGATGCTTAACAGACTGAGCCACCTAGGTGCCCCCGAGAATAACCACTTTTAAACAAACACTCTTCTGTATGGTGAAATGATTCTCAGTAATAATTATGAAATGAAGGAAATAACAATAATAATAATAATAATAATAATAATAATAATAAATAATGACCAGGAAAGAAATATTCATTACAGATATATATGTATTTATAAAGGAGGAATATAATTGGAGGAAAAGTAAAATTGGGAATCTTCTGAATTAACTTCCATGTATAATATAGCTTATATTAAATGATAAGTAATAAAAATGTGTTAATTTGAACTTTACAGATGTATTAGTAAACTCACTTATAACTATAATTATAAATTATAATAATTGTTTGAATATAAGCCAACAGAGTCTTTTTTTCAATGCATAATATTTTATCACTGACAGTGCTTAGCATTGATGGTGCATGGTGATAATAAAAGCAGACCAGCCTTTTGTTGGCTTTATTATTTTTAAGTTTATTACAGTCAATACACCCCTTTAGTGCCTATAACCAATATGGACCGATGCTTACCCTTGATGTACCACTAGTGTAGGAGGAAAAAGAAATTACTCTCATTTTTTAGAAATAATTTACCTCCACCTTAAAAAGGAACATGTTAACAATCATGTTCTGGGACTGCCTTTTATGCTGCCCAGGATGCTGGCTTTATGAAGACTTTTCCAGAAAGATGATCTATGAAAAGCATTTGGCTTCCTTCCAATGAATATATGGTGAATTCCTCCAAGATGTTAGATTGGCTGATTTTGTAACAATCAATTCTTTCTGTTTAGGTTGGTATCAGATGGAAGTTACAACCAGGCCAAGCATTGCCCCTGCCATTTCTCTAAGCCATGACATCTTGAGCAGTAGACAGAATATTATGCTTGTCATCCCCTTTCAGGAGCAAAGTTAAAATCGAAATGTATGTTGTGCTGACCACTCTCTTCTGTTCCACTGAGTAAACTAAACAAGGGAGATTAGGTAAGAAGATGAGGGAGGTCGAACAATCCAGGCAACAGAGTTTAAAATCATTGGAGAACAGCTGCATTCATGGAAACTACAATCTGATGTTAGTTATGTTTTCATTAAGTTTGTGGCAAGTAATTTAGTGTTGCTCCAACATTTAAACCAAAAGACATATAATTACCATGATCTGTGCTGAGATAGTTTTTTTGCCTCTGACCACACCAGTCTCTCCGGCAAAAACAGAATTTCTACCACTGCATTAGAGACCAGACCATAGCTCTTATTCTGACACTTTGATAAAAGACCTTTTCAAGCTTTTGCCTGAAGTAGGCTAATAACTGAAGACTTTCTTGGTTTGGGGAATCTGAACTATTTAAATGCTTGCTCATTTTTTGGTAACAGACACCTAGCAAAAACATATCCTAAAATATCTGGAAAGTTTCAATTAATTAGACCCATACAATCAAGAAGTAAATGACACAAACAATGTGTTTGTGTTAATTTGAAACAGAAAGCACCAAGCCTTTCATTTTGTGAGAGGTAAGTTGGTCTATTTTGTCTGCAGAAAATATGAGTTACATGCAAAAGTGTTTCTGAGAGTAAGGGGTTCAGGGAATTGTGAGTTTTTCAGGCTAACAGGTTTTTTCTTCCTCTAGAGTTACTCATAGCCTTCAATATGTCTATTTGCATTCAATATGCTGATTATTTCCAAGAGGGGGATATGGTATTATGTGTTTCCAAATTGACTACATAATTTTTTTTTCATGAAGTGTCTTTTGGAATTCAGCATTCAGTGGACCCTATTTTGAGAAAATCCTGTCTCTCTTCAGTAGGGGAAAAGAGCATGTTTCTGCCACTGAGATTCTGATCTCTCTGTTTGCCTTCTATCAGATTCCAAATCTTCTGCTTGGAAACTTAGATCCCCTATATTCCTGATAATGTCAAAGGAGACCACCAGACATAATCTGCCTATTTGAATCAGACAGTCTCTAAGATGTTCTCTGAGGAAATGAGATGTCATGGGAAGAATATAAGCTTGAAATAACATTTGAATGCCTTGCTTGATATTGTTGCATTATAGATGCATAGTAGATCTAATTTTGATTCTTTCCATATTTATATGTTTAAAAAATAATTATTTCTTTATGTTTAAATTGTTTCAAATAGAGTAATATTGAGTGGATGTGATTATATGAGCATCTGATAAGGAGTCCACTTTAGATGAAGAGGTATTAAAATGATTTGGTAGTAACACATGTCGTCTACAATGCAAAAGCAATCAATGGACATACATTAGCCAATAGTATCTATGAGAATCTGCCAGTCCCAGCCAAAAAGAGAGACTTCCAAGAGAGATTTTGAAATAATAGTTGACAGTTTGACTTAGTCTTCATTGTCATGAATCATACAATTATACAAAATCAATTGGAAGGTAAATTTACAAGAAAAATGACGTTACTTAAAAATTATTAGTGACTGGGGCGCCTGGGTGGCTCAGTTGGTTAAGCGTCCAACTTCAGCTCAGGTCATGATCTCACAGTTTGTATGAGCCCCACATCAGGCTCTGTGCTGACAGCTCAGAGCCTGGAGCCTGCTTCAGATTCTGTGTCTCCCTCTCTCTCTGCCCCTCCCCTGCTCATGCTTTCTCTCTCTCTGTCTCAAAAAAAAAAAAAAAATTATGAGTGACTTACTTGATTTGATGCACATGTATTATGTTTCTAGGTTTTACTCAAAATTTACACTAAGGAATTCTGATGTGTGTGAGATTTGAATTTTTTTCCAAACTTTAAGATATATGCCCTATAATTACTAGCATAGAACAGAGGGTGGGACCTATTGGGAGAGAAGGAAGTTATTACAACCATTGTGTATCTCCTGTCTACGAGGAACACATATGTTTTCTCATTTAACTTTAACAACAACCTGTGGAGGGTCCATTAACCCAGTTTTACCAAGATGGGCACACAGATGTTAAGTAAAATGCCCAAGATTAGTTATTAAGTCTGGGCAGAGTCAGGATTGTGAACCTAAATTAAGCTCCAAAATCCATATCCTTCCCATCAGTAAGTGGCTGTGAAGTAACAATAGGATTTTATTTAACAAGGTATTTTTTCACAGTATTTAAACAAATATAATGGTAAGTTTCCAAGTGGATTTAAAATAAGTCAATTGGCAAAAACACAATTTTTCATGCGACCCTTAAGTAACACTTTGTCATACTAAGACTGTCATACTTTAGGTGGCAGAATCATGCCTTTCTTGTTCTTTTTGATTCCGTGCACATTATGGACACTTGACAATGTTTAAAAAACAATCCACATACAATGCCCACAATGACTGGGCTTGAGTGCTTTGTTTGAGCAGACTTTCCCTCTGGCTGATTTGTGATTTCATTATCTCACATATTTTATGTTTGCTGATTGAAGGTGACCAAAGTGCCAGGTATTTTTAGCTCATTATATAAAACACTCGTTAATGAAGAGTCATGGCAAGTTTAAATTTGCTTAATGTTTATTCTCACTTTTTTTTCCCGGGCCTTCGTGTGGCATTTCCCTTTCTCTCATGTTTTTAAATCTCAGATAAAAAGTATTTCTCTGAATTTAAGAACCTATTTCTAGTGACCTGAAAGTTTTATTATATGAAATAAAAAGAGGGATGAGAACTATATACAAGAACGAAAAGGAATGTTTGTTAGTGAATCAGAAACAAATTGGGAACAAATAGAGAACATAGAAAATACAGCAGTATGCTTGTAGCATGTACAATGTTGCACATTATTTCTGTCACTTTGAAAAATGGCCTTTGAAATTTGCTAATGGCCTCCAAATTGCTAAATTGATCGTAATTTAGTAGGCAACTAATAACAAAAAATTGCCATTTGCAATGCTTACTTAAAGCAAAAAAGAAAAAGAAAAGAGAAACCTGTACAGATGAAAGCCTCTCTTAATGTAAGAGGAATGACTGAGAAGAAAATATATTTTATCTGCTCTCTATCAGCCTGACCTGAAAGAAATTGGTTTACAATTTCTTTGAATAGAATTAAAAGCATGTGGTCTCTTATTCATATACAAATGCTAAATTAAACACATATATATAAAGTTAGGAAGTGTATATAATTTATAGAGAAGAAAATATACCCTGTGATTAAATTAAAATGGGAATGTACTATTACCATATTTCACCAGTGACGACACATTGCCTCTTTTAAAAAATATTTTAATATTTCAATTTAATATTTGAAGTCAAAGTTTAAAACCAAAAACTGTGTGAAAAGATCAGATATGAAGTTAATTCTTATCTGTGTCATTATAGGACTAATACTGGACAAACACATGCAGTACACAATAATGCAGACTGTTTCAGTCAAGATTTCCAGCTCTCTCCTGCAAGATGTTTCACAACTAGCCAGTGTTGGCAAATTTAAGAGATGTCAGTTTTATTCTCTACTCATACTTCTCCTCTAGTGAGGGTGCCTATGTTCTTGATACTTCTCATTCTTTTTTTTTTTAATTTTTGTAATGTTTATTTATTTTTGAGAGAGACAGAGTGTGAGCGGGGGAGGGGCAGAGAGAGAGGGAGACACAGAATCCAAAGCAGGCTCCAGGCTCCGAGCTGTCAGCACAGAGCCTGACGTGGGGCTCGAATTCAAGAGCTGTGAGATTATGACCTGAGCTGAAGTTGGATGCTCAACTGACTGAGCCCTCCTGGTGCCCCTTGATATTTCTCATTCCTAGAAGTGTTTCCCTCTAGGGCACCTGGGTGGCTCAGTTGGTGGACTTTAGCTCAGGTCATGATCTCATGGGTGGTGAGTTTGAGCCCCACATCAGGCAGTCTGCTGTCAGCACAGAGCCCAATTGGGATCCTTCCTCTGTCCCCCTTTCTCTCTGCTCCTCCCCCACCCCCATTCAAGTTCTCTCAAAAATAAATAAACATCAAAAAAAAAAAAAGAAGTATTTTCCTCTACCTTCTTGATCTGCCTAAGGATCAGCTTAATGGAGACTTCACCTTTGAGATCTAGCTCAAGGGCTTACACACCCACTCGTTAGCAATCACTAAAGACTCCTGCAGGTGGCTAAGGCTTCCTCTTTTTGTCACTCCCCTGTGCTTTGACTGACTATGGGGATGAACCACTCTACAACCTCGCCAATGATTTCTGCTGTTACTGTACCCCAGTCACCCACAACCACAACTACAGACATTGCCTGTTCCAAACCTCTGATGTCCTATTCCAACTCTGATGTCTTCAACACCTACATCCTTCTCTCTCCTTCTCTGTCATCCAACTCCTTCATGTTTTTACTCACACAGCGCATATTCTTTGTCCTCATTGAGACTTCTTTTTGCTCTTCTTTTCCTCTAGATTAGTTAATTCCCTGCCATATTTGCCTCTTTCTGTAAAATAAAGCCAAGACTTCATCATGCATAACTTTAATATTTTAGTTGCTACCACTTGCAAATCCCATATTCCCTGTTCTTCCATCCAGGGATACTATAACTCTGGTTCAATTTATATTTCCACTTTTTCTTTTTTTTTCTTTTCTTTTTTTTATATCTAGGCAGATGACATCTGGAAAATAAGTCATATAAGAAGGTGGCTTGATCACATCACAGATTCATGGTCTCCAGCTTTTGGCTGGTGTTAAATTCTTCATAATTATGTTTCCTGCTTGATTAAACTTGAAACACCTATGATAAAGTTTTGACTTCCTCCTCATGCTTCTGCCCCACAATTCCTTTTCAGTTTTTTTTTCAATATATGAAATTTATTGTCAAATTGGTTTCCATACAACACCCAGTGCTCATCCCAAAAGGTGCCCTCCTCAATACCCATCACCCACCTTCCCCTCCCTCCCACCCCCCATCAACCCTCAGTTTGTTCTCAGTTTTTAAGAGTCTCTTATGCTTTGGCTCTCTCCCACTCTAACCTCTTTTTTTTTTTCCCCCTTCCCCTCCCCCATGGGTTTCTGATAAGTTTCTCAGGATCCACATAAGAGTGAAAACATATGATATCTGTCTTTCTCTGTATGGCTTGTTTCACTTAGCATCACACTCTCCCGTTCCATCCACGTTGCTACAAAGGGCCATATTTTGTTCTTTCTCATTGCCATGTAATACTCCATTGTGTATATAAACCACAATTTCTTTATCCATTCATCAGTGGATGGACATTTAGGCTCTTTCCATAATTTGGCTATTGTTGAGAGTGCTGCTATAAACATTGGGGTACAAGTGCCCCTATGCATCAGTACTCCTGTATCCCTTGGGTAAATTCCTAGCAGTGCTATTGCTGGGTATAGAGTAGGTCTATTTTTAATTTTCTGAGGAACCTCCACACTGTTTTCCAGAGTGGCTGCACCAATTTGCATTCCCACCAACAGTGCAAGAGGCTTCCCATTTCTCCACATCCTCTCCAGCATCTATCAGTCTCCTGATTTGTTCGTTTTGACCACTCTGACTGGCGTGAGGTGGTATCTGAGTGTGGTTTTGATTTGTATTTCCCTGATGAGGAGTGACATTGAGCATCTTTCCATGTGCCTGTTGGCCATCCAGATTTCTTCTTTAGACAAGTGTCTATTCATGTTTTCTGCCCATTTCTTCACTGGGTTATTTGTTTTTCAGGTGTGGAGTTTGGTGAGCTCTTTATAGATTTTGGATACTAGCCCTTTGTCCGATATGTCATTTGCAAATATCTTTTCCCATTCCATTGGTTGCCTTTTAGTTTTGTTGGTTGTTTCCTTTGCTGTGCAGAAGCTTTTTATCTTCATAAGGTCCCAGGAATTCATTTTTGCTTTTAATTCCCTTGTCTTTGGGGATGTGTCGAGTAAGAGATTGCTACGGCTGAGGTCAGAGAGGTCTTTTCCTGCTTTCTCCTCTAAGGTTTTGATGGTTTCTTGTCTCACATTCAGGTCCTTTATCCATTTTGAGTTTATTTTTGTGAATGGTGTGAGAAAGTGGTCTAGTTTCAACTTTCTGCATGTTGCTGTCCAGTTCTCCCAGCGCCATTTGTTAAAGAGACTGTCTTTTTTCCATTGGATGTTCTTTCCTGCTTTGTCAAAGATTAGTTGGCCATACGTTTGTGGGTCTAGTTCTGAGGTTTCTATTTTATTCCATTGGTCTATGTGTCTGTTTTTGTGCCAATACCATGCTGTCTTGATGATGACAGCTTTGTAGTAGAGGCTAAAGTCTGGGATTGTGAAGCCTCCTGCTTTGGTCTTCTTCTTCAAAATTACTTTGGCTATTTGGGGCGTTTTGTGGTTCCATATGAATTTTAGGATTGCTTGTTCTAGTTTCGAGAAGAATGCTGGTGCAATTTTGATTGGGATTGCATTGAATGTGTAGATAGCTTTGGGTAGTATTGACATTTTGACAATATTTATTCTTCCAATCCATGAGCAGGGAATGTCTTTCCATTTCTTTAAATCTTCTTCGATTACCTTCATAAGCTTTCTATAGTTTTCAGCATACAGATCTGTTACATCTTTGGTTAGGTTTATTCCTAGGTATTTTATGCTTCTTAGTGCAATTGTGAATTGGATCAGTTTCTTTATTTGTCTTTCTGTTGCTTCATTGTTAGTGTATAAGAATGCAACTGACTTCTGTACATTGATTTTGTATCCTGCAACATTGCTAAATTCATGTATCAGTTCTAGCAGACTTCTGGTGGAGTCTATCGGATTTTCCATGTATAGTATCATGTCATCTGCAAAAAGCAAAAGCTTGACTTCATCTTTGCCAATTTTGATGCCTTTGATTTCCTTTTGTTGTCTGATTGCTGATACTAGAACTTCCAACACTGTGTTAAACAACAGCGGTGAGAGTGGACATCCCTGTTGTGTTCCTGATCTCAGGGAAAAAGCTCTCAGTTTTTCCCCATTGAGGATGATGTTAGCTGTGGGCTTTTCATAAATGGCTTTTATGATGTTTAAGTATGTTCCTTCTATCCCGACTTTCTCAAGGGTTTTTATTAAGAAAGGGTGCTGAATTTTGTCAGGCCTTTTCTGCATCGATTGACAGGATCATATGGTTCTTATCTTTTCTTTTATTAATGTGATGTATCACGTTGATTGATTTGCGAATGTTGAATGGGATGTATCATGTTGATTGATTTGCGAATGTTGAACCAGCCCTACATCCCAGGAATGAATCCCACTTGATCATGATGAATAATTCTTTTTATATGCTGTTGAATTCGATTTGCTAGTATCTTATTGAGAATTTTTGCATCCATATTCATCAGGGATATTGGCCTGTAGTTCTCTTTTTCTACTGGGTCTCTCTCTGGTTTAGGAATCAAAGTAATACTGGCTTCATAGAATGAGTCTGGAAGTTTTCCTTCCCTTTCTATTTCTTGGAATAGCTTGAGAAGGATAGGTATTATCTCTGCTTTAAACATCTGGTAGAACTCCCCTGGGAAGCCATCTGGTCCTGGACTCTTATTTGTTGGGAGATTTTTGATAACCGATTCAATTTCTTCGCTGGTTATGGGTCTGTTCAAGCTTTCTATTTCCTCCTGATTGAGTTTTGGAAGAGTGTGGGTGTTTAGGAATTTGTCCATTTCTTCCAGGTTGTCCAATTTGTTGGCATATAATTTTTCATAGTATTCCCTGATAATTGTTTGTATCTCTGAGGGATTGGTTGTAATAATTCCATTTTCATTCATGATTTTATCTATTTGGGCCATCTCCCTTTTCTTTTTGAGAAGCCTGGCTAGAGGTTTGTCAATTTTGTTTCTTTTTTCAAAAAACCAACTCTTGGTTTCATTGATCTGCTCTACAGTTTTTTTAGATTCTATATTGTTCATTTCTGTTCTGATCTTTATTATTTCTCTTCTTCTGCTGGGTTTAGGCTGCCTTTGCTGTTCTGCTTCTATTTCCTTCAGGTGTGCTGTTAGATTTTGTATTTGGGATTTTTCTTGTTTCTTGAGTTAGGCCTGGATTGCAATGTATTTTCCTCTCAGGACTGCCTTCGCTGCATCCCAGAACATTTGGATTGTTGTATTTTCATTTTCGTTTGTTTCCATATATTTTTAAATTTCTTCTCGAATTGCCTGGTTGACCCACTCATTCGTTAGTAGGGTGTTCTTTAACCTCCATGCTTTTGGAGGTTTTCCAGACTTTTTCCTGTGGTTGATTTCAAGCTCCATTGCATTGTGGTCTGAAAGTATACATGGTATGATTTCAATTCTTGTGTACTTATGAAGGGCTGTTTTGTGACCCAGTATATGATCTATCTTGGAGAATGTTCCATGTGAACTTGAGAAGAAAGTATATTCTGTTGCTTTGGGATGCAGAGTTCTAAATATATCTCTCAAGTCCATCTGATCCAATGTGTCATTCAGGGCCCTTGTTTCTTTATTGACTGTGTGTCTAGATGATCTATCCATTTCTGTAAGTGGAGTGTTAAAGTCCCCTGCAATTACCACATTCTTATCAATAAAGTTGCTTATGTTTATGAGTAATTGTTTTATATATTTGGGGGCTCTGGTGTTCGGCGCATAGACATTTATAATTGTTAGCTCTTCCTGATGGATAGACCTTGTAACTATTATATAATGTCCTTCTTCATCTCTTGTTACAGCCTTTAAAGTCTAGTTTGTCTGATATAAGTATGGCTACTCCAGCTTATTTTTGGCTTCCAGTAGCATGATAAATAGTTCTCCATCCCCTCACTCTCAATCTAAAGGTGTCCTCAGGTCTAAAATGAGTCTCTTGTAGACAGCAAATAGATGGGTCTTGTTTTTTTATCCATTCTGATACCCTGTGTCTTTTGGTTGGCGCATTTAATCCATTTACATTCAGTGTTATTATAGAAAGATATGGGTTTAGAGTCATTGTGATGTCTGTATGTTTTATGCTTGTAGCGATGTCTCTGGTACTTTGTCTCACAGGATCCCCCTTAGGATCTCTTGTAGGGTTGGTTTAGTGGTGACAAATTCCTTCAGTTTTTGTTTGTTTGGGAAGACCTTTATCTCTCCTATTCTAAATGACAGACTTGCTGGATAAAGGATTCTCGGCTGTATGTTTTTTCTGTTCAACACATTGAAGATCTCATGCCAATCCTTTCTGGCCTGCCAAGTTTCAAAAGAGAGATCAGTCACGAGTCTTATAGGTCTCCCTTTATATGTTAGGGCACGTTTATCCCTTGCTGCTTTCAGAATTTTCTCTTTATCCTTGTATTTTGCCAGTTTCACTATGATATGTCATGCAGAAGATCGATTCAAGTTACGTCTGAAGGGAGTTCTCTGTGCCTCTTGGATTTCAATGCCTTTTTCCTTCCCCAGTTCAGGGAAGTTCTCAGCTATTATTTCTTCAAGTACCCCTTCTGCACCTTTCCCTCTCTCTTCCTCCTCTGGGATACCAATTATGCGTATATTATTTTTTTTTAGTGTATCACTTAGTTCTCTAATTTTCCCCTCATACTCCTGGATTTTTTTGTCTCTCTTTTTCTCAGCTTCCTGTTTTTCCATAATTTTATCTGCTAGTTATCTATTCTCTACTCTGACTCTTCAATCTGAGCCGTGGTCGTTTCCATTTTATTTTGCATCTTGTTTAAAGCGTTTTTCAGCTCCTCCTGACTGTTCCTTTGTCCCTTGATCTCTGTAGCAAGAGATTCTGTGCTGTCCTCTATACTGTTTTCAAGCCCAGCGATTAATTTTATGACTATTATTCTAAATTCACTCTCTGTTATATTATTTAAATCCTTTTTGATCAGTTCATTGGCTGTTGTTATTTCCTGGAGATTCTTTTGAGGGGAATTCTTCCGTTTGGTCATTTTGGATAGTCCCTGGCGTGGTGTGGACCTGCAGGGCACTTCCCCTGTGCTGCGGTGTATAACTGGAGTTGGTGGGTGGGGCCGCAGTCAGACCTGATGTCTGCCCCCAGCCCACCGCTGGGGCCACAGTCAGACTGGTGTGTGCCTTCTCTTCCCCTCTCCTAGGGGCGGGATTCACTGTGGGGTGGTGTGGCCGTCTGGGCTACTTGCACACTGCCAGGCTTGTGGTTCTGGGGATCTGGCGTATTAGCTGGGGTGGGTAGGCAAGGTGCACAGGGGCAGGAGGGGCAGGCTTAGCTCGCTTCTCCTTAGGTGATCCACTTCAGGAGGGGCCCTGTGGCAGCAGGAGGGAGTCAGATCCACTGCCGGAGGTTTGGCTCCGCAGAAGCACAGAGTTGGGTGTTTGCGCAGAGCGAGCAAGTTCCCTGGCAGGAACTGGTTCCCTTTGGGATTTTGGCTGGGGGATGGGCGAGGGAGATGGCCCTGGCGAGTGCCTTTGTTCCCTGTAAAGCTGCTCTCTGTTTTCCAGGGCTCAGCAACTCTCCCTCCCTTTGTCCTCCAGCCTTCCCGCTTTCTGAGCAGAGCTGTTAACTTATGACCTCCCAGACGCTAAGTCCCGCTTGCTGTCGGAACACACTCCGTCCAGCCCCTCTGCTTTTGCATGCCAGACTCGGGGGGCTCTGCTTGGCCGGCGGGCCGCCCCTCCTTCCCGCTCCCTCCCGCCAGTCCGTGGAGCGCGCACTGCCTCTCCACCCTTCCTACCCTCTCCCGTGGGCCTCTCGTCTGCGCTTGGCTCCCGAGACTCCATTCTGCTAGTCTTCTGGCGGTTTTCTGGGTTAGTTAGGCAGGTGTAGGTGGAATCTAAGTGATCAGCAGGACGCACGGTGAGCCCAGTGTCCTCCTACGCTGCCATCTTCTATATCCAATTCCTTTTCAGTTTTACCATAACCTTTTGTTTCCAATTTCATGTGCAAAATTAGTCATTAACAAGAGACTAAGTTTGTCATTCCACTGACAAACTTATTTTTAATCCATAGCCACACTTCAAACTTATTGCCTTTATCTATGTTCTGGCTCCTGTGCTAATTAGGGAACTTTCTCTATCCCTACCGGTTCCTTCTTGTCAGCATTTAAATATGGTTAGATCCGCTGCAGTATCTGTTCTGCCATTCACAGTAAGTTCTTGGAAACATTCGCCCATACTTACTATTTCTACTTCCTTACTCTCATTCACTCCACAACTCATCTAAAATATTGCTTCTGCCTATTCCATTTCAGGAAAGTTTTTTGTAATTTTCTTGATAATGCTGTTGAATATATTTAGATCCTTGTCTCAGTTAACTTACCACTAACTTAAAATTGTAGAGTTCTTTGGAATCCACTTCTTGGATGACTTATTCTATCCACTTTCCCTAGTTGAACTCATTGACTTTCATAGCTTCGACTGTTAAAATATATGGTGTAAGTTTCCACATAGATCTTCCTTCTTCTGAATTACAGATCTATATATCAGTCTTTCCACTAGACAGCCCTTCTTGAATTGACTTCCATGTTCCAAAGAAAACATATAATCTTCTAAGTCAATTATTTCTAATATTTCCTATAACTAGGTTACTAGTTAAGTGAATTACTGAATAAATGAAATCCTGTTTTTTCATGTGGTCTTAAAAACTATAGCCCATACTCCTCTCCATTCTCTGAACTTTTTTTGTATTTAGTGTCACTTTACAGTGACTACCATTCAATCCCAGATTTGATCATTTATTGTTTCTAAATAATATTTTTATATATACACATAATATTATTTATTAACTGCTTCATATGTTAAAATCCTGGCTCTCTCCTAAAGTACTAAGCTTCTCAAGTTTAGCAACAGTGTCTAAAGATAGTTTTATTTTTAAAGAATGAGGTATTTAGGAACTGAAGTAAATGATAAAAAATAAACAGTTTTTTTTAAAGTAGTAAAATGTAGAGAAAGCCCACACTGATATAATTTTATACCTTCTGTTCAGTAAAGGTGCTAACTATGTCTCTTGATCATATCAGTAATATTAAACAGGAACATTCTTTACAAAAATTGTACACTAATAATACCATTAAAATAGTAAAAATAGGTAATAGTAAATTTAAATAGGTACCACAATTAGTGTCAATCATGAGCCAGACATCTTCAGAACAATAGTTGAGGAAACAGACACTCAGAGGGTAATTTGTTCAAGGTTATCCTGCTAACAAGTAACAAAGGGGGTGTGCACTGGGTCTGTACTCTTCCAATGCTGTAGAGCCTCTCATTGTATCCCTTATTCTTTCTAAGTGGTAGTACCTTGCCATATAATACAAAAGGGTTGCACAAAACCATCTGCAAATTTTTCTCAAGCATGAAAATTCTGTGATTCTATTCTATAAGATTCATTCCTTATAAGAAATAAAATGATGTGTTAATGGCTTAAAGAAGTTAAGTGATGAACTGTGAAAAATCAAATAAATCTGTTCCTGGACGATTTGAAGGTATGTAATTGAGATTCTGGCTTGTAATATATGAACCAAAATTTATTTACTAATTTTTGCATTCTTTGTTTATTAAAAAAGAACATAAATTCAGAGCTTAGCAAGTAACTTTTTAAAAATGTAAAAACTGAGGCACGGAAAGATTTTGGCTCATCAGGGTTCCCTCAGTGAGTTGTCATGACAGTTTCAACCCCTTTCCTCTGGGCCCATATCTTTTCCACAAAGCTGTGAGACCAAGACACAAAGATATTGGTCTCTACCACAACCTACATGGCAGCATATCTTGCAACTTTTAGGAAATGACAAGAGAAAGAAGGACTCAAACAATCTCTTATATTCAAAGTTTTAAAAATATTTTATGTGCACAAGCAACTTTTCCCTTCTATTCAAAAGAAAAGTATTGCTAATTGCATTCATTTTCTTGCTAGTACTACCAAATAATGTTTGAAAACTTGGAAGTGAAAGGATGTAACTGCTATGAAATGTTTAAGTAGCAAACATGTAGCCTCAATTTACCTGAACTGGATGAGTAGAGGGATGACAATAAGAATATTTAATTCAACTACTCATTGAGTTGGTCATAAACCACTGTCTATACAATATTTTATGGGCTTTTCTTATTTCCTTTGTTATGCTTTCTTTGAATTGTGATAAAACTTTTATTAGTTTTAGATATTGCTCCAAAATATTCTCTTATCTACGAGATACCATTTGTGTTTAATTTGCTGCATTGTTTTTTGTTGTTGTTTTTATTTCTCAACAACTGTTCGTTAGTTTTTTTTTAGTGCACTAATTTATTCCCTAGAGCACAATCGTAGCATTTTCAAGATCTCAGAATAAGGAGCAGGGCTTGAAGATTGGGTCTTAGGGAAAGAATTTAGCAGTGGCCTATGTCATTCCAATATAGAGAAAATAGCATTCTTAATCCCTATAGTTAACAGCATGTGAGTTTTTGCCTCATTGATACTAGGATTTAGGGGATTTTCAGTCTGTAATATTCACTTCACAAACTTTCTCTTCTTAGGTACATTCCTCTCCACTGTTACTCATTTGAAATAAATTAAGATCTAAAACAATTATGACAACTATAGATTATGATAAATTGCAGGACCACAATTTTTCTTATAAAATGCTTTATTATTTTATTGGTAATATAAATTCTATGGATATACTGCAAATGATTAAACATTAGTAGATGCAGTAAGTGTTTGTCATATTCTCTTCTAGATTATAACTTCTTTGAAGATAAACAGTATATTTATATTTATATTTATATTTATATTTATATTTATATTTATATTTATATTTATATTTATATGTATATTTATATTTATATTTAATATAGTACTTACTCTTAATTCTGTGTACCTCCTACATTGGGAATTTAGCTCATCAATTATCATAATCTTCTTTTATGATGGTTAATTAGTTAAGTCAATTTCTTCTACATTATAAGAAAGAACTGGACAGTTACTTCCAGTTAGGAAAGGCCTGAGCAAGGGAAAATGGAAGGAAAGCTTGTCATAGCCAGGAAGAACTATGTAGCTGGAATGGTGAAGCATTTGAGGGAAAAAGGACCAATATTTATAGAGGATTTCTATTAATATTTCTCTTTAGTATAGTGTGAACCTCCTGGGTGTAAGAAGAGCTACAAGAAAGATCTGTATTATGGTTCAGAGCTTCTGCAGTTGAATATATCTATGAGGTCCTATGATAATCGAAGTCTTCTGTTTACATGCCTATATTTCTTCTACACTAAAACTACTTCTAAGTAATAATTGTCTTTTCATCTGCACATCTTCTGTACTTACTCCAAATGCCTGACACCCAGTTCTTTTTTCACAAGTGTTATTTGAGGCTTAGTAAATTCTCAGAATGCCTGGCCATTTGTGTGGATTTTTTTTTTTTTTGTAAAACCAGATCATATTGCCGTAGCTATGCTCATGTGAGCATATGATCAACAACCTGGAAACATCTACTGAAATGCCAAAAATGTAGACAATCTCCTGACTTTACTCCTGACTCTACTATCTTTCATCCTCCTTCACCTCTTTCACGACCATTGCCCCTTGCCACACTTGGATTCCATTGTCAATGGTTATAATCACATCTTTCCAAACCCCCTCAACTCCATTGCCTGTTCCTTGTTTTTACTTCTGTGATTATACCAGAAGCTTGGTGAAATCCATCTCCCTGCCCACTCCATGATCCCACTCACACAGTTGAATGGAGTTGGTGTAAAGCACACAATTAGACAAATTAATGTAGTTTTAAGTTCTCATGATTGAACTCAAGGGAATTCTTCACACTATTGGGCACCCATTCTCTACTTCCTCATAGCATTTGTTTTTCTGCTTTCCTGGAGAACTTTCTCACCTTTTCCCCTCTCTCATAAAACTCCAAATAGTTCTTTCCATCCTTGCTCTCAGCTGGAGGCCATATTACCAACTTCCTGACAAAACTGAAGCATTCAGAAGAGCACTTCTACAAACTGTTGCACACCTATCCTCATTCGATGCTTGAGACTTTTACTCTTCCTCCTTTTACTATGGATGAACTGGTCATGCTCCTTGCTAAAGCCCAGACTTTGTGCATCCCCTTATCACTTATTCAAGAAAATTACTTCCTCAATCCCACATTCTGTCTTTTCATTCTCTAGGATCATTCTCATCTGCATGCAAACAAGCTATTTTCCCCATCTTAAAAATAACTCTCTCCAGATTCAACTTTTCTCTCCACAACCTCCCCATTTCTCTGCTCCATTTTACACAACAAAAACAAAAACAAAGAAACACCTCTTTGGGGCACCTGGGTGGCTGAGTTGTGAGCCTCAGACTCTTGATTTTGGCTCAGGTCATGATCCCAGGGGCGTGGGATTGAGCCCTGCCATCTGACTCCTCACTGAGCTAAGCAGGGAGCTTGCTTAAGATTCTCTCTCTCTCTCCCCCTCTCCCCATGCTCGCACTCACTCTTTCTCTAGGGGAAAAAAAAACAAGAAAAGAAAAAAAAAGAAAAAAAAGAAATATCTCCTTGAAATGTTAGTGCAAACTTGGTATCCCCAACTTAATTCCTCCCTTTCCACATCAATCAGGTTTTTGTCTCTACCGTTCCACTGAACATAATCTTGTCAAGGTCATAGGTAACTTACCACAGTAAGTTCTTAGTCCTCATATTTTTTGATCCTTGATTTGCCTTGAAACGTGGTTCACTTGGCTTGCAAGACCCTGTACTTTCCTGATTTTCCTCCTATAACACTGGCTGTTCCTTTTCTGCTTCTTTTCCTGGTTCCACTTTATCTCTAACTTTTAACATTACTCATTTCCTTGGTGATCTCCTTCAAACTCAATGCTTTAAATACCATTCATATGCTGATGACATCCAAATTTATACCTCCAGCCCCAGCCTCTCTTCTCTAGACATCCAACCCCTGCATCCAATTCCCACTGACATCTCAATGTGAGTGTCTAACAAACATCACAAAAATAACATATTCCAAACAGATTTTCTGATCTTCCTTCCAACCAATAACCTGTGTTTTTTTTCCATCTCAGTTAATACAGGCTCTTGTTCTAATTTCTTGGGCACAAGACATTGACATGATTCCAACTCTTCTCTTTCTCTGGTACTCTACTCCCAGTTTGTCAGCAAATGCTTTCAGCTCTACTTTGAAAACATACCCAGAACATGGCCACTTTTTTGCCTCCCCCCCTCCTACCACTCTGATTCAAATCTCCATGATAGGTTGCCTGGATTACTAGAGTGACCTCCTAACTCATCTCTCTGCCCCATTCTCTTTTCCAGATAGTTTTCAACACAGCAGTCAAAATGACCCTTTTAAAATGTTGTGTTAATTCTCTTTTCAAAAACCTTCCAGTGGTTCCTTATCTCTCACAGAATGAAAGCCAAAGCCCTTAGAATGACTTACAATGCCCTACACCATCTGTCTCATTTCTTACCCCCTGGGGAACCTCACACACTACCTTCTCCCATGTTCGTTTCACTCTAAATACAATGGCCTCTCTGCTCTTCCTAGAACACAACAGTGTTCCATCCCAGGATCTTTATACATTAAGTTCCTACTTCTAACAACAGTCTTCTTTACATACCTCTGCTTGGCTTTGTCCCTCATTTCTTCCAGGTCGCCTTGTCAGGGATGGCTTACCTGACTCCCTTATGTGAATTGACATTTCTACACTCCCTATCCCTCTTTTCTCTACATTATTTGTCACCTTCTGATATACCATACACTTCTCTTATTCATTTTTTATTTGCTTTTTTTCTCCTAAAGTATTAGCGCCATGAGGATAAGACATTGACATCTGTTTTGTTACTAGGTACCTTGAACAGTGATTGGATTTTAGTAGGTGCTTAATGAATATTTTTGAGCAAAAAAATTAAAGAAAAAGATGGTAGGCAACAGGCTACAGGAGAAAACAGGCTAATTACCCAAACACTTAAAAATATAAGTAAAAGATGAAGAGGGAAAACGTGTGACAGAGAATTGGTCTTAACTAGCAGGAAACTCATTTTAAAGAAGTAAAAAAAAATCACTCAACTTGTAGTTTTGCCCCTAAGTGGAAATGTTTCAGAAAACGGGGTTAATTATAAAGGCAGAGCTGTCCCCAAACAGCAGATTTTTATCACTTTTTACAGCCAACATAAAGAAAGCAAAGTGAACCATACCTAACTCACATAGTAGTAATAAATAAATAAATAAATAAATAAATCAATTAATTAATTAATTAAATACATAAATAAATAAATGGAAAGTGAACAAAAATTAAGGGATAGTGGTGAAAAGGATTATTTGGTATTACTTTCTGGTCTCAGGAAGAAATATGAGTAACTAAGATACATAATTTTTAACATACTGGCAAACCTCTGGGCACAATTCTGCTTGTGTTCTTTGATTTTTAAATTAAAAAAAAAAACACTCAAAATACAATTACAATGAGCAGATTTCAGGGCCAGTTTCTTCTCCCTAGGACTTGATAAGTCTTCCCTCTCTTCCATTCAGACTTCAACTCTTAGGTATAAACTTATGATAAAGACATGGGGCTTCTGGGTGGCTCACTCAGTTAAGCATCTGACTTTGGTTTAGGTCATGATCTGCCAGTTAATGGGTTCAAGCCCCACGTTGGGCTCTGTGCTGACAGCTCAGAGCCTGGAGCCTGCTTCAGATTTTGTGTCTCTCTTTCTCTGTGTTCCCTTCCTGCTCACTCTCTGTCCCTCAAAAATAAATAACAATGTTTAAAAAATAAATAAATAAAGTTATGATAAAGACAAAACACCATTCCAAAAGCATCCCTTACAAGGCTTATAAAAGTAAAATTTCAATAAAACTCAAATATTCATTGGAATACTCCTGACTAGATTGATGGGAATGTTATCAAGGCCTCATGTCTTCTGATTACATAAAAACATGATGACCTCACTGCTCATCTCAGTTCGAAAACAAATGTGTTTGTATAAGTGAAAGACTTTCCCCTGGGTCTCCTTCTTTATGAACAAAACTATTCATTTTAAGAATGATTTATTCATGGCGGTGTTCTAGCTTCAACAACTTTCATGGGGCTACCTACAAATGTTGCTGTCCATGAAAGAAAGTGTTATATTAGATATGTTGGATAATAGGGACATAGGGCAGACTGAACTTTCCTTAAATTATTAAGTTTTTATGTTTCATTTATAAATGTTGATGATATAAAAACTTAGCCTAAGAACTGTTATAATGATAATGTGGTTTCACTTTTAACTAAATCCTATATAACATTTATTTTCATTAGATCAATGTATTTTTTAGCCCCAACACCATACTCTGAATATCTAGCAAGGAAGAATAGAGGATTTTAGAGGTCTTAGGAGTAGAAAATGTAGTCGTATCAAAGAACTACAGTTCAACTTAACATAAAACATTTTATTTATATTCACAGCGAAATGATTATGTACAAAATATGTTGCCAGTAATCTATGGTGTAGAGTCAATATTTTGGAACTTCACAGTTTTGCCTCATCCATGTCTTCATGCATAAAAGAAAATTAGAATTCTGCCTCACACCATGATGAAATAAAATGGTACCAGACTTTCCCTCCTGCCACAAGAAACTATAAAACTGGACAAAATATATGAGACAATGGTTTTTTAGGCATTAAACACAAGTCCTCTCAGGACTTCTATAATTGACAAAAACAAATAATACAGGATGAGCATCATATTTGTCTGGCTTCCTTCCGGGGGCATTTTCCAGAGCACAGCTCAGGGAGGTGGAGCCCATGCAGAGGCTGGTGGTCTCATTGAATGTGGGGGCAGTATTAAAGTTTGAAACTACAAAAGTTTCTGGAAACCAAGGAATAGAGTACTGGAAAGGAAGGCTCTGTATGGAGTGGTGTCCCATAAATCTACACAGAAGGTCATTGGCAGAGGGTCTGGCTGCACATGCACAGGGAGAGATACCACAGGGCCTAATGGACAGTAGCTGCAGGGGACTCACAGCTGTCCCATAGCAGAGATGCAGAAGGTCTTAAAATGCCAGGAGATAGTTGAATGTTATTCCAGCCTCACTGGGTATGTCAGTCATTTAGTTGGAATTCCACAGAATAAGGACTACTCTAGAGTAAGGGACATGCTCTAAGATTAATGAAAAAAAGAGAAAAAAACTAAATAGACCAGCCCTAATATAAAATAAAACCATGCCCAAAAGAAGCAAAAGGATTTGTCAATAATTTGACTCTCTGACATAACTTTAATGCTCTTTCAAAGAAGACAATAGAATAAAGACAAAATAATGATCATAAATTCCAGTAACTACAAAACAAAAATAATTACTAGATTGATGAAGCAGCAGGAAAATGTGAACTGAAATCAAGAAAAATGAAGTCAGGGACACCTGGGTGGCTCAGTCAGTTAAGCGTCCAGCTTCAGCTCAGGTCATGATATCATGGTTCATGATTCATATCGGGCCCACGTTGAGCTCTGTGCTGACAGCTCAGAGCCTGGAGCCTGCTTTGGATTCTGTGTCTCCCTCTCTCTCTGCTCCTCCCCCACTCATGCTCTGTCTCTCTCTCACTCTCAAAAATAAATAAACATTTAAAAATTTTAAAAAAGAAAGAAAGAAAAATGAAGTCAATAGAAACAGATCCCCATATCCCCAAATGACCCAGATATTGGAATTGTCAGACAAGAACTTTAAAAAAGCTTTAATAATGTTCAAGGACATAAAAGAAAAATAAGCATAAGGAATAAACAAGAAAAATCAACAAAGAAATGAAAGCTATAAAGAATTCAATTTCTAGGGGCACCTGGGTGGCGCAGTCGGTTAAGCGTCCGACTTCAGCCAGGTCATGATCTTGCGGTCCGTGAGTTCGAGCCCCGCGTCAGGCTCTGGGCTGATGGCTCGGAGCCTGGAGCCTGTTTCCGATTCTGTGTCTCCCTGTCTCTCTGCCCCTCCCCCGTTCATGCTCTGTCTCTCTCTGTCCCCCTCCCCAAAAAAAAAAAAAAAAAAAAAGCAATTTCCAGAACTTATAAGCATATGTCTCTAATGAAAAATTCACCGGGTTGGCTTAACAACAAATTGGAGACCATAAAGAATAGGTCAGGTTGGGGTGCCTGGGTGGCTCAGTCGGTTAAGTGTCCAACTTTGGCTCAGGTCATGATCTCACAGCTTGTGAGTTCTCACAGCTTGTGAGATCTCACAGCTGTGCTGACAGCTCAGAGCCTGAAGCCTGCTTCAGATTCTGTGTCTCCCTCTCTTTCTGCCCCTAACCTACTTGCATTCTGTCTCTGTCTCTTTCAAAAATAAATAAACATTAAAAAAAAAAAAAGAATAGGTCAGTAAACTTGAAGACTGATCAATAGAAATTACCCAATATGAAAAACATAGAGAAAAAAGACTTGCAAGAAAATTAACATAGACTTAGGGACCTGTGGATAATAGTAAGCAATACAACAAATGTGTAACTGAAATCCCGGAAGGAAAGGATAAACTTAATGGAAGAGAAAATATAAATGAATAATGACCAAAAATTTCCTAAATTTGGTAATAACATCCTAAAAACTTAGGAAACTTCCAGCAGGATAAACATGAAACTAACCATACCCAGATATATCATAATCAAATTGCTGATAAAGAGAGATTATTATAAAGTAGTCATAGGAAAAAATATACATTACATACAGACAAGCAAAGATATAAATGATGAGTTCTCATCAGAACAATTAGGTCAGAAGAAAATAGAAGGATATTTTTTAAAAACTGAAAGGGAGGAAGGAAAGGAAGGAAGGAAGGAAAGGAAGGAAGGAAGGAAGGAAAAGAAAGAAAGCAAGAAAGAAAGCAAGAAAGAAAGAAAGAGAAAGAAAGGGAAAGAAACCAGCATTCTTGTCCTTTACAATGAGAGTAAAATAAATACATTTTCAGACAAGTGAAAACAACAAACATTCATCTCCACACACCTGCACCATAAGAAATGCTAAGGCTAGTGGGAGATGATACCATATGGAATCAGGAATCAGGAATCAGGAAGAAGAAATGCAGAAGAAATGCACATGGTAAATATGTGGATGAATATAAATGGTTATCTCTCCCTCTTCTCTTAATCCCTTTAAAAAATTACTAACTACTTAAAATTAAAATAAAAATATTTGGTCAGGTTTATAATGTATGAAGAAGTGAAATATATGGTAACGACTGCACAAAGAACTGTGGACCATTGAACTCGTACTCTGCATATTACCTGAAGTGGGATAATATTAGCTCTAAGAACTTTGTATCATGTTATGAATGCACAATCTCTAGTGTATAAAAATCAATAATACAAAGAGCTTCATTAAGAGTCATTTCCCAAGTGGTGCCTGGGGGCCTCAGTCAGTTAAGTGTGTGACTTTGGCTCAGGTCATGATCTCACATTTCATGAGTTCAAGTCCTGCATCAGGCTCTGCACTGACAGCTCAGAGCCTGAAGCCTGCTTCACATTCTGTGTCTTCCTCTCTCTCTGCCCCTCCCCCACTTGTTCTCTCTCTCTCTCTCTCTCTCTCTCTCTCTCCCTCTCTCTCTCTCTCTCAAAAATAAATAAATAAACATTAAGAAAAAAAAAGAGTCATATGTCAAATCTAATAAATCTGCCTCAAGATTGTCTGGCAGGTAAAATCAGCCTCAGTGAAGTAATCAGGTTGAACCAGGTACCATCATGGTAGTGCTTTATCCTACAATAGTTGATATGAGTTCCTGGTCTCAAATTGTGTATGACTTTCTTTCATAGAAAAACGGTTATAGTTCTTACCTATTTCTGCTCACTTCTTGCTTCTTGAGAGTTAAAACTATGTCCAAAACAGTTTGAAATGAGAAAACAAAAAAGAATTATTGACAAATGATTTCTTTAATCCTTATGTCATGTTCTGAGGGAAGACCAAACATATGACTCTAGATAGAGACTGAATAATAGACTGAATGTTCTATTATCCTCTAGGATCATACCTCCATTGTAGGAGACATACATGTTCTAGGTAGCAATGGATTTAACACTATTGTTAGATGAAGAATTAGGGAAATGATAATCTTTTCTCTTTCTATAATGGTTTTTCTAACAGGTTGAAATATTGTATACTTTGGTTGCATAATAGTGTTTTATATTCTTTAGCTATGTGTAATAGCAGCAAGGTTCACCTTTTGAAGTGCTGTGCTTGTTGACAGAATTCAAGCCTGGGAATTTATAACATCAAAAGAAGTTCTGATGTATCCATTTAACTCTGGCCTTTTATTCACATTCTTTTATGTTTTCATTTCCAGCTACTCTTTTATTTTTCCAGTGGTAATGAGAGAGATGAGTGGTTAGAATAATTCTGTTAGTCAAACAAATAAGCTGACATCTGCCTTTGAGAGCAGTTTTAATCTTCTTTTGTACTGAGGTAAATCAGATGCCTGTCAAGCCATGAAATGTTTTACAAATTCATTCATTTTCTCCCCTGGTAGAATATGCATTGGTTTAGGCAACACGCCCTCACTTTAGAGAACTATGTCCTTCTGACATCCAATAAATCCTTGAATGCATTGTCACCCAAGGCATAGAACTGGGATACTTTAGATTAGTATTCGTCCAGAGAGTTTCCCACTGATAAAACAAAAACTTTTGTTATTTATTGTAGGAACAAGAGAAGTTTAAAGACTCGTGTTCCTCTAAAAGAACAAATAAAACCACATTTCCTAATCACTTTCTACTACCCACTACCCTTCAATTTGTGTGTGATCATCCACCTCCCCCATGCTCCAGATCACCTTCCCCTCATAACTGCCATCTGGCCTGGTAACTAGTTACTTTACCTGACTCATAAATGTGTGACTTTTGTTAGAGGAGCACCATCCTAAACAAAATTCAGACTCCAATCTGCACCAATCCAGAACCCTGTCCAATCCAAGATCTCCCCATACTGAGTTGATCTTTCCATAGACTTAAGACCATTTCCTACAATATGATTTTTATTGAATTCTTTGAGGTATTTTGAACACATAGCATGCCAAAGTTTGGGTTTTATATAACTCTGAATTCTTTTTGACATTTTAGTCATTTCATAAGATATATCAGTGGTCAAAGACCATTCCTAGGAAAATCTTTATGACCTATTCATTCTGTTGCTTATACTTGAAATAGTTATTAAACCTAACCCTGCCATGTGCCCAGGAATGTGTTTCTTACTTGGGTTCAAAGATAAAAGGAATCACCTCTGCCTGCTGTAAGATCACTGTCCATTTGGGCAGTGGGGCAGAAACTTATACATGGTAGCACGATGTGATCCATACTAGACTAAAGCTATTGGAGCACAAAAGAGAGAGTGCTGATGGAACCTACTGGTGTTGGGGAAGCCAAAATCCTACATGGAGTCAGTCACTATGGGGAATCAAGAAAGTATAAGGGTGTGGCTTTCACTTTCCGAGAGCACTTACTCCTACCAACTAGAGCACAACCAGAGGAAAAGAACCTGAAAGGGGGAAAGGCAGTCAAAGAAAATGGAGCCTGAAGGCTGAGAAGAAGACATGAAATGGACAAGATAGCTGGGTTCAAGTGTGAGAAGTGCTGTCATTTAGGAAGATGAATGTGGTTTTCAGTAGCCCCAGATTGCAAAACTTGGAAATTATCAAAAATACCAGATTTTCAATCATCTGGAGAAAATGCAATGGCTACTTTGGGAGGTAATGAGTCCCTCTGTCACTGGGGAGGCGCAGGGTTAGTTTAGACATGTATTTCCAGAGATGTTGCAAAAAGGATCAAATAATCATTTGGTGATTGGACTAGATGGTTTTTTAAAGCATCTTTTCTTTCCATACTCCTGTGCCTCGCCTGGCTCTCTCGCATCTGGTACAATCCAGGAAATAAATGAGGGTGGGGAATATTGCTCTTCCAGAGGTGACACACTGAGTTTGCCTGGCCTTTTCTGCTTGTTTTTCCTCTGTGGCATTTCTTGCCTAATCTACACAGAGCATATGCAATCAGCAAATTTAAAATGTAGAGTTATTTTGGTACAGTGGAAGAAAATGTCAGCATAAGTAAGATAGAGTAGGTAGGTTTTAAGTTCGTAGTCTAACATTATTTAATTAGCATGGCAGGGATTTAAAGAATTAAACAGCCTTTTGCAGGCAAGTCCTTTTCACTGTCTCCTAGTCACTTGGCTCTTCTTCTGTATCACCAGAGTGGTGAGTACTGACAACACAATCTTCTCTAAGGAGAAAATGGATTTATTAAGAATAATACAAGCAGATATTTTACACTAAATATTAAAAATCAAAGAAATACTTCTAAGAATCTCAGTCTCTTCACAGAAATGCAATACATTTGCAGAATATGCTTATTTTACTAGTTTTTTAGAGCTGCCATAACAAGTTACTATGACTTAGTGACTTAAAAATACAGAAATGTATTCTTTCACAGTTCTGGAGGCCAGAAGTCTGAAATTGAGGTATTTCGGGGCAATGCTGCCTCCAAAGCCTATAGAAGAGACTCTTTCTTTGCCTCTTCCAACTTTTGGTGGCTCCTGGTATTCTCTGGCTTGTGGCAGCATCATTCAAACTTTTGCCTCTGTCTTCACATGGCCTTCTAGACTGTGGATCTTTCTCTGTCCTCACCTCTTCTTAGAAGGACACCAGTCATTGAGTTTAGGACCCACACTAAATCCAGGATGATTTCCTCTTGAGATCCTTAACACATTATATCTGCAAAGACTATATTTCTTTTTTTTGTAAGTTTATTTATTTATTTTGAGAGGTGGGGGAGGGGTAGAGAGACAGAGGGAGAGAGAGAATCCAAAGCAGGCTCCGCACTGGCCGTGTGGGACCTAACATGGGGCTCAAACTCACAAACTGTGAGATCATGACCTGAGCTGAAATCAAGAGTTGGATGCTTAAGTAACTGAGCCACCCAGGTGCCCCTGCAAAGACTTTATTTCTAAATAAGGTCATATTGTGAAGTTCTGGGTGAACATCAATTTTGGTTCAACCCATTATTCTGGCCATAACTAAAACTAGGCTCCACACTGAGGACTGCAAATTTCTCTCTCAAGAGCATCTCATTTTTTCAAGAATCCCATTGCCACTCTTAACCATTACTCTGTTATTCCTCCATCTTTATATGAAAATACACCCTCCTTTGGAATGTGTATCCTGGGTATTTCATCTTCTCTCCTTTCTCAGTTATTAAAAGATAGAAATTTCCACAGTTGATTTAAAATACCAATGGAAAAATTAGCTACATGTTATTTGTGAGAGTGTGGTGGTTTGGGACTATGTGAATTTAACTGAACTGGGACTGTGGCTCTATATTCTTAGGGTAAAATGGGCAGAAATAAAGAAGCAGCCATTACCTTCTGAAGGTCCTAGAGGTTAGATGCAAGGACAAAAGAAACAACAACAGTCCCTACAGTGATCCACCAATTCTTACAGAGATCTTCCAGAGATCTACTCTGGATCTACATGGACCTGTTTTCAGGAGGCCTGCTTTGTATCTTTCCAACTGTCTCCAACTCTCTCTCTCTCTCTCTCTCTCTCTCTCTCTCTCTCTCTCTCTCTCTCTTTCTCTCTCAGACTCTTATAGTCCCAGATTCTCCCACCACTGTGTGTGAAAAGTATTATTTCTACAATAAACTCCTTACTCCATAAGACTTACAGAGGTTCTATTGCCCTGGTTAAATCTTGGCTGATACAAACAGAAACACCACACTTCCCACTAGAATGTAGATTACATAAAGCAAATTTCTTTTTTTTTTTTTTAATCTTTTTTGCTCACTGCTGTGACCCTAGGACAGTTCCTGGCATATACTAACTGATCAGTACATTTTAGTTGAATAAATTTATAGGCAATAAGCAGATTTGAGGAGAGGGTGGAGATGCAATTTTGAAATGTTGAAACGTACACATAGACCATCTAAGTGAAGGTGTCTGGGAGGGAGCTGGTAATCAGGACAGACCCGGAGTAGGGATCCATATGTGCGAGTCATGAGCCTGGAGGTCAAGTTGCAGCTATGATAATGCACGAGACTGCTCTTGAAGAGTGGGTGGAGTGAGAAGACAGTTGAGAGTAGAACCTTGGGAAACACCAACTCAAGTGGTGTACAGGAGGTAAGAGGAAAATTAGGTAATAGAATGTCCAGGAAACAAAGGTAGAGGAATCATTGGGGAAAGAATACCAACACTAACATATGCAATTGGAAAGTATGTAATGTAAGGTCAGAAATGTTTTCATTGTGGTTAGGAAAAAGAGAACAGTGATGACCTTAACAAGAGAAGTTTGATTACAGACAATGAGATAACAAGTGTTGATTTTTCTTTCTAGAGGGTTGGCTTTGAGCAGAAGGAAGGAGACAGTGATCAATAAAGGGTTCCAGAGGGTCAATGAAGTTTTTTATTTAAGTGAAAAGCACAGCTGTTTTAAAAAGCACACACAGACACACACACACAATTTGAAAAATACAAAAGCACACACATTTGTGTGTGTGTGTGTGTGTGTGAGAGAGAGAGAGAGAGATTGTGTATTGCATCTAATGGAACAAAGACAACTGAATGAGATCTGCTATTTACTAGCTGGAAGATGCTGGGCAAGTTACAGAATCTTTTTATGCCTCAGTTTCTTCATATGTTAAATGGATTAGTATCCTGGCCTCATACACTTGTGAAAATTAAATAGTATCTAATTTAATTAAACAAAAATTATTAAAATTAAATAAGATCCTTGGCACTGTGGCATATATATAAACACAATAAATATTAGCGGACAAGGTATTTGCTAATGCTAAGAAGAAAGGGTAGAAAGAAAGGCAAAGTCAACTGTAGAAGAGGGAAAAGGGATGACTTTTGAAGAAAGTTCCCTGTGAGAGCTAGAAGGCAAGAGATCCACAGCAAAGTGGGCAATTTCCCTTGGAAAGGAATGTTTTCCACGAAGAAGAGAAGGAAGGAGGCAAAGATGAACTTGGATGTTAATAGGTTTTGGAAGTAGAGCGAATCAAAGTGAGGGAGTTTCTACCTCATGGATGAACTCTATTTTTTTATGTGAAGTGAGATCAGAAATCCAACCACTGATTTAAGGAAAGATAGAATGAAGCGGTGTATTTAAAAAAGAGTTGCACTGATTTGAAGAAGCAGTTGTGGGAAATAGGAAAGGGCACTGCATAAGACAGGTCAGTTGCTTGTCGGGCAAGGACATGAGTCCAATTTGAGAAGAAAAACAATCTTTAGTAGAAACAACCCCATGCTGTTGTAAGATTTCTCTAGCTGCCACTCAACAGCTTGGGTAGAGCTGGAGAACATGGATGGGATTGGCTGGGGGTTGAGATTTTGCTGGGCAAATTGCAGGAGGTGAATAGGGAAGCAGGGGGAGTCAACAGTACTGCAGGCAAGCATCTGAAGTGATGACTCCTGGGTCTAATCAGAATAGGGAAGACTGAAGTCATGAGCGGTTGATGTTTGGAGGTTCTGATGCCTGAAGAACATCTGTGGTACGACTGGGAAGTGAGCTATTTGGAAAAGCTGATGTTTATGTTTAAGGTTTTTCAAAATTGGTGACAAACTCACCATGCCACTCCTGGTGCTTTCTTTCTTCCAGGTTTGTGCCAGACTCCAAGGGTACTTCTCACCCAGTGCTGAAGTATCTAGAGACTCTTCTCAAATTGGTCATTTGTCTATATTGGCTATAGCTCAATTATTCATGAGCCAGCTTTCACGCCTTGTTTCAGGGACAGAACTCTTAGGTGAAACTGGGTGCACTGGTTTACACTCAAGCCACCCTGCTGCAGTATGTGCCCATTAACTTCAAGGTCTTGCCATGTTCATGCCAGGAAGCAAAGCCCAGATACCCTCTATCCTTGAAGCCCACAAACCTCTTTCTTGTCCTAACGCCATCCTGTGCCCAGGGAGATTTTTCTACTCTGGAAAAATATTTTTTCTCAAACCATATTATCTCTGTGGGCTTAGGCCTTACAAAATAAAAGCCACAAAGTCAGCCACACACAGGACTGAGGCAAGAACCAAGTAGTCTGTTGCCTACTGAGTTGGGGAACTAAAGGGATAAAACATTTGTTCAGATCTGAAAAAAAAATACACAATATCTGAACGGATATGCTTTGCTTATTATACTGTATATGTATATTCACTTGAAAGTATGAGAAAGTTCATTTATTGGCAGAAATGACTGAGTCATTTGTATGCAGAAAACCATGTTTAAAGATGACAAAAAGGCAAGTGGCTGTGCTAGGACGAACACAGTGATCTATCCTTTTTATTCTTTTTCAGTTCTAGGGGGAAAAATCAACAAAATAGCTGGTTTTAAACTGAGCATTAGGAATACTTCCATATATGAGTAGTGGTTAATCAAACTTTGGGGAAGATATTGCATCTCAAATCCTATTATAGAACCCTTTTTAGAGATTATCTCTTTAAACAAATTTGCTGGAATTTTGATAGCATCAGGTTCTTACTGCTTGATACAAACAGGAGATTTGATAGGCCTGTGGTGTTGGTTATCCAAAGATTTCTGCAGTAATATCATGTCTTCCCAAATAAAACAAGTTGTCTCAAAAAAAATCCTTAATATACATTTTTATTTCTTCTTTCCTCATTCTTATAGAGCATTGAAGTGTTATTCTAAGTCTCAAAGCCTGCCACGGAACCAAATCAAGACATTATACATCAGTAGAAACCAGGAATCATCAACAGTGTACATAGTGGCAATGGTCTGAGATTATCCTTTCATCTGAGTCTCCGACTAGAGACACAAGGTCTCATCCTATCCACACCCAACTCCCTTCCCCCCAGACATGCTCAGTCACCACGTGTATTCTCTGACCAGACTGAGCAATATTTCATCAATTCTCCCTAGCCACTCAGTCCTGGTTTTAATATAGCTGGAATATCTTGGGTAGCTTTATCAAGATGTAAACCTTATCATCAAGGCTTAGTTCAAAATTTAAGTTGTTTCAGCTGTCAACTGAAATACAACTATATCAAATCTAAAACTTTCTCTGTTGAAGTTTTCAATGTCAAAATCTCCCCCTGGTGGATTGGAAGAGCATGTGTTTTCACAGATAGAATTGGATAGAATTTTCCAAGAAAATAAATAGATGCTAAAATTTTGTGGGTATGAAAATGAGATCTGTTTATCTCTAAACTGAGAGGGGGAAACATTGCAATTACTTAAACTGTTAACATCAAAAAAACCTTCAATTCTAATGTAGAATTGTTTTGGTTTACTCTAGTCTCACGCACAAGTGTGAATATCGACTTGTACCATTTTTTTGCTATGTGATTATCCTCTCGTGAGTTAAGACATTTTTATGGACTAAAAATGTTAATTTCCCACTTAATTGTTTAGTGAAGAGAAACATAAAATTTCCATTAGGAAATAATGTGCCGCCATCTGAATGAATCTGGCATCTGTATATTCTCATTTTTGTTATCGCTGTCAGTCAAATCAATGAAGGTCCAAGTGCAAAGGCCCTAGACCACTTGAAATGTGTATGCACTTGCCCTAGGGAAGGGAAATTTATTTTTTCTAACTGATTTTGTTTCAGCAGCAACTCCTCTTCCTTTCCTGGGAATACATTTTGGCTGTAATTTTGTGGCGTTGGTACAAATTTCAAAGCAGCTCTTTAGTCCTTCCCTATCTAGTGAGTCTGCTGACCTACCTGCTTGGTATGCATTTGCCTGAGGCGGGGCAAAAGTGAGGCATGACACGAACACAAGAATAAAGCAGAAAAAAACCGACACAGAAATAGTCATGCAGAAGGAAATGCTTAGCTGCCTACAATGCTGACAATCATGTATTTAGAACTGACAAATGGTGGTTAGCAGTTAATAAAAAATACATTTTCTTTGGCACAGATATACCAATGGCTCATCAGTCTTAAACTCCTTACAATATGCTTTATTAAGGCTGTTTTTTTTCAAAGCATATTACTCTAAATTTCTAATTGAGGGCAAAATTATACTTTTAGATTATAGGTAACAAAGGTAAAGAAGAAAACTGAAGTAATTGTTGGATTTATTGAAAAAACATAAATCACTAAAATGATAGATTTTTCTGTTTATGTAATTTCATGACATCAAAATCACCCTTTAGGAAGAAATAAAACTGTTTGCAAACGATTAACTTTATGTATAGAAAAGCCTATAGACTCAACCAAAAATCTGTTCTATATAATTAATGAATTCCCTAAAGTTGCAAGATACAAAATTAACATAGAAAAATGAGTAGTGTTACTGTCCACTAACAACACATTTTCTGAAAAAGAAATAAATTAATCCCATTTGCAATAGCATCAGAAACAATGAAATACTTAGGAATAAGTTTAACCAAGGAGGTTAAAGATCTCTAGTCCAAAAACTATAAGAGTTTGGGGAAGGAAAGGGAATAATTGGCTATTCACATGTAAAAGAATGAAACTGGATCCCTACCATGCACCACTCACAAAAATTAGCTCAAAATGAATGAAAGACTTAAATGTAAGACCTGAAACCATGAAACTCCTAAAAGAAAACATAGGAATGAAGCTCCTTGACATGAGTCTTGGCAATGAAGTTTTGGATATGACACTTCAAGCACAAGCAACAAAATAAAAAATAAACAAGTGGGACTACATCAAACTAAAAAGTTTTTATACAGCAAAATAAACCATCAACAAAGTTAGAAGACAATATATACAGAATGGGAAAAATATCTGCAAACCATATATGTGATAAGGGGTTAATATCCAAAATAAAGAGCTCATATCACTCAATAGCAAAATAATTAATAATAATAATAATAATAATTATCCAATTTAAAGATGGGTAAAGTATCTGAATAGACATTTCTCCAAAAAAGATATACAGAAGGCCAACAGGTACATGAAAAGATGCTCCACATCACTAGTCATAGGAAAATGCAAATGCAAATCACAATGAGGATATTGCGTCATGTTTTTAGAATGGCCACCATCAAAAGACAAGAGATAACAAATGTTGGCATGGATGTGAGAAAGGAATTAATGATGGGTTTGTCAGTTTTTATAACCACAATGGAAAACAATATGAAAGACATTCAAAAATTAAAAATAGAACTACAGTCTGATCCAGGAATTCTGGAGTATATCCAAAGGGAGTGAAAACACTGAAAGAGTTATCTACACCCCCAGGTTCATGGCATTATTTACAATAGCCAAAACATGGAGACAACCTAAGTGTCCATGAATGGATGAATGGATAAGGAAGATGCAGTATACATACAATGGAATATTATTCAGCCATAAAAATAAACGAGGAAATTCTGTCATTTGCTACAACATGGATGGATCTTGGAGGCATTATGTTAAGTGAAAAAAGTCAGAGAAAGACAAATACTGTATGATCTCACTTATATGTGGGATTAAAAAAAAACTTGAACTCCTAGATAAAGAGATCAAACTGGGGGTTACCAGAGGTGGAGGGTCAGAGGAGGGAGAATTGAAAGAAAGTGGTCAAAATGCACAAGCTTCCAGTTATAAGATAAATAAGGACTAGGGATGTAATGTACAACATGGGGACTGTAGCTATTTCATTTCCGATGAACTATAGGAAAGCTGTTAAGAGAGTAGATCCTAAGAGCTCTCATCTCAGCAAGAAATGTTTTTCCTTTTTTCTTTCCTCTGTCTTTATTTTATCTACATGAGAATATGGATGTTAGCTGAACCCATTATGGCAATCATTTCACAATATATGTAAATGAAACCATCATACTGTATGCACTAAACTTATACAGTGATGTATGTCAATTATTTCTCAATAAAACTGGGAAAAAACTGTTGAAACACTAAAAAAATAAAAAACCTTTACTTGAGTAGTTCAGTGACAGAGAAGACCACAGCAGTGTGGCGTGGTGGTTAAGAGCATAGGCCTCAGCCATATTGCTAGTCAAATGAGATCGCTGACTTTTTTAGCTGTGTGACTTGAGCTAGTTATTTAACCTCTCTGTGCTTTGGTTTCTTCATTTGCAAAATGAGGGTAGTAAATACAAACATTTTCATAGTGCAGTTAGAAGCTAATTGGAAATTCTTCGTTCACAGAATCCCATAACTTTTTTGTTCACTTTCAAATATCAGGTCTTATTTTCAGACATTATAAAAAAGCAATTCTTTCTAAAATGAAACTTTAATTTCTCAAACAATTTAAAATTCCTCATCCCTGTACTAACTTCAGGCTGACCTGACCCATGGTTGCATCCTACAGAGAGGAAGAGAAAAGCAATTAGATTCTTTATTATTTATTATTTATCCACTTCTCCCTCACTCTTTTCTTTGCCTTTGGCTCCTGCAATTGAGAGGGGACAGCTTTAATGGACAGGAAAGCTCTCTCTCTCTTTTTTAAAAAAATTTTTAATGTTTATTTTTGAGAGAAAGAGAGACACAATATGAGCAGGGAAGGGGCAGAGAGAGCGGGAGACACTGAATCCGAAGCAGGCTCCAGGCTCTGAGAGTGGAAGAGTGGGGATTCAGTGGGAACTAGCTTTTTCCTCCTGTAGCTTTTTTCTTTTATCATTCGAGGACGTACCAGTGGGTCTCTTGCTTACTTTTAAATTTTCCAAGTAAGAATCAGGCACCAATCTCTGAGTCCTACCAACCCCAGTGGACACCTGACAAGCTCTCCAAGTGATTTCATAGAAGGCCCCAGGCTTCATTGACTGGGTAAGAAGCCAGTTTTCATCTTTCATGAGAGGGAAAATCCACAATACTCTGAAAACTCTTCCTAAGGAAATAGTGTCTATAAATCTTTCTTTCTCGTCTTCCACGTAGACTGGAAGTAGGTGATGGCTTGAGAGCAGTGGAGTAGCTAGCACCTCTTTTTAGAATGTGAACACATTTTTAAACTATAATTATTAACCTGGAAACTTGGGGGTCTCACTGGAAACAGAGACGAAAAGGAAACTTACAGCAAACTCAGACGTGTGGACCACTCAATTAGGTTATTTGAGTCAGCGAATACAGCGGTTCGTTCAAACTCTTATGATGTGGATAGACTGGATTCACTTTGGTATGATGTTGATCGAAGTGATTAACATTTTAGAATTACTTTAGCTGACTGTGTGACATGTCCTAAAAACCTGTGAGTGCAACATAGTTCACTGTGCTGAATTACAAGCCTAGATAGGCAGCAGCGGAGGGTGGGGGGGGGGGGGGGTCGGGGGAGATGAAAGAGTAAGTAATATGCACAGGATAACGGCTCAGTAAATATTTCTTAAGCTGAATAAGTGAATGCTATACGTACTGGATTAAATTGTTCTTGAGCAAGAGGCAAAAATGAAGTTCTTACGTTTTTTTTGCCTGATTAAAAAATAATGTTACACTGTCATCCATACTTTGGAAGTTATTTTATAAACACTAAATACTTACATAATTTTTACTACATGCCAGACACTGTTCTAAACACTTTGAACATATTTTATCCTTCTAACAACCATATTAGGTAGATGCACTATGATCTTCACTTTATAAAAGAGGAAACTGAGGCACAGACAGGTCAAATTACATGCTCAAATTTAAATACATGGAAATATGTGATGTAAACCAAAGAGTTTGACATTAGGCAATTATAGCATGCTTTCACAAATATTATCATATTTCATATGATATCAATAGTATATCGCAGATTCATATTATCATAGGATTCCAAGAGGCGGGCATAGCCAACCAAGCACACTCAAGAGACCACTTGGCCATGGGGCTGTAGAGGTTGCCTACAAGATGGTAAACTACTCCAGCTCCTGTTTCAGTTCCTTCTACCACGTTCTGCTGGGTACATTTCATTTGCTATTTAATTTGCATTATAATATGTTAATTTCTAGAATAAATTTATTAGTGTTTTTCTGAAAGTAAAAATAATTAAGGAGGAAATAAATCAGTGAATGCCCCATTAAATAGAGCAGACACTTATGGCCTGGAGTCTTTTCCTTTTTTAAATTAAGAAAAAGCTTTTATTACTTTTATCTTATTTAAAAAGCAATACATACTCATGGCTGAAAAATTAGAAAATCTCTCCATATTAAAGGGAACTGAAAGCATCCATAACACAACTACTTTGTGATAACCACTTTTGTAATATCTTAGTAACCATCCTTTCAGGCCTACAGATACATATGCTCATTTGTGTGTGTGTGTGTGTGTGTGTGTGTGTGTGTGTGTTTATTGGGCCCATCTGGTTTTGAAACAGGCTTGTCACACTTAGCAATGCCTTGACTATCTTTCTGTGTCAGTAATAATTCACCTGCGACATCATTTTTAGTGCTTACTTACTATTCTATTGTATTAAATACAAGAAATATATTTAATGCCTCCTTTGCCCAATCCAGTTTTCACTGTTCACTGGTGAATTTGGGCCCCAGGTGTCATACAGTCCAACTGTACTTTCATAACACCCATCTCCTCACATCTTCCTCCAAGGGCCTGAACTGCTTCACTTGTGCTGCTGGAACAACCCCCCCGCCACCAATGCTGTGCACTCCTTTACCCCCTCATCACCCAAGGTGATGCTCATGCAGCATCTCTTCCCTTCCCCTTTGGTCTAGCCTAGGTCAAATACACCCAGCCTCTCCAGCAACCTCTGGCCCCTCATCCCAACTTTTCTTCTTAGAACTTGTCACCAAATACAACTCCATTCCCCATGTGTCTACTTGCTTACTCTCTCCTTCTGTCTCACTAGAAGTCTGTAGGAAACTAGTTAACCTTTGCCATTGTATTTCCAGGGTCTAGAACAGTGCCTGCCACCCAGTGGATGCTCAACAAATATTTGTTAACGAACAAATTATTCAGCTTGGATTAAAAACATAGCATTATTCATACACAGTGGAATTATGATATTAATTTTCAGTTCCTTTAAAAAGTGGGGGCAACAAAATGACTATAGTCAATACAACTATGAAATTCAACACTCTTCCTAAGGAAACAGTTTCTATCAGTCTTTCTTTCTAGTCTTCCACATAGACTGGAGGTAGGTGATGGCTTGAGAGCAGTGGAGTTGCTAGCACCTCTTTTTAGAATGTGAACACATTTCTGTAGTCTGAATTTCACTTCTATAAATTTTTTTTTAAACCTCAGGATACAGTATTAGAAACCAAGGTTTTGGCTAATTGGATAAGCAGTAAAATTTCAGTTCACCCAGGCAGTCCACAAGGAATGGTAACTTCTTATTCTAGGCCAGGTGGCCCTACCTGGACTGTGCTATCTTCTGACCTCCCTGCTCTGACAGGGAAAGAAGAGTCAGACTGTCACACAGGCTGCTGCTTCCTCAAGGACAAAATAAATTCCCATCCCATGTTGCATGGAGAAAGAAGAGCAAAGGCAGGGCCTGGTGTTGGGGAGACAGCTTGCCCTCAGGAAGAGGAAGGGAAAAGGCCATCTAGTCATTCTCTTCCTGGGCCAATCCCAGTGGTTCTGAGCCTCCCTCCTGAGCCCATAGCTCACAGACGCTGTCTTCTACCTCCCGCCGAAGACACAGATGCATTCACCACAAACCCACTATTGGCAGTTCCACCACACGTGTGCAAAAGAAGAAAAGGTCAGTCATGGAGGTCGCTTTGTGTCATCTAAATAAAGCACTATTTTGGTTGACAGAGCATGGGCCTAGTCTCCTGCCTCAACATACTTAAAATGGGAACAAAATGGCAGTATCATGATGGCAGGCATTATGATAACCACATAGATTTAAATCACTCTCTAATCACATACCTTTTTGTTTTTGATTAAGAACAAAACATTTTAGGGGCACCTGGGTGGCTCAGTCGGCTAAGCTTCCGATTCTTGATTTCAACTCAGATCATGATCTCATGGTTCATGTGTTGAGCCCCAGGTCAGGCTTTGCGCTGACAGGGTGGAACCTGCTTGGGATTCTCTCTCACCCTCTCTCTCTGTCCTTCCCCTGCTCATGCTCTCTCTGTCTCTCTCTCTCTCTCTCTGAATAAAGAGAGATCTACTTTTTAGATCTTAAAAAAAGATAGCTTCATAGGTTTCCTCTACAAAGCTCTCCTTGCTTCCCACAGCCAGCTTTTTGCTGGTTTTGGGCTGTTCCTTAGCTAGTGAAACTGACTGGCACATACAGCCCACTCCTAAGGAGTAGCCCTGTCTCAAGAAATGGGTGATTTGCTGCGACTGTTTAAATGCTCTGCTTAAAAAAATAATATAAAAACAGGGAGGGGGACAAAACATAAGAGGCTCTTAAATATAGAGAACAAACAGGGGGTTGCTGGAGGGGTTGAGGGAGGGGGGATGGGCTAAGTGGGTAAGGGACTTAAGGAATCTACTCCTGAAATCGTTGTTGCACTAGATACTAACTAACTTGGATGTAAATTATAGAAAGTAAAAAATAAAAAAAAAATGCTCTGCCTAAAATCAAACATCAATAAAAGAAACAAAAGTATGGTTTTGTGACTTTGAAAGCAGTTTTGTAGTTTCTAGTAAAATGAGTAACATCAAAAGATGTTTTGATAAAATTGTTTGAAATTAAATTGGTCTGGAAATCCTTAACAGACACCACACTATAGAAACATGTATTTTTGTTAAGGACTAATCAAAATAAGATGAGTAACATGCAGCTGCTTTTGTTCTATTTTTATTTATCCATTGATGATAATGAATATTTTCCTGTAGGTGCTGAATTCTTGTTCTTAGAAGTAGTATGTAGTAGTAGAGAATCCTTAGGTGAAAATGTGAGTTGTTGCCCTGTGCGTCTTGTTTGAAAGCACAAAGGTGACTTGGTCATTGCTGTTTCACAGAAGAGGCAATAGAAAAACCAGCAGGCCAGGGCGAGTTTGCCGAGATTGGCGATGGACTGAACCACAGGCTACCAGGGCTGCTGTGAGGCCAGGGAGGCATCCCTGCAAAATGAGGTCTGGGATTGTTCCTTAGCCCCATGGCCACTTTGCACTCTGGTTGACCTTCTTATCAGACTGTCATCCTGTTAACTGCTTGGTGGCAGATGGTCTTCAGGTGATACATCCCTCTGCTGTGGGCCATATTGCTGAGTAGCACTTGCCCCTCAGAGCTAGGTAGGTCCCATCTGCCCACACAGGTGTTTGTAAACACAACTGTGATGATGCCACTGCAGAGGACGCTCCACAAAGTGTTCCCTTCAATCCCTGGCCCCAACTGACACTTTACCACCGGCACGGATTAGAGGAGCTCGTTTGAGGACCACCACAGGCTCCAGGTAGAAAAACCACATTAATAATGATTTTGACAGAAGCAGAGTTTGAACTCCTGATAATTACTATTCCACCAAACCAACTGAGACTCGGGACTGCAATTAAAAAGAAACAATCTTCCACGTATAATGGCTTTCACACTGCATGATACTATTAAATAACCATCATTAGCTACTAAAGTATGTACCACCCATTTTCCAGAGCCCTTTCTCTGCCAAGACATTTAAGACCAAGAATGATCAATGAAGGAGTCATCAGCATAATTGTTGATATAGGACATGCAAATTGAAATTGTTCAGAATGATTTAAATGTATAAGAAATTACTATAGATGATACTACACAGAGATTAAAACTTCTCTTGCAAGAGGCCAAGAGTTCATTTCTTAGTATCTACATCTTATGGGTTAGAACAAAAAGAAGATATTATCTATGGGGTACCTTAGAAAAATAAAACAAGGAGGTGTTGGGCAATTTTCCAGGTACTGTGTTGGGTGCTGGGCATATAAAGATAAGTAAAATACAGCCCCTGTTCTCAGCAAGCTTACAGATTTAGAAAGGAGGACAGATAAGTACACCAAGAAATCACAGCACAGTGTGATAAATACAGTAATCCAAGTGTGCATCTGGGACATGAGAGCACAAGGGAGTGTGGCTTGTAGAAGAATTGAGATGGCTAAGAAAATCAGTTCACCTAAGAATCTTCAACTTCCTAAATTAGGACTTTTCATTCTTCCCTTCTTGTGGGCCATCATTTTTCTTCTCTCATATCTAGAAATGTTCATATCTCAGAAGCATAGGAAAGATAATAACCAAAGGAGGGAGGACTGCAGGACTTAACTCTCACAGATGAAACAAGCTTATCTTAAGCTTTTCCAGGCTTTAAATATGTGAATTAAAAAAGGGACTTTTTAAAGTTTATCTACTTACTTATTTTGAGAGAGAGAGAGCGAAAGAGAGGGAGAGATTGGGGTAGGGGCAGAGAGAGAGGGAGAGAGAGAATCCCAAGTAGGCTCCAAGCTATTAGTACAGAGTCTGATATGGGGTTTGATCTCCTGGATCTGGGATCATGATCTGAGCCAAAATCAAGAGTAAGTCGCTTAACCGACTGAGCCACCCAGGTGCCCAAAACCCCTAAAAAGTTTTTAAACAAGACATGAAGATTATGGCTTCCTGACTTCTCAAAGGCCATGTTCCTTACACATTACAACAATCCCATGCCTACATTAGTGTTCCTGTTTCATTAAGAGACATTAAATTAAGGTCTGAGAGGAAGGCAGATTCCTAAGTGGGCTCCTGTTCCTAACATAATTTAAAAACAGCTGCAACCCCGTCTCATGTTGTTTAGCCCAGAAATGCTGTCTTTTGCTTGATTGTTTTTATTTATCATGGATCAGTTCACAGATATAATGTTAAGGATTAAGTGACTGAAAAGACTTGATAACACCGCATGGCTCATACCCATCTCAATCACTCTCCTTTTATTGAAGTAAAATTCACATGACATAAAAATCATAATTTTAACCATTTTTAAAATGTGCAATTCAGTGGCTTTTAGTACATTCACAATGTTGTACAATCACCACCACGATCTAACTCCAGAACATTTCCATAACCCAAAAAAGAAACCCCATACCCATTAAGCGGTCATTCCCCATTCCTTCTCCCCTCAACCCCTGCCAGCCTCTAACCTGTTTTGTCTCTATGGATTTGCCTGTTCCAGACATCCCAGATAAATGGAATCATGCAATGCATGACTTTTTCTGTTTTGCTTCCCTCACTTTGCCTAATGTTTTCAGGGCTCATGTATTGGTACTTCATTCCTTCCTATGGATGAATAATCTATTGTGAGGATATACCACACTTTGTATATCCATTCATCAGTTAATGGATATTCAGGTTTGACTTTGTGGCTCTTATGAATAGTGTCACTGTGAACCTACTGTACCAGTTTTTGTTCAGTACCTATTTTCAATTTCGGGGGGTAAATTCCTAGGGGCGGGATAGCTGGTCATACGGCAATTCTGTGTTTAACTTTTTGAGGAATCATGAAACATTCTAAAGCTGTTGCATCATATGAGAGTTCCAATGTCTCCACATGCTTGCCAACATTTGTGGGGTTTTTTTCCCCTTTAAAAAATTACTAAAGCCATTCTAGTGGGTGTAAGTGATATTTCCTTGTCCATTTGTTTTATGGATAAACAATTCATCATAGAAACCACTTCAGAAACAAAAAACATGTTCATGTCAGGTCTTGGGTTTTCTTCTTTCCTGTATGAGACTACCACTAAATTGGGAGGAGATTTCCCTAAGGTGAGTGGCAAAGTGAACATATGAGAGTCTGAACAACAGAGCTGTGCTTTACTGGCTCCCATCATCCTCTCCCCCTGGAGCAACCATGATCAATGCCAAGGCATCTAAATGATGACTGTTGAAATGTCAGCCCCCTAAAGAATAGCCAGGTGTCTTTAGTCAGTGATTGGCAAAAAGGCATCCAAACCATTATGAGGCTTGGCTTGTAAAAAGCTCTTCTGGGAGAAAAAAGTCATTTTTTTAAACTTGATGAACACTATTTTTTTCTCCATATGTTCAGCATTTTTTTAAGGAAAATAAAACACAACTAACCCTCAATTCCACATCCTGTTTTCGTAAAAGGTAAAAAGTAATTTGTTTAAATAAAGCAATGGGTTAAATAGCTTGGGCCTTGTAAAATTTGAAATTCCTTCCTAGCTCATTTCTTATTAATAATTCGGTGTCCATTGCACACCTTCCTATGAGGGTCTGCCATAATTTATCTTTGATTGTTATAATCAACACACTACAGAAGTTATTCCTTTCCTTTTAGGAGCATTTCGTTTTGAGAACTAAAACACATATATGCAAATGATTGCTCAGATAAAGGAAGGGGGCAAAAGGAATTATGCTTTTTTTTTTTTTCCTTTCAGTTTCTGCATCCATTTCTGCATTCTGAACTGTCTGGTACTAATAGCTTCAGTGAGGAGTTTAGTCTGTTTTAGGTCGCCTCTCTTGAGTGTAAACTGTACTGATGGGAGGGAAAACTGAGACCCACTGCTCCGTGGTTGGGAGGAAGGAGAAACTAACAAGAAACTGGAGACAAAGCTAAAGTTTGAAAGACCTGCTGCAGGTCAGTCTTCCTGGGAACAGGTGCGTTTCGGAGAAAGACTTGATGGGATTTTGAAAAGGGATAGGAGAGCTGGAAGGAGTGATTCTTCCTTGGACTGCAACAAGTGAAAGGCCAAAAGGAGCCTAGGCTAGGGATGCTGGGAAGTCCGAAAGGTAGTTAAAGATCATGGTAATTGAACATTCATTCTCTTCCACAGAAACCATCCAATTCCTAAATGAGGCAAAGGCGCTTTAGGCATGCCTACATCGATTTCTGTCTCTTAAAAGTTTCGGAATTAGAACGGGGTCACACGTCCAGGGCCTCAAAAAAGGCTGAAATCCTAGTTGTTCACAGAAAGACTCGAAGGTCTTCCGGCCAGTTTGTGGAGTTGGTGACAGGTCTGGTCACCTGCACAGCGGACCCCGCGTGGGTTTAGAGGAGCTGGCATCCTTGCCCTCCCAGGCCTTTTACACTCTCCTCCCCCGGGGCCCGCCAACTCTCCTGGGTACAAAGTACAGCAGGGACGCAGGCGGAGCCTTTCCAAGCGGCGCAGCCATATCTTTCCCCACTGAACACCTAGATGGATTTCCAATACCGCGCCAGGCACGTTCGGGAGGGAGCCTCAGGCTCCTTCCGAGCTCCCAGCCGCGCGTCCTCCTTTCTGCAGTCTATATTCGTCTGGGAGACGCAAGGGGCTCTGGGCACCACAAGCCTTATTAAGAGATTCGCAATGGTTTACTCAGGCCCCTAAACCGCTCCCGCCTGGGAAGAGCAGCCTGCGGTGTTGTAACGCAGAAGCTCCTAACGCAAGGTTTTTGCGCTTCCTCCTCCTAACACCGCTCAGGGTCAGTTTCAGCGACTCTAAGAGTATCTGCGTGGGCGCGCCGTGCGGGGGTCCCGCCCAAAGAAAGGAGTTGGACCGCGCGAAGAACGTCACCGTGCTACCAGACCGCACAGGCACTTTGCACGGGCCATCTCCGCGTCGGTCTGGGAGTAGCGCGCCCTGGGTAAGGGGGACTGAGAGCTTCCGCGGCGGGTCTTCAGGGGTAGGACTAGCGGGGGCGGGAGGTGGGGGTTTAGGGCCCCGGACGATTGGACGGGAATGGAGTTGGGGGGTCTCTCAGGACCAGGCGGCAACTCAGGGAAACTGAGATGAACTCTGGACATCTGTGCTTGGGGTCTGCTTCATTGGAAAGGAGCCGGGGTGGGAAAGATTCTACACTTTTGGTTCCCACCCCCCCTCCAGGAGGAGAAACTCGCCAGTCCCCGCTGAGGGATGGGTAAAGGGTATTGCAAGAGACTCCCTGGAGCAGCTGCTCGAGTTGATCTGAGCACAGGACTGGGAAGGAAAAAAAAAAATGGGCGAGGGGTGGTAAACCACCTACATCGCCTTCCTCCCTCTTTTCTCCATCACCCCTCCCTTTTCGTAGCTGCTGACGCGCTGGTGGTGCCTATTAATCATTCACCAGCCCAGAGCCGCGCCACTTAATGGCTGTGCGGCGCGGGGCTCCAGCCTCTCGGTCTCCCCTCTCCACGCTCGCGTGTGCCCAGGCGCCTGGGAGCGGGCTTGCGGGTGCGCGCAAGCAGCCGCTAGGCAATGCGCCCCGCCAGCGCCGGTCAGAGCCAAGCTCCCCTTAGCCGCTGAGTGCTATCCCAGGTGCCTGGCAGCAGTGAGCTGCGGGCAGGCGGGCAGGGTGCCGAGTGAGAGCGCAAGCGGCGGGGGCGCAAGGAGAGCGCTCCAGCCCCAGCAGCCCCAGCAGCCCCCATTAGCTGAAATGTTCCCCAATGGCACTGCCTCCTCTCCTTCCTCTCCTAGCCCCAGCCCGGGCAGCTGCGGCGAAGGCGGCGGCAGCAGGGGCCCCGGGGCCGGCGCTGCGGGCGGCATGGAGGAGCCGGGGCGAAATGCGTCCCAGAACGGGACCTTGAGCGAGGGCCAGGGCAGCGCCATCCTCATCTCTTTTATCTACTCCGTGGTGTGCCTGGTGGGGCTGTGTGGTAACTCCATGGTCATCTACGTGATCCTGCGCTACGCCAAAATGAAGACGGCCACCAACATCTACATCCTGAACCTGGCCATCGCCGATGAGCTGCTCATGCTCAGTGTGCCATTTCTGGTCACCTCCACGTTGCTTCGCCACTGGCCCTTCGGCGCGCTGCTCTGCCGCCTCGTGCTCAGCGTGGACGCAGTCAACATGTTCACCAGCATCTACTGTCTGACTGTCCTTAGCGTGGACCGGTACGTGGCCGTGGTGCACCCCATCAAGGCAGCACGCTACCGCCGGCCCACCGTGGCCAAGGTGGTGAATCTGGGCGTGTGGGTGCTATCGCTGCTTGTCATTCTGCCCATCGTGGTCTTTTCGCGCACGGCGGCCAACAGTGATGGCACGGTGGCCTGCAACATGCTCATGCCTGAGCCCGCTCAGCGCTGGCTAGTGGGCTTCGTGTTGTACACGTTTCTCATGGGCTTCTTGCTGCCCGTCGGGGCCATCTGCCTGTGCTACGTGCTCATCATCGCCAAAATGCGCATGGTGGCCCTCAAGGCCGGCTGGCAGCAGCGCAAGCGCTCGGAGCGCAAGATCACCCTGATGGTGATGATGGTGGTGATGGTATTTGTCATCTGCTGGATGCCTTTCTATGTAGTGCAGTTGGTCAACGTGTTTGCAGAGCAGGACGACGCCACGGTTAGCCAGCTGTCGGTCATCCTCGGCTACGCCAACAGCTGCGCCAATCCCATCCTCTATGGCTTCCTTTCGGACAACTTCAAGCGCTCTTTCCAGCGCATCCTGTGCCTCAGCTGGATGGACAACGCCGCCGAGGAGCCTGTCGACTACTACGCCACGGCCCTCAAGAGTCGCGCTTACAGCGTGGAGGACTTCCAGCCGGAGAACCTGGAGTCTGGAGGCGGTGTGTTCCGTAATGGCACCTGTACGTCTCGGATCACGACTCTCTGAGCCTTGGCCACGCAAGGGCCCTGCGCCACGGGAGGAGGAAGATGAGGAGAAGAAAGGGAGGCCCGGTGCGAGAGGTGAAAGTATCCCCGGCGTCTGGGTGCGGTGGGGCAAAGTGGGGCTAAGTAAGACACTGTGTGCGCGTGGGGTGGAGAGACCTGGGAGAGTCGCGCGACAAAGTTGGAACTGGGCACTTTGCTTATAAATTGGGAAGGCTTGAGGGCCCCTTTCTCCTCTGTCTGCTACTTTCGCTCCTTCCTACACTGCGCTTGCACTTCTGCGCCCCTCTATGCTCCCCACTCTGTAACTTGGATCTTTCCTTCCGCCCCGTCCTGCAGGTGCAGATCATGAACTCATAAACGTCGCCAACTCTGCCTGACCCTCAGCCCGGCCAGCCGTTATTTTTGTTTGAGCTGAGCCACAGTTACCGCCACGGGTTTCCCACGGGATGAGTCCCCAGCTCGCCCTCAGCCCCGCCCTGCCGCGCCCCTCCGCTAGCCAGAGTCTGCCTGGCGCCCCTAGCGGAGTCTAGAGAATCACCGCTCTGTGTTTGCGCATCCCCGTTTGAGGGGAAGTAGGACTGGAGAATGAACTAGGCAGTAGGTCTTTTTCTTCTTTCAGGTGGGGTTGTGCCCTTGCCCGAACCCCTTCGCCACTCCCTCTCCACCCAGGGCGGAGCCAGGTGCTTAGTAAAATCGGTCCCGCGCTTCGAACCCCGGGCATTCTGTAGTCCCCATCTAAACCCCACTTGGAGCAAAAAGGAACTGAGGACCAGGAGTTTTTTAGAAGATTCCAGGGTTTGGCGGGGAAGGGATTGTAACGGAAACCACCCTGTTTTCCGGCTCACAACCGGCGCTTTTGATTTCAAAGACCAAGTGCTGGGCACTCCCAGGACACTGCTGGTCTGCCTTAGGCCGGGCGAGTCAGGGCGCACTTTCTGCGGGGCCGCCTGGGAGTCGAGGCTGCTGCCGCTACACTAGGATTTCTCCCTCACCTAAGCTTCTGGAGGTGCAGATGTAAGAGCAACAGCAGACTCGGTTCCTGCCCCGGTTTCTGTCGAAGACCAGGCACCGGGGCCAGGACCTCCGTGGCGCCTTCTGAGCCTTGGCCAATCCCGACCGCGTTGCTGCCGCCCGCAGGCTAACGAGTGCGGCCTGCCTGGCCCCTGAAGGTTGCTGCCTTTCAAGTGGTGCCTAATAAGTTATTTTCTTGATTAACATGTTTGTTTATTTATTTATTTGTGGTATTTGAAAATGTGTCTCTGCTTTTCTCTACTTGCCTAATCCAGGGCCTTTTCTTCAGGACACTGGGGGTGGGGATGGAGGTGACAGTGGGGGGGAAGCTCTCTCCCCAAGGCCCACTCAAAACCCATCTTCTTTGTTGGGCCCTCTTTTCTTTTTGCTTATGTTCAGTGAAGTTTGGAGATTCTTTTATACTTTTCTTATGTAGTCTCTTGTTTGTCTTATAATAATTATCATGATGATAAATAAATAGGTAACGTGGCTTCTTAGCCTCCTCCCATGCAGAGTGGAATGTCCTGAATTCCTTCCAACATCACCCTATGTATGACTTTATTTCTGCTTTTTACATATTATAAATATTTATCTTGCTCCATTGTCATGAGTCCTCGAGACAATTGCCAAATACAGCCACTAGCAGTGAGAGATGCAAGACTTCGGGAGCACTTTCAGATGCGGGCGTTCAAGCAGCACTCAGGTCTGGAGCTGAGAAATCTGATTCAGACAGATTTTAATCAGTGTTGAGAATGTCCCTGGTTAGGCCCCTGCTTCTTCTAAGTTCCAGCATAGGTGATTCTAATATACGTTCTGGTTAACATTGTCCCTTCTTTTTCACACACTTAAAGTAGAGTAATTTGTGTCTGTGTTTAATCTTACCAACTACATTGGAAGCCTGAGCAGGGCAAGGACCAATAATTTTACTTCTTTGTATTTCCTGTATTGCTTTAGTATGCTGGCATGTACATAGTAGGCACTAAATACATGTTTGTTGGCTGATTGTTTAAGAAAGCCAGAGTGTATTACAACCATTGGGTGATACTAAATCTGGGGCTGTCATGGACATGATACACAACGGTTGAAATCACTATGGAAAAAGATGTTTTGTGTAATATTTGCTTCAAGAACATTGTGCTTTCCTGAAAGCAGTAACCAAGAGTTAAAATGTCTCTAATGTTTTGTTTAAACTAATGAACAAACATATGCTTTTGGTTATACATCATAAAGTTTAGCTCTGTCCCTTAATAATATATATTATTACTACTTTGGAAAATAGATTTTTAATGGTTAAGAACAATGAAATTTACAAAGCTAAATCTTGATCATTATCCTCTTTAGAGGATACAAATCCAGTGCTCTTAACATGTTACCATCGTAATATTAATGAAATAAACAAATGTATTATGTTGTTGCAAGTTGTCTGACTTTGCCATTTGAATTTTACTGTTTCAAGGGATTACTCAACAACACATTACATGGGCTTGGTCGCTTTATGTTTCACTTAGATTTTAAGAAGAAAGGTTTCAGATTACTTTGGGAATTTTACCAAGATTGGGGTTATACTTTGAATTATTATTTTTTTTAAAAAAGAAAAGTCTGTTGGTTCAGAGAAAGAGGAAAAGCAACTTTGAGTCAGTATGAATAGGAAGCAGTGTAGTGGCCTGTAGTCTTTATGGTCTGTTCTTGTCACCAAACTAACTAGATGATACCTCAGTCTTTGCCAGATTAAATTACTGTCTTCCCTCACTTATGACCTCAGACTTTGTTGTGGGAGCTAAGTAATTGCTGACTTACATCCCAGGGAAAGATAATAGGAAAAAATGGGAAAGAGGGTGAGAGAGAGAGAGAGAGAGAGAGAGAGAGAGAGAGAGAGAGAGATTGCCTAAAGGTGTTCCAGAGGAAATGGGTAAAAGAAATAGAAAAATCAGATTTCAACATATGAGAAGAGAGTCATATTTTATGCTTTGTTCAACGATGGCCTTTCTATCCCTAGAAGAATTTAAGAAGATACTAGAGAAAATTTTTAAAAGACTTTATTTTTCAGGGCAGTTTTCTTTTCATAGCAAAATAAGTGGAAAGCAATATTTCCCAAGCAGGCAATAGCAGTGATTCCAGAGCGAGAGTGGTTGTGGTGGTGGTGGGGCGGGGGGGGGGGGGGGGGGGGGGGTAGTTCAAAAAGCTACAAATGCTGTTAACTCTAGGCTTTATAGTTCTATACATGATCTCAGTATGACTAAGGATAGCTGGACTTTTGTCTTTTTAAACTATTTTTAAAAGCTATCGCAAGGTGGCAAACTGAACTCATAACTTAGATATGCAGAGAAAACATTTTGTTATTTTGGTTTTAACTAACCTGAACATTATTCCAAGCCCCTTCCAACTGGCTAGCTGGGAGAAAAAAATTAAATAAATATTCAAACATCCAATTGAACTGAGCCCTCTCTGCCCTTTGCCCTCTGTAAACAGGTGGTTTGTCTCTCAAGATGATTCCTTCTATAGTTTGTTGAAATCTGCAGCTTCTGGAGTTTATGATCCAACCTCTCAGCTTGGTGAGGGCCACACTCAGCTCCTGTGGGCTGTGACCTTTTCAGAATCTTCCACAGTGTTCCTCCAGCCCACTGGTCTGGGAGGCTACCCTTGACTCTGCACAGAAGGAATGATCTCGCCCTGCCATAGGCAGCCCCATGGTGAGCCTCTTGGCTCAGCGGCTAGGGGAATCTAGGGTGGCTGTGGACTGGTGACCCTCTGGATCTCCTGTCTTGGATCTTCTTTATGTGGCTCTGTGTTGGGCCTTTTGCATCTCTCCTTACCTTTATCAACCTCACTTCTCAAAACCGTTCCACTCGGGGCGCCTGGGTGGCGCAGTCGGTTAAGCGTCCGACTTCAGCCAGGTCACGATCTCGCGGTCCGTGAGTCTGAGCCCCGCGTCTGGCTCTGGGCTGATGGCTCAGAGCCTGGAGCCTGTTTCCGATTCTGTGTCTCCCTCTCTCTCTGTCCCTTCCCCGTTCATGCTCTGTCTCTCTCTGTCCCAAAAATAAATAAACGTTGAAAAAAAAAATTAAAAAAACAAAACAAAACCGTTCCACTCACCCCACATCTCCTTTCCACTAGAGAAAGTACAAAGGAGAGGAGTCCTTTAGTCTTAGCCCTTGATGTGCTAAAGCAGGATGAAAGGATTTGGTGAATCTCTGTGCAACCCACTACCCCCATTGCCTCACCTGATTTCCAAGGTTTTTTGCATTGCCTACACGTTGAAGACAAGCCCTCTCCTACCTAAGGTGATGAATCTCATCTCAGAATGAGAGACTGCAATGAAACATGATTTATTTTATTATTATTTTTTAAGTTCACTTATTTTGAGAGAGACAGAGACGCACACATGGGGAGGGGAAGAGACACGGAGAAAGAATCCCAAGCAGGCTCCCTACTGGCAGCATAGAGCCCGACATAGGGCTTGAACTCACCAACTGTGAGATCATGACCTGAGCTGAAAGCAAGGGTCAGATGCTTGACAGACTGAGCCACCCAGGCCCCTGAACATGATTCATGAACTATGTTAAGATGTATCATTCTAATGTCTATGAATTATTATCTCTCTTACTAGTGACCTTTGTGTCCTAGAGGCCATTTTCTCACACAATATCCCAAAACAGGATCATGTTGAAAATCTTTCATGCCTCATGTAATTTAACCCTGATCATTGCACCAAATGCTGTATGCATGATTTTGGCCTGAGAAGAAAGGTAAGGCATTCTTCTGGAAAATATTATGGAAGATACATTTTTAAAATCTGTGATATATTTCCAACTTATTTTAAACCAATATTAGAGATATCATATTTATATCAATCTTCTAAAAAAAACCACCTTGGTAGTGGGGTAGCTTTGTAAATCTTGCTCATTACCTTCTATATTCCAATGTACCACATCAGAGAGGTTAGGCACAAAACTGAAATGATTGATAGATGTTCACATAATTGTTACAGTGGTGTGTGCTTAAAAAAATAAAGCATTGCAGTCTATGCTGCTATCTCATTGCACCATACACCTTTGAGCTAATGAGAACCTCTTCCATATATTCAGATGGAAATCTTGCTTTTCATTCAGCACATTTCAGTTTGCTGGTTTTAAAAGAAGGCAGAGAGGTTCAACATTGTTACATGGTTTCCCTGGAGGAAGGCAGGCACAGAGATAATGTTGTAAGTGATCATTTACTATTTTGTTAAATATCTAGAGACAAGCATTATAGGGAGTGTACTCATGAAAGGATTTGTATTAAGGATGATCAGATATAGTTCAGTTTCTGATTTCAACTATAAAGGAAAGGAATGTGTCTCTACCATGATGATAAAGTTGAGGAGGCCTGTGAACACAAGCAACCAGTGCAAACTAAAATTATCAAAATACCTGCTTGTCAAACTGTTGGGTGGAGAGGAACATCATCTATAAGGGAGATATAATTTAAAATAAAAACCCTTTGGTAAAGTTCACTTTGATAATGAACCTAATTATTTTCAAAACACATATTAAACTCAATCTTAGTAGTCAATAGTTGGAAATATTACACACATTTAAGACTGAGACTAATGGTCTTAAAATTCTTTGGAACAATAGTGAGCTTAAGACTCTAAAAATAAATATCTCTTTAAGCCAGATTGATTCAAGTATTCAATTTTGAAAGGACAAGAAGTATTTAAAAAAAATGAGAGGTGGGGAATGGTATCAGCTATCATACTATCCTTGCAGTAGAGTTCAACTCTGCGCCCTCCTCATTGCCTTTGTGCCCAGCCCGGATGAAGATCTCAAGCACTTCCAGCTTTAAGAATTAAAGGGGCACCTGGGTGGCTCAGTCCGTTGAGCATCTGACTTCTGCTCAGGTTATGATCTTGCAGTGTTTTAGATTGAGCCCCACATTGGGCTTACTGCTGTTAGCACGGAGCCCACTTTGGATCATCTATCCTCCTCTCTCTGCCCCTGCCCCGCTTGTGCTCTCTCTCTCTCTCTCTCTCTCTCAAAAATAAACATTTTTAAAAGTTTTAAAAATTAAAATTAAAAAAGACTTACTATGTATCAGAGCCCACTTGTAAGACGGTACGTTGTGGAAACACTGTAGAATATCGCCTACAAAAACAGTTCTGACTTTCACAATAATAATACCTGTATCAAAAGACAACTAATACTCCATTTACATTTAAATAGGGAGAGAGAAAAAAATCCAAGACATGATAAGCAAGCAGGAAAATATTTTACAATGACACATGTGGTTTACATGACTATTCTGGGAAAGGCTATCTAAATATTGATGAACCATAGCTCTCGCGGTGTCTTTCTGTCTCTATAACCCTCGAACAATTCATTAATCTAGCTAATATTATTAGCAGTGGCAAAATGTCTATTCAAAGTCAATAATTAAACATTCTCCTTCATGTCCAATGAGCCACTGTAACTAGCAAATCAAGCAGATGTCTGTATGGTTTTTTTTTTTCAAGAAACTCCTTAGTCTCTCTATACATATATACATATATAAACTCTATGTAGGATATGAACCTAAAACACACACATACACACACACACACACACACACACACACGCATGTACACACACACCTTAAAAAGGAATTTCTTAGGTAATAATGGGTGAAATAGAATTTCATGACTCTGTCTCCCCTTCTCTTTTAAGGGCCCAATCTCCCACCCTCGTTGCCCCTGCTCAGAAGCCTTTTTTTCTGACTTTTTCTACTCCCAACAGAGCTCTTCTCAGGAAAAGATTTCCTTTGATTTGTAGTTTATATCACTGACAAGACTTCAAGTGTTATCTTCCAGAAGCAAAGCTTTTTAATAAGGACATAGTGTCAGAACATCAGGCAGCAGTATCCTTGAAGTCATACCTTTGTTTAAAGGAAATATTTCTTAACAAGTGGTCCATGAGCCTTGCATCAGAATTACCCAAGAACTTAAATGTGCGTATTCTCTTTGCTCTATCTCCACTGTAGAGATTTTGATTCATTAGATCTGGGGTGAATCTCAGTGTTTCTAAAGTACACTAAAGTTTGAGAACTAAAGGTTTAAGGGTTAAAAGCATGGAGTTTGCCATCAGCAAATGTGGCGCTAATTATTAATTGTGTGATACTGTGTGAATTAATCTTCATGGTGTGTGTTTTGCTCATTTATAACATCAGATAATAATACCTTCTTTTTAGGGGTGTTGTGGTGACCCAACATGTCAAATGCCAAATCCATCAGAACCCTTTTAGTTGTGAATGAATGAAAACCTAATTATCTCACATAACTGAAAATTCTTGAGGAAGATATGGCTTCATGGTTTACTTGATCCATAACTCAGTGGACCTTTTTTTTTTTTTCATTTTCTTTTCTCATCTCCGACTTTGGCATGTTGACTCCATTCTCAGATAAGCTATTCCTTTGTAATTACAAGACAGCAGCAGAAACTGAAACGTGATATTTTTCCAGGTTCAAATTTCAAAGGAAAGAGAAAAAAAAGGGTTCTAAATGGACTGTTTGACATAGTTCATCTGTCGGGAGGCACCACTCCGTGTGTCTCTCACGCTCCATGTATCTTGCTGCGTATGCCAAGAATAAAGGCTCTGACCACTTTTTTCCTGGGTTATTTCTCAAGGTCGTGCTTGTAGCAAGAATCTCGAGCATTCAAGTAATGTCTCTTTTAAGAACAGGGAAGACTTGATTACTGCTTGCTATGAAGTGGTGGTTTCCCCAAGATCAGTGTTCCTTAGCTGTAACATAAACCCACTGCTGCACATCATCCAGATGGGCTCATATGGCGTCAGCTCCATGAGAATCAGAAGCAAAAGGAACTTTTTTTTTGCTTCCTGGCTGCACCATAAAGTAATAATATTCTTTGTCTCTGACCCAGAAATCTTGTGTCTTCTGCTAGCATCTATAAAACTGCAATAGACTAGCTTATTAGCTTATAATTTAAGTGAAATCAAATTTCAGACTGACAGTATCGATCGATGAACCCACTAGCAGGGTCTGGGGAATGTTTTGGGCTGGACCTGGGCTCTCTACTCTACTCTTGGAGTTGGGAGGGTCAACTCCACCCAGAAGTAGGAGGAATTGCAGGATGGGATTTCCCCCCCCCAAAAAAAAGTGAGATGCAATTACCCAAAGTAGATAATGAAAGGTATGTTATATGGCAAAAATTAAATTAAATAAGAACCATCTACAACTGCCTAGCACAGATCCAGGAACCAAAGAGATAGACAGACTGATACAGTTATCTCAATAAGTGACAGATTATATTATTATTATTAATCATTATTGGTATATCTGCAAGAGAAAGAAAATTAAAGGGATTCATGTTTTAAAATGCTTCTACTTCTAGTCATATAATTAAGTGGATGGTGTCAGATTAATCTTAAATATACAAAACTTTGCTTCATTTCTTTACTTTTTTATTTAAATTTTTGTAATGTTTATTTATTTTTGAGAGACAGAGAGAGACAGTGCAAGCAGGGAAGGGGCAGAGAGAGAGGGGGACACAGAATCTGAAGCAGGCTCCAGGCTCTGAGCTGTCAGCACAGAGCCCAACGTGGGGCTCGAACCCACAAACCATGAGATCATGACCTGAGCTGAAGTCTGGTGCTTAACTGACTGAGCCACCCAGGTGCCCCACTTCATTTCTTTAAATGTAAGCACATGTGAAAGTTGAGCAAAATATATTTCTATTTATATAACATATTTTTTCTATGATAAAGAATATAGTGATATTATTTATTTGGGAAACTCAAAAACATCTCACAGATATTACTGATAGATTCCAAATGACTTCAAGAGAATCAGTCACTCTGTGCATCAGATTCTGCATCTTTAAAATGAGAATAATTAGACATCATTGCAGATTAATATCAACTTACTACATTTTTATAAGATGAATGACACTATTTATATATATTTTAAAATAAGGTGATAGAGGCATTTTAATGTTATACACAGCTTACAGTTAAACATATTGAAAATGGCATTGAGATTAGAAACATAAATGAATGAAGCATGAAGTAATGTACAAAGATTTGGTTGAGCCAGCTCCGAAGCTACATTTTATCATCAGCAATTGGGGAGAAGTTTGCTTTAAATACAGCTTTGAGTAATAGAAATAAGATAGTGCACCACAGCCAAGATGGGTACGAATGATTAGTAAAATAATATCCAAACAAATTTCCTTCTGTTTTAGTGGGGCTCACAAAAACATTTGTGCCACATATTCGGGGCCTGAGACCATTGTGAAGATAACCAACTTCCATGAATTAGAATGACAGTTTCAGTTCCCCTCAGATTTCATAGCAGTTTTATAAAACTGTCAGTAACCAGAGTTTAAAATATAGCAGCAGGGCCGGCAGGGAAGGAGAGAGAAGTAACATGTATTCAGTACCCGCTTTGTAAGTGACACATTTGCTAAGTGCTTTATATGTCATCTTATTTGGTCTTCCCCAAGATCCCCATGAACAAGAAATCTTTATTTCTCTTCCAAGCAAGGGGGAAGGGGGAAGGAGGGAGGGAGAGAGAGAAAGAGAAAGAAAGAGAGAGAAAGAGAGAGAGAGAGAAATTGTCCAGCATGTTAAAACTGGTAGTTGGAAGAATCAGTACTAAAAATCAAACCTATTGACTCCAAGAACCATTGTCCTTCTATCATATCAGCTAAAGTACTTTTAAATGACACACAGAGTCCATTCCATAAACTACATAGAAATGGGAAAAGTTCGACTATTGCCTCAAGTTTTACAAATCACAGTGACCAAAACCAAAACGTCAAAATGTACCATCCTACTAGTGGCCTGTACCTAAAGGAGAATAATCAAATAGATTATTGGCAAATACTAAAGAAGCTATATAGTATTTTCCACAGAGACAATTCGATTGCCCATGAAAAACACATTTCATCTCTAAGCCAAATGTACCCATGTCAAGAACTCCACTGAGTACATCTAAGGCCTCCCCATACATGCTCTTCCTCTAAAGAGGGAGATGTAACAGTGGTTAAGTAGGTGATGTCAGGAATCAGAATGCCTGGTTAAGAATCCTGGCTTTGAAAACCACAGGCTATGTCACTATGGGCCGGTTATCCACTTACGCATCATGCTTCTTAACTGAAAAATGAGACTAAAAATAATTTCTTTTCCATAATGTTAGCAAAGTGACATGTAAGTCCTTTTGGTATATTTTAGACACTTTAATAATCCTTTTCATTAACATAACTATCGGAGATAGCAATAGTTCAAGAACACTGAAAAGCAGAAACAGTTTTCTTTTCACTTATGGAGATATAATAAATATGCTCCAATTATTAAAAATTGAATAATTAAGAATAATTAAAGTAATCATTAGATACTACAATTTTAATGGCCAGAATAGGACAAAACTCTGGAGTTCATAAATGCAAAATTCTAGATGAGTAACATTAATTCAGTACTATAAACTACTGTAAACAGCTTTGGACATTAGTAACAAGTTGAGATCTTTTTTCCTCCCTACTTTAAATTTTTTTAACATTTATTTATTTTTGAGAGAGAGAGATAGAGCATGAGCCGGGGAGTGGAAGAGAGAGGGTGGGGGGTGGGACACAGAATCCAAAGCAGGCTCCAGGCTCTGAGCTGTCAGCACAGAGCCCAATGCAGGGCTCAAACTCATAAGCCATGAATGAGATCATAACCTGAGCTGAAGTTGGACGCTTAACCGACTGAGCCACCCAGGCGTCCCTTTCCTCTCTACTTTAAGCTAGTAAGGTGTTATGCTGTGACAATAGTGTAAAGTAATTGAAAAGCATTAAACTAATTTTTTAAAATCTGGCATTCTTCCCAGTTAACAGGTCATATCATTTATCAGGATAATAATTAAATAGAATCCACTGAATTATTTATGTGAATAGAGTCTAGTTAAGAAAAGATGAGGAACTAAAAAAAAAATTCTTCCCACAGATTGAAAGCTGTTATTAGAAAATTATAAAACAACTTATTTTCTTATAAATTCTTTTTGTAAGTTGTCTCATTGAATCTCTGAGCAGAAGGAGTAGCGGACCAAACAAAGAGGTAAATATGCAAAGCACAGCTTCAAACAGCTGTGGACACTTTAAAGCTGGGGTCTGCCGAGTACTTCTTTGAAATGAGTACTGTCTCACCTGCAGCTGCATCTCTCGTCTCATTTGCAAACCAAGGATGGATCTGTAAGAATGAAATTGATGACTGCGTTGATTCCCCCGAGAGTTCATCCTTTTCCTGTGGCAAATCTTTTCCCAAGTGAGAATCTCTAGAATCATCACGACCAATACCCAGTTACATCCCATTTCGAAATGAAATAAAACTGACTCCACTCTAAATTGAGTATATCTTCAAATTTTCTTATCATTTTTCTGACAAAAACACAGAGGAGATGAAGGGCAAGCTAAGTGATGGGTTCTTGCAAAGATGGTGAGCGGCAATGAGCAGGATGGAAGGTCAACCAAGATTTGCTTGGAGAAGACCCAGTTCATGCTCTCTCTTCCTGAAGCACAGATGGCAGGAACCTGATTTCCCAGTTGTTTTCCACAAATCTAAAATTTCCTAAGGGCCATTTATTTTTGATTTCTCAGTGCCTAGCCCACTATCTGAAAGGTAGCAGTACCCAGTAGCTAGGAGCAGGAACTGAGGAGCTCAGTGACTTAATAGCTCCCTGACCTCAGGTAAATGACTTCATATCTTCACCTTAGCTTTAATTTCCTTATCTATAAAGTGGGGGAAATGCTAGTACCTACATCATAGGGTTGTTATGAAGGTTAAATCGATTAATATTTGTAAAGCATTTAAAACAATACTTGACACACGATGAGTTTTCTAAGCATTCAGCAAAATATCATTACATTAAATTGATGGACTTATTAGGACCAGGCAAAGTTTTTAAATCACTGATTTTGGTATTGGGGCCATTGCTTAGCTCTTAAGTCTGTCTCTCTCTCTCTCTCTCTCTCTCTCTCTCTCTGTCTGCTGTCTTCTGGAATCTTCCCCACATTAGCATCTCACTCTCACATGTCAACTAATTTTTCTGAAGTACAAGCAATTAATGACTTAAATTATGAATCCCTTAATCATAAGTGTGTTGGCTTTTTAAAAAAATTTATTTAAACTTTAATGTTTATTTATTCCTGAGAGAGAGAGAGAGTAGGGGAGGAACAGAGACAGAGGAGACACGGAACAGAGAGAGAGGAGAGCTCTGAGTTGCCAGAGCTTGGTGTGGGGCTCGAACTCATAGACTGAGAGATCATGACCTGAGCCAAAGTTGGATGCTTAACCCACTGAGCCACCCAGGTGAGTGAGTTTAAGAACTCTCAAAAATAAAGCCCAAGCATCATTTGGAAATAAGGTTTCCACAGGATGCTACCACAGATGGTTTCACTAACTCGTATTTGGGGAGCCTCCACCACAAATTCAAAAGACTTCACAAAGGAAAGTACTCCATTTCTAGGGAGGAATTTTGGGTGTGATTAGTCTACAGTAGTAGAGGTGGCATTTTGTTTTTGTTTTTCTTCAGTCTGGCATCTTTTTCAGCCCTTCAAATTTCACGACACCATCATCAGAATTGCCTGGAACCCCAATAGCTCTGCAGAGGCCTTCTGTAAATCTCCCAAGTACAAGGGTGTTGTTGCCAACCCCTCTTTTAGTGGTATCATTTTCAAGAACAATGGAAAATATTCACTCTGATATTCTTCCTCTTTGATATTCTTCCTGCAGATCCTTCTCTTCAGGGGAACCAGACTTTGTACATACATAAGTGTCTGTAGACTTCCTTTCTATATCCTTCACTGCTCTTTGGGGTCTTGGTTCATGCTCCATCAATTACTCAAATTAAACAAGAGTATATGACATGCTTAACCTTTTTTTTAAAAAAAAATTTTAACGTTTATTTATTATTGAGAGACAGAGAGACAGGGCATGAGCATGAGCATGAGCAGGGGAGGGGTAGAGAGAGGGGGAGACAGAGAATCAGAAGCAGGCTCCAGGCTCTGAGCTCTCAGCACAGAGCCTGATGCGGGGGTCAAACCCACGATCTGTGAGATCATGACCCTAGCCGAAGTCAGTCGCCCAACCAACTGAGCCACCCAGGGGCCCCATGACATGCTTAACCTTAACCTCTTACTCTGCATCTTTTTCTACTTAGCTCCTGTGATTAGCATATCAATTTAAAAGTCACATTTACAAAGCGCTTTGAGATTACTGAGCAAAAGCAGACTTTGTTTCTTGGAAATGTTAGTTCATTAGCCATTATAAGGAATGGAGACTATGCCGAGGTCTGAAGAAATGGTGACCGCGAGCAGTGGGGATGGTGGGGATGACACTGACTGCTATTATCTCCGTCACCCTTATTATGACCTCCTTGCTGTGCAGCGGTAGTCGAAGCAGCTTCAAAGGAGTGGGTTATTAGCGTTCAGATGAGCAAACATAGGAATCCTAGGGTCTCACTGGATATTTAAGGCCATGATAAAAAGAATGAAATGGAGGACTAATGACTTGGAAAAAAAAAATCAAATCACAGATATGACTCTAAAGGGAGAGTGTAGGGTCTAACATTTGCTACATCAGAACAGTATTTAGCCTAGGTATAAAAGTATGGTATCTCAGTATCCAAGAATAATTCAAATAAATGTAGTGTTTCATCTGTTTCCCATAAGTGGCATAAAACTAGAAAAATAAACATTGGCCAATAATATGAAAGACAACATGTTTTGCAAAGAATTCTCTAGGAATAGGAAAACTTAAAATTTTTGTCAAAAGTATTAGAGAAAGAAAAAAACCAATGCTTAAAAAGGCCAATTTCATTTAATTTCTTTTTCATAGTCTTCAGTAAAATATAAGAAAAATTTTAGTACTGAGGATAATTCATTTAACAAAAGTCACACCTGTTTACTCCCATTTACTGTCATATTTGATCACCACCTGAAGGTTGAAGGTTAGTTTTGAATTGGAAAACATATTTTAATAGTTTGTCTGGTAAGATAAAACCCCCCCAAAAATTCTCTAAAATAAAAGATTTGTGATAACACAACCCTGTAAATAGCCTACTTCTATTTCTTTGTTTCAATCATTTGCCCCCCCCCCCCAATGATTTATTTCTTTTACAAAAATGACAAATTTCAGATAGCAAGTTTGCAGTTGTGGACTCTTAAAATATCTTACTTGAAAAGATTATATTCATATTATTGCCTCGCTGGAGTAATGCCTTATGTGTGGATTAACGTCCCTAGACAAGTAACATTGGATAGTAATACTTTGCACAACTGAAAGGTTATGAGAAAAAGTTCCTTAAAAATGTGTTTTTCTTTTCCCTGGGATTTGCCTTTTTATGAATCCAGAGTGAGTCATCATTCATATTGGCCAGGAAAGCCCAGTATTTGTTTTTGGGGTAAAATTTCATTTGCCCTGTTATAGTATAAACAAATAATCTCACAGCCAACAATTTTTTCGGCATGAAAATCAAAAGAGGTTGAGAAATGTACATTTGTTTTACATACTGAAGGGAGATATTTGGCAGCACCTAGTATTGTTATATTTATGAAACAAATTATAGAATCTCATTTTTACAAAGGCACATGAGTCTTTAGGTTACCATAAAAAAAGTGCTCTAAATTTCATGAATTATGTAACTAATGATTGACAGATTTTTTTTTAGTTGATGTACTCTTTAGTTGAAAAATTACTAAAGTAAAATTTTACCCAAGTTTTTGAGATTCCTGTTTCCAGAATTTATTTTCCACTTCAGTATCCAGAATTTAAAAAATAATCAAAATTGTAAATAAAATATTATCATAACTTATTGAAAAAAAACAAATAATGATGTCTTTGTATGAAACAATGCCATAGAAAATAATCTAGGATTGTATTTAAATAAATTTTAATATATTTAAGTTTAAATCTTACTATTTAAATTTTAATCTGAGGTACACAAAACCATCCTTGTGGTATATTTGTCTATGATTTGATTAGAAGCCCTCCCCCCACTTTTTTAAATTAACTACTGTCACTGCCTTTGAAGGAGCTTTTCTTTCTTTTTTTTTCAACATTTATTTATTTTCAAGAGAAAGAGAGAGAGTATGAGCAGGGGAGGAGCACAGAGAGAGACATAGGATCTGAAGCAGGCTCCAGGCTCCAAGCTGTCAGAACAGAGCCCGATGTGGGGCTCAAAAACCCACGAACGGTGAGATCATGACCTGAGCCGAAGTTGGATGCTTAACCCACTGAGCCACCCAAGCACCCCTGAGCTTTTCTTTTTTTAAGAGTGGGTCTTGACCTATAAGGGATTAGTATTAAAGTTCCTAGGTTAGTATTTGAAAACAGAAATCAAAGTAAATGCAGTGGTTTCTAAAACTTTATTGAATTCTAGGCCTTCTTTGAGTTTAAAAGAAAACCAATCTTATTTTGTGGATAGGGGGAGAAATTTTCATCTCTATGGCATCAAATGTTTCGATAAACATTGAAATGGAATGAAGGTACAATTGTTACTGAAAAAATAATAGTTGTCACTGTGCAAATCAATGTTAATTTTCTAATTCACACAAGAAATATTTTTAATTGCTTACAACCTTGAACAAGACAGATGTGTTCCCTACTTTCATGGAATTCGTATTTTAATGGGGTGAGACAGACAATAAACAAATACATATAAATATATTAAAAGTTATAGTGAAGATAAAAAACTTTTTCTGGGTAACTAAAATTGAGTTGCTAGAAAATGCCCTTCCAATGGGGAGCTATTTAAGGTGAGACTTGAATGACATGTAGGATATTATTATAGAAAGACTGAGGGAAAGGGAATTCCCAGCAGAGGACCTAATATGGAAATGATGTATTTCAGAAACCAACTGAAGATTGAGCAGAAAAGGATGATCAAGAAAGAAGTGGCCAGTGGGGAAAGAGGAAATCAAGAGAGGAAATTGTTTCTATAAAGGGAAGTGGTCACTTGTGCCAAATGCTCATGAGAAATCCAGTAAGATAAATGTGATAGAATGTAGGTGGTTGTTGACTTTATGTAGCACAGTTTCAGAGGAATAGGGGCAAAGGCCAATTGGAATGGACTGAGAGAAGAAAGGAATGGAGAGGAAATGGAGATAGCAACTATAGTTAACAATTTTGAAAAGTTTTTCTTCAAAAGGAGAAAATATAGCAGGAGGTGGAGGAAGAAACCAGGAGAACGTGTTTATACTAGTGGGAATAAGTAAGTTCAGAGGGATAAACTGAGGAAAAGAAGGAGTATTTCAGGAAGAGAGTTCTACGGTAGGAAAGGCATGGGCTGGAGAGCATGCACCCAAGTGTTGGCTTTGGCAGAAGCATGTTCATCTCTTACAATGGAAGGTGTGAGAAAACTGGTGCACAGGAAGTGGATTGCAACTTGGAATGCAGATTGGCAGCATAAGGAGATATGAAAATTATGGCATAGTCTGATTTTGGAGAGTGGGAAACCAGCACAGATTAAGATGTGTGCAATATTGACTACCCAGTAGGGATTTGTGGTCTTGAGTTTAAATTGGAATCAGTCAGCAGGAAGTGAGTGATTTTCTCCAGACTTGTTCAGCTGCCAATGTGAAAAAAAGAAATAGTGTGGGGACCCTGGGTAGTTCAGTTGATTAAGCCTCTGACTCTTGATTTTGGCTCAAGTCATGATCTCACTGGTCGTGGGATTGAGCTCCTCATCAGCCTTTGTGCTGACAGTGTGGAGCCTGCTTGGGATTCTCTCTCTCCCTCTGCCCCTCCCCCACTCTCATGCATATTCTCTCTCTCTCTCTCTCTCTCAAAAACAAATAAATAAACAGTTTAAAAAAAGAGATAGTGGGATAACTAGAGCTAGAGTTTTTTGAGGAAAAGTAAGAAAAAAGGAGCATCATAGTTACATTTTTTAAAGTACATAGATATAATGTGATAACATGAAATATCAGCTCTATAAGGAATAAAAGAATACAGAATAAAGAGAGATCATGAAGAATGGACAAGAATAAAGATTGATGATTCAGAGAACTTGGTATGATCAAACCCCAGCTTGAGTGGGAATGTGAGAATGATGGGCAGTGAGGTTAAAGAACTGCATACAGAAAATTGGAGGAAGAGCACAGTTGTCAGTGATAATTAGGTCAAGGATATACCTGTGGGAGAGGCCAACTATTGTAAGATGGGAAGAAGATGCTGGAGATGAAGGTCAAGGAACTGTGAAGCCATGTGAGGGATGAGTTTTTCACAAGGATATTGAAGTCACCAACACAGATGATAGATACAGGAGTAGAGACGACAGAGATTCACATACTGAAGTCTTCTATGAACAAAGGACCAGGAGGTTAGTGGATGCCAACTACAGAAAAAGTGAGCACTGAGTACTGTATAGAATTGTTGAGTCATTGTAATGTGCACCTAAAGTGAATACAACACTGTAAATTATTCCCCAGTTAAAAAGGCGGTATAGTCTGATATGAACTGCTAAGACGTTTGAAAATTTCAAGGATGGAGAAGTTACACAGAAGCATAAAGAGAACAGAGGCATCAAATTTACTATCAGACCTCAAGGGTTATCTGTGTTAATGTCCAAATCACAACTAAATATGCGGTGTTATGTGGACAACACAATATGTGTTTCATAGATGGTTTTAGCTAGAAATGGACATGATTTATTGGAGTTTAACCCTCTTGTTTCATTTTTATTCTATTACATAAAGATATTTAACCTCACCCACATAGCTCTAGAGAATAACTATTATACATAAAATATTTGAAATTATAATACATTCAACTCCATTATTCACCTTAAGATTTTCTTTGTGTGAAATAAACTTTGACATCTTTGCACTGGAGCAGGGGGTGGATATCATGACTTGTGATATCCACTAGATTTGTGGAATTGTGATATTATGACTAGAAAATATAGGACTAGGAAGAAGCCAGTTCTCATAGGTAATAAAATTGCAAGCTTACATTTTCCTTCTCCCTCTCCAACTGCAAATATAACAATTTAACACTAAAGAACAAACCTTCCTTTTGGCCACGTGAAGCTAATAATACAAAATAATCAGCATATCTGGGATACAATTTACAGGAACAACTTATAATATACACTTCTTCCAGTTCTTTAGACAAATGTATTGTTCTGTTGACACCCTATGATAGATCTATTTCTGTCTTTTTTTTTAATATATAATGTATCTCACAAGAAGGATAAGCAGAAAACATATTATACAACACAACTGTTTGTTTTCTCATTTCACGTTCATGATTACTTGAGTCACGAATGACATATGATCCAAACTAGTAACTTATGTCTGTGTCTGACAGAGGACATTTTTCATCTTTCCAGTCTGGGTTACATCTTCAGCAGCCAGTGTTGTGAATCTAAGTGAAGTGAAACAAGTTTCTCAGTTTCACTTCTCAGGTATGACATACTTCAGTGTTTCATGGAACCAGAAATAAAAGAAAAAGTTTTGCCTATTTTAAAAATTTCTCTTAATCATGGCAGTCTTTAGCTTACTTCCAGATACTATAAACTTGGCTAAATCATTTTAATGTGGTGTTTCTTCTTTGGATCAGAAGCTGGTTACCTGGCCCACCTTTCCTGTCCTTTCCCTCACCCCTTTCCTCTGCACACCTTTGATCCTTCTGAATCACAGAAATATGGGAGCAATTCCTATCCACCAAGTGATTGTTCGTATCTTCATACCTTTCCTGATGCTCGGGATGCTCTCAGCTTCTTCAGCCACTTGGAACATTTCCACACATCTTTCCATATTCAGGTGAAGCATCACCTTCTTTATTAAGCCTTTCCAGTTTACCCTATTCACCTCTGTCACAGCTGGTTATTCCCTCTCCTTTCTTTCTATGTGCATTTGAACATATATCAGTTATTGTTTGGGTGGGCATATAATGTATTGTCCAAACCAGGGCACTTTTGAGAGTTATAGGGGTGCATTGTTAATAATTACACTGGGACATCAGGAATAGACTATGACTGTCCTGGCTAACCATGGCATATGGCTACTCTAATTACCGCACTTACGGCATTGTGTTGTGGAACCGTCCTCCTCCTGCAGTGAAACTGTGAGGGCAAGCCTATTTTGTACCTCATGCAAAGGCTAGTGGTATTTAAATGCTTGGTGGATACCTACTGCTTTACTATTACCTTTCTTCTAGTAAAAATGTCTTTAGGCAATTACTGTGCCCCATTCTTTGGATGTTGCAAATTCTCATCCATGTCATTTGAATGGAGCTGAATCCACCCCCACTTTGCCCCTACTTTTCCTCTCTATGTGGGTAGAGACATGACTCAGCTTCCTTTGGTCAAAACAACACAAGTCACAGGCTTGTGACCGGTTCAGATCTTCACCTGATCACGGAATTATTGCCAATTTGGGATTTTTTTCAAACCAGGAGAAGCAGCAGCTCAGTTTCCACTTTGGTTGCTACACTGTAAGCCTGGAACTGCCAAGAGACCCCTCACCTCCAAGAAGAGCTACTCATGAGAATGAAGTAAACATTGAAGAAAACAAAACCAAGACTTCAGTCTTCCAAGAAACCACTGGAGCTTTTTTCTCCAGTGTTGCCTCATGCTAGATTGTTTTACCTTACATTTTTGAGTTACATGAGCCATAAATTCCCTTTTGGCTGAAGTCAATTTGAGCTGTGTTTCTATCTTTTGCAGAAAAGTAGTTTTGTTGTTTGTCCCGTTGAGGCCCGGGCTATAGGAGGCCCTCAGTGAGTGGCAGTTGGTTGGGTTGCGAGGGTGGGTAGGAGGCTCCTGGTGGCCAGTCTCAGGACTGTGAATGACTACCGGTAACTCTCCCACCTGCAGCTCCCTTGCTCCATCACCAAGTTCCTGGGTCTGTTAGGAGTGCTCTACCTTAGCGGTACTTCCTTCAGGGACAGCTACTGGAGCAGTCACTACAGGCTCTCATTCTTGTTTGTTTCTTTTTCTATGTTATAGGGACTTTTGCCATGGGTGACTTGATAGTAATTTGAGGACAGCTGGTGAAGTAAAAGGAGGTATTGTTTCCAGCTACTGCTTATAAAAGTAACCAGAAGTTTGAAAATACTCTCAAGATGAAAACCATCTACCCCTAACCATTCTTCCATCCCTTCTTTTACCAAGACAAAGGGGCTGTTCCAAGCACATAACACACTTTTGACTGCCAGTTTGGTATACTTGCCCCATCAACACTGCTGTCACGTGTCCTCTAAGAAGACTTGGATAAACAGGTCTAGAAAAAAATATTTTAGGGATCCCAGATATCCAGAAACATTTTAGTGGGGGGAGGCATAGATATGGTCATAATCATTATGTAAACAAGCCCTTGACCTTGCCCAAGATGAAAACTCACCAGTGATACCCCACATTGCTTAGCACCGCGGTAAACACAAATTAGTTCACTTATTAGTGGGTCAGTTCATTCTGTATACTGGGGGAAATGAACTTGAGCAGAGCTACCGGACAAAATTTAGACTGCAGAATCCAGATTTTAAATGTATCTTTCTGAGAGCTAGAAGCGAGTGGAGCATAAGGAAAGCCATTTTGATGAAACAAGTACAAATATCTATTTGGAATAAGTTGTATTTGGGGGATTGTTGGATAAAAATTCACTTCTATTCCTCTAAACTAAGCAGTAAATAGTGTTAACGTTAATATATAAAATGACAGGTTAATGTCATCCCACCCAACTATCAGATATTTACCAACTTGGTTCTAATGACTCATGTAAGCATCCAGAGCTCTTACCAATGAGGACTGCGACACAGGAACTCTGGGAACTACATTCACAAAAACTACATTCCAGAGGCCCAAAGGATGCTTTTTCCCTTTTCCTCTAAGGTTTGCCTACGTGGCTTATATTATGTCATGGGAATATTGATCCTCTATGCCTCAAATCTCTTCTGCACACTGCCAAGTAAATTTTTTTTAGCATCATAAATTAGATCATATCTTTTCTTAACTTAAAACTCTTAACTGAATTTTTCATTCACTTAAAATAAAAGCCAAACTCCCCAGCATAGTCCATAATGCCCTGTCTGCCTGGTGCTTCTATATTCAACTTGTACCATTCATATCCTTACTCACTAAACTCCAGCCAGAGCCTTCTTCTAAAGTCTCAAAAGTGCTATGTTCGTTTCAGCCTCAGGACCTTTGCACATGCTATCCCCTCTGCCTGGAAGGTTGTTCCTTCTCTCTCCCTACAACTATATCTTCCACTTTTTATTGCTTTAAAGCCTTTGGTAATTGCACATCGTGCTTATTTATTTACTGTCTCTCCTTACTGGAGGGTAAGCTTTAGGAAGGCAGCTGGACAACTGATCTGCTTTATTTGTCACTCTGTTCACCAGCATATAAGAGGTGCTTAATATATATATTCCTTGAAATATGATAGCATAAACACACTGATGGCACAGAGTTTGTATATCAGTTAGCTCAGGAACACTTTCCCATTCTGAGTGGCCATTAAGTGACCCCCTGGAAACACAACCCTCTCTTCACCAGTCCTGGGTATAGACTTGCCCCCAAAGAGGCTTTTAAAATCATAAATATTATAGCTAAAAGGCATATTGGAGATACTAGTTTACAGATAGGAAATTTTAAGTTGTATAAAGTTGAAGTAACTTACCTCAGGAGGGATGGCTTCTCCACTCCTCTAGGGTCCCTGATGAGGGACTTTTCCTGAAACACTCCTGGCTTCTTCCCCGTTGAAGGTAAGAGTGAGTTGGATGATTATGAATTAGGGAGAGAAACGAGGTGTGCAGTTTCAGGCCCTCAAGCTCTCTCTCTAAGGGATCTGTCACAGGACACACACATTCTGCAGTGCTCCTTGTCCTGGGTTTTCAGACACAGGCTCCACCCCACAGGGGGCCTGCAGTTATCTGGTTATGCTTCTGACTGAGGATAGTGGGATAGGGTTGTCTAATTCTGGGTTCAGTGTATGCACGGCCAAGGTGTCTGCACATTTAAACTCTGTTCTCAAATCTCTCTTTTGTTAGTTTAAAAGGAAATAATTTTCTAATTCCTCTGCCTGTTTTCACTGGCTCATATCTGGGTGAGCTTAGCCCCTTTGTGTCTCAACACCAAAGCTCTGGAGTTGGTCACTGTTGAAGTTAAGGACTAGAATTCAAATCTTCCCAAGCTCCAACTCTGATTTCTAATGTGTAGTGCACATACCTCAGCCAGTTCCAGTTCAGCTGCCCCTGAATGGTCTCTGCTACCCTCAGTAGTCCCCTGACCCACACTAGAGGGTCTTGTCCTCCAATCTATGCATTCCCCATGCTGATTTTGGTTACAGACACACTTAGAATGATTTCACCATGAACATGTTTTGAGGCTAATGAAATAAATATTTATGAAACCAACTTAATAAGAAAATTGGGTAGGGGTGCCTGGGTGGCTCAATCGGTTAAGCGTCCGACTTTGGCTCAGGTCATGATCTCCTGGTTTGTGAGTTCAAGCCCTGCATAGGTCTCTGTGCTGACAGCTTGAAGCCTGGAGCCTGCTTCTGATTCTGTGTCTCCTTATCTCTCTGCTCCTCCTCTGTTCATGCTCTGTCTCTCTCTCTCTCTAAAAAATAAGTAAACATTAAAAAAATTAAATGTAAAAAAGAAAATTGGGTAATAATCAGATTAATGAGGTAAACATAAATACATCATTATGAGTTATGTTATAAATACATATTTTATTATCAACATATTTATTTTTACTTTTCCTTCAATGATTTTGTCACTTGTTTAATTTTTTGTTTTATTTAGTATTGTTTCCTGTGGCCTCTTTAAAGCTATCATTTCACTCAGACATTTATCTGGATACGAGATCAGGATATTAACCCTCTTTTGGCGGATGCATGTTTCAGTTAATCGTGCCTAAGAAGAAAATTGTATTCTGCTTTATTTTTGCCGTAACGTAATACTTGTAATATAATATTTCTAATGGACAAACAGGTGAACCTTTTCCGTGTTCAAGCAAAGTATAAAAAATTATTGGGTATGATTATGACCTTACTTGTTGAAACAAATTCCTCCCTGGTCATCCTAGAAATAGAGAGGGAAAGAAAATCACTTATACTAAAAAAGCAAAAGAAACATACCTCCTTATTGAAAATCCTTAATCATTCTCTATTATATAAGTAAATATAAGTAAAATAAAACTTAAAGAACAAACAAACAAAAGGGTCTCTTATGTAGTTATGGTCTTTTTTTCTAGTGGTGTTCAGAATGGTGAAACCACTTCACGTTGTGCGTTTGGAGGAGCAATGGGTCAATGGATGTTCTCCACTAAGAATTACCTCCCTTTCCATTAGAAGACTAACTTTCCAACCTTTTCTCTGTGTCTAGGTGGCATATGTCCTACTCAGTTTGGAGGCTGCGTGTACAGTTCAGAGATCCTTGTGTCTTTGATATAGCTAGATATAGACTTTTGATCTCTTATATTTTTGCTTCTTCTTCTTATTGATCAGCTAACAATTATCTACAAAAGAGCATCCTCTGGATGTATAAACATGCTAAATCTTAAGAGATCTGAAAAAAATAGTTTCTGTGTTTTAGTTCTTATCAGCTCAAAACTTATTATTGGGTTGGAAATAAACAGATGTGTCTTGATATTCTTTTTGTTGATTTTAATGCCACCATGCTTTTCCTGATACAAGCCTTAACTCCAGTTAAGACCATTGTCTTGATTTTTTCCTCCTTTAGTTGGAATAGAGGCTAAGTAACTGAGAGAGACTTCAAGACACAGGGACTTGTCCCTGATAGTTTATTTCTGTCTTCTGCAATAGTCCAGATGTGGGAATTCGAGGCTGGTGTAGTGGCCCTACTCTACAAAATCATTCAGGGACTCCAGTTCCTTTTAACTTAGGCTTCTGCCATGCCCCAGAGTGGTGTCCTCATTTTTAGGTTAAAAGACTGGTTGAGGCCACATATGTTTCAGCCTTCAGAAAATAGAGATTAAGTCTACAATATGCAATTTCAGTTTATTTAAGTGTAATAGACATAACAATATTTATCAATATCCAGTTTTTTATTATTATTATTATTTATCGGCACGCAGAAGGTTATACTTCTTCACTCTTTGTAGTTAGGCACAGCCATGTGACTAGTTTCAACCAAAGCAATAAGGAGCCAATGTGGCCTGAGTCACTTGTGTGCTGCAAGGTTCATTGCTGGCACTTGACTCCCCAGCCCTTGCTTCCCTTGCCATAGTGACCATAAAACACATGTTGATGTGAAGATGCTATGAGATGGAAACCTGCAGGAATCCCCAGTGAATGCAAAGAAGTTCTCTGGACTTTCAGGGGATTTTAGTGAGCAAGAAATAAACTTGTGCTCTTTATTCCACAACATAACCTATTGTGCAGTAACTATTACAGCAGACGAGGTGGACACAGTGTACATTATTGCTGCCCACATTTTATCAGTGAGAACACAGTCAGATAATCCTGATTTGAGGGCTAGCTGAGCTGTTTATACTCCATTACTATGGAAACAAAGAGAAGCAGATAGCTGGGCAGGGGAGGGAGTGGGGTGGGCAGCTTCCTTCCTTGTCTCACACTCTAGCCTTGTACTTGCTTGGAATGCCCTCCTCCCACTTCTCAGTCTGTGCACATCCCACACCTCCTCCAAAGCACAGCCTTTTGCAAACTCCTCACTCTGATTTCTCTCTACTCTAAATTCTGATTGCTCAATGTTTACAAACTTTTATTACATAATTCATTAATTTAAAAAAGGGTTATGTACCACTTACCTATCTCCAGGCATTGTGCTAGACACAGGTTATATAACAGAAATATCATCTCCACTTCCAGAGCTTGAAGTTTCCACCTGCCTAGCACAAATGCCCCACCCAAACTGCATGGTTACTAAATAATCTGTGGTTGAATATATGAATTGGCAATATGGTGACCTGTGATTAATATTAAGTAGCAGAGCACTATTGACAGATAAGAGAAGGGAGAAAATCCCAAGGTAGATCTTAGGATGCATCAAGACAGGGATCAATGTTTGTCTCAAATTCTGCCTTATCTCCAGTGCCCATCACTGGGCCTGGCACAAAGTAACAGGGGTGTCTTGAAGAGACTTAGGACATGAGGTTGGGCCAGATTTTGAGAAGTCAGTCATGGATTTTGGGGTCTTTATGTGCTAGGAAATAAGAATCATAAGCTGTTTCTTTAAGGGTGCTGTAGAAAGACTGAACTGGTTTTCTGGTTGGATTGTTTATGGCCATATCACCCTGAATGTACCCGATCTTGTCTGGATATAAACATTAAAATAAAAGATAACTAAATGAAGGCTGTAGAGTTGAAAACCTAGTTTGGAATGGCAATGATGGACATGAATGTAAAAGGGCAAATCTAATGGACATGTCAAAGGGAGGAATATAAAGGTTAAGGGGGAAAAATGAATTGGAAAAGAGTATTGGAGGGTGCCAGCCCGGAATTCCAGAATGAGGATCCTAGCATGAAAGAGATAAATGTTACAAAAGGAACCTGTGATGGGTTTAATTTGAGGAATGCTGTATTTGCTGTGGCAGGAGGAAATCTTTGTGGGGATGTTGAGCAGGCAGCTAAGGCCTGGAAAGCAGGTGTTGTCAGTGATGAAGATATAGCCTTGGGAGCCACATTCTGTGGACATGCAAGACCTGAAGAGACATCTGCTCAGATTCTATCCTTTCCAGCATATGCTAAGGTAAACAAGACCAGTCCTCAATACAATTGTCAAGTGGGCCTTGCCTCCTTGTAGACTCTTCTCCTGTCAGTGGAGCCCCTGGAGCTTCTGTACCTGCCAGTGTATTACAAAAGAGAGGAAGATTCCAGATCATTTACAGAAAAAGTTGGGTAGAGAATAGCTGAAGTGTTAAAGGGTGGTAGAAGGCATGCATGACAGAAAAAAATGGCAGAGCTGGGACATGCAGAGGTCCAGAAGAGAGGCACATAGGCAACTTCTATAGAGCTAGAGAGGTGGAAGGTGTGTGTGTGTGTGTGTGTGTGTGTGTGTGTGTGTGTACAGTCAAATGCAAATGTATTCAGAAAGTATCAGCAAATATGTCTCCACCAACCCTGCCCATTAGCTATGCTTCAGATGACCTACCTCCATGTATTTAATAAGGCCTTCATGCTATTTATGTGCCAGACACTGTGGACACGCAAAAGAACCAGGCAGACTTGGTGTCTGCCCTCATAGGACCTATGTATTATTAAAGGTGAAATAGAAAGTGAATACAGACTAGTTGATTAATTTACTAAAATTGTGTTAAGTGAAGAGAGAACTATATATTCTTAAATTCTATAAATTTTGCCTCTTCAAAGTAAGAGAGTTAAACAGCTGTGCAGAAGCAAGAAGTATTTGGGGCCAGCTAATACCTTGGAATTAGCTCATTTGGGAAAACACTATCCTGGTGGCCTGGAGAGGAGGGCCTGACTGGGGACACACAGAGCCATTCCTACCACACTCGCCACCCACATATTGACACCCAGTATAAAAGGTGAATTCAATGAGAGGAGAAGCCTACCTTCAGCTTTGGAGGCCTGGAAATATCTATTTAGCATTCTCCGCACTTGCTTCCAATTTTAGTCTACAGGTCTGTCTATGGGCTCAAGAGACAAGGGATATAAGGATGGTGAAAAGATGATACAAGTGGGTTATCAATAAGAGAACAATAATAGTGGAGGTTGTGGGTATGAACAATAGGACCATAGATGTGTAAATTATTTTTCATTTATATTTTCTCCTTTTTTTCTACCACTTGGATCACAGATTTGTTGGGTAATAGAGTCTGGGTTGGTGTTGCTAGCTGGAGCCGCTGGAGGTCCTAGTTCCACAGACTCTTGAGTAGAAGAACCAGTGTGCCCAGAGATCCTTGTTCTCCTCAAGTTATAGCTATGAAAGCAGGCACTGTCCTGTTGGACAGATCCTCCTACAGGCAATTTTATTCCCAGGGAGAGTCTATTGCCATGTATCTTTCAGCTTAGAGTTCACCGCCTGCCTTGGATTTGTTGCCACCTTTACTCCCCCAAACAATGGCACCTCTGAAAATCCAAATGCTGCTTTGAGCTGTCAGGACATCTAATGCTGGTCTTCAGAAAGGAGGACGTTGAGCAGGGTGGATGGAGGGGGCAGGTGTTGGAGGGATTTTTTGGAGAGAGAGATTCCATCTGGATTACTTATTTAGGGATGTATTCATAAGAAAAGAGATGGTCTGGGAAGGAAGAGTATCTCCATTTTTAACCATGTGGGAGGGTATGTGTGGGCGCAAGGAAAGACAGACTTTCAGGGATACAGATCAAAGAATTTCATTTCATGCTTGCCTGAGTTAATATGTACATATCCTGAAGTGAAAACTTGTATAAGGTATCAAGGAAAGCTTTTAGGAATAATGCATAATAGAGTTACTAAATTCTTTTTTAAGAATTTAAAATAGTAAAAACTTGATTATTCAGTATAAAAATTAGTATGCATTTAAATAAATTTATTATCATTTCTGACTAATTATAATTTATTTGGGAAACATCCACTGATAGCTTGCAACATAAAGGTAATTTATTTTTTTACAAAATGTGTAAGGTGTAAATCCCTCACTTCAACAGCATGCAGTGTAGTAGGGGACATGAAAAAAAATATGCACCAGTAGCTTTAAGAGAGCTTCTAAGAGTGATGAGGGATTTCAGAGAACTGGTTTGAATTTGAGGTAGCTGGGGAAGATATCTTGGAGGAGGTAGCATTTAAAATGGGATGTGTATCCGGATGGCCAACAGGCACTTGAAAAGATGCTCAACGTCGCTCCTCATCAGGGAAATACAAATCAAAACCACACTCAGATATCACCTCACGCCAGTCAGAGTGGCCAAAATGAACAAATCAGGAGACTATAGATGCTGGAGAGGATGTGGAGAAACGGGAACCCTCTTGTACTGTTGGTGGGAATGCAAATTGGTGCAGCCACTCTGGAAAACAGTGTGGAGGTTCCTCAAAAAATTAAAAATAGACCTACCCTATGACCCAGCAATAGCACTGTTAGGAATTTACCCAAGGGATACAGGAGTACTGATGCAGAGGGGCACTTGTACCCCAATGTTTATAGCAGCACTCTCAACAATAGCCAAATTATGGAAAGAGCCTAAATGTCCATCAACTGATGAATGGATAAAGAAATTGTGGTTTATATACACAATGGAGTACTACGTGGCAATGAGAAAGAATGAAATATGGCCCTTTGTAGCAACGTGGATGGAACTGGAGAGTGTGATGCTAAGTGAAATAAGCCATACAGAGAAAGACGGATACCGTATGTTTTCACTCTTATGTGGATCCTGAGAAACTTAACAGAAACCCATGGGGGAGGGGAAGGAAAAAAAAAAGAAAAAAAAGAGGTTAAAGTGGGAGAGAGCCAAAGCATAAGAGACTTTTAAAAACTGAGAACAAACTGAGGGTTGATGGGGGGTGGGAGGGAGGGGAGGGTGGGTAATGAGTATTGAGGAAGGCACCTTTTGGGATGAGCACTGGGTGTTGTATGAAAACCAATTTGACAATAAACTTCATATATTGAAAAAAAAGAAAAAATAAAATAAAATAAAATGGGATGTGTAACATAGGCACATTTCAGCATGCCGGCTGATTATGGCTAGCATTTCAAGTAGTAGGAATGCGTGTTTAAAATTATGGAGCTGCAGGGGCACTTGGATAGCTCAGTCTTTAAGCATCTGACTTCAACTCAGGTCACGATCTCACAGTTCATGAGGTTGAGCCCCACATTAGGCTCTCTGCTGTCAGCGCAGTCTGCTTCGGATCCTGTGTCCCCCTCACTCTCTGCCCTTCCCCCACTCACATTCTATCTCTCTCTCTCAAAATAAATAAATAAACAATTTTTAAAAATCACAGAGCTGCTATTAAGCAAAACCGAGTAGTTCAGCTTAAAAAAGACACGGGGTCCAATATGATAGGAGTGTGGACTAACCTGATGAGGTCTTGGAAGATCTTGAAAGGCCCTGAGCAAGAGTCAGGAATGTGGACTTGAGTGGCGGAGCCTGGGATCCTTCTGAGCAGCAGAGTTGAATGATGGAGTAGTACATCATGGAGGTAAACGTGATAACAAGCTAGGGTAAATCACCAGAAGGAGAAAGATGAAGAGTAAAGGGGAAAAGCACTGTGATGAGATTTCTGTTTGTGGTGATTTAGGATGAGGCAGACTTGATGTATAGTCCAAAGGGAAGACCAGTGCAGAGAGGAAAATTGAAGGTAAAAATGAGACAGTCTCAAATTATGGATGGGAATGTTAAGACCATAAATGGAAGGGTTAGCTATCCTACTGCTGCCTGCCCTGAGACCTGAAATAGGGGAAAAAGAAGAAATGTAAAGGTTGTGGGAGGGGGTACAGTTGAAGGTGCTAACATCTGAAAGTGAGGATTTCTTAGCACGATTCTGTATCTCCTGCAACACCTGCCAAATGCATAAGAAGCGTGAATGAGAAGTTTTAAGTCTAACTTGGCTTTCACCTAAATCTGTCAAGTTCAGTCAAATGTGGCTCTACCTTAAGAACACAGAAATTTTAAACTATGTGAAACCCCTTAGCTTCTTACGTTTTCAAGGAGAAGATCCTCTTGTTCCAATGAGAAACCTGACTGATGTGCTATGATAACAGTTTCAATAACTCTGCGGGTCCCTGCTGGGAAGAATGTCATAGACACTGCATGTTTCTACCCATCTATCCCTCCCCTAGTTTCACAGGGTTTTGTGAGGATAAATAAAATAAGATAGTACATATACATTTTTTCCATAAAAAGTTGCTATGAGGATATTGTAGGTCTACAAAAAAGTGTTATGTGGATATTACAACATATCAGAATAATCTGAAAATATTTTGTTTGTCCTATTTAATTCACATTCAACTCTCTTAAAAAAATCTTTTCTTTAAAAAAGAATTTAAAGCATTTGTTTCGTGGTTTACGATTTTTAAGAGCTTTCTGTATATGCTGATGAAGGAAGTTGTGGGAAAGAAAATACTTCAAAGCAAGCATGGTGCACTGGGAATAATAGCGTCTGCCAAACAGTTCACACTTCACACTATTAACACTGTTGATGGGCCCACAGTCACAGTGCTGGATAGCCAGGCCATCTGGGGCTTGTGCGGGCAATAAACTACAATTACTGCCTTCTAAGACACTGTAATTCCAGAAGTTATCCATTGAGGTGGGTCATTTAAAGGATGTGTTCCTATCCAAGGCTTTGAGAAGGATGCTTTCTGGATACTCTAAGTGTTCATCCATTCGGTACCCAATGGCTGATACTTACGCTCCCAGTTCTGCCATTTGAAATTTCAGAGGGAGAAATGTGGGAATTGGAGAGCGGTCATTTTTTCAAATAATGAGTCTTACTACCAGCTCCTATAGCACCCTCACTTCTCATAACAAGTTAGCACACTTGGCAAAAAGAACAAAATTATGTTTAGTTTAAGAGCATTGTTTGATATGCTTGGACACATTTAAGTGCGTTTTTTTCCCCCAGAGTTATGGACCAGTAGTTATAGACTTGTTTTCTGGTTTTCAGGACTCTTGGGTTATGTTCACTAGTTTGTAATGACATTAAGACTTCCTAAAATCCTGAATGGGGGTGGTGTGAGTGGTCTATATTAAATTTTCTCTCATCAGCAGAAATGGGGCTCAAGAATTAAGTTCTGTTACTGAGAAATAAAGAAATTTATATGTATATACTTAGAAAAAATTGCATATATTCTCAGCTTTGTCTATGAAATGGAAGTAATGTTAACTGCCTCATACAACTGTTTTAAGAAAATTAATATAGAGACTTTTACAGTAACCTACAGTAGAGTGAGCACTCATCAAATGCCCTACTGGCAGACTAAAAAGGGAAGATATGAAATGCCCTTATCATGATACTTATAAATCAGTTTTTTTCTGATTTTTCTTAGTGCTACCTGGTTAAATGTCAGTCCAGGATCCTCTTCCTCTCACTTGATCACTTATCCATAGGAATGATCTAAGCTCTAGGAAGTTTACACACTGCCCTGGCACTGGGGGATAGATGCCCAGTCCCATGGTGCATGATCACTAAATCTATCCAATCTGGTTTTTAGTGGGACTTATAATCTTCAGTGCTTTCTGCTTTCTGGCTGCCTACATCTGTGGTTGCAAGTTACATTACATAAGTTTACATATAAAATGTTATATATATATGTAAAATATTATATTATATATTTATCACCACAGGTGATTTCAATGATGAGGTAGATTTAGGAACCACAGGCGGAGTAATTTGCCATTCAGGCAAGGCAAGACTGTGGCAGCAAATAAATTAGCATAATCTGAGAAGACTATCAGACTATCAACTATATATGTGTAAGTCTTAACTCCCAGTGTCTGTGAATGTGACCTTATTTGGAAATAGGATTGGTGCAATGTAATTAAATTAAAACAAAGTCATACTGAATTAGAGTGGGACTTAACTCCAGTGATTGGTGTCTTTATGAGAAGTGGGAGGGCCACCTGGGTGACTCAGTAGGTTAAGTGTCCCACTCTTGATGTCAGCTCAGGTCATGATCTCATGGTTCATGGGATAGAGCCTCACATTGGGCTGTACACAGACAGCACAGGACCTGCTGTCCGTGGTAGCTATGTTGGAGCAAAATTGTTGCATACTATTGAAATTATTTGGTATTAATCCTAATTATATAGTCTTTAAATTAAGATGTTAATTATAATCTTCATGGCAGTCACTTAGCAAAAATCTTTATAAAAGTATAGGAAACAAGATAATTAAATGACACTCTATAAAATATTTAATACAAAAAAACAGCGATAGAATATAGGAACAAAGAGACATAAAACATGTAGAAAGTCAATAGAAAATAGGAGATGTAAATCCTACCTTATCAGTAATTACATTAAAAACAAATGTACTTAACATTCATTCAGAAGGCAGAGATGGGAGAATAGATTAAAGAAAATAATCCAAACATATGTTGTCTACAAAAGACACATTAGATTCAAAGGCATAAATGGTTGAAAACTAAAAGATTAAAAAAATGTAATAAAAAAAAGGAACCATAAGACAACTGAAATTGCTATACTAATATCATGCAAAATGGACTTTAAACAAACAAACAAACAAACAAACAAAAAATGTTACCAGAGATAAAGAGGGACATTTTATGAAAAAAGAGCCCATACATTAGGAGATACAACCATAAACATATATGCACCTAATAACAGAGCTCAAATTACGTATAAAAATAACCGGCAGAACTGGTTAGAAATAGGTAACTTTACAATAAAAGTTTGAGACTTCAGCAAAAAACAAAGAAAAAGATCAAACTGAAATAAAGGAATTGAAAAACACTATAAACAAAGTGTTTACAACAGACTTCTCTAGTACATTACCCAACAACAGCAGAATACACTATCTTCTCAAGTACCTGTGGAACACATTTTCCAGGATAGACCATATGCTATGCTCTGAGATAGACTGTAAACAAGACTCAACAAATTTAAAAGGGTTGAAACCAGGGGCACCTAGGTGGCTCAGTCCTTTAGGCATCTGACTTTGGCTCAGGTCGTGATCTCATGGTTTGTGAGTTTTAGCCCTGCATTTGGCTCTCTGCTGTCAGCACAGAGCCGACTTCAAATTCCTTTCTCTCTCAAAAATAAATAAACATTAGGAGCACCTGTGTGGCTCAGTTGGTTGAGCATCCAACTTCAGTTCAGGTCATGATCTCACAGTTCGTGAGTTCGAGCCCCGTGTTGGGCTCTGTGCTGACATGGTGGAGCCTGGACCCCACTTTTGATTTCTGTGTCTCCCTCCCTCTCACTCTCTCTCTCTGCCCCTCTCCTGCCCTGCTCTCTCTCTCTCTCTCTCATTCTCTCTCAAAAATAAACATTAAAAAATTAAAAACAAATAAACATTAAAAAATAATAAAAATAAAAGGGTTTAAAACCACGCAAATTTTCTTTTCTAATCTAACCACAATGGATCAAATTAAAAATGAAAAACAGAAGGAATTTAGGGATGTTTACAAATATGTGGAAATTAAGAAACACCCTCCTAAATAACCAGTGTATTAAAGAAAAAAAATCACGAGGAAATTAGAAAATACTTTGAGATGAATGAAAAGGAAAACAAAACTTGCCTAAACTTACTGAATACCATTAAAGCAGTGCTTAAAGGGAAACTTAGAGCCGTAGCTGCTTATATTAAAAAAGGAAGATCTCTTGATTTTGGCTCAGGTCATGATCCCAGGGGTTAGGATTGAGCCCTGCATTGGGCTCTGCCCTGAGTGTAGAGCCTGCTTGAGATTCCCTCTCTCTCTCTCTCTCTCTCTCTCTCTCTCTCTCTCTCTTTCTCTCTCTTTCTGTCTTGCTCTCCCTCCTCCATTTGCTCTCTCTCTAAAATAAAATTAAATAAAAATGTTTTTAAAAGGGAGATCTCAGAAAAAGAAAGATCTCATATCAATAGTCTAACTTACCATCCTAAAAAAGTAGAAAACTGCAAATATACTAAATTCAAAACAAGGATAGGGATGGAATAATAAAGATTAGATGAGAAATAAGTGAAATAGAAAACAGAAACACAATAGGGGAAAATCAATGAATCCAAAAACAAGTTCTTTGAAAAGATCAACAAAATTGGCAGACTTCTAGTTAGACTAATCCCACCCTTAGGAAATACTCAAATTACTAAAACTTAGAAATCAAAGAGAAGATATCACTACCAACCTCATGGAAATGAAAAATAATTTCATGGGAATACTGTGAATAATTGCATGCCAATAAATTATGTAACCTAGAAGTAATCATTAAGATATTCAGTGTGGTGGGGCATTAAGCTGGCAATTTGCTCTTACATGATTCAGGAAGGAAAGTTACTTTTACTGCATTTGCAAATTCTGTATATGTGAAATTGTTTACAAAAAGAAAAAGAATTATACCATGTAAGGCTAATATTCACAGCAAGCCTGTTATGGTAAGAAAGAAGGAATCCCAAAGGTCAAATGTTAATGGTTTACTTTCAATCAGTGGCAAAACTCAATAAAATACAAGTCTCAACATATGTGCAAGCATATGGATGTGTGAATTCATGATTTCAGATTGTAGAGCAGTTTCAGAATCATGTGAAAGACTAAGGTGTGGCTGTTGGATCGGATGACTACAATGAAGTGGAGGTCACTGGAAGTAGGGAAGTCAAGGAACTGAAATGTACAGGCATTGGAAGAATCAACCATGAGTGAGACTGTGTGAAATAGTGGCAGGACTTACAGGGCTGAAGAGAAAGACTGAAAATTAGATGCCAAGTCTTCCTTTTAAGGAAATGATTGAGCAGGCAGCTACTATATGAAATGAATGTAGGGACAGAAGGTCTAAGAAAGGACTGAACCTCAAAGAGGTTGGAGAAGTAATGAAGTGGTAGTAAAGAAATAGTAAAGACTCTAACCTTAGTTCACAAGAGATCAAGTTTGACTGGCCTGATTCTGCCATGGATTCGAAATTTTAGGGAAGACTTCATAGCCAAAGCTTAAGAGAGTCATATGAAGCTTGGTCTGCAATTGCTATCTGTCAGGAAATCAAATATGAAAACAACATAGTTTTCTGTAATTCTTGCCTGATCTACTTACAAGGGGGAAATAATAGCAGGTAATAGTTGAGTAACAAAGCTCAAACTTATTTATTTTTCACATATGGCATTTGGACTCCAAGATTTGTAATGCCACCAGTGTCATGTTGCATAATAAGTTAATGATATATACTCCATTGTATTATAGCAATGATACAAAAGCAATCTACTTTAAGACAGAGCTGGTGTACACACAAAGATATAGATAATTTTAGATATATTGATAATTATAGACATAGATAATTTATAGTTCAGTTCAGTGATAGAGGGACCTATTTTTCAAGTTACAAAAGAAAGGATCATATATTCTATTCACACAGTTACCTTCTCTACACAGAGATCATGTAGTAAAGAGGAAAGATAAAACACCACTATTGAGGAGAACTGAGACACTCTGACAAGTTAGAGACACTGAGTAAGCCATTACTTACCTGATTTTAGTTCTCTTGTGAAATGATTTTATTTAAAATTCCTTCACATCTTAAATCTAATTCACTTGTGATTTTATTTTATAACTATTTAGATATATATTTAGTATATGAAGCAAATTGCCTATTACTTTATTCCTTTAATTGTAAAATACCATATATATATATACACACACACACACACACACACACATATATATATATACATATATATTATACAAGGTACACTTGAGAGCATCAAAATGGTTCTATGAAAATATAGAGCAAACTTCTTGTTTTCATTCTTCCTGATTACTAAGCTTGTTTGTCTTTCTCTCTCTGTATAACAACACCCACACACTTAGTGTTAAAGTTTTAGCATACTAGGGGCCCCTGGGTGGCTCAGTGGGTTAAGCATCCAACTTCGGCTCAGGTCATGATCTCGAGGTTCATGAGTTTGAGCCTCCTGTCAGGCTCTGTGCTAACAGCTTGGAGCTTGCTTCGGATTCTGTATCTCATTCTCTCTTTGCCCCTCCCCCACTTGTGTTCTGCCTCTCTCTGTCTCTCAAAAATAAATATTTAAAAAAATATTAAGTCTTAGCATACTAATAGAAGTGGGATATTTTTAGGGGTTTCAATTCCACTAGATAGTGATTATTATAACTTCTCAATTATTTTTTAGAGGAATGCTTTACTTAGATTACTTTCTAATGCCCCAAGTCACAACAAGATGACAGATATTTGTATTTTTCACTTATTTCTTATACTCAATCTTATGGAGAGCTGTTACCATGCCTGTTGTTAAATTATAAACATTCGAAGATGGGCATGTACAATCATTGCACACACTTTTTTTTTTTTACACACACTTTTTTAAGGAGGATAAGGAAATAGTTTGGAATTCAACATTTTTCCTTGGATTAAACAGTACGTAAGAACCTAGCAACTTTGGCAGAAATCCAGCTCATTTTTGCTTTAATGCACCCAAAAGATTTCAAATCAATACTTAGCATTAACGTTTTAATTGAAAATTAACATCACCATAATTGGAAGTGAGGATCAGCATCCTAATGTTTAGGAGAGGGCTACTTGGTTGGGAAGGTCATTACACTGGACAGCACAAACGTTGGAAACGGAAAACACAAATCATTTGTTTCCTTGAGCAAGGACACACAATAAACACTTGAATTGGTGGTCAACTATAATTTGCTTCTAGAGCCAGCTACTCTGGCAACACTACAGTTTGGATTTATAGCAGAGCACATAAGTAGAGTGACTTTGAAAGCAAAGTATAAAAGAACCAAGAAAAAAAGTTGCTAGTTGTTAAAGATCTACTCCTCATTACAAGGACTTGAAGATTTCCCCTTCAATCTGAAAGCAGGATGCTCTTATTGCTATTCCCAGCATGCCCCAATGCTGTTTTTCCTAAATAATTACTCCTCCAGGAAACCAATGATATTTGAGTGTGGGTTATCAACAATCCTTTATTTTTTGCCTGGGAATTTCAAACCATTATACGTCCAGGCTGAACAATGCAGACAGTAAGTTTCCTTTCCATTTTGGTTTAAAAATTTTTTTTTAATTGTGTTGTTTTCTATTTGCTTCCAATGTCTTAACAAATTCAAGCCCTTCTCCAAATCCCCCAGAATAAACACAAGGGAAAACCTCTCCACAGTAGGATCCCAGCCCCCACTACCACCATAAGGCACTTCCATTTCAATCACCTCTTTCTTCTTCAGGGATCCAGCGTCCAGTTCAGATTTATCTCCTCAGTAGAGTTGAGGGAATTTGGGGGAAGAGAATTTTCTATAGGAATAGTCAGTCCCTAAATAAGTTCATTTTCTTTCCCCTTTCATTGACAGTGAAAAACTCTGCTCAGAGGGAGTGCCTTTTCCCTATGTGTCACCTGACCCAAGAGAGGACCCTGTCAGTGAGGCACCCTCCGCTCTGTCCCGCAGACCACAGTCCCCTACCTTCACCCCATTGTCTGTGCAATGTACAGAACTGGAGCGCAGAGCAGCGGCCTCGGTACCACTCTCCATGCCTGGCTGGGCCAAAGGCTCCTTTCTTGACTGGGAAGAAGAGCTTTTGTGGAAGCAGAGTTTGAAAAGCCCCAGCACTGTCATAGTCAAGATAACCAACACTATGACCGCTATGCTCACAAGTATGAAGACCACGGTGGAGGAGGAGCCGAAAGCCTGGGGAATGGCAGGGGAAGACGTGGAATTAAACTTGGGAGTCTCGCTTCCTGAAGAGTTGATGGCGGCCTTTGAATTAGCTTGAGAGGACATCTGAAGAGTGGACATCGTGCTCTGTGCTCCCCACTGAGGAATCTCGGCAATAGATGTTGCTGAACTGCCTTGTCCAAGGACATGTGGTACCTCCCTTGGCTTTTCAGGTACCCAGGGTGTCCACGTTCTCTTCTGATCGGGACTGGCTGCAGTGGCTGGCCTGGTGGGCACCTCGGTCCCCTCAGAGACCGGCTGTCCTTCCCCACTGATTACACAAGAGTGTCCGTCTTTCCCCAGCACGAAGCCCGCCGCGCATTCGCAGGCAAAGCCTCCCAAGTCATCTACACAGTTAGAGTGCTCTGCGCATTTGCCAGCACGGAGGTACCTCCCGGGGCAGGGGCAGAGCACAGCCCCGGAGGGTATCCCGTCCCAGCGCACGCCGACCTCGTCCACGATGCAGGTGGCTGTGATGGAGAGCTGCCCAGGGCAGAGCGCACTCACCTTGGTCCCTGGGGGACTGAAGTCCAGAGCCGCGCTGTGCAGCTGGAAGGGCGCACGGTAGCTCAAGTTAGAGGCGGCCCCGGGGCGCGGCGCCGGGCACAAGCCCTCAAACTGGTATTTGCACAAGTAGCCATTGGCGCGCGAGTGGCATCGCATCTCCTTCCAGCCTGCGGGCTCAACCCCCCGGGTGGCCTGGAGTCCTGCGCAACTCCGAGAAGTGCAGGAGCGTTGAGGCTCCTCCACCCACTGCAGCGTCTCGCTTTCGGACACGCTGACGTCGGGGGAGAGCCAGGAGAAACCCCGCAATGGCTCTTTCTCCAGAGTGCAGTGCGATCGCCCGCGTTCCAGCGCCACCCAGAACAGAAGGTCTTTGGAGCCCCCTCCGGGCCCCGGGCCTGCCCGCAGGAGCGCAAGCACCGCCCGGAGCTCTGCGTCCCCGCTCACCGTGCTGAGCGCCCCGCCGCGCAAACTGCAGGCCTCCTCGGCCGCCAGCCTCTTGATGGTAGCGTGGTGCAGGCTGTAGCAGGCCCCCGAGGCCGAGCAGCCCGCGCGGTCTGCGGTGGGGTGCTCGCTCCGGCCAGGTCGAGGCCAGAACGCCTGCCAGAGGAGGCACAGAGCTAGTGCCGGCCTCATCTTGAAGGCGCTGCGCCCACAGCTGTTCCTAACTTGGATCTGTCCCGCCCGAGGGCGCGGAGCTGTCCCAAGAGCGTGGTCACCGCCCCCACAGCTGGCTCTCCCCCACTTCCCCCGCCCCATCAACGGCCAAGAATCCCCACCGCCGCCCTGGCTGCAAACAGCCTTCCTTAGGCCCCTACAGGAAATGTGTCCGGAGCTATGCCAGGCCTCTCCGCAGCCCTGATTTATTCTGGGGTCGGGGACACAGCTGGTGCGAGAGGTATAGGGAACACAGTCGACCAGGTCAAACACCCTGCTTAGAGCAGGAGAAAAAGAAACAAAGTCGCTACAGGGAAGAAACGTAACGTTTCCCTACCCCCCCGTTAGAAAGTTTCAGGAACTCAGATCCCAAAACACTGGTGAACATTAACAGGAAGGACTGGAGACGAGGAACTCGCTCACACCCACCCATTGTGCTTCGTCCAGGACTGTGGAGTTGGCTTCACAACAATGTGTAGACGGCTCCAGTTTTCACGAGGCTCTAGACTGGAGGGGGAAAGAATCTTGTGAGAAATATAAGCATATCCCTTCACCACCAGAGGCAGCACTATTTAAGTGCCAATCTCTGGGCACTGCTTCTCTCTCCTGTCCAAGGAGATTTCTGCACGCTAATTGCTAGACAAAGAATTTAGAGAGTTCCTTTTGGGTGTTTTCAATGGGTAATACTGCTTCTTCAATCAGAGCTTGTCTTACAGTCTATTTTTTGCTTCTATTTGTTTCTCTTTGAAATGGCCTTATTGGTCGCTCAGGAAAGGAAATGTACTTCTAAGCCTAAATGGAAAACAATGGCCATAGATCTTAACTGTTGTGTAGTTACCTTTCCTTACCACTGTATTGGTTCATAACTTCTTCTGGCATATATGTTATATAAAAATGAGATCGTGGTCTTATTAATGTTTGGGAACAACTACCCCATGTGTAATTTTATCCTTGAACTATTTTAATATCATTTTCACCTGCGATTGAGTTGCCAATATTTGAATTCTTTTAACGTTTATTTATCATTGAGAGGGAGAGAGAGACAAAGCATGAGCATGGGAGGGGCAGAGAAAGGGGGGAAACACAGAATCTGAAGCAGGCTCCAGGCTCTGAGCTGTCAGCACAGAGCCCCACTGGGGCTTGAACTCACAAACCTGGAAATCATGACTTGAGCTGAAGTCAGAGGCTTAAGGGACAGAGCCACCCAGGTGCCCCTTGAGTGCCAATATTTGTATTAGTAAGTTGTAAAAGTCCCCTTTAAGGGACACAAGAATTCAATATTCTTTTTTTTTTTAATTTTTTTTAACATCTATTTATTATTGAGAGAGCGAAACAGAGCATGAGCATGGGAGGGGCAGACAGAGGAGGAGACACAGAATCCAAAGCAGGCTCCAGGCTCTGAGCTGTCAGCACAGAGCCCGACGTAGGGCTTGAACTCACAAAAATGAGATCATGACCTGAGCCGAAGTCGGACGCTTAACTGACTGAGCCACCCAGGCGCCCAATATTCTTTTTTTTTTTTCATTGTTTATTTTTGAGGGGGAGAGGGGCAGAGAGAGGGAGATAGAGGATCCAAAGCAGGCTCTGCGCTGTCAGCCAGGAGCCAGATGCAGGTTCGCACTTACCCACCATGCGATCATGATCTGAGCCTAAGTGGGATGCTCAACTGACTACACCACCCAGAAACCCCAAGAGTTCAATATTCCTAAGAAATTAAATTATTTATTACATTACAATGCACATTATATTCTGCAAAAAAATGCCCTAAGACTTAAAAATGAGTGAGTCAATTTCTTCAGAGGTCCAGTTTTTTAAAATTATAAACAACTCAATTGGAAGTGGGAAGGAATTAAAGATAAGTAAAGGAAGAAAAGTTTAAACACTTCACTGTGTATGAAAAGATTTTCTTGTTAGCAACATAGGCAATTCTACATCATTTTAGGAGATCTATTATCCATCTTGACTCACAGTGACCAGATACATTGCAACAGAAGCACAGAGTTTCCACTAATCTCACTTAACATGCATGATGCTTTTAAGTATCTATAATCAGAATGAAAGTTACCATTCCATGAATAATGCATACCACAGTTTTATAAACTCACTTTCTTGTGCTAGATTAGGTGGTTCAGATTAGTGAGGAGGGGTGGAAAGGAAGTCCTAAGGATCACATCTGTATGTCCTTACTTCTTTCTTACCACTACTCTCACTCTTCTTTTCCTCTTGGAAATTCTATGTGTGTTAACAAGCTATAGTAAACACCATGAATCATCATCACACTTACTTGCTTTTGCTGACTGTGGAGTTTTGCAGCAGGATTTCTCTCCTACCCTCGCTGCTTTCCAATTTAAAGGACATTCATTAGTCCTTCATTTCAGATGTCCATGTCACCTTAAACATGACTTTGCATTTAAATTAAGTGACTTAATGTCTAATGAGAAAGGAACATGAACATCTAGAAATCTAATTGAATGGATTTTAAAAATACTTAATCATGTGGGCCAATTCTATATACCTTTGCAATCAAATGACTGTGTGTTCATAAATGTGTCCATGTAGCGCTATATATTTTAATAAAATAAAACCTTTTATAAACCTGAGTAGGCAATGGAAATCTCTCAGATATTTTTTAAATCACTTGGGATGAGGTGAAGCTTCTAGAGTGAGAAAGAATGAATGACTGAAAAGCTTATAGCAAATACATGATCTCACTCCTTGGCATTCTGCCTCGGGAGGTGGGATACCAGAAGAGAATATAATGGCCAAAATGACTGTATATCACAGTCCTGGCTATGTCTGCAGTAATGTGAAAGAAGAGTTGCAAAAAAAATAAAATAAAATTAGCCCCAAGTAAGACATAGATCATTTTGTAATTAATTACTTTGTATTGATCTATACACCACTACCATATTGTGAAATGCACAGTATTCTTGAAAAAACTAGAAATGAAGGAATGTTGGAATGTTTTTATTTTAAAATAACGTTTATTAAGATCACAATAAGATACCATTTTACCTCCACTGGATTCCAAATATTTAAAATTCTGATAATGCCAAGTATGGCTCCATAGCTTCTTTCACATGCTACAGATGAGGGCAACAACTCTGGAAAAGCTTGCCACTTTTTTCTTAAAATCAAACATTTACCTCCTCTATACCCCAGTACTTCTATATCCAGGTATATACTCAACAGAAACTCTTGCAACATGTATAAGAGAAGACACATAAAAGGATGTTTATAGCAGCACTGTTCATACTAACAAACACCAGAACGAATCCAAATGTCCAGCAATAGATGGTAGATAAAATAAACCAAGATACAGTCACTAGATGAATATGGAGGCAACGAAAATGAATACAATGCAACTGCAAGTAACCATACGAATTAATCTTATCAATACAACACTAAGTGACAGAAGTTCCAAAAGATAATACAAAGTCTGACATTCTTTTTGTAAATTAAAAAAAAAAAACACTACCAAATATATGTTTGTGTACGTTTTAGGAAAAAAATAGTTATAATACAGTTATAATACAATGAGATAAAAAGAACAAGGATTATACGATTCTGGGTGGTGGATCCTTAGGATAGGAGAGAAAAGGGGGGTGGACTGTTTGGGATAATGGGTAACAGGATTTGATGTGAGCTGTTGTTAGAGGCTCAGCTTTTGTTTTGGATAGTGACTTTGTGGGTGATCATTCCATTATTAAAAGTAATTAATTAACAAAATAAAAGTGGTTATGTCTGGGTGAATGATGAATGAAATGAATTAAAAATTATAATTAATCTGATTCTGAGCATCTGAGTTTCAAAATGTAAAATAAAAATAAAATCACGATGTTAGTTACATTTTCAAAATATATTTTCCTTTCATCCCCACATTCTTTTTTCAGGTAACACCTTTCTAAATTTAAGCCAATTATTAATCAGAAAAAAGCATAATTAATAAAATGTTTTTCCTATGTTTCTAGACTTTTCAGACGAGCTATGTTTTATTAGTAAGAATCATGTATGATATTTATTGGTGCATTCATTTAAACAATGCCACCCAAAAAACTAGAGAGAACACATAAGGAAAGTAAATTTAGTCCAATGTTTTCAATTTGATTTAATTTAAAATATCGGAAACAAAAATGAAGATAACATTTCACTAATCACATTTTAAATAATCTCATAAATTTATAAAGTTACTGATCCTCACTGTGTAAGTTCTATAATTGTTGAAATAAAACAACATCTGGGTCTTAGCATATTTTTCAGTTCACTTAAGATATATAAAAATACTGCAGAGAACATTGAGAAGGAGACAACATTCCATTAGGAGAACATGGCATTAAGAAGCTAATCTGAGCTACAGACTAAGAATTGTGAAGATTTATATGCAGCCTTTTAGAACTGTATTGTAATTGTTAGAACTGTAACAAAATGATCAGTGATCAACATTTTTATATTTTTAACTGAGAAAATTTAAAATTTTCTCTCCCAAGTGTCCATGAAACGTTGAACAAATGATAAAATCTGGTAGTTGTATTTGCTGAAAACACATCTAATCGTCATTACGATTTAACCAGGATATATGGTCTGACTCTTAATCCGACAGATCATACAGGCTTATAACGTAAGAAATTCATATATACCTGACTAGATAAAGAGTTCTTTTAGGTAGTGTTGTATTTATGACATCTGCATTCATCTACATATAGTCAGTCATCTCAGAAATGTATGTCACAATGATAGGTACTCTTCTGGATTAGTGAACAACGTGACTAAATACAGAAATAAGAAACTTAAAAAAAACTTCATTCAAACTGCTTTCTAAACAGGCAGTGCTGACCTCATTCCATGTACACTGGAGGTAATATAAAAAAAATTATTCTCCAATGACCATTACAGAATTAGTACACCTCCCCATTGCCAAGTTTATAATCAAGAAATAATGGAGAAATGACTCATGCACACAAAAGGCTTGCTATAATCCAAATGCCTAACAAGTTCTAAAGTATAAATGTTTATCTTACTACTCAGATATTTTTCTCAAGATTGCCTACAGAGCCAGTTTATGAGCCACCCTTGAATGTCAGTCGCATTATTTTTTTTAATGTTTATTTTCAGTCTCATTACTTTAAAGTGACACCGTTACACACACTCATACATTCCTCACCCAGCTTTTTTTTTTTTTTTTTTTACAGATAACAATGGAGGTGAAACTTGTAGGGTTAGTTATCATCATCCAGCAAACAAACTACAGCTGTATGGTGGTGGGAACACGATGGGCAGCTTGCAGACCTCCTTTGTGAAAGTTTGGTATCTATCTCATCTATGGCATGAGGTCCATGGATCTCGGAGTTCTTCAGGACCTAGTCCTGGATTCTGTTCTCTTTCCACTGGACATTCTCTACCTCATTTAATTCATCTCATATCATCCCACAGGTTTGGCTATTAACTCTTCGCTAGTGATGCCTAACTTATATCCACACTCCATTCCTCTTGGCTGAGCTCTAAATTCTAATTTCCACTATCTATTTAATGTTTCCACTTTGATATCCCATCAGTATTTCAAATTCTCATTATATCAACAATATTTTGGCTCTTCCTTCCTGAGCCAGCTTCTCATCTAGCCTTCATCTATTTGGTAAATGGCATACCTATCCCCCAAGGTGCTCACCTCCAGCTCCTTCACCTTTTATACTGCTCAGGTTTTTTTCAGTCGTAATTGAAAGAAAGCCAATTTGAAGTAGCTAAATGCAAAAGGGAATTAATATGATTTGTGGAACTGGGAAAAATTCTGGAATAATTCCAATAGTCAAATAAAATGCTGTTAAAACCACAGCAGCTGGGAGATTCTATCACACAAGGATTTGTCTCAGCCTCTCTCCCTTTCTTCTCTCTCTTCATGGTTGCATCCTCTCCTACTTCCTTCTGCCTTTCTCCAATCTTGAACAGACCACTGGCAGTTCTCATGGCATTACAACATTCTACTAAAGAAGGAGAGTCTCGGGGCGCCTGGGTGGCGCAGTCGGTTGAGCGTCCGACTTCAGCCAGGTCACGATCTCGCGGTCCGTGAGTTCGAGCCCCGCGTCGGGCTCTGGGCTGATGGCTCAGAGCCTGGAGCCTCTTTCCGATTCTGTGTCTCCCTCTCTCTCTGCCCCTCCCCCGTTCATGCTCTGTCTCTCTCTGTCCCAAAAAATAAATAAATGTTGAAAAAAAAAATTTAAAAAAAAGGAGAGTCTTACCCTCTAGCTCCACTAGGAATATCCCACGAAAGGATTCTGATTGATCCAGCTTCAGCCATTTGTCAGTCATCGGCTCGATCACTATAGCTAAAAAGATAGGGCCCAGGGATTAATGATTTCCTTTGGAGGGGTAGAGTCTATATGAGAAGTATATGTAAGGAATATTCAATTCTAAGTCTACAGTATAACCTGAATAGATCCAGCTGTATGTCTCTACTTTAGCATCCTAGTTAGTCCCTTTCATATGTCTTCTCACTGGGCTACCTGCATCATTCTGGACCCACAGAAACCATTCATCATAGAATCATCAGGATGATCTTTAAGAACCTTAGTATGATTATTTGTCTCTTCTGTGTAAATACCTTTAATGACTTTCCACTGTTCCTAAAATAAAGCTCAAAATTTTGCCTGAGGGCAAACTAAGTGTCAGATGCTTAACTGACTGAACCACCCAGGGGCTTTTATGCCCCTGTCTAGTTTTATCTTGTCTCTCTGGTCTCAGTTCAATTGCCAGCACCTCAGTATGGTCTTTCTAGGTGACCCAGTCTCCCTTACTCCACCAAGCAACCCTCTACCCACAGTGTTTTTCTATGGTATCAACCTATTTTGTTTTCTTCATAGTAATTACTAATCTCTGAAATTATCTTGCTCATTTATTTGTGGGTTTTTTTTTTTTTTTTTGCCTGTCTTCCACTTAACGAAAGTTCCATTAAAAGAGGTCATACATGGGACACCTGGATGGCTTAGTCAGATGAGTGTCCGACTCTTGACTTCTGCTCAGATCATGATCTCATGGTTCATGAGATTGAGCCATGCATGGGGCTCCGCACTGAACGTGGAGCCTTCTTGAGATTCTCTCCCTCTGCGCATGTGCTCTCTCTCTTAAAAAAAAAAAAGAGGTTGTACTTGTCACAAATGAGTAATGAATGTATGAATGAATCTTCCACCATTCTCCCTGTTGTTCATCATGCTCCAGCCATACTTGCCTGTTCTTCCCAAACATCTACATAATTCTTACATCATTTCCCTTTACCTAAATCATCCCTCTCTTGTCAGACTTTTTTAAATTACATTTTTAAATGTTGTGAAGTGTAATATACATATAGTAAAGTGCCTAAACCACTTATATACAGTTTTCCAAACAACCATGAAGCCACCATCCAATTCAGGGAATAGAATAAAGCCAGTTTGCAACTTGTTCCTCTTTCCCCATGAGGTCTTCAAAACAGAAATTCAAGATCACCAGGATTGGAGGCAAATGTCCAAGAGCAGAAGTAGCCTTCACTTCAGGTTTCTCTGTCTTTCTTCCCCTTCAATTTCTATCTGGGGTGTGTGTGTGTGTGTGTGTGTGTGTGTGTGATTGTTTGTTGTCCTCTCTGACTGGGTTGGTTTCTTAATCTGAGTTCCCTCAAAAGCAAACTCTGAAACAAGGATTTAGAAGAAAGTAATTTATTTGGAGGTGAGACCAGAGTCATTGGCCTGGAGTAGGGATCTGATACAGGGAAAACAGGAAAGTCAAAGTTAATATAAGAATTATCGCTGTGGGTCACTAGGGCACAATCCTGCTGGGAACTCTCTGAAAGACTGTGAAACCTAAGTGTGTCTCACTTAGGCATGGTGAAGCTGGGATGTTTATTTATAAATTTCTGTCCCTGAAGCAAATAGCTCCAGGGTATTTGGTTTTAGGTACTTTGGGCAATCCCTGAGCACAGGTCAAGACACTCTGGTGTCTGGAGAACACCTTCAGGCAGAAAGCTACATTTGACCTCAATAATTTAGCATGACATATTCCTCCCCCGCCCCATCCCATTCTTCAGCTTTTGGCTTAAATATCCCCTCCTGAGGTATAGATTGGGTCCCCCACTTTATTTGATCTCATAGATCCTTGTGTTTGTTTCTTTATAGCACTTACCACAAATGTAAGCATATAGTTATTTGTGTGATTTAATGTTTGTGTCCTCCAACATTTGCTACATAAATGCCAGCAACATCAGCATTAAAAGGGAGTATATTAGAAATGCAGAATCTCAGCCTTCCCCTAGACACACTGATTTGGAATTTGCATACTAATGAGATCCCTAGGTGATTTGTATGCACATTAAAAGTTTGAGAAGCACAGCTCTGCTAGGCTATGTTTTCCTGGGGTGGTGATTGTGTCTCTCTTTCAAGCTCTTATCCCAGGTCCACAGTAATGTAGCTGGTATATAATAAGCACTTAAGGCATGACATTTGACTGAACACACACATACACAGCGCACACACATAGTACAAACAAATATGATAAATATGATAAAGTCCAGTGATTTAGCAAAAATGCAGTATGTTAGTAATTGAACACATAGGATTTTCTAGCCTTTTTTTTTAAGAATAGGATAATTTTTCACGGGGCCAGCTGTTCTAGGCTCATTGGCTAGTGTGTCTCCTAATAAATTGATCTGAAATACTGCTTTAGAAACTATTGTTAAGAAATTCTTGGCATGTCTGGGTGGCTCAGTCTGTTAAGCTTCTGACTGTTGTTGGCTCAGGTCATGATCTCATAGTTCATGAAGTCAAGCCCTGTGTTGAGCTCTGCACTGACGGCTTTAAGCCTGCTTGGGATTCTCTCTCTCTCTCTCTCTCTCTCTCTCTCTCTCTCTCTGCTCCTCCCCCACTTGTACATGTGCTCTCTCTCTCTCAAAATAAATAAATAAACTTTAAGAAATTCTTATTGTAACAATGTCAACAGCATTTTTATTTAGCGTATGCTGTGTTGCCTGATGCAACCCTAGTTTCATGCTATGATTTGGTCTTGGCAGATTTGTACGGTGGATGTGGCTGATCATCAGGGCATGCCTTAAGTCTGAAAGTGCGCATTTTCTCTTGGAGCCTGTACAATTTCCACTTCACAAAGCTGGAAGAGGGAGGGAGAAAAATCACAGCCGCTTAAATTCAAATCCTATTAGGCTTATCTGTTATCACTTTCTAAGTCCTGGGGATGATCTGCAGTGACCTTAGCATTTACCTTGTAGAGGTAGTGGGAACCTTGAAATTATTATTAGTCAGACTTAATATCTGGACTATTTTAAGGCCTATGATTCTGATAAATTCACACACCCCTGCCCAACAGATTCTAAATTGGCTTGTCTATTCCAGTACTGTGATTTATCCTTACTATTATACAGTATTTCAAATCCGATACATTCAGAAGATTTTGGTTTAACCTTCAGATTTAGCATCAGGAATTTTTATTTTAAAATAGCAGTGATTTAGGTAAGCCTACTCAATAAAATCAATGCCATATATCTTTTTGGTACACTACCTCTTTGTTTTATACCAAATTCACATAATATGACATGATTTATTATAGTGGGGAGAGAGGGAAAAGTGCTGCTTGCTATACTATAGTTAGAGCACACACACATCTATCTGTGAAAACTGAAGATCATTATTACTGTATTTTTGCTAAATTACCCCTTTTGTGAATGGTCTTACTGTGGATTTGATTTTGCAGTTACCGACAGGTTGGAATATTTTGTACCAACTGTCTCTCACTACCTCATAGTTAGCATAGGAATTCACAGTTTTAAATGTATTTGTGAATATGCCATTGTTTAATCACAGCCCTTCCACACACACCGTGTGAGCCGGCGTGTGCTAACTGGAAATCTCACTGGGAAATCCTCCGGAGACATACAGTTTTCCTGGTTTTCTATTGACAAGGTCACCCTGAGTCATAAGAGATGGAGGTAGAGAGCAAGAAAGGAGCTTAGAAACACACGGCCTGGTACAACCTGGGGTATCTTGAACTACTGCAGCTTTCTTGGCATGGTATCTAAATGTATATTCAGGACGAGGTGGGGAGATACGGCGTCGAGTGTGGTGTGCCTCTTGTGTGCTTTGGGTCTGCTGCTCAGTGGCGTGGAAAACCAGCACAAACACGCAGGGGTGGGGGTAGGCTGTAAGAATCCCTCCTCACTCACTCCTAGACCCTCCTTGAGGAATAGCAGGACTGTGGAGAAAGCTGATTTCAGCACAAAGAAGGCTTCACCAGCAGAGCAGGAAATCCTCTTTCCCTCTCTGTATTGACAGAATTCAGAAAAGGCTCTGCCAGGTCTCCTTTTTTAAGTGACAGATGCACACACTGAGATTCTGCTACACCTAGCAATCTCAACCCAGGAGTGAGAGGGCAATTCCCCTGGTCCTTCTCTGACTCTCTCTTCATGACACTAAATAAGCTCCATCTTATCCCTCTTTGAAGATGAGGGATAAGAATTCAATTTGCTGGCCTCTTAGAATAAACAACCTTTACCTTTGCTACTTCTCAACCTTGAATGGACTCTTTCCCAGTCTTCATTCTCCAGATCGTCTCCACCTGGGAAGCCACACACACACACACACACACACACACACACACACACACACACACACGTGTCAGCAGGGAATAAGTGTAATATGTTTATTGTTGAGAGTTTGAGAGTTTGTTCATGTTCAGGAAATTTGTTCCCTACAATTTTTAAAACTGTTAAAGAGAATACTCTGGGTTCTCAAAAGAGCCCAGAAATATGAGGGGCATGTCAGAGGCCAATACCCTTTGTATATTTTAAGTCACTGGCATCCCCATCGGTATTAATAATTAGGGAATTGGAGGATTTAGGGGACAATCAAATGATGAAAGAGGATGAAATCATCTCATGTCCAGCCTGGGAAGGTTTAATGAAAACAAAATGGTAAATGAAGAAAGGCCAAATGAAATTTATGAAATTGCTTAATTATTTTTTCATTTTACTTCACAGCCAATGTTAAAACTGGTATTTGAGAATATGGTCAACAATATTGTAACAACTTTGTATAGTGACATATGGTAACTGGACTTACTGTGGTGACCATTTTATAACATATATATAAATATTGAGTCGCTGTGGTGTATACCTGAAACAGATACAATATTGTATGTCAATCATTCTTCAATAAAAAAAGAAAAACCTGATATTTAGGCTTTTAGAAACACTGGGAATACTTTAGTCCATCTGGATAAAAATTAACTGGTGATAAAGTTAGCATGGATTTATTATCGAACTCTCCAACTTCTCCCCTCTGGCTCCTGGCTGAAACAGTTGGCTTTAGAGGTGTTATCATCGAAGGAATCTGTCAGCTGAGATGCCACCAGTGTGGCTGGCAGTACCCAGTAGGTGTCCAATGAACACTTCAATTTTTTTTTATTGGTGGTAAAAAACACATAAGATTTACCATTGTAACCACTTTTCAGTATTTGCTTTAGTAGTGTTAAGTATATTCATGTTGCTACACACCATTGGTGGTAATATAAAATTGTACAGCTACTATGTAAAACAGTATGGAGGTTCCTCAAAAAAGTAAGAATAAAATTATCATATAATTGAGCACTTTGTAATCTGAGTATGAGTAAAACTCTGACTTAACTGCCAAAATAGAATATTTTTTGTGGCCTGTAGTGTAGCATTCTCCAAAGCATGAGATTAGAGAGAGAAAGCTTCTAGTCACCCAGGCGTAAGTCACTGGCATTATCTTCTCCATGTCCGATATCTAATTCAACATCAAATCCATTTATATATTCCCTTTCATTTTCTCTTCATTTTCTCGTCAGTCACATGAGATTGACTATCAAATTCCTGCTCATGGAGACAATGTGTGTGAGGTACCCAAAGCATCAAGGACAATGGAACTGAAAATTCATCCATTTATTCAACCTATATCATTAAGCATCTTCCACATCCTTGACACTGAGCCCCATACTGGAAATACAGTGATAAATAGAAATACCTCTATGCTTTAAAGGAATCTATGATCTTGTGAAAGACAATAAGTAAGTTAACAGATGGATAGCAACCAAGTGTGGTAAGCGCTATGAAGGAAAGTATGAGGGAGCTAGAAGAGGATTCAGAGAGCATACACTTAGACTCGCTGGTCCTGGGAAGGGGAGGATGCATCATTTAAGCAGAATTTCAAGGCTGGGTAGCTGTTGTAAAAGTAGAAACAGAATTGGGGCACCTGAGTGGCTCAATCAGTTAAGCATCTGACTTCGGCTCAGGTCACGATCTCACAGTCCGTGAGTTCGAGCCCCCGTGTCGGGCTCTGTGCTGACAGCTCGGAGCCTGGGGCCTGCTTCAGATTGTGTGTCTCCCTCTCTCTGACCCTCCCCCATTCATGCTCTGTCTCAAAAATAAATAAACATTGAAAAATTTTTAAAAAATCAGAAACAGGATCAAATCCTACTGAAGGAGTAAGAATGGTAGCTTGAGATCTAGTTTGTGAACCACCAGAAAGGGAATGTTAGGGCTCCCTTTTCAGGGGTTTTGGATGGTGAGAACACTGCAGACAGCAACCTGCTTTTCAGTTTTAAATGGATATCACCTCTGGTCAATTGAGCCCTGAGTTCTATCGGAAGCCTGAACTACAGTCACAGTTATTTACATGGGTTTTCCAACATCAAAGGCATCCTGCCTTTAGACTGAAGTTTCGTCATTTCATGCCCAAATTACATATTTCAAGTTAAGATCCTTCTCCAAAGGAGAAACCAGAGATAGTCTTGAATTCTTCTCTTTCTCTCTTCCACGAGTAACTGGCCACTCTTTGCTGTGGCTCCACCTTGTCAAGAGACATGTCTCTTGAATGTACCTGTTGTGGCCTTTCTGCTCCTACCACCTCTGCCTTAAGTCACTTAAGCCTCTTGCAACTCTCCACTGCCCCTCCCACCCTGCACACTCTGCCCTCCACACCACCTCCACGGGATTATAGAGCACATGTCCACTTAGGACACCCTCCTCTTCCTTTCTCTCCCCACTCTTGCTCCCAATTTAAAAAAATTACACATGGCTTCTCATTCCCTCTCACAGCACTGTTAGAGTAGGCAGTTACTTAGGTTCTAACAGGATGCCTAGAAGCCAACAAAGAGAAAGTCATGGATAGGTGTGAGGAAAGTCAGAGGCCTGTCCTGGCAGCAATCCAAAACAAAGTCAGAAAAAGCCAGATCAAACCAGACAGGCCCAAGATGGCTGACAAACTAGGCCAGAAACCCCTGACCAAATAAGTAGGAAAAGGCATGAAACCCTGCTTCCAAGAAAACCCTGACCCAAGTAATGATACTCCACTCATTTGTTAACAACTATCAATAAAAGATAGAGACCACACCCCGGGACATGCAGCTCGCTCTCTATTGAGCTCGCCTGTTCTCACATCTCTACGGTATACTTTTGCTTTAATAAACTTTCCCACTTATGTCACTCGTCCACTGCGTCGTGTCTGTCCTTGAGTTCTTTGTGGTGATGATTCTAAGAGCCTTCTGCAACATCTTAGGGATGGACTAGGTGGAGGCTTCAGGGCCCAGGGTCTCCCCAGTTCACCTGGCAACAGAACTAGAAACCTTTGCTCTATGAATGTACCACTTTGTATTATTTGCTATTGTTTCCTGTGTCATAGTCCTGGTTCCCTAACTACACTTCTTAAACTATTGTACTTTGTAATGGGACTATATCAGTATCTTCCAGAGCAACCAGAACAGCAAAAAGCAGATGGTTTGATAATAGTAAATGAAGTCCATGGGTGTCCTGTTTTATTGCTAGAGGCCAGTTGAAACCACAACTTACTTTTCCGTAGTTAAAATAATAGACCTATGCTTTATTTGACCAATCAGAATGTCTGGTTGCCTGTGAAAGCTAGCTTTCTTTGCTTTGGGGCCCTGGTCTCTACATCCTGGAGGTCATTTTTGCAAGGGCATTTTGCGAGTGTGCAACCCACTTTAAATCATCCATTCATTACATCAGACACTGCTCACACAGTTTAGCACACTGATGTGCTCTCCTTTCAAAGCAGTTGGAGAGAAAATAGGGCCAAGGTGCAAATCTTTTAGTTCCTTAAGTATAAAGTGGACAAGTTAAGCATGCTTACAGGTTTAAATTGTGTAAGCTTTCAAAGGAATTCAAGTGGAAATCCTTCTTATTAGTACTGGACACAAGAAGAAAGGTCTGGAAAACACATCCTCTATTGACATGATGAGAGAGAATTGCTTTCTTCCGTCTTTCCATTAACCTACCCTGAGAGCTTAATTCCAAGCCTGTAAAGCTTTTGGTGAATTTCCATGCTGTCTTGAATAGTCATCGGGGTATGTTGCACTAATACCTCTTATTAATTTCAAATATTCTGAAGTCTTAAATGAAGATAGCGAAATACTAGAAACAACCGAAATTGGCAACAACTATCTCCACCTGAGCCTCATTAGGATAACAATCAAGAAGCTCCTTGTTGAGATTTGGCTTGGTCTCCATTTCACCAGCAGGAAATTCCCTTTGATTTGTAGATGGACCACCTCTTCTCAGGAAATTGCTTCAACTTCTTCTCATCAAAAATACAAGGGATGTAAGCAATGTTTTTGTTTTTTTTTGTTTTGTTTTGTTTTTGCATTATTGATCTATGATCTATGATTGATCAATGTGAAATCTAATTTCTTTTAACTGCTATTTAACTTGTTTAAAATTAAAATTACCAGAGGGTCTAATGCATTAGCTACACGAGAAAGAAATAGTTATTACTGGTCGACAGTTATATTCATCTAGTATTTTAAATATTGACTTGGAAAAACTTTTAATAAGATAAATCTTTTCATCCCTTTCCAACTATAGTGAAACTCTCCACTCATCTCCTTTCCTGGAAAGATAGACTTTCCACAACAGGGAGTTGTCTCATTCCATGTACTTCAGGCCCCTTGCTGCCTATTGTGATCTTGGTTTTCCTGATCTACATCTGTCACCTTTCTACCACCTACCCACATTGTTTCTCCAAAAGGAATTACTTCATTGATTTTCGGCTGTAATATTTACTCACCTTGAATAGAAAATGTCAGTATAGCAGAAAGGACTTGTCTGATATTTAGAATTTTTGTAAGAATCGGTCATATTTTTTCTGAATTAAAAAAAATTCATCTTTGAAATTTCAGAGTGCCTGTCTTACTCAACACAAAGTGAGGTTAAATCTCACAATTATTGCTACATACCACATTATAAAGACATGTTTTTAAAACACCTTCTGGGGCACTCTGGGTGACTCGGTTGAGTGTCCAACTCTTGATTTCGGCTCACGTCATGATCCCAGGGATGTGAGATCAAACCCTGCAATGGGCTCCATGCTGAATGTGGAGCCTGCTTAAGATTCTCTGTCTCTCCCTCTCCCTCTCTCTCTCTCTCTCTCTCCTTCTACCCCTTCTCCACTTGCACTCTCTCTTTAAAAAAAATTAAAAAATAAGTAAAATGCCTTCTAATTTGCATGCTCTTACCAGTTGTGCTTGTCTCCTTTGTCTACACATGTAAATGAGTCTTTATTGTTTTAAATGAATCAACTGAGAGCCTAAGAAAGTTAACTAAGGAGGCCTACTGGTTTGGAAAATGAAAATCAATTATTATATTTATATACATTGATTTTTTGTCTATTTTTTTTGTTTATTTTATTTATTTATTTTGAGAGAGAGAGAGAGAGAAAGCAGAAGAGAGGCAGAGAGAGAGGGAGAGAGAGAATCCCAAACAGGCTCTGCACTGCCCCATGTAGAGCTTGAATTCACAAACTGAGATCATGACCTGAGCCAAAATCAAGAGTCAGACACTTAATTGACTGAGCCACCCAGGTGCCCCTATATACACTGATTTTTGTTTAATTTTTATTTATTTGAGAGAGAGAGAGAGAGAGAGAGAGAGACATACAGACAGAGCATGAGCAGGGGAGGGGCAGAGAGATAGTGTCACAGAATCTGAAGCAGGCTCCAGGCTCTGAGCTGTCAGCACAGAGCCTGACACAGGGTTTGAACTCATGAGTTGTGAGATCATGACCTGAGCCAAAGTCAGACTCTCAACCAACTGAGCCACCCAGGCGCCCCTATATACACTAATTTTTAATGGCACTTGATCAAAATTCCCAAGTGTTCATTCCAAGAAGTTCTTACATGATCATTGTCCTAAATCTTTCTTGGCTTTACTCTTTTGTTAAACTTACAGTGTTACTATATCCATTTATATTCCTTTTAAATTCTGTTTTGAATATGATTAATAATCATCACTGAAGTGTATTATGAGAGATGGGGGAGGTGGTGGGGGGCATCAGATAGGGAAAGATGGCAAGATAGAAGGAAGGGAGCAAGGGTGGGAAGCTTCTGCTTGTTCATCTCCATTTCCCAACAGAGTAGAGAGATGGAGTCGATGGAGTAGGGCTTCCTTCTTACCACCATTTCCATGCCTCCACCATTGGGGAAACTCAACCATAACCATAGCTTATCACAGAATTGCCAGGAGAAGTTCGAGGGGTCACGTATGAAAAGGAATCAACGCGGCTGCCGTTGACACCTGTCCCAATGTTGGGGCCTGGACTAGGTTTTCCCTGACCATGCACTTGGAAAAGTGTCCCAGAAATGTGTGGTGTTGGGCACTGCCAGTATGCATAACATGTGCTAGGTGGGGGGGCATACAGATGGATTTGGTGAGAAGGCTATCGAAGAAGGGTGGCAATTCTCCAACCCTCTTCTTTTTTCTGGAAGAGTTGAGTAAATCATTTTTTGCAGAGTGTAAAAATAAAAGAGGGAAAATTCTTTTCAGCAAATAACATGTTACAATTCATTTGATGTTCCTATTATAAAATAAGCAGTTTGACTAAACAAAATCTGAGACTAAAGTAGCTTATGATGGTGCTTTTTTTTTTAACTTATGTTGACAGAAAGCTATTTTTAAAACACTGAAAACTCAAGTACTGCTTTTGTCTGAATTAACAAATTATTGTTCAAATTTTTTAAAAGGCTTTTTTATTACATTTATGAGTGCTTCCAACAGGTAGGAGATTTTGCAAATGAACAGGGAAACAAACACAAAGAATGTTACATGGATCATTTATTTTCTAATAGTTGTATCTGAGAAATGAAATTTGACTATTGACTGTGGGTGGTGAGTGTTGCCATAGCAACCTATTCCTTAGCTGAAACCGGAGGGTGATCATGGTGACAAGGGTAAAAGTCAGGAAACTGACTCGTTGAGATATATTTTGGGGCAATATGAGATAATAGATATCTTCATTCAAGGTATGTGAGGGAAAGAAGTTCTGGGGGAGTCAAAGATCTTAGGTGAGAGGTGCAATGCTGTGTTTTAGTTCAAGCACTTGATCATTATGGGATGTGTTTAGTTCAAGCACTTGACCATTATGGGATATGGCTCACACAGTGACAATTTCTGCATTAAGTGGCTGAGCTATACTAGTTGAGAAAGTGAGAAGGAATTAAGACTATTTTCCCACACATAATAATAACAGGAGCCCACCCCTATTTCATCAGATGCTCTCTTGAATACTTGGCACATATTATTCTTTACAATCTTTGCAAGAAAACACAAGGAGGTGGTAGTATTGTTCTCCCTCTTTATAGATGTGGCAACTGAGGCACAGGGAAGTTAAATAATTTTCTTAAGGTCATGTAACTGGTAAGTGGCAAATAGGAATTAAACCCAATCTATCTCTGAGTCTGTGCTGGTCTAACTCACGCTACGCTGCCACTCAGCTTGACAAAAGCAGCATGGTATGAATGAGGGGAATACAACAGTTTTTGTAAGAAGTTTTTACTTTGCATTTCCTCAGAACTTAAAGATCATCTTGAATGGAGGGAAGATCCTAGTAGCAAAACCCTTGAGTGGAACAAATATTAAGGTACTTCTCCCTAGTAGAAATTTTATTTTTTTTTAAGTTTATTTATTTTGAAAGAGAGAGAGAGCATGAGCGGGGGGAGGAGCAGATAGGGAGAGAGAGAATCCCAAGCAGGTTCTGTGCTGTCAGGGCAGAGTGTGATGCGGCACTTGAACCCACACAATGATCTCTCAAGAGAGAGCCCAAATCAAGAGTCAGATGCGTAACTCACTGAACCATCCAGGCGCCACCTTACTGGAAATTTTAAAAAGAAAAAGGGTATAGGAGAAGGCTAGTCAGAGATTATTGGCTTGAAACTATTTCAGCTCTTAAAATATGTCAGTAGAACCCTTTCCACTGTTAGGCAGAAAGAAGGTCTCTTGTCAGGAGCTGCAGTGCCCCGAGTTCATGGTCAACCTCCAGGTGGCAAAGGCGAACCACTTTTTTTTTTTTAAGGCAAACCTTGTGCTTTAGTTGCCTTGTCTTTCAAAAATGAGAAATAACACTGGCCACTTTGGTTACAGAGGTGTTGTGAAAATCCAGTGATGCAATGAATGTGAAAATGGCTCATAAACTCAACAGGACAAAACAAATATAAAGGGAGTATTATTAGAGTTAATGACCATCAACATTAATTTCAGCTTTTCTTGGCCTTGATAATCCAGGTGTTTGTATTTACTTTATCTAGGGAGGATGGTTCTGAAAGGCAAACAATTCTGGCTGGAAGGTCTATTCAGACAGAGTAGAGAGAAAGAAATCTGTTTTAAAATGGCTTTTCAGGATTTGTAGCTTTTTATAATAAGAGCTAACAAGTCCTGACAGTTCGCCACTTGCCAGGCACTGTTCTAAGCACTTTTTGCCTGCTTTCATTCATTTATATTATGCAATAGCCCTATGCACTAGGTACCATTTCTATTTCCCTACCACTTATAGATGAGGACACTGGAGAAGTTAAGTAAAAAACTTACTCAACGTTGCCAAGATAGTAAGTTTCAAATCCAGGTCTTTAAACCTCACACTGGACTTCAAAGTCAATGCTTTTACTGGCTATACTGTACTATCTCTATATTACATATTGCTATCATATTAAAAATAAAGTGTCACATACCAGCACATGCGTGTACAGATTATTTTTAGCTGTTTGTTTTCAGTCAAAAAAAAAATGACTCTTCTAAGCTGAGTGATACACGTTTTAACTACTGAGAGAAGTGGAGAACATTAAGTTTTGATAAAATGCCGAATTTTAAAAATATCAGTTATTTCTCAGATGAACAGCTTTATAAAAATGACAGTGAAAAAGAAGGAGTTAACTTCTAGCTAAGATGCCCACATTAAGCCATCATCCATTCAACTGTATGAGGCAGCAGCTCTGGGTACCAAATGCTCCCAGGAATGAAAGATGCCTGTGTTAGTATGCCTGCTCTCTGGAAGCTTTCAGTCTGTGGAGATAAGATGTGTGCATGGAAGGACATGGTAGCATATGGGAAGTTCAAACAAAATGGTAAAAGCCTTCAGGAGAATGTCAGTACTTCTGCTGTGGTTGGGGTTAGGGCACGATCATGACTTGGCTTTCCCATCCCTTTTGGTTATAAGCAACATTCTTATTTGTTCTGTTATATATTCCTTTAACACCATCATCAATACGTGTTACAGGTTACTAACTTACTCATGCATTCTGCCTCTGTCTCACAAGACCTATTTAGTTCTTATCTATACTTAAGATAGGCTGTGAGTTTTGCCTGTGTGTTGTAAGCCACAAAATTACTATCTATGGTTAACACTTCTTATGCATTTCATCCATCTTGTTTTGTAGTTTTTATAGCAGAATTGAATATTCTCAAATAATATAGCAAACATATTAGATGTGATGTGATAGGATCTGACTTTGGACAATTTACATAACTTCTCAAGACCCAACTTCCTCAAGTTGTAAAATAGAATAATAATAGTACTCCTAGGGCTATAACAAATTCAGATAATACATACAAGTAAGGACCTATTCAATTGTACCTATTATTTTTGACTGCCATTTTAAAAGGATATTAGTGAGAAACATTAAGAATATAGGATACTTTTTTTTGGAAAAAATGAGTGCTCCTCTACAGGTAATAGCATTGAGGTTAATAGAGTGTAAGCTAACAGTACGGAGGGAAAGACCTGGGCTGGCTGTGGGAAAAGGCAGTGGTAGGAGTTTGAAAGTCTGTATCTAAAGCTGGAATTTTGGGTAGGCTTCACTTAGATGCTACCTTCTACATGATTCCATTCATCTATAGCCCTAGAACAAGATGACTAGACTTAATACCTTTATTTTTTTCACCAGAAGCTATACCTTTGGGACAGTACCAGGATTTGCTTAAATGTGATCCAGATTCATGATAAATCTCCTTAATAATAAAGGGAATAGTAAGGGCAATCCATAATCATTTGGATATTATTTTAATCCTAGGAGGCCTAGAAATGAGTCAGATGGCAGTTTTTTTCAGGTATCATGAAATTTTTATTGAGGACAAACAATTGGAAAAATAAATTAATTCACAAAATCCTCTTGCTAATTATCATTTGAACAAAAATTCATTTTCAAAAATTACCCACAAGCTTATGCACAAACTTAAAGTCGTTTGTAGTTTAATCAAAATAGTTCATTTGCAGATGCCTGAAAAAATCTTAAGGTCATAGACATATTGATTCCTTTGGAAGCCTAGAATGAAATTTAATCTTGACTTGAAATTCATTTCCATTCTCTCCCACCAGGTTCCGTCTACCCATTACAATTCAGTCTTGCTGGTTTAGTCATGTGAGGCGGATGGAAGACAACAGGATATCGAGGCAGATGCAGGGTGGTGTGAGCTGAAGGGCACAGGCATGCTGGAGGCAATGCAAAAACATTCTGAGGGCACAATTATTGAAACACATTTGAATCAAGGGAAGAAATGTGCATATTGTCACGGCCCCGTTGTATAGGTCAAGGAAACTATTGACATAGAGGAGTGGCACTTCAACAAGGACATCTTGTTTTCTGGGACAAAAGGGACAAAGACACAACAAGTTATACCAGAGCAAAAACTCTAATTGCAATATATAGAGATGATAACTAGATTTTTTCTAGAAGCACCATAGTTAAGATAATTTAAAGATGAGAAAGGGCTTTCTAACTATACGCTCTGCTGTTTATGAAGGAGAAATGACATAAACAGATCCTTACTTTCACCAACATGGAAATAATTGATAGTCAAAGGAACAGCCACAGAATGAATACTCTTACAGTAAACATTTCTTTTATCCATTTTCAAGTATTTTCAAAATATTTATATTTATTTGGGAAAGTATAAACACAAGTTACATCCTGCTTCCTGAAATATCTGGTTAAATAAAGAAGATACATGAAGACTTCTTTAATAAGTACTTTGCCTTGCTTTTACAAAATAGGAGGTAGTTTAACATGCACTTGTGGAAAATAGAAGTCCTTGGTGTAAACAATGAACAATCTTCTTTAGTCTAAGGATGGATTATGGTATTTTTTGGACACAATTTCAGGAGTGTCATTTATATCCAAATGATAAATATGCAGATGACAGACCTGTTCCTGGTTTCCCCTCTTTGAGTGGCTGAATTTCCCAAATCAAATTATTTCTTGAAGCATAGATATGGTTTGACAAGGTAACATGAAGGGGCAATGGGAGAGATTATTGGACATTAAAATTTCCCTGCAAAATCTGGATAATATATGGGGACCACATCTTGTCCTTTTAATTTTCTATTTTTATCAAGTTATACATGTACATGACTTAGCATCAAACAGCATAACAAGGCCTGGCACTAAAACAGTCCTCCCCTGACCACTGCTCCCTATTCACTTCCTACTCCCCATGTATTTGTATTTTGAAATTGACCTCCACACCTTTAGATAACATGTTTATATTTTAACTTCTTGACGTTCCATTTTTAGACTGAAGAAACATACGGGCTTAATTCTTTTTCAGTCACCAGCACATTCATACTTCCCTCCCCGATTCTAATCTGCCAACATCGTTCTGTTTTTTAAATACATTTTTAATTTAGAATAATTTCAGATTTACAGAAAAGTTGCAAGGATAGTACAGAAAGTTTGAGCGTACCCTGTACCCAGTCTCCCATATTACCAAATCTCTTTGTTCATTAAACACACCGTTGTCCTATTCTTTCCTTCTTGAAGAGGTCTAAAAGTGCTCCAGTGTAGATTCATCTCTGGGGCTGCTGAGCTCTGGAGTCTTGGGAACTGCAGTCACCTTTGTCTCTTGTGCTGTTTCCTTGCTTCCTGGACCCTTTGTCTCTCTCTCTCTCTCTCTCTCTCTCCCTCTCTCTCTATCCTCTCTCTCTGTCTCTCTCATCTCTCATTTTTGTTTGTTTACTCCCCTCATTTCCGTAGAGTATATCCTCCAAGGAGACTTTGCATGTCTGACAATGACTTTATTTGACTCTTGTGTTTAGTGGATATTTGTTGGGTCAGGAATTTTAGAAGGCAGTAATTTTTCCTTAGTATCGTGAGGCATTACTTGATTGTTTTCTATATTCCAGTGTTGTCCTTATGATATCCCATTCTGTTTTATATCCAAGCCGTTCTTCTTCTTAAATTCTTTTATGAAACTTGTTTTTTCTTTCTTGATACTTGAAAAATCTTCCTTGTCTCCAAGCTGTCTTCTAAAATCTCTGCTCTCTTCTCTGAATACTACAAGAATGTTGTCTGCTCTTTTGGATTTAAGAGCAATGCACTGAACAGTGTCCTGAAAGCTCTGTGTGCAAATGTGAGTCTATTGTCTAAGGGCCTTTCTACAGAATCTCCAGTGACAGCCAGAGTTACGTGCTCTTTCCTCTTGGCTGTTAGACTAGACTCTGGGAGTCCTCCAAGAAGCTGCTTCTAATTTCCTGCCTGTAGAACAAAAGCCTGGCTCCACATCCCCTATTTTAATGTCCAGTTCTTGAGTCTAGAGATGATATATTTTATATTTTGCAGAGACTAACACTCCTGAGATGAGGAAGGAGCTGTCATTCAGCTGTACTGAGAAGGGGAGAGGCCCTGAGAATCTAACTGCTTTTTAAAAAGACTTTCAGTTAGGGGCACCTGGGTGGTTCAGTCAGTTGAGCATCCAACTTCCGCTCAGGTCATGATCGCACAGTCCAAGAGTTCAAGCCCCGCCTAGGGATCTGTGCTGATAGGTCAGAGCCCAGAGCCTGCTTCCGGTTCTCTATCTCCCTCTCTCTCTGCCCCTCCCCTGCTTGCACTCTGTCTCTGTCTCTCTCTCTCTCAAAAATAAATAAGCATTAAAAAAATTAAAAGACTTTCAGGTATAATTTACTTTTTAGTCCCAATCTTCCCTCAGAGGTTAGTGGCATCAATTTTTTAAGGTTTTTAAATTTATTTTGAGAGAGAGTGAGAGAGCATGCCTGAGTACAAGAGTTAGGAAGGATTAGAGAGGGAGAGAGAGAGAATCCCGAGCAGGTTCTGTGCTGTCAGCACAGACTAACATGGGGCTCGATCCCACAAACTGTGAGATCATGACCTGAGCTGAAATCAAGAGTCTGATGCACTGAGCCCCCAGGCACCCCAGTGGCATCATTAATTTAAATCTTCTGAGGATTCTTCGGTATAAATTTAAGTTGCTCCTCAGAGGAGCAACTTAAATTAGGATTTAACTTTCTTAATCCTTAACTTTCTTAACTTTCTTAACTTTCTTAAGTTAGGATTTAACTTTCTAATCTAGGTACTTCCCAGTATCCAAAAATTTGCCACCATTGTACTCTCTTTAGTTATCTTTGTCCTTGTTTTGCTACTTAAAAAAAAATCCCTTTACCGCAGCGTTTATATGATTTGAGCAAGGACTAGACGCTAATGCATATGGTCAACCCACCACTTTAATAGGTGTAACTCTGTCATTAACCCAGTTAGAGAAAATGTATTAGAAAGGAAAACAAATCACTTTTCCAGCACATTGCCTCTTATTTGATGGGACATCAGGACAGAAATTGCACTAAATGAAGAATATTTAATGATTGTAGATTTGCCTAAGACCTCTAACTGGACTATTTGAAATTCATAAAACTTTCCTAATTGTTTAAATTTCAGTTTGAGTGTTCTGAGTCAAAGCACAGAGTTTCTAAGAGGAAAGCAGTTTACATCATGCTCCAAAACACTCTCAGTGTTTACTGGAAAATATTTTTTTTCCTTAAGGAGAGAAGGTTAAGACTCCAGGAAGCTTATCTTGGTACTCTCAGATCAAAACTGTTCACACAAAGACTGAATAAACACATTGGTTCATGATGACGCAAAGGTTCTGATATGATACTTAGGAAAATACCAATCTTGGAACAAAGTAATTTGGGAAAGAATTAAGGATATCCTTAGGAAATAACTTTTTCACTGCATATGTAGGAGTGTGCTAACTAAGCATGTGCTGGTGTAAATTGTATAACTGAAACTCTTACAAGTTTCTTGAATAATCATCTTGGGATACTGTCTTGGGCTATCATGTCAATGTGAGTATAAGTTGTTTTCAAAATCATCAGAGTATATATTGATTTATGATAGAAGGCCCAAATTTATACTTGTATTAAGTTAAGCAGTACCTGGATTGTTCCTTTAGATTTTTTATATCAAAACAATGTGTAACAATGGGATGAATGAGATGAGCTTTTAGTCTTTGGAGATTTTTCTGCGCAGGATTTTTTTATGCTTTTTTCTCCTTGAAAAAATGGCAGCATGGCCCATCTTAAAATAATCATGCTCTGCTTTAAATACCTGTCCCTGGGAAAATGAGACCTACAAATAGAAATGGTAATAGAAACGGCTTTTTAGAAGGGCAATTATACAAGAGTTCCAAAGTGTTCATGTCCTCTAATTTTTATTTCAAGGAATTTTTCCTTGCCTTGGATGACAGCCTTTCTAAGTGCATCCTGCATGAGAGATTACACTCTTTGTTACAGGAATCTAAGACCATAAAACTCCCGAATGAGGCTGTGCCTCTCTTCACAATTTTTAAGGTGCATACCTGCTCTATGACAGTCTTCTACAGACAGGAAACAAAAAACTAAAAAGGAGAGAGACAGGTTTTTTTTAACGTTTATTTTTATTTTTGAGACAGAGAGAGACAGAGCATGAATGGGGGAGGGTCAGAGAGAGAGGGAGACACAGAATCTGAAACAGGCCCCAGGCTCTGAGCTGTCAGCACAGAGCCCGACACGGGGCTCGAACTCATGAACTGAGAGATCATGACCTGAGCCAAAGTCGTACACTCAACCGACTGAGCCACCCAGGCACCTCAAGAGAGAGATGTTTTTAGAAAAGGCAAGATGTGCAAGCATTTTATGAGGCTAATTTTTATGACAAACGTTAGGTGAAGAGTTCCTTGTTAAAAACCATGAGCAAGAGAGGCACCTGGGTAGCTCAGTCGGTTGTGTCTGACTCTTGATTTCGGCTCAGGTCATGATCTCACAGTTCCTGAGATTGAGCCCCACATTGGGCTCCACACTGACAGTGTGGAGCCTGCTTGAGATTCTCTCCTCTTTCTCTGCCCCTCCCTGCTCATTCTCTCTCTCTCTCTCTCTCTCTCTCAAACATATATTTAAAAAAAAAGAAAAAAAACAACATGGGCAAGAGAACTTGTTTGGAGCAGAAATCAGGAACCACTCTGCCCTGGAAAATACTAGAAAACTCTAAGTCCATTGTTTGGATTTTACTCTGTGACTTCTGCTGCAAATGGCCACCACAATGTATTGTTAAGTCAGGTTTTTACGGCCTAGTTTTTTAATGGCAGTAGGAAAAATCTTAAACTGATATGCAGATATGTTGGAGGTAGGAACCCGAAATATGAAGCATGGAGCTGCTAACTTTGGGAGTATCTTCTACTAAAGGAAATCCTTTGAGGAAACATTCAGAAGATTCCAGCCCCACCTACTGAGTCACCCCAGTCACTGAATCTTCCCAGCTGAGGCCCTAGCTATTGTAGAAGAGGCAAGGATCCCTATTACAATATAAAACAATTTTTAAGCCACTAAGTTTGGGATCATTTGTTACACAGTAGTAGTAACTGGCATTCTGCCATTCCCCATTCTTCTGAGCCTTTATTTTTATATTTTATCTGTTGCCCCATAGCCTCTATCTACCACTTCACTTACTAAAATGCTTTCTACCTGACTTGGAAAGGAAGTATTTTGTCCTTAAAAATCTACCCTTTTCATAGTGCAGCTGTGGAGAAGAGTTCTTAATATTCCTTGTCTCTGCCGTCTCTCTCTCTCATCCTGTGGAGTCTGCAAGATGTTAGGAAGCCCAATGTCACTGTGTGAGCAGGCTAAATATTGCAGTCAACAGCAAGAAGTTACGGTTTTTAACCAAAATCAAAGGACTACATATCAAATCCCTGCTTTGTAAGCATGTGGGGGATGTTGCTGAGGAACTGAGAGGGAGAGTAAAGAATTGGGAGGAGTTGAGGCTAGGGAGGAAGGGAAGAAAGCCAGCAGTGTCTTGCTGACCCAGGCTTAGAAGCATGATATCATAAAGATGTGTGCAGCCTGATGAAAATGCAAGGAAGGTGCGTTTTGAAATCCATGGCAAAACAAATCATGCTGTTCAGGTAATCCAAAGTGTTAGTGTTGTAGAAAAATTACAATGCCCAAAACTTTTATCAACTTCCAATTGATAAATTGCAAATCATTTAGTGATCTGAAGAATGTGAAACATTAGCAAGTAGCCAGATACCAAATCTTGAAGAACAATCAGGCATTATAGAATGGCTTGATTAAAAAAAAAAGAAAAAATCTCAAATTGCTCTATTGTTCCAAATCCTTAACTGGAGATTGAAACTCAGTTTTATTTTCCTTGGATTTGAAGCTGAATTTTATCTTCAGGAAATAACCTGGAAGGCTATTCTTATTCATTTCCTGCTTCGAGCATATCAATTTTCAATCAGGAAAATGAAAAGAGGAAAAGAATGAAGTATGAAGTCAAATAAAAGACTGGGCTAAAATAACTCTCCCAAAATGAAAGCAAAATATGCTAAAATCTAGTTAGAATATGTTGAGAAATTAGGCAAGGAGAAAAATCAAAGCGAGAGCTTTGTTACTATGTTCTTTGAACGTGTGACTATTTCTCAGGCTTTGGTTTTGAAAATAGGCAGAATTAGTACTTTCTAATTAAAACTCTAAGAATGATGTCTTTTTATAATAGTGCCTTATCCTAATATTGCTGTATCATACTATGGTTTTCTTTTCCCATTAGATATTAAATATGAGCTTATTTTTTATAAAGTAAGGAATGTTATTAAGAAAAACATGTTAGAAGTAAATGTTGGACATCTGAACTCAGCAACTGCCTATTGCATGTCAAATGTTGATTCGGGTTACTGCTTTTATAGACAAAGCTGTTGGTTGACAGCAAAGCAAATAGGATACGGAGGGGAAATGAGAATTTCTTGCACATAAAAGGGCACACTGCTGAATAAATTAAATGGAACTAAGAAAAGATGAAGATACCAGTGCTTTAAAAGCAGCAAAACTAAAAGGCCTAAGTAAACAGAAACAGGGTATCTACATTCCCCAAACTAACTTGCCATTTTCATCAAATTTCAAAATGAGTCACAGTGTCAGAGTCCTGTAATGTTGCCATTAAAGGTCTTTGACTGCTCAGGAGAAAACATTCCTTTTCTCCGGGAACTGCCATCATCTGTACATCAAAAAAAGTCCATCAAAGTTGTTTTCTTTTTTAAAGGACATATCACCTTTGATTTGTCTTCACAAATAAAATTAAGAGGGTAGGGTTATTACCAAGTTCCCCCCAACAACTAGTGCTTTAGGAATGCCTGACTAATAGGACAGAAAAACAAAAACGGTACCATTACCTTCACAGAAAGAAAGGACAGACAGTTCCATGTCTGAATTCAAACTGGCTGCTACCAAAAACACTACTGCTTTCAATGCAAGGCTACCTCCGGTTTTGCCTCAGTTGCCATCAGATAATCTTTCAGCGTTTGATGCAATGTCTACTTTCAATAAATGTCTTTCTTTTTTTTGGTTCCTTCCCACACAGGATGTGAGAACCAACAGTTCTCCTCAGTGGAGTCTCCCAGCAGTTCTGGACCCCATGAGATAAATCTCTGAAGCTTGCTACTCCCGTGAGCACTGTGTAAACTCACTGAAAACCCTAAGTAATGGAGTAAACAGTTTCCTGTGGCTTACTGATTTTTATGGCTACAGTACTCAAATCCTTTCCATTGCCAAAATAAATAACCCCAACACAATCATAAATGCTGAAAGTTCCATGAACATATTAAAAGTATCTCATGTATTATAAATACTTTCGTTGTATATTCAGCTCGACTTCTCTGGTACTAATTATCCCCAGAATATTTCTGAATTTGTTTTTCAATTCACTCTTGAGATCAGCCGACTATAACTGCATTTGTAATTGCTTAGAATATTCTACTTATATACCTCTAATTGTGTGTATCCAGTTCTTTCAACATTGGTGATTGTGTTCTTATAATCAGTTCAATAGAAGAGGGAGACTCCAAAAAAATCTGAACTCACTTTTATGTACAGAATATGGACTGTATCCGTATCCCCCATTTTTTCAAAGTTCGAGTTACACCACTTCGCCTTTACAGAAAAACCTATGTTAATACCCGTTTTTGCCATCTGAAAGAAATGCGAAGAAGATTTTCACTTTTAACCACACACAAAAAGGAGAAAGATGAAATAGTGTTCACCATTTGTGTTGCAGGGAGCCCTTGTAGAGGGCAGCACTCTGAGCAGCAAGCATGCATCACCAGCTCCTTCCCTGGGAAACTACATTTGGCCACTGAGCATCAAGCCACCATAGCTTTGAACTGTGTCTGTGAGCATCTGTGCTTTATCTTGATTTATCTTGTAGATCTGTCAGCAAGATGTATCCTAAAATATCCAAAAGCCTAAGAGAGGTAATTTGGGGGTCTGGGAGTGCTCCAAACATTTTACATATAAATGAATGGTAATTGCTTTCTTGCTTTATGCCATTTTGATTTATGAAAGGTTTCACAGGAAGGCTTTACTTTTGGATAGTGAGGGGAACGTATCATTGTTTTTCATAAGGAAGTTTTATAGTTTTTGGGTTTTTTTTTGAGTCTTCATGTCTCCTACTATCACACTGACAAAATGGAGTTCAAGGAAATTTGTATTATTTTTCACATGCTTTTAGCAATGTTTGAGTAAATGATGTTCAGCATCCCAGAGGTCTACAAGACAGAAGGATTTCACTTCTCGTTCATTGACAGATAGTCTACCTCCCCTGGGTTTCATTCACTTAACAAATACTTATTGGAAGTCGTCAACTTTTTAGGCATTGTTTCAGTTTCCAGGACCATGAACAACTGAAACAACATCTCAATCCTTGGGGAGTTTACAATCTAGAAGGAAAGACTATAACCCAATCAACATGCTACACAGTATCAGATAGTGATGAATGCTATGAAAAAAACATAGTAAGCAACTAGACTATGAAGGGGTTATTTTCTTTTATTCGAGTTTTTAGTTGGATTCCAAGTAGTTAATATACAGTGTATATAGTGTAGTATTAGTTTCAGGTGTACAATATAGTAATTTAACACTTCCATACAACATTCAGTGCTTATCACAACAGCTGCACTCCTTAATCCCCATCACCTATTTAACTCAACCCTCCACCCGCCTCCCCTATGGTAACCATGAGTTTCTTCTCTATAGTTAAGAGTCTGTTTCTTGGTTTGCCTCTCTTTCCCCCTTTTTCCCTTTTGCTTGATTGTTTTGTTTCTTAGATTTCACATTTGAGTGAAATTATACAGTATTTGTCTTTCTCTAACATTTCATTTGGCATAATACTTTCTAGCTCCATCCACTTCATCGAAAGTGGCAAGATTTCATTCTTTTTATAGCTGAGTAATATTCCATTTTATTCATATACCACCTCTTCTTTATCCATTCATCCATATATGGACACTTGGGCTGTTTCCATAATTTGGCTCTTGTAGATAATGCTGCTATAAACATTGGGTTGCATGTATCTCTTTGAATTAGTATTTTTGTTTTCTTTGGGTAAATATCTACTAGTGCAATTGCTGGATTGTAGGGTAGTTCTATTTTTAACTTTTTGAGGAACCTCTATAGTTTTTTCTACTGTGGCTGCACCAGTTTGCACTCCCACCAACAGTGCAAGAGGGTTCCCCTTTCTCTACATCTTTGCCGACACCTTTTGTTTCTTGTGTTGTTGATTTTAGCCATTCTGAAAGGTGTGAGGTGATATCTCATTGTAATTTTGATTTGTATCCTGATGATGAGTGATGTTAGTTATCTTTTCATGTGTCTGTTGGCCATTTGCCTGTCTTATTTGGAAAAATGTGTATTCATGTCTTCTGCCTGTTTTTAAACTGGATTACTTATTTTATAGGTGTTGAGTTTTAGAAGTTCTTTATATATTTTTTATCCTAACCCTTTATCAGATATGTCTTTTGAAAATATCTTCTCCCATTATGTAAGTTGCCCTTTAGTTTTGTTGATTGTTTCCTTCACTGTGCAGAAACTTTTTATTTTGATGAAGTGCCAATAGTTTATTTTTGCTTTTGCTTCTCTTGCCTCAGGAGACATATCTAGAAAGAAGTTGCTACAGCCAGTGTCAAAGAAGTTACTGCCTGGGTTCTTCTCTAGGATTTGATGGTTTCCTGTCTCACATTTAGGTCTTTAATACATCTTGAATTTATTTTTGTGTATGGTGTAAGAAAGTGGTCCACTTTCCTTCTGTTGCATGTTACTGTCCAATTCTCCCAGCACCATTTGTTGAAGAGACTTTATCCCATTGGATATTCTTTCCTGATTTGTCAAAGATTAAATGACCATATAGTTGTGGGTTTTTTCTGGGTTCTCTATTCTAATGATCAATGTATCTATTTTTGTGACAATACCATACTATTTTGATCCCTACAGCTTTGTAATATACCTTGAATTCTGAAATTGTGATGCTTGTGATGTTGCTTTTCTTTTTCAAGATTACTTTGGCCATTCAGGGTCTTTTGTGGTTCCACATACATTTTTAGGATTGTTTGTTCCAGCTCTATGATAAATGTTGTTGGTATTTTGATAGGGATTACATTAAATGTGTAGATTGCTTTGGATAGTATAGACATTCTCATGATATTTGTTCTTTCAATATATGAGCATGGAATGTCTTTCCATTTCTTTGTGTCATCTTCAATTTCTTTCATCACTAAAAATCTCAAATAAACAACGTACCTTTACACCCAAAAGCTAGAAATAGAACAACAACTGAAGCCTAAAGCCAACAGAAGGAAGGAAATAATAAAGATTAGAGCAGAAATAAATGATATAGTAACTAAAGTAACAATTGAACAGATCAGTGAAATCAGGAGCTGGTTCTTTGAAAAATTTAAAACTTAGAAAACTGTAGCCTGATAGTCCGACTTATCAAAAAGAAAAGAGAAAGGACCCAAATAAATAAAATTACAAGTGAGAGAGGAGAAATAACAACCAACACCACAGAAGAGGTTAGTTTCAAAAACTGATCAGGAAAGACTTCTCAAAGAAGATGGCATTTGTGCAGAGACACTGGTTTATGCTTCAATTAATTTGTGGTTTCTTCTCTAATGAGTCACTAAAGTCTACAGCTCTTATTTATTTGTTATGCTTGAGCCCTGCTAATGGTATTACAGTGAACATAAAATCCATGTCTGAATAGGAGTCTACCAACTACTTATTAAGAATTTCTTTCTATTACTGAGACACTATTGGATTTGCAACACCATAGGTGAGTTGTGAGGTAAACATTCAGCTCCAAGGTAGTAATTAAATATAATAGTAGATGATGATGATGATGATGATGACAATGTCTAATAATACCCTTAAAATAAATTTTTGAATTTATGATAAGTACACAATTTGTTCTTGTTTTAAATACTTCACTAGGCCCTAACGTTCCACATATTTACCTACTATTGATTCTATAAAAGTAAATATTGATGATTGCTTCAGAGTTTTCACATGTTAATTATAATGGAATAATGGTAGACCACTATTCAGTTACAGCCTACAATATATATAATGAGTGATTTAAAGGTGGTCATTTTACTACAACCTTATTACTTTTTAATGAATATGTCTTTCTCTACTGATTCTTTTGAAGGTAGCATTTAGATTGCAAGTATTCCTGGATAGTGTGATGACAGTTTTAGTTTCAAAGAGTAAACTGCCAGTTATAATCTAGAAGTCAAATGTACTCTTCCATTTCCAAGTTTCTTATGAAGACTTTGGTGAAGTAATAGGGAAAACCCTGATTTATAGGGATGATGGGGGATAAAAAAACAAATACATTATAAATGCTGTCATAAATATATTATAAATGCTTTTATTTTTTATCTCTCTTCGGTCTTTATAATGGTTGTATTCAGTTAGACTTACTATTTGATTTGGTTATTTTCTGAACATGATTATTGATTGCTCATCTTGACTTTTTTTTTCACCATTTCCCATGGCTGTACATGATATTTAAATAGCTTCAACTAATCGATAGACATTTTTCCCTTTTAATTATGGTGATTATATTGAAGAATTAATCTCCTTCATAGAAACAATAAAATTAAAACTAAATTAGGTCATCCATTCTTTGTTTATGAAAGACTGGTTTGTTAATACTAACTGCTTATTAAAGTTAATTATTACTGTCTCTTTTATTATTAAACATCCTTTTTATTTATTGACTTTTAAGAGAATTAAGTGCTACTAGTTCAAGTAATACAAGACCCTAAATGCTTTTGCTGTGAAAATTTGGCGTATGCATCTCAAATGGAAAAATAATTCTTTTTTAAAAATTTTTTAAACGTTTATTTATTATTGAGAGACAGAGTGTGAGGAGGAGAGGGGTAGAGAGAGGGGAGACACACAATGTGAAGCAGGCTCCAGGCTCTGAGCCGTCAGCACAGAGCCCAAATTGGGGCTTGAACTCACCAACTGTGAGATAATGACCTGAGCCAAAGTCAGTTGCCTAACCAACTGAGCCACCCAGGAGCCCCTGGAAAATAATTCTTAAAAGAATATTTTCTAGAATAACTCTGGGCAAAAGATGGTTGATCTTAGGATTTATTAATGCTAGATGGACGGTTTCTTGGCTGAGAACTTTGGTAGCTATGACTACAGAGTCTTTCTCAAGGAAAGACTGAAAACTTAAGCTGAAAACTCTAGAATGATAAGGGTATAGTTTATAAACTGAATGGGACTTTCACCATGAGTGTCTATACATTGTCTTTTTTTGTAACAATATCTTATTTAAACTTTTTAATTATGCCAGAAACTTCACTTTATTGAGCTTTACTACAGGTAAATAAACTGAATTCTACTTCAACAGAAGAATAAGTAGTAGATCAGTTTTCAATAAGAATTTATCTTTAAGATTCATGAAATGAAACTGAAAATACAGAAAGGAAAATGCTGTGAATTCCTGCCAATTCAATTAGGAGTCAAAAGAACAACTTAGAAGGAGTTGGACCAACAACCTGGAACTTAAATAAAAATTATCAAGGAGTCATAGAGTGATAGAATCTTGAAAACTCTGAGCTACCTTAAAAATAGGTACTTTAAATTACATGAAATAACCAACTATCTAATGCTTATCTCCCCTAAAAATGCCTGTCAACTGGTTGTCTTCCAGCCTATGATTGAACATATACAACGGATAATTCATGCCCATGCTTCTATATTTTATATCTCTTACTAAAAAATTATTGTAATAAAAATTAAACCTGCTGATATTCATCCTAATTATATTCTTGGGGCTTAAATAGAACCTGAAGTATCAGACAGAACATATCAACAACCCACTCTTTAAAGGTAGTAGTGAACTTTGCAGAGCCAAATGAGGCTACCAACCCTTTATTCGAATTTTTTTTTAGTGTTTATTTTTTGAGAGAGAGAGAGACAGTGCACAAGCAGGGGAGGGGCAGAAAGAGAGAAAAGAAAGACACACAATACAAAGCAGGTGCCAGGCTCTGAGCTGTCAGCACAGAGCCCGAAAAGGGGCTCAAACCCACAAACCATGAGATCATGACCTGAGCTGAAGTCGGATACCTAACACCACTAAGGTGTCCTTACCACTCCTTTATTCTAGAGTCTAGAAACCACTTCTATTAATGTGGCCTAGATGACATTAGCCTTTATAGGTGGACATCACACACTTGACACAAAGTGAACTCAGTTTTAACAATATTGCTGTCAGGTCATATACCCTAATTAAAGTGATTTAGAATCTATTTCTGCCTCCTTTTCAGTTTTCAGTTTAATCTTCTGGTCTTTTCAAAATCACATCACATATGTTAATGCATTGAGCATATACTTATAATTTGGTACAAACCATTGACAAATATATTGAAAAGAAGAGGTATAAAGACCTAAGCGTTTGACCTAACTTAGAAACCTCTAGATTTAGTTAAATCTTCAATCATTGTAATTTGGTACAGTGACTTAACAAGTTTTTACTCTATTGAATTATAGTAGAATGTGCCTATTTCTCCACTTTGGCAAGAAATGTATCATTAAGATGCCTATTTTATATTAGTTGATATCCAGATATCTTGCCTGTTACAGATGATTTAATCTTTGAACTTAATAATACCATCAAAGAAAGAAATAGAATTGTTTATTTTTTAATTCCTTTTTCTCCTTCCACAATCCAGTCAGTCAGCAGGTACAGCTGATTGTCTTCTAACATGTTGATCTATTCTTTTCTCCTTCCGTGCTCCCACCTTTGTCCAAGCATATTTCACCTCTACTTATTACCTCCAAACCAGAGGCAGACCCATGTTTGAGAAGATCTGAAGCTTATACAATTTGTGGCATCCTCTTTAAGAAAAATAATACAAAATCACAAAAATAAAATCACGTATATTGAAAGTGACCTGTGCAAGGCAAGAGGCCTGAGGCTTAGCTTCATAGGAAAGCTGTCTTTGGGCCTCACTGATTAGTCAGGGCTTTGGAGTAGAGTGGCAACTAGACTGACAAGTTTCCTGCTCCCACAGTGCTTGCATTCACAGCACAGGAAATATTCTGCTGCATTAAGACCAGCGGCAGGTCATGGTCTTCAGTGCTGATTTAATACTCGCATAATGTTGGCATAAAAGATGGAAAGTTAGCCATCTAACAGGCTGTGATTGACAACTCATTCCCTTCCTTCTTTCCTTCCAACAGACTGTGATTGACAACTCATTCTCTTCCCTCTCTCCTTGCTTCCTTCTTTCTTCCTTTCTGCCTTTTCTTTCCTTTTTCTTTCTTGTTGACTATTGTTTGAGTGGGGAGATTCTTTTTTTTTAAATTTTTTTTTCAATGTTTATTTATTTTTGGGACAGAGAGAGAGCATGAACGGGGGAGGGGCAGAGAGAGAGGGAGACACAGAATCAGAAACAGGCTCCAGGCTCTGAGCCATCAGCCCAGAGCCCGACGCCGGGCTCGAACTCACGGACCGCGAGATCATGACCTGGCTGAAGTCGGACGCTTAACCGACTGCACCACCCAGGCGCCCCGAGTGGGGAGATTCTGATTCAAATCCTTCTTCATCCTGGCCAGAACCCAGTCAGAGCTACCTTTCCAAACCTGACTCTGATTTCTGCTTTCATGTTTCAGTTTAAGGCATCTGCCCCTAAGAAGCTATTTTCCAAACTTTGGGCTGTCTCCTATCTTCCTCCTCAGAGCCTCCAGCCCCAAAGGGTGAGCAGGCAGGTAAAATGTGAGGTAGAGAAAAGCAGGGATTGGAACTTCATGCTTTGTGTTCTTTGCAGGCCTAACTCCTTGTTGTGGATGTCAGAAGAGACACTCTGGGACCACATTTATGGTTTTGCTCTTTTATAGAAGCCAGTATTCATTATGATAGTGATTATTTGGACATCAATTAATACTTTAAATTGCATACATGTGAGACCCTTGATAATTGCTGTATTCTAAGTTCTTTCTAAGTGTCCACTTAAATACTGTGAAGTTATATTCTGAATAATGCTATTATTTTATCTCTTAAAATGTAAGCCAGTGAAAATGAGCCACCAGTATCCAGAATAACAAGGGTGCTTTTAAAGGTTTGATTTCTAGATCCTGTCCCACCACGTGATAGAGAGAGTAGCAAAGGCATTTATAGAAAATGGTAAGGCCAGTGGTTCTCAGATTTTAACCAGCACCAGAATCACCAGGAGGCCTGGTTAAAACAGATTGTTAGGCTTTAACCCAAGAGTTTCTGATTCAGTAGGTTTGTGGTAAAATCTGAGAATTTGCATGTCTAACAAAGTCATAAGTTATTCTGATACTGCTGGTCCAAGGACTATGCTTTGAAGGACACTGAACTAGGCCTTCCCCCAAGTTCAGTGACATGCATAGTGCCAGACTCACAAGTTCACCAAGAGCACTATTCATAAACTTCTTCTTTGATGTTTATTTATTTATTTTGAGAGAGTGTGTGCATGTGTAGGGGTTAGGGGGGGCTAGAGAGAGAGGAGACAGAATCCCAAGTAGACTTCATGCTGCCAGCCCGATGCGGGGCTCAGTCTCAGGAACCATGAGATCATGACTGAGCCAAAATCAAGAGTCAGACACTCAACCAACTGAGCCAGCCAGGCACCCTCACCAAGAAGACCATTCAAAGAGATGCCTCAGCAAAAGTACAAATCACCCCAAGTTACAAATTTAACAATCACTTGTATGTGGTCAGCTTTATACCTATAAATGCAAAGTATCTACTGAAATTTATCTGGTTTTGTATAGCAGAGTGCCACGCTGAAGTGCCACATAACCTTTGTGTCCTTTCTAAAGGACACATAATTCTTTTATCCGAGTGCCTGGACAAAACTATAATTAAGATGATGAAAATCCAGTGACAACGAACCAAATACATATATCAAGCTTTTATGAAAATTTCTAACTGAATACCTCTTTCTATGTGTTAGACCTAAAACAGTCCTTTTTAAAATCTATCACAATGTGGTGAGGACTGTGTGTTACCAAATTCTGGTCGGTTATTTGCATTAACAAACAACTGTAAAATCTCAATGACTTCCAATGATAAAGACTTATTTCTTATTCATGTTATGAGTCATCTGTGGATCAGCTGCAGCTCCATTCTACCTATCTTCTCCTTCTAAGACCCAAGCTAAAAGGAGCAGTTCCTATCTGGCTATTCCCTTGTCATCACAGAGGAAGGGAAGATGGCTGAAGCACACTATGGTTCTCAAAGCTTCTGCTTGGACATACATGGTGTATGCCACTTCCACTTGTATTCCACTGGCCTAAGAGTCACATGGCTCAGACTGATGTCAGAGTGTCATGTGAATGCACGCAGGCATGTATAATCCAACAGGTTGGGCCTCAAATAATTAGAAAGTATAATATTGCATGCTAGAAATTAAGATTTTCATTTAGCTCTAAACAGTCCAGAGTATGCTTAGGAGCTTTAGTGATTGAAATGAGAGTCCAAAACAACAAATATTTGTTATCTGCTCACTCTGTAGAAGAGAAAAAAAGACAAGGCCAAATGATGGAAAAACTGAAAGGGAAGAGCATTATAAGAGTCCCGGTCAGCCCATCCCTAAAAATAGAAACTTGGCCAAGCTCTTTGGTTTCCCACCTGCAATATAGAATTAGAAAATCTCCCATACCCTTTAGGAATATTATAAGGATTCATTAATTTCCAGAGAGGTTAGTAATGTCTCCCAAGGTATTTTCAAGGTCTGCGTTTCTTCAGAAAAAAAAAATTTTTCTCAAAAGTCTAAATTTAGTTTTAGTTGTTATTAAAGTGATGACACTGCACTTACTCTGGAAAGAATACCCCGAAAAACTTAATTTATGTTCTTGTTAAAGCAATTTTAAATTGCTTCAAACTTTTTTTTTTTTACTTTGATAGATTTTGTATCCTCTACTATTAAATGAATAGAGCCAAGAGCACTTGATAATAAAATTAACCTTGATGTCCTTTCTAAACTTAATAGAATTATAGTATGTACTAGTTAATATATATAATTAATACTTTGAATAACATATTTTACTCCTCTGTCATAGCTTTCTGCTAGCTAGCTTATTTTCTAACATACTTAAAAGAAATATTTACTTATTGAATTTTTTTTCTCTAAGGAATACATTCCAATTACTTTTGTATGATTTGCAACAGCTGAGACATTAAGACTATAACTACGTTTATAAAAGATGCTCAAAGGTGTCTAATGTGATGTAAGTGGCTTCCTGGACTTTCACTGGTCGCTTGTTGTTAAGACAATACAGAGATGCTAATGAATTTTTTAATCTGCTTTTTAAAGAGCTATTGACATAATTGAGGGTGCTATTTGCTTACCAGCTGCCATACTAAAGGAAAACTAGTACTATGAATACTGGAATCCAACACTAATGGAGGGGTGCCCATATGAACACAAGTGACAATTCAGAATAACTCTCTGGGGTCTGACACAACAACCATAACAAAAATCGCCAATGTGAAAGGAATCAGCCAGAAATGGATTATTTCTTAGAGGGGTACAATGCCTGATAAGCAACAGAAAAAAGTAAGGTAACATGCCTGTGATTTACTGGAGCTACATATGCATTTTCCTTCTCTCTTTTTAAAAAAAAAATTTTTTTTTTAATGTTGGTTTATTCTTGAGAGAGTGAGAGATGGAGCACGAGCAGGGGAGGGACAGAGAGAGAGAGAGGGAGACACAGAATCCGAAGCAGGCTCCAGGCTCTAAGCTGTCGGCACAGAGCCCGACGTGGGGCTCAAACTCACAGGCTGTTGAGATCATGACCTGAGCCGAAGTCAGACGCTTAACCGACTGAGCCACCCAGTCACCCCGCATTTTCCTTCTCTTAAACTATGTTTTGGCCACCTTATTAACATATGGCATATATACCTTCAAAGACCTTCTCATGCACTATCTCATTCTTTCCTCACAGTCTTTCTGGTCATATCTACTTTGAAGATAAGGAAATTACATTTCAGAGAATTTAAGCAACTTCTCCGAAGTCATAATCTACTTAAGGAATGTATTAGAACTTGAATCCAGGTCCTTCATTTCATATTCTGATGGCCTTTAGATTAAACCATGGCTGCCTACTACTGATTTTTTTTTTTTTAATAACCAAATTGCCTTATGGTCAATTCAGTTTCCTTATTAAAATTTATGGGAGGACTGAATGATTATTATTAATCTCAAGTTCTTTATTACATAGAAATTATCTGTATGTCTATTACATACTCATTTATTAGAAGTGTTTAAGAATAGTCCAATATTGCTCCTAGGCATAGGATCTACTTACCAGAGTAGGGTTGGCAAATTTCCACAATTACAGAAAGTGTTTCTTTTTTTTTTTTAGAAAGTGTTTCTTAAAAGCATCTTTAGGTTTGAGTTTGCCAGAAGGTTTTACCAGATAACATGGATCACATCCCCCACAGCTCAAATTTGAGCAGAGACAATGTTTCTATTTTCACTCCTCTCCGCCCATACCTGTCAAAGCTACATGAATCAGTGAGAAGTCAGGACAGGCAAAGAGATGCATTTTAGGAAAACAGGAATTGCTAATTTTTTAATCTATTACTTTCTCTAGGTCACCTCACTAGATGTTATGAATGATAGAATGGGAAATATAAGACCTGGTTTTTGCTGTAGAGAGCATACAATTCAGATGAAAAGATGGAAAAAATACATAAGTGATAACCAGCAATGCATATTAATTAATCTTTTCATCACATACTAAACAAATATGTAATGAACACCAGACTTGTGCCAGGTATATGCTAGAGGTGATGGATACATAAAGGAACAAAACAGAGGAGATAGGTGTGTAGAAATACTTCCTAAGAAAGCAAAATACAAGGAGACTGCTCTGTAGAAGTTAAAGCAACATAGATGCCACACACTTCAGACAAATGGAGGATCACCCTTGTATTTTTGTGGAAGGCCAACTGGGGCCATAAATAATGGGTAGAATCAAGAGGAGAAAGTATTTTAGATTGGGAGACTAATATATGTGAAGTTATAGAAGATGGAAATAAGCAAGGCTTTACCTGGAGAAAATAATGAGTTCTGTCTATGAAAAGGGAAGAAGTGGGAAAAAGGGATTGACATGGGTCAATGGAAAGGTTTAAATTACAAGTTAGTAAGTCTAGGTATCTTGTTACAATGGGGCACCATTAGAGTCAGCAAAGTTGATTTGTAAACTCAGATCTGTTTCTCCATTCTTTGAACACTGAATAAAGCTTATGCTGTCCAGCACACAGCTTCAGTTTATTCTTACTTTGTAACAGCTAGTGGAGAAAGGACTCTCAAGGAGAGACTGGGGCTGTCTCCAGGGGTTCTACCCTCTTGTTGGGGAAAGAAAAATCAATCAGAACACCCCTAATACTGATTTACCAAGATCTATGTGACCTGGCCTTTGCTTCCCTGAAATCTTTTACACTATTCTACTCTGTTATGCCTAGATATTCTGTCCTTTCTTTTATTCAAACATACCAAACTCATTCTCAATACAGGGCTTTGGAATGAGCTATTATTACTCTGGCTGTGGTATTGCTCCCTGATACTTCCTAGACTCTTCCTTATCCCATAATTGTCTGTTTAAATGTCACCTCCTCAGCTACCTTTTACATTCTGGCAAAGGAAGACAGACAATAAATAAACACATTAATTACTATTAATTAAATAAGAAAAAATCAAAGTTAATAAGTACTATGCTACATGAAGTAGCATGATATGATATGCAGCTAGGCAGGCCTTTACAAAGGCCTGTTAAATTACCCCTCCTACCCTCCTGATTAGCATATCGTCCATTAGGGCATCATACGGAAAACATCTAATACTGTCTTTTTCCAAATGACACTTTTTTTTTTTAGCTCCCTTAAAGGAGTTTTAAAGGAGTTTTCTAGATCACCCAAATTACCTTGAAGGAAGTTTTATTAACCACAGCTTGTACTCATTTGCTCACAGTAGTCTGAGAGATTATACTCCATTTTAAATTGCTAAAGTCAGGGGCGCCTGGGTGGCTCAGTTGGTTAAGTGTCCAACTTCAGCTCAGGTCATGATCTCATGGTCTGGGAGCCTGAGCCCTGCGTCGGGCTCTGTGCCATAAGTTCAGAGCCTACAGCCTTCTTCAGATTCTGCCTCCCTCTCTCTCTGCCCCGCCCCCACTCATCCTCTGTCTCTCAAAATATGAATAAATGTTAAAAACATTTAAATTGCTAAAGTCATTCTGTTAGACAAAGCACAAACCATTATATCAACCTGAAGACAGTAAAAAGGCAAACAATTCCTTCCTCCTTTTCTCCATCTGCAGAATGAGGTTAATGAGACATTGCAACTTTCTACAAAATAGTCTTCATAAAATGGGTTTGGATATAAATAGAAAGAACATAACTGTTTTATTGTAAATATGTGTCACATTTATGCATTTTGAGTGATCACAGGGTTCATAGATTGAATGGGAAAGTTTTGCAGGTTTTGCAATGTTTCTGACACACAAAAGGGTCTACCGTGGCTATGCCAAGAAACCTGGGCACCAAAATTCAAGATACTGCCCTTAACACAAGTCTTGAGTCATCCTGGATTATTTGTAATTAGTTGAGATATTTTAAAACAAATCTAAACTCATGTAGAGAAAGATAAAGATGTCTTTGAGAAAAGTATCATTTGGAACTTAAAAGGAACAGCACATATGATTAGAAGGTCTCAATTCTTATGATGAATTTTCTGTATTAGGTTGCATTTTAATGATCAGGATTATCCATTCCTAAGAAGAACACTTTGAGGAAATTTCCCACCATTGCCAAACAGTGCCAGTGCTTATTTCATAAATATTTATGAATATATATGTGATATATATATATGATAAAGAATTCCTTTCCTTGATTAAGATTATAACAGATTTTAAAATTTAATGTGGATCGTCTCTTATTATGTATGTATTGCATGTCTTATAACTGCACTATGGTTGTAATATTCTAATCAATGGGAAAACAATTAAGTTTCATTAGGCTTCTTTTTATCTTCTTGTTTGGTAGTGCTGCTAATCTCATGATTCTCCTAACTATGATTCACTTTCTGGTCTTTGTAGTTTCAATAGGCTTTCCTTACATAATAAATAATAATATTTTTATTACACTATTGAAGATTTTAACATAAAATAAGGTGATTATTATTAAAAGTGTCAAACTTTTAAAAAGGGAACTCTATAATTCCTCTATAATTCTGCAAGTTGTCAGATATCTTCAATTTCTAAAGATCAAAGGCAATTGAATACCTGATTTTCAACTGAGTCTCATTCATAGCAAAAAATGGAACCATTACTTGAAAGATTGAGGCATATTTTAATAATGGACAATCGTATTGCAAATTTCTCTTTTTAAGCATCTTAAATATTTCACAGAATCCTTTTGATCAAATGTGTGTCTTAGGAAAGAGAACTTACCCTTGGGATGAGATCTCAGCATTATTCAAAAATGGAAAAAGGCAGCTGTAACAGAACTAATATTTAAATTTTGTAAATTATGCTAGGATTAAGTTAATACTCGCACTAGAATATTGCTGTGAAAATCAGAATATCAACTGATAGATTAATGTCATTTTACAACTGACTCTAAGGATATATTTTGTCATGTTTTGACTTAGAAAGTATCAATCTAAATCTTTCATTTTTACAATATTCATCACAGCAATGACAAATGATGATTAAATTAAGCTCTGCCTGGAACATTGCCATTTGTCCTATTTTCTGTTAAACATAATCTGCATCTAACATAGTTTTTATATGCCAGGAACTATGCCAAATATATTGCATGTCTAAATTACCACAACAACCCTGTGAAGTCACTATAAGCTTGATGACAATAAATAGTTAGTCTTGTTCACTGATAACATCTAGTACTTAGAACAGTGTCTGCCACATAATAGGGGTTTGATAAATATTTGTTGAATTAAATGATTTTTACACATGAAGAGAGTGAAAGCGCTCAGGACAAAAATGAAAAGTCATATTTTTGTTTGGCTAGGCTCTTTCTTACCTTCCATCCCTGTGGTACCATATAGCCGAATTTCCAGGAAAAACAATTTTTTCTAGGATGAGAAAAAAAATCAATAGTTCTACATAACTTCTGAGTTTTCCTTTGTGTGTACACAACAGCCAGGCCTCCAAGCTGCACATCAGATAACAGAACTGACAGTAGAGGACAAATGGCACTAATAGCTAGAGGTTGTAGTGATACTAAATGTATAGTTTTAGAAAGCTTTGAACATAGTAAATTAATATTTCTTCAGGCCTCTCATTTGTAGAGAATCTGGGCTGGAGTCTGAGGATCTGCCAGAGCTCCTGACTCCAGATGACAGGGGTAACATCAGCAGTCAGACTACAGAGGCCCCTAGGGACTCCTGTTTCTAAATATCTTATTGAACTATGGAGCTTCAGCCTCTTGAGGTTGGCCACAAACGGTCAGGAAAGACAGTTGAGAGGTACCATTGAGTACAGTCTGGATAACCATGTTAACTCACAGATCACCAAGCCACCTTTATATCTTTCACTGGAGTCTAGTTATTGCCCTATCTACAATCTAGGACAAAAGAGAGACTGTGAAAGTCTGCAGAACCAAAGCTTGGAATGGGAGAGGTCAAGAAGCCAAGCCAATCCATGCATAGGTCTAACTTGGGGTTTGCAGGCCACTGGACAATGCCATTCAAGAGATCTCTTCTAAAATGCAGGGGGTATTAGATAAGGTAGGTTAAAAAGAGGTAACATTGGTGATTTCAGAAAGTGAGAACCCAAAGACCATGGCAACCAAGCTTATCTTTACAGCCTTTTCCCCAAGCTCTCCATAAGTATTCAATGCCCTTTCTTTAGTACAAATACCACATATTTCTGGACCATATTCCAAACTCTGGGTAACTGAATTTTGACAGAATGAATATCAGCAAACTTAAGGAAGACAAATGAATTAGTGAAATGCCTTAATACAAAAAGCTGCTTCCTCGAAAGTGCAATCCCACACACTAGTATTCGTTTTTGATTTAAAGTTTCTGTTGATTATCCACAGTTCTGGATATGCTCCTTACTCTATTCTTAGTAGATCTCCAGCCAGGAATCTGAACATAACGAAAGAAATTTTCTAGGGGACTATAGATACAAAGACTATCAGTTAAAAGAGTTGTCCCTAAAGGTAATATTTAATATTGATACCAATATCTTGTATCATTTTACCTTGGGAGACTAAAAAAGGCAGAATGGCTCAAATATTAATAATTACTTTAAAAATAATTCAAAAAATTTATTTATTCTTATAGCTATTCAATTTATTGAATAAATTTATTCAATAAATTTATTCTTTAGCTGTAAATTTATTCTTATAGCTATTCAATATGATTTACTGTAAATTCTTTAGTTTCTTGTTAGTTGATCGGTGAATGCATACACACATACACTATGAAATCATTAGTGTTCTTGCAAATTACTTACAACATCCACATGCCTCCTTTCCAACCTCTTGATCCCTTCCCAAGGCCAGTGACGAATAGCTTTTGTTGCTGGCACAAAGCTAAAAAGAAATTGTAAAAATTATTACATGACCTTGAGATCGATAATCTAAAAAACATGCTGGAAAAGAAATCATTATTTTTTAGAGTTTTAACAAAAGCCTCTGACTTTCTGACTTGAACTTGAATCTAGGGTAAGTAACTACCATTTCATTTGTAAATGGACTTTCTTTCTATCACCCTTTATTCATTTCCCAAGGAGTCACTAGACTGCTGTTAAAACAAACATAAAAATGGAAAAGTTTCAGGAACAAACATCATCCTGAATCATATTGTCCTTGTTGCATGAAATAGGAGAAGCAAACAATAGAGTTCTTTCTGACTTTTGAAAGTGGGAAACTATTTCTGTATCCAGTAGATAATGTAATTTTCTATAAGTGGTGAACATCTACAGGTGATTAAAGGAAAATGTTTTAAGACTAATAGCTGAAGATGAGTTACTGTTAAATAGGCTTTCTAGGGGGCGTCTGGGTGGCTCAGTGGGTTAAGTATCCGACTTCGGCTCAGGTCATGATCTCGCAGTTCATGGGTTCGAGCCCCATATTGAGCTCTGTGCTAACAGCTCAGAGCTTGGAGCCTGCTTAGGATTCTGTGTCTTCCTCGCTCTCTGCCCCTCCCCCACTCATGCTCTGTCTCACTCTGTCTCTCAAAAATAAATAAATGCAAAAAAAAATAGGGCTTTCTAATGAAAACAGGTCTTTACAAATAAGATATTTAAAATGCATTGTAATTTTAGAGCCTGGAACTGCTTCTAGCATATCATAAGGGCTCAGTAAATATTTGCATAATTGAATGAATTTTACTGATAGGGAAAGTATGATATATAGTAAATGAAATGTGGTGTTCTTGTCAGACTAAACACTAACCTTTCATCACTACCACACAGAACAGTGGAATATTCAAGTAAAACTATTTCATCTGTTGAACAATTATGATTCCTTTATTTGCTTCTAAAACATTGCAATAATATAACTGTACATAAGCAAGCCAGTAATCATAGTTTCAAAGATGGCATACTGTCCCTTCAAACCAAAAACTATATAAAATTTTACAAGTAGGAATGAGTAAAAAGTCTAATATGGGTAAAACTAAAATTCAAGTTTTAAAATCCAGGATGTCCATTAAGGAAACCTATTAAGGGGCAGTGAATAAGGCATCCCCTATATTTATTGCTTTTTATGTAGTAAGATAAAAGCTTGAGGTAAGTGTTAGATCTAAGATCATATTGATTCCAACACCAAAGTTAATTTTAAATATCCTGCTACCTAATTTATTTCAATGTGTTCTTCTGACCACCAATACATAAGAATGAGATTTAAGCAAATCCAACACTTTTCTGTCAGTTAGGAACATTCTTTACTTTTTAGTGTTGGATAGATGGTTCCTTTTTGTCATGAAGGCCAATAGAATTTCAGTATAATAAGGATAATTCAATATAATTCAGTATAATATAAAACTTTTCAAATTAGGGAAGCATTGTTTTATCCTCCTCTTACTATTATTTATATTTGGCCATTTCATTCTTTATTTGCATTCCTACCTCAGGGAAAGAAAAAGTAGGTAAAGAAGGTAAAATTAAGATAATTAATTATAACTATTTGCTCAAAAGTAAGGATAGATGAGATGGGAAGCTCGAAACCGGTCCCGAAGCAAGAACTCTTGAGGAATCTGTATTTTTGCCAAAGATGATAAACAATATAAATTTTTTCACCGATTAGCTTTTTGCATAATATTGGTCTTAACGGTGAGTCTCTCCATAGTCATCTAAAGAGATGATTTGGTCTAGGTTTAGAGATAGTGGATGTAGTGAAGGAGGGCTGATATTGGAGCTTCTCACAATGAGAATTTATATTTAAAAATAAATTGTGCAGTTATACTTGCCCAACATTCAGATTTTCTCGTTTAGTTCCAGTTTTATATTACTTGTTTTAAACAAGAAACAATATATTTATTTGTTCTGAAAATGTGGGTAAATATGAACTTGGTGTAACGTCCAGGGAATCATTGTCCATTTGGCTTCAAATCTGCTCATGTGTAAACATTTTCTCGTTTTAGTTAGTATTATCCCCTGGGTGTAATCAAGAAACAACTGCTCTGTAGTTCAACTTTCCGGTTGGTGGGTGGAATATGTGAGACTTACTGAAAGGGCACTATCGTGAAAGATGATTGCAAATACTGAATCTAGACTTCTAGGGCAAATAAGCCCATAAAATTTAATAAAGTGCTGGGGTGCAAGGCAAGTGAAGTGGAAAAGTCAGAATTGTACTGACTTAAGTAGGTTTCTGATTTGTATATGAACTTGATCATTTGCCATTGATTTTCAAATCATTGGTTCTACAGCTAGATAGGCATAAATAATAGATAACTTTTGGTTTGTTTCAGATATTAAAATTCTATCCCAAAAGCTGCTTTTATAGAGTATAAAACACACTGATATATTGAGATCCTAATGTGCATATGTATTTTATGATATGTGTATGAATCTATATATTTAAGTCTGAGACTCTTAATGATTTATAGGCCAGTTAGTATCAGTGGTTAAAATCAAAGGATAATGCTAATGGGTTCTATGTCATGGGTAGGAATATTACAAGGCAAAATAACCATTGAATTATGTATAATGTTTTCCGGGCTTCACCACTGGATGCTATAATTTGGCTGACTATTTTTAAGATGGCTCATTGATCACAAAGGATGACATAAGAAAGTGTCAAAATTTTTCAGCCATATAAATACAAGTAATCAGAATGTTATTAAGCATATAGTAAGTGTTACAAAAATATTAGCTATTATTATTACTACTACTATACAATGGACTACTGTGAAGATAAGCAGAAGTTATCTATACAGTAACCAGTAGTTACTATTCTACTCATAGCAACTAATACCAGTTTCATAGATGAAGGGCCACACACAACTATAATAAATGGCTGCAATTTTATAGGTATTATAGGTGTTGGCAGGTAAATACATTTGTTCATTTCCTCTTTTTTGACATCTAGGAGAGGTGATCCTATTGGACAATGCTATCTTGAAGTGACATATTCAATGGATAGTTTCCTTAAGGAAGTATTTATAATAACAGAGAGGAAAGAATAGACTGTTTGCTATTTTCATATTTCATAGATGTGCCCAATATCTATCAAGGGATGATGGTACTTTAATGTAAATCACACAAATTTAAGCATGCATTTCTGCTGTAGAAGCTACTGTGATTGAAGTTATAGCTATAATTTCAAATTTTAAAACCTTACAAGAGGACTAAGCTTCAGTTAAATTCTATTAGAAAATTATTTAAACTGTGTATCTATTCAGAAGAAGAAATAAAGGCAGCCCCAGGGCACGAAGATTGTCTGTCAGAGCAGATAACATAACTCACATCATCCTTTTACTAGAGTGAACATATGACAAGAGAGGGAGATTTCACTCAGGTCAATAGATTTGTGCAAACCCAAAGTTGAAAAGGCCTTCTGGGTAAGCATTGCAAAATATTAGCTTGTAACATTCACCCAAAAAGAGACACTCTCCAAATTTTAATGCAGCAATTGTCATAAGAACCTTGGCCTCCACAGTTGACCATAAGTAACATCAAGTTTTATTGCAATTCTATGTCAAATTTGCATAAACATGATTTATTGCTTGTTTAAATTACCCTCTTTCCATCACTTCTCAGTCTGTTTATCCAGTGGTACTAACTTCCAAAAAATTGCTTTTTTTTTAAGGAATTAAATTTTAAAGAATTTTCTGATTTTACTAAAGTTAAGAAATGATAAGCAATTTTTGATAGTTCTTATACAAATCCATATTCTGTTCCTTGTTTCTTTGGGAGACTTGACTTTGATGAATCCCAGAATGGTAAATCCACCAATAAAATAATATTTAAGTTGGAGCAAATGTACTTAATAGGTTCGCTGTCAAGAAGAAACTTCTGAGATTTTCATACTAGACGGAAACAATAAAAAAACTAAAAGGTAACCTGCAGAATGGAGAAGGTGACATATGGCATATCTGATAAAGGGTTAGTATACAAAATATACAAAGAACTTAAAAAAACTCTACACCCAGGGGCATCTGGGTGGCTCAGTCGGTTAAGCGTTGACTGTTGGTTTCAGCTCAGTTCATGAACTTGGTGGTTGTGAGTTCAAGCCCTCCATTGGGCTCTTCACTGACAATGTGGAGCCTAAGATTCTCTCCCTCTCTCCCTGTCTCTCTGCCCCTTCCCCTCTCTCTCAAAATAAATAAGTAAATTTTAAAAAACCCTCAACATTCAAAAAACAAATAACCTAGCTTTAAAAAATGGTCAGAAGATATGAATAGACATTATTCTCCCAAAAATGTGGGGCACCTGGGTGGCTCAGTTGGTTAAGCATTCGACTTCAGCTCGGGTCATGATCTCTCATGGTTCATGGGTTTGAGCCCTGCATAGGGCTCTGTGCAGACAGTTCAGAGCCTGCTTTGGATTCTGTAACTCCCTCTCTCTCTCTGCTCCTCCCCTGCTCATGCTCTGTTTTTCTCTGTCTCTCAAAAAATAAATAAACATTAAAAATTTTAAAACAAAAAGACATACAGATGGCCAACAGACACATGAAAAGATGCTTAACATCACTTATCATCAGGGAGATACAAATCAAAACTATGATGAGATACTACCTAACACCTGTCAGAATGGCTAAAATTAACAATACAAAGAAACAACAGGCTTTGATGAGGATGCAGAGAAAGGGGAATCCTCTTACACTGTTGGTGGGAATGCAAAATGGTACAGTCATTCTGGAAAACAGTATGGAGTTTCCTCAAAAAGTTACAAATAGAATTACCCTATGACCCAGCAATTGCAGTACTAGGTATTTACCTAAAAGATAAGGAAATACCGATTCAAAGGGACACATGAACTCCGGTGTTTATAGCAGTATTATAAACAATAGTCAAAGTATGGAAAGAGCCCAAATGTCCACCAATTGATGAATGGACAAAGAAGAGGTGGCATATATATCCATAGAATATTACTCAGCCATAGAAATTAATGAAATCTTGCCATTTGCAACGATGTGGATGGAGCTAGCGAGTATTATGCTAAGCGAAATAAATCTATCAGAGAAAGACAAATACCATATGATTTCACGCATATGTGGAATTTAAGAAACAAAACAGATGAACATATGGGAGGGGGAAGAAAAGAGAGAGAGGCAGACCCAGAAACAGACTCTTAACTGTAGAGAACAAACCGATGGTTGCCAGAAGGGAGGTGGGTGGGGAGATGGGTTAAATGGGTGATGGGGTTAGTGATGAGCACCAGGTGATGTATGGAAGTATTAAATCACTCTGTTGTACATCTGAAACCAATATTACACTGTATGTTAATTAACTGGAATTTAAATAAAAACTAAAAATTATGGGGCGCCTGGGTAGCTCAGTCAGTTGAGTGTCTGACTTCAGCTCGGGTCATGATCTCGCAGTTTGTGGGTTTGGGCCCCACATTGGGCTCCGTGCTGACAACTCAGGGCCTGGAGCCTGGTTCAGGTTCTGTATGTATGTCTCTCTCTTTGCCCCTCCTCCATTCACACTCTCTGTCTCTGTCTCTGTCTCTCTGTAAATGAATAAACATTTAAAAAATAAATTAAAACTGAAAAATTTTTTAAATGAAAATAAAAAGATAAAAATGTATCATTATACTAGGATCTAACTAGAAACTCTAATGAAAAGGAAAATAATTTATTTTCATAAGAATTTACCTTAAATACTGTTAAAACTATTTTGTAAAATTGGTAGCAGAAGTGTACAAATGCCAAAAATGTGAAGAACAAATAATATGAATTAAAACACATTTTATAGGACACTATGTGTGTCATTTTAGTAGGTAGTGCTTTTGTCACATCACCATTAAATGTCTCCCTGACAGATGATGGAATTCATTAACAGACTAATAAATCTCAACATGAAATGTTAAGGAAAAATGGAAGCTATTATTTGGACAACTATGTGGTCTCTAAGTAAATTTACCAGGAAAAATGGAATGGCTCATTAACACTAATGGAAATGACAGCAAGGTGTCTGTGGAATGGTGAGATTTAATTTATCAGTATCTGGATTTATAGGTAATTACTTAAAACATGTGGTTGGATCACATGGTATTTTAAATTGCATGATTCTGACATTATGTTAACCAGGGCACCCTGACCTTCTGTCTCCGCGCACGTAAGTCTGAGAAACAAAATCTATTCTAGCTAATGCCCGATGTAGTGTATTTTGTGTATTATTGGTATGGGAATTCCTGTGAAAACGGTTTGTCAGTATGCAGTGCTATACAGTGCTACTTAATTGGAACCCAAATAAGTTGACCCAATTGTACCAATGTTATAATGAATATAAAGGCAACATCCAAAGATGTTCAATGTACAATGGACCCTGTTTGGGTAATTGATCTAATTGTGCTCTTGAACAACGATCCTATTTATGAGTCTGGTTTCTTCTATTTAACATGTAAGGGCTTTAAGTATATGTTCTCAAATGCATGGCTTATTTACCTTAATACCTGCTGGGAATTAAAGGGTTGCATCTACTCAGATTGAATGAAAAGCATCTACCACTGGATAAGGCACTAGTACAGCACCTATCACAAGATAAGTACTTTTATTATTGGTTTCCCATTGTTTTGATATAAATGAAATAGGAATACTGGTTATAGCAAATGCATTCTGAGTACAGATAGAGCAGCCAGAGTAATATTGCAAAATGAAGGTCAGGTCATGTCAGCCCTTTACTCAAAACCCTCCACTTCCAAATACAACGTGATATCCTCAATTGGAGCAGAATGTAGAAAACAGGAAAAGCACACGAGAGGAAAAAATTGATAAATTCAAACAGAGTCTATAGTTTACTTAGTAGTATTATAACCATGTCAACTTCTTAATTTTGGAAAAATCCACTATGATCATATAAGATATTAACATTAGGGGAAGCTGGGTAAAGGGTATAGAGGAGCTCTGCCATTATCCTGACAATTTTTCCATATATTTAGAACTTTTTGAAAATAAAAACTTTATTTATTTAAAAAGAAACAAAACATGCATTTGCTTCCTATGTCACCCTAATAAAAGCCAAAGGCCTTACAAGACCCCTGAGGCACTCCATGTTCTGACACCCCAGTACTTCTCTGATCTCAACTCCTATTACTCTCTCCCATGCTTACTCCTCTCCAGTCACTGTACTCCTTGCTATTTCTCCAGTACACCATGCATGTTCTCACCACAGGGCCTTTGTGGTTACTTCTCTCCTTGAAACATTCTCCCTCCAGCTATCCACAAGGCTCACTCTCACATCTTTCCAGTCTCTACATAAAGACCTTCTCAGGGAGGCCATCCCTGGCCTTGTTTGTTTTCTCTACTAGAAAGTAAATTCCAAGGGGGTCAAGGAATTTTGCATGTTTTTTTATTACTTTATCCCCTGTGCTTGGAACAGTGCTTGATATGCAGTGAATACCTGATAAATATTTGTTGAATGAATGTACAATGAAGGAAGAAATAAAGAGATAATGGAAGATAGATGGACCAAATGGTGCTAGACAACACTAGGTCTTTAAAATACATTTATAATCATTAAATTTCATGGAATCATACAATTTTTAAATAAGAAGGATTTTTCTTTTTATTGTTCCATCATCCAACATGCTATTTTTGCAATGATTTGTATTTATTGTTATTGCTAATAAAAATGGAAACAGATGTTATAGCTTGATTTTTCGATCTTGGACAGAATTACCTGTGAAAATAATTTGTTTTTGGACCTTCATACTAATTAACTGATATAATAGTTACTCTGCAAAGATGCGCTGTTTCATCCCCATCAGTATATTAAAGAAATACATTTTCAACCTCTTTTTGAAACTTTCCCTTGTTCTTGCCATACTTAGTAGTGCTTACTCCCTTTGTCCCCTTAAAAAATTTTTTTTAAATTTTATTTTAGAGAAAGAGAGAATCTTAAGCAGGCTCCTGACACAGGACTTGAAACTATGACCCCAGGCTTATGACCTGAGCTGAAATTAAGAGTCAGGTGCTCAACCGAGCCACCCAGCCACCTCACTCTTTGTCCCTTTCTAACTATGCCTATCATCACTTACTGCTTCTGTTTATAGTCATGTGACATGACAAAGGTGTATGTGGATTTTCGGTTCAAACATTTCAATGTAGACTGAACACTGACAACCCAGAAAGGTAAAAGAGTACTAGGTATATTTTTACACATGCCCCCCAACACACACACACACACACACACACACACACACACACACACGCAGGGATTATGTAGACCTAAGCACACTGACATCCTTAAATTCTGTATTTCCAAGGCTATGGCTTTTAATCTAGTTTCCACGTATTTTTTTATTATTTTAATGTTAATTTTTAAGAGAGAGACAGAGCACACACATAAGTGGGGGAGGGGCAGAGAGAGAGAGAGAGAGACAGAGAGAGAGAATCTGAAGCAGGCTCCAGGCTCCAAGCTGTCTGCACAGAGCCTGGTGTGGGGTTCGAACTCAGGAACCATGAGATCATGACCTGAGCCAAAGTCGGATGCTTAACTGACTGAGGCATCCAGGTACCCCTAGTTTCAATGTATTTTTAAATCAGGCCAATTATTGCATAAATAAAAATGAAAGTTCATAAAGATACATGTTTATAAGTTTATCCAAATGCATTATAAGCAAACATTATGAGTGTGTTATGATGGTGACAGTGGGTTACATATTGTCAAATTAGAGGAAGGAGTATTGTCATCCTCTAATCCCTTCCACTCTACCCCCAAAAGGATCAACAGGTAAATGTCCAAATATAAATGTTCTAGTATTCCATATTAGTATATTCTGTTAACTATGCATATATATTATACATATAAAATATACTTAGTTATTTAATATATATTAATATATATATTATATATATATTTCTTATACTTTCCTTATCACTACCCCTGGGTAGTGTTACTTACATTGTCTACTTATTTATAAGAGCTCACAATTTGTGGTGCTCACACTCTCACTGCTTCTGCAAAGAGATATTTGGGAAATCTGGTCCCAAGGCAGACAGAGGGCCATGGTAGCTTAGGTCCCTGTAATACCACAGTATCAAATGAGACGTTCAATCACTTGTGAACCCCCTGCTCTCCACCTCTAGTTTTCCAGTTTTCGACTTTATCTCATTTTGTGTCAAACCCTTGTGGAGGTGTCATCTGTATATGTTCTCCACTCTCTAGGATGTGACTCATCTTGGCCTGGAAACTTGGAGCACATTTAGAACAGCCAGGTGTTTTCTTAGATTGTTCTGCTCCATCTTGGACTTCCTTTCCTCCCTAACAATGTTTTCCTACACTTTTTAGTGCCAATATAATTCATAATAGAGAAGAAAAAATCACAGTGCTAACTAAAAAGACATTTCAGAAGTATAAAGCAGCAGGTTTTAGAAACAAATTATGTGTAAAGTTTTAGGGAAATATGGAGCTGAGGGCAATTTCCAGGATTGGGGGTGGTGTATTACTCAGAGCTCTCCAGTAAAAACAAATAGAATGTTATATACATAAAGAGGCTGGTTATAAGGAATTAGCTTACATGATTATGGAGGCTTTAGAGATCCCAAGATCTGCAGTCAGCAAGCTGGAGACCGAGGAGAGCAGATGGTATTAGCTGATGGTTTCAGTTCAATTCTGAAGGCCTGTGAACCAGAAAAATGGAGTATAAATCTCAGTCCTAATCTAAATCCAAAGGTAGGAGAAGATAAATGACCCAGCTTAAAGACAGGCAGAGAGAGCAAATCCTCTCTTGCTTGGCCTTTTTGTTCTGTTCGGGTCTTCAACAGACTAGATGAAACCCACTCACTTAGAAGAGGGCAATCTGCTTTACTCAATCTACCAATTCAAATGTTAATCTCAATCAGAAACACTGTCACAGATGTATCCAGAATAATGTTTAACCAAATATCTGGGTACCCCAAAGCCCAGTCAAGTTGACACATAAGATTAAACATCCTAGGTAGCAGGTGAATTGTGAGGTTTTCATTAGCAGGAGGAAAAGAAAGATTTGACTTCTACACATGCACAGTATGAAGTTGCCATGAAATATCTAGTTGGAAATATTGTTTGCAGCCAAGGAATGATTTTGAGACTCTTGATTTAGACTTGGTGAGAGTTTAAGTAATATAAATGGTTAAAATTGCCCAGGAAGAACCTATAGGTTTGTTAACTCCATCATTTATTGAACATCTATAATATGATGCATAACTAAGAAGCACTAGGAATATAATAGTTAACAAAACAAAGAGAGTTCTTACCATAATGGAATGTAAATTCAGAGAAGGAGAAAGATATAAAGTAAATAAACAACTTGTTCCATCAAAAAGAGTAAATATAACAATGAAAAATGTGACAACTTCTAAGGAGATATAACAAGGGAATCTGACTTAATCTGGAGTGATTGGGAAGACTTTCCTGGGAGAGTAACGTTTACACTAAGACCTGAAGGTTGTGTAGGCAAAACAACAACAGCATGGTACTAGAGAAACTGAAATGCAGCTTTGTGTCTGCAACTTTGCAATGAAGAGAAGTTTCAAGAAACAAGACTACAGAAGAAGCTAAAGTCAGATCATGCAGAACCTTCTAGGCAATAAGAAGGTTAAATAGATTAAATTACTTATTAAAAATTCTTCACTCACCTACAGTAGTATGATGCAGTCCCCTCTTGTCATGCCTTCATGCTAAGTACAGGATACTCCCTTAGCCTTTGATTTTGGGTTAGACTATATGATTTGCTTTGGGAGGTGAAATGTCAGCAGATTTAATGTAAGTATAAAAGTATGAAATATGCATGCATTGTTGGGCTTGCTCTCTTGTACTCTTGTCACTCCCATGAAAAATATATGACTCAGGCAGGCTATTAGTCAAAAGAGAATGAGAAACTTATGGAGCAGACCTACCTAGGTAAGATCAGTTGAACTCTGTCTAAACAACCTGACATTCAACCAACCTGCAGACATGATAGTAGAACGAACCATTGTTCTATACCACTGAGCTTTGGAGTGGTTTGTTACACAGCAAAAACTGACTAATGACTTAAGGAAAAGTAATGTTTAAGGGATCAGTTAAGGAAAAGGAACCATAAGGGTAGACTAAGAAGAGTAAGTCAGAGTGGTAGCAAGGAAATAATGAGAAAACAGTGTTGAGGAAACCAAGATTGAAAAAAATTTCAAGGCAGAAATGGTCAGACTACAGGGAGATCACCCAGAATGCAAAGTAAAAATAAACCACTGACTTTGTAAATTAGAAGTCCATTTTTTTGTTGACTTTTGCCAAAGCATATTCAGCTAATTTGGTGGAAGCAGAAATCATATTTCAGTGGGTTGAAAAATAAGTGGAAATGGAGAAAGTAGAGGCGGGATGTGTAAACCTCTCTTGAGTATTACAATGACATGGAGGAAGGCAGAATCAAAGAATATACAAAGACCACCAGAGAAAAGTCAGAATTTAATTTGTTTCCTTGTCAAGCAGAGCAGAGCCAAGCCATTCAGGTAGAGTTCAGCGGGTCTATGTAAGCCGAAAGAGGAAGGACTAGGCATGAGGCCAAAGGGGGAATTGATTCCACATGAGAAAGGATTCTATGCGTTAAATTTGAATTTGTTAAGAAGAGGATTACAATTTGTCTCCTGGAATTGGTTGTTAGACAGCTTTATGTCACAGAAATATGTGAAAGTTTTCAAGAGTCCCAGAAATGTTCTGTTGGGTTTAGGGACTACATATTACATATTTTTTATATGCACTTTCATATACTTGGGACTTGGCACATTTTTCTTTTGCCCTAGGTGAAGACTGGAAGAGAAGGCAGTCAAAGGTACAGCTTTTAGAATGTTTTAAAGATGTTTTAAACAGGTTTCTAGGTTTAAAGTATTTAATGGAGGGAGACAGAGTGACCAGTCTATGAGACAGAGAGGTCAAGAGCATCAGAAAGTAGAGATACCTCTTCCTCTAATACAGAAGGTGACACTGGAATGGAAATGAGGTTGAGGGTAGAAACTGAAGGCTGGAAGACTTCAATCCCATTGACTTCTGCTTTCTATGGAAGTTAAAGGTGGATCGTTTGCCAAGAGTGAAGAAACAGGATATATCCCTTCTGTGATCACCTTCTTGTTCCAAACACCATTTTAAGAACATAGTTTTACCCATAGCAACTTTTACATGTCTCAATTCATTTTTTCAGCTTCCTGGCAGTCCCTCCTAATTTAAAGTTCATGAATATACATGGAAGTGTAAATTGATAAAAATGTGGGAAGCAATATGGTAATTGGTATAAAAATGTTAAATGTTCATACACTTTGATTTAATAATCCCACTTCTAGGAATTTATGAAAATTAGAAAATGATGCACAAAATTGGTAATTGAAAAATTGTTTATATTAGTGAAAAAATGGATAAAACCTAAACATACGCCAATAAGGATTTGTGAAAGTAAATTGTAGTATGAACATACATACAGTAAAATTCCATGCAAAAATAAAAATTATAATATAGATTTATACCTATGTCTACAATTGTCAAATGAAGAAAAGTCAGAGACTAGTATAGTTTGCTACCATAATGTGATTCCACTTATGTAAAATTGTTTATATTGTAGTATGTGTGTGCATGAAAATGTGAGTAAAAATCAAATTGTTAACGGTACTGATTTATTGGTTGAAAACTACGGAGTAGTTTTTACTTTCCACTTTTTATTTATTTATTGTTTGAATTTTTGTATGAAGATTTATCACAGGTGTTATATAAATGAGCGATGGATGACCTCTGTGTCATAAGCCAGTTTGCTTATTTCTTTACTACAGGCTGAAACTTGTTAGCTCTAAAATCCACCAGTACCAGACTCAAATTTTGACACATTCAGTTGTTTGAAAAATAGCCCAAGCAATCATTAAAAAAAAAAAAGTTCTTTAACCATTTAAGCCTATCTGCTTTGCATACCTTGGGAAACCTCACTGCGCAGTTATTACTCATTGTTAACAGATAGCAATGTGGTTATAAGCTGCTATGGCCCTTAGGAGCTTTCTGACCCAGAGACTCATTGCAGTGCTGCTGAAAAATATCATCTAGATGTGTAAAGTCCCTCTCTGATAGCCCTTCCCCCCCTCCAGAAGTCCTTTTGTGATCCTCCTATTCTAGATGGGGGTCCTCTTGCCTATGGTCTCATGCAGTGAAGGACTCCCCCTTCACTACCCTGTCCAAGTGCTGCCCAGCAAAGTTTGCTGTGTGTTGCTATTTCCCATGGTCATATATATTACACTGATGAGCCATGAGCCCTCAGATCCATTGGACCTCCTACAATAGGCATTTGTAACAGCACGTAAAAATAATAAAACAGTTTTTTAAACCAATTTTTAAAAAAAAGAATTTAAATGGGTCCCCTATATGTGTCAAGGGGAAACTGGGAGGGACCCAGCTTCCAAGAAAAGGTACCTTGCAAAAACCAGGGCCCTGGGAGACTTAATTCTCCAGGCCAGAGGGTCTCAATTAACAACCAAGGTCAGACAGAAACTATCCTACCCAGGATCATAAAATCACATTGTCTTGCTTTTGATCACAAATACTTTCTGATTTTAATATCACCCAGGTTCTGTGATTAATATTCAGGCAGTGGATATTTTAGGTGTTATTTCAGAACAGTTTTCCAATTCTTAACCTGGTGAGTCACCAGGGACCTCCCATAATTTCCTCCTTCCTCTTGTGATACTTGCTCTTTCTGTAAAAGTTAGTTTCATAGATTCATCTGGCTATTGTTTGCCTTCCTCCTCCCCAGTCAGATTGCAGGCCAACGAACCTCCATGTTTCTCCTTCATGGAGTGCTCCCCTCCCTTTGGAAAGAGTCTTCATTTCTTTATCCTCAACTGTGTTTCAGAATCCAAATGCAGTTTGTTGATGCCATCTGCATCTCTCAGGTCTTTCTCTCCCCACTTGCAAAGCAGATAACTACTTTTTAACTACCCAGACCACTCCCTAAACTATCTTTACTGATTAAATAAAATTACTAACAAAAAATATTTACTAACAAAAAATAATCACTAGTTAATACCAGACTTTGATAATCAACAGATTATAAAGCAAAGCATACTATATTTCTGCATCTATATTATCTTTATTTATATCCATATTCCTACCTTCCAGATTGGGCTGCAGATTTGCAAATTCAGCAGATTTTCTTGTTAATTTGACACATTAAACAAATAAACAGCTACTATGTATTGAACCTTTGTGCCAAATAGATGAGACAGGTGATAAGAATCATTCCCACTTTTCATTAAGAAATATGACTTGCCTTCAAGAAGTCAGGAGAAAAACTTGGCCACAGAATTAGTAAGAAGGCAGTTAGTTATGGAGGAGGGAAATTAATTTCCTGAATTCCAATTCCACGCTGTTTGGAGATCTTCCTTGATAATCCTTGCCTCCCTTCTCCTCAACTATAAAAGTGCTTAGTGTTAATATTCCTCATGTGAGACACTATGATTTAACCAACAATGAAGAATGGAAAATAATACTCAAGGATTTATTTTTGCACACCTCCACATGAAGTACAGATAGAAAAGACCCAAAGAGGTGTCTGAAATGAATTTCAGTCCATGGAAGCTTTGCAATTTTTCCTCTCCTAACCTGTTGGAAAAAATGATTGCCAGGTGAACAGGCCTTTGTAGTAAGCCAGTACAAACCACTTTGATAGAATTACATGTTTCTTTTTCACTTAGGATCCTCTTCCCTTAGACCTTTTGTTCCTGCCCTTGTTTCTAATTCTCACTGTTCATTGGAAATGATTTACTACAGCTACAGACAGTCACTCTGCTTCTTTCCAAATGTCAATCCTCAGAATTTTCTCACACACTCTGAGAGCCATATCAAGAATAAAAAGACTCCCAAATCAAAGACTTTAATTGCAATCACTATTGAGGGCAGATCGGTATCTCAATAATTACTAAATTAACAGTGTTCACAACACAGTTCTTTCAGTGATCCAGGTTTTTCAGGCACAAAGTGGTTTCATCAATTCCTTACTTTCATTTCTTTTAAATAAACTAGGAATGTGCTTCAAAGAATAAACTTAAAGACTTCAGTTTTTACACTTGGTTCATCATTGCATATAATTAACACGTTCTTGTTCTCTACTTAATTTAGAACAACATTAAATTTCCATCCAGCCCACAAAAGTATATGTGCCTTATTGGAATGTAGTTAAGAAGCCCAGTTGTCAGTTGGCAAAAGCTTCATCCAGAGACATTTGGAACCCAATTTACCAGCAATGGGTTTATGCAAACTTGTGAAGAAGGCAAGTTTAGCATGTCTCCCTCTTAGTTCTCCTCCAAGCACCTTCATAGCCACCTCATTGCTATCTGTGGCTCAGAGGACCCCATATGGAGGGATGTGAAACTTCCTTTACAGGAAGCATATCTCCCAACATTTGTGCTAAAAGGGACCACTTTACCAACTAAGCAACTTGATCAAGTATGTATTACAGTAGCCATTTGAACAGTCGCTTCCTGAACATAATGCCTCTCTTGTCATCTAGACCCATTAGTGATTCGCCTGGGAGGAATTTCAGTTCTGGGGGCATAAATGTCTTCCTAGCCTCTCATTAAATATTTCTCACTATAAAAAAAGCCATGTGGTAACAACAACAACGATGATGATGATGATGATGATGATGATGATGAATAACAAGTATTCACAGGTCATTTATTTTGTTCCCAAAATTGTCCTAAGTGTTTTGCACATGTATTAACTTATTTGATCATCTTTAAAATCCTATGAGGTTGAAGCCACTATTAACTGTCATTTTACAGATTATCTTTTGATGAGGTGTAGTGACTGCTTTGCCATGGCTTTAGTGTCTTTCTCCTACTTAGGATTCTGTAATTACATGCAAAATTTTTTAGCAGTAGGTAGAGCATATCTGGGGTATCACCATGTACTGTTGGTTGTTGGTATTACCATGCACTGCAGCAAAATCCCTGACAGGGTAAGAAGAAAGGAATCAGTAGATAGAGACCAGAACTAGGCAGAAGCTCAGGCAACACTGGGGAGCTCTCACTGCAAAGGAAGAGAATGCAGGAAGGGTTTCTTTGACCCTTGCAGTTTTAAGATGTCATCTAACCATGGAAATATTCTGAGACATCTACAAAAGATATCCTTTGAGGAAGAACTGGTGACAGAAATTCTAGGAGTGTATGGCATTGATTTCTAGTTGCGGTCCCAAGATTTATTTACTCTTATTCTTTATAAGAGAGCTCCAATTTTATTCAGAGTGGCAATGTGCCCAGCTAAAATAATGTATTCCTCAGCTTCCTTTGGTGCTACAGTGACCATTTAACTGAGCTATGACCAGTAAGCTGTAAGCAAAAGCTATTAGGTGGGGAATACAGACAGCTAGGATGTGCCACTCTGCCTCTTCCCCTTTCCTACACTCTGCTTCCTGGAATTCAGATTTGATGGATGAAACTCCAAACACCATATTGGACCACTGCGATGACCTTGAAGATGGAGCTGGATACTAAGAAGGAAAGAACAGAAAAAAAGATGAAAGCTGGATCCCTGAAACCATGGAGCCACACTCACCTTGGACTGCACACCTCTGAACTGATTTTGTGTGGGATAAAATAGAACACGTCTTCATATGTTTAAGCCATTGTTATCTCTGGCTTTTTGTTATATGCAACTGATCACGATTCTAACTGGATACATAAACTTAGGTGGAGGTTTTACAGGCAGCAGAATCTTTCGATTTTTTACAAGAGAAGAAAACTTAAAAGACCTCTCTATCAATAGACTGGCCCTACAGAGACAGACCAGATGAAGAAATCTAGACCAGGAATTTCCCGAGCCCTGAATAAGGGAATTAACCTCTCTGCTTCTCAGTTTTCTCATTTACCACAAAAAGATGCTGGATTTGATCATCAGGTTGAAAATTCTGCAATTTTAAAAGCAAGAGAGAATAAAACACATACCAGTGTTGCTGGTCAAACCCTGCTAAAAGGATGTCAGGTTTAGTGAACTGTATGGTTTTCTCCTGTAGGGAGAGGTGACTCTGAATCGAATTCAACTCAAACCCTGTCTGAAGCAGCATGGCCATTCAGCGATTCCCCTCGGCACAGAGCTGCTACTGCTCTTGCAACAGGTCATGGTTACTATATCAGGGACCATTTGATTGGAATAAATAGAGGCTCGTTTAAATAAGCTTTAAGCTTAAGCTTAAGCTTGTATTCCTTATCCAAGTAATACAAAGATAACTTACTAACTCAAAAGGAACACCAGGTCAGGTAGTCCCAACAGAGAGACTGGGAATGTGAAAAGTGCAAAAATCCATCTCTGTTTGTTTGGTCAAAGTGGTATGAAATCTTTGCTTTCCTCTCCTGCTTCTCACTGGTGTCCAGCTTTCTCTGCCACAGCGCCTACACAACACAAAAATGAAAATGGCTTTCCAGTTCTACATCATCTTTTCTTTAAGTTAGCACACCCCATTGATTTAGATTCCATGTCATTCAAATTCTTAATTGCATCAGATTGGCTCACATTTAATTAGTAATGGCCCTGGGCAGGCATAACATCACAGACTACAGACACAGCAGGCAGGGCTTAGGGGTTGGTTCTCTAAGAAGGACCATGACCTGGCAGATACAATGGCATCTTCAGAGAAATAACAAGTTCTCCTAGCATTCCTCTTTAGGAGGCAACGTGTTTCTTTACTATCCAAGAGCTCCGTCCATGGGACGCTGCTGAGGTAGAACAGGGCTAATGTCCATGTCCCATATCAAGCCAGTAAGTTAGGCTTCCTAACCCACCTAGAGTGATAAAAATATATCACTGTTTTGAGTTTGTGACACTTGCTACACATGACATGTATGTATGGGTATACTTGGAATGATTATAGTAATTTGAAATAAAATTGGTTGTGAAATTTTTGTTGAGAATCTAGCAGCATCCCTTCAGATAATTAAAGTATCAGAGGCAGGACCAAAAGCTGCTAATTTAACTTCTCTTTTGTCTATTTCTCTAGCTCCTGTTACAGCACTTTCCACTTCATACAGACCTTGTCTATATTATTCAGGCCTTTCTAATTCCTGTTTTAACCAATCCCAAACTCTGTTATTTGTGGATCACCTTGATAATTCTATATTTTAATTGGATAGGATTTATCATTTTACAGCATATTTACAATTATTTTAGTGTGAAAGCCATTTTAGTAATGGGTATTCTTGTCTTTTTTAAAAAAACTATAATAATACAGGTAAATTTATAGTGTTTCTGTTTACTGTAAGATTTGGCTCAAAGTAATAATTTCAATGACATCTTTTAAATTTTGCATTAATAATTATTTTACCCTTGAGAATATAAGAGATTTGGCAACTTGGTATAATTTTCCAGTTTTTCAAAATTTAACTTTTTATTTTTTAGTCCTTAAGCACAAAAAGGAGAAATATGATACAGAGGGAACACAGTAATGAAGAAGTAATATGATCTGGATTTCTAACTTACCAGTTATGATAGCTTAGACAGGTCATTGAATCTTTTTGAACTTCAATTTTAATTATGCAAAGTGACCAAAACAGTATCTGAATCTACTACTCCATGGGATTATTAAATTTATAAAATTAAAGAATTATTATGAAAATATCTTATAAAATCCAAATATGTGAAGCATCATAGTATCATATCAACAGGGACTTTACCCACACTTCCATATTTTGTAAGATGATGAATAGCCATTGTAAGAAATAAAAGTAGATGAAGCATAAATAAATCAGGTCAGCTGGGCTCAAATTGGTGAATAGTACAGGAGTAAAACAGACCTCTCTATGTTAAGTATGAGTGAAACATTACGATTAGGGGCAAGTTGATGTACTATTTCATCAAAGCAGCATGTCCATATGATACAACAGAAAAGCTTTTAGGAGAGACTCTATATTTAAATGTGATTCTTGCTAATCAATCATCATTTATTTTTTTTTATCATGTAAATTGCCCAACCATGGATTTGACAAGAATCTCATGAATTAGTTTAAATGTATTCCTGATGTGTAATCAATATCTCCAGCAGGCTTCAAGAATGTATCTCAGTGTGTATATCCTTATTAGACATATCAAAATGAGACTTACCTGAAGCTAATATCATCAAATCACTCAAGAGCTTAATTCTAGCTCAGTAATCGACTTCCATAAAATTGTCACTGTAGAGTCTGAAGGGGCTACCTAATAGAATGTAAAATTGCAGCCTTCTCTCCCTCACACTTTCACAAAATTTATTAGAGCAGATCTAGTTAGACACATGAAAAATACCTTAACTCATATGAGTATTACATGCATTCTCTAAATGAATTTCATATTCTGAGATCAGAAAGTGTTCAATCATCCAAATCAGGAACTGCATTAATATTTGACTCACTTTTCTTTATATCTTCTATTGGTAGCTTGTTGGTGTTTGGCCTTCATTTCTGAGAATAGATTACTGGTCTCAACTGTCTAGTGATAATCTTTTTTTCAGCTATTCAGAGTTGTGCATGTAAGCTGTGTCTCCATACCCATCATCATGAAGTAAACTAAAAACAAACACAAGCTGAAGAAATAAACTGGCTGTCAGAGCTCTGGCCCTAAGGAAAAACCATATAGTATTTTTCTCTTAAACATGACACTGATTTTTTTTAGGAGTCCACTTGAAAATGGTGGCCCAGACTGATTCTTCCTTGTCAGAACCCCAAGACTTCACCCCAGCAAGAGGGCAGGCATATCAGACCAGAGAACTACAATGAGTTCTCCTACAGTGAACAGTTGAAGAAAAGGAAGTGTCCCTGCTCCTGACCACACATGGAAAAGAGAAGGCAATGCGATATCCTCAAAGAATTACTTAGAACAAAGGGAAATGTTACACAAGTCCAGTCTAGCATAGAAAGTCTTTAGTGACATATGGTTAAAGGGGAAAAAACCCAGCATGTGTAGCCTTAGGAAAATAATTACAGAGACATGCACTGAAAAATTAACAGTGATGATCCCTGCACACTAGAAAGGGGCTATTTGTGTGTGTGTGTGTGTGTGTGTGTGTGTGTGTATTTGTATATATATATTTGTATATTTGTATGTACATATATATATTTTTTGCTTACCTATAAGTTAAAAATTCTCTATGATAAATATATGTTGCTTTTGTAATTAAAAAAAAGGAAGTGTAAAAAAAAAGGCCTACACTATGTTTATGACATGAAAGAAAAGGTCTCTGTTTGGTATATTCACTTAATCAAGTGATGTGGTCATTTTTAATGGTAAGAGCAAGGACCAGATATGATGGGAAAAGATGCTGGATTTTAGGACTCAGGGTCAGTATTGTTTTATTCTTTCAGAATATAGCAATCTCTTAAAATCACTATATATTTATCAGTGTTTACCATGAACATTACCAAACTAAGTTTTTGTTACATTTGAATAAATTTGGTGGGAGAATGAGTTGCTAGTTGGCCTCACCCAGAGCAATGCTTCCCCATTCCTACAGGATGAAGTTCTTATGGGTCCATTATCAAATGGAAAAAAAAATTTTTAAATGTGATGAGCCTTACATAAATAGAAATCCATTTAACTTTCCAAGCTTTGTTTTTAAGAATGGTGATGATAGTAGCTCCCTGCTACATAGATCTTCCTCATTATGTGTGGATTCCATATCCATGAATTGGCTACTTGCTTAAATGCATAGAATGCACAGAACAAAGAAAAATGTGAGTCACCCAATGGGCACATTCTCACTGAGGTGAACAAGGCAATGCTCTGCCTCCTTGTTTCAGCTCTCATACCATAAACAAGTGTTCTTTTTGCAGTTCATTTAGTGCCACATTCTTTGCCTTTTTACATTTTCTGTTAATGATTTTGCTGTTTAAAATTGCCTCCACACACGGTGTTCAAGTGCTGTCTAGTGTTCTTAGGCTCAAGACTGTTATGTGCCTTATGAAGAAAATATGTGTGTTAGCTAAGCTTTGTTCAGGCATGAGTTATAGTGCTGTTGGCCATGAGTTCAATGTTAATAAATCAACGATATATATTAACTAAGGTGTCCTTAAACAAAAACACACATGAAACCAGGTTATGTATGATTAATGAAAATGTTGTGACCAAAGGGCTCTCAGGAACCTAACCTTGTAATTCCCCTAGGTGCAATGGTTCATTATCTGCTAATTCAGTGCTCCTTGCAACGTTACAGAACATAACTCTTATGGGTAATATATATATACATATTATATATGTACATAATATATGCATATTATATATGAGTAGTGTATATACACACACACACATATATATATACACATATGTATGTATATACACATATACATATATATATAGTGTTATGAGTAACTATATGAGTAACTGGTCTCACAACTCACCTTTATTTGTTCATACCTTGTTTAATGAATATGCTTTATTCTCTACTAGGTTTTGCTGAGGGAACAATAGTCAAGAAGACCATGATAGTACTTGCCCTTTTTGGAATATGTGTCTTAGGAGAAGACACAATCCACTCGTCAAAAATGACAAGTAGGTATATAAATAAAGTGACTTGATGTGGTAATTTACGAAAGGAACAAAGATGGGATTTTTTAAAATATATTGTTTAAAATTTTCATTTATTTTTGAGGGAGAAAGAGACAGAGTGTGAGCAGGTGAGGGGCCGAGAAAGACAGGGAGACACAGAATCTGAAGCAGGCTCCAGGCTCTGGGCTGTCAGCACAGAGCCTGATGTGGGGTTCAAACCCATGAACTGTGAGATCATGACCTGAGCCAAAGTCAGAGTCTTAACTGACTGAACCACCCAGGCACCCCTTGATGGGATTAAGATTGAAAATGAGAATGGAGAAATGTAGTCTAGGTAGTTTGATCAGGGCAGATTTCTGCGAGAGGTAATATTTAAAATGAAGAACTGCAGGGATAGAGGGAATTAGCCACAAGACAAAAGGGGAAAAGAGCATTCCACTCAGACGAGAGATTTTATGCTGAGATCATGAGGCAGGAATGTACGTGGCACATTCAAAGGCTGGAAGATGACCATTGTGATTAGAAGATGGGGAGATGGGAAGAAAGCGGAAGTGGAGATGTAAACAGGGGACAAGGATGCAGGAACTGTAGACTGTGGTACAGAGTGTGGATTTTATTTCATTGTTATGGGAGCCCCCAGGAAGATTTTAAGCAACATATTAAAGTGATTTCATTTGATTTTAAGAACATTTTGCTGCTAGGAGAGAATGGATTGAAGAGGAGCAAGCACTGAAATGAGGAGACCCAGTGAGAAGTCTGGTCCAACAATGTATGAGATAGTCTAGCAAAGGTGGAGCCAAAGACACCAAAGCCAAGACATCTATTGAGGATAAAATTACCAGGATGTGGCGATGAATTGCATGAAGGGCAAGGAAAAGTGAGTATTCAAAGACAGACCTAGATTTCTCATTTAATGATAAGATAGGAATACTAATGTTTACTTTATAGAACTGTTCTGAAGATCAAATAATGTATTCCATGTTAAATACTTATAGCATTTGACATATAGTAAGTACTACATGAATCAGCTATTATTATTAGATATGGTTTAGAAATAGGTGAATTTTGTAGTTAAAACAGTATTTGTCAAGTAGGTAAATATCCCTCTGGATTTGTTTTCACAGGAAATTATGGTGGGTTTAAGGTGGAATTAGAATGTTATTTGACCAAGGGGCTCAAGAGCACTGAAATCCTGACTTGGTCCAATAATCCTGTCTTCCTGTGAAGTGTCCAAATTCACATAACATGTAGTTTATATTTAGAATTTGGACCCAAAAACCCAAGATATTTTAGAATGGACTATGGGAACAGTCATTGTATTATACCAAGTAGGCCTGTACCAGCCTCTAACCAAAGCAGACTTGTGCATTTATCCTGTGACATGTCCTACCTCAAATGGAGTTTGCATCTAAGCTTGGACTGTGTGAACAGGAGCCATCCTCAACCTCTTGGAAAACTTCACCAACCGTAATGAAGCACAGTCAGGGTCTTGGACCCTTCTTAGGGGGCAAAGGGCTGGTGTGAGGAGATGCAGGAAGGCAGAGTTTCTGAGCCTCAGAGAACAAAAGATACACTTTAAATTGACGCAGAAAATTCTTCTTTTCATGGCTCAAGCTAAAATGGCGTTATTTCACTCCCTGACCAAATAAGTACAGATTCTAAAATTATAAGGAACAATATGATATACCAATTAAATTAGCCACAGTAAAGACCACCTCCCTTGGAGAAAAACATTATGAAGTCTAGGGCATGTGAACTTGGCACCTGTCAATGCTATTAATGTCTGAACAAACTTGGTGACTGCAAGCGTGCTCAGTCATTCAGTACGTATTTAGTGCCTGCTCATTAGGACCGTATGTAGTAAACCTATTACTTTTAGTCTTCATAGTTTTCACTTTAAAGAGAAGTGGATGATATTACTCTTTTCTGGTAAAGGTGGGTGTATTTTTTTTTAATTAATCAAGTTCAGTTTCATCAAATACAGCTAAACCTCGAAAATTTTAAGAAGAGTGTAACAGGATAGGTAATCTTTTTTTTTTTTTTTTTTTTTTGTACTCATCTAATCACTCAGCACAAAATGCTTATTTGCTCCTCAGGATAAAGCTGTTAAATGGATAATTATTTTGCTGCCTGGGTCTGGTTAACATGTCACTTTCTCATAAGGAAGCCACATTTTCCTGCAGTGGTACACTATTTATCATGTATTCATTAGATTTCCAAAAATGTGCTTGTGTTTTAAGATTACTTAAACAGAAAAAATATTTTTTTAAAATAGCTACTTATCACATTAAGACCCTCCCCCCAAAACACACAAAGGTACACATACCTACACATGCACACCCATAAATATATATAAACTTGGAATCCCATCTTGTCACTCCAGGATTGTAGCTAGTCCAAAGAAGAAACCTACAAACATGCTGAAAACACCACACAGTCTGAAGATGCTGGTCTCTCCTATACAGCTAGCTTATTTTAACTGCTTCTGATTGCATAGTATAAGCTATTGAATCAATGCAGATAGTATTACTTAGCCATCAAAAAGGGCCAGAGATTGATCACACGTGGACAAGAGTAGAGAAAACAATCTTTGCGGACATATATTGTAGCTATGGGAAATTTCTATTCTAAGAATCAATTAACACAAGGTCAATGGATCCTCTACTATTTTAGTGAGTTCAGTGCATATTTATCAGAATTTAAAATACATAGTAATAGCAATGATTGTTACAGTTGTCATAGCATGAGTATATAGTAAACAGGAACTCACTCTAGATGCCATCTTCTAAAGTGTAAAATTCAGTAGAACAGATTGATTTCAAACTCCTTTAGATTACAGACATATTAATTATAGCAAACTAATTCATCCCAAGTGACTGAGATATACAGTCCTATCATTATTTAAGAATTAGTATATAAAACATGTTATATTATATGTATATTTGTAAATACAATGTATGAATTAGATAATTGGGATATAATAAAACAAAATCCTAAAAAATTTCATAAAAAATAATTGAGTCTTTCTTTGCTATCTATTTCCCAAAGTATTCTAATTGCTTCAAGGTTATTAATTCAAATACAATTATCTCTATAAATATACCAAAAGATCTACACTGGGTTTGTGAATATTGGATAAATGCATATTTTCTACATTCTGGGGAACCCAGACCCATAACCTAGACCTTGAGGATGTCTGTGTTACTCAGCAGTACTGTATGACAATAGTATTTGTGATTCCCATGAAATTCCACGAGTTCATTTACCAGCTGTCTCAAAGTTCTAGAACAGCTTTTACCTCATGGCAGAACAGATTATATATAGTAATTCCACCCCCTAAAAGAGGACAAAACAGAATAACAACATTACAAGTTACATTAAAATGTAATCTATAGACTGTTAAAAAAAAAAACAAAACAGGAGTGCAATTTCCACTCAATTAAGTAGCAAAGAATACATTCTAATGACTGCATTTACAGAAGATACCAACAATCCTTAGTAGACAAACTGCATGCTAATTCACCAGGTAACTGAGAACACCAGAAGAGTAAAGTTCCCTTCAAGTGCCCTGAATACAAAAACAAATTAAAAAAAAAAAAGTGTGCAGTATCAGAGCCTGTCTTTTTTGTAATGAACCAAGTAATTACCAAAAAGGCTAATGTTAGTGAAGAAAAACAGAAACCTTCTAACACTAATCTTCATAGAGATGAAATCTAGTTAAGTTTTATTTAAAAAATAATGCAATGGACAACAGGCAGAAATACAAAAGAATAAAATTTTCTACCACCTCGGAGGAAAATACAGAATGCGCTGACAGCGGGTGAGGAGTTGGTTTACTTGGGTGGGATAAAACAACAACAACAATAATCGAGTCACCTGGCTAGCATTACAATTGTGAATACCAGTTTCATACAGTCTAATTAAACGAGTAATGACAATAAGAAACTATTTTGAAATGGGCCATCCATCTCCCCTGCTCTAATAAAATGCCATGGTATTTATAAAAAAGGCAAACCTGAGACATTTACTTTCAGACTGAGGGACATTTTCCTGTCAAAATATTCTCATTTAATAGCTTCATCCCATAAAATAATTAAACAAAATCAAGCAGCAGGCAAGCTAGTCAGCTGGCCATCTAAGTGCTTATTTGAACATTTATGCAGAAATAATGTCACTAGCATGCCTAGTAAGGTGGCTTTTTTTTTTGAGATGTGCCCTGTCAGTGATGGGGATGATGTACCAGTTGAGTATGTCATAAAAACCTTCTTAAACATGCAGTTCTTTTTAAAAGTACATTTATCATTAGATCAGCAATCTGTTGGCTCACTTGAGTGTTCCTATTGTGCACAATGTGATTTAGAATATTAGATATCTTCACATGGGCTTTGCAATAAAAATGGGTACATTAGAACAGACAGGTGCTCTTACTCTGTCCTCCACCAAAGATGAGATATGAAGGAAAGAACATCAATGGGTTAATTCAGGCTTACTCCTGCTACAACAATCTGAAAAAGAGCACCCTGCAAACTCAAATCTAATTCCCCAACCCTTCTATTCATATCTTTTTTTTTTAATGTTTATTTATTTTTGAGACAGAGAGAGACAGAGCATGAATGAGGGAGGGGCAGAGAGAGAGGGAGACACAGAATCAGAAGCAGGCTCCAGGCTCTGAGCTGTCAGCACAGAGCCTGACGCGGGGCTTGAACCCATGGACCGTGAGATCATGACCTGAGCTGAAGTCAGACGCTCAACCGACTGAGCCACCCAGGCATCCCCCCCACCCCGCCTTCTATTCATTTCTTAAAGTGGAAGGGTTTTCAGTAACAGGGTAGGAGGTAAGGTTGATCTTCATTTTAAGAGATCAAGAAGAGGAGTATGGGGCTGGAGGAGAGGGAGAAAAAGACTGCTAGAGGTTGGGTATTGTAGACCATTTCGGGTTTACATGTGTAAAAAGCTCTGAGGCTTTTCCTGGGTGCAAGAAAATTGATGAATGGATGAAAGGGGGGTGATAAGTGCTAGTCTAGTTTTTGAATGGGATCTTTTTCAATTGCCTGTAAGAAATGAAATGCTTTTAAAATTACCTTTGGCTGTCAAACTAAGCCTCTTCCAACGTAACTCCAACCAGAACTAAGACATTTCAAGGATTCATATGGGTTATCTATGTCATGGCTTCATCACCTAGAACCTATAATCCAGAACAACTTTAAAAATAAAAAAGTCCATATACCCTTTGATTTGTCCAATAGAGCCATGTAACATTTAAAAATCACTGACATTACCATACCAACAGTAGGAAAAAGAAGTTTGAAATATTCTTTCTTTAAAGTAATTTAATTGAATGAAGAATAATGGGATTATTTTTCCAGTTGTAGTTGTAAACATCTTAAAGAAAATATTAAGAAGGCACATAATTCTTTGGTTTAAGGCTCTCAAAGATATATTTAATCAAATGTATTATTTAATCAAATGTATGCAAAAGAATCTTCTGGATTAAGAGAACCCTGTGTTCAGATTTATTTTTACCATTGTTTAGGAATGGTCATGAGTGGTTTCTTCATGTTAATATCCTTAAATTTTAAATTTATTTAGAAACTAAATTCAATTATATTTTAGAAACACAGAGATCTTATAAGTTTTATACTCTCTCGATAGAACCATGGCAACCTATTTTTTTCACTCTTCTATGGAAATGATCATGAGTTACAATTTACTCTTATCAGATCTTTTATTTTATATTCACTTGGAGATTCAAAGCCAAGTTCTTAGATATTTAAGATGTGGCTTTTTGTATCTTCTCAAGGAGACCCTGACAATCCAGTTATCTCACAAAATGAATCACATGAATGAATCTGTCACTGTTAAAATACTATCTCCTTTTAACAAAGTAGAAATGCCTTCTTGCATTAACAAGCTTCAATATTTAACAGAGTTACTTCTACCAAAATAGATTTAACTTTTGGGATAGAGGTAGGGAAAGCAAGCTGTAATGATTTCTGATGCCAACTACCCAGAGTGCAACCAAACTTCACAGGCTAAGACACAGTCCTCCACAAGACTACTCTCACTTCAGGTATCAGCTACAGGCTCAGGGGTCCCCAGCCTATATGCACTCTGATGAGCTGGCTACAGATTTGGGAGTTTCCACTATCCCCTCAGGTCAATAATTCACTAACATGACTCATGGAACTCAGGAAGGTGTTATACTTACTATACTTACAGTTTCATTATAGCAAGAGGATATAAACCAGGAGCAGCCAAAGAGAACACTACATAGCACGAGCTATGGGAGATGAAGTTTACACTTTCGTCTCCGCATGGAGTCAGTTCACATTACACCCCTGGCAAATGAATGTGTGACAAAATGCAGAGTATTATCAACTGAAGAAGCTCACTTGAGCTTCAGTGTCCACAGTTTTTATTGGAGTTCCATTATATAGGCATGATTGATTGAATCATTGGCCCCAAAGTTGAACTCAATCTCTTCCCATCTCCTCCCTGGAGATTGGCCTAATATCATGTGGTTCAAAACCCCAACCTTCCAATCATATGTTTGATCTTTCTGTCATGGTCAGTCCACATTCTTTGTCATCTGGTTAACATAAACCATCTATAGACCGACCATAATTAACAAAGAAGTGTGTATGAGCTGGGAAATTCCAAGGGTTTACAGGTCAACTCCCAGGAACCAAGGACAAAGGCTGGCCAAATTCTTAATCATACAAAGCCTATGGAATCCTATGTCTTAGTAAATTATCTTATAATTGATTTTGAACATTTAAGGGGAAGTAGAAACATTTATGGGAAGTAATGTTAAACCAGACCAACAGGTGACCCTTGTCCATTGATTTATTCTCAAATTAGGCAAGAAACAGTTAACAGTTTCTAAAAATAAATGTGAAGCTTTCTATTAAATACACCCTTGCTGTAAAAATGATTTCCTAGGAATTTTATTTCAAATAATGATGAACATGTTATGTATTTTCCAAGGGAATAACTATACTACTAACTAGATGATACATTAGAGTAATGATAAAAACCAGGATTGAGAGTTAGTCTTAGATATGGATTCCAAATCTGCATATAGATCTCTGATTTTTCATTCATTTCTGAAGTGGGAAATACATTAAACATTTTTTAAATGATTTAGTAAAATAATATATTTCTTGAATATACTGTGTTAAGTAAATGGATTCTATTATTATTTTTGCTACTTATATACGTAAGGTGAAATATATGAAGATTTTCTGGTATATATATATATATATATTATAAATGATAACAATAGAAGAAAGTTCCTCAAAGAAAGATAACTAAATATCTTGTTAAACCATTAAAATTTATATATTTACATTCCAGTATAAGTCATAACTATTGGCTTTTAAGGGCTTTTCTGAACTATTGACATGTGTCAGAATGTATGAAAATAATAAAATCCAGCACTGAGTTTCTTAAGATCCTTAAATTTCCTAAAATTCTTCTGTTGTCTGCCTCTTAATCTTTTCTAGTATGTCTAAACACTAAACACTATTATTCATCTTAATGGTATCTTAATATAATGTTTTTATTCATTCATTAAACATGTTTATTAAGCACATATTATGTACTAGCTGGGGGATTCACAAAATAGTAACAATACAGCAGTTAACACAAGAGATAATAATCCCTTCTCTCAAGGAACTTCTATTATAGTGGAGAATAACAGATAATTAACAGGTAAAAAATAAAACATTTTAGATTATAAATCTATGAAAAAATGACCTAGGAAGGTGAGGATAAAGACAGTGGGTGACGACTGACAATTTAAATAGGGTTTGCAGGGCAGCTGAAACCTGAGGGTGGTGAAAAAGAGAAGTATGGAATTATTTGAGGGAAGAACATTCCTGCTGTTCAAAAGCAGCTAATGAGGTCAATGTTACCTAAGTGCAGTGAGGTCAGGGGAAGAAGTAGGACATGAGGTCAGATAGGTAATGTGGGGGTAAGGGAGTGTGCAAATTATATAAAGTCTAGTAGGTCATTGTAAGTTTGGTTCTTACCTTCAGAAGCCTTTGAAGGGTTTTGAGCAGAAGAGTAACATATTTTTAAAGAATTCTTGCCGCTGTGTTCAGAACAAACTGAAGGGAAGTAAAGAAATAGAACTATTTAGGATGCTATTGAAATAAACCAAGTGAGAGATGAGAGTGGTTGGGACCATGGTGTTAGCAGCAGGGGAGAGTAGGGGGAGTGTTTCATTTCTGGATATATTTTGAAGGTAGAATCAACAGAGTTTGATGGCACGTTGTTTGCAAGGCTTGTAAGGAAAAGAATGATCAAGGATGATAATAAGACATTTAGCCTGAGGTACAGGAAGATGAGAGTCACCATTAAGTAAGATGGAAAGACTATGACAGAAACAGACTTTGTGGATAGGGAAGGAGAGAGGGAGGAAAGAAGAAACAAAAGGCCAGAGTTCGAATCTAGATTTGCTGATTCCAAAGCAAATTCTTAACTATAATACCAGTGTACCAGCTTTCATTTATTGGACATCTGTAATGTTGCAAAGGCTATAGTTTACATATTTTTGTCTTATTAAATTTTTTCAAGAAGTCTATGATGATGAAAATAATAATAAGGCAAATATTTACATAAGGCTTACTATGGATCCTGAACTGCCGTATCTCTCTGTCACACACACATACACACACACACACACACACACACGCACACACTTATAATCCTCATAACAATCAAACAATCATAGAATCAAACAATCATAGCTTCCAAGTCTGTGTATTGTCATCCCAGGAGGGAGATAGGGGAAAAAACAAAGGATCAAAGGGTTTGCCATCTCCTAGAGATCACACTGTAAGAGCTGGCATTTTAACCTTTCTTCCTTCCTCAGCCCTTTGGCCAGTGGATTATAGAGAATAGCACCTTTCAACTTTTGGTGAGGGGCCAGGGGTAATAATAGAATCAATGGCCTGCTATTTCTGGGAACTCTGCATATGGATTCTAAAGTAACCTGTGTGTGTGTGTGTGTGTGTGTGTGTGTGTGTGTGTGTGTGTGTGTTTATGTTTATGTTTATGTATGTATGTGTATGTGTTTAGTTTTACTGTGTTCATTTGCTAGGACTGCCATAACAAAGTACCACAGACTGGGTGACCTAAACAACAGAAATTTATTTTCTCACAATTTGGAGGCTAGAAGTCCAAGATCAGTGTCAGTAGGCTGATTTCTTCTGAGGCCTCTCTGCTTGGCTTGTAGATGGCCACATTCCCCCTGTCTTCATGGTCTTCCATCTGTGTGTGTCTGTGTCCTAATCTCTTCTTGAAAGGACACCTGTTGGGGTACCTAGGTGGCTCCAGTTGGTTAAGTGTCCAACTTCAGCTCAGGTCATAATCTCATGGTTTGTGGGTTCAAGCCCCATGTCGAGCTCTGGCTAATAGCTCAGAGCCTAGAGCATGCTTAGGTTTCTGAGTCTCCCTCTCTCTCTGCCCCTCCCCCACTCATGCTCTGTCTCTCTCTCTTTCTCTTTCAAAAATAAATAAACATTAAAAAAAATTTTAAGTCTTTTAAAAAAAAGGACATCTGTTATACTGAGTTAAGGCTCATCCTAATGATTTGATTTTCTCTTTAACGACCCTCTCCAAATACAGCCACATTCTGAGATATGGGTGGTTAGGACTGCAACATATCAATTTTCTAGGGATGTGCCACAATTCAGTCCATAACTGTTATTATTTATAATCTTATAATGCAGAAGTTGGAAAATCTTTTCCCACTGAACTTTAAGGTAGTTTCTAAACTTAAGTCAACAGCATGAGGGATACAGAGAGGCAGAAGTGTGATGCCACCTGGCTCTCTTTTTGAGTCTAATGACCTTTTCTCTTCCAGTCTATGTCTCAGACATGGCAAGAGAGGCAGCAGGTAGCAACAACACCTGGTTCACTCGTGAAGCTCTCAATACAGTGTGTAGTGAGGAAAATTCAGTCAGTCTGTCAGTAATTCAGGAAAACTTTACCATTCACCACCCTCTACTACATGATAGAAAAGAAAAACTGCTCTTGCAACTCTTGAATTGTTTAGGCTAAGACTAAATTTAAGTTGGCAGACATATATAGATGTTGAGCTTTTATGTCTTTAAGTTGGTTTCATAAGATTTACTTTTAAGTTGAATTGGATACTTCAATTTTGTCAATAGGAAAGATATTGAGAATTATTCAAAATGTCTATTGATGGAAAGGTATTGGAGATTTTTATTAAAAATCTCTATGTAAATATATTCCCCCAAGATTATAAAGTATTCTATCCTCTGAAATACAAAGCTGATTAGACCCACCCAGAAATAATCTAGACTCTTTCCACAAATGAAATGAGTACATTTTTCCTAAGGGAAAAGAGGCATTGTGTATTTTTCAGGAATTCTATAGGAACAGACTTAAAAAACTTCACTAAAACAATGATGTGAAATAAACTTGCAAGTTACTTTCACAAATGCTTTAATATTCAATGACTACTAGTGACTGTAACCCTGGAGATGGAGCTATTGTGTCAACCCGAATATTGGAAGAATAACGAATATGTAGGGAGATGTATCTATCACACAGTTGAAAGGAGTGTAGCAAGGCACTAGACATATGAATTGTAAGGTTCTGAGGCTCCACTCTGAACAAGAGGCATTAGGGAGAAGAGACTCTGTGATCCATAGCATACCAGTGTCCAATTCTGTATTCATAGCTTAAAGCTTAATGGTTAGATGTATTTTCTGCTTACAAAGCTTTTAACTGATTCCTGTTGGAGACCTGGTCTTAGATAACCCATCTCCCCGAGGCCTCCAGAGAAGGTCTTGAAGGCCAGGACTCTTCTAACCACCACCTCACTACATATACCCAGAAGAAAGGCAGATCCTTAGTTTAGAGTAAGTATCAAGATAAACATAGTTTGGGAAGAACTCAACCTTCTGAAGCTTTTGGCAGTGGGATTAAATGGTCTGGTTTGAACTAGAAATGGTAGGTTTCAGGTTCTAGAATTTGTTAGATATTTCACCCCAAGATATAATCATAACTACTTGTATTTTCACAATACTTTTATAACTTAAGAAGCTTTTCACATGTATTATTTCATTCAATCAAAGTTTTACAATAAGAAAAAAGGCCCAGCTTTCGGATTCCAAAGGCCTTCACCCATGTGTCTGAGCCTTCGTTTCCTTACCCATGCTGGAGATAACCAGATGAACTCTACTTACCTCAAGGAACAGTTATGAATGTCAAAGGATAGATACAGCATTATATGAAAATTATTTCAATTCCATTGTAGGTGCTATTTTTATAAAACCACAACCTATGAGTTAATCATCTGTCATTTTTTATGGTGATTGATGGTGATAATGGCTCCATTGTCCTCGTGTTGAAACTGTCAAGGCCTTTAAAAACAAAACTTAATTATTATGTTGAGTTGAGGGAATAAAGTTCCTATAGTCATTCTACCTAGGAAGACTGAGAGTTTAATTTATTTGATGAATGCCTTGAGATATATCTCATCCAATAGTGATAGAAAAAGATTTTTAAAAAATTGTCACTAAACAGTTATTTCTTCTTTCTACAAATGTAAAAATACCAACAGCCACCTACTTATTGAGCATCCACTTAGTGCCAAACATTGTTCTAGGCGCTTTTTATACTTCATCTTTTAATCCTTACATGATGACATGTGTATTATTATTACTGTTTCTTTGTTTATTTGTTTTTTTTAGTGGAGCTGGGGTTCTTGCTCTTTCTAATCAAGATTTCACCACAGAAATATTAAGACACTCAATTACCATGTGTTCTTGTATCTGAATACATAGGGGTCTGGTAGGACTAATTGAAAATGTACATGCTTCTTGGCATGTTAGAATGGGCATCGACACTTCTGCAAAAGGTAGCAATTACATTTGACCTTGTCTCAGCTTCTTTATCTAGTCCATTTCCTCTCATGTGCTTCCTAAGAGCATTCTTACTAATGCAACAAGGATAAAAGAGATTATTCACCAAACTCTTTATAGGGAGCTATTGTTTGTGTTAGGAGGAAATACATTGAGGAGTCATTATAGGGTAAATCTCTAAGTGTGGGGAACTGTAGCAAATAAGAATTATTAAATCCTATGCATAAGTCAAAGAGAGAAAACGTTCTTGAGAGGGAGAAGGGAAAGTGAAATAAAGAAGGAAAGATAGAGACCTAACAAGCTTGGGTGCTGAGCAATGAAATACCCAGAGAATGAAGCTCCAAAGAGAGTCTTAGGAGAAAACAAATGCATGTTAGTGGTTGTTCAATTGGTTGGTAGAAGCATGTAATATAAGCACCCTCTTCTGCTTCCTTCAAGAAAATTTACTATAAAACTCTGTAAGGGTTTTGAGATGCTATGGCCTGAACTTGTATGTCTCTCCACCAAATTCATATGTTGAAATCCTAATGCCCAAGGTGATGGTATTAGGAGGTGAGGCCTTTGGGAGGTGCCTATGTCATGAGGCACTAATGCTCAGTCTGTTGAGCATCCGACTTCCGCTCAGGTCATCATCTCACGGCTCGTGAGTTCAAGCCCTGAATTGGGCTCAGTGCTGACAGCTCAGGGCCTGGAGCCTGCGTCAGGTTCTGTGTCTCCCTCTCTCTCTGCTCCTCCTCAGCTCTGTCTCTCTCTCACATGTCCAATCTCTCTCTCTCTCTCAAAAACAAACATTAAAAAAATTAAAAAAAATAATAAAAATTGGACTGTGGCAATGGTCACATGACTCTACACTTTCTAACAATCATCAAATGTTCTGTTAAAAATAGATGAATTGTAAATGTGTAAACTATGCCTCATGAAAGCTTTTTTTTTCAGAAGGGCTGCACAGCACTTTGTTTGAAATGCTACCACTTATGGAAAAGAGCTAAATACCTCTGAAAGCATATATAAAAAAACTGGCAACAGTGGTTGCCTCTGAAGGGGAACTGGCACAAAGGGCTGAGGTGGGAAGAGTTCCTCTCTAATGTATCATGGCTTATAGTCCTTGGATTTCACACCATGTGGGTGTAACCATAATTTAAAAAATAACAACCGAAAATCTTTTGCATATCTCAGTAACTAGGAGACACATGGATGCTGTTGAGAGTAATGAGGTCATTAATAGTAATGGGGTCTTTGGGAAGAATAGTCTGGGAGGTGAAAATGCTGCCTTGTCTATTTCCAGAAAAAACCATTTTTACACTGTGGAACGACATTTGAGTGGTGATATCCTAGAATGAAGGGACTTGAAGAGAAGAGTATGCAGGGCCTGAGATAAAGATATCTGCATATTTCACTGTAGTAGAAGAGCTAACAGCTGAGGGGGGGAACGTCTGAGGCCTTCATTTCTTTGATGCAAGAGTGATCATTCAGAAGGTTTTTAGAGAGTAATGTATAGCTCACACTTTATATTTCAGTCATTTTGTCATTATCCTTTTTTCCTATTAGATACCTTCAATGTGTAATTCAAGAGCAAACTGTTGGAAAATATGTTCACCTCACCTTCTGTAGATTTTTACTTCTTCAAATTCTCTAATTCACTGTGCTTCTTTCAGAATGTAAGTGGGTTTATTTTTTATATGGGTGGCTTTCCATTCAACTGAAATTGCTGAATAATTGTCAGGTGTAACAGGTTAAATCCCATTAGAATCAATTCTTTAAGAATGAATATCTCTGTAATCTCAAAGATTTTCAAGTTCTAAGCCCTGGTTCAATTATACCTGATTTTGAACACAGTGATATTCCAAACAAATGCAAGTATTTGAGCACGCCTTAAAACTTGCAGTAATGAAATTTCAAAATGGTTAACAAGAGAAAGCATACTATAAATTACTAATACTTGAAAATCTGTAAAACCATATCATTTAGAAATGAATCTACAGTGCTTAACGTGACTATTCTCTATTATCCGGAATCTGTGAATCAAAGCAGGATGCTATGATCTTCTTTTCTTTTGTGACTAATACCTGCTTAAAACCTTAATGCTCCATTATGACTAACTGTTCTCAATGGTCTGGAGATAAATATGATATCATAGTCTGAGAATACGCTAAATGATGGTTTCTAAATGAAATGCTTCATTTAACCTTGGAGACCCACTCAAAATTTTATTTCCCACATGATAATTTTCAGTTAAGACTATGGATGAAAAGTAAGGAAATGGATAATGTATGCACAGGTAACTAAGGGGGAGCAATACAACCTAATAGCTAATAATAGCTAGGGTTAGCCCCTGGAAACATTGTAGTATATGGAGAGTTAGTTTAGAGGATGGACTTCTAGTTGGATTACCAGAGTTCAAATTTTAGTTTGGCCACTAACTTGTTTGTGTAATTATATTGAGCAGATTACTAAAATTGTTTAAAATCAATTTCTTATATGCATAATGGGGATAATACTGTACCTACCACAAAGAGTTAAAGAGGATTAGGTAAGACAATCAGTCATTCATTATTGTCAAGGTCAGTGTTTTGATGGAAGCTTCAAATTTTACAGCAAGAGGAGAATACATTTACCCACAAACAGGGGTACTTTTAACTTAAACATCATCAAAAATTCAAATGCTATCCAGAGAGCCAAATATGTGCTATAGAGATAGCTCAAGATTAATCTGAATAATGAGGGAAGGACTCGAAATAACATGGTAAGGAAAAATGGCTTTGGAATTCTAAAATTAACTCTGTGAATGTGGCAAATTAATTATCTTTCTGAGTCTCACTTTCCCATCTATAAAATGGATATGGTAACAACATCTTGTGAGAATTTAGTAAGTCTATGAATATAAGGCAGACAGCACAGTGTTTGACGTAGGTTGGGTGTTCAATAAATAATAGCTACTTTTACTGACAGAATTATTATAATTATTGTTATGTGTTTTACAATCTGGAGACAAGAATAAAACAGTCATACAAAGTTAACTGTATCTAAGCTGTGTGTAGAGAAAGAAGCCTCAACCTGACACATAGTAATCTAAGGAAAACAAGCAGCACTGGGTGGAGGCCAGGTCATCATAACGAAAGGAAGGCTTCCAACAATTGAGCAGGTATCATCTACCCACACTGAATTCAAGGAGATACCTTGAGGCCCCCAGAAAAGAGAAGAGAGGAGAAGATAAATACATTGATCTCTAGACAGTAGAGTGGGTAGAAAGGGAAGGAAAACAAAGGAGTTAGAGAAAAACAACATCTGGGGCAAAAACAAAAACAAAAAACCATGGCGGGACAATGCTAGGTGAGCTTGGTCAGAAGAGACTCTTCTGTCTGGGACTGAAACACTCAGGAACAAAGACACAAGGAAAGTATCTACAGATATTGTAGCAGTAAAGAGAAGCCAGCGGCAGCCCCATGCAGATGGAGACAGCCTGCCATATGTAATAGAGCCCAGGCATCCTATTAGGGGTTGAGACTAGAGAAGGAGCTGAGTCATAAGGAAAGGAAACTCAGTTCCAAAGAAACCATGAAGCACTAAAGAAACACACACCTGGAGGAAGGACAATCAACAGGAAGAAATCACACGAATAAGAACACAAAAAGCTAGAACTATGGCCTATGGGACTCTCACAGAAAAGAAATTGGATGTATTCTCAGTGCAAACTAAGGCTGATGGGGGGGAAACAAGTATTCCTTATAGAAGAATTCTAAATAATACATGTAGATACTCCCCCCTCTCAGAGGACCATTTTAAGTCCAAGTCCTCCTTCCCTGAGGGTGGGCTATGCTTAATGATTTGCTTCCATAGAATAGAGGAGGAGAAACCTGGCGAACACCACCTTAGGCAGCTGGCAGAGGTTGACATCATTAGGGAACCTTTATGCAGATATCATGTACCCTCTGATGTGATGTGATGAGAAGGGCACTTCACCTCCATGGTATTGTTTCCAAAAACCCATTACTCATTCTAATCCTAAAAAAACATCAGACAGACCCAGAATGGGAGTCATGCTGCAAGATAACTGATCAGTTCTCAAGACTGCCAAGGTCATGAAAAGCAAAAAAAGGTCAAGAAACTGTCACGGAGCAGGAGACATGAGACATGAGACTCGGAGACATGAGAACTAATGCAATGTGGTACACTAGACTGGATTCTGAAACAAAAAGAGGACATTAATGAAAACTGATGAAATACAAATAAAAACTAGAATTAATTAATGGTAACCTACCAATAGGTTTTTTAGTTTTGACAAGTGTACCATGGCAATGTAAAATGCTGACAATGAGGAAAATAGGGTAAAAGGTATTCTGTATAAGCACTCACTCTACTATCTGTGCATCTCTGAAACTTCTCTGTAAATCTAATGTCGCTCTACATTAAAATGGCTTATTTTCAAAAGATGATAACATGCCAAAAGGACACAGGAATCAACTGAAACAGTTTTCAATGGCCAATAGGTGACAGAATTGGATTATAACCAATAAAATAAGTATACATAATTATATACTGACACAAATAAATGAGTCAACAAATTAAGGGGGCAGAAGAGATAGCAGTTCCTTATATAAGAATTCCAAAGAATAAATGCAGAATAAATGAGGAAAATAGAAAACACCACTAGAACATCACAGTAATAACTGCTATAGGCATGATCAACCAATAAATGTTAAAGTTAGTAAGAGAAAGTTTATGGAGAAACAGGATGTTTGCATAGCCCTGAAATGTCTTCTTCCCAACATTTGCTAATTACAAAGGGAAACCTGGCAGAAACCATTTGGCAATTAAGTGATCAAGATTAATATCCCCAGCAATAGGAGTAAACATCAGACAAATTCAAAATGAGGGACATTCTACAAAACTCCTGAACGGAACTCTTCCAAAGCAGCAAGGTCATGAAAGCCAAGGAAAGACAGAGAAACCATCACAGATCAGAGGCAACTAAGAAGACATAATAACTAATGCAGTGTGGAATACTGGATGGGATACTGGGGCAGAATAAGGGCATCAGTGATATTAAGTCTGTTGTTTAGGTAATAGTATTGTACCAATGTTAGTATCTTAGCTTTGATAAATGTATCACAGTTATGGCAAGATATTAAATTAGGAGAAGCTGGGTAAGGATAAATGGGAACTTCTTGTACTATCTCTGCAAGTGTTCTGTAAACCTAAAGTCATTTAAAACTTAAGAATATACGTAAATCACACACACACACACACACACACACACACACAGCCAAACATAGTTTGGTGCCTAATACTACCACATATCCCTCTTCTAGTCCAGAATGCTGGCTGACTGGACTAGAAGTCCATGCTCGCAAACCAGAATTCTAAATATGCTCGCAAACCAGAGAGATAACTTAATTCATAAGCTTTCATTGACACAACCTTACTAGTGTGGCTGAAGAACATAGTGGGGTCTCTCCCACAGCCCTCACTGAGCCCAGGCCTAGGGTCACCTACCTCCCACACTCAAATACCAGGCCCATCAGAGAGGCGAGAGAACAACATGCTTCCCTCCACACAGGGGAACACTCCTCTCATGTTCATCTTATGGAGAAAAATAAGGAAGCAGCAAAAGGAGCTCATGATCTGAGAGTCAACAAGTCCAAAGGGGTAAAAATGGTTTTCAGTACAGCCACAGCCCTGGCTCCCAGGGCTCGGTAGATCTCAAGCTCTCCCTAGTGCCCAGTGTCACCAGGCAGATGGATCACTCCTCTCCCACAGTGAGATTGAGTGAATTAGCTGCAGTTTTTCTCCAATTTAACAAGAAGTTCAGTATAGAAAGTTTTCTTCTATATATCCTTCTCTTAATGAGTGAATTGAAAATCCTGTCATTAAAACATAGGAATGAGGAGAATGAGAATTTCTCCCTACAAAACAAAAACAAAAACAAAACAACAACAAAACGTTTTCTCAAAGGATAAGACACAGAAAGATTTATTTTTCTTTACTCTTGTGATGAATATGGGTAAAAGATATGTGATCTTGTTCATGAAATATAGGGTTGAAGATATTAAAGTAAGTTGGGGAAGATCAAATATGTGAAAGTTGATGTATCCTGAAAGAAATATAAAAATAAAGATGTGTTCAATAATTTGGCACCCTCATGGGGCACCTGGGTGGCTCAGTCCGTTGAGTGTCTGACTTTGGCTCAGGTCATGATCTCACGGTTTATGGGTTCGAGCCCTGTGTCAGGCTCTATGCTGACAGCACGGAGCCTGGAGACTGCTTCAGATTCTGTGTCTCCCTCACTCTCTCTGACCCTCCCTTGCTCATACTGTCTCCCTCTCAAAAATAAATAAACATTTAAAAATGTTTAAAACATAATTTGGCACCATGGCTGAATTTATTAAGATGGGTAATGTCAAATAAAGAATTTAAGTGTCTTTATAAAAATGTGGAATGCATTAGGAAGTAATTAAAAACAATTGAACCATAAACCAAATATTTACAACTGTCCACAATAACATAATATTGAACAAAGACTAAGAGTGTGGAATATACTCTTAGAAATGAGTAAAATTTAAAATATGAGAGATAATGAAGGGTAAGTGAGCCTTATTCCACTTTCAAGATTCTAGAGACCTGTGGGCAACTTAAAAAGGTATAAAGTTATAAGGAGTGAAACAGATGCCCCTGCTTGCAGATATAATTAATGGAGAGACATTTAGGGGAAAAAGTTAAGAAGTTAAAAAAATGAAAAGAACAACGATGACTCAGTAAATGGGTGGCACCAATACAGACATGATCAGAATTGTTAAAAGAAGAAGAATTGTTAAAAGAAGAAGACAAATTGTTAGAAGAAGAAGGAGGAGGAGGAGGACGAGGAGGAGAAGGAAGAGAAGAAGAAGGAGAAGGAGGAAAAGGAAAGTCAAAGAACAGATGTGTCATAGTCTTGCTCAAGAAGATGAAATGAAGGTGGATGTTGGTGTGAAAGCAACAGTGACTATAATGAGTAACTTTGGGAAAATAAAAGTGTTTTTTACTGAGCTAATTTAAGGAAAAGAAATGCTTAGAGAGGAATGTCATTGGTACAATTCTGAAAAGGAACAGTCATGCGATTTAACTTAAGTCATCACAGTTCGTAATGTGAACAGAGTTAATTTGTTGATCTGAGGAAGGAATGAGTGGGTGAGTCGAATGACCTTAGAACTGCTGTCAGCAAAACTTTTGAGAGCAGATCACTGGGTTGTTTTAAGTCATCTTGGAAGAAAGGTAGAAGTGACCAATCTCTCGAAACAAGACATTGTCATCCATGATGTGCTAAATAGGAGAAATGGGGGATAGTAGGAAGTGGAGGATGCAATTAATGCCAACACCAACCCATGTTGCAGAAATCCTACTGCACAGTCTGAGTTATAAGGGCCTGAACACAGGGCACTGCAAGGAAACACAGAAAGGCAGGCATTAGCTAAGAGCTGGAGGAGGTGAAGGGAAGTTTCTTATAATTATATCAAGAATAAAAGCTTTCCATAGACAGTGATTTCACAAAAAATATATAAAGATATTCCATATGAGCTTTGAGGACATCATATACCAAGGTAAGTAGCAGAGAGAGAGAGAGGAATCAAAGTGAATGGGGCTATTTAATATATGTGGCTATCCATCAGAGAAAGTCCATCTCCATTTAATAAGTTTGGTATAGAAATAAAGGCAGGGGTCATAAAGAAGCAGAGATAGCTCTATATGAAGAGAAACTGGTAAAAATTATGCATGAGGCAAGGTGAATTTTTCTAAAGTCATCTGTTTTTAGCATTTTGCAAACTGAGCCTTCTGATTCACATTCTTTGCAAAATCTGATTCTTTGCCTTTTTCACCGTTTTCCTCATTCTTTTTTTTTGTATGGTTGTAACCTTATTAACTTATTATTAATTAATAATAATTACTTCCTAGTCGTAGTAAGTTGTCTTTTTAATTGGTTAACATGCCTATAAAGTACCTCATTGGTTGTTACTACAGCGTATTTGGAATTTCCATAGTTAGCAAGGATGACTAAACCGTGTATGTGCCTATTGGGAATGACCAAGACTTTGCAGAATTCTTATTGGCTAAATACTGCCTGACCTAATTATCCCAAATGTGATTCAATGACTCTCAGTCTCAGTCTCAAGAATATAGGTTACAGTGGATGATTTTGCGTGAAGTAACAATAATAGCTAATGGTTTCCGAGCACTTACAATGTGTCAGGCACTGTGTTAAATGCCAGATGTATCATCTGATTATCTCTTCACTGCAGTTTTATGACATATGGTATAGTATTATCATACCCACTTTGCAATTAAAAAAAAAAACCAAGGATCAAAAAATGTAATCTGATTTTAATTTTTGTTGCATTAGTCTGCTCAGGATGATAACAATATGTCACAGACTGGAGAATTAAACAACAAATTTATTTTCTCAAAATTCTGGAGGCTAGAAGGCCAAGATTAAGGGGCAGCTGGATTGGTTTCTGATCAGGCCTCTTTTCCTGACTTGTAGACAGCTGCCTTCTTTTTGTGTCCTCACATGGCCTTTCCTCTGTGTGCAGAGAGAGAGAGCATTCTGGTAGCTCTTCTTATAAGGACACAAGTCCTATTGGATTAGGGCCCACCCTTATGACCTCATTTGACTTTACCTTTTTTAAAGACCTTGTCTCTATATACAGTCACATTAGGGGTTAGGGCTTCAAGTATGAATTTTAGGGGGACATAATTCAGTCCACAACAGTTGCATGACTAATAAAGGAAGCAATAAAGATTCCAGCCCAATTCCAGATCCTGTCCTATATGCTATATATGCTTCCATATGCCAAGCACAGTACATACTTGTTTTTATCAATTCTAAGTAAAATATTTAGCTATCTATTTTACTGTTAATCACAGTTGAAACATCAAAAATCTGTCTCTCATGAAAAAAATGGCTGAATATATGTAAAAATCCATATTATACAGTTTGTGGAGACTAAACTCATGTGAATGAAGGGTAATGTGCTTGTCATTTGCACTGTGGAGGATTCTGCATTATAAAGTTAGGCCAGATGGCATTCACTGAGGTCTAATACATAGTGCATGGGGTAGGAATATAGTAGGCACTCTCCTGAATTGACTCAGGATAAATTTGAATCTATATGCAAGCCTGGCCCAGTTGAGAATGAAAAAATTTATCCATTTATTCAGTAAGTATGCATTATAGTTATATTATATACTAGCCACTGTAATATACATAGGTCATTAGGATAGGAAAGCAAGTGAGAACAGTGCTCACTCTTTGTGTAGGAAAGCATAATACATGCTAACTGTTGTGCATTTAGAGTGCAGTGGGGACACAGAAAGGATGTGGCATTCAGATATAACATGGATGGAGATAGACAGAGGAGTAAGTGCATGCCAGGCAATTTAGATAAAAGGCAAGAAAGTAAAAAGGTAACCCAGAAGAAGGAGAAACCAAGGGAGATTCCATTGTACTGATTATTTAAAAATAGAAGATGAAATGATCAGATCCTCTGATGGGGAAGAAGGTGAGGTTAGGATAATGGTAAGTTAAATCTTCCAAAACTGCAAAATGTATCAAGCTGGTAATGTTTGCTACCTCTATATATCTTAATATTTTCTTATATATCTCTGTTAAAAGTATATGGATCAGTGCGAAGTACTCCTATTCACCCAAAAAGTCAAAACAATAAAGGAAAACTTATCAGGTGAATGTGCTTAAGAAGGTGGCAATGTGGATGATAGCAAGTCATGAAAACAGAGTATAGAAGAAAGGAATTTTTGTAATTTTTTAAAGAGGCCATTGGAAATAGAATTATTGGGACAAAGCAGAGCCACTGTACATCTGCTTTATATAACAAAAGGCCAGCTAAAATGAATCTACACTTGTGGTTCAGGAATGATGGCACCTTACCAGAGAACAGCAGAGAGAAAATGGGGGGCAACAACGGGTCTGTGAACTGCTAGTGAGAAGGCCAAAGTTCATAAGATATATCCCCTGGGATTTCACGGGGAGGCTTCATGGAAAAGGATATGTTTGATCACATCTGGCTCTGTCATTGTGTGAGCTAATTACAGAAAGAGAACTTCAACTTCACTGCATATGTACTTTGCACAGCCTCTTCTGGCTTGATGTTCAGTCAGAGAAAAAAAGGCCTAACACTGTCCAGGGTGTTTGCCCAATTTCCCATAATCTGAAATCTAGAAAGGGAGATAAAACATCTGTGTCCATATTCAAGATGAAAAAAAAATATATATCTCCCTCTCCCTTTCTCTCTTTCTCTCTTGGTCTCTTCACACACACACACACACACACACACACACACACAATACGTATACATATATATGTCTTTATGATATAATGTGCCAAGTATATCGTTATTAAGTGGAGGGTGAAATTGCAGGGAATTCCTTCAGGAATTCCCTTGGAAAGAATCAAATATGTAAGAGATAAGGAATTCCTGTAGCCTTTGAATTTCTATATTTTATTTGAAAAAAATTTGCGGCCAGTTATGTGGTGGTAGAAGCCAGGTTCATTGTGAATCTACTAAAGTGGTTAAACTACTATCCAATCAATTTTGGTTCTATTCAACTGTCACAATGCTTGGAAAACTTAAATAAACCAAGATGCCTTGGTGATAATTTATTGTTATAGATACATAGCATTTAATGAATTTAAGATAAATGGTCAATGTTAAAAAAAAAATGTCCCTAGCTTTCTCCACACATTTTCTAAAGATTTTCCCATAATTCCTTATCAAAAAAAAAATAACTGGTTTAGCATAGGACTGGCTATCCTATAATCTCATCAGCTGAGCAAAATCACCTATAAAAGAGAGTATCTTTAGAATTTGTTTCTACCTTGGGGTAGATTAGTTGCCATAATGGATCTCTTTCTAGTTTCTTACCTAATTTTAAATAAACATACACAAATGTGTAAGGCTTTTTAGAAGCAGAATTTAGCTGTTGCTTCAAGATTAAGAGTTTGGCATCCTTCCAGATAATTCTCCTATTTTGACATTTAAGGTACGCTCTTTCTACTGCCTGAAGTTCTTCCCTTGTGGTTTTGCATGTTTACACTGTATAGTTAGAAGTCCCTTTTTTTTCCTTGTCCTTCTCCTCTTGTTCGTCCTTTTTTTCTCCTTTTCTTCCCCTCTCCTTGACCCATACAATAACACTGAGGATGAGAAAGCAGTTTAGTCTGTTGGCTGAAAGACCAGGTCTAACTCACAAAAAGGTTCATCGATGGGAGTCTGGTGTGAGTTCTCAATAGCAGTTGCTGAGTGCTCTCCATTCAGTGGCTCTAGAAAGACCAATCCAGCATCATTTTCACTATATCTCCCTTACAATCCCATACTATAGCCCTGCTGAGTGAATCCACACTTCCTTAGATTCCATCCTCCCCACACTCCTCACTGTGCAGAAGCTGCTCCCTCTGCTTCACCCCTCCCCCACTTCTACATGTATCTCAAGACCAAGCCAAGCAGTCTTCCCTCTTTGCCCCATCTTCACGCTCAGCCTTGATTGGGCACCACCTAGATTGTGGTGGTTGTGCTCCCCTAGATCCCTGGGCATCTTTCGATCATGGTATTGGCCATGATGCTGTGCTTTTTCATTAACTGATTTGAGAGTCTGTCTCCTACCTGCATCAACATGGCACCTGGCCCAGAGTGAATGCTTAATAAATTCTGTTCAATGAATGAGGACAGAGAGGGCATGCAGATAACATTTACAGAAGACACAAGGTTGGACTTGAGAGCAGTCATGCTGGATAATAAAAGCAGTTTCCAAAAGCACATCAAACTATATCTGACAGGAAGGAATATTATAAGGGAAAAATATCAAATTTTGCACTTAGCTTCTAAACAATCTACTGCAGATGTGTAGGGTTGTGGAATATTAGTTTAGGTAAATATTACTTCAGGATTTATTTTACTCTAGCTCAAGCTCATAGAATCTGAAAATTTGAAAGCACATTACAGCTCACCTTGTTAAATCTTCTTCATGATTCACCAGTCCCCTCCACCATGTGCCTGTAAAGGATACTCTGCCTTATGTGTGAACACTGCTATGACTTGGTTAGCCAGGTGCTGGTTGACAAGAAAATTTTTTAAACAAAATAAAATAATCTTCGCTGCATCAGTGTAGATAGAGCACCTAGACATAGAGATAATAGTTGATTGTTTTCTTATTATGACATTTACCACACTGCATTTTTGATAATTGTCTATTTCCTTATCTCTTCTCTACTACACTGTGAGTTCTTTGAGGACACAATCTCTGCCCCTATTAACCTTTGTATCCCCAATATCTAGCACAATGTATTCAATGAACAAACACTGAATGAAAGAATAATGGACAAGCCCACATCTATGGCATGCACAGGTTACCATGCTGGACTAAGAACACCAGGTTCTTAATGTGAGGCTTGAGTTAGAAAACCAGCCCCATCACATAATAACCGTGTGACCTTCACCATGTCTTCCAACCTAGAATAAAATTTCTTGTTAAAAAAAAAAAAAAGAGGGAACCCGGGGTGACTCCATTGGTTAAGTGACTGACTTTGGCTCAGGTCATGATCTCATGGTTCATGCATTTGAGCCCTACATCAGGTTCGGTGCTGACAGCTCAGAGGCTGGAGCCTGCTTTGGATTCTGTGTCTCCCTCTCTCTCTGCCCTCCCCCACTTGCACTCTGTCTCTCTCTTTCTCAAAAATAAATAAACATTAAAAAATTTAAGAAAAGGACAAGAAAAAAAGACTGACTAATGAAAGAGTCTAGAATGATGAAGAAACAAATGCATACCATATAAGTATAGGTAAGGATACTCGGAATACTTGCTCTAAAGAAGGGAAAATTTAGAGAGAAACATGATAGTTGAAGAGCTATTAATGCAAATAATAATAACCTATTTGCTTAGCATTTTATATTTCAGGAAAAGCTTTCATATACTATTTTATTTGATTTTCACAGTAGCTGTATAGCTTAGGAAGGGAGAGTAGGCATGCATTATTACTCTTAGCCTACAGATGAAGAAATGGAGGCACAGAGTTGCTGCTTGCCTCATGTCCCATGGCTGAACATGGTGAAACTGGAGCTGATCCTAGGTGTGCCATGTTATAGTCTAGTTCTCCTTCCACCAGAGCACAGAGCTTCTAGAGAGGCAATGGAAGGTGAATCGTATTTGTATGACCCTGGAAGTCAAACTTAACATCAATGGGTTAAAAATCATGAAGAGGTAGATAATGTCTCAATAAAGAGAGGTTTTTATAGGGTAATTATAATCACTCCTACATCACAACTGAATGAACAGCCTTATAGAGAAGTAATTTCCCTATCATAATTCATATTTAAACAGACAATGAATGCCTACCCACTGGAGAAGTTGAGACAGAATAACAGCTATGAAAATGTTTAAGCTTCCTTTGAACACTGGCTCTGATTCTAAACCACTTATGGACAAAATGTTGAATTCTACACATTTAAAATTTCCCTAGCTACTCTTCACAAGATTACTGAAACAAAACAGCAAGGCTTTTGAGTTCTTAAAAAGGAAAATGTCATGTTAATTCAAAGTAATTTTACATTAATCAGTGAAAAAAAATCTTCTATATCAATATATCTAAGAGGTGATTCTTTGCTATTGATCGATGAAAATTTCTTAACTCTCACATTGTTTATTGATATTCTTATATGTTTCCTCTACAAAAGAGGCTAGTTAGTAAATACTGTCTATGTCACAAGTACTATTATAGACCCAAATGTCTGACATCATGGATAGTATTTGCAATATGTGTTACTCTATCCCAACTGAGATAATCTCAACAATGTTTATAGGCAACATACAAATTAGGCAACATACAAATACAAAACTGAGATAATCTCAACAATGTTTATAGGCATAATTAAAGATGACATATTCACATGTTTTAATTATTACTCTCTTATGCGGTAGTTTGACTAAATGTGAAAATTATTTCAGGCCACCATATTATAAGAGATGCACAGCAATAAAACCAGTTCTGCAATTTTAATTCACTCTACCACCCAGCTATGTGACTGTCATTCATTTTTTTCCATATTATTATACATATGATTAATCACATCCTTCCCAAATCCATTTCATGCAAAGTTATCAGAGGGAAAATTCATAAGGTACACAGATAAATAGATTTTTATTCTTCATAGTATAAAATGTTAACTTTCAACGAAAGAACGTTACCATTATTTCTTTCTAAGGAATTCTAAAACTCACCCATTAATCTTCCTTCAGTTAAGTTTTTAAAATAAGAAAAAGACACTATCTTTCATAAACTTAACTAAAATATAATAGTATAAATACCAATAGAGTAATAGATTTTCCAACATTTTATATATGTATTTGAACATAAGTATTTCTGAACTAATAAGAGATTATCTAAATTACTTTTTAAAATTATTCTAAAAATACTAAAAAGTCAATGTAAATCCCACATCACTTAACTTTTTAAAAAATATCTGCATATATATTTAGGAATATGGAAAATCTTTGTTACTGGTGAAAATTGATCATTAAATATTTAAATGTTTAAATAGTCAAAGCTAAGTCATTTGTATTCAAGATAAGTTAAATGCTCTTCAACTTTTATTTAACCTTTAATAAGTGAATGTTCTCATAAAAGGGAATAGATTTCATTTTAAACTACATTTCATTCAATTATATGCTGCATATAGAATGAAAAGCTGAAGTGATAAAACATTCTGACAAATGAAACAGAAAAGCAGCAGTATTCTATGTCAGTTTTTACTGATTATCTGAAAAAACTCAATCATAGATTTTGTGCTTTCAAAATGAAACAGCTATTTAAAAGGTAATTATTATATTTATGAATTTCCATAATGCTTTGAAAGCACAAAAGCAAATAATAAAGATCTTTATCCTGAATGACATTAACTCATATATAATAAGATCAGGAGCTGATTTTTCTGGTGTTGTATTGATTGTTCAATTTAATATATTCGATAATTGCCTTTGGTAAAGTTTAAGATATTTAAGCTCAATGTTGGATGATCTTGAGCATAATTTAAAGAACAAGTAATTTAACACATTTAAAAATAATAACAAAAATTCTGCAATCTAACAAAATAAGGGATTTGTTGTAGCTATAGGAAATTTCAAGGAAGTGGGAAGGAACATATATTTCCTGTGTTGGCTCGTGTCTTTGGGGCTATTGCATGTATGAAATTAAATTTTTCTCCTGTTAATTTGTCTTATTAGACCGTAGAACCTAGAAGGGAAGAAGGAAAAGTTTCCCTCCTCTACATTATTCACATTCTCTGTCTTGAGACGAAGATGAGACATTGCACAGTGGACAAGAATTAATAGGCATTATGGGGGACACACATTGTATCTTTTAGAGATTTCCTATCACTCATATTTAAGAACAGTACATTTTATTAACTGTATTATGTACACTTTGACTTCTTTTTAAATACAACAAATGTGATAATTTTATCAAATATGAATTCCTGGAAAAAGTGTTTTTTGGATCTATCCTAGAAGACATTTTGTAAATAAAAAGGAGAAACTATTTTATTTTGCTCAAGAAGAATGAGTCATACAAGTTAGGAGACTTGACCTTGCACAAAATAGGTAGCATTATATGAAGTAATTGAATTAAGAAATGAAAGAATAGGGGCATCTGGGTGGCTCAGTTGGTTAAACGCATGACTCTAGACTTGGGCTCAGGTCACAACCTCATGGTTTGTGAGTTCGAGCCCTGAATCTGGCCTGGTGTCAGGCTTTGCACTGACAGTATGGAGCCTACTTGGGATTCTCTCTCTCTCTGTCTCTCTCTGTCCCTCCTTGTTCTCTCTAAGTAAATAGATAAGCTTAAAAAAAAAAAAAGAAATGGAAGAATTATCTACAGAGAAATATAACATAGATCACCCCCCTCCATCCCTGTCTCTCTTTCTCCCTTTTCCACTTTTTTTTCCCACAATCATTAAGGAAGTTCTTTCCCAGCTCTATGTCATTGTTGTTTTGAAGTGTTAAATGACTATTAAACCTAGGCATTTAATGTATAATATTTAATAAGGGTTAAGTCCCAGAAAGCAGAAATAATGGTGGATTTAAATGCAGGTATCTGCACATCTTACAAAGTCAATGCAGATAGCCAGGCACAAAGGGGCTGTGGATCTGCTTGTGTTCATATACAGGATGGCAAATATATTACAAGAAGTAGCAAAACATTCTTTTTTCCAGTACAAGCCCTATTTAACAAATAGCCTTCATTTTGTTTTCATTATGAAATATTCTTGACTCTCAAAGCCACTTTCTGTGGGTGACGGAGAGGGGGGAAATCTCACCTGAAAAGTTGAGCACACTGCCAGTCAGGCCACTGGAATGTGGACTCCTTTTCTGCTGACGTGAATAGAACAGCCATGCCAACAGGCCTTGCTGACACTCGGAGGCCGGGAGGTGAGGAGAATTCGACAGACCACATGAGAGTAGCTGGTTGAGAAATGTGAAAATATTGAGTTGGCTCAGAATTTTTATTCTTTCATGATATTTAAAAAATGAAAACAAGTTTTTCAATATATTCAACTCAACTTGGTAGGGAAGTCTAGAACTTTGCAAGCTCTCATTGGTTACACATTGTGCAGAACAGTAACATGAAAATTCAAGATAAAGATTATCTGGGAAGAGGGAGCTATAGGGAAAGGAAAGGGGCACAGCACATTGGTATATGCATAATAATTATGACATTTCAGTACTTTGTTCTAGATGGTGTGTCTGTGGTTATTCATTTTGTTATTGCTCTTTGTAATTGACGTGTGTGTGTGTGTGTGTGTGTGTGTGTGTGTGTGAGTGTGCGTGTATAGATACAAAAATTCTTTTAAATGTAACAATTATTACATGTCAAAAAGACAAAATAATTTTTTAAAAAAAGAAACAGGGTGCCTGGGTGGCTCAGTCAGTTAAGCATCCCACTCTTGATTTCTGCTAAGGTCATGATCTCACAGTTGAGAGATTGAGCCCTGTGTCAGGCTCTATGCTGAGCGTGGAACCTGCTTGGGATTCTCTCTCTCTGTCTCTCTCTCTCTCTCTCTCTGCCACTCTCCCAATCACACAAGCTCTCTCTCTCAAAATAAATAATTAAAAATTTTAAAAAGAAAAAAAAAGAAACACAGTTGTCCTCTGAAGAGGGTATCATACATGTTCCTCAAAGATTCAAAAACTAAACTTCTGTCTGGGAAAATAAAAGTTCAAACTCTTCACAGTTGTTAATATTTTTATTGTTTCTATTAACAACAAAGTTTTGTGTTTCATTTGTTTTTGCTTTTCTTCCTTTTTTATTTGTCCTCCATTCTTATAAATCTTTGAACATCTATTTACATCTTGCCTGCTCTCTGACCAGTCCTCACCTCTGCCCACCAAGACCTTTTCTCCCTTGCCCTTATCTGCAGGACTCTGTAATCTTCCCTGCCTGTATAAAAACTGCTGAATGACTGTCCTTCTTGCTGAGATAGGGAACATGGTGTACATCCTCTATCTTAGTTCCATCTCTCCCTCCCCATCAGCGTGCCTCCCTTGTAGTACTCTATGTCTCTGCCTCCTCCCATGCTTCACCTTATCCTTTCCTTCACTTATTCTTTCAAGTGGATATCAAAGCACATTTGACCCTTTAGATGTTTTTCCTCCGCACAAATAAGTTGATTTATTTCTTGCCTTTGGCCTTGAGAGAATGAAAGCTTCTGGGCTGTCTCTGTACTGGGAGTCGGCTACTCGCAACTTCTATCATCTTTTCTTTCTTTCCTGTCCATGTATTGTTGATTGTCAATGATTTCTATTCAATTTCTTCTACATTCTTCTTTGCCTCTGCAGCCTCATTGCCCAGAAATATTTCTTAAATTGTGCTGAACTTTGTGTGTATCCTTCTGTTAAAAATCAGTCTGTCCCCTCTTTCTTTCTCACACACACATATTTTTCTATAGCGCCCCAAAGAGAGGGAAGTCTTTTTAGGTTTTATTCATTTTATTTGCATGTGTCTCCTTTGAGTACTGTGGCTATCCTGCAGTAAGGATGGTTAGATTGCCCACGGAGAATTCTGAGACATATATCTACAGTCTACAAAAATGGACTATACAGTTTTGTATCTTCATAGGAAAATAGAATGGAATGTGTATGTCTTAAATACACACAGATCCTTGTCTGCTGGTTTTGAGTGAACTAAACAATTAGGAGATCTCAAAAGGGGTCAAACAACCACTTACTCTTAAATGAAAATTAATACTTAACACCACGGCATAGTGCAAATGCCTTTATTACACGCTAGAAAGTTCTTCATCAGCTTGACCTGTTTATCATATCTGAGAAGAATTTCTGTTACGATGAACCTTAGGAGATAACAATGCCTTCTGTGTTTTTTGCCTGAATCAGTCAGCATTTGTCACCATAATGCTCAGTTATAAACGACTCTCAAAACACAGCGGCAGACAACAATAAGCAAACACAATCACAGTTGCTGGTCTGCAGGCCACTGGGGCACCTCTGCATCACACTTTCTCATTGCTCTGGGACTAGCACACTGTCTGAGTGCCGTTCTCATGCAATGGCAGGGGTGCCAGAGGGGTGAGCAGAAACACTGCACTGCTTCTTAAGAACCCCCTCAGAACTGGCACACTGGCATTCCTATCCACAGTGTGTCAGCCAAAGGAACTCACAAACTCAGTGCGATGGGAAATATACCGCACTTCTACAAAGAGGAACTTCAAAATCATAAGAAGAAGGGTGAGATTATGGGAAGGTGGGAGGATTCAGAACAAATATCCATCTATTTCACTGTGATCCTCTCCAATCCAAGGAGGGCTTGACCCTTATTATTTCAGACATGAAGCTCTCCATCCTTACTTAAATATTTCCCAAGAAAATACTTAATAATTTTTTTCCTTATTGTGAGAAATCCTTAAGAAAGATGCCAAGTAAAGTTTTTTCATACTTAGAGGAAACACAAATGTTAGCAGGAAATGTCAGTTAATCAAATGTTTAGTAGCCACCAGTGACGTATAAGCCATGGGGCGAAGATAAGAAAAAAAGAGTGTAAGAAGAGGTCTCTGCCCTTATGAAACAGCCAGCCTGGCATACGACATGCAGACAGGAGGAGGCGAAACTTCACGTGAATGAAATAAGGAATCACTAATTCTAGTCAAGTCTTTAGAAGAGGCCTCCAGATGTCTCAGGGTGTACTTCTAATAGAGAAAGAGGTTCCCACCAAAGGTCTTTTCAATATTCTGAAAAGGACTCAGAAGCCTCCCCTAAAAATTAATCCTTTCCAGGAATAGAGAACTCTGATCTCATTATGTGTCACAATTGTCTTCACTAGGAATAAAGAGGACTGTCCCGTTACCCTCAGACAGCTCTAAGTGGGACTCAAAGATCAGAACAAAGACTTCTGACTTGCAGAGAAACTTCTCTGTTCAACTAGCCTGAGACTTAGAATGGTGATTACTATTTGTTGCCTTGTGTGAGGATTAACTTCTAGAATTTGACAAATATAGAAATGTTGGGATTGGTGCTCTCTACTCTGCCTAGCAGTGAGAAAACCAAAGTGTGACCATGTCTCTAAGTTTTACAGAACACAATAGTAGCAGCACTAAAATCCACGATTTTTCAGACCCCCTGGGCAACAGTGGAATCCTGTTGGAATGAAGTAAATTTCCTTTAGAAAATAAATAGAATTCTTCCAAGTAGCCATAACCTGTACCTGAATTATGGTTTTAAAGAGGACTTTGTGTATTGCCTATAAATCATTAAAATCCTTAGGGATATTTGCTACCATGTTCTCTTCTTTACGGTCTATATTTTCCACAAGTCTCAGTTTCTATGAACAGAGACCTCACTGGAGGAAAGACAATTCAGCTTGTAGAGAAATTATATTAATCAGAGGGTACTTTAAGTTCACTCATAAAAAGTACACACCTTTCACATGTGTCTTGCCTCATTAACAAGAAACCATATATAAAAGTCAATTTCCTAACCAATAATAAAGCAGATTTATGAGCCTGCATACAGTTCCAAGGTAGGCATTCAATACATATTAGCTGAATTAATAACTAAATACACTATAAGAAAAACTTTGCTATTATTAGAGTGGAAGAGGAAATGATTAATAATAAATGAGTAATAAAATATATTGGTGATTCTGATGTGACTTGATCTTATTCAAGTGATCTTATTCATTAAAAGCCTGTACTCTTCATTTTTAGGTTATGTAGCAATTCTACACGATGGTTTAAAAACCACTGTGTTAAAACTGGAAGCTTGTTAGAGATTATAACTCACACATTATAAAGAATGGAAAACTTGATCAATGTTTTTTTCAGGCAGACTACAAATGACTAAATTTTCTGGATTTTAGAATCACAAAAAAAGTGAAAATAGTATCATCTAATTTTCTCCTTTTATAGATGATGAAAATAAGCCCCTCCAAAAATCAGTGTTTCACAAGCTGGTTGTACACTAAGGCTTGGAATCTATATTTGGATTTCTAGATCTTAAAGCCTATGTTTGACCATTATTATGTTTGTCTTCTTTTGCTTCATATGAAATCTGTGAAATTCATCTATGTTGATGTGTGTATCAATGGTTTATTCCTTTTAAGGGCCAAGTAATGTTCTATTGTATGAATATACCATGACCTACTCTCCATTCTTCTAGTGATATGAATTTGGCTTGTCATTAATCTATTGAAGCTCATGTTCTATTTGTTTTCTCCACTTTCGCTACTAATGCTCTTTTGGGAAATTTAGACTTCTTTCTTCCCACAATTGAGCCAAAGGTAAAGACCAGCGAGACCTCATCTCTGTGCCTTCCCACTCACTAGGGCTCCACAATATTTCTAGATTCAAGAACTACATTATGCTTGTGGTTGACTTAGGAAAAGAGAAGAAGCCTGGGGCACCTGGGTGGCTCAGTCGGTTAAGCATCTAACTTGATTTCGGAGAAGGTCATGATCTTACGGTTGTGAGATTGAGCCCCACGTTGGGCTCCATGCTGAGTGTGGGGTCTGCTTGGGATTCTCTCTCTCTCTCTCTCTCTCTCTCTCTCTCTGCCCTTCTCCCCACCCCTCTCAAAAAGTAAATAAAAATAAACATCAAAAAAAAAAAAGAAAAATAGAAGCCTGACAGTGATCTGACAGTCAACCTCTCTGTCTCCAAGGCAGCAGCACTGCTCCATTAGCCTTGGGTTCTTTGGGCTGGGCTGCCTGTGCTCCTGTTCATGAGGAAGAGGATGGGCAGGGTGGGCCATGGGGCAGCAGTGGTGCCACATGACCTCTCATGGAAACGCGTAACAAAAAGAAGAATTACATTGATGGGAATAAAAATACAGAGTGTAATTTGTCTGACTGCATCTTTCATTAACCACACGATAAGCTCCAGCAGAGTTCTACCTCTAGGGCAGTATTACTAATATGAATCTGCATTTATCTTACTATTACTATGGGGAGTACTTATGTTTTACAGCCTCATGATTGTTAGATTTCTTCTCAGCTACAGGTATTAGAAAAGTGATGATACATTCAGTGGTATTCAAGGACACTGTGAGTAGCAAGGGGTACTTTAGATAGTTGGATTATTCTTGACATGCAGAGCATAAGGCAGTAAAATGCAAAATACTCATCCCTCTTCTGAGCTCATTTTAAACATTCTATGCCCAGGAAAAGAGTCTCATAAGATTCAGTGTGGAGTTTATACCTCCCCAAGGTAAGCATCAAGCATTTTTCCTAATGAAAATTATGGGCTCTGAGAAAAATGAACCATCTAGAAAAAAAAACCCTGCAGAAATGATGAAGAATAAAATAAAAATGGTCTCACTTCCTTCTTCCTTCAGTATAGAGACAGAATTCTAGAAGTCTTGCTGTCTGTACATTATAAGTTACTATACAAAGACACAGTACAATCACACATAAATTTGAATTATTATTTTCAAAGGCCAGATCTGTCTCATTTCCTACCATAGATGTATCTCTGACATCAAGTGGCCATTTAATTTTAAACATTTAAGATTTAGCATTTACTTTTGTGAATGGCCATAATTCAGTAAATTTTTGTGTGGTCTTTGTAATCAAATTTTGTAAGTGTCCCTTTTATCATTCCCCTGCTCAATCAGCAAAGTATGCTTTACTAGTTAACGTGTATGGAATAACATGGGTGAGAAGAAAGTGAAAATTCATTGGTCACTTCCAGCCCTCTTGAGGGAGCTGTGACCACTTCTCAGGACCAGAACTCAGGATGATGCTGAGCTTTGCTCTGCTGACAGTACACCATTGTGGTGTGGGTGACACATGGCCCAGGATCTTATATTTCAGAAGATGTCACAGGGAGGAGTGTCAGTCCCACGGGCAGTTTATCTGCGCTTGCAATCCCTATGCCACTGAGGCCTACCCCAAAGCAAGATTTATCTTAGGTCTTGAATGAGGGGATAGTGTCCACAAGCAAGCCCTTAAATTGTGGGACACTTGCCTGATTCTGTAGTCTACTGACGGCTGGGGGCTCTAGGATGCCCACGGATCCCAAGTAGTCTCAATCCCACACTTCCCCTCATTTCACTCTCGATTTAAGTAGTTGTCAATACGTGCAGCTCAGACTGAACCCTGGGAATCTCAGCTCCTGATCTGCCTGTTACCTTACCAAATTCTGTAAGTCCCAGCCTCTGCACCACCTCTGGTCCCAGTAGCAGAGATCCCGACACCAGTCCTGTGCAACACACAAGCTTTCAGGACTGCTTTGTCCTGAAGCAACATCCCCAAAGGGCCTTGAATGCTCAGGAAGTAAAGCCACAGCCATGAAGATCTGTACCCAATGTGCTATGCCCAGTGAATAGTCACAAATAGAAGGTAAACTCCTCTTCTCCAGGTCCACAAAGCAGCAGCCTTTTGTGATGGAGCAATGAAAAATCATAAACTAGGAGATAAGGGAGAGAAAAAGCAAGAAAGAAGTCAGTTCGAGAAAGAAGGAAGAATGTAACAATTAGAGGTAAGAGGGCAAGGCGGGTGATTAAAAAAAAGCTGTGGTACTGACGATTAAAACTGAGATGGGGGATAAAGTCTTTCTCTAGTAAAAGTCAACTAAGGGAAGCATGGAAAGTCAATGACCAGCTGAAGTGAAAATGGACACCCATTTAACACTGTATATGGCTGACCACAGGAATGTATTAGTAGATAAGAACAATATTCTTCCACATATTGTATAAAATATCAAGGAGTAGAATGACTCATATTTAAGGCTTAATAGATTTTCAGTTGCTCAAAGTATGGAGGGAGCAGTGCTCCATGATGCACTCACATTAATAAATTAGGGAAACTATATGGTGTTCTGAGTAAGTGGTTCTCAGTGAAAAGATAGAAATGTCCTTGTCTCCAACCCAGTGCTCTTTGAAAAGGCAAAAGAACTTTATGAGCAAATGCAAATGACTGATTCATGTGTATTTTTGGAGGAGTATCTTTGGCATTTTAAAAAGACCCTTGGTATTAAGAAGGCTAGATATAACATGAAAAATAGTCAGCAAATGACCATGCTGCAGTAGAATGTTGTGACATTTTCAGACAGCTCATTTCTTAGAACAATCTCTCCTCTATGCACTTCTATGGAGCTGCTGGTACTGCTGAAATCAAGCCCCTCTGGGATTCAATAGAAGAAGGACTATTTTTACACGTGCAAATCGAACCAACTCTCTGAAATAAAACTGCTGGGCTAGAAACTCCCATTTTCCTACAACTTCCAAAACCAAAAGACATCTTCACTAGCTACTCACAGATTGCCAGCCATTGTGGGGATGAACAAACAAATACATTTGTTTTTTTTTGTTTTTTTTTTTGGTATCCAGAACAGTTCATACATAGTTTTAAAGCTTTAGGAAGAAAAACATTTCCAAGTCATTGGTTGTCCAGGATTACAAAGTTATCCCACCCACTCTGAGGTAGCAGGATTGGTTTGGGGAATATTTTTTCCCACATTCCTATTAAAATGTATTTCATTGATTTGACTCATTGTTTTGTGAATCATTCAGAATATCAAATAATTCTAATAATAGCTAACATTTACTTAGCGTCAGGCAGTTTTAAGCAATTTATGGATGTTTACTCATTTAGTCCTCACTAGGGTGATTTTACCTGGTACCATCAAGGTGAGTTTTTTTAACTCTGACAACTAATTGGACTTTGACAGTCATGACTTCTTGCTATGATGATCAGAAGTGAGGCAAAACTGAGAAACAAAGCTCATCTGTCAAGTCAGGAGGGCAGTACATATCCAGCCTTAAGCCTTGAAGACTCAGCGAGGCTGAGTAATTAAGATACTTGAAGATGACAGATGACTTCTATTGAACTTGGTCTTATCAGCAAGAGTAATATTTATTCTAAAGGCTGTGATATTGGTCTTGATGCAGGGATTTTATATATGGTATATGCATGAAAAATTGAAACTGTAGATATTTTAGTAACTAAACATGTATTCATGTTTTATTCCAATGTATTGTTTCTTAAAAATCTTTTATAAAATATGCTTAAGAAGGCTTTTATAAAAAAACATTGCCCAGAGGGAAGTCATTGGTCTCACCCTACTAAGTATTCTTTGCTTGGATACAATAATATTGCAATAAAAGAATTAATTCCTATTATACTGGGATTCTAATAAATCAATGGATTTGTAGCTAGTTTGCCTTTTGGAGGGAGTGGGTGACATCCAGAACATTTCTGAAGAATCCCTATGCTTTAGGTATTTTCTAGGAAACCACAAATTTAATCAGTGAGTCTTCTCTCCTAAAATCTAAAAATCACAGTTAATCCAGTACTGTTATCCATGGATAGAGGAAACTTGCCAGTTGGTGCCTCAGTATCAGGAGAACCATGAACCCCACTCCTTCCTTCCTCATGGTATTTATTTTATGCCATATAACGTCTTAGCCCCATAGGGGTTACATGCACCACCACAGCTTAAAGAATATCTTCCCATATGGCAGAAGTGATTGCCTTTAATTAAAAATTTGTCTTAAAAGAACTATCCTTTCAGATTGGACTGAGGTCATCAATGACTTTTCCACTTTTTACATAACTAAGGATACACTGCCAAATGTCTCCTGTTCCCATTCTTCTTAAAAGTACATTCTGAAATGCAGAGGAAAAGATAGAGTGTCTGTAGCAGATTCACAGGCTTCCAAAACGTTCCGTATCATCCACTCAAAGGCCAGATTTATGGGGAGAAATTCTCATTTATAGCTAGCCTTCCCCATTGCTGACAACTGTACTCACTTACAACTTTCACAGTGGCCGTTCAGAGGTTAGTGGTAAAACAATAGCGTGCTGCCACCCCAGGACCATGCTCTTATGAGGTCTAGCTAGCTGGGTAGAGAGGTGTTCTCTCTGAGCTCAAGGGGTGGGCAGTGTCTATCCTCCTGGGGTTTGTAGCAGCCCTTCTCATACCAGCAGCAGTCAGCAGTATGATGGTCAGATGGAATGCATTTTTTAAAATGTTCTAATATATGAGAATATAGTTGGATTGAAGGTATTGTAAATTTATCCAATGAGAATTTGTTTAGTTTAATTTTTGTTCTTGTTAGGATCAACCATAATGAAATGGTATAAAACCACCTCAAGCTAATTTATTTTTCTAAGCCCTTTAAATGAACTTCACAAGCAAATAGCTTTCTATTTTAAGTAAACCATGTAATGCCTTTGCTTTATCACAGATCATAAGAAATAGAAACAAATTTTACTGGTGCAACATAATATCAGAAAATCACAACTAAAACAGGAGAGAAAAAAATGTCTTCTTCACTCTTTCCAACACTATAAGTCATAAAATAAGCTAGGAAAAGTACAGATATATAAAAACACAAGTTACCTAAGCAGTGAATTTAACTTAGTAAATGCCTTTCTACAGTGCTCTAAAGCATTAGCTTTTAGAAAAGTCATTTTTCATGGTTATCATTCTAAGTGCTTAGAGTAGCAATACAGCACTTAATTGAAAAATGTATGGTCTTCATCTTAAGCAGACAAAGCTTAATATGGACATAATGAACCAAGGTATACATGGGATGAAATTATAGTAGGAGATTCAAACAGAAGCAGGTGTGCAGAGAATAGTGTTTAATTTTTCTGCAGATAGCACTGTCTCTTGAAGTAAAATTCTCTATCCCTGATGCTCTTAATGTCTCTAAATCAGACCTGAACAAAACTGTTTGTTGCAGTACTGAAAAATAAAAAAGGAAATAACCCATCTGTAAGGAATACATTAGAGTTTATTCACATGTTGGAATACTATATGGTAGCTAAAATATATCAGTGTAGATAAATTTCAAAAACACAATGTGAAGTAAAAAAAATCAAGAAAATTGAAAAAGAGACACATATAGAATACTATATGTAAAGCACACAGCAATAGTATGTATTATTTCAGTATGCCAACACAAATAGAAAAAGTATTAACATATATGGGGGGGGTGTCTGGGTGGCTCAGTGAGTGAAGTGTCTGACTCTTGATATCAGCTCAGGTCATGATTTCACTATTCCTGGGATTTAGCCCTTTGTCAGGCTCTGTGCTGGCAGCACGGAGCCTAACTGGGATTCTCTCTTTCCCTCACTCTCTGCTCCTTCCTTGTTTATGCGTGTGCTCGCTCTCTCTCAAAATAAATAAATAAACATTTTAAAAAATTAAAAGTATAAGGTGCCTGAGTGACTCAGTTGGTTAAGTGGGCAACTCTTGATTTCAGCTCAGGTCATGATCTCACAGTTGGTAAGTTCAAGCCGCACATTGGGCTCCACACCGACAATGCAGAGGCTGCTTGGGATTCTCTCTCCTTCCCTTTCTCTCTGTCCCTCCTTACCTCTCTCTCTCTCTCTCTCTCTCTCTGTCTCTCTTTCTCTCAAAATAAATAAACTTAAAATTAAAGAAAATTAAAAAATATATATGGGAATGACACACCCCAACTTCTAAATAGTGATTATCTCCTGGGGGGAACTAAAATAGATGAAAAAATTAGATTTAGGTGTACCTATAAACATTTATTTTGAGAGAGATCATATGAAAATATAAAAACAGTTAAAATTTGTTAAATTCGGGAAACAAATGGATGGATATCATTTTATTAGTCTGAAATATTTTATTAAACATTAAACAGAAAAAGAAATTAAATGCCTCCACATATATTTTATATATATAATCATAAAATCATTCCAGGCCTATTAGGACTGGAATCGAGTTGTATCTTGTTAGTATATTAACCATGTAGTTATAACAGTATAAAGTATATATATTCTTTTCATTTCTCCCTTTCCAACCAAAGGAATACAATTCTCAGCTTTCTTATATCATTGTCCCTGAAGAAAAAACTACTATCAAACACAATTACCTTAGCTTAGACCATTTGTGAAGTTCTCAACCCCATCTAAAAAAGTAGGGAGCAAATTCATGGTGAATATTGGATTTTCCCAGTGCCTAAATTTTATTAGAATTCAACCTAATAATTCTTAGCACAAACATCATGAATTGTACCTACATGGTCTGAAATAAATTTTTTTAGAAGATGCTTAACTTTCAACCAGGAAAAACTTAAATATCACAAAAATATGATAAATGATTATAGCATCTTAATATGGGAAAGTTCACAATTAAATTTGTCTTAACAAAAGAGTTTTAAACAAAGCCGTGTATCAATGTAAGCATTTATATTGGGGAGGTTATAGCTTCTTCAACAGAATGATCAACTATAACAATATTGAAAATTAGATTCATGTACATAATGGCAAAATGGTCATTATCATACTAAGAAAAAAGTATATTTTGTGAGAAAATCAAACATATCATATCCATGTTATATTAAAAGATACAATGTTAAAATTCATACATTTAAAATGGGAACAGGTGTGCCTGGGTGGCTCAGTCAGTTAAGTGTCTGACTTCAGCTCAGGTCATGATCTCACAGTTTGTGAGCTGGAACCCCACATCAGGCTCTCTGTGCTGACAGCTCACAGCCTGGAGCCCGCTTCAGATTCTGTGTGTGTCTCTCTCTCTGCCCCTCCCCAACTTGTGCGTGTGCTCTCTCTCTCAAAAATAAATAAACATTAAGAAAATGGTTTAAATAAATAAATAAAACGGGAAGAGATGTAGCCATTGTTTCATAGGATTTGGTAAACCCTGCAGAAAAAATTGTTCTGGGAATAATACTAAAGCATAATTTGCTTATCATGGTCATTCTAAGACAAATCTGTTTCCAAACAAATGATCCAAGAGTCATGACTTATGAAGAAAGAGTCTACGATCTTTGGAATTCAAGCTTTCCTGGACAATCTATAGGGAACAGAAAGATCAGAGGGGAAAAATGGGATGGATTATTGTTTCATTTTTAGTTCTGAGTAAGAAAGATTTGTAAGAAAAATTTGACATGAACCCATAAGCACCTGATTGCATTACTTGAACCTACAGAATATACTAAATGCTTGAAAGCTACAAACATATTAATGGCTTTCCATTTATTTGTACCATTTTTGAAAATTTTAGTGGAATAAAGAAAGCTCAGAAACAAACAGAACAAACTACGTTCGATGCAGCCTTGTGGAGGTGTTAAATAGTGAAATTCCTGAGGAAACTCAACCATGTGTTCTGTGCCTTATCAGCTCTGCATAAATAATGCAGCCTGTCTGCCAAATTAAGAATCTCATAATAGGTTGTTCAGATGGTGTTATTAGCGAGAGACTTGGATTGGGCTGTGCTCTCCTGAAGGAAATGGGGAGATGACATTGGTGGATAAGGAAACTGCACATTATTGGCAAGAACACAAAATTAAAAATGACAGAATAAGTGTGAGATAGGAAAGCAGGAGATGAAAGGATTTAGAGAGACAAAAAGGATTCTCTTAATTAAATGTGATTAAGCATCTGTTATTTTTCTAAAAAAAGGAAATCAGAGTAGTATCGGGACACATTTTTCGGACTTTTGTGATTAAGGAGCTAGCTTCTACCACTCCATTTTTTTAAAACTTTCATTTTTGGTGGATGAATACAAAAGTAGCTCTCAGACATGAGTAATTTTAGTCTAGAAGCTATAAGAAATAGAGAATTTTGGAACAAAGTTTGTAAAGTTAGTCAGTGGACCTTCTGTAAGTAATAACAGCATATAGTTTTATTAAATGTTGAAGGACTCCCCTCTATTTTCTTAAAAATACATAACCCTTTATAAAGATAGGGTCCTTACAGAATAAATCATTCTAAATAGCCAATTAATTAATGCCCAAAAGACAGAACACTACCTCAATCTGCAGGGAAACCCCAAAGATTTTTTCAAATTAAGGCATCTTTAAAATGCTGCACTTTAAAAATTACATTGTTGTAGCAGCAACTGTATTTTGATACTCTTAGTGTTATAATTCACTACATTCCTCTTCAAGGGTTTGCTTTAAATTGATCACTTAGGTTTCCTATATCACTGACATTATAGAATAATTAATTCAAACAATACTTATTGAACAACCAATGTGTACAAGATACTGTGATAGATGTGAGGGTGAAAAATAAAAAGAAGTTTACAGCTCAGCCCTTGCTTTTAAGAAGCTTAACATCTAATAAGGGATATTCAGGGAATGTGTAATCAGGGAAGACTTTATGGAGAAGGTAGAGCTTAAACTGGACCTTGAAGTATTCTTCACATTTTAAGAGCCACAGCTAGAAGAAAAAGAGTAAGCAAGCAAGTCTAAGAAGAATCAGCTATTTCAGGCCAGCAAAACAATGGTTCCTGCCTGCCCACATAAAAGGAGGAAACTTAATACTAAAAATGAATTTATAGCTAAGAGATATGTATGAATTAATTAAACCAAGATACTTGAAATAAGAACTGCAGCAATTTCTAAAATAAATGAGCAGTTCATAACCTGAGAACTTCAGACCCCTAGAGGGATCATTGAATTATTGCAAGAAATCCATGAATGGAATGTGAGTCCAAGCAATAGCGTTAATAAATTATATCACCTACAAATACAAACCACCCTTTTTCAAAAACTATGGTGAGTGCTAAAGAATATACTCAATAGCGCTATTGCATTTTCTCAGTTACATTAAAAGAATACTGAAATTTCATATCGTTTAATTGTTTTATTCAGATTAAAGAAATTATACATATATGCATTACAGTATATTGCCGTTTTTATCTGCATATTCAGTTGATATACTATGAGTATATTTTTATGTAAACAGATATCCAACTTACAAATCATTTCAAAACAAGGAGCACTGCTTTGTTCTATTCTATAAACGTTTCCTTATTATTGAAAATTTAAATTGTCCCAATATTTTATTATTTTTTAATTAACTAATTAATTTTTTAAATTTACATCCAAGTTAGCATCTAGTGCAACAGTGATTTCAGGAGTAGATTTCTTAATGCCCTTTACCCATTTAGCCCATCCCCCCTCCCACAACCCCTCCAGCAGTCCTCTGTTTGTTCTTCATATTTAAGAGTCTCTTATGTTTTGTCCCCCTCCATGTTTTTACATTATTCTTGCTTCCCTTCCCACATGTTCATCTGTTTTGTATCTTAAAGTCCTCATATGAGTGAAGTCATATGATATTTGTCTTTCTCTGACTAATTTTGTTTAGCATAATACCCTCCAGTTCCATCCATGTAGTTGCAAATGGCAAGATTTCATTCTTTTTGATTGCCGAGTAATACTCCATTGTATATATATACCACATCTTCTTTATCCATTCATCCATCGATGGACATTTGGGCTCTTTCCATACTTTGGGTATTGTCGATAGCACTGCTATAAACATTGGGGTGCATGTGCCCCTTCCAAACAGCACATCTGTGTCCCTTGGATAAATACCTAGTAGTGCTATTGCTGGGTCTTGGGTAGTTCTATTTTTAGTTTTTTGAGGAACCTCCGTACTGTTTTCCAGAGTGGCTGCACCAGTTTGCATTCCCACCAGCAGTGCAAAAGAGATCCTCTTTCTCCGCATCCTCACCGACATCTGTTGTTATCTGAGTGGTTAATGTTAGCCATTCTGACAGGTGTGAGGTGATATCTCATTGTGGTTTTGATTTGTATTTCCCTGATGATGAGTGATATTGAGCATTTTTTCAAGTGTCAGTTGGCCATTTGGATGTCTTCTTTGGAGAAGTGTCTATTCATGTCTTTTGCCCATGTCTTCACTGGATTATTTGTTTTTTGGGTGTTGAGTTTGATAAGTTCTTTGTAGATTTTGAATACTAATCCTTTATCTGACATGTCGTTTGCAAAAGTCTTCTCCCATTCTGCCGGTTGCCTTTTAGTTTTGTTAATTGTTTCCTTCTCTGTGCAGAAGCTTTTTATTTTGATGAGGTCCCAATAGTTTATTTTTGCTTTTGTTTCCCTTACCTCCAGAGACATGTTGAGTAAGAAGTTGCTGTGGCTAAGGTCAAAGAGGTTTTTTCCTGCTTTCTCCTCAAGGATGTGGATGGCTTCCTGTCTTACATTTAGGTCTTTCATCCATTTTGAGTTTATTTTTGTGTGCAGTGTAAGAAAGAGGTCCAGTTTCATTTTTCCACATGTCTCTGTCCAGTTTTCCTAGCACCATTGCTGAAGAGACTGTCTTTATTCCATTGGATATTCTTTCCTGCTTTGTCAAAGGCTAGTTGGCCATACGTTTATGGGTCCATTTCTGGGTTTTCTATTCTGTTCCATTGATCTGAGTGTCTGTTTTTGTGCCAGTATCATACTGTCTTGATGATTATAGCTTTGTAATATGTCTTGAAGTCCAGGATTGCGATGCCTCTAGCTTTGGTTTTCTCTTTCAAGGTCACTTTGGCTATTTGGGGTGTTTTCTGGTTCCATACAAATTTTAGGATTGTTTTTTCTAGCTCTGTGAAGAATGCTGGTGTTATTTTGATAGGGATTGCCCAACATTTTATTATTATAAACCCCATTAGAAACATTTTTCCCATGGTTAAATATTACATACACCCTTAATTATTTTTCAGGATAAATTCCTACATATAAAGTTGTTGAGTCAAAAAGTATATACTTCTAAAAATTTCAATATATCCTGCTAAATTGCCTTCTCAAAGATTCTTTCATTTATATGTTTCTTCCACAGGCCATAAGACAACTAGTTTTCCTGCTATTAGGAAACAATATTATATTTTTAAAAGGTCAAAAAGTCAAAGTAATAGTCAAAAAGATTAGAAATTTCCAAACTACAACTAAATGGCATGTGCAGTACACAGAGAATCAAAACATATTAAGTGTCTGTGCATGTGTCTCAGATCAAAAGACTCACTATAGCTAATGAGAACTGTGTACAGTGTTTCCCATCATCAACCACCCATAGGCTTTTCCTAAGAGATACTCTTTTGAAAGCCCTTTTCTTGGTAGCCTCAAAGAATTACAACACAAGCTTGCATTGGAAAAGGAATCCATGCAGTTTAAAATACTCTAGTCTCCTAATATGCAACACGTGAGAAAGACTACTTTCCCTTGAGGATCTCGTTACTTCAACAGGAGCTATATCTACAGAAGGGAAAGAGACCAGTAAAAATGTGGTCTCTAACAATGTGGTCCAGAAAGAAGGGAGCAATAGAATCAGAATTTTTATCAGTTTGGGGAACTTAGAAAAAGTGCCTTCTAAACACACATTCACTGTTTTCTTTGCATGACAGAAAGAAAAGAAAAAGATTTGTTGAATCTGATTATACTGATTAAAAATCCAAAAGCTTTATCTATGATTTCTTTATGTGATGTCTTTCCATTTGGAAAGTATCCTTTGAAAGAAAATGTAGGGCTCAGGAGCCTGTAGGACTAATTTCTATTAACTACACTCTGAGGTCTGTGACTACCCACACATTTCAATGACTTATGCCTATTAGATGAAAATAAGAAATGTCCCTTCAGAGAGATAGAAATGATGAAATACATAGGCAAAGGAGAAATTGAGATTTTGAAACTCGAAGTCCTTCAGAATACTTCAGTGCTGTATTTAATTCTGCACCTAGGTCCTCTTCCCTCACTTGGTTATTGATTCTTTTTTTCCTCAAATATCAGGTCATCCTCTTATCTTGATGCTGCCTTGTTATTTAGAGCTCCAGTTTACCCTACTGATTCACAATGTCTAATTCCTTCAGTATCTGTTGTTTTGTTCAACACCAGAGAGAGGAAGCTAAGAATTCCAGGCAAGAATCCAAAGTTACTGTTCAAATAAGCTTCCAAATACACTGATCATGGAAAAGGGTTTGCTTTTCTGGACCATCATTGAAATCTATCAAGCAAATCAGGAGAGCAAGGGAATGGGACTGAGGTCCCAGGAAAAAGAGGCAAACTAGTCAAAATTCAGGGTGTGTTATCTGGGCTTGAAAAGAACAGAGCCACTAAAGGGATTTATGGGAATTCAAAATACAGTGAGATGTAGGAAAGAAAAATATCAATAAAACTTCTTAAAATGAAATAATCTAGACAGATAATAGAAGTTGCTGCCCTAAAATACTAGTTACCAATAAATATGACCTAAAACATAAACACTCATTGATCAAAAGTTTTCCTCAGAATGAAGCTGATGCCAGACTCTTTCATTAGAGATGCTGACAATTGAGCTCTATTGGGAAACTGGGAGGAAAAACATACTGTTTTTTTTCCTACAAAACTTAAGAAAATTTGCAAAGATTTCACAGAGAATTTCCACATGCCCTTTACCTATTTTATTCTGTTGTTATCATCTTATGTTCCCACAGTACATTTTTTAAATCTAAGAAAACATTGGCATATTGCAATTAATTAAACTTGATATTTTATCCAGATTTCTCTAGTTTCCCCTCAATAGTCCTTTTTATTTTCCAGGATTACATCCAGGATGTCACATTGCACTTAGTCATAATGCTTCCTTAGGCTCCTCTTGGTTATGATGGTTTCTCCGAATTTCCTTGTCCTTGAGACCTTGATAGTTTTGAGGAACTTTTTGGTTTTTCTTTATTTTTGTTTTTGTTTTTCTGAATGTCCTTAATTTGAATTTGTCTGATTTTTTCTAATGGTTAGGCCAAGAACAGGGTTTTTATGGAAAAAACACACAGAGGTAAGGTGCATATTTAGAACATTCACTTATTTTTTAAAGATAAAATTAACAGATTGCCCTCAAGGCTTTTGAAACATTTTTGTTATGATTCCACCTCCTAGTTAAATCAGTCCATCATAATGAAATGACATCAGCAAGGATGCTGTGACCATGACCTTTTCCATCAAGAATTTCTAGAATCTTGCAGTCGTGACTTTTCCTCAGCAGTGACATTCCCTTTCTCTGAAGGAAAAATTTATTGATGCCATTCAGTGTATGAGTCCTAACAGTTACAGGAGTACAACTGGAAGAAACACAAACCAATAACGACCGCATGATACAACAGATACCAGCCTGGTTGCCCTCCCAGCGCCCATTCTCGGCCTACTTTCATCTTGCCCACCTTCTACTTTAAGGTCGAAAAGGCCAACTTCCCCAGCTTCTTTTGCATGGGATTGAAGGCTTGACTAGAGATGAGAGCTAGTCCGTCGGGGTGTTCTGAGAACAAAACACTTCCTCCTTGCTAAAGGAAGGGGGGCATGGCAGGAAAACTCTTTTCTCCCCTGTTCGGAAGTGGTGTGCCAAGATGAGATGCTAGGGAATGTTTCAGCCTTGAGGCAACAGCCCAAAGGATAAAAAGCCAAATGCTGAAAATGGAAGAACAGAGGACGGGACAGCCTGACTTGTAGAAGACATCACTGAGCCACTCAATCAACCCTGGATTGGTTAAGGGAACCGTTGACATCCCTGCCGTTCATCAGTTTGCAGATCAATGTATCCTTACTGATACACATGGCAATATTCGACACTTCTAAAGATAACTCAGAGGGGAGAAGTTGGTGACCCATAGACATGTTTTGTCTACACACTTAAAAATGTGGTGACCCTCTCTTTAAAATCGGTTGACTTCACAGGAAAACAAAAAGTTTCTCAGTTCCTTTAAAAAGTCAGCAAACCCAATTTAAAAACATTTTTTTAAAGAAAAGGAGCACCTGGGTGGCTCAGTCAGTTAAGCATCTGACTTCAGCTCAGGTCATGATCTCACAGTTCATGAGTTCAAGCCTCGGGCCAGGCTCTGTGCTGACAGCTCAGAGCCTGGAGACTGCTTCGGATTCTGTATTTCCTTCTCTCTCTGCCTCTCCCCACCTCACACTGTCTCTGTCTCTCCCAAAAATAAATAAACATTAAAACATCTTTTTAAAAAAATCAGCAAACCTGGCAACCTGGCCCACAGGACTATGAGCCAACAGTCACCTGGAACTGGATAGCAGCTGCCACTTTTAGATGGAACCTGTGCTCTGCACTTTAGTTCACCATAGTCCCCACGTGTGCAGCTTCATGCATTTATATTATCTCTCTGGTTCCTGTACACATATGTGAAAAACTCTTAGTAGTTGAGTTTTATTTAAGGCAAGTATCCTTTTGGTTGCCCCTTTTAATTTTTGTTTACAGTTTTGCATAACAGAATGGTCCTTAAATTTGGAAAAATACACTCAATGAAAATCATAGCAATATGGTGCTGACAAACTTTGCAATCCCTTTGTGGTACCACATCTCCTCCTCTTCTCCTCTTCTCCTCCCTACTCACTGGCCTCTCACAGAGCTGCTGAGGAAAAATGAATTGGTCCCAACTAACACATCCCAGGTGTTTTATTTACAGCTTCCATAGTCAGTCAGGAAAAGATTTAAACCTTTCATATATCCATTCACCCTCCATAGAAACTCACCTGACTGATTTACACTTCTCTTTGGATGGAACCTTGCAAATCTTTTATCAGTGCCATGTTTGGAGTTCACAGTTCAAGGTTCCTAACTAAGGAGGTGCAATGCATGCCCCATTAAAACATGCTTCAGTGCTGTATGCATATACATGAACCGTGAATTACAACTCTTTGCAGGGGCATTTCCTACAGCTATAAACAACAACAACAACAACAACAACAACAACAAAAACAACAAAAACTGGCAGAGAGGAAATCTCTTTCCAATGAAATGTACTGGGCCATTTAATGACATTTGTATGATTGGAAGGGTAAATATGATAAGTCAGTATAGATAAGGCAACTCGATAGAGGAAAGGCAAAAATTTATTACTGCTTCTGTAGAGGATAAACATGAAACTTCTCTGGAGAGAAATTTCTTAGACTTGCCTCAAGATTTTAAAGCCATCTTTGAGGTCATCTCCTGCCCTTAGTAGTAGCCTTACTGTAGTAAATCCAGAAGCAAATATGTACCTCCATGTGTCACCCACAGAAGCGACAAACACAATGCCATGGGAAACACAGAAATCTGTGGCTCAACAAATACTCTGCGGGCGATAGAATCTGAGGCATGTGACCCCAAGCCCCATTCAAATGGGCAGTACCAGTCACCTTTACCACATCCCCAGCCTCACATCCCCAGGCTCACATGTAGTGTAGAATACATGTAACAGGTCTCTAAGCTCACCTGTTTTTCTGATGAGAAATTTTTATCATTTATAACCATCTGATGTTCAGTGCATTACAAGAAATAGGAATGCATATAGGCAGGACTTTCACACAAAATGGTCTTTTCAGTGTATCTGTTCTTCATTATTTTAACAATGACCTCCATAGAAGATGTTGGTTAATTATTTTCTCTCAAATGTCAGCATCCTATGTTTCCAAAAACTATAATTTTAATCTTTTTTAACTACTAATATTTCAAAAACATAATTTCCTATTTTTATTACAAATACTTTTCAGGAGGGTCCCATATTTCATTACAATGTTTGTGTAGAAATCACAGCATATGACAGGTTGCCCTGAAGGAGGTCATAAGTTTCCAAAAGAATAATGTCATAATAGGAAGGAGAATATGCCATCTAATAAATCAAAGTAATAAAGAAAATTCATAGTGGTCAAAACAACAAAAATACAACTAGATGCTCACTTTAATGGTAAAATTGTATTTCCAGTCATATTAAATGGCATGAAAATAAGATGTAATAGTTATATCTATATATGAAAATTATACAAAGGCCCTCAGTATATCTGTATTTATATCTGCCCATGTATATGTAACTAAACAAACAAACCATATCATAAAACTGACCGAAAACTAATGTAATGCCTACAGTAAATATTAATACTTTTTTTTGGCTTCTCAGCATTTAGATGAGGTTTGGAAGGGAGAAGGGAGACAAGATGGCAGAACAGCGTGGAACTTTTTTGTGTCTTGTGCCCATGAAATACAGCCAGACCAACACTAAACCATCCTGCACACCTAGAAAACTGATCTGAGGATTAACACAACAATCTGCACAACCTGAACCACAGAATTCAGCAGGTACATAGCACAGAGAAGTGAACTTGGGGAGCTAAAAGCTGCAGAGGGTAGGGAGATGCTTTTGCAGGCCAAGAGGACAGAGGCAGTGGGGAGAACATGAGAAAAGCACCCTCCCCAAAAGCAGCTGGAGAGAAAGTGGAAAATTGGAAACAGCCATAGGGACTGAACTAAAAAGGGAGAAAGGAGAGGGTTTAAATTACATTAAGACTGTAAACAAGGGGAGTGCAGAGTCTGCAACTCCACAGCTTGATACCTGGCGGTGCTCTGGTGGGAAGGGCGAATCCCCAGGAGCAGAGTGGGGTCTGGGAGGTTCTCGGGCCTCACGGGGAGAAGCAGTTCCACTGCCGGAAGGACATTTGGTAGAGGCTGTGAGGAAACCTGGGCCCAGCAGACCACAGAGAACAACCACATTTGCTGGTGCTGGAACAAGGTCATTAAAGGTGAAGGCTGGTGCCTGTGTGTTGTGATTTTCCATAATCCCTGAAACGCTGCTGCTACACTGTCTCACGAACTTTTTCTGGGGTGGGCTGGCACCTGGCCGCAGTCTCTGGACATTGGCAGCAGCACAGTCCCATGAACTTTCCTAGGTGCAGCCGGCATTTGGCCATTGCTCAGTGAGACCTTCCCGCAGAGGGGCAGAACAGGTCAAAGCCACAGTCCTTCAGAAGTAAGAGACCAGGGAAAACAGCCACATCTGAGACAAAACTCGAGAGAGAGGTACTGCCTGGGGCTTGGTCATAGACAGTGCAAAAGCAGGAGTGGATGAAAGCTGAAGACAAAAGGTGTGCGATTGCTGATCTCAGAGAACAGAGTTCTCATACTAGAGACTGGGTAGCTGGGTGATGCCATTTTCACTGCTCCCACACATGCGCATGGGCACCTAAAAGCACCACAACACTCCACCCCAGTAGGCTAGCAGCGCCATCTAGTGGAGAACGAAGCCATTACACTGAGCCTCGCCGAAATGGGCCAACCTCGCGCTTCAAGAACAGAAGTCTCACCGCCTGCTTAGTTTATAGATTATAAGGCGCTTCATAGTCTGAGTTCTAGGGGGAAAACAAAGTAATTTCAGTCATATTTCAGTCTGTTAGCAGGTCCAGCTATTCAATTTTCATTCTTTCTTTTTTTCCTTTTTGTTTTTTCTTTCTTTTTCATTTCTTTTCTTTTTCTTGAATACAGAAAGAGAAAAATTCATTTTTATTTCCAATTTTTATTAAAAATATTTTTAATTTTTTTACTATATTTTCTACTTTTGTGTAATTTTTTTCAAATTCTATTTTACTTCCATCGTTTTATTTTAGTCTACATCAGTGTATTCATTTTTTCAAATTTTCAAACGATTTCCTTTTTTTCTTTTTTCTCTTTTTTGTTTCTTTTCCTTCAATACAGAAAGAGAAAAAATTCATTTTTACTTTTAATTTTTATTAAAAATATTTTTCTTTAATTTTTTTCTACAATATTTTTTACTTTTGTGTAAATGTTTTCAAATTCTAGCTTACTTCTATCATTTCATTTTAGTCCACTTCAGTGTATTCATTTTTTCAAATTTTCAAATGATTTCCTTTTTTTTCTTTCCCCTTTTTTCTATATAAACTATCAAGCCCCTTTCAACACCCAGACCAAAACACACCTAGGATCTAGCATCATTTATTTGATTTTGTGTGTGTGTGTTTTTAATTTTTTAATTTTAATATTTTTTATTTTAATTTTTTAAATAATTTTTTCTACCTGATTAATTCCTTTTCTCCCTTCAAAGTGATGAACCTAAGGAATTCACCCCAAAAGAAAGAGCATGAAGAAACAACAGCCAGGGATTTAACCAACACAGATACAAGCAAGATGTCTGAACCAGAATTTAGAATCATGATAATAAGAGTACTAGTGGGAGTTGAAAATAGATTAGAATCCATTTCTGCGGAGACAAAAGAAGTAAAAACTAGTCAGGATGAAAAAAAAATACTATAACTGAGCTGCAATCACGAAGGGATGCTGCAGCAGCAAGGATGGATGAGGCAGACAGAGAATCAGCAATATAGAGGAAAAACTTATAACGAAGCAGAAGAAAAGAGGGAGATAAAGGCAAAGGAGCATGATGTAAGAATGAGAAATCAGTGATTCATTAAAAGGGGGAACAACATCAGAATCATAGGGGTCCCAGAAGAGGAAGAGAGAGAAATAGGGGTAGAAGGGTATTGTGAGCAAATCATAGCAAAAAACTTTCCTAACCTGGGGAAAGACACAGACATCAAACTCCAGGAAGCACAGAGGACTCCCATTAGATTCAACAAAAACCAACCATAAACAAGGCATATCATGGTCAAATTCACAAACTACTCAGGCTAGGAGAGAATCATGAAAGAAGCAAGGGAAAAAAACTCCTTAACATACAAGGGAAGACAGATCAGGTTTGCAGCAGACCTATCCACAGAAACGTGGCAGGCCAGAAAAGAGTGACAAGATATATTCAATGTGCTGAATCAGAAAAATATGCAGCCAAGAATTCTTTATCCAGCAAGGCTGTCATTCAAAATAGAAGGAGAGATAAAAAGTTTCCCAGACAAACAAAAATTAAAGGAGTTTGTGACCACTAAACCATCCCTGCAAGAAATTTTAAGGGGGACTCTCTGAAAAGATGAAAAATATATATATATATATATCAAAAGCAACAAAGATTAGAAAGGACCAGAGAACACCACCAGAAACTCCAACTCTACAAGCATCATAAAGGCAATAAATTCATATCTTTCAGTACTCACTCTAAACGTCAATGGGCTCAATGCTGCAATCAAAAGACATAGGGTAACAGAATGGATAAGAAAACAAGATCCATCTATATGCTGTTTACAAGACACCCACTTTAGACGTAGAGACACCTTCAGATTGAAAATAAGGGGATAAAGAACCATCTGTCATGCTATTGGTCAACAAAAGAAAGCTGGAGTAGCCATACTTATATCAGACAATCTAGACTTTAAAATAAAGACTGTATCAAGAGATGCAGAAGGGCATTATATCATAGTCAAGGGGCCTATCCACCAAGAAGCACCCAAATATATACATCAATTAACCACAAACATAAAGAAACTCATTGATAATAATACCATAACAGTAGGAGACTTCAACACCCCACTCACAGCAATAGACAGATCATCTACCAAAAAAACAATGAAGAAACAATGGCTTTGAATGACACACTTGGACCAGATGGACTTAACAGATATATTCAGACCATTTCATCCTAAAGCAGCAGGATATACATTCTTCTCCAGTGTACACAGAATGTTGTCCAGAATAGACCACATACTGGGACACAAATCTGCCCTGAGTAAGTACAAAAAGATTGAGATCATACCACGCATCTTTTCAGACCACAATGCTATGAAACTCGAAATCAACCACAAGAAAAATTTGGAAAGGTAACAAATACTTGGAGACTAAAGAACATCCTACTAAAGAATGAATGGGCTAACCAAGAAGTTAAAGAGGAAATTAAAAAACACATGGTAGCCAATGAAAATGATAACACCACAACCCAAAACCTCTAGGACGCAGCAAAGGTGGTCATAAGAGCAAAGTATATAGCAATCCAGGCCTTTCTAAAGAAGGAAGAAAGATCTCAGATACACAACCTAACCTTATGCCTTAAGGAGCTGGAAAAAGAACAGCAAATAAAACCCCAAATCAGCAGAAGACAGGAAATAATAAACATTAGAGCAGAAATTAATGCTATCAAAACAAACAAAAAAACAAAACAAAAACAGTAGAAGATATCAATGAAACCAGAAGCTGGTTCTTTGAAAGAATTAACAAAATTGATAAACCACTAGCCAGTTTAATCAAAAAGAAAGAAGTAAAGGACCCAAATAGATAAAATCAAGAATGAAAGAGGAGAGATCACAACACAGCAGAAATAAAACAATAATAAGCGAATATTATGATCAATTATATGCCAATAAAATGGGCAATATGGAAGAAATGGACAAATTCCTAGAAACATATACATTACCAAAACTGAAACAGGAAGATATAGAACATTTGAACAGACCAATAACCAGTAAGGAAATCGAATTAGTAGTCAAAAATGTGCCAAAAAACCAGAGTCCAGGGCCAGATGACTTTCCAGGGGAAATCTACCAAACACTTAAGGAAGAGTTAACACCTATTCTCTTGAAGCTCTTTCAAAAAATAGAAATGGAAGGAAAACTCCCAAACTCTTTCTATGAAGCCAGTATTACCTTGATTCCAAAACCAGACACCCCACTGAAAAAGAGAACTATAGACCAATTTCCATGATGAACAGGGATGCAAAAATCCTCAACAAGATATTAGGCAACTGGATACAACAATACATTAAAAAAATTATTCACCACAACCAAGTAGGATTTATACCTGGGATGTAGGGTCCATTCAATATCTGCAAAACAACGTACATGATTCATCACATCAATAAAAGAAAGGACAAGAACCATGTGATTCTCTCAATAGATGCAGAGAAAGCATTTGACAAAATACACCATCCTTTCTTGATAAAAACCCTCAAGAAAGTAGGGATAGAAGGAACATACCTTGGGATCATAAAAGCCATATATGAGCAACCCAATGCTAATATCATCCTCAATGGGGAAGAACTGAGAGCTTTCCCCCTAAGGTCAGGAGCAAGACAGGGATGTCCACTCTTGCTGCTGTTATTCAATTTAATATTGGAAGTCTGAGCTTCTGCAATCAGAAAATACAAAGAAATAAAAGGCATACAAATCAGCCAGGAGGAGGTCAAACTTTCACTCTTTGCAGATGATATGATACTCTATATGGAAAACCCAAAAAATTCCAGCAAAAAACTGCTAGAACTGATTCATGAATTCAGCAAAGTTGCAGAATATAAAATCAATGCACAGAAATCAGTTGCATTCCTATACGCCAACAATGAAACAACAGAAAGAGAAATCAAGGAATAGATCCCATTTACAGTTGCACTGAAAACCATAAAATACCTAGGAATAAATCTAACCAAAGAGGTGAAAAATCTATACACTGAAAACTATAGAAAGCTTATGAAAGAAATTGAAGAAGACACAAAAAAATGGAAAAAGATCCATGCTCCTGGATAGGAAGAACAAATATTATTATAATGTCGATACTACCCAAAGCAATCTACATGTTCAATGCAATCCCTATCAAAATAACACCAGCATTCTTCACAGAGCTAGAACAAACAATCCTAAAGTTTGTATGGAACCAAAAAAGACCCCAAATAGCCAAAGCAATCTTGAAAAAGAAAACCAAAGCAGGAGGCATCACAATCCTGGACTTCAAGCTATACTACAAAGCAGTAATCATCCAGAAAAGAACAGACACTCAGATCAATGGAACAGAAGAGAGAACCCAGAAATGGACCCACAAACGTATAGCCAACTAATCTTTGACAAAGCAGGAAAGAATATCCGATGGAATAAAGACAGTCTCTTCAGCAAGTGGTGCTGGGAAAACTGGACAGCGACGTGCAGAAGAATAAACCTGGACCACTTTCTTATACCATACATGAAAATAAACTCAAAATGGATGAAAGACCTAAATGTAAGACAGGAAGCCATCAAAATCCTCGAGGAGAATGCAGGCAAAAACCTCTTTGATCTTGGTCACAGCAACTTGTTATTCAACACATCTCCAGAGGCAAGGGGAACAAAAACAAAAATGAACTGCTGGGACCTCATCAAAATAAAAAGCTTCTGCGCAGCGAAGGAAACAATCAACAAAACTAAAAGGCAACCGGCAGAATGGGAGAAGATATTTGCAAATGATATATCAGATAAAGGATTAGTATTCAAAATCTACAAAGAACTTATCAAACTCAACATCCAAAAACAAATAATCCAGTGAAGAAATGGGCAAAAGACATGAATAGATACTTCTCCAAAGAAGACATCCAGATGGCCAACCGTTACATGAAAAAATGCTCAACATCACACATCATCAGGGAAATACAAATCAAAACCAAAATGGGATACCACCTTACACCTGTCAGAATGGCTAACATAAACAATTCAGACAACAACAGATGTTGGTGAGGATGCGGAGAAAGAGGATCTCTTTTGCATTGTTGGTGGCAATGCAAGCTGGCACAGCCACTCTGGAAAACAGTATGGAGGTTCCTCAAAAAACTAAAAATAGAACCACCCTACGACTCAGCAATTGCACTACTAGGCATTTATCCAAGAGATACAGGTGTGCTGTTTCAAAGGGACACATGCACCCCAATGTTTATAGCATCATTATCTGCAATAGCCAAAGTATGGAAAGAACCCAAATGTCCATCGATGGATGAATGGATAAAGAAGATATGGTATATATATACAATGGAGTATTACTAGGCAATCAAAAAGAATGAAATCTTGCCATTTGCAACTACGTGGATGGAACTGGAGGGTATTATGTTAAGTGAAATTAGTCAGAGAAAGATAAAAATCCTATGACTTCACTAATATGAGGACTTTAAGAGACAAAACAGATGAACATAAGGGAAGGGAAACAAAAATAATATAAAAACAGGGAGGGGGACAAAAGAGAAGAGACTCATAAATATGGAGAACAAACTGAGGGTTATAGGAGGGGTTTTGGGAGGGGGGATGGGCTAAATGGGTAAGGGGCACTAAGGAATCTACTCCTGAAATCATTGTTGCACTATATGCTAACTAATTTAGATGTGAATTTTAAAAAAATAACAAATAAGTTAATTAAAAAAGTATTAAGTTTAAAAAAAATCAACAGCCAAAGTACTGAATTAAATTAAAAACAACCAAATTTAATAAATAGATAGATAGATAGATAGATAGATAGATAGATAGATAGATAGATAGTAAAAAGAAGAAGAGGTTTGGGAGAGATATAATTTGGGTAACTTATAAACTCTCAAGCAATATCTCACAAAAGTTTGAATCAAGACAATGAAACCTGAAAGAGTCCACCAAAAACTGCTAGAACTGATAAGTGAATTCAGCAAACCCACAGGATATAAAATCATCATACAGAAATTGGTTGTATTTCTATACACCAATAATGAAAGCAGGAGAAAGAGAAATCAAGGAATCCATCCCATTTACAATTGCACCAAAACCTTAAGATACCTAGGAATAAACCTAACAAAAGAGTAAAAGATCTGTATGCTAAAAACTATAAAAAGCTTATGAAAGAAATTGAAGAAGACACAAAGAAATGGAAAAACATTCCATGCTCATGGATTAGAAGAATAAATATTGTGAAAAAGTCTATACTATCCAAAACAATCTACACATTCAATGAAATACCTATCAAAAGAACACCAGCATTTTTCACACAGCTAGAACAAACCATCCTAAGATTTGTATGGAACCAGAAAAGACCCCAAATAGCCAAAGTAATGTTGAAAAAGAAATCCAAAGCTGGAGGCATCACAATTCTAGACTTCAAGGTGTATTACAAGAGTGTAATTACCAAGACAGTATGGTACTGGCACAAAATCAGACCATTTCTTAAATTATTGATAATTCACTACACCAATTACCAAGTCATTATAAAGAACCAATATAAAAACTAATAAAATGTTATGTATGGTGAAAGTGCTCAGTGTACATATATTTGTGTACATTTTTTGTCTGCATCACACCACGCAAAAACCACGATGCCAATACTCTTGCCAGAGTGGATACAAGTGGTAAAACTGGCCATTAATTCCTCTGCACCAAGTGATTTAAGTTGCCATGTGTGAAGAAGCAAACGGAAGGAATATCTTCCCTTTCACTTATATTGTGGGTTAAATAGGATTTTGTGCTCTAAACTGAAACACGACACAAAAATAATATTGAGTAAGTGTTTGATTATGGTTATGTTGATTAATAGCTTATGTGTGAAAATGTCATTATGAGATCCAAATAATGGACATACACATTAATTTTTAAAATAAAGCCTATTTGTTACTTGAGAAATTCCCTTACCATCATGGGTGTCATATCGACTTTAAAACAATGCTCAACAGAACTACATTATTTAAATTTGTTTAAAGTTTAAAATTTTACTATTAATAATTTTGGTTATGGAATTATTTTTAAAAGTAATGGATGTTAGGGGCGCCTGGGTGGCTCAGTTGGTTGGGCATCCAACTTCAGCTCATGTCATGATCTCACAGTTTGTGGGTTTGAGCCCTGTGTCAGGCTCTGTGCTGACAGCTCGGAACCTGGAGCCTGCTTTGGATTCTGTGTCTCCCTCTCTCTCTGCTCCTCCCCCACTCATGCTGTCTTTCTCTGTCTCTCAAAAATAAAATAAAACATTAAAAAATTTTTTTAAAGTAATGGATGTTAATGAATGTTCATGGATTTAAAACATTTGTTAAATGCCAGGAACTATATCAACACATTAAATGTTGCCCCATTTAAACATACAAATTACCTCATTATTACTGTCATTTTAAAAATTAGGAAACACAGATCCAGAGAAGTGCAGTCATTTTTCTAAAGTCATAACGCCACTGAATGGGTAAACCATGATTTGTACCCTGGAGTGATCACTCCCAGGTCCATGTTCTCTCCCTTACACTCTGCATCCTAGCCATGAATGAAATACTAGTGCAAAAACAGTCATGAAACGAGAACATCGTGATCTTGGACCTTATGATGTCTTCTAGGTAAAGTCTCTGGAGGATCTTAAAAAATGACTTGGAACTGGTAGACAATGCAGTGAGTTAGACTCTGTACTGAGGGTTTTCCATCTTCTTTAATCTTCTAGTCTGTACATGATGCCCTCTATTTGTTTTTTATTCTCCAAAGTTTACTTACTTATAGTATACTTATAGTATACTATAGTCATCCATCTAACTTTCTTTGTTCTCCATTAGACTGTGAATAATCTGAGGGCAGAAATGTTTTGTCTTTTATCTTGATATCACTGATGCTTTGCCCAGTGCCTGTAAACACATAGTCCAATAACCCGGTTGGTGCTTATTTTGAAATGAATGAATGAATGGATAAAAAGACAAGAAGCATTACCTTAATTCTAAACCAGTCCTTGCCATATAAATAGGATAAAATGCAGAACACCTACTTCTATTTAGTATTTAGTATTTTAGTATTTAGTATTTTAAAAGATGCCAAATTTTCCCTGCTATTTCTACGTCTCCCTTATAGATTACTGATTCCCTTTGCCTAAGGATTTTGTGAAAATTGGTACAATAAGTTCCTTGGGAAAAAATCTGTAAAACAAAGGTAAATTTTTATGGTTCTTATTTTATGCAAAAAAGTATAGGTTGCATTTCCTAAGTTTTTATTTGAAAAAAATATGGATGGTTCATTACTTTTGGATTTAAAAAAAAGCGACAATAACTAAAAGAATTCAGTTATTCTCAGGACAACATATATGCATTTTCTTTCCTTGCAATTTAAACCCATCACTATATAATGCAATTAAACAGAAAGAAATGTTTCTAGTAATATAAGGAGACATTCCTTCTATCCATTTCTGAACAAAACTGAAACTTTTTTTACCAATACATTACTAATTAGTTTCTCACTATATGTGTCAGTAAAATTAAAAAAAAAAACATACACACAAAAATAAAAACACCTTTGAACAACAAAGCTATAAAAACACATTTCTATTTTCAATAGCTGGTTTTCTAGACTCTTCCTCACCCATCTTCCACCTACAAAATTTTACTAACAGCTTCTTTCAGATTCTATTAATTTCAAGATAAATAAATCCTCAATAGAAAGTGACCCCTTTCATTCTAAATTTTGTCCTAAAAAGGTGCTATTTAACTGAAAGAAAGGCAGATGTTCAACCTACACTTTTCCCAACCTACATTAGCCTCCAGGAATGTGAGGAGGACATTAAGATACATGGAATCCAACATCTACCTACACAGTTTTTTTTTATTTCTAGGCCTATGGAAAGCAATTTTAAAGAGAAAACTCAAGTGTAAGTAGTAGAGGAAGAATATCAAATAAAATCAAATTTCTTAGGTACTCATTTATGATTTCATCATTTATGGAATCCTCATTGATCATTTTTATGATCGTCTTTGTGCCCCTTCATAATTTATTTCCAGTACAGCTGTGTGAGCATTCCCTAGGCCAATCATAAACCAACAGGTATACTCCAAGCTTATATTATTCTTATTTTCTGAAGAAGAATACCATGTGAGTGGGGAAAGCACTGATCTCAAAAAAAGTCAGCACATTTGGGTTCACTGTGTGATCTCTCATTAACTGGTTATATGCCTTTGAACAAGTCACTTAAGCACTCTTGACCTTGAAAGACCTTTTCTGATCCTTGAAAGAAAGGTATCAGGACTTATAAGTTTTAAGATCCCTTGTCAATGTAAAACTCAATCAAAATTTCAGAAAAAAATTTACCTTTAAGATTCAGAAAATATTTGTATCTATGTGAGATGATGGATGTTAACCAAACCTACTGTGGTAATCATTTTACAATGTAAGGCAAATCATTAAACTTATACAGTGCTGTATGTTGATTATATCTCATCAAAAAGGAGGGAAAAGATTCAGAAAATAATAGGTACATGTACAATAAAGAGATTATCTTTATGAATATTAGTTCTCATTCTGCACAGGCAAGGAGTTGACTTAAAACAGTTTTCTTTCATTAGACTCAAGTTTTAAAGTCATAAAAGCTACGGGGCTCCTGGGTGGCTCAGTTGGTTAAGTGTCTTACTTTGTCTCAGGTCATGATCTCACGGTTCATGGGTTGGAGCCCTGCACTGGGCTCTGTGCTGACAGCGCAGAGCCTGGAGCCTGCTTCAAATTATGTGCCTCCCTCTCTGCCCCTCCCTTGCTCGCACTCTGCCTCTCTCTCTCAAAAATAAACAGTAAAAAAATGTTTTTAAGTCATAAAAGCTAATATTTATAATGACCATTGAAATTACAGTCTTTTTATTATTTATTTTAAACATAAAACCATTCATCCACTTAATAAATATCATTCTAGTGAATGGGTTTGTGATCACTGAGATTGCTACATCCAATACTAGCGCATGGATAAGTTCTGTCATTTTGGTATAACCTCCCATGATATTAGACTGTGTTTTTAGAATTTCTTTGAGTCATAGTATCAATTGGGCTAACATGGAAAACTACTTCTCCCGTGTCAAGTACATATAAATCCTAGATAAATGTAATCATGCCCCACTATTTGTATATATTTAAGCAAGATGTGGACTAATAAATATATCCACATGCAAAAGAATGAACTTGGATCCCTACCTCATATCATATATAAAAGTTAACTAAAAATACTAGAAATCATATTTCTAAGTATAAAAGCTACAACTATTAAAATATTAGAAAAAACACAGGATTAAGTCTTTATAACTTTGGAATAGGTAAGATTTCTTAGATATGACACCAAAAGTACAAATGACAAATGAAAAAATAAATTGCACTTCATCAGTATTAAAAACTTCTGTGCTTCAAAGGATACCATCAAGAGAGTAAGAAGATAACCCACACAATTGGAGAGATATTTTCAAATCATATATCTAACAAAGATTTTTTTATCCATAATATATAAAGAATTACCAACTCAACAATAGAAAGATAAATTATACAATTAAAAATGGGCAAATGGTTTGTTTAGGCATTGCTCCAAGGAACATATAAAGATGGGCAATTAGCACATGAAATGATGCTCAGTATCTTTTATCACTAGGGAAATGCAAATCAAAATCACAATGAGATGCCACTTCACATACACATTAGGATAGTTCCAAGCAAAAGACACCAGTAAGTACTGAGTATTGAGAAATTAGAAATCTCACTCATTACTGATATGAATTTAAAATGATACAGCCACTGTGGAAAACAGTTTGGAATTCGTCAAAATATCGAGTATAGGTTTACCCCATAGTCAAGCAGTTTTATGCCTAAGTATATACCCAAGAGAAATGAAAACATACATACACACAAACTACTTGTACACTAATGTTCATAGCAGCATTGTTCAAGACAGCCAAAAAGTGCAAATAATCCAAATGTTCATCGACTGAGAATGCATAAATAAAACATGGTGTATCCACACGATGGAATATTATTTGCAATAGAAAGAAATGCAGTACTCGTAAAGGTTATGGCATGAATGAATCTTAAAAGCATTAAACTAAGTGAGGGGCGCCTGGGTGGCTCAGTCGGTTGAGTGTCCAACTTTGGCTCAGGTCATGATCTCACAGCTTGTGAGTTCGAGCCCTGCATTGGGCTCTGTGCTGACAGCTTAGAGCCTGGAGCCTGCTTCGGATTCTGTGTCTCCCTTTCTCTCTGCCCCTCCCCCACTTGCTCTGTCTCTCTCTCTCAAAAATAAATAAAAACATTAAAAAATTTTTTTAAAAACCCCATTAAGCTAAGTGAAAGTAGCCAGTCACAACAGACCATGTATGTATGATTCCATTTATATGAAATACCCAGAAGAGACAAATCTGTAGAGACAAATGGTGAATTAATGGTTCCCTGGGGAGGGGGAGGGAAGATACAGGGAATGACTGCACATGGGTATGTTTCTTTTTGGTGTGATGAAGTGTTCTAAGAGTAGATAGTAATGATATTGTACAATTTTATGAGTATACTAAAAATCACTAAACCTGTACTTTGAGAAGGGAAAAGGATGGTGTGTGAATTATATCTCAGTTAAACTGTTTTGAAAAAAAAAACCTAAACTAAAAAAAAAAGGATAATTTTGACAGTATATTAGATAAGAGTGAAGAGAAAGAATGGTCGAACAGAATCTAGATATACATAAACCACTGAGGATAAGCTAAAGAAATAAAAAATATAAATAAGTAATTATAAGAAATAGATGCTAAGATGAAAAGTTTGAACATACATCTAATAGGAATGAGAATAGAAAGAATAGGAGAAAGGTAATATTCAGTGGCTGACAACATTTCAGACTTGAAAAAGGGTAAATTGATGAGATACAAGAAGTCCCGAACAAAATAAAAAAACCCACAAAAAACCCCACGTTAATTTAACAAATTAAAAAAAAACAAATTAAAAAAAAACCAAATTGGGGTGCCTGGGTGGCTTAGTCCGTTAAGCATCTGACTTCGGCTCAGGTCATGATCTCACAGCTTGTGCATTCAAGCCCTGCATTGGGCTCTGTGCTGACAGCTCAGAGCCTGGAGCCTGCTTTGGATTCTGTGTCTCCCTCTCTCTCTGCCCCACCCCTTCTTGCTCTCTGTCTCTGTCTCTCAAAAATGAATAAACATTAAAAAAAAATTTTTTTAAACAAATTATAGGGACACCAGGAATTACAAAAATTGAAGAGAAAAATATTGTAGAACTCCAGAAAGAAAAAATATGAACAAAGGAATGAAAATCAACCTAAAATTCTGCCCATATAAAATACAAGGCAAAAGTTAGTGTAAAAACAAGATTTTCTTGGTCAAATAATGAGGTTATTACTCACAACACCAACAGAAAGAACTGTTAAAGTAGGACCTACAAAAAGAAAATTGAACCAAGAAGGGAAACACAAAGGGTGCCTGGATGGCTCAGTCAGTTAAGCATCCACTCTTGATTTCAGCTCAGGTCATGATCTCAGAAATGCCCTGAATTGAGTCTCCGCACGGACAAAGCAGAGACTGTTTGGGATTCTCTCTCTCCCTTTCTCTCTGCCCCTTGGTACTCCCATGCACATACACACACACTCTCTTTCTCTAAAGAAAGAAAGGAAGGAAGGAAGGAAGGAAGGAAGGAAGGAAGGAAGGAAGGAAGGAAGGAAGGAAGAAAGAAATAATAAAATTGAAAGAAAGAAGGGAAACACAAGATACAAGGAGGAATGGTGTGCAAAGAAAGCAATGAATATATTTTGAATCTAAATTATACTTGGCAGCAAAAAGATAATAATTGTAATTATGTCAATAACTTCTTTTTTTTGAGTTTACTTATTTTGGGGAGGAAGGAGGAGGAGGAGGAGGAGGAGGAGGAGGAGGAGGAGAGAGAGAGAGAGAGACAGAGAGAGAGAGAGAGAGAGAGAGAGAAACCCAAGCAGGCTGAACACTGTCAGCACATAGCCTGACCCAGGGCTTGAATCCACAAACCGCGAGAGGTTTGTGCACAAAGATTGGCTCCCCTAAACCCTGCATTGTTCAAGTGTCAATTCCATATTTTCTAATTTATCAGGTTCATATAATGAATATTGGTAGATGTAACAAACTAAACGAAAGGTGTTTGGGCTCTGAATATTATTTGGGTGTAAAAGCATCTTGAGACAAAATAAGTTGAAGAACTGCTACATATACAGTCTTTTTGTGATAATGAAAAAAAGTGAAAAAATCCTAAATGCTCATCATGGTAATAAATAAGTTAGGGTAGATTTATTTAATAACTGATAGCCAGTTTCTTAAATGAATAAATAAGACATATGAGAAATATGGGTACATTCAATACATACCTTGCATTTAATAAAACATGCAGTTGCTTTGGCATTGATTTAATTTTTAAAAACATAAAATTCTACACATCATAACTATAAAAGGCATCAAAGATAGATATGCTGATATATAGCATATATATATATATATATACGCATATGTTTAAGACATATATTTATTTTCATAATAGAAAATGAAAAGTGAACCCCAGAAAGAGACACACAAAATTCTTAATAATTGGCTGCTCGTAGAGATGGGAGACTAGCCCTGGAAAGCAATAATGAAATGGATTTCAACTCCTTACTGAAAATATGTATACTTGTGGCAACTACGATCAAGTACTAACATTTTTTAATTTGCTAATTCTGTGTGGTGAGTACACAGGCAAATTTATGCCCTACTCTGATGGAGACAAATCAATGCAAATCATGCATTAAAGTCACAAAATGAACTACAAATACTATTTTAAAATTTCAAAACTTGAGCAACTGAAAGCAAGAAGGGCCCGAGGATTCATTTGGTATACTACTAACTCTGAGGTATGTAAATATTCACAGCCTTTTCCAAGTGCATAATGAGTAAAGACCTAAGAAAACATGTCCAAATGATAGCAACCTCAATTTGTTTTAGCACAGGGTTACAGCAAACTCAATGGAGATGCAGATCTTTGAAGCAGATTAAATTCAACATGGTGATGCATTTCACTCCACATGGAGGGAAATGCCATTATTATTGGTATCATGTGTCCAGATGCACCTGTATGTGGCTCTTTCCTGTTGTCCATCCACTCTGAGATCTTGGGACAATGGGAAGCCAACAGCTTCTCAATTTGTGGGGCCAGGATTATATCTAGGCGGTAAAATGCCAGGGTCTGTGGCATCAGACAAAACACCATCTCTATACCTTACTTTCTTTTATTTATAAAGTGGGGATAATAACATTTAAGCCTAAAGTGATTATGAAACCTAATGAAATCATATCAAAGCATCTAATTCTTGGCACGTAGTGTACTCTAAGTAAATATTAGTTACTTTTGAAGGAATACTCACAAACCACAAATTGGGAACAGGCATTAGCTACAAATATTTGAAGGATTAAATTGTTACAATGTAAAGAGTCCTACTGAATGGGATTCCCCTCTCCTACCTTTTATAAACAGAAAAATCAAGGGAATAAACACACAGAAGGTATTACACTGTATGTTCACTGGAATTTAAATAAAAACTTGAAAAAATGAAAAAACAGGTTATATGTATGGCTAATAAATTTGAAAAACATTCAGCCTCGCATACTACATAATTAGAACAAAGATGTGAAAATTATAAAAACCGAATGTAATACTATATTTTGCCAAATTGACAAAAATTTTGTGTTTCTTTGTTTAAGTCATATTTACCTCAGATGTGATGAACTCAGCATTTTTGGTAGAAGGCAGGAGAAAAGTTCATTCATCTCGGTTGAGACAATTTTACAATATGTATCAAAAACCTCAAAAATTTGGGGCCACCTGGGTGGCTCAGTTGGTTAAGCATCTGACTCTTGATTTCGGCTCAGGTCATGATCTTGCAGTTCATGAGATTGAGCCCTAGATCAGTCTGTGCTGATAGTGCGGACGCAGCCTGCCTGAGATTCTCTCTCTTCCTCTCTCTGCCTGTCCCTGGCTCGCTCTCTCTCTCTCTCTCTCTCTCAAAACAAATAAACATTAAAAAAAAAACCTCAATAATTTAAACTGATTAACTAGTTCCACTTTTAGAGATCTGTCCTAAGAAGATATTCAGAACTATGGATCAAAATATATACACAAGTGGCTCCAATTTTTCACTATTATAAATACTTCCATTGTTTAACAATAGAATATGACTAAATGGAGTATGCTTCATACAAATAATGAAGCATTGTGCAGATATTTAAAACTATGCTTTCAAATGGTTTAAATAGTATGGCAAAACGTAATGTGTAATTAAAATAGTAACAGGAACAAAGCAGTGAACAAACACCATACTTACCCAATTTGTTGGGCAGATATAGATACATCAAAAGGTGACAGTTAATCTATTTTTTAAAAATATTTTAGGGGCGCCTGGGTGGCTCAGTCAGTTGGGCGTCCGACTCTGGCTCAGGTCATGATCTCACGGTCTGTGAGTTTGAGCCCTGTGTCGGGCTCTGTGCTGACCGCTCAGAGCCTGGAGCCTGTTTCATATTCTGTGTCTCCCTCTCTCTCCGACCCTCCCCTGTTCATGCTCTGTCTCTCTCTGTCTCAAAAATAAATAAATGTTAAAATAAAAAAAGAATTTAAAAATATTTTATTCATCTAGTTCATATTTGTTTAAGAATAATCAGAAAACAGTTAAGCAGAAATAAAGATTGATTTAAGAAAGAAAAAAGAAAGAAAATTACCTCTAAGTCTAAAAATGAGAGAACAATATTAACAGGTAATGTATACCTACTTTTGGACATAGTCCTATGTATATGTATTTTTTAATAAAAATTATATTATGCTGCATATACTTTTCAACCTTATTTTTTATATTTTCCAATTTTTTATTGTAAACAGTAGTATGTTGAACTAGTTTTTTGCATTTATTATTAATTATTTCCTTAGAATAAATTCTTACAAGTAGATTTCATGGTTCAAACTGTGCACACATTTATATATAAATACATTATACACACACGCACGTGCGCGCACACACACACACACGCACATATAACTTTATGGGTCAACTTACTTAACTGGGCCACAGTGGGCCCAGATATTTGATCAAACAAAATTCTGGGTATTTCTGTGAGGGTGTTTTTGGACGAGCTTAACATTTAAATAAAGAGACTTAGTAAAATAGATTGCCTCCCTAATGCGGGTGGGCCTCATCCAATCAGTTTAAGGCCTGAATAGAACAAAAATGTTGGCCATTGCCTGAATAAGAGGGAACTCGTTATGGCTGACTGCCTTCCAGCTGGGACTGAGACATCAAGCTGAAACTGGCTTTTTCATGCCTTCAGACTTGAACTGAAATAAGCTCTCCCTGGGCCAAAGGCCTGCCACCCTTCTGAGTGGAACTATATCATCAGTTCTCCTGGGTCTCCAGCTTGCCTTTACAGATCTTTAGCTTTACCAGCCTTTATAATCTTGGGAGCCAACTGTTTTATAATAAACCTCTTTTTATATATAGATATCCATCCTATTAGTTTTGTTTCTCTAGAGAACTTACACTAATAGATAGACTTTAAGAAGGGCATATAAATCTATGCTGTCATCAGGTGCATATCAAAGTTCCCATCTGCCGGCACCAAGGCCAATGCTATGTGTTCCTAATTCTCGGTACTTACAAATTTGATAGAATAAAAATACTATCACATTGTTATTTTAATTTATACTTTTATTAGTTAAAAATAGATATTGTTATATTCTTAATGCTATTTGCATTTTTTTCTCCAATGTGATTTGTCTATATTTTTCTATTTTTGTATAATTACTTTGTAAAGAGGCTTTATAAGTCACAGAGACTAGTTTTTTTTGTCATATACACTATATATATCACAAATGTTCTCAGGTTTTTAATCTTTCTCTTAATTTGGTTTATATTTTATTATCTTATAAGGACATTTTATTTAGGTATGCAAATCCAACATTTCTCTCCTTTACAGTTTCTGGTTTAGTGTCCTCCTAAGAAAGTCTTTCCTCAAAACAAGACTACATGATCTTCTAGAACTTTCATCACTTCATTTTTATAATAAACTCTTTACTTCACTTCGAATTTATTTTGGTGCAGAATGTGAGATAGAGATCTAACTATTTTCCCCCATTACATAATCTGTTCTTAGTACACTGAAATGAGCTGCTTGAGGTGATCCACTGTTAGGTGCCATTCACTTTTATCAGAATTAGCATTAGCAAAATCAGGCAATAGGAATGATGACCCCTTCCCTCAGTAGGTCCTGTGTGGTGGGTTTTAATTTCTGTAGGTCTTGCTTAAATACAGGACTGTATTTAACTACTTAACTGTAATTAACTATTTAACCTGGGAGTGTGGGAAGGGGTAGTCCAAGGAGTTGCATTTTATCAAGCTAATTTTAAGCGTCAAAGGCTTAATTTTATTTTATAACTTTTTGGGCCAGAACATCCATGCCCACTATGGATATTTTAGGGCACTGGACACTCTGACCATGAGAAATTTAGGCAAGATAATAAATCTGTAAAGATGAGGCATAACTGTATGTCCTCCATTTTATATTCAGTAACTCCCCTAAAAGAGTTTAAATTTAATAGGCATAACTACTACTCAAACCCCAGTATCAATTTAGGCCACAAAAGTTTGTCAATTAGTGCATCTCAGCAGATGTTAAAGTTAATTTAGAACCTATATTATAGAGACACTACAGCCAGTGGGTACCCTTTTTATCATTTGTTTTGCCTAAATTCTTTTAGTAATGAATTTCCAATTAGGTCAAATCACAGACCCCTGCTACAGTTCCTGTTTCTTCCCACTGCATAGAGAGATCATTTTGTTTCATTTTGTTTTGTTTTAGTTTTTGGTTGCTGTATATACTGGAGGAGAGGGGAGTCCTCTCTATCTTGATAGTATTTATTATGTCTCTATCCAAAGTAAACCAAAGCAGTAACATTGGGCTTAGGGCCTCTCCCAAAGTGAATGTTATTTTTTTGGGTTGAGGGACCTTGAAATTAAGGTGAATTTTAATTAACCACTTGATGTGTTGATAAGGTGGTATTCAATTAAATCTACAGTTTTTATCAGTTTGTAGTTACCCAATAAAATGATGGTCCATGCCATTGGATGCCATGGGATTTTTTCCCCTATAACCTTGAGGATTAAGATCTTTATGGCAACAGAGGCATGGGTAGCAGCAGCAGAGGCATTTCAAGGCATTTAAGAGTCCTACTGAGCCCTCTGAATTTAGGAATGTGGATCTGGGCATGCAATATAGTGACTACTCTTCCCCACACAAGTAACCAACTAAAGGGTCCATACATTGCACAGGGGTCAATGCCTAGTTGAGACACACAATCAGTGGTGACAGGGTAAGAGTTACTCCCCTGAATCTAGAGTCAGCCATGGTTTATGCTGTAAATGATACATATAAATAGGTCCAGGTTAAAACACACAACCCAGGGCCACTTTAAAGAAGGCATCAAATCCCATACTCCTGTCCCCAAATACTTATCAAAACTTCCAACTTGATTCATTATGTTTGTAACAGATGTTTGGTAGGACTCAGCAAATTCATCACAGCACAGCACAACTCACAATACAACAGAATGCAAGCTTACCAGCACAGAGCAATACAACTCAAAACATATGCTAGCCAGCAGGCAGCAGCTCAATCTCCATGCTCATCAGCAGGCAGGACAGGCCATCAGCAAGCCAAAAACAAGACAAGAAAGACCTCACAATGCCAACTGTTTTGTAGTTGCCCTTCAAAGCGTATGATCAATCCCTGACCTCAAACTGGTACAGATAAAGAAGGTATGAAAAGATTTATGACTCATATAAGGGGCCTTTTTTGGGGAGAGGAAGGCAGGCACCAAAGCAGATCCAATATGACTCGAGTGAAGGAAGGCACAGGCGGCTTTGGTTCTTATTGCCATTAGGGTGTGGGGCCTGGGTCAGGGTTTGCCTGGATTGAACTTCTTCAGTGCCAGGGGAGGAAGAGCTCCAGTTTCTTATCAGCTTGCCCAGACAGGAGGCAACAGCAGAAAGGAAGGGGCAGGGCCCAAAAGCCGTCATCTGTCAGACATTAAAAATGGAGTCATAGTCTCTACTGCAGCATTTGTTTTTCTTTTTGTCCCATCATTGTTAGATTTTAAGATCAGTGTTGTATAAAGTGAGGAAACATGATTTTGGAAGATTTCTACATTTTTCTATTCTGTAGCATCATTTAATGAGTATGTGAATTATCTAGTCCCCAAAGATTTGCTAGAACTTACACAAAAGACCTTAGGAGTCATTTTTACAGCTAATTCCCTGACAATTCAATGTTTTCTAAGGTTATTGACATTCTTTCTTGACTTCCATTTCCACTTAGGTCAATTTTTATAATGTTATATATTCCAGATGATTTTATTTAGGTCATTTATATATTTTTTTATCAAAGTTTATTTCTTTATTTTGAGAGAGACAGAGACAGTGTGAGTGGGGGAGGGGCAGAAAGAGAGAGGGAGAGAGAGAATCCCAAGCAGGCTCCACATTGTCATCACAAAGCCTGATGGCAGAGCCTGAACTCACAAAATCATGAGATCGAGACCAGAGCTGAAACCAAGAATCAGACGCTTAACTGACTGAGCTGTCCAGGTACCCCTAGGCCATTTATATTTTCAAATAGCAATGTAAGTTTTCCTTTATACTACTTTCCTATTTTCTAAGTTTTCTTTTTATGTTTGTGAGTAGAGGTACCTAACGTTCAGAATATTGAGTTAATCATAATCCTCATTTCATGATGTACTACACTTATTAGTCTGTTTCTCCAATTTGAATTATTGATTTATTTAATCCATTGCATTCCCTCACCTTCCCATTTCTCTTCCTCTCACAGGAAGATACTCTATATGTTTGTTGTATATCCTTTACATGTATGCATTATTGTGAGTCTTGTTTTATGCATGCATTTTAATTTAAATAAACAATATCAGTCTGTAGAAACCATCCTGAGTATTACTTTTTAACTCAGCACTATATTTTAAAAGATATAGATATATTTCTGGACATACATCCATTGTTTCCGAATGTTGCATAATTATCCATAATGTGCTTTTAACATCATATCCATAATGAGCATTTAACATTATGCTCCTTATGCATTCCCCTAGCAATGGACAACTATATGGCTTCCAAGTCCTGGAAGACTAATGGAATGGAAGTTCTTCATAAGACTAATGAAGATTCTACATGTCATCTCATAGGCCTGTGTGTGAATGTCCCTATGATACGTAACCAGGAAAGAGGCTGTTGGAGTCCAAGGTACACATCTATTCATTTGACTACCCCAGATGTTTTTCTAGAATGACTGAAACAGTCTACTTAAGAGTGGAAATATATTTTAGCTAAAAAATGTTTTTGACAAACACAGATAACTGTTTCAAACTCCTTCAAAAAGGAAGGCACACCTTCCTTGTTCAATCATTCATTTGTCATATATTTAATGAGAACTTATCATGTATATGGTGCTATGTGCTGAGCTTACAGAGATGTCCAGACACAGTTTCTATTCCAAAGGCATTTAAAATCAAGTTAAATACATAGACATGAAGCCTATGGTGACAGCCATTAGTATACACATTTGTGGAAGATGTGGTTGGATCATCAAAATGATGCTATCACTTCTACAAGTCATCACAGAGGAAGCCATACTTGAACTAAGTAGACAGAGGTTATTTCCATGTATAAGGATTGACACAAAACAAGGGATAAAACTGCCTGGTGCAGGCTACATCTGCAAGAGGTTAAATGCAGCTGGAGTATAGGATAGAGAAATGTGAGATAAGATTAAAACATTACAAAACAACACGTAATAGATGGATAGTCTTGCAGGCACTAAAGGATTTGGGCATGAGCAGATTAATACTAGAAAAAGGTCTTTCTGAGACCATCAGGAAGTATAGAATAAGATACCCAAGGATATGAGTCCTGCAAAGGGTTATGTCCATGAGACTAGAGATCAGGAAAGAGATCTGGGATAGAAAAAAGTATTTGGAGTCATCTTCATATACATAGCATCTATGGCCAAAAGTTTCAATGAAAGTGTACATTATATAGCATGAAAACAAATTATATACAGTACATACACAAGACAGAATGTAAGTAGGAATAATTCTGCAGAGATAAGAAGACTTGGGGAAAAAGGTAAAATTGTTATCCTTTAACTTTTATTTCTACTTTAAGTCTGTCCAATCACTCATCATCAGTTCAGTCTGCTCTCTACTCTTGCATTTGTTCATATGTAGCTTTGAAACTGTTTTTCAGGGAGCCTCGGTGGCTCAGTCAGTTAAGTATCTGACTTTGGCTCAGGTTATGATCTCACAGTTTGTGAGTTTGAGCCCTGCATGGGGCTCTGTGGTGACCGCGCTTGGAGTCTGGAGTCTGCTTCAAGTTCTGTATCTCCCACTCTCTCTACGCCTCCCCCACTCATGCTTTGTCTCTCTCTCTCTCTCAAAAATAAACATTAAAATAAATTAATTAATTTAAAAAAGAGAAAGTGTCTTTCAATCTTGTTCAAAAGTTTTACCACACTAATTAGATGGTCATTTTTTGAAGAAGTTTACAATAACCATAAATTAAATCTTAAAAATTAAAAGTGTAAATGCGTGTATAAAGAAAGCTTGTTAATCTTGTTTCCTTGTTTTACATCCATAAATACCTGGGGTAGAGTAATGAAACAGGGTGCTATTAAATAGTGATGTTAATAAGGCACAGAAATTTTAAGAACTTCACCTCATTAAGTCAGATCCATCCAGGATAATCTTTCTTGTACCTCATAGTCAACTGATTTGAGACCTTAACTAAATCTAAAAACTCCTTTCATCTTTTCCACATTCTATTGCATAGAAGAAAATCACAAGATCTGTCTACACTCAAGGAGAGGCAATTACACAAAGGCATGACTCATTGGGAGTCATCGTAGGGTGTACCTCTTGTTCAATGAGTATTTATTGAGTTCCCATTCTGTTCCATGTGACTGAGACACAACAAAGTTCTTGATCTCACATAGGATATGTTCAATTATGGGAGATAGCTAAAAGAACATATATACACATACATATATAATTTCTAGATGTAATAAGTGTTATGAAGGAAGTATAGCAATACAAGGATATAGAGAGAAAGGGAGGTTGGGTACTTTAAGTAAGATAGTAAGAAAAGCTCTATCATGTTCCTGAGAGAATAAGACATTATCCAACAGAACAAGGCAAATAAATATTAGATGACCAATTAGAAGCTGAGCCTCATATTCCAATGAAACGTGTTCTGACTGTGTTCAGACTTAGAGGAAGACTCACTTTTTTCAATGGTAACAACACTTAAGGCATGATGAGGTTGGATGTCTGCTCCTTTCAGTGCTATCCCTACTTGGCAGCTTATGTCTCCAAAACAAGAAAAGATCCACTGAAAGCATGCCTTCTACTATCGAAAGACAAAGGACTGAGAAATAAAACTTGTCCTAGTTTCTAAAACTCTGCTTGCCTAGGCTGACCTATTTAGGAGTAGGAATTACCCCAAAATAGAGATTACCTACTTCTCTTCAGGAGTAGAGAAAGAAAGGGGATTTCATTAAAAATGTGCTGACCTTTAATCTAGACAAGGAATTCCATTCCTAGGAAATAAGGTCTAATGAGAGTGTCTTGACACTTCTCTTCCTTGGAGAGCATCATGAGAACAAACAGGAGGTTTGAGTTGTCCCTGAAATAAAAAATCAAAGTAACAACAGAAAAAAATTCAATGACAACAAAAAAATATTAAAATAATATTAGAAGTATTAATAATAACAGTAGTAGTCATTGTTAATATTTCAATATTCAGCAACACTGTCATGGAACGGTAAGACCCAGAGTGGCAAATAATATCAGTCTTTATTAGAATAGTTAATACCAATCAAAATAGTTAAGGCCCACTACCCTTAAAGTTACTTAAAGATGTGCATATTGTAAAGTGTTGCCCTGATCCAACTGACTGATAAACATTTCATGGACCTTAGAGAGTAATTCATAAAGTTATGGATCTTTAAAGTTATAATCTTATCCTGGTTCAATCCATTTTATTGAAATGAAAGAATATTAGTAAAAGCACATTACTGAGGAATAAAAGACTTCAGGATATACATATTTAAATTTTTTTTACTTTCATCTGAAATGAATTGAACATTAAAAATATTTCATAAAGTTTATGAGCAGAATTATACAACCTAGTAATGAAATGCAGATATTTCTGTTCATTAAGGCTCAACTGTTTCATCAATTTTGCATACATAGTTCAGTGAGGACTGATAATTATATTGCAGTTGAAAAAATGTTTATTAAGTATCAGTATGAGGCAGCTAGGTGTATCCAATTATACCCATATAATACAATTTCACAAAGTGATTTGATTTTTATTTATTACTTCATGGTCTTAATTTTAGAGGATTTGATGGAGTTTGGCATATTTTCAAAGTGAATTACAAGTGATAAGAACACTTAAATAAATATCCAGAGTCCTTAAAATTAGGAGTCTGATTTTTATTGCATTGTATATATACATGTAACAAAACCCTCTTGAAGATTATATAAAGAAATGCCATTAAATTTTTAAGTTTGTATGTGTATACTATATTTGTTCATTTGATTAATTACTTTTGTAAATTTAAACCCCTTAGAACTTTGATCTTAATATTAGAATGTTTATTTCATAAATTAGTTATGCCAGATTCCTTTTTCAACTCCATTATACCAATTCTATAAAATAGAGTGTACTAAAAGGAAAAATTGCAACACCAAGATGGATCTTCAAAGAGGTGGGGTTTCTCCTGTAACACAATAATACAATAATGATATTGTTTATAGGAATTTGTAAGTTGATGTGCAGATCAACCACATTCATAGTCATAGCTGCATGGACATAGGGCAAGTATTCAGTGAAATTCTTTGGGGAATATCCTAAAATTGTACCTTACTCTTTAACAATCATCTCCAATAAGTTTTTACTAACTTATTCCTAAAGTTAGATTTTCCTCCTTCCTTCCTTCAACCCCCAAATTAACTCTTCCAAACACATGCAAACAAAACTGGGCAGATGGCTTCACCACCATGGATAGATCTGTCCTTCTTCTGAGTAACTGCTGATCTGAATTTATCTTGCCTTTTTTTTTAAATTAAAATTCAAGTTAGTTAACACACAGCGTATTATTGGTTTCAGGAGTAGAATTTAGTGATTCATTACTTACATAGAACACCCAGTGCTCATCCCAGCAAGTGCCCTCCTTAATGCCCATCACCCATTTAGCCTATTCCCCCACCCACCTCTGCTCCAGTAACCTTCAGTTTGTTATAATGGTTTGCTTCCCTCTATGTTTTAATCTTATTTTTCCTTCCTTTCCCCTATGTTCATCTGTTGTGTTTCTTAAATTCCACATATGAGTGAAATCATATGGTATTTGTCTTTCTCTGACTCACTTATTTCATGTAGCATAATACACTCTAGTTCCATCCTCATTGCTGCAAATGGAAAGATTTCCTTCGTTCTGATCACGAAATAATATTCTCTTGTGTGTGTGTGTGTGTGTGTGTGTGTGTGTGTGTGTGTGTGTGTGTGTACCGCATCTTCTTTATCCATTCATCAGTTGATGGACATTTGGGCTCTTTCCATAATTTGGCTATTGTTTTTTTTTTCAATATATGAAATGTATTGTCAAATTGGTTTCCATACAATGCCCAGTGCTCATCCCAAAAGGTGTCCTCCTCAATACCCATCACCCACCCTCCCCTCCCTCCCACCCCCCATCAACCCTCAGTTTGTTCTCAGTTTTTAAGAGTCTCTTATGCTTTGGCTCTCTCTCAGTCTAACCTCTTTTTTTTTCCTTCCCCTCCTCCATGGGTTTCTGTTAAGTTTCTCAGGATCCACATAAGAGTGAAAACATATGGTATCTGTCTTTCTCTGTATGGCTTATTTCACTTAGCATCACACTCTCCAGTTCCATCCACGTTGCTACAAAGGGCCATATTTTGTTCTTTCTCATTGCCATGTAGTACTCCATTGTGTATATAAACCACAATTTCTTTATCCATTCATCCGTTGATGGACATTTAGGCTCTTTCCATAATTTGGCAATTGTTGATAGCACTGCTATAAACATTGGGGTGCACATGCCCCTTTGAATCAGCATTTTTGTAGTCTTTGGATTGATACCTAGTAGCACAACTGCTGGGTCATAGGGTAGTTCTATTTTTAATTTTTTGAGGAACTTTTATACTGTTTTCCAGAGTGGCTGCACCAGTTTGCATTCCCACCAATGGTGCAGAAGTTTTTCCCTTTCTCTGCATCCTTGCCAACACCTGTTGTTTCCTGAGTTGTTAATTTTAGCCATACTGACAGATTTGAGGTGCTGTCTCATTGTGGTTTTGATTTGTATTTCCATGATGATTAAGTGATGTTGAGCATCTTTTCATGTGTCTGTGAACCATCTGGAAAAGTGTCTATTCATGTCTTTTGCCCATTTCTTCACTGGATTATTTGTTTTGGGGGTGCTGAGTATGATAAGCTTTTTATAGATTTTGGAAACTGCCCTTTATTCTATATGTCATTTGCAAATATCTTCTCCCATTCTGTCGGTTGCCTTAGTTTTGTCGATTGTTTCCTTCCCTGTGCAGAAGCTCCTGATGAGGACCCAATAGTTCATTTTTGCTTCTGTTTCCCTTGCCTCTGGACACATGTCTAGTAAGAAGTTGCTGTGGCTGAAGTCAAAGAAGTTGCCACCTGTTTTCTCTAGGATTTTGATGGTTTCCTGCCTCACATTTAGGTCTTTCATCCATTTTGAATTTCTTTTTGTGTATGGTGTTAGAAAGTGGTCCAGTTTCATACTTCTGCATGTCGTTGTCCAGTTTACCCAACACCATTTGCTGAAGAGACTGGCTTTTTTCCACTGGATATTTTTTCCTGCTTTGTTACCCATATAGTTCTGGGTCCATTTCTGGGTTCTCTATTCTGTTCCACTGATCTATTTGCCTGTTTTTGTGCCAGTATCATACTGTCTTGATGACTACAGCTTTGTAATACAGTTTGAAGTCTGGAGTTGTGATGCCTCCAGCTTTGGATTTCGTTTTCAACATTACTTTGGCTATTTGTGGTCTTTTCTGGTTCCATGAAAATTTTAGAATTGCTTGTTCTAGCTCTGTAAAGAATGCTGGTGCTATTTTGATAGGGATTGCCCTGAATGTGTAGATTGCTGCGGGTAGTATAAACATTTTCACAATGTTTGTTCTTCTAATCCATGAGCATAGAATGTTTTTCCATTTCTTTGTGTCTTCTTCAATTTCTTTCTTAACTTGCCTTTCTTTATGATTATGCTGTCTTTTTTTTAAGAGGTAAACATACATTTATATATTTTATTTTGTCCCATATGCTCTCTGCCTCTTATAAACATCTTCAATATTTTACACTGGTTTATTTCTTTTTTTTTCCTCAAACATATATATTTCCCATTAAAAATATGAGATATAAATATGAGATACAAAATATACTCTATTCTATTATTCCTATCAATACTTTTGTCTTTTCCTTTACAGTCACTGTCTGTGAGTACTTTAGTAAATGATTCCATTTCCTTATCCACTCCTTTCTGCTTGAAAACCTGTAGTCTAATTTTAAACTTTACCATTCTACTGAAGGTACTATTCAGAGGTCATCTCTTACCTCCTAGTTAAATTTAAGCCCATTTCTTTATCCTCATATTAACCTTACTTCATTTTTGGTCCTGTCCTTCTACCCTCTCTTGGTTTCTGTGATATTTCACTCTTCTAGTTCTTATCCTACTTTTATGATCATGATTTCTTTGTCCTTTCAGTGGTTTTACTCCTTTTTTCAACCTCCTCAATGATTTATGGAAATACAGCATAAACAAAAGACAAGAAGCATAATTGTACATCTTCATAAAATTTTTTACAAAGTATATATAACACCCAGGTCAAGGAACAGAATGTTGCCACCATCCCAGAGGCCAATAACTACTCTATCCCAAGCTATCCTAATAGTTAGTCCTTAACTTTATTCTTCTGCTTGAACAAATGACTTTTGTGAATTAATTTATAATCTCCATATTGCTAAATCTCATATTGATATTTTGAAGACTGATGCATTATTTGAAATCTTTGGTTCATTCATCTCCTAATCCTTTTATTCAAGCAGATATTAGAATATAATAATTTTTTTTCAACATCTGAAATTGTTTCCTTCTTTCATTTCCATGTCACCACTGTGGGTTAGACCAGAAGTCAGTAAACTCTTGTCTGCTGGTCAAATATAGTCATCTGCCTGTTTTTGTAAAGGAAGTTTAACTGGAACACACCCATGCTTATTTGTTTACATATTGTGTCCAGTAGTTGCCACAGAAATCATATAATATAAAAATCTAAAATATTTACTATCTTACCCTTTACAGAAAATGTTTACCAATCCCTGATTTATGTCTTCACTGTTTTACAGTAACAGGCTGCAGTAACTTCCTATTTGATCATATTAATTCTAGTTCTTCTCTCCTGCAACCTTTGGATAACTGCCTTGTTAAGCCTACTGAAACATGCTTCATTTTCATCATTAATTCCCTTGCTCAATATAGGATCAAACTCCTTTCTTTGTCAACCAAGGTTTCTATCAGAACAGAAAGTAAGAAGTACAGGCTTTAAAGAAGGGTGCAGAGGGGCACCTGGGTGGCTCAGTCAGTTGGGCGGCCAACTTCGGCTCAGGTCATGATCTCACGGTCCGTGAGTTCGAGCCCCACGTCGGGCTCTGTGCTGACAGCTCAGAGCCTGAAACCTGTTTCAGATTCTGTGTCTCCCTCTCTCTGACCCTCCCCCGTTCATGCTCTGTCTCTCTCTGTCTCAAAAATAAATAAACGTTAAAAAAAATTAAAAAAAAAAAGAAGGGTGCAGAGATGTACAATTTTCAAGCCACATTCCACTACCTCCTTCCCTGATGTCTTCAGTTCCTCCTTTTTCTTATACCTTAATCCCCTTCACACATGCCTCACTCATAGCTGCATTTTGCCATGACCAGATGTTCCTGTCTTCATTCTGTATGAGCATTTCCCTGTTCCATAATATCCATCCCTTCAAAGCTTACACACTCTTCACACCTGGCTCAATTTCTATCTCCTCCTCAGACAACTCCAAAGCCTGTGATCTTCCTGGCATCCCATAACACTTGTAGGTGGTAACACAGGGCCTCCCTCTTGATTATTTATTGTCTTAAATCATTTCCTCATTGATTTGAACCTCTTCCCAAACAGATAACATTATCTCTTCTTTCTAGAAACCACTGGGCATATAGTGAAAACTTAATAAACACTAGCAGTTTTGATTTGTAGCCTTCATGAATAAATTATTATCAGCAATCAGAATTCTTGTTAAAAAAATGAAGTTATAATCTCAGTTACCATGGCAGATTCAGGAAACTACATTTTTTATTAAGACTTAGCATGGAATAGAATCTAGAAATTTGGGTAGCTGAGCACAACTGGTGATGAAAAATATTCTACAGAAGGTTGCAGCTCTAAAAGCCTTCACTTTCATACCTTAAATCACCTACAATTTGTCATTCTAGGTACAGTAACTTAGAAATGGCATATTTCACATTCAGGAAATTTTCATTCTTGATCAAATGTTCATTTTCTTAATACTTACTCCATATGTCTCAAAAATCGCATTCAGAGTTTGTCACCATATTTTTTCTGGTTTCCAAATCTAAAAAATAATAAATAAATAAATAAATAAATAAATACATACATACATACATACATACATACTTTACTGCAAACAATCACCAAAGTAATTTAAAAGAATGTGAATTCAAATGAAATCTAAAATCTCAAAGCAATATATATACATATACACTTGGAAATATTTATCAAAAGAAAAAAAATAACAGGTTTAAGAGTTAAGATCCTGGAACTGCTAAAAATACTCAAGGATAAAAAATGCCATATGCACTGTCTTCCACGAAAAGGCCACTGTGAACAACCTTACAAGTCTCTTCCTCTTGAATGCAAGAAAAGATCTCACTTGCAATGAAACCAAATGTTTGGTTTGAAGTTCTCAGGACTCTGACTTGCATGGCTACCCTACAGAGAGAAAGCAAACCCCCTATGCCAACCTTAGAATAAGGCAGTCAAGGCAGAAGGAATAGCAGACCACATTATTTATCAGACTAGGCTATTTGCCTGCAATTGTGTTACCCAAGAAAACATTCTGAAAGGTTCATTGTAACCTAAAGACTTTGACTGTAGTCCAGTAACATTCCAACTGTAAGTGCAAATAGGAGTAGTAGTAGCAGCAGCAACTGAGGGTCTAAGATAGTGGGCAAAGAGCATCCATCATCCGTGTGAGAGACCTTTCTAATCTATACTTCTTGCAGCCATGGTAACACACACATATAAAAAAGAATGCCATTAAGAAATCCTAAATTATAAATAACGTTTTTATTTTCCAAAGTCTCTTTTCTTTTTTCTTGCCATCTCATGTTTTCTTTGGGAGTTTTCTGGAATAGAAAACTATAAACCATAAAGAACAAACTCACAAGTCTTTAGGGTATCGTGATTAGAATAAAGCAAAAGTTTATGGAGATATAAATGGCCTCTGGGATAGCCTAGTTTGCTGTGATTTCTTTTTTGTTGATGGCAAAGTATTGCAATTTATTTTTTGCTCCATGATTACTTCAGGATGCTCTGCCTAATCTCTCTCTTGCACTCTCAAGGCTCAAGAGTGACCCTTTTTCAAGGGCTTTTGAGGCCTCTGTTCACTGACTGGGGAAGGAAGTATGACACAAAGGTGATGCCCCAGAGCAAATGTAAATTTTACCTGTGTTCTGCTCCAACAGACTTCTTGTCACTTAACAGCACTATGAATTTTAATAAGATTCGTATTGCAACTCAGTGGCTTACTTTTAATCTTCAATCTTTGGAATGTATTGATCATATTCATTAGGTCACAGAGGTGCCCTTGCTGTAGGCATCAAAGCTTTTATAAAGAAGCATATTCAGTTTCTTCTTAAATTCTTAGTTATTTCAGACTTCTCTCTGAAAACTATTCCTGATTTTATTTTTCAGCTTTTTTTTATTGTTCCATTCTGATTTTTCTAGATGGAAATTAACTTCAAAATATTGTCACCTGTAACAACTGATCACTTAAACATTTATGTATCCAATATGTATCCAAATGTTCTACTCAGACGCATTCATTCAAATCACACACATTAAGTAACTACTGCACACACAGTCATTGAGCTCAGAACTGGGAACATGTTGATAAATAAAACCAAATACAGCATTTGTCTTCATGAAGCTCAAGGCTTAGTGGGCAGATATAGGCACTAAGCAAATAATCATAGAACAAGTGTGAAATTTCTATTACATAAATTATGCAAAAGAGTCATTTCATGCTATGAGGACCCAAAATAATATTCTTTGAAAGATCAGATCATTCTTCCCTAAGGAAGTGATGTTGAAATTTAGATCTGAAGGATTATTAAGAGTTAAAGTAGGCAAAGAGCGGAGGAGTGTACTAGGTATAACAAAATGGCATAATGAAGATTCTATGGTACAAGATACCTGGTGAACACAGGAATTGAAAGTACATGTAACTGACACAGAGAACAAGAGACATTTTGGTATAAGAAGCTGAGTCCTATTGATTCCACCCTCAAACCATCTCTTGATTGTGTTCATTTCTCTCTGTCTTCACTCCTACCACCTACTTGAAAGTAGGATCAAATACAGGTCTCTCCTAGAGTATGAATCTGCCTACTATTTGCTCTTACTATTTAACGCTTGCCCCCTACAATTAATCATCTGCATTCCAGCCAGTGATCTTCTCCAAATACAAACTATATTATGTCTCTTCTCTACTTAACACCAATCAATGGCATTTCACTTTTTATTGAATAATAGAACTACCTGAATGGTCAGGCCTTATCCATTTCTCCAATCTCATCTCTCACTACTCTACCCCCATGCCTCAATGATTTGACACTCTGGCCTCTCTGTTCCTTCAAAAACATTTATACAAGCTGTTACCTCTGCATAGAAGCTTCTTATATCTTCAGCTGGTAACCAGATATGGTTTCCATAAAAAGAACTTTGGTAATGAAAAGCACCCCCAACTAGATTAGGCCTCTCTCCATTTCTGTATGTGTGTGTGTGTGTATGTGTGTGTGTGTGTATGAAAGGTATATATATATGAAAGGTATATATATATATATATATAAATGAAAAGTATAGGATACTATATATATATATATATATACACATACACATACATATGTATATATATATAAATACATAAATATATAGTGTCCTATACTTTTCCTTTCTGATTTATGTGGTGGATTTCATTATTGGCCCCAATTTTTCATTGTTCCTATGTCCAAACTTTTTGCTATGTAACATTTTAGCTCTTACTGCAGATGTTGTCTGTAGTTCTCCATTCCTTGCCTTTGAACTTGGTGATGCTTTGGCCAATGAGATATTACCAGACATCAAGTAAGCTGGGACTTTAAAATTTCTTTTGTAGTTAGATTTCCCCTACTTGTGATAACACATTCTGATTAGCCCACTGGTCCAAGAAGAATGAAACATGTAGAGCAGATTCAACCTTAATGTGCTTCAGCTGAGCCCAGTGGAGATGAACAGAGACATAAAACCATGCCAAAATAAGTGGTTTTTATTGTATATATGTCAGAGACTTTTGTAATTATCTATTACACAGCAGTAACCAATGCAACTTGTCACAGGTGTGAACTGTTTTAAAATAGGAAATAGAAGATATGTCACATTACTTGTTTAAACCAATAAACAAATAATGTGACATATCTTCTATTTCCTATTTTCCAATAAAGTACTATAAATATTATAGGTAACCACTGATTAGTTTTTACAGATGATGATTTTAGCTACCTGGAAGAAGTTAGTGAAAACCAGAAAACAGCTCACTGTCACTAACTATCTGGATAATCATGAACAAATTACTTAACCCCACAGATAGTATGGGGGGGGTTCCTATCTTTAAGTGAGGGGAATGGACTCTGCATGGGTAATAAATAGGTTTGCCTTGAGGACTGACTCCAACTGATTGCTGTGACTTTCTAGAATGCTATGCTAACAATGACCATAAGGCCAAATTTAGGCTCTGTCAACTGAGTGTCATGATCAATTAGCAGTGTCTTTTCTGACTATGAGAGGAAGGTTTTGTAGCCCCAGAGCCACATACTTGACATCTCTGGATTATGTGACATATTTTCTTTCCATATTTGACACCCTATACCCAGAGAAGTCAATAAATTGACAGACACAATAGAAGTGAGATCTAACTACAGTCTTGGACAGGCAAGAATGATCTATTTTCTCCATGTTTCTCAGCAAAGTGTTAGGCACACAGAATAGTTTAAGAATTGTGACTGTTTTATTGCTTGTGGTAGCTCCATAGTTCAGAGGTTCGCTCAATGGACTTACAAACCTCTTGGATGCAGTTGACAACCACTCACCTTAAACTAACTTAGAGTAAAAAAAAGAAGTGAAACACTGACCTATATAACTGAGTTGCTGGTTTCTTGAAGATTTTTGGAGTTAGGCCTTTTTTTACTCCATCCCCCAAACTCAGCTCCTCTTGGGGACTCCACACGGTAACCTTGGCAGTTCTAGGCTCCCTTATTAGTTTCAGAAAAAATTTAAAAAAAAATACTGAGTCTCAAAGGATGTAATTCACCCATCTTAAGTCATATACTTACTCCTAAACTAACCAGTATTTCTAGGGAAGATGTGGTATTGAGTTGACTATGTCAGGGACACAGTTGTGCCTGCTTCAGGGATTGTAGTCGATTTTTATTTTCTTTTCTATATTTCTCCTATATATTCCAAATTTTCTACAATGACTCTGTGATACTTTTATGATCAGAAAAATGACATTACTATTTTTTTTTTCATTTTAAAAAACGTTTATTTATTCTTGAGAGAAAGAGACAGAGTGAGAGCAGGAGAGGAGCAGAGAGAGAAGGAGACACAGAATCTGAAGCAGGCTCCAGGCTCTGAGCTGTCAGCACAAAGCCCTATGTGGGGCTCAAACTCACAAACTATGAGACCACGACCTGAGCCAAAGTTGTACACTTAACCAATTGAGCCACCCAGGCACACCTGAAGACATTATTTTTAAAAAGAGGACAAAAAAGGAAGAGCAAAAGGTCTGATTCACTCTTCTTTTGCATAATATATAACATTACTGTCACTGAACCTGTTTTGCTTAGTTCTGGAGAAATAGATCTTAGATCTACTCAGTTTTTCACACATCATGCTACAAATTAAGAATTCTTTTGATCCAGGACATTTTTAATTCTGCTGAAAATAATTTGAACATGAAAGCTACTAGACAGCCAGGCATGAGACAACTTGCTTTAAAATGTGCTTGTGGTAACAAAAGATTCTAGACATAGTGGTATATTCCTTTGTTCCACAGAGACGACTCCATTATTTCTTCTGTTTTACATGCAGCTATTTGCAGGATTAAAAGATGCTTCTAAGTATAGACCTTCCACATAAACTTTGAGACAAACAAAAGGATAAAGTTAATTATAAATTCAGGAAAAATCTTGTGTGCCCAAAGTAAATCTATGGTGTAATGAGTAGCCTTAACAATACTAACTTTCAATAAGTATTGTTTCTCCAATGCCATGTACTGTATGAGATTTCCTTCAAGACTGAAAGTGCATTGTTCAGGTCTTAAAAGGAATTCTAAAGAAGATCTCTCACCATATAAGAACCATGGACTAAGACTCCAGTTAATGTGCGGTAGATTTGCAATAGTATAATTAACAATGTTGATTACATTTATTTTTAGACCACAATGCGCTAAATAAGCAGATCTCCACCCTGCTTATCCTAGGTCACTAGTCTATCTCTTCCTTGCCTGCTTTCCTTTGGCCAAATTCTAACCCTGAACCCTGACCCCCATGCTACCCTGTCTTCAGTCCCAGTTCAATTTCTTCAGATCCTGCTTCTGGAAGAAATCAAATACAACAAATTTTGCTAGGTTAAAATAAATAATTAAAAATTTTCAAAAAAGTGTGTGTGTGTGTGTGTGTGTGTGTGTGTACACACACACACACACACACATATATAGCAACTGTGTTTTTTTTTTCCTTCTGGAGAAGAGAATGCTTTTATTTCTCCAAGTCAACACCCTAACCAAAAGAAATGGATAAAAATTTTGTTGCCTTAGCGGGCTAGCTAAGCAAAATTATACACATGCACACATAGATATCACACATGTATATATACATGTATGTGTGTGTAATATATATATAATGTTTATAATATATAATATAATATATATGTTATATATAACATATATTTGTAAAATTTGGATTTCAGGATGTTCAAGTCACATGTAAAGACAACAGCTTAAGACACATACATGTTTTTAAAAACTTCTTCCTTTGGCGAATTTGAACCGAATATCTGCACAGATATATATATATATAAATTTTATTCTAGAGAAAGATAATAAAGATTGAATCAGGGAATAATTGAATTTTAAATAATGAAGTTTTGTGTTTCACAGATAATGTTCAGTTTCAAAACTGAACATTAAAACTCACTTCCAGTATCATTTCTCTTTTTAATGCTAGAAACAAATATCTATGGAACACAGAGGTGGGAATAAATGGGGACCTATCATATAGAGATTAATTCTGTCTAACCATTTGCTCAATGTTCCTTCTTATCTATCTACACCTGCAACTTAAAAGAGTTATTGTTTGGTTGGACTATAGGAGTCACTCTACTGTATTACACTGAAATAATGACATTTTTGTGCAAAACCTAGGACTGCTTCATTTCCACAGTTTAGGTATAGTTAAAATATTTAATTTAAGATGACATATAATTTGTAAGGAGAGCCCTTGTGATGAGCACTGGATGTTATATGTAAGTGATGAACCACTAAATTCTATTCCTGAAACCAATACTACACTATATGTTTTTTTTAACATCTATTATTTTTTTTTTTTGAGAGTGAGAGAGACAGGGAGTGAGCAGGGGAGAGGCAGAGAGAGAGGGAGACACAGAATCTGAAGCAGGCTGCAGGCTCTGAGCTGTCAGCATAGAGCCTGGCGGGAGGCCGAACTCCCAGACCGCGAGATCATGACCTCACTGAAGTTGGATGCTTAACTGAGCCACCCAGGTGTCCCTACACTATATGTTAACTAACTCGAATTTTTAAAAAATCTTGGAAAGTAAAAAATATATATATAAAATTTGGAAATAAAAAACTTCTTATAAACAAAATTGCTTTAGTAAATTAAAGTAAGCACCCTAATAGTATATTATGCAACCATTTTAAAGGACATTTAAAATGCTATGAAGAAATAAAGAAAGAATAAAAATATTTATATCATTTTATATATAAAAAATGAATGAGAGCATTGTGTCACAACTATAAATAAAATGATTACAGACAAGGCTCAGAAAGCAATGTGTAAATGATGAAAAGTTGTGTTTGAGTACTGGGATTAGGAGTGACTTATTTTAATATCTTCTTCAATTTGATAATAATGCTTTCTATTAAAAAGCACAAAGTTAATGTCTTCATATTTAGCTGGGACTGTTTCCACCATTAACAGATATACCTGAATGTTGCTTTCAATCAAACTATAGAAGGTCATAAATCAATTCTCTTTCATTTCTTAAACACCTGATTGTGGAACATAAATCCCCTGGTTAAAGCATTCTGTATTTAAGATTTCTCATCTGATTCTCCCATTTCTTCTTAATCAGTGAGTGCTATCAGCTGATGAGTTTGATTCATTTTCCTTCAGTTAAGAGCAAATATTTTCATTATTCAAATTATGTTCTGAACATCATGCTATTAATTATACACAAAACATGGTTCCTTCACAATTTTTCCTGACATTATCAATAAAAATCAAGCATATGCACACATCCACCAAGAATTTCAAATGCACTCAGCTTAAAAAACATGTCTACCTGGAAATATGTACATACTGACTTTATTTTGGTTCTGTAACTATAAAGGAAAGTAAAAGGGCAACTGGAGAATGTGAATAACTCACTTACATAAAAATGGTTCATCAGCTATCAGACTAAAGATACCTCATCTCACCTAGAGTTCTTAAAATTGAAGGTCACAATGCATAAATGGGTATGTTTGATTTTTTCACTAGTCCAAAGAGGAACCTCTGCATACCAGAAATTAAAATTAAATCATATATTTTAAATCTCACAGCACCACAGTCTCCTTCCACCATACTATGTAAATTTCTGAAACATCTCAAAATGGCAACCCCAGTCCATAATATGTATGCAGAACTATCACTTTGTTCTAGCCACCTCCTCTCTTGAAAGATACCCCTGTGGTCTTTGGTGTTGGTTTCAGCCTCACTCATCTTTCTGTTGTTTGTTTGCAAGAAGAGACTGAAGAAAGAGACAGACCTACTCCATACTGGGGGGTGAAAGTTTTACAAAGCAAGAGAACTTACTGATGAGGCTTATCTGGGGGGCCACAAGAGGATTAGATTTCTGCACCTACCTGCCAGAAACCTAAAAGTTTATATACAGGCCTTAACAGGGTTCAATCATATATACCATTCAGATGATCTGAACACTACATCAGTATCGCAAGGCTGTATCCTTAAGACAGTTTCTAGCATGGGGAAGATAAAGACAGTACACATTCCAAGAACAGGGAAGAGGGGTGAAGGTCTGATTGCCAGGATCTAAGCTTGAGGAACAGGTGGTCATGTCCTTTTAATGACCTCCTCCAGAATTTGTCTGGATCCCATTATGGTTAATATGTGACTATTTATACCTAACTTAAATCATCAGCATTCTAGAGGAACTTCATCTCTGGTTAGCATCAGATTAACATTACAAATATATATATTTTAACTTTCTTTTTAATGTTTATTTATTTTAAGGGAGAGGGAGACAGAGTGTGAGCAGGGGAGGGGCAGAAAGAAAGGGAGACACAGAATCCAAAGCAGGCTCCAGGCTCTGAGTTGTCAGCACAGAGCCCGACGTGGGGCTCGAACCACCAACAATGAGATCATGACTTGCACTGAAGTCGTATGCCTAACCAACTGAAACCACCCAGATGCCCCAACAACACAAATTTCATTTTAGAACCTGTCCTAAGCAAGAAGAAATAAATAGGTTCGCTTTTATGTGTCATTATAATAAGAGTCATGATTTCTTGAGCACTTGGAGGCCAGGCATTATACAAAATACTTTTAATCTGATTTAATCCACACAAAAGCCCATCTGACAGATAAAAACATTGAGGAACATTCAAATATGGGTCTGACTCCAATAACTAGCACTGTACTCCACTATCATTCAATACCTATCCTGAATATATCTATACCTAAACTCAGTCCCCATTCCTAACTAAACCACCCTGTCCATCATCTCCATGCTTGGGTCATAGGTCCTACACTCATATGTATTAGAGATCTTAAAAAATACCCTAATGTTGGCTGTAAAATGAGATAGTCTCTCTGTATTATCAATTTCTGCATAACAAATTTCTCTGAAACTTAGCAGCTTCAACAGACATTTATTATCTCAGTTTCTGTAGGTCATGAATCTAGGCATGGCCTACTTGGGTCACTCTGACTCAAAGTTTCTCATAAGACTGTCATCAAGCTGTTGGCCAGGCCTACGTTTCACATGGAGTCTTTTTTTTTTTAATGTTTATTTTTGAGAGAGAGAGAGAGTGAGCATGGGGGAGGGGCAGAGAGAGAGGGAGGCACAGAATCTGAAGCAGACTCCAGGCTCTGAGCTTCCAGCACAGAGCCTGACACGGGGCTCCAACTCCCAAACTGCAAGATCATGACCTGAGCCAAAGTCAGATGCTTAAATGACTTTGCCCCTCATGTGGAGTCTTGAGCAGAGGTGGAGAAAATAGGAGGCTCTGTTTCCATGCTCACTCACGTGTTTGTTGGCAGGTCTAGGTCTAGGTCTAGCTGTTTTGTCATGTACTTAAAGATTATAACCCTAAAATATGCTTCAATATTCACCACAAGGCTAACCAAACAATCTATAATAAAATGCATGAAAAATAATGAAGACAAACCAACGGTAAATTGTTGGAAAGAAGAGCAAAAATCAAAAATCACAGACAAGTCAAGGTAACACAGCTGATTTGCTGCTACACAAAGCATTCTTTCCTAAAATTTCAGAAACTCCATCTACCTACCAGTCTGCATGTGCAATGGAAGTTGCCAAACAGTAACAAGCATTAGTGGAATACTTAAATTGATATCTTTAATCATATGATAACATTCATTTAAATACTAATTACTAGTTAATCCTTTATAATGCATTTATTTTACTAGCTAACAATGCTTAGTTTTACCTAAAAAGTCTATGTATTTACATACCATCCATCTATAAGAACTAGAAAAGCTGAATTTTCAACTAAATTCATAGCACAGAAGAAGAAAACTCTTGACTGATTATTAGAATTCCACATCCTTTGTCTGACACCCATAGGTTTAGATGTATTTCAGAATTTTTCAGATTTAAGAAAGAATCCAGTGCATAAACTACATATGATATACTGCAGCACTGCCAAGGGCAGTACCCTGTAAACAAATACATTTTTATGTCTACTGTAACACATACATTAAGTGGGATAAATAAAGAACTATAAATAACTTCAAATCACTTCAGGTCAGGATTTGCTGCCAGATGAGTTTACACCAAACTTAACAAAAAACTTTTGGTTCTATCGATTTGGGGATTTTGTAATTTGTGGCTAAGAGGTTACGGATTTATATAGTGCTCCAGGTGGCATTTCAGATCTGAAATGTTTAAATCACCCCAACATTAGTAATCACTAGTGCACCTCCAAATGCTTTCTTTAAAAACTCACTCAAGCTCCTCCAGCCCCCTATTTTCCCATTTCTGTTCAAGATGTGGTCTATTAAGGAATTGTGCATGTCCTTTCTTCTCCTTTCAACTTTATTTAATGTTATTTTTATTTTTTTCTCAAATTTTTTTAATGTTTATTTTTTTTTAATGTTCATTTACTTTTGAGACAGAGAGAGACAGAGCATGAATGGGGGAGGGTCAGAGAGAGAGGGAGACACAGAATCCGAAACAGGCTCCAGGCTCTGAGCAGTGAGCACAGAGCCCGACGCGGGGCTGGAACTCACATACCGCGAGATCTTGACCTGAGCCGAAGTCGGACGCCCAACCAACTGAGCCACCCAGGCGCCCCTAAAGTTATTTTTAAAAAATAATTTACATACAGTAAGCTAAATAAAATTAGAGTACATAAAGCTGAATTTTAATAGTTGTATATATCCATGAAATCAAGGCCGCAATCAAGACACAAAACATTTCCAACATCCTCAAAAGATTCCTCCTGCTCCTTCATAATCCATCTCTTCCACCCCTCCCCCTTAGTTGGCCCTTAATGTGCCTTTTTCTCACGTAGACAAATTTGTATTTTACATTAATGAATAATAAACAATGTACTCTTTTGCATCTGTCTTCTTTCACTTGGCATAAGGTTTTTGAGATTCATCTCTGTTGCTGCATGTATCAGAAGTTCATTTTATTGCTGAGTAGTACTCTAACGTACAGACATACCATATTTTCTCATTCGCCTTTAGTTAGTCATTTTGGTTCTTTCCAGTTTGGGACTATTGCCAGTCTAGCAGCTGTCTGAATGGACATACAGTTTCATTTCTCTTTTATATAAATACCTAAGATCAAACTGATTGGGTCAAATAGTATGTATATATTTAACTTTTTGAGAGATTTAGTTTTTTCAAAGTGATTTGCAATTTACATTTTCATCAACAGGATATGAAAGATACATAAATTCACATTTTGTGTATCTTATTTGTGAAGTCAAAATTCAAGTAGTTTTCTCAAATTTTCTATTGGGTTGTTTTTCTTCTTGTAATTGAGTTATAATTATTCTTTTTCCAGTACACAAGTCCTTTGTCAAATGTACATATTGGAACATTTTCTCCCATTCTATGCCTTGCTTTCCATTTTCTTAATATTTTGAAGAACAAAAGATTTAAATTTTTAGAAAGTCAAATTTATCAAATCTTTTCATTTTTTATGAAGATTTTTCTCTTACCATTTAAAGAGTTTTATAGTACTAGATTTACTTTTAGACTTATTACTCTTTTAGAGTTAATTATTGTATATGGTGTGAAGGGCTAATGTCACTCTTCTAAAAAGTATGTCTCTAATTGTTCCAACACCATTTGGTTGAAGACTGTTCCCATTGAATTGTCTTGACATTTTTTACTGAAAATCAATTGGCCATTTATTGTAAAAACCCTCAATAAAGTAGAATTAGAGGAAACATACCTCAACATAATAAAAGCCATATGAAAAACTCATAGCTACTCAATGATGAAAAACTGAGAGTGATTCCCCTCATGTCACACACAAGACAGGGATGTCCACTTTCACCACTATTACGTAACATAGTACTGGAAGTCCTAGCCACAGAAATCATACAAGAGGAAGGAAGAAAAGGCATTCAAATTGGTAATAAAGAAGTAAAATTTTCACTATTAGCAGATGACTTGATACTCTGTGGAGAAAATACTCAAGACTCCACCAAAAAATGACTAGGACTGGCAAATGAATTCAGTAAGGCTGCAGGATACAAAATCAATGTGCAGAAATCTGTGACATTTTTACATACTAATTATGGAGAAACAGAAAGGTAAATTAAGAAAGCAATCACATATACAATTGTACCAAAGATAAGAAAATATCTAGCAATAAACTTATCTAAGGAGATAAAAGACCTGTACTCTGAAAGCTATAAAACATTTTTTCCTTTATTAAAATTTAAATTTTAGTTAACATACCGTGCAATATTGGTTTCAGGAGTAGAATTCAGTGATTTATCACTTACATATAACAGCCAGTGCTCATCACAAGTGCCCTTCTTAATGCCTATCACCCATTTAGCCCATCCCCCCACCACTTCCCCTCTAGCAATGTGCAGTTTGTTCTCTATATTTAAGAGTCTCTTCTGGTTTGTTTCCCTCTCTTCTTTTCCCTTCTTTTAATATATTCATCTGTTTTGTTGCTTAAATTCCACATACGAGTGAAATCATGTGGTGTTTGTCTTTTCTCTGATTCACGTATTTTGCTTAGCATGGCAAATTCTAGCTCCATCCATATCATTGCAAATGGCAAGGTTTCATTCTTTTTGATGGCTGAGTAATATTCCATTGTTTATATATACCACACTTTCTTTATTCATTCATCAGTCAATTGACATTTGGGCTCTCTCCATAGTTTGGCTATTGTTGATAATGTTTCCATAAACATTGGGATGCACGTACCCCTTCAAATCTGTATTTTTGTATCCTTTGGGTAAATACCTAATAGTGCAATTGCCAAGACCATAGGGTAGTTCTATTTTTAGTTTCTTGAGGAACCTCTATACTGTTCTCCAGAGTGGCTGCACCAGTTTGAATTCTTACCAACAGTGCAGGGGGGTTCCCCTTTCTCTGCATCCTCACCAACACCTGTTGTTTCTTGTGTTGTTAATTGTAGCCATTTGGACAGATGTGACGTTTCATCATGGTTTTCATTTGTATTTCCCTGATAATGAGTTATGTTGAGCATCTTTTCATGTGCCTTTAGACATCTGGATGTCTTCTTTGGAAAAGTGTATATTCATGTTTTCTGCCCATTTCTTAATTGGGTTATTTGTTTTTTGGGTGCTGAGTTTGATAAGCACTTTGTAGCTTTTTGGATACTAATCCTTTCGTCAGATATGTTCAGATATGTCATTTGCAAATATTTTCTTCCATTCTGTAGGTTGTGTTTTAGTTTTGCTGTTTCCTTTGCTGTGCAGAAGCTTTTTACCTTAACAAAGTCCCAGGAGTTCATGTTTGCTTTTGTTTCCTCTACCTTTGGCAATGTTTCTAGTAAGAGGTTGCTCCAGCCAACGTTGAAGAGGTGGTTGCCTGTGTTCACCTCTAGGATTTTGATGGTTTCCTACCTCACATCTAGGTCTTTCATCCATTTTGAATTTTGTTTTATATATGGTATAAGAAAGTGGTCCAGTCTCATTCTCCTGCATGTCACTGAGTTTTCCCAGCATCATTTGTTGAAAAGACTGTATTTTTTTCCATTGCATATTCCTTCCTGCTTTATTGAAGATTAGTTGACCATATAGTTGTGGGTCCACTTCTGGTTTTCTATTCTGTTCTGTTGATCTATGTGTCTGTTTTTGTGCCAGTGCCATACCGTATTGATGATTATAGCTTTGCAATATAGCTTGAAATCTGGAATCTTGATGCCTCCAGTTTTGTTTTTCTTTTTCAAAACTATAAAACATTGATGGAAGATACTGAAGATAACACAAATAAGTGGAAAGATATTCCAGGCTCATGGATTGGAAACACAAATATTGTTAAAATGTCTCTATTACCCAAAGCAACCTACATATTTAATGCAATCAATATCTATCAGAATGCCAACAGCATTTTTCATAAAACTAGAACATACAATCCTAAAATTTGTATGGAAACTTATAAGACCCCAAATAGCCAAAACAATCTTGAAAAACAAATCTGAAAGTATTACAATTCTAGATTTCAAGTTCTACTACAAAGCTGTGGTAATAAAAACAGTACGGTACTGGTACAAAAATAGACACACAGACCAATGGAATAGAAGAGAAAGCATAGAAATAAACACACATTTATATGGCCAATTAATTTTTGACAAGGAGGAAAGAATATGCAATGGGAAAAAGACTGCCTTTTCAACAAATTGTGTTGGGAAACTGGACAGCTCCATGTAAAAGAATGAAACTGGACCACTTTCTTATACCATATACAAAAATAAATTCAAAAATGGATGAAAGATCAAAAAAATAAAAATCCTTGAAGAAACCACAGACAGAAATCTTGACATCAGCTGTAAGAACTTTTTTCTAGATATGTCTTCTGAGACAAGGGAAACAAAAGCAATAAATAAATAAATAAATAAATAAATAAATAAATAAATAAATAAATAAAATTAGCTATTGGGACTACATCAAAGTAAAAAGCTTCTGCACAGTAAGGGAAATGATCAACAAAACTAAAAGGCAACCAATTGAATGGGAGAAGATATTTGCAAATGAGATCTCTGATAAAGGATCAGTATCCAAAATATATAAAAAACTTACAAAACACACACAAAAAACAAATAATACAACTTAAAAATGGGGAGAAGACATGCACAGACATTTCTCCAAATAGATAGCCAACAGACCTATGAAAAGATGCTCAACATCACTCATCATCAGGGAAATGTAAATCAAAACTACAATGAGGTATCACCCCATACCTATCAGAATGGCTAAAATCAAAAGCACAAGAAACAACAAGTGTTGGAGAGGATGTGGAGAAAGAGGATGTGGAGAAAGTGTTGGAGAACCCTCGTGCACTGTTGCTGAGAATGCAAACTGATGCAGCCACTGTGGAAAATACTATGAAAGTATGGAACTTCCTCAAAAAGTTAAAAATTTAACTACCCTATGATCTAGTAATCGCACTTTGGGTATTTACCCAAAGTACAAAAACATTAATTCAAAGGGACACATGCATCCTGATGTTTATTGTAGCATTATTTACAATAGCCAAATGGTTGAAGCATCACAAGTGTCCATCGATTGGTGAATGGATAAAGAGGAGGTGATTTTATAGATAGATATACATATATACATATACATATACATAGATATAAATTATATATATACATATATACATATATATACATATGTATATAAAATCATGATTAGCACCGAGTAATATATAGAATTGTTGAATCACTATATTGTACACCTGAACTTAATATAATACTATATGTTAACTATATTGGAATTAAAATAAAAATATTAATTAAAAAAAGAAAATCAATTGATCATGTATATGTGGACTATTCCCGTGCTCCCAATTCTGTTCCTTGATGTATGTATCCATCCTCTTAACAACACCACAATGTCTTAATTGCTGTAGTTTACCCCAGGTCTTTAAACCAGGAAATGTAAAACCTCCAAATTTGCCCTATAAAAAATTGTTGTGACTATCTTAGATCATTCGAATTTTCATAATAAATTCAGAATCAACTTATCAATTTCTAAAAATCTTGCTATATTTTATTGGAATTGCATGGAATTGACAGATCAATTTGGGGATATGGATGTCTTAACAATATGGAGTTTTCCAGGCCAAGAGTATGGTATATTGTTCCATTTAGCTAAAGTTTCTATAATTTTTCTAAGCCATATTTTGTGGGGTTTAGTGTATAGCTCATACATGGATTTTGTTAAATTTATCTATTGGTGTTATTATAGATTGAATTACATTAAACTCAATAGTCTCATTTCCTAATTATTTGCTGTCAGTATATAAAAATGCAGTTGACTTTCATTTATTAACCTTTTATCCTACAAACTTGATTTACTCACTGAATTTAAGGGTAAAGCATTTAATATTTAATCATTAATATAATGTTAGCTGCAGGTTTTTCCATAGATGCCTTTTTGAAGATTGAAGTAGTTTCCTGGTGTTCCAGTTTTGTTTAGAGTTATTTCATTTTAAAATAATGAACACAGGTTGAATTTTGTATAGTATTTGTTCTTCACCTATGGAAAACATCATATGAATTTCCCCATTATTTGTATTCATTTTTTTTGAATGTTAAATCAACCTTGCATTCTTTGAATAAGTCTCATGTGGTCATGATGTATTATTCTTTTGATATATAGCTGGTTTCAATCTTTAAATATTTTATTAAGAATTTCTATGCATATGTTCATAAGGGTTAGTTTATTTTTCTTTAATACTAATGTCTATTTTCAATATCATAGTAATGCTTACTTCATAAAATTATTTGATAAATGTTTCCTTGTCTGTTACTCTTTGTAAAATTTTTTGAGGACATGATATTATTCCTTCCTTAAGTGTTTAATAGAATTTTGAATTTAACAATGAAGGCATCTGGCCTGGAATTTTCTTCCTGGAAAAGTTTAAAATAAAATTTTAATTTCTTTGTTAAATATTAGTTCTTTCTGGATATCTGTTTCTTCATGAGTGAGCTTTGTTGTTCAAGGAGTGAGTTTTTGTTGTTCAAGGAATTTTTCCATTTCATCTTGGCTGTTAAATGAGTTGTTCAAGGAGTTCAAGGAGTGAGTTTTTGTTGTGCAAGGAATTTTTCCATTTCATCTTGGCTGTTAAATGTGTTGGCATAGTGCTGTTCATAATACTTTCATTATCCTTTAATATCTGTAGAATTTGTATTGATAACCTATCTGTTACAGTTATACTGAGATTTATATTATCTTTTGTCTTGGTAATTCTTGTTAGGGATTATTTCAGTTTCTATCTTATTAATAGACTTCATTTTTTAAAGCAGTTTTAGGATTTTTTGGAGCAGTTTTAGGTTTACACATCACTAAGCAGAAAGCACAGAGTTCCCATATACACCCACCCCTAGTTTCCTCTATTATTAACATCTTGCATTAGTGTGGTATATTTGTTACAATTGATGAACCAATATAGATACATTATTATTAACTGAAATGTATAGCTTATATTCAGGTTAATTCTTGGTGCCATGTAATCTATGGGTTTTGATAAATGTATAGTAACATGTATCCAACATTATTGTATCATACAGAATAGTTTCAATGCCCTGGAATTCTCCTGTGTTCCTCCTATTCATCCCCCTTCCTGCTCCCTAAACTGCTGGCAACCACTGATCTTTTTATTGTCTCCACAGTTTTTGCTTTTTTGAGAATGTCATACAGTATGGAACCTTTTAAACCTGACTTTTTTTATTTGGAAATATGCATTGAGCTTCCTTCATGTCTTTTCATGGCTTAATAGCTCATTTATTTTGTCTGAATTTATTTAAATTCAAGTTAGTTAACATACAGCATAGTATTGGTTTCAGCAGGAAAATCCAGTGATTCATCACTTGCATATAACACCAGTGCCCATCACAACAAGTGTCCTTAATGCCCATCACCCATTTTACCTATCCTCCCACCTACCTCCCCTACAGCAACTCTCAGTTTGTACTCTGTATTTAGGAGTCCCTTATGGTTTGCCTCCCTCTCTGTTTTTATCTTATTTTTCCTTCCCTTCCCCTATGTTCATCTGTTTCATTTCTTAAATTCCACATATGGATGAAATAATGTGATATTTGTCTTTCTCTGACTGACTTATTCCACTTAGTACAATACACTCTAGTTCCATCCATGTTGTTGCAAATGGCAAGCTTTCATTCTTTTTGATCACCAAGCAGTATTCCATTGTATACATAAACCACATCTTTATCCATTCATCAGTTGATGGACATTTGGGCTCTTTCCATAATTTGGCTATTGTTGATACTGCTGCTATAAACATCGGGGTGCATTGTGCCCCTTCAAATCAGCATTTTTGTATGCTTTGGGTAAATACCTCATAGTGCTATTGCTGGGTCGTAGGGTACTTCCCTACGACCCAGCAATAGCTCATTTATTTTTATTGCTCAATTAGATTCCATTTTATTGATGTACCAAAGTTTATTTATTCACCTATTGAACATCTTGGTTGCTTCCAATTTGGGATAATTATGAATAAACTTGTGTAGGTTTTTGTGTGGACTTAAACTTTCAACTCAATTGGGTAAATACCAATGAGCACAACTACTGCATCATCTTGTAAGAGTATGTTTAATATTATAAAAAACTACCAACCAGTCTTCCAAAGTTGCTACAGTATTTACATTCTCACCAGATGTGAGTGCAAGTTCATGTAGTTCCACATCCTCACCAGGAGTTTGTATTGTCAGTGTTTTGAATTTTGGCCATTTTAACATGTGTGGTAGTATCCTATTGTTTTAATTTGTAATTCCTTAATGACATATAACGTTGTACATCTTTTCACAAGTGTATTTGTTACATGTATATCTTCTTTTGTGAGATTTTTGTTCAGGTCTTTTGCACATTTCAAAAATAAAAAGTTAGAAGAAAAAAACAAAAGAAATAAAAACTGGGAAGAAGAAAATACAGACAAAACAAAAGATCTTCTGTCCATTTTAAATTGAGTTGTTTTCTTCTTGCTGTGTTTTAAGAGTTCTTTGTATATTTTGGATACCAGTACTTTATCAGATATGTGTTTTGGAAAGATTTTCTTCCAGTCTATGACCTGTCTTTTCATTCAGTATCTTTTGTAGAGAAGTATTTTTATTTTAATGAAACTCAGCCTATCAATTCTTCCTTTCAAAGATATGCTTTTGGTATTGTATCTAAAGTTACTGCCAGACCCATGGACAACTAGATTTTTTTCCTATGTTATCTTTTAGGAGTTTTATAGTTTTACATTTTACATGTAAGTCTATGATTCATTTGAATTAATTTTTGTGAAGGGTATAAGATTCATTTTTTTTGTCTAGATTCATTTTTTTGGCACATGGATGTCCAGTCGTTCTAAAACCATTTGTTGAAATGAGTATCTTTTCTCCATTGAGTTGCCTTTGCTCTTATTTCAGCCATAAATTGACTATATTCATCAATGCTCATTTCTGTGCTGTCTGTTCAGTTCCATTGATATACTTGTCTATTCTTTCACCAGTACCACCCTGTCTTGATTACTGTAGCTTTAAAGTATGTCTCAAAGATAGGGATTCTTAGTGTTATGACTTTGTTTTTCCCCTTCAATATTGTATTGAATATTCCGGTTCTTATGATTTTCCATATAAACTTTAGAATCAGGTTGTTGATATCCATAAAATGACTTCCTGGGATTTTTATTGGCATTACATGGAGTTAATAGATAAGTTTTGGAAGAACTGACATCTAGATAATAGAATCTTCCCATCCATTTTATAGAATATCTCTCCATATATTTAGATCTCCTTTGATTTCTTTCATCAGAGTTTCATAGTTTTCTTCATACAGATCTTCTACAGTAAAATCTTGGATTGCAAGTAACTTGTTCTACAAGTGTTCTGCAAGACGAGCAAACATTTCTAATAAATTTTAACTTGCAAAAGAGCAATGTCTTGCAATATGAGTAGTATGTGCCACTGAATGTCACATGATCACAACTGAGCCAATGGTTCTCTCTCTCACTGAGGGATTGTGGAGGATTATCTCCCATGATCAGATGCTCAGTCTCAGGCCATGATGTTTGGCAGAAATCAGTGATTTTTCAGAACATTGGAAGGTGCCTAAAACTGGCACTAGTATATTTTTTGTCACTTCAAAGCACCTATAGGCAGTCCTTTGCTTTTCCATACAAAACTAACCTTAGGAATGCTTTGCTTCACTCTAGGTCAGGCCACCTGCAGATATAGACCCTTTCCTCTGCTGCCTTATTGCCAATTACATTAAATACAGCATATGACAATAATTTATTAATACTGTACTGTAGTCAACATCCATGTGAGCATATACATGGCCCCCTGTAGAAAAAGATTCCATTGGGCCAATAGATAGCAATGATTCCATTAGTGACAGTGAAAGATGTCCTACACAATAACCTTCCTCTCCCTTGTCTCCCTCACACCATCCACGAAGGTTTTCAAAGGTAAGTCCTGGTTAATTTGTTTATTTTTCTTTATATTTTGCATTTTCTTTATTATTTTGTATTATGTTAAAGAATTATAATCATCTTTATATGAATATTTTTGGATTGTGGAAAAAAATATTCTGAGTTTCCATTATTTCTTATGGGGAAATTCGTTTTAATATACAAGTGCTTTGGATCACAAGCATGTTTCCAGAACAAATTATGCTCACAAACCAAGGCTTTACTGTACTTATTTTGTTAGATTTTTACTTAAGTATTTCATTTTTTGAGGTTCTAATGTAAATAATATTGTGCTTTTGATTTCAAATTCCAATTTTTCATTGCTGGGCTTCTGCTCTGGTAAGCTGCGACTGTCTTTATCTCTCTTTCTCTCCAGGGGACATAGGTTTGCCCTATGATCTCAATTTTCTGATGGATCTCAGAGAACTAACTTTTGACATTGTTACTTCTGGTTTTTCAGGTGAAACATTAGTTCATTAATCTTAGAATTATTTTCTAATATAAGCATATAACATAAATTTCCCCCAACCACTGTTTTTTCAGCATTCTTCAGATTTTAACAGGTTATATTTTTATTCTCATTTAATTTGAAATGTTTTCTATTTTTCTTTGTTTCCTTCTCTGACCCATGTATTTAGAATTGTGTTGCTTCATTTTCAAATACATCCTCGGTTTCATGGATGTTGTTGACTTCATTTTCAAATACATCCTTGGTTTCATGGATGTTGTTGACTCACTGTTGTTGACTTTCTAATGATCTGAGAACATAATATGTATTAGTCTTATCTTTTAAAATATATCCAGACTTATTTTACACCCTAGCATTTGATTTATTTTGGTGACTGTTACCATGTGAACTTGAAAATAATATGTATTCTGCAGTTCTTAGGTTTCATTTAGAGTTCTATACATATCAATTATTCAAGATAACTGATAGAAGAAAAAGAATGGTCAACCTAAAATTCTATATCCAACAAAAATATAATGTAGAAATGAAGGTGAAATAAATATATTTTTAGATGAATGAAAACAGGAATTCATTGCCACCAGAAATACACTACAGAGAACACTAATGGAATTCATCAAGCTAAAGGCAAATGATACCAAAAGGAAGCTTGGATCTCTGGAAATGAATGAAGAATATTGTAAGTTATAAATAGATAGGTATTTGCTTTAATTTATTTAAAATACACGTGACTATTTAAAATAAAATTATAATATTGTCTTTGGGATTTAAAGTGCATAGAGATAATACATATTCATTTGCAGCTTCTGCTGCAACAGGAAAAAATTTTTTTAAAAATTACTAAACTTGGTTGTTTGGATGAACAATGAAAAATCTTTGAGGGTTCTTTAAATAATGCTAACTCATGAATTTTTACCAACTTCAGAAAAAATTATTACGTTAATAAAATAATTTCTATGGTGAATATTAACCCAAATTTATAATTTTACATAAAGATGGGGTTGGATAGGAGTTTCAAGATTGTGTGGTATTTTAGATAATAATTTTAAAGCTCTAGTGTAAGAACTTATCTTAGGTCACAGCTCAGCCTAGGAAGGATCTACATCCCCAGCACTCTGTATCCCTTTGGTTCCTTTTATCTTTACTTGCTATTGTGCCATGGTCCATGTTATCTGTAATTCACTCTTCTAATGTTTTTCTTTTTCCACCTGCTTTCTTGGAGTCTCCTATACACAGGAATGGTGTCTTCTATTCCTTATATATCCCATCAAATGCCTACACATAATAGAGCTCTACAAATAGCAGAGGCCACAAAAATTCTCATTGAGCAAATGAACACTTATAAAAAAAAATAAGGTTTGTGAAAGTTCAGACGGACTTAAGAGCAGTGTGTGCAATAAGAAGGGGTGCTCACAGTGCTTACAGAATAAGCAGAAAAACTGAATTCAGCCACTGAAATCACTGAATTCAGTGATTTGGTCACTGCCGCTTCCTAAGACATCCCTGACCAGATTTGCTGAAACAGATAGCTCACTCCATCCACTCCAGGGTCCACATATGTTCTAGTTAGCTTATTATTTTCCTTTCAGCTTCCCTATAATTTGGCCTCTGTTTACATTTAATAAATTAAACACGTTTCTCTAGGCTGCTATTTAAACCAGAACTGGAACCATAGCTCTTTGCACAAGAAACAATGCATATGGTCATATAGCTACTTGTACCAGCTTCAAATAACACCAGCATAACTCTCAGTAAATCATTTAAACAGAAAATGCAATTTTATTTTTAAATGATCATTTAGACCATGATTCTTTTTTTTTCCCATCATAATAAGTGTCTGTGTACTGGAAGACATGAGTCCTCCAGATAAATTTAACTCTCTCAAAGGTTTATTGATTGAGAGTAGAGAATACAAAACACAGAATAAGAAGCTTGGGTCATTTGCAATCCATCCAAGTAGCTATCATGTTGAATTGTATGATTTGTAGAGTGCCTAGAAACTTTTTAGCACAATGCAGCTTATAAAAATTAAATGCCAACTTTTTTTTAAAGAAAGTAACAATTTGAAAAATTTACTTAGCAAATCAAAGGTGTTATTTCCAAGCCATAAGCTACCTAGTTCCTTAGCATTAATTGAAGGTAGTAATTATATAATATTGGCAGAATTCTCAAGCTAAGGAAATGATTCATAATATCTCTTTTACCTATCCCTTCCTTTTCATTTCATCTGTTGGCATCTTATTCCATTCTTTCTCCTCTTGGCTCATCGATAGCTATAATTGCTACCTTGTTTGTTTCCTGGACTTAAGTCCCTCAGCCTACTTCAACCTGCTGCACTGCCAATTATTGTTTCAAGAGCATTTCTTCCTTCAAGAGCAAGTTACTTTCAAGAGCTCTTCCTTCAAGAGCAAGTTACTTCCTTGCTTAAATTATCTTAGTCACTCAGGTTATCTCCTCTATATATTCCAAATTCCTTAACCTCACATTCAATATTTAACCACCCCCCCATTTAGTAACCTTTGCCGCCTCAATGCCTGTCCCTTCCACCCCAGCCAGACACGTGTATTTTCTCCTGTACTGATGCACCCCTGTGGGAAGCAGACACTGTGTGCCCTCTTCTCTACTCACTTGAACACTACAGTTCTCCATGGCACACATAATGTCTCAGGCTCAGTAATACTTTACATTAGATTTATAACTCTTGCTAAGTTTTCTTTTTCAGAGTTTAAGTTGTACTCAGTGGACTCTAAAGGAAGTTGCTCTCTTACCCATATCCCTGACTTTCCTTAAAAATGATGAGGGATCGGTGTGCCTGGGTGGCTGTAGTCAGTTAAGCATCAGACTTCCACTCCGGTCATGATCTCATGGTCCGTGGGTTTGAGCCCCACATTGGGCTCTGTGCTGATGGCTCAGAGCCTGGAGCCTGCTTTGGATTCTGTGTGTGTGTCTCTCTCTCTGCCCCTCCCCAGCTCACACTCTGTTTCTCTCTCTCTCAAAATAATAAACATTAAAAAAAATTTTTTTTAAGATGATGAGGAATCAAGGGCCATACACTTCACCCTTTCTTCTCCCTGTCCTACCCACAAAGTTATGAGCTAAAGAGGCCCAGGCCCTGCTCTAAGCAAGGCCCAATAACTTCTCTGAGGTATAGCTTCATCATATGTAATATGGAAACAGCCCCACCTCATGTAACTAATAAAGGCACCCACCTCATATAACTATTGTGAGGATCAATGAGAAATCTATAAAAGGTTTTTAAGGTATCTGCTGCTCAGTAATAGCTAATACTATTATTTTCATATTTTTATTAGTATCACTCCTTCTTCTTCTTTTATTCTGTGCAACTTTTAAAGGTCTAGAGACAGTTCCCAAAAGATGTGAGGGTGACCAAGGCATGCTTGCCTGTGGACAATGGGCCCAACTCACCATCCTTTGCTCTCCACATTTCTCTGCCAATTTCTTCGAGGTCATTCACATCAATAGGAGTGAAAATATATGACACTCAGAGTTAGACTTTTGTCAGAAGTAGAAAAAAGCAGGGCTTCCCCTGCTTTAATCTGGGGCTATAGAACCAACTAAGTACTACCACAAAAGTCACTGGAGGTGGTAGTTGCAATAATTAGGTCCTGGTAGTTCATGCATGGTGAGTACTGTCAGGCTCTTGTTAACAAAGATATTAGCATACAGAAAGCTTCCAGCAGATAAGGTCAAAAACCGAGACTGGGCTGTGCTGGTATGGAGGACGCAGCATCACTACCTGCTCAAAAGATCAGAATGACCTTTTATTTCATATGCTGTACTAAAAGCCAAGCTACTTACTATAGGAAATTATCTGCTAAGTCATTTCTATTTTACTGAAAGTTGTCAGTTTTAGACTGAGCTAACTTCAGAAAAAAGAGCTTTCACAGAAACTCTCCGTGGACATTTTTTTTCTTTTACTTTCTTTACCTGTTGCTTGAAGTAAAGAAATGGGACTCATAAAAGTTGATGCCTTCCTTCTTACAAAAATACGGCTATCAACATCCCCTGGTTATTTTGTGCACAATCTGAAATCGTTTACCAAGAGCAACCCTCCTACCAATTGTCTGAATTGAAGAGTACACTCTGTGCTCTGAAAACTTTCAAAGATCTTTCAGAGCCTAGAAAAAGACCACCGACCCCCCACCCAGCCTGCTTGTATTCAGAACACTCCAAAATTTTATTTCAGCCTCTCTTGAATCTTATCTCCAGAACTCCTCATGGTGCACCTCATGTTTTGGCCTATTGCATTCATTCATTCATCTAAGACACAGCTATTAAATACACCTACTCTGAGCCAGGCTCTATTTACTGATGACCAGGACACAATGCCTGAGCCAGTGGGACTTAGAATCTAGCGTAAGAGTTATATACTAAGAAAATAAATTATTTGAAAATTTAAATACAGTTATGAGAACCACAAAACAAATATAAAGTGTTCAATGGCAATGTATAACAACAGAGCACCTTACCAAGTCTCTGGACATTAAATTTTATAAAACTTAGGTATAATCCTGACTGTAAGATTCAGTGGGTTTAGTCAGGTGAAAGTAAAATGGACCAAAGGAATGTTCTAGGATGAGAGAATGGCATGCCTAAAGGCCCTGTGGTAGGAAGGTACTTGGTATAATTGAGCAAAGTATCAGCAATTAAGTGTGAAGAATTAGTCAAGGGCCAAAATCATGTAGGACTTGTGAAATAATTTAAGTATTTGACCAATTTTTTTAATATCATGAGATTTCATGATTTGGGCTTTTGCACATCCTGTTCCCTCCTCCCTCTCTATATTTCTAAATATGATTTACCCTAAAAATTAAGCTGTATATATTGTGTTCTCCATCCAGCCATCCCTGTTCCATAAAGCTGGTCAAGATAGAAAGGGACTTCTCTGTCCCTCAGTCCCCAGTGGCTTCTGTTTAAATGCCTTGACCACATTGTTCCTCAGTGCTGTTTAGCTCCTGTGTCTCAGAAATCCATAAACCCATGGAAGTCCAGCCCTCCTACACATACCATGCAGACATTTTCTCTAAGGGCTTATCAGTACCATTAGGGTATTTTAACCAAATGGTCTGGGGGTCCTTTCTCTCTGAACCCTCTTTTTCCCCAAATTTTTAATTTATTTTAGCTAAATCACCCTGCCCCTCTCACTCATTCACCCCCATTTGCATTATCGTCGTGATCTCAATAAATCTAGGCTTTAAGAAAGCAAAGCTGGGAAGACACATGTTTCATAATCATCTTTTGCTTTGGGCCCGAATCATCTTTTACTTAGACACCGAAAGCTATGAAGAATAAGAAAATTGAAAACATAATATCCTGCAGTATTTTCACTCACTAATTGGATGGGACCCTGTCTGTGTTGTGCATAGAATTTTCACATCCATTGTTCCAACACACAAAATAATAACTGTGTGGATGATATCTTCCCCATTTTTTCCAGGAGACAAGTTGGTGAGTCTGTGAAATGGACAATTTACTTGTCCTTCCTTGAAGAGTCTCCTGCTTTCTCAACTCTGACCACAGAATATCCCCTACATCTAGAAATCATTCTTATCCAGTGGGAATTATATCACTAAAGGCAACTACATGAAGATTCAGTTCTGGAAAATTATGAGGGCTGCCCTCCTACCCAGACTCCAGCCACAGCTTTAACTTTCTCTGGGTCATCACTTGGTAGGATGCTCAAATTAACTTGTTCAAACTCAGACCCTTTGGAGAGTGAAAGTTAGGGTTATAAATAATATTTTGGGCAACAGGCATAAACTGAGAATGTCCTGAGTAAGCTAGGACTGAGGTCACCATATTAGTCATTCCCCAACTCCAGACTCCAGCTTTCAGGCATCAACATTAGCAGACAAAGTGGGAAGGTATCTGCTATGTAAGTACTCAGGCCCTCTGCACCTGGAGTTCCACAGGCGGACTGGTGAATGTTTCATCCTCTTTCTTCCCCCTGTCTTCTCTTCTAGTTCTCGGTATTTGGTTCCAGTCTTGGTTCTTGTCTGGTCTCCCAACACACTCTAAGCATATCTTAACTCCCATGTTACTAGCAATAAGTCCTCAGTCATGGTCTACCATGAAATAGCCATCTTCTCTAAGCAAAACAAAAAGATTGTTTTTCTTTTCACTTTTCTAAACTTCTGGAAGCTAGTTATTTTGGAAATACTCACATTTTAAGACTAAGAAACCATTTTCTAACTTTCCTTTTGGAGTCTTAGGTACAATTTAAAGTCCCATTCTCTCAGTCTTGAGGCACCAAATTAGTAGCTGATTAGAAGGCATGTAACTCTGACAATAGTCCCTGGTCCATTCTCCTATCAATTTTTCTCTCTAAAGACAATGATGAAGATTCTGACACTATTTCCAAAAAACACTATAAAATGGCTGTTGAGGCATTTAATATTTCAGTAAGTTGTTATCAGTCTCAACTGGTAGGGCATGGGTAAGGTCACTGGAATCAACTAGTTTGTGTCATGCTCTTCCAAAACATCAAGATGAGCTGATAGCTCCAGAATGTTAAATTTGGAGTGTAATACACTCTTCAATTCTCCAACTGTCCAATACTACTTTAAAGAGACTAAATATACACATCCAAGTCTGAAGGTTCTAGAGGTGGATCTTTCTCTAGCCAAGTCTTTAATCTTTTTTATGACAAAATATTAACTTTACTAAATGTATCAGTCAGGCTGCAATCAGGAGACAGGAACAACATAGGGAAAAGTTAATATAAAAAGTTATTAACTAGTGAGAGGTGGGTAACTACTAATGAGGTAAAAGAGACCTTTAAAGGAACACACGTGGGGAGCACTACTACATCTCGGACTGAGAGTACTGAGAAAAGAAATCACTTGGAAGACGGCCCCCACCCAACACTGAGATTCAGACCTGAGAGAGGGTGTGAACAGAGTTCACTGAGTTGCCAAGTCTTTAATCTTAACCTGATGGATACTTAGAACATTTACATTTTCACACGACTTCAAAGTCTGTTTCAAAGTACACAAATATTCAAACACAATCTCTGAAGAATTATTGCTTTGAGGGTATGATGGTCTCCATACCTGGGCATAGACTCTGATATCCCTCCAGTGTTGCCCATTTGGACCTCAGTTCCACCTGCCATAGCTGCAGTACCTCTAAGGTATAATCCAGGATTCAAGGTTTCTTCTAAGTGACATTTTCGTGTCTAGAAATTCTGCCTCTGAAAGGTCATAATTGCCTTCTTCAGTAAGACAGCCTTCCCCACCATCTGGCCCATTGCATTAGTCTATGGCTCAAGTGGCATGTGTAGGTGTGGTGCTGTGCAAGTGTTTTTCTACTATGGGATTCTGCAATTGTGGTTGCCAGATACCATTCTCCACCTTAGAAAATGAAAGTAAACATAAGGAATTTAAAGTTCATCTTTTATGATCCTTTTTTTTCAAATTATTATTTTGTGAATAAAAGGTACACAAATCCTATCAACAAGGCATTAGAAGGTGTATTTTCCTTCTTTTCCTTCTCCTTGCCATGAGCTTATAACTTTCAAAGGTTTTTAAAGTCATTCTCATCACAATACACCGGTTTACCCCCAAATCAGTAGCTCCTGAGAGCCCACACTCTTCCCTGAATAACAATCAAGTTTTGAGTAATGTATGAAAATATGTTGGTTCCATTCTAAGGAACCACAATCAGTCCATGGAGCAGATGTGGGCTCTGCAGGGATTGATAGTAAAGCCTAGTAAATCTCTCTGTAGCAGATATAAAATTTAGTCCACAAGCTCACATGAACAAAAAACAACACATTTTATTTTTTTTCCTTAAGTTCAATGATATCAGACCCTGAGACCCCATTTCTCCCAAATACTACTGGAGCTCCCCAGCCTAGCTGTTTCAAGGATATGGGGCCAAGGAGACCCCTCCATTGATGTCACTGGTTCACACAGATTTACACTGCAATGACCATTGATCACTCCACAAAGTTACATGACTCAGGTGATTCTGCCTCTATGCCTATGTAGAATCCAGGAATCTTTAACAAAGTCAGAAGTTCAGTACCTGGGCTCCTGTCTTCTCAAGTAAATCAGATACACAGACATCCTTTTGAGACCCTACCATTTCCTAGAGGGACTCATCACATATGCCCAGCTTTCCATATTCTCTTCTACTTCAACATCCAACTGTTTATTTTTATTACAAAGAAGTTACTCATTCTTTTCTCACTGACACATACTTAGCATCATTTCTTCAACAAGCTCATGCTTTAGGACAAAATAAGCCAGTAAGTCAAGTGCCCAATAGATAGCCCTACACTAGGCCTCACCAAGGCAAAGAGTCATCAAAAAACCTGGTTATCTCAGGGAACTGAAGGACAAGTATTAACACATAGTATTATTTTAATAAATTATCTGTCAAAGCTATACATGATTAATTCTTCCTTTTTATAACCATAATATATTATCTCTTATTACTTTTGGCCTTGTGTATGAATATGTATGTATACATATTTGTCTATGAGTTAATAAGATTTATAAAGGGAGTAATATAACTCATTTTTTATAATGCCTCATAATAACTTATGTGAAGTGGCTCTGAATAAATATTTGAAAAATAGATAAAGGAATGAATGTATATAAAACAAGGATAAGACTACTTCAAATTTTAAATGTAAAATGCTTTCTATGTAGAAAAAAATAAGACTAACAAAGGGGCTCCAAGCAATTTATTTTATTTTCAAAGTCATTCAACTGTACATGTTCAAAAGGCTAAATATGGTTTAGAATATTAGATTTCTGACCGAAGTAAGGAATAGTCTAGGAATCATTATTTAGGATTAGTAGCTTGCTCTTTTAGAGGTTCTTGTCTCAAAGCTACTAAAGAAACCAGTCTACATTCTTACCACCCAAAAGAAAATACCTTGAATTGTTTTCTCAGCTAAGTATGAACACTCAAGATCTAGGTCTACAGACCTAGACAAAGGTTATATTACAAGTTCATTCCCAAGGACAAACATTGGATCTTGCCCACCAAATGATAATTTGATGATAATAACATATGTGTATATTATAGATGTGTTGCACAGATATTCACAAAGTTGAAAATTGTATAGCTTATGGTTTTTAATGTTCAGTTCACCCTAGTGAGGCTAGCATTTACCTTGGGTTAGAGAACTGAAATCTCTCACTCAGTTTCACATTCAAATCACAGATGAGTAGCATAAGAAAATATTTCACAGAAACAAAGTTCCTTAAGGGTTAAGAGCTCTATTTTGTTGCTTATTTTATGCTCTTTAACATTAATTATTACAGGGCATTCATATACAAATACATAGGAGAACAAGACAGACTGTGTTTAGTTGTCTTAGAAATACATTTGCTTCCATTAAAAAACCACATTCACTTTCCATCTTAAACTCAATTTATCTTGTCACATTGCTAGATTAAGGCATTTCCTGAATATTTAAGTGTCAAATAAAACCACCACCCTCATTAGCTTAAGGAAATTGGATAGATCAAATTGATGAGAAATGTCAAGAGTTCTAAGTTTTTAATTTTGATTGCGGCAAATAGCCCAGCCCCATGTTACTCACAAATAGCAAAAGCTAACCTGGAATGCACGTGTCCACACACATACCATACCATACACACATGTGCACAAACATACGTGTAGGAGACTGTGGTGATGTCTTGAACTTTCCCTCAGGCACTTTGATATTCAAGCCTTCTAAATGCTTCTTAGCATTTTTTACTTGAGAAGAAATCATTTTGGGAAAGCATGAAAAACATAGCAAATGTCAGTGTAACACAAACATTCTTAATCCTTTAGCAGTGTGCTTTGGGCCTGGACACCTGCTCTCCAAGAAAGAAACTGAGATTGCATTCTCCTCTGAATCCACTAAAACACAATTTTATGTCATTTACTTGGTCAAGAACTAAATACGCAAATCCCTTAGGTATTTACCTCCTCACTCCAATGCCAACAGCAATAACAACAAAATCCCTTGATCAGGCAGGACCTATTAATAAAATACTCATAGATAGTAATTATTGCTGACCACAAAATATCACTCTTAACAGCATTCTAATAAAAAAAAGCGTTACCACGACTCTGCAAGAAGCTAAATTCTAGTCAGTAATTCATGCAAGAGAGAGATAAGATTGAATACAGAATTCTAAAACGAATGCATGGGGCTTATATTTTAAGGAAAGACTGGGACAAAAGCATGAGGACATAAATAATAAATCACTTTGAATTTTACAACTCAAAATTTGGCTTACAAACTGTATGCTGGAATTGCATTTCCCTACTTCTTTGATGAGGACAAATCTCTTTTTAACTGCAGTGAACATTCAGCAGCTCAGTGTATGGCATGATCATTAAATCAATGAGCCAGCTTTTAGAAGCAGCCTATGATAATGAGCCACTCACAGCCATCTCTCTTAGTACTTCTCAGCCATCATTTTATTTTACTCTGCTCTTCTGACCTCAGTATCAATGCTCTATTTTACTACTACAAAGATGATATTTTGAAAGCAGATTCAACCTTTAGCTGCACATTCTCCCACTCTGATTTTGCCCTGTAATGTCAAAGAATGTTCTCAAAGAAAAAAAGCCAAAGGAATAAAAATTCTTGTTAAGTGGTCAACATTTTTCACTGACACTAGCTCCTTCATTTGCATAAGTTGTTAGATAACCAAAAAAATCAATCAACACATATTTATTATGTATCTGCTTTATTCGGGGCAGTGTGTTAGCTACAGAAGGCACAACGATGAATAAATCACATTCTCACCCTCTAAGAGCTTATACTCTAATTGAAGAATGGCAAATTTGTGGCACACATGCCATTATTCTCTTCTCAAGGGAAGAATCTCAGTATCAACATCTCTAATCAATTTGAATATGAAACCTTCTCATCTCCAAGTTGACCTCAGAATCCTTCTCAGTGATTGAAACTAATATGTAAAATAAAACTTATTTGTCAATGATCATCCAAATGGAGAAATGGAATAGACATTAAAGAGAATAACCAATAGACAGAATGAGATGCACTTTAAATGAATGATACAGACATTAAGTGTCAGAATTTCAAAGGAAGAAGAGCCCAGTGTAGATGGAAAAAGAATTATTTCTGAAGGATTTAAAACCTCAACTAGGTGGCCTCAAAAGGTAACCTGAATTCAGCTAGAGAGAATGAAGGAGAATGTTTCAGATAGTAAGAATGGCAGCAAAGACACTGAGGCAGGAATGAACAAAACAAGCCTAGGGGGTGGTTGGGGCTGGACTCGCTTGATCAGAGTCAGATTCATGTGGATAACAGCAGCAAATAGGATTAGAAAGAAATGTAGGGAACCAATTGCAAAGAACCCCAAATGCTACACTTGAGTGCTGAGCTTTCATTTACTTCTCATTCAACCCTCATTTGAATTTCTAAAATCCAAAGGTAGCTATGATTGGCTTGATAGTTCAAGACACCTGAAATGGAGTTTGTACTACTAATTCTCTATTTGTCCCATCCAGCTCCAATTTCTGTCCATCCTTACTGTGCTTTCTGCCCCAGGATACTAATTTTGCCCTAGGATGCATTCCTAGGCTCTCTTGCCTTCTGACTTCTGGATGGCTCTAGCCAAGACACCAGGAGAACAGAAAGCAGGAGGAAAGAAAATGTAGGTGTTTATATCCTTCACACCCTCATTGCTAAGCTGTGATTTTAGTAGTGGCTTGGTTCCTTTACCTATAGCGTGTTTCAGATGGTCCCTTTCCCACAACGATGGCTCTTACCACAGTCCAGCAACTCCATTACTCTTTTTGCACTAGTAGGCCTCAAGATGGCACCCTGTTGCTAATTGCCAGATATGTTACCATTCTTTGTTACTTAGTTGTTGTTGTTTTTTTAACCTAGCTACATTTTTATCCCCTTACTCTCTCTTTAGTCAACACTTTGAATGTACCATCTCTTTCATGACAGGATTCCGACTGATACAAAGCTCAATTCATTGTTAAAGAAGCATCAACCATAAATGATGTCAGTCTTACTCCAATTTGGTGCATTAAGAATCGAATTGCCTCGTACCAAAGAATGATCTCCTTTGTGAAGTTTACCATCCCTTCCCCCATGCATGTGTAGCCTATGAACAACTTAAGACAGGATGGAAAATCAGTTCATAATATGTGCCAACTCTAGTAGGTTGGTAGCAGAAGCCATGCCAGGTTCACTAGGAAAAATTTTGTGACTGATAAATGATGTCTGTCTTGGATACAATGCCTCTTTTTTGCTCATCTGTATTGCCTCATACTACCAAACGTCCTCTATACCTATAATTTTTCAATAGTCAAAGCTTCAGTCAAGTTATTAGATATGTCATTTCAAAATCCAGTTATGTTAATGACTTCTGTGTGATCCTTAGTACACTGCAAACCAGCTAGTTAGCCATCACCTTTGGATCACCTAAAATTTTATTGACCCTGGAAACTTTATTGCTGAGCATTTGCTGACCCATGACCTTGGCTGACACCTGCTCCCCACCCCCAACATCTTTTCCAGCCTCCTCCCTCATTAGGGCTTCTCTACCTACATCACTTAAGTCAGATGCTTCTCTCCAAGGTCATGGTCAATACCAGGGTCAAAATATACTGAGAAAGAATTGTCTGGATAGCCAAAACCAGTTTTAGCAATCCCAAAGTTTCCCTCATATATCTGTTACTTAATATTTTACTTTCTATGTAGAAAAAAAAATCTTTATATTAGTTGTCCCATTGCTGCATCACTCTAGCCAATGTCCATATGCCTGTAATGCTATATTGTCTGCGCTGACTTAGGGTCCCCATTGGGAAAATAGTCCAGTCAAATCTATGAAACATATTTATCTGTAAGTACCTAACACAGTATAGACCTGACTTGTTTGCAGTAATTTATAATTTGTCATTTCTAGATTTTAAGTTTCACTGTGTTCTAACTAGAACTATTTTTAAGGGTTTCTGTTCAGGAATTAAATTCATTTTTTAAGTGGACTAAATTGACCAGGACGTAACTTTCTTTGAAAAAGAACTCACAATTTTTCATTCACATTCAAGACTAACATCTTCCACCTTCTCTTAGAAGACACATTTAATACTCTCTGGTTTGTTATACCAAATTAGTGTAGCATCATCTGACTCCAAGGAAATACAATACACCCAGAAATAAAAAATATGAAAAATGCTTCCATGGTCCCTGTTTCCTTCAGTGTAATGAAGTCCCGGTGCATATTTTTGTAATTTTAGGTTTGAAAAGACATGTGTGTCTAGTAAGTTGTGCTAGGTAGACTTGACTCATAAAAATGCTGCCAGAGGGAACAGACCTAGCATATTATTGAACTGTCCAAATATAGGAAGAATTGAGTAGATAACAAGGAAGCTTTCAACAAAGTAATTTACAAACACAAGTCTTACGTCATTTGAATTGCTGATGCCTGAGAAATTCTCTCTCTATTCCCTTGGATCTCAATCCTTCTAATAAGCCAAAAAAAATTGGCTTTTTGTTGTTATAAATTAAAAAGTGAGAGTACTTTATGGCAGTTTCAGAGAAGCCTAACCCAAACACACAACATTTAATTCATTACTAAATTACCTGATTGATTCTATATACAGTCACTTAATGAGACTGATTCCTGTCACTTTTGGGTTTTAGGGGAAATACTTTCAACATAGTATTTTCCACATTCTAACAATTTTTTTCAGCCCTAACATAGGGCATGCTCACAGCCAACAAATTCAGGATAAGAATTAAGTTACTAGAGAAATTTGCAGCTAGCACTTTTGACACATTAATGCCAAAAGCTAACAAACCATAAGTAGTGTATATCTTTACTGCTCAATCTCCAACCGCACAGCTTTTTTATAGTCTTTGTTATTCATCCAGCTGGCATACTCATCATCTAGCAGTGGTATATTCCTCTTTCTAGCCCAGGTACAATGCACCTATAAGAATTTTTTTTAAAAAAAGGAATTTGAGGTCTACTCAGATTTTATCATTCCCCTGAGAAGTCTTTTATACCATCTGACTCTAATCTCAAGTTAGTGATAACTTGCAGTGTTGGACTTACCACTTTCTGTATAAACAAGCCTCCTGGGTCTAGCATCAGTAATATCATTTATCTAAGGGTTCTGTATCAACCTGACACTTTTAGCACACCTTTGGAGCCAAAAACCCATAAATGCTGGAAAATATTCATCTATATGTATCATTCTTTGTCAAAGATGACACTACTGGGAACATCTTCAATAGAACTGAGGAAAAAAGATTAAACAGGTAGCCTGCACTATGCTGTCTCTTCTTAATTATTAATCTTCCAAATGCCAAATGTTGTCTTAAGAGGACAAGTGAGAAAGCTGAGATATGGAGGAACAGGATGACCTGTGTAGAATAGATGTTCAATAAATATTTGCTGATTAAGTGAAGAGATGCTCTAAGTAAGGCAGAGAAATAAGAGGTATTAGTTTCCTAAAGCTGCCATAACAAAGTACCACAAACTACATAGCTTAAAACAACAGAAATTTATTCTCTTACAGTTCTGGAAGCTGGAAGTTCAAAATCAAAGTGTCAGCAGGCCCATGCTTTCTCTCAGACTCTAGGTAGAATCCTTGCCCTTTATAGATTCTGCTGGTGCTCATCAAATCTTGATGTCCTTTGGCTTGCAGCTACCTCTCTCCAATCTCTACCTCTAACATCATATGGTCTCATTTCTTGTGTGCCTCTGTCTTCACAAGGCTTTCTCTTCTTCTTTTAAGGATGCTAATCACATTGAGTCAGGGTCCATCCTGATGACCTCACTTTATTACTTCTGCAAAGACCCTAATACCAAGGTCTTATTCACAAGTACCGGGAGTTAGGATTTCAACATTTTGTTTTAGGGGACACAATTCTCTACCCATAACACAAGAGGAGAGAAAATGAACATAGAATAGAAATGTTGCTTAGAACACTTCTGAAAAATAATTCTGAATACTGATACACTAACTACAGTAATGCTTTCTAAACTTCCACATTTAGGTTGAGCTACTTAAGTGTTTCCTTTCTTGTCCTTTTCTCCTTACTTTCCACTTCTTGGATAATTTTTTTCCACTTTATACTGACAATGTGTTGTAACCATTACAACCAATGCTAATTAGTTTCCACCTATTTACATTTTCTTCAGCTTTATACATCTTCTCACCACCTGTAAATGTTCTCCATAGCAAAAGGTATCAAATTATTAGAGTAAAAAATAAAGGATCACACCTGTATTTTTGTCTCCATTAAAAATTATTATCTGATCCATCATGAACTGTTTTTTACTAATCCCAGCCCTGGTGCTAATAATAAGTGCAGATTCTATATAAAAACCAATCACCTGGGTAATTATCCTTTACCTTGTCCTTTCTCCTGAATTGGGTACATACTTTTGCAACTACTTAGACATTCCAAAATTATTCCTTGAGCAAATATTAATTAAAATCCTAACATGCCCAAAGTCAGACTTGCCATCTGTACTTTAAAACTCATTTTTCATTCCCTGGGTAATAGAATTCCATTAGTGGCAAACATTTTCTTCTAAATAAAGCAGGCCAGAAAGTTCAAAGCCTTTGTTCTCAACATTCAATCTGTCTCCAAATCATGTCATTCTATCTCTAAATCTTTTTCTACCTCTTGTTCATCTACATTCTCATCGCCTTTATAGGTTGTATAGTGTCTCCTTTATAGGTTGTTACAATTGTGTATATCTTTGTTCTCCTACATTGCCATAAGCTTTTTGGTGACAGAAATCATACTGGAATCACCCATATGGAATAGACCAGGGTCATGGCATAGAGTATTAAATTAACTGAGATGCATATCAATAGGTGAAAAAAGGAACTGAAGATACAAGCAGATGTAAGTTGTACTGAAAGATTTTTAAGAACAAAGTCTATTTGGAAAAGTGATGATGTGCTACTCAGCACCCTTTTCCACTACTCTTACCTCAACTATCTGTTGAATATAATAATTCTGCTCACATCATCTTTCTATTCTTCCTAAGGTACCTCATGATCACAGAAGTGTGAGTTTTGAAATCTTGAATGGTTGAATAGACCTACTACTGTTATTCTGGACATTAAGTAATGAAAGCAGCTGCTGAAATCAACTATTTGCCTAATCAATTATTGCTCTATTAACTAGAAAACTATTATCTTCACAAAGCTATAAGTTTGCTCAGTGGACTCAAGAAAACCATCACAAATAATATAAAAAATGTCTGAGTCTTTGACAAACTTTGAAAATGACCCACTATAAGATCCACCTTAATGTGTCACATAGACAGCCAAATATGGGCAATTTGCAAGAGAAGATTTTTACATATATTTAAAATTCATTTTTACCCTTGTACCTTTGTCTTTTCAGGTGTTCTTGATATTTGTCTCTGGATATTTGACTATATTCTACACTTTAAATATTAATTGAGGACACCTGACATGTTTCAGAGATTCTGTAAGTCTCTAAGGTCTGTTTTACAACCCCTTTCTTACCAAGCAATCTAGCTGAAAATGAAGGATAGATGGAGTATTTTGTCATCAGTGTGATAACAAACACCCTAGTCAGACAAATGACAGAATAAAATATTTTCATGAAACACACGGCTCATAACAGCCTATGCTGGCTTGCTTTCCTTACCATTTTAAATGTCACCTAATCTGTTTCTCTGTAAGAAACTCAGCTAATAAATTATTTAGCCCAACCCAATAATTACATTCAAATAGCAGTTTAGACCTTTGAAAGAAATTTTTCATGTTTATTTTATTTCACTGTCAAAACTATTCCATCAGTCAGAGTTAAATCAGGATATCTGAGCTACAAGTATTACAGAAATAAGTTTTATATAGGAATGAAAGTCTACATAGATGTGATAGAAGCTGGACAAATGAAGGTCTGGAAGTGGGAAATAAGAGGACTGAATAGAAAATAATTACTAATCATGTTAGCCAGAAGTACCAACTCCCATAGAGGGGAGGGAACTTTAGGGAAATTCAACAATTATTCAGATTCTATGATCTACCTCTTCTGTGGAAACTTCTACCTTAGGGACGTTTCTACATCTTGGAAATCACATCTGTGGGCCTGGAACCTAGTGCCTCATAGGTGGCTTGGGACTACTATTGATCAGCAAGAAATAACTTGGTGAGGAGTGAGGAAAATGATCTGAATGCAAAGCGAGAGGAGAATAACATCCTAGTACTCGCCAAAAAACTTTCTGTCTGTCCATCACTGTCTTTGTCTGTCTCCATCTTCTAAAATATCTCTACTTCACTTCTGCCTTCCAAATTTCATGTGAGTGTCTATTTTGATTCACAGTAACTTAAAACCATGCAGGAGAGATGATCCAGGTAAATATAGTTCTCTACCCCGGACAGAAGTAGAGATGCCAAGTTGATCCTATTGTGGTAAGATGTCAGAGTCAGATTATATTACCCCATTCTATAGATAAGGAAATTGAGACTGGTGTGTGATGAGGTGCAGGTCAGGCTGCTCCAGAATGTGCCATTTGGGCATGTGGACTATTTGAGTTAAAGGTAATCAAGGCCTGACAGACTCAAGAAGAGCTTTTTAGCTCCCCCTTAACTACCTAAAAGAATGTATTTATATTTTTTTAAGTTTCAGAATTTTTTTTTCAAGTTCATTTATTTTGAGAGAGATTCTTTTAATAGGGGACCCTCTCTCTATTTCACAATTTAATAATATGGAAAGAGATTCTCGAGCTGCTTTAAATATGCTGATATGATGGTCCTTAGAAACTTCAAAAACGTTATGGCCCACATTACATGTATGTCAGAATTGCTGTGACAGGCATTGGAGGAAGAAATCAACAGACTCAGAGAAGTAGCCATGCTCAAACAGACCTATCACATAATCAAAAATCCACCAGTTGACTATGTTCCTAGAGACAGCCAGAAAACACTCCCCTGCCAAGGCAATAAAGAATGCTCAGATGAGGGGTCACCAACATCAGTGAAAAGTTCAGTGTGGTGGTTCTCTGCAGACCAGTTCTGATAGTCAAAGACACTATTGTAGAACTGGGCTCCTTACTGGCAATAGGGACAACAAGAACCCAAACTAGGAAAAGCCAAAAGGTAGCATTTAACCCTCATAGATGAGATAGACATAATTATTCAAAATGGAGAACAAATTGGAATGGCAGCCAGGAGATCCTGACCCAAAGGGGTCTACAGATATGGTTCACATACACTTCTTGCATATTTCTGGAGGCAAGCAGTTGGATAACAAACAAAAGTATTGCATACATAATCAAAACAAATCAAGAAAGGATGAGCTGAAGGCTGAGGTCTGTCCTTCATGAACACTCACAATCCCTTGACCCATTTCTAGACCTGCTCTCTGACCCTGAACCCCTCTACTGAAAGAGAGCCTGTTCCCCTTGAGTAAGGCCCTGTAACATTATAGCCAATATACACAGTAGTGATTCCCCCAGACTTCCCATCAAAGAGCCATCCAGCTCTTTCACATTATTTGAATAACCCACATCAATTAAAGAAATTAAATTTATTTTTTAAATCCTTTCATTTACCAGTGGCTTTCATGGTGAATTCTACCAAACATTTAAAGAAGAAATGATACCAATCTTACATAAATTTTTCCAGAAAATTGAAGAAGAGATAATATTTCCCAAATATCAAAATCAAAAACTAATACCTGGTGGCTAAAAATACCATTAAGGCCCCCCTATTAGAGTAGGGGTGTATGGAAGGTGGTCAATAAACGGATTCCTGAACTAAGGTCATCCTACAGTGAGTGCACTGAGTCCACAGACATACCCAGCACTATTTTGCAAGTTCCCAAATGCATACTTAGAATGGCCATACCATACACTGACACTTCCCTAATATAGGTACCTTTGTCTATGAATAAAACCACTATACTATTGAAGGTAGTGGAAACCCTTGAAATTGAAACTCCCAATCTCAGCTGTGAAACAGTGAAACAAAAATATATTACATCCTAGGTATAATAGTACACATTAGCATCACCCTCAAAGGAGTAAGCAATGCAGAAGTGACAGTCCCATCATATTCCCATTTAATTCATCAGTCTGTCCTCTGCAAACACCACTCTGGATCATAGTACATGATAATTGACTAATGCCATCTTAAACTAAGTAGAAGCCTGTTCAAATTTCCTATTTCTTCCTGTTTCAGTTTTGGTAGTTTATATGTTTCTAGGAATTTGTCCATTTCTTCCAGGTTGCCCATTTTATTGGCGTATAATTGATCATAATATTCTCTTATTATTGTTTTTATTTATGCTGTGTTGGTTGTGATCTCTCCTCTTTCATTCTTGATTTTACTTATTTGGGTCCTTTCCTTTTTCTTTTTGATCAAACGGGCCAGGGGTTTATCAATTTTGTTAATTCTTTCAAAGAACGAGCTTCTGGTTTCATTGATCTGTTCTATTGCTTTGTTTTGTTTTGTTTTGTTTTGTTTTGCTTTGTTTTTTTGGTTTCGATAGCATTGATTTCTCTTCTAATCTTTATTATTTCCTGTCTTCTGCTGGTTTGGGGTTTTATTTGCTGTCCATTTTCTAGATCTTTAAGGTGTAAGATTAGGTTGTGTATCTGAGACCTTTCTTCCTTCTTTAGGAAGGCCTGGATTGCTATATACTTTCCTCTTATGACTGCCTTTGCTGCGTCCCAGAGGTTTGGGGCTGTTGTGTTGTCATTTTCACTGGCTTCCATGTACTTTTTAGTTTCTTCTTTAACTTCTTGGTTAGTCCTTCATTCTTTAGTAGGATGTTCTTTAGTCTCCAAGTATTTGTTATCTTTCCAAATTTTTTCTTGTGGTTGATTTCGAGTTTCACAGTGTTGTGGTCTAAAAATATGCACAGTATGATCTGATCTTCTTGTACTTGTTGAGGGCTGATTTGTGTCCCAGTATGTGACCTATTCTGGAGAACATTCCATGTGTACTGGAGAAGAATGTATATTCTGCTGCCTTAGCATGAAATGTTCTGAATATATCTTTTAAGTCCATCTGGTCCAATGTGTCATTCAAAGCCATTGTTTCTTTGTTGATTTTCTGTTTAGATGATCTGTCAATTGCTATAAGTATGGTGTTGAAGTCCCCGACTATTATGGCATTATTATCAATGAGTTTCTTTATGTTTGTGATTAATTGGTTTATATATTTGGGACCCATAACCAGTAAAGAAGTCAAATTAGTAATAAAAAATCTCCCAAAACACAAGAGTCCAGGACCATATGGCTTTCCAGGGGAATTCTACCAAACATTTAAGGAAGAGTTAACACCTATTCTCTTGAAGCTGTTCCAAAAAACAGAAATGGAAGGAAAACTTCCAAACTCTTTCTAAGAAGCCAGCATTACCTTGATGCCAAAACCAGACAGAGACCCCACTGAAAAGGAGAACTATAGACCAATTTCCCTGATGAACATGGATGCAAAAATCCTCAACAAGATATTAGGCAACTGGATACAACAATACATTAAAAAAATTATTCACCATGACCAAGCAGAATTTATACCTGGGATGCAGGGCTGGTTCAATATCCGCAAAACAATCAATGTGATTCATTACATCAATAAAAGAAAGTACAAGAAACATATGATCCTCTCAATAGATACAAGAAAGCATTTGACAAAATACAGCATCCTTTCTTGGTAAAAACCCTCAAGAAAGTAGGGATAGAAGGATCATACCTCAAAATCATAAAAGCCATATATGAAAGACCCAATGCTAATATCACCCTAATGGGGAAAAACATATCTTTCCCCCTAAGGGCAGGAAAAAGACAGGAATGCCCACTCTCACCACTGCTATTCAACATGGTATTGGACGTTTTAGCCTCAGCAATCAGACAACACAAAGAAATAAAAGGCATCCAAATCGGACAAGAGGAGGTCAAACTTTCACTCTTCACAAATGACATGATACTCTATCTGGAAAACCCAAAAGATTCCACCAAAAAACTGCTAGAACTGACTCATGAATTCAGCAAAGTTGCAGAATATAAAATCAATGCACAGGAATCGATTGCATTCCTATATGCCAACAATGAAGCAACAGAAAGAGAAATCAAGGAATCGATCCCATTTACAGTTCCACAAAAAAACCATAAAATACCTAGGAATAAATCTAACCAAAGAGGTGAAAAATCTATACACTGAAAACTATAGAAAGCTTATGAAAGAAATTGAAGACACAAAAAAAATGGAAAAAGATTCCATGCTCCTGGATAGGAAGAACAAATATTGTTAAAATGTCGATACTACCCAAAGCAATCTACATATTCAGTGCAATCCCTATCAAAATAACACCAGCATTCTTCACAGAGATAGAAGAAACAATCCTAAAATTTGTATGGAACCAGAAATCACCCCAAATAGCCAAAGCAATCTTGAAAAAGAAAACAAAAGCCCGGACTTCAAGCTGTATTACAAAGCTGTAATTATCAAGACAGTATGGTACACAAGAACAGACACATACATCAATGGAACATAATAGAGAACCCAGAAATGGACTCACAAACATATGGCCAACTAATCTTTGACAAAGCAGGAAAGAATAACCAATGGAATAAAGACAGTCTCTTCAGCAAGTGGTGCTAGGAAAACTGGACAGCGACATGCAGAAGAATGAACCTGGACCACTTTCTTACACCATACACAAAAATAAACTAAAAATGGATGAAAGACCTCAATGTAAGACAGGAAGCCATCAAAATCCTCAAGGAGAAAGCAGGTAAAAACCTCTCTGATCTTGGACACAGCAACTTGTTATTCAACATGTCTCCAGAGGAAAGGGAAACAAAAGCAAAAATGAACTATTGGGACCTCATCAAAATAAAAAGCTTCTGCAAAGAAAAGGAAACAATGGATGGAATGGGAGAAGATATTTGCAAATGACATGTCAGATAAAGGGTTAGTATCCAAAATCTACAAAGAACTTATCAAACTCAACACCCAAAAAACAAATAATCCAGTGAAGAAAAAGACATGAATAGACACTTATCCAAAGAAGACATCCAGATGGCCAACCAACACAGGAAAAAGTGCTCAACATCACTCATCATCAGGGAACTACAAATCAAAACCGCAATGAGATATCACCTCACACCTGTCAGAATGGCTAACATTAACAACTCAGGCAACAACAGGTGTCGGTGCATTTGTGGAGAAAAAGGATCTCTTTTGCACTACTGGTAGTAATGCAAACTGATGCAGCCACTCTGGAAAACAGTACAGAGTTTCCTTAAAAAGTTAAAAATAGAACTACCCTGTGACCCAGCAATTGCACTACTAGGTATTTATCCAAGGGATACACATATGCTGTTTCAAAGCAACACATATATCCCAATGTTTATAGCAACACTATCAACAATAGCCAAAGTATGGAAAGAGCCCAAATGTCCACTGATGGATGAATGGATACAGAAGATGTGGTATGTATACACACACACACACACACACACACACACACACACACACTATGGAGTATTACTCAGCAATCAAAAAATGAAATCATGCCATTTGCAACTATGTGGATGGAACTAGAGGCTAATATGCTAAGCGAAATTAGTCAGAGAAAGACAAATATCATATGACTTCACTCCTATGAGGACTTTAAGATACAAAACAGATGAACATAAAGGAGGGGAAGCAAAAATAATATAAAAACAGGGATGGGGACAAAACAAGAGACTCATAAATATGGAGAACAAACAGAGGTTACTGGAGGGGTTGTGGGAGGGGGGATGGGCTAAATGGGTAAGGGGCATTAAGGAATCTATTCCTGAAATCATTGTTGCACTAGATGCTAACTAACTTGAATGTAAATTTTTTAAAAAAGTAGAAGCCTCAACTGCAGTTAATATAACAGATGTTACGTCATTACTAGAGTAGATTTTTAAAAATGTTTATTTATTTATTTTGAGAAAGAGAGAGAGTGAGAGAGAGAATGAAACGGGGAGAGGGACAGAAGGAGAAAGAGAGAGAGAGAGAGAGAGAGAGAGAGAGAGAGAGAGAGAGAGAGAATCCCAAGCAGGCTTGACACTCAGCACACAGCCCGACACGGGGTTCGATCACACATTGCAAGATCACAACGTATAATATTAAGAGTAGGAAGCTCAACGGACTGAGCCACCCAGGTGCCCGTAGACTAGATTTTTAACATAGTCTCTGGTATGTCCCAATTGAGCTGGAAAATACACTCTTTAATATTCCCATCAGGTAGGAGAATCAAACACAATACCTAAGAATATGTACACTGGATTAACAAAACACTATGCATTCAGCTTCATTCCTGGGCTGTTTACTCTCCTGCTTTGGGTCACAATATTCTCTTCCTTATCCTGAGCAAGAAAAGATTAAAGAAAAAAAGGAAGTATGGGTTACCTTATCTTTTTCTTCCTTTCTATGTCATTATAATATTATTACAGAGGTTGGCTAACACAAGAAAGTACCATGAGAGAGAAAGGATATGATAGGGTTCTTCAGTTGTTCATGTTTCTGAGAAAACTATTACCATCTTTCTGCACTGGAAGTAAGTTCTGGTATAAACAGAAAGCATAGCCCCTTGGAGATGTCAGCACTTGCCCAACTACTGATGTATCACGCTTACCTTGTACCCACATTGAGTCTCACTGAACTCCCCTGAGTCCCGTGTCCACCCGATCTCCATGCTCATAGAATATCACAAATACTATACACAGTGGACATGCATACTGTATGTATTTCCTCTGCTCACACACATATTCCATCGTTCTATCAGACTTCAGTTACAAAACATGACTGCAAAGATAAAATTTTCAAGAATTCCAAGATGGCAGAACATTAAATCAAATTAAGACCCTTCTGAGCACTGGAGCCTCATGCAACTGCAACATGCAACACGTCACATTCCCTAAAGCCAGCCCTGCCAGAATGATGCTTGGTGGAAATTTTAATGAATACATGCATTAATGAATCTTACTAAAAAAGAAAAAGGAAAGAAATTCAGATAGATAGGTTGATGAGATTTTTTAATCTATCAAGTTATCAAACACATTTTTTCAATGATAACACCTGCAGGGGTGAAGGTACATAAAAGTGGGAACTATTACACCACACTGGTGGATCATTTCTATGTTTCTGCTGTAAAGATTCTTAGCAGGGTTCACATTCTTTAACATTGCAATTCTACTTATGGAAATCCAATCTAAGGAAATATTTCAAAGTTTCAAACTTGAAATGTATATTTAATCACGTTTATTGTATCATTATTCTTAAGAAGGATAAATTGGAAACAACCTTAATGCCTAAGAGTGGGAGACTAAATAGAAAAAGTTTAATATGTTTATATAAAAAATAATAGGTTATCATACAAAGCACCTGTATTAAAAATATTTGTTGCTCCATAAATACTTCATAATATTTAATGAAAGGATAGAAAATTATATACACATCATAATTCTGTTTTAATAAATATATGTAATAAAATATAAATATATAATATATAATTAAATGTAAATACATAGTAGTTATTTATGATAATATTAATGTGTTTATTAAAACAGAATTATATATTATTTATATAATATATATTCTATGTCACATATATGCTTTTAAAATTAGGACGGGGGACGCCTGGGTGGCGCAGTCGGTTAAGCGTCCGACTTCAGCCAGGTCACGATCTCGCGGTCCGTGAGTTCGAGCCCCGCGTCGGGCTCTGGGCTGATGGCTCAGAGCCTGGAGCCTGTTTCCGATTCTGTGTCTCCCTCTCTCTCTGCCCCTCCCCCGTTCATGCTCTGTCTCTCTCTATCCCAAAAATAAATTAAAAAAACGTTGAAAAAAATAAATAAATAAATAAATAAATAAAATAAAATTAGGACAGAACACTAATAGTGCTGACTCTAGCAGTGGGATTACAAATGATTTAGCTTCTTTATGTTTCCTACTTCTTCCCTGTACCATCCTTAGCTTCTTTTGAAATTAAACACACACACACACACACACACGTTAAATATCAGAGAATTTTAGATTCAACGCATTTTAAAACTTTATTAATAGCATAAAATGCGTGTACCTGTCTCTGGTACATTTTTCATAATTTGTGTTTCTCTCTATCCTTTCAATTTCTCTGTGAAATCAATTGCCCTTAGCTCATGCTATTAAGCCTAAAAGAGGGAGATAAAATAGTGTGAAGGTAATAATACTTATATTGGCAAAGAAAAAAAAAAAAAAAGCCAGACACTCAAACAGCCTGTATCTTTACTATTTTTACTTATGTACAGAACCAAAATTTCAACTGATCCTTGAGGCTTTAGCACAACACTTCTTATCCTGTCTCTCTAGGAGATGAACTCTGGCACGACTGATATAGCCAGGTACTCGAAATACTGTAGAAACAGCCTCAAGGATGCTATTGCTGCTGTTGTACGTAATTATTTCTTCTGTAATTGCCATTATACTTTCATAGAATTAAAAAAAATTAACGTTTATTTATTTTTGAGAAACAGAGAGATACAGCATGAGTGGGGGAGGGGCAGAGAGAGAGGGAGACACAGAATCTGAAGCAGGTGCCAGGTTCTGAGCTGTTAGCACAGAGCCAGAGGTGGGGCTCGAACTCACAGACCGTGAGATCATGACATGAGCCAAAGTCAGATACTCAACCGACTGAGCCACCCAGGCACGCCTATGTTTTCATACTGTTTTAAACAGTATTTATTCTTTTACATTTTCTAGTTTTGCTTATGTTTCATGGTTAGGAAAAGAAATAAATTATATCAGTACCATAAAGTGATCAATAGTTGAATATTCATGACAAAGATACCCACACATACATTCTTATTCATATAAGTCCAAAGGGTTGCTTTCTGTCCATGGACACCACGGAGCAAGCATCATTAAAAGTCTCCCCTTCCACTTCTGTCATGTCTAAGTCAGAGTCTCCTAAGTCTTTTCTCCTAAGAAAAGCTGTAGAAGCTCTTCATCAGAGGTCTGAGCTTTGAAACAACTGATGAAAGTATGAGAAGCAATTTTGAGCAATGGGGAACGCATATGGACTGTGTGGTAATGACAGATCCAAACACCAAGTGCTTCGGAGGCTTTGGGTTTGCCACGTATGCTACTATGGAAGAGGTGGATGCAGCCGTGAATGCAAGGCCACACAAGGTGGGTGGAAGAGTTGTAGAACCAAAGAGGGCTGTCTCAAGAGAAGATTCTCAAAGACCGAGTACCTTCTTAACTGTCAAAAAGACTTTTGTTGGTGGCATTAAGGAAGACACTGAAGAATATCATCTAAGAGATATTTTGAACAGTATGGGAAAACTGAAGTGACTGAAATCATGGCTGACTGAGGCAGTGGCAAGAAGAGGGGCTTTGCTTTTGTAGCTTACGATGACCATGTTTCTGTAGATAAGACTGTCATTCAAAAATATCCTACTGTGAATGGCCACAACTGTGAAGTAAGGAAAGCCTTATCTAAGCAAGAGATGGCTGGTGCTTCATTCCAGCCAAAGAGGTTGAGGTGGTTCTGGAAACTTTGGTGGGGGTCATAGAGGTGGTTTTGGTGGGCATGACAACTTTGGTCATGGAGCAAACTTCTGTAGGAGAGGTGGCTTTGGTGGCAGTAAAGGTGGTGGTGAATATGGTGGCAGTGGAGATGGCTATAATGGATTTGGTAATGATGGACGCAATTTGGGAGGTGGTAGAAACTATAATGATTTTGGCAATTACAACAATCAATCCTCAAATTTTGGACCCACGAAAGGAGGACATTTTGGAGGCAGAAGCTCTGGCCTCTATGGTGGTGGTGGCCAATATTTTGCCAAACCATGAAACCAACACGGCTATGGTGGTTCCAGCAGCAGTACCTATGGCGGTGGCAGAAGGTTTGAATTACTGCCAGGAAACAAATCTTAGCAGGAGAGGAGACCCAGAGAGATGACAGGGAAGCTATAGGTTGCAACAGATTTGTGAACTCAGCCAAGCACAGTGGTGGCAGGGCCTAGCTGCTACAAAAAAAAAAAAAAAGGGATGTTTTAGGTATTACTTGTGTGTATAGGCAAAAAACTCAAGGACTGTATTTGTGACTAATTGCATAACAAGTTATTTTAGTTTCTGTTCTGTGGAAAGTGTAAAGCATTCCAACAAAGGGTTTTAATGTAGATTTTTTTTGCACGCATGCTGTTGGTTGCTAAATGTATAAACGTGTCTTAAAAAAAAAAGAAGTCCAAATGGTCATTTCTACTTTCTATTTAATTAATAGGAAAAGCAATGAATCTAAGCTCTTAACTTATTCAAGCCACCGTGAGCAATTGCCTACCGAAAAACAGTTTGTAAATTATTTTGTAATGAGCTTTAAGTTGTGTTTGAACTTTTTAGTGAACAGAGAATACATCATCTCCTTTTCCCTAAATAGATAAACATTTCAAGTGATTCACACTGAAAATGTTTAGGTCATGATGACCTACCTTTTCCTGGACTGATTCAATTAATAGAAAGTTTATATCCTCACAGAAGAGCATCTTCCTGTGTTGCCTCTCCACACATCAAGCTTAGGAGGTTGACATCAACCTAAGATTCTCAAGGTTGAATATAATCCCAAAGGTCATTGAGTCCATCGGTTCTCAAATGGATCCACTTAAGTCGTGGCTCTAGTAGTTCTCTGTGAAATAAGTAAGATAAAGACAAAATCATGCATTTCATGAAGCTGATTTCATTTAATTCAGATTCTTGTCCTTTAATCTCAGAAAATACCCCTTCTACTTTTTTGGTATTAAAATACATTTTTTAATGAAAAAGTAATTAAAATTAAGCGATTGTCTTTTCTTCTTTTTAATGTTCTTATTGAAAAATATACGACCCTGCATTAGTTTTCTTAGGAAATTCTGTTTCACGTCTAAAGTCCAAGATCAGGCAAACAAAGAGCTTGTTTCTGCCCCAGCCTGAGGCTGCTGGTGAACAAGTACCTGTGGGATATGATGGGCAGTGAACAGCTTTGGAGGCAAAAGGAGTAACATTTGAAGTCTGTGTAACTTTAGAGTAATGACTTAATCTAGTTGAGTAATTTCTTTGCCTGTATCAGCTGAACTAATGTTACCTTTGTCTCACATTGTTGTAAAAATTAGAAAATGAGTGGTTGGCTGACTCTCTGATAGTTCACTGCAAATGCCACCTTTCAAACAGGACTTGCTTTCTCTACCCTATCTAATGTATACCCTCTTTGTATCTCCTCACCCAGCCATTCTCTGTCCCACACATCAGGCTACTTATTCTCTGGATTCACTTTCTTTTCCCAACCAGAATATAAGATTCATAAGAGAAGGGACTGAATCTGTCCCATCCCATTGCATTCCCAGAATTTAAAACATATGGCCAAAACATGGTAGCACTCAATAAATATTCATTGAATATTGGATGAATGGAAAGTGTTTGACACAAAAAAGACTCAATAAATGTTAGTTCCCTAACTTCGGATTGAGGGGAAAAAAAATCCACCTCCCTAACATGTTACGTTGGTCTTCATCCCCTGTCCGAACCCATCCAAACACAAAAGGTATATCTCTTTCCAAACATATATTCCCAAGTGGGAAATAATTCTTTAGGTAATTGTTATTTGATAAGGTCATCTTTATTGGAAATGGCTACAATAAGAATGATTATATGATAGTAACTTCAAACTGGGCTGTGGATGCATATTTAATTTAGTGAATAAAGAGAATGCCTAATCTTTGGGATTCACACAGATTGCCAAGGAAATGTCATTTAAAGCATTCCATTTTAAGAGCATGTATAATATCTGGTAATTGCTTGTATTAATTTGCATTTAAAATCAGTATTGAAAAGTCTCACCAGGCAGCCATCTTCGGCTAAATTGTCTTGTTCTGATAAACGCTATCATTAAAGAGTAAAATGTTTAACTTAACACAAACATGCTAAATACTAATATTAAAAGGAGAAGGAAGGAAGGAAGGAGGAAGGAAGGAGGGAGGGAAGGAATGAATGATGGAAGGATGGACAGAAAGGAGAGGAAACAGGTTGCCATTAAGTAAAAACAAAACCATAAATAAGAAAACTAAAGGCTCTCTACATCTCAGCAACCAAGACCTCAGGGAAGGTCCTATATATCTGAGATGCCAGAAATGGACTTTCCTGAGGAGGCTGAGGGTCCAGCCCAACAGAAATGGGTTTTTGGCCATGATGCAAATACACACGTCTGGAACAAGGAAACAAGAAGCTAAGTGAGATAATCCCTGACTTAATCTTGGTTGTCATCCATCACTCACTGTTAGTACTAAGTTAGTACCTATATTTCAGAGTTTGTCAGTCATTAGAACACAACTTGCCAAAGCTCCAAATCTTTTCCTTTGGCAAGAAGATTGTCCTATGTAGCTGTGGGAAGTGGTGGCAAAATGGGCCAAGTAGCAATGGTGGAAACACAGCCAAAACATGGTTTGCTGATGCCTGTTTAATGCAGTGCTAGATACTGTAAAAGATATCTAGACTTCCAGTTCAGGATCCAATGTGTTAAAAGCTTGTAAATAATCAGTTTCATCCTTAGGAAAAGCTAATATTAAACTGGCTGAAAATCAGTGACTTTTCTTCAAAATATCAAAGAATGAAGATTGTAGGACAAACCACCATGCCAAAACCTGGAGAGCAAGAACTGAGATTTGCTATTCTGGAGCAGAAGACAATGGGGCCAAAAATTGGTAGAAACATTTAAATGGAAATTTGGATGAATTTCTGGAGGCTGAGTATGGACTAGCCTGACAATGAGAACATCCTGAGGCCTGCAAGTCTCACAGGACCCTCACACATTCATGGACTTCACCTCCAGGAACACCACTAGGTTTCCATGGTAAAGGGCCAAGAAAGATCACCTCATGGCTATGGCAAGGGGAAGACAAGAGTAACCATTGTGAAATATGCCCAGAGTGTTCTCCATAACCAAGGCCTACTCTCCAGAGCCTTATCACACACAGAGGTAGGGAATTTCTCCCACTGCAGTCTCCTCTAACCTTCCTCTCATTTAAAGGAGAGGGAAAGGAAGCTAAGAAACACATGTTAAGGTCTCAGCCCAGAGACACAAGGCCACTGAACAACTAGGATTTAATCATAAGATTGTAGAAAGCTTCCTCTTTTCCATACCTTACCATCATACCAATACTATAATAACAGTGGATTCAGGAAAAAACTACAAGACTGAGACTCTGCTTAAGAATGCATTCTTAAGGAACCCTGGGTAGCTCAGTCTGGTGAGCGTCTGCCTCTTGATTTTGGCTCGAGTCATGGTCTTGTGGTTTGTGGGATTGAGCTCATGTCAGGCTGTTGGTCTCTGTGCTGACAGTGTGGAGTCTGCTTGGGATTCTCTCTCTCCCTCTCTGTCTCTGCCCCTCCCCTGCACGTGCATGCTCTCTTTCCCTCTCAAAATAAATAAATAAACTTAAAAAACAAAGAAGGAATTCTTAAGGAAACTCAAAGACAACAGAGTTAACAACACAAAGGCGAGAGAAATGGAAGCTTTTGCTACTGACAGCTTTAGCAAACATGAAGCACAGTCCAACTACTAGCCAAATTAACATAAAACCTCACACGAAAGGCCTGTTTACCTTAGTTCAATATATCATGACCAGCTCTCAATAACAAAAAATAAATTACAAGGTATGTTAAAGGTGAGAGAGAACACAGTCTGAACAGGCAAAGTAAGCATCAGAATCATACTCTGGTATGACACAGATGTTGGTTTTATCAGGCCTGGTCTGGAATTTCAAATAACTATGATTAATATGCTAAGGGCTCTAATGGAAAAGGTAGGCAAGAACAGGTGAGTAATATAAGCAGAGAGATGGAAATTCTAGGAAATAATCAAAAAGAAATGCTAGAAATCAAAACCACTGTAATTGAAATAAAGAATGCTTTCATTGGGCTCATTAGTAGACTAGATGTAGCTGAGGAAAGAATCAGCGAACTTAAGGATGGGTCAATGGAAACTTTTAAAACTGAGATATAAAAAGAAAAAAGAATGAAAAAGGGGGAGAGAAATATCATCCAAGGACGGTGGGATAATTTCAAAAGGTAAAATACACAAATGATTGAAATGCCAGAAGAAAAAAAAAAAAAGAGAAGGAGAAATACTTGAAGTAATAATGGCTGAGAATTCCATAATTAATGATACCAAACCACAGATCCAGGAAGCTCAGAGACCACCAAGCAGGATAAATATTCAACTACATATTTATATATGCATTTATATGTATGTTATATGCATAACATATTCAACTACAAAAATTAAAGACACATAAAAAATCTTGAAAAACGCTGGGGTGAGAGGGAAAAAAATCACCCTTACTTATAGAAGAACAAGAATAAGAATTACAGTGGGCTTCTTGTTGGAAACCATGCAAGCAAAGAGAAAGAGTGGCACAACATTAATGTTAAAAGAGGAAGCCATCAGCCTAGAACTTTACATCCAGTGAAATTATCCTTCAAAAGTAAAGGAGAAATAAAGACAGATACCAAGAAGAATGAGCATCTGTTCCTGTTATTGTAGTGGCTTTTAGCTCCACTCACCTTCAAAAGGGAGCAACGAAGGAGTTGGAAGCTGATCATCTTTACTGGAAACATCAAGCAGAGGAAGTAACAGAGATCAAGACTACCATTAGGAAAGATAGTCCCTAAGACAAAAAGGTAAAAATAAGAGAATTGTTGGTAGGGGTGGAGAGTTAATGCAGTGATGTAAACCAAGTTGCTACACTAAGTATGCACTGGTTCCCTACAACTGGTTCCTTCTATTGCTAGACCTCATTTTCTGCTTAAAAGTGAGAATACTTTCCAAACACCATTTGGACTTAACTCCATCCTTTAAAGAATATTAAATCTATGATATCCAGACAAATACATGAATAACAACAAAACATCATCGTAGTAGAAACTAAAATGCTAAATGGTGAGCTATAAGTAATAATCTTTCAATCAAGTCATTCAAGAAATATTTATTAAGTTTCTACTTTGTCAGGGAATTTTCATTTAAGTAGTAGAAACTAAAACACAACAAATAAATAAATAAGAGAGATATAAACAACACACAAAACCTAAAACCAGCAGAAGGAGGGAAATAATAAAGATTATGGCAAAAATAAATGATATAGAAATTAAGAAAACAATAGAATAGATCAGTGAAACCAGGAGCTGGTTCTTTTTAAAAAATCAAATTTGAGGGATACCTGGGTGGCTCGGTCAGCTGAGCGTCTGACTTTGGCTCAGGTTATGATCTCACAGTTCATGAGTTCAAGCCCCACATCAGGCTCTGTGCTGACAGTGCAGAGCTTGCTTTGGATCCTCTGTACCCCTTCTCTTCCCCCTCCCAGGCTCATCCTCTGTCTGTCTGTCTCTCTCTCTCTCTCAAAAATAAATTTAAAAAACATTAAAAAAATAATAAAATAAAATTTGATAAACCTCTAGCCATATTTATCAAGAAAAAGAGAAATAACTAAAATAAATAAAATCACAAATGAGAGAGAGGAAATAACAAACACCACAGAAATACAAACAGTTATAAGAGAATATTATGAAAAACTATATGCCAACAAACAGCACAACCTAGACGAAATGGGTAAATTCCTAGAAACATATAAATTTAAAAAAATGAAACAGAAAGAAACAGAAAATTTGAACAGACCAATAACCAGCAAAGAAATTAAAACAGTAGTTAAAAAAAATCCCAACAAACAAAAGTCCAGGATGAAAGGACTTCACAGGATAATTCTACTAAATATTTAAAGAGTTAATACCTATTTTTCTCAAACTATTCCAAAAAAATAGAAGGGGAAGGAAAGCTTCCAAATTCATTCTAAGAGGCCACAATTACCCTGATACAAAAACCAGATAAAGACACCACTGAAAAGGAGAACTACAGGCCAATATCTCTGATGAACATAGATGCAAAAATCCTCTACAAAATACTAGCAAACTGGATCCAACAATACATTTAAAAAAGTATTCACCATAATCAAGTGGGATTTATTTCTGGCAAGGAGATTCAATAATTGCAAATCAATCAACATGATACATCACATCAATAAGAGAAAAGATAAGAACCATATGACCATTTCAATGGATGCAGAAAAAGCATTTGACCAAGTACAACATCCATTCATGTTAAAAACAAACAAACAAAAACCTTCAATAAAGAGGATTTGGAGGGAACATACCTCAACATAATAAAGGCAATATACAAAAAACCCACAGCTAACATCATACTAAATGTTGAAAAACTAAATGTTTTGCTACTAAGGTCAGCAACAAGACAAAGATGTCCACCCTCACCACTTTCCTCAACATATTCCTGGAAGTCCTAGCTATAGCAGTTAGACAGCCAAAAGAAATAAAAAGCATCCAAATTGGTAAGGAAGAAGTAAAACTTTCAGTTTGCAGATGATATGATGTTATATAAAGAAAACCCAAAAACTCCACCAGAAAACTGCTAGAAGTGATGTACTAATTCAGTAAAGTCTCAAGATAAAAAATCAGTATACAGAAATCTGTTGCATTTCTATACACCAATAATGAAGCAGCAAAAAGGCAAATTAAGAAAACAATCACTTTTATAATTGCACCAAAAATAATAATATACCTAGGAGTAAGCCTACCTAAAGAGGCAAAAGACCTATACTCTGTAAACTATAAAATACTGATGAAAAATAATTGAATATGACACAAAGAAATGGTAAAACATTCCATGCTCAAGGATTGGAAGAACAAATATTGTTAAAATGTCTAAGCTATCCAAAGCAATATACACATGTAATGCACTCCCTATCAAAACACCAACAGTGGTTCGCCTGGGTGGCTCAGTCGGTTGAGCCTCCAACTCTTGATTTTTGCTCAGGTCATGATCCTGCAGTTCATGGGTTTGTTCCCTGCATAAGGCTCTGTGCTGATGGTATGGAGCCTTCTTGGGATTCCCTTTCTCTCTCTCTCTCTCTCTCTTCCTCAAAAATAAATAAATAAATATTAAAAAAAAAACACCAACAACATTTTTCACAGAACTAAAACAAATAATTCTAAAATTTGTATGGAACCACAAAAGACCCCAAATAGCCAAAGTAACCTTGAAAAAGAAAAGCAAAGCTGGAGTCATCACAATTCTAGACTTCAAGTTATATTACAAAGCTGTAGTCATCAAAACAGTATAGTACTATATTAAAAAAAAAAAAAGTATAGCACTGGCACAAAAATAGGCACACAGATGAATGGAACGGAATAGAAAACCCAGAAATAAACCCACAACTGTATAGCCAGTTGATCTTCGACAAAGCAGGAAAGAATATCCAATGGGAAAAAGATAGTCTCTTCAACAAATGGTGTTGTGAAAACTGTACAGCAACATGTAAATGAATGAAACTGGACCCTTTCCTATACCATTCACAAAAATAAATTCAAAATTGGGGAAAGACCTAAATGTGAGACCTGAAAACCTAAAAATCTTAGAAGAGAACACAGGCATCAACTGATTTGACCTCAGCCAAAGCACTTGTTTTTTAGATAGTTCTCCTGAGGCAAGGAAACAAAAGTAAAAATAAACTATTGGGTCTACAACAAAATAAAAAGCTTCTGCACAACAAAGGAAACAATCAACAAAAGTAAAAGGCAGCTTACTGAATGGGAGAAGATATTTGCAAATGACATATTGGATAAAAGGTTAATATCCAAAATATATAAAGAACTTGCACAACTCAACACCAAAAATAAATAAATAAATAAATAATCCAATTAAAAATGGGCAGAAGACATGAACAGACATTTCTCCAAAGAAGACATACAGATGGCCAACAGACATATGAAAAAATCCCTAGTCATCGGGGAAATGCAACTCAAAACCACAGTGAGATATCACCTCACCCCTATCAGAATGGCTAAAATCAAAAGCACAAAAAACAACAGGTGTTGGTGAGGCTGTGGAGAAAAAAGGAACCCCATGCACTGTTGGTGGAAATGCAAATTGGTGCAGCCACGGTGGAAAACAGTATGGAGGTTCTTCAAAAAGCTAAAAATAAAACTACCATTCAGCAATTGCACTACTGGGTATTTACCCAAAGAATACAAAAATACTAATGGAAAGGGATACATGCACCTCTATGTTTATAGGAGAATTATCTATAATAGATGAGATACAGCAGCCCAAGTGTCCATCGATTGATTGATGAATGGATAAAGAAGATGTGATACACACACACACACACACACACACACACACACACACACACACACGCACACACAATGGAATATCATTCAGCTATAAAAAAGAAAAAATCTTGCCACTTTCAATGACATGGATGGAGCTAGAGAGTATTATGCTAAGCAAGACAAGTCATAGAAAGACATATACCATATGATTTCAATTATATGTGGAATTTAAGAAACAAAACAAACAAGCAAAGGGGAAAAAAGAATGACAGAAACCAAGAAATGGACTCTTAATTGTAAAGAACAAACTGATGGTTACCAGAGGGCAGATGGGTAGAGGGATGGGTTAAATAGGTGATGGGGATTAAGAAGTGCACCTGTCATGATAAGCACCAGGTGATATATACAATTGTTGAATCACTATGTTGTATACCTGAAACTAATATTACACTGTATGTTAACTAACTAGAATTTTTAAAAAAGAGATATTTACTGGCACAAGTTATGCAGGGAATTAAAATTAGACGATGTGATTGATAAGAGACAATAGATGAAAAATGGATAAATAGATATGTAGCTGATAATGATGTACAGACACTATATAAGTTGTAACTTAAGTAACAAGAAGAAACTAGCTATGAAAAGATTGGGGATTATGTTTCAAACACAGGGAACAATTTAATTAGCAGAGATGTGAAGTAGGAAATTGGATATGTAAGCCTGGATTTCAGGGCAAAGGCCACAACTGGAAATACAGATTTATGAGGCATATGGATGGTATTTAAAGCCAAAAGACTGGTCGTGCAGAGTAATTATATAGAGTACAGGATTGAGGTCTTGCATACTCTAAGTTTTCAAGGTTAAGCAGCATAAATACCTGCAAAGACATCTGAGAAAGCATAGTAAATGAGGTAGGAGGAAACCCCATTTTAATTCTACTCAACAGAAACCTAAAGAAAATGTTTCAAGAAGAACTGAATCATTGTCACTGAAACATGAAGGAAAATGAGAACACAGAAATGACTTTTGATACTGACAACATGGTGGTTAAGATGGACCTTGACTAGGGTGGTCCTTGTAGCATAATGAGGACTAAAAGCCTCAATGGAGTCAAGTATGGAAAAGAGTGAAGTGAGGCTGCAAAAATGGTACTTCAAGAAGTTGAAGTACCATGAGATAGAGTAGAGGGATGGGCAATGTGGAGTAGAAAGAAAAATCTATTCAAGTTTAGAAAGCCTCATGGTCAAGACAGTGCTTGAGCCAAACCAGTTGAGGACTGTTTGAGAAAAGACAGAAGACCTATTCGAATACAGCCAGCCTCCCTCTGTCTCCTCCCTGCAGCTTCGGGCTGGAGCTTCCTTCTTCTGAGGGGGTAGTGTGGTCCTACTTATGGGAGAAGTTGTGAGCCATCATATTTGTTTCTTAATTTACATTGTGGAGAGGGCACTTTTCCTCCTAAACATTAGGATATCTAAGCAAATGTAATGTAAAATTTGTGGCAACAACTGAAGTTGCATTACTAACATCAATAAATGATTTCAATATCTGGCTTCAATTCCCATTTGGGGAAATTGGGGGAAATATGGCATCCCATCAGCAGTAGCAGAAGAATCTAAAGAAAGACACATTTGCCTTTCTGGAAAAGCCTCCCCCAACCTCTTTCAGCCAAAGAAACATCACAGACTCTCCATATAATTCTCTGCCTAAACAGGAAAATAGCAGGTAGTAATGGGTTAGTGTCTGCCATGCCCCAAATTCTTAAACTCAGGAAAAAGATCTCTTCGGCCTCTACAAGCTGTGTCTCTTATAAAATCAGTATTAATCAGGTTCTCCAGAGAAGAAAAAAAACCAATAGGATGTATAGGTATATAAATGGATAGGTGGCTAGGTTAGATAAAAGATTAGATAGATAGATAGATAGATAGATAGATAGATAGATAGATAGATAGAGATAGAGATAGAGATTTATTTTAAGAAACTGGGTCACAGGATTTTGGAGGATGACAAGTTCAAAATCTGCAGAGTGGGCCTGACCCAGGGAAGAGTCAATAATACACTTGAAGCCCAAAGGCAGTCTGCTGGCAGAATTCCCTCTTTCTTCAGAGAGGTCAGTTGTGCTTCTATTGCGGTCTTCAACTGATTACATAAGTCACACTCACATTACTCAAAGCCTAGTGATTTCAATATTAATCTCACCCAAAAAATGCTTTCATTGATACCTGAAACTAATGAACATTGTGTGCCCACTATACTCAAATAAAAAAAAAAAACTTTAATACTTTCACTGAACCATCTAGAAACTGTTTGACTATTTAGTTACCAAGGCCTAACCAAGCTGACACATAAAATTACTACCACAAGTCCACCCCTTGTCAACTTGGCACGCAAACAGATCTTAAATCATACTTAATCTCCAAATAAAGATAATAGCAGGGTCACATTTCCACCTGTCATGATACAACTATCCTGCATACACCAGAAACGCACTAACATTTTCACCCAGAAGAGGATGCAAAATCCTTGGGTGAAGTGCTCATTCTGCCAGCAGATTTCAGTTCTCAGAACAGTGCCCAGAGAGGATCCCCAATAAAAAGACCAGCAATGAACACATGGTCTCCCAAGAATGTCAATTTTATGGCTGCTATTTTAATTACTTGTCCTTTAATTACTTGTTTTCTGGGGCAATTGGTTTGCCACACAAAACTGTTTCTTTTAGCTGGTGAATTTTCTTAGATTTTATTTCTGACTTTGATATAAATACTATGTAAAATAATAAAAACAAAACTCATGAATTAGATTCAGAATTCATCTTGCATTTTCTTCCTTTTTTCCATGTGATATTTTATCCCTTAGGGAGGAAGAGACAGAAATTTGTATTACACAAAAGATATTTTGTGCAAATAGCATTAAGTATCGATAACTGATTGGAGGCTTGGGAAAAAGCCAAACAGTTAAGTTGATATCAATGAATGTTCCACTTTAAAGACTCTGGTTTAACTGATAATGAATTTAAGAACCAGTTTCTCAGAAGAAACTTACCAAAAAGAAAGGTACAGTGTTGACAATTTTGCACTTTATCGACCATAGATTTGCCTTCTGTCCTGGTTCACAAATGTTTTTTGCCACGTAAGATTTTCAATATCCAAATCACTTGCTTGGTAAATGTAAGTTCTAATATCATTTTTAAAAGAGTGTTTAGGGGCACTTGGGTGGTTCAGCCAATTAAGCGCCTGACTTTGGCTCAGGTCATGATCCCACAGTTCATGGGTACCGGCCCGCATAGGGCTCTGCGCTGACAGCTCAGAGCCTGGAGCCTGCTTTGGATTACTGTGTCTCCCTCTCGCTCTCTGCCCCTTCCCTGCTCATGCGTGCACACTCTCCCTCAAAAATAAATAAACATTAAAAAAAAATTTAAAAATAAAAGAGTGTTTAGATATTCTCTATCCCTTGCAAATAGCAGGTGCAAGACATATTTATGGAATAAATATAAGAAATAAGATAATTAGAAATAACAAGTGTCAGGGGCGCCTGGGTGGCTCAATGGATTAAGCTTCCAACTTCGGCTCAGGTCATGATCTCACAGTTCGTGGGTCGAGCCTCACGTCGGACTCTGTGCTGACATCTCAGACCCTGGATGGAGCCTGCTTTGGATTCTGTGTCTCCCTCTCTCTCTCTGCCCCTCCCCTGCTCACACTCTGTCTGTCTCTCTGTCTCTCAAAATAAATAAACATTAAAAAATATTTTTTAAATACTTTAAAAAAAAATAACAAGTGTCAATGAGGATGTGAACAAAAGGAAACTCTTGTGCACCATTGATGGGAATGTAATTTGGTGCAGCCACTACGGAAAATAGTATGGAGGTTCCTCAGAAAAGTAAAAATAGAACTAGCATATGATCTAGCAATTCTACTCCTGGGTATTTACCCAAAGAAAATGAACACATTAACTCACAAAGAAATCTGTACCCCCATTTTCATTGCAGCATTACTGACAATAGTCAAGATACAGAAATAACCTAAGGGTCCATCAATGGATAAAAGAATAAAGAAAATGTGATATACAGAGAGACATAAAATACTATTCAGCCATAAAAAATAAAGAAATCTTGCCATTCACAATACGGATGGACCTTAAGGTCATTATGCTAAGTGAAATAAGTCAGAGAAAGACAAATACTATATGACCTCCCTTATATGTGGAATCTAAAAACATGCTTTCTTAAAAACCTCATAGATACAGAAAATAGACTGGTGGATACCAGAGACAGAAAGTGTGGGGTGTGTGAAATGGGTGAATGGAGTCAAAAAATACAAACTTCCGGTTATAAGATAAATAAGTCATGAGGATGTGATGTACACCATGGTGACTATAGTTAATAATACCTTTTGTATATTTGAAAATTGTTAACAGTAGATCCTAAAAAGTTCTCACTACAAGAAAAAAAAACTTTAGTAACTATGTATGGTAACAAATGTTAACTAGATTTATTGTTATTATTTTGCAGCTTAAAGATTGAATCACTATGTTGTTCACCTGAAAGTAATATGTTATTCATCAACTGTACCTCAATTTAAAAAGTCAAAACCACAATAAACATGTAAACATAAATATTTTTATTTTTTTAATATTTATTTATTTTCTGAGAGAGTGCAAGCAGAGGAGGGGCAGAGAGAGAGGGACAGAGGACCTGAAGCAGGCTAGGCACTGACAGGCCGACAGCAGGCAGCCCAATGCAGGGCTGGAGCTAATGAACCGCGAGATCATGACCTGAGCTAAAGTTGGATACTCAACTGACTGAGCTACCCAGGTGCCCCTAAATATTTTTATTTTTAAAAACTATATTTAAAGAAAAAGAACAACAGGGATGCCTGATACTCAGTTGGTTGAGCGTCTGGCTCTTGAGTTCAGCTCAGGTCACGAACTCAAGGTTTGTGGGATCAAGCCATGTCTGGCTCTGCACTGACAGCGTAGAGCCTGCTTGGGATTCTCTCTCTCCCACTCTCTCTCTCTGCCCCCTCCCCCACTCATGCTCACACTCTCTCTCAAAATAAATAAATAAACTTAAAAAAATAGAAACAACTATAGATTCCTCTTTCTTAACCCACAATCACTCACAGAATGTGCTTATCGAGTGTAACGGCAGGTAACTTGCCCAATTTCTCCCGTTGCCACATCTCATTGAATGTGGAGACATTCCCTGTAATGCATGTAACTTTATTTACTATTTGGAAATTTTAAATGCTGTCAATTAATCTATGTCCTGTCATCAGTTGTAAGAAAAATCCCAGTTTTAGAAATATTAAAATCTGTCTCTCAGAAACAGTAGGTACCACATTGACATTAATAAATCCAACTGCAAGATCCTCAAAAGCAAGGAAATTCATGTTGTGTGCCCTGCAGAGCCTTGTATATAGCAGACAATAATCAGGAAGGAAGGAAGGGAGGGAGGGAGGGAGGGAGGGAGGGAGGGAGGAAGGAAGGAAGGAAGGAAGGAAGGAAGGAAGGAAGGAAGGAAGGAAAAGAAATTAAATTTGTAAATTAAAACCTCATACCAAAAGTAAAACTAGAGACTAAAAAAGGAACTCAAAGTTGCTTCATCCCAGAACTAGAGTGGTAGAGGGAAGTAGATTCAGGTCTAAGGCTGGAGGAGAGATGAACTGAAGGCTTGTTAGGTTCTCCAAACCTATAGCAGCTGCAACGTCACAAGGAACTCCCATTCTTCACCCAGTCCAGTGAGGGACCGCAAACTGTAATAGTGACATGCCGGCCCAGAAAGCAGTCTGCAGAAGTGGTGTTTTTAACACGTAAAGCTTGTTGGTTCTGTGCTGGAAGCTATCAAACCAGCCTGAGGGCAGGGCCTGGGCGGTGGACGGATCGGGACTGCGTGGCGGCCCACCGAAAGTGAAGCCGCATAATCATGCGTCCCTACATCCAGCCCTTGCCACCCCCCATAAAGACTCCTCTACCTACAGGAAGGATAGCCCCATATATTTCCCAGCCAAGGAGAGGGACAAATGGGTTCGAAATCCCCACTCCGGCAACAAAGGAATGTATCTATGGATACAAGTTACTCCAACCCCTAGGCCCACTTGGCCCCCAGGAGGCATTCCAGATGATAATTGGACCTGGTGGGTTAAGGTACAGAATGGTTCATTGGTTCCTAGGTATACATTGTCTCTTGGGAGCACATAAGGTGTGGGTTCCCAGGGCCCTCTTGGCTCCCTCCCGGAACCCCAGACCAAAGCAAATACTTTTGTTCCTTGTACCGCAAATGGTTCAAAGGGACAATTAAGAAGTCACGTCCCTGTAAATGTTCCACTTCAGGTTTTGAGAGCTAGATGACCTTGAAAGGGCAGGAGGGAACGTTACAAGAAAATAACTATGTTGTCCCTTAATGGGTGATTACACAAAGGAACATTTTTAGAATTAGGTAATGCCAGAAAACATAGACGATGCACGCTATAAGGAATTTACTAACAAATATAATGCCACGCTTGCCACAATAAAGTGGCCAGTCTAACACACTGCTGTTGTCTTGTGTCCATTTGTTACTTTCACCAATGCCGTTCATCCTTCAGGAACCCTGGACCTGCTCAACCTGGACTCTGGCAGTTCTGGCCCTTATTAGTGTTTGTACTGGGGTGAATTGTGTTCACCCAGAATTCAACGCATTCCAGAACCTCAGAATATGACCCTATTTGGAAACAGGGTCTTTGCAGACATAATTAGTTATGTTAAGATAAGGTCATGTGGGATTGGAGTGGACCCTACATCCAACGACTGGTGTCCTTATAAGAAGGATATGTAAAGATATAGAGAAGACCAGAGGAAAAGATCATGTGAAATTGGAGGCAGAGATTGGAGTGATGTATCTATAGCCAAGGAATCCAAGGATTACTAATAGGTACTAAAAGAGGCAAAGAAGGATTGTTTCTTAGAACCTTTGGATGAAACAGGGCTGTACCTCCATTTCAGACTTCTAACCTCCAGAACTATGAAAGAATAAACTTGTTTTATTAAACCACCCAGTTTGTGGTAATTTGCTATAGTAGTCCCAGGAAATTAATACAGTGTTTTTTAAAATAATAATAATTAACAACCAGAGTCTATAATTTTATTGTTTTAAAACTATTTACTGGGTTTTTTATTTATAATAGTAACACAGACTCAATCTAACAGATTAAAATATAGAGATTTATAAAGTTAAAAGCAGAAGCCTTACCTTCTTACCCTATATCCAGCCCCTGTGTAATTACACATTTTACCTTTTCTATGAATATACACATAAGCACTATTTTCTTTACAATAAATGGGATCATCCTATGCATGGTGCTTTTAAGCTTGTTTTATTTTCAGTAACTATATTATGAAGCACATGGGCATATTTACACATCACTATGTAGAGATCAATATCATTCCTTTAAGAGGCTGTATAATATTCCATTAAAGGCACCATCTCATAATTCACAACAACCTATCAATACACATTTAGTGTCAGCTCTGAGCTAGGCATGGAATCCCTGCCTTCAAGGAGTAGAAGAGATAAATAAGTAAAAAGGAAATTATATTATAGTGTGATAAATGCTTCATGGGCACAAGCAAAGAGGACTGTGAGAGGCATGGAAAGGTGCTCTAGGCACGAGGGGCAGAGTGTACAAATGACAGGAGATAAAAAAGAATGATCTCTGGGGTAAAAGAATAATCTTTGGGGCAAAACAAGAAGCATCTCATCATTCTCACAAGTAATTGCAAAGAAAGAACCATCCACACAAGAGCTCTGGAAGGTTAAACCTAGTCAATTTTCCGGGTTTTAGATAGACTCATTTCAAGAAGAGGATGCAAAATTATTTAATGATCAGTTGGCTTAACACAATGCACTATGTGACCTGAGTACTTTATCAGCATAAGCAAGTATGATTTGTTCTACTGGTGCTTTAAAAGATGTGTACTTCATTATCATATGGGTCTTGGCTGCCGGCACATGGACCCTAATGAATCATTGCTTAAATTTCTAGGAAGCTTTTTCAAGGATGTGGCTCTGAGATGAGGCTCCAGACAGGTACCATCTTAGCAAATGAGGCCAAAGAGCACAGCTAAAGTGATCTTAATAGTGTTGAAGAATTCTAAAGGCAAAATCCTCAAGCTCAATCTAAATGAACCCCATAGAAGCATGATTTATTACAAAAGGACAGAGGAAAATGATGAGCCTTAATGAAGCACCTCGTAGTTTATGCAAATTGGATCTGATTCACCACTGATCTTGGACTCAAAATTCCCAGTGACTTCAAGCTAATCAACTTTAATCACTGGCATGCCTAATGGGTCTTTTGTCTGAGGTCTTGATGTACTGCCTGGCTTTATTATTAGCTGATGGGGTGGGAGGGCATATGCCTACAATCAGGAATGAAGCGGGGCAGACTAGATGCCAGATCACTTCCCTTTGGAAATACCCGAAAGCTTCCTTCCACTTCATCCTTCTGAGTCCCATCTACTTCAGGGGGAAACAGATCTAAGTTCTCCACCTCCACTAATGAAAAAGGGCTCAATTGCATCAGGAAAGATTAGGGACAGATCCCCCCAAATCAGTCCTAGAATGTAAAAGCTACTTGATAATCTAAGGGTTAATACAAATAGAATACCGAGTTCTTCATTTTACAGATCTTTGGAGTAAAACTGGCATTATTAGAGACTCAGGCTAGTATAGGAAGGAAAAGGAAGGAAGAACCTGGAAAATACCTTTCAGAAAATTTTAGCTCACCTGATTTTTGTTTTTTAATCTGAGATAAATATGTAATGGGAGGAGTAATTGTGTTATGACGTATAAATTATCATCGGATTATTCCCTCAGAAACTGTTTGGGAAATGCTTGCAATAAGGGTGTGTGCGTGAGTCCTGGCTGAATGCTATCTGCTCACCCACATGGCAGTCAGTGAAAGTGTCTGCAGCAATGGAGTCCTGACTAGGACCAACATTTTGTCCAGTTCCCAAAGCAGTTTATCAGCTGCAGGCACAGAAAAACTTCCTCAGCTAGTTGAGAGCTGCCTTACAATCTCTCGTTCCTAGTCTTAGAATGTTTTCCATTTAGCAGATTCTGCTTCCGGGCTTTATTGCTGAATCAGGGAATAAGAACTAATTTCATGTCTCCTTTGAATCCTGTCAATCTGACTTATTTTGAAGAAGAGAAAATGGGAGCGTCAGTCAAAGCAGCACATTTCACAGTCCCTTAGACAGCTTAGCAGGAGGAATTCAACTAAATTGCATTCCATTCACTGGGATGGATATTTAATTCAGTGCAGCAGCCAGGGGACCTGGGTCATGAAGAGGAGCTGGCCAAGCACATGCCCAAGGATTTCCCACACTGCAGGTTAAACCTGGCTTTAGGTGCAGTTCTGCCATGGTTGTCTCTGACCTCAGGCTTTGGATTCTATGAACAAATAAAAATTTATTAATTTTTAAAAGCTTATTTATTTTGAGAGAGAGAGAGTGCTCAAGCAGGGGAAAGGACAGAGAAAGAGGAGAGAGCATATCCCAGGCAGGCTTCACATTATCAACACAGAGCCAGACATGGGATTCGATCCCATGAACCATGAGATCATGACCTGAGCCCAAATCAAGAGTCAGATGCTTAACTGACTAAGCCACCCAGGCATTTACTTTTTTGTTTGTTTGTTTGTTTGTTTGTTGTTTGTTTGGAACAAATAAAAATAATTCAAATGCCAATTTATATTTACCATTTTTTTAAAATTTGGCCTGGTTTTAGCAAATTAAAGAAAATCACCTGCCATCTACTATGGCTATCATTTCAGAAAAGGACATTTTTTTTAAATAATCAAACAAGAAGTTCTTAACTAAGAATTTTTCAAATTGAAGCAGAAAACTAACATTATGAAAAACTCACTACGTTGTCTTTATTTTTTCCATTTTTCTTCAAATGGGTGGAAAATTTCTCACACTAAAGTACCCTAGGGGACAAGACTAAATGTTTTCCTCCTGACTCAAAGAAGACAAATAAGGAGGGAAATGCAACAAATGAATCAGTTTGTAACTTTGTACACCAGCCTGTCTGAGCCCTTCTCTAGCAAATGCTCCCAGGCATAACCTGAGAACTTTTCTGGCCTATGACCAGGCATTATATCCCAACCCCCACCTCAGGACCCTTTCCGAATGTCCATAAAACCCCACACTCCACACTGTCTTTTTAATAAGTATCATTTATGATATTCAAAACAGAAAACAAATTTTGAGAGAAAAATTCTATTTGCAAACCAATGTACACAAGACACAGAAAGAAACCTTAATCTGCTTCTAGTTCAAGAAATTCACACTCCATAATACCTGTTTTCTCTCAAATTAATGTAAAGTTTTCTTTAAAGGTTTGACCAGTTCTGGGGGAAGATGGAGGATTCTAAACTTACCTGGTCAGTCACACAGATACAACCAATTAATACCCACGTGGGAAAAATGACACGAAGACTGGCAGAACAGACTCTCCACAGCGAAATGTAGAGAAGACGCCACACTGAAAAGGGTAGGAAGGGCAGAGACTCGGTGGAGAGTCAAATTGACCCACAGGACTGTTCACAGAAGAGAGGGGACTCTGCAGGTACAGAAAAGGGAAAGGAACAGACCCACAACGGGTACCCCAGACAGAGGGGACACTCATTGGGAAGACAAATCCTTATAACATTTGGTTTTGAGAACCAGAGAAACCTAACCACAAATTCTTATGATCAGTAGGGCTTAACACATGGAACTTTAAAAATCGGTGGACTCAGCTCTGGGAGAGCCAGTCGGGCAATGGGGAACTGAGTTCGCTATTAAAACTTAAAGAGACCACCTTAAAGAGACAGCACAACAGCCCCACAGAGATATAGCACAGAGGCAGCAGTTTTAAAAACACCTGCGGTATATGGCAAGACTTATTTACTAACCTCAGAGTGTGTGCTGGAGGGGCAGGGATCTTTGACAGACTTCTTCAACAACAGAAGGGTTGATGGGCATGATTTCCCTCCCCTGCCCCCAGCCTAGATACATGGAGACCCGCAGCAACCAGCACAGCAGGAACACTCTTTTACTTAGCTTGCTAACAGCCTGCCCCACCCCTGTGCACTTGTACCAACTGGCATTCCCCAGCCAGGCCTCTATTCCAGGTCTCCCCCCACAGCAGACCCTTGAAAACCTTGCTAATACCATGTGTCCTGACTCTGTGTTCTTCTGCAAACTTGTCCCATCAAGCCAAGCTAAGATAGTTTTCTAAAGTGGCTACAGGTCCCTTCGCACAGCACACTAAAGCAGACCATACTGGCACCAGGCGACCTGCCCCCACCTTCTCCTGTGGAGCCACCCTCAGCATTTTTCCAAGCCACAGGTCCTTTCCCACGATGGACTGGTGCACATATTGTTAACACTGCACACCCCACCCTTGGGTTCTCCTGCAGACCTGCCTTCAACAGGAGTCCATCCAAAGCTGTGCCAAGCCCGGCAGTGAACAAGCAGCACTGACAGAGGCCAGCACCACTCGAAAGTGACACCTGTCCTAGGGACAGAGGAAAATAACAATACACACCAGTCTGACTGTGGCCCCAGTAGTGGGCTGAGGGCAGACATGTGGTCTGACTGCAAGCCCCGTGCACCAGTGAAAGCTTCTCAGGGTGGGGAGAGCACCTTGCAGTTCAGTGTTACTACAGCTCTGGCAAATACCTGGTCTGACTCAACTGAAGGCCAAGGAGGCCCCAGACTGGCAACAAGCAAAGAGAGCCATTACAGATAATAGCACTGAAGGCAAATATGGCTCCACCACAATAGGACACAAACAACACACACAGGAGATACCCATGAAGCACCAGGTTCTGATGAATAGGGGACTTTGCACCTAATGGTACTAAACGGAATGGCCCCCTAAGGCCATTATGTTCAAGAGTAGGAGATATAGCTGACTTTCCTAACACATAGGCAAAGGCACAGAGTTAGATAAAATGAGGAGACAGAGGAATATGTCCCAAATGAAAGAATAAGACAAAATCACAGCAAGAAAGCTAAATGAAACAGCAGTAAGGAATATGCCTGATAGAAAATTTAAAGTAACGGTCACATAGATACTGGCCTTGAAAAAAGAGTAAAGGACTTCAGGGAGACTCTAAACAGAGATTGAAAGCACAAAAGAGAACCAATCATACATGGAGCACTCAACTGAAATTAAAAATACACTAGAGGGAAGGAGTAGTAGACTGGAAGAATCAGAAGAATGGATTAGCAACCCAGATGACAGAGTGATGGAAAGCAACCAAGCTAAACAGGAGAGAAAAAAAAAAAAAAACTAACACAAAATGAAAACAGATTAAGAGAATTCAACAACACAATCAAGCATAATAACATTCACATTATAGAGACCCCAGAAGAAGAAAGAAGGGGTAAAAAATTTATTTGAAGAAATAATAGCTAAAAATGTCCTGAATTTGAGGAAGGGAACATAAATCCAAATCCAGGAGGCACAAGAGCACCCAACAAATCAACCCAAGGAGTTCCACACCAAGACACATAGAAATTAAAATGGCAAAAAGTAGTGGTAGAGGTTTTTAAAAACAGCAATAGAAAAGAAAACAGTTACATACAAGGGAAATCCCATAGGGTTATCAGCTGATTTTTCATCAGAAACGTTACAGGCCAGAAGGAAGTGGCATGAGAGGTGCTGGGGTGCCTCAATTGGTTAAGTGTCCAACTCTTGGTTTCAGCTCAGGTCATGATCTCACAGTTTGTGAGTTTGAGCCCCACATTGGGCTTTGCACTGACAGCACAGAGCCTGCTTGCAATTCTCTCTCTCCCTCTCTTTCTGCTCCTCCCACACTTACATGTGTGCACTCCCTCTCTCTTTCTCTCTCTGTCTCTCAAAAATAAATAAATAATTTTTTTAATTAAAAAAAGGAAATAAGGAGTGGCATGAAACTGTCACCAAAGTGCTAAAAGAAAAAAAAAACCTGCACCAAGAATACTCTATGCAGCAAGGCTATCATTCAGAATAGAAGGAGAGATAGAGTTTTCAAGATAAACAAAGGAATTCATGACCACTAAATCAGCCCTACAAGAAATGTTAAAGGGTACACTATGAGTGGAAAGAAAAGACTGTAAGAAGGAATAAGAAAAGTAGAAAGCAAGCACAAAAGCAGTAAAATTAAGTATATCTATAAAATCAGTCAAGGGATTCACAAAACAAAAGGATATAAAGTATTACAGCATACACCAAAAATGTGGGGTGGAGAGGAGTAAAGAATGCGTTCAAATTTAAGTGACCATTGGGCACCTGGGTGGCTCAGTCGGTTGAGCGTCCTACTTCAGTTCAGGTCATGATCTTGCGATTCATGGATTTGAGCCCCGCATAGGGTTTTGTGCTGACAGCTCAGAGCCTGGAGCTTGCTTCAGATTCTGGGGCTCCCTGTCTCTCTGCATTTGACAAAGTACAACATCCATTCATGATTAAAAAAAAAAAAAAACAACACTTCAGCAAAGTAGGCTTAGTGGGAACATACCTCAACATAATAAAGGCAATATATGAAAAACCCAAAGCTAACATCATACTAATGTTGAAAAACTAAATGCTTTGCTGCTAAGGTCAGCAACAAGACAAAGATGTCCACCCTCACAACTTTTATTCAATACAGTTTTTGGAAGTCCTAGCCAGAGCAGTTAGACAGCAAAAAGAAATAAAAGGTATCCAAATTAGTAAGGAAGTAGTAAAACTTTCACTATTTGAAGATGATATAATGCTATATACGGAAAATCTAAGACTCCATGAGAAAATGGCTAGAAGTGATACACAAATTCAGTGAAGTCACAGGATACAAAATCAATATGCAGAAATCTGTTGCATTTCTATAGAGCAAAAATGAATCAGCAGAACAGAAATTAAGCAAACAATCCCATTTACAATTGCACTAAAAATAATAAAATACCTAGGAATAAACTTAAAGAGGTGAAAGACCTGTACTCTGAAAACTATAAAACACTGATGAAAGAAATTGAAGATGACACAAATGGAAAATATTCCATGCTCATGGATTGGGAAACAAATATGGTTAAAGTGTCCATACTACCCAAAGCAATCTACAGATTTGATGCAATCTCTATGAAAATACCAACAGCATTTTTCACAGAACTAGAAAAAAAAATCCTAAAATTTCCACAGAATCACAGAATATCCCAAAGAGCCAAAGCAATCTTGAAAAAGAAAAAAAAAATTAGATGTATTACAATCCCAGATTTCAAGAGATAATACAAAGCTGTAGTAATAAAAACAGTGTGGTAATGGCACAACCACAGACACATATATCAGTGGAACAGAATAGAGAACCCAGAAATAAAACCACAATTACATGGTCAATTAATCTTCGACAAAGAAGGAAAGAATATCCAATGGGAAAAAGAAAGTCTCTTCAACAAATCTGGCTGGCAAAAACTGGACAGCTACATGCAAAAGAATGAAATTGGGCCACTTTCTTAAAGTACACACAAAATAAACTCAAAATGGATTGAGACCTAAATGTGAGACCTGAAAATATAAAAATCCCTGAAGAGAACATAGATTTCTCTTTTTCTCTGACATCTGCCATAGCAACATTTTTCTAGATATATCTTCTGAGGTAAGGGAAACAAAAGCAAAAATAAACTTGGGTCTATATCAAAATAAAAAGTTTCTGCACAGGAAAGGAAACAATCAAGAAAACTAAAATACAATCTACTGAATGGGAGAAGAAACTTGTAAATGACATCTCTGATAAAGGGTTAGTATCTAAAATATATAAAGAACTTATACAACTCAACCAAAAAACCCCCAAATAATCCAATTAAAATGAACAGAAGAGATGAACAGACATTTCTCCAAAGAAGACATACAGATGGCCAACAGACACACAAAAACATCACTAATCATCAGGGAAATGCAAGTCAAAACCACAATGAGATATCACCTCATACCTGTCAGAATGGCCAAAATCAAAAGTAAAAGAAACAACAGGTATGGTGAGGATGGGGAGAAAAAGGAACCCCATGCACTGTTGGTGGGAATGCAAACTGGAGCAGCCACTGTGAAAAACAGTACAGAAGGGCCTCAAAAGTTGAAAATACCTCGGCAGCAGCAACTTCTTACTAGACATGTCTCAGAAGGCAAAGGAAACAAAAGCAAAAATGAACTATTGGGACCTCATCAAGATAAAAAGCCCTGCACAATGAAGGAAACAATCAACAAAACTAAAAGGCAACAGACAGAATGAAAGAAGATATTTTGCAAATGACATATCAGATAAAGGGTTAGATAAAGGTTAGAATCTATAAAGAACTTATCAAACTCAATACCCAAAAAAACAAGTAATCCAGTGGGCAAGAGACATGAACAGACCCTTCAAAAGAAGACATCCAGATGGCTTACAGACACATGAAAAGATGCTCAACATCATTCATCATCAGGGAAATACAAATCAAACCACAATGAGATACCACCTCACACCTGTCAGAACGACTCAAATTAACACCTCAGGAAATGACATATGCTGGCGAGGATGCAGAGAAAGGGGATCACTTTTGCACTGCTGGTAAGAATGTGAACTGGTACAGCCACTCTGGAAAACAGTATGGAGGTTCCTCAAAATATTAAAAATAGAGCTACCCTATGACCCAGCAATTGCACTACTAGGTATTTATCCAAAGAATACCAAAATGCTGATTCGAAGGGCACATGCACCGTAATGTTTACAGCAGCACTATCAACAATAGGCAAATTATGGAAAGAGCCCAAATATCCATCGACTGATGAATGGACAAAGAACATGTGGTGTATATATATATATATATATATATACACACACACACACACACACACACATATATACATATATATACATACATATATATACACATATATATATACATACATATCTATATATACACAGGCACACACACACGCATACATACCTACATACACACACTACAGAATATTACTTGGCAATAAAAAAGAATGAAATCTTGCCATTTGCAACAACATGGATGGAACTGGAAAGTATTATGCTAAGCTAAATAAGTCAGAGAAAAGATAAATATCATATGTTTTCACTCAAATGTGGAACTTAAGAAACAAAACACATAAACCTAGGGGAAGGGAAGGAAAAATAAGACAGAAACAGAGAGGCAAACCATAAGAGACTCTTAAATACAGAAAACAAACTGAGGTTTGCTTGAGGGGTATTGGGTAGTGGGATAGGCTAAATCAGTGATGGACATTAAGGAGGGCATTTGTTGGGATGAGCACTGGGTGTTATATGTAAGTGATGAATCACTAAATTCAACTTCTGAAACCATTATTACACTATTTGTTAACCAACTTGGATTTAAATAAAATTTCTTAAAAAATTAAAAATAGAATTACCATATGATCGAGTAATTCCATTACTGGGTATTTACCCAAAGGATATGAAAACACTAATTCAAAAAGATATATGCACCCCCTATGCTTACTACAGAATTATTTACAATAGCCAAATTATGGAAGCAACCCAAGTGTCCACTGATAGATAAATGGATAAAGAGGTGATATATATATATACACATATACATACATACATACATATATACATATACATATATATATATACATATATGTATATATAGATAGATAGATACACACACACATACCGTGGATACTAGTCAGCCATAGAAGAGAATTAAATCTTGTCATTTGCAACAACATAGATCTAGAAGATATAATGCTAAGTGAAATAAGTCAGTAAGAGAAAGACAAATACCATATGATTTCATGCAAATGTGGACTTTAAGAAACAAAACAAAGGAACAAAAGAAAAAGAGACAAACCAAGAAACAGACTCAACTACAGAGAACAAACTGATGGTTACCAGAAGACAGGTAGGTGGGTGGATGGGTGAAAATAGGTGAAAGGGATTAAAGAGTACACTTAATCACAGTGAGCACTAAGTAATGTATAGAATTGTTTAATTCTATATTGTACACCAGAAACTAATATAACACTGTATGTTAAATGTGCTGGGATTAAAATTTAAAAACAATAAAATAAAATAATAAAAATTTAAAATGAAATAAAGAAGCTTTGACCATCCATTGCTGATATTCATCACAGATACCTCTGTCACAAAGCCACCTGATGTGGTTTATCAACATGTTGTGCTACCACCACATGAGTTATTTCAGTCATTTCCCACATTAGGCTCTGTGGGGTGTGAAAGAAGATTCCCAAGTGAGGTAAGCATTGTTAAGAGAGGTGTTAAAAATAGGATTGGGAGTATACTGAGGAAGCACAGCCTATACAAGTCTTTTGTTTCAAATTTTGGAACACCAGGGACTTCTTATTTTTGTCAATTGCAATTTGTCAGTCAATTGCACCTGAATTGTCCTCTGGAACACATTCTTCTACTTTGGATTGAAATAGAGATAATGTAACATCTATTAACTAAATAGCCTATAGCACATTATACAGTTCAACTCTGTCAGCACCAATCATATTTCTTTCAAAACAAGTTATATAACTATAGTTTTTGTGTTTATAAGCCTGCACTGCCCACTTGCAATTTGGAGCACACTTTCCATTTCTGTCCACTCTGTGTCTTTGAGATTGCAATCTCTAAGACTCCAAATAAGTGCTTTTGGTTGCTTTACAGCCCCTTCTTCCCTGTCGACAGCAGTTAGGAGAGTAAAACGTCATAAGCTCCATGAGTTCATCCTTTGGATGTTACTAAATGTTCTGAGACTTTTTGATCTGTAATGTGGAGATCCAAACCTTCTCAACTCAGAGCATTATCGTAAAGATTAGATAAGACCAGTAAAGATACTATGAAAACTGTAAAATTATCTACTCATATGAGGTATTATTGATGCTGCTTTTTAATAGAAAGAAGCAATAAAAAACAGCAATGATATTTCCAAAATAACCTCCAGAGTAATGATGATAATACTGACGATGATGGCAACAAAAAAGTTAACAATAAGAAACCAAAAATATTTCTCTAGGGCTTTTTTTGTGCCAGGTTTTATACTAAGAACTTTTCATATTCTTTTTTCATGTAATCCTCACAACAATCACATGAGGTAAACACTGATGTTATCACAACTTAAAAATGAGAAAACTAAATTCTAAAGAATTAGATAGCCTTGCCAATTTCACAACTAACATAAAGTAGAACTGACATCGAAGCTCTTGGTTCTGTCTGATTCTATACACTCTATGGGTGAGGCTTAGCAAAAAATTCTAAAGCCACCAAAAAATACCTTAAAAAAATAAACATGAAAAACCTAGACTTAGGACAAAGAGAAAAAAATAAGCAGAGCTTGGCCTAAACCTTAAAGCAGATGGTATAACATTAACTGATGGCAGAAAAAGAATAGAAATATTCAACTATCTCCCTATACATGCCATCAAGAAGACTAATTGTCAAACTGGAAAAAGAAGAATAAGTATTGTCCTTAATAAGTATCATTTAGAAAACCAAAACTAAAATAGAATTGAAACTGGAAGGAGCCTCAAAAAAAAATGAAAGAAAGAAAAGAAAAGAAAACATACAGCCCAATGTTTTTGGTTTACAGATAAAAAAGCCAATGGGATTAAGTGTCTTGCTCAAAGCCACACGTAAGTCCAAGGCAATGTTTGGATAGAAGTGTCTTCCTGGCTCCGGTTTTAGTGCTCTTCCCACCTCCTGCATTTGAGGGATAATAATGAAGTGCAAGTCCCTGCATTTAAATGAATCAAATCACACAGGGTACTGAAAAACAGAATTACACAATATCTGACAGTAATTTTTGAAATCATGGGAAATAAGAAATGTATTAGAAGGTAGTATTGTGCTTAAACTGTATAGTGACAAAAATAAGCACTATTAATTCAATAAAAGGTACTGTTTACCTGGTTTGGTCACTGCACCAAAATGTTTTCTTAAGAAGTAAGGAGAGTTCAAAGTTCATTTAGCTATGTATCAGTACCTAGAGAGTTCCTTAAATTTAAGACGCTATAAAAGTGAATTGAAAATGGGTACTCCTTTACTAAAGTTAAGAACTGTATGCATCTTATTATAGATATACTTAGCTATATCACCTGCCATGATTAAAAGAATCATCAACAACTTTTAAATAGAGTTTAGCAGAAATAATTAAAAATTAATGTTGATATTTTAGTAATTCCCTATAATTGTAATAACTATATTATGGTCAAAATAATTTCCAATTTTGTAGTAAATTATTCAGCCACCACATTTTTTGATGTCCAGGGTACAAATGAATAAACCCATATTACTGCCTCATCCTGGAAACATACATAAAGCTGCCCCTGTAAGAGGTCGTTCAGTGTAAGCATCTGCCTTTTTGACTTCCTAATAGTCATAACTAAGCAGATTCTCTCTAGAATCTGCAGATATTTGCAAGAAAAGATGTTCAATGGAATTGATGTTCTCCAAAGCCAAGCTATCACCAAAACTTATTGAAATGCAGAGGGCTATACCACTGTTGGTCTTTTTTAATTGTCTAGATTCTAGATGTTATACTCTTAATGATTTCTTTAATCTGTTGTTGTCTCCAATGTATTGTATTCCAATGTGATTTTAGCAGTGGAACAATATGTCCATTTAGGCCCAGTTTTACATTTCAAACCTTATCAGTGGGGGGAAAAGCCCAGAAACAAAATAACATAATTGATGTAAGGTTCACTATTTGTTTTCTTTGTCAACAGCTTTCAGTAGATATACTGTGTCGTTATCAACAGGCAGCCAAGCATACCTGTAGATGGACTTTATTATACTTGCCTATGGAAAAGGAAAGCTATGCTTCTCTTAATTTTTAGTATGTTCAGTTGCAGGTTTCTCCCCCCAATTTCTCCCAAAAGTGAATTCTGGAATGCTATTTGGCCTCTTTTAAGTCAAACAACGGCAGTATTTACAATGGTTATTGTATGGTTATCCTCCATATTTGGTGAAAAGCCATCCAACTTTTTTGGTATTCTGTGGAAACAGACAATTTTATTTCAGACTATAAAGCATATGATTAGAGTTCTAGTATAAATATACAATTCTTCATCCTGAGGAAAGGAAAAAATTTTATCTACTTTTTTAGATTCTTCTGGCTGTCCAATAATTAAATTGATATGAGACCAATTAACAGGAGACAAGCATAAGAAAATGAAATGCACAGTCAGGCAATTAAGGCTTATATGCCATTCTGAGCTAAGAAAAGGGGTGTGGGGGACCAGGACTTCAAAGGGAAGAAAGACAATTTATAGAAAGATGGGAAGAGCAAATGTTTGGGCAACTAATGTTTGTGGTGCCATGAAAAGACAATAGGACGCAGAGAGGACTTTGAACAAACAGGCCTTGCTGAGTCGTCGTCGCCCCCCCCCCCCTTCTACTCCTAGCCCATATTCTTTATAGTTACCTCTGGTGATAGCTCTCTTCCTGGACCAGGCCATCTACCTAAATTCTTTTAGGCAGTTAAGGGGAATGTAAAAGCTCTTCTTAGTCTTTTGGGCTTTGATTGTTTTCAGCTTAAAATACTCTGCATGTCAAAGTGGTACATTCTAGGGATACACATTCTGAATCCCATTAGGTCCTTCCTCTAAAACTTCCCTGGAGGGTTCCTATATTTTAAAAGCTGTGCTGGTTGCAGTGGAGAGAATTGGGTTAGTAGTCAAGAGGTAATAGATCTGCAAAGGGAGAAGTAAACATAGAGTAGAATGAGGATAAACAAACAGAAAAGAGCAAATTGAAGCACATTTCCCTACACACTATTAAACTAGCCTCCTGATCCTAGGAATAGATCAGTCCAAAAATGTGTCTGTGCTTCATTTTTCTTATGGAAAGTATTAATATTCTCTTTTAATACATGTAAGTTAGACACTATTTGTTCTGTTTGATTTAAATAGAAGCAGGATTTTTCAGCAATAATTGCACAAGCTCCTCCTTGCTGGGCAGTTGGGGTATCCAGAGCATGACAATTTTGGAGTACAACAGAGGCTAAATTGTTAACTTCTGACTGGAGTAGTTCCAAAGTTTGCATAGTGCTGTTGAACTCATGTTTTATTACCATGGGAAAAGATTGCCTTTTCCAATTCATAATTTCCAAATTTTTGGAATAATGTCCTCAATGCTGAAAAGAACTTGGAGTGGTGATACACAATTAGATTTTCTATGGTTTCTCACCAAACACATTTATATGAAACAATTTTTTTTAAGTTTATTTATTTATTTTGAGAAGGAGCACCAGCAGAGGGAGAGGGAGAGAGAAAGAATCCTAAGCAGACTCTCTTCTGTCAGCATGGAGCCCAACAAAGGGCTAAAACCCACGAACCATGAGATCATGACCTGAGCCAAACAAAGAGTGAGATGCTCAACCAACTGGGCCACCCAGGTGGCACAATTTTTTTTTAAGTAGCCTAAGTTTGTAATTGAGCTTGCATTTAAGATAAAGTATCTTGTGACAGAAAGAGCCAGGCATCCGTCAACATCATTCTGATCACTTATGTGGGGACTTTTAATATACCTTATCACCACATAAGACAAGTGTGTTTCAAAGATAGGGTCAGAGTGGAATCTACAATTTCCCAGATCTGGGACATTCCATGACATTTGCTACTGTAACTGTTAGCATCCATACATCTATATTTTTCATGCAGTCCTGTCACTTTGAAAGAGAAAAAAAAGTTGCAAAGCATCTGATACAGGAGGCCAGCAGTCTGGCATTGGCAGCTGTAAAGCTCAGTTTTGTCACCTGGCTAAGTTAGTCCAGATTTTATGCCAACACATACATACTTGGGGTATTTGTCAGTGTAACCAGGGGAGCAACTGAGATACCCCAAGTCATAACAGTGATGGCCTGTGAACCATCCAAAATAGGTGGTGATTTGGCAAACATCTGCACTGTTTAAGGTAGTGCTAGAGTCATTTTTAATCTTGACAACTTCAAAGGTGCCATTTACAGAATCAAAACACAGAGTTTGATTGCAATATTGTCTGGTATATAAACCAGGAAAAGTCTAATGGCATGTCTGTTTTCAATACAAAAAGAAAATTTATCATCTATTGTCTTTATCTGGGCAAGAAACAATCCTTGGGCTCCTACAGATGTTTTCCTGGGCCCACATATCTTAGAAGAAGAGGTAGAGTGATGTTTTTCTATTCATGGATACCATACCCTGTTTTTCATCCATCTTCCATACTTAGTCTACCAGGTATTCATATCAGCAGGAACAAAGACTAGTTCAGATTCTTTTGTACAATCTAGATGTTGACATAACCAACAGTAAGACTGATTAGTTAATGTGGACAGGGTTTGGTAAAGTGGCACAAGGGGTGCTTAATCTGTGCTGAAAAAGTAACGGTTGTTATTTTTTTAAGTTTATTTATATATTTATTTTGAGAGAGAGAGAGAGAGAGAGAGAGAGAGAGAGAGAGAGAGAGAGAGAGAACAAGTGGAGGAGGGGCAGAGAGAAAGGGAGAGAGAGAATCCTAAGCAGACTCCTCATTATCAGTGCAGAGCCCCATGTGGGATTTGAATTCACACACCATGAATCATGACCTGAGCTGAAATCAAGAGTTGGACACTTAACTGATGGAGCCACCCAGTCACCCCAAAAGCAATGGTTATTAACAGCAAGACTCAGTTGAAAAAGATCCAGTAGTGGAAACCTAAAGAAAGGAAGTAGGTAAAATACAGACAAGAACTCTCTGGTCAGCCTTCTAATAAATGATTAATAAATGTGGGGAAAATGTTCATTAATAAGAGAAGGTAGATTTCTGCTTTTTTGTTTCTGGCTTTTGGGATTTTTTTTTTTTTAGTGTATACATATAGGGAGTCTTTTAAAAGGGCAGAAATAGGTGGAAAGCAAAGTTTCCTAATCCATGCCCTTGGGTAAAGCTTTTTACTTTTAGATGCTGGCTGCTTCTGGGTCCTGGGAATTGGCCCTGGAAATCCTTTATTTAAGGTCACTTGTAGGGATTGTCTCCCAGTTATCTTGAGAGTGATGTTCTGGGTCTATTTTGACATGGCTTGTGTGAATCCAAGAGGGCTTTTATTTTGATGATAGTGTATGTGGTTAGCAGTACTTCGTAAGTTCCTTCCCACTGAGGTGACAATGAGTACTTTCTTCTAAAGATCTTGATGTATACCAAGTCTCACTGAAAGACATGGCAAGACTTATCAGTCAATGGGGGCCATGCCTCTTTCATCTGATGGTGATATACTAGTTAATTCTTGTATATTGTCAGTCATAGTATCAAACAGCTCTCATGATGCTCACATAACCCATGAACAGGTTTAGATATGCCAGTAGGCATTAGATGATCAAACTTTATTTCAAAAAGGGTCAATCCTTGTCTCTTATTTGAAGTATCCCAGATCTTTCTAAAGACTAGAGGTAATGCTTCTGACCACTTAAGTCCAGTTTCTTGACAGAGCCTTCCTAAAGTCCTTTTTATGTCTAAAAATTTTATATTTCACTTGCCCTAATGATTGAGGATGATATGGGGTATGAAATTTTAATGAGTACCCCAGAGTTTTTGCAAGCAAGTGGTTTATCTCTGCTATAAAATGAGTTCCTTGGTCTTATTCAATCCATAAAAGAATGCCAAAATGAGGAATTATCTCAGTTATTAATTTCCTTACCACTGCTGTAGCACTGGCCTGTCTGGTCAGAGAGCATTCAGTCCATTCACTAACATGCAGACAAAAACTAAATAATGATAATAGCCTAAAGCTCAGGGCAAATCTATAAAATCCATTTGGAGTACTGCCAAGGACAGTGTGGGCCTAAGAGAACTTCCTGATGCATACTTATTTCTTCCAAAAAGTTGGTGAGATTTATAAGTAGTGCACTGAGAAATAATTTGATTAGAAATTTTGTGGATGTCAGGACAAAATAAACTGTCTTTTAGTTCCTTAACTATATACCCCATCTGGATCTATGTCCCTTTTGATGGGAGGTAAGTATGCATCAAAGAGTACGCATCAAAAGAAAAGGGGCTACAGGAGTCTGTTTGGCCCAACATATAATTCATTTGATAGTTGTCTGGCACACTTTTGTATCCATTTGTCTCTTTCAGATTGTGAGGCAACTGCCTGATAGTTAATGATAATCAGTCTGGGATAAAGGCAGGTTTAGAAACTGGGCAGAGAAAGGATAGGGTGGTTCACTTGTCAGCCCTGTCATTTCCTAAAGATACCATATCAGCCTTAGTATTGGATGAACGGTGAAGAATAGCAATTTTGTGGGCACCTAGGTGGTTTAGTTAGTTAAGCATCTGGCTTTGGCTCTGGTCATGATCTCACAGTTTGTGAGTTCAAGTCCCGAATCGGGTAAGCTCAAGCCCCACTTTGGGTGAGCTTGAGCCCCACTTTAGGTAAAAAAAACAGGAGCCCCGCTTCTCTCTCTCTCTCTCTCTCTCTCTCTCTCTCACTCCCTCCCTCTCTCTCTCTGCCCCTCGTTCGCTTGCACCCTCCCTCTCTTTCTCTCTCTCTCTCTCAAAAAAAAATAATAATTTTAGAAAGGAGCAGAATATCCCGCAATGGGGCAGCAATTATATATCAATTAGCAATAGGAGTTCCCATGGAAGTTAAGCATTCACAGGATTTCCTAATTGTGCCCAAAGCATGACAGACTCCAAAAGCATATGTGGAGCCTATGTAAATAGTGGCAGTCTTCCCTTTTGCCAACATGCAAGCTCTAGTAAGAACTATTTGTTCAGAAGCTAGGGCTGATTTTACAGTGAGCAAAGAATATGTTTCAAGTGTTTCAAGTGGGGAAACTACAGCATAACCAGTTATTACGTTTCCCTGGAAATTTCTTTTACAGGAGCCGTGGCAAAATAGAAGTAAATCTGGGTTGTCCAAAGGGGTGTCTAAGAGATCCTCTTGTGGCTTTGAAACCATTTCTATAATGCTAGGCAATCGTGTGGAATGGAGTGCGGCTCTCCAGCATCAGGAAGGGGTAGTAAAGTAGTTGGATTTAAAGTGTTACAATGATGTGCAATAATGGAAGGGTTATTCAAAAGAGCCTGTTTGAAAGTGATCCGTTGCCACATAGAGAGGTGCTATCTTATGAACTTGGAAGAGAGCAAATACAGCATGGGGAACACAGAGGTGAATGCAGGCGCATGACACAAGATCAGTGGCCTTGTCAATTAAGGTGACAGCTGTGGCTACTACACACAGGATGGGGGCATACCTGAGGCCACAGGGACTAATTGGCATGAGAAATATGCTAGACAATGTATTTGAGAGGCAAAAGTCTCTCCTAGAACACCTGTAGCAGTCTCAGTATTTTCATGGCAGTGTAGATAAAAAGATTGTCAAAATTAGGTAAGAATTGGGAGTGTTGACAATGTTAATTTCGAGGCTTCAAAGGAGGTTGATGCCTCTAAAGCCCAGATAATGGGCCCTGGGATATTACCTAGGAGGAGAGAATGCAGAGGTTTAGCAAGGTCCCTAGAAATTTATATAAATGTTTTTTCATTTGGGGAAGAGGGACTGACAGAGTTGACTCAAGACATTTTGAGGTGAGCTTTTGAGTGCCCTAAGATACCTCATGTCCTAAGTATGTACCAGGGCATTGCATCTAGTGAAATTTAGATTAGGAGGCTTTAGTGCCTTGTTTAGTGCCTTTATGAGAATGAGGGGGTCTGTAAGAGCTCCCTGTTTAATTTGATTACAGAGCAAAAATTCATTAATATATTGAACAAAAGTGGAGCCTAGGTAAAGGCTACAGAATCCAAATCAGCTTGAAAGACTTGGAAAAAGATTGAAGAAGACTCACAATATCCGTGAAGTATGTGAGTCTGCATTAACTGTCTTCTTCTAAATATAAATGCAAAAAGAAAGTGAGAATCAGGATGCAATGGGATGAAAAAGAAAGCTGAGCAGAGGTCAATTACTGTAAACCCGGCTTCTTCAGCAGGAACTTGAGGTAAGACTAGTAGCTGAATTAGGGACTAGGGGGGGCAAGGAATCGGAAGAGTTTATGGCCCTTAGGTCTTACACAGATCAAGAGATTTCATTCCCATCTGAATCAAATTTATCTTCTTTCTTTATTGGCAATATTGGAAAAGTTAGAGGGTGAGGAAGAAAAGAAAAGTACACCCTACTGCAAAAGAGTCTATTAGAAGTTCAACTCTTCAAGAGCCAAAGCATAAGAGACTCTTAAAAACTGAGAACAAACTGAGGATTGATGGAGGGGGGGGGAAGGGAGGGGAGGGTGGGTGATGGGTATTGAGGAGGGCACCTTTTGGGATGAGCACTGGGTGTTGTATGGAAACCAATTTGACAATAAACTTCATATATTGAAAAAAAAAAAAGAAGTTCAACTCTTCATTCCACATCTCTGGAGAGAGGGTATGGGACCACTGATGGTAATAGTTTATTCTTTTTCCAAGCAAGGCACACAGACTCTGCGCTCAGTAACAATCCAACATTATTTGCATGTGTAGCCCAGAGACTAATTGGGACATCTTTTAAAGAGTCAGCCTCTTCAGAGGAATTTAAATCAAGATGAGTTTCCAATAAGGAAAGTAGAAATTTAAAGTTTGGTCTCAGGGCAGCAAAATAAAAATACCTTATTCATTGGAGGTTATAGTGGCATTAAATTTACATTAAAACATCTCTACCAAAAAAGTTGCTGGCCAGGAGTTGGACAGTAGAAAGCCATGATGGGTGTTAAGAGGGCCTAAGGATATCGGGGTTGGCTGAGATATGGTCGGTGAAATGGGTTGCTCAGACATTCCAATAACTTGAATAGAATCAGAGGTGACAAGTAAACATAAATCCTGAACAGATGGTAGAGAAAGTCACACCAGTGTCAATTAAGAAATCCAGTTCCCAATGCTCTATGTTAAGTTTAATGGTGAGCTCCAGGGTGCTACTGAGGGTCAGTTAACCATGTCATTTGTGGGGGAACTGTCCCACAGGAGAACAAGAAACCTGCTGGGGGTGATGGGGTTTAGGGGGATTTTTCCTTAAACTTGCCTTTCTCTTAAGTGCAGGACAATCTTTCGTCCAATGTACTGATTTTTTACAATATCTGCAATTGTCTGCATAGAGGGAGGGATCTGAGTGGGCCTTAAGTTGCTCTCAGAGTCATGCTTTTGCCTTTCTAAAGAATCAAGCTGCAAAGCAAGAAGTCTTGCTTTTAACTTTTTATTCCTGCATTCCTGTAATTTTCAACAATTGAGTCTCTGCCTCTATTAGGGCACTGAGAGGGCTGGACCACCTAACCTGGTGGTTAGGGCTGGACCACCCAAACATGGTATTTTGAATTTGTATACATCAGGGAGAAAGTTTCCCACAAGAGCAGAAATTAAAAGGTTTCTATGTTCTGGAGCTTCCAGGCTCAATGCAGTATACCTTTAAAAAGTCTGTATAAAGTGCTCAACAAAGACCTTCAGATGTTATCTTTCTTTCTAAGTGCAAAATTCAACCTTAGACCAATTTACTTTCGGGAGGAAAGCCTCTACTATTGCTCCTATCAAACCCTGAATACCCGCCTGCAACTGAGCTATTTCCTGGTCATTTGTTGGAGGACCTGGGAGAAATTCCAGCCATCTGTTTTCTCTGTGAAGGCGTTTTTTCCCCAGGGGGCCATCTGACTTGTCTGATAACCACAGTATAATCACAGACAGGAAGAATACCTTGTAGCAGCCAGTCTAGATCCCTATGAATGGCAGTTGTGAATGGCCACTAATCTTTCTAACCCTTCTCTAAATTTGGTAGAATCTTCTGAAAGTAGGTAAAGGGCTTTATAATTTAAAAGATCTGCTGCTGTCCAGGGGACGTGAATTCTTTGTGGTGGAGGTCCAGGATACACCCACAAAGGACATTTCATAGGAATGCCTGAAGCTGGTAAAGGCTGATTGCGGAGCCCTGGAAAGTAAAAGGAATTGTAAGAGACAGCAATGCAAGCCCTACTGCCTGCCTTGGGTACTTTTGCTGAATTCACTTCCTGGCTTGTAGTAGGTACATGAGTAACCTGTATACCTCAAGCCTGGAGATCATGTCTGAGCACTGTCAGTGAATCTTGTTTACAAAAAGGGAAGTCAAAACAGGCAGCTGGGTGTTTAAGGGATTTTCTGGGGAAATTGGAAGAGTTCTAGAATCTAAGGAAATTGGCTGAGAAGATGGAGCTGGGTTTTGAGAGGGGGTTTTAGTCCAGGGGCCCAGAGATCCAAAAGATCTTCTGCAAGGTCAAGAACAGACAGCTGGGAATAATGGGCATATAACAGGTAGGAGAAAGGAATTTATGTTAGATGTGGCTTTAGTTTTTTGTTCTGAGTCTAATTTCTTCTGTTCTTTCATCTTACTGAGAGCATCCCTAAGGTTAGCCATTATGTTTCTAGTATCTTTTCTTCAATTCGATCTTCCCATAGGTATCAATAGGATAGGTATTTAGGATGAGAGCTCTTTAAACATTTTTTCAAATATGGAAGTTTTTCCAATTCAAAAGCTCAATCATTTGGCTATTGACAAGTAAGATCTTCAATGGTATATTTATTCCAATAGCAACTCCATTTAATAAGCCTTTTCATTGAAAGACCCAGAGGTAACTTTCCAGGCTTATAATAAATCTTTACTAAGGATGCAAGAGGCATCCCTGGAATGGGTGCAGAGGATGCTGCTCCCATGATCCAAAAAGTTCACTCCCAAAGATAGTCCAAGAGAGTAAAAGTCCTCCATTGCTACAGGTGGTAAGAATGGGGTAGTAAAAACAATACCTCTGTTTTGTCATGAGAACACGAGACACCTCCAGTTTCAAACTTGCTATTCTGTACCAGCAGGCAAGTTCTGTTGGAATGGGATTTCTTCCAGTACTAATAAAGCAATGAAGGTTAAGACAACAAAGCCCCTCGTGGACTGGGATCCCTTATGACAAACTCCCCTGAGAGCTGGCACAGTTGGACAAAGAGATTGCAGCTTGTGACTTCACATTTCAGAACCCCAGTCTCTTCAACTGGCCATCAGGACACATGCTGGTACATGCACCTTCCAGCTGGTGGATGAAAGGGCGGGCCTACGCCGGCCGACTCCATCCTGTTCCATGTCCTTCACCTTGACCACACCTCCTCCCCTTGAGTAACCCCCCCCTCACCTGCCTAACAGGACTCGGACCCTTCCCCAGCCAATCGGCTGAGGCCATAGCCATTACCTCACCAACTGCCCCCAGGCCCCAATAAAACCTTTGTCCTTTTGAAACTCGCTCTCTTTCCCTGGTATCTCACCGCTGCGTCGGTGCAGGTAGGGGATTGAGCTCGAGCTAGCTCGAATAAAGGCTCTTTGCTTTTGCATCGGCCTCAGCTCCCTAGTGGTCTTTGGGGATCATGAATTCTGGGCATAACAGTGGAGACCAAAAAGAATGTTCTCCCTGGTCACAAAGCCAAGCTCTCAGGACATATAACAAGAAACAGGAAAACCTCATGTAGTTTTTCTTATATGCACCTTAACAGCTTTATCTAAGCCTTGGGTCTCTCAGAGCCAAACTAATACTCAAGAAGAATGTGCTTCGGGGTTGGGAATTGTGTGCTATATTTATAATATACCTCACTGCACAAAAATTTTCTTAAGGTTGGCAGATGACCTAGTGTCAGTCTAACCCAATCTCTGACCAACTTACCCTAATACAGGAGTCTTTCGGTTAGGAAACAAGCACTTAAGTGCTTAACCTGTGTGCTCATCAATTTTGCCACTTTGGCTTCAAGATGTCCCTTAGCAATAGCCTTTACCTCATGGGCACATTAACCCACAGCAAAGTTTGTTTAAACAGATACTGGTCTGATGAGAACCATGAACTTATGTGAGGCCAGCTCAAATAGCAAGCTTGTAGGACGTATGCCTGAGTTTTGCATATGATTTCCCTCCCTATGACAAACAACGCAACAAATAAAGAGAAAGAAAAACAGTGACCATCCCTGAAGAGAAAAGGATCAATAAAAATCAAGAGTACTCATAACAAATCTTTACTGAAGTCACTACACCCAAGGAACCAGTTCCACAAATAATTTTTCCTGCTAATTTAAATTTAGAAAAGAAAAAAAGTGACTCTCGACACTCTTGCTTCCACTGGACCCTGCAGGCAGAGATCCAGGAGACTGTTATGGCGAGAATTTTTACCTTCTGCCAGCTTTTTGCTAGAGGTCCCCAGATCTCTCAGCTACAGCAGCCATTAAGGTTGATCCTGCTGACTAGGCCGACTGGAGGAGAGGAAAATTTTTCCTCTAACCTTCTTGGGTTTTCTCTGGCCTAATAATTAAGTTGATGTGAGACAGATTAACAGGAGAAGATAAATTTAATTATGTATGTACAGGGCCCCATAAGAATATAAGGCCTGTTGGTAGTCAGATGATTGAGGCTTATATGCCATTATGAGTTAAGAAGGAGAGGATAAAGGTCTGGGACTTCAAAGTGGGGGACTTCAGTCTATAGGAAGATGGGAAAAGCAAATGTTTGGTAAACAAATGTTTGCGGTGCCATGAAGAAAAAAAGAACACAAAGAGGACTTTGAACAAAGAGGCCTTGCTGAATTCCCCCCAGTTTATCAGTCCTAGCCCATATCCTTTATAGTTATCTTTGGTGAGAGCTCTCTTCCTGAACCAGGGCATCTACCCAAATTCCTTTAGACAGTTAAGAGGAAGGTAAAAACCCTTTCTGAGTCTTGTGGGCTTTCATTGTCTTCAGCTCAAAATAGCCTGCATAGCCAAAGTGGCGCGTTCTGGGGAGACTTGCTCTGAGCCCTGTCACTCCAAAAGGAAGTAGTGATAATCTTTAGTAATCTGACTTTTGTGGTTTAGTTTGGATTCTTCTATTCATTAAACATGTTCTACAGATTTTTCTTCTTCATGTCCTATGCTGCTCTTTTCAAGCCATCTATCTGTCTTAGGATATTTCTTAGTTTGGATGATCATTGCTTTTTAAGGAAACTCACCAATTTTGGCTTATGATCCCATCTAAGCTAATGTTTGACCAATTAATTTCTATCAGTTGATTTCAGGATATTGCTACATAAACTCCCAAAGCAACTATCCTCTTCCCAATCACACGCCTCACTCTGCTGCTGCTGAGGCCTAGGGTAGTTTTTATTTCAGGCCCAATACTGGGATTACAATCTGATTTTCAAAAAAAAGGGAACAAACTGACTTTTGAGTTTTTTTGTTATGGCTATTATACTGATTAAGCAATAATTAACCAACTAATGTAAAAATTGATCAAAAGGCATAAAAATAGTGTATCTTAATATCAACAAGGCATTTTTAAAAATTTTTACTTATTTGTTTTGAGACAGAGAAAGGCAGGGGGGGCGGAGGGGGGGAGGTGGGTAGACAGAGAGAGAATCCCAAACAGCACAGCCTGATGCAGGGCTCAATCTCACGAACCATGAGATCATGACCTGAGCTAACATCAAGAGTCAGAAGCTTAATCAACTGAGCCACCCAGGCACCCCAACAAAGTATTTTTTAAAAGTCTTATATAGTAACTTTAAAAAAGAAGATAGAAACATTTGGATAATAAAGCATCTAGGTAGATTCTTGCATGGTTGAATGACTCTTCCCAAATGGTGTTGATCCATGACCTCTAAGTTCTGCCACTGACCCAACTCTACTAACATGTTTAATTAATAATAATATGTAACATATATTGAACCCTTACTCTGGGCTAGGGCTAGGGACTTCAGGCATTTTGCATATTAACTGATTTACTCCTTACACAAACCCTATGAGGTAGGTACTATTACATCCTCCATTGTAAAGATGAGGAATTAAGGGTGAGAAAGGTAAGGGCACCCTTTCAAGATACACAGCTAGTGTGTAGAGCCAGGATTTTTCCCAGACTGCCTGACTCCAGAGCCCAGGCTTATTTCCACTCAGCTTCCCTGCCTCTCTAACCAATTATGCATAGATCCAGAAGTCAGTCTTGTTAAATCTGCACATAGCATAAGACCAAGCGAACTGGCTAATTTTTTGAATGACAGAATTGAGACAAGTGAAAACTAATAAGACAAAATTCAAATAGGATGAAAATGTTAAGCCTGCATTTAGATTTAGCAAAATCAATAGCATGCATATAAAAATAAGTCCTTTTGTAATAATTTATGTAAGAAAAATACTGAGTTGTCTCAGTTGACTAAAAGCTAAATATAAATCAACCATTTTCCTATAAAGAAATTTACGCTTGATGTGTTTTCAGACCAAGGGAAATAGCACTGCAGTTTTCAGTGGTCAGATCATCTCTAGAGGACCGAGTTATACTCTGATATTTCAATTTAAGAAAGATCCTTGGCCATCTGGGATGTGTTCAGAGAAGCATAACTAAGATAGTAAGAAATCTTATCAAAAGCCTGATGGTTAAATAAAATATATTATGTTTGATGACACAAAGTTTTGAGATGGACAGGGAAGAAAGATAGATAGCATTATCCACAGAAAAGAATTTAAATATTTGCTGATTACAAGATAGTCTTATGAAAGAGAAGTTATTCTGCAATGTTCCAAAAAGACAAACTAGGGTCAATGAGCCAAATTTACATAAAGCCAGTTTTCAGCATAGTACTCAAGAAAGAAGTTTCTCATAAGTAGAGTTGTCTAAAAATTAAATGGTTGACAAGTAGTGGGTAAAAGTAGTCTTTATGTATTGGACACACTTGCTAGAATATATATGAGCTTAATAAGTTGATGAATAGGATTTGCTTTAAAATAGTACGGCAAAGAAAATGTGGATGGGAGATAGCAGAAATAAGAACAAAAAAATATTTGTTTTGTTTGTTCATCATTGCTGAATACTCAGAGCTGACTCATACAATTCTTTCTACACTGCATATAATTGAAATCTTTACTTATACAAAATGAACGCATTGCCTCAGTGGGTAGTGAGGTCCCATTTTTGTATATGTTCACATTAGTCTGGATGTCCACTTGAACAGGATATTGCAGTGTATACAGAATGTTGGACTTCAGGGGTCTTTCTAAGATTCTGATTCTGGAAAGGAAGGTAGCAAAGAAGTGTGAAGTAATTCAAAGAAGATAATCCCTAGCCAGCCTCTTTTATTATTGACAGATTTTTGCTGCCACTCATCCTGTCTCTTACATGCTACCTTATTTTGCTCTCTGGATTACCTCTTGCACTTCCTGATGGTTTGGATGCTGTCAAGGCCAATTATTGCACAATAGAAATTCTCATAGTAAACCCTATAGCTAAAAGACACTAAACTGCCAAACAGCCTTCAACTGACAACTTTCTCAAACATGAAACTTTCACACACAAAAATAGATTCTTCTTTGAATAGAGAATCAAAATATTTTACCTCCCTTATAACTACTCTTTGAAATCTACTACTACATAATCACAAGAGGTCTCAAAATGGAGCTCCAGTGCTATCACATGTGAATTTGAGAGGATCACATTTGATCCACATTTGAAAGGATTTCAGAGGATCTTCCTGAAGAAGATAAATGAGTACCACATTAGCCTACTTGTGACAACCTAGATATATAAATAGGTGAAAGTGGTTAGCCAGATATTTCAGTTTCTTAGGCATTTGGCAGTATTGTACTTCCTGGTCCTCATATGGTAATGGGGTCATGTAATTCTGGCCAATAAATTGAGAGTAAAGCATTGTCAAAGCAAGACCATCCAGATCTCTCTTTTCCGACTGGCACGGCCATCAGCAATGTTCAAAAGGCAAGTGTCCCATCTGTATAGGTCCCTGAATGAAAACTATGAGCAAAGCCCCTTTGAAATCCCATGCTGGCCATATAGCTTGAGTGCAAAATAAGCCTTCATTGTTGTAAACTACTGATACTTTGGAGGTGCTTGTTACTACAAGTGGTAAGAAACTTTTAAAATGGCCCCCTGATCCCCTCCCCTTGAGTATGGGCAAGATTTGTGAATATGGTGAAATATCACCCCTATGATATGGCCAGAAGAAAGTTTGCAGATATGATTATGATCTTTAATCAGCTGACTTTGAGATAATCAAAAGGGAGCTTATCCTAGGTGAGCTTGACCTAATCAAGTGATTAGGTCCCTTAAAAGAGATAAAAAGTACAACCAGACATTTCAACTGGCTTGAAATGTCATTAATTGTCTATGGACAAGAACAGATTTAGGAGTTGAGAGCAGTCCCCAAATGACGATTAGCAAGAAAATGACTTGTAGTCACGCAGCTACAAGGAAATGATCTCTAACAACCAGTGAGCTTGGAAGAGAACCTCAAGCCTCAGATGAGATTATAGCTGCCATCTTGATTTTCAGGTTGGTGAGAGTCTGAAGAGAGAACCAAACAAACCCATACCCAGAATTCTGACCCACGGGAACTGAGAGATAATAAATTTGTATTGTTTTGTGCTGCTAAACTTGTGGTAATTTGTTACCACAATAGAAACTAACATGTCACAGCACATCTGAGTCTATCCTGGCTGATAAAAGGGAGAACTACCATGTTATGATTATTATGGTACTGGAAATATTTAGGAAAACAGAAAAATCAGATTGATGAATAACACATCTGTACCATGGAACACCAGATAGTGATTAAAATGAATGATGTAGGTCTATATGTGTTGTTATCGAACAATCTTTGACATATTTGTCCAGTGAAAACTAAGGTACAGATCATGTATACAACATGATCTCATTTGTATTTTAATGGGTATATAATTGTACATCCACAGACAATTTCTGGAAAATAAATAAAGAATTATTAACAATGACTATAGGGGGGTACCTGGGTGGCTCAGTCAGTAAAGTGTCCAAATTTGGCTCAGGTCATGATCTCATGGTTTGTGAGTTCAAGCCCCACATCTGGCTCTATGCTGACAGCCCAGAGCTTGAAGCCTGCTTCAGATTCTGTGTCTTCCTCTCTCTCTGCCCCTCCCTGCTCGCACTATGTCTGTCTGTCTGTCTTCCTGTCTCTCTCTCTCTCTCTCACTCTCTCTCTCTCAAAAATAAATTTAAATTTTTTTAATAATAAAAAAACAATGACTATATCAGAGAAGGGGAATTGGAAGCCCAAGGTAAAAGGAAGAATGACTTTTCACTGTATAAACATTTGCACTGCTTGAATTTTTATCATGTGCACACATTGCACTTCCAATTTTTGGAAAATGGATATAAATGAAAAACAAACTAATCAACCCACAGTTATTGAATATATACTGAATGCAAACCACTTTCCTAGGTACAGAGTTGCACAAAAGATGATGGAGTAGCTGTTTGTTTGGCAATGCATTGAATGAGTCAAGTTTGTAAAAGCTAATGGCAACACAGAGAATTATAATTTCTGTGTAAAACTGGGAAAACAGTCTGGCAGTTAATGAAGTCCCGAGAGGGCACAATAAGAAAGAGGATGCACAGGCTGCAAGTATGGAAAAAGCTAGGCTTTGAAGGAAGGGCACCATCTCTGACATTGCAGAGTCAAAGTTGCCATATAAAGTGCTTTGTCCTCCATCCAAGCAAGTCTGAATCTGATGAGTTAGGTGCTTCAGGAGGTAAATTAGGTTTGTAGCAGACCTTGCTTGAGGCTTGAGTTCATCTGCTTGGGCCACCTCTGTTCCATATATCTTACAGCTTCACACTTCATGAAACCTTTCCTTTTCTGCTTTAGGACCTTTTACCAAATCTGTGGGAAGCCAGGGTCTGGAAGTGCTGGGAAGTTATTATCTCTGAAGGTTACCCTCAACCAACGACAATGGAAGCCACTAGATAAACGCTCCCACCAGGCCTAAGGGAGAATTCTGGATGGTATTCTGAGTTGAACCCTCATTGCCTACAAATAGTAGAGAATTTAGAATGCAGCCTTTTTTTGGCTTTTCCTTCTCCCATCTCACTCCTCCCTCTTTTACTCCTACTTCCTGAAACCACTTCCCAAATAAATTATGTGCACTAAATCCTTATTTGAAGCTCGAGTTTTGTGGGTACCCAAACCATGAGAGTGTTTGTTAAAGAAGGGGAAAAAGCATGCAGTTTTAAATGGTTGACAATGAAAACAATAGAATAGAGAATTGCTTTTTGCAACATTATTTCTAGTGACAGCCTAAGGTAGTTTTAAATCGTCATTAAAGATGTTCACAGTGCCTCTCTGGAAGGATTCTACAGTGAAATGGACGACATTCAATCCCAGAGAAAGCCTGTTGTGTTAAATCAGGCCTGTTCTAAGAAGGCTAACCTGTAGTTGCTCCTGGCAGTAGGCATTTCAAATACTCACTAAATTCTCCTTTCTTTCATTTTACCTCGTTATGCTTCATTATGCCCCAAGTAACACAGCAAATAATTCCTTTTGGCCCTTGCTATTTACTGCTTTCCAAGTACAGAACCAAATGCTTACCATTCTCTTCCTCATTGTCTAGCCAAACTTACTGATCGCCCCTGTTAACCTCATTTTGTGCAGTCATTCTAACTCCCCTTCTGTGAATTCCTTCTTGCTGTTTACATGTACCAAAGGCTCCAGGTAAAGGGTCTCACCTCAGAAGTAAGGTACCTAAGACAAGCTTTGGAAAGACTTCAACTTGAATAACAACAACAAAGAAGAAACCTCCTTTTCCCATCTTCAAAATCCTGGCTACTACATGCAAAAGCCAGTAGAATTTGTGACCCATTTAATTCCTCAGGGGAAATTTAGGATTCTCAGATTCCTCTCCATCAGAGCAACTATTACTGTAGATTTTCCTCAGATAGACCTGATCCCTTTGTGCTACTCCTTTTGATGTAGGTATAATTAAGTTGATTGCAGCCCCAGGAGGCCACTATATCTAAGGAAAAAAACCAGTAGCAATTCAAAATGATTGCTCTAACCTCCTACTTTTCTCTCTGCCTTGCTCACCCTGAGGATGGTTGTATGGCTTCAAGGCTCTCGCTGTTAATATTAGATAAGACTTTATTCTTCTGTAAATCTTCATGAGCCTCTTCCTCTTTCTCCAGAATGGCTTTTTTGGGGGGCCCAACTGGTTTCTTTTGACAACCATCCTTCTGTCCTAAAGTTGCTCAGAACACAGAAAACCTGCCTGTCATCGTCCCCCACATTTGTTCCTCTGATCACCTCCTCTTTCATGTGTGCTTCCTCTCTGAGGCAATTTATTTTCTGAAGCTTACTAAGCAGAGGTCAACTTTATTGTAAATTATGTCCAGATCTGCAAGTTAACTAAGTAAAAGAAATTTAAGGGGAAAAAAAACCTTTAATCCTTCCTTCTAATTTTTAACTTCAGGGAAATAAAAGGACACATTGTAGTAAGTCTGGCATCACCAGATTGAAACAAAGGACTTAAGATAGTTTTTCTGAGTACATGTGAGCGGGCTAGGACTTCACGTTAATACTTCAATCCGTATTTGGAAATTTTGTGACATATTATGTGATAATTTCTGAGAGCTCAGTTGGAGACCACTCTGCACACTGTATGAAAAGAAGTAGGATACGGAAGTAATGTTTGTGAAGTGGCTCTTCCACACCAGACACTTTTCACACATGTTGGCCCTTTTGATTCCACAACAATCTACATCGTATAGATTATCAAATTTAGGATAAGTGACCTTCTCAATTTACTAATTACATTGACAGGTGAAAGAAAATCTATCCACTTTCCACTTCATCACACTGCTTTCAATAATAGACATACTTTCTCAATTGTTCTATGTGCTCACCATCATCACAGCCAGCATATGTAACTCAGCATACATAGAACACCTTCCTATTCTGTAAATGTTAGGAATATGGCTGGTTGAATAGGCAGAAAATCCAGACCTTCAACACTTGTCCTCTTTAGGGGAATGATAGGATATAATCTCTTGCTTCTTGCTAATATCCCTGTGATATAGGGAACTATTTTTCACAAACCCTATTAGAAAGCTGTGGAAGACAATGCTTGTTGCTTGGCTGTCCTAACCATTGTTTCCAATCCATTATTCCTAATCATAATCAAGTAAGTGGGCGTAGAAAATCCTTGTGGCTTAGATACATGCCAGAGTTGGCTAAGGGATTTCTGGGAAAGCTTTTCCTTCCTAATACAGATGCCACACATTTCCTCTCACCTTATTCTTTTCTTAAATATGGATATAATGATTGGAGCCAAAGTAGCCACCTTTCAACCATGAAGGAAAGACTAAGAAAATCAAGGAGATATGAGCCCTGACACTATTGAAGAGCTGAATCTACAATAGGAATAATAAACCCTCCTTTGTTTAAGCCACTGTGGTTGAGGTTTTTTTTTTATTTACAGCCGAATACATTGCTAAGTGATACAGAAATAAAATCTTTTACAGTGCAAGTTTGATTCCATTAAGTGAGAATGTATTTTATCGATTGGTATCTATATGAAAAATAATCTAGATCAGTGTTATCCAATAGGCTTTCTGTGATAAGGGAAATGTTCTACATCTGCGTTGTCAAATATGGTAGCCACACATGATTGCTGAGCACCTGAAATATGGCTGGTGCAATTGAGGAACTAAATTTATATTTTATTTAATTTTAATTAATTCAACTTCAAGTTTAAATAGCTACTGGCTAACACTGGATGGTGCAATCTAGGCATTATGAGTCATGACATGTATGTCACGTTGGTGTTTGGGATGAAAAACCGAAAACTTGCACAAACCTACCTGAGGCAACTGAATTATCTGTTATTCAGCCTGAACATGGAAAAATATACAGTGGGGTGCTTGGATAGTTCAGTCAGTTAAGCATCCAACTCTTGATTTCAGTTCAGAACATGATCTTACAGTTGTGACTTTGAGCCCCACATAGGGCTCCACACTGACAGAACAGAACCTGCTTGGGATTCTCACTCTCGCTCTCTGCCTCTCCCCAACTTGTTCTCTCTCTCCCTCTCTCTCAAAAAAAAGAAAAAAATATATATATATACACACACATAAATACAAATATACAGCTATAACCCAATAATTGTAAAAAGTAGCCAAGTATTATATTGTAGTGTTTAGCAGACTGTCTCTATTGCCAGAGAGAAATTCTTTAGCTAAAAAGTTGCTTGTAGTCTAACTAAAACACAGTTAAGGTATATGTCTTCTGGATGAGGGAAAACAGCAAATTCTGAGCCTGAAAACACAGAATGCTGTTTCATTTTTCTGACAAGCCCTCTAAAGCACTGAAACAAAGGAGTAATAATATTAAGAGACATCATAAGTTAAGTTCATTTCTTTTCATCCAAGTCATTACCTCTATAAGGACAGCAGTGAGCACAGCCTAAGCTCAGCAAAGAGTGTCTTCTGGATGCCCTAATCCACTTCATTGGCAACTCTCCCTCCCAGACTTCATACCTGTTCCTCCAGCTGTATCCATCTCCACTTTGGTGGTCTTTAGTCCCTTATTCCTACAGAATGCTGTAAGTGAATCTTTCTAGAGTCAGTACATTATGGGCTGAATTATGTCTCTTCCCAAATTCACATGTTAAAGAACTTACCCCTGATAACTCAGAATGTGACTGCATTTAGATATAGTGTGTTTAAAGAGGTACTTAAGTTTAAGTGAGGCAATGAGGGGGAGACATAACCCAATATGATTAATGCCATTAGAAAAAGAAATGTAAAAAACAAAAAAGAGGGGCTCCTGGGTGGCGCAGTCGGTTAAGCGTCCGACTTCAGCCAGGTCACGATCTCGCGGTCCAGGAGTTCGAGCCCCGCATCAGGCTCTGGGCTGATGACTCGGAGCCTGGAGCCTGTTTCTGATACTGTGTCTCCCTCTCTCTCTGCCCCTCCCCTGTTCATGCTCTGTCTCTCTCTGTCCCAAAAATAAATAAATGTTGAAAAAAAATTTAAAAAAAAACAAAAAAGAAAAAACAAAAAACAAACAAAAAAAACCAGATAACATACAGACCCAGAAGGTAACATATGAGGACACAGTAAGAAGGCAGCCATTTGCGAATCAAGGAGAGAGGCATCAAAATAAACTAAACCTGCTGACATCTTCTACTTGGCTCCTGGCCTCCAAAACTGTGAAAAAGTAAATTTCTGTTAGTTAAGCCACCTAGTCTGTGGTATTTTGTTAGAGCATCCCTAGCAAATTAATATACAGTATCTGCCAACTTTCTCACGATCTAAAAAGAGGTTCTATTTTGGGAATTTCAGGCAATGTTAGATAAGGCACGAACATGGTGGCAATCTCACGGAGGACATATGTTTCATCATTGGAATTTTAGAGGTCTGCAAAGTTCACATGTATGAAATTAGATCTTCAGTTAGTCAGATGTGTATGGGGGTAGGAGGAATGCATAGAGAGGGGATGGTAAAGAGAAATGAATCGCCTAGAAAAATCTAGAACTTAGACAGTTGAACACGAATTATTTCATACAATGGTATGTCTGAAAGAGACACTACAGATAATTTAGTTCAACACTTTCTTTGTATAGGTGACAAAACTAGGCCCGGAAAGAATAGCAGTTTGCCCAAAATCACTCAGGGGTTGGCAAAACTAGGATGGGGCCCAGGTCTCTGGTTCATGGCTCTTTCTTTGATTCCTTCCCATTTCAAGACAAGAACATACTTGTTATTTTCTTATTTTTTTTTTACTAGAATTAAATTGCAAAATGCTTATAAATCAGAACTTGTATTTAAAAAGTTACAGCGCACCTGGGTGGCTCAGTCGGTTGAGCGTCCGACTTCAGCTCAGGTCATGATCTCGCGGTCTATGAGTTTGAGCCCCACGTCGGGCTCTGCGCTGAGAGCTCAGAGCCTGGAGTCTGCTTTGGATTCTGTATCTCCTTCTCTCTCTGCCCCTCCCCTGCTCATGCTCTGTCTCTCTCTCTGTCAAAAATAAGTAAACATTTAAAAAGTTAGCTCAGTGTCTCAGTTTTAAATCCACCATTTATCAGTTTACATCCTTAGGCAATCATTTAACCTGTTGAGGACTCGGGTTTTTTTTATCTGTAAATGATGATGATAATGGCTGCCCTTTCTATGTTACAGGACTTCTTAATTACAAACAAAAACATAATGCATGAAAATATGCTTTGAATATCACAGTGCTTTATCATTTTAAGGTATAATAATATTATAGCTTATTATAGCTGAAGGTTAAAGTCCATTTTTTAGTACTCATGATGGCTTTACTCTTTAAAAAGTCCATGGTATCAAAATAGATATTTTAAAAATAACTTATTTTAAACCCAAACTGAGCACCAGAACTAGTCATCTCAAGGGCAAATATCCACGAACTCTACAAGAGGTTTCAATGGAATGGTCCCCTGCATCTGCGTTTATGCTGCTGGAAGAAAGTCATTGCCTCTGGCAAAGAAATCAGGAAATCTGTAGCTCATTTCCCCCTTGATTACAAGATGATAGATAAGTGTTCATATACAGCTGTCTTTGGGGGCTTCAGATAAACATGTACTGTAAATCCAAGCCAAATGCTTGCAAGCTATTTATAAACAAAGTCTAAAAACTCAGAAACCCCAAAATCCTACACTCAGAAACCACTCAGCCAACCTGGCCTTCCTCCATGGGAAACTGGCCACACGAACAACACTATTTTATTAGTTCCCCAGCTTCCTTATGAACAGTCTGAGAACTGAGCTCTTTATTTCCAAGTCCATTTTTGGTTCTTCACTAAAGAATTTGTACAAGAACTTAAGTGGTATGTGGACCAGGCATTTTCCAGAGAAGTCATATAGTGAGATGTGCCCTACAGAGCATCCATCTGCTGTATTTTTAATATTTCACTATTAAGTTATACATATGTATAAATGTATGCCACATATTAAAATCAATAAGAACAATAAAATCTTCCTGATAATCCACAGTTGAAATCAAAACAGCAGTTAAGAGAATTTTATCAGCTTCTGCTTCCAAGTTATTTTGCATTTAACTTCATATTTTTTAAATCACAATTCACAGGTATGAGTAGTATACGTGATAAGAGTATGAGTTGCAATATCATGATACACATTAGTTAAAATGCCTCCCCAGTAAAATTTATTCTCCGGAGGGCAGGGGCCCTTTCTGTCTTATAGGGTGCCAAAGCCACAGCATAGGGGCTAACACATAAGCCCTTAAAAGAACAATTATTGGGGCACCTGGATGGCTCAGACAGTTAATTGCCCAACTTTGGCTCAGGTCATGATCTCATGGTTCACAAGTTTGAGCCCCGTATTGAGCTCTGTGCTTACAGCTCAGAGCCTGGAGCCTGCTTCCGATTCTGTCTCCCTCTCTCTCTGCCCCTCCCCTGCTCATGCTCTGTCTCTATCTCAAGAATAAAATAAACATGAAAAAAAATTACTTAAAAAAAAGAGCAATTATTTATTTATTAAATGAATCCACTGGCCTAAAGAAATTATTGGGAACTTGTATTTTCAGAATTAATTTTTTATTAATGGCTAAACACTTCTTATACTTTTTCTTAAATTGGTCAGGAAGCTCCAATAATTAATTATATTACTCACTAAGTTATTGTCTCTCTGTTTCAAACCCTCCCTTCTATACTCTTATTTTCTGATGCCAGGCCAGGACTCTGCAAACCCTATTTCTGCATTGCAGATTGGATCCACATTAGGCCCTTCCCACCTAGGGCACTGGAGAGAGAATGCAAGTCTCAAGGAGGAGGAAGAGACTCATCTTGCAGTTCCTATAAGCATCCTATCCTCCCAGCCCAGCTTCCTCACCTCAGCAGTGAAAACGGCGGTTCCTTCCTGCAGCGGCAGTGAATCAGTTTGCAGTTCTTCCAACACTTGCAGAGTTAGCGCCACTCTCTCCCCGCACCCCCAGAGAAATCACTATCCAGAGAATGCCCTATCTTCAGAGGTACGGGTCCCAAGCCCATGGAGAACCTCTACGGAACTCAGATTCCAGGACCACCAAGCAGTACCTCCTCCTCAGAGGTCTGAATTTCAGCTCTGCAAAGTCTCCTGCTCTGAGCGTCTAAGTTGTAATAATTACAACCTCTTCCTTTTGTTCTTTCAGCAAACCTAGAGATGGTTCCTGCTCCTCAAACTTGAGCATTCCTCAAAATCACCAGGAGGGTTTGTAAGTCGCAGATCCCTGGGCCCTTCTCCCGGAGATCCTGATTCAGTATGTCTGGGGCAGGGCCTGAGAATTTGCCTTTCTAACATGTTCCCATGTTGAATTCCATTTGGATCATGTCTTTCGACTTCAATGTACTACTGAATTCCTAGCCAAAGAGAAATGGGAGGTGAAAAATCCAAGATACACATGGTGACATTAATACTTAAGCAAATTATCAGCTCTAGATGAGTGTGATAGAGTTCTGTGGGGGCTCAAGTAGCTGTTGCACTTGACCATTAGGTCAATATGTCAATGGAGATAATTACGAAGACAGCAGTATGAGCTGGATTCTTCTGAGGTCACTGACTTGCTTTTAAAAAAAGAGAAAAAAGACCCTTAGGTCTTTAAACTCTCATTTCAAGTCTGTCATAGAAGTAAAAAGTTTCTATGGCAGCCCTAAAAGAATCTCTTATGTCTTTTATCCATAAGACCAATATTGCTGAAAAACAAATACAAAATTTAATTTTTTGATTTACAGGATTCACAACCAGTTAATGTCTCCCTTGAAAGTTATGATGCTGGAGGTCAGTGGACAAATAGGAGCATCTATTTTCACTTAGATGAAACTTAGAATTTTGAAAACTCAAGTAATTCTGAACCTCTTTTGCCAGTGTAAGAAGCTTGCTCTGCTATGATCTGGGAAGCCTTCCCTTGCTTAAAAACATTATATTAACCTCACCAGAACAGCTGTCCAGGCAGGATGCCCATGTTTCTAGGGCTTATCCCCTCAAGGGGGAAATCCATTATCCCAACAACTTATTGTCATTAGACTCATAACTAGAGTCAGATCTCTGCATGGAGAAGGGGGACATCCTTATTTAATTTAGTCTATTTGGTAATCACAAGGTCAGTATAAGAGGAAGGCAGGACGGTCAGAGTCAGAGAGAGAAAGAAGAAAATACAATGAATGACGACATCAGAAATCAGAAAGAGAGAGATTGAGAGAGAAGAAAAGAAAGTAAGAGAGACAAAGAGAGAAAGATTTGAAGATGCTATCTGTTGGTTTTGAAGATAGAGGAAGGGGCTTTCAAACTAAGAAATGCAGGTGTCCTAAAAAAGCTGAAAAAAAACCCAAGGAAATGGATTTCCCCCTAAAGTCCCCAGAAGGAATGTAGCCATGCCAACACCTAATTTTAGGACTTCTGACCACTATGACTATAAAATAATAGATTTGTATTGTTGTAAGACACCAACTTTGTGGTAATTTGTTATAGAAGCAATAAGAAAGGAATACACTGGTCCTTACATTGTTGACATTATGCTGATTGGATCTGATGAGCAAAAAATAGCAAGTTCTTTACCTTTATAAAACACATGTGAATCAGAGATTTGGAGATAAATCTCATAAAAATTCAGGGCCCATCACCTCATAATGTTTTAGGCAATTTTAAGACCTAACTGTAGTACTTATTACCTCAGCTGGGATATTTAGATATTTAGGACAGAGTATTCTCTAATATTGATCTCTTTTGAAGTGACTTGGTTTCCACAGTCTCTTCAATAAAAATACATTTGCCTTATTTCCTGCTTTCATAGAACTTGACATTTTATCGTCAGAATTTTATTTTTAGTATCAAAATGATATATTCGAACACAGATTCAAGACGTTTCAAAATTTTGAGCTTAGAAACTGTCACCAAAAATAATAACTATATTTTTATAATGCTAAGTTTAAAACATAAGGTAAATTAATAATGTAGATATTAAATTTATAGATATAATATTATAGATGTAGCTTTCACACTAAGAAATAAAAGAGATCCAAAGTGCTGCACTTTAAAAATAAATGTCTTAATGTACACCTCCATTTGCTAAGCTTTTGTAAAAGTGTTTTTGTTAAGAACAAAAAATGCATGGCAATATAAAATCAAAATTATAATTACTTGCTAAACATATAATATGTACTAAACCCTCTAAGATGCATTCTATTAAATGTAAAGTTGGGGGCGCCTGGGTGGCTCAGTCGGTTAAGCGTCCGACTCTTGGTTTCTGCTCAGGTCACAATTTCATGGTTCATATGACAGAGCCCTGCATTGGTTTCTACACCGGCAGCATGGAGCCTGCTTGGGATTCTCTCTCCCTCTCTCTCTGCCCCTCCACCACTCGTGCTGCCTCTGTGTCTCTCAGAATAATTAAACAAACTTAAAAAACAATGTGAAGTTGGAAAGGTCATAGCTTTCACCCTTTAAAAGCAATCTGGAGCTTATATAAGGTATCAAAATGCTAAAAGTCACATAATAATAAATAACCACAGTGTAAAAAAAAATACCTTGTAATGACATTACTTGCCAAAAGATTTGAATAGTAATGTAAAGGAAGCTAAAGAGATCATTACATTTGGAGGAACTGAGACTTGAGCAGAATTTTCAAGGAAAGAAAGGTGAAGAAAAGAGGCAGAGTATTCTAGACAAGTGGAATGTTGAACAACTAGCTTGAATTCTCATAAGACAAAGGACAATTTGTAATACTTCATTTTAAAGATGGGAGTTTGAGTCTCAAAAAAGGTTGTATCTCTGAAATGTCAAGATGTGTTCCTAAAAGGCTTCAAAGATTCAAGGATCCTCAAGTCTACAAGGTTCAGAGATGTCCAGTGCAACAATTTCTACATTCAGGTAGTAACACATGAATTGACTATAACATCTGTAGAAAAACCAAAATCTAAATCAGCAAGGATGCATTAAAGATACTTATGTTCCCTAAACTTAATGGATAGCCATTGTGTTTTACATTTTTTAAAGAGAGAAAGCACAACAGTGGGAAAAGCTAACCCAAAGCTAGGAGACTGAACTATGTGATTTCTAAGCCCCACCAGCTCTAACATCCAATGGAAATGTGAAAGTTTTGTAGGTGCTAGGCTAAGATAAAAACAGTTAAGCAGAACAATATTCTTCCAATTCTAATCCCAATGCCGTATTTAGGTTAACTTCTGTCTTAAAACTAATTAAAATCACTGGCTCTTTTAGGACAAGTTGATCTGCATGTCTGACTCATTTTCTTGTAGTGGTAGAAATGGAAAGAAACACAAAGGAACTCCGTTCTGAGTCCACATGGCCCCATCTGTATGCAAATCACCAAACGGAATGCAAAACACTGAACACCAATAATGTCAGAGTTATTAAAGCAAGTAATTTCCTTTTCCTGACACCATTTTCATGAACCTTGTCAAAACAGTCTTTTGCAAGTAACTTAAGGTCTAAAAGGCTTTTCCAAGAAAATAGCCTCCCACGTTAATGCAAATTCCTTCCAGTTTTCAGCAGAGAAGAGCTCACGGGGAGAATCTCTCATGGGAACAGTAACCATACAAGTGATCTTTACTCACTCACTTCTGAAACTTCACCTCCTGAGAACTTTTTCACTGCCATTACCATTACTTTGCCAGGACCTCAAGGATACACCATTCCCCTTTTTAAATTCTGGCCCAGATTTCAATTCAAACAAAAGCTCTCTTCCTTATCTTCTTTAGGGCATATTAAACTGCTATTTTGAAACGGGCTTTCCATAAAAATTGAAAGAAAACAATCAAAAGGAAAAACTCAAAAGGCACAGCCTACTTTTTGAAGTGTACATTTCTTCTCCTGAACTAGCTAATTCATTAATTTATTCATCACCTGTGCCTACTCCATTCTATTCCTGTTGGAAGCACAAAAATCACCTTTGAACCTCAGGTTTACCTCTTCTTTCTGTTCCATTCTTGGTCACCTTTACTCCCAAATCATGGTGTGATGTCAGAGTGTTAGCTACTCAGACCTTCTGAGGAAATGAATGGGTTTGATGTGTAGTGCAACTTTCATATTCTATTAAGAGCCCAGAGGCAAAGACTGGGAGCTTAATTCTCTATCCTTCATTCCCCAGCGACTGGAGCTCCTTCCTCATAACTCCATTATTTTAGTCTTTTTGATTTTGCAGCCAAAACAAAGCACCACCACCACCACCAATAACAACAACAACAACAAAATCCCTCAGGAAATAACTACAATTATACAAGGTAACTTTTTAAAGTTTCATTGATTTTAAAAATTGGGGAACAGTCACCCCTCCTTTCCCACTGCATCCCAAGGCAAGCAGTGTGCCTCCCAGCCCCTCCTAGAAGTCCTGCATGTTTTCTCAGTCATCACTGCCATGCTGCACAGATATTGCCAAAGGTGCAAGCTTCTCTTAAACTTAAGACTCAAACATTCATTGTAGTTACTAACCCTTCCTCCAGTCTGATGTTGGGAATGACATGTGACATTAATCTCCTCTTCCCTCTAGGGCTTGCCAAAGATCAAAAAAATCTTTTGACTGTAAATGGCTTTCAGCATTGATACATCCTGAAACCATCTGTGTACATCAGGAAAGAAGGAAAGCTCGCTTGCTTCTGAGGAAAAAAAAATCATGTTTTTCACGCTTGAGGCCTTACTCCTGAGAATGAAATTGGAAAACACCATTTCAAAAGGCACATTCAAAGACAGGGACAATCTGTGAAGGCAAAAATATAGCTGCTAGAAACAAGTAAACAATTCTATACTTTGGATCTTTGAAAACAAGATAAAAGTACTTTACAAAAAAACAAAATCTAAGAAACTCAGAAAGAAGTTAGTTGTGAACCTGATATGCTGATACTCTTTTCATAAGAGGAAGCTACTGCTTTGTTGTTTTTTTTTTAGGTTGCCTTGACTATTATAAAAGAAGCAGTATTTTTAGTTTTTTTCCTTTATAATATACTGATAGGAGCATCATAATATACTGCTAAGAACTTTGTAATATACTGATAGGAATATTTCCTTTACGATATACATTGAAAGCAATTTCCCATTGCCTAAAGAATAAAGGCCAAAGCTTGTCATGACTTGGTCTCAGCTCAACTTTCTGGTCATATCTCCCCATAATCCCATAGGCATCCTTTGTTCCAGCAATACTGAATATTAGTAATTTCTCACATTTGTCACATTCTCTCAGGTTTCTGCATATATATCCCTTGCTACTTTTGGAATGCTCGCCTCTCTCACCCCGCTGTCTAGTTAACTTCTATTCCTGCTTCAAGACTCAATATAAGTGTCCTCTACTAGAAGTCTCTGATTCCCAAAGGGTGAAAAAGGTCCCTCTCTGTTCATATTGTCTTCTGCATTCATTATGTTAATGTCCAGGGTGGGTGAATTTAGGTGAGGGAGTCCTCTAATGGCATAATGATTTTAATCCATTTTCCCTCATGGACTGAATTTATAGAAAGATTTTTAAAAACTGTATCCACAGTAGGTATTTGAAAAATATGAACACCCAAGAATAGCTTTGTAAAGAAGATATAATTTCAAAGCATTAAATAATAAATTTCATGTATGTTTTAAATTATACTAAGGTTTATATTCTTCCATGTGTTTGAAACAATCCATTTTATTTATTTGTAATTATTGATTTATAAGTACATAGAGACTTCACACTGTTGGAAACAACAGTTCCCAGTTTAAATTTTTATAGCTTCCAAAACATATAAGCTAACATTTAAATGAATCCAATGGTGAATCAAATTTATACAAGTAATCATAATCTTATATATATTATAAATGTTTGTACACTGTACTTTTTTAAACAAGGCATCTCTGTATAATCAATTACAACTAAATAATATCACCACAAAAAAGCTTCAGGAATGACTGGAGTAGCATTAAAATGGACATACGTCTTCTCTCAAGTGTATTTTGAGCAAGGGTCAGAAGAAGAAGAGGATATGAATTTTTATGGAAGATACTAAGTAATAAATACTGCACAACAGTGTGTCTGTATGATCTTCTGTAGATGAGCGTTTGGTGAATTATATATGTCACTGAATTTTGCTTTGCTAAAGTAAAGAAATATAATACTTTTGTTTTGCTGAAGTAGAAGTTAGACACCAAGAAGTAGTAGGAGAGGAATCCAAATGTGAGTGGAGGGGCTGGGAAAAACATGTGGGCTTGGGGGGAGTGAGATTCTAGATGACAGTTGAAGACATTTTTAAATTCAGAGTAAAGGCCTATTTGGTTGAATTAAGCAACTGACAGTCCCCATGGCTTCTAAGAAAAAAAACAGATAAAGATAATTTTTCTAAATGTGAGAAGCAGTGTGGGGAAAGAGAGAGGTTAATAAGGGATTGTTTAGAATAAAGTCCTAATGGAGACAGAAGGGAAGAAGAAAGAGAAGACCTGAGAAATAAGGAAATGGCCAAGGATAGTTCCATAGCTCCACTTGAAGAAGCTCAGGAATCTACTGGTCAGCAACACTAAAAATAGGTCAAAGGGAAGGAAAGCACCTACAACATGTACCTTCAATATTTTAAAATGTCAATCTTCCTCAGAGTAGTATATGAATTTATTCCAGATCAAATAAACTCCCAAAAGAAATTTGGGGAAGGGGGTGTAGAGAGAAGAGAGGTGATGTGACAAAGTGATTCTAATGATTAGCTGGAATATAAATGGACAGAAATAGCTAACAAAAATGTCTAAGAAATAGTGAGAGGGAAGTTTTTTTCTAATTACTAGAGGTTTTTATAAATGCTAAAATAATAAGAATTAAAAGCAGTGTGCTATCCATCATAAGAACTGGTAGATATGATTACACAAAAGAAGAGAAAGCCTAGAAATAATCCACAGTGTATGTAAAAACTCAGTGTATGATTAGGTGGTATTTCAAATCATTAGAGATAGATAAATTATTCAGCAAGCGGTACTGGAATCATTGGTTAACTATTTTACAATAAAAAGTGAGATTCCTTCCCTATATCATATACTGAAATGAATCCCAGTTGGATTAAAAAGCTAAATGTAAAACACACACATACACACATACATACACACAAACATAAGAATATACAGATTAAATTATTTTTGTTTGAAAAGAGAGACAACAAATTTGAGAAAATTTTAGCTAAACTGACTAAAATAGAAAAGACTCAAATTACTAGAATCAGAAATAAAAGCAGACATTACAATCAACTTAAAAGAAATGAAAAGGCGGGGCACCTGGGTGGCATCTGACTGTTGATTTCAGCTACAGAGCCTGCTTGAGATTCTCTCTCTCTCTCTCTCTCTCTCTCTCTCTCTCTCTCTCTCTCAAAATAAGTAAACTTAAAAAAAGAAATGAAAAGGATTATAAAGGAATACCATGGGCAACTGTATGGCATAAATTAGATAACTTAGATGAAAATGATAAATTTCTAGAAAGACACAAACTGTCAAAACTGATTCAAGAAAAATAGATATTATAAATAAACCTGTAACAAGTAAAGAGATTGATTAGTAAACAAAAAGTTATCTACAAATAAAAGCCAGTCTCAGATGGCTGCTGAATTTTACTAAACATTTAAAGAAAAATGAATATTAATACTTCATAAAGTCTTCTAAAAATTAGAAGCAGAGAAAGTACTGTCCAACTCATTTTATGACACCAGAATTACCCTGGTATCAAAACCAGACAAAGATGTCATCTGAAAAACAATTAATGTAATACAGTCTATCAATATAACAAAAAACAAAAACCACATGGTCATCTCAATAGAAAGTAGAAAAGAATTTGATTAAACTCAATACACTTTCATGATGGATACATTCAACAAACTAGAAATAGAAGGGAACTTCCACAACCTGATAAAAGGCATCTATAAAAAAAAATAATAATAATAATAAACAAAACCTACAGCTAACATAATTCTTAATGGTGAAAAACTGGACATTTTCCTTCTAAGATGAAGAACAAGATAAGACAAGCACCTGGCTGAATCAGTCAGTACAGTATGCAACTCTTGATATTGGGGCTGTAAGTTCGAGCCCCACATTGGGTGTAGAGATTACTTAAAAATAAAATCTTAAACCTACAAGGTAAGAATGTCTACTTTCACCACTTCTATGCAACATCTAGACAGGGCAATTAGGCAAAAATAAATGAATAAATAAAATTTATTCATATTGAAAAAGAAGTAAAACTATCTCATTCACAATTAACATCATCCTGTATATAGAAAATCTAAGCAATCCACCAAAAGTTCAGCCAGTTTGCAAGATATAAAATCAATATACAAAAATCAGTCATATTTCTATATACTTGCAATGAGCAATCTGAAAATTAACTTTTAAAAAAAGAATAAAATGTTTAGGAATGAATTGAGTAAAAATACAAAACCTATGCTAAAAACTATAAAACATTATTGAAAAAATTAAAGAAGATTTAAATGAATAGAAAATCATCACATGTTCATGAATTAGAAACAGTGTTTTTTAGATGACACTATTCCTCAAATTGACCTACAGATTTAATGCAATCCCTATTAAAATGCAACTGACTCCTTTGTCAAAATTGGCAAATTGATACTAATATTAATATGGGATTTCAAGGAACCCAGAATAGCCAAAACAATTTTGAAAAAGAACAAAGTAGGAGGACTCATACTTCTCAATTTCAAATCATAGTATGGTATGGTACTAGCAGAAAACTAGACATATAGACCATTGAAATAGAATTTAGAGCCCAGAAATGAACCCATATGTCTATGGTCACCTCATTTTCAACAAGGGTAGCAAGATCATTCAATGGGGAAAGACTAGCCTTCTCAACAAAGTGTTCTAGGACATCTGGATAGCCATATGCAAAAGAATAAAGTTGGACCCTTTCCTCAAGGCATTTTCAAATATTGAATCAAGATAGATCAAAAGCCTAAATATAAGAACTCAAGCTATAAAATTATTAGAAGAAAACGTAAAGGTGAATCTTTATGGGTTAAATTTGGCAACATTTTCTGAGATATGACACCAAAAGCAGAAGCAATTTAAAAAAAACAGTAAGTTGGATTTCATCAAATTTTTAAAACTTTTGTACATCAAAGGATACTGTCACAAAAGTGAAAAGACAATCCACAGAATGCAAGACAATTTTTGTACGTCATATATCTGAAAAGAATTTAGTATCCAGAATATTGAAAGAACTCTTACAACTCAATAACAAACAACTTGATTAAAAAATGGGCAAAGAACCTGAATAGACATTTTTTTTCAAAGATATACAAATAACCACCAAATACATAAAAGGATGTTTAACATCATTAGTAATTGGGGGGATGCTAACCAAAACCACAATGAGAATCCACCTCATGCCCGGTAAGATGCCTATATATAAATTTTTAAACATGAAAAATAACAAAGTGCTTACAAGAATGTAGAGAAATTGGAACACTTGTACATTGCTGGTGTAAATATAAAATAATGCAGCTACTGTGGAAATCAGTTTGACAGCACACCAAAAAGCTAAACATAGAATTCCCATACAACCCAGCAGTTCCACTCATAGAAATATACCAAATAATTAAAAACAGATACTCAAACAAATCCATGTGCATGATGTTCAGAGCAGCCATATTCACAATAGCCAAAAGGTAGAAACAATCCAAATATCCACCAACAGATGAGTACATTTAAAATTTTTGCTATTTCCACACAATAGAATATTATTTGGCCATAAAAAAGAATGAAGTACTGCTACATGCTACAACATGGATGAAGTTTAAAAGCATTATGTTAAATGAAAGAAGTCAACCACAAGAGACCAAATATTATAGGATTCCACTTACATGAAGTATATGCAATAGGCAAATCTAAAAGTGGTTGCTTAGAACTGGGATGGAGCGGAGTCACCAGTGAAAGATAAAGGGTTTGAAGTTTTTGTTGCAGTGATAAAAATATTCTAAAATTGACTATGGTGATGGCTGCACATCTCTATGACTATATTAAAAAACACTGAATTGTATAATTAAATGGGTGAATTGTACAGTATGTGAATTATATTTCAATAAAGTTGTTTAAGAAAAAGAGAATCAAAAGAGAACTAGAGAGATAGACACCAAAATGTTAACAATAGTGAGATTATGAGCAAGCAAATACAGTTCCCAAATGGCCAGTGGCTCACATTTAGACTTTGTGAAAACTTCAAAGAAAAAATAATTTTAAGGTTACTCCAGTTATGGCCAAATGGAGTAAACGGGACTAAATTTATCTTTCTCTTGAAGCAGCAAAAAAAAAGAAATAGAAAGAAAGAAAGAAAGAAAGAAAGAAAGAAAGAAAGAAAGAAAGAAAGAAAGAAAGAAAGAAAAAAAGAAAAAAACACACGTAAAAGCCATTTTCAAGGCATCAGATATCAGATAACAAATGACAGTGATCTCCAAGGAAGCAAACAAGGTGAGCCCCAAAATTGTTCCAGTGTATTGTATTCAGTTTCCAACCATGCTGCAGGGAGGGGGAAACCAAAAAGTGCCCAACAGACTCCTTGAGTTCAGAACAAAGCAGCTAGAATTCTCAGGACAGAGTTCTAGAAAGGAGAAAACTGCATAAAAGTGAACTCAGAGGCCTACAGAGAGTCTCTCAAGTTTTCAGCTGACTACTGATCAATACATGTTCTTGCAAAGATTACCCAAGGCCAAGGAAAGAATGACTGCAAACAATTATAGGTAATGGTGCCTGGTTTTCACATGGGTCCAATAGTGCCTGCTCCCACCAACCAGACAGGAAAACCTCATGACTCACAGGGAACTGAGTATAGAGTACAGAAGGGTCTTACCTCAGTATTGGGAGATAATTAGTCCAAGACTGAGCTCTGATCCCACCTAACAAGTCTTAAAAGAATAGCTACAATATATAAAGAATATATGTTCAAAAAACTCAGTAACAAGAAAAAAATCCAATTGCAAATGGAAGGAAAAAACCTGAACAGACACTTCAATACAGAAGATATATAGAGGCCAAATAAGCACATAAAAAGATGCTCATCATCGTAAATCATTAGGAAAATGCAAATGAAAACCACAATGAGATACCACCTTACACCCACTAGGGTGGCTAAAATTTAATTTTGTTTAATGTTTATTTATTTTTGAGAGAGAGAGAAACAGAGACAGAGTGTGAGCTGGGAAGGGGCAGAGAGAGAGACAGACAGACAGAATCTGAAGCAGGCTCCAGGCTCTGAGCTGTCAGCACAGAGCCCGATGCAGGGCTCAAACCCACGAACTGTGAGATCATGACCTGAGCCGAAGTCGGATGCTCAAGTGACTGAGCCACCCAGGTGCCCCTGGAGTGGCTGAAATTTAAATAAATGACCACACCAGTCATTGGTGAGGATGTAGAAAAACTGGAACTCTCATATACTACTGGTAGGAATATAAAATGGTACAATCACTTCAGAAAACAGTTTTGTGGTTTCTTAACAGTTAAATAGACATCTACAACGAGATCCAACCATTCCTTCTAGATATCTACCCAAAAAAAAGCATATGTCCATATAGAGACTACAGGAATGTTCATAACAACTTTATCCTCTGTTATAGATAAAAACTGAAAACAATGCAAATGTAAATCAATCAGTGAATGGATGGTCACATTCTTACAATGGAATAATACTCAGCAATATAAAGGGTTACACAATTGATAAATGCAATAACATGAGTGATTCTCAAAATAATTATGCTGTGTAACAGAAGCAAGGCCAAAAAAAAAAAAAGTATACATACTGTAGGATCTCATTTATATAAAATTCTATCCAATGCTAACCAAACTATAGGAACAGAAAGTAGATTAATGGTTGCCTGGGTACAAAGCAGGAGAAGGAAAAGGAGGGGAAGAAATGAGGGGCTATACCAAAGCCCTGAGGAAATGTGGGGTGCTGATTTCACAGAAGTATACAAACGTCAAAACTTTGCCAACAATACACCTTAAATATATACACTTTATTGTATATCAATTGAACTTCAACAAAGCTATTTGAAAAAAAAAAGAACATACCAAGACAAAGTTCATTATTTCCTATTATACACTGTAATTCATATTTTATACCTTGCATTTTACCTACTTTCTTCCTAAATGAGAAATAAGTTGCAAAAAAGAAATCATGGCCATTTGTAATAAAGAAACCTTAGGAATTAGTTAATATACCGCCCTCTTTTTCAGCTGAGAAACTTGAACCCCAGAGAGGTCAGTCCGCCCAAGGTCACATGGTTTGTAACATCTAGCAAAAGACTTCTGTTAGCATTCTTTTTATATTCCATGAGTCATTCGGTGTTTCATATCTTATGAATAAAATGTTCTCTACGAATATACAGACTATATATGTTATTACAACTACTCCTGCAGCTCATTCTAAGTTTTCATTTGGAAGGTAAGTGTATTTGCAAATGTATAAATTTTTATCTGAATTGTTTGCTTACTGAAACTGTATTTACTTAGTGACCTTAAGTTTTTAAATGAAATACATTTTTTTATATGAATGAGCTTGACATATATGTCTGGTGCCAGGAAGTTTGTAAGATAGGTCTCATAATATTTGCATTTCCTTCTTTCCATGGTTTGTGTAAAAACCATAGACTGTATCTTTACACTGGCTATATAATCAGATGTTTATATAGTATGTATATTTAAGATAGAATGTAGGTTTATTCCCAACTGTGGGCAGTTGAACTAAAAATATTTTGATGCCAGTAACATAAAAATGTATCAAGATTGCAAATAGTCTTAAAATGTAAAGTAAGGTCTTTCGAAACAATTCTTTACTATAGAAATCTAATAACCAGGATTTTCTTTAGAATACTAGTGTAGTTGTTATTCATTACAGGAATGTGGGAGACACATTCGGAGATCTATTTTTAAATAATAGGCAAGAAAACTGATGTTTTCTACTGTAGTCAGTAAATACTACAAATCTATACACTGTGTTAAACTTTTCACTCCCCACATCTGACTCCTTTTGTTCTCCTTTCTACCCCAAAAATCAAAACAAAGAAACAAAAAGCAAAACAGTGTATAATAGTCTCTCTATGTTTCCTCAATGCCCCCATTTCTCAGGGACATATATTCTAGCAGGGCAGTAGAGAGACTCTGAGTTGAAAAACTAAGAGACTCAATATTTATGGGCCAATCTATGGTTTACCCAAATCCAACGGTTTTAAGAGAAAAAAAATTCAATAAATACGCATAAATAGCCATGGTCACAACTTTCAGGTACTTAGGGAGTCATTCATAAGATATTCTGAAACATTCCCCCAATATGCTATGCTAAGCAAATATTAAATAGCAATAATGCTTTTGGTTTCCCCTTAGGCTAAAATTTTCACACATTAAGAGAATTGAGGATAATAGCATTAGGCTGCTCACAGCTTGGCCTGGCAGAGAGCATCTGCAGCACTTAGTATTTACAGTGTGCACATGACAGATTCTCCTACCTAGTGAAAACCTCAGCCTCAGTCCCTGCTAATATTTGACTCTATGTAATAGAATATAGATTTTTAAACACTGTCTTGACCCAGTTTTGAGAACCCGACCAGAGTCTGGTCATTTCCCCTTCTTAAGCAGCTAATTAAGTCCACATCCCCAACCACCTTCCAGATCAGCCGCCACACTCTGGGCTACTATACACCTGCTCTAATTGCCCATGGGCAGGCACCTACAACCAGGGCCAGCCCCTAAGTCCCAGACCTCACCATAAGTATTCAAATCAGCCAAACCTAAACCTGTTTGCCCTGCCTGGCCTTTTCCTTCCCTCAGAAACGAAGATAGAGGCACTTACCCATAGTTCCTCTCTCTCCTCCTGCCTCCTGCCTGATTGGTGCTTCCCGAGTGGCCTTGTGTTGTATGCTGTGTTCTCCCCAGAGAACTGTGAGTACAACAAACTATAAAACTCTTCCTCGTTTTTTCTTTCTTGATCTGTTCTGTCCTCCCCTATCTCAACCCAGATAATATGGTTAAAACACATGGGAAGGGGGAACCGAAAAGGGGGATGGATTATTTTCATTGCTTCTTAAAAGCAACATGTTTCTTTTGGCTAAAATTCAATTCAAACCAACAATATGTGTGCAGAGTATAAGCTCTTTATGAGACGGTAATACAATGCATGCAGCAACAATTTACAAAATATAATAAGCTACATCTGTTATGTATTGAGCACTTAATGAGTCAGACCATGTGCTTATCTCCTATTACATTATTTCATGTAATTCTGAAAAAAAAACCTAGTGAGGTAGAACTATTATATCTATATTAAGTACAGGAATCTAAGGTACAGAGAATCTTTTAAAAATTCTCTGAAATGACAGAGCTAGAAAATGGTGGAGCTGTGATTTGAACCCAGGTTTCTCTGAATCCAGAATCTAACTATTAAGCAGTAAGTGATACTACCTCCAAGCAGCTACTCAGACAAAAATATTTATAGAGTATCTATTATATGACAGACATTGTATTATGTGTTAGAGAAAAAGCCACCAAATTGATGCTCAAGATGCTTACATACTAGTGACAGGCAGGTTATTTTATCTGTAAGAACTAGGTAACTTGGTGGGTATTAGATGGATTTTATCTAGGACACTACAAAAGTAAAACCATTTACTTGATTGAATATTGTATCATAGCATACAAACAGATTTCTACTACTATTATCCTTTGCCCTCTCCCTACACACACACACACACACACACACACACACACACACACACACACACACTGCATTAAAGTTGCTCTTTGGGCTAGTTCTTCCTCTGCCCGAGGATGAAATCTCAAGAAAATCTCGTATTTTTTTTTTGACTACTCTCAAATACTAAAAATTCCTCAGGTCACTTTCAGCCGAAAGAAATTTCTCTTTCAGTATCTGAAATGTGTAGTGCAGAGCAATAACCAAACCCTGAAATATCCTTTAAAATGTCCCTACTCTGAGCCTGATGCAGCCCAGGAAGTCTGCAGTGAGGAAGGAAAGGGTGGTTGCTGGCACCTGCTTCAATTCCTCACTGTGCCCTTCTACTCCCCGCTCCCATCTGTGGCTTCTGACCCCCAGGGAGTGGGGAGAACAGGTGTGGAGGGCTGTTCTCTGAGGTTAGTAGATGTTCACACTCACAAGGTACTTCTGTGGGTTTCTCAGAAACTCACCATGCCCCACCCCTTACCGGAAGCCTCCCATTGCATATCCCAGGACAGAAGTGATACCTATGTTTCCACCAGCCTCTTCCAAACCCAACCTCAGCCCTGAGGCTCTGGTGATCCACCGCACACAGACTATCTTGTTGAAAGCTTACCAGCAGCCACCCACCACTACCACCATCTGTAACCCCCTTCCAGACTTGCTCTAATGGTGTTTTCTTCTGCATGGTCCTCAGGGTAACACCACCACCCCTGCTATTGGTAGAAGTACAGTTTTCCCACACACATAACCCAGTGACTTCTCATCCTTAGAGCTCGTAGACCTGAGGAAGATACCAATCCACTGGGCCCTCAACTCGTCATGTCAGGCTCTGCCTCCAACAGGCTTGGGGTAAACAGAAAGCACTTGGCCATGGGGAGCCTGGGTGGCTCAGTGGGTTAAGCTACCAACTGGATTTCGGCTCAGGTCATGATCTCATGGTTCATGAGATCGAGCTCCATATTGGGTTCTGTGCTGACAGCATGGAGCCTGGTTGGGATTCTCTCTCTCCCTCTCTCTCTCTCTCTCTCTCTCTCTCTCTCTCTCTCTCTCTGCCTTTCCCCTGCTCTGTTTTGTGTGTGCACACTCTCTCTCTCAAAATAAATAAACACTAAAAAAGAAAGAAAGCACTTGGTCATCCTCCTCCATGATGAGCGGAAGGTAGAGAGAACCTCAGGCACCCACCAATTCGTATTTTTCTACTCAGTGCTTTCATACCCTAGATGACCACATCCTTGGCATGTCTAATACAGGTGTCCTAACACTTCACTCTGGAATACGAGGATGTTCAGCAAATATAGTTTTGTTCTCAGCTTTTGAGGCCTCAGCAAAAACCAAGACAGAGTTTCTTTTAACATCCTGTTTCAGAAACACTAAAAAGAATGTTCACCAGACTAACACGTTGTGCAGCAAAAATTGTCTGTCTCTATGTGATCATTTTCTAATATTTTCCATTAGGAAAAAATACATTTGTCTTCTAATTTTGACTCTGCTCCTTAGAAATGCTTTGTGAGCCTGAATAAATCATTAGTGCTCAGAGTCTTCACCTAAAATTACAAAATTATTTAAAAGCTGTTGAAAGGTCTCTCCAAAAAAATATGGCTCTGTCACTTGAGGCTTACTTACATCAGGCTTCCAGCCCAGAAACTGGGAAGAAAACTAAACATTAGCTAGGGAGCAGCAGAAGAAATACCTTTAAATAAACCTGAACTCCTAACATCACCCTCTACCTCTCCAGGAACCATTCAAAATTCTTAACCTTCCCAATCTTGGAAGCAGGTCACCCTACTCTCGTTTGACCCTGTACCCCAGTTCTGGCCACTGAGTTTCTGCATTGTTCTCCTTGCCCAACTCCCTACCTGGTTAACCTACCTAGTAGACAAAGTCACCTAGAACTGTTCTCCTCCCAAAGACAAGGACCTGCCCTGAATTTAAGCTAAGTACAAGGACCCTCGTGCCTATTGGCAAACATCTGTGAAAATGAGTACCTCCTGATTTATTAATGCCCCGTGCTCCTGGAACCACTGTTCTTTCAGGGATGCCACCACCTCAGGATGTCCTCCCTGTTAACAGTTCCCTAGGGCAGGACACAGAGCACTGCCACTAACCCAGCCCAGGATCCTACGTATAGTATGCAAAGTATCAACATAAATGCCAAATAACTAGGCTAAAAGGATGCATCTTTCCAACATACATCATTTATAGTGTTTCTTTATCCTCCTAGTTCTAAAGAATTAATTTTCTCTAGTGTTTTAGATGGTCTCCTTATCCTGATTAAAATTTTAAAATGGCATTATTTCCCTCTCAGACTTTACAGCATAGGTTCTACAAACTTAAAGTGGGTATTGATGTTATTTTAAGAAATTTTCAGTGGGACAATCAATAAAAACAATTAAGGGGCGCCTGGGTGGCTCAGTCGGTTGAGCGACTGACTTTGGCTCAGGTTATGATCTCACAGCTCATGAGTTTGAGCCCCGTGTTGGGCTGACAGCTTGGAGCCTGGAGCTTGCTTTGGATTCTGTGTCTCCCTCTCTCTCTACTCCTAACCCACTTGCATTCTGTCTCTGTCTCTCTCAAAAATAAATAAACATTAAAAAAAATTTTAATAAATAAATAAATAAAAACAATTAAGTGCTAAGGCTCTCTAGAGTAGATATCCTAAATCCGATATTTCATCAAAACTTTTGATGATGTCCAAAGTTACATGAAAATACTTGGCAATAGGACACCTGAGTGGCTTAGTCGGTTAAGCATCTGACTCTTATAGAAAAAAAAATGTTTTTTAATGTTTATTTATTTTGAGAGAGAGAGACAGAACATGAGAGGCAGAGAGAGGGGGAGACACAGAATCTGAAGCAGGCTCCAGGCTCTGAGCTGTCAGCCAGAGCCCAACATGGGCTCACAACTGTGAGATCATGACCTGAGCCAAAGTCGGACACTTAACCAACTGAGCCACCCAGGCACCCCTTTTCTTAAAATTTTTTTTGATGTTTATTTATTTTGACAGAGAGAGAGAAAGAGAGAGTGCATGAGAGGCAGTGAGAGAGGAGACACAGAATCTGAAGCAGGTTCCAGGCTCTGAGCTGTCAGCAAAGAGCCCGAGATCAAGCATCTGACTCTTGATATCAGCTCAGGTCATGATTTCACAGTTGTGAGATAGAGCCCCACATGCACTCATTCTGCACTCAAAGAGAGGAACCTGCTTGAGATTTTCTCTCTCCCCCTCTCTCTGCCCCTACCCTGCTTGCACACGAGCTTTTCTCTCTCTCTCTCAAACTAAATAAACTTAAAAAAATATTGGCCAGTGAAATCTCAAAATTTAAGTATTTTACCATCCAAAAATGGAAAAGTCTTCATGGAAGATACAGTTAAAAGGTTCTGGAAAGAAAATCTTTAGCTCAAGGTCCTTTTTTTCTCCATTGAGTCCTCATCTGAGACCTGGTATTTGTGAGTCCACAGATGGAGACTCCATAGGTCTGGATCAATGTAATCTTTCTTAATGTTGTGAATTAAAAGTCTGTTTCCCCCCCCACACACCAAAATTCATACATTGAAGCCCTAACACTGAGTGTAATTGTATTCAGAGTAAGGAAGTAATTAAGATTAAATAAGGTCATGGGGTAAGGCCCTGATGTGATAGAATTAGTGTCCTTATAAGAAGAGACACCAGAATGAAAGGCATGTGAGGACATAAGAAGGTGGCCAACTACAAACTTGAAAAAGGACTCTCACCAGAAACTGAATTGGCTGGAACCTTGATCTTGGACTTCCAGCATCCAAAACTCTTAGAAAGTAAATTTCTGTTGTTTAAGTCACTCTATCCGTGATATTTTGTTATGGCAGTCTGAGCCAACTAATATACCTAAGAAACTATCAGTGGAGAAGAGGAAGAAAAGGCATTTTCCTCCTCTTTCTCAAAATGGGATACCAGAAATTTTCAAGTATATATAAAAAAAGTCAATACACACATTGTAGCCCTATTTATTCTTCACAATCTTGTAGGTAGGCAGAGCTAGCACTATTAATCCCATTTTACAGATGAGGTAGAATTCAACTAAGCCAAGATTAGACCTAGAACTTTTGACTCCTAGCCCAGCGTTCTTTTACTCCACCTCATGCCATTGGACTCAGAGTAGCTTTAGAGATCTTTCTGCTCCTGAGTCAGCTCGTCAATAGAAAATCTCCAGGTAGCTTAGCACTGGTTCAAGGAAAAGAAGCTAGGCTCAAAAAGTTACCTTCCTAACAAATTAGCAGAATTACCTGTTATTGGTCAGGAGAACCATTAAAGCTATAAAGTTGGGGGAGGGAGTTAAAATTAAAGTTGGAGTTATGCTCATTTTAATAATTTTAATGATTAAATTACAGTGATAATTTTCACCTTTTAACAAAAGCTTCTCTATAAAGCACAGTTCAGCTGTGACCATCTGTGACAAAAAAGAATCTTGGCCATTCCTTGCTCTGGCACACACATCAAGTTCCCCTCCTGGGAGAAAGAGCCGAGCCACAACCTGAAGTTCACTATATCCACCCTTCTGATTAATTTGGAGCAGTGGAGTGTTTAAAGAAACAGGTGCTATCTGCAGGATTCATGTCCACATCTCATTGAAAAGCCCTTCTATCGGCCCTGGTGCTATTTTTTAAATATTTGAGCTCTGAATGTTACTTGTTTAGTAAGGATTTCAGTAGCTTAGTAATTAGCACCACTATGACCTTACCATGAAAACAACATGTATTTGCAGTCTCATCTTTCTGCCGTGCCAATCAATGATTTAAAAAAGAACCTTTTGAAAAAAAAAAAAAGAACATTTTGAAAGTGAGCAAATTTTAGATTGTGTGGCATAATAGTTAGGGCTCATATTCAAAATATTTTATCCATCCATAATGTCCTTAAGTGTGTCTCTTTCCAAATAGGCAACCAAAAATTTCTTTGGCTGACCTTTGACTTCAATTTCCCCTAACAGAGAATGTTTCTCTTTGCTCCTATTTCAACTGTTCTTCAGGATGACTGCCTAATCCTAATGCTGGGAAAATTTGGTTGCTTTTAGTGTGTGGGCTTCTCAGTATCAGCAGTTGCCATATTCTCTTCGCTGGGTCTACTTTGCATTGTGCTGGAATGTGGAGGCCTATCTCTGAATTTTCATATTTCTTCAGACTGGCTGTCAAAAGCTTTTACACTGAATTTTCTCATTATGTGGCCCTCAAAACAGCCATTCTCTCTTAATTGGTCCTCAAATGGTTGTCACATTCAAAAAGAATGAAATATTTATCTGATATAGAACACAAATTTATTCAAGATAAAATAGTGTTTTATTTGTGGTAATTTCTATGTGCATCCAGAGAAAAGGGAGGTTTTTAAATCAGAAATATCAAAAATTATGGACAGCATTTAAAAAATATCTTTGGGAATGCAAACTGGTGCAGCCACTCTGGAAAACAGTATGAAAGTTCCTCAAAATATTAAAAATAGACCTACCCTATGACCCAGCAAAGGCACCACTAGGTATTTATCCAAGTGATACAGGTGTGCTGTTTCAAAGGGGCACACGCATCCCAATGTTTATAGCAGCACTATTGACAACAGCCAAAGTGTGGAAAGAGCCTAAATGTCCATTGATGGATGAATGGATAAAGAAGATGTGGTGTATATATATACATTGGAGTGTTACTTGGCAATGAAAAAGAATGAAATTTTTCCATTTGCAACTATGTGGGTGGAACTAGAGGCTATTATGCTAAGCAAAATTAGTCAGAGAAAGACAATATCATATGACTTATGAATTAAGATACAAAACAGATGAACATAAGGGAAAGGAAGCAAAAATAATATAAAAACAAGGAGGGGGACAAAACATAAAAGATTCTTAAATATAGAGAACAAAGGATTGCTGGAGGGGTTGTAGGAAGAGGGATGGGCTAAATGGTTAAGGGCCATTAAGGAATCTACTCCTGAAATCATTGTTGCACTAAATGCTAACTAACTTGGATGTTAATTAAAAAATAAATAAATTTTAAAAAATCACCAATAGCCTAATATATATTAATAGTGAGTTGGTATAGATGGATAGATGAAAATAGATTGATGTAGCTATTTCCATTGAATAAAGTGCTCTGCATCTACTTTAAATGATACTGAAGCTTCTGTTTTTTATGGTAAACTATTAACAAAATTCCTGTAAAAATTACAGTAAAGAGATACAAAAGATAGTAAACTCATAAGAGCACCAAAAAGAGAAGAGAGTCATCTGCAGACCAGAGATTTATTAAAATTTCTAGAAGATGGCAATTAGTGGATCATATTGCCAGATAAAATAAAAGCAGAGGCAAACATCCTAGCATTGAAGACACCTGGTTTCAAACTGAAAGTAGATGCTGAGCACAATGAATGGAAAAGACAAATACCTAGAAATAGAAATATACATATAAAAGTTTGTAAAACACCAAAGATAGAGACTATCCTAGAAGCTTCCAGGAAAGGGCTATGGAAACAATTTATGTAAGGTCCTTGATGTCTGATAGGTTCACTACCTGCATTCTTATAGCCATGAGATCTCATAGGGAAGCACAGTCATGCCTCAAAAATATCATTAATGGACTGGCCATTTATAAAATTAGTCCTGACTCAAATACCCACCTATCCCCCTGTCACTCTGACATCTGTCCTCATCAATCACATCACAGTCCATTTTGGCCAGTCTTTTATTGCATTTTTAATAAATATATGATAAAATAAATATTTTAATAAATGTATGGTAATTCATATATAGCATAATTGATTTTAAAGTAAATGCAAAAATCCCAAAAAAATGTTAGATTTCATCAAGTTGATGAAAGTTTTGGGTTGCTTCTTGAATCATTACCAAAGCTATTGCTAAATGAGGATTAGTAGGGTCAGATCAGTTAATAATGGATGAGGAGAAAATCAACCAGGAAAATAACAGGAAAGGATTTTCCAAGGAGAATCATTTTAAAGTAAATCAAAGAATCAAAGATAGGTTCCTGGAGGAAAGTCTTAAAATATTTCTGCAGATATTACTATCTTCATGATTAATCTGGAAAGTGAAATAAAACTTGGGAAATGCCATATCATGCTACCATTTATTTTTATCAGAAAACAGTACCTCCAAACAATCCAATGTAAATAGATTTGCATTACATGGACATTTCTGGTGCTGATTTTCGTAGGAAACAGGAGACCTCCTGTACATATATACAAACAAAAACCATAATGGTGCTAGTTTTCTCATCAGTGATAAGTGCTGAAAATAGTGAAATCATGCCTTCAAAAGTCTAATATAAAATGACTTCAAAACAATTCATGATTAGTATGTAATCAAATATGAAAGCAAAAGAATGGCATACAACAATTCTGAAGGTTTATCTTCCATATACTCTTTTGAAAAAAAGTACTCTATAAATATTTCAAAAGAGAAAGAAAAAGAGAGAAGGAGGGAGAGAAATGGATACCAAGAAAATAGAATGGATGCATAAAATTTTTGTTTTGGGTAATGAAAGACTAACTAAAGCCAACCACATTCAGAAAATATATATATATAGAATCTTGACTGAAGATATTATTAAACTTTTTCTTTAAAATATCAAAGATATATCAAGATGATAAAGAATTACAGAACAAAACTCCAAAGCTTGGGAAAGGTTTTCTCTCTGAGCAGTTGCTAGTCTAAAGGAGGTAGCTTCATTAGTCTTTTAGTCACAGGGAGGTGGTCAGAGTTCCAGGCCCACCCAACACAGGGACTTGGGACCCTAAATGGCTATACCCTGAGAATAGTGGTAAAACAAAAATAAACCAGCATTTGACTAGATGGTAGACTCCATTTTTAAATCTCAGTATCCCATGAAATCTGAGGCTGTGAGCTTGCAAGTAAAGCCTACATTGTTAGTACCCTGCTTTAGAGGAAGAAAATGTCAACCTGAATCTCATATTATTCCAGCAAACACTGTTTCAAACACAATGTCCAGCAGTTCATTAAAGCATGAAGAGAAAAAAGATCATGAAAGAGAACCAGCAGTGATAAAAAATAATCAGAATAGGGGCACCTGGGTGGCTCAGTCGGTTAAACATCTGACTTCAGCTCAGGTCATGATCTCGTGGTCCATGTCAGGTCATGATCTCACGGTCCATGGGTTCAAGCCCCAGGTTGGGTTCTGTGCTGACAGCTCAGAGCCTGGAGCCTGCTTCAGAATCTCTGTCTGCCTCTCTTTGCCCCTCCCCCACCCATGCTCCTCTCTGTCTCTCAAAAATTAATAAATGTTTTTTAAAAATTTTTTTAAATAATAATCAAAATAATGATAGGTATCAGACACAGTTAAACTATGCTCACCATTTTCATATATATACAATGGAACAACACTCAGCCATCAAAAAGATGTAATCTTACCATTTGCAATGACGTGGATAGAGCTAGAATGTATTGTGCTAAGCGAAATCAATCAGAGAAAGACAAATCCCATATGATTTCACTCATGTGGAATTTAAGAAACAAAACAGATGAACATATGGGAAGAGGGGGAAGAAAAGAGAGAGAAACAAACCACAAGAGACTCGTAATGATATAGAACAAACTGAGCGTTGATGGAAGGAAGAGGTTGGGAGATGGAATAGATGGGTGATAGGTACTAAAGAGGACACTTGTGATAAGCACTGAGTGTTGTATATAAGTGACGAATCACTGAATTCTACTCCTGAACCCAATATTGCACTGTATGTTAACTAAAATTTAAATTAAAAAAAAAACTATGCTTACCATTTTCAAGGAAAAGAAAAGTAAGCTCTAAAAATTTCAGTAGGAAACTGCCAATTACAAACAGTGACTTTACAGATTTGAAAAAGAAACAAATTGAAATTCTAGAACTGAAAATTTTCACAAACAAAATTAAGAATTTAATGAGAATTTTAACAACATATTAAAGAGTTGAAGAGACAGTGAACCGAAAATAGGTGAGAAGACACTTTCGAGAATGTAGCATGAAAGCAGCATAAAAGGTAGAAAGCATGGAACAGAATGTAAAAATACAAGAATTCTATGAGAAATTCTAAGTTCTGGCATCTAGACGAAGAAGAAAGAATGGACACTGGCAATATTTGTGGAGATTCAGGCTTACAATTCCCCCAAACTGATGAAAACACCAATCTTCAGATGTAAGAATTCCAATAAATACCACTCAGGATAAATAAAAGGAAATCCAAACCTAAACACATCATAGTTAAACTGAATAAAATAAAAAAAAATTTTTTAATCAGATAGAGCAACTTGCCTTCAAGGGAGTAAAAGACTGACAGGTGACTTCTTAACAGTAGCAGCAGAAGTCAGAAATAAACTGCTAATCTAGAATTTGTAACCATAAAAAAATAAAGACATTTCAGATGAATAAACAATTGAAAGAATTTACCTTTAGGAGACCCACAGGAATTTGCAAAGGATTTTTCCAGAAAAAAGGGAAATAATCACTGGAGAAGATCAAGGGGATCTTCAAAAAGAATAAAGAGAAAAGAAAGTCGCAAACATGTAAGTAAATCTCAATAAATATTGACTCATCAAAAATATATCTGTAGATTGGGAATAATGAAAATGTAGTCAAATGTTTTAAGCTCCTTGTACGAACCAGGAGAAGAGTAAAGTTATCAATTAATATTAGACATTGATAAGCCAAGGATACATTTTTAATTTCTGAGATGAACACTAAAGATAGGAAAAGAGCAAAACAAAGTAATGATTAAGAAAATCAGTTCCAAGTCAAGAAGTATGAAAGTCGTGAGTCCACAGAACAAAAAGATAACTTGCCTGGCCAAAGGTTCTCTACTAAGCATCTGAGGCCACCATGGTCTCCAGCTATCAGAATTGATACCAAATAAATTTGCTGGGGAAAGCAAGCATTCAAAGACTCTCTTTACATTTTTAAATACATAGGTTCTATGAGGATATGTAGAATGTCCCAATTTATTCATGGACCATTTCAACAAACTTATTATGGTAAGCATATTACATTCAAGATCGGCATTTCTTATACCCTGAAAATGAAAAGCAGATATAGGGACTCCTTAGGAGACCCTGGCAATTCTCCTCCTGATTTTAATTCCTCAGAAAGTAAAGATGGAAAATGTGAGCTGGCAGCAGCAGGAAATTAAGTTCTTTTGGAAGAGATGGAAGATTTAATGACAAAGAGTTACATGAAGAAGCAACACAGAGAAAGTCTGGTGGCAGAATTCTTCACCAAATTGCTTTGCCACACTCATAGGAGAATCAAGAAAGTTAAAGATAGTTAGCAAATGAAATTAAGAATTCAGACTGATTTGTGCATCTAACAACAGGCTTGTGACATCCCAAAGGAGCAGATTCCTATGCAGAACGACTCGTGAGGAACAGCCTCAGATTCTTTCTAGTCTGCAATATTTATTCTGGGTTTTTCTTTGTGATCACAACCAAAGATTTCAATTAATCTTTTACCACCAATTTATGTTGATCACATGACTACTTGCTTTTGTCATCAAAATCTCCTTGAACTTTGTTATGTTGGTCTTTTGTCTTATGTCAATATTCTACAGTTTCAGCTCTGTTTCCACTGTATGTGAGATGGCCTTTAAAATTTCACTGCCTAAAAATGACTGGATAATGATAAAATGCTCATCCTTTTCATCTTCTAGATTATTGAAAGTTGAATTTGAAATTGTAGTAGAATTGCACAAAAAAGACTTTGACAGGGGCGCCTGGGTGGCTCAGTCAGTTGAGCGTCTGACTTCGGCTCAGGTCATGATCTTGTAGTCCGTGAGTTCGAGCCCCGCGTCGGGCTCTGTGCTGACAGCTCGGAGCCTGGAGCCTGTTTCGGATTCTGTGTCTCCCTCTCTCTCTCTGACCCTCCCCCGTTCATGCTCTGTTTCCCTCTGTCTCAAAAATAAATAAACATTAAAAAAAAAAGTCTTTGACAAGAAATAATACAAAAAACATACACAATTATTTTTCATATAGCTATTTTCCTAGAAGAGATATTTCTAACATATTTTCATTGTGCACTTCTAAGACAGTAATTTTTTGAGAGAGTCATGCTTTGCATTACATATTTTTTAATGTTTTATAGTTTTTACCAGGAATGGAGGGAAAAAAAGCAAATTTGTGAGTCACTTTTGTAATAGGATGATTACTTGTCAAAGTGAGATTTTGGGTTTAATTATAGTTTTAGTGCACATTAGTCAAATTAAAGTCATTTTTATGAAGTGACAGATGTTTTTATGAGGTGACAATTTTAGAAAAACAATCCATACGTTGCCAAGTTAACTTTGACAAGTTAAATAAATAAAACCCCAATTCACTAGTTGGAAATAATTTAGATGTAAACAGGTATTTACTTCCCTGCCTGGCATCTATCTATGTTTAGAACATCTGACCCAAATAAAAATGGTTCATCACTAAGTGACTACAAAAATCTCACTTTAAATGAACAGGAACTTTGAGTAAAGTAGTCTAGCAGTGTACATTTTTCTTCGGAACAATGGTTTTAAGAGCTTATTTGTAAAGGCTAAAGCCTGAGCCCTTTGGGGAATTTTCCAGACACTGTTAACTTTCTTTTAACAGTTAATAGTGATCCCCAGATATAATTATTTACATTTCAATGAAAAAAATACAGTAATATTAGAGATTCTTCTCTAGAAGCTTTTGAATATAAATTTCTATAAACTCAAAAAAATAAAATTCTTTGTAATTTTACATTAAAAGAAATTTAAGGGTGTTTTTTTCCCTTGAGGGTGTTAAAAAAATCCTTTTAAGTTGTAGCATTGAATAAGAACAGTCTGAGGAATTGCAGCGTCTTTGTTTTTAAAAGTAATTCGTAAAACTTGTTCATACATGAAAACTTCTATTTATTCCACATTCTATTTATGCTGTAATACCCTCTTAAAAGCTGAGTTTTAAGAAACTTGGTGTTTGGCTAGTTATTTCCAGACATATTTAATATCCTATATTTTTAGAGTTTTTAAATATAGACATTTCAGTAATTAGTTGTGCTTACTTGTACATTCTCAAGTTTTATAACCTGTTTTCATTTGTGATTTCATAAATAAAATTTAATATTTCATAGCATACTTAAGTTTAATAGAACTCATCATTTTAAATCTAAGAAAAAAGTGACATTCCTGCAAGCAACAACATCTAAAACATGAATAATTACATATAAGGTGAAAGGTTTTTCTTTTTTACTTTTCATCTTAAATATTAATACCTTGTTTGGCACTATATAAGTTTACTTGAATTGATATACTTTGCATTTATATTAATTCTTATTTTATATAAAATTTTATAATAAGATAATTAGCACTTAAAAATAAAGTCAAAAAGGAGAAAAAAAGAAATACAGAACAAGTAGAATAAAGAAAGCACATTAAAACACTAGCTTAAAATTTAATATATCAGTAATTACATTTAATATAAATGGGCTAACTGTTCCAATTAAAATGTAAAAAGTAGCATATCAGAGAGAGACATATTAAATATATACATATATAAAAGAATTATCTAAAACATATAGCACATGGTTGAAAGTAAAAAGAATTTAAAAAGATATGTTATGAAAACAAAAGGTTATATTAATAGTAGACAAAATAGGCTTTAAGGCAAAAAGCATCACTAGTCATAAAAATGGCCATTCACATTTTAAAAGTTTCAATCCACCAGGAAAAAATAGCAATATTAAATTTCCTAAAAACTAATAACATAATTCTAATAACTCTAATAACATAAACTCTAAGTTTAGAAAGCAAAGCATTAAAGGATGATAAGGAGAAATAGATAAATTCATAATAATATTCTGAACATAACAATCTTTTCAATACTTGATAGCTCAGAGACAAAAGCCATATAGGCTCTAAAACAAACCTTAACACTTTCAAAATACTGAAGTAATATAGAGTGTATTCTCTAATCAGCAGAATTTATCAAAGCTATATATTTCTACAAGCAACAATACAGATTGTGCTAGTAGCCAAGATGGAATAACACAGACCAGATTCATCTTCATATCATAAACAACCAAAAAATCAGACAAAATAAATGAAATGGCAATCTTCACACACTGGAAAAAAAGCAGGACAGGACTATGATCCACAAAAGGAGAGTAACAAGCAAGATGAGCATTACTATTGCCCAAGTTATACCTGGGAGTTACCAGGCTGCAGAAGGGAGCTGTGAGGGGAGGGACTCCACATTGAGCCAGCAAGTCTTGCTAAGTTGAGGAGACAGAGAAAAAAGCTCAGTAAAATCAAGACAACCAGAATTTGTAGATCAGGGTACAGAAGAGGGGGGAGCTACACAAAAAGAGAGCTCTAGAAATCTGCAGAGGGGTCCTTTTGAGTCTGTGGCTGAGGAAAAACCCCAGGAAGCAAGTAGTTGGAACAACTTCCTAAGCATACCAAGCTAGGAATAGTTTGTGTTCCTACCAGGCAGAGTGGAAAGACTTTATAATAGATGAGGCATCAGATAAAATTTTCAGAGGTTTATTATCTAGGTGGGGTAATACCAGTCATAGATTAAAAGCCTAATAAAATTAAAAGCAAACTTCTAAACATTTCAACTGAAATTAAAAGCAAACTTCTAAACATTTCAACTGATACAAGGTAACTGTATTGCACATCAAAATAAAATCCAGTACTATTAAAAGGAAAACAAAATCCAACACCAGAAATGTACAATTTACAATGTCTGGCATCCAATAAAAAATTATCAGATATGCAAAAAGCAGGGAACTATAACTTTTAATAAGAGGAAATACCAGTCAATAGAAAAAGACTTAAAAACAGAGATAATAGAACAAGTGGACAAAGATGTTAAAATGCTTCATATTCCAAAAAGGGAGAGAAAATGTGAGCATGCTGAGGAGAGAAATGGAAGATATAAAAAAGAACCAAACCAAACTTTAAGAGATGAAAAATATATCTGATCGAATATAGTAACTAGATGGAATAACAATAATAACAATAACTGGATGGAATTAATATCATATTAGATACTGCAAAAGAAAAGACCAACATATTTGAGGACAGAGCCATAGAAACTATCCAAAATGAACACGGAGAAAAAAAAAATTAAAATCAGTGATCTGGGGGTACCTGACTGGCTTAGTAAGTAGGGCATGTGACTCTTGATCTTGGGGCTGTAAGTTCAAGCCCCACGTTAGGTACAGAGATTACTTAAAAATAATATATATATTTTTAAAAAACTCAGTGATCTGTGGAACAATATTCTAATATGTATGTAACTGCAATATAAGATGAAGGGCAGTGAAAAGAAAAGAAAACAAAACAATGATCTCATTTAATTTGATGAAAAACTGTAGAAACCCACAGATCCAAGCTCATTGAATGCCAACCAAAAGAAATATGAGGAAAGAAATACCACAGCATATCAAAATCAAATTGTAAAATACCCATTGATAAAAATCCTAAAATCAGCTAGAAGAAAGACTCACTATGCATAAAGGAACAAAGATTGAAATGACAGCATACTTACCAAAAACTATCTGAACCTATGAACTTATCAAAAACTATCTGAATGAAGAGACATTAAAATATCAAAAGGGGGAAAAAAATTCATCACCAGAATTTTTCACCCAGAAAAGAAGTCTTATAAAAATAAAGGCAAATACTTTTCAGAAAAGTAACTCTTGAGAGAATTTATCCCTAGCACTTGCCCTGTCAGAAGTGTTAAAGAAAGTTCTTTAAGCAAAAGGAAAATTAGGAAAATTTAACTCTACACAAAGGAATAAAGAGTGCCAAATGATAAATATAAGTAAATAAAAATATACTTTATCTCATTTTTAAATACCTTTAAAAGGTCATGGACACTTTAAAGCAAAAATAATAACACTGGATTGTATGGTTTATAGCCTTTATAACTATAATAGTACAACAAATGGGAAGGAATAAATAGAAGTATATTTTTGTAAGGGTCTTACAGTAGACAGGAAATGTTGTAACAGTATTTGAAAGTAAACTGTAATAAATTAAAGACATATATTGTAATCTCTAGAGCAAGCATTGGAATATAAAAATAAAGATTTATCTAAGAGACTGATATTCTAAAAATTTTTTAAAAATTCAACGAATCCAAAGGAAAGATTAGACACCAGAAAAAATGAACAAAAAATCAGAAAAGACAAATAGAAAACAAGTAGCAAAGTGGTAATTTTTAAAACCAGCCCTCTAACTAGTTATATTAAATGTAAGTGTTCTAAATACTGAATTGAAAGGAAAATATTGTTCAACTGGCTAGAAAATTAAGCCTTAACTATATGATATATATGTGTGAAGCCAATTTAAATATAGAGATGATAATAGATTCAAATAACAAGGATGGGTGCCTTTGTGGCTCAGTTGGTTGAGCATCTAACTCTTGATTTTGGCTCAGGTCATGATCTCAGGGTTGTGGGATCGAACCCTGCATTGGGCTCTGCACTGAGCATGGAGCCTGTTTAAGATTCCCTCTCTCCCTCTGCCCCTCTCCCCCACTCATGAGCTTTCTCTCTAAAAATAAAATAATAAAAATAAATAAATAAAATTACAAGGATGGAAAAAATATTACATGCAAAAATTAGTCATAAGAAAAGTGGCATGACTATACTAATATCAGAAAAGTAGACTTCAGAAAAGAAAGTAATACCAGGGATAAAGCAATACTTTTCATATTATAACAGAATGGAATAGTCCTAAATGTTTATGCATCTAATAACAGAGCTTATGAAACAAAAATAGATAGAACTTCCAGAAAACAGAGATAAATCCAAATTAAAATAGTAAATTTCATTAGTCATCTCTCAATTATAGTAAAATAAATGGCAAATGAGCAAAGATGTAGAAGATTTGAATGTTACTATGAACCAACTTGACCTAATTAATATTTATAGAAAAATACACCCATAAATAACAGATTAACATTCTGTTTAATTGCATATGCTTTAACAATAAAAAATAAAAATAAACAATATTATTTACCATAATGTCTTAAAAATATTAGAAGACTGAAACCATACAAAGTATTTTTCTGACAGAATTAAACTAGAAATTTTAATAATGCAATTTCTGGAAATCTCCAAGTATTTAGATATTAAACAAAATATTTATAAGTAAGCTATGAGTCAAAGGGAACCCACAAAAAAAAAACAGTTCATTTTGAATTGAATGAAAAACTTAAAAATACAAAATACCCAAATTTGTGGAACATACTGAATTGTTTAGAGGGAGAAAATACGTGCTTATGTTAGAAAACAAGAATGATTTAAAACCCATGATATAAGATTTCATGTTAATAGATTTCACTAATATGTGGAATTTAAGAAACAAAATAAATGAACATATGGGAAAGAAAAAAGAGAGAGAGAGAAGCAAACCCTAAAAGACTCACAACTATAGAGAACAAACTGAGGGTTGATGGAAGGAGGAAGGTGGGGGATGGACTAAATGGGTGAGAAGTATTATGGAGGGCACTTGTGATGAGCACTGGATGTTATATATAAGTGATGAATCACTAAACTCTACACCTGAAACCAATTTTACCATATATGTTGACTAGAATTTAAGTAAAAACTTGAAAAGAAAAAAATATATTGCAACTAAAAAAAATCACATTAATAAACTATTAAAAGAAGAGCAAATTACATCCTAAGCAAGCAGAAGGAAAGGCGTGTAAGAAATATAACAACAGATATCAATGAATTACAAAACAAAAACGCTAGAGAAAATTAATGAAGAAAAAGCAATGATTCTAGAAAGTAAGCTCTTCAAGATGTGATTCTGGAAGTGGATCCCTCACTGGTCAGACAACAGCCAGGCCCCAGGGTGATTAGAATTGTATGGTGATAACCCCTCAGTTGTGCTGTCATATCTAGGACTAGGACTTTCTCTTGGGCTACATTCAGGTGGGACACAGGTGGAAGAGGAAGCATATTTGAGATTTCAGTTGTTCTGGCAGTTGGACCTTTTTCACTCATTTGTATTTTCTTATTTTTCTATGCTGTTTTTCTAACATAACTCACTTTTTTAACTAAGACAAAAACCATCCTGATCTCTCCTGTGAATTAATAGTGATCAACATTTCTGAACCATAAACAGAACATATGGATCTGACTTCAGGTATCATTTCAGGAGAAAAAGACCACCTGAAAAATAGAGGTATCAAAAAATGGCACCATCAGAACACTTAGGTGATTGATAGAGTTAGTTAATGAGACAAAATGTTGACAACTGGTACTATTCAAAATATTTTTTTGTAATGCACATATAACTTCCTTTGATATAACTACCACTACACACCCCCACTTTTTTTGCTTTTTCAAAAAAAGTATATTGAGCCTGAAGAATTTTTTGCACATAATTCTTTCAATTAAGTTAAATTACTAGAAGGTAGGTATTTTCTCTTAGCTTGATAATTTCCCTGCAAGAATCCTCCATAGCAATTTGCTTAGTATTTGTTGCTTATGCTTCTGTATACAGGCACAGATAGCTGAAAGGAAGGAGTATCAAAGGAACTGTAGAATCATGAGTATTTCCTTTCACTATGATTCCAACTTTCCTATTAAATGTCTCATGAGAATTATTCTAGATTATACATTTCAGAGGTAGAACTTTTTGGGAAAACTAGGAGTAATACCTCAGGACTTGGTATCTCTGTGTGTCCTCTGGAAAGAGTGTTCTGAGCATATTCATGGCCCCTATGGCCATGTTGAGATTGTCCTTCTTTTATACTGTCAATAATCCTCCCCACCAAAAATAACTGAGGGGAAGAACGGGCCCAAATTTATCAGACAGACGTCCAGCATATAGCAGTCCTCACTCAGCAGCATGGCCCACCCATACGCAACTTGCCTTCAAAAATACCAGCCAGCATACACCCTCATTTTGCCCCTGTTAGTATGCTGGAAGACCTCAATGATCATGATTTACTCAAGCTAAGCCTAACTCTTTTAATAAAGAAAAAAAAATGGGCCTGGCTAAAGGGAAAGAATAAAAGCTCCCACAAGAAATCATTACAATTTAAATTCCAACTGGATCTTTATAGATCTCAAGTGAAAACATAAAAAGAACTATAAAGAGGAGGGGGAAAGGCAGCCTTGGACAGAGCATGGCAAATTGGAAAAGAAGTCTGAAACATGGATTCCCTAAAGACAATTTGCTTAATTATTTCCATGGGCATCCACTAACATTCAGTAGGTATTGATTGACTTTACTGTTAATTAGACTAAATGACCTTGAGCATTTCTATACAATCAGTTACATTCTATAGAGCCTTTATTTTCAGTGATATCTGATAGCATTTCAGCTCTTATCTTACATGCTAGAAGAGATTTTCTTGCAATATTTAAAGGATGCAAGAGATTTAAAGTATACTTAAATATCTGTGAAAAAGGAATAAATGAAGAAAATCAAGTATAAATTATTATATAATTTCTTCTAATTTTAAAATTCTATAAGCCTGTATTCTGCTACTATACAATTCATTATAGCTATATGTGGACTTTAATATCAATTTTGTAAATAAGCTTGAAGAAGAACAAAGTCTATGCTGTTCCAGAAAAAAAAATCATCTGAATAAATGAAGTTATAAGGAAATAACTAATTAACTGATAATTAAGGGAACCTAATATATGGAGACTATTTCTAATAATTAGACCTGGGCTCCTGAAATGAGCTGAAATGAAATGGGCTGCTAAGCCACCCATCACTGGAAACTCTGAGATAGAAGGTAGGTGATCAATGGAGCTAGCAAGGGGATTCCTGCACTGGAGAGGAGGTTGTGCTTGGTGATTCCACACGTCCCTTTCAGACACAACTCTTCTATCATGCACTTGCATTTCTAGTCACGGTAATGTGGAAATGAAGATGGAATATGGCCCTTAGGCAAGGAAGAACTCTGTGTCTGACTTCCTTTGTATAGAATACTGGGTGGTGGTAGGATCTGCTCTTGTGATGGGATAAATCCAGGGAGCCTAACATGCAGATCTCTTTCTGCTACCTAAAACAGACTGTTAAATGCAATGACCACCATGCAAAAACCTGCTCAAGAGTTTCTTTCTGCTCAAGAGCTGAAATACAAACTCTGTGGATGGAGGACCTAAAAACACCAACTCCCTCTCTGAGAGGCCTCCATGTAGAAACCCAAATGGATTTTATTATTATTGCTTGTGGTAACTAACTGTTCTCTACAACTGGCTTCTTGGGGTTAATTTGGAAAGCGGAGAAGGTGGGAGAGCTGGAACCAGTACAACTGGAGTCTCAGTATGGGACAACATGAGGGATGAAGCAGGCTGAGGAAAGCATCCAGGGCTGCCACACAGGGTTGTTCATTTAGGCACTTATACAGGGACTCCATATTCAAGAGGCAAAATTCACCTCATAGACAGCTTTGCCATTTTGAACTATTGTCAAATTTTGATTATAACATTATTGATTCAAAACATGGGCATTTTTTCTATTTATTATGACAGTTTTCTAACATATAGCAGGTCTGTATCTTGTTCAAATGAAATCAGTATGTTGTCACCATTCTTCTCTAACAATGAACAAATGAGTTCAATAATCAAAAGGCCTTGTTGGTCAAACATCTAAAATAACCTGTGTTTTTACAAAAAGAATTACACTTCTGCCTAGTGTACTGATAGATATATATCTAAAGATGTGAGCAAAAAGTCCTTGGGGCACCTGTGTGGCTCAATCAGTTAAGTGTCTGACTACAGCTCAGGTCATGATCTCATGGTTTGTGGGTTCAAGCCCCAAATCGGGTTCTGTGCTGACATCTCAGAGCCTTGAGCCTGTTTCAGATTCTGTGTCTCCCTCTCTCTCTCTGCCTCTCCCCCATTCACTCTCTCTCTCTCTCTCAAAAATAAGTAAACATTTAAAAAAAAGTTTTTAAAGTCCTGTATTGGTATTAGTGTACAAGTTAAACGTAAACCTGTATAGTTCATATTATCTGTTACTCGTGTACTAGTATTTCTGAATTGTGAATGTAAGTCTACAAATACATTTAGGATTATATAAATCACTGTGTAAAGCAAATATTCATTTCCCTTTAATAATATACAAAGCCAGTGTTCCTTAGACAAATAGTAGAGATTACTATGTAATCATCCACTAATATGGCAATTGATTATTTTTTGTTATGAAAATCTGGCAGTACAAAAATTAACTACGATTAAAGTACTGCAGCCTCCTGCTACATAGATATCACTTACTGCTATATGCAAAATGTACAGAAGCCAAAATTCAATCAATAGTATCCTTGAAAAAGTCAAAAGTAATAAGAAATTCTGTGAAGAAACATGAAGTAATTTTGTTTACTAAAATTATACCATTGGTATGAAATCAATTGCAGTTTCTTGATTGACACCAACTTCTCCAACACTGAGTTACCAGAAAGAGGAGGAAGATTTCATCCACCTATAAATTTATCAGTCTGTATATGATCCAAAACTAAATTTCAAAACCAATTTTTTCCTTTATTGAATATACTAATATTGTCTTTGAAAGAAAGACTTATGATAATGAGGAATATCATGGCCTTTCATTGTTCTAGATACTTGATACTTCAAGTATAGTCCATAGACAAGCAACATCACCATTACCTGGGAGACTGTTAGACTACAGACACTTGGGTCCCACCAGACCTACTGAATTGTAATCTGCATTTTAACATGATCTCCAGATGATTTGAATACACACTACAGTTTGAGAAGTACTTTGCCAGATAACATATATAATTTGAAAATTATGATGAATGTCAATTACTACAACTTTGTAAAAATTTATGATTTATATGGACTGATGACCATAGTAAGGAATAAGACATTGTTATGATATCATTAAGTTTAAGTTGTCTTGAAAAATCAGTTATATTTCTCATTGAAGTATTACATTTCCTTGATCATCACTGAAATGCAAAGTAAAACCACAATGAGCTATCACCTCACACTTGGCAGGAGGGCTATTACAAAAAAAAACAAAGATAGTAAATGGTGAGAATATGGAGAAATTGGAACCTTTTTACACTGTTGGTGGGAAAGCAAAATGGTACAGCCAATATGAAAAACAGTATAGAGATTCCTCAAAAAATTGAAAATAGAACTACCATATGACCCAGCAATTCCACTTCTAAGTTTTTATCAAAAATTTTTTAAATTAGGATCTAGAAGAAACATTTGCACTTCCATGCACACTGCAGCATTATTCAGAATAGCCAAAATGTGAAAACAACTTAAATGCCTACTGATGGATGAATAAAGAAAATGTGGTATATGCATACAGTGGAATATTATTCAGCCAAAAAAAGAAAGAAAAAGAAAATCATTGCCATTTGAGAACATTATGCTAAGTGAAATAAGCCAGTCATAGAAGGACAAATACTGCATGATTCCACTTATATGAGGATTCTAAAATAGTCACACATCTATAAACAGAACACAGAATGGTTGCCAAGGGCCGGGGATGGGGGAGTAGGAAGTTTTTATTCAACAGGTATAAAGCTTCAGTTATGCAAGATGATTAAGTTCTAGAGATCTGCTGTACAACCTTAATTACTCTGCTGTACACGTAAAAATCTGTTAAGAAGGTACATCTCATGTTAAATGTTCTTACCATAATATTTTTAAAGTTTTACAACAGCATAATCACACTGTTCATTAAAAGTTATTATGCATAGAAGAATAAAATCTCAAAAATCAAATGTTTGTATAAAATAATATACTTTCTGAAAGACACAATACTTGAGGACATATTTAACTTTTCCAATATTAGTCACCAGTGGAGAAAATATCTTATACTTAAAAGCTATAAACTCATTATGGCCTATAATGTCACAAAAGAGATGTCACACAAGTCTAGGAACCCTTTCTATAGGAAAGGAGATATTGGAGAAAGTAAGCATTCTATCTGTCATAAATAATTTAATTTCAATGAAAGCAAGATGTATATTTTAGAAATAATTTTATATCCCAGTGGCTATTTTTCCAAAATTTTTTTAAAAATTCAAAACATCTATTATTTTATGTTTGATAATTCAATTTGTGTAAGTCCTAAAAACTGGTTTTATGTTTGTAATATTTCTTATTATTGAGAAAGACAAACTTCTTTCTCATTTGCACAAAAGGGCCAGTGGCAGCGTTGGAAGTAGCATAGCACATAGGAAACAGCACTGCGAAAGAATTAAGAGAGAGCCATGAGGCCTAATGTTAATACCTGACTTCACACCTATTAGTGGCTACGTCCACCCTCCCCTCTGTGTCTTAGTTTCCTCATCTTCAATGTGGGACTAACATCGTTTAAGTAATTATGAGATGTTATTACATAAAGCACTTAATACCTGGTGTATAACAATTGCTCAATAAATATTAGCTGCTGCTATTATCTTTAATGTAATTTATTTTTTTTATTTTAAATTTTGTTTTGAGAGAGAGAGTGTGTGTGTGTGAGTGGGGAGACATGCAGAGGGAATGAGAGAGATAATCTTAAACAGACTCCATGCACCGTGCAGAGTCCAACACGGGGCTCCATCCCACAACCATGGGATCATGACCTGAGCCGAAATCAAAAGTCAGAGGCTTAACTGACTAAGCCACCCAGGCACCTCATCTTTAGTGGAATTTAAAGTGCATATCACAGTTCTTAAATTCTAATAAGCATGCAACATATGATATCTTGTTATTGTTATTATAATTATTCCATCCCCGGAAACTGGAGGGAAATGAGCTAGGGGCAAGCAACCTTCTCATCGAAACTTTGGTGTGAACATAGCATGTCACTGATCCCAATTTTGAAAGGATGGGTTTTCTTCATTCATCTCAAGTGTCAGGAAGAAGCTTTTCTTCTTAATACTCATCTTGCCTCTACTTTCAGAAAAATCTGGTTCACTCATAATTATTCCATTAATTAAAATGTTAAATGCTTAAGATACACTGGTGAAAAATACATGATTCCTGACCTAAAGAATCACCCATTAACAGAGGTATTATTAGTATGGATAATAGCATAGCAACTAAATCATCAGTAGCTTTTTCTAACTACCACTGAAGGCTTTGAGTTCCAGAAACAGAGCGATCAAATGGAAAAAGACTAGCTCCAGGAAGAACCCCAAGGGTAGGAGTCACTAACTTCATTCTTTGATCCTTGTCCTATGGTTGGCCTTCCCTGGTACCATAACTTGTGCAAATACTTTTAGGAAAGAAAACTTAAATCTTGTTTGACAAATTGCCCTAGAAATGGTATTCTAGTGTCTTATGACATCTAGAGGGTCTATCAGGAGTGACAAAGAGGTTTTATCCAGTGGGAACATTGCTGCACTAACTCTATTGTCATATTACTATTTTCCCCCACTGAATGAGGCTTTACATCCCTGAAGCCACGCTTCAGGATTTCAATGTCCATGTCATCACTTCAGAGCCAGGGTTAAATATTTGAGCTAATGAGCTGTTTTCATTCTCCAGACAGAGTGACCTGAGGGCTTTAAGAAGAAGCTTTCTAGGTTTCATCTGCCTGAACTATTTAAACAAGGCAGCTACTGGGTATCGTGAGTACCAAAACCAGTGAACAACCATACAGAGACACACATTGGGGATCCTTTATGAGCAGACCCCTCCTAGCACCCACACCCCACACATCTCTGACATATTCCCAGAGAAGTGCCATGGGTACCCACAACCACCAACCCCAGGACTGGCATCTACCTTGGTGGACAGGTAGACAGGCTGCTCCAGAAGTCCCCTGGCAGGCATCTCAATATCACTTCAGTACACCAATTATCATTCTTTGTCTGACTAAGCCTTATATGCTTTCGTCTTTTACTTTCAATTTTTTTTCGGTGGTAAAAATAATAACATTCTGACTGCTTCATTGGTTCTACTCCTAACTGGTCTTACTTCATTCATTCTACCACTGTGTTTATTTTGCTCTTCTCACTCACCAATTATTTGTTTTTCTTAGCTCATCTTTTGGATCAGCAGGAATTACAATCAAAAGAAGCTGACTTGAAACAAGATGACACAAAGAAATGTAAAAATATTCCATGCTCATGGATTGGAAGAAAAAATATTGTTAAAATATCAATACTACCCAAAGCAATCTACACATTTAATGCAACCCCTATCAAAATACCAACAATATTTTTCACAGAACTAAAACAAACAACCATAAATTTTATATGGACCCACAAAATACCCAGAATAGCCAAAACATTCTTGAAAAAGAAAAGCAAAGCTGGAGGCATATAAAATCTGGACTTCAAGTTACATTACAAAGCTGTAGTAATCAAAACAGTATGGTAATGGCATAAAAATAGACACATAGATCAATGGAACAGAATAGAAAACGCAGAAATAAACCCACAATTATATGCTCAATTAATCTTCAACAAGTAGGAAAGAATATCTAATGGGAAAAAGACAGTCTCTTCAACAAATGGTATTGGGAAAACTGGACAGCTACATGCAAAACAATGAACTGAACCACTTTCTTACACCATACACAAAAATAAACTCAAAATTAATTAAATACCTCAACATGAAACCTGAAACCATCAATATCCTAGAAGAGAACACAAGCAGAAATGCCTCTCACATCAGCCATACCAAGATTTTTCTATGTATGTCTCCTGAGGAAAGGGAAATAAAAGCAATAATAAACTATTGGGACTACATCAAAATAAAAGGCTTCTGCACAGAAAAGGAAACAATAATAACTAAATAACTAAATAACAAATAAACAAATAAATAATAACAAAAATAACTAAAAAAGGCAACCTACTGAATGAGAGAAAATATTTGTAAATAACTTATCTAATAAAGGGTTAGTATCCAAAATATATAAAGGACTTATACACCTCAACAGAAAAAACAAACAATCCAATTTAAAAAATGGGCAAAATACATGAACAGACAATTCTCCACAAAAGAAATCCAGATTGTCAACAGACACATGAAAAGATGCTCATCACTTATAATGGGGAAATGCAAATCAAAACCACAATGAGATAGCACCTCACACCTTCTGAATGGCTACAGTCAAAAGCATAAGAAACAAGTGTTGTCAAGCATGTAGAGAGAAAGGAACACTCATGCACTGTTGGTCAGAATGCAAACTGGTGTAGCCACTCTGGAAAACAGTATGGAGTTTCCTCAAGAAGCTAAAATTTGAACTACCCTACATTCCAGTAATCACACTACTGGGTATTTACCCAAAGAATACAAAACTACTAATTCAAATGGATACATGCACCCCTAAGTTTATAAAAACATTATTTATAATAACCAAATTACAGAAACAGCTCAAATGTCCATCAATAGATGAATGGATAAAGAAGAGGTGACATATGTATATATATACATATATATATATACGTATATATATACACACACACACACACATACACACACACACAAAATGGAATATTACTCATCCACAAAAAAAGAATGAAATCTTGCCATTTGCAATGACATGGATGAAGCTAGAGAAATAGAGCTAGGTAAAATAAGTCACTCAGAGAAAGACAAATACTATATTATTTCACTCATGTGGAATTTAAGAAACAAATGAGCAAAATAAAAAAAGAGAGAAAGACAAGTCAGGAAACAGACTCTTAACTGTAGATAACAAACTGGTGGTTACCAGAGGGGAGGTCGTTGGAGGATGGGCAAAATAAGTGGTGGGGATGAAGGAGTGCACTTGTGATGAGCACTGAATGATGTATGGAATTTTTGAACAACTATATTATAACTAATATATCACTGTATGTTAACTATACTGGAAATAAAATTTAGAAAAATAATAGGGGTGCCTGGGTGGCTCAGTCAGTTGAGCATACAACTCTTGATTTCCACCCAGGTCATGATCCCAAGGTTGTGGGATCGAGTCCCCCATCGAGCATCTCCCCACCATGCTGAGCATGGAGCCTGCTTAAGATATTCTCTCTCTCTCACTCCCTCTGCCCCTCTCCCATACTTGTGCTCTCTCTAAAATAAAGTAAAAAATAAATAAATAAATAAATAAATAAATAAATAAAATAAAATAAAATAAAATAAAATAAAATAAGAATAATAAACATCAAAAAAGAAGCTGACTTGAAGGAGTGGGGATAGTGGCTAAATATAAACAGTAACGAGCCAGAAATGTGTTCTGCATATGTTACAGACTAAATGTTTGTGCTCCCCACCTCCAAGTTTATATGTGGAAGCCCCAGCCCCCAGTTGTGATGGTATTTGGAGATGGTATCTCTGGAAAGTAATTAGGATTGGAAAAGGCTATAAGGATGGGAACTCATGATGAGATTAGTACTCTTATAGGAAGAAACACCAAAGAGCTAACACTCATTCATTCATTCTCTCTCTCTCTCTCTCTCTCTCTCTCTTTCAAAAGAAAGAGAGTATTCATCAAGAAAAGGTCATGTGAAGACACAAAAAGGAGGCAGCTGCCTAAAAGCCAGGAAGAGCCCTCAACAGGAAGAAGTGAATTGTCCAGCTCCTTGATCTTGGACTCTCAGCCTCCAAAATTGTGAGAAATACGTTCCTGTTGTTTAAGCCACCCAGTCTATAGTATTTTATTATGGCAGCCCCAAATGACTAATACAGCATGGGATAGAACTGATGCTATTTATGTGAATATCATTGTAAATCTTTAGTATTCAGTTTCTCCATTAGTACTGGAGCATGTCAGGAATAATTTGCATATTTATTTATATGTAAAGTCTTACAGAATTATGAAATCTAAGCTATATTTGGAAATGCGTATAATTGACACTCTTATTAAAAGACTACATTATATCAAAAACAGAATTAACTTAAATTTTAAGCTGTGTAGTCATCATAAATTTAAGTATAAGCATGTTTCATGATGCATGAGAAGATTAACCATAAGAATCTAATACAATAAAACTTCAAAAGTAATGTGAATTTAACTAAAATTATTTTCATTCAACAAATTTAATGAAATTCCTTCAAAATGGGCATGGTTCTAGATGCTGTCTATACAAAGGTATGTGTGGAAGAATAAGAAGTCAGGTATTGAGTAAGGCATGGACCGCACACTTAATGGGCCTAATCCCTGATACCCAAAAACCCATAAAATACCCATCAGAAAAACTTCTGCAATAATTAATTTGCCTATGTCTCTTATACACATATTCACTATTGTCTCCATTTTTCAAATTCTTACTCATATATTATTTACTGTGACTTTAAATCCACAGTGTGAAATACATGTCCTTATTCCAAAAGTGAGAATTTTTATAAGTATACAGATAAGAATCAATTGGATTTTCAATGTTAATACAGCCCAGTAATATGTCTATGCAAAAAAGAAGAGGAAAAAGGCTGAGCTCAAAAGTTTTTCACTTAGATACAAAAACAGACTATTCAAAGGCTTGCAGACTGCATTCAAGACTCTGTGTTGGAGATAATGAGACATCAGCTGCTTGTCACTCATTTACAGAGTTTTATGTGGTCGAAGAAGAATGATCAAATATCCTGCCAGAGCTACTTGTGCCATCTATTTTCTATAGTGCATAATACAAATGCATACATTTCTTTTATAAACTAAATACATTTTTTATTAAATGAAATACACTTTTTGGATTTATTTAATCTCTTAATAACATCTTCTGGCAGGGAAAATGTATTTTCTCCTTCAAAGAACATTTGAGTTGAGACCTTATCCACACCTGGTTCACATTTGGAAAAAGAAAAAAAGAAAAGGTAAACTTCAACATCAACTCCACCCATATCCACAGGAGGAGAATAAAATGGAAGTGCGAGAACAGCAGCAAAATGGGTTGGGATGGACAGAAATGCTTCCTCCACCAAGAAAGGAGTGAACTAGTGTCTATGGAATCAAAAGTAGATTTGGGAGACATGATATTGGTCGTAGCTAATCTCCCATTGTGAAATATCTTAAGATTTTTCATGCCCTAAAAGTATACAGGGGAATATTACATCAATTAAAAAAAAAAAAAAAGACTGTTCTGATAGTGACTAATTTCAGGACAATTCAAAACTAAAGTGTGTGACATAAACTTTAATTTACCTGTAAAAGTCAGGAAGTAAGGTTATAAATGACTTCACTCTTCCAAAACTATTTGTTCATATGTAAAACAACATCCAAGAGCTGTAGCAGCTTTAAGATACTATTTTCCTAGTTTGCTCTCACATAGGATAACACCAAAACAAAACAAAACAAAGCAAAACCATGTGATGAACAGGTATGAAGTTCACATGCTGCTAATAAAAAAGAAAAACAGAATGAGAGCTAACATAAACCGTATAAATAATATTACTTTAATAACAGTTAAATAAATGTTATTTAAAACTATGGTTTTTTTAGAGGTAGAAACTTGCATATGGAAGAACTCAAGCCATCACCAGGTCTTTAGGAAGATGAGAGGAAGGAATGAAAAAGGGCAGAGTGTGAGGATGATTTTAACAGAAAGAGGGGGTTTTTCTCAGTCAAAACAACAGAAAATAGCAGAATGGACTAGTTCTCTTATTTATGCATAAGCACAAACTCTAGTCAGCTTTAATGATTCAACTCAAGTCACCTCCACTTTGAGACCTTCCTTGATGTTACCAGTCAGATTTACCTACTACTCCTCTCTTACCATCTCATTTAATAATGTCAGCTTCACAGGTATGTCCCCTCTCTGGATATCAACGCCTGGCAAAATTGCTGGTATGTAGTAAAGCACTTAGTAAGTAGTGCTCAGAATCAATGAATTTCTCAGAAGTTTGCTTCGATATTTCTAGACTTTTTTTCTCCTGAACACTTCCACCAGATGGTTTCAGGGACAAAAAACGGGGAAGGAAGGGAAAAAGATCCATTCCACAATAACTTAGATTGAAAATTCCTTGGGTAGGGACTTGGAATTCCTTATAGCTTCATATTCATCACAGAGCCTAGCAAAATGCCTTGTGTTCAGTAACACTAGATAGGTATTTGTGGGTTTAGCTCTCCAACAGATTAGCTCTAATGAGATGAAGGACATTTATCCTGATTACTATGGGTCTGCAAGCGGAACCTGATATTGTTGAGGTTGCTGAGATCAACCAGTCTTATATTTGAAAACCTTACCCTTAGAGCCTGACTTTGGTAATTCTTTTCTCTGTATTACCCTTTCACCTCATACATATTATATTATCTCACCGGTCAGGCCAACTTACAATTCTACAAGCTGTGGTGTTTATTTTTGTACCAGTATCCATAGGGTAGCTAGCTAGCCAGACTAGTCATTTAATAGCAGCTTATTAATGACAACCCCAGCAGGACCTAGAATCCATTCATTGGTCTTCCACCTTTTTCTGTCCCTTATTCCCTTCATATCCTCACTTCCCAATATATACAACTTGTTTTTTAAGTTTATACATTTATTTTGAGAGGGGGTTGGTCAGAGAGAGAGGGTGAGAGATAATTCCAAGCAGGCTCCCACTGTCAGTGAGGAACCTGATGCAGGGCTCAAGCTCATGGAACAGTGAGATCATGAACTGAGCTAAAACCAAGAGTCAGAGCTTAACCGACTGAGCCACCCAGGCACCCCTATATCCAAGTTCTATTCCAACGTTCAACATTATAATCACTCTGGTATATATACTCTCAGCTCTCCTGGTCTTCTGTCATTTTGTTGTACCTATTTGGCAAACCCCAATCCTGCTTAGATCTAACTTTCCATCTGCTACGCATCTGCACCTAAATAAATAACTACATGTGTATGAAGATAAACTGCATTGAATGTTCCAAATGCTGACTGGTCTCTTTTTAAATTCATAATTAATAACCTCAAGTGAGCTCATAGTTTAACCCAGGAACCCTACTGCATTTCCCCAGAATAGTCACTCCCCAACCCTTCTAGACTAATATATACCGTCTCCTACTTCTCAAATCTCTAACACCACTCCCTTCCTCGCTCTCATCAGATAATAAGATTAGATAACCTTGGCTCTTATTGAGAAAATAGAAGTGGTCAGAAGAGAACTTCTACAAAATTCTAACATGTCTACTCAACCATTGCTTCTAGCACTGCCTTTCCTTCTGGTGCCTTTATAAATGAACTGTGCCTACTTGGATCAAAGCTGATCTTTCACTTGTATACTCAATCCCATCCCCTCTTACCTACTCAAGGACATTTCTCTAGGAATTCTTTCCTCCTTCCCCTGCACTATCAAGTCTTTCCTCTCTACTTTTTCATATCCATATGTAGACAAACACCATTATTTCTTTATCTAAAATAGACACTCTCACCATCTCCATCTCTCATATCACTTTCTCCTCGAGCTACCATTTCATTGCTCTTCTACCCTTTCCAGAAAATACCTCAAAGGAGTTGTGTATACTTGCTGTTTCCAATTCATCTCCTCCCAATCTCTCTTGAACTCATTCCAAATCATACTTTTATCCCCACCATATTTTCAGCCATGACCCCCATGTTGCTAAGTCCAACCAGCCATTCTCAGTTCTCATCTTACCTGAATTATCAAAGGGTTTGACATTGTTGATTACTCCCTTCTCTGAGAAACATTTTCTTCACTTAGTTCTAGAATCAGCACATTCCTAGCTTTCCCCCTATATCCATAGCCACTTCCTCAAAATCTCCTTTGCTATTTCTTGCAAATCTTCCCAACTACTGTCCAATGGGATGTCCTAGGCTTCTTAAGCATATTGTTTCTATTTACACAAACTCTATTGGTGATATCATCTAGTTTTATGGCGTCAAATACTGTCCACAAGAACAATGACTCCCAAATTTATACCTCTTTCCCTAATCTCTTCCCTGAATACCACATCAACATGGCCTACCCTGTATCTCAACATATTCATTAGATATGTACCCAGGATCTCAAATTTAATACATCCAAAGGCAAACTCTTGGCCTTCTCCCAAGACCACCTGTTTCCAACAGTTTTCCATTTCAGTACATACAATTATTCTATCCTATCTCCTCAGGGGGAAAAATATATATCTTGTAGTTATCATTGACTCTTCACACTTCACATCTAATCTATCAGTAAATCCTCTTGATTCTGACATTAAAATTTCCCTCTTTCCCCCATCTTTTCCTCCCAAAATCCAAAGCACTGACAGAAAATACTGGAGAGAATGTGATACAACAGGAACTCTCATTCATTGCCGATGGGAATGCAAAACTACACAGACACTTTGGCAGGCAGGCTATTTCTTACAAAACTAAACAAACTTTACCATACAGTCTAGCATTCACATTCCTTGGTAGTTATCAAAAAAAGTTGAAAACTTATGTACACATAAAAATCTGTACAGAGATGTTTATAGCAGCTTTATTCATAATTGCCAAAACTTGGAAGCAGCCAAGATGCCCTTCAGTAGGTGAATGGATACATATACTGTGGTGCGTTCAGTTTGCTTTTAAAAAAGAGGGATCTCAACATAAAGAATCCCAGAGATTTAAAAGGAGGAGTCTCTTTAGAACTCCTACTTTGTTACCCTAAAATGGTTAAATCTGTCCTACTGATGTCCTGGCTGGACTGTGAGGTCTTAAGAGCAGACACCATGTATGATTATTCTTTAAATAAACATAGTTCCATGTCTGACTGCGGCCCTGCCCACCAATGCAAGTTATTCAAGACAGCACAGGGGAAGTACACAGGGGAAGTACACAGGGGAAGTGCCCCTCAGTTCTGCACCACTCCAGGGACTATCCAAAATGACAAAACGGAAGAATTCCCCTCAAAAAAACCTCCAGGAAATAACGACAGCTAACGAACTGATCAAAAACGATTTAAACAATATAACAGAAAGTGAATTTAGAATAATAGTTATAAAATTAATCGCTGGGCTTGAAAACAGTATAAAGGACAGCAGAGAATCTATTGCTACAGAGATCAAGGGACTAAGGTACAGCCAGGAGGAGCTAAAAGATGCTATTAATGAGCTGCAAAATAAAAAGGAGACGACCACAGCTCGGATTGAAGAGGCAGAGGAGAGAATAGGTGAACTAGAAGATAAAATTATGGAAAAAGAAGAAGCTGAGAAAAAGAGACAAAAAAATCCAGAAGTATTAGGGGAAAATTGGAAAACTAAGTGATGCACTAAAGAGAAATAATCTACACATAATTGGTATTCAAGAGGAGGAAGAGAGAGGGAAAGGTGCTGAAGGTGTACTTGAAGAAATAATAGTTGAGAACTGCCCTGATCTGGGGAAGGAAAAAGGCATTAAAATCCAAAAGGCACAGAGAACTCCCTTCAGACGTAACTTGAATCGATCTTCTGCATGACATATCATAGTGAAACTGGCAAAATACAAGGATAAAGAGAAAATTCTGAAAGCAGCTAGGGATAAACGTGCTCTAACATATAAAGGGAGACCTATAAGCCTCGTGACCGATCTCTCTACTGAAACTTGGCAGGCCAGAAAGGAATGGCAGGAAATCTTCAATGTGATGAACAGAAAAAATATGCAGCCGAGAATCCTTTATCCAGCAAGTCTATTAATTAGAATAGAAGGAGAGATAAAGGTCTTCCCAAACAAACAAAAACTGAAGGAATTTATCACCACTAAACCAGCCCTACAAGAGATCCTAAGGGGGATCCTGTGAGACAAAGGACCAGAGACATCGCTACAAGCATGAAACCTACAGACATCACAAGGACTTTAAACCCATATCTTTCTATAATAACACTGAATGTAAATGGACTAAATGCACCAACCAAAAGACATAGGGTATCAGAATGGATAAAAAAACAAGACCCATCTATTTGCTGTCTACAAGAGACTCATTTTAGACCTGAGGACACCTTCAGATTCAGAGTGAAGGGATGGAGAACTAGTTATCATGCCACTGGAAGTCAAAAGAGAGCTGGAGTAGCATACTTATATCAGACAAACTAGACTTTAAATTAAAGGCTGTAACAAGAGATGAAGAAGGGCATTATATAATGATTACAGGGTCGGGGCACCTGGGTGGCGCAGTCGGTTAAGCGTCCGACTTCAGCCAGGTCACGATCTCGTGGTCCGTGAGTTCGAGCCCTGCGTCAGGCTCTGGGCTGATGGCTCGGAGCCTGGAGCCTGTTTCCGATTCTGTGTCTCCCTCTCTCTCTGACCCTCCCCCATTCATGCTCTGTCTCTCTCTGTCCCAAAAATAAATAAAAAACGTTGAAAAAAAAATTAAAAAAAATAAAAAAAAATTATAATAATTACAGGGTCTATCCATCAAGAAGAACTAACAATTATAAATGTCTATGCGCTGAATACGGGAGCCCCCAAATATATAAAACAATTAATCACAAACATAAGCAACCTTATTGATAAGAGTGTAGTAATTGCAGGGAACTTTAACACCCCACTCACAGCAATGGATAGATCATCTAGACACATGGTCAATAAAGAAACAAGGGCCCCGAATGATACATTGGATCAGATGGACTTGACAGATATATTTAGAATTCTGCATCCCAAAGCAACAGAATATACTTTCTTCTCCAGTGCACATGGAACATTCTCCCAGATAGATCATATACTGGGTCACAAAACAGCCCTTCATAAGTATACAAGAATTGAGATCATACCATGCATACTTTCAGACCACAATACTATGAAGCTTCAAATCAACCACAGGAAAAAGTCTGGAAAACCTCCAAAAGCATGAGGTTAAAGAACACCCTACTAAAGAATGAATGGGTCAACCAGGCAATTCGAGAAGAAATAAAAAATATATGGAAACAAATGAAAATGAAAATACAACAATCCAAAGGCTCTGGGATGCAGCAAAGGCAGTCTTGAGAGGAAAATACATCGCAATCCAGGCCTATCTCAAGAAACAAGAAAAATCCCAAATACAAAATCTAACAGCACACCTAAAGGAAATAGAAGCAGAACAGCAAAGACACCCCAAACCCAGCAGAAGAAGAGAAATAATAAAGATCAGAGCAGAAATAAACAATATAGAATCTACAAAAAATGTAGAGCAAATCAATGAAACCAAGAGTTGGTTCTTTGAAAAAATAAACAAAATGGATAAACGTCTAGCCAGGCTTCGCAAAAACAAAAAGGGAGATGACCCAAATAGATAAAATCATGAATGAAAATGGAATTATTACAACCAATCCCTCAGAAATACAAGCAATTATCAGCGAATACTATGAAAAATTATTTGCCAACAAACTGGACAACCTGGAAGAAATGGACAAATTCCTAAACACCCACACACTTCCAAAACTCAAACAGGAGGAAATAGAAATCTTGAACACACCCATAACCAGCGAAGAAATTGAATCAGTTATCAAAAATCTCCCAACAAATAAGAGTCCAGGACCAGATGACTTCCCTGGGAAATTCTACCAGACATTTAAAGATAATACCTATCGGGGCGCCTGGGTGGCGCAATCGGTTAAGCGTCCGACTTCAGCCAGGTCACGATCTCGCGGTCTGCGAGTTCGAGCCCCGCGTCGGGCTCTGGGCTGATGGCTCAGAGCCTGGAGCCTGTTTCCGATTCTGTGTCTCCCTCTCTCTCTGCCCCTCCCCCGTTCATGCTCTGTCTCTCTCTGTCCCAAAAATAAATAAACGTTGAAAAAAAAATTAAAAAAAAAAAAAAAAGATAATACCTATCCTTCTCAAGATATTCCAAAAAATGGAAAGGGAAGGAAAACTTCCAGATTCGTTCTATGAAGCTAGCATTACTTTGATTCCTAAACCAGACAGAGATCCAGTAAAAAAGGAGAACTACAGGCCAATATCCTTGATGAATATGGATGCAAAAATTCTCAATAAGATACTAGCAAATCGAATTCAACAGCTTATAAAAAGAATTATTCACCATGATCAAGTGGGATTCATTCCTGGGATGCAGGGCTGGTTCAACATTCGCAAATCAATGTGATACATCACATTAATAAAAGAAAAGATAAGAATCATATGATCCTGTCATTCGATGCAGAAAAAGCATTTGACAAATTCAGCATCCTTTCTTAATAAAAACCCTTGAGAAAGTCGGGGTAGAAGAAACATACTTAAACATCATACAAGTCATTTATGAAAAGCCCACAGCTAATATCAACCTCAATGGTGAAAAACTGAGAGCTTTCCCCCTGAGATCAGGAACACGACAGGGATGTCCATTCTCACTGCTGTTGTTTAACATAGTGTTGGAAGTGCTAGCATCAGCAGTTAGACAACAAAAGAAAATCAAAGGCATCAAAATTGGCAAAGATGAAGTCAAGCTTTCACTTTTTGCAGTTGACATGATATAATACATGGAAAATCCGATAGACTCCACAAAAAGTCTGCTAGAACTGATACACGAATTCAGCAAAGTTTCAGGATACAAAATCAATGTACAGAAATCAGTTGCATTCTTAAACACTAATAATGAAGCAACAGAAAGACAAATAAAGAAACTGATCCCATTCACAGGTGCACCAAGAAGCATAAAATACCTAGGAATAAATCTAACCAAAGATGTACAAGATCTGTACGCTGAAAACTATAGAAAGCTTATGAAGGAAATTGAAGAAGATATAAAGAAATGGAAAAACATTCTGTGTTCATGGGTAGGGAGAATAAATATTGTCAAAATGTCAATCCTACCTACACATTCAATGCAATCCCAATCAAAATTGCACCAGTATTCTTCTCAAAGCTAGACAAGCAATCCTAAAATTCATATGGAACCACAAAAGGCCCAGAATAGCCAAAGTAATTTTGAACAAGACCAAAGCAGGAGGCATCACAATCCCAGACTTTAGCCTCTACTACAAAGCTGTCATCATCAAGACAGCATGGTATTGGCACAAAAAAGACACATAGACCAATGGAAGAGAATAGAAACCCCAGAACTAGAACCACAAAAGTATGGCCAACTAATCGTTGACAAAGCAGAAAAAAATATCCAATGGAAAAAAGACAGTCTCTTTAACAAATGGTGCTGGGAGAACTGGACAGCAACATGCAGAAGAATGAAACTAGACCACTTTCTTACACCATTCACAAAAATTACCTCAAAATGGATAAGGACCTGAATGTGAGACAGGACACCATCAAAACACTAGAGGAGAAAGCAGGAAAAGACCTCTCTGACCTCAGCCGCAGCAATTTCTTACTTGACACATCCCCAAAGGCAAGGGCATTAAAAGCAAAAATGAACTATTGGGACCTCATGAATATAAAAAGCTTCTGCACAGCAAAGGAAACAATCAACAAAACTAAAAGGCAACCAACGGAATGGGAAAAGATATTTGCAAATGACATACCGGACAAAGGGCTAGTATCCAAAATCTATAAAGAGCTCACCAAACTCCACACCCGAAAAACAAATAACCCAGTGAAGAAATGGGCAGAAAACATGAATAGACACTTCTCTAAAGAAGACATCCAGATGGCCCACAGGCACATGAAAAGATGCTCAACGTCGCTCCTCATCAGGGAAATACAAATCAAAACCACACTCAGATATCACCTCACGCCAGTCAGAGTGGCCAAAATGAACAAATCAGGAGACTATAGATGCTGGAGAGGATGTGGAGAAACGGGAACCCTCTTGCACTGTTGGTGGGAATGCAAACTGGTGCAGCCACTCTGGATAACAGTGTGGAGTTCCTCAAAAAATTAAAAATAGACCTACCCTATGACCCAGCAATAGCACTGCTAGGAATTTACCCAAGGGATACAGGAGTACTGATGCAGAGGGGCACTTGTACCCCAATGTTTATAGCAGCACTCTCAACAATAGCCAAATTGTGGAAAAAGCCTAAATGTCCATCAACTGATGAATGGATAAAGAAATTGTGGTTTATATATACAATGGAGTACTACGTGGCAACGAGAAAGAATGAAATATGGCCCTTTGTAGCAACATGGATGGAACTGGAGAGTGTTATGCTAAGTGAAATAAGCCATACAGAGAAAGACAGATACCGTATGTTTTCACTCTTTTGTGGATGCTGAGAAACTTAACAGAAACCCATGGGGGAGGGGAAGGAAAAAAAAGAAAAAAAAAGAGGTTAGAGTGGGAGAGAGCCAAAGCATAAGAGACTTTTAAAAACTGAGAACAAACTGAGGGTTGATGGGGGATGGGAGGGAGGGGAGGGTAGGTGATGGGCATTGAAGTGGGCATCTTTTGGGATGAGCACTGGGTGTTGTATGGAAACTAATTTGACAATAAATTTCATATAAAAATTAAATGAATAAATAAAATAAATATACATAGTTCCTAACACAGTACTCAGCACATGATATTTAATAAATGTTTATTAAAATACTATATTATGTTTAAGACTAATTTGTGTCATATTTTAGATGGTTCTTGTAATCAACCTGGTGTTTTAAATGCATCAAATAGGCAAATTTCTACAGAAAGTAATATTTATATTCATGGGGGGTCAACAATATCTTATTAATATACTCGGACTTACATACTACCCCACTTTCCTATGTATTACCTGATTTGTAATGATTTTTTGTTTCTTATGTATCAGTATACATATAAATATACAAATATACAAATAAATAAGAATTCTTTTAAAAAGTTAAACATTATACAGAGTTCCAAACTTAGCCTACTTGTTTCAATTACATTTTTTTCAAATTATTTAAAGAAAATATGAATGTCAACAAATAGAAAGATACTAAGCATGAAATACGTAGTATCAGTTATTTGGAAAATTTAGAAAGGGCATTGTTCTGCTTTCTTTAGGAGGTGGAAACGAGCATGCTGGAGAATGTGTTGGTGTCTACCCTGGGAGACAGGTAGGGAAGCTAAAGAGGCTTGGCAATAAATTGTACCTCCAGGAGGCTAAAGAAGTGTTGGGGGTCTGAGTTTGGCTTTTTATTTTTCTTTCTCTATCTGGCTCATTTCACTTAATATAGTGTTCTTGAGGTCTATCCATATTATCACAAATGGCAGAATTTCCTTTTTTTTTTTTAATATTTATTTTTGGGAGAGCACACGCAGTGGAGGAGCAGAGAGAGGGGTACAGAGGATCAAAAATGGGCTCTGTACTGACATACTGACAGCAGTGAACCAGATGTGGGGCTCGAAATCACAAACACGAGATCATAACCTGAGCCAAAGTTGAATGCTCAACCAACCGAGCCACCCAAGTGCCCCAGAATTTCCTTCTTTCTTACGGCTCATTTATATATATATAACCACACCTTTAAAAAAAATTTTTTAATGTTTATTTTTCGAGAGAGACAGAGACAGAATGCAAGTGGGTTAGGGGCAGAGAGAGAGGGAGACACAGAATCCGAAGCAGGCTCCAGGCTCCGAGCTGTCAGCACAGAGCCTGACGCAGGGCTCAAACTCAAGAGCTGTGAGATCATGACCTGAGCCGAAGTCGGACACTCAACCGACTGAGCCACCCAGGCACCCCTCACACCTTTTTTAATCCATTCATTCATCAATGGGTATTTAGGTTGTTTCCATATCCTGGATATTGGAAAAATCCCACAATAACTAATTCTATTGTGGTTATCATTTTGCAATATATTCATGTATCAAATCATCATGTTTCTCACTTAAAACTTACACATTAAATGTCAATTATATCTCAGTACAGCTGGGGGCATGGTGAATAAGTGCTAGAGGCTCACTGAGCAACTATAGGAGATAGAACTCCTTCCCCTACTCTGATTTGGATGCTTTGAAAAACTGCGATAGATGCTGTCATAGTGGAAGAACACTAAATACAAATGGGTGTAAGAAGTACTGTAATTAATTGAAGGTCACAATGAATTTAGAGTTGGAGTCAACTGAGATGTCATCACCACAGGAAAATAATGCTTCAAAGGGATATGAAGTTTTATAAATTTTAAAATATAAATCAGCAGGTAATTTGTTCTAGAAGTCCAATACAAAATTTCCATCAAAATAGAAAAGGAGAAAAGCTTTACCACTATAAATTCATGTATGCTGTATTTCTCCTCCACTCAATGTTTAGTCTTGCAGTTGTTGCTACCTGAGAATCCTATATTCATAAGTCCTTTAGGAAAAGGCAAAATGGTGAGGTCAGGGGGGAAAGTGTCCATGTTGCCACACTCCATGGGGACAATTACATGCATAAAGCCAAATTTGTTTGCCCAGCTGTGCTGCTGGGGAGTAGGTGGGCCTCATGTTCTCCCCTCTATTCCAAGTCAGAATGTTAAGCCCACCCCTTAGGTAAAGTTTCTTCACTTAAGACCTCAGATAGTCTTAGGCTCCCCTAAGTTTCACTTCAAAATGGAGCAAACAGAGCCACATCAGGGCCCAGGCAGGCACCATCTGTGCAGAATGGTCCAGACTACACACACAATTCAATTCCCCTAATTTGGTGCACCTTTCCTTGGCTGCAATAACTTGCCTGGTACTTATGATACTTGTTTAAAATCAACTCTCCAATTCTAGGACATCTAGGGGAATATTAGACACTAACCAACAATAAATAATCATAAAACACCCCTGGATTGTGTGGAATAAAGTCAGGTTTTAAGAAAAAGAGTCATAAACTACATCTTAAGTCTAAAAGCATTTGCTTAGGATTCTGAGAATTTTTACAAATAAATTTTTATTAAAATGTCCCTTAAAAATAAATAATCATGTCTATAATTTTTTGTATTTTGGAAATCCCAATCCATTGACATCAATAGAATTTTTTAGTTGAAAGAAAATGGAGTAAACAGTGCAAGCATAATAATGATGCATAAACCAATGGATTCTAATATTACCTTACTGACTTTGCCTTAAAATGAAATTTTTTTCATTGATATATTTGAACTTTGATTAATCACTAGCAATTGTTTGGTCAATATGGTGACACTCCTTACTTTCAAATCACCAATTCCAAATAAACAAATTTCTTTTAAATTGGGTTCATAATCATAAATTTTCTTCCCTACAAGAACTAAATTACTCAACCACAAATATTACTTGAGTATTTATTTTGTCCACATTACAGAAAAAGACAGTGTATGGGATACACAGATATTTGTAATTCTTCCTCTCAAATACTTTATAATACTGATGAGGAGATAAGTCATACACAAGAATGACAGGTATAGATATAAAAAGTCAGTATCCATGAAATGGCCCCAACAGGAAGGGCTTAGGAGAATCAAAAGTGAGAGGAATACCCATGTACAGTGGTATGAAGAAAAGTCTCCTGGAGGAAATGGACCGAGAGCTGTATAAGAGGGAGCCATGAAGAGTTTAACAAATGGAAAAACATATGCTTTCTTGAGTGTGAAGGTGATGCTAAAGAAAGGGAGATCAATGACTATCCTCTACACCAAGAGCTAGCTTTTAAATTGTTAATGGTTGTATGTAGCTTCATAATGTACTGACTTTGATTTTAATCAATTTAAATTTTATTTTAATACAATTTCTCATATAAAGAATTTCCATTCTGATCTCATCTTCCTAGATATTCTACATAGCTTCTTTCTTAGCCAGTATCCATATTTCTATAATTCCTATGACTAGAACTAATCATTCTCAAGAGTTCTCTTAATTCTGCAGGATCCTATAATCATATGATCTTTTTCAGAGTTCCCGGATGATGTTTTAGTCTCCATCTTTTTTATCTTTTATAGCCTGTTTTACTATTAGAACTATATCCAACAAGCCCCATTGTGTCTCTGTTAAACATAAACGAGAAATAGAAGACTGGAGATACCACCAAAACATAGTTTGCAGAATTTTTTTTGAAAATATGGTGATGTTATAGATGAAGATTCAATTTTGGATATAAAAATCCTAAAGCTCCCAGGATATCCTTGTCAGAACCACAAATGATCCTGTATCTAAATTTTCACAATTGGTGAGTAGAGCACACTCTGCTGGACAGAACTCTGAAATAGAGGGTAATTGTCCTTCATGGTTCCTGTTTGCCTCTTAGTCTTCCTACTCACCTCCACGTTCCCTTTGCTGTTTTAGAACCAAGCATTTTTTCCCTTTATTATTCTAACCCATTCTCTCTCTCTTTCCCTCTTTCTCTCCCTCTCTCTCTCCCTCCTGTCATACAGAACAGAAATTCTAGATATTGTTCCATGTGAGATTATGTTCCATGTGAGATGATGTGAGATTTTAGGGACCTAATATGCTGTCCCCAGTGAATATTTCCACTTTAAGAGAGGACCATAGCAAAGTCACATAAGAGGTGAGGGCTTTATTTTTAGAGAGAGATAAGGAGGTTTTCAGTGATCATAGCAGGAATTATCTTCTTAGCACACCTCTTATTTCCCCTTTAGGCAGTGAGCTGGTCTATCTCTTCTAATGAATGAGTGGTGGTAGCAGTAATAAAAATAATAGCTAATGCATTGATGTTTATTAATATTAATAGGCTAACATGCATTGCACACAGATTTTTGCATGGATTGTCATGTAATCCCCATTATTATTACCCATTTAAAGATGAAAACATTGAAACATACAGAACTGAAAAATTCTCCCAAAGACCTGGGACTCAAATAGAGAAAGCGTAAACAACTAGGCCATGACTGCTAAGAATTAGTGGCCACCGACCCACAGGAAAAAGTAACCAGCCAATGGGCACATGTGATGCATGGCTCTGGGCCTTTGTCTTTGGCCAAATCCATCAGAGGTATCCTATTCTTTTCTCTGACTTCTTGTCCCACCCTGGGCCAGGCTCTGCCTTCACACTTAGTTTTTCCAGCTGCCCGAGGCTGAACACCACTACAGTTTACCCCTCTTCCTACTTTTCTTACTCCTTTCCCTGCACCAGCTCAGCTACTCAAAAAGGAAACAAAGTAAGTGGCATAGTCCTCATGTCCTGTGAGATTCCAGGTGAGAGTTGGTTAGTCTAATTAACCATTATTGGTGCTCCAACTGCAACCACTTTAAACTTTCATACTTAACCATAACTGTTTTCTGTTACACAAGTGTTCAAAATGTGAAAGTTTCTGAAAAGTATAAACAGTGCTTTCAGAGAGCAATTTGTTTTGGAATCCAGGTTCACAGACTTTAAAGCTAGGAAAGATCTCAGGGGTCACCTGGAATTACCTCCTCACCATAGAGCCCAGGGAGCTCTAGTGACCTGGCTGCAGTTTCACAGTTAGTTCATTCCAACAATAGGACACAGATTTTCTGACTTCCCTTCAGCAAAAATTTGTTCAGCAGAAATTTATATATATTTTATATTTTTTTATATATCAGGTATTGAGGGTACAAAAGGAACATAAAATCTAGTGCTCTGTCTACTCATGTGTCTTGGTTACAGTCAGGTTGTAAACATTTTATGCTGAGAGCATCCTTGGCTGATAAAAAAAAAAAAAAAAAAAGGTGATGTCTCCAGAGTCACAGCAAGAAAGTTCATTGAAAAGAGCAATGTTTCTCTTTCCTTTAAAAGAGAGTTAGCTTTTAATATGAACTGTTGGAGCAGGCAAAGGCTTCATGAAATATTTATTCATATATTCATAAGATAATCCAAACCCCCTTATTTTATCAGTGAAACCATCAGGAATCAGTGAAGCTACCTGGTTTTATGTTCTTTCCACCATACCTGTACCTTCTACCTTCTTCTGGTTAGAAGCAAAACAAATTTTTCAAAAAGAAAGAGTATGACATCCCAAGATGCTATGCCTTCCCAATCACAGAAATTTTTTTGCAATTTCCATCTGGGGAAGAAGGATGAATCAGAAGAGAAATAGGCATAAGGACTCTGCATACCTTCCTCCAACAATTTTTTTATGTTGGTTGAGAAAGGAAAGAAATGAAAAGACAGAAACAGTTTTAAGAACCACTACCTAAGCAAATGGCAGGCGTGATACCATCTAGATGGTTTCTGCTGGCAACATTAAGTAGTTACATGATCTTTTGACCCAGCATTAGATGTTTTCTCTGAGCTGTGGAAAATCTAACACAACCCTGACTTGAAGATAAAGATTAAAGATGGAAAGGTTTTCTAGCCCCCATGGTCAATGCTGACACCCAAGGATAATAATGCTACAATGACTATTTTCTTTCTTTCTTTTTTTTTTTTTTTGAGAACAAAAACCTGCAACAGGTCAAATTCTTTTTGTGCTTTATTTTCTAAACATGCAGCTAGTCCTATATTCTGATACTGTTTTCTATATAGCATTATCACTATTTCTTGCCTCCTCCTTGAAAACTGACTATTCATTATTTGCCGGTATTTGGAGACCAAATTTCAAACAATGTGGAATGTACTCCACTGACATACATTTGACAATCCCCTGACTCTCAAAGATGCTCCACAGTGGAAACATAACTGTTACTGAGGGGTTAAAGTCAGTCTCGAGTCATTTCTCAGGCTTTGTGATATGCAGGAGAGCCTAAACGAAAGCATGAATAATGTTTTTTAATATACCAAAGGCTGACTGCCTTAAGTTGTTTTTCTCCCTGCTTGAACCAAAGCACAATAGAAGTTAAGTGTTTTATGCAATTCAAAATCCATTTCAAGACAAATGCCAACACTAAATTATGAATACTTTAAATAATGAAAATATGCATAAAAATATCACATTTTTAATGCCCACAAAAGTAGTAAATATTGGATAAAAAATAGACCCCTTCCAAACTATGAATATTCTGGAAAATAATTTAGTAATGAGTATGGAGACAGTTACTTAGCATGGAAGTGCCCGTTAGAGTGACCATATCAAAGACTGGCTTTATATTTAGATTGTGAAGATGGCTCTCTCTTGTGATTGCTTTCTTTAAAAATATCTATTGAACACCGTGTGCCAGTCACTTTCATATGAGGAGACTAGATCTAATATTTATTGAGCACCCACTATGTACCAGGAACTCTACATATTGACTTCACTAAATCCTCATGACAATTCTTTGAGCCAGATATTGGTTTGAGTCATGTGAAATTTCCATTTTCATAGGTCAAAAAGGCCGAATATTAGAAAATTCTTAGAGTCTGACCTGAATGTTAATATTTTTATTTTATACGTGGTTCACAGAAAATAATTAAGTTAAAGTTTATATACCAAATACATGGAAGTGTTGGGACTTCAAACCAGACTCTTATCACCCAACTACATTTGACTTTACCTTAAAAATTGTTATTAGGCTGAAAGGATCCCACAGCCCTCCAAACTATAAATCAACTGCCCCACTCCTATCCAAGCCAAAACACCTGAATGGTTTGTGTCTTGTCTTCAGTTTACAGATTTGATTATATTAAAATCCTAATTTCTCTACACACCTATTGCCCTTATTTCATTAGCTTCATTATGACTATAGTCATTGTATTTTCTGAACCAAACTTTGGACCATGTGATCAGAGAGAAACACAGATATTTATGAGGAAAAGGATATAAAATAATTATGATTGATTCCACTGAGAAATTCTGGAAGAATGCTCTTTACAAACACATCACTTGCACACACTGTAGTTTAACTGTTTTGTAGGTGGCTCGCACATTCTACTTGTGGCTCCCTTAGGGCAGGTTTTATTTTACTGCTATTTGTGGAACACCTGTAATTTTGTACACAAAAACACTAGAGCACTTCTAGTGGTAGACAGAGGCAATTGGGAGCATGTTGGCAAGCAGGGTGCTAGACAGTAGGACTAAGACATTCTCCTTTCTTTCAAAAACTCTGCAGAAGTACTGAGCACTCACGGGACAACTACTTATCAAGTACTTTTGATGCATAAGGTATTTTGTTAGATGATGTATAATATATGCTGTATATGACATGCATAATATCTTCTAAGAAAAGGGAAAGATCTGACCAAGTCTTGAAAGTAAATTAGGCAGAGGATAGTTAAGATCCATGGGTCTCAAACTAGCATGGGTCAATATTTCCTGAAGGGCTTGTTAAAACACAGATTGCTGGGTCCACCCCAGAGTTTCACATTCAGTAGATGTGAGGTGAGGCACAGGAATTTGCATTTCTAACAAATTCCCAAATTGTGCTCATACTGCTGATCTAGCAACCATGCTTTAAGAACCACTCATATGGACCACTGAAGATAGAGGAAGTAGAATGAGCAATACCACAGATGATGGAATCAACATAAGAAGTCTGGCCTGTCTGAAATATAAATATAGCTATTAAGCTGCTCTGACTTGCTCCATCTGAAGACAATCTACCTCACTGCAGCCTGGGGCATTCTCCTAGATGTGCACAACCTTGGCATCTGGCAGAATGAGAGACAGTTGAAATCATTCATCCATCCAAGTTAGAAGCCTTAAGCGAGTATCCAACAGGAGTCACTCCCTTACCTCCTATATTCCTATTGTTTGTCTCTGTAGAGTTCTTTATTAAGGTCAATTGAGTCTTTAGGCCTCCCTGGGGAAAAAAAAATATGTAAGGTACTCAAGGGTCTTGTTGCTTTATAAGACTTTTCAAGAACTCTTACATTGTAATTTAGCCATATAAAGCTAAAAGAAAGCTATAACTTTATTTCACAACTATTCAAAAGCTTGTTTCCAAAAATCTGTAGAAATCAAATTTTCTAATCTCCCCCCCACCTCCAGTAAAGCCAGCCTTTAATCTACTCTGTCACTTTAATCTACTGTGTTTTCCGGTGAACTTTAACTTCAAATGATACAAGACGTTTCTCTCACAATCTCTCACCAGTTACAGGCCTCTGCATATTTAAGCCTCATCTTGTGTTGTTGATTTAAACAAAGTGACAAGTCTGAGGCTTAATTAATATTTTCTAGATTGATTAATGGACCTTGATCCACACACTACAGCTCAGCTAAGACATAGTTGAGCTCATGTTTCATAAAGCACATTCAGTGAGGTAGCACTACTACATGTTATCTCTGTCTTACCAAATTGAATCCATAAAGTAAACAGAGTGACTAATGGGCAACTCTCATAATAGAGACTATATTATCTGATTCAGTGGGGAAAAAAGACCCCCGCAAATAAAACCTTACATCATCAAAAAAGAAATCCTACCTCTATGCATCTTTTTCTATCTATCTACCATCCATCTATTACCCACTCTATGAACAATGATCTTAATTCATAGAGCTCAGTTTTAATTCAGCAAGGACCAAACTAAAAAAAGTTGTCAGGTGTCAAAAAAGCAGTGGACTATCAAGGACAATAAAATGAAAGAATAAAAACAAGAAGGCAGATGACAAAAATTGCCTTACTAAAAAAAGCAAAGAGGAATTGTCATAATATATTTTAAAGGTAATAATAATAATAAAGCTATTAAAAAGTCATTTATACTTTTCCCCTTACAGAGAGACATTAAAAGTTCTGTATAAACATGGGAAAGAGCTTCAGAATTCCCTTTTCCTACAGATGAAAGGACCTACTGCCCAAGGGATTATTTGCATTTTAGAGATAGCCCCTAAGTTTTCACAGAATGTCACAGTGAAACAGAAGGAAGACCTCACTCTTCCAGGGATGTTCTGATTATTTACTTAGGATTATGTCTGCTTTTTAAAAAAATGTAATCACTTATAATGTGGAACACGTCTAAAACAGAATAACTTAGCATTAAAAATATACAGTAAGGAGCATTCTAATTAGTAACTAGAGCTATACATTTCCCCTAAAGACAAAAAAGGATTTAAAAATTTCAGGTTAGCAAAAATGACTCTTCAGTTTGGCCACATATCAGTACATATAAGCACATAATTCTTTGTCCCAAGGTATTTTCTCTTAATTTATTCTATTTATATGACCTACAATAAAGTTGAGTGCAAGCAGATAAGCAAATATATGATTTGCATTTGTGTACAATAAAATGTCAACAATTTAGAATCAACTAAATTAGACTCCCAGAAGTTAACCAGGTTGGGACTGAAGTTTGGACCATCTTTCCAAAATAATTTACTAAGCAAATCAATAGTGCAAACACAATTACAAGACACTTTTTAAGCACATTATTATATTAATTCTTCGTGTGCCAATGATACTCCCAATGGCAAACCAGCCTTATTTATTTTTACAGTTAAGCACAGAACAACCTTCACCAGCACTTGTTAGTTCTCATGCCTATGTGTTTTTAAATTACTCCATGTCTTAAGTGATTTGGGCCTCACAGACAAATCCTACACATGGTGCCTGTGTTTCCTCCCATCATTGTAGGTTTGCCCCCAACCACAACAGGAACATAAGAGCGCTAACGCCTGCTCCCATGGAAATCAGGTGGAAAACTCTGAGTCCAAAAGCAGAGGAAAAGAAGAAACTGGGAGAAGTAAGGAGTCAGACCCCAAAGCAGCCTGTCCTTCAGGAACAGCCATCCTGCACTGACCACCACCCCTCCCAAAGGCTCTCCTACTGAGCTGTGTGTTCATTTCCTAGGACTGCCATAACAAATTATTCCAAGCCACGTGTCTTTAAACAAGAGAAACTTACTCTCTCACAGTTCTGTATGTCAGAAGCCCAAAATCAAGGCTTTCCAGGGCCACATTCTAGAGGAGAAAGCCCTTCCCTTGCCTCTTGCATCCGTGCTGTGGCTCCTGGTGTTCTGTGGTTTGTGACAGCATAGCTCCAGGCCCTGCCTCTGTCTTCACGTGGCCTTCTTCTCTGTGTGTTAGCAGACTGCTTTGTAGCTGACAAAGCTCCCCCATTTGATAGTGATACTCAGTAAATGAGGTGTTAATATTTTCATTTTGCAGAAGAAGTAGCTGAATTCAGAGAGGGCTAAGATTACTTAGCTAGGTAGAAGGAGATTCGAATATTAATCAAACTCAGGTTCAAATCCTATGATATTCCTACCATACCAAGCTATTCCTCTCTTCTCTCACATACATACTGGCTAAAATATTTTCAAGACGTTTTTCCATGGTCAGTGAATTACCACTCATTACCAATATATGGAATATCAAGGATCTTCTTTTATCTAAAAGAACCAATATATTCCTGAAGTGGCTTTGGACAGGTTCTTCAGCTAACCCAGACAGTGGTTCTCAACCATAGATGCACATCAGAATCTCCTGGATGTGGGGCCAAGCCCTGTGTATGTTTAACCCAGTAATTCCGTCCAGGTGCAGCCAGAGTTGAGAACCCTGGGATATGGGATTTTAGACCTTAGTTTACTATTTGATATATTGCACACACACATGCACACAATGACTTTTCATTGTTATGGTTTTCTAAAAGCAAAAGTAGCAATCCCAACAACATCTTTTGTACAAAAAGATAACATTTTTAACCAAACTATTGTGACAATAAAGACACTAGTACAATCCTGACTGTCAGATCTACTGCTGGTCACCAGGAGCCCTGGATACTACTCAGGACATTCTCTCTTCCATAGAGTGTCTAGGCTCTAGGGTCCAATTCTGCGATGAAGATGTCCAGTGCTCCGCTAGGGAGAAGACAGACAGATGTTTTTGTCCCTGATTCTAGCTATTTCATCACTTCTGTGAATGGGTTATTTTAGTAGTTTCTGTAAGCCTAAGGGCTTTTATTCACCATGTCTATAATTACAAATCAATCCAGTTGCCCAAAAAGCAAATGTTTGTAGTATTAGTTCTGAAGAAACATTTATCCGGTGCTCTTAATAAAACAACAGTTTAACTACAGTGAGCAGTGTTCAGAGACACCTGTCCAGTAGGCATAATACCAGTTTCACAGTGTGGGTTGTCAGTGTCCATCAAAGTTATGGTATCCCATGCCAGCAAAACATTATAGAGTAACTCAGCTATAAAGTATTCAGTCATTTAAAAAAACAAAAGCAAAAAGCAAAAAACAAGAAGGTCCTGCCATTTGCAAAAATGTGGATGGACCTTGAGGGCATTATGCTAAGTGAAATAAGTCAGAGATAACAAATACATATGATCTCACTTATACGTGGGATCTAAAAAAGACAAAACTCATAGAAAAGGAGATTAGACTCATGGTTACAAAAGGTGGGGAATGGGGGAGGGGGAATTAATTGGAGGAAGGTGGTCAAAAGGTATAAATTTCCACTTATAAGATAAATAAGTACTAGGGATATAACGTACAGCATGGTGACTATAGCTAACACTGCTGTAGGCTACATGGGAACACTGTTAAGAGAGTAAGTCCTAAGAATTCTCATCACAAGGAAAAAAATTTTTGCTTTTTTTACATTCTCTTTTTATTGTATCTGTATGAGGTGACGGGTGTTAACTAAACCTACTGTGATAATCATTTCACAATACGTGTAAATCAAACCATTATGCTGCACAGCTTAAACTTACACAGTGCTGTATGTCAGTTCTATGTCAATAAAACTGGAAATTTTTTTAAATTTTTTAAAAATAAGATAAAAAAAAAAAAAGAATTTCACAAGAAGACAGGTGGCCTAAAGGCCAAGTGGTATGCTCCTGAATAGATGGATAGGAGGACAGCTACAGCAGCATTTCTTGAACTGGAGTCCATACCCTCACATCTCACCCTCACTAAAAAATTATGTACAAAAAGCTGAATGCGAAATTCAGTTCAGTTTGTACACATCAGAATTTTTCAGGGAACAATGCCTATGTAGATTTATCAGATTCTCAGAGGGGTTTGTCACTCCAAAAATGACTTGGAATCACTGTTATCAAAGAATACACAGTCTGTATGTTTTCCTATAAATTCCTTTTCTCTCAAATGAGATTTGACAGTCCTTTGTTCACTCACATGGCCTTATCCCCCAGTGTAGATCCTTGCATGACACAAGCTTTCAATAAATCTGTACAGGGTAAATGAAAGTTGAACAGGAGAGAGTGTGTGTTCACATTGGCTGAAAGGACCTGGAAGTGATGCCTTCTCTGTGGCTTTAACAATCGCCTGGCCTGAGGATAGTTGAAGACCCTGCCAAAGAGGTCTTGAATAGAAGGGGAGTAAGAAAGTGTCCAAAGGCAAGGCCCAAACTCTCCCCGGAAGTTATTTGTAAATATCTCCAGTACTTAGATAAATGAATGATCAAGGGCTCAAAGTTCCTCACCATACATCAAGATTACCATAATTTTAGTGGCATTTATATCGCTTGCCTACAGAAGTATGCCAGCCTATCAAATTATGTATGTGTGTTCGATGGCAATGGATGGCAATATTGATATACATTTTCCTCTTAAATGGACTGATCACTCATTTAGCTGTCATCTCACATCTGCCACTGAAAACAGAGAAGACAAATTGAGTCCATTTTTCAAATTCGGCAGAGTTATTTATTTTGTTAGGCATAACATATTCATCTCTGCTAGTTTTCGTATGGCAGCAAGAGAGTCAAGCCATCCAGTTGTAAAACTAATTAACAGAAACAACCTTTGAATTACTAAGTCTCATGTTGCTGACAGATTATCACAGGAGTACTGAGTTGTAAAAATTATTATTAAAATAAATCCAGGTTTTCATTTTATTATAGGAAAGGGATTTCTAACCAAAAATTCTTTTTTAACTGAGGTAAAACTGGTATATAACATTTTATTAGTTTCAGGTGTACAACATAATAATTTGATACTTGCATGCATTACAAAGTGATCACCATAGTAGTTACCATCCATCACCATTGACCCCTTCACCTTTTTTACCCATCCTTTAACCTCCTTCCCCTCTGATAACCAGCACCCCCCATTCTGTTCTCTGCATCTATGAGTTTTATTTTGTTTGGCCACTTGTTTTGTTTTTTAGATTTCACATACAAGTGAAATCATACAGTATTTGTCTTCGTCTGACATTTTCACTTAACTTTAGTGTCCCCAAGGTCTATACGTGTTGTCGCAAATTTCAAGACTCCCTTCTTTTTTTGTGGCTTAGTACTCCATTGTACGTATATACAACATCTTCTTTATCCATTCATCCACTGATAGACACTTAGGTTGTATACGTATCTTAATCAAAAATTCTTTGTTGTTATTTGGCAAGGGGAACTTGCAGTATTTTTCACTTTGTAGTTTTTCTCATGTGTCAAATAACATCAGAAAAGACGTCATTTTGGTGTTCTGCTCAGAAAAGAATAAACTCTGAATAAAAAGAAAGAAAATGATAACTTCTAAATAACCTATACCTGTTCAAGAATATAGATACCCCCATGGTGATGTGACTGGGGAAATTTTCATACAGTTAAGATTTTAAAAATGAATCTAAAGATTATCCTTGAAACATGAATTCTCACCTTCTTTCATGATTTTTTTCCTCCACCTGTTTTCCTTCCAAATGAAAACTCTATTTAGGGTTCTTCTCTTTGCATCAGAAAGCAGTTTCTACAGGAGCACCATATTGATTTCTCCTTAAAGATCAGAATCCTCTGTTGCTCAAAAACCACTAAATATGTTTACCTCAGAAAATGGAGAATGGGGTCTATTTTGTCGTCTCCATTTAAAAGCACTAAAGAGACAGACAAAACATGAACTCCCTGAAGACCACTTCAATATGTACTGCTCAGTCACGTGTATCTCTTTCAAAATGCTTTTTTTTTAGTGCCCCTTATTCTCTCCTTTCACAAAAAATGATTTTGTACAAAGCTATTATAAAGTGATTTGTTCATTGAAAAATTGCTTGAGGAACAGTATTTTATATATGCTAAGAAATAACCAGCCAAGTTACTCCACAGTCAGTTTCTAAAACACCTCCAGTCTACCAAGGGCAGAACTACAGGAAACTCAGTGAATATTATTTTTGGTACATTAATAAGCATTGTAGAGCCATGTCCAGCCCAAGGATGATTCCTGGAAATTAAGTGTATAATTTTCTTGCCCTAAAGAAACACAATTCACAGAAAGCTCTGAGATAAACATGCATCATAAACACCGGGTCCCATACCACAATTGCACAATTCAACCCACCCACCTCACCCTAATGCCAGCCCTGTGTGAACCTGCCTTTATTTAACATACTGATACTTTGTACATTGTAGTTTTCTGTGTTAATTTTGATTTTTAAAATATTGTCATCTGAGTAACTATGCTAGTGGTGACAGTAGCATAACATGCATACTTGTTAAATCGCTATGCTGTACGCCTGAAACTCATGTAACATTTTGCGTCAGCTATACTTCCATTATATATATATATAAATACAATAATATATTTGAATATAAAATAAATAATATATTTAAATAAAATTTATTTATTTATTTATTTATTTATCTATCTATCTTCATTACTGAGTTTTCTGGCCTGCCTTTAAGTCTTGCACTTAAGCAAGTACTGCACTCACCAAATGGTCCCAGCCCCAACCATGACCTCTACAGGGTCAGCCCTGAATTTCTCTGCCAGAGTGAAGGATCATGTATAATGTGGATGGTTCTTTAAAATAAAGAATAACTTCAGGGTGCCTGGGTGCCACAGTCAATTAAGTGTTCGACTCTTGATCTCAGCTCAGGTCAGGATCTCACGGTTCTTGAGTTCAAGTCCACATGGGGCTGTGCGCTGATGGCACAGAGCCTGCATGAGATTCTGTCTCTCCTTCTCTCTGCTCCTCTTCCCAGCCTTGTACTTACTCTCTCTCAAAGTAAATTTAAAAACTTAAAAATAAATAAATAAAATAAAATATAGAATAACTTCTATTGTTTTTCTTCCTACAACTGTACCAATACATATCCATTGTGTTTACTTAGGAAAAAAAAAGAAAAGAAAGTGAAAACATCCTTAGTCCCTCCACTTAGCAATAACCACTGTTAATAACCTGCTGTATATCTTTCTAGACTGATTTTTATGTTTATGTTAATATGATAGATGATATATAAAAACTGAATATTTAAAAGGCATGATTATATAACAATTTTCCAGATTAGCCATGATTTAAAAGAAATGGCATCATTTCACTTTTTACAAATTCACTAATATATTTATTTTTTTTAAATACAGTCTCTCTGTGAATGTGGAGGATTTCAGTGTCTATGTACATCAGGCTTTCCTCAGCATTACAAGCAGCTTTCAATTAAACTTTTAACAGTAAGAAGGAGTAGGCACCTAAGTTGTTACAATTAAAGTAAGACTCCTGTCCTCAAATGAAAGTATAATCAAATGGGAGATAATGTCATGTATCCGAATTCATAAATCAGAAACTGATGCAGTGCCCCAAGTAAATGCTACAAACAGCAAGTTCCAAGACTCATTTAAAAGCATAATGATAGTGCTCGCTTCGGCAGCACATATACTAAAAGCATAACGATAATCTCTCTCTCTTTCTTTCTCTCTCTCTTGTTGTCTATATCTAAATACATCTCTATTTATCCACTTATCTATCTATACACTTAATCCATAAGTGCTTAACTACAAGTGTTATCACTCCCACTAATATTCCTATCACAAGCATAGTCAATAACATTATGAATTCTGATATCAGAGAGCCCAGGTTTGACACCAAATGTGTATTTTTGGGAAAGTTACAAGAGTGCTTTAATCCTAAATGTTCACATCTGTTAAGTATCATAAAAATACCTATCTTTATGAGGTTGCTGCAAGAATTAAATAAAATAATCTTTATAAATGCTTACCATAATATGTACCATGAGTAGGCATTCTATGCACCTAAATTGTTATAATTGAAGTAAGACTTCTATCCTCAAAGGAAAGCATAAATGGGAGGAAAAACCATATATTCAAATAATAGAAATGTAGTAATGTAATGTGATAAAAAAAAATATATGGCTAAAAATAAGGGGAGTCAACCTTTGGCTCAGAATTTTAAATTCATGTTGTTAAATGGGCTTACTTTATAATCATTGTCTGTTTATGGAAGAACGCTTTAAGTATTAAGCAATATAATAGCCAAAAGAAAATTAATACAGAAAAAAAAACACATAAAATGCCTTCTTAGCTACTTTAGCTTTCCTTTTTCAATTAATTTTCCAATACTGAGAAAAAATAAAATATAAAGAGTGAAATTATACCATATAGTATACCTATTTGGCAAAGGTAATACATAAAAATCAAAACACAACCAGGAAATTATGAACAAAGCTAAGTGTTATAATAAAATAAAATCAATAAAACATAATTGATGTTTACAACATGGATTCCATTTAGGCTTGTATCAGAATTAAGTTGAAACAGTATATACTCTATAAATATTTATTTATTTGACTCTCAGAAACCCTATAAATATCTATAATGAAGGTATATAGAACAGAAAGTGTTAATCCCTAATCTGAAGTTTAAGTTACCACCAGAGAGTGCAATTAGGAAGAATTAAACTGCAACATTACAGAAGTTCCTCAAAAAAATAAAAATAGAACTATCATATGACCCAGCAATTCTACATGTGGGTATTTTCTGAAGAAAATAATAACACTAATTTGAAAAGATATATGCACCCCCATGTTCCCTGTAGTATTATTTACAATAACCAAGATATGGAAGCAACCTAAGTGTCCACTGATGAATGAATGAATGAATGAATCAATGAATGAAATGGTGGTATACCACCATTTCATTCATTCATTCATTCATTCATCAGTGGACACTTAGGTCCACTGTATGGTTCTGTGTGTGTGTGTATATATATATATATATATATATATATATATATATATATATACACACACACACACACACACACACACACACACACACACACATACACATACAGAAAGGAATATCAGTCAGCCATAAAAATAAAAAAGAAATCCTGCCATTTGTGATAACATGAATGGACCTTGGGAGCCTTATGCTAAGTGAAATAAGTCAGACAAAAAAAGAAAAATACCATGTGATCTCACTTATATGTGGAATCTAAAGAAAAAACAAAACAAAACAAAACAAACAAAAAAAAAAAAGTGAGCTCACAGATATAGACCACAGACCAGTGGTGGGGATGGGGAGTGGACAAAACAGGTGAAGGGGGCCAAAAGTTATACATTTTCAGTTATAAAATGAATAAATCATGGGGATGTAAGGTATAGTATGGTGACTATACCTAACAATACCATATTGCATATTTAAAAGTAGCTAGGAGACCGGATCTTAAATGGACTCATCACAAGAAGAAAAACTAATTATGTATGATGATGGATGTTAACTAGACTTCCTGTGTTGATCATTTTACAGTATACACAAATATTAAGTCATTATGTTGTATACTTGAAACTGAAATAATTTTATGTCAATTATACCTGATTTAAAAAAAAAATAAAAGAATCAAACTGAAATGATAAGACGTCATCTCTACCAACAACACCATCCAAGAGACTCTCAATCTCAGATTGACAGTTTCAAGTGCATCCAAAAGCCTAAGTATAAAGGTATAAATTCAAGGAAATGTGACAAAATTGTGATTCTAGCCATTTAACCTTATTAATTATGTGGTGCCTTGCGTGAAGAAAGAATGCGCTATCATAAAAGGACTGAACAGCACATTATAAAAGGGGAAATTAGAGGAACAAAATTCTAACACCATTCAGAGAATACCTTGATTATCAAAGAAGAATGTTCTGTCTCTGTATTGGTTGGAGATCTATAACAAAGAAACATGGGTCAGATTAATGTAACTTCATGTCATTCATCATCAGCCTCATTTACCCAAATCCACTTATTATGGTGCCATCATGAATATAATGAGGTTTCCCAAGTACAGTTATGGCTTCCTCCTGCTAAGAGCTCCAGTGCCTTGGGGACCCTCAGGCTCTGCCTTCTACCCACCATTTTATTTTATTTAATGTTTATTTATTATTTTTGAGAGAGAGATAGAGACAGAGACAGAGTGTGAGAGGAGTATGGCAAAGAGAGAGGGAGACACAGAATCTGAAGCGGGCTTCAAGGCTCCAAGCTGTCAACACAGAGCCCGATGCAGGGCTTGAACTCATGAACTGTGAGATCATGAATGACTTCAGCCTAAGTTGGATGTTTTAACCAAATGAGCCACCCAGGTGCCCCATCTGCCTACCATTTTAAACATACCCTTTGCATTATATATCTCTGCTTTTAATTTCATTCCTTCAAACTATGTTTCTGTCACTCTTCCCAGACCCTCTATAATCATCTTTCCATTCAGTTTTATCTTGAGTTCCATTTTTCTTATTCCTTTTGTCCAAAAAATAACCCATATCTGAATTATCCAAAGTTGTATGATTTCATTACCTAATGATGCCCTTTGATTTGTGTAATATCCCAGCCATTTTTCAGAACTTGATAGATTGTAATGTACTGTCACTTTCAGAACATGTGGAATAATTATCTATAATGATGGCAGTTTTGTCCATCTCCAAATTGTTCTTATATGAGTAGTTCCAGACTAGATAAAATTAATGGAGATACGATTGAAGGAATCAAGGAGTCTCTTAGCATCTACATTGGATTTTGTCATAACAGAAAAGCAAGATAGTATTCAAAGACTATTAAATTGTGTCAAAAGGATACAAGCATCAAACTGAAGAGTCTAGCACTGGTGAAAGGAGAGATAATTTGAACATCCATGATAATAACAACTTCAATATTAAAACATCAAAGCTATTATTATGAATACATAATCCTTAAAAAACCCACTTCTGTCCTTTAGGATGTACTAAGAAACGTGTCATTTTGTAAATGAGTAAAGAATCTAACCTTTTATATATAGACTATACTCAGGATAACCAAGTTGATGAAAGGAGTTTACTCTTTTAGAATTATCCGAGCTAATAAATTAAGAAGGAATGACAAACTTCTGCCTCCAAACATAATAAAGTAAAAAGGATTTGATTTTCCCTTCTAACATAAACAAGCAGATTAACTATATAAAATAGTAATTTTTAGATATTAGACAATAGATAGTGAAGAGTAGTTATCTTTAAGAGTGAAGAAACAAATGAGGTTAGCCCTACCATTGCCTCCAGGTCACTGCCTAATTGTTCAGGTCCTGCAGGGAGGGAGAATCCAGATAAAGCCCTACAGCCTTTATGAGTTGAAGAGATAGTGATCAGAGTCCAGAGAAGCCAAGGCAGTTACAGCTTCTGAGGCACAGTCATAGAGAAAGAAGCTACAGAGAGAGAGAAACTCAGAAATATACAGAGTGATCCAATTCCCTTGAATCTAAACACACACACACACACACACACACACACACGAACATACATACATACATACATACACACATATATATATGAATAAGAAGATGAGGGTGGTAAAAGAACCAATGGAAAGTAACAAACCAAAATTCACTAGGGCCAGGAATTGTTTATATTCCCACCATCCACAGTGGAAAGACCTCACAATACATTGGCATCAGATAAAATTCTCTTGAGGGTATTACATTAACTAGTGAAGTGAAAATAATCCTAGACTAAACACTGCTCTTGACCCATTCTAACCAACTTAAAATCAAGCCAAAGAAAGGCCAAATAGATTACAAATAACTGCATGTCAGAAAAAAAAGTCCAACACTTCCTAAAGGGATGAAATAATGTCTAGGACTCCAGAATGTAAAATTCACAATGTTTAGCATCCAATCAAAAATTATGAGGCAAGCAAAGAAGCAGAAACATCTGAGCAATAACCAGGGGAAAAAAAAATCAACCAACTGAAATAGTCATAAATGACAGAAATGATGGAATTAACTGATAAAAGTCTTAAAACCCTTACTATATATTCTAAATGTTCCAGAAGGTAGAGAGAAACATGCATATTATGGAGACATAAATGTAAGATATAAAATACAGCCAAATAGAAATTTTAGAGATTACAAAAAAATCTCTACAATAAAAACTACAGTGTAAGAGACTGATAATATATTAGATATTGCAGAAGAAAAGACTGGTAAACTTGAAAAGATAGAAATAGGAATTACCCAAAATAAATCACAGAGTACAAACAGACTGGAAATAAAATAACACAGCCAAAATGACATGTGGAGAAACATCAGGCATTCTAAACTTTATCTAATTGTAGTTCTAAAAGGAATAGGGCATCAGAAAAGAATATTTTAAAAAACATTATCTGGAAAATTTCCAAAATTGATTAAAACTATATATCATAGGGAAATAATTGTCCCTGGGTCTCTCACATTCCTACATTACAACCAGAGATGCTATCTTTGTTCTGAATTGTTTTGAAAGATGTTTGCATAGCAAACAACCTTAGAAGATAGACTGTCTCCCTCTAGACAAAAAGGTAGGTTTGCTTACAGTCTTAGAAGGTAGAGATATTACCACTCTCTAGTGCAAAGCAAAGGCATGCTTCCTGCTCATTATAAAGATTTGGGTTACCTAAGCTTAGGGACCTTGTCTATAACACTACTTACTTGAACATTCAGATGTCTCCTGGACTGCATCACATCACCAGTGTGAGAACTGGAACTAAGGAGAATGCTCATACTCTACCTAATACCTGTGCTGTGAATAATAAAGTACTCTTTGGAACTCTACTAGTTTGCAAGTTGGGTAAGGTCTATAAAATAAAGTAAATTTTTAAAGTGCTGAAAGCAAAAAACAAAAAAAGCAAAAAACAACAAAACAAAACAAAAAACAGGAAAAATATCTTTCAAAAGGAAAGACAAAACAAACACTTCCAACAAACAAAAGTTGATGGGTTTCATTGCCAGCAGACATGCACTACAAGAAATATTGACAAAATTATTTAGGCTAAAGGAGAAGAATGCTATTTAGAAATTTAAATCTACAAAAAGAAATACAGAGAATCTGAAATGCTAAGTATGTGAGCAAATATTTTCAAAATTTATTTGTCATTTTTAGTCACCTTAAAAGACAACTGACTCTTAAAAGCAAAGTTAATAACAACGTACTGTGGAGTTTACAGCATATGTAGAAGTAAAATGTAAGACAATAATAGTACGAGAGAGATGAGGGAGTAAATGGAAATATACTCTTGTGAGGTTCTTTATATTGAGGGCATAACAATATTTGAAGGTTGGCTATGCTAAGATAAAGATATACATTGTATACCCTAGATCAACCACAGGAAAAATAAACAAGCAGCATAACTGAGACAATGGTAAAGAAAAAAAGAATCATTTAAAATATTCAGTTCAAATGAGGGCATAAAAAGGGGGGAAATGAACAAAAACCAGATGGGACAAATAAAAAAATTACAAATTGGTAGATATATACTCATTGTATTAATAATTATATTAATTTTAAGTGGCCTGAACACTCTAATCAAAATGCAAAGATTGTCAGATTGCATGAAAATAGAAGTCAACTATATGTTGGTCATAAGAAATATACGTTAGGGGTACCTGGGGGGCTCAGTTGGTTGAGCCTCTGACTCTTGATTTTGGTTCCGGTTACGATCTAAGGGTTGGTGGGATCGAGCCCCAAGTGAGGCTCTCCTTGATGACAGCAGAAGCCTGCTTGGGATTCTCTCTCTCCCTCTCTCTCTGCCCTTCCCCAACTCATATTCATTCTCTCTCTCTCTTTCTCTCTCAAAATAAATAAACAAAACAAAAAGAAATATAAAAAAGTTAAACATAGAAAATTTAAGGCCAAAGTATGAAAAAAGATGTATCAGGAAAACACTAGCATGGTTACATCAATATCAGAAAATTTCAACACAAGAAATATTCCCAACAACAATTATATGTCAACAAATCTGACAACCTAGAAGACATGGATAAATTCCTAGAAACATACAATCTACCAAGACTATCACATAAAGAAATAGAAAATCTGAATAGACTGATTACTAGTCAAGAGATTAAATTGGTAATCAAAAACATCTCAACAAACAGAAAGCCAGGACAAGATGGATTCACTAATGAGTTCTACCAAACATTTAAAGAAAAACTAACACCAATCCTCAAACTTCCCAAAAAACAGAACCAGGAGGAATATTTCCAAACTCATTTTATGCGGTCAGAATTACTCTCATACCTGAGCCAGACAAGGACACCACAAGAGAAGAAAATTTCAGGCCAATATCCCCGATAAACATAATCCAAAAATCTTCACCAGGTAAAAACAAACCCAGGTCCACAATACATTGAAAGAGGAAGTCCTGCTCTGGGACCGGTGCCCCCTCGGCCCAGTGGCTATAGTAGCAGCCCTCCTGGCCACACTGGGTGGGGCCCAGTTTCCAGTGGCTGCACAGAGGCTAGGACTCTGACCTCATGCACTAGAAGGCTGTGCTGATCATGTGGCGAAATGCTGTGCCTAGGGGCATGGGTGGTCGTGAGCAGCGGCAAACTTGCATCTACACCAGCAAGCCCAGGAGGCGGCAGGTCAACTCCACCAAGAGCTCTGCCAAACCAGGCTCCTAGCCGGTGCTGGCAAGGTCATGAGGCTTGGGAGCTGGTGGTCAAGGAGCTGGACCTGGCCAGGCTGCACTCGGTGCATGTTTTCTGTCAGGGGATGCTCCAGGAAGAGCCTCGATTGGACGTCTTAAATCAACAATGCAGGGATCTTCCATTGCTCGTATATGAAGACCAAAGATGAGTTTGAGACACAGTTTGCAGTGAACCATCTGGGGCACTTCCTACTCACAAATCTTCTCCTTGGATTCCTCAAAAGGTCAGCTCCAAGAAGAATTGTGGTAGTTTTTTCCAAACCTTATAAATATGGAGACATCAACTACGAAGACTTGAAATGTCAACAAAACTAAATAAAAACTTTGTTGGGGTGCCTGGGTGGCTGAAGTCAGTTAAGCATCGGTCAGTTTCAGTTTCAGCCCAATCAGGCTCTCTGCCGTGATTGCAAAGCCCATTTGGGACCTCTGTCTCTCTCTCTCTGCCCCTCCCCTCTTTTTTCTCTCTCTCTCTCCCTCTCTCCCAAAAATAAATGAACATTAAAAAAAAAAAAAAAAAAAACACCTTTTCTTACAGTTGGAACAAACTGGCTAACATTTTTTTTTTTTTTTTTTTTTTTTAGCCAGAGAACTAGCCCATGGTTTAGAAGGCACAGATATTACTGTCAACATATTACACCCTGGTATTTCACAGACTAATCTCAGTAGATACATATATATTCCACTGTTGGTCAAAACACTTTTGACTTTGGTGTCATGGGCTTTTTTCAAAACCCCAGTAGAAAGTGCCCAGACTTCAGCTTAATATTTAGCCTCTTCACCTGAGACAGAAGTTGTGTCCAGGAAAGTACTTTGGAAATTGTAAACAGGAAGAATTATTGCCCAAAGCTATGGATGAATCTGTTACAGGAAAACTCTGGGATATCAGTGATGGTTGGCATATTAAAATAGGAGCAAGGAGTGAAAGAGAGCCATTTGTAAAACTGAATGCTCATTATATCTGTAATCAGAAATGGTGTGGCTTGAGTACTTGCTATTTGAAAACACAATTTTGGTTTTATAGTAGTACTGCTGAGAGCTACATAAGTTACTTAAAAGTTATTTTTTGGAGAACATAAAATTTTCAGAAAAGTTTTAAAGATATAATAAGCATAATGGATAGTATAATGAGCAATATAAATGTAATATACTTTATAAATTATAATTGAGCAAGCATGGACTACAAATATTAAAGAATCCAGTGACTTAAAGTAAACATCTTGAGAAGTTTTTCAAATATCTTTTGAGTTTCATGGCAAAAGTGTTAAATATTTTTATTGCGGTGCCAGTTTTTGTGTGAAAATAATATGCCTGTTTTGTGCACAATTCTTACTTAGAATAAATTTAAGAATGCAAACCACCAATAGAGTAAACGCATCCTACACCAAGAAGGATTTGTTCCAGGGATGCAAGGATGGTACAACATTTGAAAATCAACCAATGTGATACACCACATTAACAAAATGAAGGATAAAAATCATGAGGATCTCGTATTGAGGAGGGCACCTTTTGGGATGAGCACTGGGTGTTGTATGGAAACCAATTTGACAATAAATTTCATATATTAAAAAAAATAAAATAAAATAAAATAAAATTTTTAGACCTTAAAAAAAAAATCATGAGGATCTCAACAGATGTGGGAAAAGCATGTGACAAAATTCAAGAGCCATTTATGATAAAAACTCTCAATAAAGTGGGTATAAAGGGAACATACCTCAACATAATAAAGGCCATACATGACAAGTCTACAGCTAAATCATACTCAATGGTGAAAAGCCAAAAGCTTTTCCTATCTGATCAGGAACAAGACAAAAATGCCCACTCTCCCCACTTTTATTCAACATGGTATTGGAAGTCCTAGCCATGGCAATTAAGCAGAAAAAGAAATAAAAGGTACCCAAATTGAAAAGGAAGATGAAAATTGTCACTCTTTGAAGATGGCATGATATTATATATAGAAAAGCCTAAAGACCACCAAAAAAACTGTTAGAACTAATAAATTTCGCAAAGTTTTAGGGTACAAGGTAAAATACAAAAACCCGTTGCATTTCTGTACAATACTAATGGATTGACCTATATGTGAAGCAAATGGGACTTTTCAACATTGCTGGTGAATATGCAAAATGCTACATTCACTTAGAAAAGATCTGTAAGTTTCTTACAAAGTTATACATATGCTAACCATAAAATTCAGGAATCCCACTAATGTGCATTTACATTTACCCAAGAGAAATAAAAACATGTTAATGATAAACACTTCCTTAGGTTTTTTTTAGAACTGATAACCTGTCGCTCCTCTTTCATATTAAAATAGGAAGGGGTTTTTAGACATACATATTTCAGTACTTAAGAAAATGAAATTGGGGCGCCTGGGTGGCTCAGTCGGTTGGGCGTCCGACTTCGGCTCAGGTCCTGATCTTGCGGTCCGTGAGTTCGAGCCCCGCATCAGGCTCTGTGCTGACAGCTCAGAGCCTGGAGCCTGTTTCAGATTCTGTGTCTCCCTCTCTCTCTGACCTTCCCCCATTCATGCTCTGTCTCTCTCTGTCTCAATAATGAATAAACGTTAAAAAAAAAAATGAAAAAAAAAAATAAATTAATTTATGTCTGGAATTTGCTTCAAAATAACCCAGGATGGGTAAAACAAACTCACCCATGGGTTTAATACGGTTTTAATTGGATGAGATGTATATGGGGGTTCATTATAGAATTCTTTCTACCTTTCTATGTGGTTTTTGAAAGAAAAAAAAAGTCCAAGAGAGAAATTCATAAATTACTTCCTCTTTAATTTAGAAACCAAAATAATGCCAATTTAAATGTCCTTGATCTTTGAGTAGCAAGTGCCAAGGATTATAAATGTTAAGGGAGTATTACTATTAGTTTGGAGCAGTTGAATTCCCCTCCTCAACTTCTTGAAATGGGGAGTAGGCTCTGTAAATGTCACTCAGGCTCAAAGATCTGAGAAACTATATTCATTCACCTCTACATTTTATCTTTATTCCAAAATTTTGACAGTCACATTAGTGGAGAACATACTTCTGATGTTAAGGCAAGTATAATTTTTTTGCAGGATAACAACACATTCTCTATGGACTGTCTAATGTAAACTGATTCTAGTCGGCATAACTATTTCATCAGAAAGTAGAAGTACAGGGGCACCTGGGTGGCTCAGTCAGTTAAGCATCTGACTTCGGCTCAGGTCATGATCTTGTGGTTCATGAGTTCAAGCCCGGTGTTGGGCTTTGTGCTGACAGCTCAGAGCTTGGATCCTGCTTCGGATTCTGTGTCTCCCTTTCTCTCTGTTCCTTCCCCACCCGCACACTGTCTCTCTCTCTCTCTCTCTCTCTCTCAAAAATAAAGAATTAAAAAAAATTTTTTTAAGAAAGTAGAAGTCCAGTTTAGCACACTTAAAATTCAAATCGTAAAGACACGAGCTCAAAAGGACCCAGAACTCATGATTATAATTGTACCAAAATAGGCAGGAGCAGCTACAAACATAGGAGTCCATCCAATGCAGTTTTTCATACAACAATGAGTTTCAAATCAGCTGGATTTAGAACACACAATCATTAAGTTGGTGCACTATTCTGTACACAAGTACCAAGAACCCTAGAAGTCGCTTTCAGGAGAATCTCAACTAAAGTTGAAAAAACTCATTTGTAGGTGGCAGCAGACATTTGCTCATGGTCTAAAAGATGAGGATGACATATTGTAGGACCTGTCATACTGAAGAGTCTAGAACAAACTACTCTAAAGGCAGTACTAGTAAATAAAAATTCTTATTACCAATTAATATTTTTAACCAGTGCTCCCAGGACACTTCATTTTAATCATTTTATAGCTAAGCTGTTTAAATTCCACAAAAATTTAGACATAATAACCACTGCTTCCTTTTTTATTGCTTTTTTTAGCCATAGCAGTAACTGGGTTTTTTTTACTGTACTTATTTCGCTTCATATTTTTTAGCTTTTTATTCAATTTCCAGTCAGTTAACTCATAGTATAATATTAGTTTCAGGTGTACAATTTAGTGATTCAATACCTCCAGACAACACCCAGAGCTCATGACAAGTGCACTCCTTGATCCCCATCACCTGTTTAACTCATCTCCCCACTCACATGCCTTCAGATAACCATCAGTTTGTTCTCTATAGTTAAGAGTCTGTTTCTTGGTTTGCCTTTCTCTCTCTTTTTTCCCCTTTGCTCATTTTTTTTGTTTGTTTCTTAAATTCCACATATGAGGGATATCATATGTATTTGCTTTTCTCTTACTTCACTTAGCACAATACTCTCTAGCTCCATCCACGTCACTGCAAATGGCAAGATTTCATTCTTTTGATGGCTGAGTAATATTCCATTGTGTGTGTGTGTGTGTGTGTGTGTGTGTGTGTGTTTGTGTGTGCGCCATATCTTCTTTATCCATTCATCAGCTGATGGACATTTGGACTCTTTCCATTATTTGGCTATTATTGATAATGCCATTATGAACATCAAGATGCATGTATCCCTTTAAATTAGTATTTTTATATCCTTTGGGTAAATACCTAGTGGTACAATTGCTGGATCATGATGTAGTACTATTTTTAATTTTTTGAGGAACCTCTATACTGTTTTCCAGAGTGGCTGCACCACTTTGCATTCCCACCAACAGTGTAAGAGGGTTCCCCTTTCTCCACAACCTCACCAACATCTCTTGTTTCCCGTGTTGCTAATTTTAGCCATTCTGACAGGTGTGAGGTGATATTTCATTGTAGTTTTGATGTGTATGGCCCTGATAATGAGGGATGTTGAGCATCTTTTCAGATGTCTGTTGGACATCTGTATATCTTCTTTGGAAAAATACCTTTTCATATCTCTTCCCATTTTTTACTGGATTATTTGTTTTTGGCTGTTGAGTTTGGTAAGTTCTTTTTAGATTTTGGATACTAACCCTTCATATGTCATTTGCAAATATCTTCTCCTTTCCGTAGTTACCTTTAAGTTTTGTAGCTTATTTCCTTCACTGTGCAGAAGCTTTTTATTTGCTGAAGTCCCAATAGTTTATTTTTTTGTTTCCCTTGCCTCAGGAGACATATCTAATAAGAAGCTACTTCAACTGATGTCAAAGAAGTTAGGATTCTAGGATTTTAATGGTTTTCCTCTAAGATTTTACTGGTTCCCTGTCTCATATTTAGGTCTTTAATTCATTTTGAACTTATTTTTGTGTATGGTATAAGAAAGTGGTCTGGTTTGTTTCCCTGTTGCTTCAAGTTTTCCCAAAGCTGTTTGTTGGAGAGACTCTTTTTTCCCATTGGATATTCTTTCCTGCTGTGTCAAAGATTAGTTGATAATATAGTTGTGTGTCGATTTCTGGGTTTTCTATTCTGTTCCATTGTTCTATGAGTCTGTTTTTTTATGCCAGTACCATACTGTGTTGATGATTACAGCTTTGTAATATAACTTGAGCTCCAGAATTATGATGCCTCCAGCTTTTTTTTTTTCAAGGTTGCTGTGGCTATAAGGGTTTTTTTTTTTCTGATTCCACACAAATTTTAGGATTGCTTGTTCTAGCTCTGTGAAAAATGCTGTTGGTATTTTAATAGGGATTGCATTTAATATATAGATTGTTTTGGGTAGTATAGACATTTTAATAATATTTGTTCTTCCAATCCATGAGCATGAATGTTTTTCCATTTTTTTGTGTGTCATCTTCAGTTTTTTTCATCATTTTATAGTTTTCAAAATACAGGTCTTTCACCTTTTTAGATTTATTCCTGGGTATCTTATGGGTTTGATGTAATTAAATGGGATTGCTTCCTTGATTTTTCTTTCTGCTGCTTCATTATTGGTATATAAAAATGTAACAGATTTCTGTATGTTAGTTTTTTTGAAAATTTACTAAATTCATGCATCAGTTCTACCAATTTTTTGGTGGAGTCTTTCCTTTTTTAAATTGTTTAATGCATGTAAATGCATACAAACCCCATACAAGGCATGGCAGGTACTCTTCTGCAAGTTGGTAGACACTGAAACTTCATTACCTATTTTGTAGACAGTACATTAGACATAAAAGATACCTCAGTAATTATCTCCCTAATGAAGGAGGGGGGGAATGGCACTAGTTGTTTCCCTTAAAAAACTAAAACTAATGTGTACTTTCATGAAATGTATTGCATGATTTGAAATAATAGCCTCTCCTTGGGTAGGACTAAGAGTTTATATTGTCCAAGTACCAACTTGCTAGAAAAATTAAAGGCTGAGGCTCTAAAACAAGGCTAGGACTTAAAAATTGGATAGTCAGTACTTAAAATACAGTATTTCACTACCTAATAAATTCTCAGTTGCGAGGACTGTTTACCCAGTTCATTGATTAATCATGGAGGCCTTCTGTCCCTGTTCTTCTATTTCATTATCCACAAGAATCTTTAATGAACAAAGAAGTAAAAAGAAATGAAACAGTCATCACCAGGTGAAGGTCATAGGTTAATGCTGGAGGATACAGAATTAATGGGGCCTATTAAGGACTAAAAATTTCCTGTCCTTGAATTTGTTACCCATGTTTTCCCTGACCACAATATCATGGACAATTGAGAATTGCTTACGTTAAAAAAAAAAAAAAAAAAAAAAAAAAAAAAAAAAAAAAAAAAAAAAAAGGAAAACTTAACCAAAAATTTATCTGAGCCAACACAGGATACAATATTTTAAAATTATACTCTAATTTTTTTTTAAGAACCAAAACCCCTGACCAGACATTTCTTTTTTTTTTTTTTAATTTACATCCAAATTAGTTAGCATATAATGAAACAATGATTTCAGGAGTAGATTCCTTAATTCCCCTTACCCACTTAGCCCATCCCCCCTCCCACAACCCCTCCAGCAACCCTCAGTTTGTTCTCCATATTTATGAATCTCTTCTGTTTTGTCCCCATCCCTGTTTTTATATTATTTTTGTTTCCCTTCCCTTATGTTCATCTGTTTTGTCTCTTAAAGTCCTCATATGGGTGAAGTCATATATTTGTCTTTCTCTGAAGTCATATGATTTTTGTCTTTCTCTAATTTCACTTAGCATAATACCCTCCAGTTCCATCCACATCATTGCAAATGGCAAGATTTCATTCTTTTTGATTGCCGAGTAATACTCCATTGTATATATATACCATATCTTCTTTATCCATTCATCCATCGATGGACATTTGGGCTCTTTCCATACTTTGGCTATTGTTGATAGTGCTGCTATAAACATGGGGTGGGGGGCATGTGTCCCTTCGAAACAGCACACCTGTATCCCGTGGATAAATGCCTAGCAGTGAAATTGTTGGGTCATAGGGTAGTTCTATTTTTAGTTTTTTGAGGAACCCCCAAACTGTTTTCCAGAGTGGCTGCACCAGCTTGCATTCCCACTGACCAGACATTTCTGCTAATGATAAGCCTTTACTCTCCTGTGATTTTGTTTGTTGCAGAACTCATAACCTGCCATTTCCTTTAGTTAGAAGAAAACAGCTGAGGATGGATGGCAGCATCTACTGTGAGCACCACATTTTCCTCTCCCACCATGGTTGACCACATTCCAGTTAGAAAAGCTCTTTCCAGTCCTATTATGTTCAACAAGCATAATAGGGGTAAGTTTGTTCTTCTGGCAAAACATTCAAGATATATTGTCTTTTACTTTAACCTTGTCCACTGTCTGCCATCCTTAAAGGCAAAACACCTGGACAGCTGCATGTACCCTCTACATTCTGCATCTTATAGGACCTGACCTTTTCTATGCAACTCTTCAGGCTGCCAGATGACCTTTAATATTCAGTAAATTTTCCCTTATTTTGAAAGTTTATGCTGGCTTCTTTTCTGGCACCTTCACTTTGGCATAGCTAATGTAGAAATGTGTACGTTTTGTGTGAATGCCCTTGAAATCCAGCTGGTAAAAATATATATATCAGTTTATAAATAAAACTTCTGCTAGTTTTCATTTTCCTTTGTGTGAAATTTTCTCTAGGAGGAGGTAGTTGAGTCTAGCTGAGTAAAAACCCAAGAACAAAATGTACACAGTTCTCTGTTCTAATGAAAGTATTTTAAATGGGTAATAAGGCATGAGAAGAGAAAAAATATATATAACACAGGTCACTGAACCAAATGATCAAGTAAGGAGTTCTCTCCAAATAGTCAACACCCAGCATGCACTTATGGGGTTGTCAGGCAACGGGGATTTCAGCTTAAACAAGTTTAAATTCGGTGAAACCGTATGAAACTCAAAGCTGTAACAATATCAATTCTACCGTGAAGAAAATTACATTTTTACAAGACTGAAGTTCTTGTTCAGCTAAGTTGTAGTCAATGTCTCGAATTCCTGGTTGCTTTCATAACCTAAAAGATAAATAGGAATTATAACTGAAAAATTTTAAAAGATGTGTACTTTAAACATACTAGATTTGAAATTATGCCTCTGTTGAGTATGCCTTGAATTTACAGATGAATTCATCCTTGATTTCGTGGCCCAGTCTACAACTATACCATCAGTCACAGATTATCTTATCCGATCATTTGGACTGTTACTCTTTTTCTGTATTAGAGAATCCCAATTATCCTTTAAATATTATTTATTTTTTCCAGGATAGCAAAGTGTTAGAGACTGGACATCCTGAAGACTGGTGTAGCACAGACCATTTGTGGCCAACAAGGTAAAAGCCTTTTGAATGTGAATGGCCTATAATTTTCCAGTAACTTTTCACTGACTCAAAGGAACAAAGCAAAATTTCACCAAAATAGTTGACCCAAAGCACGAAGAAATATCTGGGTTTCTGAAATTATTAGCCACAGCACGATCAATAGTTTCTCATCTCGTGTCTTCCCTCTTTTCTTGGGGTCCTAACTAGACTACCATCTATGCTTCCTACTCTAGTATCATCTAAACTTCCATCACTCATTGACATTCCTGTCACTCATTATTACCAATCTCCTAGGAACCCAATTTGGTTTGAGCATTCTCCCTAACCAGACCTTCCAAGCTGTCTCTATCACATCAAATGATATCATATCACATCATATCATATCTGTCATATCAAGTGTATGTGGCATCATTCTCCAGAACAGAGAGAACAAAAAGCCCTAAGTGACTAGAAAACCAATTTAAAAGGCCTCATCTGGGTTGACTCTCTCACTCTGATTGTCCAATTACGAAATAATTCCTGTTCAACTGATATACAGAGTAACCCCTTCCTTTTAAGGAATGCAATAAAAATAATTTCGAGTTCTCACTTTTTGAGCTGCAGAAACTAGGTCCAGAATATCTGAAAGTAAGTCTGGTCATGATTCTAGGCCAGGGATTGGCAGAGTTTCTGTAAAGAATAAGACACTAAATATTTTTTTTTTATTTTTTTTAATGTTTTATTTATTTTTGAGACAGAGAGAGACACAGCATGAATGGGGGAGGGTCAGAGAGAGGGGGAGACACAGAATCTGAAGCAGGCTCCAGGCTCTGAGCTGTCAGCACAGAGCCCGACGCAGGGCTCGAACTCACGGACCACGAGATCAGGACCTGAGCCGAAGTCTGATGCTTAACCGACTGAGCCACCCAGGCGCCCCAAGACAGTAAATATTTTAAGCTATGTGAGTCAAATACAGTGCCCATCAAACTATTCTTTGGGGGTATTATCTGTAATCTTTTAGAAATAGGAAAATCATTCCAAGCTCATGGGCCACACAAAATGGGCCAGTGGCTGTTTATTGGCCCATGGTCCAAAAAAGTTTGCTTACCCTGTTCTAAGCATTGCTCTTCTAATGCTTACCAACTGTTATGGACTGAATTGTGTCCCTCCTATATTGATATGTTGAAGCCCTAATCTCCACTGTGACTGTATTTGGAGATAAGGTCTTTAGGAGGTTATTAAGGATAAGGGTGGGGTCCTAAGTCAAAAGGACTGGTGGCCTTATAAAAAGAGGAAGGCAGTAATCTCTCTCTCTCTCTCTCTCTCTCTCTCTCTCTCTCTCTCTCATTCTCATGCATATACTTTGAGGAAAGACACCATAAGCACACAGCAAGATAAGGTGGCTACATACAAGACAAGAGAAGAGGCTGCAGAGTGAAGACTACCTCACCAAAACCTAGATCTTAGACTTCCCAACCTCTAGAAATGTAAGAAATAAGTTTATGTTGTTTAAGCCACTCAGTCTATGGCATTTTGTTATGGCAGCCCAAGCAGACTGAGACACCTGCTAATCACACTACAAATCAACCACATTCTTCTAGGAAGCTACAACAAGCAAGATTCTTCATTCAGCTTGAATGTGTATCAAGAGATTAAAGAAATAGATTATCGGCTACAGTTATAAAGCAGACAAAATAAGGCCCAAATTTTTCAAGGTCACTTCCTACCTCAGATTCAAAACTTATGCAAAAATCTAATGTTCCATTATCTCTTTAAATAGGCTAGAGAACTCTTTATCATATGTGTATGGGGATGGAAATTAATTACTCAGATCCTCTTTAAAGGGAAGATTTGATGCCCAGTTGCGGGACATGCAGTCAACAGAGTGCGCCCAGGGCCAGCTCCCTCAGGATCGGCCTCAGCTGGGAGAGCTGCTTCTCCCCAGATCACACCCTTCCCAGGGCAACTCACATCCAGAAGCTGAGCAAGGCATGTGTATAAATGTCAGGCCATTTTGCCCCAATGTGAACAATCCTGCTACATCCCCATTGCTTTCACATCTTGAACCCAAACTCCATCTCAAGGTCTGCTTCTGGAGAGTGACAACTTGTGACAAAGACCTAAACTCTATGTATGACAACTGAATTAATTATTCAATATGCTATCCCAAATTAGTGAATATCATTTTTCCAATTGCAAATCAACAAGATAATTTCCAAGTTCACAACTACATGCAATTTTTTATAGGTTATTTCAGTCAACATCTTACATTTTGAATCTTTCTCATAACAAAATTGTTGAAGAATAGTAGAAACTAATTGTGATCTTATTCCTATGTCTTGGGAGATTTCTTGCCCCTTTAAAGTCCTGTTTGAGTTTCAAGTATATGGCAAAGCCATAACATTTTTAACTCCTCTAAGTTAGTTTGAAGATTTTTCAGTACAAAAGAGAATTATTTTAATGATATCTCAGTGTGTCAGTATCCCTCCATCAATCAGTCCAGTCCACTCTCCTCTTATGGACTCTTCTAAAACAAAAAGCCTTTTTTGTTTGTTTGTTTGTTTGTTTGTTTGTTTTATAGTGAATTGGGCTTAAATGCAAGGCCAGTCCACTCTCTTCTTATGGACTCTTCTAAAACAAAAAGCCTTTTTTGTTTGTTTGTTTGTTTGTTTGTTTGTTTTATAGTGAATTGGGCTTAAATGCAAGGCCAGAGGATCACATTGAAGGACATTATAATAAACAGTCCTATGAAACTTGTCAGTATGTCTGCTGTAAGGGTATTTTTGAGGATGTTCATCATGGAATTGAGCAGTGTCAACAGCATGAGGCCATTCAGGAGAAATGTATTTCTTGTCTCAGAATCAAGAATTGTTGTGCTTATCCTAAGCAATTCATTTGCTCGTATGCTACATGAATCACGCAGAATTCATCCTTGAGAAAGTAGTCTGCCTGTACTATCAGTAGTTAACTATATCAGTAGTTAACTATACCAGTAGTTAAACTGATATAAACTGCTTCATAGCCCCACTCTGCTGCTCTATACCCTTGGATGCATTAAATTTTCTGTACCTCAGTTTCTTCATCTGTAGAATGATGATAAGAATAGTACCTGTCTCACGGGGTGATATCAAAAACTAAACTGAATTATACATACACAATACCCAAAGCACAGAAAAATAACTCAAAAAATATTATTTCCCTTTTAAATTGGTATACTTAAGGCTCCTACATCATGGGGTCTATTTTGTGTTTTCTGCTCATTTCCCAATTCTTCTCGCAATTGGTTTTTCATTTTGCCTCAACTTTCTGAATGTTCTCTTTTGAAAATGTGTAATATTCATCATTCGTTTCTGATCATGAAATTAATAAATCTGCAATGTTTAAATGTGACAGCATGGACAGACCTGGAAGGCATTATGCTAAAAGAAATAAATCAGACAGAAAAAGATAAAACTGTATCATCTCACTTATAAGTGGAATCTAGAAAAGCCAAACTCCTAGAAACAGAGGGTTGAATGGTGGCTAGGGAGCAGGGGGTAATGGGTAGATGTTGGTCAAAGGGTACAAACTTGCAGTTAGAAAATGAGTAAGTTCTGGAGATTTAACGCACACCATTGTGATTATAGTCAATAATACTGTATTATATATTTCAAAGTTGCTAAGAGACTAGATATTAAATTTTCTTGCAATGAAATGAAATGATAATTAGGTGACATGTTAAAGGTGTTAACCAATGCTACAGTGTTAATCATACTGCAACATATATATGCATCAAATTAATACACTGTATACCTTAAACTTACATAATGCTATACATCAAATATATCTCAGGCTTTTAAATAATAAAAGGCTTATAAAATACAGAAATCTATAGTATTATTGATACTAAACACCATTTAGTGAGCACCTGGTAAATGCTAAGCTTCACATATATTAACTACTTCCACCTTCACAAAAACATTTTATTCCCTTTACATATGAGGAAATTAAGACTTCAAGTAACAGTACCATTAAGCCAGGATCTCACAGCTAGCACATGAGATTTGAACCCACACCTTACAACATCACCATCCTGAGATAGCTACTAGAAACATCCTATATATTTTCTTGACCTACAGATGTTCTTTGCATATGTATGTGTGTACTTTAATGGAAATACTTAATGTAATTTTACATTTATTTTTTCCATTAATTAGTATTTGAAATAGAGGTTTTAATAATTATGTAATATTTCACTTTATGTTCATGCCAAAATGTGCTTAAGCTAAATACCTCATTGTCTTTTGCCAATTTTTTTTTTATAAAACTTTAACAAACATTCTTAGACATGGAGATTTATGGTCCTCTCCCAATTACTTACCTAATATAAACTCTTACAAGTGAAATTACTGAGTTAAAATATATGAGCATTTTAAGGCCATTATTCATAATTCCGAAATGTCTTAAACATTGATCACTTTAGTCTTACACTAAAGTCCAAAGAGGTTATTATCATATCCAAGGTCAAATTAAAAGGAAATCTTTTAAATTCTATTGGACTTTTATTGGAATTTCATTAAACTGATAGACTAAATTAGAAGAAAGAAATATCTTTTCAACCAAGAATATGGTATGCCTAGGGTGTCTGGGTGGTTCAGTGGATTAAGCGTCTGACTTCAGCTCAGGTCATGATCTCACCATTCATGAGTTCAAGCCCCATGTCGGGCTCTGCGCTGACAACTCAGAGCCTGGAGCCTGCTTTGGATTCTGTGTCTCCATTTCTCTCTGCCCCTCCCCGGCTTGCACTCTGTCTCTCTCTCTCTCAAAAATATCTCTCTCTCTCAAAAATAAATAAACATTAAAAAAATTTTTTTAATATGGTAATTCAGTAGTTTTATAGTTTTTTTCATATATATCTAGGCATTTGGGATAAAATTTATTTCTAGATATTTTATAATTTCTATTACTTTGCAAGTGATTGTTTTCCATTATATATCTACTTTTCTATTGTATAAAGGAAAGCTTTTTAGTTACAATTTACTTTTTTCATTAACATTTGACTTGTAGCAGACAATCTTAATTATTTCTCATATTAGTACAATTCACTGTTTACTTGATTTTCATGGATATTCTGCATGAAGGTCTGAAGATTAGAAGAGAAGCAAATGCTATTATCCAGGTGATAATTCCGCCCCCCTTCCCTGCCCTTGGATTTAGTTTGTTCATAGTTCCCCAGAGCAGTAGTACACACAGGTGGAGGGAGCATTGCAGTCAACCTCATCAAGGAAAAGATTTTATCGCTGACATTGCTTATGATTTCAGACTCAACACAATAATAAAAAGCAGATACCCTTATTCCCTGAATCCTGCACAAACCTTGCTACCTCAGTCTCTTGTTTGTCATAGCTCTAGCGGGGCCCTGAGTGGGCTTCACACAGGAGTACACCAGTAGAGGATCATTCCGGGTTCTCACAGGAAAGAGGAGACATCTAATGGCCAAGAGTAAATCAGGACATAATGAATTTATGAAATGACCCTAATATTTTTCACATGTGAAAACTATTTGTAAGGTGTTTTAGTCTTTAGAAAGACTGGTTAGGTCAAAGAGAAGGACCATGGGTGTCATCAAGGTTAAGATGTTCTATTATTTTTAAGACCAATATTAGGGTATTGTTCATATGTTTTCCCAGTATCATATCTTTACTGACTTATCTTTGCTTCATAAACCATGTACACAAGTTTTGGAATATCTGTGTTCTCTGGGTGTGTGTACTCCTTAAAAAATGCATACTGTATTTCTAATTCCATGCCCTTGTCAGAGGAAACCCTAAAGCACAATGTCTCATACACATGCCTGCCCCAAGTGCACAGCCTGAGTCAGGAGTGCTGAGCTCTAGCTTTTGCTCTGCTACTACCAGCTTGATACATGACCTCAGGAAATTCATTTGATGCCTCAGCCTTGTTTCCCATCCTTAAAGGGGAAAATTCAAGTGACATTACTCCAAGACTCCCATCACTTTATGATAATCAAAACTCCAAATGGGCAACTTTTAGCTTCTCGAAGACATATTACCCGGCTTGTGATTTACTTATGTTTTTTCCTTTCTTTCTGCCACAATGAACCATGACATTTGTTAAAACTCAGCCACAAAAAGCAAAGTCCTGAAAAGCATAGACTATGACTTAAGAATGCCTTATCTATCCTTTTCCAAGTTTCTCATCAGACACTCCAACTGCTTGGAGCCTTCTGGATGACTTGGTATGATAAGAAGTGGCCTGGTGTCTGCTGTGTTCTCTTCCACTGCGTTGTCACTTACAGAACTATGACAGCAATAATATATCCCAGGGCTTGGCTTCTACATTGGGAAGTGTATATGAAAATAAATAGAAAATTAAATGAAAATTTTAGTGTTTTTAAGTTTATAGTGATTCATTATTTAAAACTTAAAATAAACCCATAGCAAAGCTGATCTACTCAGAATGACAAAAAGTAATCATATAAACTTCCATTTTTTCCGTATCCTACCATGACATCTACACTCCTGCTGCATTGTCCTGCCATAGAAAATACAAAGGAGATATAGGTCTCCTCATTGGATTATTAGTTAATATATCCTCCATGAATTACAGAAAGGGCATATTAATATCATAGTCAGAAAATGAAGACCTGAATCATCCATGCCGAGATGTGAATATAGTTTATGGCTATTTGCCTCTTCAGGTCACCCCTCATGGAGAATTTTTTAGAAATGATAAGATGGCTATGCATTTTTAGAGTTTACTTACCGGAGCTATAAGTTATCTTATGATATACTAAACCATTATTATTTTATGCCACTGTTATTTGTATTTGAATAAGTCAGTTAACCTCCTGTTCTTTCACATGGTGATTAAAACGTTGAAGCTGCACATTATATTAAGAGAGGGGAACATCAAGCTGCCAAGCTGGGCCCTGCCCCCTTTTCTCTGCACTGAGGCAATGCTGGGCAGTGATGAAGACCTTCTGGGTTCAAACACTCCACCCATGAAACACTGGGCAACTCGCTGAACCCTCTCTGTGCCTCTGATATAGGAAATGAGGATAGTGGTACTGACTTTATAAGGTAGTAGTAAGGCCTTAATGTGTTATGGCCTGTAAGGCTTCAGCACCATGCCTGGTACCTTGCACACATTATGTAAGTATTCACTGCTACTTTCATTGACTACGCTCTAGCAGCACTTGGCTTTTTTAATTCTTCAAATGTGATGAACTCTCTTTTGCCCTTATGACTCTACCCAGGGACTGCCTTTCGTAGCACTTACCACAGTGAGTAATCATATATGTATTTGTGTAGCTATTTGTTTTAGGCCTGCCTTCCCCTCAGGTGTAACTTCCATGAGGTCGGTAACTATTTTGTCTCCCACTGCAAGCCTAGGGATAGGTCAGTGCTCACCATGGATACTCAATAGATGTATATTAAACACTAAGTGAACACGTAATAAGCCCCAGAGAAGAAAAAGTATCAAAGTAATTTTTAAAAACCATCATCCCTATGATGGCTTTGTTAAGGCTCTGTGTTTCAAGTCCATGCCTTATCTGCTCTATCATATTACAACATCAAATCTCAATTTAGCTGAAAACCTTGGGAGTACGCTTTTACGTATTTCCTTTCAAAGTGCTTCTTCATAAACCATACCGCAAAAGTTAATCACATCCTTTACAGAACTACATAAATGTATGATAGGATCTCTGAGATTACTTCATTTATTTCTTCTTTGAAATTGCGGATACTATGAATGAAAATCTAATCAAACTGAATCAGTCAATAGTAAACACAGCGTCCCCAGAACAAAACTTCTTAGCAGATGATGCAGGACTTTGAAATTCCCTATTTGTCCCGTTAGGAAGTAGAGACAAAACTACAATAGGCCCAGTGCACCCTCATAATATTGCTATTTTGGTTTAGGGAATGCAGTTTGTAATGAGAATGTACTTGCAGAGCAAGAAAATGACGTTCTGTGGGGAGTATGTATTTGATTTTTCACATTACTAGTATATTATTAGTGTTTTCCTAGAAGGAGATTAGTACCCTCAGAAAGCAATGACCAGATGGCTAACATTATAAAAAGCACTTTGAACTGCTTTGGGAGAAGGTTTTATATAACAGTATTATTCAAATCACCATTCAAAATACATTTAGAGGGTCTTATAAACCTTCAGGCCACAAAGAAAGCAAGTAAGTTTGACAAAGGCTCTGCTGGAAGTTGAGTCAGCAGCTTCAAGGTGCATCACAACACCTGTCTTTTATTCATTTCATTCAAATATACAACCTAATCATCCCTTTTCATTTAGGTTCTTACCTTATGACCTTGCTTCTCACAGTGTGGTCTCCAGACCAGCAGCATCCACATCCCCTGGGAGCCTTTTAGAAATGCAGACTAGAAGTCCATATCTCAATGTTCTGAGTCAAAATCTGCATTTACCAAGATCCCCAGGTGATTTGTATGCACATTAAATTCTGAGAGGCACTGCTGTAAATAGTTTTACTAAAAGCAATGAAAATTAAATGGAGAATTTCAGTGCAAAAAAGAAATGCAGTGCATATGAAAAAGGTATTTGTTAAAGTGCAGGAGATGGTGATATGGCAGCTGGGGACAGTGAAGTCTGAAAGGCTGAACCACCAGCTCTGCCTCTCACTGGCTGTGTGCATCAAACACTTGTCCCCAACTCATACCCTGCGGACCCACATTTTTAACTCCAGCCATCGCTGTGGTAACCAGCATTGCACATCTGTAACCTGACAACACCTGACTTCGGCTGCTCTAGGTAGCTATGTCTTTCCACCCTGGGCTTCTCTGCTGCCCCCAGGAGACATGCCTTTGAGAACCTACTAGGTCATTCTGAAATGAATCATCTACACCCTTTGAAGTGAGAGTTCCCCCCCCCCCCATACGGCAAACCATGACTGACCTTGAACATCAGCTACAGTCAATTCTGAAGTGGATTCTACAAGGTGTTCCCAGCAGAATAAGCTCCCAATAGCAAACAGCAGTGGCTAACTATTTATAGGAACTGTGGCTTTCTTCTAACCACCAGGACATGCAAAGAGGATGAGATGGCACTCCTATAATTATGTTACATTATATACAACTCCATCTTGCTAGCAGACTCACTCTAGAGATTCTCTCTCCTTAGCTGGCTCAGAAGAACTGTCTATGTTGGGAGGCCCACATGGCAAAGAGTTGAGGGTAGCCTCTAAGAATTGAGCTGGCCTCCAGCTAACAGAAAGTTAGTTACTAGCACCCTCAATCATACAGCTGCAAGGAAATCATTCTGTCAACAAATCAGGTGAGCTTGAAAGAAGATTCTTTCCCAGGTCAGCATCTATATGAGAACACAGCCTGGCTGATAGATCCTGCTCATCTATGCCACTATCCTGACTACAGAAACTGTTAGATAATAAAAATGTTTTAAGCCTCTAAGTGTATTGTAATTTCTTATGCAGCCATAGAAACTAATATACCTTCCATTAGACTGCAAAGTTCATGAGGTTATTGTCTGATATATCCAATGCCTAGGTGAGTATGTGACACATAACACTTGTTCAATAAATATGTTACATGTTATACAAACATATATCTCCAGGTTTCTGAACAGAACTCACAGTATTTATATCTAAATACTTATATCCTGCCGTCATTAATACAGTACTGGAGGCAATAACCATATATTAAATCACTATTAGCAGACTGCATGTGTACAGATTATAATACAAACAAAATATGCAATCAAAAAGGAAATAAACACAGAAATAATTTTTACTTTTAATACTCCTAAGTGTCTGACCAAGATTTGTCCCAATATATTTAATGCTCCAGGCTTCAATCACGCAAAGACAAACCTGTTAACATACATCTCCTTTCAGGCTTTTTTTATATGCCTTTTAAAAAACAGTTGAAAGCATATTATACATAAAATTGCTACCTAGTTTATTTCACTTAACATCCTATCGTAAGCATGTTTTATCATCATTATTAAGTGAGCCATTCTCAAAGACACATTTGAAACATTTGGCTTTGCATGGTTTCAACAATGTTCTCCCAGCATTCTCTGCCTGGTATCGTCTCATATAAATAGCCCATTGCTCTGAACAGGTGTGACACAGCTGGCCTCTGTGCTGGAATAGCCAACTCTTTCCAGATATCCTAATTTCAGTCATGTCTCCTCCCCTCATCAGAGGGACTGGCTCAGAAACCCCAACAAGTTGAAGAAAACATCGTAACACTCCACTTTATAATAAACTCAAATCCTCTTCTAACCTAAAATTCCTTGCAAAGGCCTGTTACAACTACTGCAACCAACTCATTGATGCTAAGTTGTTATATATGTATATGAACACTGGAAATTTGGCCATGGACATTTACCTCCTGGATGAATTTTTCATTTTCTCACTTCATTGCCTTAATCTCACTCATTATGGAGTTCCCATACAGATGCCATACAAAACATGTGCCAATAACTTAGCTGGAGTTGAGCTCAAAACCCCTTGTTTGTATTACTATCTCATTATTTAATGCCCTCTTAGAGGCCTACTGACACAAAGTGATTAATATGCAAGGAATAAAAGTAACTAAGACACAAAGACCTATTTCCTATTGGAAAACAATTAGCATCAGCTGGTATTTGGATTGTCGACTCTAATTTCTCACTTTTCTTAAGGATCTGTAACAGAGAATATTTGCTCTCTTACTGAAGATCAGCTGAAAGAGAAATCATCCAACCTTCTTCAGGAATAAAATTTCATGGCTGCTGTTGTTGTTTCTTTGGTTCTAAATGGCCATGAATGTCTTCTCTCAAATATCTCAGGATGGGGGTGGAGACAACAGCAGTTGGTTAGTTGGCTGGGTTTGCTTTTATTAAAACCCATTCCTCTTATTTGATTTCCCACCAACACTGAGAACAGCTAATATACTTTAAAATGGTAATCAAGTCAGTCATTTCCAAGCCTGGTTGAATCCAATTATTCATCTAGTCTACACATGCAACCACACAGCTGAGTGAGTATGAAGAAAAACACATAATTGTGCTGACTGATCTCACTTTAAATTCATAACCACCAGTTTCCCAACAAAGCTGACCCTTCTATTTGAGCACTAGATCTCATGCCATCTCTTCTGTTCCAAGTATAGCACTCCCATAATCTTTCCTCCCTCCTACATCATTAATTTTTCCCATCTGTACTCGTCATGCAGTATTTCTATCTTTTTTAAAAAGCACTCATGATCCTACTTTCCCTCTCCACCTGTCACCCCACCCAACAACTTGCAACAGAGGAATATACTTGCTCTATTCAATTTCCTTCTTCCTGCTTTCATGTAAACCCAGATTATGTTTTTGCAGATTGCTCCCTCAAAATTTTTCTTGCCAAACTCTCCAATGATATTTACAATGGGAATCACTTTGACTTCCAGGACACCACACTTCCCAAATGCTTCTTCTCAGTCTTTTGGCTGCTTCCTCCTTTTAAGGCTGGAGTGCTCCCAGGCTTACTTGCCCGGAAATTCCCTTTCCTGTTATCTCTCTATATCTATCTACACCTACCTATCATGATTCCTATTCAAGTCGGAATAAGGTAGGTTATGCTGTGGTAACAACCGCAGCCTCACAAATGTCAGTAGCTTAATAAACTTTCTTATTCATATTACCCATTGATTGCAGTCTGCCTGGGAGTCTGCTCCACATTGTCCTCTCTTTGGGACACTAGTTGATAAAGCAGCTACCATTGGAGCATTTCCAGTTGCTGTGGCAAATTGTACATTGACTGTTATAGCTTCAATCCAGAAGTAACACATATCACCCATACTTCGACTCTATTTCAATTGGTCAGAGAAAGTCATATGATCACAATGAGGAGAAAAATACTAGTCTAACATAAAGCCATATTAGAAGGGGAAATGGAAATATTTGTAAACAGTACTGATGAATACAAAAACTCCCAGGTTTATATCTTCTGCATAGGCTTTCCCCTAAACTCAAGATTCATATATCTGACTTTGGTCAACATTTCCACTTAGACATCTAACTGAAATTTCAAACTAAGCATCCTCAAAACCAGGCTCCTAATTTTCTCCCCACTTCAAATCAAACATTCCCCTCTTGTAGTTTTTCCATTTCAGTTCATGGCAACTCCATGAACTCCACAAACTATGTAAGTTCCCTAAGGGTTTGTTGCTATATCACCGACATCAAACACAATGTGTGGCAGAAAAAGTAGGTTGAACAAATGAATTCATGAATAAATCTTGTGTTTTTTATCTCAGCTCTCTCTGATTTCTTTACCTTCTTTTAAAAGTAGTGAAATAGGGACGCCTGGGTGGCTCAGTTTGTTGAGCATCTGACCCTTGATTTCAGCTCAGGTCATGATTCCAGGGTAGTGACATCAAGCCCCACGTCAGGCTCTACAATGAGCATGGAACCTGCTTGGGATTCTCTCTCTCTCTCTCTCTCTCTCTCTCTCTCTCTCCCCCCCATCTTCCCATCTCCCCAGTACACATAAGCTCGCTCTCTCTCTCTCTCAAATAAAAATAAAATAAAATAGGTGAAATAAAGTGAAAACATCACTCAAAAAAAGAGTTTTGATTCATTGAATACTGTGGCTCTTGAGCACTACCATAGCTCTTGAACATCCAGGAACTATTACTATATTCAAATATTATGTTGAGTTCCCTCCTTTCCTTCCCCTACAATTAGTCTACAGTAGAGATTAATGCTATACTAGAAGTTCTCTGGCATTCTGGTAGCCTTATAACTGAGCTTAAGCCTTTTTTACCTGTATCCCCCTCCCTTTTCATTCTATACGCCCATTCCCTTCTTTATATATATATATATATATATATATATATATATATATATATATGTGTGTGTATATATATGTATGTACGTATATGTGTGTATATATATGTATATATGTGTGTGTATATATACATGTATACATGTATGCATATATACATATATACATGTATATACAAAAAGGTGTGTATGTATACACACACACACACACACACACACACACACACATATATATATATATGCACATATACACTTTTCAGGGGGTCAGAGAATGTGTCACACTTTTTTCACAGGTTATCCTGTGATACTTATTAGACATTTCCAAGGCTACTAACTACAAGGTAGATTTTTCCTATTTCAGAGCTAACTGTATTTACTTTTGCACTTAATTTATTTTTTTCTCATCAAGACTCTCAAGTCCTCTTTTCCTTACTCATTAGACAAATGCCATTCCAGGTGTTGAAGTTTGCTTCCTAAAGCCTGATTTTTTAATAAACTGTTTGCAATTTATGTCACTTTCTGGTTGTGACAAACCAGGTGAGATAATCGTCAGCTATAAACTGACAGTTGCAAACCCAGAGGACCTTAACTTGAGAGTCTAAATAAGGAAATATAGCAGCTCAAACTAAAGGTGCTATTCCTAAATATATATCTAGGTGTTTGCTTCTCTTTTTTAAAGTAATACTGGATTATATCTAAATTCTATCCCTAATAGTATCTTCTTCACATGTTTCTTGTGGTGATCACATTAGTAAATATATGTAAAGTGCTTAGTATAGTACCTGGCATGTAGTCAATTCAAGTTAAGTATGTGTTTCTGTTATTGTCATTTTCATTAAGATTAATGATAATTTAATCATATAGGTGAATATACTCTCTTAAATTATAATCTGAAGTACAGTACGTACATGCTATTATTATCTACATTTTAAATCTTTGGTTGATTAAAAAACAGTAAGATGTAAGTAAATTAAATTCACAGTAAAACTATGATTAAACATGTTAGGAAACCCAGATATATCAGAGCAGCATGAGAGACAGGAAAATAAGTAGGTGCCAAGGACCACACAGATCCAGTAATTCTCTTCTGTGTTGGAGCTCATAATAGAAGAAAAGCCCAGGAGAGGGAAAGCTGAGTCACCTAATAAGAAGCAGCACAAAAAAGTTGTTCCACCTGAGCAGGAGAGAGTCAGAAGCAGCAGTATGGGCCCTCAAACTAACTCGCTGAACAACCTAAAGGCAGTCATAGAGCAGTATGTTACTCAAATGTGAATAGAGATGACAACCAAAATTTCTTAGTTACCATAGTATGGAAGCATTCATTTTTTCAGTGTCAGTGAATCAGAAAGTATGAATTTTCCCTTCGATGTGTCTCAATACATGATCCAGCCATAACTGGAGAAAGTTCTGATTCCCTTTAGGCTGGGAATGTAGCCAATTCATTTACCCATACTGCATTGTGACTGTCCCAACACAGGCCTCCAGGAGACAATGTCTCTTCATTTTAACTGAGTTCGCGAGTTCTGCCTATTCCTCAATATTCATATCTTCTCTCTTCATTCATTCTCCCTGGAAATCTTTCCAGGCCAAGAAGAATTATTCGAAGTGCAGTTCTCCCACTGGCCCATATATAATAGAAGAATACATTATGACTATGATAGGCAGAGAGACTTGGTTCAAAGGTCATACACAAGCTCTTGCTTCCTGAAAAGCTAGAGGAAAATGGACTACAATGCTGAGAATGAATAGGCAGAAACAAAAAAGGCAGCACTTGAAGGAAGATATGATTCTAAAAATAGTTTTTAAAAAGAAGCAAGAATCCTTGGCACCTTTTTTTATATAGAACCACATATGCAATTCATATAATGACCAAAATTCCTATTCAGATCTGAGGTGGAACTTTTGTCACTTTCCTACACTTTACAGTGTTTTTGATGTACATTTTACTGCATTTTGCCTAAAATTAGACCCTTGGATAAGATGCTAGCTATTGCCACTATCATCCATAATCAGTGGGTATAACCTTTCTTTGTGTCATGGATTTCTCTGAGATGCTTATGAAAGGTACAGACTTCCAAGCACATACATTAATTAGCTTAGGCTTTGTTGATGATTAATATCAAGGATTTCTTCCACAGAAGTCTTCTGGGTGAAGACAGCCCCTCACAGCTCTCCCACCACAAATCCTAGGTCAATTAGATTAGTCTGATCATCAAGTAGGTTTTTATGAAACAGTAACTATATTTAAAGCCAAATATCAACAATTCAGGGAAATTTTCTTTGCCTTCTTTGTATGGAAACACTCTGTACAGAGACAACTTTTATCTACCACACATTACTGATATTTTAATTTGTAGGCTTGATCACCAAACAACTCCATTCAAGCATTTTATTGATTTTACTATTATTGCATTGCTTTACACAATATTTAATAGTTATAGTCATCAGGACACTGCACATTTTAACCAACTCTTCCTTATAACATTCCTGAGAGGCAGAGAAGCTTATTATCTCTTTATGGGTAATCAAGCCAGAAAAGAACATTTAAATACCCTTCCCAGTGTGGTAGTAAAAGTTGATATCAATGCTAAATTGATGGCTCCCTATCCTAGACTAATCAAACTATACCTTTCTCCTTCATGAAAGTTAGTAGTATTTCCAAATTTGCTGATATGGAGAATGATTTAGTATTGTCAACTAATACAAAGCATCTGTATAGCATCTAAAAAAAATTATTTGTGAACAAAAATCCTCACTGAGCCTAAAAATTGATGTCCCAGATTTACAATATTAAATTCACACTAACTTCCTCCATTGTACCATAAATAATCTATTGATGTCAGTTTCATTGTCATTTTTGTAATTGTCATTAGTTGGTTCATGTTTTAAGATCAGAGTGTCACCTAGTGGTGCACTTTTCTGCTTGGCATCAAATTTCAACAGGCACAAGTACATTCATCGATTATTCATTATGATTGCAACATCATGAATGAAAACGCTGACTGCCACTACTTCCCTAAGCCTATGTATAGGAAATCAAATCCTTGGGAATTTGTAATCTCATATTTTGATAGTATATAACACAAATGTTGGGGGCTTTTTTTTATTCAAATGTAACTAACATACAACCATATATTAGTTTCATGTGTACAACATAGTGATTCAACACTTACATACATTGTGAAATAATCACCACCATAAGTCTAGTTACCACTTGTCACCATACAGAGTTAACACAATTATTATTGACTGTATTCTCTACGGTATACATTATATCTCCATGACTTATTTTATAACTGGAAGTTTGTACTTCTTGATCCCTTTCACCAATTTTGCCCCCAGCCTCCTCCCTCGTGGCAACCATCACTCTGTTCTCTGTATCTGTAAGTCTGCATTTGGTTTGGGTTTTTTGTTTGTTTGTTTGCTTTGTTTTCTAGATTCCACTTATAAGTGAAATTATGCAGTTATTTGTCTTCCTCTGTCTGACTTATTTCACTTAGCATAATACCTTCAAGGCCCATTCATGTTGTTGCAAATGGCAAGATTTCATTCTTTTTTCATGGCTGAGTACTATCCCATTGGTTGTGGGGGGGGGAGGGTACCAGATCTTCTTTATACATTCACCTATTGATGAACACTAAGATTATTTTTGTATTTTGGCTATTGTAAATAATGCTGCAAAAAAACATGAATGTGCATATCTTTTTGAATTAGTGTATTTGTTTTCTTCTGATGGATACCCACAAGTGGAATTGCTGAATCATATCGTAGCTCTATTTTTAATTTTTTGAGGAACCTCTGTACTGTTTTCCATTGTGGTTGTACCAATTTACACTCATTTAACAGTGCACACAGGCTCCCTTTTCTACTCAGCCTCTCCAATTCTTGTCTTTTTGATAATAGTAACAGCTGAGAGGTGGTACCTCACTATGGTTTTGATTTGCAGGTCCCTAATGATTAGTGAAATGGAGCATCATTTCACATGCCTGTTGGTCATCTGTTGGTCATCTTTGGAAAAATGTCTATTCAGATCATCTGCTTGTATTTTAATCAGATTGTTTGTTTTTTTGTTATTGAGTTATATGAACTCTTTAGATATGCTAAATATTAACCCCTTGTCAGAGATATCATTTGCAAATATCATTTTCCATTCAGTAGGTTTCCTTTTTATCTTGATATTTTCCTTCACTGTGCAGAAGTTTTTTAGTTCAATGTAGTCCTATTCACTTATTTTTGCTTTTGTTGCCCTTGCCTTTGGAGTAAGATTCAAAAAACAGGACTATGATGGATATCAAGGAACTTGCCACCTTTTTTTCTATTAGGAGTTTTATTGTTCGAGATCTCACATTCAAGTTTTTAATCCATTTTGAGTTGATTTTTATATATGGTGTAAGATAGTAGCCCAACGTCATTCTTTTGCATGTCGCTGTCCAGTTTTCCCAACACCATTTATTGATGAGACTATCCCTCTTTGCCTTTTATTACAGTCTTATTTTATTTTGGGTGATATGAGTAGAGTTACTCCAATTCTCTTTTTGTTTCCATTTATATGGGATATCTTTTCCAATCTCTTCAATTTCCGTCTGGGTATGTCCTTACTTCTGAAGTGAGTCTTCTGTGGCCAACATATAGATGAGTTTTGTTGGGTTTTTTTTAGTCCATTCAGTCCATTTTCCAATTTTGATTGGAGATTTTAGTCTATTTACATTTACAGTAATTACTGATATGTGCTTATTGCCATTTTATTAATTTTTTTCTGGCTGTTTATGTAGTTCCTCTCTGTTCCTTTCCTCTCCTGATGTCTACCTTTGTGGTTTGATAACTTTCTTTAGTGCTATGTTTAGATTACTTTCTCATTTTCTTTTGTGTATTTACTGTAAATTTTTGCTGTGGTTACTGTGAGGTTCACATATAATATCACATATATAATGGTCAATTTTAACTGATAGCAATTTAAATTTGAATACATTCCAAAACTCTAACTTTTTATTCCTCCACCATGTTTTATACATTTGATGTCATATTTTACATCTTTTTAAGTATCTTTTAACTAATTATTGTAGTTTTAGTAATTTTACTATTTTTGTCTTTTAACCTTCATAGTAACTTTATAAGTGATTAATCTACTACTTTTATTCCATATTTACCTTTTCCAGTGATAATTTTATTTTGGTATGTTTTCTTGTCATTATTTAGTATCATTTCTTTTCACCTTAAAGAGGTTTAATGGTGATGAACTTCTTTATCTCTTGTTTATCTACAAAATTCTTCCTTCCATTCTCTATAAACTTGCTGGTGTAAGTATTCTTGGTCGAAAGCTTTTTCCTTTCAGTACTTTGAATATATCATGCCACTACTTTCTGGCCTTGAAAGTTTCTGTTGAAAATCTGCTGACTTTCAAGCCTTATAGGGCTTCCCTTGTATGTAACAAGTTTTATGTTTGTTTGCAGCTTTGAAGATTATCTTTAACTTCTGACATTTCATTACATGTGTCTTTTGTTGGAACTCTTTGGGTTCATATTATTTGGAACTCTCTGGGCTTCCAGAACCTGGATGCTTGTTTTCATCCCCAGATTAGGGAAGTTTTCAGCCATTATTTCTTCAAATAAGTTTTCTGTCCCTTTGTCTCTCTCTTCTCCCTCTGGGATCCCTATAATGCGGATGTATTCCTGCTTGATGTTGTCCCATGTCCTTAAGGTACTCCAATTTCTTTAATTCTTTTCTTTTTGCCGTTCTGTCTGGGTAAGTTCTATTATTTTGTTTTCCAGCTTGATGATTCATTCTTCTGCTTCATCTACATCTAGTCATCTATTGAACTCTTCTAGAATATTTGCCAGTTTAGTTATTATATTCTTCAACTCTATGACTTCTATTTGGTACTTTCTTATATTTTCTATTTTTTTGTTGAAGTTCTCACTGTATGCACACATTCTTCTCCCTAGTTTGGAAAGCATCTACATGACCTTTACTTTGAATTCTCTATCAGGTAGACTACTTACTTCTGTTTCATAAGGTCTTTCTCTGACATTTTATCTTATTCTTTATTTGGAACATATTCCTCTACTCTTCCTTTTGCCTGATTCTCTGTATTCATTTCTATGTGTTAGGCAAAATACTTTCCTCTCTGAGTCTTGAAAAAGTGGCCTTATGTAGGAGATGACCTGTGGGGTTGAGAAGTGCAATCTTCACTGCCCACTGGAGCCAAGTGCTCCAGGGCCTCCCCTGTGTGGGTTGCATGTGCCTTCCAGCTCCTGGGGTGTCACAATCACAGCCTGGAAGGGGTAGGGTGCCTCGCCAGCTGTGACATGGCTGCAGCACAAGGGGTAGAGAGCTCCCGCCTGTGCTAGCAGGTTAAAGGGAGATTGCCAAATGGCACCTGCCAGCATTGGCATTAGCAAGGTAGCATGAGATGGCAAAAATGGCACCTAACAGTGCTTCCATGCCTGGAGAGAGTCCCAACAGATTCCTGCCTCTCTTTAGCACCCACTTTAAGATTAGTAAGTGAGTCAACTTCACACATGGTTTGGCATTTTTAGACTGCTGATTTTGCACTGGACCTAGGGTGACTTAGTCTGCATGGGAGCTCTGTCAGAGTAGGTTCTCTATTCCCTCAAGTTCTATGGTCTCCTGGACATCACCTCCATTGGTTTTACATTTTGGTGGCTTATCTCTCCAGTGCAGGACCCAAGAGTCGGGGTCCCTTATGTGTGCAGAAACCCCTTGCTCCTCAGAGAAAAATTCCATATTTTTAAGATCCCTCCCAGTTGTGGGTCACCATGTGGGCAAGGGGGTTTCTGCCTCTCCTACCCATCTCAATGCAGCCCTTTTATCCTTTGTTGTGGAGGATATTTTTCAAGATTTTCTTCATTTTCCATCTATTTTTCAAGATTTTCTTCAGAGGAAATTATTCCATATGTAGCTGTAAATCTGTTGTGGCCATGGGAAGAGGTGGCTTCAGGTTCTTCCTATGCCAACCATCTCTGCAGGGTTTCACAAAAATGTTGTTGACAGATCAGAAGCTTACTGTTAATATTTACTGACAATGAAAGTTCTAAAATGAGATGTAAAAATGAGACGCTTCTTCCAAAAGAATCAGGAAATATGAAAGACATGCTAATAATATGATAATGCCCATCCCAAGACAATAACTCAAGAATTAACTACCTGCAAATAATCATCTGTGTAAGCAGTACCTTGCCTTTAAGGTTCTTAAAAATGCAAGCATAGAGATGAGGGAGCTAATCATACTAATTAACTCACTGTGCCTTGTAACAAATTAATTTTAAGTAAAGGAATAGGCAACTAGAGAAAAAGGCCAAAATCTCAATTAGTTAATCTGAATAGAACATAAATACTCTCAGAACTCATTTGCCCTTTAGAATGAAAGAGTAGAACTGGGATGTTGGGAGCAGCAATAACTCCTCACTAACAACCTAGAATTGCCATTTATGGCACCATTTTTAAGTTCTGTGCTCTGATGGGAGTGTTTACTATATTTGGGTACCAGTGTGTGACAAGTTGATGTAAACTATCCATAACCACCCCAACCTCAGTGAACTAATATAACCTAAAACTTTGACAAGTCCTTTCTATTAGCCTACATTCTGCTTAAAAAAGTGTTTCTAACCAGAAAACTTTGTAGAATAGGTCATAATCAAGACTGTCAGCATTGATTTCTAGTCATAAATTGTGGGAAAAAGACTTCTGCATAACTGATATCATTTTACAAAGCCTATATCATATCACCATTCCAATAAATGCTGATACTATTTTCAACGTTTAGGAAGTATAAAATGAGATTCATTCCTTACTCCCAGAGGATCTAGTTCTTATATCCAAACATTCCCTTCTCAAAATCTGCAACCTCTTCTTTCACAGGTATGAGCCCCCATGTATTCAAAGATACACAGGTGTAATTGCCTTTTCTTGATGCTACTACGGATCTTTCCAGCAACATGTTTAATGTAGCCTTCCTTTCACAAAGTTATTTAAAGGATATTCTACTTACAGTGCTTCTGTTCTGACTCATACACCTTTAAATTTCTGTCATAACCCACCACTAACACCCCACATTCATTTTTAAAACTCAGACTTTCTAGGGGCACCTGGGTGGCTCAGTCAGTTGAGCATCTGACTTCAGCTCAGGTAATTATATCACAGTTCATGAGTTTGAGCCCCACATCAGGTTCTGTGTTTACAGCTACAGAGGATGGAGCCTGCTTCAGATTCTGTGTCTTCCTCTCTTTCTCTACCTCTCCCTCGCTCTCTCGCTCTCTCACTCTCTCTCAAAAACAAAACAAAAATAAACATTAAGAAAATAATTTCAGACTTTCCAAACCATTTTTCTTCTGAAATTCCTCAAGGTCATCAATGACTTCACCAAATCTAGTAGCTTTTTCTTGACCTTCACTTTCCTTTCTTGACTTTCACTTTCCAAGACTGTACTTAGTATTATTGACTATCACCTCCTTCTCAAAATAGTTCCTCCTCTTGAATTTCAAGACACTGTATTTCTCTGATTTTCCTTCTCCCTTTACAATTCCAGAGATACACATTTTATATCTGAATGCTATCTACTTCTATTATGTGAATGAGTACACTAGTATTGATCACAATGAAATATTTCTTTCTTTAGTAAAAGGACATGAGATGTTACAAGAGCTACAGGATGCCCAGGAAGAGACACAACATACTTTTTGGTCAATTACACCTTTCCTTGTGTGATCTCTGTAAGACACACCCTATTCTGAGGAGCTGGATGTGTGGTTTAAATGGAAACATGGAGATGTAGAGGACATACGAAATGTCTGGCCTTGTGAGAATATATGGGCATATTCAAAATCCCTCTTGAGCCACCAACAGACCTACTAACAAGTATGGCCTTGGTTAGAGTACATTGATTCATAGCCTCTTTCAATAACTTAAATTATTTGTTTTTAACATTATCATCTACTGTGTCTAAGATTTCTACTCAATAGACTTTTTAGTGTGTAAATTTTAAACTGTGACACCATAAGGAAATGCTCTGATAGTTTTTTCAATTATCAGGCATCAGTTTGACCAAAATTGCATACTCCAACCATGTTCTTAATATTATTACAATTATAAATGATCTCTTATTTATAACCAGAGGAAGGTACTTTTTTAAAAGCAGTAAGAGAAAGCATGTTGAAAGCATCAGTTTGATTTTGCTTGATCCTTTGAGCCAGGTATTCCCAGGACCCAAACTCAGAGGAACTTTAAATGAAATGAGTGATCTGAGTATCAAAACATGATATTCTTCACAGTACACGGAAGACTCTGTTCAGGATTGTTTAGTTGTGTTTTATTTTTTAGTAATTAGGAATACTTTAGCTTTAAAATGGTAATCCTGAAGAATCCCTGTGAATCCTGTGAAGGATTCAAAGGAGGCCCATAAGAGGTCACTTCAATTGAAAGGGGACAGCTCTACTGTTCATCTAACATCAAGGAAAAAGGAAAGCAGTACATATTCTAAACCCACTTCGCTCTTTCCCTGCATCCCTCTCGTCTCCTGGCCCCTTTTAAACTGATTAGTTGATACCACTCACTTCCTGTATCTTTGTATATCAGCTTATTATTTGCCCTGTAATAACTTGTATAATACTTTGAGTTAAACACTTACAGTTTCATTTGGAGAATGGGGTATGAGCCGAAAATAAAAACTGAAATTCCTTTTCTTCCACAAACATGTATATAATTATAATAATTGCGATTACTTCTAAATGCTTATTCTATATCACGCATTGTGTAAAACATTTTGTAGATATTATCACATATGATCTTTACATCCATTCTTTGTGGTATTAATATCCTGAATTGATTGACAAGAAAACTGAGACTTAGGTAAAGGAACTTGCTTAGAAAGTAGCAGAGCCAAGATTACAATCTACATCTGTTTCACACTAAAAGAACATTCTTTTCACAACTAAATTAACCTAGTTTTTAATCATATCTTTAATGTATGAATACTATACATTGAAGTGAATACTTTTTCTTGGGCACTAATCCAGATAGAGAATTTTAAATGCTCAACAGTCCAGGTTTTGTATCCCAGCATGTTAAGAACCTAGGAAAAGGCTGTTGGAGGGGAGGTGGATGGGGGAGAGTGGGCTAAATGGGTGATGGGTATTAAGGAGGGCACTTGTGATGAGCACTCGGTGATATACATAAGTGATGAATTACTAAATTCTACACCTGAAACTAATATTACACTATATGTTATCTATCTAGAATTTAAATAAAAACTTGAAAAAAAACCAAAAAATAAAAGACTTCAAAAGGCAAAAAGAAAAAAAAAAAAGAATCCAGGAGAAAACTTAGGACCACTACAAAAGACAACTGAGGACAAACCTACAGCTTACTTCTCCCCTTTAGTGGACAGTGATCACCACTGTTTATTATAAGATGTGAGTTCCCATGGTAATTGAAAAGGCTGAATTGGGAGAGATTGGGAAGTGCTATTATATTGTAGAGAGACATTTCACATATATAACTTTCTGAGAAAGCTTATGCTTGTAAGCAGGACTTGAAATGTGTTGCCTACTCCCATAATGTCATGAACACCATGAGTTAAATGCATCTTTTACAATCCTAAAGACCAGATCAGCCTCCATCTTCAATTCCAGAGTGTCCCACTAATGCCAGTAAAAAGAAGAAAATCAATTTATATTTTGTTTAGGTTAAACTTGTTTCTAAATGAGTCTTTTCAAGTAAATCTCAAGTTGACTCTCTCTCTCTCTCTGCACACACACACACACACGATTTTTAAGCATAATGAGGTCATCTTTTCTCAAATGTGCACATCTCTGTCACAAGCTAGCCTACCAGAAGACTTGAGAACCTATCTTAGTAGATTATATTATTATTAAGGTTGACCTTTTCTGTGGAGTTTAATGAACTGAAAATTGCATTTTAACCTTGGCTGATATGTTACCAGATATCAGTCATCATTTCTTTAATCTATCCCAACTAGACTATAAATTAAGTGGATCCAAAGTCTAATGTATTAGGCCAGGAGAGGGGTGAAAATAGACCCTTCCTGAATTCATCTTAAGATGGCAGTGGCAATAAGAATTACAACTGATTGGCAGCCACAGTCCCACAATCAAGTGGGAGCTTAAAGTTGTTGTTAACTTGAACATAGTATAAGCAGGTACTCAAAGTCTGGTAAGGACTACCACACACCAGTCATGATGCCAACAGTGTGAAATTATACCTCAAACAAGTCTATTCTTAAGCTTAAAACTTACCTTTTACAATGTACTATTATTCCATGTTACAATTTCAAATATAAAAATTTTGCACCTATCTCTCTTAATTGATTATTTTTATTTTAAACAGAATCTATTCACTGCATAGAATTTCATATGCTAGAAAAAGTAAATATCCCCAATAATTTTATGTAACTAAGCGTCTCTACCATGCCTCCTTTGTTACATCCACACCAATTTTTCCTGTTTTCCTTTCCTTTCCAGGCATTCTTCAGTTTATAAAAGATTTTCTAGTGCATAAACTTCTGACCTCTGCATTCCCCACACAGTTCCTAAGACATTGCAGGTGAGATATTTGTGTAGACTGAAGCAACCTGTATGCAATGTTGGGATGGTAAGTTCAATCAATGCTGCAAAATAGCTGATCAGTTCCGAGAGAAGGAAAGTAATTAATTTAACAAATCATGGGGCGCCTGGGTGCCTCAGTCGGTTGAGCGCCTGACTTTGGCTCAGGTCATGATCTCACAGCTCTGTGGGTTCGAGCCCCACATCAGGCTCTGTGCTGACGGCTCAGAGCCTGGAGCCTGCTTCGGATTCTGTGTCTCCATCTCTCTGCCCCTAACCCACTTGCATTCTGTCTCTGTCTCTCTTAAAAATAAACATTAAAAAAAAAAAATTTTTTTTAAACAAATCAAACACATGTCCCACTCTAGACACTGTGCAAGGTGTTCCACTGACTTAATAACAGACAGAAGCCAGCCTCTGACCTCAAGGAGCTTAGAGTCCTAGGGTAGGAATAAAACACGTGTGCAAATGACTCTAAGTAGTGTTCTTTGGTTTTAAGCCAAAAAGGCAAACTAACCCTTTTTTATCAAAAAAAAGTCTATAAAACATGTTTGCTCAAATACAGTCATCATTTTTACTTATTGACTTTAGAGAAAAGTAACAAGTTTACATATATCTATACCTGTATCTATATCTCTATCTATGTATGAAAAAGAGATAGGTAGAGATAAATTTTACAATTTTTCAAGATGTCACTTTTTTAAAAAGCACTTCTTTTTTTTTTACCCCCTCTCCTTGCCCCATGTGATGAGCCCAAGCTGTGAGCCTGGCAGGAAGGCTAGAAGGCAGTCTAGTGACAGCCAAGGTCCACACAAGCAGACACGCAGAGCAGGATGGGAGCCCACTAAGGTCAGAAGATTGGGAAATTTAGTAAATAAGTAAATATATGGAGGATAATGGAGGCCAAGCCTTTCATTGTCAGAGAAGGTACAAATATGAAAAGGGGGAAGCAGGAATAATCCCTACAGTATTAGATTGGAATTGAAGGTATCAGGGGACACACAGTTTTTAATTTATATCTAGAAATAAAGAGAAACCTATAGAGTTGTAAATGTGTGTATATGTGTGTAGGGGGTACATATATGTATGCATATATATAATATATATGGGCACATGTGTGTATATATATATATACACTTGTATAGGTTTCCTCCCTCTGTCCACTAAGAGGGACTAGGATCAACAACATCTGAGCCACAATAAAGTACACAAAGCATAGATTTGACTTTTAAATGTCACTCCTCCATTAAAACAAACAAACAATTTGAGATCCAAAATAAATAATGATTGTAATCAGTTATAACTCATTGAATAAAATGTAATCCTCTGAGTATACACTAATATAAATACATGCATATGCACAGACACACAAACTTACATACTATAGAATGCCAACTAGTAAACAGTGAAATTAGAAAATTAATTGATTATTTGTGCACCATTTGCCCACTATTAGAGTAATAATTATTTCTGGCAAGACACATCAATAGATGTTAAAACTGGTAGATATTTAAATGTGGGATGGGTGTCTCTCCACAGAATATCTTATTACAAAGGGAAAGACACCTTTACAGTGGAAAAACCTGGAAGACATCATCTTTACTAAAGGATCAAAAGTTAACAAGAGCAATAAGACAAGTAGACAAGCAACTGTCACCAGATAAGATAAAATGAGAACACAGCATCACTTCTGTGAAATTCTGGCCCAAAATTTTGGGTTTTATCATAAAGAAATATCAAATACGCCCAAATTGGCTTATAATCTTCTAAACTCTTCAAGATCATAGAAAGTCAGAGAAAGACTGAAGAACTGTTCTCAAATGGTTGAAGATTTGAGAAACATGACAAGTAGATGTAAAATACAGTCTTTGATCGTATCACATTGTCATAAGGGAAATTAAAATGGAGTTTCTGGGTGAAGGATATACTTGAGCCATTTATACTATTTAACTTTTACTATAAGTTTGAAATTGTTTCAAAATAAAAATTATGAAAAGAAGCAAAGCACTTGCTGTAAGGGCAGTATAAGCAAAGTGAGGTGGGATTCAGAAGATAGAGAATCACATCTCTGTAATAACAGAGACCAGGTCTATCTTCATTATTACTGTATCATGAGGGCCCAACCTAGTCTTTCACACAATAAGCATTCAATTGGCATGCATTCAATGAATTCATTGGCTAAGCAAGCAGAAGAAGGGGAGGTGTCAGTCAGGAAAAGATTTATAAAGAGACAGATGAAAACAAGGGCCATTCTAAACATGGTAATAGCATAAGTAAGGTCATAAAGGAGAGAAAACATGAAGCAGCAGGTGGCTAGAGCAGAAAAAATGTTCAGAAACACAGGAGGGATGATGGTTGGAAAGGTAATACTACATGATAGATGACCTACACTGTCAGGATGAGGTAAAAAATGGATCCTGGATTAAGAAGGGAATTGTAAATCTTGTTAGCCATTTGTAAACCATGTTGGTTTAACCTTTCTTCTTCTATCTGTCCTCTGACAGACATGCAAATGCCCAGTAGTAGATCCAAAGAAATAACAATGATGGTTAATCTACCAGTTAAATAACAAAATCCCTTGGTTCTTCAGCTACATCTCCCAGAGAATTCCACAGGATTATGTTCCACAGAACCCTATATTAGTAAGTGTTTCGAGATGGAATAACTAAAATTAAGTTAAATTAATCAAATTTCTCTCCTAAGTGACGCCACATGGGGATGCTCCAGAGGAAGAAAAAAAATCAACGTGTCCAAGTTGCTCTCAGTACCCTTCCCTATACCACCCCCACCTACCAGAAGAGTCTAAAGGAACTGTAAGAACACACTCTACGACATGCTATTTACGTTGTTGAACAGATAGAAAGAGACTAATGCCCCAGTGTTTTTGAATAGCCAGCTCAACCCTACAAGGCATGAGCATTTTGAGTGAAACCAGAGATGAAATGATTAAACCAAAATGATGGCAGAAGAGCAGGGCCCTGTACATCATAAGTTGCCTACTTCTTTCTATGTAAACAGTCACACACAGAGATTATAAGACTATAGAAATTCTAGGCCTTCCAAGGGCTCTCATAAGCAGACCTCTTTGTGGCATATGTTCTAGATCTGGCCTGGTTACCATGGATATCAGAAGGGTTGGAGAAAGCATGCAAGAAAGGAGTTATTCATGGATGAGTAAGGATAGTGCCTATGGGAGTTGGAGAGTAAAAGGGGAAGAAAAGAAATGAGTAGAAAAAGATTGAGAGGCCAATTTGACAGACCTGTACTCCATCTAGCAACATTGACGGAACACCTTCTTCCTTGAGTGTTCACATTCAAGGTCTGGTGACTTTCGGTGACAGAGATGCAAACAACCAGCCCAGAAGGGAGAATGACTGATGATTTCCGTGAAATTGAAATTCAGCGGCGTGTGAAGTATGCACAGCACCTCTTCAATGACTGTATTGGACAATTACCAAGTTGAAAGATACATAAGTACTGTGTAAACTTTGCAAATATTCAAGGAAGCAATAACTCTTCTCTGAATAACTGTGGTTCTTCCTAACATGAGAGGAAGGAAGGAGGCTGCAAGAAGTGGTAGCAGCAGAAAGCAAGAGATAAATGAAGGAAAGAAAGAGTCAGGAGGCCCTTAAGATTTTCCCTCTAGGTAGAAAGGAGGGAAGATGTGAAATGGAGAAGTAAGGGAGCAGGCATCATGTATGCAATAAATTTTTTGAAAGGCCTAAGATGCCTGCCCCTCAGGGATTCTCAAGCTTCAGTGTGCTCAGGAGTCCCCTGGGCAGCAGTTTGTTAAGAATACAGTTTCCATGCAAATCAAAACTACAATGAGATAGCACCTGTCAGAATATCTAAAATCAACAACACAGTGAACAACAGATGTTGGCAAGGATGTGGAGAAAGAAGAACCCTATTGCACGGTTGGTGGAAATGCAAACTGGTACAGCCCCTCTGGAAAACAGTATGAAGTTTCCTTAAAAAGTTAAAAATAGAACTACCCTACAATCCAATAATCACACGCTGGGTATTTACCCAAAGAATGCAAAAGCACTAATTCAAAGAGACAAAATCACCCCTATGTTTACTGCAGCATTATTTACAATAGCCAAATTATGGAAGCAGCCCAAGTGTCCACTGATTGATGAATGGATAAAGAAGATGTAGTGTGTAGTGTGTGTGTGTGTATTCAGCCATAATATTATTCAGCCATAAAAAGAATGAAATCTTGCCATTGGCAGCAACATGGATGGAGCCAGAGAGTATACTGCTAAGTGAAATAAGTCAGTCGGAGAAAGATAAATACCCTATGATTTCACTCATATGTGGAATTTAAGAAACAAATAAGCAAAGAGAGAGAAAGAGAGAGAGAAACCAAGAAACATACTCTTAATTACAGTGAACAAACCAATGGTTACCAGAAAGGAGGTGGGTACGGGGATGGGTGAAATACGTGATGGGGACTAAGGAGTACACATGCTATGATGAGCACCTGGTGATGTATGGAATTGCTGAATCACTATATTGTACACCTGAAACTAATACCAAACTAGGTTAACTAACTGTAATTAAAAACTTGTTTAAAAAAAAAAACAAAAAATAAATATAAATTTTAACCAAAAAATGCATTTTCCAGGGTTCCACCTTCTCAAAGGTTATGACTCGTTAGGTTTAGGTGTAGTACTCAGAAATCCAACTAATAAAAACACCTTCAAGTGACTGTGATGTAGAGGTCCATGGGCCATATTGTTAGAAACCCTGGGCTCTGGTGATCTAGTAAAAGTTATTTGGCTTAAGGAGTTCCTGAAACTAAAATGAGTCATCTTTGAATGAGCCAAAACTGATATAAGCAGGCTCCTAGTTCAGGTGACCAGTAGAGGAATAAAATATAATCTTGTCATCTATGCATGGGCCCATGTCAAGGTATTACTTATTAATAGCATATATGTAAGGGTGTGTATGTCCAGGGAGAAAGTCCACTTCAGTTAGGGGAAGTTTGGGAAGAGAAAGGAAGGAATATAATATTGTTTAGGTCCTGATGGTATACAGTCAAATACATGTAAATTCATGCATAATCCATCCTAACTGCAAAGAAACTGAGCCCAAATGAATTCTTAAAATGAAGGCCTCTTTGTTAATGGGTCAGTTACAGTGTCCCCCTCACAGCCATGTGCTGGAGACAGTGAAGTACTGTGATTAAAAAGCCCAGAATGGCAGGAGGTCGGCCTGGCTTCAGCTTGGTTCTGAAGCTTTCTTCTGTGTAACTCTGGGCAAACTGAACAACTTTGCCATCTGTAAAATGAATACCAACCCCTCCTCAGAGTTGGTGAAATGGTTAACCCAGTAATGTATGTGAGGTGCTTAGCTCGGGGTAAGACAATGGTAAGCACTCAACATTAAATTAATAGAACATTGGGACTGATATTCCCACTCTTTCAGTCTTTTGCTGAAAAAGTAAAATTAGTTCTCCAGCAGAAGAGAAATTAAATGAAGACTGATCCTGAAACCAGGAATTGCCTCCTCAATTAATCATTCATGCACCATCACTAATTCTTTGGAAGTTTTTCACAGCAATGGAAACTAGTTTGTGGCTTTATCCAAGCTATTTTCATTCTTTATTAAGAATTTTTAAATTTAGGGGCATCTAGGTGGCTCAGTCGGTTAAGCATCCAGCTTTGGTTTGAGTCATCATCTCACGGTTCGTGAGTTCAAACCCCACATCGGGCTCTGTGCTGACAGCTCAGAGCCTGAAGCCTACTTCATACTCTCTGTTTCCCTCCCTCCCTCTCTCTCTCTCTCTCTCTCTCTCTCTCTCTCGCTCTCTCTTTGCCCCTCCCCTGCTCTTGCTCTTTCTCTCAAAAAATAAACATTAAAAAACATTTTTTAAAGAATTTTAAAGTTTAAACATGATTTGGCTTAATTCCTGACACAACAAATGAAGAAATCCATGTCCAGAGAACTTGTGATTTCCCCCCCAAATCATACACGTGATTTCAGTACAGCCCTCTCAATGCAAGGACCTTCATTCACACTGTTCACTTACGCACTTTCTCCTATAGACAAGCCTTGTCCTAAGTGCCTATTGACAAGCACACTGAACTGAAAACTAGAAAACTGGGTTCAAGAACACCTCTTTCCCTTACTACCTTGAACAAAACATCTTTCTTCCTGAGCATCAGTTTCTATGGATATAAAATGGAGATAACACTATCCCTCTCAGAGACAGTTATAAAAAATCAAATGATAGCACAGAGAGCATGAAGCCTGCTTAAGATTCCCTCTCTCTCTGCCCCCTCCCCTGCTCACACACTCTCTCTGTCCCAAAAAAAAAAAAAAAAAAAAAAAAAAAAAAGACACTTTAAATTCTCATGGAGAAGGGCTTTTGAAAGTTGCCCAGGAGAAAATATTCATACTCAAAGCCATACTCAGTTTCAGTTTATATACAACTCATTTGTTCAAATGAATTTCAGAAGATTCATTTACTGTCACACACAAAAATCCATCAATACATTTATCAAACTAAATCTTCTAATCCTATGAACAGAATGGGGACTTTGAACAGAGTAAAGCCAGAGCCCAGTCAGGCATTTTACTCTGCTTACAACACGGAACACATATCTTCCTGCTGTAAAGGCAAGACCCTCCCCAAGCTTCGTGCCATTACTTAAGTGGAACGTGTGGGCAGAAGCAAGGGCAGTGGACCAGAGGGCAGGACCGTAGGGTGCTCCTCCAGGAACAAACTGCCCCCAGCCTTGACTGAGCAGCAGAACAGAGTCAAGGCAGCAGCCAACTACAAATCACTTGTAGTCCACCCAGAAATCGCCTGGTCTGAAGGAAGCTGGAGGATGTGGGAATAGGCAGCGACTAAAGCTGGCTGTTCACTGAAGCAGAGAGCAGCAAGGGGTCTGAGGGCTAGGGGAAGGAGAACTGAATCCTCTGATGGCAAGGGCATGACCTTTCAAATGACCTCCTTTTTGCACTGTTGAGACTTAGAAACAAGAGCATTCATGGGGGAACACACACAAAGTGCTTGAAATTCTGTGGGAGAGGGGCACAGAGGCACTATTAAACGCGAAAGTATTAGTTGTTGTGGTGCCCAAGAACAAACTTGGTAGTCCTTTTTTTCTAACTGATATTTTTAATAATCCCTTTACCCACAAGCAACTCAGGGATGATATTAGATTTTCTGTGTTTCCAGGGGTTGCTAGGCAACGTTTCTAGGCAGCTGGAGATATTTCCATAGTAAGCAAGTCATGTTCTACCACAAAGGCCATGGTTTGAAAAATACATTTTTCATCTATCATCTATAAACCCAGTGTTTTAATACTAGGGGCCTTTTATCATAGCTAAAATGAGATTCAGCATTTGATAATAGTAACTACAGAGCGCTATAGCATCGCGCCCTGATACAATTCTGCTTTGGGAACACAACCAACACCAAAGCACGTGTCAGGTTTTATAGGTATCATAAGTCAAGCATGGTCAAGAAAATAAATCAAAGAAAATTCAGCTAGCCAGATTTTTTTCATAAATAGAAGAGTATTTTTAAAGAGATTTTAGAGGTTGGTGTTTTGGCTTTTGTCTTTTCATTTCCAATTGAAGAGAACAGTTTGATTTTTCCTGATACTCTTTATTTTCTTTCCCTTTTTTTATTGCTAATTCAAAAAAGTGTAAAGTAACCTGTGATACTATGGAGTTTACTTGGGGTCTCTATTTTTTTTTTTAATGTAAAATAAGTCAGTGGTCTGTATATTTTTGCTAATTCTAATTTTGTTCCCTTTTATTAGATGCTTATGAATATCCTCAATGTGTGGGATGCTTAAAAAAATTTAAATGTTGACTGTGCCTGGAGGTTTAAATATATGCACATATATTCCATCCAAAAACCCTGAGCTGAATTTCTGCTGCTTGTTACAGAAAATCAGTTTTAACTATAAACATGTTAATCAATAGTGGATGAAATTACGTCTCACTTGGGCCCACTGCCAGAACCAAAACGATTTCTTTAAACCCAGGCAGTTATTCCTAATGCGGAGCCCTCTTCACCTCTGAAAGGCATGCGGTGCCAAACTTCTAATGCCAAGTTGCTGAAAGAGTCACGTTACCTGGGCTTCAAGGACTTTTACAAAATTGGTGTTCACAAAAGCACCCTTCCAGGGTTTTCTTAAGTGCAAATCAACCCACTCTTTCACCAATAAAAACACTGGTTGTTGATTCCTCAGGTGCTCAAAATACCAGTTAAATTTGCCATATGAAAACCAAACATTTTTGGACTCATTTCCTTAATGTGCTCCCATTTATGTAGTTTTAGAAGGTGAGTTGGTCACATCCAAAATAACACATTTATATCAGATTCTTTTTTGACTGGATTCTACATAAAACAGATAAAGGGAGAGGAATGGAGAGGGAAGGAAGGAAGAAAAAAAGGAAGGAAGGAAAACAGGAAGGAAGAAAGAAATGGTGGGAGGAGGACGGAAATATAATAAAACAATATTTTAGACATATATGGTATCTATTTTTAATTTTTCTTGCAGTTGCTGGTACCTCACAGAATGAAGAGGTCTGAGGCTAAGAAATTTACCAACAGAAATAGGCAAAGTGGCAAATTTATACTTCACCTCTGAAACGCATGCGGTGCCAAACTTCTAATGCCAAGTTGCTGAAAGAGTCACTTGCTGAAAGAATAAGTATCTTCTGTAATAGACAATTTTCAAGACAGATCTGCAGAATTAAGTTAACTTTTAAAAAAAAATTTTTTTAATGTTTATTTATTTTCAGAGAGACACAGAGCATGAGCAGGGGAGAGGCAGAGAGAGAGAGAGGGGGAGACACAGAATCCGAAGCAGGCTTCAGGCTCTTAGCTGTCAGCACAGAGCCTGATGCAGGGCCTAAACCCATGGACAGGACTGCAAGATCATGACCTGAGCCAAAGTCAGACGTTCAACACAACTGAGCCACCCAGGCACCCCAGAATTAAGCTAACTTTAATATTTGTATTCATACCCCATGTTATTAAGCTAGCCATCAGAATTAGGAAAATAACTTTCTGCTAAGCAATAAGTTCTCGTCTATTCATTCAGCAAATCTTGAGACCCTACTGTATGCCAGGAACTCAAACAGTTTCTGGAGATACAAGTGAAGAGCATGTTTTTCCCTGCCTTCCTGAAGTTTACATCCTAGGGGTGATATTAACAGGTAGCCAGCCAACTGTAGCGGTATGGTAAGTGCTAGATGGAAGTAAATGAAGGGCTGGGAGAACACAGCAGGGCTTGGGAAGAAGCCTTCTCCAAGCTAAGACTGAAGGATCCACAGAGCTAGCCAAGAGAACACGTGGGAGCATGAGGAGCAGGAGCGTATCGGATAAAAGGAACACTGAGTATCTAGAACACTGCAGGATGGTTGGAGCACTAAGATGTATGTGTGTAGTGACACTGGGAAGCCCCGGGTCAGCAATGCCGAGTAATTTATTGCAAGAACACTGGTACTAAGCTATAGCTTAATAGAGAATAGTTAAAGCTTTAAGCTGGGGAGTGACACAATCAGATTCACTGTGTGGAAGATCACTGCATTAGTCTGCTAAAGCTGCCATAACCAACCAAGTACAACAGACTAGGTGACTTCTATAACAGAAATCTATTTTCTTACAGTTCTAGAAGTTAGAAGTCCAAGAATAAGGTGGCAGCAAGACTGATTTCTTCCAAGTTCTCCCTGCTTGACTTACAGATGGCTGTCTTCTCCCTCTGTCTTCACGTGGACTTCCTTCTGTGCTTGCCTGTTCTTTTTTTTTTTTAATGTTTATTTATTATTGAGAGAGAGAGACAGAGCATGTGCATGGGATGGGCGGAGAGAGGGGGAGACACAGAATCTGAAGTAGGCTCCAGGCCCTGAGCTGTCACCACAGAGCCCGACGCAGTACTCAAACCCACAAACCATGAGACCATGACCTGAGGTGAAGTTGGACATTTAACCGACTCAGCCACCCAGGCACCCCCTTGCCTGTTCTTCTTATAAGAACACCAGTCAAGTAGGATTAGGGCTCATCCTAATGACCTCATTTTAATTTAATTACTTCATTAAAGAGTATCTCCAAATACAGTCACATTCCGAGGTACTATGCGTTAGGATTTCAACACAACAATTTAGAGGGGCACGCAATTTATCCCATTACAGTCACTTGACTGTAAAAGTAGAGAAGGCCCTGGAGGTTAAGATTGGAGGAAGGAGACGTGACAATAAAACCCAGAGTGCATATTTCCAGCAGGGAGGAGTTAACAGCACCCACATTGCTCCAAGGAAATAAGAAGGTAAGGACTGAACTTGTCCTTCAGAATTAGGGGCAAGGAGGGGCACCTGGATGGCTCAGTCAGTTAAGCATCTGACTCTTGGTTTCAGTTTAGGTCATGATCTGACAGTTTCTCTGATAGTGCAGAGCCTGCTTGGGATTCTCTCTCTCTCTCTCTCTCTCTCTCTCTCTCTCTCTCTCTCTCTCTCTCTCTGCCCTCCCCCTGCTCACGTTGCCTCTGTCTCTCTGAAAATAAATAAGTAAACTTAAAACAATCTTTCTGAAAAAGAATTAGGGATAAGGAATTCATGACAAACTTAGTAAGACCAGAAATCAATCACAGGTTCACCTCAGGATGTTTATCTGTGAAAGCAGGGGAGAGCTAAAGGAAACTAAACATGACAGAGTCAAGAGAGGATTATTGGTGCTCCTGGGTTGCTCAGTCAGTTAAGCATCTGACTTCGGCTCAGGTCATGATCTTGTGGTTCCCGAGTTCAAGCCCTACATTGGGTTCGGTGCTGACAGCTCGGAGCCTAGAGACTGCTTTGGATTCTGTGTCTCCCTCTCTCTCTGCGCCTCCCCTGCTGATGTTCTATCTCTCTGTCTCTCTGTCTCTCTCTCTCAAGAAATAAATAAACATTAAAAAAAATTTTAAAGAGAGGACTTATTTTGTCAACAAATAATTATTCAATTCCCACTGTACACAAAGGGCTGAGGAAGTACATTAGATGAAATTTTGCCATTGGCAAGATCAACATTTTGAGCTAATGGAGAAATTACAATCATGTTTTTAAGAAACAATTTATATACATGACTATATACAAATATATAGTCAGAGACTAGAATACAACAAAATGATATCAATTGCTGAGTTTTGAAGTTAGATTTAGGAGTAATCCATTTTTATGAATTTCTTCGATGTAATCATTATTAACCACAGTAAAAGCTATCACTGAATGTTTATCATGTATTAGGCAATGTGCTAAGTGCTTTACATTATCTCCTCTAATCCTCACAAAAACTCCATGAGGTAACTCTCATTATTTTGTTCCACAAATAAGAAATCTCACATTTAATGATTAATGAAGTTAAGTAATTTAGTAATTATTAATGAAACTAAGTAATTTAAGCAGAACGGAGTTGCCAGAGCCAAGCGCAGACGAGAGGCCCACGGAAGAGGGTAGGAAGGGCGGCGAGGAGGTGCGTGCTCCACGGACTGGCGGGACACGGACTGGCGGGAGGGAGCCGGGGTGGAGGGGCGGCTCGCCGGCCAAGCAGAGGCCCCGAGTCTGGCTTGCAAAAGCAGAGGGGCCTGACGGACTGTGTTCCGACAGCAAGCGCGACTTAGCGTCTGGGAGGTCATAAGTTAACAGCTCTGCTCGGAAAGCGGGAAGGCTGGAGGACAAAGAGAGGGAGAGGTGCTGAGCCCCCGGACGACAGAGCTCAGTTTGGTGGGGAACAAAGGTGCTCGCCAGCGCCATCTCCCCCGCCCATCCCCCAGCCAAAATCCCAAAGGGTGGACCAGTTCCCGCCAGGGAACTTGCTCGCTCTGTGCAAACACCCAACTCTGTGCTTCTGCGGAGCCAAACCTCCGGCAGCGGATCTGACTCCCTCCCGCTGCCACAGGGCCCCTCCTGAAGTGGATCACCTAAGGAGAAGCGAGCTAAGCCTGCCCCTCCTGCCCCCGTGCACCTTGCCTACCCACCCCAGCTAATACACCAGATCCCCAGCACCACAAGCCTGGCAGTGTGCAAGTAGCCCAGACGGGCCACGCCACCCCACAGTGAATCCCGCCCCTAGGAGAGGGGAAGAGAAGGCACACACCAGTCTGACTGTGGCCCCAGTGGTGGGCTGGGGGCAGACATTAGGTCTGACTGCGGCTTCGCCCACCAACTCCAGTTATACACCACAGCACAGGGGAAGTGCCCTGCAGGTCCTCACCACGCCAGGGACTATCCAAAATGACCAAGCGGAAGAATTCCCCTCAGAAGAATCTCCAGGAAATAACAACAGCTAATGAGCTGATCAAAAAGGATTTAAATAATATAACAGAAAGTGAATTTAGAATAATAGTCATAAAATTAATCGCTGGGCTTGAAAACAGTATAGAGGACAGCAGAGAATCTCTTGCTACAGAGATCAAGGGACAAAGGAACAGTCAGTAGGAGCTGAAAAACGCTTTAAATGAAATGCAAAACAAAATGGAAACCACCACGGCTCGGATTGAAGAAGCAGAGGAGAGAATACGTGAACTAGAAGATAAACTTATGGAAAAAGAGGAAGCTGAGAAAAAGAGAGATAAAAAAATCCAGGAGTATGAGGGGAAGACTAGAGAACTAAGTGATACACTAAAAAGAAATAATATACGCATAATTGGTGTCCCAGAGGAGGAAGAGAGAGGGAAAGGTGCTGAAGGGGTACTTGAAGAAATAATAGCTGAGAACTTCCCTGAACTGGGGAAGGAAAAAGGCATTGAAATCCAAGAGGCAAAGAGAAATCCCTTCAGACGTAACTTGAATCGATCTTCTGCACGACATATCATAGTGAAACTGGCAAAATACAAGGATAAAGAGAAAATTCTGAAAGCAGCAAGGGGTAAACGTGCCCTAACATATAAAGGGAGACCTATAAGACTCATGACTGATCTCTCTTTTGAAACTTGGCAGGCCAGAAAGAATTGGCACGAGATTTTCAGTGTGCTAGACAGAAAAAATATGCAGCCGAGAATCCTTTATCCAGCAAGTCTGTCATTTAGAATAGAAGGAGAGATAAAGGTCTTCCCAAACAAACAAAAACTGAAGGAATTTGTCACCACTAAACCAGCCCCACAAGAGATCCTAAGGGGGACCCTGTGAGACAAAGTACCAGAGACATCACTACAGCATAAAACATACAGACATCACAACGACTCTAAACCCGTATCTTTCTATAATAACACTGAATGTAAATGGATTAAATGCGCCAACCAAAAGACATAGGGTATCAGAATGGATAAAAAAACAAGACCCATCTATTTGCTGTCTACAAGAGACTCGTTTTAGACCTGAGGACACCTTTAGATTGAGAGTGAGGGGATGGAGAACTATTTATCATGCTACTGCAAGCCAAAAGAAAGCTGGAGTAGCCATACTTATATCAGACAAACTAGACTTTAAATTAAAGGCTGTAATAAGAGATGAAGAAGGACATTATATAATAGTTACAAGGTCTACCCATCAGGAAGAGCTAACAATTATAAATGTCTATGCGCCGAATACCGGAGCCCCCAAATATATAAAACAACTACTCATAAAGATAAGCAACCTTATTGATAAGAATGTGGTAATTGCAGGGGACTTTAACACCCCACTTACAGAAATGGATAGATCATCTAGACACATGGTCAATAAAGAAACAAGGGCCCTGAATGAGACATTGGATCAGATGGACGTGACAGATATATTTAGAACTCTGCATCCCAAAGCGACACAATATACTTTCTTCTCGAGTGCACATGGAACATTCTCCAAGATAGATCATATACTGGGTCACAAAACAGCCCTTCATAAGTTTACCAGAATTGAAATTATACCATGCATACTTTCAGACCACAATGCTATGAAGCTTGAAATCAACCACAGAAAAAAGTCTGGAAAACCTCCAAAAGCATGGAGGTTAAAGAACACCCTACTAACGAATGAGTGGGTCAACCAGGCAATTAGAGAAGAAATTTAAAAATATATGGAAACAAACGAAAATGAAAATACAACAATCCAAACGCTTTGGGACGCAGCAAAGGCAGTCCTGAGAGGAAAATACATTGCAATCCAGGCCTATCTCAAGAAACAAGAAAAATCCCAAATACAAAATCTAACAGCACACCTAAAGGAAATAGAAGCAGAACAGCAAAGATACCCGAAACCCACCAGAAGAAGAGAAATAATAAAGATCAGAGCAGAAATAAACAATATAGAATCTAAAAAAACTGTAGAGCACATCAATGAAACCAAGAGTTGGTTTTTTGAAAAAATAAACAAAATGGACAAACCTCTAGCCAGGCTTCTCAAAAAGAAAAGGGAGAGGACCCAAATAGATAAAATCATGAATGAAAATGGAATTATTACAACCAATCCCTCAGAGATACAAACAACTATCAGGGAATACTATGAAAAATTATATGCCAACAAATTGGACAACCTGGAAGAAATGGACAAATTCCTGAACACGCACACTCTTCCAAAACTCAATCAGGAGGAAATAGAAAGCTTGAACAGACCCATAACCAGCGAAGAAATTGAATCGGTTATCAAAAATCTCCCAACAAATAAGAGTCCAGGACCAGATGGCTTCCCAGGGGAGTTCTACCAGACGTTTAAAGCAGAGATAATACCTATCCTTCTCAAGCTATTCCAAGAAATAGAAAGGGAAGGAAAACTTCCAGACTCATTCTATGAAGCCAGTATTATTTTGATTCCTAAACCAGACAAGAGACCCAGTAAAAAAAGAGAACTACCGGCCAATATCCCTGATGAATATGGATGCAAAAATTCTCAATAAGATACTAGCAAATCGAATTCAACGGCATATAAAAAGAATTATTCACCATGATCAAGTGGGATTCATTCCTGGGATGCAGGGCCGGTTCAACATTCGCAAATCAATCAACGTGATACATCACATTAACAAAAAAAGAGAGAAGAACCATATGATCCTGTCAATCGATGCAGAAAAGGCCTTTGACAAAATTCAGCACCCTTTCTTAATAAAAACCCTTGAGAAAGTTGGGATAGAAGGAACATACTTAAAGATCATAAAAGCCATTTATGAAAAGCCCACAGCTAACATCATCCTCAACAGGGAAAAACTGAGAGCTTTTTCCCTGAGATCAGGAACACGACAGGGATGCCCACTCTCACCGCTGTTGTTTAACATAGTGCTGGAAGTTCTAGCATCAGCAATCAGACAACAAAAGGAAATCAAAGGCATCAAAATTGGCAAAGATGAAGTCAAGCTTTCGCTTTTTGCAGATGACATGATATTATACATGGAAAATCCGATAGACTCCACCAAAAGTCTGCTAGAATTGATACATGAATTCAGCAAAGTTGCAGGATACAAAATCAATGTACAGAAATCAGTCGCATTCTTATACACTAACAATGAAGCAACAGAAAGACAAATAAAGAAACTGATCCCATTCACAATTGCACCAAGAAGCATAAAATACCTAGGAATAAATCTAACCAAAGATGTAAAAGATCTGTATGCTGAAAACTATAGAAAGCTTATGAAGGTAATTGAAGAAGATTTAAAGAAATGGAAAGACATTTCCTGCTCATGGATTGGAAAAATAAATATTGTCAAAATGTCAATACTACCCAAAGCTATCTACACATTCAATGCAATCCCAATCAAAATTGCACCAGCATTCTTCTCGAAACTAGAACAAGCAATTCTAAAATTCATATGGAACCACAAAAGGCCCCGAATAGCCAAAGGAATTTTGAAGAAGAAGACCAAAGCAGGAGGCATCACAATCCCAGACTTTAGCCTCTACTACAAAGCTGTCATCATCAAGACAGCATGGTATTGGCATAAAAACAGACACATAGACCAATGGAATAGAATAGAAACCCCAGAACTAGACCCACAAACGTATGGCCAACTCATCTTTGACAAAGCAGGAAAGAACATCCAATGGAAAAAAGACAGTCTTTTTAACAAATGGTGCTGGGAGAACTGGACAGCAACATGCAGAAGGTTGAAACTAGACCACTTTCTCACACTATTCACAAAAATAAACTCAAAATGGATAAAGGACCTGAATGTGAGACAGGAAACCATCAAAACCTTAGAGGAGAAAGCAGGAAAAGACCTCTCTGACCTCAGCCGTAGCAATCTCTTACTCGACACATCCCCAAAGGCAAGGCAATTAAAAGCCAAAGTGAATTACTGGGACCTTATGAAGATAAAAAGCTTCTGCACAGCAAAGGAAACAACCAACAAAACTAAAAGGCAACCAACGGAATGGGAAAAGATATTTGCAAATGACATATCGGACAAAGGGCTATTATCCAAAATCTATAAAGAGCTCACCAAACTCCACACCCGAAAAACAAATAATCCAGTGAAGAAATGGGCAGAAAACATGAATAGACATTTCTCTAAAGAAGACATCCGGATGGCCAACAGGCACATGAAAAGATGTTCAGCGTCGCTCCTTATCAGGCAAATACAAATCAAAACCACACTCAGATATCACCTCACGCCAGTCAGAGTGGCCAAAATGAACAAATCAGGAGACTGTAGATGCTGGAGAGGATGTGGAGAAACGGGAACCCTCTTGCACTGTTGGTGGGAATGCAAATTGGTGCAGCCACTCTGGAAAGCAGTGTGGAGGTTCCTCAGAAAATTAAAAATAGACCTACCCTATGACCCAGCAATAGCACTGCTAGGAATTTATCCAAGGGATACAGGAGTACTGATGCATAGGGGCACTTGTACCCCAATGTTCATAGCAGCACTCTCAACAATAGCCAAATTATGGAAAGAGCCTAAATGTCCGTCAGTTGATGAATGGATAAAGAAATTGTGGTTTATAGACACAATGGAATACTACGTGGCAATGAGAAAAAATGAAATATGGCCTTTTGTAGGAACATGGATGGAACTGGAGAGTGTGATGCTAAGTGAAATAAGCCATACAGAGAAAGACAGATACCATATGGTTTCACTCTTATGTGGATCCTGAGAAACTTAACAGGAACCCATGGGGGAGGGGGAGGAAAAAAGAAAAAAAAAAAAAAAAAGAGGTTAGAGTGGGACAGAGCCAAAGCATAAGAGACTGTTAAAAACTGAGAACAAACTGAGGGTTGATGGGGGGTGGGAGGGAGGAGAGGGTGGGTGATGGGTATTGAGGAGGGCACCTTTTGGGATGAGCACTGGGTGTTGTATAGAAACCAATTTGACAATAAATTTCATATATTAAATAAATAAATAAAATAATTTTTGAGAAAATTAATAATTAATATTAAGATGTATTTAAAATAAAATAAATTAAGACATATTAAGGAGAAAAAAAAAGAAACTAAGTAATTTAATGGTCAAGATCTAGTGTAAGACAGAAATTGGGCCCAAACCCCATGCATACTCATAGTCCTAAAAACTATGCCACAATTTCCTCTCAAATGGTGTACTGATACAGGAGAAGGAATCTAGTAAGGGGACGTATTTTAACTTGGAAAGAAAAACAAGAAACTATCTTCTCTGCTAATAGCAAAAGAAAAAAAAAGTGTTTCCAGATTCTCTTAGCATTTGTCACCTGCATTACAGATTATAGATCTCAGTTAAATTCTACATTGAATAAAAGACCCTAGAAGTTTCATGTTGTATGTACATTGCATCTGCCAATCTGATTGACTATAAACTTCTCAAGGGTAGATACATGTTCTACACCTGTGTTGTTCCCACAAAACTGAGCTCAGTGATTTCACTGTAGGAGTCTATTTAATACTTAATAAATATTTGCTTGTCAAATTACTGATTGTTTAATAAAACATTGAAACCGAGAGAAAAACAGGGCTAAGGTACAGGAACATTTTTGAAAAACACACTCCCTTTCTGAGACACTGCTTCCACTCCTTGCTTAAGTACTCTGTGACTTTGGTGATATTGGACCCATTTCCTAGTACTGTTTCTCTGGTCTTAGAAGGAAAGGATGGTTCTCTTTTCCCACACCCTTCCTTGGCAATTATAAAAGGTGAGGCTATTTCTATCACTTTTGAAAACGGAACAGAGACACCTTACTTCCAGCTACTTATTAGACACATTCAGTCAATACCACCAATCAATTGTACATCTTTGATTGGTTGCTAAGATAACCAACAGAATGCAGTTAACCCATACTATTTGCAGTTAAGGACATGTATAAATGTAATAGTAACCTGTAACTGCTTAATTCTCAAATGACTTCTTTAAACAGATGTTAGAAGGAAGCTACTGTAACCCTTCATGCACCAAACGTTATTGATTCTACTTTAATAAATCCCTAACTCGATTTAATAGCATTTCTTCAATCTACTGGTGGGCTTCTGTTTACAGTGCTCCTGTTTTCAGTCTAATGATATTAGGGTGATCCTGCTGGTATGAAAGAATAACATTTTGTAGGTAAAAGTTCCATGTATGAGAAAGTTTTCCATCTCTACACAACTGCAAGAGCAATCAACAGTCAATCTCAATCTGATTTCCTTTCCACTTATATACTTTCAGCCACCCAAACTGCTATCTTGGAAAGAAGTATTGAATAGTGGCTATTTGTACAGGCTGTTTCAGTTACACTACTTGGGGTCAAATTCAGGTTTACTATTTGTGTAATGTTGGGAAAGTTAACCTCTTTTTGCCTCAATTTTTTCAACTGTAAAAGGAAGATGATAAAAATTAAAAATAATAATATAAATATTAAACATTGATAATTTAAAGAATAATGTAGGTGACTTTCTAATCAGAGAGCCACCTATTTTTAAAAAAAAATTTTTAACATTTATTCATTTTTCAGAGACAGAGAGAGAGTGGGCGAGGGTCAGAGAGAGAGTGAGACACAGAATCCAAAGCAGACTCCAGACTCTGATCTGTCAGCAGAGGGCCTGATGCAGAGCTTGAACCCACTAACCACGAGATCATGACCTGAGCTGAAGACAAATGTTCAGCCACCCAGGCACCCCAAGTGCCACCTAATATTTTGAGGCAACATTCACATAACCTAAATTTCACTATTTTAGCCGTTTTAGTTATACAGTTCATAGCTTTGAGTACATTCACAATGTTGTGCAACCATCACACTATCTAATTTTCATCACCTGGAAAAGAAACCCCATATCCATTAGGTAGTCAAGCAGTCACGCTCCAATCTCCCCCTCCCCCAGCCCCTGGTAACCACTAATCTGCTCTCTGTCCCTATGGATTTGCTTATTCTGGACATTTCATATAAATGAAATAATACAATTTAGAGCCCATGAAATTTGTTACACATAATAATTATCATATGCCTAAAGTTTTAAGATAAATAACCAAAGAATTAGAAACAATTAAAAGAGGTTGCCCCTGGAGAGAGAGAGTGGAACGTAGAGTAGAAAGAAATAGCAGGTGAGGCTGATTTTCATTTTAAGTTCTTTACTATTCACTCATTCAATACTATTCATTAATATGTATTAATACACTCTATGTATTAATTGTAATTTTTCCTTCTAACAAGGAATTTTTATTTTTATATTTTTTTAATGTTTATTTATTTTTGAGAAAGCGAGAGTGTGAGTGGGAGAGGGGCAGGGGGGCAGAGGTGGACAGAGGTCCAAAGCGGGCTCCATGGTGACAGCAGCAAGCCCGATGCAGGACTTGAACTCACGAACTAAGAGGCCATGACCTGAGCCAAAGTCAGATGCTCAACCAACTAGGGACCCCTAACAAGGATTTAGTATTTATCTCATCGTTTAATCTTATTTAAAGATTAAGTAAGATAGTACTTGTTAAATCTTTGGCCCACCACCTGGGACACAGGCATTTGATACATGTTAGCCATCATTATTACTAATAATTATTAACCAGATGAATTAACCAGGGTTGTATGTTTGTGTTCACTTCCAAATTCATATATTGAAGTCCTAACCCCCAATGGGAAAGTCTCAGGAGGTGGGGCCATTGGGAGGTGATTAAGTCATGAGGATGGAACCTTCATGATGGGATAAGTGCCCTTACAAGAAGAAACATGAGGGAGCTTGCTTCCTCCCTGTTCTCCACCATGTGAGGATACATATAAGAATATGGCCCATTACAGGAGTGCCTGGTGGCTCAGTTGGTTGGGCGTCTAACTTCGGCTCAGGTCATGATCTCACAGCTTGTGAGTTAGAGCCCCATAATGGGCTCTGTGCTGACAGCCCAGAGCCTGACAACTGGAGCCTGCCTCCAATTCATTGTCTCCCTCTCTCTCTGCCCCTCCCCTGTTCACACTCTGTCTCTCTCTATCCTTCAAAAATAAATAAACATTAGGGATGCCTGGGTGGCTCGGTTAAGCATCCAACTTCGGCTCAGGTCATGATCTCACGGTCCACGAACTCGAGCCCCACATCGGGCTCTGTACTGACAGCTCAGAGCCTGGAGCCTGCTTCAGATTCTGGGTCGCCCTCTCTCTCTGACCCTCCCCCGTTCATGCTCTCTGTCTCAAAAATAAATAAACATTAAAAAAAAAAGTTTTTAAAAATAAATAAACATTTTTTAAAAATTAAAAAAAAAAAAAAAAAGAATATGGCCAAGTACAAACCACAAAGCAGAGCCTCACCAGACACCAGCACTTTGATCTTGGACTTCCCAGCCTCCAAAACTGTGAGAAATAAATTTCTGTTCTTTTAGCCACCCAGTCTTCTGTTATAGTAGCTAGAACCAACTAATGCACAAGGTTATCAGTGTTATATGGCAATGGAATCAGAGCCATGTTGGGGACTGATCCTAGAGTTTTTTGACTGAGATAAACATTGAAGTCCCATCTATTTTATGGATATACCACTAATATAATATCAGAATAATTATTTAAATATAATTCTCAAACTCCCTCCATTTTTTCACGTGATTAGGTAAATTTTTATTGAGAAGAAAAAAAGCCTTTTAAATAAAACTGAAAGCTGCAATTGAATTCTGCTATTTAATTGTTGTGCTACCTATTAAGTCACTGTTAGCCAAAGCAGAGAGAAAAGTGCTTTGGGGAACCAACAGAACATGGCAGGAGTATAATATTGAATTACTAACCAATCAGGTCATAATCAGTGGTGTTCCTTACCTCATTGAAAAAGAGAAACGTGGACTGTCCACAGAAGTTAACACATCAACACACTTGATTTTTAAACATGTCTTATCAATGTCACCTATTAACCATTGAATATCAAAGTGACAAGTCAGGGGCATCACACTGAGATTAGGCTAAATGCTGACACTAAAGTATGAATCACAACCCAAATGTGTGCTATGTGGGGTGGGTGAGTTAAAGACATTCAGAACTAAAAGGACCTTGGCAGGCATCCCCCCACTTCTTACGCCGTACTACGACCACACTGCCAACTATCCCACTAGGGAAGTTAAGAAGCTGCTAAGGCATATGTTGCAAGCAACAGGAATAATAAAAAGCAAGGAAGACAAAGGAAAACTGTCAGGATTTTCAGATCCTTTTAGGTCTCTTCTAGGAGACATGGAGCTGTATTTGCTTCTGAACAAAGACTTCAATGCTTCTGTAACCTGAGGCATGGAATCAGTAACAGCAATAAGCACTTTGAAAACATGCCCTAGGTTTAAATTCTAGCTCTGCCCCTTAACTTTATTGACTGGCCTAAACTGTCGACACTGTAGTGTCTTCACCTATTAGATGAGGCTATTAAGAGTGCAATGTCATGATGTTTTTGTGAGGATTAATTATAATATACTAATAATCTTTGTAAAGCACTTAGCCCTATGTCAAACAGTGTTCATTAAGTGTTATTGTCGTTATGTTCAATAGTAGAAATAACTCTGATCAAAGCTACACACACATTTGAGGAAAGGATTCTCGTAACACAAATTGGACTCTTCATGTCACAATTGCAGAAAGATTTTACTCTGTCAAACAGTTTTACCTTAGTACAACTGAAACCACTGGGATAAAGAAATCTGCAAATAACTCTCAACAATAGCCAAATTGTGGAAAAAGCCTAAATGTCCATCAACTGATGAATGGATAAAGAAATTGTGGTTTATATACACAATGGAGTACTACGTGGCAATGAGAAAGAACAAAATATGGCCCTTTGTAGCAACATGGATGGAACTGGAGAGTGTGATGGTAAGTGAAATAAGCCATACAGAGAAAGACAGATACCATATGTTTTCACTCTTATGTGGATCCTGAGAAACTTAACAGAAACCCATGGGGGAGGGGAAGGAAAAAAAAATGAGGTTAGAGTGGGAGAGAGCCAAAGCATAAGAGACTCTTAAAAACTGAGAACAAACTGAGGGTTGATGGGGGTTGGGAGGGAGAGGAGGGTGGGTGATGGGTATTGAGGAGGGCATCTTTTGGGATGAGCACTGGGTGTTGTATGGAAACCAATTTGACAATAAATTTCATTTATTAAAAAATAAATAAATAAACATTAAAAAAAAAGAAATCTGCAAATAATATCACTTCCTCCTATTGAGCTCAGGAGTGTTCCATGCTCCCTGATGAGCAGAGACAGGAATCTCTCCTTCTGTCCTGTCCAGGACTCCCACAGTATCTGTGTAGAAATAACAGTTCTAGGAAAGCAAAAAAAGAATACTCATCTACCTACCTGGGCAGAATAACCACTAAGGAGGCCAATAACGTAGATGCATGACTTGGGAAGTATAAAATCATCCCTAGTAAATTTTTTATAGGTTGTTTTCATTTGGAATTACCGGTTTCAGTTGCCATAGTGAAACACATTTGCTTTTAGCATACTTTTCCTCCTATTCCAGATCTGTTACTGGTCATGAATCTACATGGTCTCATAAAATTTCAAATCTGGAAAGAAACTTAGAGAATTTCTGGTTTCGCCTATTTATATTATAGATGATGAAACTATTGCATGAAGAGATTAAATGGTTAAATTAATGGCTAAACCATTAAATCAATGGTGGCCATTACACTTATTAGAAATGGAGGAAATTGAAGCACATGAAGACTGATTTTAGCCAAGGTACAAAAGGATAAAATGCTTTGCCAGTTATTAATATAGAGAATTACTGACTCAGTCATTGTTCCAACTACAGAATAAAACTCTATTCCTAACTACCAAAGCAAGCAATTTAATAAAAAATAAACTATGCCAAAATGGTTATGGTCACTTTGTTTACCCTCAACCACCATAGGATGCCAGGTAATATCAGCATGCTAATTAATCCTGTCCATCTGGCTAATGTAGTCTTTATAATTTATAATCCAAAGCCTTTGGACACAAAGACCTATTAACATGCTAATACACCTTCTTACTATTCTAGCTGCTTTTCAATTAGTAATTATCTGTAGAGTGAGCCAATGAGAGGCAACTTTTCCAAGTGATTAGTACCTTGGAAATCATAGTCAGGCTGGTTGCTGATTAACATTCTTCATTCTGGCAGTTAGCATTTCTCATTCTAGCAAATTATTCTAGTGGGTTCAGTTGGTGGCTTGGGGCCATGGAAATTCAAGCCTATTCAATGGTCAATGACTATTTTCAGAAAATATAATTATGACATATGGATATGAGAACTTAATTCACTTAACAAAATGTTATATCAAAATATTTGTTTCAGTTCTAAAAGACATTATGGAAATAATTGCAGAAATTTGAATTAAAGTGTATATTAAATGATATTACTGAATTACTATTAATCATCTTAGGTGTGACAATGGCATTATGGTATATAAGACGGATGCTGAAGTTATTTAGGGGTGAAGTGTCATAATGTCTGCAATGTGTATCCACACAGTTGAGCAACAGAGATGGCTGACAGATAGACACATTGATAGATAACAGCAATTTTGGCAAAATGTTTTAAAAAATACAAATGTATATTTCCAGAAAACTACCTACATGCTCAAAACACCATATTTACTAGTATTTGAATTGTACCACTCCTATTTGTCTTTTTCTCTCTTTCTCCCTAAATTGTTAAGAATTGCAGTTTAAAATGAACAAGTGAAAAAACATTGTAAAAATATTTTAATGCCTTCTCTATCTTGGTACAAATATCTGTTGGAAATAGAGATATTTAAATTTTGTTAATGTTTATTTATTTTTGGGAGAGAGAGAGAGCACAAGTAGGAGAGGGGCAGAGAGAGAGGGAGACACAGAATCCAAAGCAGGCTCCAGGCTCTGAGCTGTCAGCACAGAGCCCAACGCAAGGATCAAACTCAACGAGCCATGAGATCATGACCTGAGCTGAAGCTGGCACTTAACTGACTGAGCCACCCAGGGGTCCCCTGGAAATAGAGATATTTAAAGTTACTATGAGAACTGTGTTCCCACAATCAAGGCGCACACATTCTGGAAATGCAGTCCCAGTCTTCGGCTACCTTAAAAATGCCCATTGGTGTAGATAAAAATGGCTTTGAGCCTACATCTACAGGTAGCCAACTTAGTCACTTCTATGACCTCTTAAGATTTTACTTCAGAATCACCTTCACCTTTATGTGGTGTCAGTTAGTCAAGGTCAGATAACAACACGCTTAAAAATGTGGCTTCATATAGATATAAACATAGCTAACTTCACACTCTTTTAAAATTCATTTTAAAATCAAAATAATTAACTGGTTTTAATATGGTGCTCAAACTAAAAATAGAAGTGAATATACCTGCCATAAAAATTAAAACTGTGGACCATTAGACAAGTATGCAAAAAAAGTCAAACCCCACAATTCCAAAAGAAAGAATCATAAGCAATTACTATCAAATTCATCAAGATTTCATCCAAATATTTTTGGTGTTATTAAAGACTTAATCCTAACCAAAAGCAACCATTGAATAATGATTAGAGTAGTAAACATTCATGGAAACATCAGAACACTATAACTGACATTTCCATATGTATATAAATCCCCCTAACAACTTGCTCTTGATAAGACAACTGTGAAGCCTTATTAGAGCAATACAATGTTGTGGCTGTTCTGGAAACAGCCCATCTTCATTTAATAGCAAATTAAGCAGGCTTTTCAGAGGACTAAATGCCAATAAATAAAATGTAAAATGTCACATTATATATTCACACATATTTGATGACACTGACTTTTTTCCCCCTTTTTTTTTGTTAAGGAAAACGAATTACAAGTATGTAGTAAAAGATTGAGAAATTGTTCTATATTAAAGTATTAGATTTAACAATAATGCAAAGCATTCTGTAATTGCCTCCATAAAGTCAGAAATTTCACGTTTCATCAAGGATAAACTCCAAAACCTTCACTACAGCAAGATGTTGGTTCATGTAATGCTGAAAACAGTAATACAGACATAGCCTTGTTTTATTGCATTTTTCTTTAAAGTGAAGATTTTTACAAACTAGTTTGTAACAACTTGTGTGGAGCAAGTCAATTGGTGCCATATTTATTTATTGTTTATTTTTGAGAGAGAGAGAGAGAGAGAGAGAGAGAGAGAGAGATCATGAGCGGGGGTGGGGGGGATGGTGCAGAGAGAGAGGGAGACACAGAATTGGAGGCAGGCTCCAGGCTCTGAGCAGTCAGCACCGAGCCTGATGCAGGGCTAGAACCCACGAACTGTGAGATCATGACCTGGGCTGAAGTCGGACGCTTAAGCGACTGAGCCACCCAGGAGCCCCCATTGGTGCCATTTTCACAACACCATTTGCTCATTTCATGTCTCTGTGTCATGTTTGGGTAATTCTCACAATATTTCAAGCTTTTTCATTATTGTTATGTTTATTATGGTGATCTGTGATCAGTGATCTTTGACATCACTATTATAATTATTTTGGGGTACCATGAACTGTGCCCATATAAGATGGAAAATTAATTAATAAATGTTGTGTGTGTTTTAACTGCTCCACCAACCATCTATTCCCCCATCTCCTTCCCTCTCCTCAGGCCTCTCTATTCCCTAAAACACAACAATTCTGAAACTAGGCCAATTAAGAACCCTACAATGGCCACTAAATTTTTTGAAATGGAATCTACTCCTGGTGAAGATGCTGTGACGATTGTGGAAATGACAACAGAGGATTTAGAATATGACATAAACTTAGTTGACAAAGCAGTGGTAGGGTTTGAGAGAATTAACCCTAGTTTTGAAAGAAGTTTCACTTTGAGTAAAATGCTATCTAACAGCCTCACAAGCTACATAGAAATTGGTGTGGGGGTCCTGGATGGCTCAGTTGGTTAAATGTCTGACTTCGGCTCAGGTCATGATCTCACATTTCGTGGGTTGGAGCCCCATGTCGGGCTCTGTGCCGACAGCTCAGAGCCTGGAGCCTGCTTCAGATTCTGAGTCTCCCTCTCTGTCTGCCCTTCCCCCCCTTACACTCTGTCTCATTCTCTCTCTCAAAAATAAATAAACATAAACAAAAATCATTTGTGAAAGGACGAGTCAGTCAACGCAGCAGATTTTAGTACTGTCTTATTTTAAGAAATTGTCACAGCCATCCCAACCTTCAGCAACAACCACCCTGATCAGTCAGCAGCCACCAACACTGAGGCAAAATCCTGCACCAGCAAAAAGACTGACACTAACCAACAGCTCAGATTCAGCATGTTTTATCAATAAAGTATTTCTTAACTAAGGTATGTACATTGTTCTTTTAGACATAATGCTGTTATACACTTAATAGACTACAATATGGTACAAACATAGCTTTATAGGCACTAGGAAACTAAAAACTTCATTTGACTCAATTGCAGTATTTGCTTTATTGCAGTTGTCTGGAATTGAACCCACAATATCTCTGAGGTAGGCCTGTATACACACACACATATATACACACACTAGCCATTTTAACCTGATTCACATGTTCCCTTCATTTTAAATAGAAACAACACCTCTCCCCCCAAAATAGACTCTGGTTGATAGGCAAGTCAAAATCTGGAATTCCAACAATGGTATGTCAACATGCTATCTTAGTAAATATTTTTGTGAAAAAAAAAAGAAAGAAAACACACACACACACACACACACACACACACACACACACACCAGTCTATGAAGGTCCTAACCCAAACCACACCTGACCTAATAAAATAATCTCTGAATCAAATAAGAAAGATGTGATAAATATGTTTTTTCTTTCATATTCATGCAAATCTGCATTTCTGAGAAAATTCTGGCTCTATATAGAACTTTATATTTATGACATCTTTTAGCGTAGGAAATGAGCTAGAAAAGAACAAGAATAACCACAATGGGGAGAGAAATATGTGAAAAAACTAGAAACAGAGAAGTACAAAATGGGTGAAGTCATAAGAATTTTGACTCAGTAATTTTTGACATTTAATCCCTCCCTTCCCCCCGCCCCCTGTTTCTTTTCCCAGAGAGTGATATTCTGACAAACCAAATGATTGCAAAGATCCAAGATCCATTTGCTTGGATAGCATCTTTATCTCCTGAATTTTCTAAATGCTTTTTTTTTTTTTGCCTCTCCTTGCTAAAGTCTTCTTTAAAACAAAAGCAATCTTCTGAGTTTATGATGAAATCTCTCAGTATTAAATGCTAATTTATTACATGGTTATAAAATTGCAATACCATCAACCCTAGCAATAATGAATCCCTATGGTCTCTGGTTTCACGAGGAACCTGACATATCATTGGGAAAAAAATGAAGTAACATAATCAAATGTCATTGTTAATGATATTCAATTATTCCACCTGTGACCTAAGCTATTGTAACTATCGCCTTATAATTGCAACGCATCCATTGGGAAAGCCAACTTCAAACATTATCATAACTTAAAGGTCACTTGGAAAGTATGCAATTATAACAAAATTTTGTGATAGTTATGAAAATGAATTCTTTTTCTATACCTGGTCCCAGATGATATTTGTTCTTTAAAGAATAAACCATAGAATATGAGTTAAACTTATTGTATTTACAGTGTGTTTCTATCCCTCACACATTTTTGAAAAGAAAATCAAGGACAAATTTTCCTTACATAATTTATTCCCCAGCAATATTTTTTCTTCTCAAAACAGTAGTTGCCATTGGTGACTCTGTCATGGGACTCACCATGATTTTGTAGAGAGGAAATCAGTTTCCTTCGCCGCTTCTGACTCTGCGTCTTGCCCACTCTGTCCTTTGAACTTAGTGGTTCAGTGTTTTCAGGTCTTCTGTTTGCCTCCAATGAAAAGGGAAGAGAGAGCAATGAGTCAGAAAACAGTTCCCCTTTTTTTATTAACCTAAACAAAATAAAATGTCCTGGCTTTCTTTATTACCCTAAAGCCAAGCTGGAAGTATAAAAAAAATGAAACTTGGAAATAAACTCTACCATTTGACTTTACTTAGATCTTCCTAACAGCTGTCATTTCTTAAGCTTTTTACATGCCACGCACTGCTAGGTGCTTTACACCCATCTCATTTAGGTCATCTGCTTCATTCTTTCTCTTGATTTGATTTTCAGATGCAAAAAATGTTCAGTTAAAGTTGGCTTACATTGAGGAATTGATAAGAAAGACAGAAATATCAGGCTACCCATATCAAAACTACTTTGCCAACAATTATTGTATGACTCCAAGTGACTGGTACTTCACATTGGGGTAAGAATTCAAAAGCAGAATGGATGGGAATCACAGGGTTAGAGGATGCCCAGGAGTCCCTGAGCCTCCCCTGAGTCCCAAATTAGGGCACAGAATAAGGATGAGAACTCTTCCTATGCTAATAAAGCTACAACTAGCCTAAAACAAACTTGCCCATCAGTAACAGGTGGTGAGTTATGGAACCCAAATGGGAGATTAGAAGAACAAGCAAACTGAAGATGTGGAGAAGTGGCAACAGACAGGAGTGGACAAACTTGCCCTGAGTACAGAATGCCAAGGCCTGCTGCAGCTTTTTCTCTGGTTCTTCCAAACAATTTGACTGTTTTCCCCAATGAATTAACTGACCTTAGCCACTATTTCATTACACAGACAATGAGAAAGTGGCCATTAGAATGAGATGGGAATTTTGGCATGTAAGTTTCCAGAAAAGAAGCACTGATTCTTCTTCTTTTTTTTTTTTTTTTACCATTTCCTTAAGAAAGAGTAAAAGTAACATGTATCAACAAGAATAAATCTTAAAAACATAATGTTGATGACACAAGTAAGTATGTAGGCCCTCTTTGAACAATCAAAACACAGGCAAAGGAATTTTATATGCTGTTTATAAAGGCATATTTGTGGATGTAAACATGCTAAAATACACTGGAATTACATCTTCTTTTATCCTCAAACATTAACTTTCTTATAGACAATGTTTATGTAACAAAACAATTACTCAAATTTAGCCAACTAAGTGCTGGGACTAGAGCCAGGGAAAAAGGTAAGTAATCAGTCAAGTTGGTCATCAGACATTACTTAGATAAAGAAACAATAAACACTTTTCTTTTGTATGTCTTCTTATAGAATTAGACCATTATTATCTTTTTAAGTTTATTTATCTATTTTGAGAGAGAGAGTGTGTGTGAGCAAGGAGAAGGGCAAAGGGGGAGAGAGAGAGAAAGAGAGAGAGAGAAAATTCCAAGCAAGCTCTGCACTGTCAGCACAGAGCCTGACACAGGGTTCAATCTCATGAAACATGAGATCATAACCTGAGTGAGCCAAAAGCAGAGTTGGCCACTTAGTTGGCTGAGCCACCCAGGCACCCCAAGTCCATTACTATCTTATTCTTTTTCCAGCTTTATCATCTTCCTTTACCCCCATCTATGAATAATCACAGAATTAAAACTATCACAGGATTAGGGAAAAATCAGACCAGCTTCCAGGTGAAAGTAATGGCCTTTATTTTTTTAACCCCTTTCTTATACTTTGGCTAAATCAGACAAATGGGCATTGTCCTGTTTTAGGTGATTTTAATTTTGCAATGAGTGGTAGCAGCTACCATTGGGACATAAACTAATTTTGATACTTTTTCCCTATTATCTATAACTAAAATTCTAATTTAAACCTAATTAAAAGTAGTATTGAAAGTTGTTAAATCAAATTTCAACTGATATTCAGAATAAAATACCTATAAAACATTATTTCATAGATTGCTATAAAGAAATGAGCAAAGTGTTTGATATCTTTGGTAGGCCAAGGCTCTGTCTAAATGCACAAAGAAACCAGTATTTCTTGACTTTCTGAAAAGAGGTCTTTTTCGTCTTAATGTGTTGGGATGAAGGTGAATTTCCAATTCCCCTGAACGAGTTAATCAAAATATACAGATTGTTCTAAGCATGTAGACACAGCCTGAATCCAACATCCATTATGTGATAGAGAAGTTTCTACATTTGTTAAACTGTTCTGCCATAATGTCCTCATCCTTCCCAGAGCATCTCAGTGTCATCATGATCCATCAAAGAAAATACAGTGACTACATAAATGAAGCAGCCATTTAGGTGAACTATTTCAGAGAACAATGCCTTGAGGAAAGAACCATTTGCATTATACACAACCTTACACTCAGTTCTCTCCCTGGACCACAAAGGGAAGATGGATATCCTTTGGTCAGATGAACAGTTTATGAGGTTTTGTACTATATAAAAAGACATCTTCAGGGCCTTGTGTATGTACATTGTAAAACCTTGAGATATTTTATGTTACAACATACATATTTAATGTGATAATAAAAAAGCTTATTTGTTTCAAAGTCTCTTTTACCCTTGCTTGTATAACCAAACAGCTTGATGCTATTGGCTAAATTTTCACAACTTTCATTATTCATGGCTGTGGTGGGAACATGCCCAACTTCCATAGATATATAAATCAGATGTGAGCAGCAAATAACACATTCAGGGTGAGTAATATGACATCCATATGGAAGCACAGTGTCAGAGACTGAAGAAACTATGTGTTTTAAGGCCTAGCAGGTTTCTTTAGTTCCTTGTTTCTACAATAAGAAACCATTCTTTTTTTTATTCCCAAAATGGTTAAACTAAAAGCCAAAAACTATGCAGTCCATTAAACACGACATAAAAAAGCATGGGACCCTTTTAATAAAAGATAGAAAGTCTTAAACTAGTAAGGTGAATTAATAAAAAGTTTAGAAATCAGATCTCCAAATGGAAATTCACTTGGAGGACACCAAACGGCATTTTACTACACAACCAATGTCGGCTACTTAAGACTCGTTAAGTTTATCTTCATGACATCTGTTACAGCAAAGTTATTAGTCAGCAGAAACTACTCTGTAAATAGCATTCTAGTCTTCATGTGAGGATGTTCTAGAGAAATGAAAGCCATTGATGAATCTAACTGGCTCCTAAAGATTGCAGTGTAAATACTGGGTTGAATATCAAGTAGCACATTTATGACAAATTTACAACAAAGAAGTAAACTTACACATCAGTCTTGCTTAGTTTTATCTGAAAGGTAGCCCAAATTGATGCCTAAAAACAAGTGTTACTGAGTTACAATGTTGGCTCACTTAAGATATTTTATGTTATCAGAAAAGTTAAGTTTTAAGTGGTTTTTTTTTACACTGTTAGGAAAATAATTGCTCCAGATATCATTAGGGAAACTGGCTTAATCAAAATATTTATGCACTTTGATCTTAGGCTATCTCCATAGCCCAAAAGATATGAGAATTTGAATCAAGTTTGGTAATTACTAGTCTAATCCACACAGCAGTCAAAATTTATAACTCAAACCCTTAAGCTAATTTTTACTACATTAATTATATAAAGATAACAAATACAGTTCTACTCACTTTACTGTGGGAAACACAGTTTTATTGTGTGTTCTTGATCTAGTTCTTTTATGTATGCAATTCAAATACATCAAATTTTTATGTTCTATAAGCATTTTCTAGAAAAAAATTAGCTTATATACAATTGCATGTCACAGTAGTGTCTGCTGGTTGATCTAAGTCAGACTTTTGTTGTTGCTTTGATTTTTTTAGGTCAGATTTTTTAAGTGAAGCTCACCTTTACCTTTTACAGATAATCATTAAATAATGTCATCAGAGTACAAGAACTTTCCAATTAAAATAAGGAAACATACTAATTACCCATTAGTGATCAAATTTAAGTCCAGTGTCTTTTGTGGTCTAACATTGTGGTCCTGCACATCACAGAATGATGGAAATGACTATTTTGTCCTAAAAATATCCCTTACTCAGGCACCTGGGTGGTTCAGTTGGTTAAGCATCCAACTTCGGCTGAGGTCACAATGTAAAGTTCATGAGTTTGGGCCCCACATCGGGCTCTCTGCTGTCAGTGCAGAGCCCACTTCAGATCCTCTGTCTCCCTCTCTCTCTGTCCTTCCACCACTCTCTCTATATATATCAAAAATAAACATTTTAAATAAATAAATAATAAAAAATTAAAATATCCTGTTTCAAAATTTAATTCCAAGTTGGTCAACATATAGTGTAATGATGATTTCTGGAATAGACGTTAGTGATACATTACACCTATAACACCCAGTGTTCATCCCAATAAGTGTCCTCCTTAGTGCCCATCACCCGTTTAGCCCATCCCCATCCCCCCACCCACCCAATACCCTGCCAGCAACCATCAGTTTGTTCTCTGTATTTAAGAGTCTCTTATGTTTTGTGTGTGTGTCTCTCTCTGTTTTTATCTTATTTTTGCTTCCTTTCCCCTATGTTCATCTGTTTTGTTTCTTAAATTCCACATGAGTGAAATCATATATTTGTCTTTGAGTTATTTCGCATAGCATAATACACTCTAGTTCCATCCACGTTGTTGCAAAAATCTTTCAATTTTTTTTTGTTTATTTATTTGTAAAAATATCCTTTCCTCTAAGTTGAGTGTCACTTCATTCCATGTACAAAGGATCTCTATTTAACTGTATTTTTTAAATTTACATTCTTCTCTGATAACCAAAAGGCCTTGCAGGAAATAATTTCATATTTCAGTAATGCAGTAATTGTTTCATATATCTTCTTTTTTCATTGTAGTTGTTTCAGAAAGATTCCAATGAGTAATTTCATTTTTAAAAAAATGGAAAGATAACCAAGGAGGTGCAAGACCTGTACTCTGAAAACTATAAAATATTGATGAAACAAACTGAAGACAACACAAATGGAAAGATGTTTCATGCACGTGGATTGGGAGAACAAATATTGTTAAAATGTGCAAACACCCAAAGTGATCTACAGATTTAATGCAATCCCTTTTAAGATACCAACAGCATTTTTCAAGAACTGGAAAAAAACAATCCTAAGATTTGTATGGAACAACCAAAGATCGAAAATAGCCAGGGGAATCTCAAAAAGAACAAAACTGGAGGTATCACAATCCCAGACTTCAAGACATACTACAAAGCTGCAGTAACCAAAACAGTATGATACTGGCACAAAAATAGACACATAGATCAACAGAACAGAATAGAAAACCCAGAAATAAACTCACAATTATATAGTCAGTTAATCTATGACAAAATTGGTAGGAATATGCAATGGAAAAGACAGTCTCTACATAAATGATGTTGGGAAAACTGGACAGCTACAGACAAAACAATGAAACTGGACCACTTTCTTACACCATACACAAAAATAAACTCAAAATGGATTAAAGACTTAAATGTGACACAGGAAACCATCAAAATCCTAAAGGAGAACACAGGCAGAAATGTCTCTGACATCGGCCCTAGCAATATTTTTCTAAGTATGTCTCCTGAGGCAAGGGAAACAAAAGCAAAAATAAACTATTGGGACTTTATTTTAGCACACTAAAAGACAACCTACTGAATGGGAGAAGATATTTGCAAATGACATAGCCCAAAAAGGGTTAGTATCCAAAATATATAAAGAACTTAAACAACTCAACTCACCCCCAACACACACACAGAAATAAATAATTAAAAACTTTTGCAGAAGACATAGGCATTTCTCCAAAGAAGACAAATAGATAGCCAACAGACAAATGAAAAAAATGCTCAACACCACCAATCAGGAGGGAACTGCAAATCAAAACTACAATGAGATATCATCTCACACCTGTCAGAATGGCTAAAATTAAAACCTCATGAAGCAACAAGTGTTGAGGATGTAGGAAAAAAGGAAACCTCATGCACTGTTGGTGGGAATGCAAACTAGCACAACCACTGTGGACAACACTATGGAGGCTCCTCAAAAAATAAAAAATACAATTATCATATGATCCAGTAATTCCACTACTAGGTATTTACACAAGGAGTATGAAAACCCTAATTCAAAAAGATATGCACCCCTTTGTTTACTGCAGCATTATTTACAATAGTCAAATTATGGAAGCAGTACAAGTGTCCATGAAAAAATGAATGGATAAAGAAGATGCGATACACAGACAATGGAATATCACTCAGCCATGAAAAAGAATGAAGTCTTGTCATTTGCAAAAACATGGATGGATCTAGAGGGTATAAGGCTAAGTGAAATAAGTCAATCAGAGAAAGACAAATACCATATGATTTCACTTATATGTGGAATTTTAGAAACTAAACAAATGAACAAAGAAAAACAAAGGCAAACAAAAAAAACAGACTCAACTATAGACAACAAACTTATGGTTACCATAGGGCAGGTAGATAGGGGTATAGGTGGAATAGATGAAGGCGATTAAGAGTGTACCTATTGTGATGAGCACTGAATAATGTACAGAATTGTTGAATCCATATATTGTACACCTGAAATTGGTAGAACACTGTATGTTAATTGTACTGGAATTTTAAAAATGGAAATAAGTATTTAATTATGTTGTTCATAGGAGAAGAGACAGAAGAATAAAATTTCAAATATTGTATTATAGTTTGTGTCAAGGAGACACAGAGCTCCTCCATTCTCTAGAAATGTTTTCTCACAGTCATTCGTAAGCAAGCACTGCGGCCAAACCAAGTGAATCACAGAAACTTGCCTTGAAGGTCCTGGTACAAGGTGGTATTATTTCATTTGCCCTATAAATGCCTCTTGAGAAAGTGACAATCGACCTAAAAGACATGGCAAGGATAATGGAAAATATGTTCTCTATCTGGGAACCTCTTCATTTTTAGAGGTTCTGATCTGCCACACCAAAGCGTGTACAATAAATACTTATTCAAGGTGGTTGTGACATTAAGATGGAGGCTGAGAATAATGCCCAATAAACTAAGGTACTTTGCTATTGCAATTGATTTTTTTAAATATATATTTCAACACTTAAGACATTAGAAAATACTCCATTCTGCTAGATGTTCCGCATCTATTTCACACGCAATTATTCTACCTACTTCATAAGCAATTATTAAGTACATTTCTGTAGGGAGTGGAAGATCAGAATTTAGTATGGAAAAGAATATGAAAACATATGTGATAATTTAGTGTGATAAAATCCATATGTTACCTCTATAGGAATGCAGAAAAAGAAGTATATAAATTTCAAAGAAATTATTGCATTTGAGCTCTGTATTTAAAACTAAGTAAAAGTCCCTGACAGAAGGAAATGGCAAAGGAGGGGCAGAGGAAGAGAGAGAAAAAAATAATTTGTGGAAGCATACAGATAAGAAGAAAATACAATCGCTTCCGGCAAGAAGTTTGGTGTTGACTGGAGCAAAAGGCACATATAAGGTAGCATGTCTTCATCATGCCCACAAATTCAGGGTATACTTACCCAGTTTCTTTTTCTAAGATATTATGGAAACCACTGCTGGGAAGAAATGAATGAAACTAGGAAAATTAGAAATGGTGCTAATGTTCTTTTGGAAGTGAAGGCTCCAGAGCTATTCACTAAATGTAAAAGTGACCCAAAACCTCTAGTATGAGACATCCCCTGCCAGGAAAGGAGATAAACCCTGTTTCATGGCATTTAACACTCTATTAGGAGAAAGAAGAGAGCCTGAGCATTCTAAGAATGCTGAGTTCTCTCCCTCCCTTGCCATTCCCTCAGATGACAGAAAGGGATGATATATCATATCTTTCACTATGTCTGGAGAGGAAAAAAGAAATAAATGCTTTCAAGATATTCTGGGAAGAGGATCAAGTCACTTGTACCTTATCAGAGTAAACAGACTGTCTAGTCAGAACACCAAGCTTGAGAAAGGTAAAAAGAAATGGCATGGATACTATGCAAACTTCTTACAGCAAGGAACAGGCATGCAAAATCCAAAGAAAGAAACCAAGATATAAGAAAAGCATAATTCAAAGAATAGAAGAAAAATAGGACAGTTGTTTCACACATAAAGCAAAAATATCAATAAAAAAGTACCCAAACACTAGTTGATAAAACAGATGAAAAGAGATAATTAAATTTGAAACAAGTAACAGGGTACACACTGCTGAAAATCGTATTAGTTAACATAGAAAAAGGCATAAGATAATCACAGTGAAGTCTAAGAGAAAAAACTATAAAACTATTAGGCAAAATCTAATAGAAATGGAGTAGAAAAATGAACCAACACAAGGATAATGTGTCAAAATTGAACTCAGCACATAAAGCAGAAGATGCATCCAAAGGTATAAGATTAGAACATTTCCTAGAAATGGGGAAACAACTGAGTCCGCAGATCAAAAAGAACACACTGTGTTCCAGGAAATTTTAAAACAAAACATGCCACTCTAAAACAAGTTCAGTTAAGGTTTGAACTTCAAGAGAAAAACCCCTTCACCATCAGGCAAACAAAAGGTGGGGTGGGGTGGATCATCTTCACAGAGGAAAAGATGTCAGGTTGCTGCTGGAATATTAAATGCCAGAAGACAAGGAAGTACTGTGTATAAGTTCAGTAAGAAAGTGTAACATAAAAATATACATTATAAAATAATATTTTATAAATTTTAAAAATATAACTCAAATAATGCAGTAGCCACGAGCATGTCTTTAAAAGTTTGCCACACAGGGACACCTGGGTGGCTCAGTCGGTTAAGCATCCGTCCTTGATTTCAGCTCACGTCACGATCGCATGGTTCATGGGATTGAGTCCCACCTCAGGCTTTGTGCTGACAGCATGAAGCCAGCTTGGGATTCTCTCTCTCCCTTGCTCTCTGCCCCTCCCCCCACTCGTGCTATCTCTCTTCCTTTCAAAATAAAGAAACATTAAAAAAAAAAAGTTTGCCACACAGTGAAATCTAGCCACTTAGAAGATGGATAGATATAAAGATCTTTGGAATAAAGAAGCTGTAATAAAGAGACTGGTAGTGTGACTGAATCAACTTAAATATAAAACCAATACTAAACAACTGTGGGAATTATAATCATTATCTCTGTTCCATGCAAAAACTGCAATATAAAAAACAAAACTCAGAAGGGAGGGGAAGGAGTAATAAAGACTATTAGAGTACTAATTGTTTCATCTTTCAAAGCAGGAAATTAAAGTACAAAGTTTCTGGGGCGCCTGGGTGGCTCAGTCGGTTGAGCATCGGACTTCAGCTCAGGTCATGATCTCACAGTTTGTGAGTTCCAGCCCCGCATTGGGCTCTGTGCTGACAGCTCAGGGCCTGAAACCTGCTTTGGATTCTGTGTCTCCCTCTCTCTACCCCTCTTCTGCTCGCATTCTCTCTCTCTCAAAAATAAATAAACATTGAAAAAAATTTTTTTAAATAAAAATAAAAAAAAATAGAGCATAAAGTTTTTTAAAAATGACTCCAACCTCTAATGTTCTAAAAATTCTTTTTTTTCTTTCAGTCTTAAAGAGATAATTTAAGAAATAAAATCTCCCTATGTTAAATATGTATTTGACTTTCAACAATTATTTTTACTCATTTATTTTCTACCTTTAAATTCAAACAAAATTAACAAAATATTATTTGGAAGGTATCAATAATATGATTTCATTTTTATTAAAGTTCTGCTTTTCTATCTTCTATCCTTCTATCTATCTTCATGTAAGATATCAAGAATGTTTACTAAATAGGAATTTCTAGATGTGATTTAGGGTTTTGTTTTGGGTACTTTCCAGCATTGATTTGATAATGCATATTTATCATTTTCACAAAAATTAAAATATGCCAAGATGTTAGCAATGACTAGTTCTGAATCTTGAGAATAAAGATTTATTCAGCCATTTATTTTAAAAATTTTATTGGGGGCATTTGGGAAATGGCAGGAGAGGAGGAGGACCCTAGCCTCACCTCGTCCCATGAAAACAACTAGATAACTATCAAGTCACCCTATATGCCCCAGAAATAGACCTGAAGAATGACAAAACAACCTCCACAATTAAAAAGAGAGAAGAGGCCACATAAAGGAAGGTAGGAAGTACAGAGATGTAGTTTGGGGAAGAAATAGATTGCAGGTGCCGCAGAGGGGAGAGAGCCATAGTTGTAGAGAAGGGCAAGAGAGAGAGAAACACACAGGGAAAGGCACAAGGAGAATGCTCCCCTAAGTCATTCGCTTGGAACTTGGGAGGTATGTATTTCATGAGTTCTTGCAACCAGTGGGGGTTAAAACCGGGAGTTTTAAAGGTCATTCAGCTTTCTGGGATGGAACCTTAAGGAAACTGCGCCACTCCTGGAAAGGAGGAGGCAATGCAGGGGGCAGATGGCATGGAAACAGCAATTTAAAGAACATCTCAGGCACACAGAGGGGAGATTATCTGCTTTCTCAGAGCGCATCCCTGAGAGGCAGTGTTCATTAAGATGCCTCTATGGAAACAAAGGAGCTGGCTGGAGCCATTTCCCTCCCCTGCCCCTCAGAATAAATACAGAGCCACCTGAAGTAAACTGCAGGACAGACACTGGCTGCCTAACTTGCTTACACCAAACCCCACCTCCCTGTACTCTGGAAGAACTGCTCTTCTCAGTTTTCTTTCTCAGTCTTCACAAGCTTGCCTCAGTTACAGCAAGACAGACCCTTCCCCCGAAAGACCAGCACAAACCTCTGCCAAGACCACATCTCCTGACCAGAGTGTTCTGCAGGGCCTCAGTTCTGGTGGAGTTGGTGTCAGGTATCATTTCACAAACAGACCAGAGCACACCTAGTTAAAATTCACTACATTCCAGCCAGGGACCAAACACTGCCCATAGCAGGCAAGAAGAGCCTCTGCAGAGGACTACCCCTAGGGTAAAGTGGCCAGAACACAACAACATAGCACAAACCAGAGACGCTCCCTGAAGTTCCAAGCCCTGGGCACCACATGACCTTCTCTTTATAAGGCCATTGCATTCAGGAGCAGGAGATATAACTGGCTTCTCTAACACAAAGAAGAAGGCACAGACTTAAACAAAATACCAAGATGGAGGAACATACACCAAATAAAATAACAAGATAAGGCCAAGGCCAGAGATCTAAATAAAACAGATATAAGTAACATGTCTGATGAAGAATTTAAAACAACAATCATGAGGACACTCACAAGACTTAAGAAAAGAATAGAAAAGATCAGTGAGACCCTTACTACAGAGACAAAAAAGTTAAGAATCAAAGATGAAGAATGCAATAAATGAAACTGGAAACAGGCTTGATGCAGTGAATAATAGGCTGGAAGAAGCAGAGGAACAAATTAGTGACCTGGAAGATAAAATACTGGAAAATAATGAAGCTGAACAAAAGAGAGAAAGGAAAATTATGCAACACAAGAATAGACTTAGAGAACTCAATAACTCCATCACAAGTAATAATATTCGTATTATAGGAGTCCCAGAAAAAGAAGAGAAATAAAGGAGGGCAGAAAATTTATTTCAAGAAATATCAGCAGAAAAATTCCCTAATCTGAGGAAGGAAACAGACATCCAGATTCATGAGGCACAGAAAACTCTCATCAAAACAACAAAAGTAGGCCAACACCAAGACATATTGTAATGAAACTTGCAAAATATAGTGATAAAGAAAAAGATCTTAAAAGAATCAATACAAAAGAAATCCTTAACTTACATAAAGGTAGCTGGGGATTTCTCAATAGAAACATGGCAAGCCAGAAGGGAGTGACCAGATATATTCAAAGTGATGAATAGGAAAAATTCAGCCAAGAATACTCAATCCAACAAGGCTCTCATTCAGAATAGAAGGAGAGATAAAAAGTTTCTCAGACAAACAAAAGCTAAAGGAGTTCATGACCACTAAACCAGTCCTGCAAGAAATATTAAAGAAAACTCTTTGAATGGAAAGGAGAGATTAAAATTGACAAAGGCAAGAAAGGATCAGGGAAAACCTCCAGAAACAATGACAAAACAGGTAATAGAATGGCAATACAAACATATCTATCAATAAGTACTTTAAACGTAAATGGGCTAAACGCTCCAATCAAAAGACATGGGGTGATGGAATGGATCAAGAAGAGATCCATCTATATGCTGCCTACAAGAGACTCATTTTAGACCTAAAGATACATGCAGATTGAAAGTGAGGGGGTAAAGATATATTTGTCAAGCAAATGGATGTGAAAAGAAAGCCAGAGTAGCAATATTTATATCAGACAAACTAGACTTTAAAACAAAGATTGTAAAAAGAGACAAAGAAGGGCAAAATATAATCATAAAGGGAACAATCCAAAAAAGATTATATAATTTCAAATATTTATGCACCAAGCATGGGAGTATCCAAATACATAAAGTACTTAATAATAAATATAAAGGAAGTAATTTATAATAACACAATAATACTAGGGGATGTAACACCACACTTATATCAGTGGGCAGATCATCTAAACAGAAAATCAACTAGGAAACAATGGCTTTATGACACTCTAGAACAGATGGACTTAACAGATATTTTCAGACCATTCCATCCCCCAATAGCAGAATACACATTCTTTTCAAGTGTACACAGAACATTCTCCAGAGTAGATCACATATTTGCTCACAAAATAGGCCTCAACAAATACTAAAAGACTGAAATCATACCATGCACCGCTTCTGACTACAGTACTATGAAACTAGAAGTCAACCAAAAGAAAAATTTGGAAAGACCACAAATACATGGAAGTTAAACAACATGCTACTAAACAGTGAACTGATCAACCAAGAACTCAAAGAAGAAATTTAAAAATGCATGGAAATAAATGAAAATGAAAACACAATAATCTAAAACCTCTGGGATACAGCAAAACTGATCTTTAAGAGAGAAGTGTATAGTAATACAGAACTACCTCAGGAAGCAAAGAAAATCTCAAATAAACAACCTAACCTTACATCTAAAGGAACTAGAAAAAGAACAACCAACAAAGATGGGCAGAACTAAATGACATAGAAACTAAAAAAAACCAAAGAAACAAAAAACAAAACCATGTAGAACAGATCAATGAAACCAAGAGCTGGTTCTTTAAACATTAACAACTGGTAAACATTAACAACTGGTAAACCTCCAGCCAGACTTATCAAAAAGGAAAGAAAAAGCATCCAAATAAATAAAATGGTAAATGAAAGAGGAGAAATAGCAACTAACACCACATAAATACCAACAATTATAAAAGAATATTATGAAAAATGATATGCCATCAAATTGAACCTGGAAAAAAATGATAAATTCCTAGAAACATAAACTACCAAAAGTGGAACAGGAAGAAATAGAAAACTTGAACAGACTGATAACCAGCAAATAAATTGAATCAGTAATCAAAAATCTCCCAACAAACAAAAGTCCAGCACCAAATGGATTCACAGGTCAATTTTACCAAATGTTTAAAGAGATAATACTTATTATTGTCAAACTATTCCAAAAAATAGAAAAGGAAGGAAAACTTCCAAATTCATTCTATGAGGCCAGCATTATCCTGAAACCAAACCAGATAAAGACTCCACTGAAAAAGAGAACTACAGGTAAATATCCTTTATGAACATGGATGCAAAAAAATCATCAAAAAATACTAACAAACTAAATCCAACAATATATTTTAAAAAGCATTCACCACAAACAAGTGGGATTTATTCTTGGATTGCCAGGGTGGCTCAATATTCACAAATCAGTCAATGTGATACACTACATTAGTAAAAGAAGGGATAAGAACTGTATGATAATTTCAATAAACGCAGGAAAAGCATTTGACAAATAAACATCAATTTATGATAAAAACTGTCAAAAAAGTAAGTTCAGAGGGAACATACCTCAACATAATAAAGGCCATATATGAAAAACCTACAGCCAATATCATCCTAAATGGGAAAAAAAATTAAGAGCTTTCCCTCTATGGTCAGGAATAAGACAGGGATTTCCATTTCCACCACTGTTATTTAACATAGCACCGGAAGTCTTAGCCACAGCAATCAGACAACAATAAGAAATAAAAGTCATTCAAATCAACAAAAAAGAAATAAAACTTTCAATGTATGCACATGACACGATACCATATATACAAAACCCAAAAGACTCCATGAAAAATCCACTAGCATTGATGAATGAATTCAGTATTCACAGGATACAAATCAACATACAGATATCTGTTGCATTTCTATACAACAATAATGAAGCAGCAGAAAGAGAAATTTAAAAATCAATCCCATTTATAATTGCACCAAAAATACGATACCTAAGAATAAACCTAACCAGAGATAAAAGACCTGTACTCTGAAAACTATAAAGCATTGATGAAAGGTATTGTAGACTATAAAAACAAGTGGAAAGATATTCCATGCTCATGGATTAGAAGAACAAATATTGTTAAAATGTGTATATTACTCAAAGCAATCCCTATAAAAAAAATTTGAATTTTTAAAAATTTAATGCAATCCCTATAAAAAAAAATCAACAGTATTTTTCACATTAGTAGAATAAAGAATTCTAAATTTTTTACAGGACCACAAAAGACACCAAATAGCCAAAGCAATCTTGAAAAAGAAAAGCAAAGCTGGAGACATCACAATTCTAACCTCAAGCTATATTACAAAGGTGTAATCATTGAGACAGTATGATACTGGCACAAAAATAGACACATAGGTCAATGGAACAGAATAGAAAACCCAGAAATAAATCCATAACTATATGGTTGATCAAACTTTGATGAAGCAGGAAAGAATACCCAATGGAAAAAAGACAATCTCTTCAATAAATGGTGTTGGGAAAACTGGACAGCTACCGGCAAAAGAATGAAATTGGAACACTTTCTTACATCATACACAAAAATAAACTCAAAATGGATTAAATAACTAAATGTAAGATATGAAACAATCAAACTCCTAGAGAACACAGGCAGAAATGTCTCTGACATAAGCCATGGCAACATTTTTCTAGATATGTCTCCTGAGGCAAAGGAAACAAAAGCAAAAATTAACTATCAGAGGGGTGCCTGGGTAGCTCATTCAGTTAAGCGTCCAACTTGATTCCGGCTCAGGTCATGATCTCATGGTTTGTGAGATTGAGCCACACATCAGGCTCTATGCTGACAGTGTGGAGCCTACTTGGGATTCTCTCTCTCCCTCTCTCTGCCCCTCCCCCCCTTGTGTGTGTGCTCTCTCTCAAAATAAATAAACTGTAAATAAATAAACAAACAAGCTATTGGGACTTCATCAAAATAAAAAGCTTCCCAAAGTGAAGGAAACAATCAACAAAACTAAAGGGCAACCTACAGAATTGTAGAAGATACATGCAAATGACATACCTGGTAAAGGGTTAATATCCAAAGTATATAAAAAACTTATTCATTTGAAAAATGAATAATCCAATTAAAAATGGGCAGAAGACATGAATAGATACTTTTCCAGAGAAGACATACAGATGGCCAAGAGACACATGAAAAGATGCTCAACATCACTCACCATCAGGGAAATGAAAATCAAAACCATAAACTGTCAGAATGGCTAAAATCAACAACACAAGAAACAACAGGTGTTGGTGAGGATGTGGAGAAAGGAGAACACTCTTGTTGGTAGTGAGAATGCAAACTGGTACAGCCACTCTGGAAAACAGTATGGAAGATACCCAGAAAGTTATCTTATGATCCAACAACTGCACCACTGAGCATTTGTCAAAGAATACAAAAATATTACTTCAAAGAAATACATACACCCCTACGTTTATAGCAATATTATCTACAATAGCCGAATTATGGAAATAGCCCAAGTGTCCATCAACTGATAAACAGAAAAAGAAGAGGTGGTGTATATATATATAGACCATCTTAGTCAGCCATCTTAAAGAAGGAAATCTTGCCATTTGCAATAACATGGATGGAGCTAGAGTATATTATGTTAAGTGAAGTGAGTCAGAGAAAGACAAATACCATATGATTTCACTCATAGTGGAATTTAAGAAACAAAACAGATGAACTTATGGAGGGGGGAAGAAAAATACAGAGAGGGGAAGAAATCATAAGAGACTCTTAAAGACTGAGAACAAACTGAGGGTTGATGGAGGGAGGAGAGTGGGAGATGGGCTACATGGATGATGAGCATTAAGGAGGGCACTTGTTGGGATGAGCACTGGGTATTGTATGTAAGTGATGAATCACTAAATTCTACTCCTGAAACCAATATTGCACTGTAGGTTAATTAACTGGAATTTAAATAAAAATCTGAAAAGGAAAAAGGGAATAGGGGGAGAGAAAGGAATAAGGGAAAGGGGTGGCAGCAGGGGGAAGAGTAACCAAAATCATTAGCATTAAAAATCTTCCTACAAACTGGATTTTTAACCCATTAAAACATCTAGTATTCTGAAATATTTTTTTTAAGTATCCTATTTGGGATGACAAATTATATGTTCATTCCAGGCAAGGGTGGTACAAAATGCTCTACAGGGAGGGTCAGAGAGGATGGCCAGAGAAGTCCTCATGATAAGAAAGGGAGGGAGAAAGCCATGGAGATATCTAAAGGAAGAAGTACACCAGACAAAAAGAGCAGCCAGAACAAAGACATTAAGGCAGAGCATGATTGGCATCTTCCAAGACCACAAACAAGGCCCAGAGGAATGGATAGAGGAGTTGAGGTCAGAGGGGTTGAGAAAGGATAGAAGGGAGAGTAGGACTGTCGTAAAGAAATTTGTGGGATATACAAGCAGTTTGGTTTTTACTCTGAGTGTGATAAGTTTAGAGGATTTTGAACAAGAAATTATTTGAAGTGACATATCTTAAAATAATCTAAAACAGACTATAAGAAGCAAGGGTAGAAACAGAGAGAATGAGGAGGCTATTGGAATAATCCAGGAGAAGGATGATGGAAACAAGGTAAAGTGGTGGAGATGAATGAGAACAAGATAGGATGAATCATTATTATTTGCCTTCCTTCTATTTTCCTGTACATTTAAATTTAACAAAATTAATATTTTTAAAGAAAGAATAATGGTAATAGCTTCAAGAGACATTTGAGTAGAATCTAACAGAATCTACTGGCCTTTTGAAGGAGATAAAGGAGGGATAGTCCTTTAAGATTATCAAGTTTGGGGCTTAAGCAGCAAGAATCATGCCACCATTAATCAAAACACGGAATGTAGAGCTGTAATAAACTTTGGGTGTTAGAACATTTAATTCAATTGCCCACAAACAGAATTAACCAGACACTGACAAGGCAGCAATCATACATACAAGCTTAAGAAAGTGATCCAGGTCTGAGGAATAAAGACCTACTAGGGTCTGCCAAACTTCACATGTATTACTATTATCTCCACTTGTCTGATTCAGTATCCACCAAACCCAGAAAAGGAGATTTTCAAGTATTTTTAAAGCCCCTATTTAAAAATAGGACTTTGTTGCTGCTAGTTCTTTTTCATTATAAACTTGCTAGAGAGATAAAACATGACTGTACCTGTGATGCCACTTTAGTATTTGTTTGATAATTTCTGTAGTCTTCTTTTTTGTCTTAAGTGTATTTTTAAAGGCTTTTTGAACATTATAGACCACATAATCTGTATTACAGTGCTTGCTTTATAATATAACACAATCTTCATTTATATCCTATTAAGCCATCTCCAGTCATCCTTAATAATACACTTGCCCTAAACAGTGTCATCTTGAACTAATATGATGCAGGTCTGGAAAGACTAAAGATGCTCCACCCACCCAGCTCTAAATGGAGAAACAAAAGTCTACAAAATCTTACTTAGAGTTTATCTATTCCATAAGGGCAAGTACATACATCATTGCCTTTATTTTTTGTATACAAAATGAAGTTAATCAGATATAAATATTTTCTACTGAAATTCCCTTTTATTTTGACTTTAATAGGTATTTAACCCCCCCCCTTTTTCCCAATCTGTGATTGGTGGAGCATGACAAGAAAAAGAATGACTGTCAAAAAGCCTCGTGTCTTTTATTCATAAAACATATTTAAGATGAAAAAAGATGATAAAATAGGATAGTATGAGATCTCCCCAGTCACTGATGTCATTCCATCCACACATCTGCACAGTCTCAGCTCTCAACTATCCATCCTCAGGAAGAAATCAGCAAGGCAAATTTCTCATTTTCCTAATTTCAAGGTGACTGGAGCCCTAGAGTCTCTTATAACTGCTGTTCATGGACATTTAGGATTTACACTCTTCGGGAAATAGACAATTCATACATTTTAACACTCAAATCAACCTTGAGTGCCCTTCTATCCTTCTTCAAGTAATAAAGACACGATGATCAATTTTGCACATTTTCTCACTGGCATCTCACATGGGCTGTGAAAGTTTAATAGGGTTCTATTTCTGAAAATTATGCTGTGTTGCTTTAGCTATTCTGATACACAAGGATTTGGAAAGGTGAATCATTCGTTCTGTTGCTTAGGAAGACATTTCCAGAAAAAAAAAATTCTGAATTGCCTTCCAAATATAAATTTTTTTTTCAAAATCTGTTTTGTTGAATATGCCATTACTTACCAAGTGTCCACTCAATAATGCCTTCTCTTCATAAAGGATAATCTCATACTAGCACATTTGGAAGCAAGCATCCTTTGTACAAAGACATTTTTTTGTCAGTGAGTTTATCTCTCTGATCAAGTGATAATTGCATTCATTTAACCACACAGTGTTAATTTTCCCACTAATAAAACTATTCTTATTGTTTGACCAAAAGATGAACTTTTGTGTCCACATATGTTCTTCAACCTGAAGAAATAAATGTATGGACTGCATACATAGTAAAATCAAAAGCGCATATTGGCTCTGAAGTAAGATCTGCAGACAATCCATATAGCAAGAAATGTTAATTCTCACCCCTGTCCTCAGATCTAGTGAATCAGAATATCTGGGGAGGGGCTCAGCAATCTGAGATTTTAACAGGCCCTCTAGGCAATTCTGACGAAGTTGAAGTTTGAGAAGCATGGAGTACTAAAAACACCCGGGGCACTTTTTTTAACAATGAAAATGTGCAGGAGAGGGAGGCAGGGTATATCAGACTAATTAAATCAAAATTTCTGGCACTGGGGCCTGGGCATCGGTATGTTTTAAAAATTCCCAGGTAATTATAACGCACAACCAGATTTAAGAGTCACTGCTCTAGAGGCATCCTGTCTTAAATGGTGAAAATCAATCTTTAACTTACATAACAATTTACTGATTTTGCAGCCTACTAGTTGTTTTTATTTAGATGCTTATTTTATCTACCTGATAAGCTTCAAGTGAGAGTCCAAGTATTATTCAGTTTCATCCCCTGAAGTGCTTAGTACAATCTCATGCACACTGAATTTAATGAGAAAGTATTTCAATACCCCCCCTTCATAAAGTACCAACCCATTTTGTCCCCACAACAAACCTCTGAAATAAGCAGATTATTATCACTTTTTTTTAAGAGAGTTCACAGAGGGTAACTGACATTTTCTTGCAGCTAATTACAGTTAAACCTGAACCATCAATCCAGAGATCTTTCCTTCATGGCGTTTCTCCTTCCCTTCAACTTCCATCTGGAATGCAATTTCCCTACAGTCTTCCCACTTTTATTTAAATGATCCCCTCTATCTGATCTCCCCACCAACACCTCTGGGCCAGAATTTGTGCCTTTCAAAAGGCATCCTTTGGCTTCAGAGTTATTACTGACTTTGGAGAGCTACAACTCTGTTCAACCCTGCAGTGACATGACGCATCACTGATTTCAAGTTTCTGAAATGCTGGGGCTACAGAACATAACCTTCACTAAAGAAGTTCCGAAAAGGGTTGCGGGGGGGGGGGGGGCGGGGTATTAGGCAATAACAGGAGCATGTCTCTTATTGATATTTACAAGTGATAATTCTCAAAATTAAGGAATCATCAATTGGATATGGTAACACATACTTTTTTCAAAATGAATTTACTATTGTTTTCATCATAGCCTTCAGATGGCTCCAAACCTATTGTCATGAAAACATGGACCTAATGAAGTCATAGCCTGAATAGCATGCGAATACATCCGTTTGCCGGCCATGCACCATCTGCAAAGAAAGGCCTGTAAATAATCCTTCTTTTCCTTCCAAATCCAAGCGATTATACTGTACACAAGCCATATTTACAGATGGATCACCATACACGCTCTCATTAGAGGCTTCTGAATGTTATTTCCCTTTTCCTAGCTTATAAATGTTCAATAGTTGGTCCGCATTTTTCAGGGCATGGTGGGCTGTGTGAAATGCTTTAGGTTTTAATGCAAACTGTATTTAGGTTTCAGCTTCTGTCCTTGGAAAGAATCAGCATCTGTCATGATTATCATTTGTGCTAAGTCACTCTTAAGGCATATTTTACTTTTACTGCCAAAAGCTGTACAATCCCCAAAATTTTGCAAGTTGTATTTACTGCACTCTTATAATAAAATTAAACCTTAATAATCTCAAAAGGGAATAAAGATAAAGAAATATGAGGTCCAAATGATAACATAGGAATATCCTGAATTCACTTCCTCCTACAGACATAACAAATCTATGCCTACATATGGGAAAATTCCCTCTCAAAAATACCTATAAGGGCGCCTGGGTGGCTTAGTGGGTTAATTGTCTGACTTCAGCTCAGTCATGATCTCGTGGTTCATGGGTTAAGCCCTGTATCAGACTCTGTGCTCACAGCTCAGAGACTGAAGCCTGCTTCAGATTCTCTGTCTCCCTCTCTCTCTGCCCTTCCTCCACTTGCACTCTCTCTCTCAAAAATAAATAATAAACATTAAAACAAATTAAAAAAAAACAAAAACCCTATAAACTAGTGAACAGGGCCTAGTTACTCTACAACAAAGAATAAAAGGGCCACATCAAGATAGGTAAGAGAAGAACAGCCACAATCTTGCCAAAACCCCACTCAGTGCAGCAAACCCACAATCAAGAGGGATCTCAGAAAGCAGGAGCTTCTCCCTGAGGACAAGGGGTTCATGTCCCATAGCAGGCATTCTAACCCTTGGGACCTGCACTATAGGGAGGAGCCCCCAAAATATCTAAGCTAAGGTCCAGGAAAAAGAAGTTAATCATGTGAGGAAATAGAGGAATATGTTTCAAATAAATAAGCAAGATAAAATCTCGGGAAAAATCTTAATGAAAAAGAGGTAAGTAATCTACCTCATAGAGTTCAAAGTAATAGTCATAGAGATGCTCACTGAACTTGGAAAAAGAATAGATGAGGGGGCGCGTGGGTGGCTCAGTTGGTTGAGCATCTGACTCTCAATTTCAGCTCAGGTCATAATTTCACAGTTCATGGCTTTGTGACCCACATCAGGCTCTGCACTGATAGTGCAGACCCTGCTTGAGATTCTGTCTCCCTTTCTCTCTACCCTTCCCCTACTTGCTTACTATCTCTCTCTTAAAATAAAATAAAAAATAAACTTAAAAAAAGAAACTAGATTAATACATTAAAAATATCAACAAAGAGATGGAATATATAAGAAAGTACCAAACAGCAGTCACAAAACTGAAGAATAAAATAACTGAACTAAAAAATACAGTAGAGGGCTTCAAGAGCAGATTGGATGAAGCAGAATAGATTGGTAATCTGGAAGACAGGGCCCACGGAACTCACCCAAACAGAGCAACAAAAAGAGAGAAGAATTTTTAAAAAATGAAGATAGCTTAAAGGACCAGTGGGAAATATCAAGCATACTAACATTCACATCATAGGGCTCCCAGAAGGAGAAGGAAGAGAAAAGGGGTCAAAAACTTATTTGAAGAAATAATGGATGAAAATGTACCTAACCTGGAGAAGAACACAGACACCCAAGTCCAATTCCAGAGAATTCCAAATAAGATGAACTCAAAGAGATCCACACCAAGACACATTATAATTTAAAATGTCAAAATTGAACAAAAAGAGAGACTATTAAAAGCAGCAAGTAAAAAACAATGTGTTATATATAAAGGAAACCCCATAAAACTGGCAGCTAATTTTTCAGCAATATTTTGCAAGTAAGAAGGGTGTTACATGATATATTTATAACAATGAAAGGAAAACATTCCAAACATGAATATTCTTCCTAGTAAGGTTATAATTCAGAATTGAAGGGGAGATAAAGAGTTTCCCAGACAAGCAAAAGCTAAAGAAGTTCATCACCACTAAACCAGCCTTACAGGAAATGTTAAACTTCCTTAAGCTGAAAAGAAATAACACTAATTAATAACAAGAAAACATAAAAAGTAAAAATATCACTGGTAAAAGTGATAAACATAAAAAGTAAAAATATCACTGGTATATGTACTGTATATATAGGATGCTAAATGTGAGCCTCATGGTAAGCACAAAGCAAAAACCTACAGTAGATTCAGAAAAGAAAAATGAGAAAGGAATTTGAAAAAGTAAACAAAGTCATCAAACCACAAGGGAAGAGAGCAAAAAAAAAGAAGAAAGAAACAGGAGGAACTGCAAAAAACAGCCAGAAAATATATAACAAAATGCTAGTAACTATATAACTATCAATAATTACTTTAACTGTAAATGGACTAAATTCTCCAATCAAAAGACATAGGATAGTTAAATGGACTTAAAACAAAACAACAACAAACAAAAAAACAACAAGACTTGTCTACATGCTGCCTACAAGAAACTCACTTCAAATGTAAGAACACACCCAGAGTGAAAGTGAAGGGATGGAAAAAGCTTTCCATGCAAATGGAAATGAAAAGAAAATTAGGGTAGCTATACTTATATAAGACAAAATAGGCTTTAAAACAAAGACTGCAATAAAAGAGAAAGAACGGTATTACATAAAGATAAATCAATGCTACAAGAAGATGTAACATTTATAAATATATACGCACCCAACATAGCATCAAAATATATAAAACGAATATCAACAGACCTAAAAGGAGAAATTGAAAGCAGTATAATAAGAATAGGGGACTTTAGCACTCTACTTGCTCAATAGAAAGGTCATCCAGACAGAAAGTCAGTAAGAAAACATTAGTCTTAAATGACACATTACACCAGATAAACTTAATAGATATATTCAGAACATTCCATCTAATGCTACAGAATACACATTTGTATTCAAAGTGTACATGGAACATTCTCCATGGAACATGTTTCAATAAATTAAAGATTGAAGTCAGACCAATCATCTTTTCTAACCATAGTGGTATGACACTAAAACTCAACTATAAGAAGAAAACTAGAAAAAAAATGTGTAGGTTAAACAATATGCTACAACCAATGGTTCTCAAAAAAATCAAAGGAAAAAATTTTAAATACCTGGAAACAAACAAAAATTGAAATCTAACATATTAAAATCCATGGGACACACCAAAAGCAGTTCTAATAGAGAAGTTCAAAGCAACAGAGGCCTACCTCAAGAAACAAGAAAAATCTCAAATAAACAATCTAACTTTATACCTAAAAATCTAGAAAAAAAGAACAAAGCCCAAAGCTAGTAGAAAAAAGAAAGTAATAAAGATCAGAGTGGGAATAAATGAAATAGAGACTAAAAGACAATAGAAAAGATCAATAAAATTAAAACCTGGTTCTTCAAAAAGGTAAACACAACCAAGAAAAAAGAAAGACGCCTCAAATAAATAAAATCAGATTTAAAAGAGAAGTTACAACTGATACCACAAAAATACAAATTATTATAGGAGATTACCATAAACAATTATATACCAATAAATCAGATAATCTAGAAGACATGCATAAATTTCTAGAAACATATGATCTCCCAACACTGAATCAGGAAAAAAAAATTTTTTTAATCTGAATAGACTGACTACTGCTAAGGCAATGAAATCAATAATCAAAAAATTCTCAACAAATAAAAGCTCAGGACTAGATGAGTTCAGTGGTGAATTCTACCAAGGATTCAAAGATTTAATGCCTATCCTTCTCAAATTCTTCCAAGAAATAGAAGACAATGGAATGCTTCCAGACTCATTACAAGTGCAGCATCACCCTGATACCAAAACCAGAGAAGGGCACAACAGAGGAGAGGGGAGGGGAGGGGAGGGAGGGGAGGGGAGGGAGGGGAGGGGAGGAGAGGAGACAGGAGAGGAGAAGAGAGGGGAGGAGAGGAGGAGAGGAGAGGAGAGGAGAGAAGAGGAGGGAGGAGAGGGGAGGGGGAGGGAAGGGAGAGAAGAAGGGGAAGGAAAGGAGGAAGGAAGAAGAAAAAAAGAGGAAGAAGCAGAAAATTACAGGCCAATAACTCTGATGAACATAGAAGCAAACTCTTCAATAAAATATTTGCAAACTGAATTCAGTGTTGCACTGAAAGGATTAGATTTCACAATCCAGTGAAATTTATTCTAGAGATGCAAGGATGGTTTAACACTCACAGATCAATCAACATGATACACCACATTAACAAAATGAAAGATAAAAATCAGGGGTGCCTGGGTGGCTTGGTTGGTTAAGCGTCGGACTTCGACTCAGGTCATGATCTCATGGTCCGTGAGTTCGAGCCCCGCGTCGGGCTCTGTGCTGACAGCTCAGAGCCTGGAGCCTGTTTCAGATTCTGTGTCTCCCTCTCTCTGCCCCTCCCCTGTTCATGCTCTGTCTCTCTCTGTCTCAAAAATAAAATAAACGTTAAAAAAAAATTTTTTTTAAATCATATAATTACATCCATAGATTCAGGAAAAGCATTTGAAAAAATTCAATAGCCAGTTATGATAAAAACTCTAAACAAAGGGAATATAGACGGACTGTACCTCAATGTAATGAAGACCAAATATGACAAGTCCACAGTTTTCATCATACCCAATAGTGAAAAGCTGAAAGCTTTCTTCCTAAGAACAGGAAGCAGACAAGGACACCCACTCTCCCCATAGTATTCAGTATAGTATTAGAAATCCTAGCCAGAGAAATTTAACATGGTATTAAGTCCTAGCCAGAGAAATTAGTCAAGAAAAAGAAATAAAAGGCACACCATTTGGACAGGAAAAAGTAAAACTGTCACTATTTGGAGATAACATGATTTTATATATAGAAAACCACACAGATTCCACCAAAAGTCTGTTAGAACTAATAAATAAATTCCACAAAGTTGTAGGGTTTGAAATCAATATACAAAAATTTGTTGAGTTTCTTTCTTTCTTTCTTTCTTTTCTTTCTTTCTTTCTTTCTTTCTTAGTTTTGAGAGAGAGGGAGACAGAATGCGAGCAGGGGAGGGGTAGAAAGACAGGGAGACACAGAATCTGGAGCAGGCTCCAGGCTCTGAGCTGTCAGCACAGAGCCCAATGTGGGGCTTGAACCCACAAAGCACGAGATCATGACCTGAGCTAAAATCAGATGCTTAACCAACTGAGCCAACCAGCCAAAATATGTTGAGTTTCTATACACTAACTACAAAGTATCAGAAAGAAAAAAATTTTTAATGATCCCATTACACTTATATCAAAAATAATAAAACACTTAGGAATAAATTTAATCAGGAAGATGAAAGATCTATACACTGAAAACTATAAGATATTGATGAAATTGAAGATGAAACAAATAAATGGAAAGATATCCCATTCTCATAGATTGGAAGTATTAATACTGTTAAAATGTTCATACTACTCAAAGCAATCTATAGAGTCAATACAATCCCCATCAAAATTCCAATGACATTTTTCACAGAACTGGAAGAAACAATCCTAAAATTTGTATGGAACCACAAAAGACTCCAAAGAGCCAAAGCAATTTTAAGAAATAAAAACAAAGCTGGAGACATATGCTCCCTTTTTGCAAACTATACTAAAAATGCACAGTAATCAAAATAGTTTGGTATTGGTGTAAACATAAACACATAGATCAATGGAACAAAATAGAGTTTCCAAAATAAATCCATGATTCTCTGCTCAACTAATTTACAATAAAGGAGGAAAATGGGGAAAGAAGAGACTCTTCAATAACTGGTGCTGGGAAGATTGGACAGTCACATGCAAAAAAAAAAAAAAAAGGAAAGAAAGAAAAGAAAAGAAAAGAAAAGAAAAGAAAAGAAAAGAAAAGAAAAGAAGTTAGACTACTGTTTTACACCATACACAAAATTAACTCAAAATGGATTGAAGACTTGAATATAAGACCTGAAACCATAAAACCTCTTGCAGAAAACAGACAATAAGCTCCCCTGACATCAGTCTTGGCAATGATTTTTTTTTGGATCTGACTCCAATAAGCAAAGGCAGCAAATGTAAAAATAAGCAAATAGGACTATATCAAACTACACAGCAAAGGAAGCCATCAACAAAATTAAAAGAACCTACTAAAAGGGAGAAATATTTATAAATCATATACACAATAAGGGGTTAATATTCAAAATACACAAAGAACTCATATTACTCAATAGCAAAAAAACACAAAGAACTCAATTAAAAATTAGGCAAAGGATTTGAATAGACATTTTTCCAAAGAACACATAAAGATGACTAACAGGTACATGAGAAGATGATCAAAATCGCTAAACATCAAAGAAATGCAAATCAAAATCACAATGAAGTACCACTGCACACCTGTTATCATGGCTAATCCCAAAAAGATAAGAAATAACAAGTGTTGGCAAAGCTGTGGAGAAAGGAAGACCTTTATGCACTATTGGTGGCATGTAAATTAGTGCAGCCATTATGGAAAAGAGTATGGAGTTCCCTCAAAAATTTAAAAATGGAACTACTATGTGATACAGCAATGCCAGTACTAAGTATTTATCCAAAGAAAATGAAGACACTAATTTAAAATGATGTGTACACTGCTATGTTCATTGCGGCATAATTTACAATTGCCAAGTTATGAAAGCTAAACATCCATCAATGGATGAATGGATAAAGGAAATGTTCTGTGTATACACAATAGAATAGTATTCACCCATAAAAAAAATAAGGGAATCCTGCCATTTGCTACAACATGGATGAACCTTGAGGACATTAAGCAAGGTGAAATAAGTCAGAGAAAGACAATTCTATATCATTTCATTTATATGTGGAATCAAAAATAAAACAAATGAACAAACAAAATAAAGCCAAAAAATTCATAGATACAGAGAACAGAATGGTGGTTACTAGAGGTGAGTGGGGTTAAGGGAGGTGAGCAAAATGGGTGAAGGGAGTCAAAAGTTACAAACTTCCAGTTATAATATAAATAAGCCATGGATATGTAATATACAACACAGTGACTATAGTCAATAGTACTGTAGTGCCTACTTGAAAGTTGCCAAGAGAATAAATATTAAAAGTTCTCATCGCAAGGAAAAAAATTGTAACTTTGCATGGTGACAGATGGTAACTAAACTTAATGTGGTGATCATTTCATGGTGTATGCAAATATCAAATCATTACGTTGCACACTGAAACTAATATAATGTTATATGTCACTTATACTTCAATTTAAAAAAATAAACAGGATTATCTAGGATCATACATACATCCTTGATTCAGACAGGAAGGTCACATTGCTATTCATGATGGGAGGAGCCCATGAACTTGCCCATAAAGATGCTAGTATGCTGCAATGTACTATGAAGTCTGTTGGAGTCGGATCACACTCCCTCCTGGGACCAGAAAAACCCACACGTTCTCCCTGATGCTTGGCAAACAGAAAAAGGAGGCAAGCTGGTAAGTAAGCAGAAAAGGACATGGTAGTAAACATAAAAGTCAAAACTTGAAACAGAAACCATAGGAAGCTATTAACGGGGTCACCTCTACATAAGGTGCACTGAGAAGAGAAACTAACATGAAAATTGGTCTTCTTCACAGATAACACTTACAGGTTACAAATACAAATTGCAGACTCAAAAGCCTGAATTTCGATAGTGAATCAACTAATTTTTGTGCTCTTTGATACTTTACTTAGCTTTTCTATGCCTTATATATATTCACCTGTGAAGTTGGGATGATAATGGTTCCTACCTAATAGGTAATATTAGTAAAGGGCTTAGAAATATATTTGGCAGGAGGCTGGGAAGATGGTGGAGTAAGAGGACCCTTAGCTCACCTTGTCTCATAGATACAACTAGATAACACTCACATCAGCATAAATAACCCAAAAAATTATCCAAAGACTGGCAGAACAAACTCCACAACTGTCACAGACTTTGAGTCTGGACTTCTCTCTTGTCCAGCTAGAGAGCAGATACAGAATTAAATACAAGAGAAGCTAATGTCCGGGAGGAGACAAGAGCCCCAAACAGGGGTTTTGTCTGTTTTTATTGAGCTCTCAAGGTTTTACATACATGGTGAACATGCAGAAGAAAACAATAAGACAGTGACCATTAATTTGTGTGTGTGTATGAAGCAAAGGGTTTAGGGGGCAAGTGGCATTAGAAGCTGAGATTAAACCACAATGATATATTGGCCCCAGACGCCAGATGGACAGTATTTCTCTGTGGGCAATTACAGCCAAGTAGCTGTTATCTCCAAAGTGTAAGATTGCTGGAGCATGCTGCCTCAAAGGCTAACAAAGCACCCTTTTCACTAGCTAACCTTGGGTGCTTTCGCCCCGTAGCGGCATTCCGCCTCTAACTGTCTTGGACACTTTCATCCTATGGAGACAGCTTTCCGCCCTAAGCCTTGTTTTACCTTATGACTAAGCTTAGGCGCTTTTACCCTGTGGTAGCTTTCCACCCTAAGCCTTGTTAACCCACCGGTGCAAGTGTACAGAATTCTTAAACTTAGTTCCCACACACAATTAAATGTAGAGAAGAGGCCACATTGAAGAGGGTAAGAAGGTCTGAGATGTGGTGGAAAGCTAAACAGATCAAGGCCATGGGGGAGGGGGGCAGGTGTGAAGAAGCCACAAAGAGAAGGGGTCAAAGAGCTATCACACTGGGGAGCCCACACAAGGAACATGAATACTCATAACATTTGGCTTTAAAAGCAAAAGGAGCTAAATTTCATGAGTTTTTATAACCAGCAGTACTTAAAACCTGTAATTTTGAAAATCAAGAGGGCTCAGCTCTGGGAGAGCCTGGAGGGCAAGAAGAAACTGAGTCCCCATCCTTAAACAGCACAAAAAACAGCTTCACAGATACAGTGTAGAAGCAGCACTTGGAAAACACATGAAAGGGAGAGTAGTTTATTCTTTTCAGAACATATCCCAGAGAGGCAAGCATCACAAGAAGACCCATCCAGGAACAAAGCAGTTGGCAAGTATGATCTCCCTCCCACCCCCAACCACCAGAATAAACACTAGTTCATCTGCAGGAACCAGTTCAGTGCCATCATTCACAAGATATTTAACAAAATACCTTGTTAAAATTGTGCATCACACTCATGTAGGCTTTGCAGATTTGCTCAGGCTGACCCCAGTGCTGTGGCATGCACTGTGCTAAAATCAGCTGGTCCCAGCAGCAGCATGTTCCTTCCAATATGCCCTTGGCCAGACCCCATTCAAAGTGGTACCACAAGCCTGGCAGTGTGCAACCAGCTCCAACAGGCACCAGAACCACTCCAAGTGACCCACTCCCTGGGGTATGGGGAAGATAACCACACATAACAATCAAATGGCAGCCCTAGCAGTGAAATGGGCACAAACAGTTTATCTGAATACAAGCCTTGCCCATCAATGAAAACTTCTCAGTGGACAACACAAGCAACGTGCCTGGCAGCTTCATGCTACTACATCTCTGGCAAATGCCCAGTCTGACTCAACTCCAGACCAAGGTAACCCCAGACTGGTCCACTAACACCACACAGACAAAACACTGCTACTGCCCACAACAGGCAGAGAGGCAGCGCAGATGACTGGACTGAAGGAAAAAGTGGCCAAGATACAAAAGAAGGGTGCATACAACACACATAGAGGGCATTCCTAAAGGCCAAGTTCTGATGGAACAGGGGACATTGTACTTCAGGGCACTATAGGACCTCTTCTTCATAAGGCCATTAGTTTCAAAAGCAGGAGACATAGCAAACTTTCCTAAAACAGAGAAACAGACACAAAAAGTTAGACAAAATGAGTAAACAGAATAATATGTCCCAAATGAAAGTACAGGACAAAACCACAGCAAGAGACCTAAGTGAAATGGAGATAAGTAGTATACCTGATAGAGAATTTAAAGTAATGCTCATAAAGATACTCAATGAACTTGAGAAAAGAGTGGAAGAAATCAGCAAGACTCTTATCAGAGATTAAAAAACATAAAAAAAAAGAACCAATTAGAGATGAAGAACACAATAAATGAAATTAAAAATATACCAGATGGAATAAATCTCTGCCAGAGGAAGCAGAGGAATGAATTAGCAACCTGAAGGACAGAGTAATGGAAAGTAATCAAGCTGTTCTGAACAGGTGAAAGAAAAAAATATATATACCAAATGAAAATAGGGAACTCAGCAAGTCCAACAAGCATAATAACATTCACATTATAGGGATCCCAGAAGGAGAAGAGAGAGAAAAGGGAGTAGAAAATTTATATGAAGAAATAATAACTGAAAACTTTCCTAATCTAAAGGAGGAAACAGATATCCAGATCCAGGAGGTACAGAGAGCATCCAACAAAACCAACCCAAGGAGGTCCACACTGAGACACTTAGTAATTAAAATCGCAAAAAAATTTGTGATAAAGAGAGAATTTTAAAAGCAGCAGTAAAAAAGAAGACAGTTACATACAGGGGAAACCCCCATAAGGCTATTAGCAGACTTCTCAGAAGAAACTTTGCAGGCCAGAAGGGAGTGGCATTATATATTCAAAGTGCTAAAAGGGAAAAACTAGCAGCCAAGAATACTCTATCCAGCAAGGCTATCATTCAGAATAGGAGAGATAAAGAGTTTCCCAGACAAACAAAAGCTAAAGGAGTCCATGACCACTAAACCAGCCATAAAATGTTAAAAGGGACTGTGGGTGGAAGGAGAGACCATAGGTAAAAGTAAGAAAAATAGGAAGCACAAAAGAAATAAAATTAAGTATAACTGTAAAAATCAGTCAAGAGACTCACAAAATAAAAGGATGTAAAGCATAACAGCATATCCCTAAAATGTGGGGTGGAGAGGAGTAAAGAATGGGTTCAAACTTAAACAAGTATCTTAAGTTAACTATCTTAAACTCGAGAAGTCAATATAGACTGCTATATGCAGATGTTAAATACAAACCTAATAGTAACTATAAATCAAAAACCAGTAATACATATGCAAAAAATAGAGAAAGGAATCCTAATATATCACTAAAGAAAGTCCTCAAACCATGAGAGAGAGATAAAGAGAAGAAAGGATCAGAGAAGAACAACAAAACACACCACAAAACAAGTAACAAAATGGCAATAAATAGATACTTATCAATAATTACCTTGAATGTAAGTGTACTAAATGCTCCAATCAAAAGACATAGGGTGATGGAATGGATAAAAAACAAGACCCTCTATATGCTGCCTACAAATGACTCACCTCACATCTAAAGAAACATACAGATTGAAAGTACGGGAATGGAGACATATTTATCATGCAAATGGATGTCAAAAGAAAGCCAGAGAAGCGATATTTATATCAAACAAAATAGGCTTTAAAATAAAAACTATAACAAGAGACAAAGAAGGACACTACATAATAATAAAGGATACAATCCAACAAGAGTATATAACACTTGTAAATATTTGTGCATCCAATATGGGAGCATCCAAATACATAAAAGGGCTGATAACAAACATAAAAGAAGTGATTTATACTAATACAATAATAGTAGGGGACTTTAATGCCCCACTAACATCAATGGACAGATCATCTAAACAGAAAATCATGGGTTCCTGGGTGGCTCAGTCAACTGAGCATCCGACTCTTGATTTCATCTCAAGTCATGATCCCAGTTTGTGGGATCAAGCCCCACATCGGGCTCCACACTCAACATGGAGCCTGCTTAAGATTCTCTCTTTCTCCCTCTGCCCACCCCACCCCCCACCATTCTCTCTCTCTCTCTCTCTCTCTCAAAAATAAAAGTAAAGATAAAAATAATATAATAAGTAAGTAAACAGAAAATCAATAAGGAAACAGTGACTTTGGTTTTTTAAAAAACCAATAGAACAGATCAATGAAACCAGGAGCTAGTTCTTTGAAAAAATCCATAAAATTGATATATCTTTAGCCAGACTTATAAAAAAGAGACAGTGAGCAAGAGGACTCAAACAAAATCAGAAGTGAAAGAGGAGAAATAACAACTGACACCACAGAAATACAAAGGAAGAAAATAGTATGAAAAATTATATTCCAACAATTCCAACCTATAAGAAATGGATAAATTCCTAGAAAATGAAACCTACCAAAACTAAAGAAATAGAAAATTTGAACAGATTAATTACCAGCAATGAATTGAACCAGTAATCAAAAAACTCCCAACAAACAAAAGTCCAGCACCAGATGGATTCACAGGTGAATTCTACCAAACATTTAAAGAGTTAATACCTATTCTGATCAAACTATTTTAAAAAATAAAAAAGGAAGTAAAACTTCCAAATTCATTCTATGAGGCCAGTATTGCCCTGATAACAAAACCAGATAAAGACACCACAAGAAAAGGCTAATATCCCTGATGAACATAGATGCAAAAATCCTCAACAAAATATCGGCAAACCAAATTCTACAATATATTTTCAAAATTATTAATCCTAATCAAGTGGGATTTATTCCTAAAATGAAAGAGTGGTTCAATATTTCCAAATCAATCAACATGATATATCACATCAAAGAGAAAGGATAAAAAACACATGATCATTTCAATGGAACATTTCAATACAGAAATAGCATTTGACAAAGTACAACACCCATTCATAACAAAAACCTTCAAAAAAATAGGATTAGAGAGAACACACCTCAACACAATAGAAGCCATATACAAAAGGCCATATACACAGCTAATATCATCCTAAATGGGGAAAAATTGAGAACTTTTCCTCTATTGTCAGGAACAAGGTGGGGATATCTACTCTCACCACTTTTAGTCAATATAGTAGTGGAAGTCCTAGCCATAGCTATCAGACAACAAAAAGAAATAAAGGGCATCCAGATTGATAACGAAGAAGTAAAACTTTTACTATTTGCACATGACATGATACTATGGAGAGAAAACTTTAAGGATTCCACCAAAAAACTACTAGAACTGACAAATGAATTAAGTAAATTTTCAAGATACAAAATTAATGTATAGAAATCCACTGCATTTCTAATCACTAGCAGTGATGCAGGAGAAAGAGAAATTAAGAAAACAACTCCAACTGAACCAAAAATAATAAAATACCTAAGAATAAACTTAACCAAAGAGGTGAAGGACCTGTTCTCAAAACTATAAAACACTGAGGAAAGAAATTGAAGATGACACAAAATTACAGAAAGACATACCATGTTCATGGGTTGAAAGAATACTGTCAAAATGTCTATTCTACCCAAAGTAATCTACAGATTTAATGCAATTCCTATCAAAATACCAACAGTATTTTTCACAGAGCTAGAACAAACAATCCTAAAATTTGTATGGACCCACAAAAGATCCTGAATAGCCAAAAAAAAAAAGCAATATTAAAAAAGAAAAATAAAACTGGAAGCATCACAATTCTAGACATCAAGTTATATTACAAAGTGGTAGTAATCAAAATAGTATGGTACTGGCACAAAATTAGACACATAGACCAATAGAACAGAATAGAAAGCCCATAAATAAACCCACAATTATATGGTTAGTTAATCTTTGACAAAGCAGGAAAGAATATCCTATGGAAAAAAGACAGTCTTTTCAGCAAATGGTGTTGGGAAAACTGGACAGCTACACACAAATGAATGAAACTGGACCACTTTCATATACTATACACAAAAATAAACTCACAGTGGATTAAGGACCTAAATGTAAGACCCGAAACCATAAAAATCCTAAAAGAGAACACAGGCAAAAATGTCTCTGACATTGGCTGCAGCAACATCTTTCTAGATAGATCTCCTGAGGCAAGAGAAACAAAAACAAAAATAAACTATTGGGACTATATCAAAATAAAAAATCCTTTGCACAGTGAAGAAAACAACAAAGAAAACTAAAAGACAATTTAATGAATGGAAAAAGATATTTGCAAATGACACAGCTGACAAAGGGTTAGTATCCAAAATATATATAAAGAACTTATACAACTCAACAACAACAGAAACAAAGAATCCAATTCAAAATGAGCAGAAGACATGAAAAGACATTTCTCCAAAGAAGACATACAGATAGCCAACAGACACATGAAAAGATGCTCAACATCACTCATCATCAGGAAAGTGCAAATCAAAAGGATAATGAGATATTATCTCTTATCTGTCAGAATGGCTAAAATAAAAAACACAAGAAACAACAAGTGTCGGTGAGGATGTGGAGGAAAAAGAACACTTTGCAGTGTTGGTAGGAATGCAAACTGATACAGCCACTGCAGAAAACAGTATGTAGGTTCCTCAAAAAATTAAAAAATAGAACCACCCTATGATCCAGTAATTGCACTACTGGGTATTTACCCATAGAATGAAAACACTAATTTGAGGATATATATGTACCCTTATGTTTATTGCAGCATTATTTACAATAGTCAAACTAGGGAAGCAACCCAAGTATCCATAAAAAGATGAATGGATAAAGAAGAGGTGCCATATATATATATATATATATATATATATATATATATATATACATATATATGTGTGTGTGTGTGTGTGTTTATCTATCTATATATATGTATATACGTGTGTGTGTGTATATATATATATATGTATATATATATATATATATATATGTTGTCACTTGCAACAACGTGGATGGATCTAGAATGTATAACGCTAAGCAAAGTAAGTTAGAGAAAGACAAAAACAATATTATTTCACTCATATGTGGAATTTAAGAAATAAAATGAACAAAGGGGAAAAAAGAGAGAGAAAAACAAAAAACAGACTCTTGACTATAGAGAACAATCAGATGGTTACCAAAGGGGAGGTGGGTAGGGGGTGGATGAAATAGATGAAAGGGATTAAAGAGTACATTTATGTCAATGAGCACTGAGTAATGTATAGAATTGTTGAATCACTATACTGTCCACCTGAAACTAATATAAAACTGTATGTTAAGTACACTGGAATTAAAAATTTTTAATGGAAAATAAAAATATGCCTGGCAAAGAACAGACAGTATTTACCATTTTATTATTATCATAATTATCATCATCATTCTTTGATGTCTGAAACAGAACCCACCATGAATATTTTTATTTATTTATTATTATTATTTGGTATCTACTCTTAAACTAAGCAGCAATTCAACATAAAACATACACGATGAAAACTGTGATTCTTTTGGCTCTCCATAGTTAAGCCTGTGTTCCTGGCCACAGTAATGACAGTTTCCTTTTTAATAATGCTAACTCCAGTCTCTTCACCTTCCATGACCATCTTCAAATATCTTCAGCTCTTTGCCCCCCTTTATTCTTACACGGGTTGCAAAGACTTCTAACTTACATAAGTTACAAGTTTATATAAGTTACAAAGAAGACTTCCTAGTCTAAAATTTTCCAATTAGATAAAAACAATCCTGTAGGATCATGCTAAAAAATGAGTAGGTTTTGTGGTGGGACATAAAAACTATATTTAACTTTCAAAACTATAAACAGTCAAGAGCTGCTCTGCCTGGAGAAAATGAAAGCAATAATGAGCTAATTTGACTCACATTTATCATTTTATAGAGCAGACACCCAGGCCACAACTAATATTTGAAATGGATCTGGGAACTATATGTAGGATAAGGTTAAAGAAATAAATATTAAGTCCACATATTTGTATGTATCAAGACAAATTCCTTCCAAACTCCACTGTGTTATTTACACCTCAATTTTTTCCACTTCTGTAATGTTAATCCACTCAGCAACCATTAAAAAATAAGGGTTAGTGCAAACCTGATTTATGATACTGACAACTAGTCATGGTCTAATCAACTCTCTTCAATCTGACCAAAATCAATATTTTTTAAAGTCAAGATTCTAGTCATGTTTTTCAGTATTGGTGCTAACTCTCCCATTAAAAAACGAATACCTCATGGTCCTGTGCATCAGTTAAGTCTTTTCCAAAATGCTCATGTATCTACTGTCAAGTAAACAGGACCAGAATATTTATTAAGGCAAGTTTCTGGTATCTTTTTCAGTGCTGAATTGATGATTAATCTACTCTGAGACACAAGAGAGGAAAAATGTTATATAGTGAGCTTCTGACTGAATTTGATTTTTTAAATTATCTCCAAGATTTCCACAGTGTGTTGGTTATTGATAGGGCAATTTGGGGCAAGGTATTAGAACCCTAGTAAGAGCCCAATAAACACTTAAGAGACCCCGTTATAAGAAGGGAGAAAAGAATGGTTAGAGAAACCTGTGGTTCTTCCTATTTATTTCCATTTTTGAAATAATAAGAGCCAGTGTTCTTCTGCATGGCCAACCTGCTAGACAAACACTTCAAGAGCCATCCCACAAAATTCTATGTGTGGTATATGAGAGGGTCAAATGACAATCCTTCCATATTTGCCATTGCAGAACTGAACGTTTATTATGTATCTTTTGATGATACATTGGAATAAGTGAATGATTAACAGAACAGAAGCTTCTCAAGAAAATGATTGTATAAGACAAACTGCACGAGCTACATTTTTAAACCAGCCTTCATCACCTCTCATAGATTCCAAAGTCTGCCTGGGGTACAGTCTAGTGTATGGGAGTGCAGAGTGTCAAAACAAGCTAGGTCATAGGTTCAGTCTCTGTTGCAAGAGTCTTTGCTCTCTCAACATAAAATGGTAATAGTGGTACCTATCTTGCTATAAAGATTACTTTGGATAACTCATGTAAAAAGCCCTGCATATAAAACATACTCAGTAAAGAGTATATATTATTATACTTTCTGTGCTTTTTCCCCCCTTTAGGTGAGGCTTTTTTCAATTAACTTTATATTGCTTAAATGAAGTGACTGCATGAATAATTAAATTAAGTCCTGGGACATTTGAATAAGATTAAAATGACGTTTAGGTTAAAAAGAATTCAATAAACATTGTCAAAACCTAAGATTGGTGAGGAAAGTCACAGCATCTTAGGCTTATAACAACCTATGTCCCATGAGGAAGTTAAGATGGTCAGACAGCAATGAATGAGATTTGGAAACAAGATTAAAGTAAACCATTGAGTGAGCATTATGTTGTGTCTAGGCACACCAACAAAATTTAAAGACTAACAAGAATCATTCAGATAATTCATGTCAGCAGAAAAGGGCTTCTCTTTCTTTAAATATCCAGATATTTCAGTAAGAATGTTTATTATCTTCAATTATTCAGTAATTGCTTTGATTCCACAATACATGTGTTGCGTATATCAATATAGCTTTTTTCTTTGAGATCCTACAAAGAGCAAATGGCTGCTTAGTTGTAGTGTAGTCATGAAGAAGCAATTTAAAAGGCAATCAAGCCATTTGGTTAAAGGCAGATCAAGAAAGTACAAATCTAAGGTTATAGTGCACTTTTATGAGTCATCCAGAGCTCGAAGGGTATTACAGCTTTAGGATCAACCAAAAGAACATATCAAAACTTTTATGGCCTCTGAGTAGTTAAGAAAATGCAGTTTTATTCTTTCTTCTACCCATGTACTATATGGAGCTATTTATCAGGTAGAAGACATAAGAAATAGACAAGATCCCAAGGCCTTTCCCATCAAAGCATGTTTCATTTAAAGGCCCATTTTATTAGCCTGTACTCTTAGGCTGTGACTGTACACAAAATAAACGGGATAATTGATGCTATCCAACCAGTTCAAACCCAAAACTTCTGTTTTCATCCAAAATATCTAGGTGTTTTTCATCCTAAATTATACAAATATTATTATAATTCTAAACTTCACTTTGCATGTATAGATAAACAGGTGTTTGTTAAATGAGGGATGCATTTAGGAACATAATTTATTATGTTTTCCCATGCTGGTAATGAAGAACAAGACATTGAATTGTACAGTTTCTTAAATTTATTGGCATGGCAAAATGAATTCCATTATCGTCAACAAAAATGAGGTTTATTTTTCTAAATTCATGAATTCAAACTAAATTTATAGAGTTCTTGATGTTTTGAAGTTTGAAGTTTGTTTAAACATAATTAATTTTAAAAGCAAAATTATATGCAGGTCAAGAGCTAAGAGAAATCTCTTAAATATATTTTCTATATTATCTTTTGATGTATGGCTTGATTTCTATTGTCATTATCTTGGTTCAGACCTTAATCCTTTCTTACTGTGACTGTTAAGGTCTTTTAATTGGTCCTAATGTCTCCAAACTCATACATTTCCAATCTCTCTTCTATGTTGCCACCACATTTTTGGATGCGAACTTCAGTATGACCCTCTCTGGACTGAAGTTTTTAATGACACTCACCATCACTACCTTCCTTGCTTCCATGATAAAGTCCCAGTTCCCTGCAAGTATGCAAACCCTTCAAGGCCTGGCCTCTCACCACTTTCTCAGGTTCATTTCTCACTACTTACCTATTAATATCCATTACTTGCACTTCTCTAGATATGACATGCATTTCCTATCTCTGTGCTTTTCCTGATGTTGCCTCCTTCACATTGCCCACAAATGAATGCCTAATCATCTTCAACACTCAGCCCAAGCAACACTTTCTTTGGCATTCCCCCTGAAGTCTATACCCTTCCAGATATGAATGAATCAGTTCATCTCCAGGGTCCCCATAGTATAGATCTCCATCTGTTGAAATCCTATTCAATCTTCAAAGCCAGTCTTTAATGTGGCTGTATCCATAAATAAAATAATGATAGGATTTTTCTTACAAGCTGGAATGTCTTTGAGATTAGAGTGGTGCCTTATATACAGTTATAGATAGAAACTAGGACTATCCCAAGCAAACCAGGAATAAGCCCACCTTATCCAGCCCACCTTATTCATAATTAGCAAAACTGGAGACAAACCCTTCTACCTTATACTTCTCTTATGCCACTAGATCCTTGTGATATACTCGTGTATGTTTGTCTTACTCCTATTACTAAATCGTGCTCTAAGAACAAGAATTATATTTTACTCATCTTTATATTCATTACTACACCTGCCATATTGCCTCACCTATAAAAAGTATTTTAAAATACTTTAAAAAGAGAAAATTTTAAAATAAAATACTTGTGGTACCATCTATGGCAATGTGTAGAAACAAAACTAAATATATTTCAAATGATACACTTATAAGGGTCCCTGGGTGGCTCAGTCAGTTGAGCGTTCAACTTTGGCTCACGTCATGATCTCAGGGTTTGTGAGTTCAACCCCAAATTGGGCTCTCTGCTGTCAGCACAGACCCCACTTCGGATCCTCTGTCCCTCTCACTCTGCCCCTCCCCAGCTTGCACTCTCTCAAAAATAAATTTAAAAAAATGTTTTAATAAATAAAACATTTTTTAAAAGATACATGATACTACTTGTAGTTTTAGTCTAGTTAGCAACATGTTCTCAACCGATCTTTATCAGGTGTGTCTTGAAATGCCAGGAATTTACATGTTACAATCTAGAGAAATGTTTTCTTCTTTCTACACTGGGTTTCTGATATATTATGCTAATGAAGTAGAAATGGACATCTAAGCTTTTACTTTTTCCTTAATATAAACACCTTAGAGGAAATTATCTCCTAAAACTCTATGGTTTATTTAAAGCTAAAACTATGCTTCTACTTGTTTTGAGAATTATCATTCCAATTAATGTTGTTTAATGCCAAACGATTGAGAAACTCAAGAAATAGCTAAATTCTTTTATTACAAATGAAAATAAGGTTATAAGGATATATCAAAGAGAAAAATTTTATTCACCGATTTTGAAGATACCATATTCAGTGGACAAATTACAACTGATCATTAGCAAATTTTTACAAATCATTTTTTCCAAAAATTAATAAATTTCTCAAAAAATGTGAACACAATATTGCCTATTAGCAACTTTACTCCAAAACACTTTTTTAAATATAGTGTAATGGGAGGTGTTAGTTTTCTTAATTTTGTACAAAGTGGCTCTGAGTCAAGACAGTTAAAAAACTTTTTGGTGGGAACCATTAAAACAAAGCAACCCTGGACAATTCAGTTCTCTGATGAGACTGGGTGGAAAATGTTCTCCTACACATAGTCGAGTCTATTCTCAATGGACCAGCAGTCCAGACTCAACAAAACTTTATTCCTATAACTTAAATCTTGGCTTTGTCCATGACCATATGCCAGCCCTGGAAAGAGACAATACTACTTCTCAAGTCTTGAATGTCTCACACCATTTTCTGAGGTTAGTGTTTAATTTGTTCTGCTTAACTTAAAACCTATATAACTAAGTACAACTAAGAGATGACTTTCACAGAATGATGGATATTCCAGAGAGCTACTTAAAATTATTATAAAAAACCTGTATTGGGGCTCAGTCGGTTAAGCGTCCGACTTCAGCTCAGGTCACGATCTCGCGGTCCGTGAGTTAGCGCCCCACGTCGGGCTCTGGGCTGATGGCTCAGAGCCTGGAGCCTGCTTCCGATTCTGTGTCTCCCTCTCTCTCTGCCCCTCCCCCGTTCATGCTCTGTCTCTCTCTCTCTCTGTCTCAAAAATAAATAAACGTTAAAAAAAATTAAAAAAAAAAAACACCCGTATTTAATAGATTTCCACCAGATGGATCCTAACAAATATAACCACTTCCTTTCCAACAAACTAAAACACAATAAACACTAATACCTTGGAATAATGTGTCAACTCATTATCAGATATCACTCTCATTCTTAAGCAATAGATGCTGGATACTCTCCAAAAACAGGGAAACCCACTTTCATTTATTTATATCCTCTGCCTAGCTGAGGGGGATTTATGGCAGCTCATATAAAAAATATACCCCCCAAGATGGTATTTTCTAAATAGACAAAAAAAATCACAACTAAGAGAAACTATGTAAAATAATAATATGAAAGCAGGATACAACTTAGACACCAAAACGTATACCATAAGTTCCTGTACAACTGCCAAGGGTGTCCTGTAAATTTGACTCTGAGCTTTCTAGGAGCCAAAACAAAGAACATGCAATCAGTTAGACAATTCTTGGAGTTGATAGAATTTTTTAAAAAATTTTAATGTTTATTTATTTTTGAGAGAAAGAGAGACAGAGCACGAGTTGGGGGAGGGGCAGAGAGAGAGGAAGACATAGAATCTGAAGCAGGCTCCAGGCTCTAAGCTGTCAGCACAGAATCCTACCTGGGGCTTGAACCCATGAGATGTGAGATAATGACAGGAGCTGAAGTCGGATGCTCAACCGACTGAGCCACCCAGGTGCCCTGAGTTAATATTATTTTGTTTTTAAAAAACAAAAACAGAAATATTTTATAAGCTCAGATTTTACAATCTGAGAGAAAAATCTTCTCAGGTCTTTATTAAGAGAACTTTTTAAGTTATACTAGAAGTTGTTCTTTTATCCCCACTTCTAGTTAGTTGATTAGTTTTAATAAGGCAATAAGTACCTATAAATCTACCACCCATAACCAAAGCTAGGACCTTGACATTAACCTATATCAACTCTATGGTACCAACATAGCCCAATCCCCAGATTCCTACCAAAGGTAGCTATCATCCTGAATCACATATTCCTCATTCCCAAGCTTCCCTTTTATATAAGGGTATTGCATTTATATGTACTCCTAAAATTCCATTTTTCCTTATTTTAATTGTTTTCAACTTTATGAAAATGAGTATCATTTTGTGTGTAACTTTTAGGACTTTTTCTCACTTCATATTATGTAACTAAGATTCATACATATTAAAGCAAAACCATGAAGACACAGTTAACAGTAAGATTGGTGATTGACAGGAGCTGAGGAGGGGATGGATATACACATAGGCAGAGCATCGAGAATTTATAGGGCAGTGAAAATACTTTGTGTGATATTTTAATGATGAATATATGTCATTATACATTTGTCCAAACCCATTACCTGAATAACACCTAGAATGGTCTAGACTTCACTGACACTGTATCTAATCACTAAGGCGATTAATCACTAATCACCATCTTGATTTCACTTCCATGTCCTTGGTTGTCCCTACTCCACCTACAACACTTCCAAGTCCTTCCTTCTGTTAAAAGAAAGTTTTTCCACAATATACTGATTTTATGGGCTTTTATTCAATGACTCATGAATCAGGCAGCATCCAATGTAGCTGAGAGAAAGAAGTACTTAAGAGCTGTACAGGCGAGAAATTTTTATAAACCAACGTGAGCAGGAACAAGGAAATTATACAAGGCTTTGCTGTTGGTTTAAAAAGGGTAACTTTCTTTATAAAGAGCAAAGGAAAGTTTTGGAGCCAGGTCAGGTAATGGGTTGAAGAGGCAAGTACTGATCGTTTGACTTAGGTCTTCCTTTTCTGGGAGAGCTAAGAAAAATGTTTTGGTTTATTGACATGGGGTTTAGCATAAGCAAGTTTGTCTTGGGCCTAATCTAGTTACTTTAACACCTCTCTTCCTTACCTATCCCAATTTTTTAAATTTTTTTTTAATGTTTATTTATTTTTGAGAGAGAGACAGCCCATGAGTGAGGGAGGAGCAGAGAGAGAGGGAGACACAGAATCTGAAGCAGGCTCCAGGCTCTGAGCTGTCAGCACAGAGCCCGACGTGTGGGGCTTGAACCCACGAACCATGAGATCATGACCTGAGCCGAAGTTGGACACTTAACTAACTGACTGAGCCACCCAGGTGGCCCCTTACCTATCCCATTTTTATGGATGTATATGATAGAGGATAGGATAGCAAACCTATTGTGAGCACTACGACATGCCTGGGCTTCTGTGCCCCACCCACTCCCTCATGAAAATATCAGCATACACTGAATTGCCTTCTTATAAGGAATATCAGTGAATTGAGAGAGAATGAAAATAAAGCAACTTACCAGAAAAGCCTTACATCCTAGGAGGATGAAAGAAATCTGGAAAGGGGAATAAGCAGAGGGCAAGAGCTGAGATCATCAGTAGAAGACCCCCTGAGATGAGTCCTCATGATGATAACCTAGGAGGAAAAAAAGTACAGCAGAAGACCATACTGTGATGCATATCTGAAAGCCATCAAAACAAACTGGTACCTCCTGCAGTTTAAAATCTCCAGGAGAAAATCAATTTTGCTATATTAACATAAATTGATTGAAAACATTTCACCCTTATGTGTGCATACTTCTGCAGATATATGTATTATTTGGTCGTCATTACTAATAGATCTTGTGAAAGTATACAGAACACACCAGATTTCAAGTTAATTAAACAATTCTGAAAAATAACCATTTTCCTAAGTCCCTTATGAAGAATCTGAAAAGTCTAGGTAACAGTGTTATACTTAAATGTCTGAAATCTCAGTTCTTCAGCTCAAATAAAACACTGAAGGTACCAATAACATAACATTGGGTCCTTTTCGGTGTTACTGATGTTTTGCAGTTTTCAATAACTCTAGGATACCTTTGTGTCTACTGATTACTCAATATCTGAAAATCATTTTTAGTCAGATTAAAATAGGGAAGCCGAAATAAGATATATTACCCATCCAAACACCCTTTATTTTACATCCTTAATAGTTATTAACTCACAATTTTATATTTCAGTTTCCTTCTGAAACTTGACATAAAATTATCTTTTAATACTTATTATACAATAGACAATGCAATTACCATTTATTAACTCATAACTATTATAAACACTACCAACATAATTACTGTTAACAAAACAGAATGACTCACGCTGAGATTAGTATTATTAATATCAATGTATTGACATTAGAACAATAACAATTGCTGGGCGCCTGGGTGGCTTGGTCGGTTAAGTGTCCAACTTCGGCTCAGGTCATGATCTCACGGTTTGTGGGTTCGAGCGCCATGTCGGGCTCTGTGCCGACAGCTCAGAGCCTGGAGCCTGCTTCGGATTCTGTGTCTCCCTCTCTCTCTGCCTCCTCCCTATTTGCTCTCTCTCTCTCTTTCAAAAATAAATAAAAGGTAAAAAAAAAAAAAGAACAATGACAATTGCTACCTCTATATACCATCTTGAAGGGCCATGTTTTCTCTTCCACCCCCAGCAATAGTACTTTAGCAACTGTAATCCTAACTCCTAAAAATTTAAGCATACATCTTAAGGCTACCCAAAGCATATCAAAGAAACAGGTCATATTTTACACTATCTTGGCATATGCAAACAATTGCTAAAAATCACAAGTTTTTACTTCAAACCCATGAGCAGATGCTCCCACTCAAACACTGCATGCGCTCATAGAAGGTTTCAAGGAGCTTCCTGAGAAGTAGCTACTCCTAAGGATGCAGAGAATTGAAACACACAACACTGATTGGAGATGAAGGGACTGACATTACCAGTCAGAGATGTCTACCACTTGGATTGTTTTCTGAGCCAGCCCTTATGGACCACGCTAATTTCATCAAATAAAATGATTTTTCATGGAATTTAAAACTTCAAGAAACAATAGATAAAGTTTAAATGTTATGCAGGAATGGTACATCGTATGTTGCATATAACTGAAAGATTATGGAATAAATTTAAATATGGTTCCTATTCTAATATTCTAATGCTCTAACTTAAAACTTTAAAAATACACATGCTGTGCTCTCAGAGGTCATCCAGGATATAAGTTAACTGTTACAAACCCATAGTCACCATGAGCCACCATCATTGATCATTCATCCCTCAGTTGTTAGCTACATAATATATGTGTCTGTATTTAGGCATAAATAGCATGTATCTATGTAATAAATATTTATGACTTTTATATATTATGCAAATTGTTTCACCATCTAAAGTTCACATTAAAAATGTACAGAATACAAGTATACATCTAATACTGAACCTCCATGACAAGAAGTTTTTACAATCTTTCCTCACACTTACCAATTCATAATAGAGAATCATATTCTACTCCTGTTGTGGGTCACCTTGTCCATTTACATTAAAATTCTAATTTGCTCTGGGCCTATGAGCTTATAGACCTAAGCAGTGGATGAAATAATTCTCAGTAGAATAATTTCATTTGAAAGATATTATTCTTTCTAGACCTATGCTCATGAGTGCTTTGAAAAGGGGTTATATCCCTGTGGTGGTCATTAGAGATGTTCACACATGCCCTATTTTCCCCTATTTTGAGCATATGATAGCATAGCACTTCCCTACTTCTTTGAAGTTATGCAGAGTTAGGTCATTTACCTTGGCCAACAAAATGTGACTAAAAATTACATGTATCCTTTAGCCTTAAGAAACTGTACATAATTTGCCAAGTTCCTTTTTTCCTGCCCTGGCAAATATGGAAGAACATATTGAGATAAGGGCTGCAAGTGACTGCAGCCATTGCAATGACTCACAATAGACATTTAGCATAAATAAACATTTACCAGAAATAAAATTTTATGATGTTAAGCCAATGAGATTTGGCGGTTGTTTGTTACTTCAGCAAACTTAGCCTATGCTGACTTACACAGTTTCTTAACGATTCCAGAAATCTCTCAAAATTCACTCACAAGCAATTGTAAACCATCGAAGGTTCTTTAAAATAATAAGTGCTGGTAAAATCATAAATATGATGTTAAAGTGATGAATATAGAGCATGATAGATCAACTTTGACAATTATTATAGACAACCTCAAGCAATAATCAAAGCAATAAGTCCAATCATCAGACTCTGAAATATCTAAGCCTAATGAATATTTTTACCCTACATAAAATTGATTACACAATAAACCAAATGGCAAATTAGGACACCTTAAAAAGACGATTAGATAGATGAATAATGAATTTTTAAATTTCACGCTGCCTTTATGTTCTCCCTCTATAAATTGTATCTACACAACACTGCCATATATATCTTCCTAAAACCTAATATCTCCCTAATTCCTACTATATTCCTCCTAATTCCTATAATATATTCCTACTATTTTAGAATCAAAACCAAACTCTTCGATCCTGGTGCTGAAAGCCTTACCAACTCTACATGCATTTCTCACCCAAGGTGCACCCCTTCCATTCTCACCCCACCCTGATCAACTGTTTCCTTCACCCAGCACACTGTGTTCTTTCTGATCTGCTCCACCAGCTGACAATCTCTATTCTCTTACAATACTTAAGTGTATACATAACCCAGTATTTGATTACAGATGAGTTTCTAGTGTTGTAGATATATGTTATTCTTTTCTACCCTCTAATTCAATTACCAGCTCTCCAAAGGAAGCAACCTGACTTCCAATGCCCAGCAAACTCTGAATACATTGTACATACTTGGAAAATTTATGTTAATTTGATATGACTTTTGACCATAGCAATAAATACAATATCACAAGGATGCACCAAAGCAAAAGGTAGAAAATGACATTAAAAGATACTAAATTATTTAAAAACAACAACATCTTGTGTATGCCCCCTTAAAACAGAGGATTTTTTTTTCAAACAAATGTTTCTTCTTGCAAATAAAACAATGGCTTGACTCCCACAAGAAAGGATCAATGCATTACAAACAAAATTAAAGTATATGTATGGATTTACCCAGATGTGAAATCCCAGGCTTTACTGGAGAAAGTGGAACTCACTGAGAGAGGAATAATCATCCTTCTTAAGAACTAGGTAAAGGGGTGCCTGGGTGGCGCAGTCGGTTAGGCGTCCGACTTCAGCCGGGTCACGATCTCGCGGTCCGTGAGTTCAAGCCCTGTGTCGGGCTCTGGGCTGATGGCTCAGAGCCTGGAGCCTGTATCCGATTCTATGTCTCGTCTCTCTCTGACCCTCCCCCGTTCATGCTCTGTCTCTCTCTGTCCCAAAAATAAACGTTGAAAAAAAAAAATTTTTTTTTAAATAAAAAAAAATAATAAAAAAAAAGAACTAGGTAAAGCATCAACTCACATGCATTGGCATTAATTGCCAAGCAGACCTGAAGCATGAACAGGCGGACCTCACACAATTCTAATGCACAGCTCCCTGGAGGGACAGGAACACACTAGCAGTTCATTGAGTTGAGATCACTAGATTCAGTAACAGCCTTTGCTGTAAAGGCAATTCAGACTAAAACTCTGCTCCTAATGGACTTAGGGTGGGGATATTTGTAGCTGGCTTTTCCACTGCACAGTAGGTAATGGGCCATGCTCTAATGAGTTCACACACTGAAATCACTGGGCTATAAATTCCCTCTGGGAAGCTGTCCAATAAGTTTGCATTTAGAGAAATACTGTATGTTAATATCATTTATACATGATCAGAGAGATATTCTGGATGGATTTTTATTTCCTCATATGCTAATATTTTTATTAAGTGTTAACACACTATTGAAAATGTATTGTTATAATTAAATTTGTACAGATAATAGACTCTTCCCCTTGTCTGACTGGAAAATATTTGCATAGAAAACTAAGAAAAAAACTGTATCCTGAAGGACTTCTCAAGCTGAAAGCAATTATGTTCCAAATTCTGAAGACAGAAACAGGTTTTATTCCAAGGTGATAAATATCTGATGGATCAAGATTCTGTAAGATCTGAGTCCTCAGGGCACCTAGATGACTCAGTCAGTTGGGCGTCCGACTTTGGCTCTGGTCATGATCTCACAGTTCATGAGTTGAGCCCCACATGGAGCTCTATGCTGACAGCTCAGAGCCTGGAGCCTGCTTCAGATTCTGTGTCTCCCTCTCTCTCTGCCCCTTCCCTGCTCACACTCTATCTCTATCAAAAAATAAATAAATGTTTAAAAAAATTTTTAAAAAGAATCTGAGTCCTCATCCACAGCCTCACTTTCCCTTCAAAATATTTAATACTCCCACTTTCAAAGCCTTTTGGGATCAACGGTGCAGAAATGAGCTTTATTATTTTAAATTTTTTTAATGTTTATTTATTTTTGAGACAGAGAGAGACAGAGCACGAGCAGGGGAGGGATAAACAGAATCTGAAACAGGCTCCAGGCCCCGAGCTGTCATCACAGAACCTGATGCGGGGCTTGAACCCATGAACCACGAGATCATGATCTGAGCCAAAGTCAGACACTTAACTGACCTGCCACTCCGGCACCCCAAGAAGTGAACTTTACTATTTACCTCTCTTGACTCTTGAGCAGAATTCTTAGATGTAGCACTTTCTTATCCTGGAGAACCAGGAGGAGGACCTCATGTGAAGTGACCTCCCCTATGAAGCCACCTCTGGCAAAGAACCAAAGAAAGCATTATATATAGGCAAACTTCAGGACATTGCTATTTCATAAGTTTTGATTATGTCCAAGGAGCAAAATTTCTCTTTCAATATGTGCCTTCATGTAAAAACTGAAATAAAATTTGTGGAAGTATATGAGATACATTAGTGCAAGGAATTAAATTGGTTTTGCTGTGCTAATGCAGTATGTGAAGTGAAAATGTGTACTTAGCTGAACCATTCATTTGCCTTATTTCATCATTTCTCTTCATAAGGATTATCACCACCTGGACTTGCCAAATGAAGCTTCCATCATTACTTCCCGTCAACAGTTTGCCTGAAAGGTGCTAGGATCCTTTCAGGGCCGTCTTGGAAGAGATTGTTTTTCTCTTGCTGTTAGATCACCTTGAAAATCTATTATGCAGACCAACTCCTATCTGTTATGCAATTCCATTCCCCCAAGGGGTACTTTATAATTCATCCATAGCTCTACAATTTAGAAGACAAAATATCAATAATAAAAAGTTAACACCAGGGGCACCTGGGTGGCTTACTCGGTTGAGTGTCCAGCTTAGGCTCAGGTCATGATCTCGCAGTTTCATGTCCCGCGTCAGGCTCTGTGCTGACAGCTCAAAGCCTGAAGCTTGCTTCAGATGCTGTGTCTCCGTGATCCTCCTTCTGATGTGTCCTGAGTAGACTCACTGTATGTCACACTACCTACATTATACATCTCACTTCATCTGATCACATATGCATTTTATCATCTCACATCATCGCAAAAAGAATGAGTACAGTACAATAAGATATTTTGAGAAAGTACATTCACATAATTTCTATTACAGTATATTATTATAATTGTTCTATTTTATTATTGTTAATCCCTTACTGTGTCTAATGCATAAACTGAATTTTATCATACGCATGCCTGGATAAGAAAAAACATAGTATATTATATGGTTTTGTACTAACCACAGTTCCAGGCATCTCTTGGATGTCTTGGAATGTATCCCCCACAGATAAGGTGGGGGACTACTGATAGGTTTTCTATTCTGTAAAAAAAAAAAAAAAAAAAATCTGGCTTTACGAATAAATACATTTGATTATTATAAGAATATAATAAATTCCCAAATATGCAAATATAACTTAGTAAATGTATGTATGTATGTGTGTATGTGTGTATATAAGTATATATGTACACAAGTTTCATGTAAACTAAAGTAAAAACACTTCAATTTGATATTTAGTTACCAAATGATTGGAAAATATTTATATTATTTAACTCAATAATTATGTATCTAGAAAAACTTTGAAGTAATCAGAAGTTATCCAAACAATTTTGTATAAGAATGTTTACTGAAGCATACTTTTAATTAGGAAAAAGTAGAAACAACCTAAATGATTATAATGAACTAAAATGTACATAATATGCAGCTATTTAAAGCTTTTTTAATGTTAATTACTCAGGAGAAAAAATATAATGTTATGTTTAAAAGGATGCAAAATTATACATACAGTATGATCTCAATTTTGAAAGACACATGTACATACATAATGTACAAACAAAAACCTGGAAGAAAATATATGAATACACTAACCATTTTTATTTCTGGGTGACTTTTATTTTTTATTTTATACTTTTATCTTTTTAAATGTTTAACTAGCGGTGTATTTTTTTTTAATTTCAAAAAAAGAATAAATGCTATTTTGAAAGGAATATTTACCTAAAATAATATGAGAAAGCTAAAGCAAAATGAATATTTCATCATTTGAATGTGTTATAAAATAGCATACCAGGCTGTCTACATATGGTGTTCCTACTCTGATTTCAGTGCTCAGTTTAAGCCGGTCTTAACATAGGAAGCACTGCACAATCACACCTCACAAGGAGAACTGAAGCTTTTCCCCACCCCCATAGCCCCACCTCTGGTGGCCTCAGGACCCTGCACCCCACTGCTACAGTCTCATCACATTGGACATGCCCTGTGCAAGCCTGGTACTTGTACATCAGCCTGATGCCTTTGGCCTATACTAGGGATAACTTAAGAAATGTGTCCCTGTATTTAATGCAAGGATATTTTTGAAGGTGAAATCTTGTTCCCTAATTATGCATGATCCTCTCATGAGGATCAATTGGGGAAAATTCTCTCTGGGCTCCATTTCAGGAATAGTTACACTTTTCCAGGACAACATGTTTGATTTTCATCTTGTAAACACTGTGAATCTTGTAACTAACCATGTTTCCCTCAGCTTGGCTACTAGAAAGTTTAGCGCTCAGTTTGTGACCCACCTCTCACAAAAAACTGGACAACACACTTTTAATGTGTGCCTCTTACCAGAAGTTTTCATGCTACTTTCAGACATTCTCTTTCTTCTTTTACCCCTATTTCATCACTTTTAAAAAGCTATCTGATCTCGGTGTTTAAATGTGTCATTTTATACTCTTAAAACTTTTTTTGAAACCAGGCATGTTACATGTAAATCAGCTAATTAATAAGACAAACAACTCGGGTTCTTTTGCCCTATTATTTTCTGTACCATTTTACAATAAGTTTATTTCCTATGTTAGGAATTTCCTATGTTAGAGTAAACGTTACTTCATTACAGAATTTATGTATTATTCTTTTGAATACAAAATATTTCTATAATGCATATTTTTTTAAACATCTTAATAATTAATCGGAGAGGGGTGTTTGTTTTTTCTCCAGATGGCTGGTGACTTGTCAAGAGGGTTACCATGTGAACAACACTGTTTTCTACCACATCATAAACTGATTAGGTAGAAATTTTAATTTATTCTAATGACCAAAATCTTAATTTACAACATCAAACATGTTTTAAAATATTCACACATCTGTTCCAGTTACATTGCAATGGCAAAGATGCATTTCTTTTTTATTTGGCAAGCACTACAAATATATCTGTTATTTACTAGCGTGTTCCCTCATCTATCAAGGTTGCTCAGAGCAGACAGCATTTAGTGATTAAGTAAGGCATGGCAAAGAATGATAAAAAAGAAAAATTATTTCAGCCGTAGTTATGTTAATTCAGGAATGTCAACTCTAAATGTGAACTCTCCCATCAAGTAAGTATTTCCCAAAAGGAAGCTTGACCACCATTTCAACACGGAATCAATAAATATAATTAGTGCAGTCAGAGCATTCATTGTGCTGGGCTTTCTTTTTTTGCTAGTTGGTTCCATAGCAAAGTCTCAAATTAAACTGAGACCTTCAGAAACCCCAAAAGACCAGCCCACAGTGAAATTAAATGGGTAATGGCAATAGGGAGAGGAAAATATTTTAATGGAACATTTGATTTCATGAATTTAGGTCCTCTCTCTACTTATTTCAAAGCACCTTTGGGGGCTTTGTTTTTGTTTTTTTTTTCCATGTTATTCATACTTCATCATACATCTCTGTAGGGCATCTCTCTAAAGGATATCTGGAGAGGCAAAGAAAATGCCATCAGTTATCAGTCCCCTTAGAGCACTTTACTTCTAAAGAAGACCCTCTCCTGGTTATTTATGGATAAATACAATTCTATTTTGTCCTGGGTGTTCCCCAGGTGATTAAATAAAATATAGTAAAGATATTTTTAGAGAAGCTATGTGTAATGAAATACCTTTGAGACAGAAAAAAATAGATGAAACGACAGCTCTATTGACTCTCCGTTTAGACAGCTCATCGGCAGCAATAGCTCCTAACTCTCTAGGAAAACTCAGGTCTTGAAAATTCTGTTTGGCAGTATGAAACTGTTACACCATAACCTGGCTAACCCGAGGTCAAGATTTGGAAGAGCAAGCAGGCTTGAAGACATGGCAGATACTCTAAACCAGATGAACAGGTAGCTAAATAAGAGCAGAAACATTAGCTAAGACAAGAGTCTCATTGTTACCAAAGGTTTTACACAGTCTTTCATCTTATAACAAACATTGAGCAGCTAAGGCACTACTAATAGTTACAAGTATCCCAGGCACTCTGTTAGGTCCCAGGATTCCAGAGATACGGGAAACATGATTATCTCCCCCAGAACAGCACAGTGTAACACAAAGATAAAGTAACAGCAACAGGAGCTCCATTTATTAGCACTTACTCTATACCAGACACTGTGCTATGTATTTTACATGCCTTTTCTCATTTACCCCTTACCACAACCCCAGGAAAAAAATTTTTTGTCCTTCACAACTCAACTCTCCTGGGCTGTACAAAAAGGTTAGGACAGTACCATAAGCACGAAGCTGACTCGAGCCCAGATACCTTGCCAACTTGCACAGTGGAGCCCCAATAAGGCAGGCACCATTATTCTTCCCACATTACAGTTAGGAAATAGAAGTTCAGAGAAGCTAAGTGACTTATGAAAACAAAACAGCTAGTGAATGGCAGGACCAGTCCTCATTACTAGACTTTTAACCATGTCTGAAACATCAAGGGACAAGAACAGGAGATTCATTAAAGAAGCAATACAAATGGCCAATAAATGTTAAAAATGTAACTTCTCTGGGTATGAAATAATGCAAATTAAAATATGTCATCAATTAAATTGGAAGTTTTATCTGTTGAACATTTTTTGACAAAGTGGTAGGTCCTCATAACCGCCGGTGTAAACACGAAGTGACCACTTTCAAGAGGACACTTATTATTAATTAATCATTTGTATCACTAATTAATATTATATATTAATAATTATTATTAATATTTACAATATTAATTGGTTTGACAAAATGGAAATATAAAACCAGCAATTCAACTTCTAAGGTTTTACCTTAGGAAATAATAAAAATGAGTCAAATATTTTCTATGTACTTATTTATACATTCACTCAATTGGTAAGTATTTTCTAGGCACCTGGGATAGAATATTGAGCAAGATATACTCGGCCAACGTCTCCATTGAGTTTAAGGATGATGATGCTCATTATAATATTATTCAGATAGTAATCAAAATATTAGAAATAATAGGGGTTAAATACACTATGACACATCCACTAAATGCAATAAATTGCAGCCTTAAAATAAAATACTATGCTGTAGAAGAATGCTTAATGTATTAAAAAAAGTTCATGCTATATTATGCAAAAGTAGCTTATAAAATATAATGCTATAAAACAGAATACATGTTCAGTACAGTCCAAGTTTTGTAGATTTTAAAATTGCATTTATTCATTCACTCAACAAATATTTATTGAAAACCTATTACATGACAGACCCTGAGGAAACAGCTATAAACAAAATAGATCAAGGTTTTGCCCCCATAGGGCACTGACAGTCACTCTGCACTGACAGTTCAGAGCCTGCTTGGGATTCTTCTCTCTCTTTCTCTCTCCCCCTCTTCTGCTTATGTGCTTTCTCTCTCATTCAAAATAAAAAATAAACTTAAAAAAAAAAACAACCTTCATTTCCTTCAGTGCCCAGATCCTATGTACCTAAAAGGAATAACCCTAACATACTACTTCTTGCTAAATGGTGTTTTATGATGGCTGTCTTCTTGGTAAGAGCCAGCCATGTAAGAACTCTGCATTTTATTTTTTTTAATGTTTGTTTATTTATCTATGAGAGAGAGCAAAAGGGCACAAGTGGGGGAGAGGCAGAGAGAAGGAAAGGGAGACACAGTATCCAAAGCAGGCTCCAGGCTCTGTGTTGTCAGCACAGAGCCCGACGTGGGCTTGAACCCACAAACAGTGAGATCATGACTTGATGCTCAACCAACTGAGCCACGCAGGCACCCCATGAACTCTGCATTTTAAATTACGATGCCCATGGAGTGAATCCATAGGACCAATCTGTCTTGATGGTATGTCAAGTCCCACAGCAGTTGAGTGAGGGAGATTATTCTGAGCCTTCTCTATGTCCATTCAGAATCAGACTCACTGCCATTATGACTGGCTCAAACTACTAGAATTTCTTGTTTATTTCCCTTTCACTTATCATCAGGTTTCTGCTTTCCAAACCAAGTCATCCCTTTACCATCTAGACTTTCCTTTTTCATTTTCCTTCAGCGATCGCTATTTTATCCCTAGAAGGTTTCTCAGAAATTTTACAGACCATACTCAGGAATATGTGCTTAAGACCCCTCATAACTATAAAACATAAAATACAGAAAGGTGAAATATCTCCAACTCAACCCGAACAAGCCCTCAGAAAGGCTATTAGTTGAGGAGGTTACATATGTGGCAGAGAACAGGGAAATTGAAAACAAAAATGATGACTAAAAGGAAAATAATACAGATGTGGAATACTAAAAGTTAGATGAGGAGAAATGTAACTAGAAAGTTATTAATAGAAAAGTAACAGCCACTTTTTTTTTCTTATTCCCATCTAGCACTTCCAGCAAGAATGTTCCCTAAACTCAGTTTTTCCTCTCACTTCTATCAGTGGTTGTGATGTTTACCTCCTGTCTGCTTCTCTTCTGTGCCTGAGTATATAGTTACTTCTTCTCTTTTCATATACACACAAGAGAAATAAACAGTCTCTTGGTAACAAAAATCAATCAACTAGATATAAAATTTACTAAAACTACATTAATAAAGTTATGGGACAATCATATCTACATTCTCTAGACTGATGAATAAATATTATTCACTTCTCAGTGGTGTCATTTTCTCACATTTATACTGTTAACATCTCTCAGAACCCAATAGTAAAACAATAGTAGAAAGCCTAAGTATTCCCACAGAGGCAATATTTAAGATTCGGCTGTCCTCAAAAACCCAAAATGTGCAGTCGCCGTGCCTGACTGGCATTCATAAAGGCGGCCACGGTCATTGGTACCATCTTCCCTGGGCCAGAGGCCAAAGGTTATGGCAACTAGTCCCTTGCTCAGCCGCTGTCCTGAAAATCGCTGCAGCAGCCAAGCCTTTCTTCTATGCCAAAGGGCCATAATGTTTAGAGACACCCCGGTTTTATTGTGAAATCTCAAAATATACCACCACTGAGACTAACACTCCCAGGAAACATCGCAGTACAATAACACGAAACCAACCTTGATGTACAGCTTTTCTCTAACAAGAGTTTTAATTAAGACCATTATGGAATTTCCCTCCAACCCCAGGGAAACACAATTCTAATTTCATAACTCAGTCAATGGAACAGTAGAATTCAATTTGAAAATTCTGAACACACTCTTCAGAAATACATCTATTTTGTAAAGTGGAGGTATACCTCAATATACACAGTTTGCCCAAAGACCCAGTGAGAACATCAAAAGTAATTTGGAAAAGAGAATTGATGTTTGTGTGAAAAATAACGTCATTTAACACATTTGGTTTGCCTGAGGAAAGAAGAGCTTACGAGGACTCTTTCTGTGAACTGTAAACACCACAAAGATTTTAAATAGAAAGAATGAGAAGAAGTTAAGAAGAATTAAGTGCAAATTGGTTATCAGGAAAAGGAAAAACTGTCCCCGTATCATGAACATCTCCCCCCTGGGATTAACTAGGACATAAATGGACTCACTGAAGAACTAATAACGACTCTAATGGTGGAGATATGTGATAGTTTTAAATTAGACATAAGGAAGGAACAGCCTAGGTGGCCATTCTTGAGTAAATTTAGAGCTTTCTCTTCACCCTTCATTTGAGTATGCTAAATACTCATGTTGCATGGAAATAACTGGGGAAAGAAGAGGATAGCCAGCAGAATACAGCATGCAATTCAAAGGTTCGCAGCCCCTTAGGAGAACCTCCAGTGAACACAGAGTCTCCCCCATTAAAGCAGCCTTTCCTCTGTGCATGGGTATACTTCTCGCCTGTTCTGTTTTGGCCACTGCATGGCTTCCACCCAGTGACAACACTGACATCCAGTGTCCCCAGCATAAGGGACATTACTGCTGTTCTCCAACCGTAAGAATTTGAATGTTTGAGAATGCCCAAAAGCCAGCACTCCTGGCATGGGTGTTATTTCTCTTAGGAAAGACAGTGGGGCAAGGAAAAGGATCAAACATTGTTTCAAATGCCTTCAGAATAGCAAATATTAATGAGTTGAAAAACATGAGAGGGGCGCCTGGTTGGCTTAGTCTGTTGAGCGTCTGACTTCGGCTCAGGTCACGATCTCGGGATTCATGAGTTCCAGCCCCATGTTGGGCTGTGTGCTGAAAGCTCAGAGCCTGGAGCCTGCTTCTGATTCTGTATCTCCCTCTCTCCCTCTGTGCCCCTGCCCCCGCCCCCTCTCTCTCTCTCAAAATAAATAAACATTTCAAAAAATTAATAAAAAAAGAAAAACATGAGGAAACTTGTTCATAAATCCATGAGAGCCACTTTGAGAAAAGACACTTTGCATAGAGCTAGACATCCTGTACTGAAAGGAGGCTATGGTGCCAGCAGCACTTAAGACATTGATGTGAACTCTTATTTGTAGTATATCATTTTAATTTAATTTAATGACTATCTTATATTGAAATATGTTATAATACTATTTTTTGGTGAATTATATTATATAATTACTGATTATATAATGTGAATTTCTTTTGTACCCACACAAAAAGTAAGGCTTTGGGATATCTGGGTTTTATGCCAAAATTGTGATTTTGGAGAACTGAAAATTTTACTTTATTTGATTTATAAAATCTGAAATTTTTGTCTCATTTATTCAGTATTAGAACATGGTGCTGTTAAATGAAGAATAGAGGGGTTTCTTACTTGTTCATCATTTGTGTTTCTAATCAAAAGGCGATGACAAAATGATAACACAAAAATCACTCCTGCATACCGTCAGCTGTAGCCATCCCTGCTAAAGACCCCAATGCTTCCACTCAAAAGAAGACATTGTTTGCTAACTTGTGTTGTTGCAAAATCTATGGCTCACAAAATCTATGGCACAGTAACTGGTCTCTGCCGCATATAAACTGCATAGCTCCTCAAAAGCAATAACAAACACATAGTGCTAACTATGCCTGGACACTGCTCTAATTGCTCTACACATTGTAATTTATTTATGGCCCAATTAAGAAGTTGCTATTTTTTTTAAGTTTATGTATTTATTTTGAGAGAAAGCATGGGCATCCACAAGGGGCAGAGAGAGAGGGAGAGAGAGAGAATACCAAGCAGGCTCCATGCTGTCAGCACAGAGCCCAACACGGGGCTGGATCTCAGGAACTGTGAGATCATGACCTGAGCCAAAACCAAGAGTCAGACGCTTAACCGACTGAGCCACCCAGGTGCCCAAGAAGTTGCTAGTTTTAATTCTTGTTTTAAAGATTAGGAAATCAAGGCACTGAAAGTTAGATATCAGGATGTATGACCAGGCAGTCTGCACCCAGGGCCTTAACCACTATTTTTCACTTCCTTACGGACTGGGACCTAAAGACATAAGGAGCTGGCCCCATCCTGCTAGAGTGGAAAAGGGAGCACTGATAGAGAGAAGAAGGAGATGCCATTAAAAATATCAGCAACATAACAGACAAATTCCAAGGGCAAGGCATGATGCAAAAGGAAAAGCAAAGATCTACAGTGGGTGAAGAGAACAGAGTAAATCTGTCCCAGACTACTTCTATTTCTAATCTATAAAAGGCAACACTTTCTTTCTTAGAGTCCCTGGATTCTCCTTTTTTTTATTTGAAGTATAGTTGAGGAACAATGTTACGTTAGTTCCAGGTATGCAACATACTAATGTATACATTTGCTAGGCTTGCCACTGCGTAACTACCATCTGTCACTATACAACACTTTTTACAATACCATTTAGTATATTCCCTATGCTGTATGTTTTATTCAGTCCTTGGATTCTTAACCCACACCAGAGCTCCTATTTGGTGGTGGTGAATTAGGGGGTGATGTGTATTTCTTAAAAAGGAGTTGCTACAAAAATATATCCCAATGCCACCCCACAGTATCTATGTTGCTGGTCATGAGGAGCACCAACCAAAATGCCACTCTACCTTTAATGATGTCTGGGAAGCAGAGCAATCGTGGCAGACTGAGCTATTGTTCCAAAATTGTAAACAATGTCTTGTGTCTGCCTTTTCCTTCCTCCCCCTCTAACTGGTTTGCCCTTCCTGATGTTTTTGAGAGCTTTGGCTTTATAAACAGAGAGGAGGGAAGAGTCTTATTGGAGAAGGGTTGGAAGAAAGACAAGAGCCCAGCGGGGATAGAATGGCATCTGATCCTTACCTAATCTCTTGAATTGGCTTTGGGCCCCCTTTGGAGAAGGAAGTTGAGGATTTTATGAAATTCTGGCACAGCAGAGTTGTACTGGTCAGTGACCAAGCATGGCCCAGAACTGAACAGCAGGCTACTCTACAAACCAGTGCTCAAGACTCCAAGAAGCAATGGCTCTGGAAGAACCCAAAGGTAGTACTCAGCACGCGCACTGGCATCTTATGATTGGCAGTGGCAAAGCACTTCTGCAGGTAGGTAGTAGGCTTGGACAGTGAGCACCAGGACAGTGTGAATAGGTGTCACGTGGCATCCAATAGGCTGACTTGTAGGCCTGCATGAAGCAACTTTTGGGGACATCCGATCAAGTTAATGGGGCCTTCTCCCATCCAAATGTTAGTTAGAAAATGGAAGTGTAGCTTTATTTTATAATCACACACCAGTGTGTGACATAGCACATTTATTTAGGTAAGAGTTCACTTCAGATCCAATTACCTCATATTTGGGCTGCTGCAATAGCCTTCCAGCTGGTCTCCCTGCCTCTAGACTTTCCTTCCTGTAGGCTACATGATATCATCCCCCAAAGCATTTCATCGTGTTATTTTCCTGCTCAAAACTTAACTCTATTTCACAAAATGAAGTACACCTGTGGGCAAACTGTGATTCTAACTACGGACAAGGGCTGTAGGATGATCAGTCATCCCAGCTTCCCCAGGACTGCCCTGGTTTTAGCAATGAAAATCTCATGTGCTGGAAAAGCCTTCAGCCCCAGGAATACTGGAAAGGTTGGTCACTCTCACTGACCATTGATTTCTGCTTGGGATTTGCATAAAGGTGTATGTGGGGGTGGGGGGGGTATGTTTTATTTTTTTATTATGCATTCCAACACAGACAAGAACCATTAACAACGGCTATTTTTACACCAAGGAGCAGTGAAATTTAGTTGCTTACTTCATATAGACAGCTTGGTCGCTATGGCAACAGTGCATGGCAAACTTGATTGTTCAAACACATAAAATCAACAAATCTTTCAGTGTTTGCTTCATACTTTTAAGTTTTATTATTTGCTACAATAGAGCTGAGCCCCTTGCATTGTGAAATTGCATTATAATACTTTAACATAATTACTTACTTTCCATAATATCATTATCAACAATTAGCTATCTTATTTGTAACAGCTGTTAAAAACATGCATTTCCTTTGAGAGAATTTTTAGGGCATCAATTTAATAAAATCAATTTAAGGCACATGAATTTTAAACTCTCTGTGGACATGTCTGAACAATACTAAATTCCTATGCACAGGCAACACCTAACATATCCACAATTACAGTGAGTAGTCTGTACATCTTCATGGGATGAAGTTAAGACTCTGATATTATTCATTTATGTAGACCCTACCTTGCCCCATAAAAGATTTAAGGAGGCTTTAAAAATACAAGATAAAGCAAGCAAGCAAGAAATGGAGATAAAAAGAAAATGTGGGTAGAAAAGTAAATTGGTGCCATGAATAGTAATGTTAGTACAAAAAAAAAAAAAAGGACAAGCCAAGAAGTTCCATATCCTTGCAAAATTCTGAAGATGTGTTACATATCTGCTTCGGACCCACATAACAGGTAATTCAAAAAGAAACATCATCCTCTATTATAAAATTTAATGTCCTTTTGGTAAAAACAAACCTGTAACACACAAACAGCATAAACTTAGCTAATAGGGAGATGATACATATTTATCATATGGTCTTCACATAAGAGATACTATTTAAGGATAAATGTCTAAATCAATGGCCAATTATGTCACCTAAGACCACTTGTATAGATGAAGAGGTTTCCTTGATTATTTAAAAGGAAAAATGTCTTATTCATCTTTTAAAAAAAAAAGAGAGAGAGAAACAACTCTGAAAATTGCAAAATAGTGATCTTAACTTTGACTCTTTGTTACTTCCTCCAAATACTTTTTTTTATAATTGATTGATAAAACAGAAAAAAGCACAAGGTGGGGCACCTGGGTGGCTCAGTCGGTTAAGCGTCCAACTTCAGTTCAGGTCATGATCTCATGGTTTGTGGGTTTAAGCCCCCCATCAGGCTCTGTACTGACAACTCAGAGCCTGGAGCCTGCTTCTGATTCTGTGTCATCCTGTCTCCCTGTCCTTCCCCTGCTTGCACTCTATCTCTCTCTGTCTCTCGCTGTCTCTCAAAAATACGTAAATAAACATTAAAAAAATGTTTTAAACAAAAAAAAACCACAAGGTAATAGGTAATAACAAGCATGGCTTTGAAAGAAATCATGTAAAGAATTTTACTTAATGTTTTCTTGTTAAAACAATGGGCAAGAAATTGTTGTCTGTGTGGCCCACAAACACAGCATGCAATAATATACCAATAAAAGCAATCACTGGCATAGGTCCTTAGGATTGACAAAGGGATTTTACATACAATACTTCACTGATCCTTCTTTGACACCAACTGTACAAAACAGGAAACTAAAGTGAACCAACTTTTCTAACTTGCAAATGGTGATTTCAGACTCAAACTTATTTCTGACTCCAAAGCCCATAATCATTCTATTGCCTCTAACTACCGAATAAATTAGCCACATAATACAAAAAAAAGGATTTTTTAGCAAGAACATAATACGTAAGTTATAGAAGGTAAACTTGGCTGTGATATTGTACTATTAGGTACACAAGGTATTACCACTGAGGAAGACTGGGTAAGTGCACTCTGTACTATTTCTTGCAAATGCATATGAATCTGTAATACCTCAAAATAAAAAGTTTTTAAGACCATAATTTTTTTCAACCATATTTGATAATGGTTTTTCCTTTATAAGGTTATAAGTAAAAAAATAAAACTTGTGGCCTCGAGTTTGATCTTCATGCTTTAAGAGAAAAAACAGGGTATGGTAAAAGCTACAATATTGGAAAATAAGACTTTGTAAAAAAAGGTAAATAAAACATGGGGAATAGAGTAGGTATGAATAAATCTTTTAATCTAAAAAATACATCCAAAGAAAATATACTTCAATTAAGAAGATAAGGAAAGAAGTTCTAACAATCTTTCTCATAATAGGACTAAATACTGCAATAGCCCAGGAAAACTAGCCAGCTGTCTTGCAAAGAAGGATTCACCTGGTTGGTGGTTATGGGCTCAGTAAGTGGCCTTTTTTGGTTCCTTGGCAGTTCCACAAGGTGACCAGAGTCATACAGGGAAATAAAAGAGCGAATGCTAGGTCCATCATTTTCTAGTGGTAGAACCTGAGCAAATCATATAACCTCTGTGGGCCTCTGTTTTCGTATTTTCAAATAATGACAAAGGGATGTTGTACCTTATAAACTGAAAAATTCTAGAGAAGCATTAGTTGTTAAAACTGTCTGCTAGTTCATAGGGTTCAAAAGAGACATATTTCATTTCTATGAAAGCATCAGAGATAACATTAAGAATAAGAAGAGTGGGTTAACCATCTATGTAGTGGGATATGGGAAGCACTGACAACCAAGTCTTCCATAATGGAAATGAGTCCATCCTTACCCTAAGTCTACCGAAATACTCAGTATTCCACCACTGAAGACTCCCCTTCCTCTAATACATTGTCAACACCCCAGGGAAAGTCGTAGGTCTTATTTATTATTATATATGGCATAATGCCAAACAAAGAGCATATGCTCAAGACATACCTAATAGCCATTTAAAGGGGGTCTATATCTCTAGAAATCCAAATTTGAATTCCAACAAGATTGCAAAAGATGATATGCTGAGGTTTTTTGAATTACTGACTGTGAAGGGTTACCTACAGTAGTAGACTTGCAGTGTGACACCTGAGTCCCCACTCTAGGACTGAAGTACTTACAACAAAGTCCCTTTTCTGGACTTGCTCTCACTAAAGAAAGCCACCCCACCCAAAATCATGTCTCCACCCCAGAGGTATAATGGCCCAGTTTCTGTGTCTGAATTTGGGCCAATTCAAGAGGACCATCCTTGCTCCAGGACTGTCTGTGGGGTCAACTGAGGCTCCCGTTGCAACTTGTTTCAGTCACTGTTCTGCAGAGAAACAGACCCAATAGATGAGAGAGAGAAAGAGATGGAAATATATTATGAGGAATTGGCTCACATGATTTCAGAGGCCAAGAAGTTCCTGGATCTGCCATTGTCAAGCTGCAGACACAGATAAGCTGTGGTGTAATTCAGTCCCCAGGCCAAAGGCCTAAAAACCGGGGGAGCTGATGGTAATTGCAGACTGATGGCATAAGTCCACTATGACAGCTCAAACAGGCAGAAAAGAAATAAATTCTCCCTCCATCTTTTCTTCTACTCATGTCTCCATTGGAATGGATGATATCCACCCACACTGGGAAGGGTAATCTGCCTGCCTTACTGAGTCCATCATTCAAGTGTTATCTCACCCAGAAACACCTTCACAGACACAATCAGAAAAATATTTAGCCAAGTATCTGGACACCCCATGGTCCAGTCAAGTTGATGCATAAAATTAACCATCACAAAGCTTCCGCACAGCGAAGTAACAATCAGCAAAACTAAAAGGCAACCAACAGAATGGAAGAAGATATTTTGGATACTAACCCTTTGGGTAAAGGGGTTAGTATCCTTTACCCAAAGGGTTAGTACCCAAAATCTATAAAGAACTTATCAAACTCAACACCCAAAAAAAACCAAATAACCCAGGGAAGAAATGGGCAAAAGACATGAATAGACACTTCTCCGAAGAAGACATCCAGATGGCTAACACATACATGAAAATATGCTCAATATCACTCATCATCAGGGAAATACAAATCAAAACCACAATGAGATACCACCTCACACCAGTCAGAATGGCTAAAAGTAACAATTCAGGCAACAACAGATGTTGGCGAGGATGCGGAGAAGATCTCTTTTGCACCACTGGTGGGAATGCAAACTGGTGCGGCCACTCTGGAAAACAGTATGGAGGTTCCTCAAAAAGTTAAAAATAGAATGAGCCTATGACCCAGCAATGGCACTACCAGGTATTTATCCAAGGGATACAGGTGTGCTCTTTCGAAGGGACACATGCACCCCAATGTTTACAGCAGCACTATCAACAACGGCCAAAGTATGGAAAGAGCCCAAATGTCCATTGACAGATGAATGGATAAAGAAGATGTGGCATATATACACAGTGGAGTATTACTTGGCAATCAAAAGGAATGAAATCTTATCATTTGCAACAACATGGATGGAACTAGTGGGTATTATGTTAAGTGAAATTAGTCAGAGAAAGACAAATATCATATGATTTCACTCACATGTAGAATTTAAGATACCAAACAGATGAACATAGGGGAAGGGAAGCAAAAGTAATATAAAAACAGGGAAGGGGACAAAACATAAGAGATTCTTAAATATAGAGAACAAACTGAGGGTTGCTGGAGGGGTTGTGAGAGGATGGATGGGCTAAATGGGTAAGGGGTATTAAGGAAGACACTTGTTGGGATGAGCACTGAGTGTTATACATAGGGGATGAATCTCTGGAATCTATTCCTGAAATCATATTGTACTATATGCTAACTAACTTGGATGCAAATTAAAAAAATAAATCAATAACCATCACACAACCACACTGGAGTGATCCTTTTCCTTCTACTCCACCAAGCCTCCTCACTACCCCATGGATGTTGATGCTCAGATCACTTTCCAATAAATGTTGGAATGCCTGTAAATGTTTCAGGGTCAGTTTCTGGGGGAAACTCATCTGTGTCACCTATTTCCCCTGTAAATAAAGTTAACACTTCAGTGAGACACAATCATTTTGATAAGCGCTCCCAAGTATGAAACCATACTAGAAAACCAGACCTGCCTTCTGTGCCATTAAGAACCTAATGACTATATGAGAAAGATGGTAACTATTGTTACACCTTTCTGAGTAAACGTAGCTTTCATTAAACCTTCAATATTTTTCACTTCATGACTCATATACACATGTTAAGAAGTCATCCAAGTTCTGAATTTTCTTGCTGCCCTCTATCAGGAACGTGTGAAAATGCAATTGCTGATTAATAAGAACTAGGTTTCTGGTATCTTTTTCACACTATCTCTTTGGACCACCAGAGAGTAACTGTGAAGCCTCCAGTACATTCCAAGCTGAATTATTTCGACTTCATAACTTTACACAATGAATAAGTGTTAAAATCGAAGAAGGTAATCTTTATTGCATTCTGAGGAAAACAATATAGAGCAATGGTTTACTGAATGTAATTTAAAATTTTTTACTGATCTTAATCTATATCAGCATGTACACAAATTATACTTCTTTAATTGCATTTTCAAAAAGCATCAAAACATTTCTTTAAGTTAAATGGCACGATTTAGGAAATATTTGATGTCACGATGATGCTACCCAGGGTACCTCATTATGTGTCTATCATTTAACAACAGCATATTTAGGATTCACAAAATTTAGTTCATTCATTCAACAAACATCATTTTAGCCTTCTTCGTGAATCAAAACTCTGTGCCACTCTTGAGAATATAAAGGAAATGGAAATCTATGTTTGCTTTTACTTTCAAAGCATTCTATCTAACAGAGGTTTGTGATTTCTGTCCATCTGTTTAGCCAAGTTTCTCTCAGGAAGTAATGAATCAGAAGGGAAAATGAACAAACCAAGCTTAGTGGATTCTCCACCTTTCGTGATTTTTAGGAAATCTTAATGAGAACCAAATCACTGACTCTGGAGCTCTACCCCTCTCTAAAATTTTAGAGGAGGTCAGATAATCCTTCAATCTCCTTAGAAGAATCAGGTAGGAAAGAATATTTTCGACTTCACAGCCCTGATTAAATATTGTTATCAGAATCAGGTCTGGGTTCCAGCAGGGTAATTCATTGGTCTCCATGGTAAAAGAAATGTAGAGTTGTTTTTAATAGAACAGTAAATTAAAAAATAAAAATTTTTCCTATGCTTGATCTACTGGAAGACACAGACACTTTGATTACACTTAGTCATTACCTTTTCCATCTCTTTGCACAAACAAATGTCAAGGGAAGAAATATATTTTATGTACACCATCATGAGCAAGATGAAGATAGATTTCATTTCCATAAAATATAAATAAATTTTAATTTAGCTGTACATTGTTGCTGAAAGTTAGCCCAATACTTAATATAGAAACATGACCAGATGAGATAATATGCATGCAAATGCTTATAAACCCAAAGATTTAGCAAAAGTACTTGATCATTACTAATCATCTATGTGAGTGAGTTTATGTGGCATCAAATAAGAGACGTTAAACTTTGGCCAGCACTGGAAGACCCGTCACATAAAATCCTGGAAATCTGGAAATGATTGATGCTGACAAATTATACGCCCTTCCTAAAAAGTCTTCAAAGAGTGACATATTTTCAAAACAAGTATAGACCAGTCAGCTTTGGAAATGACAAAAGCATATAATATGCACTGTTAATTGCTGACATTTATAAGGAGTTGACAGTAGATATCACTTATCATAGAAATTACTAATAGCAATTTGCATACCCAAAGCCCATAATAAAATTTCTCTAAGTTTGATTTTTTTTTTAATTTATTTTCAACCCTCATGTTAATGTCTCTTTCATTAATATGAAGTATAACACAGGGTCTTTCTACATTTTTTAGAACACACACAGATGATAAAATGTGTACCAGGTCTGCCCTGGCCACCTGAGGAATTAGGAGATGAACATCTTGGCACATTTAAAACCAAAGTGGGGGGCCCCTGGGTGACTCAGTCGGTTGGGCGTCCAACTTCAGCTCAGGTCATGATCTCAGGATTCATGGGTTCGAGCCCCGTGTCAGGCTATGTGCTGACAGCTCAGATCCTGGAGCCTGCTTCAGATTCTGTGTCTCCTTCTCTCTCTGCCTCTCCCCCACTTGTGCGCTCTCTCTGTCTCTCTCTCTCTCTCAAAAATAAATAAAATGTAAAAACAAAAACAAAAACAAAAAAACAAAGTGGGACACCAGCTTAATACGGACAGTTTTATAGAAATTACCTATTCTCTAAATGGATTCATCTAAATAATTTATTTATCTGCCAACTCATACTAAAGAGAGTCCTAGATATTTGTATTTAAGGTAAATCTCACTATGAAATTACCTTAAAGTCCTTGTCTTTATTGTGTTAATTACAATTAATCACATACAAAAAGTGATTTGTGGCCTTACCAGTCTTTGCTATGACAAAATACTGTCATTTTGTTGTTTTGTTGGGAAACACAGTGGCGCTGCTAACAGAAAATGTGTAGACAAGGAGTGACAAGCTGGCCCAAAGTTGGTTACTGGAAAGTGAAGATCTGCTACTTAGCAGATCTAGAAAAAAACAGCTCTGCCTTCCCACAGTGGGTCTAAGAACGTGGGACCAGCTCCTATGGACTAGATGTGGACCATTCTGATGAAACAGTCTGCACTTCTTTGAATCTCACCCAAGAAAACCCTACCCTGAAAGGAGGGGCAATGAGACAGCTGTTGGGGTCTTAAAGGGAGGGGCCGCCTGAGGGGTAGTCCCTCCTGTCTGAGAACTACGGGCCGGAGAGATGGTCATCCTGGCATCCAGGGCCAGAGGGCCCCACAAGGGAGGCTCCAAGTGCTTGCAAACCTGTCCACAGGAGCAGCTTTAAATGCTTGCTGGGCATAGAGAGCACAAGTTTTCGGTTGGTCTCAGCCTATCAATAGAAATGCTTTCAGCTAGGGGGCACCTGGGGGGATCAGTCGGTGAAGCTGTGACTTGGGCTCAGGTCATGATCTCAAGGCTCCTGAGTTTGATCCCCGCATTGGGCTCTGTGCTGACAGCTCAGAGCCTGAAGTCTGCTTCAGATTCTGTGTCTCCCTCTCTCTCTCTGCTCCTCCTCAGGCCTGCTCTGTCTCTCTCAAAAATAAATAAAAAATTAAAAAAAGAAAAGAAAGAAAAGAAATGCTATCAGCTAGAAAAGTCTGGAGCACTCACCAGGGCCCACACTACTTTGTGGCTCTTATGACTGCAAGACCTACTTCAGCAACATCCACCAGAGAACTTAAAAAAAAAAAACAGGTCTTGGAAGGAACACAGTATGCCAGGGCCAGGGTCACACAGGGAGGTCATCATGGGAAAGAGAAAGAGAAAGCACAGACCTGAAGTTCTGCCTTCACTGGGTTCAAGGGTAGAGTGCGTGGAGTTTCACGGGTTCATTCTTTACTGGTAAATTTAAAATATAAGAGTGGAAGAGAGACTGCTGGGAAGATGGTGGCATAGGAGGACGCTGGGCTCATCTCCTCCTGCTGATGGCTTAGATTCTACCCACATCTGCCTAAATAACCCAGAAAACCACCGGAAGACTGGCAGAACAGACTCTCAAGAGCCAAGGGTAGACAAGCGGCCCATGGAAGAGGGTAGGCAGGGCGGAGAGGTGGTGCATGCTACACAGACTGGCGGGAGGGAGCCGGGGTGGTGGAGGGGCAGCCTGCCGGGCAAGGCAGAGACCCCGAGGTCTGGCCTGCAAAAGCCGAGGGGCTGGACTGCATGAGTTCTGATAGCCAGCGGGACTTAACAACTAGAATGTTAAAAGTCAACTCCTCTGCTCTCAGAGAGCAGGGAGGGCAGGGCAAGAGGATGCCATGTCCTCCCTCTAAAAAGACTGCGGGACAAAGAACCACGGGGATACCAGCTGGAACCACAGTTTGAAAAACGCCCTGGGGCCTACAGAAGGCAAAGTTGTTGAGTCCCAGAAGGACAGAGCTCAGCGGGGGAACAAAGGCACTGGCAAGAGCCATTTCCCTCTCCCATCACCGAGCCAAAATTCCAAAGGGAACCAGTTCCCATCACCAAACTTGCCTGCACCGCACAAACGCCCAACGCTGTGCTTCTGTGGATCCATCCCTCCAACAGGCTTGTCTCCCTCCCAGTGCTGCAGGGCCCCTCCAAGGGGACCACCAAGGGCAAAGCCAGCTAGACTACCCTGTCTAATAAACCCTTGGCCGGATCCCATCGAAGCAGCACCACAAGCCTGGCAGTATGCAAGCAGCCCAGACAGTGGCCACACCACTCCACAGTGAGTCCTGCCCCTGGGAGAGGGGATGATAAGGTACACACCACTCTCACTATGGCCCGAGCAGTGGGCTGGGGACAGACATCAGGTCTGACTGGGGCCTCGCCCACCAACACAAGTTTCTCCGGACAGCACAGGAGAAGTGCCCTGCAGTTTGGAGCTACGGCAGGGACTACACAAAATGACGAAACAGAAGAATTCTCCTCAAAAGAAACTCTAGGAAGTAGCGACAACTAACAAATTGATCAAAACTGATTTAAGCAATATAACGGAACAATAATTTAAAATAAGAGTCATAAAATTAATCGCTGAGCTTGAAAAAAGCATAGAGGAAAGCAGAAGATCTATTGTTACAGAGATCAAGGGACTAAAAAATAGTCATGATGAATTAAAAAATACTATAAATGAGGTGCAAAATAAAATGGAGGCAGCCATAGGACAGATTGAAGAGGCAGAGGAGAGAAAAGGTGAATTAGAACATAAAATTATGGAAAAAGAGTCAACTGAGAAAGAGAGATAAAAAAAATCCAGGAGTATGAGGAGAGAATTAGAGAACTAAGTGATGCAATCAAACAGAACAATATCCGTATCATAGGAATTCCAGAAGAAGAGAGAGAGAAAGGGGCTGAAGGTGTACTTGAACAAATCATAGCTGAGAACTTCCCTGACTGGGGGAGGAAACAGGCATTGAAATCCAAGAGGCACAGAGAACTCCCTTCAGACGTAACTTGAATTGATCTTCTGCACAACATATCATAGTGAAACTGGCAAAATACAAGGATAAAGAGAGAATTCTGAAAGCAGCTAGCGATAAACAGGCCCTAACATACAAAGGTAGACACATAAGGGTAGTAGCAAACCTATCTACTGAAAGTTGGCAGGCCAGAAAGGAATGGCAAGAAACCTTCAATGTGATGAACAGAAAAAATATGCAGCCAAGAATCCTTTTTCGAGCAAGTCAGAATAGAAGGAGAGGTAAAGATTTTCCCAAACAAACAAAAATTGAAGGAATTCATCACCACTAAACCAGCCCTACAAGAGATCCTAAGGAGGATTCTGTGAGTGAAATGTTGCAAGGACCACAAAATACCAGAGACATCACTACAAGCATGAAACCTACAGACATCACAGTGACTCTAAACCCATATCTTTCTATAAAAACACTGAATGTAAATGGACTAAATGCTCGAACCAAAAGACACAGGGTATCAGAATGGATAAAAAAAAAGACCCATCTATTTGCTGTCTGTAAGAGACTCATTTTACACCTAAGGACACCTTCAGATTGAAAGTGAGGGGATGGAGAATTACCGATCATGCTACTGGAAGTCAAGAGAAAGATGGAGTAATCATACTTATATCAGACAAACTAGACTTTAAATTAAAGGCTGTAACAACAGATGAAGATAATTATGTAATAATTACAGGGTCTATCCTTCAGGAAGAGCTAACAATTATAAATGTCTATGCACTGAATACAGGAGCCCCCAAATATATAAAACAATTACAACATAAGCAACCTTATTGATAAGAATGTGGTAATTGCAGGGGACTTTAATACTCCACTTACAACAATGGACAGATCATCTAAACAGAGAATCAATGAAGAAACAAGGGCCCTGAATGATATATTGGATCAGATGGACTTGATAGATATATTTAGAACTCTACATCCCAAAAAAACAGAATATACTTTCTTCTCAAGTGCACGTGGAACATTCTCCAAGAGATCACATACTGGGTCACAAAACAGCCCTTCATAAGTATAAAATAACTGAGATCATACCATGCACACTTTCAGACCACAATGCTATGACACTTGGAAATCACCCACAGGAAAAAGTCTGGAAAACCTCCAAAAGCATGAAGGTTAAAGAACCCTACTAAAGAATGAATGGGTCAACCAGGCAATTAGATACTAGGAATTTGTCCTAAGAAACTAAGAGAAGAAATTTTTAAAAATATGGAAACAAATGAAAATGAAAACACAACAATCCAAATGCTTTGGGATGCAGCGAAGGCAATCCTGAGAGGAAAATACATTGCAATCCAGGCCTATCTCAAGAAACAAGAAAAATCCCAAATACAAAATCTAACAGCACACCTAAAGGAAATAGAAGCAGAACAGCAAAGACACCCTAAACCCAGCAGAAGAAGAGAAATAATAAAGATCAGAGCAGAAATAAACAACATAGAATCTACAAAAACTGTAGAGCAGATCAATGAAACCAAGAGTTGGTTTTTTGAAAAGTGAACAAAATGGATAAACCTCTAGCCAGGCTTCTCAAAAAGAAAAGGGAGATGACCCAAATAGATAAAATCATGAATGAAAATGGAATTATTACAAACAATCCCTCAGAAATACAAGCAATTAGCAGGGAATACTATGAAAAATTATATGCCAACAAACTGGACAACCTGGAAGAAATGGACAAACTCTGAACCACCCACACACTTCCAAATCTCAAACAGGAAGAAATAGAAAATTTGAACAGAGCCATAACCAGTGAAGAAATTGAATCAGTTATCAAAAATCTCCCAAAAATAAGAGTCCAGGACCAGATGGCTGCACTGGGGAATTCTACCAGACATTTAAAACAGAGATAATACCTATCCTTCTCAAGTTGTTCCAAAAAATAGAAAGGGAAGGAAAATTTCCAGACTCATTCTATGAAGCCAGCATTACTTTGATTCCTAAACCAGACAGAGACCCAGCAAAAAAAGAGAACTACAGGCCAATATCCCTGATGAATATGGATGCAAAAATTCTCAAAAAGATACTAGCAAATCGAATTCAACAGCATATAAAAAGAATTATTCACCATGATCAAGTGGGATTCATTCCTGGGATGCAGGGCTTGTTCAATATTTGCAAATCAATCAATGTGATACATCACATTAATAAAAGAAAAGATAAGAACCATATGATCCTGTCAATCGATGCAGAAAAAGCATTTGACAAAATTCAGCATCCTTTCTTAATAAAAACCTTTGAAAAGTTGGGATAGAAAGAACATACTTAAACATCATAAAAGCCATTTATGAAAAGCCCACAGCTAATATCATCCTCAAGGGGGAAAAACTGAGAGCTTTCTCCCTGAGATCAGGAACACGACAGGGATGTCTACTCTCATCGCTATTGTTTAACATAGTGTTGGAAGTGCTAGCATCAGCAATCAGACAACAAAAGGAAATCAAAGGCATTAAAATTGGCAAAGATGAAGTCAAGATTTCACTTTTTGCAGATGACATGATACTATACATGGAACCTGATAGACTCCACCAAAAGTCTGCTGGAACTGATACATGAATTCAGCTAAGTCGCAGGATACAAAATCAATGTACAAAAATCTGTTGCATTCTTATACACTAATAATGAAGCAATAGAAAGACAAAGAAAGAAACTGATCCCATTCACAAGTGCACCAAGAAGCATAAAATACCTAGGAATAAACCTAACCAAAGATGTAAAAGATCTGTATGCTGAGAACTATAGAAAGCTTATGAAGGAAATTGAAGAAGATACAAAGAAATGGAAAAACATTCTCTGCTCATGGATTGGAAGAATATTGTTAAAATGTCAATACTACCCAAAGTTACCTATACATTCAATGCAATCCCAATCAAAATTGCACCAGCATTCTTCTCAAAGCTAGAACAAGAAATCCTGAGATTTGTGTGGAACCACAAAAGACCCCAAACAGCCAGAGTAATTTTGAAGAAGAAAACCAAAGCAGGAGGCATCACAATCCCAGACTTTAGCCTCTACTACAAAGCTGTCATCATCAAGACAGCATGGTATTGGCACAAAAAAACCAGAGACATAGACCAATGGAATAGAATAAAGCCCCCAGAATTGGACCCACAAAAGTATGGCCAACTAATCTTTGACAAAACAGGAAAGAATGTCCAATGGAAAAAAGACAGTCTCTTTAACAAATGGTGCTGGGACAACAGGACAGCAACATGCACAAGAATGAAACTAGACCACTTTCTTACACCATTCACAAAAATAAACTCAAAATGGAAGAAGAACCTGAATGTGAGGCAGGAAACCATCAAAACCCTAGGGGAGAAAGCAGGAAAAAAACTCTCTGACCTCAGCCGCAGCAATTTCTTACTTGACACATCCCCAGAGGCAAGGGCATTAAAAGCAAAAATGAACTATTGGGAACTCATGAAGATAAAAAGCTTCTGCACAGCAAAGGAAACAATCAACAAAACTAAAAGGCAACTGACAGAATGAGAAAAGATATTTGCAAATGACATATCAAACAAAGGGTTAGTATCCAAAATCTATAAAGAACTCACCAAACTCCACACCCGGAAAACAAATAATCCAGTGAAGAAATGGGCAGAAGACATGAATAAACACCTCTCTAAAGAAGACATCCGTATGGCCAACATGAAAAGATGCTCAATGTCACTCCTCATCCGGAAAATACAAATCAAAACCACACTTGAGATATCACCTCACTCCAGTCAGAGTGACTAAAATGAACACATCAGGAGACCATAGATGCTGGAGAGGATGTGGAGAAATGGGAACCATCTTGCACTGTTGGTGGGAATGCAAAGTGGTGCAGCCGCTCTGGAAAACAGTGTGGAGGTTCCTCAAAATATTAAAAACAGATCTACCCTACGACCCAGCAATAGCACTGCTAGGAATTTACCCAAGGGATACAGGAATGCTGATGCATAGGGGCACTGGCACCCCAACGTTTATAGTAGCACTTTCAACAAGAGCCAAATTATGGAACGAGCCTAAATGTCCATCAACTGATGAATGGATAAAGAAGTTGTGGTTTATATATACAATGGAATACTACTTAGCAATGAGAAAGAATGAAATACGGCCTTTTGTAGCAACAAGGATGGAACTGGAGAGTGTTATGCTAAGTGAAATAAGTCATAGAGAGGAAGACATATACCATATGTTTTCACAGAAGACCATGGGGAGGTGAAGGGGGAAAAAAAAGTTACAGAGAGGGAAGGAGGCAAACCATAAGAGACTATTAAAAACTGAGAATAAGGGGCGCCTGGGTGGCGCAGTCGGTTAAGCGTCCGACTTCAGCCAGGTCACGATCTCGCGGTCCGTGAGTCGGAGCCCCGCGTCAGGCTCTGGGCTGATGGCTCAGAGCCTGGAGCCTGTTTCCGATTCTGTGTCTCCCTCTCTCTCTGCCCCTCCCCCGTTCATGCTCTGTCTCTCTCTGTCCCAAAAATAAATAAACGTTGAAAAAAAAATTAAAAAAAAAAACACTGAGAATAAACTGAGGGTTGATGGGGGGTGGGAGGGAGGGGAAAGAGGGCGATGGGCATTGAGGAGAGCACCTGTTGGGATGAGCACTGGGTGTTGTATGGAAATCAATTTGACAATAAATTTCATATTTAAAAAAAATATATATATGTATATATATACTATATATATATATACATATATATATAAAGAGTGGAATTAAAAAGCAGAAAGGGAGGGGCACCTCGGTGGCTCAGTCAGTTAAGTGGCCAACTTCGGTTCAGGGCATGATCTCGTGGTTCGTGAGTGAGCCCCACATTGGTCTCTGTGCTGACAGCTGAGAGCCTGGATCCTGCTTCAGATTCTGGGTCTCCCTCTCTCTCTGCCCCTACCTCTCTCTGTCTCTAGCAAAAATAAATAAAGATTTAAAAAGATTAAAATAAAATAAAAAGCAGAAAGGGAAAGACAAGCAGTCAAATGGTCAGTTATCCAGATCAACCAGCGCTTTCCAGAAAGAGGGACTTCATGGGTGAGACGGCCTGGTTCTGCATCTGGTTGTGTGGTTGGTATTGTGTTTATCTGAGCTGAAGGTCTTTGAAGTGGATGCCTAGGCAACCAAAAGCTTAGTGTCGGGCACTTATATTACAGTCAAAATCACCATCAGACTCTTACACTACAACACACCACCATTCTGTTCCACTGTCTGTACAAGAAGGAACATCCAGATCCTCCCACCCCTCCACCCTCCCCACTCCAAAACTAGCAAATGGAAAGGATGTAACAAAGTAAAAAGCTTCCTGTCCTCTATCCTCAGCAGCTGCCTTAGGTCCTTCCAGGGGGAGGGAAAACAATTTATATTAAATCACATTAAGAATTCTGAAAATTATTGGGACATTGGGCATTCCATTTTCTGAATTGAGACTATCTGGAGCTTAATATAACTCTAGGACTTTTTAGTATTTAAAGTCACAAGAAAAGTTTTAGGGCCTGCTCAGATTTCACCCTTGGGGAGGAAATCCACTTCCAGAGAGTATATTTCATTTTATTTTTATTTTTTGACGGGGGTGAGTGCAAGTGAGCAAGGGGCATAAAGAGAATCCTTAGAGGGAGGGAAGGGGAGAGAGAGAGAGAGAGAGAGAGAGAGGCAGGCTCACCCAAGGCAGGGCTCTTGCTCACCCAATGTGGGACTCAAACTCATGAACCTTGAGATAATGACCTGAGCCAAAGTCAGATGCTTAACGACTGAGCCACCCAGGCACCTCAGAGAGTATATTTTAAAGAAGCATGAGGGATAAAAAATTAACTTGTTTTGTACTTACTCATGTTAGAAGTTACAGTGAAATTTGTTTAAAACAGAGAGCACCTATAAATGTTTAACCTTTACATGTTTGCTTTAAATTTTATGAAACTTCTCTGAGCCACACAGTAAAAACCTGGACTTTTCAGAATGTTTTATAAGAGGGCTCTAAATCCCAGTGTTATCTGAGTATGTAATTGACCAAGTAGAGTAAGAACCAAGATTTAAATCAAGTTCTTAATGAAATAAGGGGAACTTCCAGGGAAATTCAGGACCTAAAAAAGAAAATGTGAATGTATGTTACCAAAGAACATATAAGCTAGAAAACAAAACCATACCTCTTATTAAATATCAGATAATTATTTCAAGTTACCAAAATTATGGTCTAAAAATAGCGAGAAGAGAAAAAAAATCAGTTATTAGTATGTTGTTACTGCTACGTTTTTTAAATCTATATAATTTATCTCTTTTGAAATCCTGTAAGTTGCTCGTGTGAGGCAAACAGTAATTCCAGTAAAGATGCTAAAAGAATGTAAGTCTTTATGTGCATGTTTTCAACAAGACTTTCTATTTATACTTTATGTTATATGAATTATTGGAAAGAACCCTAGAATTTTCTAGGAGTAACCCCTTCCCATATGAAATAGCATTGACTGACCAATGGATTAAGAAAATGAGGTTGGGGTGCATGGGTGGCTCAGTTGGTTAAGCATCCAACTTCAGTTTCAGGTCGTGATCTCACAGCTCATGAGTTTGACCCCCACGACGGGCTCTGTGCTGACAGCTCAGAGCCTGGAGCCTGCTTCAGATTCTGTGTCTCCCTCTATCTCTGCCCCTCCCCTGCTCATGCTCTGTCTCTCTCTGTCTCAAAAATAAAAATATTTAAAAAAAAAAAAAAAAGAAAGAAAATGAGGATAATTAAGGGGCACTTGGGTGGCTCAGTCGGTAAAGTGTCTATCTCTTGGTTTCTGCTCAGGTCATGGTCTCAGGGTTCCTGGGTTTGGACCCCACGTTGGGCTCTGCACTGACACAGCAGAGCCTGCTTGGAATTCTCTCTCTCCCTCTCTACCTCTGCCTCTCTCTCTCTCTCAAAATAAAAAAATAAAACAAAAAAATAAAAAACTTTTAAAAAGAAGAAAATGAGGATAAGTTTTTTTTTTAATTTTTTTTTTTAACGTTTATTTATTTTTGAGACTGAGAGAGACACAGCATGAACGGGGGAGAGGCAGAGAGAGAGGGAGACATAGAATCTGAAACAGGCTCCAGGCTCTGAGCTGTCAGCCCAGAGCCCGACGCGGGGCTCGAACTCGCGGACCGCGAGATCGTGACCTGAGCCGAAGTCGGACGCTCAACCGTCTGAGCCACCCAGGCGCCCGGAGGATAATAAGTTTTAATGGCGGAAAAAGAAAATAAAGAACAGACAAAAGATAGTAATGCAGACTGCTTTCAAAGAAACCTTGTACTTTTTAAAAATTTACTTATTTTAATTGTGGTAAAATATACATAACCTAAAATTTACCATTTAACCATTTTTTTTTAAGTGTACAGTTCACTGGCATTAAGTACATTCATATTGTTATGCAACCATCTCAAACCATTTATCCACAGAATGGTTTTCATCTTGCAAAACTGGAATTATGTACCCATTCGACAGTATCTTCCCATTTCCCCCTCTCCTCAGCCCCGGTAACCACCATTTTACTTTCTGTCTCTATGAATTTGACTACTCTAAGTATCTCATGTGTGTAAAATCATACAGTATTTGTCCTTTCGTGATCAGCTTACATCACTTAGCATAATGACCTCACGGTTATCAATGTTATAGCATGTGTCAGAATCTCCATCCTTTTTAAGGCTGAGTAATATTCCATCAGGTGTATGTATCATATTTCGTTTATCCATTCAGCTGCTGGTGGACACTTAGGCTGCTTCCCGCTTCTGATCACTGTGAACAAAGCCACTCTGAACACGGTGCACACATATCCCTTTGAGATCCCACTTTCAATTCGTTTGGGCATATACCCAGAAGTAGAATTGCTACATCTTATAGTAATTCTATTTTTAATTTTTGAGGAACGGCCATACTGTTCTCCACAGCAGCTGCAACATTTTACATTCCAACAGCAGTGCACAAGAGATCCAATTTCTCAACATCCTTGTTAACACTTGTTTTCTGGGTTTGGTTGTTTTGTTTTGTTTTGTTTTTTTAAATAACAGCCATCCTAATGGGTGTGAAGTGGTATCTCATTGTGGTTTGATTTGCATTTCCCTAATGATTAGTGATGTTAAGCATCTATTCATGTGCTTATTGGCCATCTGTATATTCTAGTCCTTAAAGCAATCTTTCACTTTATTCTTTGCTAATTTTACAAATGATATCATAGAAACGTTTTTTCAAAACAGACTGTATTTTTTTGGTTTTCTTGGCAAGCACCACTTTTATCCAGCAGTGTTAAAACAGTTCAAATTTCAAATCCTTTTTTTGGAGTAGCAGTATGTATCACTCCTTACACGGAGAAAATATTAACCTAGCTACTTTGGAATCCTGTTAAGCTCTGGGCTTTTAGATCTATACAACTTCATAGACAACTGGGGGTAGAGGGCACTGTATCATGTCAAGTGATACAGAGCAACACTGTCCAATACAGTAGGCATCGACCTCATGTGGCTATTGAGCTTTTCAAATGTAGTTAATCCCAACTGAAATATGCTGTAACTAAATTCATATCAGATTTAAAAGAATTAGTATTTTGTAAGTAATATAAAATATTTCAACAACTTTTAAAGTGATTATAAGCTGAAATCAAACATGTTTAATATGCTGAGTTCAATAAAAGATATAAATAACTAAATTGAAGTTTACCTGTTTCTTTTTACCTTTTTTTTTTTAATGTTTATTTTTGAGAGAGAGAGACAGAGACAGAGAGAGTGGAGTGCAAGTAGGGTAAGGGCAGAAAGTGGACACTGAATCGGAAGCAGGCTCTAGGCTCTGAGCTGTCAGTACAGAGCCCAACGCAGGCTTCAACTCACAAACCACGAGATTATGACTTGAGCTGAAGTCCGATGCTTAACTGACTGAGCCACCCAAGCACCCCTTTACCTTTTTTAATGTGACTCTAGGAGAATTTTTAATTGCATCTGTGGCTTCCATTTATGGCTCACATTGTATTTCTGTTTGTGCTGATCTAAATAATTGTGACTAAACTCTTTCTAAGGATGTGGATATACAAGTAATTTATAAGTAGAGAATTAAGAAAATTTTCCAAATAATTCAGATTTTTTTTCAAAAACAAATTCTTTTCATTACTGGTTTGTCCAAGAATTATTAAGGTGATGAACTTTTTCTATACCCAAGAGGTTTTCTACTATAAACACTGCCTCCTATGTTTAAGTTTGCTTTATAGGGATTTGTGTGTTTCCAGAAACAAATTATTAGAAACTCTTTTGAGTGTATGGCCTATGCAAAGAAATAATAATTTTAATTATTTTTAAAAGATGTGCAAAACACAGGAAATTGATAAATAGTATCTAAAATATCTAAAGAAATTCTACTGACCAATAAGAAAAAATGAAAAATGAAACTGGCTACACAGAGAAGAAGAAACTGAATGATCAATAACCTTATAATAAGGGAAATGCACATCAAAATAACAGGATACTATCTCGTACCTTAATTTTTTTACTGTTTATTTATTTTTGAGAGAGAAAGAAACAGAAGAGAGGGAGACACAGAATCTAAAGCAGGCTCCAGACTCTAAGCTGTCAGCACAGAACCTAACCCAGGGCTCAAACTCATGAACCATGAGATCATGACCTGAGCTGAAGTTGGATGCTTAGCCTACTGAGCCACCCAGGTGCTCTAAGACTGACAAAAATTTTAAAGACAAGGATCCTCCCACCTCAGGGCCTTTGCACTTACTATTTCCCCTACCCCTATTCCCCCATATATCCACATGACTTGCTTCCCCATTTCAATCACGTTCCTGCTTAAATGTCATTTCATCTAGGAAGATTTGCCTGATCTAATAAAGCTCACCATACCCCTCCCATCCCATCCTTATATTTGCTATCTCTTACCTTATTTACTTATAACCACCTGCAAACATTTGTAGAGTGTCTGTCTCTTTCCCATGGGATGAAGGCTCCATGAGGAGAAGGATTATTTTATTGCTATACCACCACATTAGCTACTCAATAAACAGTTGCTAAAAGAATAAATGCCAGCCAGGTGTTGACAAAGATGTGAGGAAAGAGGATCTCTCAGTCTTCCAAACACTGCTGGTGGTGGGAGTATAAATTGGCATTACTTCTTTCAAATGCAGTGGACAATCTCTACTAAAGTTGGAGATGCTTATACCCTAGGACACAATTAAACTTCTAGGAATTACCCTAAAGACCTCTAGACAGTAGAAGAGATGTTCACAACAATATTGCAGCATTCTCTGCAAAACATGGGTGTTATATTATTCTCTGCATTGCTTACAATATATGTTTTTTATTATTACAAAATCAGACTTAAATCAGTGAGTTCACTTTCCCCTTGCAACTTGTAAAAGCAAGTTACTGTAAAAATAACTACAAGCTACACTATTTTAATCAGAGACTGGTAATACATTTCTTTCACCCTATTATCTGAGAAATGCCATAAAATCTCCCAACCCGATATTAACAGAATTTGTTTTCAAGATATATTTTGCAAACAACCATCAACTTTGATTTGGAGAACTTTCTCCAAACTTCTTCTTACTCAAGGTATCTACTGTCTCTTAGATACTTCTGTCACACTCTTTATTTCACTGTTTTCTCCAATGATAAGATCTTTCTATGAGCTCTGCAGACATGAAAATAAACACTTTCCTGAGATAACCCTCTCTGGTTCTAGATTTCTAATTAAAACATATTACTCTGGTGTGGTTTTGTTTATAATTAAAGAATTAGAAACTTATTGACAAAGCCTCCCGAACCACTTGGCCCCTGTCAACGCACATACACACACACACGCAAACACACACACTTAAAATTCAAAAGCCAAGGAATGTAGGATATTTTGAAAGCTTTTTTTTTTAATTTTTTTCTATTTTTTAATGTATGAAATTTATTGTCAAATTGGTTTCCCAAATTAGATTCCCAGTGCTCATCCCAAAGATGCCCTCTTCAATACCCATCACCTACCCTCCCCTCCCTCCCACCCCCCATCAACCCTCAGTTTGTTCTCAGTTTTTAAGAGTCTTTTATGCTTTGGCTCTCTCCCACTCTAACCTCTTTTTTTTTCCTTCCCCTCCCCTATGGGTTTCTGTTAAGTTTCTCAGGATCCACATAAGAATGAAAACATATGGTATCTGTCTTTCTCTGTATGGCTTATTTCACTTACCATCACACTTTCCAGTTTCATCCCTGTTCCTACAAAGGGCGATATTTCATTCTTTCTCATTGCCACGTAGTACTCCACTGTGTACATAAACCACAATTTCTTTATCCATTCATCAGTTGATGGACATTTAGGCTCTTTCCACAATTTGGCTATTATTGAGAGTGCTGCTATAAATGTTGGGGTAAAAGTGCCCCTATGCATCAGTACTCCTGTATCCTTTGGGTAAATTCCTAGCAGTGCTACTGCTGGGTCATAGGGTAGGTCTATTTTTTATTTTTTGAGGAACCTCCACACTGTTTGCCAGAGTGGTTGCACCAGTTTGCATTCCCACCAACAGTGCAAGAGGGTTCCCATTTCTCCACATCCTCTCCAGCATCTACAGTCTCCTGATTTGTTCATTTTGGCCACTCTGACTGGCGTGAGGTGATAGCTGAGTGTGGTTTTGATTTGTATTTCCCTGATGAGGAGCAACGTCGAGCATTTTTTCATGTGCCTGTGGGCCATCTGGATGTCTTCTTTAGAGAAATGTCTATTCATGTTTTCTGCCCATTTCTTCACTGGATTATTTGTTTTTCGGGTGTGGAGTTTGGTGAGCTCTTTATAGATTTTGGATAATAGCCCTTTGTCTGATATGTCATTTGCAAATATCTTTTCCCATTCCGTTGGTTGCCTTTTAGTTTTGTTGATTGTTTCCTTTGCTGTGCAGAAGCTTTTTATCTTCATGAGGTCCCAATAGTTCACTTTTGCTTTTAATGCCCTTGCCTTTGGGGATGTGTCAAGTAAGAAATTGCTGCGGCTGAGGTCAGAGAGGTCTTTTCCTGCTTTCTCCTCTAGGGTTTTGATGGTTTCCTGTCTCACATCCAGGTCCTTTATCCATTTTGAGTTTATTTTTGTGAATGGTGTGAGAAAGTGGTCTAGTTTCAACCTTCTGCATGTTGCTGTCCAGTTCTCCCAGCACCATTTGTTAAAGAGACTGTCTTTTTTCCATTGGATATTCTTTCCTGCTTTGTCAAAGATTAGTTGGCCATACTTTTGTGGGTCTAGTTCTGGGGTTTCTATTCTATTCCATTGGTCCATGTGTCTTTTTTGTGCCAATACCATGCTGTCTTGATGATGACAGCTTTGTAGTAGAGGCTAAAGTCTGGGATTGTGATGCCTCCTGCTTTGGTCTTCTTCAAAATTACTTTGGCTATTCGGGGCCTTTTGTGGTTCCATACAAATTTTAAGATTGCTTGTTCTAGCTTTGAGAAGAATGCTGGTACAATTTTGATTGGGATTGCATTGAATGTGTAGATAGCTTTGGGTAGGATTGACATTTTGACAATATTTATTCTCCCAACCCATTACATGGAATGTTTTTCCATTTCTTTATATCTTCTTCAATTTCCTTCATAAGCTTTCTATAGTTTTCAGCATACAGATCTTTTACATCTTTGATTAGATTTATTCCTAGGTATTTTATGCTTCTTGGTGCACTTGTGAATGGGACCAGTTTCTTTATTTGTCTTCCTGTTGCTTCATTATTAGTGTATAAGAATGCAACTGATTTTTGTACATTGATTTTGTATCCTGCGACTTAGCTGAATTCATGTATCAGTTCTAGCAGACTTTTGATGGAGTCTATCGGGTTTTCCATGTATAGTATCATGTCATCTGCAAAAAGTGAAAGCTTGACTTCATCTTTGCCAATTTTGATGCCTTTGATTTCCTTTTGTTGTCTGATTGCTGATGCTAGCACTTCCAACACTATGTTAAACAACAGTGGTGAGAGTGACATCCCTGTCGTGTTCCTGATCTCAGGGAGAAAGCTCTCAGTTTTTCCCCATTGAGGATGATATTAGCTGTGGACTTTTCATAAATGACTTTTATGATGTTTAAGTATATTCCTTCTATCCCAACTTTCTCGAGGGTTTTTATTAAGAAAGGATGCTGAATTTTGTCAAATGCTTTTTCTGTATCGATTGACAGGATCATATGGTTCTTATCTTTTCTTTTATTAATGTGATGTATCACATTGATTGATTTGCGAATGTTGAACCAGCCCTGCATCCCAGGAATGAATCCCACTTGATCATGGTGAATAATTCTTTTTATAAGCTGTTGAATTCAATTTGCTAGTATCTTTTTGAGAATTTTTGCATCCATATTCATCAGGGATATTGGCCTGTAGTTCTCTTTTTTGCTGGGTCTCTGTCTGGTTTAGGAATCAAAGTAATGCTGGCTTCATAGAATAAGTCTGGAAGTTTTTCTTCCCTTTCTATTTTTTGGAACAACTTGAGAAGGATAGGTATTATCTCTGCTTTAAATGTCTGGTAGAATTCCCCAGGGAAGCCATCTGGTCCTGGACTCTTATTTGTTGGGAGATTTTTGATAACTGATTCAATTTCTTTGCTGGTTATGGGTCTGTTCAAGCTTTCTATTTCCTCCAGGTTGAGTTTTGGAAATGTGTCGGTGTTTAGGAATTTCTCCATTTCTTCCAGGTTGTCCAGTTTGTTGGCATATAATTTCTTATAGTATTCCCTGCTAATTGCTTGTATTTCTGAGGGATTGGTTGTAATAATTCCATTTTCATTCATGATTTTATCTATTTGGGTCATCTCCCTTTTCTTTTTGAGAAGCCTGGCTAGAGGTTTATCCATTTTGTTCATTTTTTCAAAAAACCAACTCTTGGTTTCATTGATCTGCTCTACAGTTTTTGTAGATTCTATATTGTTTATTTCTGCTCTGATCTTTATTATTTCTCTTCTTCTGCTGGGTTTAGGGTGTCTTTGCTGTTCTGCTTCTATTTCCTTTAGGTGTGCTGTTAGATTTTGTATTTGGGATTTTTCTTGTTTCTTGAGATAGGCCTGGATTGCAATGTATTTTCCTCTCAGGATTGCCTTCGCTGCACCCCAAAGCGTTTGGATTGTTGTATTTTCATTTTCATTTGTTTCCATATACTTTTAAATTTCTTCTCTAATTGCCTGGTTGACCCATTCATTCTTTAGTAGGGTGTTCTTTAACCTCCATGCTTTTGGAGGTTTTCCAGACTTTTTCCTGTGGTTGATTTCAAGCTTCATAGCATTGTGGTCCGAAAGTATGCATGGTATGATCTCAATTCTTGTATACTTATGAAGGGCTGTTTTTTGACCCAGTATATGATCTATCTTGGAGAATGTTCCATGTGCACTCAAGAGGAAAGTATATTCTGTTGCTTTGGGATGCAGAGTTCTAAATATATCTGTCAAGTCCATCTGATCCAGCATATCATTCAGGGCCCTTGTTTCTTTATTGACCATGTGTCTAGATGATCTATCCATTGTTGTAAGTGGAGTATTAAAGTCCCCTGCAATTACCACATTCTTGTCAATAAGGTTGCTTATGTTTGTGAATAATTGTTTTATATATTTGAGGGCTCCTGTATTCGGCGCATAGACATTTATAATTGTTAGTTCTTCTTGATGGACAGACCCTGTAATTATTATATAATGCCCTTCTTCATCTCTTATTACAACCTTTAAAGTCTAGTTTGTCTGATATAAGTATGGCTACTCCAGCTTTCTTTTGACTTCCAGTAGCATGATAAATAGTTCTCCATTCCCTCACTTTCAATCTGAAAGTGTCCTCAGGGCCAAAATGAGTCTCTTGTAGACAGCAAATAGATGGGTCTTGTTTTTTTATCCATTCTGATACCCTATGTCTTTTGGTTGGTGCATTTAGTCCATTTACATTCAGTGTTATTATAGAAAGATATGGGTTTAGAGTCCTTGTGATGTCTGTAGGTTTCGTGCTTACAGTGATGTCTCTGGTACTTTGTCTCACAGGATCCCCCTAGGATCCCTTGTAGGGCTGGGTTAGTGGTGATGAATTCCTTCAGTTTTTGTTTGTTTGGGAAGAACTTTATCTCTCCTTCTATTTTAAATGACAGATTTGCTGGATAGAGGATTCTTGGCTGCATATTTTTTCTGTTAATCACATTGAAGATTGCCTGCCATTCCTTTCTGGCCTGCCAAGTTTCAGTAGAGAGATCCGTAACGAGTCTTATCGGTCTCCCTTTATATGTTAGAGCATGTTTATCCCTAGCTGCTTTCAGAATTTTCTCTTCATCCTTGTATTTTGCCAGTTTCACTATGATATGTCATGCAGAAGATTGATTCAAGTTACATCTGAAGGGATTTCTCTTTGCCTCTTGGATTTCAATGACTTTTTCCTTCTCCAGATCATGGAAGTTCTCAGCTATGATTTCTTCAAGTACCCCTTCAGCACCTTTCCCTCTCTCTTCCTCCTCTGGAATACCAATTATACATAGATTATTTCTCTTCAATGCATCACTTAGTTATCCAATTTTCCCCTAATACTCCTGGATTTTTTTATCTCTCTTTTTCTCAGCTTCTTTTTCCATAATTTTATCTTCTAGTTCACCTATTCTCTCCTCTGCCTTTCAATCCGAGCTGTGGTCATCTCCATTTTATGTTGCAGCTCATTAATAGTATTTTTTAGCTCCTCCTGGCTGTTCCTTAGTGCCTTGATCTCTGTAGCAAGAGATTCTCTGCTGTCCTTTATACTGTTTTCAAGCCCAGCATTAATTTTATAACTATTATTCTATTTTCACTTTGTGTTATATTGTTTAATCGTTTTTGATCAGTTCGTTAGCTGTCGTTATTTCCTGGAGGTTTTTTTTGAGGGGAATTCTTCCATTTTGTCATTTTGGGTAGTCCCTGGAGTGGTGCGGAACTGAGGGGCACTTCCCCTGTGTACTTCCCCTGTGTACTTCCCCTGTGCTGTCTTGAATAACTTGCGTTGGTGGGCGGGGCCGCAGTCAGACTGGTGTGTACCTTCTCTTCCCCTCTCCTAGGGGCAGGATTCACTGTAGGGTCACATGGCTCGTCTGGGCTACTTGCACATTGCCAGGCTTGTGGTGCTGGGGTTCTGGCGTATTAGCTGGGGTGGATCGGCAATGTGCACCGGGGTGGGAGGGACAGGCTCAGCTAGCTTTTTCTTCGGTGATCTGCTTCCGGAGGGGCCCTGCAGCATGGGGAGGGAGTCAGACCTGCCACCGGAGGGATGGATCCACAGAAGCACAGCGTTGGGTATTTGCCCAGTGCAAGCAAGTTCCCTGACAGGAACCGGTTCCCTTTGGTATTTTGGCTAGAGGATGGGCGAGGGAGATGGCCCTGGTGAGCGTCTTTGTTCCCCACCAAGCTGCGCTCTATTGTCCGGGGCTCAACAACTCTCCCTCGGCTCTCTGAGCAGACCTGTTAACTTATAACCCTGACAGCACAGCTCGCTGTCAGAACACACTCTGTCCAGCCCCTCCACTTTTGCAAGCCAGACTTGGGGGCTCTGCTTTGCCGGCGGGCTGCCCCTCTGCCCCAGCTCCCTCCCGCCAGTCCATGGAGCCGCACGCCTCTCCACCCTTCCTACCCTCTTCCGTGGGCCTCTCATCCAAGCTTGGCTCTGGAGAATCCGTTCTGCTAGTCTTCTGGTGGTTTTCTGGGTTATTTAGGCAGGTGTGGGTGGAATCTAAGTATTCCACAGCACAGTGAGCCCAGCGTCCTCCTACACCGCCATCTTCCGCTCCAGGAAGTCAGCTTTTTTTTTAATGTTCATTTATTTTTGACAGAGAGAGTCAGAGCATGAGCGGGGGAGGGGCAGAGAGAGAGGGAGACACAGAATCCGAAGCAGGCTCCAGGATCTGAGCCATCAGCACAGAGCCGGATGCGGGGCTCAAACCCATGAACTGCAAGATTATGACCTGAACCAAAGTCGGAGGCTTAACCCACTGAGCTACCCAGGCACCACTGAAAGCTTTTAAAAGAACTATAAATGTGCATGCATGTCAATTCCAACAGGTTTCACACCTCTTTGCTTTGTATTGCAACAGTATGTTTCACTAAGAAATCTGAAATCCGTTGGACCAGACACACTGGTTTTGCTGGCAGTCACATTTCCTACTCAGTCTTTTTCTCAGTCTCCCCATTTCTCTCCCTCAACCTTCCCCTCTTTGTGCCTACTTCAAGTTCATGTGCCTGAGCCTGGATATAGAGAACCATCTCTTCCTAGTCAGAACATTCTGAATCCAAGGCAGTGCTTAGAATTTCAGGTATAAATGGTTGGATTATGAAAGTTTTTATTCTCTGCATCGTAAAATCTATACTATGTCAAATAAGTTGTTGGATTATATAATCAGCTGTTGCTTTAACTATCTTGTTAGTTGTTGCGTTGGCATCATGAAGTTCTTCCAGATCCTTCAGCAATGATTCCACCAACCCCAGTATAAAGTCCATTTCTAAAGTGTGAACAGTTCTGAAAGAAACTTAATCTAAGAATTCTACTGGCCCATAAATTAGGAAAGAATAAACACATAGCCCTTTTGCATACAAGGCTGACTTCCTAATAAACATCCAGGGTAAAAAAGGTGAGCTACTTTAATTATTCAGGAAATTCGTTCTTTAAATGTGATTGCAATATTTGAAAGAAAAAGAAAAGGATCTGTAGATATGACTATTACAAGTATAATGTTTTGTGTAAACATATTATTTTTCAGTTTGTGAATTAACCAGGCTGATTTTGAAAATTCTGGCCTATAGATCACAAGTGATCAGTGTGAACCTCTCTGTCTACAGGCAGTGCTGCCACTAGGAAGAAATTGGTCTTCATGAATATTCACTGAACACCACAGAGTGCTGTGCCAGACTGAGATAGAGAAGGAAAAGGAAACAACGGTCCATCAAATCAGAAGAGAAGCCCTTTCAGAGATTTGTTACCAAAAAAAAGAGGGGGGGGAGGGACTATTGAGTCTGATGCATTATAAGATTTTATGTCTTTGATTTCAACCCATAAGTAATGTTTTTTTCTCTGGAACTTTCCAGTTTGATTTTTCCTTTATTAACCCAAATTTTAAGTACTAATAATAGATTAAAGTACCTGATTTATAAGAGAGTACTGAAAATATCCAGATATTTAGGTTAGTAAATCCAATTTAGACTATAAGAAAAAGTTGCTACCTGACTGCTTATACAATACTGCCCTGCCCACTGTCTTCCTGTATTTCTTTTGATTAGGCTATACTGCCCAACCTATCTTGAACCCCATTTCATTTAGCCAATAACCTTGAAGTGTCTTCATTATTATTGAGTGAAAGTGTGGAAACTAGGAAATATTAGGACAGGATCTATCTCTTTCCATTTTTGTCCTCCGGAGAACTTACTTTATACTACCCCACATACCTAGTGTCTTACATATATAAAAAAAAAAAAAATACAGCAGCATGGTATAGCAGCCATATTAAAGTCTCTGTGTTATTAGTAAAGAAATTGAGATTCGGAGAGGATTGGCCCAAAGTCACACAACTGGTGAATAGCAAAGACTGGGCACAGGTGTAAACTGTTAGGACTCCAAATCTTGTGCTCAAAAAGTACATGCTCCCCTGTTCTACAGAGGGCATGCATTAGACCCTTTACCATGCCATCTATCAGCATTGTCATCTATCAGCCATTGCATTTCTTCTGGCTCAAAGAGTTCCTCCACACTGCAATCAGATAGAATTCCTTTGTTACTGTTAGAACAAAGTAGTTATTGGCCTAAAGTATTGGGCTGGCTCTATAGACAGTCCCCAGATGACCAAATCAAAACTGACCTTGCTGAATCACACAAGTGATTCAGAAGATAATTCCTTTGATGCTCCCTTGGGAAGTGATTAAAAAATAGCATAGGATGAGAGAAATAAGGGATAAGTGCACATGAACCAAACCCATTATAAATATACAAAAAGATAAACTAGAGAACTGAATATCATTATTATTGTGAAGAATTATTTCACATCACACCTGACCACAGTTAGAAAAACTGACACAACACAAGTACTTTGGACAAGATGGCATGGTAAAAAAACTATCTCAAAAATGTTTCCTAATAAAATTAGGAATTTCCTAATAATTTCCTAATAAAATTCTGAAGACATAAAATGAATGTTCGAATTAAAATGGAAAAAAGAATCTAACTGCATAAAATGAACAAAATGCCAGAATACTAACGTTATCCAAACCTGTCTTTCATTTGTCTTACTTACATACCACCTTCAAGATATAATGAAAATTTGGCCACAAAATCAACTTAGAAAGGAGAATTACCTGGCCCAACTGCACAGATTGATTTAATAGCAAAGCACTTTCCTGCAAAGACATTTGTATGCTATCTGGAAGAACTTTCCAGCTCTTCATTTTATATTTTACTAGTGATTGATTTATTATAGGGAAAAGATTCAATCTTTCCTCTTCCTCTCATCAAGAAATGTCAGCAACATGATTTGGTAAAAATGTATATATACATCATCTTTTTGGTGTGATTGAATAGGAAGTCAGCATCTGTGGTTTCAGCTGGATCTCTGTGGCCGCAATATTCACCTTCTGTATTTATCTTCTATTCTTCCTCTTTCGGAGCTGTGTTTCCACTCCTCTAAGATCTCTGGCCCATAAATCTGCTCTAAAAACTACCACATCGAAAACATAATTCCTCCACTCTGATACACTTGTTTCCGGTTTCATTGAGATATAACTGACATACAGCATTGTATAAGTTTACAGTGTGCAATATGATGATCTGATATACTTACATATTGTGAAATAAGAAAACAAAATGTTTCTTTTATACTTTTTTGGTCTCGGTGTTTATTGTTTAACTCTCAAACTAGAACACCAGCTCCCTTAGGAAAGGGACTCTCTTTCCTGTTCACTTCTGTACAGCACAAAATTCACAGCACAAAATTAGTACTTAAAAAAAATAATTGCTGACTGTGTATGGCAAGACCTCCAAATGACTTGGTGAGTAACATGGTTTTAAGTCATCAAAAGTTCATGGCAACCTGTAAACATTCAGACTGTTTCAAGATAGAAGCTTAACTGATGGGTTTTCTTCACTTTTGGAGGCCGATAGCATGCACATATATCCTGTCAGCTCTTAGAAGGATTTAAAGATCAGGGGGCCATTAGTTCAAATGCTAAAGAACTAAGAATTTACTTTGAGGAGTTACTATCACAGCATATGATCAAGTCATCGTCAGGGTTTACATTTTTCTTTTTCTTTTTTTTGATAAGAATCACCAGAGATGCTTTTTTTTTTATTTTTTTAATGTTTATTTATTTTTTGAGAGAGACAGAGCATGAGCAGGGGAGAGGCAGAGAGAGAGGGAGAAACAGAATCTGGAGCAGGCTTCAGGCTCTGAACTGTCAGCATAGAGCCCGACATGGGGCTTGAACTCATGAACCATGAGATCAGGACCTGAGTCATGACCTAAGTCAGATGCTTAACCAACAGAGCCACCCAGGCACCCCAGGGTTTATATTCTTCATCCATTAATTAAGGAGTCACATAGAAAAGGTATAAAACTTAAGCCATAAAAAGAGTTCAGGTATTTCCCTTATTAAATGTCTACCAGGTCCTGATACATCACTCCATTCTTTCTATATGACTACTGAAAACCTTGAGAAAGCTGAACTTTCATACGTTACCTCAAAACTAAGGCTAGCAGACAATCCCCTCAAAAAGATCTCTCTTAACTATAATAACCACTATTTTTGTCATTCTCTACTCTCATCCTATATTATTTTATTTTATATTATTTTATTTTATTCTATTATTTTATTTTATTTTATCTTATCTTAATTCTAGTATGGCTAATATACAGTGTTACACGAGTTTCAGGTGTTCATTCTGTATTATTTTCTTCATACCACTTACCACTGTCTGAAATTATATTACATATATTATTCTCCTTGTTTATTACCTACACTATCAACTCCATTAGGTATGACACTTTGTTTTCTTCCCTGCTATATCCCCAACATTTAGAAGCCATTCTTAGCCTAGCCATAGTGGGGACTAAATATTGACTGAATAAATGAATATACCTAATCCTGGAATCCAAAAACACATTTGTACTGAAGCAGTTTGAAACAGTTCCAGTGCTTCTCAAACTAGGATCTTGAATTACCTGGAAGTCAGCTACAAGTACAATACACTAACAAGAGAAGTCCTAAAGACATTTCACCCTAGGCTATGATAATTCTATAATAGCCCACTCCACTCCTGGTACCATATGCTGCTGAATGACTTCTGTGGGCTAAATGCAGTATTTTTGCAACTATTTTGGTTATCCATAGCCTACTCACATGCTTTAACTTAATTATGAGTTAAGTAGTCTCACACCAGGTGCTTAAAAAAAAAGCGGGGGGGGGGGGGGTGTATATATTGAGTATGTGAACAAAAGAAAGAAATAGTAATGTCACCAACTGACCTATCCTAAAACGTCCCCTCCGGGTCTCAGAATAGGAGATCCTTAATGACTCCAGACATATTTCCCTTCCTGAGTTGTGGCTTGGTGACTTGGTTCCCCATCTTTCCCATTAAAGGTAGAGACATAAAACATCATCATAATGAAGATATAATGCCAGCAACAACAGTCTTATACTGTGAACAAGACACACACACACACACACACACACACACACGTACCTGTCCATTAGAACAAACCTAGCTTCTCACTGATCCCTCTACTTCAGGGTGTATTTATAGGATCCTAAGTCCCAGAGAGATGACAGGTATCTACTACTTTCTACTGACTCAAGTACTTTATCTAGTTGAAGGAAATACATTCGATAAGTCAGATTATTTGTATATGCACATCTTATTGAATTATTTGATTTATTATTTTAAACCAGAGTACATTTACTACCTAAGTTCTGAATAGTATTATTCCCTTTATTCCTTTTACTTTTTTTTGTAAACAAAGAAGAAAAGACAAAACCCAATGTCCAAGAATAGGTCACCATAATAAAACTTTTTAAAACTGTGGCCTACTGTCATCACATGGCAAACAGCAGTACAGGTTTTTGATATCAATAAAATCTGTACCTTAGAAATACATGTTCATTTTGTCAACAACAATTTAATTTCAGCCAAAAAAAATCCCACATCACATTAATTTTAAGTTACTGGTTTTCTGAAGAGAAGTATGTATTTAATCTGTTAAATTGCTTTAGGTTTATAGTGATAAAAGAGCTAATCCTGAGTTATAGGCTTATACATTTTCAGAATCATTATCATAAAAACCATTGAAGTCAATAGTGGTGATCCATGAGAAATAGTATTTTAAAAAGGGGGAAAAAGAGAAGTGTAAATTTTGTGAAACTAATGGAATGGTTTAATAAATAGCCAGATAAAGTAGCCAGATAAAAATACACATACAAATATTAATAGTATTCTTATATGTCAGAGGTAAATAGCAACAATTGATAATGAAGGAAAAGTTTTCTCTTGTAATAGCAACAAATATATTTTTAAATACTTAGGAATGAAAATAATAATAACAATACACATAATATATATTTAACTTTAACAGAGACAGAGGAGTGGCCAGAGAAACATGATTTGGGGAGGTTTGTTTAGGAAAACTTTTTCTTTCAAATGACAAGAGTCAGGAGCAGATATACAAACCAATGAGGAAAATCCCCTTGAAAGAGCAATGTTAAGTGTACTTGTGAGAGAAAGGTGAGTTGCTGAATTCATCTAATTAAGCACGTTGAATTTATGTCCACATTAGGTATTTTTCCAACAATTGTTCTTTCTTCTCCCTGACCTGATCTTGTGCTGTGGTGAATCACAGTAATGGAAATAGCATTTCTCTATTTTTCTGATTGTGGGAAAATCAAAACATAAGAAAAAAATTCTTTTGACCTGATCTCCATCAACAGAGTAATCTGTATAATTGAAACAAGGATACTGATAATCATGATAATTTGTCTTTTAAAGATAAGAATAATCTATTGCTTTGATCGTGCAGATAATTGCCTCAATTCTTCATTGCACACTGCTAGTGTGGACTGGGTCAAAATAAAAGGGACTGTCCATGATTATCATTTTATTTGCATAATTATGCACAGAAGAAAGGGAGTAGGAATTTTTGTTTTGAAACATCTCTCTTTTCCACTTTTGTGGTGTTAGTTTCACATAATGTTTTATCTTGAATATCAAAACTAGCATCCCCACCACACAATTTTGGCTATGCAAATGTGAGTCTGGATCCCATCAAACCAGTTCTGTCTATATGAATAAAATCAAGATTCTGTGGAGATTTAAAAAATGTATCAGTGTTTATTAAGTGTTGAAGTTCCCAGTCACTAAGCTATGAACAGCGAAATTTGTCTAGATAAGGCAATAGAGATTAGAATATTTTTTTTTATTTTTAGTAGAAAAGTAAAGTGAATTCCTATATATAAGACAAGCTGTTGAGTTCTTTTTCTCTCCTTTGCTTGTGTGTAACTCTCTTAGTTAATGGCCTTTTTATAATTTCTCTCTTTTCAACACTAGTCTATGTAAGTGATAAGGGTATCACACCTTAAGGCACCAAACTGCAAAAGATAATCCCTAAAGGTGGTATCTTTCTATAATGTATTAAATTAACAAGTAGGAACTTCACACCATTTTAAAGGATGATGCTGATATAAACTTACCTCAAGACTCATTTGGGGAAAGTATACATTGATCCTTCCCATACGCAGCATGAAGCTATTCAATCTTAGAAGATACCACAGATCAGGTCTCCAGGAAGAACACTCTGAGGTACAGAGTTAGAGGGATGGGGGGTGGGTGGGGAAGGATTTATTGAGATGTGCTTTCAGGATCAGTACCTGTAGGGGAGTGAAAAGGGCAGGACTGGGCAGAGGAAGAAGATGAACTTTGTAGCAATCTCAACAAAAGCCTCAGCTAAAATTCCACAAGAATTTCTGGAGCTAGAATGTCCCTTTGTGGTTATCCTGTGCTGGGAAGAAACAGCCTTTATAATCCCACATGGACCAACCTTTGTATGTGGGTTGTCCTCCCTACCAGGATGGGGGAAACCTTGGCCAAGGTACCCCACTTCAACCAAGGGCAAGTCCCACAGACTCAGCTGAGCATTATCAGTTGCCCACATTCACAGCAACTGGGGAAATGAGTGCTCTTGTCCTAAAGACAGGAGGTTTGGGCAACATATTGCCAGCATCTACCACACAAGGGTATTAGGAAACAACAAGTTTTTTTAAATCCAAAGGTTCTATCAAAGAACTTGACAAGAGAATCACCCGTGATCTCTTCTACTTAATTTTGGTGCCTTAATTTTCAGGAAAATCAAGAGGAAAGGATTTCAAATGAACTCATGCCTCATAAAAAGTTCAGTTTCACATAGATTTTAGTCTTGGATCCCATTCTCTCTCAGTTAAATTAGATCCCAAAACTCCAAAGTAATTTTCAAGTCCCTTTGATAGTATTAATACTGGTACCTTTTAACTAAATCTGAGAGTAAAATTTAAGTCCCAGAAGAGGACGAATGAAAATGATTGATCACAGAATTCCAGTCCTGAAGCTAGCACTGAATTCAGGCTGCTGAATTCAAACTAAGAATTCCAAAGAACTTCTTTAATCCCAACTAACTCCATCATCATCCATTTTTCCAAAAGAACAGAATTGCTAGTGAACCCATAATGAATTTGATTATCCTTGCAAAACCTAGTTATGTTATGTTTCTTCTACTGAGAAAAAGTGTAACAGCCACACTACCTCTTTTTTTTTTCTTTTTGTCTTCCCCTGTCCTTCTTTATAAAGGTCATTAGCTACATCTGGGGTCTCTATAACTCTGAATAGCCAACTGATAGTTATGAAAAGGTCATCTACCCTCCCAAATATATGAAAGTCAGCCGTCTTTATTTGGGCATTTTGCCTGGGAGAGGTGCAAAAGAAAACAGAAACGGCTACATTGGGTCTACTATCTCACTTTATTAAGACTTGTGTAGCATCTTTGTTCCTTAGAGGCACAAAATGGAGACAACTAAAAATAGAGGACATTGATCTTTTCCTGGCACTAAGCTTCACAGAAGAATAGCTTTTTGCAAAAGAGCAGCTTTATTTCATCTATTTAAGTATTCCACATCATGCGTGCAACATAGCATTTTCTTTAATGTATTCCATTCCTGGTTCTGCTTTTATTTTGTCAACAGCAACTTTAATATTAATGATTCGTACCAAAAAGAGGAGACTGGAAATACTTAGTTCAGAATAAAGTGACTCCTCTTTTTGTCATAGGCAGGAAGTTAACTTAAACTGATGTTAAGCTGTCACTGAACAGGAAAAAAAAAATGCAAGCGATTGATTTTAACAGAACTTGTACATTGTTTACACTTGTGAAAGCCAATTTTTAGTTATTTGCAACAATTTTCTATTATAAAGAAGTGACATGTTCCCTGCTGTTTTCATCAGGCATACGTTTTCATTTTCTACTGGAATGTTTCCATGTACTTGTGTATGATTATACCCCAATTTCTGTGTAATTTTTCTAGAATATGTAAGGATAAAACTGTGCATTTTTGTAGTAGGAAGAGAATTCTAGGTCTTATTCAGCAAGTTTTCAAAAGTAAGAAGGGGTATACAAATAGTTCTTGAAGATGGACAACAAAGAATACTAACAATAAATTCTTTCTGATATCCAAGACCCACCTAACTGTGCATCTAGTTTGTTTTTCTTTCAAAATGTTAATCTGAGTCAGGATAAAAGCCAAGATACTAAAGGAGGCAGTTTTCCTGGACTGTACATCCAAGGAGTATATTTGTGACATGCCACACCTCCTCCTGGGTCCCCTGCTCTGAATACCCTCAAGTGCTCTCTGGAGCTCTGCATGCTTCCACTTCCATCATGGCCAGAGAAATGTTTCTGGAACAATACCTGAAGTGAACACAGAACACAAACATGCAATATTTTGGTACAAAAATATTGTTGCTAAGAGAAAAGGAAGACAAATTGGCTGACAAGGCAGAAATGAGGGTTTTGCAATTTAGCCTTAAGAGAGAGAGATCAAGTTCTAATTAGATACCCACAGACCTGAAGACTCCTTGATGAGGAAGGTGGGTGAAGACTGCTGGAGTCTAGACAGGGTGCCAACTGGCTCTCCCATGCAGTGACTTGGAGTAGGTCAAACTCTGCGACCTTGTGCATCAGAATGCAACTAGAAAACACTTTGGGCTTAAAGAGCTCTGAGCTACACAGAGCTCACTCTGGTTTCCTGTCTAAAGCATGCATCTTCATTGCATCTCCAAAGTCAAGACTAACCCAAGAATGAGAACTAACATACCCTTACTGTTGTTGGTTACATTGTGTCCCCAAAAAGATATGTTGAAGCATTAATTCCTGATGCCTGTGAATATGACCTTATTTGGATATAAGCTCTTTGAAGATGTAAACAAGTTCAGATAAGGTTATACTGGGATAGGGTAGACCCTAAACCAACATGACTGGTGTCCTCAAAGAAAAGAGATGTAGACACATGCATAGAAGGAAGACAATATAAAAACACACAGAGAAATAGTGATTGACGGATGATGGATGATTCATGGATGATTGGAGGACGTGTCCACAAGCCAAGGAACACCAAAATTGCCAGCAATCACCAGAAGTTAGGAAGTGGCAAGGAAGGATCCCCTCTTAGACCGTGAGAGAGAGGGCGTGGCCCTGACAACCCCTTGATTTCAGACTTAAAGTCTCCAAAACAGTGAGACAATAAACTTCTGCTGTGTTAAGCCACCATGTTTGGGATAATTTCTTATGGGAACCCTAGGAAATTAATACGCCTACAAACAGGAAACAGAGATGGTGCTGCATTGAGGGAATTGTAGAAAGTAGCATGAAGCAAGCAACATTTGAGCTGTACCTTAACAACTGGATGAGATTTTAATAAGTTGAGATGATGGAAGAAGAGGGGAGGACAATTGACAGAGACTGCACAAGGAAGGGGGAGCAGGGGAGAAAGGCAGGTCATGCTTGGGAAACACCACAAAATCCCATTTTAGTGTGCTGCAGGTATATATGGAATAGAGAAGGTAGAACTACAATGTGACATATGCCATAATGAGGAGACAGCCTAAGGAGCTCACACTTAACCCATAACTAACAAAGAGCTATTGACCTCTTTTAGGCAAAACATGATTTGATCAGATACAAGCTTAGAAAGCTTTTTTTTTTTTTTTTTTTTTTTTTTTGGTCAGTGTTTGTATGGTGGCTTGGGGGAAAGGAGAGAAACTGAAAAAAAAAAAAGTGAATACCAGTTAGGAAATTACTGCAGTGGTCCAAGAAATGACAATAATAGTAAAATATAAAATTCTATGGGGGGAACAGGAAAGGAACAAAAGAGACAGAAGTGCAAGCTTAGTAGAGATAGAATTGATAGTTCCACTTAATTTTGTGTAGGGATAAAAAGAATAAATGAAAAATAACTGAGCCTGGTTGACTAAGATAAGCGAGGCATCATTAAAAGAAAACGGTTGGAAAGGTGGATTGAGGGAAAACATGAGTTTGAGAAGGGGTTGATGCCAGGTTAAACTGAATTTTTTCCAGCTACACAAAGATTCTGCATTCTTGCTTGAGAAGTCTCAGAGCCAGTTCAGTATATGTGTGCTGAGGCAAGCACAGAGCCAGTTCTTACCTAGGCCTGAGCTGTTATAGCACTAAACTGAGGGTCAGAGGGAAGGCAAAGGAGAAAATGGGAAAAGAAAAACAAACCCAAAATATGTTTGATAACATCTCAGTTGCACACATGTATGGATCCCCTGAGATGATCTGAAAGCAGCCATAATGGGAGGCTGAAGAAGCCACAAGCCACAGTCTCAATTATGCCACAGGCCAAGCCTTTTCCAAAGCCCTGAGCACAGCTCATCTGTCCAGGGGAATCTTGGAGATGGTGGAGTTACTGACAATGAAAAATAGATTAAAGACTTACAGGGGGCCCATAGATTGTTGCTCTTTCTGGTTCAAAATGAAAAATAAAGCTCGCATAAATCCCCAAGTACACATATTTTAAGCCAGTATATATAACAAGAAGCACTGTAAATACAATAAACAAAAAAAAAGAAATGTTCAGGGGCGCCTGGGTGACTCAGTCAACTCTTGATTTCAGCTCAGGTCACGATCTCATGGTTCATGAGATCGAACCCCACATGTCCATGCTGACAGTGGGGAGCCTGCTTGGGATTCTCTCTCTCCCTCTCTCTACCTCTCCCACCTCAAAATAAATAAATGAACATTAAAATGTTCAAATTTCCAGGCCAAAGTTAATATTTTTAAAGGCACTAAGGTATCTAAGTTACACTTGTTAAATTATACTCTCTAGAAAACTATACTAGCCCCCATTGAAAATTCTTATTTCTATAAACCGAAAAAAAAAGAAAGAAAAGAAAATTGGAAGTTCCCATTTGTTAAATTAATAGAGATGCAGAAGTTACTAATCAAAAGAAGAATGTGTTACAGATCGGCTTCTACCGTTCAATAGCACCTACCATAGACCAGACACTGTTTAACATCGGAATAAGCATAAAAATAAAAATACATGGCCCACACCTGCATGGAGGCTATAGACAAAATAAAGGAAAACAACAAATAAGTAGATTAAACAACAACCAAAAAAAAAAAAAACTGTGATAGAAACTAATGTGTAGGGGGTATCTACTTTAGATAGAGTGGGCATGGAAACTTTCTCTGAGGAGCTGACATTTAAATTGAGATCTTAGGATGAGAGAGCCAATATTGTTGCTTTTAATGAAGATATAATTGACATATAGCATTGTATAAGTTAAAGGCATACAATGTTGACTTGATACATTTATTATTGCAATATGATTACCACCAAAGCATTAGCTCACACCTGTCTTATGTCACAGAAAACATAACTTTGAAGTATATAATACAGTATTGTTGACTATATAGCCAGTATGCTATCCACTAGATCTCTAGAATATATTCACCTTCTAGTTGCAAATTTCTAGCCTCTCATAACGTCTCCCCAGTTCCCCCAACCTCACAGCCTCTGACCAACAGGTACATGAAAAGATGCTCAGCATCACTAATCATTAGGGAAATGCAAAGCAAAACCACACTGAGATATCACCCCACACATGTCAGATGGATAATATCAAAAGACAAGAAATAACAGTGAGGGCGAGGATGTGGAGAAAAGGAACCCTTGTGCACTGTTGCTGATAATGTAAATCAGTGCAGTGTCAGGCTCTGTGCTGACAGCATGCCACTATAGGGAACAGTATGGAAGTTCCTCAAAAAGTAAAAATAGAACTACCATATGATCCGGCAATCCCACTTCTGGGTATATATCCAAAGAAAATGAAAACAGGATATTTAAAAGATATCTACACACCCATATTTATTTCAGTATTATTCACAATAGCTAAAATACGGAAATGACCTAAGTGTCTGTTAACAGAGGAATGGATGAAGTTGTGTTCATATATACAAAGGAATATTATTTAGCCAAGAGAAAGAAGGAAAATCCTGCCTTTTGCAATAACATAGAGGAACCTTGAGGGCATTGTGCTAAGTGAGAGAGATAAATCAGAGAAAGACAAATACTGTATGATCTCATTTTTCTGTGGAATCTAAAACAGCCGAACTTAGATAAGAGCAAATCTTTCAAAGAACTGGGGGAGATATTTTTCTGCTAAAATAAAAGATGAGAAGGCCCTAAGTCAAGAAAGTCCTCAGTATGTTCAAGGTACTGAAGGAAAAGATCATTCCAGATGGAGCAAAGTGAGAGAAAATGACAAAGTCACCAGATGAAGCTGCAAAAACAAACAAACAAACAAAAACAAAAACAAACCACACACACACACACACACACACACACACACACACACACACACACAGCAGGAGCAAGACTGAGCAGGGTCTGATAGGATACCACAGAGTATAGAGCTTGGGTCTGTTTCTGAGCATAATGGGAAACTGGAGAATTTTATAATCCAATTTTCTTGCTTAAAATTTTTTCATACTTGCTGCATAAAAAATAACACAGAACTTGACAAGCCCTAGATTCTTGGTGAGAAGATAGAAGACAGGAGGCACAACAGGAAGATCTTTGAATAATCTAGGTAAGAAATGAGAGAAGTGGACATATTCAAGAGATATGTGAGATAGAACTGACAGGAATTCACAACAGATTTGAATAGACATGTGATAAAGAGGGAGGAACCAAAAATGATTCCTAATGTGGTGACTTGGGCAACTGGCTAGATGCTAGATAGTGCCATTGACTAAGACAGAGGAGAAGCAGGTTTGGGAGAGGAAATCGAGAGTTGAGGTTTAGACATGTCAAGTTTGGAATGCCTGTGAAACTGTCATCAAGGTGCTGACATAGTGAGTTGTTAAAAATAAGACAAGAGACCAAAAATAGAGTCACTTATGCTAAGCACCAAGTCACCGAATCAAGACTTAATTTTAAGTTTCAGCTGTCCTAGAAATGGAATATTAGGGGCACATGAGTGGCTCAGTCAGTTGAGCATTCAACTCTTCATTTCAGCTCAGGTCATGATCCTAGGATCACGGGATTGAGCCACACTCAACGTGGAGCTTGCTTAAGATTCTTTCTCTCTCTCTCTCTCTCTCTCCCTCTCCCTCTCCCTCTCCCTCTCCCCCTCCCCACCCCCCGCTCATGCTCTCTCACATGCTGTCTCTCACTCTCTTTCACTCTCTCTCTAAAAATTAAAAAAAAAAATTTTTAAAGAAATAGACTATTAAACCAGTCGATCAGGAATTGTCTGATAAACATTAGTTACGTCATGTGCCTGATAAACCCCTGACATCCCCTATGAGGAAAATAATCCTTCAATAACCAACCCACTTTTTTGCCTAGTATAACTCCCTTGTTCCTTCTCCCTTCTGCCTATATAATCTCTTGCCTTGTATAGCTTTTCAGATTTTCTTTCTATCTAGTAGATTGGATGCTGCCTGATTCATGAATCACTGAATAAAGCCAATAGGATCTTCAAAATTTACTCAGTTGAATGTTTTTTAAGAGTCTAGAGGTCAGAAAAGACATCTGGGCTGGGCATATGCATTTAGAAATAGAAGAGACCACCCAGAGAATGTGTAAGGAAACCCCTACACTTAGAAGTGAGGTGAAGGAAGAAAAATCTGCCAAAAGTCATTATCATTGTCAGCACACATGCAACAACATGCCCTTTTCTGATTAAAGTCCATTCCTACCCTCCTAGAGTCAAGCATTATCTTGACTGTTACGATAACCACTTCCTTACTTTTTTTATATAGTTTTACCACCTAAATACTCAAACCTAGTGATATGTTTAGTTTGCCTGTTTCTGGCATCAAGGTTAGTCTACCTGCACACAATGAGTTGGAAAGTAAATGCTCTTTGTGTGTTCTCTGGAATAGTTGATTTAAGATTAGAATTATTTCCTGCTTAGAATGTTTGACAGAAATCATAGGTAAAGCCTTATGGGCCTGAACTTTTCTTAATTGGAAGGTATTTAACTACTGATTCAGTTTCTTTAATGGTTACAGAAGTATACAGGATTATTCTTGTTTATTGATATTAATACAAAAAAGTAGTCAAGTACTGTCTAACTGAAGACAACTTCCATCACATATATTTTTCTTTTTAGGAGGAAATTGAGGGAAGAGTGAGTGGGGATAAATCACTATTAAATTATTATCAATTTGCATTTTTAGAATATATATCAGATTACTCAAAAAAAAGCATTGGATAGCTGACAAAAAAGGCAAGGTTAAGTTTTTAACACAGATAACGTACTGGACTCCTCTCATATGCCTCCCTGGGTTTGCTCAGGCAAAGTTTTCTGCTCAGTGCTACCAGTGACTCAGTTAAATCATCTTGCACTGACGGCATTATTGAAAGCCACGAATAGGAAGTTTTGCTCTCCAACAGAAGAAAGTTCATTGCTGCATTTGTTGTGGGGCTATGTTCCTTGTGGCACTCCACCTACATGGCTGGCGGGGCTACAAGAGCGGCTGCCCAGTTCCTAACTATTGCTTATAGGTATGACCTGAGAGCATCTCACTTCTTGCCTTCCATCATCAGTTTCCCTGTTGCCCCTGAAGCATCAATCACTGGAGGATTTTCTTAGTACACATACACACTCATAAATAGACACACACATGCGCACGCACACACAGTCAAGGCTCAGAAGTCTGTAGACTCAGGGCAGACGGGCAAGGCCCAGACTGGTGTTTGCTTCATCTGCTCATCCCCTAGGGCTGTTGTTCATGCAGATTTTGCAGCCCCTGCTGTTTTGAATCCAGATTCCCAAGCCAGAGCTGGAGGGACTAAGAGGAACAAAATACAAGAGAAGGGCAGATGACATCCATGGAATGAACTTTGACTAATGAAATGTGAGAACTGGCACATATTTTTTTCTCCTTCTCTCCCTGATCTGAGACTAATTTGAGGCACAGTTAGTCTACAGCCTCAGTGCAGATGTCTCCTAAAACCAAGTAATCCTTTGCACACATCACAAAGCTCTGGCCAGCTCATTAACATGTCCCATTGCATTTTCCATCCCTCCTTTCCTGCCACTACCTCTCTGCCCTCACTCCTGATCCTGGCATTGCACTCCACAATTAACTATTAACATGTAAGACTGGGCCTCAGACTGTTTTCTAAAGACCCCAGGCTAAGACAGATAACAAGTACTACTATATATTTTAGGTTAAAAATACCTTTTCCCATGTTTGCCATATACTGCTTACTCATATGTTCATAATGATAACCACTGTCTCTCAAACATTTTTAACTCCATTACTTCTCTCTATGGTCACACTTGCCTGTCAAAGCCAACCATTCCCTTTCTTCTTCTGTCATTTGTTCCCTCCTCCCTCCCTTCTTTCCTCTTTCTTTTATATAATACACATACGCAAAAATGAATAAAACATAAATGTGTATTTGAACAATAACACACTACCCAGGTCAAGAAATAACATCATTATCAGCACCCCAGCAGCCACATACCCCTTTTGATGAAAGTCCACTCCCAGCACCCCAGACTTAAGTATTATACTACCTTTATTAAGGTACTATTTATTTATTATTTCGAGAGACAGAGAGAACACAGGCAGGGGAGGGCAGAGAGAGAAGGGGAGAGAGAGAGAATCTCAAGCAGGCTCCATGCTGTCAGCGCAGAGCCCAATGTGGGACTGGATCCCATGAACCACAAGATCATGACCTGAGCCAAAACCAAGAGTTAGATGTTAACCTACTGAGCCACCCAGACGTCCCATGCATTATTCTACCTTTAACTATCACTATGTATCAGTAGTTTATGAAAGTAAGAAACAAAACTGGAACTGTCCTTCTTTGGCACCAGATGAAGGGGTTTTCTCTAACAACTATCACCCAAGTAAGACCTAAGGTTTATTATGATTATGTGTGCAACTTACAGCCAAAAATTTGACAAAACAATTCATCTTCTCATTCTAGAAAACAGGAAAGTCTATAACCACCACAATAACAAGAAAAAGAATGTCAAATGGGCACCTGGGTGGCCCAGTCAGTTACACATCTGACTTCGGCTCAGGTCATGATCTCGCAGTTCTTGAGTTCGAGTCACATTTCAGACTCTGTGCTGACCTCTGGGAGCCTGAAGCCTGCTTCAGATTCTGTGTCCTTCTCTCTGCCCCTCCCCTACTTGTACTCTGTCTCTCTCTCTCTCTCAAAATAAATAAACATTAACTTAAAAAAAGGAGAAAAATGTCAAATGTACCTTTCATGACTCAGGATTCCTTTGATGATCTCAATTTCACCTATAAGAACATACGCTGTGTTTAAGACAACAATTCCGGAAATAAAAGGTAACTTAGGCCAAAAAGCAGACTGAAGATTGAGAGTTTCATTCCTGGATCTGCAATTAGCTCACCACTACTTTTATAAAAATGCTTAATTTTTCTCCTTATCAGCAAAATAATATACTACAACATAATCAACAAACCCAACCAACAAGGCAGAGAGACAGGTATTGATTTGCTTTCCTAAGACCCAGGGGCTTCAGTGAATCAGACTTCTGGGAAGCTAACCATTCCTTAAACACACCATAGTTTTACAACTAAAATGTGAAACTCAGATTGTCTCTTTCTCTCTAGGCCTTGGTGGTTTGTGGGGCTGGGAGGGTGGAAATTTTCACCTGTTGAGGGGCAAGTTTTCTTTTTCTTTCTTTTTCTTTTGCAAAAATAATTGAGGGAGAAAAGGATTCACATCAGCAGCCAAACAAATACTTTTGAAATTATTTTTTAATTATCCTTCCTCTATTACCCTTCTGTTACTTCCCCCATGAAAGCCCTGTATACATCCTTCCATACCTTTTTCTCATAGAAATGTATTGAAGCACAGGTATACATGCATGGACTTCCTGGTTTTTTATTTATACACAAATGGAATCTTTTTATGCATAGTAGTTTGCTTTCACATATTACTTTTAGTTTTGTAATATACATATTGCTTTTACTAGCTTTAGATACATCATGGATATAACTCTAGATCAATAAACATAAGATGAATTCATTCTTATTAACTGCTGAATAATATCACAGTATGGGTAAAAATTAATCATTTCTCTACTGAAGCCCATGCAAGTTACTTTCAGGTTTCTGCTTCTACAAATAATACCTCAATAAACTTCTTATCTACTGGAGTGTTTATGTCAATGGAACAGAGTTCCAAAAATAGGACTCCTGAGTAAAAAAATTACCTGTATTATTTATTTTTAGATATATAGCCTACTTTTTTAAAATGTTATAATTTATACTTCTACAAGGAAGAAATGAGTGCATAATCTCTTACTGGCTATTTTTAGTGTGTAAATTTTGTCTAATAGGTGGAAAGTAGTTGTGCTTTCTAACTCATGGTTGCACTTTCCTAATTACTCCTGAGGTTAACTATCTTCTGTATGGTATTTATCCTCTACTTTTTTTTATTGGTTTGGTTAGCCTTTTCAGTTTCCTAATTTGAGTTTTATTTTTGGAATCAATTTGTGGGAGATCTTTGAAGGATACTAACCCTTTTTGGGGCATTTGGTTAATATCTCTCAAAACTCTCCCACAAATTTCCATATGTGATGTAAACTTTCTTCTCAGTTTATGGTTCTTTTTTACCTTGCGAGGTCTTCTGCCATATAGGGTTTTTTTTTAATGTTTATTTATTTGTTTGTTTTGAAAGAGAGAGAGAGAGAAAGCAGGAAAGGAGAGAGAGGGAGAGAGAGAGAGAGAGAGACTGAGAGAGAGAGAGGGAGAGAAAGAGAGAATCCCAATCCCCAGCTAGGGGGCTCTATCTCATGACCATGAGATCATAACGTGAGTTGAAATCGAGAGACAGACACTTAACTGACTGAGCCACCCAGGTGCCCCTACCATATAGATTTTTAAATTTTATATAATTGTGATAGGAATTATCAGGTGCCCGCCAAAATCTGTTCTGCTTCCTTCTTTTATGCATGACTAGAATGTACTTCCCTTGAAGTTCGGTGTGACCTGGGACTAACTTTCACCAATGTAATGTCTGCAGGAGTAGTGTATATCTCTTCCCAGATTTAGGCCTCAAAAAGTAGCCATGCCCAGTGAGCCTGGGTGGCTCACTTGGTTGAGCATCTGACTCTTGATCTCAGTTCAGGTCCTGATCTCACAGTTCGTGGTATCAAGACCTGCATTGGGCTTTGCACTGACAGCATGGAGCCTGCTTGGGATTCTCCCTCTCCCTCTCTCTGCCCTTCCCCTACTTGTTTGTTTTCCCTCTCTCTCTCTCTCTCTCTCTCTCAATAAATAAATACACTTTAAAAAAAAATTAGCCATGCTCCCTCCATGCTCTCTTCCTCTTTCTACCAAGTGGAACTTGAACATGGACAAAACAGCCCAGTTTTGAGCATGGAGAGGACAATATCCGAGGAGATGACAAAGCCACATGTATCAGTCAGGATCCAATCAGGAGATAGAGTCCAGGGGGAGTTTTAATATAAAGAACTCTTAAACTCTGATAAATGATATGAGGAAACACTATATGGGACCCAAGAGCTGAGAGAGAGCATTCAGTGAAGGCCAAACTTAGAAAGGGGCTCCTTTCCCAAGGCTGGAGTTCAGGCCTCATTTAATTTAGCCCATTGGACAGCAGAGACTTTTGTTTGTTTGGCCAAGCCAGAGCTGGTGTGCAGTCACTGGACAAGGAGGAAGCACCCCTCCAGAGTGCAGGTAGGTACAGACAGTCAACACAGGTCTGGTGGCATAGGCATGCAAAGGGGGAGGGGGGGACCTGGGGCACAAGACTACAAAGGGAATTGTGGCACCCCTGTGGGCAGAAGGACTTTAGGAACAAGTTTTGGTGTTAAGTGGGCCTCAGGAAAATCATCACCGGACATGGCTGAGGCTGTAAGGTTGCCAAAGTACTGCTCATTCTGGGTGCACATTTGGGGCAGAACTCTACTGGACATCCTCACATCCGCACTGCTCATCCACCATGCAGCCACCAGAAGCAGTAGGAAAAACTCCGGTTTCCAGCAACATCCCTCCAGCACCCTCTATTGAGAAAGCTTGACATCTTGCATAGTATAAAGGAAAGATGCCTCAACAATTCTGTTCCCTACCAGAAAGCATGTATTAAAAGTGAATGTGGAGCTTAAAGGCAATAAAATGATAACTGGCACACTGCAACTTGTCAGCTTGGAAAGAGCCCGAGTTCCTGAATGACCACACGGTCCACTCACAGTCTATCTCCCACCTGGAATGCTTGCCTCAGAAATGTTACATGAGAGAGAAATAGCTTTTATATCTTTTGAGTCACTTGGAGGGGGAAGCTCTTTACAATAGCAGTTTGGTTTGATCTTAATTAGTTCAGTGGTCAGTTATGTTCATCTTTTCTGCATGGCTTCTGGGGTTTCTGCCTTGCTTAGGAAGATCCCCTAAATTTCATTTATAACTATATAGCAGGTGACTATCCAATGAGGGAAAGAGTACTCAAAAGAGAATATTGCCACCTGGCTACTTGCCAGCCACTTCCTGATACAAATAAGCAAAAAGAAAAGAAAAGAAAGACAAAGGAACGTTATGTAAGTAAAGTTCCATAAACACAAACCACTCTAGTTCCTTTAAGAAATCTCTGTTGAATACCTCCCAAAATACAGACTTAAAGCAGCTGCAGAAAGAGAGTGATTTAATATAAAATAATCACAATCACAAGTTCTGCTAGTTGGCTGAATGTCTTCACCACTCTATATAAACATTTGTTAATTACACAAGCGGCTCGAAAGGCTAGAAACACAGAAGATGTAGTTCAGTAGAAAGTTCTACACTGTCTTCCTCCAGAAATTATTCCTCTGGGCTACAACTCAGGTCTAACCTGAAGATTGTCCTGTCACATGAAAAGCTAGTTATAGTCTCTCCATGTATTCTCCATTGTCCTCCTTTCCTGTAGGATTATTTTCTTTTTTGTAAGAAAAGAGCATGGCATTACAGGTAAAGTCAGTCAACATTTAAGGCTGTAGTCTGTATGCATGTTGTATTGGCTAACCCCTAGGATAAAAGGCAAAGGAAAACGAGACCCCATCCAGATCCAAAAGTGTTATGGGCTCTCAGGGAATGTGAATCAACCCATGAAACAGGCCACAGGAACTTATCACTGATTAAAGCATCAGTTGTGGCAAGTGCCCACCAGCTCTAAGAACAATGAAGAGATACCGGTTAAACACATTTTTCACCTCCCTTTTCCTGCACACATCCACAAGTAATCACAGTATATGTATGTGTAAATACTGGCTCACTAATTGAGACCACCAGAAGACAAGGCAATAGTGACAATGTGGTGATTACCTGAAGGTGGCTGGTGATAAATATCATTGTGCTTTTTGCATTGTATGAATTTATTACATTTCAGCCACTTGTTCTAAATAATATCATAAAATCCACTAACAAATAACAGCTTTCTCACTATTGTTTTTTTGTGATCTGGAATCCTTTTCTGGAAATTCCAGCTTACATTCTGTTGTAATAGAAAACAAAATCACCTACCATTGCTCCCAACATTTTAACCCCATCATACCTTCCTCCCTGACCCCACCTGCTATCCTTCAAGACTCTCTTCAAATGTAACTCCTCTGTTGGGTCTTTTCTGAGTTCCTCTAGAATAGAATTAATCCAGCCAGCATGAGTGTTGTTGTAGCACTTGGACACAATTACAACATCTTCATCTCCTACTGATCTGTAGCAGAGATTTGGTCTCATATATAGATTTCTACTGTGTGTCATTTGTACGTGACCAATAAAAGTTTATTAAACGAATAAAATGTTTAAGTTTGCTGCATTACCTCCATCCTCTAATGTCATGACTTTAAATTCTTAAAATATTTCACAAAGTGACTAATAATGTTCCACTAAAATAGTGTGCCGTTTGCATTTAGAGCAATGTTAAAAAGCTCTCTGCCACTCATTCAGCAGCCCTTTTCTATGGTGGGTTATGTCCTGGATGTGCGCTGCCCTCTGCTGGTGTCCATTTAAACAAGCGCATACATGGTACCTGCTGTGCAAGGCTGGCCTTTCTTTAAATGGTGGTTCTAAACCCCTGTAGCTCTGGACAGGAGATAACAACGCGGTCATAAACTATTTACAGAAGGCCAGTAGTGCAAAATGTTCACTTTCATTTTATAGTCTGTAAAGAATAGGCCAGATACCAAATAGGAAATAAAGGCTGGTAAATTTATTTATAGCTGTTTATAGGGGTCCTGAGTTGCTTTAAATATTTCTATTATTTTTATTATGCCCATAATTTTAAGTGGCTTTATTCCAATCTTTCTAGGACCACACAACTATATCAAAGAAATAGAACATATTAACGCCACCAAAGTTCCATGATCCCAGGGAAAAGTGAAGAGATTCAAGTAACTGATGGTGCCAATCTTTGCACAAAATCATAAAATAAATGTATATTTATTGACTTGAAAGGCATTAATAATATATTAAAACAGTATGTGTATTCATGTGTACATGTAGGTGTATAGATACTGATATAGATATAGTTTCATATATATTGCAGTGTGTTTCTATTATGTAAATACATATTTTATATGCACAGATCTGTAGGCAGAAAGGTCAGGAATAATATATCAGAATGATAATGATTGTAATTGGTAAGTAGATGGCAACATTTTTAGGTACTCTTAATTTCTCTATCTGTATTTTTCTAATTTTTCTGAATCAGGAAGTAGTGGGGTAACGAAAAAATGAAGACAGAAAAACTCAGCTAATGTTACCAGGGGAAATATTAATAAACGAAACCGGAAGTCAAGATTAAAACTGCCCGTTCATGCAAGTAAAAGAGGCACCTTCTGATACAAGCATCACTAAGAGAAACAGATCTATAGCTGCCAATTACGGGAAATGTGCTGAGCCCCAGAAGGCCGTCCTCTTGAGGGGCAGGCTGGGTGAGGCATGGTTCAGCCCCATTTATGTGGCAATTAATCATTAAGCCAGTCTGTTCTTCATTAAGAAGCCAATGAAGTCAGGCCCACGGTTGCTCTGGAAATGTGCATGGCTTGCTAAAAGACTGCTTGAGTTAGTCCAAAAAGGAACCAAACCATAGGCATCACGTTAAGAATGCTCAAGACAGGGGGGAAATGGCATGGACACTTGGCAAAGAAAGCTCAGCAATTTTCTTTTTAATTATTGAGATAAGAAAGTGAGTTTGGTTTCATTTAGCTGCTCAAATAGAAATCTATTTAAATATTTAAACAGAAAAGCCTCCTGATCTACCATCCTGCCCTCCTGTAACAGCTATGGCCTTTCCACAGAGATAAATTTTATAGTGGATTTGGTTTGGGAAACTTCTATTTTATGGGTTAGAAATTGATTTCAAGAGCCTTCAGCAGAGTAAAACACACACAATTGTGTATTTGCTCTGGGGGTAAGTCCACACTCCCTTGCAGTACAAACTAAATCTCCTGCTGGTAAACACTAGGATGTTTGGCATTTGAATTGCTTCTCTTTTAGAGATATGGTCCTGATAATCTCTTTCACAAACCATTAAGGACCCAAACCCTCCCCAAATGCCTCATTCCTTACTTCCTAGACATCATCCTGCACTGTTTTCTTCCATTCTACTTGGGCAAATAAAATTCAACAACCTCAAAGCAACAAATATTTAGGTACCTCCTTGCTGTTCCCAGTGAAACTTTAACCTCCCAGATGGGTCCCTATAACCAGACAAATCTTCCTGCTCTCTTCCATAATGGAAGCCCATTCCATAATTTAAAGATTTGCTTCAATCATGTATCTTTCAAGAAGCAATTCCATAAGAAGGGGGAAAGGGACCCTGTCACAGCATTTAACCCATCAGCCTTTCCATGTTTCCAGGGTTTTACTCTGCCTAGAATCCCCAGCCCATTTTTTCATCCAGCAAAATACTTTGACTTTGAAGATCTAGCTTAACTGTCAATACCTCAGTCTCCTCTAAAAATGTAAGTTTCAATCATTCCCTGACAATCATTCCCAACTGCCTTGTACATACTTCAAGCAGAGGTCTAACATTGTATTTCAATTTTTTGTTTATATATCTGTCTTCTCCCTTTATACTGTGCATTCCCAAGGAAACAGACAGTCTCTCATCATGACATTCCCATTACCTACTGTTCAAGAAATAATGCTGAATGAATGAATAAATGAATATAACAACCCCTACAGAATCCAATTTGCCTATATACTTTAACAGATCGAAAAGACAGGGTGAGAGCTTTATCTCAACTCTTTTTATGAATCAAACAAGTGCTTTTTTTTTTTTTAATTTAGAGAAAGTGCACAAGTGGGGGAAGGGGCAGAGGGAGAAAGAGAGAGAAAGAGAAAGAATCTCAAGCAGGTTCCACACAGGTCTCAATCCCACGACCCTGGGATCATGACGTGAGTTAAAATCAAGAGTCAGATATCCAACTGACTGAGCCACCCAGGCGCCCCCAAATGAGTACTATTTTAATTAATATTTAACAGAATGGCATTTATTAATATTTTTGTAGAGGGCAGTGTGAAAGTAGCAATTTTCACTTCATGGTTTCTCATGGGAAAAAATAAGCTTTTCAAGAAAAAAACACAGATTTTCCTAGCAGCTCAAACTTCCTTTCACCAAATTCTGCTAACCCAAAACAGCCAGCCAAGAACTGTGTCACATTTTGTCACCCCAGAGAAGAAGATTTTTTTTCCTGCTACACTTGTGTGAATTTCCTACATGGCTTTCTTCAGCTCTGTGTGCCATAGGTGGCTAGGTAAAGAAAATTTCAGTATTATTGCTTGATTCAAAAGTAAGAGACCCTGTAAATTTTTATGCTCCCAGTGTAGCCTTTTATTTTTGTTAATCATATCTCTTCCTCAAGAAACTTATACCTCCATAATCATGAATTGTACTCTTCCCCCTAAACTCCTTCCTGTTATTATTCCTAACTATTCGACACATAAAGTTCTTCCTGTAACCTTTAAAATTAATCACTTTGTTGGTTAAGTTAAATTTTGTCTACTTCCTGTTAGCCAACAAGCAAGTTGAGAAAGATACAGTCATTCTTTCAAGTACACAGTAGCACAAAATGCAATCTACAAGCTAGCACAAAACCATCTAATAAACCAAAGGAAGCTCCCACTCTAGTAATTCAGTGAAGGTCCAAGCTGTCACTATTCCATCACTTGATTTGTTCACCTGTGAAGCCATAGGTTTGTTATTTGGAAATACAAAGCAGGAGCTGCTGTCCTCATAATTCAGTTCAGGAAAAAATAAAAATAAAATTTTGACATCTATTACTTGAATATTTCAGATGAACACAGGTCAGCATGAACAGTACAAGTAGAAATGTCAGGTTTAATGTCTTTGTAACACAAAACAACCATCGTTAATTGGCAAATCAGAGTATTTTGCCTGTAGTAACACTTCTGTTTTCAACTTAAATATTTATTTACCTGATACATCTCTGAAATCTATAGCTAGTTTCATCCCTCAGCCAGTTTGTACATCAACAGTTTTGTTAAGCATAGCAAAATGATCATCTATATTTGTACATAGTATAATCCCCAAGGCTAAGAGTTAACGTTAATACCCTCTGGATGTGCTAGGATCTCCCAATGAAGTGGTACACAAAATCAATCTTTTGGTGTGCTAATTAGAAAGCAATCTGAATGGACGTGTGACCATTGACCATATGATAGATACAAGACAAAGGCATTAATGATGTTAAAAAAAATTTTTTTAATGTTCAATATGTAAAGTCTTTTATTTCCTAAGCTAGATTCATAATAGATTAGTTTTTACTCTGCAAACATGAGTGAATACACGCCACCTGTGCATCTGTGGCAACCAACTAGACACTACAGTTCTAATTCAGGATTATTACATAAACTTGGGTTTGTTTCCAAAGCTATTTGGGGTTATAACTGGAACAGAAGTAGCCTATGCTCTTAATTTTGAGACAAAAAACAGATGTATGAAAATATTAACCTTGATGGATAGGATAGCACTAATTTTGCTTCTGGACTTTTTTCCTTTTTGGAAAATTTCTTCACAAAGAAAGATTTGTCTGGGGAGATTCCAATTTTCTCACTGTGTTATTAAAAATTCAGAAACTTTATATAGAGACCATATAACAGTAGAATATTTGGTGGCAATATTTGGTAGGTGGCAGTATTTGGGGTCTAAAACTCATATTAAGATTTGAAACATTTTGATTTATCATAAATTTAATATATGGTCTATCAAATTACTAAAACATTTCCTTTTAATAATGCTTGAAGCTAATACTGCCGCTACTGTAGTTATGAATAATTTAAATTTGAATTTACATGTTTAATCATTTCTGTCTAAAAAAAATAGTGAAATGCAATGTTAGGCTGATTGTTTCTCTGATTTCCATGTAAATTGCCTCTGTTAGTAAATTTGCTTGTCACTTAATACAGTCGAGAATTTATTTAATTAGTGAATATTTCTGGCTTGTTTTTTTTTTTAATAAATCTTACAAGCTTTTCTGGACGGAAAACTTTGTAGCGATCTAATATTCAGTTTTTCTGATATATTGGAATAGAGGTTATTTTTTAAAATCTGACAAAACATGGATTATTTAAATAAAAACAAAGCCTCTCATCTAACTGCATTACTTCAAATGCTTATTTTCTTTATTGTTAATGACACCATCTTAGAAACTGAATATATTTTCCTTTGTGTTTTTCTCAGTGTATTTGATGTCTGTTTCAGATAATACCCCATTTAAATTACTTGAGACTCCTGTTCTCTAAAAGAAATGGGCCAGGAGGAGGTAAGAAGGGAACCGAATTGTCCCTAGATTGTAGAACATGAGATGGCAAAACATGTGGTCAATTATCTTTATGAGCCTGTACCTGATTACACAAGAGAAAACCTGTACCCTCCTAGAAGGCAAGCCCAGAGGTTAAAAGTCATGCTCTCTCAAGAGCTCTCTGCTATGGGGAAGAATCCTCACATACATCAAGGCGAGCCAAAGGCCACACATGGACCAAACTTTCATGAACATGGGCCACAACCTGTCACCACACTTTGCTCTTTACAAGTGCCATCAAAACGTTCATGGATTCATTGATTTATTCACTCAGCACATACATTTTGAGCATGAAGTATGTGTAAGGCACTACGCAATTCCCTAATGCTAGAGGCATGGCCAGCCCATGCCTGCACCTTGACCCCTTCAATAAGTCAGCAGTATGCACAAGCTCAGAAGCCCATCTACCCCAGAAAAAAGCACAGATTTCTCAAGGTGTCAACATCAACCAAAAAAAAAATCCCACAGAAACCATTTAGAATCAGAAGATAAAGCCAACAGTGTATATGCTGAATTTGCTAGACCTGTTGCTTAATTCTCTTTAGGCTAGCAATTTAACCTTCACTACAGTAACCTTCCTTTGAGGTCTTTCAGAATCTTGGTGCATGGACAGGCCTTGTATTTTATGACTAATTGCACAAACATACACACATCTCCTTAAAATGTGTACAAAATTATTCTCTAGACCCAGTTAAGTTTAATACCCTTTGTGCTTAGATCCTCTACAGTTCATTGAAAATGCTGAAGCCAGTATTCTTAAGGGTAGTGGCAAGCCATGGTGGGCAAAGTAGATACAGGTGATAACACTTGGAATGATAGGGAGCACCACTAATTTGTTTGTTCAATAAACATCTTTATTTCCTTACCCTGTACCTGGCTCTGTGCTCTATATAACATTGGAGCTATATAGACAGACATGATTAAAAATAATCACAAGTTAAATTCTTGCCTCAAGCTGCTCATGCTCTCTTAGAACAAGCAGACATGTTAATACTTACCATGCAATAGATGGATATATACGAGACATGTGAACAGGATACTGCAAAACAGAAGCATTACCAGATTGATCTAGAAGCAGGAGAGGAGTCAGAGTTTGACAAAGTAGGTGACAACTGAGCCAAATTGTATCAGACAGGTGGGAATCCTAAGTGAACAAGGGTATAAAAGACATTCAAAGCAGTGGGACGGCACATTGCACTTGGAGAATTAGATGTGGCTAGAATAAAATTGTATCAAGAGATAAAGCTAAAGAAGTAAGCAGACCACAAAGAGCTTTGGATTCATGACTAAGAATAAGCTTGAGTTTTAGTCTGGGGAATCACATGATCAATTTGAGAATGGAACTAGAGGTATAAAATTGGGAATCTTTGATTTATGGATTGAATTTAAAAGTAGAATACATTATATAGATAGAGCTTGTGAGTCAGAAGGGAAGATGGGAAACGAACCCTTTTGAGCACCATCATTTAAGAAGCAGGGAGAGAAATAAGAGTCCATGGGGGACTTTTTAAATCAGCAGCCAGAAGGAGGCTAAGGAATAAATGGGAGATGAGGACCTGAAGATAATCCAGCCAGGCCTCACAAAGAAACCTAAGGCCAGAGAGGAACTGAGGGTCCTGAGGTTTTATTTTTAAGATAGCATTAGAGGAGAAGAAGAGGTTCAACATGCAGGAGAGATCCACAATGTCAGTAGAGGAACTAATCTTGAACCCTGAGAGAAGGGAGTGAAGAGAAATACAGATGCAGACAAAGACCATTCTGAAAAATCAGTGGTAGAAGTTTTAAGGGTGTTCATTGCTCTCAGCTCTGGTGAGGAGAAAGGTCTAGAGTAGGAAGCATGATGAAAGTTGTAAAGGTTGTAACATGATATAGGGAGTAGAAAAGGGAGCTGAATACAAGAACCTAGAAGAATCACCTGGTGGCTTTCTGGTCTGCTTAGGATTGGAAACCCTAATTTTTTATGATGACATCCATTCACAATGCTCTGGATTTCTATTGAGGTTCATCAGCCCAAGAATAAAACCAGAGAAGACTCTCTGTTGAATTGATCTAACATTTGACACTGCATGGCAGCTAGACAAGAGAGTCGAAGGTGCTGGCCAGAGAAGTTTAAAAGATGTACGTGGAGGAAGGGAAAAAATTAATCCAGTAGTGGTATGCTACTCAGAAGGCAAAGGGATGTCAGGGAACTGGAAGTCTTCACAAATTCAAGAATTGAAGATGATGAAACTTAGAAAGTGAGACAGCTAAAAGGTCAAAAGGCAGTGGCTCAAAAGCAGAGGAGTTCCTAGTGGTGACCAGATCCAAGGTGTGACCACGAGAGTAAGCTCCAGATGTAGGATGAAGGTACAGACAATGAAATTGAGATAAAGGAACTCCAGGCTAGGATACTGACTGTAAGTTCCCCAGGACTTCATTTATTATGTACCAGACATAACAACCTCATAACAGCCTTATGAGGTGGGAACTATTAGTATCATCATCCTCATTTTACAGCTGAGGAAACTGAGACACAGAAAGGTTAAGTAACTTGCCAAAGTCACATAGCTATTCTAAAAGGCTGAGATTCAAGCCCAGTCTGGCTGCAAAATCCTTGCTCCCAATATTGTACTACATTGCTTCTCCTAGAATGAGAGCAGCTGCATCTGGGAGCCATAAGTAGCACGGCTCAAATCAGGAAGTATTTTTCCTAGGGAGAGTGGAAGATGGCCATCTAAATGCTAAATGCTCTCCCTAATATCAGCAGCATTGATCACTGCATTTATTGAGCTTCCACTATGTGCCAGTTTGTGCTATTTTAAAACAATTGATCCTAACATACCAGTTGTAGAGCCAAAATTTCATTTCTTCCATATTCCTTCCCTGAAATTTGAACAAAAGGTTTTTGTTATAAAAACAAAACTAAAGTGATACCCTGGTATTCAGCCTGCTGGGTAGTAGAATCTTAAGTTAATTGATTCTATAAAAAATCCACAGCTTAGCAGCCAAATATATTCATCTGGGAAATAACTGAACAATTCACAGTCGAATCAAATGATGCTGCACACACAGGAATAACCAGCTGGTAATTGTTTACTTCACAGCCTACCTATGAAAAAACTGGGAAGTCGTACCAAACACTAGTCAATCTGGCCACCCCAGAACTATTTATATTGCGGTATCTGAGACCACATAAGAAAAATATGTAAAGAGGTCAGACTCATTTTTTAAACCAAATTTTAAATACCTCTAGAATAGTGTGGCTACATGAAAGAGCTCCTTCTTGCTCAAATATTCAATGCTACCATTGAATATTTGGACTACGCTTTAGTCCATCAGTTTTTCAACATCTGCTGAGAATTATATGAAGAACTGTGGCTTGACTGGCAGCATTGCATAAATTTTCTAGTACCTGAGTTTTGGTGGAAGTGGGATGTCAATATCATGCCATAACATGTGTTATTCAATATTTGTGGCAATAAACTTCAGAATGAACTATGACATAGCATAGTTTTTCTGTGTTAATAGAGGATGGAGTCACCTACATTTAAATTTTATAACCTTCTTTTAATGAGTTACTATTTAGTCAGTCTTCCCCAAAAAATCTTTACAGGAAATATCTTGTCTCTTCCCACCCTCCATCAAGGAACCACAAGGTCAAAATGTAGAGGCAATAGGCTAAGAAATTAGAGTTAATTATAATCCTCTATAATATGAGCTATCAAGACTTGCTGATCACCCATAGGAAAATGCAAACACAGTAACACAGTATTGTAATGGAGATCTCTGAAGAAAGAGTAGCCTAGAGAATAGAGACATTGGTCTTAACTCCTGTAACTGCTAACTGGGCATTTGTCCTTGGATATGATACATAATTTCTGTTTCCTCATCTATAGAATAGTAATTTCTTCCCACAATTTTTGTAAGAAGTACATACATTAAATCATTTAGCATGTCCCTCATTTAGAACAAAGTTAAATGGCATTTCTTGTTCCCTGCTTTTAATTTGACCTCTCAGCTGCTCTTGATCCTACTGGTTTCTCCCTCCTTCTTGATACATCCTTTTCTCTTGGATGCACTCATTTTCTCCTGTCTCCTGCTATCTTACAAGGCTCCCTTTCTGGACTTTGCAGGAAGACCTCTTGCACCAAACCCTTAAATGTCAGATTCCTGTTGAGCTTAATATTCAGCCCTCTTCTGTTTTTATCTCTAGACTCTCTCACTAGGCAAATTCATCCTCTCGCAGGCCTCTGAGTATCAACCGGCCAACCTACCAGCCCCGTGCTCTCCTGATTAAAGGCTCACATATCTTATTACCTATTTGATATCTCAAATTGGGAGGCCTCATAGACATCCCAAATCAACATGTTCAAAACTGGATTTTTTTAGCTTGACTCTAACCCAATGCCAGCCCTGACCTGCCCCTTCTCCAAGCTTCATTATCCCAGGAAATGCTTCACCATCAGCCCAGCACCTCAACGCAGCCTGAGCACTAGCTGATTCTGTTCTTTCCCCACTCTCCACTCCTGGTCCATTATCAAGCCCTGTCAATCTCCTGTCAAGATGATGTACATGTTCCCTTCTAATTCAAAGTCTGGTCTTCTTAGAAGTGATTTCCAAAGGAATCAGTAGCTTTCAAAAACCTCTAATAAAATGTATTTTAAAGATTATTTTTAATTGAAGGTTTGATCACAACTAGATAAATGTTTTAAAGGCAAAGTCTGTTCCCTAGAACATTAGTCCTATAGGATGTTAGTGGGTATCAGAAAAGGGATACAGATCCAAATAAATTTGGAAAATTCTAGATTAAACAATATTAAGCAGGTTTCAGTATTATTATTGTTTTTACTGTAGGACTTCTCAAAAATTTTTAAACAGGCATTGTGAATGCATAAAAAGATCAAGAACCAGGTATCATATATTTGCCTTCTTCTGGCTTATTTGATAAAAAGGGCTCCATGCCACACTTCACTGCTTGTCTGGGTCAACCATCAGTTTCACAAGGACTGACATTTGTTTCACATCTGATTATCACTGGAACTCCTAGACCCCTCTCCATCTTCATATAACATTCCTCTTCTTCATGGCATCAGCAGAGGAGTGAATATGAGGCTTGCCACGCATCTTCAAGTGCCCTTCACTTCCCACAAGAGGACCAAACAGGGCTCTATAGAAATATCAAACTTTCCTAGAGTGACATCAGCAATAGCAATATAGCAACATAAGGCATCCCTCAACAGTAACAATTTGAGCATCAATCCATGAACAAAACTGCCTTTGTGGGAGTTGGTGGATCCAGCACCATATGCCAAAAGATTTCCCACCTATGCATCAGGCAGAAGGTATACAGACCTTGGTCCTGGCTGTGAATCCCACAGTGGACCATGACGAGCTTCAGCCCCTCTCCACCACCATCAGGAACCCCTGGTAAACACTGTCTTAGACAATTATCTGTGGACAAGACAGCCTTTGAGGAAGTCCAAGTATCCACTGGAGAAGTTCCAGCACACTACTGGTACACCACAAAATAGGAGTCTGGATGTACTGGAGAGGATTTGACACCAAAAGCACAGACAACAAAAGCAAAACTAAGTAGAATTACATCACACTAAAAAGCTTTTGCATAGAAAAGAAACAATCAACAAAATAAAAAGGCAACCTATGGAATGGAAGAAAATATTTGCAAACCATCTATCTGATAAGGGGTTAATACCCAAAATATGTAAGAAACTCAATAGCAAAAAAACCCTCCATTTTAAAAGTGGGAAGAGAACCTAAACAGACATTTTTTTTTTCAAAGAAGACATACAAATGACCACTAGGTACTTGAAAAGATAATTGGCATCACTAATCATCAGGGAAATGCAAATCAAAAACTACAATGAGATATCATCTCACACCCGTTAAAATGGTTATTATCAAAAAGACAAAAGAGAAGTGTTTGTAGGAGGAGTTACAATGGCAGTATAGTAGGGGACCCTGGGCTAGTCTCATCCCTTGAACACAGCTAGATAAACATCAAGTCATTTGATACACCTAGGAAATCAACCTAAGGATTAAGAGAACATTCTACAAAATTTGAGGGAGAAAATATGGCAAGTACATGGTGCAGAGAGGGGAATTGAGGGAGGGAAAAGCCTCGGTGCTGCAGAAGGGTTGGAGCCCTTTTCACAGATAAGAAAAGGAGAGAGGAGGAAAGAAAGTGGCATGTTGGGTTCACATAAGAAAAGCACTCCCCCAAGGGCACCTGGATGGCTCAGTGGGTTGGGCGACTGACCAGGTCATGATCTTGCGGTCCATAAGTTTGAGCCCCACGTCGGGCCCTGTGCTGACAGCTTAGAGCCTGGAGCCTGCTTCAGATTCAGTGTCTCCCTCTCTCTCTGCCCCTCTCCCACTCAAGCTCTGTCTCTGTCTCTCTCAAAAATAAATAAATATTACAAAAAATTAAAAAAAGAAAAAAAGAAAAAAGAAAAGCACTCCCCCAAAACCACTGATGGGGGAATTGTGAGGAACTGACGATCACAAATTTTTGCAAATAGTAAAGCAGAAATCCTGAGTTTTTGGAAGTCTGCCTTTTGCTGGAGTAGATGTAAGTAATATATCTGAACAAGAATTTAAAACAACAGTAATAAGAATTCTAGCTGGGCTTTAAAAAGCATAGATGGCATCATTGTTGTGGAGATAAAAAGACCTAAAAACTAGTCAAGCGAAAATAAAAAATGCTGTAATGAGATAAAACCAACTGTATATAATTACAATGAGGATGGAAGAAGAGAATTGAATAGGTGACACAGAAAGATAAAATTATGGAAAAATAATGAGGCTGAAAGGAGAGTGAAAGAAAACCATTAGATCATGAATATAGACTTAGGAAAATCAGTGATTCCTTAAAGTACAATAATATCCATAGCATAGGAGTCCCAGAAGACGAAGAGCAGGGAAACGGCAGAAGGTTTATATGAACAAATTATAGATGAGAACTTCCCTAAGCTGGGTAAGGAAAACAGGCATTCAAGTCCAAGAGGCACAGAGAACTCCACTCAAAATCAACAAAAACAGGACAACACCAAGACATATCATAGCGAAATTTACAAAATATAAGAATAAAGACAGAATTCTGAAAGCAGCTAGGGACAAAAGGTCCTTAATCTACAAGGGTAGACACATAAGGTTAGCAGCAGACCTGTCCACAGAAATGTGGCAGGTCAGAGAGAGTGGCATAATATATTCAATGTGCTAAATGGGAAAAATATGCAGGCAAGAATACTTTATCCAGAAAGGCTGTCATTCAGAATAACAGAGATAGTTTCTAACACAAGCAAAAACTAAAGGAGTTCATGACCACTAAACTAGCTCTGCAAGAATTATTACAGGGGACCCATTGAGCGGGAGAGAGAGACCAAAAGCAACAAAGACTAAAAAGGAACAGAGGCAATCTACAGCAACAGAGACTTTACAGGTAATAGAATGGCACTAAATTCTTATGTATCAATAATTACTCTGAAAGTAAATGGACCTAATACTCCAATCAAAAGACACAGGGTTATCAGAATGGATAAAAAAACAAGACCCACAGATATGCTGCTTACAAGAGACTCATTTTAGACCCAAGGATATCTCTAGATTGAAAGTGAGGGGGTGGAGAACCCTTTATCATGCTAATGGACACCAAAGAAAGCTGGGGTAGCCACACTTCTATCAGACAAACTAGATTTTATTTTTTTTAACTTTTAAGAAAAATTTTTTTAATGTTTATTTTTTTTAGGAGAGAAAGAAAAACAGAGCGTAAATGGGGGAGTGGCAGACAGAGAGGGAGACACAGAATCCCAAGCAGGCTCCAGACTCTGAGCTGTCAGCACAGAGCCTGATGCAGCGCCTGAACTCATGAACCATGAGATCATGACCTGAGCTACACTCAGACACTTGACCCACTGAGCCACCCAGATTCCCCTCAGACAAACTAGATATCAAACAAAATACTTTAACAAGAGTTGAACAATGGCATTATATCATAATTAAGGGTCTATCCAACTAGAAGATCTAACAATTGTAAATATTTATGCCCTCAATTTGAAAGCAGCCAAATATATAAATCAATTAATAATAAACTTTTAAAAAGCTCATTGAGGTCCCTGACCTGGGTGGAGTGGCACCTGGTCAGTGGTGCCAGCCTCATATCAGTCTGGGGCAAAGCAATTCCTTGTTTATCCCAGCTTGGCTTTTGGTTTGTGCCGGTGCCTGGTTCATGCCCTGGACACATGGATGAAATAAAAAAAATAAATAAAAAAAATAAAAAATAAAAAGCTCATTGATAATAATACAGTAACAGTAGGGGACTTTAACACCCCACTTTCGGCAATGGACAGATCATCTAAGCAGAAGATCAACAAGGAAACAATGGCTTTGAATGACACACTGGACCAGAAGGACTTAACAGATATATTCAGAGCATTTTACCCTAAAGCAACAGAATACACATTCTTTTCGAGTGCGCATGGAACATTCTCCAGAATAGATCACCTACTGGGTCACAAATCAGTTCTCAACAAATACGAACAGATTAAGATTTTACCATGCATAATTACAGATCACAACACTATGAAACTTGAAGTCAACCACAAGAAAAAATTTGGAAAGACCACCAATGCATAGTGGTTAAAGAACATCCTACTAAAGAATGAATGGGTTAGCAAGGAAATTAAAGAAGAAATAAAAAATATATGGAAGCCAATGAAAATGAAAGCATGACAGTCCAAAACTTTTGGGGTTCAGCAAAGATGGTCCTAAGAGGGAAAATATATAGCAACACAGGCCTTCATAAAAAAGGAAGAAAAATCTCAAATATACAACCTAACCTTACACTTAAAGGAGCTGGAAAAAGAACAGCAATTATAGCCCAAAACCAGAAGAAGAAGGGAAATAAATAAAGATTAGAGTAGAAAGATTGGAGTAGAAAGTTCAAGCCCCACATCAGGCTCTGTGCTGACCGCTGGGAGCCTGGAGCCTGCCTCAGAGTCTGTATCTCCCTTTGTCTCTCTGCTCCTCTCCCACTCACACTCTGTCTCTCTCTCTCTCTCTCAAAAATTAGTAAACATTAAAAAAAATTTTTTAATAAAGAAAAAGGAGAATTACAGACCAATACCGCTGATGCACATGGATGCAAAAATTCTCAACCAGATACTAGCAAATCGAATTCAACAGTATATTAAGAGAATTATTCACCATGATCAAGTGGGATTTATTCCAGGGCTGTGGGGGTGGTTCAATATCCACAAATCAGTTAACATGATGTACCACATGAAAAAGAAAGAATAAGAACCATATTATCCTTTCAATTGATACAGAAAAAATATTTGATAAAAGATGGCATCGTTTCTTAACAAAAACCCTCAATAAAGTAGGGCTAGAAGGAACATACCTCAACATCATAAAGGCCATACAAAAAAGACCACAACTAATATCATCCTCAATTGGGTAAGACTGACAGCTTTTCCCCTAAGGCCAGAAACACCACAGGGATATCCACTCTCACTGTTGTTGTTCAACATAGTACTAGAAATCCTAGCCTCAGCAATCAGACAACAAAAAGAAATAAAAAGCATCCAAGTCAGCAAGGAAGAAGTCAAACTTTCACTCTTTACAGACAACATGATATTCTACATGGAAAACCCAAAACAGTACACCGAAAAATTGCCAGAACTGATCTATGAATTCGTCAAAGTTGTAGGATATAAAATCAACATACAGAAATCAGTTGTATTCCTATACACCAATAATGAAGCAACAGAAAGAGAAATCAAGAAATCAATCCCATTTACAATTGCACCAAAAACCATAAGATACTTAGGAATAAACCTAACCAAAGATGTAAAAGATCTACTACTCAAAACTATGGAACACTTGGAAAGAAATTGAAGAAGACACAAAGGAATGTAAAAACATTCCATGCTCATGAATTGGAAGAACAAATATTGTGAAAATGTCTATACTACCCAAACCAATGTACATATTCAGTGAAATCCCTCTCAAAATAACACCAGCATTTTTCACAGAGCCAGAACACTTCTAAAATTTGTATGGAACCAGAAAAGACCCTGAATAGCCAAAGTAATGTTGAAAAGCAAAGCAGGAGGCATCACAATTCTGGACTTCAAGCTGCATTACAAAGCCATAATCATCAAGACAATGTGGTACTGGCACAAAAACAGACACATAGATCAATGGAACAGAATAGGAGATCCAGAAATGGACCCACCAACTATATATCCAAGTAATCTTTGACAAAGCAAGAAGGAATATCCATTGGAAAAACAACAGTATCTTTAATAAATGTCTGAGTGTTGGGAAATTGTGTTGGGAAAACTGGACAGCAACATGCAGAAGAATAAAACTGGACCACCTTCTTACACCATACACAAAATCAAATTCAAAATGGATGAAAGACCTAAATGTGAGACAGGAAACCATCAAAATCCTAGAGGAAAACACAGGCAGAAACTTCTCTGACCTTAGCTATAGCAACTCCTTAGTAGACAGGTCTCTGGATGCAAGGGAAACAAAAGTGAAAATGAACTATTGGGACCTCATCAAGATAAAAAGCTTGTGCACCATGAGGGAAACAATCAACAAAACTAAAAGGCCACCAATGGAATGGGAGAAGATATTTACTTGCAAATGACCCATTGGATAAAGGGCTAGTATCCAAAATCTATAAAGAACTTATCAAACTCAACACTCAAAATGTAAATAATCCAGTGAAGAAACAGGCAGAAGACATGAATAGACACTTCTCTAAAAAAGACATACAAATGGCTAACAAACACAAGAAAAAATGCTTAACATCACTCATCACCAGGGAAATAAGAATCAAAACTACAAATCAAAACCACAATGAGATACTACCTCACAACCATCAGAATGGCTAAAATGAATAACTCAGGAAACAACAGATGTTGGCGAGGATGAGAAGAAAGGGAACCATCTTACACTGTTGGTGAGAATGTAAACTGGTGCAGTCACTCTGGAAAACAGTGCAGAGTTTTCTCAGAAAGTTATTGATAAAACTACTCTATGACCCAGCAATTGCACTACTGGGTATTTATCCATAAGTTACAAAAGTACTGATTCAAAGGGGCACATGCACCCCAATGTTTATAGTAGCACTATCAACAACAGCTAAATTATGGAAAGAACCCAAATGTCCACTGACTGATGAATGGATAAAGAAGATGCGGTATAGGGGAGTCTGGGTGGTTCAGTGGGTTAAGCACCCCACTCTTGGTTTCAGCTCAGGTTAGAATCTCATCGTTCGTGAGATCCAGATCTGCATGGGGCTCTGCACTGACAGCAAAAAGCCTGCCTAGGATTTCTTCTCTCCTTTCCTCTCTCTCTCTCCCAAAATAAATAAATAAACTTAAAAAAAAAAAAGATGTGATATGTGTGCATACATGTATGTGTGTATACACACACACACACACACACACACACACACACACACACACACACACACTGGAATATTACTCAGCCATCAAAAAGAATGAAATCTTGCCATATACAACAATGTGGGTGAACTAGAATGTATTATGCTAAGCAAAATAAGTCAGTCAGAGAAAGACAAATAACATAAGATTTCACTCATATGTGGAATGTAAGAAACAAAAACAGATGAACATAGGGTAAGGGAACGGAAAATAAAGTTAGATTAAAACAGAGAGGGAAACAAACTATGAGAGACTCTTAACTAATAGAGAACAAACTGAGGGTTTCTGCTGTTGGGGGGAGTGGGTAAGGGATGGGCTAAATGGGGGATGGGCATTACAGAGGGCACTTGTTGGGATGAGCACTGGGTGTTATATGTAAATAACGAAACACTAAATTCTATTTCTGAAACCAATACTACACTACATATTAACTAACTTGAATTTAAATAAAATCTTAGAAGAAAAAAAGAAAGACAAGAAACAACGCATGTTGGCAAGGTGCTGGAGAAAAGGGAACCCTTGTGCACATTTGGTAGAAATGTGAATTGGTATAACCATTATGGAACACAGTAAGGAGGTTCCTCAAAAAACTGAAAATAAAATTGCTATGTGATCCACCAATCCTACCTCTGGATATATATTCAAAGGTAAAAAAAAAAATCACTATTACAAAAAGATAACTGTACCCCCCCATGTCTATTGAGTATTATTCACAATAACCAAGACTTACATGGAAACAACCTAAGTGTCCATTAATGGATGAATGGATAAAGATGTGGCATATATACAGTGGAATATTATTCTGCCATGAGAAAGAAGGAAGTCCTGCCTTTTGAAACAACATGAATGGATCTTGAGGGCATTATGCTAAGTGAAATAAGTCAGACAGAGAAAGACAAATATTGTATGTTCTCACTTATATGCAGAATCTTAAAAAGCTCAACTCATAGAAATAAGGAGTATCAAGAGCTGAGGGTTGCAGGAAATGGAGAGATGTTGGTCAAACTTGCAGTTAGAAGATGAATAACTTATGGGGATCTAATACACAGCATGGTGACTATAGTTAGCAATACTATAGTATATATGTGAAAGTTCCTAAGAGAGTAGCCTTAGAAGTTCTTTTTTTTTAATGTTTATTTGTGTGTGCGTGTGTGTGTGTGTGTGTGAGAGAGAGAGAGAGAGAGAGAGAGAGAGAGAGAGAGAAAGTAGGTACAAGTGGGGAAGGAGCAGAGAGAGGGAAAGAGAGAGAATACCAAGCAGACTCTACTGTCAACACTGAGCCCAACACAGGGCTCAATCTCACCAACCATGAGACCGTGACCTGAGCCGAAATCAAGAGTCGGATGATTGGGGCGCCTGGGTGGCTTGTCGGTTGGGCATCAGACTTCAGCTCAGGTCATGATCTCATGGTTCGTGGGTTCGACGTGGGGGTCATAATCTCACAATTCGTGGGTTCGAGCCCCGCATCAGCTCTGTGCTGACAGCTCGGAGCCTGGAGCCTGCTTCGGATTCTGTGTCTCCCTCTCTCTCTGCCCCTGTCCTACTCACACTCTGTCTCTCTCTCTCTCTCTCTCTCAAAAATAAATAAAACATTAAAAAAAAAAAAAAAAGTCAGGCACTTAACTGACTGAGCCAGCCAGGTGTCCCAGTCTTAGAAGTTTTTATCACAAGAAAAAAAAATTATGTAACTATCTGAGGTGATGGATGTTAACTAAACTTATTGTGGTAACTTCCCAATATATCTGTATGTCAAATCATTATGTTGTACACCTTAAAGTTATACAATATTATATGTAATTATATCTCAATAAAAGTGGGGGTGGGAGGTGAATAAAGTTGCTAACGGAGCAGATCGTAAGTGCTCTGAACATGAAAAAGATTTGGTAATTATGTGAGGTATTGAGATGTTTACTAACCTGACTATGGTAATCATTTCACAATATTTAAGTGTATCAAATAAATAAATAAGAATATAAGACTTTCCTCAGGGCTTTTAGAGGTAAGGAGTATTACATGATAGCAATGCAAACAACTTATAGTCAAAGATTAGACATTGGCAAAAGTACCCCAGTCATCCCTCCACCAGGAATTTTTCATTGGCCACACTGTTTATATATTCCAGAGTTCTGACACATTGCCTAGTCTCTCTTCCTCCTTATCCCCCACCTTCACTTTCTTCTCTATTGTTCTGGGCTTTTCTCTACTCTTAAACTATGTAGTCTATTTTATAAGCATATCATCTTAACTATTTCTTTTTCCCTTCCAATCCATGCCAATCTACTCCCAACTGCTTGCCAAACTATTTTTCTAAACAAAGCAATTTCCTCCAACAGAAGAACTCACAATCTGGCTATTAGCTACAAAGCTAAAATAATTTAGTATCCTATAGCCAGGAACTAAGTTCTTCTTTTGGAGAGAAATGTCTTTGTTTAGAAAACTTTGATTATGGAACTCCTTTGTTTTATTTCAGAATATATTATGATTTGTGTTTCATAGAAGTTTTTGAACCATGAATTAAAAAGAAAAGACAGAAGCAAACATGCATACAGGGTAGATAAATATTAGTAAGTACAGGTAAGGAAAAATAAATTAGCCACTTGTACAATCTTCATGTGACCCAGGACCTCATACAGTGAACTTACCCTGCACATTTAGGTGCAGGAGGCGTTGTTTAGGTCCAATTTGATAGCTCAAAATCTCTACAGAGCTTCATCCCCTCCACCTCTCCCAACACACAAACATACCCTCCCAGGCTCATTCCCCTCCAGGCCTCTCAAGGAGTCTGCTTAATGGTGCCTTAAATTGCTGTGGTTGCTGCCTGTGGTCACAGAATCACTCAACTCTGTGCTGCCCACAGTACACCATGCTCAATGCCACTGTGCTCTGGAACACATTGCTGATGTCTCACCCAAACTACTACCCATGCGATCACTCCTCCTCAGCCTATTGGCACTGTGTTGGCTGTGCTGTTACACTCTCCAAACTGCCCACTCTGACTGACTCAACACGAGCCAGCACTACATTTTCTGTTCCATGCATTCCCTGCTCCTTCCCAGTGCTCAATTCCTCCTAAAGGTTCTGGCCTACCTCCCTCTTTTGGTGCTGCCCCTCCCCCGCTTTGGAGGAGTCCCTAAGCAGAGCTGCTTACCTCATGCAACTATGACCTTTTTATGATTTCACGATCAAACTAACCCCTCGGAGTGCCCATGTGCCACTAAGATGACTAATCCCACTGTCATCTCTTGACAAGAAATCCCACTTCTTCAGGAATGCTGTAGACCAAGGATACTTCCAATGGGCCAAATCCAGCCTGCCACATGATTTTGTACATAAAGTTTTATTGAAATACACTCATACCAATTCGCTTTCATATTGTCTATAGTTGCTTTCCACCATGATGCCAGAGTTGAATAGTTTGACACACAGAGAACTTATAGCCCACAAAGACTAAAATATTTATCTTTTGGATCTTGTTGACCCCTGCTGTAGACAACCAAAACAAAACAAAACAAAACAAAACAAAACAAAACACAGACCAGTGCTATTCTTCAGCTGAGCCAGCATAGGTTGAGAAGGACCCCTTTTTTGCACACAGATAAGCAATCCTGTATGCCAAAAATAAAAACATATAAGTATCAAAGGATAAAACACTTTTCTAGCATATGCCTGTGACACTGCAGTCCACTCTGATCACGAAACCTAAATTAACAGACATAGTGAAAACTTGCATGGGAATGATAAACCACCAAATTAGGATTATGACTATCTCTGGGTGAAGGGAGAAGATTGTGCTCAGGGAGGGGCAGAGAGGATTGCAATTGCATTTATAGTAATGGTTTCTTTGGTTGAATGATTAGTACAAAAGAGTCCACGTCTTTGAATGTACTACGTATCTTCCATATCATCCCTTCCCTCCCTCTCCCCTTCTCCAAGCCATGAGAGGCTGACCTATGTGGACTTCATCAAAGTGTTCCTTTGCCTCCTGCCTTCTGACTGGGTCTGGCAAATAGGGAGCTCCAGCAGGTCCCAAAAACAAGAAGTGAAGTCGGGACATTTATTCTCCCAATTTCCTAAAAACTGAACGTAACCCTTGACTTAAAGCCATAGCTCCTAACAGGAGATCTCCACAGAGCCCTCTCTGTTTTGAGTAATTGCTCTGTACCCTAAGCACCTGTATTAGCTGCATAACAAGTGGCCCCAAAACTCAGCAGCTTAAAATAGCAAACACTTATTATCTCACAGATTTTGAGCACTTCTGCCTCAAGGTCTCTCACAAGATTATAATCAAGGTGCCCACTGAAGCTGTGGTTTCATCTGAAGGCTCAGGTAAGGGAAAATCCACTCTCCACTCACTCATATGGTGTCACAGATTGTTGGACTGAGGCACCTCTCAGAGTCTCATCTTGAGGGCATCTCCATAGAAAGTTCAAACTATGGCAGCTATCTTCCCTCAGAGCAAGTGAGTGAGACACCAAGCAAGACAGAAGTGATAGTCTTTCTGTAACCTTATCTCAGAAGTAACATTCCATTACTTTCAGTATATTCTTGAATAGAACATACCAAAAGCAAACGACTAGGTTCAGCCCACACTTAAGAGGAAAGGAATACACAAGGGCATCAACATCACACTTACTGGGAGGTGGGCATCAGTGGGGGCCACCTTAGAGACTCCACATCACACCCTTCAAGGCCTAGAGACAATAACCACCTGGGGTTATTGAAACAATCCACCAGGTTTCCCTAAACCCTGGTAAAGAATCCCTCATTAAGCTCTCTTCAAATTATCTCATTTTTATAAGGACCCTGACGTGTACTTAAAATTGTGGGGGCACCTGGGTGGCTCAGTCAGTTGAGCGTCTGACTTGGTTTCAGCTCAGGTCATGATCTCTTGGTCTGTGGGTTTGAGCCCTGCATCAGCCTCTGTGCTGACAATGCAGAACCTATTTAGGATTCTCTCTCTTCCCTCCCCTGCTTCCTCACTCTTTCTCTCTCTCTCAAAATAAATAAACTTAAAAACACTTTTATAATAAATACAAAGTATTTCTCACATAAAATATTTTTAAATATGTTATAAATGCTGGGTTGGAATGTGATCTTGATCATAAGATATGGGTAAAATAAACATGTACTTGTTTAACAAAATCTGGTCTACAAAACCTTATTTAATAATTGCAGTAAATGGGTTTGGAAATAAATAAAAGGGAAAACTAACAAATAACATTAAGTAGCCTTCTTGAATATTATAACCCAAGAATGGCATTGCCTAAAAATATAAATTAACCCAAGAAGAGACTGGATTAATCATTATGTTGAATCAGTTTTCATTTCTGAAATCTCCCAATATTTTGGGTATATTGTCTAGGCTTTTGAAATGACATTAATTTTCCCTCCCACAAAAGTTCCTTTACTCCACTATTAGCACACAGGATTAAGTATGTGGGAGGCTAATGATTTGCTGCTTAGTATGCTCTACTAGGTCCTTCATCTTGTAATAAACCAGTTTTCTGAAGCATGTCCTTTGCAAAAATCACTTTAAATAGTCTCATAAATTAGGAAGGTCTGGATACTCTAAACTACCAATATAATACTCTATTCATAATCCTAATTTCATGTGAAATCACTTCAAAAATGCCATTAACATCCATAATAAAGTACAAGAGGAAAGCAGTTACAAATTAAGCTTAGAAATGAAGGGATCAAAGACCAATGTTCAGAAGGTTTGAGGTATATTTGAAAGAATAATATTTGAAAGACTCGGGGCTGAGATTTCATTTATCCAAACAGCTCAGTGTAAAAGAAAATAGCAAAAGTAACCTGAGCAAAGCTTTGAACGGGCAGAAAATGGAGGCACACAGCCAAAGAGAGAAAGAGAGAACGGGTTCAAATCAAACTTTTCAATTATAAGTAATTCTAATCTTTCCTCGGTCCTTACATGAGAAATGGAATTTATTCTGATAAAACAGGGAAAGATAAGAAAAGAGAAAATGAGGAACTAGAAAGAAAGATAAGCTAAATGCAATAATGAAAACTAATCATAACATCTGGGAAAATTTAGACAACCTTTATGAAAGCAGAGACACAAATTCCACTGAGACTAATTACCGTATTTTCAACTTTGACTTTACATGAAGTATGAATCTTGAGAGTAAAATAAATGTTTACCTTTAACGAAATGATTTTTAGGTAATAATGCATTGTTGTCTCGCAGACAGGTTGAAAAAAATTTTCCATTACTAACACTTTTGCCAGTACTCGACATTTTCATCAATCACTGCCATACTTAACTAATCTGAAGTTTAGTACTAATGCTAAACTAATTTGCATTTTTATTAAAATGCTTACTTTCCTAGGGAATTATTTTTATCCCAGTAACTTCTCTCATGCTCTGAAAAAGAAATGGGAAGTAAGACTTTACCTGTTAGCTCAATACTTACAAACCCCAGGATTCTCTCTTCTTTCCTCCACCTAAATATCCAAGCCAGAGTAGAGACAACTCATTTCTCTATGAGTTGACATAATGAATGTCTAGCATTAGACTAGATATACAGACATAATAGCAAGAGAATACATTTTACATGGATAGCAGTTTTCATACTTAGTCACTGGATGAGTTATGAATTTCCTGCTTTTCTTCTGAATCTTGAGGAAAAACGTGGCCAGTCACTTTGGAAAAATATTAATGTTTATGAAATACACCCTTGATTATCTGATCTGAAAAGTAGATCTTTTAATCAAGGAAAATTTCCCAAATGGGTATCATTTTATAACTTGGGGAATAACTTTTAAACCTAATAATTATTTACACATAAAAATTAATCTATGACATTAAATACCAAGTGTATAATTCAATTAACTTGATTTGCCCATTGCAATCATCTGAAAAAGTTTATTATCTTTACAGCGAAAAAAATTCTTCCAAATCTTATGAGCAACCATTTCAATATATAGTAAATGGTAACTGGCCATTTAAATAAAATTCCCTAAGGAAGTTCACACACTGGTATTGATGGCTCACTATTCTATGTTTACTAGGAGCCTGTAGGTGAGTAAATACCATCAATACTAATAGGTCACCTCAAATCATTATGTTTAGAGCGACAGTGGTAATAATATCAATGTCATAAGTGTATCACCTACCCCATCTGTATTAACTCATTTCATGTATGCCTCATCACTTCTTTTTCCCCAGTTACTCATTGAAAGGGTCATCATCTACTTGATGTTATAAAAAAAAAAAAAAAAATAGGTCACAAATAAATGAAAGCCAAAGACTTGTATTGGGAACAAAAACTCTCCTGTGAATGTCACTGTTAACTTTCACTTGATTAAAAAAAAATCCAATATAATTTTTAACCTGGAAAGAAACTTTGCTTCAAGTATAATACATTTGAATTATGTAGAGCTCTTGTCCCTTAGAGTTCAGAGCTCCTCATTACCCAGAGAGAGATGACTGAACTACAGAATAATAAGCTGATATATTTGAAAGGAAATGCTGTAAAGTTGATTTAATCAAAAGATTATAAAATGACATTATCAGATCTTTCAGACAAGAGAAACAACTTGTACAAAATTGGACTTCAAACAAAAATCATACAATGGAATTCCATTCCATAACTGGAAAACAATTTTTAATATCTACTCCTTCACTCAACAAATGTTGAAACCTGCCATGTGCTAGACACTGTAACAAGCACTGGAATTATGTAGATACATAGGACATAGTCTCTGCCCTCATGAAGCATAGAGTCTACAGAGAAAAAAGTTAAGTAGACACATTCTGCAATACTGAGAGATAAAGACTTTAATAAAGGTATACATTCCAAGATTGTTTCTAATTACTGTTACAATAGAGAGGTTGTCTTAACCTGTTTGGGCTATTGTAACAAAATGCCACAGGCTCCGTAGCTTATAAACAACAGAAATTTATTTCTCATAGTTTTGGGGAATGGAAGCCTGAGATTGAGGTTGGGTATGGGCTCTCTTCTAAGTTGCAAATTTCTCACTGTGTCATCGCATGGTGGAAAGGTCAAGGGAGTTCTCTGGGTCTCTTTTGAGGTCTCCACCATCATGACCAAATCACCTCCCAAAGGCACCACTTACCATCACCTTTGGGAGTTAGGATTTCAGCATATGATTTGGGAACAAGGGACAAACATTCAGACCATAGCAAATGTGTTACAGTCTACTTTAACAAGGTATAGACATGTCTTAAAAGCTCTATTGGATAACGATCTCACCTTGGAGGTGAGGAAAGGAAAGCGTCAGTCTGTGTTTTGAAATTTTTCTCATCAGATACTATTAATATCATTTTATTTGAAAGAGAAATAAAAGACACATTGACATTATATTAATCTGATGAGAAAACACTGAACCTATGGACAAGACTTGACAAAAAATAAATTAGGTTGGTTTTGGTAACCTAATCTATCTCTATTGAGCGATTAGTCTCTTTCTATGTCTTAAAGAGAAATTAATGGATAAGAGATAAGCCTATTTCATTCTACCCTACAGCTGAGGAATAATGGCCTTGAGGTCAAAAGGACCAGTCAGGAGTCAGCCTGGTATGTGAATGGAGGAAGGAAATGGGGAGTATTATGAAGAAGTCTGAATCCTGATCACATAAAGAGCTCTCCCACTCAGATTATTTCTAATCCTTCCTCCTCTAACATCCCCTTAATTGGAGTTTGGGGAGAGGGAGAGAGATTACACAGCAGAGTTTGCCTTCTGTTAAATGCTTTTATCTTGGCAGGGTGGTGCACTGGCTGACCCTCAAAGTTTACTGTCCTGATCAGAAGGGGCAAACAGGAGGTGGATCTCTCTATACCACCAAGTCAACTAGTTGTTTTGCAACTTTGTCAAGCACCTGGTGGAAAGAGTGCTCAGTTTGGTCAAACACATAAATGAGTTAAGTAACTTCTTAGAAGACAACTTGTCCAGAAGCCATTCTGCAATAAGCACTTACCACATTGTAAATATATAGCTCTCACTAGAATCCATATTCTCAGAGGGTAAGAACCAAGTCTTTCAGCATTATGTCCTCAGTGTTTGGTACCAGTGTGTCTTCCCGAACTGTGTGAGATGATGCTTCACTACTTGACTAGTGTTGGATGTCTGAATGAGTAAAAGTTTCCCCAAGGGAGGCATACTAAAGTCAAATACTGGCTTCTGGTTTCCTTATTTTATTTTTAAGCATAAGTATATAAAATTAATAAAATAAAGAGCAACCTCACTCTTTACAGCAGAAATAGAGCAGGATAGCACCACTTATTTTTTGTTTGTTTGTTTGTTTTTGGGTTTTAAATTCCAATTAGTTAAATATAGAATGCAATATTAGTTTCAGGTGTACACTACAGTGATTCAACATTTCCATACAACACCCAATGATCATCAAAACAAGTGCACTCCTTAATCCCCATCACCTATTTAACCCATACCTCCACCCACCTCCCTTCTAGTAATCATTAGATTGTTCTCTATAACTAAGAGTCTGTTTCTTGCTTTTTCTCTCTTTCTCTTATTTTTCTCCCTTTTCTCATTCATTTTGTTTCTTAAATTCCACATAGAAGTGAAATCATACAGTATTTATCTTTCTCTGACTGACTCATTTGGCTTAACATAATACTCTCTAACTCCGTCCATGTCATTGCAAATGGCAAGATTTCATTCTTTTTTATGGCTGAGTAATATTCCCTGGTGTCACTCTCTCTCTCTCTCTCACACACACACACACACACACACACACACACACACACACACAACCATATCTTCTTTATCCCTTATCAATCAGTGGACACTTGGGCTGCTTCCATAGTTTGGCTATCATAGATAATGCTGCTATAAACATTGAGGTGTATGTATCTCTTTGGATTAGTATTTTTGTAAGAATAGAACCACTTCTAACCCAACTAGCCATGCTATCATGGAGTGACCTTAAGGTTGCTGTGCACTTCAGGTAGTGAGACCCACCAGCATCTACCATGCTGCAAATGACATGAATGGCATTAACTGTTTCCATAAGGTTTACTCAAAAAGGAAGAATTGGTAATTGCTACTGATGTATTATCACATATGGACAGATCCATACACACTGTTCTAAGTTATGGCTTCTAGACATATTCTGTTGGGCTTATATAAAATCAATAGGATTGTAGTCAGAGTGTGACCAACATGGAAAACAATAAACTCCCACTCTAATTATCTCCATTTTGTTTTTCACTTTTCCCTTAAGAACCATGGTGAGCTATGAAATTCTAGTGTTCTCACATTTCATTGCAAATGCAATCTGATGAGGGTGCCTTAATCATCTTGTATCTCCTCCCTATCTTCTAGCCCCAACCCCATCCCAGGACCTAGGACAGCTTCCAGAACACAGTAGATCTCATAAATGTTTGTTAGATGACTGGCATTTCTTTATAGCTAAATATGTTACAAGGGGATGAATACATATGCTCAGAAATCCTCACACATTTGAAAATTTCTAGAGGCCAAGATATGACAATTCAGATGGAGTCTGAACCTCAATAAAGAAAACCAAACATCTCATTATCTGAAAGTAAGTGCTTGGGTCTGCTGCAAATGTATTTTTATTATTTTTATATGGTTTCCTCAAAACTTTATTCCATAACATTTTTAATTGAGGAAAAAGCTGTTTAAATCATCAAAATTCAACTGCCCATTTACTCAAAGAAGACATTTATGTAGTTGTTTATTTGTTTCTCCAATAAGAATAACTGGTTCACTGCCTGCAGAATGTAGTTCTTTTGATGGTATTTCAGTTCCTGTGTATATCTAAAAGGTAGAACGATCTGGCATCCATTCGGGTTTTATTGAATTTTTTTATTCTGTCCAGGCACATTGTGGGTATCAAGTTTTTCTTGCCACATTATAGATATCATTCATACCCACCTAGATAAGAAATTAGGTTAACCACCATTCACTTTGTTTCTTCAAAAGTGAGGTCTTTTAAATATTGGAACAAGAAATCTATATTTTAGTTTATTATTCAGCATAGCTTCTAGTTGTTTCCATTCTGAATTCTACATTACAAGTAAATCAATTCTAATTTTCTCAAAACTAAAATTACTCAAGAAAAATTTCAGTGGTAGCAAACATTGATCCAGCATGAAAACTGAAATAATTTACAATTCATTACCTGATCTGTCCCTTCACTCATTCAATATTAGAAATAAAATAACTTTTCCCCCCACCCCTTCAAATTCTATGCCAGTAAAAATGAGTGGCCTCATCATTCTTTTTATACCAAAGACTCCTTTTTTCAAACATAGTTATGCAAGACAGAAATAGCTTCTCAAAAAACACAATTATGTTAAATAATTATTTAATAACTGTGTAATTCAAACTCTCTCAACTTTTGGTCAATATTACTGATGTGGATTTTTTTTATGTTAAGTGGAATAGTCTAAAAGATCAAGCTTTTCTTATAGTTAGTACTTTGAGATCTGTTATAATTAGATTGGAGGGTGGTCTTTAAAATATATTAAATTTAGCACAATGCTTGGCTCCATCTTAATAACTTGCAGATATATTATCTAATGTATATGTTCATGTATATATCAGATATCTCTTTAACATATATAGGAGAAATTATTTTAACCCTATTTTACCGAGGGAGAAAGTAAGACTAATGAGTTGTAAAACTTAATATGAAGTAAAAGGAATCGAACCTGGGTTTCCCAATTCCTAACCAAGCACATCTCTTCTGATTTTTAAGATTCAGATTCTAAAATGAATCATGCTAATATATCGCTGTCACCAAAATTTGGCTCAGGTAGTATAGTAACTTGAAGTTCCAAGGTGTTGTTAGCATTTTCAATTGCTGTAGAGATCAAGTTTAGAGCACTGTGCAATCAATTCATTTAAAAGCACACATTGATGCTGCTGACCAATATAGAGAAAGGAGAAACTTCAGGTGTTGCAGTGAGTGAAGATAATGAGTCCAGATTGGGAAATATTGAGTGTGGGAACTGGAGAGAGATATTCAGGTTGAATTATTCAGTAGGCAGCTCTATATATAGACTCTCATGCACCCGTGAATTATGAAGGCACTTGGGACACAAAACAAATCCCAGTAAGGGAACAGAGGAGGGAGTGGGTGTCAGTGTCTGTCAGGTTCCAGTTAAGCCACAGTTAAGCCACTAGTTATTTTTAATAGAGAGAATTCAGTATAGGTCACTGTTAACTATGTATTGAATAGCTAAAAACGCAAAGAGAGAACTTTAAGGTACCACGTAACAACTACCAAGAAGCCACTACCCACCCCCTAGAGTTGGAGAAACAAAGGGGAGGGATGGGAATTGTTAAAATTTAGAAGCCTGGAGGGGTCTGGTGTGCCTGGGACCCAGACCTCTGAAGAGGGACACTGCTTGCCTGTCACTTGCATCTCTGAAGGTGTTGGATGAGGCTAATCCTGCCAGTGTCAGAGAAACTGGAAGCTGGATTCAACTGCTGCTGCCTGGATAAAGTGAGGCAAGAATGACCCTGGCAAAACTGGAAAGTGCACATGAACCCTACAGTAGGGAGCAAGTCCCTTCTCCCTCCTCCAGACTCTCAGGCACCCCTTGTTGGCAGAGCCCAACATGGAGACTGCTGATCAAGCTGAAACGTGGTTTATAGACTCTGAGCCTCAGCGCCACAGAACAAGGTACAGAAGGATGAGGGGTTTGGAGCTGGGAGAGGCAACAACTTAAAAACTGACACATGATGGTTTATTCCAATTGGAAGGAAAAGGTTCAAAACCGTCTTGATTGATGAAGCTGAACTGCATCATGGATGCATTTATTTAATAATCACAGTGTGTCAAACATTTTATTAAGCACTTTGAATCCATTAGCTCATTTCATTTAACCCTCACAACAACCATTTGAAGTAGATATTATTATTCCCAACTTATAGATTTAAAAAAAAAACAACAACAACAACAACTGAGGTTCAGGGAAGCTATGAAACGACCAAAGCTCTAGAGTCAGTAATTCCCCATGTCTAAACATTTCTTTTTCTTTATAACTTGAAGTAGTGGTTCTCAAACTATGGTCTATGCAACTCTTGAGCCCCAGTAGTTATCCAAGGGGCCACTGTGGGGATGAAAATCGAAGGAAGCTTGGCTCCCACCCCTGCTTCAAAGTGCAGCAGCTCTCCATTTACCTATTTCTTAAATAAAAGGGATTCAGAGGGAACGTGGGAAGCCATGTAAGATTCCACTTGGAAATAAGGAATTTGGTGTTGAAGAAGCTTGAAAACCTCTTCCTTAAAAGAAGATGAGTATCTTTTTTTACCCTACAGAGTTGCTCCTGAACAATTCCCAGCTGCTTAGTTTAATATCACTTTTCTCCTTCTCTAGTTTGACTCTCAGATTAAGGGTGAGAATTGCTTTTTTAATATCATACTGGTACCATCTAATTGCTCCTCTCCTAAATTGATGACTCCTACTAAGAAAAGATGCTTTTAATTTATCCCAGAGTTTGACAGACTGTTAGCACTCTTGGCCCTCTGCATTCTGCCTCCTCTCTCAAGACTGAAGTCCAGGAGCCTTCTCTCCCAGCCGGCTCCAAAGCCACCTGCTCGCTCCCTCTCCCATTTGACATGAGACTTCATGTTATAATCCAGCCTTCTGCTAAGTCTGTGGGACTCCGTAAAGGAGAAAAATTAGTTTTACTCTAGAGAGTCTAAAATCATAAAACATATGTAACAATTTTAAAATAAAGCCACACAAAGAAGTCTACTGAAACTCAGATTGGCCCGCTCCTTCCCCAGCAAGCCAGGAATGTCAGATTGAAGCACAAAGGGAACCATGCATAAGGTAATGTACCTTCATTTCACATAAGAACTTTGCATTAAGTCAAATCCAGGCATTAAATGAGGGGTACTAAGGAGTACTTGTCCTTGACCTAGAATTTGTAAATCTTTTCATTTATAAAAATTAATTTTATTTCAACTGAATCTAGTATTTCAGTCGTTATGTGAAAGTTATATATTATTATCCTTTGGGAATGAGGTAGGGTATAAAGATTATAGAATTTGGGTCATTTGTAATTAGTTATTAATATGCACATAAAGAAAATCTTTGTGCATCTTAAGCTTTGTCAAAGAATTTCTGCAAGTAATCAAAGAGCCATAATATGACATTGGGTAAGGATGCAAATTAATTTTAAGCCATGTGGAGCCATTAAGAATGAAAATGAACATGCCATGGAGAATTAAGGGCAATTAAAAACACTTATGGCTTTTTAATCTGTACAAAGCAAACTATAACATTTTATCATCATAAAGCAACTAGTCTTCATAATATTTAAATGCTCACATAAGAATTAGAGAGAATACCTTAAATCAAAGGAAAATAATCCCTTAGGGTTATTCTGTGTAGCTTTATCATTTCCAAAATACTTTTCCTGATCACTCATACACACTAAAGAACGTTTTTTTTTTACTCAGGAGAGGTATCTATGCCCAGAGATATTTGGTGTTAAGCCAAAGATCACACAGAAAGGTGAAGAAAAAGACTGACATATAGGTCTTCTGTCTTCTACTAGATTACACACGGAATCCAACAAGGCAAATCAACATAGTAACATGCTTTTGTTTGCACAGTAGTGTAAACATATGCTCATGTGCACACACAGGCTTTACTTATAGCCTACATCTAAAGGAACCATAAAAAAATTCAAAATTATTCCAAAATATGGCATTATGAAACTATAAATTCACATAGCTAAACTTAATTCTGTTACATATGCATTTTTCACATTCTGCCAGGTATTGGTATATTTTTATACATCTCTATTTCATTATTAGACCACAAACTTCTTGAGAGAAAGGACCATACCTTATATTAAGTGTATTTTTTGTCCTCATAGAATTTAATAAAATGTCTTACATATAATATGTTTTCAATATGAAGAATGAATTACAATTCAAGCATAACTATATCACAAATCTTTTAAGACTAAAACAAATATAATTGTTTCTACATAGAAGTGAACAGAGGCAAGATGTTTTGTGAATTAACCGAGGCAAGTTAGTGTCAGCATCAGATCTAAACTGTAAAATCTAGACAACATAACAATAGAATTTTGAGATTCAGAAGTCTTTTCATAGGCTTCTGTTTACCCATTACCCCTGTTTTAGGTAGCTTTGGGTATGATTAAATCTGTGGTCAGAATCCTAAATCAATGCACATCAGCTTACTTGACATATATGTATTGAGCCACTGCTAGATTCAGAATAAAAATACATTGTGTGAATGAATGAAGGATGCCATCAGCAAGTAGCCCAGTAACACCAGAAAGATGCTGTGCGGTGTGGCTCAGGCTCCAGGCATTGATTTCCACACCAAGTAAGATTATCAATTGTTCCTCCAGCTTGTTCAAGTCTCCCCACTGATCTGAAAAGCAGATGGGTCATATGCTCACATGCTACACCACTTACATCCTTATTAGCCTACAAAAAGAGCTAACTTGCTGCCACTGAGGCCGTAGTAAACTAAGTTCTTACCTTCATAGCAAAGTCCCAGCTCAGGACCCGTCAGCTTCACTCACCTGACAGCCATTGGAGAGAAGAAACACTCCTTTACACTAGGCACCTCATTGTGAGTCCTCTTCTCTCATTTTTTACTGTGAGATCAGTAAGCACTTGGAATTTTTATGGTCAGGCCAAAAATGAATGAATGAACATTCTACCCAGGAACGTGTAAGTTGTATACAACATACATCTCGGACTTTCATAATAAAAAATGTTTTTCATATTACATTCCCCAATTACATTTAAACCCTATAGTTAACAACTTTTCACTAATTTAAGATTTCATTTAGGGGTGCCTGGATGACTCAGGTGGTTAAGCGTCTGATGTCGGCTCAGGTCATGATATCACCATTGGTGAGTTCAAGCCCCACGTCAGGCTCTGTGCTGACAGATCAGAGCCTGGGGCCTGCTTCAGATTCTGTCTCCCTCTCCTCTGCCTCTCCCCAGCTTGTGCATGCGCGCTCTCTCTCTCTTTCAAAAATAAATAAACATTTAAAAAAATTAAACTTTCATTTAAAGATGAAAAAAGAGTAGCTTGACTTTATTTCTGAACATATAGATATGCAAGCCATCTCTTATTTTTTAAATTCCCTATTGGAAGTTTCTAAAAAGTTCTTTGATTTTCATTAATCATGGGCCTTGCTATGTTCAGTAATACTGAAGAATCACTGTAGCCTGTGTGTCCTACATAAAACCATAGTCAATATTTCTCACAAACTCTCCTGATAAAAAGTTTGGCTATGTGTATTTAAGTAATAAACGAGCAAAGGGGTTAAGGAACTAACATAATATCAGTAAATCAATCCTTCTCAAAAGCAAATTTGAACATATGCCACTTCACTGCACACATTACCTCCTTATCAAAATTATGTGAAGGATAGTTTTAAAAATCATCCAAAATCTTCTCACACAGCTCAGTTCAAGACATATGAACTGCAGTGTTTCAACTGCAGTGTTCACACTTTCCATGCTGAACTACCATAGTGTTCATTTTGTCTCATTTCACGTAACATATTTTGGAAGAACCACTGTTTTGTGATATTTTCCTACAAAGCGCAGCATATTAAAATAAACTATACAAGGGAGAATGCAAATAATTTTTAAATTTGGAAGAGAACCACACATAAGTAACATAATTTCAGTGCTCTCCTGAGCATTTACAGACTGATCTTTATTGGTGGATTTGTCTTTGTTTTACTTAATAAAAATTAATTTATTAACAAAAATACAATCCTACACTACCCTACAAAGACTTGTTTCTCCCAAAGGAAGCTTTGAAATACAGGAAAGGAAGTGTGACTATTAGCTGATATGACAGATGGTAGAATGACATTCCAACCAGGCATAGCTGTGATTAATGTATGTGCAAACATCCATTCAAAAGAAAAATCTCTACAGCACCAAGTAGAAATTCTGACCAAATCACGGGTTGTTATGACAAGTCTTCATTGTTTTCATAACCCTGGAAACTGTTACCCAGTTAGGATCTAATGGTTCAGCCAACCTCCTAGAGGTAAAATAAGGACAGATACCCCTAAAAAACCTTGTACTTATTATGGGCATGTTCTCTGAAAATGGCCTCTCTGAGCCCTCCTAGCTCTCTTTCTATTACACGGTTGTGCAAATCATGGTTGGTTAGACTAAGGACGGATGCTCAAACCAATAAGCATCATCACGTTTTTCAACTGAAAATTTGGAATTGGAATCAAGGAGCCAGTCAGCAACATGCCAACCTGAGCACCACAGAGTACTTCAGAAAATGAGTCAGTGGTAGGACTAGCTAGAGAGGAGGGGAGACAAAGAAAGGAAGAGCGGCTTTCCCATTCTCTCCAGCCCCTTTTCCTGAATTCCTGCTTTTGTGATATGTTCCTGTCTCTTTATAATAAATTCCTCTGCTGTATTTAATTCCCCTTGAGTTGCATGCTACCTAGAACTCAGAGCCTTAAGTAATCATACACCCATACATTAAATTAGTTGCTCTTATATTTTTATTTACACTTCCATAAGTCTATAGCTTATCTCCTCATCCAAAGTGTAAGTTCCCTGAGAGCAAAGATTTTTTTTTAATTTTTTTGTCAATTTGAGTATAGTTGACACACACTGTTACACGAGTTTCAGGTGTACAATTCAGTGATTTGATAAGTTTATACATTACGCTGTGCTGACCACAAGTATAGCTACCGTCTGCCCCATTGTATCACTATTACAATATCATTAACTGTATTCCTTATTCTCTGCTTTTTACTTCCGTGACTTACTTATTCCATAACTAGAGGCCTGTATCTCCCTCTCCGCTTCACCTATTTCACCCAACCCTCTGTTCCCCTCTCTTCTGGCAACCATCAGTTTGTTCTCTGTATTTACAGTTCTGATTCTGTCCCTTGTTTATTTTTTTAGATCCCATTTATGTATGACTGGAATCATATAGTATTTATACTTCTTACATACACACACCACATACCCAAATATAATATATTGAACATGCAAGTATACATTTATATTACTTGAATATAGCAATGTATTGAATATAGTCAGCCAACTTTAAATATTGCTCAGTAATTACAGCTCTGTGTTGACATCTTTTTTTCCTTTTATTCAAAAATGTTGTTGTTTATAATCATGATCCACTGTATGACCCACATACAAATACATATGTTGTTTTTGGAGTATTTCCTCCATATTTGCAAACACCAGGAATTAACCCCCTGGCTCTGTTTTTGCAACTTTTAGATGACAGATTGTGTTATGTTCTGTTTCTTATATTGCTACTGCAAACAGACCATGTTAAAATGCAAGCTAAGAAAACCAAAGAACACCTCTTGGGAGAATAGATATACTTCCCTGAGGGGCAGTAAGATCCCCTTCCCCTGGGGAAAAAAAAAAAAAGTTCACATAACCAACCCAGAAGTTCTGCTAAGTTCAGCTAAGTTCAGCTAAGATTCCACTGCAGGTAGTGGGGAAGAGGAGAGCTATACTTAGTTATCTTCTAGCTTTCTTTCTTGAAGTGTATTTCAGCCTGTACCCATCATCTCTTGTCCTGAAATTGCCACTGGACCCCTGACAGTTCTATTTGTATTATTTAACCCCAGAGTGACCAAGAGCAGGTCTTTGCTTATTCGTGTGAAGGTCCTCGTATTCATACCTTTCTATTCCCAATAACAAGAGTCAATGTTCTCATTACTTCACTCTAGATCTGGCAACAATCTCCTAGTGATACTCTTTGGTTTATCTCATTTCTTCTCAATTTGTCTTCTATAATACTACCAGTTCTAAAGTCGTGTGTATCTGTATCACTCCTTTACTCAAAAATCTATATGGCTCTCAGAGGCCAAAACTGCTCCCATTTCTTACTATGTGCATCCATCCATTCAACAATGTATATCAATCACATGTAAGGGCAGACATTTGCTAAGCACTAGCAACACAGTGAGGAATACAGACAAGTGAACAGAATGCAGGACCGTGGTGATAAGCAGTATAATAGAGAAATACATATAGTGTTACAAAACCATACAGGATACTTCCTGGGAGGAAGATGGTAGCAAAAGAGGATGCTGGGCTCACTGCGTCCTCCTGATTGCTTAGATCCACCCACATCTGCCTAATTTACCCCAATAAGCACCAGAAGACTAGCAACACAGACCCTCCAGAGCCAAGTGTAGACAAGAGGCCCACGGAAGAGGGTAGAAAGGGTGGAGAGGCGGACTGGCGGGAGGGATCCAGGGCGGCGGGGGTGCAGCCAGCCCACCAGGCAAGGCAGAGCCCCCGAGTCTGGCTTGCCAAAGTGGAGGGGCTGGACGGAATGTGTTCTGACAGCCAGTGGGGCTTAACATCTGGACTGTTACAAGTCAACAGCTCTGTTCGGAGAGCGGGAGGGAGAGTTGTTGAGCCCCAGAGGACAGAGCTCAGCCTGGCAAGGAACAAAGGTGCTGGGAAGCGCCGTCTCCCTCGCCCATCCCCCAGCCAAAATCCCAAAGGGAGCTAGTCCCCATCACGGAACTTGCTTGCACCATGCAAACACCCAATGCTGTGCTTCTGCACATCCATCCCTCTGAAGGGTCTGCCTCCCTCCTGGTGCCGCAGGGCCCCACCCAAAGAGGACCACCAAAGGAAAAGCGAGTTGAGTCTGCCCCACCCACCCCTGTGCACCTTGCAGATCCACCCAGCTAATATGCCAGATCCCATCGAAGCAGCACCACAAGCCTGGCAGTGTGCAAGTAGCCCGGACAGAGGCCACACCACTCCACAGTGAGTCCTGCCCCCGGGAGAGGGGAAGAGAAGGTACACACCAGTCTGACTGTGGTCCCCCAGCGGTGGACTGGGGGCAGACATCAGATCTGACTGCGGCCCCACCCACCAACTCAAGTTACTCCAGAGAGCACAAAGGAAGAGCCCTGCAGTTCCACGCCACTCCGGGGACTATCCAAAATGATGAAACGGAAGAATTCTCCTCAAAAGATCTCCAGGAAGTAACGACAGCTAACGAACTGATCAAAAATGATTTAAGCAATATAGCAGAAAATGAATTTAAAATAATAGTCATAAAATTAATCGCTGGGCTTGAAAAAAGTACAGAGGACAGCAGAGAATCTATTACTACAGAGATCAAGGGACTAAGAAACGCTCAGGAGGAGCTAAAAATGCTATAAATGAGCTGCAAAATAAAATGGAGGCAACCACAGCTCAGATTGAAGAGGCAGAGGAGAGAATGGGTGAATCAGAATATAAAATTATGGAAAAAGAAGAACCTGAGAAAAAGAGAGATAAAAAAAATCCAGGAGTATGAGGGGAGACTTAGAGAACTAAGTGACATAATTAAGCGAAATAATGTACGCATAATTGGGATTCCAGAGGAGGAAGAGAGAGGGAAAGGTGCTGAAGGGGTACTTGAAGAAATCATAGCTGAGAACTTCCTGAACTGGGGAAGGAAAAGGCATTGAATTCCAAGAGGCACAGAGAACTCCCTTCAGATATAACTTGAATCCATCTTCTGCACGACGTATCATAGTGAAATGGCAAAATACAAGGATAAAGAGAAAATTCTGAAAGCAGCTAGGGATAAACATGCTCTAACATATAAAGGGAGACCGATAAGACTCGTGATGGATCTGTCTACTGAAACTTGGCAGGCCAGAAAGGAATGGCTGGCAATCTTCAATGTGATGAACAGAAAAAATATGCAGCCGAGAATCCTTTATCCAGAAAGTCTGTCACTTAGAATAGAAGGAGAGATAAAGTTCTTCCCAAACAAACAAAAACTGAAGGAATTCATCACCACTAAACCAGCCCTACAAGAGATCCTAAGGGGGATTCTGTGACACAAAGTACCAGAGACATCACTGTAAGCATGAAACCTACAGACACCACAATGACTCTAAACCCATATTTTTCTATAATAACACTGAATGTAAATGGACTAAATGCACCAACCAAAAGACATAGGGTATCAGAATGGATAAAAAAAACAAGACCCATCTATTTGCTGTCTACAAGAGACTCATTTTAGACCTGAGGACACCTTCAGATTGAAAGTGAGGGGTTGGAGAACTATCTATCATGCTACTGGAAGTCCAAAGAAAGCTGGAGTAGCCATACTTATATCACACAAACTAGACTACAAATTAAAGGTTGTAACAAGTGATGAAGAAGGGCATTATATAACAATTACAGGGTCTATCCATCAGGAAGAGCTAACAATTATAAATGTCCAGGCAGTGAATACGGAAGCCCCAAATATATAAAACAATAACAAACATAAGCAACCTCATTGACAAGAATGTGGTAATTGCAGGGGACTTTAATACTCCACTTACAACATTGGATACATCATCTAGACACAGGATCAAAAAAGAAACAAGGGCCCTGAATGATATGCTGGATCAGATGGACTTGACGATATATTTAGAACTCTGCATCCCAAAGCAACAGAATATACTTTCTTCTCGAGTGCACATGGAACATTCTCCAAGATAGATCACATACTGGGTCACAAAACAACCCTTCATAAGTATACAAGAATTGAGATCATACCATGCATACTTTCAGACCACAATGCTATAAAGCTTGAAATCAACCACAGGAAAAGTCTGGAAAACCTCCAAAAGCATGGAGGTTAAAGAACACCCTACTAAAGAATGAATGGGTCAACCAGGCAATTAGAGAAGAAATTTAAAAATATATGGAAACAAATGAAAATGAAAATACAACAATCCAAACGCTTTGGGGTGCAGCGAAGGCAGTCCTGAGAGGAAAATACATTGCAATTCAGGCCTATCTCAAGAAACAAGAAAAGTCCCGGGGCGCCTGGGTGGCTCAGTCGGTTAAGCGTCTGACTTCAGCTCAGGTCACGATCTCGCGGTCCGTGAGTTAGAGCCCCGCGTCGGGCTCTGGGCTGATGGCTCAGAGCCTGGAGCCTGCTTCCAATTCTGTGTCTCCCTCTCTCTCTGACCCTCCCCCATTCATGCTCTGTCTCTCTCTGTCTCAAAAATAAATAAACTGAAAAAAAATTAATAAATAAATAAATAAACATTTAAGAAACAAGAAAAATCCCAAATACAAAATCCAACAGCACACCTAAAGGAAACAGAAGCAGAACAGCAAAGACACCCCAAATCCAGCAGAAAAAGAGAAATAATAAAGGTCACAGAAAAAATGAACAATATAGAATCTACAAAAAACTGTAGAGCAGATCAATGAAACCAAGAGTTGGTTTTTTGAAAAAATAAACAAAATGGATAAACCTCTAGCCAGGCTTCTCAAAAAGAAAAGGGAGAGGATGCAAATAGATAAAATCATGAATGAAAATGGAATTATTACAACCAATCCCTCAGAAATACAAGCAATTAGCAGGGAATACTATGAAAAATTATATGCCAACAAACTGGATAACCTGGAAGAAATGGACAAATTCCTAAACACCCCACACTTCCAAAACTCAAACAGGAAGAAATAGAAAGCGTGAACAGACCCATAACCAGTGAAGAAATTGAATCAGTTATCAAAAATCCCCCAACAAATAAGAGTCCAGGACCAGATGGCTTCCCTGGGGAATTCTACCAGACATTTAAAGCAGAGATAATACCTATCCTTCTCAAGATATTCCAAAAAATAGAAAGGGAAGGAAAACTTCCAGACTCATTCTATGAAGCCAGCATTACTTTGATTCCTAAACCAGACAGAGACCCAGCAAAAAAAGAGAACTACAGGCCAATATCCCTGATGAATACTGGATGCAAAAATTCTCAATAAGATACTAGCAAATCAAATTCAAAAGCATATAAAAAGAATTATTCACCATGATCAAGTGGGATTCATCCTGGGCTGCAGGGCTGGTTCAACATTTGAAAATCTGTCAATGTGATACATCACATTAATAAAAGAAAAGATAAGAACCATATGATCCTGTCAATCGATGCAGAAAAAGCATTTGACAAAATTCAGCATCCTTTCTTAATAAAAACCTCGAGAAAGTCAGGGTAGAAGAAACATACTTAAACATCATAAAAGTCATTTATGAAAAGCCCACAGCTAATATCATCCTCAAGGGGGAAAAACTGAGAGCTTTCTCTCTGAGATCAGGAACACGACAGGGATGTCCACTCTCATCGCTATTGTTTAACATAGTGTTGGAAGTGCTAGCATCAGCAATCAGACAACAAAAGGAAATCAAAGGCATCAAAATTGGCAAAGATGTGGTCAAGATTTCACTTTTTGCAGATGACAGGATACTATACATGGAAAACCTGATAGACTCCACCAAAAGTCTGCTGGAACTGATACATGAATTCAGCTAAGTCACAGGTTACAAAATTAATGTACAGAAATCAGTTGCATTCTTATACACTAATAATGAAGCAACAGAAAGACAAATAAAGAAACTGATACCATTCACAATTGCACCAAGAAGCATAAAATACCTAGGAATAAACCTGACCAAAGATGTAAAAGATCTGTATGCTGAAAACTATAGAAAGCTTATGAAGGAAACTGAAGAAGATATAAATAAATGGAAAAACATTCCGTGCTCATGGATTGAAAGAATAAATATTGTTAAAATGTCAATCCTACCCAAAGCTATCTACACATTCAATGCAATCCCAATCAAAATTGCACCAGCATTCTTTTCAAAGCTAGAACAAGCAATCTTAAAATTTGTATGGAACCACAAAAGGCCCCGAATAGCCAAAGTAATTTTGAAGAAGACCAAAGCAGGAGGCATCACAATCCCAGACTTTAGCCTCTACTACAAAGCTGTCATCATCAAGACAGCATGGTATTGGCACAAAAACAGACACATAGACCAATGGAATAGAATAGAAACCCCAGAACTAGACCCACAAACATATGGCCAACTCATCTTTGACAAAGCAGAAAAGAATGGAAGAAAGACAGTCTCTTTAACAAATGGTGCTGGGAGAACTGGACAGCAACATGCAGAAGGTTGAAACTAGACCACTTTCTTACACCATTCACAAAAATAAACTCAAAATGGATAAAGGACCTGAATGTGAGGCAGGAAACCATCAAAACCCTAGAGGAGAAAGCAGGGAAAAACCTCTCTGACCTCAGTCACAGCAATTTCTTACTTGACACGTCCCCAAGGCAAGGGAATTAAAAGCAAAAATGAACTATTGGGACCTCATGAATATAAAAAGCTTCTGCACAGCAAAGGAAACAAATCCACAAAACTAAAAGGCAACCAACAGAATGGGAAAAGATATTTGCAAATGACATATCAGACAAAGGGCTAGTATCCAAAATCACCAAAGTCCACACCTGAAAAACAAATAACCCAGTGAAGAAATGGGCAGAAAACATGAATAGACACTTCTCTAAAGAAGACATCCAGATGGCCAACAGGCACATGAAAAGATGCTCAATGTCGCTCCTTATCAGAGAAATACAAATCAAAACCACGCTCAGATATCACCTCACGCCAGTCAGAGTGGCTACAATGAACTAAACAGGAGACTATAGATGCCGGAGAGGATGTGGAGAAACGGGAACCCTCTTGCATTGTTGGTGGGAATGCAAACTGGTGCAGCCGCTCTGGAAAACAGGGTGGAGGTTCCTCAAAAAATAAAAAATAGACCTACCCTATGACCCAGCAGTAGCACTGCTAGGAATGTACCCAAGGGGTACAGGAGTACTGATGCATAGGGGCACTTGTACCCCCAATGTTTATAGCAGCACTCTCAACAATAGCCAAATTATGGAAAGAGCCTAAATTTCCATCAACTGATGAATGGATAAAGAAATTGTGGTTATATACACAATGGAGTACTCCGTGGTAATGAAAAAGAATGAAATATGGCCTTTTGTAGCAATATGGATGAATCTGGAGAGTGTTATGCTAAATGAAATAAGTCATACAGAGAAGGACAGATTCCATATGTTTTCACTCCTATGTGGATCCTGAGAAACTTAACAAAAGACCATGGGGGAGGGAAAGAAAAAAAATGGTTAGAGAGGGAGGGAGCCACACGTAAGAGACTCCTAAAAACTGAGAACAAACTGAGGGTTGATGAGGGGGGTGGGAGGGAGGGAAGGGTAGGTGATGGGTATTTAGGGCACCTGTTGGGATGAGCACTGGGTGTTGTATGGAAACCAATTTGACAATAAATTTCATAATAATAAAAAAAAAGAAAGAAACCATACAGAAGACATACCATATCTAGTCTGGATATGTTTATCAGAAAACGTTTCCTGAAAGAAATGATATCAAAAAATGAAATCTACAGGGCAAGAAGTTATTAGGAAGGTGATGATGAACAAGAAAGTAGCCTTGGGAGAGCAAGGGGTAGGATATGGAGAAAGAAAAGTATTCCAGCGAGGAAGAAATAGGCTAATCAACAGGTGGTGGCAAGGAAGATGAAGAAAAGTAATGAAGATGGGGAGAATCAATAGGACTTGGTAACAGATTAGATGTGGGAGGTGAGGGAGAGGGAGAATCTGAAAATGACTACCAGAGATCTAGCATGAGAAACTGTGTGCATAGGAATGTCTTATAATGAGGCAGAGAGAAGTGTTTGATAAGGTCACACAATCTAAAAAGAACTTTTGTTCATTTTGGCATCTTGGGTACAGGTGAGAACATTTTAAAAGCTGAGCTCCTGAGAATTATGAATCAATATATTTTTACAGAAGGATGTGCACCAAATAGTTAACATTTTCTAAATCAGGATAGTGGCCTTTTTATTTATCTATATTTTCTGAATGTTCTGATATGAGCACATATTACTTCATGACATGAAAAATATAGGAATATTTGAAACAAAGTATTATTTTAAAAATCTTCATATATATATGCAAATATATGTTGTATTAAGGCTTATATGAGATAGGAGGATGAGGCAAGATTGTATGAAAATATAACAATTTTTACATTTTTCTGGGACCAATATGATCCCTATTTCTTGTTTAAAAAAATAAAAGAATTGCACTTTTGTAAAAATACAAATGAGGTAGCACCATCTGGTATCCAGAGCAAATTCGTCTGGTAATTGTAGCAAGGCAATATTTCAAGGTTCACAACATCTACTCCTGTGTTCCCCATGGTGTTAACTTCCTCCACACTGAAGAAAGCATTAAGCAACGCTGATGTTCAGGGCTCAGCATAGCTCATCAATAGTGCTAAGAAATTAAGGCAAAAATATTTCTCATAAAGATTATGAACATCATATTTGAATCTGTGTACTTCTACCCCAGGCTTTCTGGCTTGTATCAGTCAAGTTGTTTTACCATTAGAGGCATGAATGTATTTTTTTTATTTGTTATTTTCTGTCTTCATCTCAAAGAGCTTGAGGTCACTACAGACCTTTAGCTCCCCATGAAAAATGAGGAAACCACCATATTCTCGCCTCACAATATTCAGCACTTTGAAAAACTAAGTAATGTTAATTATATCAGATAATGGCTATGAGGAAGGGATAATGACCATTAGCTGATTACTCAGTTTAGCACCCATGGCAAAAACAGACTACTTATCACCAAACAGGTTTCATGTTCTCCCTAGATGCACACTATACTGGGTGCAGCCACATGGCTATTTGGAAGAGAATGGTGGCAAGTGGAGATGGAGAAAAGTGATGGATTTGAGGCTAGATAGAATTATTAAGACTCAGTAAGAGATTGGATGTGGAAGGTGAGGAGAGAAGGAGGTATCAAAAATGAGTACCAGATATCTAGCATGAGGAGCTTCATGGACAGGAATGTCCTACAATGACATAAAGTGGTAGACTGATAAGGAAATCATAAAGCAGAAGGGAGAATTTCAGTATGACACCTTTGCATGGGTGAATACAATGGAATGTGATAAAAAATTGTGTTTGCCACTTATCCTGGTCCATAAAAACCACCCACTACCCTCATTCATTCTCTTTCTTCACCCACTGGCTAAATGCAGTATACTCCAGGCCCTAGTATCTGGTGGAGACATCAAAAGAAAGGAAACTGGCTCCCTGAATGACCACAGAAGCTATTTTATTTTCTCATGGCCACTGTAACAAATTACCACAAATTTAGCAGCTTCAAACAACACAGATGTATTCTCCAAATTTCCTGGAGTCTGTAGACCTAAAATGGGTCAGCAGGGCTATGTTCCCTCTGGAGGCTCCATTTCCTTGCCCTTTATAGCTTCTAGAAGCCAACTGCATGGCTCATGGACCCATCCTCCATCTTCAAAACCAGCAGCACAGTATTTTAGTCTCTTGGTCACATGGCATCTGAGCCTGTCCTACTTCCCTCATTCCCTTTTAATAACCCTTGTGATTACACTGGGCCCACCCAGATAATCCAGGATAATCTTCCCATCTCAAGATCCTTAACATAATAACATCTTTAAAATCCCTTTTCCATGTAAGGTAACATGTTCACAGACTGTGAGGATTACGACATGGGCATCTTTGGGGGTAGGGGTGGTGACATTATTCTATTTACCACAGAAAGTACTTTGGACTTCACATGAAAGAAAGAAAAACAGGTAGTGTGTTAATTCATTACCTTCAAGGGGTTTATTTCATACTAGCTGATATTACTTTAACCAATAGCACTTATAAATCCAACAGCAAACAACTGTTCCTAGCTGAATTGTAATTAGGACAGCAACCACACCTTACTTCATTTTGTTAATAAAAAAATGCCATATAAATAACATGTTATAATACCCCAAAAATGTTTATAATGATGATAAGGACATCATGTTAATGATAGCTAGAAATAGACTAGATCAAATTTTATTTTAGCAAACAGCTTCAGCCTTTACCCGTCTTAAAACTTTAATCAGAACTTTTAACACCTGAGGGAAAATTGGCTATTTTACATCTTAACCTTTCTTTGCCTGAATGATTTCTACTAAAGGTGCTACCAAGAAATAAAATGGTACAAAAAGAAACAGGAAACACAAAAATATAAGATAACTTATGGAAAAGTTCTAAGTAGTCATATACTTACAGGTTTTTTCCTCCTTTTCACGAAATGTAGAACTGTGGAGTTATTACTTTGAGGTCAAGTCAACCTCAGTGTCCATGGACTTTACTTTCTGTAAACTTTGTATTGCAATCATAATTGGGTTATCACCAAATGTCGTTTTTATGAGAAGAAAACTAAAAGATGAGGTAGGTCATGTTCCCTCTAGACATTCATCACCAGCAAATTCCTTTATTACTCTAATGACTGTTCACTGGGAAAATATTTTAATGCACTTTCATGTTTTCCAATTTAAAAAAAGAATCAGAGTTTAATGCGAATGCATTTTTAACATTTTTCTGTGCTTTAGGGAAGCTGCTTTTAGGAGGGAAATGTAATGAATGTTTTTAATCATACTAAAATGGTTTGCCCAGAGTCTGTGGTTTAATTCAACTTTTCAATGACAACAAAATAGAAAAGACTAAGCACATTTATCAGCCAGGGTTCCTCCCTTCTCAACATGGCTACCTACTGCTTAAATATATCTGGAAGATAAAACTTATTTAGAAAATAGGAACAAAGAAGGCCACCTGGTTAATTTTCAGTCTTATTATTCCCATGTAGATCTGTATGGATCATTGCCACTCCTCAAGAACCCCTAACCGCATGATCCAAGCTGTTCCCATCCTCAAAATACTCTTTACCCTATCCCACAGATACCTTCCCTTCCCCCTTTTCCCTAGTTTGTTTTTATGTGCCCTTTAGGTTTTCAATAAATTCTTAATGTCATCGATGAAAATGTCACTGCTAAGAGATTTAAGTCCCATTGTTCTACTCAGGCCTTTAACTTCAAAGTAAACAATGCTTTCTATAAGCTTGTCCTCATATTTAAACTGAACAGAAATCAAAGAATAATTTCTGTGCCATTTTTCTTTTCCTTGATTTGAATCATAACCTCGGAGATTCCATCTAAATATCTCCCTGAGGATGTTCCAATTGCCTCACAATATCCACATCGCCTCACTGCTTTCGAAAGTGCCACAACCAAACTTCAATGACACTCTAATAATATCCTTTCCTTAATATCCTATCCTTAATAATAGCCTTTCTTGTCTCAGTCTAGAAGACAGGATCTATCATGGGGAGGCAGATTTGAAGACTGTACTAAGGAAAGTGACAAAGGCTTTTACACATAATGAAGAATTGATCTCTAAATGTTGACTGGTTCTTTAGCAGGGGAGAGTGGATACAGGAAATAAATTATCTAAGAGAAGCGTTTGTCCTACTATTTACATCTACTGCCCCCACGAGATATCTGTGCAATGGATATCCACAACCTTAATGAAGTTTCCAGAAAATGAAATATTTAATCATTATCACATGTTCTACCATTAAAGATGTTTCAGAATATATATGAGCTGTTAGATGATACCACACTTACAAGTTTTCAATTAAAAAAAAAACTCACTTTGGGATGAGCACTGGGTGTTGTATGGAAACCAATTTGACAATAAATTTCATATATTGAAAAAAAAAACTCACAAACTAGATTCTGGAAAATGAAATGGAAGGCTGATGCAATCAAGTGGGTAACTTGTGCGAAATCCACCTGCCTCAATTCTAGTAATTTTAAGTAGTCCACTCCCCTATCCACTTCTGTTGGTTCTCCATAACATCCATTTTCCGGTCCATTTAATGAAAAGAAAAGGTATCATGCAGATGTCCTAGGCAACAGTTGGAGGGACTAGTGAATGTAGACCAGTGAGACCCTGTGCTTGCACCATCCAGTTCTGCCTGGCTCATACCTCTTTAGGCTCCCGTGGGTAATGTTCCCTCTATTGTCTTTGCACTCTGGGGTAATATGACAAGGTAGCTCCAATAGCTGGCAAAAATTTAAATGTAACAGTTATAAAGTAGCTCCAGTAACTCTCATCATTGTATATGTTAACTACCCCCTCTCAAGATCTACCCCCAAGGATATAGGACAATAGACTTTATTCTAAGGACTTCAGAATTCTTCACTAAAAGGTATGATTAAGGACTAAAAATATTACTATCCAAACTAATTAGAGGGAGTTACAGTCTAATTTAGTTCTATGATGTGAAGCTGTTCTGAGCTGATTTTATTGGAAACACAAATTCTATTATATTCTAAATTCAATTGCACAATTCCACAGCAAAGAATTGGGTAATCCATATAGCTCTTCAATTTTCTTGCTAAGATTCAAAGTTTTGCTTATTTCAGGTTCTGAAATATGAATTATTTCAGTGAATCAACCTCTAATTTCAAGGAGATTTGAGGAACAACTCTTTAATTAGTCTTTATCATGCTTCCTTAAACCTTGCCAGCCATCTCTCTCCAGAAAGTAAATTAAAGTGAGAGGGGAAAGAATCTGAATGACCTGTCATAACACAGCTGGCTACTTGACAGATAAGTCTGCATAAGACCCATCATTCTGAAGAATGACATAATTTTAGTTCCAAGCACCAAGCATGCTCAGAAAAAGTTAGAAGGCAGTGTCATGACAAGTCAGGGTAATAATTTGTATGTGTGTGCATGAATAGACTATCTAGGTAAATATTTACATCTGATAAGTAATGCATGCTCATTATTTATCATTCATTTTTAAAAAGTAATATTTATTTTCTTTTAGCCATCATAAAAGATTAGAAGCAGAAAAGACATGAAGTAAATAGACTGACAAATACTTCTATTTTGTGACTCACAGACGAAGTAGCTACTATTATGTGCTCCCAGACATTGTACAAAGTACTTTACATGGATTATCTGATTTAATACTCATAAACACTTCATTTGATCAGTGAAGAAACAGAAGCTCAAAGAGGTAAAGAAATTTGCCCAAGCCCTATGGCTAGTTAGAAACTGGCCTGCAGTTTAAGTCTAGATTTGTCAGGACAAAGTGCTCAATCACTGTGATATGTTGCCTCTAGGTACAGACCCAGGCCCACCTACAAACTGACATGTGACACCTGCTCACGTGCTAAGGCAGAGATGGTAAGCTGTCTACAGTTTGTGCCATCCTTCCATGCATAATGTTTATGCTGGTAAATGTCCACTGAGGGACTACATTTTTAACCCGCTTTATATCTAGGTGAATCTGTAATACTTACCAATGGAGTAGGGACAGAAGTGATGTATGTCACTCTCAGACCCAGCCCATAAAAACCTCCGAAGGGATTCTCTATGGTCACCCGCCACCCCATCTTTTATTTGATGTCAACTAGGTTATCAGATAAAATGGAGGACACACAGTTAATCTTGAATTTCAGAAAAACAGCAAATGTTTTAGTGTGAGCATGTCCTATACAATATTTGGGACATACTTATATCCGGGGCATTGACATTTGGGTTGCCAGATTTAGCAAATAAAATGCACCAAAAATGTTAAGTGTCCCAAATATTGCATGGGACATACTTATACCATGAAGTTATTTTTCATTTACCTGGAATTCAAATTTAACTGGTGTCTGTTGTTTGACAAACTGGCCCCCATACAGAGAGGGTAAGAAGAGACCAAAAAAAGATGCAGGACACTCCAGATTGGTAGGTGGTATGTTTAATAAACAAGGGAACTTAACTTAACAGGCTTGTCTTAGGCAGCTGCAAGACAAGTAGAGGTCCAAATCTGTCGGCCAGAATCTTAAAAGTTCATATAAAGGCCTTGACTGGATTCGGTCACATATACCATCCAGAGGGTCTTAACACATTGGTCTCTCCAGGCAGCATCCTTGAGAAAGTTTCCCACTCTGGGAATGGTGGACAGGATGTGCATTCCTAGAAGTCATGTCATCTCGATGACCTCTTCCAACAGTTTCCTATGTTTTAGCTTGCTAAGTCTAGCAGCTCCAATACCAACACCTCTAGAAACCTCAGAAGATGTCACAGGCTGAAGGTGGCAGAACCACCATCAACATGGGTCTGATGGGGGTGCCTGGATGGCTCAGTTGGTTAAGTATCCGATTTCAGCTCAGGTCATGATCTCACAGTTTGTGGATTCGAGCCCCGCATCAGGCTCTGTGCTGACAGCTCAGAGCCTGCAGCCTGCTTCTGTGTGTCCCTCTCTCTCTGCCCCTCCCCCACTCATGTGCTGTCTCTCTCTCTCTCAAAAATAAATAAAAATGTTTAAAAATAAAAAAAAAATGGGTCTGATGACTATGACCTAGAGCATCTCCTCCTTTGAGCTTTACATGGATGAGAAATAAATCCCTACTGTGTTAAGCCACTAAGATTTGTAAGCTAACTAATACAATACAAACAATACTGACCTGACTAATTCTAATACAAATGCCAAGAATTTACCATTCAGGCCCTATAGAGAGACAACCCAGAGAGCGGAAATCACTTAGGTTTGGAGTCGCACCAGCATGTTCTGGGTTCAAATCCCTGCTGTACCACCTCCTAGCTTTGTGTTTTTAATTTTTAGCCTCAGTTTCTTCATGTGTAAAACGGTAAACCCAATTCTTTCTTGAGAAACTATCATAAAAATTAGATAATATATGCAAAAAACCTAGAATAATATTTGGCACATAATAGATCTATTGCTGATTCTTATTATTTAAAATAATAGGCTCATTTTACATTTTTTAATGTTTATTTATTTTGAGGAAGCAAGGGCAGAGAGAGAAAGAGACAGAATCCCAAGCAGGCTCCACTATCAGCCCAGAGGCCAATGCAGGGCTCAATCTCACAAGTCATGAGATCATGACCTGAGACAAAATCAAAAGTTGGCTGCTTAACTGACTGAGCCACCCAGGCACACCAAATTTTACATTTTTAATGCTTATTGAGCTGTAAAATTATATGCCTTTTTAATTAAAGCTCATTTTATTATATAATTATTTAATCCATAAGACTTGGCTTCATAATTAGTTATTTTTTATCTCACTGTCTTTGAACTCAATAACTGGCTTTGCTGATTTTTAAGCTGAGATCAGCCTTTTCCCTGAGTTTTCAATTTGGACTGGCACTCCCAAATGGACTAGTTTTTGCTCATGGCTCTCAATACAAAGCCCAAATGGCACTATAGACAAAATCTGAAATCTGCCTTTTCTCCGTATTGCTGAGTATATCTCAAATTGATCAGCTCACCAGGTAGAATTCAAAAGCCACTTTCATTTGAAATTGGATAACCAACAAACCACTCTATTACTATTAAAAGCCAGGATGCTCACCATCACAAATCATAAGACAAAGGCATACATTCAGAACCTGACTGCCCCGAAAGCACAAAATTTAGGCCCCCTTTCTGACTTATGCAGCTTGCTGTAAAACAGAAAAATTGAGGCCCAATTTGAAGTCACTTTTTTGAAATAGTTTTGGTTGAAACATTTTAATCAAAGTTTTTCATCTTGAAGGTGATCAAAATTAAGCTGTGTTTTCAAATGTAAATCAGTTACCATAACTCTCTTCTCAAAGAAAAAACTAAAAATGAAAGTGAATCCCTGGTCTGTTACTGATTTGGAATTAATCATTTTGTTACAGTCTCTAACCTCAGTTACAATACCACAACTATAAGCAAATTTTTAAAGGGGCTTAACCTGGCGTGTATGAACCTCCTAAAGTTATATGCAAAAGCTCTGTGCATTTGTGCACAAATATACTTTTTCTCAGATTCCAAAAGGCATTCAGGGGCTTACAGAGTGTTCCACAGGGTTTATGTCATTGAAAGCAATAAAGCCATGTTTAAATTATGACTTTTTTTAAAAAACTTAAGAAAGGAATTAATATTTCACCTTCTCAAATAGCATTTTGAGGGACCTCCAAGTGTGATTCAAGTAAGCGGAGATCCAAAGAACACACCCATATCCAGTTTCCCACACAGCTGAACACAGCCAGCTGCCAGAGTTCACGTTGCCACTAAACAGTTACACAGGACTTTTATTTTTATTAGTCAGCTGGTTGATTTCCACCTATAATGGACTATTGGTTAAATTCAGGGAGTTTAAGGAACATCAGCATTAACACCCAATTTAAAGAGTATAAAAGTGATAATAATTCTCAAATTTCACCTCAAAGTCATCTTTTTCAGATTTTTAAATTGCATTCATATGATAAAAATTCTTATCTAGAATTTCAAAACATCTCCAATACTGTAAAAGCAAAGTTATGAAGATGAAATAGAGTGACAATTACATTAAATTTTGCTTTCTAATTCACTGGAAAAAAGCTTGCTGAGAAGTGCTTACAAAATAGCAGGCAGAAATTTTGGTATTTCATCACATGGAAACAAAACACAAAAAAGAGACAAAATAAAGCAATTGCTTTTCATTTAAAGCACAGAATGCAAGAAATCCACACATCAGATTTTTAAAAACACACACACATTTTCTCCCATTTCAGATGCCTCCAAACAATGTGATAGGATATCATGTCTTGTTCTTGCAAGGATAGGGAGGTAAAAGTTATTTGTCCTATTCTTACAACCCTTCTAAAAGTTTGAGATTCATTCAAACTTTTAAAAGTTAATCTATATTTAAATATCTTTTTATCCTAAAAGTCAAACACAAATAATGTCATTTTTAACTTATTTGTTGAAAAACCATACTCTATCTGGGGAGCCTGGGTGGCTCAGTCGGTTGAGCATCCGACTTGAGCTCAGGTCATGATCTCACAGTCCGTGAGTTCGTGCCCCACGTCGGACTCTGTGCTGACAGCTCGGAGCCTGAAGCCTGCTTCAGATTCTGTGTCTCCCTCTCTCTGACCCTCCCCAACTTGTGCTCTGTCTCAAAAATAAATAAAAACATTTAAAAAAATTAAAAAAAAAAAAAAGGAAAAACCATACTCTATCAATTTAAAGTGAATAGTATATATTTCTTGCTAAATACATCTAAAAGCTTTCCGATCATTACATTTAAATGTATTACATTTAGAGTGCATTAGGAATACTGCAATCTTATGCTGTGCTTTTTATCCCCATGACTTGTAATAGCAATGTAATGGGGCAGATAGCAGCTATACTTGTGGTGAACAGTGGCCTAATGTAAAAACTCGTCAAATAAGTTGGACACCTGAAACTAATGTAACATTGTGTATCAATTGTACTCAAATTTTAAAAAGTAAAAAAAAAAACAGATACTGCAATCTTTAATAATCTTATCTAAAATAAGACTTTTAACTTCACAATATTACTTTACCATATAATTTTCAAAAATGATGGAATGAAATAATGAGATTATCTATTACCATGAAAGGAGTTGGAGTATCAAAAAGGTTTGTAAATGCCCAAGCTCCATTGTGTTCATTACTGATCAATTATAGGACGGGAAAAATGGAGCTTGCAGGGTCCCAGCTCCCGGAGAAATACCTATATCTCTCAGCAGAGTATACAAGGATGGATTTGGAGCCGAGGGACACATAGCTTCACAACTGGTATAATTGGAAGCCGTAATTTAGAGTTTCCCAATGAACACAATTGCTCAATTTTCTACAACGGATGAGTTTAGAAGGCAGATGGTTATATTGGTCCAGAGTTGCAAGTTTGATAGACAGATGCGATAGAAAACAGAGGGCAAGGGAGTTGAAAATTCTGGGGAGAGAGTAATTAAAATTACTCACTAGATAGTATAGGTCCTAGATAGACTGGGAAAAAAAAGTATAAAGAAGCCAGGTGGGGGAAGATAGACCGGGGGGGGGGGGGGGGGGAACTGGGAGAATCAGGGCATAAATATTAGAAATGGAGTATTTATGGAGGGAAGAAATTTTGTGGTTATTTTGCAAAATGGAATTCTGGCTGTTAAATAGTATTTTGAGGGTAGAGAAAGGTTGATAAGAGAACTTGTGGTAAAATCCTGTAGTGGTGTGGAGGTAAAAGTCACTATATAAAGAATGTCAAGAAAACTCTAATGGAGTTGGAGGGATTTTCCAGATGAATATTGTAAAACACCCAAACGGACAGGAGTTAGTGGTAGAGAGGAATATTGTAATTCAGATGCCAGGGGTTTAATTTTTTTTAATGTTTATTTATTTCTGAGAGAGAGAGAGAGCACAAGTGGAGGAGGGGCAGAGAGAGAGGGAGACACAGAATTGGAAGCAGGCTGTAGACTCTGAGCTGTCAGCACAGAGCCCAATGCGGGGCTCAAACTCATGGACCGCAAGATCATGACCTGAGCCGATGTCAAATGCTTAATCGAACTTAGCCGAACTGAGCCACCCGGGGAACCTCCAGATGCCAGGGTTGTTAATGAATTCTGGGGTTAACCAGAATGCATTGTTAGGAAGATGAATTTGGGAATGTAAATAGCAAGGCTTCAGGTCCAAGTTCTTCCACTTACTAGATAATCTTGGACAAATTATTTACTTTCTAGGCCTCTTTTTCCTTATCTGTAAAATATAGTTAATGAAGTTGCATAGGATTTTGTGAGGATTAAAGAAAGCTATTTAAAGAAACTTAAAATAGTGTGTTAGAGAAACTTGTGTTTCTCTATGCCCCTTTATCTCTGTTTGCACACCTGAGCTCATTTCTTTCTTGTACAATACCTTGACAAATGCACCCAGTAGTTATCAACACACACCATTAACATTTTCCTTTCCAACCTCTCCCCATGGAGTAATACTCTCCTTAGACACATGTCTACCTTCCAAGGTAGTGCAGGTACCTATCTTACCAAGTGTTTTACCAAATGTATTAGGTGGATCTTCATTTTCCAGCCTCCAGTCATATTCTCACTGCCCACTAATCAATCTTAAGCCAGTGTCACATTTTTTTCAGATGTCTTATGGCAGCACTCCACTTCTGGGTATGAAATTCTATTAGGGTCAAGATATTTAATGCTATGGCTAGCATTAAACATTCTGAGCATGTTTGAAAGTGTTCGAAGAGAGGGCCCTGGAAAGATGATCCAGGAGGGAGGAAAGGAAGAGCAAACCTAAAGGAAAAGCAGAGGTGACACAATGGACTTGCTCTTCAGGGCAGGGACTAAGATATTCAGAATGGAATTAACTAGCCTTGACTGAGCTCCTGTTGGAATCTAGGAACAAATGAACTCCTTGGGTGTTGAAACTGGTGGTGGGGGTGGGGCTCTAGGTATAGGTTGGTTTGATAACTAAGGTGTCTCATTTATCAGAATTCTGGTTTCATTAGCTCTCGGGGTCCTTCAATTTGAACTTTTGTAGTCAAGCCTGCTGTAGCACTTCTGAGCACTACCCAATTCTTGACACCCAAACCCTTTTGACAAGGGTACAAGATTCACAAAAAAAAAAAAAAAAAAGGTGAAACTGACTACTACTATCAGATAAAATCCTGGATTGAGTTTTCTCAGAACTTACTGCTTGAAAGGAAACTGAAAATTTGTTCCGGAATTATGCTTTTTAGCCAAGTTTTCCTAATTCTACCATAACACCTAAAATTGACTCCTTAAATTTTCAAAAATAAGGGGACAATAAAATCAAAGTGATATGATTGTCATCACTATGAAATAATCACCATACACCACCACCTCAACAGCCATCATCATGACCTTTCTCTTTCTCCCCATCCTTCTCATCACTATATTCTTGAGTGTTTACTTTCCAAGGACATTGTGCTAGGTGCTGGGCTTGCCCAGATGCGGTCTGAGGCAGAACTCCTTGTTTAGTCTCCACAGGACATGCTGGTAATGAGTAATGTTGGTAAATACTCTTTTCTTTTTTTAAGCTTTATGTGCTCAAGAAGTGCTTACAGACGTTCCCCTATTCTACCCCAGGGCCTTGGGCCAGCTGCACTAGCTTCAGCATAGACTTTGTCATTTATTGAATAGAGCGCTACCAATGTCCCCAAAGCTGTTGGAAGGAAAGCAGAAAGGCAGGAAGGAAGAAAGGAAGGAAGGAAAGAAAGAAGGGAGGGAGGGAGGAGGAGGGAGAATCTAATATACCTGTGTTTAGGGAAATAAGAGATTGCATTCAAATGAGAAAATTGAACAGTTCACAAATTATGAATTAAGCAGGTTTGCAACTTACTAGATCCACAAATTCCTCAGAACTCTTGAATCTATTACCTCCTTAGAATAATAAATATTAAATACATGCACATACACACACACACCATAACTTGTGTGGCTCTGTTCAAAGAATATTTAAAGCCATTTACCTTATCAATGCTAATAGAACCTGAATCACCAGAATCTGCCTCTTTGTAACTTCTGTCCATTTGTGTGGTTATCACCCAAGAAGACAGGCCACATCTCATTTCTCAACTATTTTAAGTCAATTATCGTGACTCTCATAAATCCTTTATCCAAGCTGAACATTCTAGGAGCCTTCTACTCTTCCTTGACAGATAGGACTTCAGTTCTCATGGCTGCTCTTCTCTCCGGAGTATTCCATTTTGTCCACATCAAAGATAGCACTGCTGATAACAGAGCACTCTCCCAGACTGGATTGGCACTCTCAAAACCAAGTATTTTACTGCCGGTATTGCATCCAAGGATGGCACTATTCTTTGTTTCTTTTTGAAATTTTCCACTAAAGACTCGGTTTTACATTTGCTGTGAAAACAGTCACCCCACCTGCACCAATTTCTGTGCCTGAGGAGTCTGCCAGTGACTACTTCTCAGCACTCTCCAACTACCTCATATTGTTCTGCAGTGCTGCAGGGTATTTAGAGTGACAGGTTAGATCCTAGAGTTCATAGTTATACTCTGAAAATAAAGTATTGTTATGGTTGTTAAAATTTTACAAAGGAAATGCTCTCCAGCTGCTCTTCTTTCCCTGAATTAATTAGCTTTTCTGAAGATGTTTAACCTTAGGAGCTCATTGTGTAAGGCATGCAGGATTTCTCCTTACAGTATTGTTACATTTCATATCTTAAGTCAGAATTTTATTGTTTTGAGCTGTTACAAGACTTAGAAAATAAAACAGATATGTAGTATGATTTTATTTTAATCTATGTTTATTTTTTGTGTGTTTATTTTTTTTTCAGAGAGAGAGCACGCTTGTGCATGTGGAGGAGGGGCAGAGAGAGAGGGAGAGAGAATCTTCTGCAGGGTCCATTCCCAGTGCAGAGCCTGTCGCAGGGCTCAAGCCCATGACCTAAACTGAAACTGAGTCAGACACTTAATTGACCATGCCACTATAGTATGATTTTTTTTAAGATGATAAGAATCAAACAACAAAAAAATTCTTCGTCTATAACTGAATTAAGAGGACACAATATACAAACCAGCAAGATGACAACATCAAACCAATATATCACCACATCATTTTAACTATATAAGTAATAAAACAGCCAGGGTGTGTTTACTGCCTCTTATGTGTCAAAGATAATTCTAAAAGCATTTATATCTACCATCTCATTTAATCCTCAGAATAACCCTATGAGATGGATATTGTTATTACCTGCATTTTACAGATGAGGAAATGGAAGCCCAGAGAGCTTTAAAACATGTTAGTGAGCAACAGAAACAAGATTTGAAATGAAGCTACATCAAACACATACCATTTCCTGGTACCCATTACTTCCAGTCAAAGGAACTCTGCCTGAAAAACCCAGTGATGTACGGTAAGCACATGGAGTGTGTGGAATCAGGCTTCAGTGACCGCTGGAAAGAGTGTCAGCTGGTACAACCCTTCTAAGAGTAATTTGGCACTCTCCATCAAAAGCCTTACAATTTACCCTGCAGAAATTGAACAAGTGTTGAAACATGTATGTTCAGCAAGGTCAACTGAGGCAATGTGAATAATAGCAAAAAAAAAAAAAAGTACCTATTATTCAACACAGGTTTTGGTAAATAAATGATGGTACATTATACAGTGCGATTATTGCCCAGTCAAAAATTACGATTTAGACGTTTATAGTTATAAAAATGTAGACACAATTTACTGAAAATATATGTATAAAACAGAACCTAAAATACATCATTTATATATATACATACTTTTAAAAGCTCAGAAAGATATAAACCTAAATACCAAAATGTATCCCTGTATATTTTTCCATTATTTCTTCATTTTTCTACATTAAACATGAATTTTTATTAAAGAAATAAAAAAAGTTTTAATTCCTATTTTTAATGATCATTTAAAAAAAGAATGACTGATAAGATGTATACTGTGTTTAAATATGAATCCAAAACAAAAAAACTGTAATCTCATCTTTGTGAAAATATGCATATTTTATATTAATATTAATATTATATTACATTATATGAATATACAGTAGGGGCGCCTGGGTGGCTCAGTCAGTTGAGCGTTTGACTTGGTTTCAGCTCAGGTCATGATCTCACGGTTGGTGGGATCAAGTCTCACATCGGGTTCTGTGCTGACAGCATGGAGCCTACTTGGGATTCTCTCTCTCCCTTTCTTTTTGCCCCTCCCCTGCTCGCACTTGCTCTCTCTCTCTCAAAATAAATAAATAAACTTAAAAAAAAGGTTTAAAAAGGATACACAATAAATTTACCATTATGTCTGAGTGGTAGGATTAAGATTTTATCTTTCTTCATTATGTTTGCATTTTAATTATGTGCTTTTATAATTAAAATGTGTTATTTTTAAAGGATCTACTATTAATGGTAAGTATTAATGAGTTGTATGAAAAATAGAACTCAGGACACCTGGGTGGCTCAGTCAGTTAAGTATCTGACTTACGCTCAGGTCATGATCTCATGGTTTGCGAGTTCAAGCCCGTGTCAGGCTCTGCTCCAACAGTGCAAGCCTGCTTGGAATTTTCTCTCTCCCTCTCTCTCTGCCCCTCGTTCCCTCTCCCCGCCCCCTTTCAAAATAAATAAATAAATGTTAGAGAAAAAAAGAAAGAAATATAGAGCTCAAAGTTGCATAACCACAGCACAAGAAAAAAAAAGCATTGTGTTCCAAATTCGTTAAACAAATGTAAATTGTTAATTGTCTCCTAGCACTCAGAGACTTGTCCGCTGTGATGCCCAGTGAAGAATATTAAAATTAAAGCATTAATGAAACTTGAAAAGATGAGGATTTCAGCTGCAGTTCTGAAATGTTCTTAATACAAAACACACACAAAAAGCCATCAATTTGTTTGTTTCTGAGACTTTTTTAAAATGACAACCGGGAAACATGATAGTTTTATTATGAGGTAAAAGATATTCGTTCAATAAAAGCTTTAATATTTACTAAATGGAACTACCCTGAGATTTCTCCATAACATAAAAATTAACTTCTCAAATATATGAAAATGGCATATTAACGTTTGTATAATAATTTATTATTGCACATGCAATAAATTTGTCAAAATAGGGAGGTATAGCATGTTAAATAGCCTCTAATTGAATCCCAGTATAACTCATTATGTTCTTTCCAATAGCTCTTCACTAACTTGATGTATAGAAGGCAGGAACAAGAAAAAAAAGAGCTAAATGCAAGCTGAACAAAGCTTGTACAAGGGGAATAATTTGCTGTCAGAGAACAAGAAAAGATGCATGTTATTTAAGGCTAAATAACAGACAAGGAACACTAATAAAGAATCAATAGTTTTGACAAGTTAGGGCAATTACTCTGTAGAAAAAAAGAGAAAATCACGCGAGGTAATAAGAAATATTTCACAATAATTAGAAATTCAGTTACTTGAGTCTCATTTTATTCTAATAAAATATATAGCAAATCTGTCTGCCTTAAGAATGAGAAGTAGAATAACAGGCAATGAAAGCATCGAAAATGCAGCATGGAAGACAATTCTAAGAGAAATACCCACCAGAAACCATGATAGACTCCTAATTTTCTCCAGGCTAGAAGGTGTAATCAATACTCTTTCCAACCATTTGATTAAATGATTAAAGAGTTAAAGATGCCCAGATACAAAAAGCTCCACTTGACTAAGATTAATGTGCATCCTTGCCAGAAAACAGACCATTTCCAAAAATACTGAGTAAGTGGAACCAGCAGATGCTAGATTGGACACTTTTGTTGCCTTATAAACAAAGAAGAGAACTACTTTAAGAAAAGCCCTTGTAATATGTGTTTTCAAGGCAAAAGCTATCATTTCCCACAAAAGAATCAGTGCTGCAATACAAACCCTGGGGCACAAGTCACATAGAGCACAATGGGGCCTCTGGAGCAAAATGGTGACCTGACAGTGGGCAGTGCAAAGAAAAAAGCTGATGAAACAGAACCAGTGACATAAAATAAATGTCACAAAAGGAAACACTTAATTTTAATGTCACTAACCACAAAGGATTGGACTTTCTACTGACCAAGCTAAATATCTCAATAAAAAACATTGCTTGAATACACAAGAAGATTCTTGTTGCGTGAAAATGTGTATTGTTTTCTTTTTCATACTCTTTATAACCGAATCCCTGTTTCATTAGCTAGTCTTCAGCATAGAAATGCAGCTACGTTAACAGGCAATCACAGGGTTGGTACCGACAGAGGGTTAGTTCAATCCTTCAGCAGTCAGCTACAGGATGAAAGGTTGAAGGACACCAAGTCTGAGAAAGTTTCTCTACAATATATCCATCATTAGAGTAATTCCATGGAATTAAGCCATTGTACCACTTCAGTGCATCTATCAAATGCAACTAGAAGACATCTGAGGATATTAAGAATGCATTTAAAAAAAAAAAAAGATTGCATTCAGTGCAAGATGCCTAAATCATCTAAGTGATTTTCTTATTTCATGCCACAGTCTTGGGGGAAATCTCTATAGAGCTGGTATTCACCAAGGACCCAGGTCCTTCTATATTTTTGCTCTGCATTTCTTGGTGTAGGAAGTTCTTCCCCAAGGTCACAAAATGGCTTCTGTAAGTTCTATCCCCTATTAAAAAGCTGAAAAATGACAATAGCAAAAAGTAACCTGATAACTCCAGAAACCAGAGTTTTAAAGCCTCCTCTTCCATTCTTCTCTAACAAGAATAAGACTAACTTCTGATACATGCGATTACTGCCTATATTAGTTTCAGTTGCATACTTAGAATAAATTGTTCCTCCGAGCTAGCAATGACATTGTAAAGAAGGATCAGTTATAACACCTTACCTTTCAAAATTGTTTAATTTGGAAACAGGGAAAGACTTCTAGGTAAGTGCCAAATATTTCACAGCCAAGGCTAAAATGTCCATATCTCTTACCAAATAGGGAAGGACCAACAAGGTGGGCCTGGAATACTGATCTACTTCTTAGTAGACCAGTAATAACTACAGCAACTACAATAATGTGAGCACTAATTGTCTGACAGATGCTGTGTTAAGCACTGTATACTTACTGCATGAAATCTGAGCAATACCCCTGTGTTTGAGATACTTCTGTTAGCACCATTTTATTTTTTTTAATTCTATTTTTTATTTTTTAAAATTTTCATCCAAATTAGCATGGAGTGCAACAATGATGTTCCCCTTACCCATTTAGCCCATCCCACCTCCCACAACCCCTCCAGTAACCCTCAGTTTGTTCTCCATATTTATGAGTCTCTTCTGTTTTGTCCCCCTCCCTACTTTTACATTATTTGTTTCCCTTCCCTTATGTTCATCTGTTTTGTCTCAAAGTCCTCATATGAGTGAAGTCATATGATTTTTATCTTTCTCTGACTAATTTCACTTAGCATAATACCCTCCAGTTCCATCCACGTTGTTGCAAATGGCGAGATTTCATTCTTTTTGATAGCTGAGTAATGCTCCATTGTATATATATACCACATTTTCTTTAGCCATTCATCCATCGATGGACATTTGGGCTCTTGCCATACTTTGGCTATTGTTGATAGTGCTGCTATAAACATGGGGGTGCATGTGTCTCTTCGAAACAGCACACCTGTATCCCGTGGATAAATGCCTACTAGTGCAACTGCTGGGTTGTAGGGTAGTTCTCTTTTTAGTTTTTTGGGGAACCTCCATACTGTTTTCCAGAGTGGCTGCACCAGCTTGCATTCCCATGTTAGCACCATTTTAAAGCTGTAGTACCCGAGGATTAGGTTTAAGTAACTTGTTAAAATCACACAGCCAAGAGGTGACAGAGCTAAACTTAACCCTAGATTATGTAAGTTGAGTAGAAGGTTAACACTCAAGTATTCATAGCCCCTTTTTCAAATGGACTGTGGCAGTAGGCCAAATGCTTTAGTAAAACACCTGTTGCTCTTCCAGAAACTTAGAATACTTTCAGCTGAACAGGAAAAAAAGGAGGCAATAAATTGCAGCTTCAACGCAGACCATTAAGTTGCAAAAAAACCCTGTTCATCTGTGTAGCCCATTTGGTAGACCCAGGGATCCAGAGCCATGAGGCTTTAAAAGATTTTATTTTTTAATTTAGTTGCTAAAATCTTTTCTATGAACTATTATATCTTCCCATAAATTAAAATGAGCCAATACAAATCACCAACATCAACTCAGATATTACATCCACTTCACAATTGTCTATTGCTACAGGAAGAGTCCTTGTTTGATCATCAGACCAAATGGATAAATGCCATTGATACATTTTTCATATTAAACAAACAGATACTCATAACATCAGAGAGGGAAGAAGCAATACCAAACCAAAACATCTGAATAGTGAAAGATATGGGGTGGCCTGCGTGGCTCAGTCAGTTAGGCATCTGACTTCAGCTCAGGTCAGGATCTCACAGTTTATTAGTTCGAGCTCTGCTTCAGACTCTGTGCTGATAGCTCAGAGCCGGAGCCTGCCCCAGATTCTCTGTCTCCCTCTCTCTCTGCCCCCCCTCCTCACACTCCATCTCTTTCCCTCTCTCTCAAATATAAATAAACATTTAAAAAAATTTTTTGAATAGTTAAAGTTATTAAAACCCATGTACCGCAAACCAAGTTTAAGAGAATATAGTAGTACAATGAAATCTATCCTTATAAAGATCAACATATCCTCTATTCAGTTCAAACAACACACAGGTGCATGAAAACTATGCAGATAATATGAGAGAGCAGGACTGTTGACACTCCCTTAGGTCAGTAAAAACCCAGTCAGAAAGCCTCACAGGTAGCAGTGTCATGCTCCTGCAAAGTAATAAACACGCCTAATAATTTTAAAGGTTAAAGAACAACAAGGTAATCCTTCTTTTTGCTCTGTTCTGTGTTCTTCTTAAGCAAATGGGCTACTGTTTTGTGAGGCCATGGCTTGGGGAAGTTGGAACTTCGAAGACTTTGTGGATTGGGTTTTTGCTTTCTTTTTTTTTGCTTTCTTTTTATGGAGGTGAAATTCATACATCATAAGATTAACCATTTTATAATGAACAATTCAGTGACTTCTTAGTACATTCACAATGTGTGCAACACCACCTCTATCCAGTTTCAAAACATCTTTCTCACCCCAAAATAAAACCCTGTATCCACTTGGCAGTTGCAACGTACAGCACCCTTCCCCCAGGCTCTGGCAATCACCACTATGCTTTCTGTTTCAATAAAGAACTTATGAAATGTGTGTTTAGATAACTATACCCAGAAGTTTTAAATAGTTTTACAAGTTTTTATTATATAATCACTAAGTAAAAGGGACAGACTTACTAAATCAAGGAAATAGTACAATTTAGATTCAGCATCTCTAACAAAACGGCTCCACATTTTTTTCCCCTTTTAGCACTTTTACCCACAAAATCAACAGAGTGCCATGTACTCTGGATATAAATAACCGCTCATGCTAAAATAGAGAAAGGTGGGAAGCCTGCCCAGGATGATTCTCTGTCCTTCCCTATCTATGCCAGTTGTCTAGAATTTTGTTTGGCTGATTCTGACAAAGACACTATGTGGGCTCCTAACTGATATTCCTGTACCTCACTTTACAAATGTCAAACCATCCCCCATAACAACAGTGAGCTACACTGTTAGCCATAATATCCTGTTACAGAAAACCATCAAAATAAAACCTGCTAACTTCCAGGCTCGATTCTCTGCAAAGGGTATAGGAAATAGTGGTTATAGTAGATAGAAGTTCATCTGAAGGGAATGAAAAAGAACAGGACTAAAAGACACTCAATCATTCCACAGGGGCTTATGATCTGCAGCCTGGAAGCACAACCTGGTAGAAGTCACTTGGAAGGAGATCAGAAAATAATCACAAATACTTAAATAGTGCTTACTCTGTTCTTGGTACTATTCTAAGCATGATTGATTGTGTTTAATAAGTTAATTTAATGAGTATATGTATTCATTTAATTTTCACAACAATCATGGAAGAGAAGTATTTTTGTTATCATCCTCGCTCGCTTTACAGAGAATGAAACTGAGACACAGAGAGGTTAAGTGATTTATCCAAAGACACACAGCTCCTAGAGTCAGGATTTGGCCCAGGCCACTAGGCTCCATTGTTTAATGCTCTTAACCCCAAGATCAGGCTGATGCTCTGCCCAAGTAAAAACTCAGAGAAACCTGCTATTTCATTGCTGAACTACCCATGGCATAATTGATTACATCCCACTCAGTACAAAAAAGAGAAATTCTCATTTTATTTGGTGCCTCAATCCATATGAAAATTATCACAAGGAACATTCCCATGAAATGCAATAGATAAAAATCTTCCAAAGTATATGGTGTAAAAAGTTAGCTAAGCTTTAGATGGGTCTTAATTTTATAATTTAGAAAAAGAATGTTTTCTATCTATAAAGAAACAACAATGAATAATAAATTTGCTCAGCATTCACCAAAAAAATGACTTACAGAACCATTCAGCTTTAAAGTAAATCTTAATTCTACACAGAGAAGTATTGTGAGATAACAGAAAATACATATAGTGGTCTCTGATCCAGTTCCTGGCACAAAGCTCCTAAAACCCTTGTAAATTTCCTAAGTGAATAAGAGCACTATGAGCATTTCTTGTTCTAATATTTGGTTTTTGACCCTGTCCCTGACATAGTCTCCTAAAATCCTTGTACAGTAGCCCCTCTCACCTGCAGGCTATGTGTTCCAAGACCCTGAGTGAATGCCTGACACTGCAGATGTACTGAACCCTATATAAACACACAGTCCCTGACTTACAATAGTTTGACTTAGGATTTTTTTTTTTTTTACTTTAAGATGATGCAAAACAGATATACATTTAGTAGAAACTCTACTTAGAATTTTGAATTTTGACATTTTCCCGGGCTAGCAATACACAGTACAATATTCTTTCATGACTGAGCAGCAGCCACAGCTCCCAGTCAGCCACACAATCACGAGAGCAAACAACCAATAACACAACCATTCTGGTTTTCACTTTCAAGCACAGTGTTCAATATATTACATGAGATATTCAACACTTACAAAATAGACTTTGTTTTAGATGATTTCGCCCAATTGTATGTTACACGTAAGTGTTCTGAGCACATTTAAGTTAGGCTGGGCTAAGCTATGATGTTCCTTAGGTTAGGTGGTATTAAACGCGCTTTCAGTTATAGTATTTTCAACTTACGATGGATTTATTGAGCCGTAACCCCATAAGTCAAGGAAGATCTGTACTATGTTTTTTCCCATACCTACATACCTATAATAAAGTTTAATTTATAAATTAGGCACAGTAATATACTAATAACTGAAAATAAAATAGAACAATTAAAATATACTGTAATAGTTATGTGAATTTCATCTCTTCCTCTTTCTCTAAATATCTTATTAACATCTTATACTCACCCTTCTCCATCTTGTTATGAAGCGAAATGATAAAATTCCTACGTGGTGAGATGAAGTGAGGTGAGTGACACAGGCATTATGACATAGCGTTACGCTACCACTGACCTTCTGACAATATGTCAGAAGGAAGATTATCTGCTTCTGGGCTACGGTTGAATGCAGATAACTGAAGCCATGGAGAGCAAAACCATAGATAAGATAGAACTACTCTAAATTCCTAAGTGGTAACAGCTGAAGGAGCATTTTTGTTCAAATGAGGCAAATCTGGGTGGGCTCTTGGATGCCTTCTGGCTGGTCACCATAAATACCAAGCCTGATCAGAAGCTTGGAATTTTCAGCTCCTTCTTCCTCCCCACCTCTCCAGAAAGGACAGCAGGGCTAGAAACGAAGTTAATACAAGAAGCTACACAGGAGGAAGCCTCCATAAAAAATCCCAATACCACAGGGGCTCCTGGGTGGCTCAGTCGGTTGCGCGTCCGACTTCAGCTCAGGTCACAATCTCACGGTCCGTGAGTTTGAGCCCCGTGTCGGGCTCTGGGCTGATGGCTCAGAGCCTGGAGCCTGCTTCCGATTCTGTGTCTCCCTCTCTCTCTGCCCCTTCCCCCGTTCGTGCTCTGTGTCTGTCTCAAAAATAAATAAACGTTAAAAAAAATTTTTTTTTTTAAAATCCCAATACCACAGGTTTCAGGGAGTTCCCAGGTTGGTGAAGACATCTACACTGGAAGGGTGACACACCCCAACTCCATGGGGAGAGAAACTCCTGTGCTCAGGACCCTCCTAGACCTTACCCTACTTATCTCTTCATCTGGCTGTTTATCTGTAGCTTTTTTCATATTCTTTAATAAACTGGTAAATGTAGGTAAGGGTTTCCCTGAGTTCTTTGAGCCACTCTAGCAAATTAATCAAACCTGAGGAGGGGATCACAAGAATCTCTGGTATAGCCCATGGGCCAGAAGCACAGGTGACAACCTGGGCTTGAGATTAGCATCTAAAGTGAAGGCAGTCTTGTGGGACTGAGCTCTCAACCTGTGGGATCTTATGTTATGTCCAGAGAGATAGATAGTATCAGAACTGAGTTAAACTGTAAGACACCAGTGAGTGTCACAGAATTGCTTGGTCTGGGAAAACCCCATACACATCTCGTCCCAGAAGTGTTGTGAGTGCAGTAGTAGTGTGAGGGTAAAGGAGAGACACAGGACAAGACACAAGAGGTTTTTCCCTACTCAGGAGGGAGGGACTGGGTGTTTTTCCTGATACAAATATTCAGTGGGTTCCCTGAATTTTCCAAAACCACAATATTCCACTCTGTCCCTCTTTGCTCTAACTTGGCCAGAGGATTCTAAATATTCTACCATACGTGCATCCCTACCTAAAAAAGTTTTAAAAGTTTTTTGACTAAATCACAGGAGAAAGCACAAGTTGACGATTGCAATTTACAAACTACAATACTGCATGGCCACATGGCAGTTATAGTAGTTTATTTGTCTGTTTATTGCTATATAGAAGAATCTAAGAAAAGCCTAGCAAGATACATGGAGAATTGCAGTACTCTAGCACCTGATAAATTCAGTTTTTAAAAAAGGCACCTTGTTTTAAGGATATACCAAGTATGTATTTTCATGTTCTGATTGTTTGAGCCTCATGTTGTCTAATTTCCCAAGATCACTACCTATCTCCAAAATCCCATTCCATCCTTTTCCAATACTCTCCTTCAGGTTCCCTATATTCTAGACCAGACCTACCCAAAGAATTTTCTGTGATGAAGCAAATGTCTTGTATCTGTACTATACAAGACAGTAGCCACTAGTCATTTGTATCTAATGAGTGCTTAAAATATTGCTGGTTCAACTGAAGATCTAAATATTGAGTTTATTTCATTTCAATTAATCAAAATTTAAATAGCCACATCTGACTAGTGGCTACCATATTGGACAGAGTATCTCTAGACAAAAAGACCTAATTGTCCTTCTCCATCCGTTACTCATTATTCCATAAATATTTATTGCCCATCTGCTTTGAGCTGGCACCATGCTAGGCTCTAGGCATTTAATGTTGAACAAGACAACTCTGTCTTTATGAATGCTGAGAGAGATAGCTATTACTCAATTACACAAATGATTTCTTAATGCCAAATCATAGTACTGTACCTTATCAATTTAGTTTTTTCACATATTAACATTTCTAAAGTCAGGATGTATGCCTTATATCAACAGCATCTTATAACCACTTCCAGCCAGGCCAGTCATGGCAAATTGTCATTGCCTACACATACAAGAACTCAGTTATTATTCTTAGTGGGATGACCAGACAACATGCAACTCCTCAACATTTCAGCCAACAAATTAAATGAGGATCATTTAAATAAAAGGTATGAGTCCTGGTCATTATCAGAAAATATTCAGTTAACACTTCTGGTAAGATCAAGGTATCTATTTGCTGCCTCCTAATAAAGTCAAGAGGTATAGATTAGGTGCCCAGTTGCTTAGAATAAAATTCCAAAGACACAAGTGGAGCACCCTGTTCACTGATGCACTGAAAAGCACAAGGATAACACTGTGTAGAAGAACATGGATATTACCAATTCTACATGGAACAGTGATTCAGAAGAGTCAGATTCTGAATTTAAAAACCTATTAGGAATATTATTTTGTTTATATTTTCCTTTTTACAAATGCACAAAAATAAAATATGATAAAATCCACATTACATAAATCTAAAAGCACTCTTAATAGCATGAAATAAAAATTATGAAGAAAAAAATCGTATAATGTATTAATTGGGATTGGGCTTTTTCCTAATACATAAAATTGTTGAGTATTTTCCAATAGATGCATCTTACAATCAATGGAATTTGGTAAACGCAATACTGAAATGTTCGTGCTTCCAATTCTTTTTTTGATACTTTCCCCTCCACCTGAAATGCCCTTTTTATTCATCTTTCTGCTCCAGGTCAGATGCCAACTCATCTCTGATCTTCATGTCTTTTCCATCACAATTAATTTTTCCCTCCCCTGAATTCTCAGAGTACCTTCCCAATACCTACTACAGAGCACTTAGCATTCCCTTTGTTGTGTTATCATTACTTGGGTGTGTCCTTAGCTCCCTGAGCAGAGTACCTGGAGTCTAGACTCCTTACAGTCTAATTGCATGTCTTATTCAGATATTATATCCCAGTAAGGATACAACTTTGCCCTTCAAGTATTTAGCAAATATAGGAAGGCCCTATGCTATATAATGTAACAGGGAGAAACTTAGCATGTCTGGCTGCATGTTGCTTCTACTTCCCTTGCTGCTGTGATCTACAGATTAAGAACTTCTGCTTAGCCCTGTATGTAGGCATGTTAATCATCAAAGGAATTTTGCTTATAGCTAAGATTTTCAAAACTGCTCTTTACCCAAAACCTATCTTACCAGAGGAGATAAGGAAAGCAGGCAGAGTGGACACCATCCCCATTCCTTCAAGACTGAAGAATGATCATAACTTAGGGGGAACTGAAACTATGTTCCATAAGGTTAATGAGGTAAACTAGCAGGAAATTTAAAATTTGTTTTTCAGAGAACTGTTTCTGCTTAATCAGCTGTTGTGTCTTTTTGGACCCCACTAATAAATCTACTCAGTATCTCTGCAGAAACCTAGACTCAAAGTCAACTAATATGGTTCCAACCTATGGGCAAGCAGGGCCCTGCACTCCTTACCTGAGATAATGAGCCCAAGACCCCACCCAGTTTATACCAGCTCTTAGAGAATGCCCATAGCCTCTTCTCCTTGTCCTCTGATAACCTCCCTAGGTAAGGAGCTGAATTTTGCTTCTTTCTGATGTTAAGTCTCCACACCAAAGTGAACATGGGATGTATGTTACATATACACTTGCTCAAGCACTTTCCTCACAAATAGTCACATTTCCCCACTCTTCAATAGGTATGTAATCGCAACCCCCATGATTATAAAATCTTTTTCTCTCCTTCAGGGAGGCAGATTTGAGTCTTGCTCTCCTGTTTCCTCCTGTGGCTGCCTCTCAAATAAGCCCTTCCTTGCTGCAAATCTGATGTCTCAGTGATTAACTTTGTTGTGCATGAGGCAGACAGATTTGGATTCGGTTATAATAATGTCACATAGATCCCCACATAGTGATGTAATGTCCTTCAGACCTGGAATTTGGCACGTGCTATTTAATAGTAAACTTCCAATTGGGTCAATGTATAGCATGAATGAGATATGCCAAGAACCATATCTGCAGTGGTCTGGGAGCAATGCCACAAAGGTATCAGGTCTCTCAGTGCTGTGTTCAAAGATCTCACAGGGTTAAGCATAGGTAATTGTACACAATCCTTGTGCAAGTGATTACCTCTGCTTCTTCCCCAAAGCCCAAAACATAAAAGTAAAGGAAGTAACATTAATAAACCAAAAGACTAAAGAGACTGAAAAAGGAAATGACGATAAACAGTGTCAACAAATCTTGGATGCTGACAAGCAGATGAACAAGAAATTTTCAAAAATGAGAAACAAAGCCTGCCTCATAGGTGGGGTGTGGCACAGTGCTAACAATAGAAGGCTTTATAGAAATTCTGCATTAAGGGTAGAGACCCAGGTCCCCTCCTTCCAGCAGACAGGTTTAGTTTTGGAGAGGCTGAACTGGAGAAGCTCTGTGCTCCCTGTAAATCTACATTGAAGTATAATTAAAACAGAGGAATAAATTGGAACTCTGCACTATGAACAATGGGACCCTTAGCCTCTTTCATTCAGCTCTGAGAATAAAAGCTTATATACTTCCAGAAGCAGATAAGTAAATTCTTCTTCATGGAAAGTAATCACTCTCTTAAATATAATTCTGGTATTAGCTATTTAAAAAGATAATATTTGGAGCACCTGGGTGGCTCAGTCAGTTAAGCGCCTTGACTGCGGCTCAAATTGTGACCTCATGGTCAGTGAGTTCAAGCCCCACATCAAGCTCTGTGCTGACAGCTTGGAGCCTGGAGCCTGCTTCAGATTCTGTGTCTCCCTCTCTCTCCACCCTCCCCCACTCATTCTCTCTCTCTCTCTCTCTGTCTCTCTCAAAATAAATAAACATTAAAAAAATTTTTTTTAAGAAAATGCATGTATTATCTCCCACGAAATACTAACTTCCTTGAAGGACAGATCTGTATCCTATCCATATTTCCAGCCCAGAATATCAAGCTTTGTATGTAATAAGTGCTCAGTAAACATGTGTTAAATTTAAACAGAAAACTTCCAAGAATACAATGTTTACTACTATCTATCCAGACATGGAGTTTGATTCTGAACAACCAAAAGCTGTTCAGCAAAAACTTCTCACCTCCAACTAAAAACCAAAAACAAAATGGCCATGAGCATTTATTGAGTCCACAGTGAACGTATACCACAAATTCCTCTCTCAGCTCCCAGCAGGGTAGTGATCTGAAGCTTACCGTGCATGCTCTGATGAGACTGTAGTGTTAATTTTCATAGTCAAAGCCGAAGGTTTAATGGTTGGTGCCCACACAATCCAAAAAACTCTATCATATTCTCTACAGCCTATTTAGCAATATTATGGCTGCCTTATAAAAACATTTATAAATGAAGTTTTAGATTTAAAAATGTGTTAAAATTTTCAAAATTTTTCTGATGTTTTATTTTCCTCAAATATAGTTCAACCAATTGCATTTGATATTATTAATGTACAACAGGTAGGCATGATAATTTAATGCTACAAAATATAAAAAAAATTATAAGATAAAAGTTGAAAAAATATGCTTACTTTACTTCCATAATTTTTTGACATTTCCTAACAACAACAACAAAAAAAGATCGCTCAGACTCGATTGATTTTATGCTGTCAGTTCTGGGAAGACATCTGTGGTTTTCATCGTTATCCATTAATATTAGCTGTTGATAAGCATCACTGAGTGATTTTAAGGTTTTATAAAGCAATTGGAGCCTTGGGAGTTCTCCACAATGCTGTGCATATACCAAGAGTTGGCAACATTTCAGCAATGGGGTGGCCAAATTACTGACCCCTTTTCCTTAAGCAGAGGTACATAAGATGAAGAGTGGCAATAAAAGGAAAAGGCAGAAGCCAAGAATCTCTTTTTTCCTATAGATGAGATCAGCTTCATTTAGGGAGTAAACTTTTACATTATGATGCAGGGTTGAAAAATAGCAATTTCAAAACAAAGGATATGTCCAAGGTGGGCAATTGTAGTTGATCTTCACAACAGTCTTGCCTGTCAGGTATTTTCACTTCCACCTGATGCCCAGAGAGCATGAGTAAGAGCCCAAACTACTGGTGACTGCCTTGAAAACCCTCTTCCTTCACCCTCGACAGCCAATGTGCTGACACCCAACTGAGGCTTGCTTCTCTCTGGCAGCATAGAGCTCTTCAATGCCAGAGTGATAAAGAAATAGCAGTCCCAGACAAGCCAGGGTGGGGCTTAAGGAAACCAAAAGTAGTACCAGGTAATGCTTTTAGAAATAACTATAAATAGATCATGTTTAACTTTAGGTACATTTTATACCCTACCTCATTTCAACAAGGATTTGAAGGAGGGCTACAAAAATACATAGCATATTAAGATGGTTAATTTTATGTGTCAACTTGGCTAGGCCATAGTACACAGATATTTCATCAAATGTTATTCTAGATGTTTCTGTGAAGATATTTTTAATGACATTAATATTTAAATCAGCAGACTATAAGTAAAGCACATTACCCTCCATAATGTAGATGGGTCTCCAGTCAGCAGAAGTCCTTAAAAAACAAAAAACAAAAAAGAAAACACTGACCTGCATGGACCTAGAGGGTTATTTGAAATAAGTGAAATAAGTCAGAGAAAGACAAATACTAAAATTTCACTTATGTGTGGAATCTAAAAAACAAAACAAATGAATAAACAAAAAGGAGAACCAGACCTATGAATACAGAGAACAAACTGGTGGTTGCCAAAGGGATGAGGGTAGAGGATTGGGCAAAATGGGTGGAGTGGAGTGGGAGATACAGGCTTCTAGTTATGGAATGAATAAGTCATGGGAATAAAAGGTTCATCATAAGGAATACAGTAAATGGCAATAGCATGTATGGTGACAGATGGTAGCTACACTTGTGGTGAGCCTAGCATAACATACAGAATTATCCAATCACTATACTGTACAGCTGAAACTAATGTGACATCATGTGTCAACTATACGCAGATTTTTTTAATTAATAAAATTAAAATAAAATGAAATAAAATAAATAAAATAAAATAAATAAATAAAATAAATAAAATAAAATAAATAAAATAAATAAAATAAAATAAAATAAAATAAAATAAAATAAAATAAAATAAAATAAAATAAAAGACTGATCTCCCCAAAGAAGAGGGGATTATGCCAAAAGGCAGCCTTCAGATTTCAATTGCAGATCATCTCTTCCTCGGGTCTCCAGCCAGCCAGCCTACCTGCAGTTTTGGGACCTGCCAACCTCCACAATTACATGAGCCAATTCCAAGAAAGAGAAAGAGAGAGACAGAAACAGAGACAGAGGAGAAGAGAATGGAAGTTTAAATTACTTAGCTATCACATGAATGCTTTCCTGGACTGTTTTTCATACAGTTGTTTAATGTGGTATAGGTGCAGTCCTAACTTTCATATTAGCTCTAGACCTGGCTACTGGACAGGGACAGTCTTTTACATTATTATCAAATATAGCATTATAAACTGTATTAAACCTGTTTTATCAAGGAGGGTTATAGATTGACTGCAAACTAAAAGGACTTCTTGGGCGCCTGGGTGGCTCAGTCGGTTAAGCAACTGACTTCGACTCAGGTCTTGATCTCATGGTTCGTGGGTTCGAGCCCCACATCGGGCTCTGTACTGACAGCTCGGAGCCTGGAGCCTGCTTCAGAGTCTGTGTCTCCCTCTCTCTGCCCCTCCCCCACTTGTGCTCTGTCTCTCTCTCTCTCTCAAAAATAAATGAAATGTAAAAAAAAAATTTTTAAAGGACTTCTTAGCTGTTTGGGGAAATTATTAATTCCAATATAAACTTTTCCATTCCAACAAGCTATTATTTTTTCAATTCTGATGTTATATTTAAAACATATATTAAAGTTATATTTCATATATATATAAGAACTGCTCCCACTCAACTTCATCACCATCATTTTTTACTAATTGCCTTGTTTACTTGAATTACTTATTCAGAACAGCATTTGATTATTCAAAATAATACTGCTTAATTTTAATTGAATCCTCAAGCAAGCCAGCATGCAGCTTCTCAGCTTGCATGGTAATTCATCAATACATTTATTATGCATTTCTTATGGATAGGACATGGATTAAAATAAGAGATATGGTTGAAGCTTTGTCTACTTTTCTTTAGGCAGAAAAAAGGAGAAATAAAATACACATATAAAGAGACTTTTTTCTAAGAAGTCTAAATGCTCTATAGAATATCAGTTTTTTTAAATTTTTTTTTAACGTTTATTTATGAGTGGGAAAGGGGCAGAGAGAGGGAGACACAGAATCCAAAACAGGCTCCAGGCTCTGAGCTGTCAGCACAGAGCCCGACACAGGGCTTGAACTCACGGACCGTGAGATCATGACCTGAGCCGAAGTCGGACACTCAACCGACTAAGCCAGCCAGGCGCCCCCATATCAGTTATTTTTAATTTTATTTATTTATTTTGAGAGAGAGCACTCAAGTACGGGGCACAGGGCCAGAAAGAAAGAAAAGAGAGAATCCCACTGTCAATGCAAAGTCCCGCGCAGGGTTCGAACAGACGAACCGTGAGATCATGACCTGAGCCAAAATCAAGAGTCAGACACTTAACGGACTGAGCCACCCAGGCACCCCTCATGTCAGTTATTATTAACTTTTATAAGCACCTTTACTCTGGAGAGTTAAAAATATCTGTCTATACTCCAGGGAGTGACATTTTTATCTACAGCCAAAGGATGAATGCCTTGAGACCCACAACATCTAATTAGTTGGTCCAAAGTCACAGATGGTTCAGTAGAAGAGACTCTTCCAGAACGCAAAAGGCCAAACTCCTTCCTTGGTCAGTGCAGTTTCTGTGACTTATACCACACATTTTAACATATAAAAAAGTAATTGGAAGGACTACAACTGCATTTCCATAGAATTTGTATGGTATCATCACTTGCAAATGGACAGCAGGAACAGAATTCTGCTCTACATTTAGAAGTGGTTTTTTGTTTGTTTTTTTGTTTTGTTTTTTGGGGTTTTTTTTTTTGCCAGCACAGTGGTTTGTGATTGTTTCATAATGGATTTGAACACTTCTAGGCTAGGATATACTTCCCAGGCCACCAGAATCCTTGTCACTGACTAAAGTCTTATCTGGACTTCACTCTCTTAGGCAGTCTGCTAACGTTGAAGGCCTTTGGGCTTATGTCTGATCTATATGGACTACATACTCTATTTCCAAATTTTATCCTTATTGTTCTTCATCTTTAAAGCCATTTCTTCCTTTTTAATTTTTTTATTGTCATTCCTTAAATCTTCTAACCCAGTCTCACTTTCATAAATGCATGTTATCAAGTGTATTCATTCAGCAAATGTTTACTGCATCTTTACTAGTATGGTCTACGTCAACAAAAAAGACAAGGCAACCTACTGAATGGAAGAAGATATTTACAAATGATAAATCTGATAAGGGGTTAATATCCAAAATATATCAAGAAGTTATACAGCTCAAAAATCAATAATAATAATAATAATAATTAATAATAGTCTGATTAAAAATGGGCAGATCACCAGAATAGACATTTTTCTAAAGACATACAGATAGCCATCAGACACATGAAAAGATGCTCAACATCACTCATCATCAGGGAAATGCAAAGCAAAACCACAATGAGATATCACCTCACACCTGTCAGAATGGCTAAAATCAAAAACACAAGAAACAGCAATTATTGGTGAGGATGTGGAGAAAAGAGAATCCTTGTGTACTGTTTGTTGGTGGAAATGCAAAATGGTGCCGCCACTGTGGAAAACAGTATGGAGGTTCCTCAAAAAATTAAAAGTAGAATTACCATCTGATCTAGTAATACCACTACTAGGTATTTACCCGAAGAATATGAAACATTAATTTGAAAAGATATCCACCCCTATGTTAATTACAGAATTATTTACAATAGCCAAATTATGGAAGTGGCCCAAATGACCATCAAAAGATGAATAAAGAAGATGTGATAGATATAGATACAGATAGATATAGATATAATGGAATATTACTCAGCCATAAAAAAAGAATGAACTCCTACCACCTGCAACAACATGGATGGGCCTACAGGGTATACTACATGAAATAAGTCAAAGACAAATACCATATGATTTTACTCATATGTGAATGTAAGAAACAAATGAGCAAACAAAAGAGACAAAAAAGTAGACTCAAATACAGAGAACGAGCTAGTGGTTGCCAGAAGGCAGGTGGTGGGGGTATGGGTGAAATAAGTAAAAGGGATTAAGAGTACACTTATCATGGGGTACCTGGATGGCTCAGTCGGTTGAGCGTCCAACTTCGGCTCAAGTCATGATCTCGCGGTTTGTGGGTTTCAGCCCCACATCAGGCTCTGTGCTGATGGCTCAGAGCCTGGAGCCTGCTTCGGATTCTGTGTCTCCTTCTCTATGCCCTTCCCCAACTTGTGTTCTGTTCTCTTTGTCTCCCAAAAATAAATAAATGTAAAAAAAAAGAGTACACTTATCATGATGAGCAGTGAGAAATGTCTAAAATTACTGAATCATTATATTGTACACCTGAAACTAATGTAACACTATATGTTAATTATACATGAATCAAATGACAAAAAAGAAAAGAATACAGTCCCCAAAAGTATTTGCTAAGACCCAAATTGAATACATACCCATTTATACTCTATGAGCTGTGCTACATTTTGAAGTATTTTTTTTCTTTTGCAGTATCAAGTGATATTTCTATTGCTAGCAGCTTTGTGGAACAAATATCTTTTTTAGGAGTCTCCCTTCATTTTAATTTTCACCAGAATAGCTAGTGTTTCAAGGAACGTGCTTCTCAATACTTCTTTTGCAAGCAGATCCTACTCCTTTTTGCAAACAAGTCTTACTACCTTCCTCCCTTTCCCATCATCCTCTACCACATTGTAGTTCACATTATAAGTTGAAATATAAAAACAAACTCACATGAAAAAAAATGTTCATACAGAAGAAACTTTAAATTCTTCTGTATTTTAGATCATTGGTTCCCAAGTCAATCTGCTCATCTGGGAAGTTGGTTTTTTGGGGTTTTTTTTGTTTTTTTGTGGGGGGTAGGGGCGGTGGGTAATGTAGATTCCTAGGCTCTACTCCAGACCTATCTCGAAATAGAATCTTCAAAGTAGGGTTCAAGAATCTGCATTTAAAATAAAATTTTGGGGGCGCCTCGGTGGCTCAGTCAGTTAAGTGTCCAACTTCAGCTCAGGTCATGATCTCGCAGTTTGTGGGTTCCAGCCCTACATCAGGCTCTGTGCAGATAGCTCAGAGCCTGGAGCCTGCTTTTGATTCTGTGTCTCCTTCTCTCTCTGCCCCTACCCCACTCACGATCTGTCTCTCTCTCTCTCTCTCTCAAAAATAAACATTAAAAAATTTTTAATAAAATAAAATTTCAAATCCTAAAAAAAAAAAAAAAAACTCCCCAGTTGATTTTTAAAAAGTAGCTGGACTTGAGATGCACTTTTATAAACTGTAAGGACTTAAGAAATTCAGAAACCATAAATCTGTCATGGCTGAACAGTCAGGGAAAGCTCTGTGGCAGAAATGGGATTTGACCAAGCTGAGTAGACTGTCAACTATAGTAGACTGCAGACTAACAGGTGGGGAAAGGGCATGGAATTCTCCAGGAATGAGTAATAATATGACAAAGGTAAGAAGTAACATAAGCTGCTATATCTGTGGCTCTGTGAGATCATTAAATTCACCAGAAAGCAGAGAGGTTGCAAATAGGTCAGATAAAGTGGCACCTTACAGATAGTTTTATAAGTAATGGCTTCAACTTCAAGATAGATCAGTGTGACAGAAAGAAGAGGAGAAAGGGAGTCATGACCCTTCCTGAGTTTTATCACAGCTCTGATCTACCGGTGGAAGTCCCAAAACAGGTGATTCTGGATTATGATTCTGAGCAAAAGGAGATTTTGTCCCCATTTATGATTCTCAGTAAAATGAAAAGACAAGACTAAATGGCATCTAAGATTTCTTGCAGATCTAACCTTATGATTCTATTTTGAAGTCCCACTGTTTCATCATTTCCAATGAATCCTTTTAAGCATTCTTTGCTGTTCTTTGAATTTTACTCCCCTCCCTTATAGACAGATTAAATTGCCCAGTAATGTGAGCAATGGCGGGTGGTATTTTCATTAATCTCACAATAGGAAGTCCTGCATCTACATTCTAGTAACAATCAAGCTGGAACGATACATACCTTTCTCCAAGGCTTGCTCTACAAACTTTGTCACCTTAATACCAATTTTTTTTTTACAGAGATAAGGCCTTAAAACACACAGACTAAAGATGGATTCATATGCCACATTGACCTATAAGAATAAGTCTGCAGCAAATACCATGTTAGATAAATCTGACCTGATAAGCACTTCTGCAGTAGTAGCCATTTTTTCCCAAGGGACTTAGTGATATATGAAGACTCATATACTCGTGGGATAAAGACTACACCCTCTATTTCCAAGTACACTTGATACAACCCCAAATCAATTTTCTCCTCTTTTGAAGTTAGTTCCAATCTGTCAAGATCCATCCCTCTTTGGCCTCATCTCCGGCCATGTCTCTTTTTCCATCATATTATATAATGACTACCATTGCAAATCACAGAGATGAAGATTCAACAGAAGATAAAATGTTGTTGCTGAAATACAGAATTCAGTATTACCCACTTTGAAACTGTCTTGCTGAAAGCTCATGAGATTATGCTCATAATTCTTGGGACTAATTCTTCTGTTACTTTCCATAAAGTATAGAATAAGGTCCAAAAAAGATTTCAAGGACAAAGGAACTATGATAAAGGTCTACCCACAAAGCAAAAAGCAAGATGAAGTTAATAAAGCCTCTTTTTCTTAAGTCTACTTAGTGCTATGACTCTGCACTATATTAGGGATATCTGATGGTTTATCCAAGTTCCAAATAAAAGACTTACAGGATAAAAGCTGTAGAGGAAATAGAATGATTTACTCCGGAAGCCCTAGTTCTGTTCCTCTTATATGATTTGTGTCCTGACAAACGATCTCTTTAAAAGTGGTGCCAGAAGAGACTCTTAAAAACTGAGAACAAACTGAGGATTGATGGGGGGTGGGAGGGTATTGAGAACTGAGAACAAACTGAGGATTGATGGAGGGTGGGTGATGGGTATTGAGGAGGGCACCTTTGGAGATGAGCACTGGGTGTTGTATGGAAACCAATTTCACAATAAATTTCATATATTGAAAAAAAATAAAATAAATAAAATAAATAAATAAAATAAAAAATAAAAATAAAAGAAAATAAAAGTGGTTCCAGGATGTAATGGAACTGACTTCCTATTTAAAAAATAAATAAATAAATAAATAAATAAATTTCCAGGAGAAGAGCATCATTACCAAATCCCTGTTTACTGACCCATGTTGACTAAAATTAGAATTATATATAATAAAACATTTACCTATTTTATGCATATTTATATATTTATATATAATACATATTTTATATGTATATTTTTATATACTATATAATAAAATATTTATAAATTTTATACTTTTTTAATATTTTATTTATGTAAAACAAAGTTTCAAAAGCTAATAAGCTAGTGGGTAAGTGTTACAAAACAAAATCTAGTATGTACTTATTACAGTGCACATAAAGCTAATCCCATATGTGATGAATAATGGTCTTTCTTAGCTCTAAATTATCAGGGATAGATTTATGGAAAACCAGATGTGAACTAGACTTTGATGGATCAGCAAAGTTAACGACCTTAATATTTTGAGGGTACCCTCTGAATATCCCTGTCAATTCTACCACTAAGTGGATTTTACATTTGTTCCCTTCTCCCCATCTGCTCTACCACTGCCCTAGTTCCAGCCACCATCATCTCTCACCTAGATGACTGCTACAGCTTCCCTTCTGTTTCCAATCCAATCTATTGATTATGTCAGCCTCCTTACTGTTCCTGGAACATACCAAGTGCTTTCCACCTCACTGCCCTGTCTGTAGCTTTCACTGTTGCAGTGTGTCTGGCACATTAGCTGCCCAATAAATATATGCTGAATCAATGAACAATTGTTTCTTCTGCTTTGTAAGTTCCACAAGAACAGAGACCATATTTGTTGGGTTCCCCACTCTATTCCCAGAAGCCAGCATAGCACTTAAGACATAGTAGGTATCCCATAAATATCTACTGAAAGAAGAAATGTAGGAAGGAAGGAAGGGAAGGAGGGAGGGAGGGTTGGAGGGAGGGAGGAAGGAAGGAATAAAATAATAAAGCCTATTTGGCCCTATTAGAATTGTTTTATAAATATTTGACAAAATGTGCTGTTCTGAAAAATAAGAAATAGTAATAAAAATTCCATAATTGCACCTAAATTAGCCCCAAGCATTATCACTAACACCTACAGTCTGTATTTCCAAATGCTAGCTAATAACTAAATATGCACGTTTTCCACCATTTTAACGAGGTTTTTTTTGAATCTTAAAAACTTCTAGGCACATGATAGAAACTATCTTACAATATCCATATTTGGTAGTTTGATTTCTACAAAATAATTGCATATGCTCAGAGAAACATCATGTTTCTAATGCTGGAGGTAATATTACTTCAGTGACACTATCAAAATGAATTGTACCTCTTGTTAAGTATAGCAAGGGATATGCCATTATCTGTTGGACTAACAAACATATATCATCAAAGCTGTTTCATATTTAGTACCCCAGGGTATACTATGCAATAATAATGCATTATGAAAGGAAAATTGTTTTGCACTCTTCCTTGTAAATTATTCTTTCTTTCCCATCTCCATGGCTTCAGAGATTGTTTCTTTTAAAAAGGTAACATTGTTAAGCATAGAGATGTGCATGGTACTTGACCAAGGTTAATAACAAAATCATATTTTGTTAGCCCACTAGGAACTTATAATACAGTATGAAAACAGTGTGAAAACACAGAAAACAGGATGAGAGGATGTCTTTGGTTTTTTGTTGTTGTTGTTATAATATCAAGAGAGCTGCAAAGACTGCTTTTGGTAAGGAATTTACAAAAATATCCTATACTTTGTGGGGTGTATGTAAGGTCTGCAAAGGACAGTTTTGGTCTCATGCACCATAACAGAAATTTCAATCTCATAAAGAACATTAACTATTTTTCTCAAATCAGAAAAACAAAAATTGAATTTACTTTAAGGTGAAAATAAATAAACTTGAATAAAGGAAGTTTTTAGAACTAAAGTTTCCTAAACTTGAATAATCTTTGATTCTGTTTTAAGAGTACTGGTTCAGGAGTGCTTGGGAATCAATTAAGCCTCCAGCTTTGGCTCAGGTCATGATCTCACAGTTCATGAGTTTGAGCCCCATGTCAGGCTCTGTGCTGACAGCCTGGAGCCTGCCTCAGATTCTGTGTCTCCTCTCTCTGCCCCTCCCCTGCTCATGCTCTCTCTCTCTCTCTCTCTCTCAAAAATAAATAAACATTAAAAAAAAAAAAAAAAAAAGAGGGGCACCTGGGTGGCTCAGTTGGTTAAGCGTGTGACTTTGGCTTAGATCATGATCTCGCAGTTCACGAGTTCAAGGCCCGCATCAGGCTCTGTGCTGACAGTTCAGAGCCTGGAGCCTGCTTTGGATTCTGTGTCTCCCTCTCTCTCTGTCCCTCTCCCACTTGTGCTCTGTCTCTCTCTCAAAAATAAATAAACATTAAAAAAATAATAATAATAATTAAAATTAAAAAAAGAGTACTGGTTCAGTTTTTATGAAGCAAGATTTCTCTAAGAACAGTACACTGCCATCTCAGGAGTTATTTCACTGGGATTATAGTTGACCTTAATGATTTTCTTTGCTGTCAATTTTTATGATTAATTTGATTGATCTTCTGCTGATATGTTAATAATACAGACCTAATATAGCAAACTATTCAGTTTCATTCTCTGCTTTTCATCATGACCATTAAAAACAATAGTGTACATTATTTCAGTAGATTTACAAGTTAGGCTGTTTATATCAATTTTAATTTCTTCTAACTAGACAGAAAATTGCAAAATATAGAAGAGCTCTAAAAATAATACCATTACCATAGTGAAGTCGAATTCAGCCCCAGTCCCATTATACCGGTAACTGACCCAAACGGCTGCCACATGCCCTAGAACCCGGGGATAAGTTTGTCTGCAGACAGGGCAAAAAAACAGACAAACAAATAAATACTACTATTCTGCCTTCAAGAGTTAATCACTTGTAACATTTTTGTCATCCTTTTCTAGTTAATGCATTTTAAGTAGTCATTCAGGCAATTAAGAGACAAATATTTATTGGGGCACCTGGGTGGCTCAGTCAGTTGAACGTCTGACTTTGGCTCAGGTCATGAGCTCACGGCTCGTGAGTTCAAGCCCCGCGTCAGGCTCTGGGCTGACAGCTCAGAGCCTGGAGCCTGTCCCAGATTCTGTGTCTCCCTCTCTCTCTACCCCTCCCCCGCTCATGCTCTGTCTCTCTATCAAAAATAAATAAACATTAAAAAAAAATTTAAAGAAACATTTATTGATTGCCTACTATGTGCTAGTCATTGTTCTAGGTGTTGGCAATACTACTATAAACATAAGAGTTAAAATGTCTGCTCCCATGAAACTAACATACTGATAATGGAAGTGGATAATAAATAACTATATAATATGGAGTGTAAGTACTCTGAAGAAAAAGGATTTCAGCTAAATGGTGTAACTTACAGAAATAAGAACACTGGGAAAAGAAAACATTGAAAACAATCACAAGTGTAGGGCTTTTTAAAAATTTTTTTATTTTGAGAGAGAGAGAGAGAGAGAGAGCCCACAAGTTGGGAAGGGGCAGAGAGAGAAGGAGAGAGAGAATCCCAACCAGGCTCTGCACTGTCAGCACAGAGCTCCATATGGGGCTTGAACTCACAAACCATGAGATCATGACCTGAGCCAAAGTTGGACACTTAATCGGGGCTATGGTTTTAGATATATTCCGTTTACAAGGGCCATTAGTTCATCTGAGTAGTGATGGTACCATATTTTTCCTGTTTGTGGTCTGCTTTTCCACTGGGCCTTTTATGGGGGTTTTCCCATTAAAAAATACATGTATCTGTGGGCGCCTGGGCGGCTCAGTCGGTTGAGCATCTGGCTTCGGCTCAGGTCATGATCTTGCGGTTTGTGGGTTCAAGCCCTGCGTCAGGCTCTGTGCTGACAGCTCAGAGCCTGGAGCCTGTTTCACATTCTGTGTCTCCCTCTCTCTCTGCTCCTCCCCTGCTCGTGCTCTGTCTCTCTGTCTCTCTCAAAAATAAATAAACATTTTTTAAAATATATATATTTGGTAATATTAAAAACCTACCTAGAAAATTCACCTATTGGTGAATATTTAATTGTCCCCTTTTGATAATTATAAATAAGTTATCAGAAATTCTTTGCATACATATTTTTAGAAATGCCTAATTATTGTTATAGTAATTCCTAAAAATGAAAATATATGATCAAAGAATAAGCACATTTTAATGCTTTTGATTTTTATTGCCAATTTTTTTCTCCAAAAAGATTATGTAAATTTTCACACACACTAATTTGCTACTATTTTATCTTTTTTTTGAAAAATAAAGTGTTTCTTTTCTATGTTTGATATAATGCAAAAATTAAAGGTAGCATTCATTGAGAAATTATTACTTGTCAAATGGTCTGCTATGCATTTACCTGTATCATTTCATTTGAAACTTATGAAATCAAAGTTTTAAGAGCTAATAAATTGCCATCGGCTATTAAGTCAGAGCTAAGATCTGAATTCGAGTCATCTAGTTTAATAACCTCTTTCTATTAAATCACAACATTATATGCAACTTAATTAATAAGTGATTTGTAATTAGTGTTTAATTATCAGTGTAATAATATATTTTTATACGTTCACTGGATTTTTTGTAATTTTCATGTAACCAACTCATTTGTACATTTATTTTTTCTGTACCATGACAGACTCTGTGGAAATGATGTTGCGTAAAAACAGACACAGGCTCTAACCTCATGGAGGACATACACAGCCCAATGCGGGAAAAAGAGCAAATTCAGGTTAGAAAAAGAACTGCAGGCAGAGGTTTGTTTTTTAAATCCATTTCCAGTATTGGCAACTGTGGAAGGTCAGGGCCAGGACTACTGCTTGGAAGGGCACTCATCCGGACTCTTTAATAAAAGTTGGAGAGTCCTGAGTTCTGTGGCTCAACTAGAAACCCAACTTTAAAATTGCAGAAGTCAAGCCCAAGTTATGGAGCAGCCACAGGACCAATGCAGGGTTTAGGATGTAATGCTGTGGCTTACTGAATTGGAAGGTATGATGGTTATTTTTATGTGTCAGCTTGACTGGGCTAAGGGATGCCCAGATAGCTGGTAGAACATTATTTCTGGATGTGTCTGTGGAGGTGTTTCTAGAAGCAATTAGCATTTGAATTGTTGAACTGAGTATAGCAGAGGGCCCTCTCTAGTGTAAGACATCATTCAATCTACGGAGGACGTGGATCAAAGAAAAAGTTAGAGGAAAAGCTAATTCATTCTCTTTCTGCTTGAGGTATATCTTGACAGAGAGAGAGACAGGATAGAGAGAGAGAGAGAGAGAGAGATAGGGAGAGAGAGAGAGAGAGAGAAATAGAGATAGAGATAGACTTAGAGATAGACTTAGAAATAGACTTAGAGATAAAGATAGAGATCCCATTGGTTCTGATTCTCTGGAGAACCCAAATACAGGAGAGAATACAAATAGGAGGGTGAGGGAATTCATAGCTCCTCTGCTTGGCAGGTCCCCCACCCATATGAACCAGAGGACCCAGGGTGCATCTTCATGTAGGATGAGGAAAGCACACAGTAGCTTATCCACTTCAAGGTAACGTTTCGTCTCTCTAGTTAAAAGCCTCCTTTCTACAGACTCACTAACTTGCAGAAATCTTGGGTTTCCACAGCTTGGAAAAGCAGCATTTTACAGAGAAGGAAACAGTTTCTAAATCAAAATAATGAGCAAAGTGACCCTTGATCAATCACATCATCAGAGATTGAAAAATATGCCACTAGAAATGATTCCTGAAAAAATGATAAATTGAAAACTTCCAGTCAATTCCACCAGGATCAGAATACAGAAGGTATCAGCTAACGATAGCTAAACAGAGGTACCCGCAGCAGAACAGACCTGAGAGCATCTTATTTGACACACTGAGGAGTTGGTCTTATCAGCTGCTTAGTGTAAAGAACTAGATTTGCCAGAGGATCCTTGCATAGCCTGTATAGTATTGAATTTACCATTATTTAGCTGATGGAGAGTCGAGTGTATATGGTTTCATTAGGAAGTGTAGATTCAATCATTCTCATGGAATCCTTTTGTCATCTTCCTAAAATCTAAACTAAGAACCTCCCTTTCAAAGTATTACTGTATATGGATTCCTGAGCAATGAAGTCAAGATTCTGGTGCCTAAAATGAGCAGAACCAGATGCACAGCCTCTCTCACAGAATGCTGTGTGCAGGCTTATTTCTCGTGGGCATGCTGTACTACTCTTTCATATTCATCATTTAATTTCTTCCTTACAACAGTCTCATGAATTATGCTAGAACAAACACCATTAAGCCCCCAAAAAGAATGGAGAAACTAAGACTCAAAATGGGTGACTGGTCCGAGGTCATAGAACTACTCAGTGAAGCCTGGAATTCTGGCTTCAACCACAAACTCAGCTCTTTTCCATCTCATCAGACTTTCTGTAGCTCATCATGATTTTTAAGTTTTATGGGAAAAAAAGAGAATTATATTAAGACTCTTCAGTTCAATAAGCTAATCATCAAACTTGCTTTTTAAAATGGAGGTAACACAGTTGGTCAGAGGCTGTAAAAACCCTGCCCGTGGCTTTGAGAGCCTTGTTTACTGCTCATTGATCGCCGTGACAATGCTACCATAAATAACCCCAGATAAATTGCTATGTATAATCACAGAAGACATCCATATGCATGAGTCACCTGTCAGCTCTCCAATCCCATCATTTCCAGTACCTGTCAACATGTCATCAAGGACTCTGAGTTTGTGACACAAACAAAAACTTACTCTCTCAAGAAGTTGAAAATCACGCAGTGCTACACAGATTTGTGGTCGAAGAAAACAAAATAAAAAGTGCCTGCCATTTGGGACAAAGAATATGTATGGATTCAGCAGATCACTCTGAACTGTTCTTTGACCCCACCCCCACAGTGGAAGTATCCAGTCTCAAGGACAGAAATTCAAACCCACTTTTTACTTGTGGTTAAACAATACCCACTGACTCACACCACATGAACCATAGGAGGCGAGGCATAGAATTTTCTCGGAATCCTCTAGAACAAACTACCAAATGCAAACTTACCTGACATGGTGTATGTCAGCCACACCAATTTTTCAGGAAAGGCTCTTGTCTCTTGGGCAGGACTGGTTGTGATGGTTGAGTATAACCAGGAAGATGTTTAGACTTGGAGGTCATCAGTCATATAAGGGCAGGTAAGAATCAAAAATCAGGACACAAGGACTAGCCTCCAGGTCAGCAAAGTGAGCAGTATCCAATTCCTCGAACCCAGGAATGGAAGATGAAATTCCATCAGGCCAGACCCGGGAATCAAACAATTCACAGCAAGACAGAGTCAAGAAAGCAGTAATCCACATAGACAATCCATAGGTAGGGGAAGGAGTAACTAAAGGAGTTAGTCACTGAGGAAAAAAGTGAGTCAGCCCAAAGCATCAGTAGTCAAGGCATCATGTTGTAAATTTCATTCTGATACAAGACATATCTCCTCCAAGGGTCTCTTACATACTGGCTGCCAAGTCTCAGCACACAGCTGCAAAGAGATGAGTGACTTCACCTGTCTAGGAGACAGCCTCTGGTGGTTCTGAAAAAGGCAAAAATAAAAGCTCAAATGAGAGCTAGTTTGCAGTCTTTATGAACAAACACACGTGCCATTTAAATAAGGCTAAAAATGCACAAAACTATACCCTGAATCTATGTCATACCTATAGGAAGTGACTAATATGGGTAACAATAATGTTAGTAATAATAACACTGCTACATGCCAGATACCTTTTTAAAAGAATTTTTTAATGTTTATTTTATTTTTGAGACTGAAAGAGACAGAGAGACAGAGAGAGAGAGACAGTGAGGGGGAGAGGCAGAAAGAGAAGGAGACACAGGATCTGAAGCAGACTCCAGGATCCATATTGTCAGCACAGAGCTCAATGTGGGGCTCAAAGCTACAAACCGTGAGATCATAACCTGAGCCAAAGTCAAACACTTAACTAACTGAGCCACCCAGGCACCCCAAATGCCAGATGCTTTTTTGCGGAGAACAGCAAAATAATCATAACAATACTAATAGCTAATTTGATCAAGCAGTTGTTAAGCACCAAGATCTGTTTCTAGGTGCTTTACATGTGATGTCTTTTATTCCTCTAAATAATTCTCAATTAGGGACTGTTATTATCTCCATTTCACAGATGAGGCACAGAGGCATTAAATAATTTTCTCAAGGTCACACAGCCAGTGAATCTGGATTTGAACGCATGTTTCCCAACCTCAGCCACCATGCCTATGAGGAAGGTCTAACATGAAACTAGATCTTATGATGGATCAAAGGAGAGAGAAAAATGTTAACTCTACACTCCAAAATCTCCCTTCTCAATTCTGATTCCATCTAGCAAATAGCCTAAAATTCTCAACTTCCCTCCTGTCATCTCCTTCTTCTGATACCTGAAAATGCTAAGGATAGAAAATGGCAGGAAATTGCCATTCACTGAAGTGTATGTCATGACCTGTGGCAGGTTCTCTGCTCAATACCGTATATATGTACCCCCATTCAGCAGCTACCTTTAGAACATTCATTTCTCTGTTCACGCCCCTCCAAAGCAAGCCAGAAGATCTGAGTGTAACCTTACTAGCAGCCACTGTTGCACAAAGCCAGAGAGCAAATGCCAAATTATGCCAAAAGCATAGTTAGAAAGGTGGGTTTCAGAGATGGGGGTAGATCAGTAATGGAAGGTAGATGGGGCGCCTGGGTGGCTCAGTCAGTTAAGCGTCCAACTCTTGGTTTTGGATCAGGTCATGATCTCATGGTTTTGTGAGTTCAAGCCCTGCATCAGGCTCTGTGCTGACAGTGTGAAGCCTGCTTGGGAGTCTCCCTCTCCTGCTCTCCCTTCTCCTCCCCTGCTCACGCTGTCTCTCTCTCTCCCAAAATAAATAAATAAACTTAAAGAAGAAAGAGAGAGAGAGAGAGAGAGAGAGAGAAAGAAAGAGAAAGAAAGAAAGAAAGAAAGAAAGAAAGAAAGAAAGAAAGAAAGAAAGAAAGAAAGAAAGAAAGAAAGAAATGGAAGGTAGAAGCAAGAAGAGAACTTGTGAAGGTCTTGATGAACACTATAGAATATGAGCTCTATGAAAGGTGCCTAGATGCTTGTGTGTTTGCAATAGACCTTGGTGTAAGCAAGTCAAGATATCTGAAGAGCCTAGAATAAAAGAAACAAGTTCTTTGAACTTCTCAAGGTTGGGCCAAGCTCAGCATTCCACATTTCCTGTGTGATAAATATAAAGTTCACTCAAAACTATCTTTCCAACCAGTAATGAATATATGGGGACAGTAACTCCTTGTTTATAATCAGATACTGAAAAATTATAAGAAATGGAGAATATAAAATAAAATATAATAAATTTTACAATGAGGGCCTGAGTGGGTCAGTTGGTTGAGCATCCAACTGTTGATTTTGGCTCAGGTCATAATCCAAGGGTCATGGGATCAAGCCCTGTGTCGGCCTCCACACTGAACACAGAGCCCACCGGATTCTCTCTTTCTCTCTCTCCACCTCTCTTGCCTGCTTGCATGCTCTCTGTAAAGTAAAATAAAGTAAAATAAAATAAAATAATAAAATAAAATAAAATGAGGACATATTGAAAAGAAATGAGGAGTGAATATTATCATGAGTGTGAGAGCAGATAGTTAAGTGGCTGTTTCCATTCAATCCATCTAACCTTTCTCATGAGGGCGTGTCACACATTAAGAAGGGACAAGAAAGCAACCAATTAAACACTAACGGGAAAGTGGTGACAGATGTTTAATTTTAAACAACTTTGTATTTCCTTCTAAATAAGAGTTGATTACTCAGAGGAGAGCTGGCTGCTTTGTACATGACTTTGGCTTGGCCTAGACTAGCATTAATCAGTCAACACATCATGCTGAAGCCTGCTGGTTCAAGAAGATGGAAAAGGAACATTTTCACGATGGTTCAGCAAAGCTGACTGTATGAGCACTTCTTTCATTGACAGTAACAAGATTAATGAATACAGCCATCTGGGCGGTGCTGTGAACATTACTCTCAAGCTGGTTTTCAAATACTGTTAACCAAGGAGCCAAAAATCATGTAATGAAACATATCTAATATCTATATAGCAATACATCTATTAGAGATTGTGGGAAATGCTTCATGTTTTACCTGAATCTTAATTTTTCAGGTCTTAATTACGAGGAGGCTACCCCAATAGCCTTTGTGATGCAAATATAATATGACTATTAGCCCTGACCCTCCTTAAGAAGTCCAAGGATTTTCCCACTTCTGCTCCTTTTGCTCCATGATCAGGATTTATAATACAAGAGGTAGTAAGCCAAGTAGCCAGCTCCTTCATGGTTATCCAGTTATTCAAAAAACAAACTTAACTTTCTCACCTCCCACCACATCCTCTCATATGTCCCTGTCTCCAGCCCATGAAGCTGTTCATCTTTGTCTAAGCACACCATGTCAGACTCTATCCTCGTAAGAACTTTTTCCTGTGTGCACACAGAGATAAAGACAGCTCTGGTATCTCTTCCTCTTCTCACAAGGACACCAGTCCTGTCAGACTAGAGCCCCACTCTTATGATCTCATTTAACCTTAATTACCCTCTTCAAGACCCTATCTCCAAATGCAGTCACACTGGGGGTTAAGGCCTCAACATATGAATTTGGGGGGACACAGTTCAGTCAATTGCCTTTCCCAATCACAGATTTGAATTATTCAGAGTATATGAGAACTTGGGCTCAACTAAAAAAATAAAACTACAGGGGCACCTAGGTGGCTCAGTCAGTTAAGCATCTGACTCTTGATTTCAGCTCAGGTCATGATCTCATGGTTCATGGGATTGAGCTCCACATCTGGCTCTGTGCTGACAGCATGGAGCCTGCTTGGTATTCTCTCTCTCCCTCTCTCTCTCTGCCCCTCCCCTTGCTTCTCTCTCTCTCAATTTAAATAAACATTTTAAAATATAGATAAATAAATAAAACTATATATTCATTCATATTAGATATAATTTTCTTATATAAAATAGAGATCCTTCTATATAATTCATTTGAGTAAAATGAAGAAACAAATTAACCCTTTTTTTTAAAGTTTATTTATTTATTTTGAAAGAGAAAGCACACAAGCAGGAGAGGGTCAGAGAGAGAGGGAGACTCCCAAGCAGGATCCACACTATCAGCACAGAACCTGATGCGGGGCTCAATCCCATGAACCATGAGATCATGACCAGAGCTGAAATCAAGAGTCAGATGCTTAACCGACTGAACCACCCACATGCCCCAAGAAATAAATTAATCTTAACTGAGAGTCATTCTAACAACATTGAGATGTTCATGAGACTGTCATAGCTACAGTTAGTAGCAACAGTTAGTCTGAAAATAAGTTTACAAGTAATAAAATACAGAGCTGCAAGGCAGTCAAGTTTGGGTCACATCTTTCAGATCAAACCAATTATGCACAAGCTTCAGTATGATTGTGAGATCTGCAGCTGCCACTGATGATGCACGTGGCTCCTTGAAGCGGTTCAGCAATGTTGCTAAACACTAAATGATGAGACAGATCACCAATATCCAGGACCTGAAATGTAATCAATGCTCTGACAAAGAAACTAGGCTTCTTACATTTCAGCATGGCTGGTTTAAATGGATAGCAGCAGAATACAAAAACAGTTCTTCTCTGTACTTTTATGAGAAGGACACAGAAGAAACCCTTAATAAATGGGACAAAATACAGCTTCACATGCAAGAACAAATTTTGACTGAGCAGTCCCTCTTGGCTCAGGGACTGCAATAGACCTGACAGCTAAGAGTTGCTGCCAAATATCAGCACAGACAGCCAACCCACCGTAGTGAGGAATGTGAGAGATGTGAGTTCTGTTTGACTAACATTTCACGCTGATGGCTGCTCATCACTGCACACAATCTCCTTGATAAAAACGCACCTAAGAGAAAGCTATTTGAATGTCAAGGGTTTTAGTGTGGATTTAATCACCTAGCAATTCATTTTGATAAAAAACTATTAACCAACTCATAATTTTTTTTAATTTAATTCTACAAATTAGTTTCAATATACTGTGTGATTATACATTATCTTTCACAAACTGATTTTCTAAGACAGAGGAAGACTAAGAAGCTGATTGCAGAAAGCTGTTCACTTCAACTGTGAGGACTCAAGCAAGCCAGAAAATAATGTTCTGGGAGCAGACTATAGAAATGTTCTCACAGCCGGGGTGCCTGGGGGGACTTTGGCTCAGGTCATGATCTTGCAGTCTGTGAGTTCGAGCCCCGCGTCGGGCTCTGTGCTGACAGCTCAGAGCCTGGAGCCTGCTTCTGATTCTGTGTCTCCCTCTCTCTCTGCCCCTCCCCCGCTCATGCTCTGTTTTTCTCTCTCTCTCTGTCAAAAACAAATAAACATTAAAAAAATTTAAAAAAAAAGAAATGTTCTCACAGCCTCCATTATACTTGCAAAAGTAATCATTAGCCACACATCACCTTCCCTTACAAAGAGTAAAAAGATCCACATACATATATAACAATGACAAGTATAAAATGACAGGATTGGGGGTGCCTGGGTGTCTCAGTAGGTTGAGCATCTGATTCTTGATTTTGGCTCAGGTCATGATCATAGGGTCATGAGATGGAGTCCCTCATCGGGCTCCATGATGAATGTGGCACCTGCTTGAGATTCTCTCTCTCTTCCTCTGCCCCTCTCTCTCACTCGTACACTCTCTCTCTCTCTCCAAAAAAAAAAAAATAATAAAATAATAAAAATAAAATAACAAGATTGATTTTCTTATACAACTTGGTTTACTTATACAAGTCTCATTTCTTTGTAATTATAGCAGATATACCTTGAATTACAAATGTGAATACCAAAAAAACTTACAGTATCATGAGCTATAGATTACCAAGTACTGTCATGTACATTATCTCAAATGATTCTTAAATATCCTGAAATATTATTATCCCTAATTTCAGCTGTAGAAATGAAGGTTCAGAAAGGCCAAGTAGCTTGCCCAAATGCATGCAGCTGGTAAAGTCTGAGCCAGAACTTTGCCACAAAATCTAATTCCAGCCCTTTTTCCAGTGTACCACTGCTGCCTCCATGTATCTGTGTGGATCCAACCACAACCACATCTGCATGACTGGTAATATGAATCCACCCCTTCAATAAACATTTATTAATCATCTACTAAGTGCTTAGCACTATGTTAAATGCTGGGTATTCAAAGATAAACCACGTAACTCCACTGACTCCTCAGGAGCACACAATCTACTGGGAAGACAGTGACATCATCAGCATTATCAAAAGCATTAGTATTTACCATGTGCCAAGCACGGTTCTATGCAACCTACAAGTATTAACTCAATTTAATCTCATAAAAATTCTATGAATCGGGTAATATTACTATCCCCATTGTGCAGATAAGAAAACAAAGGCAAAACCAAACTGACATAAAGAGTAATAATTAGAAAAAGACAGTGTTAAAGAAGTTCCAATAGAGCAGATCCTATCTGAGCTAAGGTGTAAAACATGCACTGGGCTGTGCAAGGTGGAAAAGAAGACATTTCAGGCAAAAGGCATAGCATGAAAAATGTTGCCAAGGCTCAAGAGCTACACTACCTCCTCAAATGTGTTACCTGCTCTTTGGGCTCCCTGTCTTGACACATTATTCCGTTGGCTAGAATTTTCTTCCCCCTTATCCAACCTTCTATATCCATCAGGACTAATGGTTAATTGGACGTGGTTGGGAAAAAGAACAAAGTCGAGGACAACTGCAAAATATTAGACTGGAACAACAGGAAGGATGGAGTCGCTATTATCTGAAATGAAAACCTGTGGGAACAGTTTGAAGAGAAAGATAAGGGAAGCTGCAAAAAAGAGAAGCCAAAGCAGTGCACCCTACACAGGCAGCATCTGTCTAGAGAAAGATACGTCTTTTTCTAATTTGCTATAAGCAAATGTTATGCGAACTCTAAGAAAAATCAAAAGCCTGTTTTTGGGCATGTTAAGGGATTTATTAGATATCCAAGAAAATTGGTCAAGTAAGCAGGTGAATAAACAAATCTGGAGTTCCCTGAACAGATCCAGAAAGGAAATATAATTTTGGCGTTATGAGCTTAATTATATTGTTTAAAACCATGACACTGGGTAAGTTCACCAATAGAGAGGGAAAAAAAATGAAGGTGAAATGCAAGGACTGAGGTCCAGAGTATCCAATGTTAAGAGATTAGAGTGAAGAGCAGGAACCAGCAAAGGAGACCAAGAAAGAATAACCAGTGGAGTAGGAGGAAACTTGGAAGGTATCCTGGAAAATTAAAGAAAGTAATGTCAAATACTGCTGACAGATCTGAGAAGTAACCCTGGAGTTAGCAATCCAGCAATCAGTTGGTGACTTTGACAAGAGAAGTTCTGGTGAAATAGTAGGGAAGAAAGCTTGATTGTACTGAGGTTAAGAATGGGAAGTAAGGAATTGGAGACAAGAAGAGACAACTCTTTAATAGTTTTGCTGTAAAGAAAAGCAGAAAGGTGGAGCAGTTGCTGTCCATTGTGTTAACCACTATTTTATTTATTTTAGGTTGGGAGAAACAGAAATGGAAACTATCGTAGAGCAAGGGTAAATGATGATGTGGGGAAAAAGAGGACAGAATTCAATGTCCTTGCATAGATAATAAAGAATGGATCCAGGGCACAAGTGGGATGATTGCTACAGCTAACAGCAGAGACCATTCCTCCATAAGCATAGGAGAAAATGCATGTACAGGGGCAGTGATACAGATGGGGAGGTAGAAGTTGTGAATTGTGAGCTGTGGCGTGTCTATTCCAACTGTATTTTCTCAGAGAAACACGAGAAACAGTCATCAGCTGAGAATGAGGACTGCAAAATATTGTGAGCATTACTGGCAAGAAAATTAAAATTTGATACAAAAAAAGGAGTTGTCAAAGATTTTAAACAACAGAAACCTTCATATACTACTGGTGGGCATGAAAATTAGTAGGACTACTTGGAAAATACTGTGATATTATTCAGGAAAGGCAAAGACACGCATATTCTATGACTCAGCAATGCCATTCTTAAGTATTCATCCTATAAAAATGTGTGTGCCTGTAATTGTGGCCCTTGTATAAGAGTAATTATGGTATGATTGCTCTTATAGTAGGTGGTAAAATTATTTAAAAAAAAAAAAGAAAAAAGAAAAGAAACAAATAACCAATCATCAAGGTAGTGTTTACCATTAGGAGGAAGGAAGGGGTCTATGATCATGAATGAGCATGCTAAAAGATTCTCAATTACTAGCAGTATCTTCTTTCTTAAACTGGACAATTTGTTAAGCCACACAAAGAGGTTCTATGTATTTTTATATACTGTTCAATTTCAACATCAAAAAAATGAATTCTGTTATGTTTCTCCAAAGAGTTTTATTTTCGTTTGTCTGTTTATTTCACAAAAAGTTAACTAGGCTGAATTCAAGCTCAGAAATCTCAGCTCAGTTCTTTAAGCCTTGGCTGGGAAGCTTGGAATCTTCCCATATGTGTGTCATTCAGGGCTCATTCAGACATTTGGGTAATTGATAGGAAGAATTTGGGCTCCCTCTCCGCAGCTCTCTCTTTTCAAAAACTACCCCCTTGCATTTCAACTGCTGTGGTTGCCGCAAACTTTAAACTCAGGCTATAGGGTTTCTATCCATGTTTGGTTTTCTATTGTGACAACTGGGACTTAGCTTCAGACTGAAACCTGTAAGAAATTGGAAACCCACTCAGTACTGCTCCCTTCCTCCAAAAGTCCACATAAAATACATACGATATGTGCTTACTTTGGTCTTCCTGATGTCTTTAGATGGTTGTGTTTTTTATTTTATACAAAGTTTATAGTTATTTGTGGAAGGGTTATTCTGATAGAAGCTACTAAGCAATTACCAGAAGCAGAAACTAGCACTTGTTGTTTAAATAAATTAAATTAAATAATTAAAATCCAGGAATTTTGTATCTATTGTTTCTAGTGCTGTTGTTGTCATTGCTCAATCTAGATAGAAACTCAATGAGATCTTTTTCTTCTGTGTTTCTTGGTATTCTTCCTTCCCTTGGCACTATAGGATTCAACCTCACTGTCTAATCTTAATGCTGCAAGGGTTAAACAAAATAAGGGAAAAAGTGCATAAACATTTGAAAATATCCCTCTATAAATGCAAATATATCAGGTTAGAGGTAACACATTAGAATAATCATTTGAACAAATTAGGTTGCGGTTTAGGAGGTCCTGAAGGTGAAGGATACATGAGAGGAGAGAGTACAGAAGGAAAAAAAACAAAACAAAACACCTAGAGCCTGTAAGAGACACAGCTGAGTGAGTCCCCTTAGTTAGGTCTGAGATGTGGCGAAAAGGCTCACAACTAGTAGATGAGGGAGGTGCTCCAAAGACAGCTTAGAGACAAGGAAATAGACAATCCCTAAATTTTAGAATTATAGCCTCATGCCATTTTAAGCCTAAAAGATAATTATCAGATCATCTAAATCTTAAAGCCTTATTCTGGGGACAGGGAAACTGAGTCTCACACTTTGCCTGCCTCATAATTTAGTTAAGGTGCCCAATCCTCTCAGCCAAGTTTCGGTGCTGTCAGATTCTTTTTAACAACCTGGGACCTGTTCCCATTTATGTTTTGATTAATCAATGTTGTGTATGATGGCTTTAGGTCTGAGCCACTCAATTCATTCTTAAACATGCTGGAGAATTCCAATATAGAGCTTTTTGTTCCTTCTCTGTATATCTTGGAGTTTTAATCACAGAAGAGTGAATTGAGGCTTTTTTATGATTGCATAGAATACACCAGGCTCTAACTCTTTTCTAATTATGAGAAAGCCATGTGGCCTCTTATGAATTGCTTGGTATAGTGTCCAGGTATAGATGGCTCATGGGATTTTACAAAGATTAACTCAGATTAGCTCATAAATTTATTGAAGGAGGTATCTATTAGGTGTTCTTGTCAGTCTTTGTGACTGCTATTGACAATAATAAAATGATATGAGTTTCAAACTCCCCTGCCCCGTGCTGCCTTCAGATTTAATCATTAGTCAGAATCTGCATTCTTCCCTAAGGTATCTTTTTATTATCTCAAATAAGAATGACAAGTTGAGATCAGTGAATTTAAGAATTTTATTTTAAATACTACCTCTATTTCTACAGGTTTATTCTCTCCTCTCAATATCTAGGCTACAATAAAAATTAACATCTTCTGGGCAAATCAATATACATCAAAATGATTATAATTGTCTTTTTACACAAAAGATAGTATGCACTTCTAATGACAGCAGTAGCCAAATGAAGTAAGAGTAAACCATTGTGCACAACCCAAGATCAAAAGTCACTATGGTTTCTTTTAAAATGATGCACTATATCCCTCTGCCCTCTTCCAACCAATAAGAGCCTGAATAGTAATTTAATAAACAGTCCCAAAGTGTTTGATGTAATCAAAGAGTAATTCAAGGGGTGCCTGGGTGGCACAGTCAGTTGAGTGTCTGACTTCGGCTCAGGTCATGATCTTGTGGTTCTGAGTTCAAGCCCTGCGTCAGGCTCTCTGCTATCAGCCCGGAGCCTGCTTCTGATCCCCTGTCCCCCTCTCTCTCTGCCCCTCTCCTGCATGCACTCTCTCTATCTCTTTCTCAAAAATAAACATTAAAAAGCAAAAAACATCTTTAAAGAAAAAAAGAGTAATTCTCCCACAAGTAATGGGGCTTGTTTTTATTTCCTTCTCTTAAATAGAAAATAGAAATGTTAATATTCTTTTAAAATGTACAAATATTTACCATATTATTTTTGAGACTGTAACTGTATAGCCCAAAGGCTATTTAAAATTTAGCACGTGGGGACACCTGGTTGGCTCAATCAGTTTAGGCAACCAACTGTTGATTTCAGCTTGGGTCATGATCCCATGGTTCATGAGTTCAAGCCCTGCATCCAGCTCTGTGCTGGTGATGAAGATCCTACTTGGGATTCTCTCTCTCTGCCCCTCCCCTGCTTGCTCTCTTTCCCTCTCACACACACTCTCAAAATAAGTACACTTAAAAAAATTTTTTTGATAAATAAATAAAATTGAGCACTTGGAAATAAAAACAGCATCCATTTGTTTAAGCAACTGTTATGTATAGAGTCAAAGAGCAAAAATCATGTTATACCCAACCCATTGGGGACGTTAGGGTCTCTTTTCATGCCCTAGGGATCATTTTTTTTTTAATTTCTTGGTTTAATATTAAAATCCTAAGAATATTTTCCCAGATTACTGCTGTTAGTTGCAGTGACAAGCCTGGCAACCACCACAATATATAATCAGAATTCATAAGCAAATAAGACACTACATCCTGATCATTTTTAAATGTAAGATAAATTATTTATTATTTCTCAACAACTACCTATGTAAATATACTAGGGAATAAATTCTACCTGATTAAATAAATTTACACAATCAATAACAACAAGCTAGGCTCCGAGATAATACCTCAGATATTGCCATCGGGGTCCCATGCCAGGGCCCTTGCCAATAGCACTGGTTAGCACCAATGAAAAGCAGCAGAAAGGGGAAGTGAAAGAGACATCCTTTTAATACTTTGACACCATCTCTTTGCACTAGATTTTTTCCCACCGTGTCCCTGACAGTTACTGGACTGTATCTCCAATAACCCGGAGAAAATAAATATTAATGCCAGCTCCCTTTAGCCTCCAGACAACTTCACCTTATTTGAATACAAAGTAAAACCTTGGATTGCAAGTAACTTGTTCTTCAAGTGTTCTATAAGGCAAGCAAACCATTTCTAATAAATTTCAACTTGATAAACAAGCAATGTCTTGCAAGACAAGTAGAATGTGACACCGAACATCGCATGATCACAACTGAGCCAAATGGTTCTTTTCTCTCTTTATCTTTCTCTCTCTCTCTCTCTCTCTCTCTCTCACTCTCTCTCTCTCTCGCTGTAGGATTGTGGGTGATTGTCTCTCATGTTCGGACGTTCAGTCTTGGGTCTCGGTATTTGGCAGAAATCAGTGATTTTTCAGAATATTGGAAGGTGCCCACAATAGACACTAGTGTATTTTTTGTCACTTCAAAGCACCTATGGACAGTCCTTTGATTTTCCATACAAGAGTAAGCTTAGGAATGCTTTGTTTCAATTCTAGGTCAGGCTGCCTGCAGATATAGACCCTTTCCTGTGCTGCCTATTGCCAGCTCATTAAATACAGTATATGACTGTATTTAATGTTGTAGTGTAGTCAACATTCATGCAAACATATACAATGGTGCCCATGCAGTAAAAGATTCCATTGAACCAATAGATAACAGTGATTCCGTTAATGATAGTCAAAGTCATCCTACACAATAACCTTCCTCTCTCTTTTCTCCCTCACACCAACCAAGAAGATTTTCAAAGGTAAATGCAGGTTAATTTCTTTATTTTTCTTTATAGTTTGTATTTTCTTTATTATTTTGTATTATATTAAGGTATTGTAATCATTTTTATATGGATATTTTTGGGTTGGGGAAATAAATCATCTCAGGTTCCATTATTTCTTATGGGCAAATTCACTTTGATATGCAAGTGCTTTGGATTGCAAGCATGTTTCAGGAATGAATTATGCTCACAAATCAAGGTTTTACTGTAACTGGTATATAATATTAATGGACACATTTCTACCAACTTATTTTGTTATTGTCTACAATTAACTTAAAAAGCTCCTCTCTAATTACTGAATGTACTCATTCAATGGACAAATATTTGGGTGCCTGCCAGGTGTCAGGTAACATAGAAAATCAGGACCAAACTAAAGAAGGGATGGGCAGAGGAAGGTTTGTGCAGTTTTCCTCAGGCCAACCAAGTGCATCTTTGGCTGTTCAGTAGCCTCTAGCCACTGAGCAACACTGATCCATCTGGGGTCTTGGGTGGTCTTACCTCTGTTAATCCTTGCCCATTAAAGAGAGAGTCTTTGTCAAGAAAAATAGATTCCAATGTATAAAGACCTATTTCAGTGGGAGCTTGTAATTCACCCCAAATTATTGATAATCCTTGAAAATGAATCCATCAAGCTAATTTTCAAGAAAAACAATGTGAGAGTCACATGTTATGTTAGTAACTAGGTAAGTGACTACTAGTGTGGTAGTACAAGATTTTCATATGGGAAATGCACTTTTGTAATATAATGTTGTATGTCAATTATATCCCAATTTAAAAAAAAAAAAGAAAATGCTTTTTTACATACATGCTTCAGTGGAGTTAACAGTGTAAATGACAGGTAAGCAAAGTGTAAAAGACATGTGAGAACAGTGGTATCAACAATATGGTTTTTAAGATGAATTCTATTTTATAGCGTCTGGAAAGGTTTTTTCAGAAACTCTAATGCTAACTAAAAATGCCTGAATAGATAAATTGTCATCACTAAGATACATGTAATTTTTGGCCTGATCATACTTTAGCAACAAAACATAAACCCATTTCTTATGTATCATAATTCCTTGAGGTCTTTACGAAACAAATGCATCTTGAAACAAAACGAAAACTGTAAGCTGAGAGCCATACTTGGTTAGATTGAAAAAGAATACACTTGCTTGTAGTTTAGCAGTATAATTATATTTCTAATATACAGTATGTCCCTGAGGGTTTTACTGCAGATACAATCCCCTGTGAGTCCATCTCAAGACATTAATACATACATGTATACATAATGTATGACTAATACAAAAATGTAATGTCTTAAGCTTTAAACAAAGTATATTAGTTTATTCCTTTTTAAAAATGAGTATTTATATTATTCCAAAAAATGCATTATGAGTATAATATTTAATATTAAAACTGAAATACAAAAATTAAATGCAAGGCTACCTCAAACACATCCCCTTAAGGGTAAATAAAAAAGAAAACTATAATAACCAACTGAAAATAATATCAAGTAAGATTGTAAGCATCCTGGTGAAAAAAATAAAGAAAGCTACCTTATTTCAGATAGAGACAAAAATTTGGGCAGAGTTAAGCTCTTGTTACTACAGTTTTCTAAAAACAACTGAAAAGGAGAAGGGAGGTAGGGAACTTCCAGAAGACCAACTCTAGTCAGGCACTGTGGTGGGCTCTTGGGATTCACTAAGGAACAAAACAAATTCATCCACTGCCTTTATGAAATTTACATGAGAGCAACAAATGAGAATTGAGAAAATACAGTATTGCAAATAATGAAGAAACAACCAAGTGCTATGAAAAAGAACAATGAAAAGCTCTACTTGGAATTAGTTCCCAAAGATTAATACAGGACTTTTTGCTGCTGTTTTAATGTTTTTTTCTAGTTGCTATGGTGAGTGGAAAAAAATAAATGACAGCATCAAAATTTTTAAAAAAACTTTATCTAGGTCTATAATCACTGTCTTTGGACTGTAAATTTGTGACTCACGTTTTCTTGTGTTGTGATAAAGCCATAGTGTTTGTTTTATACTGAAAAAAAATCTTTATGAAGAATAATAACCCATTTCAAGAATGACTTATATATACGTTTAACCCCAGCGATAGTACCACACAGAATGTATGGCCCCTGGCCCAGCCAACTTGAAAAATACAAATGGACATACATAACATGGTTGCAGTATTCAATCTGGTCTTTAACCACCAGTTCCAGGCTCCATAAAATTGACTTAGTCAAAACAGACATTGATCATGAAGACAGCTAAAGCAAAGAGGTGAACTCTATCCATTTCTCCTCATTTTCCCAACAGCTTCTCAAGGTCAAGGAACATGTTTACCTCATTCTGTAAATCTTCATTAGGTCTAGGACAGGGCCATCTACAAAAAGAGCCCTTCCAGATACCCTTAAAGGAAGAGAAGATATTAAAGGAATTCAGTGAGTTATTTTCACGGAAAGTAAGGACAGCATCTTGAAACAAGTAAATAGATAAATCTGACTGAGAAAAACATGCATGTGAGAAAACAGAAGAAATGAGATTGGAATTGTGGGTAGGGGGACAGCCTGAGGAAGACCTGGAAAACCAGGTCAGAGAGCTGGAACTCTGTGGAAAAGGAAAAGTCATTAAAGAGAATTCCAGATCTATTTCTCTTCTAGAAAACTACAGGGACCTTGGGAGGGAAGAGAGGCAGAATTCAGAGAAACTACCAAGATGTGATTAAAGAAAGTGGAAAAGGATAAGAGCCAGGAGTCTGGTGGCAATGGAATCATAATAATTAATGGTATGGGGGCACCTGGGTGGCTCAGTCGGTTGAGTGTCCGACTTCGGCTCAGGTCATGATATCACAGTTCGTGGGTTCGAGCCCCGAATCAGGCTCTGTGCTGACCGCTTGCTCATAGCCTGGAGCCTGCTTCAGATTCTGTGTCTCCTTCTCTCTCTGCCCCTCCCTCGCTCATGCTTTGTCTCACTCTGTTTCTCAAAAATAAATAAATGTAAAAAAAAAATTTTTTTTTAAATAATTAATGGTATGAAGGTATATGGGGAAAGAGAGGGAACCAAAGGATACTAAAAGGCTCACACTCGTTTGGCTGAAAAAATAATAGTGTCACTAACTAAAGGATCTCAAAAAAATCAGGAAGGAAGTCAATTTGGAAAGAGGTTAAAAAGTTTAGTTTTAAGCATGCTGAGTTTGAGGTGATACTGAAAGATGTAAATGAAAATATTCAATCAATAGGTTATTTATTTGGATCTGCCAAATAATCTGCCACCTGTTTTAAAAAAGATTGAATTAACATTTTTAAATTCACAATAGCACATGATACAATTGCTTTTTTTAATGACAGCGATACAAAAACCCACTAAAATAATTAGGGAAATAGCTATTACCAGATATCAATGACTTGTAGGGAACAACTGGAAATTCAGAACTGTAGCTGAAATGTAAGGTAAGTCTAGAACTATATATACACAGGTAGAGGTCATCTGCACACAAATATTTTTAATGTCTGCTCTAAGAGGGCAGGTGGCCAGTTCAGAACAAGCAAAGGGAACAGGGCACAAAATTAGATAGAATAAGGACTTTACAGATGACACTGAAGCTCAGAGTGGTACCCATGCATACCCAGCTAGAAACAGAGCCAGTTTCAGAATGCAGGCGAGTTTGACTCAAAGCCTATATCCCTATCTAGTTCAGCAGACTCCCCAAACCTCATCCTAAGGGTCACCTAGGGTGTGTGTTAACATATAGATTCCTTGATCTATGCCAAAACCTCAAAATCTCATAGGATGAGAATCAGAGCCCCACATAAAAGACACAGTACATACAAATTGGATAACTGGAAGAGAACTTAATAAAGACCTGTTTTATTTGCCTGGGGCTGCTATAACAAAGTATCACAAACTGGGTGGCTTAAACAACAGAGATGTATTGTCTCACAATTCTGGAGGCTGGAAGGAGAGTTCCTTCTAAGGGCTGTGAGGGAGAATCTGTTCCAAGCCTCTCTCCAGCGACGGTGGCTTGTTGGCCATCTTTGATATTCCTTGGCTTATGTCGAATTTCTGCCTTTATCCTCACACGGCATTCTCCCTGTGTGTGTGTGTGTGTGTGTGTGTGTGTGTGTGTGTGTGTGTGTGTTTCTGAGTCCAAATTTCCCTTTTTTTATAAGGATACCAGTCACATTGAAATAAGGACCACCCTAACGACCTCATCTAACTTGATCATCTGCAAAGACCCTATTTCCAAAGACCTTCCAAATTTCCAAAGGTCTTACATTCACAGGTTAGGACTTCAATAACTTTAAGGAGATACAATTCAACCCATAACTTTTTTTTTTTTTTTTTTTTACAAAGATGTGGCAGGGAAAGCACAATGGATAGTTCAATATTTGAGACTAGCCTCAGCTATTACCTCCCACCACTCACAGTGGCCTGCAGGAAGAAAGCTAAGCAGGGAAGTACCCCAATTGCCCTCCCTCCAACCTCTTACTGACTGAACCCAACCAGAAGCCAGGAGGAAGAGGAGCTCTTTCAAGTGTTAATAGAGGTCACCCTCCTGGGACATGGAGCTGGATGGAGAAAAGCCAAAGAAGTGGGTCCAGAGGAGCAAACACAAGCTATCTAATCAGAATGCCCCGAACACCTTTAAAATCAGACCCCAGAGAATTCTCATGCTCCAGTGTAGTTTAGGAAATGTTATGCTACATTAAAATGGTTAGAAAGACAGGGTCTTGAGTATCAATCACTCCGGCTTGTGTAACCTAATACTTCTTTCATTTTTTTAAAAGGAAATATGGAAGACTTTGAACTACTTAACAAGAAAGACATCTATTAATTGCACTGGAGGTAAGAAAGGGTTTTTTTTATTTTTTACTTTAACAACCTGCAGCTTGAAATAACATCCCAAATCTCGAAACTGAAGGCCAGATGATTTGGGAGATGAAGACCAGAGTTATCACAATGGGACGAAAAGCGCCCTGATTGCTGCTCATCATCAGTGACTGTCTTGTTCCTCTGCGATCCTGGGCTCACAGATACTGTGAACTAATTGAGAAATCCTGGAGAATTGGGCCCAGAAGCTCTGATGCAAACACACACACACACACACACACACAGAACACCACGCTGAAAGAGCAGTCACCTTGGGAGGCTAAATATCTAGTTCACATGGCTGTGTGTTGATACCAGTGAACTCTCATTAAAATACTATATCCCCCCAAAATCCTGTATTAAATACTATATCAGAAACACTAGGGGTGCCTGGGTGGCTCAGTCAGTTGAGTTCAGGTCATTATCTTGCAGTTCATGAGTTGGAGCCCTGCACTGGGCTCTGTGCTGACAGTGTGGAGCCTGCTTGGGATTCCGTCTCCTCTTTCTGCCCTTCCCACACTCGTGCTAGCTCTCTCTCCCTCTCAAAAATAAATAAACAACAAAAATACTATATGGGAAGCGTTGCAGAGGCAGGGCTATATGCCACCTTAATGCCCACGGAGAGTTTACAGAGGCAGAAACCTCTCTTTTCTCCCACCAGCTGTTAAAGCCTCTTCTTACACTCTTTGTCAGTTACCCACCCTGATTTAGGCCCATTATCTTACCAGGACAGAATTAAATACCTTATTGATGGAAACTCCCCCACCCCCCACCCCTGCCAAAACAAAAAAAGGACAGAGACACAGGAGGGGATGGAGGGGAGGGTAGAAGAGAGGAGAGGAGAGGAGAGATCAGAGGTATAATATCTTTTGGCAAAGTATCTGAAAATTTCTCAATAAGGCATTAAGCTTGTAAAAATGTTAGAATGTGAGTCATTTATGATAACAAATACTTGCAATTGGTGAACTCTTCAACCACAGGGGATTGGTTAAATATTCATTATGGACTAGCCATACAATGAAATAGTCTGCTGTGACTTAAAGTTATGGGATAGATCTGTTTTCACTGACATGGAAACTTGTTAAGTAAGAAAAACAGGTTACAAAACTAGAAGTATAATGTGATCTCATTTTTAAAATGTTTGTTTGCATGTATCTTTGAATATGTGTGTATGTATACACAGAAAAAAAGGGAAAGGGAAGAAAGATTTGATTAAGCACCAAGATATAAATGGATATTTTTGAAAGACAAAACTTGTGGATGATTTCTTTCTCTTTGCTTATTTCCATTTTCTAATTTTTCTATAAGAACTATGACTTACATGGGTAAAAAGTAAAAAAAAAAAAAAAAAAATACTGCCAAAAATAAAACTGAGTAGCTATGGCTGAAATTGATCATTTAAGTAGTTATCCAGCATTTACTTATTTCTTTTTACTGTATCACTTTATGCCCTAAATACAGTGATAAGATTTGTACACAAATTTCCAGAGTCCACATCTAGTGCACTTTAAAAATCATCAGTTTTTACATATCCAACATGTATTAAGTGAAAAAGCAAAATGAAGAGGCAGAAAATTTAGAGTATGCAACCAACTGTTCACAAAAGAAGGGGAAATAAAGATACATTTGATTGGTTTATATGTGCATACGTGCATAAAAGTTATCCCAAGGGTAAGTAAGAAACTTGAAACAGTGTTCACCTGTGAGAAAACCAACTGAGCTGATGGGGGACTGGGATAAATCTCTTATTTTTTGATGTTTGAAACTTGTAACTGTATTACCTAGTCCAAAACAAAATTTTTAGTTAGTCTTGTACTTCTCAGTGACTTATCTTAGCATGTATTCCCAGAATTGTGCCTAACTGATGGGTTTAGTGGTTTAGTCTTGATATATATCAGTTATATTCAAATATCCATCTGCATGATTTTTTTTATATATATATCTACCTCATTTCTTTTCAAATGTTAAAAGGAAGATGACCTGGGTAGAAGGATACAGCCATACATTTCATATATTTTCACCTCATCTTTCTTAATGGTAGGTTTACCAAGGTCAAATACAAAATAAACCACAGTTGAGAGTTTGCTGCTAACAGGCATGTAGGAGGCACATGTTCTCATTCATCGTTCTATTTTGGATCCAATATTAACTTCTCTTGGATGACAATGCTGCCTCCATTATTTCCCCATTAACACAGTGCACCCAAGGGGAACATCTGCCCAACACTAATGAGCTATTCACAGGAGAAACAAGAACAGGGTACCCGGAGCCAAGGTAAAACAATTAGAGGGAAAGGAAGACTGTTGGCTCCTGACCTAAATTGAATTGCTTTTAAGAGACAGAAACAGATTTTTAATTATGTAATCCCTTTGTTTCTCATTTCCTTTCAAACTTAAAGGTCAAATTCCCCTTTCAAATGCTAAAGGCCAGATCTGATATTATTGGATCTGTGAGGACTGACTGCACTGAAACCAGAAGTGGTACCCTGTTTAACCCAGATGGAAGCAAAGCATTTTTTTTTTCTTTTTGTGGTTAACCAAACTACTCTTTGGAAGATTTCATTAATAACTGCTTTCTCTTTTTGCATTTTATTTTTCTCTCCAAATAGTATTCTAAGAGAAACTGAGTATGTCTTTATTAAGAAAAAGAACCACGGGGCGCCTAGGTGACTCAGTCAGTTAAGCATCCAACTCTTGATTTCGGCTCAGGTCATGATTTCACGTTTTGTGAGTTTGAGCCGAGACCAGGCTCTGCATTGACAGCACAGAGCCTGCTTGGGATTCTCTCTCTCCTCCTTCTCTCTCTGCCCCTCCCCTGCTTTCTCTCTCTCCCTCTCTCAAAATAAATAAATAAACTTAGAGGGAAAAAAAAGAACTATTTGAAGATATAAATAAATATCTGGGATGAGAGGAAGTCTAGTTCACTTCCGTTTCTGCAAGACTTGACTCTACTAGGAGATTGCTCTGACCTATTCCTCTCTTTCTCACATTTCATCGTTTGTCTTTCAATAATGGAAGACAATTCTCTTCTCACACCCTTTCCCTCAGCCCTTCTTTCTCTCCATTCACCAGGCCTATCCATCTCCATCCTCCTGAGTCCAGCTAAGTCCACCACATCTACATCTTCCCAGTCGCTTCGGCTGCCTCTGATCTTGCTCTTCTCTGACCTCCTGCATCTTTCTGTCTTTCCACTCACCCTGGCCTATATGGTCTTCTCTTTCACTGACAAGAACGAATTCTAATAAATGGCCCACATTGGCTCCCATAAGAGGAAGGAGAAGGAATTAAGGGCCAGCTCTGTCCACACATTCTATCAGTGTCATCAGGATCTCTGCCTCCTTCTCCATCCCTTCAGCTGTGCTTTTCCCTCTGTGGTTTCTTTCCCAGGCAAGCTCTCCCCACAAGGTACTTTGTATAATCCTAGCAGTTGGAGACCCAGGAAAAGAGATCCTCTTCCCCAAAGTTCTGGAAGAATTCCTGAGGCTATTGGTAAGAGGCCCGGCCCTGAGTCACAGGGTCACCTCTGCCACAGGGGTCAAAATCAGCTCCACCCAAAGTCCACACACTAAGAAGGGGGAAAAGAAGACATTTTGTGTGTAAAGTCAGGCCCTTTAGGAGTTCAAAATATCTTTGATATGCCTGAAATTTTTAAACACTCATAAAGACAATTATACAATAGTGAGACTATTGGTCTTTTTGCAAGAACAGAATTTCAAACTTAAAATCCTATCTTGTCAGGCAAACAGGATTTAAAGAATGGAAAATAACCTTAGCTGTTGTGCCTTTGGAAGACTCCAACAAGGTAAATGCAGGCACCATCCCTGCAGAAGATACAAATGCATGTCCCCCTGAAGGTAGCCCGGCCTGAAAATAACATGTAGTTTCATCCCTGCCCTGCTTTGTCAAGCTTTATCCTCTTTGCTCTTGCTGCACATATGTCTATGTCTCCTTCCCTCCTGAGCTAAGCTCCACCTAACAAACCAGAAGGCATCTGAGGAATGGGGGTGGCCTAGAAAGATTCTAAAACCAAGCACCTGTTCAGAAAGGACATCAAACATCCCAGGTGTGGAGTATGAACTATCACAGAGCTTAACGACTGTTGAAGTACACAGCCTTCCTCTTAGGGAAACTCTTACCCATCTCTCAAGAATCCACCTCACTCACCGTGCATCCATGACTTTGCCTCAAGCACTCCATCTCCATACAGAATTCTTCTCTCAGCACAGATCTGACAATTGTATAAGGACTTAATAGCCTTAATTCAGTATTATTTATAAGTACTTCTATATTAACCTCATTTCCAACTAGAATGTAACCTTTTGACATCGATTTTGCTTCCTCGTGTCATTGACCCTTTGTCAATATCTACCACAGCAACAGTCATTGTGACAATCTATTACATCAGTAACTCCCAGTGAACCACAACACCCAATATTCACACATTTGTGTACTTCCCTGTCCACTTAATTGGGGCATATACCATGTGATTGCTTCTAATCAGAGACTTGGAAGTGACACTGTCAATTCCTGGTCTAAGCCTTGAGAAGATCTGGAACTTCTACTTTTGAGCCCATGGGGGTTCTGAGCTACCATATAAGAAGTTGGGCTGCTCTGCTGAAGGGAAGGAGGCACTTGTCATCCCAGTGTTGCAATTGAGTCCAACCCTCAGCTGCTCCCCAAGTTGAGTGAGCCACAGGAGTGACCATCAATAAGATCAATCAAACTCTGCAACCGAGCCCATACTGCAGAACTATAAGAAAACTGAGCTTTTTTATTGTTTTAAACCACTAAATTTGGGGATTTATTATACAATAATGGATAACTGAAATAGGTACTTGAAAAATATTTGTTGAATAATGAATGAATGGAATTCATTATTTTTTTTATTATTTTTGCTACAAAACTACCATAGCAACAAATGAGACATTAAAAACTCAAAAAGAAATGAAACAAATGAACAAACAAAACAAAACTCACAGATCAGAGAACAGATTAGCTGTTGTCAGAGAGAAAGGGGGTTGAGGGTAAAATGAATAGGTTATGGGGATCAAGAGGTACAAATTTCCAGTTGTAAAATAAGTAAGTCATGGGGATTTCATGTACAACATAGTGACTATAGTTAATAATACTGTATTTCACATTTGAAAGTTGCTAAGAGAGTAAATCTTAAAAGTTCTCATCACAATAAAAACATTTAAATTTAAATTTAAATTTTATAACTTTTATGGAGATAGATGGTAACTAGAGTTATTGTGGTGATAATTGCAGTGTATACACTCAATCACTATGTTGTGCACCTGTTACGTTACATATCAATTATATCTCAATTTAAAAAAAAATTTTTTTTAGGGAAGGGTACCTGGATACTCAGTCAGTTGAGCATTCAACTCTTGATTTCAGCTCAGCTCATGATCCCAGGGTCATGAGATCGAGCCCTGCATCGGGCTCTGTACTGGGTATGGATCCTGATTAAGATTGTCTCCCTCGACCCCTCTCCCCTGTTCGTGCTCTCTCTTTGTCTCTAAAATTAAAAATTAAAATAAAAAAAATTTTTAATCCCATTCACTCCATCTGAAAAAATTCTTAAAAACTCATAAAGAGTGGATTGAAAAGAAGGAGAATGCATAGATAAGGAGAAAAAACATATTTCTTGAGAGCCTTCTATGTCCCAGGCCCTATACCAAGGCATGTTCACATTCACATTTTATTTTCTCAACAACAACCCAATGAGGTAGATATTATTTTCCTTCATTTTTTAATGAAAAGAACTGAAGCTCTGACAAGTAGATTAACTTGGTCAAAGTCAAACAGTTATAAAGTGTAAAAACTTGGATTCAAATATTAAACTTTGTGCTTACAATGCCCTTGTTGTTTCTATTCCTTCAGCCTTCCCTCATGGACACTTGTAGCCAGTGAGGTGTAATCGACAGTCCCAGTTTTAACAGTGGTTTTCCATGGGATTTTAGACTTCCTCCATGACCCCATACACTCAAGTTTCAGCTCCCTATGCATGATACTACTGGACTCACATTGCCTCCTCTTCCCTAAAATCCATCCCAACTCTGAAATTGTTACAAAATGTCAACAACTCCCTCTTTTTGTTTTTTTTTTGTTTTTTGTTTTTTTAAGGAGAGAGATGGAGCAAGCAGGGAGTGGAGGAGACAGAATCTTAAGCAGGCTCCACACTCAGCATGGAGCCTGATGAGGGGCTCAATCCAACGACCCTGGGATCATGACCTGAGCCAAAATCCAGAGTCAGACACTCAACCAATTGAGCCACCCAGGAGCCCCTCAACAACACCTTCTTGAAAGACAGATGCTTTCCCTTCAGGACAGTCTATGCAAGGAGCCCTTAGGACCAGAAGACCAGACCCAATGATCCCTCTGGGCCAGATGTAGCTGTAAGGATAGCATTTCAGAGTCTTAGAAAAACAGAAAGAGAAAATGTATACCCAAGTCCAATGCATTAAAATGCATACCACATCCAGGCACACCCATGGGTATACTATCTCAGTAAGTCTGGGTGTGACAGCAATTAAGTATAGATTTTTTACAAGCTCCCTAAACTGATTTTGATACACAATCAGGTTTGAAAAACACTGTCCTGGTCCATTTAAAAATATAACTAATTCAGGAAAAACTAGTAGTTTTTACTCCTCAGGGTACATATGATACTAATGGTATGTGAAAGAGGATACATTTTTAATTATGTGGATTGTCTATCTTGACATCGTCAATTCACTAGATGTCATCAATCTGCTTTTATGCTGAGACATAAAATTAGTTTAAATAGCTCAAAAGGTAAGTTTTAAAAATCTCAGTAGTCATCCTAAAACTGGTACCATTATCCCATAAAATGACAAGATAGATTTAGATTTGATTCTTCACAGATATTAATGCTTCTTTACTGTAATGTTTCCAGCTGATACAGTTCAGATTTAAGACTATATACGTTACCTTCATGTGTCTCTACTTTGCTAATTATGTGTAATGTGTTATGCCTTCCAGGCCAAAGTGGAATATGGTTAACATCCTCCCATAAAGGTGCTCCCATGTTTGCAATGAAATAGCCATGAAAATATAAGACAAAACTCACCACACATATAACTAAGTGATCAATAACCTTGTGCCTGAATCTTAGTGGAATCAAACAAAGTCCAAGACTTCTGGAAATGCACAAATAGAAAAATCTATTTGTTCATCATGCCACATACTCTGGTTTGCATCATGACAAAGAAGCCACTTAGGGGAAAAAAATACAGATTTTTTATTGACACAAGCAACAAGATTTTTTTATTAAAGTGTAATATAGAAACAGGAAAGCTCATGTATCCTAAATGATACATTGAATTTTCACAAACTAAACTCACCTGTGTAACTAGCACCCAGATCAATAGAAAGATTACCGGCTGCCCAGAGGGTGCCCCAAGGCCCCTTCCCAACCATTAACCCACCTCCCCCACATTACCACAAGGGCTTGAGCTTCACCTCAAACTCAAAAAAGATATTTTTATCCACCCCACTTTCCATTCACTGACTCAGAGTCCAAAAGAATGTAACCCAGAGAAATAGGTCACTGCCCTCTATGCTCCCTTAGGTGATTCTCCATGTGCCAAATACAGTATCACCCCAATGCTCCCTTTCCCCACCCTACTCCCCCAAATCTCTACCCAAGCAGAGACTGCAAATGCCAGGAAGTCGTGGGTGATAAGTATGCGTACAGAGCTGCAAGAAGATGCATCGCGGGTTCAGTGGCAGCTGGTGGCTTCTGCCATAGTAACCTGACTGCTGGGGATAGTAGTTTTTATGTATTACGATGCTTCATATATCACAGAATCAAGCATTAGAGATAGATGGTGTGTCAGTTAAACAAATGCCTACTTACAAATGTGAAGTTAGGTGGGGTGCCTGAGCGGCTGCCTCAGTCAGTTGAGCATGTGACTCTTGGTTTTGGCTCAGGTCACGATCTCACAGTTTGTGAGTTCTCCACATCAGGCTCTGCATGGACAGTGGGGAGCCTGCTTCGGATTTCTCTCTCCCTCTCTCTCTCTCTGCCCCTCCCCGGCTTGCTGTCTGTGTATGTCTGTCTGTCTGCCTGTCTGTCTGTCTGTCTGTCTCTCTCTCTCTCTCTCAAAAAATAAACATTTAAAAATTTTTAAAAAGAAATGGGAAGTAAAGTTGAAGGCTCAAGTGCATTAAGCTGCCCTTCTCTGAAAAAGAAACCATTAAAAACATTTATCTCTTCTGGAAAAGAGACCATATCAAAACATCTTTGGACCATATCAAGACATCTATATGTTTTTGTGGGAGATATGAGTGAAGTGCAAATAACAAAGGACCTACTCACCCTGATGATAAATACAGTCTGGATTCATCTCACCTTGTTCAAGGAAAATAAAGAAGAAAAACCAACATGAGTCTATGGGAAGAAATCACAGGATACAGAAAAAGAGAATATGTAAGAGACGAAGAAAAAAAGAACTAACCTCCGAAAATAAACTCTTTTTATACTCCAGAAGAAATTTTCCAAACTCTGATTAGCTTTTTATGGAAAATATAAAAAGACACAGGATTTAATGAAGAGAAGTGGGACAAGGAAGGAGCAGGCTGAAATGAGACGGCAAAATGATAAATGATTTTAAGGAAATCACTATGTGCGCTATGGCACACAGCACTGTTTGGTGAATGGTTTGATGATATCTACTAGGCTAATCATATGCATACCCTATTAACCAATAAACCCTCTCTTAGATCTAATATTTATCCAAAGAAATGTCACAGGGGCACCAGGATACACACTTCAAGTTAATACTATATTGAATACCAGACATTTGCTAAGAGAGTAGATTTTAGATGCTGTAATCACATACAAAAAATGTAAGTATAGGAGAAGAAGATATGTTAAATTAGCTTGACTGTAGTAATCATTTCACTATGTAAATGTATATCAAATCACCACATTGTATAGCTTAAATATATACAGTTTTATTTTTTTAAGTTTTTTAGAATGTTTACAGCAGCATTGCTTGTATTAGCAAAAAAAGACAACCCACTGTCCAACTGTAAATGGGATAGTATGTTAGTACACACAAACAATAGAATACTCTTCAGAAATGAAAATGAGCAACCTAAAACTACTCACCACAGCACTCATCACATACTCTGTGGAAGAAGCCAGAAACATTTTTTTAATTTTTTAATACTTATTTTTGAGAGAGCACAGGCGCACGTGCACATGTACACACACACACACACACACACACACACACGTGCAAGTGGGGAGGTGCAGAGAGCAAGAGGGACACAGAGAATCCAAAGCTGGCTCTGCATTGTCCGCATAAAGCCTGATGTGGGACTTGAACCCACCAACCACGAGAACATGACCCAAGCCAAAGTTGGACTCTCAACCAACTGAGCCACCCAGGTGCCCCTAAAAGTTGAAATGCTATGATATTTAGGGATGCATACGCAGATAGTCAAATTATTAAAAAACAAAAGTAAGGCAGTGGTTAAGATCAGAAGTGTGGCACATCTAGGGCACCTGGGTGGCTCAGTTTATGATCTGACTGCTGCTCAGGTTATGATCTCATGGTTTGTGAGTTTGAGCCCTGCATCGGGCTCTGTGCTGACAGCTCAGAGCCTGGAGCCTGTTTCAGTTTCTGTGTCTCCCTCTCTCTCTGCCCCTCCCCCACACACTCTCCCCCCCCTCCCTCCAAATATGAATAAACATTTAAAAAAATTTAAAAAAGAAGTATGGGACATTTGACAGGAGCAAAGGGTCTGTGCCTGAGATGAGGCCTGTGTGGAGACCCTGGAATGCTACAATATTCTTTCTCAACCTGACTTGGTACCCACTTTGTTCTCTTATAATTTCTCAAGCTGTACGTTTAGGATGTAGACACTTTTCTGTATGTTCATATTTCACAACTTTAAAAAGGTTTAGACACATATTAGCAGAATTCAATCTAGGTTGAGAGAAAAGGCAGGTATGATAAAAGAAAAAAAAATGAAGGCAAACTTATATACTCATAAAATACAGAGGTAGAGATCAAAGATGAAAGCAATGAGAGAGGGGATGATGACCATGGAGGAAAAAGAAAGAAGACATTGAAATTTAGACAACAGATATCCCCAGAAAAAGAAGTCCAAAATGAAACAGAATGGGAAATCAAATAAATGATAACAGATGCTAGGCTGTTATATAAATTAACTCACTGAATCCTCACAATAACTCTGTGAGGTTAATCTCAACATCAGTTTCCTTCTTTACACTAGTGGGAAAACCAAGACCTAACTTTTCCAATATCCTATGGCTGGTAATAGTAGGCAGATAAGTGGTAAATAGAAGCCTTGAACCCCTGTTTGCGAGGTACTCGTGTCAGTCCTCTGAACCATTACACCACACTACCACCTATTTTTCCCAACTCTGGATTAAAACACGATGTACTGTAAGATTCAAGGCCAACGGTCATTGGAAAAAAGCTTTTAAACCTTTTAAGGAGAAACTCATTTTGATCCAAGAATTTTATGTGCAACCAAGTTGTCTCACACTTGGGAAAGCAATAAAACAAATAAATATTTCAGAAAATATACCCACTCATGTATAATTCTTTTAAAAAATACATAGAGGAAAAAAATACATATTGGAAGACAAATTTCAAATGACCAAGAGAAGAGGCCTAAAAGGAAGTTAAAAATGAGGGAGTCATAACACAAAAGGATTTTTATGTTTAATTTAAATACTGCAGAAATAGGTTTAAAAAAAAAAAAACTAAGCTAAAGCAATATCAAAACATAACTTTAAAAATTTTTACAATAATCTAGATGTAAAAATCCAGATCCCATTAACAAAAACTGGGTGGGTGAGGGACAATGAGGAATGAGAAGGTGGAAGGTAGATGAAACTACTCTGCCGTGGTAATCAAACATATAGTTCTACTCGTTTATGGTAGAGAAATGTAAGTTGCAGAATGCTTTTGAAAAACTTTGGAACTAAGTACCACGAGCAGAATTCAAATATGTGTGTGAGTATCTCCAAAGGAAGATAAAAAGCAAAGAAAATGAGATCCATACTTCAAAATAATGAAAATGCAAAAAAACAAAAAAAAGGAAAATAAAACTAATAAAACTTGAAACAAGATGAAAAGTAAAACCAAATGTCTTATAGTCAAATGGGTTGCAGATTGTCTTTAAGAGCCCTATCTAATACAAAGTGACATAAAGAGATAAAAGTTAAAGGGAAGGAAAATGTATGAAAGACAAAGACAAATATAAAAGAAGCAACAATGAAAATACTAATATCAAATTAAGAGAGGAATTTAAGGCCAAAAGCCTTACATGGGATAAATGGATCATGTTATATTAATAAGTGACATGATCCTTAATACCATCATAACAGTCAAATCTTTTATGCTGACTAGGATTGTATTGAAACACATACAGGAAACAGGTGTTCAGAAACACAAGAATACACTTTCAGCATCTCAGTAGTAGCAGGAGACTTTGACACAGTCTCTATCCTGAGAAATCAAGTAGGCAAAAAATAAACAAGGATGATAGTTCAAGAAATACATAGTAAGCCCAAGTTAATGGATATGTACACCAGAGATACGGTATAATGTATGCCATGGATATGATATACATATAATAGATATATATACTTCCTATAAACCTATCAAGTAAAACAAAAAAATGAAAGCTATGATTAGGATCAATTGAGAGATACCAAAATGAGAACACTACATATAAAAGGATATGATATCACCAATGAGACACTCAGACAAAAATATTAATAAACACTTTAAATATTAAGCAAGAAAACATTAAAATAAATGAACTGAGCATTTATAAGAAAACAATAAACAAGTCAAGGGTAAGCACAAAAAAGGAATTAATAAAAGAATAAAGTAATGAATAAGAAAACAGAATTGATAAATAACCCCAAAGATAGCTCTTTGAATAAACCCATAAAATGGACAAAATTCTGTTGATTTTAATCAGCAAGCAAAGACAGAAGTACTCAGAGGATCAGGAATTGAGATATGACAACTTTTTTTTAAATACAAGATTAAAAGTTTTGAAAATCTGCATCAAACAATAAAATACAGTTTCAAACCAGTTAGTTTAGCAAAAATCATAAAAAAACTGACAATAACAAATTAGACTAGACTATTGAAGCCTGCTTTAATTTTGAGGTTTTGCAAGATGGAAGACTTCAAGTAGCTTAAGCTGCTTTTATTTTGGTCCACTCCCAACACAGCAAATAGTGCAAAGAGTATCTGTCTAAAATGCAGGTGGCTAGATGCAGCTCCCCATTACTTCCCTGCTTTCCATGGTGGCACACTGGAATTTTAGCTCACCAGGTCAGAGAAGCATAGAATGGAGGGCTCCCTGATTTGTTAATGCCTCAGACACATTAAAATCCAGAAACACCATTTGCTACTCAAGAAGCCAATGCCAATCCCTAATGTTCAGATTGCATGCCTCAACATTCTTGTTGCACCAGCTCTAAGATAATACCCTTGTCTGCACTGCAGGATCCAGGTGTTTTCCATTTGTGCCTCTCGGGGAATTTGTGTGTCAAGGGCTGGCCATAACCCTTCACAAAATAATACCTACTACCCTGATAAGTCTATTCATTAGTTCATTTATTCATTCAACAAATATTTGATAGCCTTTTATGAGCCAAGCAATCTAATAAGCCCTGGGAATACAAAAACTGGGCAAAAATAACTGCCCTGAATAGGGACAGCAGCACATTCTAGTGGGAAAGACAGACACAGTAAAAAATAAATAAATAAAAATAAATAAAATAAAATAATAAATATATATAGGCAACTGTGCACAGGTAGCTATGGAGCAAGCCATGGAAAGTCAGAAAAGGCTTTACTGGGAAAGTATCTTTAAAAATAAGTATGCAGTGGGGCACCTGGGTGGCTCAGTAAGTTAAGTGTCCAACTTTGGCTCAGGTCATGATCTTGCAGTTCATGGGTTTGAGCCCTGCTCAGGCTCCATGCTGACAGCATGGAAACTGCTTGGGATTCTCTCTCTCTCCCTCTCTCTCTGCCCCTCCCCCACTTGCACGTACACTTTTTCTGTCTCTCTCCAAATAAATAAAAAAAAAAAAAATAAGTGTGCAGTATTGTGCAATATTTGGCTTTCTGTGTCTGCTTATTTCACTTAGCATAATGTCTTCCAGTTTCATCCATACTGTTGAAAATGGCAGGATACCCTTCTTTTTTTTAAGGCTGAATAATCATTCAATATTACACATATTACACACACAATGAACAATTATCAGCCTTAAAAGAGAAGGAAAAAATGGGGCACCTGGGTGTTTCAGTCAGGTAAGTCTCCGACTTCAACTCAGGCCATGATCTCAGAGCTTGTGAGTTCGAGCCCCGCATCTGGCTCTATGCTGACAGCCCAGAGCTTAGAGCCTGCTTCAGATTCTGTCTCCCTCTTTCTGCTCCTCCTCTGCTCACACTCTCTCTCTCAAAATATTAACAGAACATTAAAAAAAAATGTTAAGGAAACTGCAACAAAACTGCATTGTATACTTCAAATTTGCTAAGGATCTCAATTTAAGTCTTTTCACCACACACACTAACACAAAATGGTTACTAGGTAGAGATGATGAATAAGTTATATAGCTGGACTGTGGTGATCATTTCACAATGTATACATACATCGAAACACCAAGTTGCACACCTTAAACACATACAATTTTTACATGTCAAACATACCTCAGTAAAGTTGGTAAAAAATAAAGAAGTGCAAATTTTCTAGCTGAAGTGAGGTAACTCTGAGCACAGGCTGCCTGTCTCCTCTCCCTCCCACAACCAATCTCCAGGTAGTCCTACCACTTCTACTACCTTCCTCCAAGAATCCCCCATCTTGCACAGATGAACACAAGTACTTCCCATCTGCCCTCCTTCTTGATGACATCCAGCCTACCACCCTGCAGACTTTTCTGCTCAGATCAGGCATTGCCCTGCATATGCCTCGGGAAACACACTGCCTTCAAGATAAGATCTAAGCTTCTTAACCTGGCCTTCAGGGCCCTTCAAGATCTGACCCTTGTCTATCTTACCAGTTTTATCTACTATATTTTCCCAGTGTATTAATTGGGAGTAGAAATTACCCAACTGAAATGACCCTGTATACCCCTGCCAGATAATTACTTGTTAGATTTTCTTGCAAGTACCAACATTCTCTTTGCAACACATGTCTGACATAGTACCAGGGTCTGGGATTGTGTTATATACTCTCAGTGGTGGTGACAATGCCAGTGGCAATAATACTGGGGGAACAGACGATGTCTCCATTAAAAATAAAGAAATCAGGAGCCTCGGAAGAGAGGGAGAGGAAAGTAGGAGATGGGTAGTAGTAAAAGAAGGAGTTAGGACATGAGTGTGAGGCCTTGTGTCTCTAGCCAGCATCAAAGTGCTTGGTGGAAGGGATAAGTAGTAGAGATCCAAGTAAGTGTAAATCCTCAGTCAAAAGAGGCTTGAGTCTTTGTTCCTGCCTAGAGTTCTGTTCTAAAGGTGACTATATAGATAGTGGTATGGAGAAGGCCAGAGATAACAGCGAGTACCTGGGTATGAGCAAGGAGCTGGAAAGAGCCACAAGAGGTTTCAAACCCCTTCATGAAGAGTGCAGAAGGTACCTGAAGACCAGCACACTGAGCAAGAGGTCATCTCAGTTTACAGCGGCGATGGCCCACAGCCAGTGGCCACTGTGGACCCGCTTGAGTTTGGGAAGGGCTGGAGGACCAGTGTGAGCAGGTAGGAGTCTGGTCAGCAGGGCTTCATAACCAGGGTCTCTCCAAGCATCGCCAAGAGAAACAGCCCACCCGTTATAGAGACAACAGTTAGGAAAAGATTGATGGCCAAGACCAAATGGGATATCCTTCCAGCCAGAAGCCTGTGATGATCGAATGACCCTTTGTGGGTTTGTAAACTTGCCACCATACACAGAGGACAAGGAGAGACTGAAAAAAGAGGCAGGCCATTCCAGACTGGGACGCAAGGGAACTTACTTAGGAGGCTCATCTTGGGCGGCCTTAAGACAAGTAGATCTCTGCACCTGCTGGCCAGAATCTTAAAAGTTTCTGCAGCTGCCTTGACTGGATTCAGTCAACCTCTATCAAGGCTGTGTTACAAAGAGGGAAGGGTGCTGGTGGCAGGGGGAATTTACATTACAAGGACAAGGAGGGGGTAAAGAGCCTCCAGTTGCCTGGGGCCAGCCCACAGTTCAACCCTCTCAATGACCTCCACTAACACATTTCCCTGACCTCCAGCAAGTACAATTTCCACAGGAATTTTAGCCACCCTCAGGGAATAGGGCAGAAAAAGAGCAAGTATTCTGGAGCAAACCACCTGGGCTCTCTAGTCCACCACTAAGTAGCTATGTGATCTTGAGTAAGTTATTTAACCACTCAGTGCCTTAGTTTCCTCATTGGCAAAATGGGAATAATAATAGTGCCTGTCTCAGAGGTTATCCTTAGCACATAGAACACTGGCTGGCATTTATTAAATGCCCTGTAAGTGTTGGCTGTCATCATTGTCTTGGGAGGCCTGACTGCATATTACAAGCACTGTCACTTAATCCTCACACAACCCTATGAGGTAGGTACTATGATTGTCCCCATCTCAGAGCTGAGGAAGCAGGCCCAGAGAGGCTGCACAATGTGCCCAAGGTGATTCACCCAGGGAGTGGCAAAACTGGGACTTGAACCCATGTAGTATCCATGCCCCTAAACATCTCACTCTGCCATACTCTGCTGTCTACATTTGTGCTTAAAGTCAACATCAGTTGATTTTTTTTCCTTACAAGATATGAACTAGAGGCAGCTGGGTGGCTCAGTCGGTTGAGCTTCCAATTCTTGATTTCAGCCCAGGTCATGATCCCAGGGTCCTGGGATGGAACCCGGAGTTAGGACCCACAGTAAGCGTGGAGCCTGTAATATTCTCTCTCTCTCTCTCTCTCTCTCTCTCTCTCTCTCTCTCTCTCTTTCTCTCTCCCCCTCTGCCCATCTCCACTCGTGCTCACTCTCAAAAATAAATAAAATAGAATAGAATAGAATAAAATAAAATAAAATAAAATAAAATAAAATATGAACTATATCTGTTTTCTTTTCCTTGCTAGATGAAAACATATCTGATTATTATTTCTAAAAAAAATAACAGAAGAAAAAAATCTCTGAAACTAAACTATCTTGGATTACCCCAACTGGAAATAAGAGCAAATACTCAAAAGTTAATGCTTTAAAATGCTTTAAAACAGGGGCGACTGGGTGGCTCAGTAGGTGAAGCCTCTGACTTTGGCTCAGGTCATGATCTCAGGGTTCATGAGTTTGAGCCCTGCATCCGGCTCTATGCTGACAGCTCAGAGCCTGGAGCCTGTCTCAGATTCTGTGTCTCCCTCTCTCTGCTCCTCCCCTGCTTACACTCTGTCTCTCTCTCTCTGTCTCTCTCTCTCTCTCTCTCCGAAAAATAAACACTAAAAATTAAAGAAAATAGCTGAAACATGCACTATTTCTAACATTTACCAAAGCTGTTTATCCCCATAGAAGATCTCCACTCATATGTTAAGTAATTCACTCAAGCACAGAAACTGAACACAAGTGAGTTTTTAACATTTTAGTATCTTCCACTGTAAAATATAACTTTCTGACACAAATTCCTCTGATTATGGCTGTTGTGCTTTCCAAAAAAAAAAAAAAAAGACGGTCATGGGACGCCTGGGTTGCTCAGTCGGTTAAGTGACTGACTTCAGTTCAGGTCATGACCTTGTGGTAGAGCCCCTCCCTACAAAATGTGGTGAAAACCTCAAGACAAAGGAAGGCAACCTGGCTATGTGCGCGTGCGCAACATTCCTCACCACTCTGTAACATAAACCGCCATTCAGACTGTATGTTACCATATATTGAAGACAAAGGAGCAAAAATTGTACAAAAGGCAACCCCTGCCTCTGCCCCCGCCGTGCTCGGGGCTCAACCTTTTGGGGTCTTGGCATGCTGAGCCCATGTTGGCACGGAAAGAAAAGCCTCAGTGTACCGACTCTGTGTGTGACTGGCGACTACATTTCATGGGGGCTCACCCCGGAAGCGGAGACGGTGTTTCACCTCCCTTGTGGCGGGGGTATGAAACTTGGGGCACCGGGAGAGGCAACATCACCTGGCGCCAGCAGACCGCTTGATCCATAGTAGACTAGCCCCTCCCAGCGCACTGGGGCAAAGACCCAGGTGCACAAAGGGACCCAGTGAAGCCCAGGAACCACCTCAAGGAGCACCGCCCATCAGACTGGTAAGCACCCAGGATCGTTTGGGCAGACCTGCCCCTAAGAGGCAGAAGAGGAGCCTGACCACCTGCCAGGGTTGCTGGAGTAGGGAACCGGAACCACAACGCTAAGGCGTTGGGCACTGGGCAGCGGGATGGAGTCACTGTGTGGCTGTGTGTGAATGCAACCGACAGCAGAAAAGTTCTGACCTGACCAATGAGCCGAAGCGAGTGTTGAGTCCTGGTCCGCGGTTCCCTGGCAACCTCATATGGCTTAGAGCGGTGTCAGAATTCCCGCGCAGTCTATCTGAGGCAGGGCTTGATACTGAACCCGTCAATACTAAGAGGCGCCTGAAATACCTCTGAGAGTTGAGCAGCCGGAAACGGACCGAAGTGCGTGTGCGTCCGCTCCAAATTAGTCCCTCCCTTCCCCCTTTTCCTCTTTTGTGCATGTAAGTTGTCCGTTAGGGGGAGGAAAGCAGAGTAAACTGACTCCCCTACAGTGTATGTTGAGGAATTTCAAAAACGGATGTTCAGGAGATTATAGTGTGAAAAAAACTCCCAGAAAGCTCCGGACATTCTGGGAAATTAATTGGCCATTGTTCTTGGTAAGCTGGGCCTCCAAAGAACCACTTGAAAATGAACTCATTGGGGGCACCTGGGTGGCTCAGTCGTTTAAGCGTCCGACTTCAGTTCGGGTCACGATCTCTCCGTCTGTGAGTTCGAGTCCCGCATCGGGCTCTGGGCTGATGGCTCAGAGCCTGGAGCCTGCTTCCAATTCTGTGTCTCCCTCGCTCTCTGCCCTTCCCCTTTTCATGCTCTGTCTCTCTCTGTCTTAAAAAAAAAAAAAAAATTTTTAAGTTAAAAAAATAAAAAAGAAAAAAAAAGAAAATGAACTCGTTGGCCGAGTGTTCAGAGTCGTTGTGGGGGATCCAGGCCACCCTGACCAATGTCCTTATATTGACTGTTGGCAAGACCTGGTCCTATCCTGGTCGTCTTGGCTAAAAGTCTGTATTGAAGAGAACTGTAAAGTTACAATGGCTCATGTCATGGCTTCCTCCAAATGCCGGCCAAAACCTGAAAAACCCATACTGTGGGGACAGCCTGAGGGGACCCCACCACCATATTGCCCACTGTACCCCTCACTGCCACCTGCACCTCCAGCCGCCCCGGCTTCTGAAACCCCACCGGAGCCTGCCCCTAGTCCTGAGGCCTTGCCTCCTCTAGCACCACCAGCCTCTCTGGACGTGACTGGCTCACTGGGTCCTAACTGCATACACCCCTGCTGGAAGGCAACTAGAAGATCAGGCCAGGGAAGACAGTCGCTCCCTGCAGCAACACCAGGGAGCCCTACAGATGCCACTGAGGGAAACTAGGGGACCCATCTATTATGATCAGGAAGACCAGATCTGAGGAGTCCAGTGTTTTTGTGTACCAACCCTTTACCACTATGGACCTCCTAAATTAGAAGCACCATACTCCCTCCTATAGGAGAAGCCCCAGGCTATGATTGAATTAATGCAGTCCATAATTCAAACCCATAAACCTACTCGAATGGACTCCCACCAACTCCTCTTGACCCTCTTTAACACGGAGAAGTATCCCCAAATTACCCAAGTGGCTCTAAAATGGTTAGAGGAGAATGCCCCAGCTGGGACACTAGACACTCATGCTTATGCTCAGGCTCACTTCCCTAGGGAGGGCCCCAAATGGGACCCAAATGACTCAAGTGCATATGAAGGGCTCACAAGGACTGAACAGTATCAAGAAACCCTTCTAAATGGCATGAAGAAAGGCGGGGGTATGGGGGTGTGGGGGGGGGGGGGAGGCCATAAATATGAATAAAACATCAGAAGTGCTCCAGGGACCCAAGAAGAGCCCAAGCCAGTTCTATGAGAGACTATGTGAGGCATTTCATCTCTACACTCCTCTTGATCCAGAGGCACTCATTAACCAGCCGATCGTCATTGTGGCTTCCATAGGTCAGGCTGAAGGGGACATCCAGTGCAAGCTGCAAAAGCTAGAGGGTTTCACAGGCATGAATGCCAGTCAGTCACTGGAAGTAGCAACTCAGGTGTTTGTCATCCGTGATCAGGCAGTGCAGAGGCAAGAACACAAGAAGATTCAGAAAAAGGCAAACTTGTTAGCTGTTGCCTTGGTAAAGCAGTCAGAATGCTCCTGGAAAGGTGCCCCACAGGGACAGGGCCGGGGCCAAAAAGGGGAACGTTGGGGAGGATCATCTCACCCAGGACCAAAGTTAGAACGGAACCAGTGTGCTCATTGTCATCAGGAGAGCCACTGGAAAACTAAGTGCCCCCTGTGGCTGGGTAATTCCCAGCAGGGCCCCAAGAAGAAAGAAAGAGGCCATGTGGTCCAGGGCCAGTACCAACCAGCATCACAGCCTCATGGGGCCCCTGAAGATGATTTTGTGGAGCTAGCCACCATGGAGGACTATGAGGAGGGAGAGCACAGACCAGGCTCTATTTTGTTAAGGCCCCCAAGAGCCTATGGTCTGAATTAATGTGGGGAGGCCACCCATCGACTTCATGGTAGCTACTGGGGCAGTCACTCAGTGATGACCCAACCCATGGGCCCCCTCTCACAGAAACAAGCCACCATTGTGGGGGCCATGGGCAATCAGACACACCATCCTTTCCTGCTGCCTCAGCGATGCAATTTAGGCGGCCATGAAGTCATCCATGAACTCCTGTACCTCCCCAACTGCCCCGTAGCTTTAATGGACCAGGACCTGCTGGGAAAGCTGCAGGACCAGATAACTTTCAACTCCCATAGACAAGCTGCTCTGACTCTAAGAAAACCGGAAGAAAAGATTATGGCTCTCACAATTCCCCAAGGAGAAGAATGGCACCTCTACAGTCTCATGGAGGAGCCACAACAGGGACTTGAGCTTCCCTCTGAAAAGTACCAGGGGTGTGGGCTGAGGACAACCCACCAGCACTGGCCCGGAACATACCTCCAGCAATTGTACAACTAAAGCCAGGGTCAGGACCAATCCACCAAAAACAATATTTCATCCCTTGTAAAGCACAGGTGGAGATACAGAAGCACCTGGAAAGACTTCTAAAATACGGAATCCTCTGACCCTCTCAATCATCTTGGAACACGCCTCTCCTCCCAATCCAGAAACCAGTTACTGATGACTATTGGCCAGTCCAAGACCTGCGCCCAATAAACCAGGCCGCCGTCACCCTGCACCCGGTTGTCCCAAACCCATACACTCTCTTGGGTCTTATCCCTGCCGTAGCTGCCTTCAAATGCCTAGACCTCAAGGATGTCTTCTTCTGCATCCACCTGCCCCCTCCCCCCCGCCACCCCCAGAATCAACTGATCTTCACCTTCCAGGGGGAGAATCCTGAAAATCGTGACAAGAGCCAGTTGACTTGGACCAGATTGCCTCAGAGGTTCAAAAACTACCCCACCATTTTTGGCACTGCATTAGCCTCAGACCTAAGAGCCTTCCCTAGTGGATCAACATGGCTGTGTCCTGCTTCAGCACATAGATGACTTACTGCAGCTGGAAGGTCTCGGGAGGACTGCGTGGAAGGAAATAGGCAGCTCCTTACCCTCCTATGGGAAACTGGCTATAAGGTATCAAGGAAAAAGGCCCAACTCTGTCAAAAGAAAGTAAAGTACCTTGGCTTTCACCTCTCCCAGGGGCAGCACCTACTCGGCCTGGAGAGAAAACAGGCCATTTGTTCAATCCTGGTCCCATCAACCCGATGTCAGGTTCAGGAGTTTCTCTGGGCCACAGGTTTCTGTAGAATCTAGATACCTAACTTCTCGGTCTTGGCAAAACACCTTTATGAGGCCACAAAGGGAAGAGAGTGGGAACCTCTGTTATGGCAGCAAGTATAGCAAAGGGCCTTTGAAGAGATCAAATGGGCCCTTGCCAACGCGCCTGGTCTGGGGCTCCCAGACACGTCCACATCTTTCTTCTTGTACGTTCATGAATGTATTGGCATCACAGTGGGAGTCATAACCCAGATGTTGGGGTCATGGCATCACCCGGTGGCATATCTCTCCAAGCAGCTTGACTGTGTTGCCCAAGGCTGGCTATTCTGCCTATGGGAACTTGCAGCCATGGCCTTCTTAGTGTCTGAGGATGACAAGTTATCTATGGGACAAGAATTGGCAGTCCAAATGCCACATTCAATATTGACAATGGAATACAAGGGACAATACTGACTAACCAATGCCTGGATGATCAGATATCAGGGAATGCTATGTGAGAACCCACACATTCACCTAGAAGTAGTGAACCCTAAACCCTGCAACCCTACAGCCTGTCAGGCCAGATCAACCAGACCATGACTGCATCGAAGCCATGGATAAGGTGTTCTCCAGCCGACCAGACTTGAAGGACCAGCCCCTCAAGGACCCTGACACTGAGTATTTCACTGACATAGCAGTTTTGTGAAAGAGGGAGAATGCCTTGCAGGGTGGTGGTGACCCTGAATTCTATCACTGGGGCCAAACCCCTGCCAAAGGGGACTTTGGCATAGAAGGCAGAGCTCATCGCACTAACCTGAGCCCTCCAACTGGCGGCAGGCATACATGTTAATATATACACAGACTCTAAGTATACCTTCACCACCCTCCACATACATGTGGCTTTATATAAAGAGAAGGGTCTAATAAACTCAGGAGAAAAAGACATAAAGTGTGATAAGGAAATCCTTGAACTCTTAGACACTGTGTGGGCCCCTAAAAGAGTGACAGTCATGCATTGTCAGGGAGATCAAAGGAGAGACACCACGGCTGCACGGGGAAACCATGAGGCAGACCGAGAGGCAAAGCCTGCAGCCTCCAAAGAAACAGAATCAGCAGCTGTAGCCGCTGCACTGTTCCCTAGTCCACTGGCAGAATGGGACCCTAATTACAACATGACAGTACCTGTTTTATGACTGAAAATGGAAGCTACCTCCCAGGTGGATGGTGGAAATTTGAAGACAGCCAAGTAGCAATTCCTAAGGCCCTGGCTCCAGCTTTTGTCAAGCAGTTCCATCAGGAAACCCATATTGGCTGGACAGCTCTCAAGACTACACTGAGCCGACATTTCTACATCCCTCAACTCTCCAGCATTGTCTGAGCCGTGTGTGAGCAATGTGAAATGTGTGCCCAGAATAACCTAGTGCAGGGACCCAAGGGTGCCCCTGGGGTGCAGAGTGTCCGGGGAGCCCCATTTGAAAATATGATGGTGTACTTCACTGAGCTTCCCCAAGGAAAGTTCGAGGTCCGAAGCTGTAAATATCTCTTGGTCTTTGTGTGCCCTTTCTCAGGGTGGGTGGAAGCCTTCCCTACTTGCACAGAAGAGGCACATGAAATGGCCCGACTTCTTCTAAAAGAAATCATTCCTCAGGGCCTCTGGGTGGCTCAGTTGGTTAAGCCTCTGACTTCAGCTCAAGTCATGATCTTGAGGTTTGTGGGTTCAGGACCCATGTCGGGCTCTGTGCTGACAGCTCAAAGCCTGGAGCCTGCTTCCAATTCTGTGTCTCCTTTCTCTCTGCCCTCCAACACTCGTGCTTTGTCTCTTTGTCTCTCTCTCTCTCAAAAATAAAACAAACACTAAAAAGAAAAAGAAATCATTCCTCGGTTTGGGATCCCTATCACTATGGGATCAGATAACGGGCCAGCATTCGAGGCTGAGGTGGTGTGGCTGGTGGCAAAGGGGTTAAAGATCACCTGGAAGTTACACATGGCATACTGACCCCAGAGCTCCCGGAAGGTGGAACGAGCGAACCAAACCCTGAAGCTGCAATTAAGTAAACTATGTCAGGAAACCCACCTACACTGGGACCAGATGTTGCCAATCACCTTGTTAAGAATCAGGTGTAGCCCCACTAAGTAGATGGGGGTTCTCCCCTTATGAAACCTTTTATGGATGCCCTCCCCCTCCCCATTATCAAGGGCATAAGGGGTGATCTAAATGAGATAGGCAACCTAACCCTAAGGCAACAGATGCAGGCCCTTGGCTCTCCCTAACCACCTTACACCACTGGGTTAGGGAGTGATTACCTGTGAGTCTGACCACAGCTGCTCACGCCTTTAACCAGTAGATGCTGTATAGGTGAAGGAGTGGAATGTCCAACCCCTAAAACCCCTCTGGAGAGGCCCGTTCACTATTATTTTGTCCACACCTACTGCAGTAAATGTAGCCAAAGTAGGTCCCTGGATTCACCACAGCAGAGTGAAGCTGGCATCTCAAAACTGGGAGTGCATTCCTCATCCATTAACACCATGCAAGTTGACCACACAGAAGAAGCAATCTGCAACTCCAGAGGCTCTGGGAGACTGCAGCCCTGCTTTAGTGACCGCAGAAGCTAACTAATCTACACACAGAAGCTTGAAGAATCGACGGTCCAGTGAAACAAACAGACTGTCCTTATTTTCTATATCTGTTTCCTTACTGTGATGCACCACCACCCCTGTGTCTCACTGTTATTGTGATTCTTGCTCTACTTTCCGCCATAGGATTGGCAGAGGCCGCCCCACCTAGCTGGGAGTGTTCTAAGAGGTTTCTGTTCGCACTTACCTTCCTTTTATAGATAGGATGCTTCATTTGGTATTGGTTGCTTCTAATCTGGACCCCTTCTGTAGACCTAGATTCCTCTTCTTGTGATGCATGTATTCACATAACCAGGTCAGGCCAGGGAGTCACCTGGACCTTACTATATCATACGCACTTGTCATGCCAAGGAAAAGTCCTGGAGACCTGCAGACACAATAAGACCACCTATTCTACCTGCCAACGGGAGAGTCAGTACACTTGCTTTGACCCACAATACTCCCCTAGTGAAGATTGGTTGGAAGTCCGATCCTCCTAAGGTGGGGGGAGGGTGGGCTTTGGTCAGTCAGACACAAATTATTAACCCCAAATGACTGGTATCAATACTGTTTGATGTATGTGCGGTTATAGGTATTGGCCCAGAGGCATCTGTCATATGAAAAAAGTGGGCACTTTTCTTGGAGGGCCCAAGGACTCTTGATATACCATGAAGAGGCTTAGACTGGGAGCGGGAATACCCACTCAATGACAAATACGTGTGTGAGGAAAACGGTTTATGTGCCTATACACCTGAGTTTTTATGCCCCAGCTGAAGCTGTGTTTCATGGGCTACTTGGGAAAAAGAAGGCACAACAGTGCTCCTTAAGAAGGGGACCACTACATCAGGTTGTCAATCAGAAGCCTGTAATCCTGTTAATTTTACCATCATTAACCCAGGAGACTAAAAGTGGCAAAGGGGCACCCGAATTGGCATCTGGATTCATGGGCAAGGGAGAAACCCAGGGACTGTGCTATATTTCAAGAGAGTCATTACCACCCATCCAACCATGTCCCATCAAGGCTTCTACTCCTTCTATGAAGAAATAAGAAGTAGCCCCCTCCCATTTCAGTCACAGCAAGGAACTTGTTTCTAGCCCTAGCAGAGACTATAGCCCAGATTCTGAAGATCTCTTCTTGCTATGTATGCGGGGGAACCAACATGGGAAGTCAATGGCCATGGAAGGCTAGAGAATTATATCCTTGCAAATCATATAAGGGAACAGAATACCCCAGTCCTACTACCAGGGCTTAGCTCCTCAAAACCTCAATTATTGGGAAAAACTGCCTTGCCCAATGGGGAAGAAAGTTCACCATTTATGTTGGAAGCTTACCATGCCTAGGCCAAAGATTTTATAACTCAACTGTCTGGGAAACCCAATGGTGGGGCTCCACAGATCTCCTTGAGCCAGATCCCCACCCCTTGTCTAACTTCTCTGATCTCTAAAGGCTTGGGACAATTTCAATGCAGCCATCAAGTGGTGGGCCCCAGGTGGACTATACTGGATATGTGGAAGGACAGCCCATACAGTACGTCCCTCAGGTCAGGGTCATGTGTGCTGAGAACTATTCGTCCATCTTTTTTCCTGTTCCCACTTGCCAGAGGGGAACAATTGGGAGTCCAAGTGTATGGGGACAGGGAGACTCAATGGAAATGACGTGCCCTACAAACTGATGATTGGAAAGATGATGAATGGCCTCCCGAGCATATAATCCAATATTATGTCCCTGCCACCTGGGCAGAGGATTGCTCCTGGGGCTACTGCACTCCCATTTACAGGCTAAACCACATAATCAGACTGCAAGCAGTTGCAGAAATTATAACCGATGAAACTGCCAGAGCTCTTAACTTACTAGCCAAGCAGCAGACCAAAATGCACAATGCTATCTATCAAAATTGCTGGGCCTTAGATTGCTTGCTTGCTTCTGAGGGAGGAGTTTGTGGAAAATTTAATCTGAGCAACTGCTGCCTACAGATAGATGATGAAGGAAAAGTCTTAGAGGAGATCACAGATGGAATGAGAACGGTTGCTCATGTCCTAGTCCAGACCTGGAAAGGTTGGAACCCCGGGGAGGTATTTGGAGGATGGTTTTGAACACTCAGGGGATTCAAAACCATCACAGGTATTATCCTCTTGATTTGGGGGCCTTGCTTAATCCTACCTTGCCTGGCTCCCCTGGTTATATGGTCTGTCTCCAGCCTTATTGAGGTAATTGTCAAAAAGAAAACTGCCACGCATGTGATGATGTTATGGAAATATAAACCTCTAAACTAAGATGATGCTTTTTGACCCAAGATAGGGGATCTGAGCATCAAAGGGGGGAATGTGATAGAGACCCTCCCTTAGGAATGTGGTGAAAACCTCAAGACAAGGGAAGGTAACCTGGCTATGTGTGCATGCATGGCATTCCTCATGACTCTGTAACATAGACTGCCCATTCAGACTGATTGGGAGACAAAGGAGTAAAAATTGTATGAAAGACAACACCCCACTGCACTTGGGGCTCAGCCTTTTGGGGTCTTAGCCCGATGAGCCTGTGCTGGCACAAATAAAGCTGCTTCCTGGAAAGAAAAGTCTCGGTGTCCCGACTCTCCGTGTGTGACTGGCCTCTACAATCTTAGGGTTTGTGAGTTTGAACCCCATGTCAGGCTCTGTGCTGACAGCTCAGAGTCTGGAGCCTGCTTCGGATTCTGTGTCTCCCTCTCTCTGCCCCTCCCCTACTCGTGCTCTGTCTCTCAAAAATAAATAAACATTAAAAAAAAAAAAAAGAAAAAGACTATCATCATACTTTAAATCTATATTTAGGTTATGACAAGAATGGAAATATGGTCAAAATATTAAATATTCTACAAGAAATTATAAGCCAAAAATATGGTCACATCTGGAGATACTAGGATAATGTGTGACCTCAATATCAATGCAGCCTCTCTTATTGTGTTATAGAGTCCATAATCACTGCTTTTAAAAGAATTGATTTACAAAGCAAATAAAAAATGTCATGTATTTATAATTTTCTTCTGGGAACTCCGATTATGAAAGCTTGTCATGCATGATGTGGAACTAAAGTCATCTCTCCAATTTTGTACACTTTCAACAAACTATGTTTCACTTTTGAGGTCCAATTATTTCAGACAGGAGTAGGTATTAGCTTTCAGAAAACAAATACTAAAGCATGGGTGTTGATAGGAAAAAAATCACATAAAGAACTAGAAAAGTTCAGAATTTAAAGTGCAGGAGGAAGATATTAAAGCATGATTTGTTTTCAGTTATGTAGTAGCTACTGCCCCCCTGAGGTTAAAAAGGGTTAGTGACTCCAAGCAATATTCCCCTCGATTGAAATTTATTATTAGCACTTTCTCTTTTTCTTTAATTTTTTAAAGTTTTTACTTATTTTTGAGAGACAGAGACAGAGCATAAGCAGAGGACGGGCAGAGACAGGGAGACACAGAATCTGAAGTTGGCTCCAGGCTTTGAGCTGTCAGCACAGAGCCAAACACAGGGCTTGAACCCACAAACCATGAGATCCTGACCTGAGCCAAAGTCAGACACTTAACCAACTAAGCCACACAGGCTCCCCTATCCTTAGCATTTTCTAACATGTTTCTCTGAAATGCTTCCCTTTGCTGTTTTTATTATGTTATTATTTATTTTCTTCCTTTAGTGATTCTCTCCTTTGTTCACTGAAGGCTTAATAATATAAAAAATCAGAGTCAATTAAAGTGTTCCCTGAATTCAAGAACTAGTTCAGCAATTCCACAAATAATAGAAAGTGAAAATAATACAGAGAAATGTAATGACACATTCCTCAACAGAAAAAAAGAACACAGAATCATTTTTGTCTCTTGACAAGTTTTGTCTCACATCCTTCTAAAAATTTAATACTAAAGAATTTGCTAGAAATAAAACTTTATTAATTTTATGAAGTCACAGGATTCAGAAATAAATGACAATTATACTCTATTGTATGAGTCCTCTAACACATAAAAAATCTTTCATTGATAGGCAAATATTAAATATGCCTTCCTCCCTACAGATATCTGACTGGTAGGTTAGTTCGATAACTTTCTAGAATCATCAGCAACTGATATTTTTAGCACAAAGCACTGCGGTATAAATCATTTTTATCTCTAATCTCTGAGGGCTTATGTAACCTACATACTATTACATATAATATAGTGATTGAATGGTAATATCTCTGAGTTACTTTTTAGCTACAACTTCCAAGAAATATTTATGTTACATATGGTGTCATTGAGTTGTGAAAAGAAGTGTCCATTTTTAACCCAGACTCCAAGCAGGGAGGGACTTCCTGTGGTTATAGCCCACAAGGAATCCCCACCCAGTAGAGTAGACCCAGCAGGCAGAAAAGACCATAACCACACAACATTGTGCAGAGAGCTGCTGCCTCGTGTCACCTTCCTCATTAACAAGAAAAGCAGGCAGGTGGCTTTGTCCAGCATTTTAAAGGCAAGCATAACCTTTCATTAGAATTGGCTGATGAATGGGAACCTGGGTGGCTCAGTCAGTTAAGCATCCGACTTCAGCTCAGGTCATGAGATCTGCATAGGGCTCTCTGCTGACAGCTCAGAGCCTGGAGCCTGCTTCAGATTCTGTGTTTCCCTCTCTCTCTGCCCCTCCCACACTTACATGCTGTTCCTCTCTCTCAAAAATAAATAAACATTTTTAAAAATGTAAAAAAGAATTGGTTGATGAAGGTTCAGCTGTTAAGGTTTACTTTGAGCAGTTTATAAGCAAATTCTGTAACTAGGAATAACAGTAAGAACTGTATATCACGAAATAGAGTGTGGAGGAAGAGTTGAGAGGGTGGGACTCAGGAGAAAAATCTGGGCAAAGAATGTATCAGAAAACAGACCCATTCCCAAGACATGCTGATTAAGAAGTATCTGTGAGAGGGGCATCTGGGTGGCTTAGTTGGTTAAGTGTCCGACTTCTGCTCAGGTCATGATCTCACAGTTCATGGGTTTGAGCCCCACAGCAGGCTCTGTGCTGACAGCTTGGAGCCTGGAGCCTGCTCCAGATTCTGTGTCTCCCCTTCTTTCTGCTCCTCCCCCGCTCATGCTCGTGCGTTTTCTCTCCCTCAAAAATAAATAAACATTTAAAAAATAATAATAATAATAAAAAGAAGTATCTATGAGAGAAGAACCAGAGACTGACAGTGGGATTCTCTTTATGCATACCATTCATACTCTTCTTGTGGGTGCGTAACAAAGGGCTTGGACGAAGATGTCCAGATAACATAGATAGCAGATCCCAGAGTGAGCTGTAAAATAGGCCATCAAGCAGAAATATAAATGGGGTGATGCATGCTTCCCACCTAGCACAGGACCTAGCCATTGTTAAATGGGACTATGTCTATGACTTAGAGTGATCTTTAAGTCTATTTGGTGGGAGTAACCTAAAAGTGATCAGCCAGCTACAGTCTCCATTAGGTGGCTGAGGGGTGGGAAACTACACACGCTGAACAAGTTTAAAGGGACAGACAGACACAAATTACAGTAGCTTTCATAATTATGGCTCATGATCCTACTCATTCAATATACTAGTTACAAAGATGTGGAGTGAATCATATATAACTCCTGTTACTCATTGACATTAAGGCTTTTGTTGTCTTCAGAAAGCTGTAAGTTCGTAATCCTGCTGGATAGTGTTAGAAAGACCCCTAAACCAGATGGGCAGATAAAACACTACGACTCCTGGGACTGTATCCAAATGTGCCACACTCTCAGTTCCTCTGATTAGTTTCATGAATACCAAATCCCTATTCTTTGCAATATCAGGTCAAAAGGTAAATTTATCATGGTCACTGTGATCTTCATTTCACCAATAAGTTTAATTCTTCTCACATAATGGGGATTTGTTGTAAGGGCACATTTGGGAATCAGGATGAAAGGATTCCAGAAATAGCAATTCTGCAAGATTCAAGGCAATCTAGGAACCATTCCCCAGCTGGACTTCATGGATCTTAACCTTAATGTTCCACACATTTTGTTTCTTTCCTATCATTTTTCCTCTCATTACAGAATGGCTACTGTTCTCTGGATTTTTCTATTCAACTTTTAGGAGTGCCTTTAGAAAATTTGATCCCATCCCTTTGTTTAGGAAAGAGACTGAGGTTGGCTGCTTAACTCAGCAGAGGGCTGTAAGAGGGAGGACATCTCGGGTGTAGCAGGCATGGTGACTGACATGTCTCATACACTATGTAAAAGATTTGGTTTTCTTCCTCTGTAGTGGTAACCTTAGGTTTTAAGTTATAAGTGGGTTTTAACTATGACAGAAACTGAGCCATATATAACATATATCATAGCTACATCATTATTAAACACATTTTGTGATTATATTCTTAATAAATAAAAGTATTCTCTGGACAAATTTAAATGTATCTCTGACAATCACAGCTTCATAATCTATTTAATCAAAAGAAATCCCCACATCATTCCACAGAAATATGATTTTATGGAAGGTCTTGCAGAAAGGTGGAGAGTTTTTTCAATCCAGTTAGTCTCCTTCATTAGATACAGTCAGATTCTTAAGTTTTACAGACAACAAATGCTATTAACTTAAAACTGTAGGGGCGCCTGGGTGGCTCAGTCGGTTGAACGTCTGACTTCAGCTCAGGTCATGATCTCGCAGTTTGTGAGTTCGAGTCCCACGTTGGGCTCTGTGCTGACAGCCCAGAGCCTAGAACCTGCTTCAGATTCTGTGTCTCCCTCTCTCTCTGCCCCTCCCCTGCTCACGCTCTGTCTCTCTCTGTCTCAAAAATGAATAAAAAACATTAAAAAAAATTTTTAAATAAATAAAACTGTAAGGTGCAGGTGGAGAAGCAGATGTAGCTGTCACCGGTATAGGCTGAGTTCGCACAGTGCTATGAGTGGGTGCTGAGTGTTCCTGCCAGAGAACCTGCAATAACAAAACATTAGTTCCCTGAAACCATGCTGGACTTTAGACTCCAAATGGAAACTAATCATTAGAATCATTTACAACAAGCCATGTCAAATGTGTGTATGACGTTCAATAAGCAAACATAATCGAAAAGGTTCACTGTAAATAGATGAGAAGAACATACACAAAACTGTAGTCTGTTGGTCTAAAGTCTGCTCAGACTATTAAATTTATTTTTCTAACTTTGGCAAGATCCATGTCTACCCTCATGCATAATAAACATACCTAATTAAGAACACTTCATAACATGTCTTAGCAATCTATCTCATGGTCCTAAAAAATGGAACATATCATCCTTAAAATGATTAAAGGCAATTGTTAATTAAGCCATTTCACAGATTATTACTTAGGATCTTATTTTCTCAAAACCCCTGTTAAAATACAGAACCTAATTCTGGGTATTATCAAAACCCGGGATTCAATGAAAACATTCTCTTTGGTCACATGATATTGTACTACCATTAATATTTCAGTAACTTGATAGCTTTTCTAATAGAAATACTTCCTTGCTGAAAAAGATATATTTGATAAATCAGTTGGCTTAATGTTCTCATTAAAAATAGAATTTTAGAATTAAACGTTGCAAGAGACCATACATGATGGCATAATCCATGCTCAACAGAGGAAGACTGCCTGACTGTGCTCCCTACATACCTTGTTAGCACTTAGTAAATAATTAATAAAAGAACTTCATCTAATTTCACAGCTTCAGCTATCAAACTCTATGCTTATGGTTCCAAAACCTGAGTCTCCTGATTCTAGAATGCACATTTCCAACTGACTGTTGGACTTCTTTGTATGGAAGTCCCAAAACATGCTGAAAATGTTGCTTTTAGCAGAACTTGCTATTTAAATTGTGGTCCAGAAAGCAACACTGGTATCACCTGGGAACTTGTTAAAAGTGCCAAACCTCAGACTCAGTTTCAGACCTACTTCAAAATCTGCATTTTGATTATCTGTAGGTGATTCCTATGCATGTTCAAGTTTGGGAAGTACTGCTGTAGGATACATCTCTGTTGAATTTTACTTCTTCACAGATGTTTTCAAACATGCAAAGTATTTGACCTATCAGCATCTCACAAGGATTTTATGAAGATTAATGTTTAAACCTTTGCAGATTAAGTTATTTTTAAATTGCCTTGAAGACAGGAACTATCTGCTCTAATGCACTAAATAAAGTGAAATGTAATCCTTCATTTCTAGAGGTTCTTTTATCAGTATACTTATCACAGTTCAAAATGACATCCTTACTGTAACTCAAAAGCAATCTCCAAATTTGTTATTCTTAAAAAAATCTCTAACCTCTACAAAAATTGTTGATTCTATGGATCTCCCTACTTTGTCAAAACAAACAGTGCAGTTCCCAGAATAGGTTAAACATATACAGAAGGATCATTCTGGGACTGCTCTGCCCTGTTAAGGCAGCTGAGCATTATCTGGACCCAGGGCAGAAAACAGCATTTTCCCCAGGAGAGCAAGCCACATTTCCTATGGAAAACAGATTCACACCACTTGGCTCTGCAATGCACGTTTCTTTACTTAAATACTCTGGTTATTGCAGCTGGAAAACACACAGTGCTCTGTTAGAAAGTGGGTGCACGATGTCCTGCTTGGAAGCGGTTTTTCTAAATTGGCAAACACCTCCTGCATTATAGGCCGCCCTGCTCTCTTTTAATGACAATATCAGAGAATGCCGGATGGCTTTGTAGGTCAATGATCACAGTTCCTCAGAATGTGTTGTATAAAACAGATTTAAATATTCTCCATCAAATTCTGGTCAAGGTTTATTTTGGTATGTGACATGTTATTCGTTCCCAATTCACTAACATTATCTTTAAACGTGTTAAGTCATTTGCAGGAGTCAGCAATTTACAGCTATCATGTTTTACTTGTCACTGAAAGTACTTTACAGAGGTCAGATGACCAACAATCTGGGGCTTTGACAGGGAATTCTTGAATTGGATAAAGAGGTAGGACTTGACTTCGGTGGAGCTTTGAACTCCAAAATTCCACAATTTCTCAAGTTTGAAACTACTTCTACATTCCTGGGTAGTAAATGTATGATTATAACATCTAATCTTCCCTGAAATTCATGAGAGGAAAAATTTTAGATGGCTTGGTCATTAAACAACTAAACAATTATGCTTCTTGGGGTGCCTGGGTGGCTCAGTCACTTAAGCATGTGACTCTTGATTTCTGCTCAGGTCATGATCTCACGGTTCATGGGTTCAAGACCTGCATCGGGCTCTGTGCTGACAACATGGAGCCTGCTTGCAATTCTGTCTCCCTCTTTGCCCTTCACCCCACTCTCTCTCAAAATAAATAAATAAACATGAAAAAAATGTTTTAATAAAATAAATCATTACATCAGTGGAACAATTTAGAAATTTTTCTTGGTGTAAAGTTTTAGATGTCATTAATCAAAACTCAAAATAGTTGCAGTCTAAACCAGGCTTAAACAATTTACAGTAAAATGCTAAGTTTTAGGGGTGCCTGGGTGGCTCAGTTGGATTAAGTGCCTGACTTCTACTTAGGTCATGATCTCATGGTTCATGAGTTTGAGCCCCACATCGGGCTCTCTGTTGTCAGCACAGAGCCTGCTTTGAATCCTCTGTCCCCTCTCACTCTCTCTGCCCCTCCCCTGCTTGTTCTCTCTCTCTCTCTCTCCCCCTCCCTCGAAAATAAATAAAAATTAAAAAAACAAACAAACACTAAGCTTTAGATCAGCACACAGAAACTGTAGAGAAGACAATTAAATATGCTGTAACAAAATATAAGAAAATAAACATTTATACTGAAGAATCAAATTTCAAAGAACACCATGAAAGTAACAGATGTTTGTCCTACATGGTCAAAAGAAGTAAGCAATATTCAAATGCCTTGATCTATAACTAACTGGACATTTCTTCGAAACCAAAGGATCAAATGTCAATATGCACCATCACTCAGCCACTTGCTCTCATTTTTGTGAAAGAAGAAAAACTTCAGAGGTTTTACCAAATGTAATAGAAATTTATCTTCAATTTTCTAGCTTATATACTATAGTGGAAATTGTTCTACCAAGAAGCTTTTCAAAAGTCGCTAGCATCAATCCCGAAGAAAGTTTTAAGAATTTAGGAATTTATGAAATTTGTGAAAATATCAAATTTACTTAGAAAGTTTTGCTATTTATATCTGTTGCTTCAAATGAATAAAAAACTTGAAATTAATAAAAAGTGTTCTTCAAATAGTACATGATTTTGCTCATTACAGTGAAAAACCATTAATTGTTTTTCAATTTTAATAAAATACACTAAAAAGTATTAATCCAGTATTTTTTCCTTTGTCTTTTACCATGCTTTCCCTTTGCTACCTTCATTTTTCTTGCCTTTTTTTTTTTTTTACCACATTGCTTTAATTTTTTTAAATGTTTATTTATTCTTGACAGAGAGAGCACAAGCAGGGGAGGGGCAGAGAGAGGGAGACAGAGAATCTGAAGCAGGCTCCAGGCCCTGAGCTGTCCGCACAGAGCCTGACATGGAGCTCGAACCCACAAACTGTTAGATCATGACCTGAGCCGAAACCAAGAGTTGGACACTTAACCAACTGACTGAGCCACCCAGGTGCCCCATGATCAGATTGCTTTTATTGCTTTTTTTCTTCCACTGGTTTGGAAGCTACATGATCTGGTTTGAAAGTTTCATTGGTTTGATCTGTGTTATCCTTAACTTTTAAAAATACATAGCTAATTTTGTGTTGATTAAGCCTAAAATTGACATCTCCATCCATCTTCCAAATGCTTGAGACATTTTAATATTTTTGGGTTTGTTTTTTTTTTAATGTTTCCTTAGGAGGGAAAAAACCCCCAACTTCCCAGTATCACATCCTCAACCCAAATTATTGGACTTTATGTCAGTATAATCCATAGATGGGAAAGAAAAAAAATCTGAATTTCTTTAGTAATGTAACTTCATTATTCCATATCTAGTATTGTATACTGATTATTATATTCATCAGATAATAATACATTAAATCTAGATCAGCTTTTGTTTTTCTATTAAAGAAAGGAAGAATGAAGTGTTTTAATTTCACTACATAAACTATTAAAAAGCAAGAGAAACCATCTGAATTACTTGATAAAATGCTCAAGATGAATACAAATCAAGCATGTGGGAGTATAAACAGTATGCATGCATGTATATCGGAAACATGGAAAATGAAAATAAAATGGAAAGATGAGCATTAGAAAGCAAATAATCCTAATTTGTTGGTGTTTGAAAAATAACTGAAAAATTATTTTCACTTAAAATAAAACCAAGTGCAATAAGCCACAGCACTTAATTTGTAACAGTTAATGAAAAATGCATTCGCTTTTGTCACTATATAATTCCCAAACACTACACCTAAGACTAATGCTTAGGTAGAACTAGAGACCTCTCTCCAATACTGCACATCTTTTCATCTGCGCCCTTGTGCTATTTTTCTAAAGGAGATCTAGGAACAAATTGATATGTAGTATGCAATGTTACTGGATCAAAGTATTTGGATTTTATTATTAGGGCAAAGGGAATGACATCATCAGATTTGTATTTCAGTGAATTGAAGAGAGGGGTGGAGGAGACTGGGGAAAGTAGACTGGTTAGGGGCCTGCTGCCCCAACCATGTAAGATACGATGAAGGTAGAACAGCAGTAACACAGAGAGTAGTAAATAGATTAGGGGGATTATTAGAGAGGCTGAACTGGTGAATATAGTTACTAATGATGTGGAGAGTAAGAATGGAAAATGATTCATTGGTTTCTGGCCTGGACAAGCACATTCTCAGATGCAGTCTGTGGAGGTAGGGAATATAAGACGCAAGTTTATCAATCAAGTGGGGAACTGGATAGAGAAAATGTCAGCTCACTTTTGGAATCAGCCAACAAAAGAATAAATTTATGCTGTTACAACAAAATAAAACTACACAGATGAGGTCTAAAGTTTTTTAATTTTTTTAATGTTTATTTATTACTGGGAGACAGACACAGAGCGTGATCAGGGGAGGGGTAGACAGAGGGGGAGACACAGAATCTGAAGCAGGCTCCAGGCTCTGAGCTGTCAGCACAGAGCCCGACGCGGGGCTCGAACTCAAAACTGAGAGATCATGACCTGAGCCAAAGTCAGTCACCTAACCAACTGAGCCACCCAGGTGCCCCTAAAGTTGTTTTTAGAGGTAAGGCCACTAGGGGGCAGTAGGCTCAACAGTGAATACAAAATAGTTCTGGACCTACTGGAGCTTCTCAGTGCTGCTGCTGAGTTCACAAATGCTCTTTATTCACTCTAAATTTCATTAAAAGGGTTAAACATTTCGTTCTTCAGCAATCAAATTAAACAGCTAATAATTTAGTAATATCTAAATTAGACACAAACAGATCCCAGGTTATTTCTTTTAAATGTCAAGTTAAAAGGGCATGACACATTTGCTCCTCCTTATCCCTTCAATACAAAGGTGCTTCAAGCTTGTGTAATTGAGTTAGAAGTAAAGGGTAAGTACTGACTTCTATCATTCGAGAGTAACAATGCATTCTTAAAGAGCTTAAGTTAAGGAGCCACACAAATAAACATGTATCAACATCACAGGGGCTTTCAAAAGTGTGTTTAGGGGCGCCTGGGTGGCTCAGTCAGTTAAGCGGCCGACTTCGGCTCAGGTCATGATCTCGCGGTCTGTGAGTTCGAGCCCCGCATCGGGCTCTGTGCTGACAGCTCAGAGCCTGGAGCCTGTTTCAGATTCTGTGTCTCCCTCTCTGACCCTCCCCCGTTCATGCCCCGTTCATGCTCTGTCTCTCTCTGTCTCAAAAATAAATAAACGTTAAAAAAAAAAAAAAAATTAAAAAAAAAAAAAAAGTGTGTTTAACTCCAAAACACAATTTCCTTATAGCCAAAACAACTACTTTGGGGAGGATGAAAATACTCTAAAACTGATGGTGGTTGGGATACCTGAGTGGTTCTGTTGGTTAAGCATCTGTCTTAGGCTCAGGTCATGATCTCACAGCTTGTGAGTTTGACTCCCACATCAGGCTCTCTGCTGTCACTGCAGAGTCTGCTTCACACCCCAGTCTCCCTCTTTCTCTGCCCCTCCCCTGTTTGTGCTCTTCCTCTCTTCCTCAAAAATACATAAAAACATTTAAAATAACTGTGGTCGATGATTACACAACTCTGAATATTCTAAGAACCTCTGAGCTGTACACTTTAAATGGGTGAATTGTGTGGGTGTGTGAATTATACCCCAATAAAGCTGCTATTCTTAAAAAATGAATAAGTTTTAATCTACTCATAGCAGATTTTATAATTGCTCTAATTTTACATTAGGCTTCTCAGGCTTTATTAGACTTTGAAATAAGCAGGAAAACACAGAAAAAGTATATTTTATTGGTATTTAGGCCTAGCACAGTTCAATTCAAATAAAATGGAACAGAGCAATTTATTTAATTGAATACAACATATAAACATTTTTTTTTAAGTTTCTGTTTTATCATACGATTGTGTTCATGCAAGTACAATCATCAAACTATCCTTCCAAGCATTTATCATAGCACCACCTTTTATTTGCAGTACTTGATATAAATTTCATTGTCAAACATATCTGGCTTTAGCAATGTAAACATTTGCTACAAGTAAACTTTAAAAGGTAAAAGTGAATTATACTAATGAATAAATCAAAATAAAACTGAGCATCACCACATGATATAATTCAACAAAATATTATATAATACTGTTTGAGTAAGAACTTAATACATTTCACAATATGGAAGCAGAAATAAGAAATAATATGTAAACTCCCAAAATAGTGTTAAAATACTGAAGGATATAATATAAAATTTACCTCAGAAAAACAAGGGGAAACAACATAACCATGCAGTAAAAACCAAATTTGCTTTAGTAGTGATGACAGTTATTTTACTGCAAAGCCTTCCTAAAACGCATTCTGACAAAATGGTTTATTTTCTATCTCCCTTTTTAAAAAACTTATCACATCTCATTACATAGGTTGGGTACTTTATGGGAATTTCACATTTGTCAGTTGTGGAATTGTTACCCCAAAAAACTTTCCATCTCTAAACTATTTTTCCAAATGACCAAAAACATTAAATTATCTTCATGAAAATTACCATATATAAAGTCAAATAATTCCTAAACAAATCATCATAAAAATAAATCTGCCTTAACAGAATAAGTACAGAAAAAGGTGTATACATAAGTGCTTGAAAATCACAGATATATTTCAATGAATAGGCAAAAATGTTCACATTTATCATTACTGTCAATGATTTTGCTTACTTGGTTAAAATCAAGAAACAAGTTTTCAAAAAGTCAGCAAGGACATTCAGTGCCACTTTGTATTTTTCTGCAATATACAAATGAGTTATGTCTCTGTAGTGAAAGGCCAACTCTATTTCAACTCTTTAACATAATTAAGTTATAAAGACCTCAGATTTCTAAAACCAGCCATAATACTGTGGCAAGCAAAATAAATTTGTTCTTATTGCTCTTATATTCCAGCTTATTCTACAAATGTGAACATTTTTCCACATGTCTCAAACCATACTAATACAAAGAGTCTAGAGAGATACCTGTATTGGTTTCCACAGATAAACTGAAAAAGGAAATTGAAGTATTATTTCATCTTAAGTGTCCTTAATATGTTTAGCACTTCAAGCAGCACTTGACACAGCAAGTTTCTTCAAGTGATCCATAAACACTTGTAAACTAACATCATCTGTGAGAATAGGTGCTCCAGACTCCTGGAAGAAAAGAAAGATATTTGCTATGATTAAAACATAGCAGTTTTAACATAGAGTGTGCTGACAGCACAGAGCCTGCTTTGGATCCCGTCTCCCTCTCTCTCTCTCTGCCCCTCCCCGGCTTGTGCACATGTGTGCTCATACTCTCTCTACTCTCTCTCTTTCTCTCTCTCTCTCAAAAATAAAGGAATAAACATTTTTTAAAATGTAAATAAATAAATAAATCACAAGAAAATCACTGTAAGCAGAATAATGCCTATGCTCCAGTTGTATAATACAGAATCTGACTGGCCTTACTTAGTCCCAGGTTCCCAAGAGGGAAATTCCTTGGAATTTCCTAACATAGTGTCTTTGAAAACATAGTGTCTTTGTTATTCATAAGCCCTCAGATCACACTTGAGTTTATGCTTTGAGATGAGATAACTCAGGATGAGGGCCAATCACCAGAAAGATCAATATGATTAGAGGGTGGGGTGGGGGGATTTAAGACAACCTGACCTCTAGGGAAGGGAAGTGAGGTGAAGGGAGGGAAAAGAGGAAGGGAGCTGGAGATTCAATCAATCCTGGCTGGTAGTAAAGAAACAAACAAGTAACTCTGGACACCAAAGCTCAGTGCAGCTTCCTGTTTAACAAATTTATCAATGCTAGGAGGGTGACACAACCTGATTCTACAGAGAAAGAGCACAAAAGCTCTATCTAGAACCCTTCCAGACCTCACTCTGTGGGTCTCTTCGCTAATCCTTATTTGTAATCTTTAAAATAAAACTGTGATCATAAGTAACAGTGCTCTCCTGAGTTCTGTGAGTTGTTCTAGGGAATTATCAAACCTGAGGGGGGGCTTGTGGGGAAGCCACCCCCTACAACCACACACACATACACACGCACGCACACGCACACAGATCTGTAGCTAGTTGGTCAGAAGTACAGGGAACCTGGGATCCCACCTGCAGCTGGCATCTGAAGTTGGGGGCAGTCTTGTTCTGAACCATGTCCTTTCACTTGCAGAATCTGCATTACCAGTAAGTGGTCAGCATCAGATTTGCACCGCAGAATCAGAATAGCTCCAGACCCAACTTAATCTTTATAGTACTAAAGTAAGTGCTCATTTGTCTTGACTGTATTGCCGCTTTTATCACTACTAAGGAATAAATCTCTCTTGGTGAGATTATTGCTGCCTACTAAAATACACTTGAGAGGCACCTGGGTGGCTTAGTCGGTTGAGCTTCTGACTCTTGATTTTGGGCTTCTGATTCTTGATTTTGGCCAAGGTCATGGGATAGAGCCCTGCACTGGACTCCACACTCAGCATGGAGCCTTTTTAAGATTCTCTCTCCCTCTCTCTCTCTCTCCCCGCCCCTCCCTCTCCCTCTCTCTCCCCCTCCCTCTCTTCTCTCTTTCCCCCTCTCTCCCTCTCTCCTGCTTGTGCTCCCTCGCTTTCTCTCTAAAATAAAAATAAAAAAATAAAATTGCACATATTTCAGGGCACCAGGGTGGCTCAGCTGGTTGAGTATTCACTCTTGCTTTCAGCTCAGGTCGTAATTCCAGGGTCATGGGATAGAGCCCCATGTCAGGCTCTGTGCTGAACATGGAGCCTACTTGAGGTTCTCTTGTTCTCCCTCTCCCTCTGCCCCTCGCCCCTGCTCACAGCTCTCTCTCAAATAAAAAAAAAGAAAAATAAGGAAAATAATATTGCACATATTTGGGGGCACCTGGGTGGCTCAGTCAGTTGAGCATCTGACTCTGGATTTTGGCTCAGGTCATGATCCCAGAATCCCGGGATCAAGCCCCACGTTGGGCTCTGCACTGAGCATGGAGTCTGCTTGAAATTCTCTCTCCCTTTCTCTCTGGCCCTCTCCCCCCACTTTAAAAAAAAAAAAACTGCACATATTTTAACAGAAATGCCAGTTGGAAGGAAGAATATTTACAGTATTTTTATTTATTTTTAAATTTTTGTTTTTTTGAGAGAGAGGGAAAGAGAGAACAAGTGTGGGAGGGGCAGACAGAGAAGGGGACAGAGAATCTGAAGCAGGCTCTGTGCTGACAGCAGAGAGCCCAATGCAAGGCTCAAACTCATGAACTGTGAGATCATGACCAGATCCAAAGTCAGACACTTAACTGACTGAGCCACCCAGGCGTCCACACAGCATTTTTAAAATAAACTATTCTTATAACTTTTCATTCAAGTCACTTTAATTGATCTCTGTGGGTTCTAAGTAACAAGAGTTAGGGAAAATTCCTATCCTTTATTTTAATAAAAACTGTGTTGACAGAATGACCCTGGTAATCCAATCCACTAATAATGAAAAAGGTTTTCTAGGGGTGCTTGGGTGGCTCAGTCAGTTGAGAATCTATCTGACTCTTGATTTCGGCCCAAGTCATGATCTCACAGTTGCTGGGATTGAACCCCAGGATTCTTGCTTGGGATTCTCGCTTTCTGCCCCTCCCCCACTTACTCTTTCTTTCTCTGTCTCTCTCAAAATAAATAAATAAAATTTTTTTTAAAAAAGGTTTTCTAGATTTTATATCTGGATTTTTAAATTTTTCACCTAATACTCAAGTTCTCATTTATAAGTAAATATAAAAAATCTAAAACAAAGTAGTTAGGTAATTTTCAGAGTTCAGCAAGTGAGGATCAACTGTAAGATGGAAATTTATAGCTCTTGTAAATTCTAGTCTGGCATAGCCACAGACCTGCCATAACTTCTGCTGAATAAAGAAAAGTCCATTTTATTATGTATTTTCATGAGCTAATTATAAGAATTTTAAAAACTTGTTTAGGAAGGGAGACAACAGCACCGGGATTAACAGCTTGGAGTTTGGAGCCAGACTGCATGGGCTCAATTCCTTGCTCAGCCACTTACTGCCTGTATGACTTTGAGGAAGTTACTTAACCCCTCTGTGTCTTAGTTTCCTCATCTTTAAAATAAGGATAATAACAGGAACTATTTCACATGGTTGTTATAATGATTAAATAAGTTCAACTGTATAAAGAAACAGAATACCTGACACACACAACAGGAATACATGTTTCAACTATTATCATTATTACCTTTTCTGAAAAACCTATTATTTTATAACACTGAAATATCTTTCCTTATTCAACATTCACAGTTAACACAGAGAAGCAAAGGTCTCAAAAATATGACTTAAACTAGTAATAACCTGGTAGCTCTTAGATTTTTTCTTTCTGCAACTATTCCTGATTTTTCTTCAATTTACACATTTTCTACCTCAATTCACCCAATCTCAGATCTATTTCTCCTGGTCAAGGCAAAATATATATCAATTTTCTAATTTATATACTGTAGAGATCTTATTTGAAATTATAAATAGTAACGATCACCTCAAACTTATCAAAAACTTGCAGCTGATTGATCTTAATTTTTCAACTGTGCCTTTTTCCTCCTTAAAATATATCCAGGTTCAGGCAGAAAGATCTAAACTTTATATCATTTAGTATATGAAGCACTACAAGCAATGGGGAAACAGTGTTGCTGTGGTGCCCTCTTCAGGCCATCCATAGATAAAACTCACTGGGGACTCGATTTCTGACAAAAAGAAAACTAAAGTGTAAGATTGTATAATTTTTAGTAAAATGCCTGGCTACCAAGTTAACTTCCTAAATAGCAATCATCAATTTAATTTAATGATTAAAAATTCAGATTCTCCAGTCATAAAGGCCTAGAGTCAAATCCAGACCTGCCATAATTTGCCTACGTGATCCTGGATAAGTTACTTAAGCTATATAAGCCTCAATTTCCTCTTCTGAAAAATACAGTTAATAGTACTCCCTCATAAGAGTGTTTTGATGATTAAATAGGACTGCATAAAAATCTTAGCACAGTAACTAAAACAGCATAGATTCAATTTATTAGTTATGATATCTATAAAAATATTAGCATAATTTACAAAAATCATAGGTCAAGAAAGACCTTAGGGCTCTCATTTATGCCTCTAATGCCTTTGCTTCCAGGCTATAATAATTAAACTTCAAAGTTTAAAACAGATTTTCTTTCCTATTTAAAATATCTTTAGGGAGAGACTTAATTTTTTTCCCCATTGATAACAAGAAAAACTAATATTTACCAAGTCTTACCGTGCATATCAAGCACGTATTAAACTCTGTAATACACAAGGAAGAAAAGGCAAAGAGAAGACTTTGAAAACTTATAGAGGTTTCAACTACCAGCCCAGAATATGTTTCTCCATGTTTAACGGCTCAACAAGTTCTTTATAAGTCTACCAACTACATCTCCATGTTGTAATTTTTTTTTAAGTAGGCTCCATGCCCAATGTGGGGCTTGAACTCACGACCCCGAGGTCGAGAGTCGCATGCTCTACCGAGTCAACCAGGTGCCCCCATGTTGTAATTTAAACCCAGAAAAGCAAGAAGCAAGTTATTATTTACATGATCTAAACTACATTAAAAAAAAATTTTTTTTAAATGTTTGTTTATTTTTGAGAGAGGGAGACAGAGCGTGAAGCAGGGGAGGGGCAGAGAGAGAGGCAGACACAGAATCCGAAGCAGGCTCCAGACTCTGAGCTGTCAGCACAGAGCCAGGCGCGGGGCTCAAACCCATGAACTGTGAGATCATGACCTGAGCCGAAGTTGGACGCTTAACTGACTGAGCCACCCAGGTGCCCCTAAACTATATTTTTTAATGTAGAAATTAAGCTACAAAGATATATTTTATTTGGTCTGCATTAATGTGGGCTCACAACATTTGTTAACTAAATTATGTGAATGGCAACAATCAGCTGGAGGGGAGGAACAGTTACCCCCTTTGGAAAAGGATTTCTGTATCCTTCCCATAAGCCCTCTGACCCCAGGTATTGCCTCTTCACAATGAGAGTATCAGATTTTCTTATATTCATCCAGCTTCACTCATCTGTTAGTCACCTGGCCCCTCAGAGCATTTGATAGGGGACCCGACAAACACTATTTTAAAGTATCCTTCAACCTCCCCTTCTCCATAATGACGATTAATCACCATTTCCATGAACTTTATTAACTGGTGCTACTTTCCTGTTTTCTTGCAACTTTTTTCCCTAAACAAGTTTCTCTTTGGTTGTGAGGTCCAGAACTAAAACCAGTACTCAGATAACTAAAGTATAATGGAAAGGCTGACTTATGGTACATTCTGTATTCCAAAATTCCATGTCATAGTTGGCTTTTTGTTCTACAGCAAGTGGAATGGGGTAGAGGGTGATACTGATGATGTATATGTATATCCATTATATGGGCATACATTTTTTACTCTCATGTGCTATATACTCTTTCTACATCTTCCCAGAGTGAGCTCCTGTCCTCACTATAAAAACCTTACCTTTCAGAACTTTTAGACCATGGATTCAACTTATTTATCTATATCATAAATGCTCCTTAACTCCTGAACACCTCCACAAAGCTCCCATACTCTAATCTCTGTTCTCCTGCCCAGATCTGTAATACTCAATACATGCTACATTTAAGTACTGTGGAAAGTCAAAAATTAAAAGGACATAGCTATTACTCCCAAGTAACTTATAATCTAACGGGAGGGATAAGACCCATCAGAAATGGATGAGGGGCACCTGGGTGGCTCAGTCAGTTGAGCGTCTGACTTCGGCTCAGGTCATGATCTCGCAGTCCATGAGTCCGAGCCCCGCATCAGGCCCTGTGCCGACAGCTTGGAGCCTGGAGCCTGCTTCTGATTCTGTGTCTCCCTCTCTCTCTGCCCCTCCCCCGCTCATGCTCTGTCTCTCTCACTCTCAAAAATGAATAAATGTTAAAAAAAAATTTTTTTTAATGGATGAAAATAAGGAATGAAGGGGCAGAGATAGTATACAAATCAAGTCATGCAATGACAGAAAAAATTTCAAGGAGTAAGTGAACTTTGAACTCAGCCTTGATGGACGGCTACCATGTGTACAAGTGGTGATAGGGACAAGTCACACAGAGGGTAACATGCTTAGTATATTCAAAGTGGAATAAGACTAAACAGTAGCTAAAAGTGGGAAAACTTATTTGGATTATGCCATAAATGACCCTCAAAAGAAGGTCTTATAAAGAGTTTATATGTAATTCCATAAGGGGTTATTTAAGATTAATGATTTCTAGGAAATACTCTGACCAAGAACTGCATTACAGAGACTACTCTGGCCAGTGCCAAAATGGAAAGAAAAGGGCTGAAGCACTGACAGTCGATGTGAATAGTAACAGGGCTTGACCTCAGTTAGTGACCGGGAAAGGAGGGAACAGATAAGGGAAATAGATCCAACCATTTGTGAATAGTTAGAGACAGAAGGGAGAAAATAAAATGCAAATGACTACAGTTCCAAGCCTTGGGAAATGAGATATGGTGGGGCCCTCTGTAAAAATGAGAAAGTCAGGCAGAACAAGATGGTATGAAAGAGAAGTTCAAGTTGGCACACACAGCTTATGAAATGACTACAGGAAACTCAAGTGATATGTAACAGTCTATAGCTCAATGTGAGGCCAAACCAAAGGGAGAGGTTTGTAAGTTAGCCTCAGATGAAAGCTGAAGACACAGGATGTATGCAATTGCCCAGAAGAACAGTGTATGCAGAGAAATGAGGGCAAAATATTGAGGCACCTCTATATTCAAACGGAAGGCATCTTCATCCTAATCACTGCTTCATTTATTTTCTACCCAGCCTGAACTTCATAGTCATTTAACATTGCTCTAAATTATTGCACTCCCTTTAATGTGTCCATCTTTCTTATCCGAAGTGCTAAATCACCCCCCAAAGTCTATCATCTTTGATGCAATGCCTGAACAATAAAGCATGGCTAAAGAACATAATGGAAGCAAGCTACAGAAATTAATAGTAAATAAAGTGGCCCCTCACTGCTGTAAAAGCTTCTTATTTACCTGCTGTTGCTTTCTTATATTCCGTATAGCTGCTTGTTTTTTTTTTTAACGTTTATTTATTTTTTTTGAGACAGAGAGACAGAGCATGAACGGGGGAAGGTCAGAGAGAGAGGGAGACACAGAATCTGAAACTGGCTCCAGGCTCTGAGTTGTCAGCACAGAGCCCGACACGGGGCTCAAACTCACGGACCGCGAGATTATGACCTAAGCCGAAGTCTGATGCTTAACCGACTGAGACACCCAGGCGCCCCTTCTTATAGCTGTTTTAACATCTTTTCTATTTTCTAGTCCTTTACCCCTAGCATTTCTCACTCTTAACAAATAATTCACCATTACTGAAAAGAAATAGGCAATTACCCAATGTGAGCTTTCTCTCCTCAATGTCCTTCTCTGTCATCACCCTTCATACCATTTGCTTTTGCAGAAATAAACGTCCTGCCTCCTTATCAATGCTGAAACTCCGTATCGTGCTTGTGATCACATGATCTGCTTTTGAGGATCTTAAATATCTACAAGCTGTTATAAGCTGTAATTTTGTCAGCATCTTATACTTGGTCTACAAATAAACTCCGTGCCTTTACCCTAATAACAATCAACCTTCTATCCTATTACTTGAAATCAGGCTAAATTTGCAAAAGAACCATTTACAATTACAACCTCCACTTCTTTAGCACCCACTAATTCCTTACAATCTATCTTCTACTCAACCACTATTTAAAACTGCCTACCAGAGGGTCGCCTGGGTGGCTTGGTCAGTTAAGCGTCCGACTTCGGCTCAGGTCACGATCTCGCGGTCGGTGGGTTTGAGCCCCGCGTCGGGCTCTGTGCTGACAGCTCAGAGCCTGGAGCCTGTTTCAGATTCTGTGTCTCCCTCTCTCTGTGACCCTCCCCCGTTCATGCTCTGTCTCTCTCTGTCTCAAAAATAAATAAACGTTAAAAAAAAATTTTTTTTTTAAATAAAATAAAACTGCCTACCAGAGGGGTGCCTGGGTGGCTCAGTCAGTTAAATGTCCGACTTGGGCTGAGGTCATGATCTCACAGTTCATGAGTTTGAGCCCCACGTTTGGTTCTGTGCTGAAAGCTCAGAGCCTAGAGCCTGCTTCAGATTCTATGCCTCCCTCTGTCTCTGCCCCTCCCCTGCTCACACTCTGTCTCTCTCTCAAAAATAAATAAACATTAAAAAATAAATAAAATAAAATAAAATAAAATAAAATAAAATAAAATAAAATAACTGCTTACCAGGGCCACAAATGACCCTTGAAATCCATCTACCCTCACCCTCCTTCAAACATCTGCAGCATCTCAGAATCTGTTAACTCTCTTGCTTCTTTTTTCTATAAAGTCCTCCCTCACCTATTATGCCATGGTATAGTATTCTTTTCATTTTCCTCCCACCTCTGTGATTATTTATAAAATACTCCTACCACTTGTACTTCCTCAAGGTTTTATCTCATCCTTCCTCTGCCTCTCTGCACTTTCCTTGGACAAGTAACACTGATGACTTTAAATATAACTGTCCATGATCAACTTTCACATCCTTGCCTCATCACCAAACCCAAATTTCTAACAGCCTGCTCAATTTGGCCATCTAGATGTTACCTCAAACTCAACGTGCCTAAAATCAAACGTTTTCTCTCTACCTTCCCACTTACTGGCACATGTTCTCCTAGTTACCCAGGCTCAAAACCCTACATTTACCTTGTACTCCCTCAATTATTTTTTACATTTATTTATTTTTGATAGAGAGAGACAGAGCACAAGTGGGGGAAGGGAAGGAGAGAAGGAAGAGAGAGAAGGAGAGAGAAGGAGAGAAGGAGAGAAGGAGAATCTGAAGCAGGCTCCAGGCTCTGAGCTGTCAGCACAGAGCATGACGCAGGACTCGAACTCACAAACTGCGAAATCATGACCTGAGCCGAAGTTGGACACCTAACTGACTGTGCCATCCAGGCGCCCCTCCCTCAACTATTTTTTAAAAATTCAAACCTACAGAACAGTTGAGAAAAAAGTACAATGAACACCCACATACTCTACCTAAATTCACTGATTAACATTTTATTTTGCCACATTTGCTTTGTTTCTATATATTCTTCCTCTCCTTTTTTTTGTTGTTGAATCATTTCTGTAAGTTGAACACTTGATGATATTTTACCCCCAAACAGTTTTTTTTTAATGTTTATTTATTTTTCAACGATACACAGAGTATGAGCAGGGGAGAAGCAGAGAGAGAGGGAAACACAGAATCTGAAGCAGGCTCCAGGCTCCAAGCTGTCAGCACAGACCCCAACACGGGACTCAAATGCATGAACTGCAAGATCATGACCTGAGCCAAAGTCGGATGCTTAACCGGCTGAGCCAATCAGGTGCCCCACCCCCAAACACTTCAGGATATATCTCCCAAGGTCAAGGACACCCTCCTATATAACCACAACAGCAGAATCACACTCCAGAAATTTAATATTATACCTGTATCTGATATATGGTCCATATTCAAATGGGATACAAATCATCCCATTTATGTTCTTTATAGCTGTTTTCTCTAATCTAGAATCCAATTAGAATTCCGATTTTGCATTTAGCAATCTTGCCTTAGAGTAACTTTTACTTTCCTACAACTTCTAGCAAATCTCACTGGTTCCACTTTTAAAATATCACCAAAATCTATTCCTTTTCACTATCTTGCCTTCAATCCCCCTCATTTGGATTACTTCAAAATATAGTTTCAACCTACAGACTGTTCTCAATTAATCTTAAGATTCAACTATATTTTCTAAGACTCAAATGTGCTCCTCTGCCCAAAAGCCTTTAGTAATGTTTTATTACTTACCAATAGATTCAGCTCCTCAGCACTCAATCTGGCATTCAAAATCCTCTACAATTTAACTGCACAATACAGTTCCAGTTTATTGTTCTATTCATCCCTATATGTCCCTGTACCTTACTGTCCTCTACCTGGAATTCCCTTCCTCATACAATTTCTACTTCTTCAAATAGTAACCATTCTATAAGGAAATGTCCCCTCTCCTGAGCTCTTTTCTTATCACACACTGTCTCCTGCTGCCACCATGTGCTCTCTTCCTCTCTTCCTTCTCTAAACCCTCTATATTTTATATCTTTCTAAAAGAACATATCTTATAATGACTCGTGTATTTTAATTACTCAGATATGTATCTTTTCCTAATACTAGACTACAAACTCTTTAAAAGCAGGGATGATCAAGGGGCACCTGGGTGGCTCAGTTGGTTAAGTGTCTGACTTGGGCTCAGGTCATGATCTCATGGCTCGTGAGTTCAAGCCCCGTGTCAGGCTCTGTGCTGACAGCTCGGAGCCTGGAGCCTGCTTCAGATTCTGTGTCTCCCTCTCTCTCTGCCCCTCCCCGGCTCATGCTCTGTCTCTGTCTCTCTCAAAATATAAATAAACATTTAAAAAAATAAAAAAATTTTAAAAAGCAGGAATGATAAAAACGATGAATCACTAAATTCTACTCCTGAAACAAATATTACACTGTATGTTAACTAACTAGAATTTAAATAAGAACCTGAAACATAAAAAAAAAAAAAAAAAAAAAAAAGGATGATCACTATGTACTCTAAAGTACCAATACAGAATCCTGTACATTGGACACTCAATAAATGTTGATATGCTGTATCAAGAGGTAGGACATTTAAAAAAATTAAAATATATTAACAATGATTTCCAGGCTTCCTGCCACTCTTATTCAACTACAATCCCTGACCTCTCCAACTTACTATGTGTGGCCCTTTTGTAGTTCATGTCCTAGTATTAGCTTAAATCATCACTTCCTATCTTATACACTATATTGCTTTTTGTCTCAAGGGTGTAGTACTAAACTTGGGATATGAAGGAATTCTATTTGACATAATTACTTTTTATTTTCTATGGTGCCACCAAACGCTTAATTCGATTTTCTACTCATTTTTTCATTACTTTTGCAACAGAAATCATTAGCAAATATGCTTAACTGACTGAGCCACCCAGGTGCCCCCGAATTTTTTTTTTAATGTTTATTTTTTGAGAGAGAGCAAGAGAGAGAGAATGTGAATGGGGGAGGGGCAGAGAGTGAGAGAAGCAAATATGTAGAAAAATGTGTAGTTCTCATTAAAATGACAAACTATAAATACATAAAGAAATAATTTCCCAAATCCACTATTTACACTTACCTGTCCCCAGGCATACATATTATTATGAGTCTGGGAAGGGTTGACTTTTGAAAGCAGGAAACGGGCCTTAAAAGCAAAGAAGAAATAACATCCATCAAAAATAGATTTAGTTAATATGAGCCAAACAAATACATTATGTGATCTAAAATTTAATTAAAAGGCAACTTTTTAAAAATGAACTAATTTTGGAAATATGTAGGCCACTACATGTTACAAATAAATATACCCTCTTCTCTCTAAATCATACATTCATAACAACAAATAATAAATTAGTCAAAAATTCAGTATATAAAAATTATGTGTGCAACAAGTAGGACAAGATTAGTGTGAATTTTACTAAACACTTGGTCTGAAACATCATCAGAGGTTTGAAGTTCCAAAAAGTGACCTACACATTCTTTAAACAATGACTCTCAAACTTTTTTAAACTGCAGGCTATTCCATAAGACAAGTTACCTAACATTTTAACCATCTATCCATTAAGTCATATCATTGTAAAAATAATAACCAAAATAAAAGCAGAAAATAGCACTATACATGGTAAGATGGTAAGACATTGATGAGAGAACCAGGCATGAATATAATTTCATTGGAAGAACACAAGCAGTCCTATCTTTTGAAATTTAGTACCACACAAAATCATTTTCTACTCTATGAGTAAGCAGCTTAACACAAGAAAATTGGCTCTAGAGTCAGAACACCTAGATTCAAATCCCAGTTTCTCCATTTACTGTGTTTCCTTGGTGACAAGTAAGCTAAGTCTTGGTTTTATTATCTGTAAAATGGAGGTAACAACAGAATTGTTAGAAAGGTCCAATGGGATAAGGTGTGTAAAGTACTATCAGCTTTGCAAATTCTCAATACGTGGTAGCTCCTATTATAAATATAATAAAATCCTAAAAATAACTGCTATCATTTCTGAATAATAGTTACTGATATTTACCACCTACTTTATAATACTGCACTAGGCACTACGGATACAACAATAAATGAAGCAAGATCCCTGCCTTTAAGGAGAAGAGAAACAAACTTATAATAATTTATAATTACTTTGTTATAATTCTAATAAAATTACAAGGGAGAAGTAAAAAGTGTTTTCACAGTGTACAGAGGCACCTGAGGCACCTGGGTGACATAGTCGGTTAAGTGTCCAACTCTTGATTTCTACTCAGGTCGTGATCTCATGGTTTATGAGACTGAGCCCCACATCGGACTCTATGCTGACAGCACAAAGCCTGCTTGGGATTCTGTTTTTCTCTCTCTCTGTCCCTCCCCTGCTTGCTCTCTCTCTCAAAATAAATAAAAACAAAGTTAAAAAACAAGTGTATGGGGGTGTCTGGGTGGCTCAGTAGGTTGAGCATCCAACTCTTGATTTTGGCTCAGGTCATGATCCTAGGCTCATGGGATTGAGCTCCACATCAGGCTCCATGCTGAGCATGAAGCCTGCTTGAGATTCTCTGTCTTTCCCTCTGCCCCTTTCCCCCACTTACTCTCAACCTCAAATTAAATTTAAAAAGGCGGCTCTTGAGTGGCTCAGTCAGTTGGGTGTCCAGCTTTGGCTCATGTCATGATCTCGCAGTTTATGAGTTTGAGCCCCACGTTGGGCTCTGTGCTGACAGTTCAGAGCCTGTTGCATGCTTTGGATTCTGTATCTTTCTCTCTCTCTGTCCCTTCCCTGCTTGCACTTTCTCTCTCTCAGAAATAAATAAACATTTAAAAAAAAAAAAAAAGAGTGTATGTTAAGGGGTCTTCAACTTAGCCTTCTGAAAGGCTATATGCACACATATATGTACGTGTGTATATGTACATGTATCTTATTTAATCCTAATAATTCTAAAAACCACAAAGCCTTTTGTAATATCATAATGTTTTCCTATTACATGACATTTTCTAGAAAACTGAAATGACAGAATGAAGAAAACAAAAAATTGTTACCATAAACTTCATATTCATAGACTTTTTCATTAAATACACAGATTAAAGAAAATTACACTGAAAAAGGTACACTAAATTATTTTCCAACTTGCTCTTCTTGCTCAGCTAAAGCAGACAAACCACCATAACACCATCCTGGCTCTGTTATTAAATCTGGGCTGGTAGCAGAAGATGGGAGAAACTGCTAGCTTTAGGTAATGAGTCAATAACCACTGCTTTGCACTCAAAGCTAAGGCAAAAAGCAAGCATATTTTCCCTTGTAAACCTCCTCCTATCCATCTCCTCCCTCTTTTACTTGCTTTGGGAAGCAGTCTATTCAAATTAAAGTCAGAAGGCAAATAGCAACAACTCATTACAAAACTAGCAACAAGCAAATTAACTGTACTTACCTGGCTACCTCCATGTTCAGTATCAATGTATCTTGGCATTGGAAATCTGGAGTGAAGAATCTCCTGGGCATCATCCACTGGGGCTTGTAGAAGATGGCGGAAATTTTCATATTCTGGCATGTCTTGGTATCCTGACTTGCGCCACTGTGCAATGGTCTAATTTTAAAACAATTAAAGGAATTATTACTTTTAATTTCTTACCTATTCAAAATCTTTAAGAGATTTTTACAAAGGAATTAATCTTCAGAAAATAAGAAAACTATAGATCATTATTTCATTTATCTCAGGTTTTAAATTAATACTACGTATTTTTGAGTAAATACGTGAAAAATGAGGTTACTTCTCCTTTAAAAGTAAAAAGAAGTAATAAACCAGAAAATTTGCTAACAGAAGACTTCCCAGATACTTCAAAATTAATCACCGACTATTATAAAATCTTTATCAATGGAGTTACATTCTAGCAAGACATGAAAACATAAAAACTTTAATAATAATAGCAATAACACTATAAATATGCCTGGAAAGAGCATCTGAATCAATTCTTTTATTAAGGTAATGGCTCCAAAAAGCATGGGATTAAATCAACCAAAAATTTAAATTTGGTTTGGTTTCTAACTTAACTGCATCAGTCAATACATACTCTGCATCACTTTATATCTTTGTAGTTAACAGAGGAACAGTCATGTGCATTTCAGACTTCTCCTTTAATTACATTAACAAGCTACTTAAAATTACACACACACACACACACACACACACACAAAAGCAAAATATTTCACTCTGTCATGTAATAGGCATTATTCTTAAAAATTAAAGGACATTAGTACTGATATCAATTAAAAACAATAATCAGTAAATCTTTTAAAAGGTCTAGATAATATTACTCAAAAGGATATTTTGAGTAACACCTCTACTCTTACAGTGCAAATCTAAAATCACAACTAAAACAATTGGAAAAGTAAATCTGCACAAGTTACTATAATTCTAGACTAGAAGTTTGAGTGTGGGTCTATGAAAAACGAATCTCTATCTTTCAAGGCATCCAGAAAACAGTACTTTCTTATACAGAGAAAGCATTTAATTATTGCTGAGTAAGTGCAGGAATGAACAGACCTCTGCTAAAGAACTGAATTAAAGTTTACTGACTACTCAAATATCTTCTCTTTTCAATAATTTACCATTCCAATTAAGAGAAGGTATAAATTTTAATTCACTTATGCTTTAAATGAGTTTTTAGATCATGTGGAATATTTTTAAGAATAAAGTGCTTTATACACATCATACAGAATACTTTTTAAATGATTACGTGAAATAATGAAAGGCAAAGCCTGCCTACTGACAAAGGCAGACTTTTCTCCTCTTGAGGTCTTCAGGTAAAATCAAAAGTATTATACTCCTATGTTTACATCAATGTCCTTACTTTCACAATACTATGCTTTGTGTAAAATCCACTTGTTGAATCATATGTAGACAAATGGACAAAATAACCACAGGTGGGTAAACTGCAAATGAAGTCTAAAAACCTGTAGCAGGAAAAATCATATTTAAACCTATTTTATAAAAATGGAAACAAAGTTTATCATAGAGGAAACAGTAGCCATTTAGTGAAGAGGGGAAAGTTTCCATAAATAAAAAGACTTTATTGCACATACATGCATAGCTTTAAATGCTATGGAATCTTACCTCACCATGGTAAATCAAAATCTGGAAGAACGTGTCCATGAGAAGAATGCGATCTGCAAGAATACTGCTGCTATCAAGAAGAACCGGCTAATGGAAGAAAACAATAAGAGAAGAGGAAGATGGAAAAATAAATTATTTAAAGATACAAAATAGATCTTTCCAAGATATTTTTATAACTTTAAATTTCTACCTTACAACTTAAGACATCTTGCTTTCATGAATTCTTACAGTATATTTTAATTTTCTGAGAAATCACAACAACTAAGGTAACAACAGAAAACCAGAGTAAAGCCAAGAGAAAATCAGGGATAACTCCTAAGTCTGGTGATGACCCCACTGAGTGACAGACAAAAAGCTTGGGAAAGGGGAAATTTGGAGACAGAAAAATAGTTCTAAATAGAAAATGAAAGGGAGTGGCCAGAATTAATGACATAAATTTGGGTATCACATGCATAAAGATGGTAATTAAAGCTATGTGATTATACTGTATCACTCAGAGAAAGGAAGACAGAGAAGAATCCAGAGATAGAGCCCTAGAGCATGCCAACACTTAAGAGATCTGAAAGGAAGAAGTCAGCAAAAGGAGACGGAGAAGGAACAGGCAGTGATTAGGAAGAAAACTAGCAGGTACTGCAGGTGTCAGTGAAGCCTAGGACAAAAGGTTTCTAAGGACAATCCTCATTAGGTAAATGCTGTTGAGAGTTCTGGCAAGATGTGGGACATTGGTAGCTGCTTGGTAAGAGTTGTTTCAGTGTAATGTTAGGGACAAGAATCTGAATAATCTAGGTTGAGAAGAGAATGTGAGGTGAGATCATACAGTTACTCAGGTAACTTACTGAGTTTAGCTGCAACTGAGACCAAAGAAATGAGGTGGCAATTAGAAAAAATGTGAAGCCAAAGGTGGTTCTGTTTGTTGGTTTTTAACGTGGGTGCTATTTAGGGTTCTATGTTAATGAGAATGATCCAGAGGAACAGCAGGTGATGATGCAGGAAGGAGGAAAACTCCAAAAGCAAAGCCTTAAGTAAATGAAGCTACTAGCGTTCATGGATTAAATGGCAAGGTTAGAATTTAACAGCAGCGGGTAATAGGGATGGTGGGATTCCAAATTTCTTCTAAACAGTAATCTACATTTTACAGGTATCTAAATTTACATATATTACTCTGAAATTAGAAACAAAATCTCTAAAACTTTCTTTCCTGATTCAAAGAACTACAAGACCAAATAAATAACTAGACCATCACATTAACACCTTATATTTTCTAGAAAAGTAGAAACTATGACAAACTGCTAAAAAAAATTATAGTAACAAAATAGAATGTTTTATAAACTATTTTTTACAAAACAGTATATAAAGGCATCACGAGAGATCATGAATCAAGAGATATTATAAATACCCTCTTTATACTGACCATTCTTCAATATTATTTTCACATATAGTCATTATATACTTTTAAGTGGTAAAACAGACATTAGCTACAAAATAGAAAAAACTGTTTATTTGATAATAGGTTAAAATAAGTGGGACAGTTTGCTAGGAATGGCATAGCTTTATCACGGATAACTTTATCATCACCTAAGCATACATCTTTATAATCAACTGTATCTCATGTTCAAGAGAGGCTACAAGAAAATGACATTTTAAGCAAGAAGCTTTGTTCAGACAGAATGTCCTGTCAGACACTAAACCCTGGAATAAGCTACAGGTTCTAGAATCATTACCTCTGGGCACTGTTAAAGATATGAGAACAATCATAAACCCTACAGAATTTGATCAACCAAATAACTGCATAAATTGATCTTAAAAGTGTCTTCCACCTCAATTTTTCTATTTTTTAAATGATTTCCTAGTGCAATCTAGCATATAATAAGCACCCATAAATATCTGCAAATATATGAATAATGTAACATAACTTCTTAAACTAAATTCTTGTATGTAGTAACTATATTCCAAGAAAAACTTAATTGTTTTCACTTTTTGATGACACATCACAGCAACAACCAATTTTTGTTTTCTGTTTCTCTTACCTCTGGTGGTCCACTAAAAGAATATGCATACAGAATAGGCTGAATCATGATTAGAGACTGAGTCAAATCTTGACGCATAAAATGATGACGATAATATGAACTCTCATCAGGACTATTGTTAAAAACTTGCAAGAAAGGAGATCTTCTTAAATGAAACATAAACTACAAGAAAAAAAACATGTGAGATAGGTTTTACTGATTTTATTGCAACAGTTTACTATTACAAAAGCATCTGATTATAGCTATTAACACAATAAAACAAGTTATAATAAGAACATTCTAAACTGTACTCCTCAGAATCTTACTATGATCTTTATCAGTTATTTAAAAATATAATTCAACAACAAGACACTCGGTTGAGTGTCCAACTTTTTTTATTTTTTTTTTTACATTTTATTTTTGATATATATATAGAGAGAGAAACAGAGCACAAGCAGGGGAGGGGCAGAGAGAGAGGGAGACACAGAATCCGAAACAGGCTCCAGGCTCTGAGCTGTCAGCACAGAGCCCGACGCGGGGCTCGAACTGACGAACCGCGAGATCATGACCTGAGCAGAAGTAAGACGCTTAACCGACTGAGCCACCCAGACGCCCCATTGAGTGTCCAACTCTTGATTTTGGCTCAAGTCATACTTTCAGGGTCACGGTGTCCTACACGCAGCATGGAGCCTGCTTGGGATTCTCTCTTTCTCTCCCTCTGCCCCTCTCCCAAGCTCACATGTGCACTCTCTCCCTCTCAAAAAATAAGTTAATTAAAAATATGTGTGTAGGTGTGTGTGTGTGTGTATGTATATACAAAACAATAAAAAAATTAAAGTAAAAGAGGTGACTCAAAAGGAAAACAAAAATAGGAACAAAAAACTCCTTGTTCTGGTCTAAGTTATACTACATCGTGCATTATCAGCATCCTTTGTTTTTATTCCTCATGTCTTTGGCCACAACTCTGAACTTTTTTATTACTATTCCTTACCACCATCAAAAGACTCCAAGAGTAAAAGTAGATTAACAGATTTTCTACTTTTTGTAGGGCTCCCAAAAGTTGTACTGGGAAGGGTCAGCGATGACAAAAAAAAAAAAAAAAAAGAAAAGGACTTACATATATTCACATTTTTAAGTTCTTCCTCATCCCTAAGAAACATTCTCTAGACTTTTTTTCATTACTTCTTTCTCCTTTCACTTTCCTTCTACCCACTCCTCATATTAAAGAGCTCAAAAGGGGAAGAGTTAGGCCTGAATAAGAGTCTCAGATACAATCAACAGAATCAGCTCTCCAAAGAACTCTCATTTGTCTTGGAGTTTCCTCCCAACTTCCTTCAGCCCTCAGGGCCCAAGTGCTTGTGTGTTGCTCCTGCCTGGGACTCAGTCCACGCTTCTCTCCCAGCAAAGGCAGTTCAGTGACATTCTTATTCCTTTTCTGTTTTCAGTGATCAGAACTCACTGAGAGGCTCTCTCATACCTCACCACTTTAGCCATTCCTTACTAACAGAAATGTGTAATTGGTAAATTTGGAGGTAAAGATTTTAGAAATAAAGACCTTCTTTAAATGTAAGCTATGCCACCTTTTGGAAGACCATCAGGCTTTGAAACCCCCCCAAAAAAATTATTTCTGGGCCCTCTGCTATTTCCAATAGAGGGGAAAAGATGGGATGTCCAGATCTCTTGGGAGATCTATCAACTATCAAAAGCCTAAAGAGAAGGTTTGGAGTTAGGAGAGAAGAAAAAGGAAAGTGTATGGCTTTCAGTCAAATACTTATTAGGCTAATGCCTTCATTCTCTTTCCTATTAGTTTCTGCTACTAATAGGCCTAAGGATTCCCAAATCAGAAACGGTTCTGTCTGCTTTAAAACAAATAGACTCTGCCTTTTGCTAGTTCTCCAAACCTGCAACCAGAGGTTTAGGGAAGTCTCCCTGCATAAACAACAAGTTTCTACACCAGAGATCAATAAAAAATGTTCAAAAAAAATATTAATAAGAGTAGTTCAGAAAAGAAAGCTGAAGGTTTAAGCAAAGTTTTCATGGGCAAAATTTAAATTTCCACATCTCAATATAATCATTATTCCAGACTGAGCTAAAATGCTCCTTCTTCTATAAAGGTGTATCACAACATTCACTTGGAAGGATTCCTCTAAATTTCCTTTAAGTTTTGCATATCTCTCATAGCATTTCTCTCTTTCTGTTCTGCATTAGGTATATTTCAAATGACACCCTTCAAACTGAAAGATCCTTGAAAGGAGGATCCATGTCAGCCATCTTTATTCTCCTAAAGTTCCCTTCACACAGAACTCAGGTGAATAAATGTTATCTATGCTATTCATCATATAAATAAGCAACCTAGACTTTTTTAAATATCGATCAAAATAAGACAGGTAGATTCAACTACCCAAGTGGAAAAACTTCCCTAAGATACATAAAATCAGCTCTTTCTATTTACCTGGTATATCAGATTGTTCTATAAGACTAGCTGACCAGTAAAGTTACTTCCTTTTGGTACTACTGTAATTAGATCCTTTATATTAGATGGAAAGTTGAAAGTTAATATGCCTGACATCTGATTCTACTCCACACTAGGACTCCAGTGTAAATTTCTACTCACCACAAACAGATGAATATTTTCAAGGCCATCATAAAAATACTATACATTTAGGGGTGGGTGTAAAAAAAAAAATACTATATACTTTTCACTGACTACTCAAGCACAATAGTGATTTCTTAGCTATCCCAAACTTACAACATTACCAAAAGAATAACCCAATACAACAGGTCCTATAAGATGAGTAATAAAATACAACAGGAAAAATGAGACCCAATGCTACTGTCAACACTAAGAAAAGAACATGGATCTTTTATCTACTCACCTGAGGGTAAAGGGAGAAAGTTTCTGAAAATCTGAAGGAGCTTGGATCATCTTTGTGATACTCTCCAAATTTCTGACACTAAATAAAATAAAATGTGTTAGCAATATTTTCCCTGGCACACAGCTAAACAACCCTCTTGCCTATATGTTTTCTATTTTTAAAAAGCTATTACTCTTTAGAAGGCAGATAATTGATATAGGATAAAATTTGAATATTACTTATAGACTTACCAAGAGAATAATTACAACTAAAGAAATACATTTGAATTTGAGAAGCAAACAACATATTGCTCCAATGAAGTAACCACTCATCTTCAAATGTTTGGATTTTTTTTTTTTTTTTTTTTTTTTTTTTTGAGAGAGAGAGAGGGCACAAGTGAGAGAGAGTGAGAGAGGGAGAGACAGATAAGTGGGGCTCACCAAAAGCAGGGCTCGAGCTCACCTGATGTGGGACTTGAACTCACAAACCATGAAATTATGATCTGAGCCAAAGTCAGATGCTTACTGACTGAGCTACCCCAGCTGCCCTAAGAAATCTTTTTTTTTCTTTTAAGTAAGCTCTATGCCCAACATGGAGCTCGAACTCATAACCCGAGATCAAGAGTCACATGCTCTACCAAATGAGCCAGCCAGGAGCCCATTGTTGTTATACTTGGGTAACCAGTGATATCCACAAGGCTAATTTTCAGAGTAGGGCATGTTTGAGACTTATGTCCAAAATTTTCCTTGCATTATTAACATTTTGTATATCACTAAATATAATCTATCATTCCATTGAACATTTTTCATATCACTAAATATAATCTATTATTTCATTTTTAAAAGCTGACTAGCATTCCACTACATTAAAATATATACCATAACAATCTTATCTAATCCCTCACTATTAGCATATATATTTATCCTGTTATATCTTTAGGATAAATTCTTAGTGGTAGAATTTCTAGGTAAAAAAAAAAAAAAACACATATATATGTTTACTGGTCACTTGTATTCCCTCTTTTGCTAATTCCTTGCTCATGACCTTTGCTCTTTTTGCCCAAATCTTATTGATTTATAAGAGCACATATACATGAATATTTCCACATTCTGCCAAATGTAAAGAATATGTCCTACATACAAATCATACATAAAAGATGGCATTAAATTCTGCTAATGGTATTTTTACTACACAGATTTTGTTTCATTTTAATACATCTCTTAATATTCTTATTTAATGCTCCTGCTTTTCATTTCATGTTAAAAGTCCTTCTGCCTCCAGGTTAAATGCATATTAACCTATTTCCTGATAAATATAGCCTAAAGTATAAACTATATATACAATCTAAATAAAGTATGTATCGGGTATAAGTATATATGTATAGGTTAAAGTTGTATAGGTTATACTACAGATAACAATATAAAACTTGCATTATATATATATATATATATATATATATATATATATACATTTCTAATCTTTGCATTACTTCTTAAAAAAATTTTTTTAAATTTTTTTAATGTTTATTTATTTTTGACAGAGAGAGAGACAGGGCATGAGTAGGGGAGGGGCAGAGAGAGAGGGAGACACAGAATCTGAAACAGGCTCCAGGCTCCGAGCTGTCAGCACAGAGCCTGACGCGGGGCTCGAACTCACAGACCGCAAGATCATGACCGGATGCTCAACCGACTGAGCCACCCAGGTGCCCCACTTCTTAAAAATTTTTTGAACATTTATCAAGTGCCCTAGCATTAATTACTGGAATCATGAGGAGCAGTCCTATACAACCTAACCAAAATACAAATATAGATGGGAAAAAAAAAAAGATTGAAGCATAAAGGAAGTGTATCAAAGATTCATGGTCTGACTTATTCAAGAGTTAATAAAACCAGGCAGATAAAGCAACAGTAATATAATTTTCTTGAGGAAAATAACACTTGCAAGATATCTAGTTCTGTCTTTAATTCAGTAATTATTTATGCATAAAGGCATACAAATAAAAGGACCCTAATGGTCAAAGTCTAACCTCTATAAGAAAATGGTACTGGGGCACCGGGTGGCTCAGTCGGTTAAGCGTCCGACTTCAGCTCAGGTCGTGATCGCACAGTTCGTGGGTTTAAGCCCCACATCGGGCTCCGTGCTGACAGCTCAGAGCCTGGAGCCTGTTTTGGATTCTGTGTCTCCTTCTCTCTCTGATGCTCCCCTGTTCATGCTCTGTCTCTCTGTCTCAAAAATAAATAAACGTTTAAAAAAAAATTAAGAAAAAATAAAAAGAAAATGGTACTGACAAATGTGGTCATCTTTTTTATTTATTTTTTAATGTTTATTTATTTTTGACACAGAGAGAGACAGAGCATGAACGGAGGAGGGGCAAAGAGAGGGAGACACAGAATCCGAAGCAGGCTCTAGGCTCTGAGCTATCAGCACAGAACCTGACGCAGGGCTCAAACCCACAGACCATGAGATCACGACCTGAGCTGAAGTCGGACGCTCAACTGACTGGGCCACCCAGGCACCCCAGAAATGTGGTCATCTTTAAAAACAACACATCTAGGGGCGCCTGGGTGGCTCAGTCGGTTAAGCGGCCGACTTCGGCTCAGGGCATGATCTCGTGGTGAGTTCGAGTCCCGCATCAGGCTCTGTGCTGACAGCTCAGAGCCTGGAGCCTGTTTCAGATTCTGTGTCTCCCTCTCTCTGACCCTCCCCCGTTCATGCTCTGTCTCTCTCTGTCTCAAAAATAAATAAACATTAAAAAAAAATTTTTTTTAAAACATATCTAAAGTGCCTTGTCACACTAATGTTAAGAAAAAATTTGGCTGGGGTAGCATTTAGTAGGAAAGTCCCAAGAGTCTTAAACAACAGACATTTCCTAGGCCAAATCTAATCAGATGAACTGAACAGGGAAAATACAATTATTTTCAAAATAACTAACAAAACACTTGTTAGTGGTAAACCAAAAGTCTAAAATGGAAAAAAAAAAAGTCAAATATCAAGTTTAAGTTGTAAAAAGATGTCACTCAGTAGAAAAGGTCAGGAGTCAAAAATGTAAGGAACAACAACAAAAAAGGTAAGAGACAAATCCATGAAGCTGGGCATAAATAAGATGGACTCAAAAAGAGACTGAGGATGGATGCAACAAATCATATGTTGATACCAGTGTCTTAAGTGATGCTGACAAAGGGAAGCAAAGACTTACAGTAAAAGTGTCAGAAGCAATTGTGGTACAGCACCGATCTGGCCATACATTGCCCCATTATCTACAAAACAGTCTTTTTTAAAAAGATGTTGGGTTTCGGGGCACCTGGGTGGCTTAGTCAATTAAGCATCCAACTTTGGCTCAGGTCATGACCTCACGGTTCACAGGTTCAAGCTCCATGTCGGGCTCTGTGCTGATAGCTTGGAGCCTGAAGCCTGCTTTGGATTCTGTGTCTCCCTCTCTCTCTGCCCCTCCCCCCCACACACTCTGTCTCTCTCAAAAATAAACATTAAAAAAAATTTTTTTTTAAGATGTTTGTTTTGTTTTTTGGGTTTTTTTTATTTTTTTGAGAGAGAATGCATGCACACAGGCTTGCATGCAGGAAAGAGACAGGACATAGGAAGAGAATCTTAAGCAGGCTCCGTGCCTAGCTAAGAGCCTCAGATGTCACTACCGTGAGAGCAATGACCTGAGCAGAAATTAAGTCCAACACTTAACTGATAGAGCCAACCAGGTGCCCCAAAAGATGTTTATGTTTAACAAAAATTAGAGTCATCAAGAAAAAAAGAAAATTATATTCACTATGCCAAATTAAGGCAAGAAGTTTAATATAATTTCATAGATTTTTTTTCATTAGCAAAAATTTACAAAAGTATAGTACCTAAAAGGTATTACTAACCCCTTCTCTATTTGTTATAATTGCTACAGCTAAAATTTCAGCAGTGCGAAATCAGTAGAAAAGTGTTTAGCTTCCATAACTAAGGTTCATTGGTCATCACCTGAAGCTTCACTTCAACTGTATGCTAATATTCAATCAAAGAAAAATGTAAAGATCACCTTCTCACCACATTCACCACATATGAGGGTCTCTTAGTCACTAGGGGTTCATAAGAGACTGTGATTTTGTCAAAAATTGGTGTTTGAACTCTGCATACCATAAAATGCCACCCACGATGATGGACAGTTTTCTAAATCCTACTAGCAATTTCTTCTAGCCATCTTACAGTCCTATGTGGCACTATGCAGTAGGACTATGCTCACTTGGAGAACTTCATTTCCAGTTTTTGATGTAAGACAAGGGAGGCCACCAATAACTGGTGAAAGCTATTTTGCCCAGAAAGCAGGGTGATAGTCTGATAATGCCAGCCTCTCCTTCCCAAATTACCTCTACCAATTTTCTCTTACACACACTTGCCAACTGAATTATAGGAAGAGACAAGCTAGGTGGCTAGGTGGCTCAATCATTTAAGCGTCTGACTCTTGATTTTGGCTCTAGTCATGCTCTCACGATTGAGATGAAACCTTGCATCAAACTTCACATGGAGTCTCCTTGGAATTCTCTCTCTCCCTCTCTCTCTGCCCCTCCCCTGCTTACATGCATGCTCTCTCTCTCAAAATAAATATGTTTTTAAAAAATGAAAGATATGGGGCACCTGAGTGCCTCAGTCGGTTGAGAGAGTCTGACTTTGGCTCAGGTCATGATCTCAGGTTCACGAATTCAAGCCCCGCATCGGGCTCTGTTGCCGACAGCTCAGAGCCTGGAGCCTGCTTTGGATTCTGCCTCTTCCCTTCCCCTGCCTGCACTCTGTCTCTCTCTCTTAAAAAATGAATAAATGTTAAAAATTAAAAAAAAAAAAAAAAAGGAAGAGACAAGCTATACTGGTGTGACAGAAGAGTAAAATTTTTAGCATGCCATGACTCATCTATTCTCTATCCCCAAAAGCCCTGCACTGCCATTGTAATGCTATAAAACTGCAGAATGTGCAGACATGAATTATAATTTTAGGTTTTTGTAATTTTGTACTTTTTGTTTAACTGTCTCATTTAGTTCTTTACAAGGCCATTTTGTTTTATATTTTAATAGTATTTCTGTTTTACAAGTATGTCAAACAATGCAGCAAATTTTGAAGTTCTGGTATAAGATAGAAGAAAAAGATTCTAGACATAAGCCCACAAAGAATTCTAAAGAATTATAATCTTCTGAGTCATTTCACTACACTCGTGCAGCAAAGGACACAGAAAAGGTCTATATTTACAATGAAAGCTACTTATCAGTGGGTTTTATGTGGACTGATAACCAAGTTGTACTATTAAATTTTATGTCATATTTGATAACCTACAAATTCAAAATTGTTCTAGTAAAATGCAAAAGCACTTTCTTACAAATCACAGCCATTTAGCAAATAAAGGTGCTGATTACTTCAAATACCTTCTTTTCAAAACAATAAAGTGTTTATTAAAACAAAGTCACCTTCATTGAAAAGGCTCAGGAAAGGGGGTGCCTAGCTGGCTCAGGAGGTAGAGCATGAGAATCCCAACCTCAGGGTCACGAGTTAAAGCCCAACATCGGGTACGAAGCCCACTTAAAAATATAACAGCTTCTCTATTCAGTTTGATGAGTCAACTGATTTCACTAATGTCATGTCTAACTGCTAAATGATAGTGAAATTCAAGAAAATGTTTCTGCTGTCCTAAACTAGCAAAAGTCAAAATATATTTAATATTTTATCTTGTCACTCTTTCATTTTAAAGAAAAAGGTATTTTAGCTCAGTTGGAGACATAAAGGTACTTACAATTCATTCAAGCTGCCTTTCTCAGCAAGTTGAATAGGTATCCCTCATACAGTCTTGCAGTTAAAGTGTTAAGTATGTTGAAAGAGATTATCAGCAACAAATACTTATGACAAACAAAAACATACAGATTGAATAAAGCACCATGTTTCCATCTTACCAGTCGAATGAGCTGTCTGTCTAGCCATCTAAGTACATCTGGTCCTTCCTCTGTTTCTGCCCTGTAGATTGCCAGCCGGGCCATAAGAATGGCAGCTGCCTCCTGGTCAAAAGATGCAGCAATGTTTTGGATTTGAGTTTGAGCATCCGCCCAGCTAAAGCCAAGAAGAAAGCATAAAAATGCGCTGTATTATTATATTCACAATATCATAGTTGACTATGACACAGATTTACATTAAAATGATGCAGAAAATTACTCCAATATTTCAAAATTCCAACATCATCTGGAAAATTAACATTTTAAAAATCACTAACAGCAGTTTCAGTATAGCATTATTTTTCAGAAAAATATATCCAAACCTAATAAAGTCCTCTAAAGTAATTATTTATGTTTTTATTTTATTTTTGAGAGAGAGAAACAGAGTGTGAGTGGAGGAGAGGTAGAAAGAGAGGGAGACAGAATCTGAAGTAGGCTCCAAGCTCTGAGCTGTCAGTGCAGAGCCCGACATGGGGCTCGAACTCACAGACTGAGAGATCATGACCTGAGCTGAAGGGATGCCCAATTGATGTAGTCACCCAGGCACCCCAAGTCCTCTAAAGTAATTATAAAGACAAATCTCCAAACACACTCCTTAAGACATTAAGATTTTTACAACTAAGAAAATAGCACAGGTATGTGTGTGAATGTGCACATGTGCACATAGATACACAAGTCTCTATATCAGACTTTAAATTGTATTTCTTCAAGGGCATCTGGGTGGCTCAATAAGTTAAGCCTCCGACTTTGGCTCGGGTCATGATCTCCTGGTTTGTGGGTTTAAGGCCTGCATTGGGCTCTGCACTGGCAGTACAGAGACCATTTGGGATTCTGTCTCTCTCCCTCTCTCTCTGCCCCTCTCCCACTTGCTTTCTCTATCTTATTTAAAAAAAAAAAAAAGAGGGGGAGCCTGAGTGGCTCAGTTGACTGAGTGCCCAACTTCGGCTCAGGTCATGATCTCACGGTTTGTGAGTTCGAGCCCTGCATCGAGCTCTGTGCTGACAGCTCGGAGCCTGAAGCCTGCTTCAGATTCTATCTCCTTCTCTCTCTGCCCCTCTCCACTTGTGCTCTGTCTCTCAAAAATAAATAAATGTAAAAAAATTTAAAAATAAAAAAATAAAATAAATTTTAAAAAAGGAAAAAAAAGAAAATTTATTTCTTCAATTTTTTAAAGGCAGAAACATGGAAATATAACAAAAATAAGTAACTCATTTACTAAACTGTAAACTAAAAATTATCAAAAATTATTTTCTCATTGGTATTTAATTCAATTAATGGAAAAAAAATACAATTATAGTTTCTATGTATTCTTTTCCCTCCATGCTAAATGTTAGTAAAAATTTTAGTCTAAGGGATTAATTTGCTATTACACATAAAATAGCAGTAATCTATTAAATTCACATGTTCTATAAATCCAATCCAGTCAAACTCATCCTGGGGAGACCCAGCAACAGTTTTTGTCTAATATTTCACAGAGTTTTGTAATACTTCAACTGATTCTAATTCCAAAGTACCTCACTTTAAGCAAGTCTAGAAAAATTTAAAGATTTTTGAAAAGCTAGACCACTTTTGCATGACTCAAAGATGCAAGAAGTCATCCCCCAAGATTTAGGCAGTAACATATTCAAAATTCTTCCTTTTTTCTCTATTTTTAATTTTTTTCAAGTAGACAAATAATTTTTTAATATTTTCCAGATAACTGTTAAGTATCTCAGTCTAGAGAAATAGCAAGAGGCAAAAAAGAATGAGAATCAGTAAAAGAATAAGAACCAGCAATTTTGAAATTATTTTTTAAAGTAATTTAAACTAATGGTTTACACTATTTTTTAAATTTTAATTTAAAAAACTTTAATTTTAATTTAAAAGATTAATTTTAAAAAATTTTAATTTAAAAAATTTAATTTAAATTTTAATTTAAATTTTTTTTAAATTTTAATTTAAAAAATTAAAAAATTTTAATTTAAAGAACTAAAACCAAAATTATCTAAATCAGCATTTTCCCAACTAAGATGACCATGATATTCTCTTGCTGCAATCTGAAACATAAAGGTGACATTTTAACTACATTGACAATTAAGCGCATGCAAATTCACGAATTAAATCTTATTTAGCTATAAATTAAAAATTATGCTCTTAAAATAAAGTTTAAAGAGTTTGTTCACATTGTAAAATCTATCTTATTTCCAATATCCCCTCCTCACTGTAATTCTTACAAGTAGTTTTAAACCAAACTTTCCAGGTCAAAGTTGTTTTCTATATGAAAAATAGGGTAACTTTTGACTGTATCTCAGGAACCTGAGTTCTTTACTTTCACATGGCTCACTTAAAGAAGTACACTCGCCTAGGCCCCTAAAATCATATTACTAATAAATAAAGAAAAAATAAGTGCTGATTATTGAAAATAGGATAAGTTAATTTGAAAAGATGGGTGTTTGGGTAAGACATAATGACATAAATAGCACCAAAACATACATGATATATAGCTCTACAATGGCCTCATAAATTCTGTGCAAACTGAAAATATATAGGGGCACCTGGATGGCTCAGTGGTTAAGTGTACGACTCTTGGTTTCAGCTCAGGTCATGATCTCGCAGTTTCATGGATTCAGGCCCTACACCGGGCTCTGTGCTACCAGCGCAGAGCCTGCTTGGGATTCTCTCTCTCCCTCTCTCTGACCTCCCCCACTCATGCTGTCTCTGTCTCTTCTCAAAATTAATAATAAAATAAAAACTTAAAAATATATAAACCCATGAAATTTCTCCAAGAAACTCCCTTTCTCTTAAAAGACTACCTATTCTTGTTTGTTTCACGTTTTTATTTAAATTCCAGTTAGTTAACATATAGTGTCATATTAGTTTCAGGAGTAGGATTTAGTGATTCATCACTTACATGTAACACCCAGTGCTTATCTCAACAAGTGCCTGCCTTAATGCCTATCACCCGCTTAGCCCATCCCCCACCCATCTCCCTTCCACCAACCCTCAGTTTGTTCTCTATAGTTAAGAGTCTGTTTTATGATGTCTTTCTTTTTCCCCCCTCTATGTGCATCTGTTTTGTTCCTTAAATTCACATGAGTGAAATCATATGGTATTTGTCTTTCTCTGATTTATTTCACTTAGCATAATACATTCTAACTCCATCCATGTTGTTGCAAATGGAAAGATTTCATTCTTTTTGATGGCTAATATTCCACTGTATGTATACACACCACATCTGTATCCATTTGTCAGTCAATAGACATTTGGGTTCTTTCCATAATTTGACTATTGTAGATACTGCTGCTATAAACATCAGGGTGCATGTGTCCCTTCGAATCAGTATTTTTGTAGCCTCATGGTAAATACCTCATAGAGCAATTTCTCAACTGTAGGGTAGTTCTATTTTTAACTTTTTGAGGAACCTCCATACTGTTTTCCACAGGGTCTGCACCAGTTTGCACTTCCACAAACAGTGTAAGAGGGTTCCCCTTTCTTCACATCCTCACCAACATCTGTTGTTTCCTGTGTTAATTTTAGCCATCTGATAGGTGTAAAGTGATATCTCATTATAGTTTTGATTTGTATTTCCTGATAATGAATGATGTTGAGCATCTTTTCATGTCTCTATTGGCCATCAGCATGTCTTCTTTGGAAAAATGTCTATTCATATCTTTTGCCTTTTTTTTTTTTCCAGAAAGAGAGCGAGAGCACGAGTAGAAGAGAGAGGCAGAGAAGGAGAAAGAATCTTAAGCAGCCTCTACACTCAGTGTGGATCAGTCATGGATCCCATGACCCTAGGATCATGACCTGAGCCAAAATCAAGAGTCAGAGATGTTCAACCAACTGAGCCACCCAGGAACTCCTCTGCCCACCCCCACCCCCCCTTTTGAAGTTTATTTATTTTGAGAGAGAGAAATGAAAGAGATAAAGTGTGAGCAGGAGGAGGGGCACAAAGGACAGAGAGAATCCCTATCAGGCCCCATGCTGCCAGCACACAGCCTGACACAGGGCTTGAACCCAAGAACCATGAGATCATGACCTGAGCGGAAACCAGGAGTTGGACACTCAACCGATTGAGCCACCCAGGCTACTGCCTGGGTCCCCTGCCCATTTCTTCACTGGGTTGTTATCTAACTTTTTAAAACTTTTCATTTTAAAAATATTTTACACATAAAAGCTATGAGTAGAATAAATTCCTATATATCCATCATCTAGATTTATCAATTGATAGCATTTTAACTATTTGCCCCATCATTCTCTCTTCCTTTATACATAAACATACTTTTTCATTTGCCAAACTTTTTGAGATTAAGTTAGAGATATTATGACCCTCTCCCGTGAACACTTCAGTATATATCTCTTAAGAACAAGAGTATCTTATAGTCTTATATAGCCTTAATTATCAATTCATGAAATTACACATGGATTTAATATTATCATCCTATACATAAACCATATTCAAATGTCTCCAATTGTCTCAATGGCATCCTCTATAGCAAATATTTTCCTGACACAGGATTTTATCCAGAATCACATATTGGCTTTAGTTGTAACATCTCTTTAGTCTCCTTTAATCTGGACTGGTTACTAATGCTTTTCTTGCCTTCCAAGACATTTTTGACAATTCTAAGCCAGTAACTTTGTAAAATATCCCTCAACTTGGTAGTCCAGTTGTTTCCTTAAGTAAATGTTCTGAATGTCCAATTTAAGTTGCACGTGTGTGTGCATGTGGGTGTGTGTGTCTGTGTGTGTGTGTTGAGGGGCATAAATAAATTGACATGTTTGCCAAGAATCAAACTTCCAAGTTCCTGATATGAAGTATTAACAAATCTAAGTGAATGCTTAGTCAGCTGGGATATTTAACTCAAATGAATAATATATTCCCCTGACACTGATGCAGGATTTTAAGTCAAAGCAAGGTAACAGAGGAGGACAATAAATAAATCTACGTATAATCCTGTGATAAGTAACAGACCATACAACCAATACTCAGTTCAAACATAAAGCTAATGTCCATCACTCACCAAAACAATCTCATGATTTTCAGGAATGAAGCCAGAGTATAAATACAGTTCAATAAAATGAGAGCTTCAGATGTCTCTGTGTTCATTTTCTAGCCCATGCTTAAATCAGGTAAGTTTATACTGATCAACACTTTCCCTACCCAGACAGTCAAGTTCAAGACAAACAGAAATAGACCAAAAACTGGTTTGCCTCTAGACACACCTCATCTAAGAATCCTTTCCTGACTAATTTTATTCCAAAATGATCTTCCCTTTGTTTTACATGTCACAAATATATACAGAGGGGTTATCAAAGGAGCTGAGAAATAATTTATTTCTAAGAAAACAGAGGGGCTATAGGTTCAGTTCAACCTGTTCTCTGTGCAAATGCTGTGCAAGAACATGTCACCAAATATATGTCTTATTCAGAGAATACATCATATAGATACGAACAAGAAAAGGCATCTGTCATGCCTAATCACTTCCTTTTGGAAACTTAACTACGTTAATAAATGTAGGACATGGCTTTGTTACACAAAATACTACCCTATAATATTAACTGTTAAGAGACTTCACCTTTTGTGGTCTCAACCAGTGCTACTCAAAGTGTGGTATACAAACCTAGTATCAGTTCACCATGTGGTAAGAACAGAAACTGAGACTATATGTTTACTAATTTTTAAGCAATTTAACAAAATATTTTTTTGTCTAATAAGTCTAATAATAAAAGTAGGGAACTGCATTGTGAATTTTTTAAATTTCATTTTCTAGTAATGCATTTTTAGTGTATTTACAAGTATCAGTCTCCAAAAAATTGGAAGGAAAAAAACACTGTCCCCTCACTAACAGAGAGGTTGAGGACTGGACTCTTCCATATCATATAGCAGACCAAGTATGTTCAAGTCCTTTGCATTCCATACCCTGCCCCAAAATTACCTATGCCACAAAGAAGACGCTGAATGAAGATTTGGTAAATGAATTAAATGACATTATAATAAGAGTTGAAAAAACATACAATGATAATAGTAGCTAAGAACTTTATCATTAATTTAAAAGTAATGCTATTAATTATTGTGTTATATGAGGTATGTATATACATATTATTATTGCCTATAATAGGATGTTTATTAGCATTTCTCCTCCTCTCAGAGAAATATGGTAAATAAAGGAAATTTTTTTTTTCAACGTTTATTTATTTTTTTGGGGACAGAGAGAGACAGAGCATGAACGGGGGAGGGGCAGAGAGAGAGGGAGACACAGAATCGGAAACAGGCTCCAGGCTCTGAGCCATCAGCCCAGAGCCTGATGCGGGGCTCGAACTCACGGACCGCGAGATTGTGACCTGGCTGAAGTCAGACGCTTAACCGACTGCGCCACCCAGGCGCCCCAAGAAATTTTTTTTTAATGTTTATTTATTTTGGAGAGAGAGACAGAGACAGAGACAGAGAGAGACAGAGTGTAGCAGGCAAGGGGTAGAGAGAGAGGGAGACACAGAATCCAAAGCAGGCTCCAGGCTCCAAGCTGTCAGCACAGAGCCCAACGCAGGGCTCTAACCCACAAACTGTGAGATCGTGACCTGAGCCAAAGTCAGATGCTTAACCACCCAGGTGCCCCAATAAAGGAATTATTTTGAAGAATATGTCTTAGGAGTAGTTTTTTAAATTGCTTTACAGATCCTAACAATGAATATTCTGGCAAATAAGCTAAATGAAAAAGAAATAAAATGCTATTAGTCATAAATATTCATTTTATAATTATGAATGTCACTCAAAACAGTAACCCAGTTTGGAAGCATGACCCAGGATAGTTTTGATACGTAAATTAAATCTCTAAAAAATACAACTTACTTCCTAGCAATGGTGGTCACTCGGATTCGTCTCTGTCCACTTGAATGCTGATACTGAGTCACAAACTGGATGGCACCACGCCCTCCTTGAGGAATTGGAGCATTATGCTATGTAAAAATAAGAGTAAAAACTAAGCAAAATCAATTACATTCTTATCATATAGTTACCCTAGCATTAATGAAATTCATTCTAAAATCTACCAGAGGGATGCCTGTTGCCAGTGCATACCAAACAGCTATGATTTGCCACATAAGAGAAATGGACCTGGGAAAGGGGGAAAATGATGAAGGATAGAGACATGACTCCAGCTATGATATCAATTGCAAGTAATATGCAATTCAGAAGGACATGAAACAAAATGAAGGGAGAAGTATAAAGAAATGATGAGATACAGAAAGGCATAAGTAAGGCAATTTTGCCTAATAGTAATTGGATAAAGAGAAATTGAAGCAAGTTCTCCTCCCCTCGTTACGAAAAATGAACACACAACTTTTAGGAAAATAATCACCTGATGAAGAGGTGACCGACAGAAAACTATTAATGAGAAAAGCCCAACAGTAGTATATAATAATGGTCCTCAGAAAGAAATAGCAAATGGTCAATAAGAGAAACTTTCTTCATGACCTTTGACAATTAGCATTCTTGCTTTTTTGATTTTTTTTTTTTTTTTTTTTTGGTAAGAACAACTCTTTTTCACATATTTTGACGCTTAAAGAAAAAAAATGCCTGTACATGTCTTAGGAAGGCTATTAATACTTTGTGGCTCATTTTATGCCTAAAAACTATTAATATGTAAGTCAGTAATTTGTACATTATATCGTTCTTTAATATGATAACTTCTTCCTGCAGCAGAAAAAAAAAATCTTTTCAAGTACTGGAATCTTTACCTTCCAATCCTTTTTTATGAATTTTGACATATTAAACTTTCTTGTAGAGATTTCATGTATCATTATATACCTTGTGACAACCAGGAGGAGCTAGATGCCTAATTACAAAAATAGCTAGAACAGAATTTAAGATTTATTTAGTCTTCAATTTTATATTAAAACAACAACAACAACAACAAGAAAACTGAGACTAAAAGTTGGGTTGTCCAATGCTGGGAATTTGCAGGTTTCCCTAACATCTCTTTCTATTATAGTTTATCCTCTCACCAAAGAGTTTAGTCTTGAAAAACAGAAAATGACAAACAAAAATTCCAAAACAGAATAAGCTCTAGGTCATAATTACTATTAGAAAAAATATGAAATATTTATGGCCTAAATTGAGTACTTCAAGATAAAAAGTCATACCTGATTGACAACCTCAAAATATATGGCTAAGGTTGTAGTGGGACTGAGTCCACATATCTTCCATTGACAAGTGCCACCTGTTCCTATCTCCTGTAAAAAAAAAACAAAAAAACATAGTACGTTTGAAAGCTAGAGAACACAATTTTTTAAGATTTTATTTTTAAGAGATCTCTATACCCAAGGTGGGGCTCAAACTCACAACCACAAGATCAAGATTCACATGCTCCACCAACTGAGCCAGCCAGGTGTTCCCAATTTATTACTATAATATACATTAAGGTAAAAGGGGGAGAAAAAACTCCAGTAAGAAAAACTAAATTTCAGGTGTCTAACTAATTTAATGAATGTTAAAAGTCTAAGATTTTTAAAGTCATATAAACTTATCATGAAATAAAATCAAGTAATTTTTACACAACAAAATTATAAAACAATTGAAATTCTTTCTAAATATTGATACACATTCTTAATATTGTAGACTTTAACAGTATAAACTATTTAGTGAAGTAATTACAACTATCTTTCTATCCAACTGTTTCATTGATATAAAGAGATATTGACTTAACACATAACATATGCATATATAGAATACAGGTTCTCTAGATCAGAATTCCATAAATCAAACACTCTGATTCCCAAAAAAACTTCTTAGATAAGAATTTTTACCATGCAAACTGCTTAAAATTAATTTTTAAACTCTGACACTTTACAGATGATTACTCACCTTATTTGCTCCATCATCCTCTCTACAGGTACATAATTCTACCATTTTAAAGTATACTATACATCCACTAGATGGGTAACAAAAAAGAAAGGAATTGAAACTAAAATCTGGCTAATTTGGTTACTTTGTTGGAAATCCTACTAACAAAAAAAATTTCAGATTTGACTTTCAGAAGTCTCCAAATTTCCAAATCACAGTTGTTGGGTTTTTTAGGCACACTGGGGGAAGGAATAACTTAGGCATAAAAAAACAAAAGACTGGTGACAGCACGAAGGTTTTAATTTAGGGGTAGATGGTAAAAAGGGTATGCATAAAGAGCAACCACAGACAGATGTATACTAATGGAAACGGAACCACATTCTACTGAAAAACTTAGCCCACACAATAATTTTGAAAGGATTACTATAGGCTGTCATTCCAAGTCTATTGTTGGTCTGTCCTTCGAATTAACTAGATTTTCTTTTTAGAGTAAATTAAAGGTGACTTACATTTTCAGACACACAAGGTCCTTTAGAATTGAGAGACACACAGGGTCCAATAGCTCCTGAAATCTTTATTTCCCTTGAGGTCTGCAAAATAAGCATACAGTGAACACTTTAGTGTCCTCAAAGATAAGTTCAAATATACATTCAACTATAAGTACATAAGAATAAAGACATCTGGGGCGGCTGGGATCAAGCCCCATGTCAGGACCCACACTAAGTATGGAGCCTACTTAAGATTCTCAGTATCTCTCTCTCTCTCTCTCTCTCTCTCTCTCTCTCTCTCTCTCCCTCCCTCCCTCCCTCCCTCTGCCCCTCTCCCCATGCTCACACACTCTCTGGCTCTTTAAAAAAAAAAAAAAAAAAAAAAAGAATAAAGACACCCTTCCACATTTATAACCCAGAGGTTAATGAAAACAAACTAATGTTAAAAATAATAGGGGCGCCTGGGTGGCTCAGTCGGTTGAGTGTCCGACTTCGGCTCAGGTCGTGATCTCGCAGTCCGTGAATTCGAGCTCCACGTCAGGCTCTGTGCTGACAGCTAAGAGCCTGGAACCTGTTTCAGATTCTGTGTCTCCCTCTCTCTGACCCTCCCCCATTCATGCTCTGTCTCTCTCTGTCTCAAAAATAAAGGTTAAAAACAGAAATTAAAAAAAAATAATAATAATAAATCAGGGGTGCCTTGGTGGCTCAGTTGGTCGAGTGCATGACTCTTGATTTTGGCTCAGGTCATGATCTCATGGTTCGTGGGATCAAGCCCCACATCAGGCTCTGCACTGACGGTGCAGAGCCTGCTTAGGTTTCTCTCTCTCTCTCTCTCTCTCTCTCTGCCCCTCCTCTGCTCATGTGCATGTACATACACTCGCTCTCTCTTTCTATCAAAATAAATAAATACACTTAAAAAAATAACAATAATGAAATCAGTGGACACTTCTAGGTTTATAACTCCCAAATTTACAATCTAGCCCTGACCTAACTTCAATACTCTATTTCCAGCTGCCCATAGGAGGTCTCCATTTGGTAATCTCACCCTCAATTCAAAATAATACCATACCCAAAATTCATACATCCTAATTCTAAACTTTAAACACTATCTTCTGTTTTTCCTCCTGTAGAAAATTTGTCACCAAGATTGGTTTCTTTCCAATCTCTGACACCAAAATTTAAGCCACTGTTAGTTTCCATCCAAGAAAACTAGAAAACCTAATTCACTTTTCCTACTCGAGATTCTTCTTCCTGACAAACTGAATACCATTGTCAGACAAATTTTACCTGAAACACTATTCTTTATTAACTTACAATTGCTTCTTCTGGCTACACATGCATCACCAAAATACAACTGACCACATAATTAAAACTATTTCCCTTACACTGCAATACAAACCATCCACTCTCACTGAAGTTTCCCCAAATATACCACGCTGATTCTCACTTCTTTACCTTTCCTCACATGGGATCCTACTAAAATGTGTTTTCCTCAACGAACTTAAATTCTGCCATCTTTCAAAACCACTGTAACTCACTATAAAACCATTTATCACCAAGAATAAATTGTGTCCTGCATACATTCATTTTTCTTCCCTAAACCTTTATAGGACTTTTATAATCTACTGTTATTTCATTCTATCACAAATGTTAATTTTATCTATCAAAACTAAGTTTCTTTTTCTTTTTAATTTTTTTTTAACGTTTATTTATTTTTGAGACAGAGAGAGACAGAGCATGAACAGGGGAGGGGCAGAGAGAGGGGGGGACACAGAATCTGAAATAAGCTCCAGGCTCTGAGCGGTCAGCACAGAGCCCGACGTGGGGCTCAAACTCACGGACCGCGAGATCATGACCTGAGCCGAAGTCGGATGCTTAACCGACCGAGCCACCCAGGTGCCCCAGTTTCTTTTTTTTTAAAGTAGGCTTCCCACCCAATGTGGGGCTTGAACTCACAACCCTGAGATCAAGAGTTACATGCTCCACTGACAGCTAGCCAGGTTCCACAAGACTTAAGTTTCTTCTTAAGAAGCACTGTGCCTTATATATCCCTTGAGATCCTCATAATTTCCCTGCCTAATGCTATACACATAGCAAGCATTCAATAAAATAAAAAGATTACGAAGAAATATTTAATGGAAGTTCAAAGTCAATGATTTTGTAATACACTTTTATAACACTAAACTTTTGGGTTTTTTAAATCAAAATTTGAAGTGAACAGTATCAGGGAACCTGGGTGGCTCAGTTGGTTGAGCACCTGACTCTTGACTTAGGGTCAGGTCATGATTCCACGGTTGTGGGATCGAGCCCTGCATCAGGCTCTGTACTGGGCATGGAACCTGCTTAGGAGTCTCTGTCTCTGCCCCTCCCCTGCCCACATGTACACACATGCGCATGCACTCTCTTTCTCTAAAAAAAAAAAAAAAAAAAGAAGTAAATAATATCAACAACCTACTAATCAAAAAACAATTACTGATTATCCAAATGGAATAGATTTCTCTTCAGTTACTGATTCCCAAAATAAAATAAATCTAGCACTCACAGAAGCAAATACAGCACTAAAAAAGAAAAAACACACTTAAAAAGTTAAATCCTATATAAAGAAAAAGCAGTTAAAGGAAATTTTACCTATATAGTATCTCCTTTTCCAATAATTATTTGTAAATGCTCAAGTAAAATTTCATGTACATTTTAATGATGATACATTTTTCTGGTAAACAAAATCTCTACTTTTAAAGTCTATATTGAATTTGATTAATGATATTTAAATATTATGGTCAAGACTACAAATTTCTTTTAATAACATACCACACATGTCAAGTTTTGATGCTTACCTTTATTTCTAATGTACCACCAAAGCCCATTTTAAACTGTCCATGCATATCTTTGGTAAAAACTCTTTGAAAAGTCTGCTTGAATAAGGAAGTGTTGAAAGAGTCACCCATTACCATGTATCCTCTGCACAGAAAGAACAAAAAATAATATATGTGACACAAGTACTGGGCCTATGTGTTAAAACCAGAAAAGTAAATTACCTCTCAATACTACCAACAAATTTTAAAGATACTTTCTAAATGTACTCTACTACCATTAATTTTAAAAACTCAAATATATGAGAATATCTTCACCCTACAAATAATCTCAATCCTGAGAGCATCTGAGTGCCCCTAACACTTGCATTTGTTCTCAGTAATTTATTAACATTATTTTTTATAAATAGATAACACATCCACATACTACAAAAATTCAAAAGATACAAAATGGTACACAGTAGCAAATGTGTCTCTTCCATCCCAGCCACCCAGTTCTCCAGCACACAGTCTCATTCTTGAAAACAAATATATACCTGTATATGTATATATATGCATATACTGCCTGTGTGTATCAATCACATCAGACATAACAGGATCATGAAACTTAGCGAAGAAGAATAGGAGGATGCTGTGGAACGATTTTCACTTTAAGCACTATGTACATGTACTGTACAAATTTTTTCAGTAAGCATGTACCTGTTCTCATTTTTTTAAGTTTTAAAAAACATTAACTATCAAATAAAAACAGTTCTGAGGTACCATTTTTTCTCTAATAGATCAGCAAAAATCACAGTCTGATGACATATTCTGTTGGTGAGGCTGTAGAAACAGTTACCTTCATACACTGCTGGTGGGAATGCAAAATGATGCAACCTCAACACAGGGGAATTTGCCAATATCTAACAAAATTACACTTGTGGTTTCTCTTTAATCTAGCCAACCCACTATTAGGAATCTATCCCAAAAATATTCTGGCAACAAAAACAAAAAGCAAATATATGCACAAGGGTATTCAGTATTACTAGTTATAAAAGACTGGAAACAATCCGGAGGACCATCTATTAGAGACTAGGTGGGTAAAATATGGTACATCCACACAATGAGGTAATATACTGCCGTAGACTACTATCTAGAATATAAGTGAAAATGCAAAGTGGATAAGGATATGTAGAATTTTCTCCTGTTCTACAAAAAGGGGATAGATACACCCATAAACTCATATGCATACAAACATTTACATACATTTGCTCATATTTTTAAAATATTTTAAGTAGCTTTCAAACAATACAATAAAAATTAAAATAGGCAAAAGAATAAAACTGATATGGCATAATTAATTAATGGTAATTTTATTTTTGACACTGGATTTATGTTATCTCTGATGTTATTATATAGTATATATCTTTTTAAATGTTGTTTTATCTATATTTGTCACTGGTATACAAAAATATAGTTGAATTTTGTACAACGACCTTGATCTAGAAGTCTTGACAACTTAACATATTAATTCCAACAGTTAGTAAATAGGTTCTTTTAGATTTTCTACTTTTATAAACATCATCTATGATGATCTATGTTATCACTATACCTGGTGATATGCATCCTACGTTAAAGACAACTTACACCACCCTACTTATCTTTTCCTTTTCACAACAAACCTCCATGAAATAACTGTCTATAACCTCACTACTCGGTGTGGCCCTTGGTCCAGCAACACTATTATCAGCAAGGACCTTGTTTGAAAAGGAGAATTTCAAGTCCCATCCTATGCACAGCCAATCCAGAATCTGCACTTTAACAAGATAACCAGATGATCTGCACATGAAAGTTTGAGAACTTGTAATCTCTACCAGCTGTTTCCAATCCTCTCTTTCTGTTCTTTTTTTTTTTTTTAATGTTTATTTATTATTGAGAGACAGAGAGGGACAGAGCATGAACATGGGAGGGGCAGAGAGAGGGGGAGACACAGAATCTGAAGCAGGCTCCAGGCTCTGAGCTGTCAGCACAGAGCCAGACGCAGGGCTTGAACTCACAAACCACAAAATCAGGACCTGAGCCAAAGTCGGACGCCTAACTGAGCCACCCAGGCACCCCTCTGTTCTTTTTCTAGTTCACTCTAAGTCAACTTGCACTGCTTTTAGATTGCTAAATCTTACAATCTCATCCATTTTTACTGCTATTAAAAAAAACACCAGTGGGGTGCCTGGGTGGATCAGCTGGGTAAGCATCCAACTCTTGATTTCCACTCAGGTCACGGTCTAACGATTCATGGGATCAAGCCCCATGTTTGACTGCACGGACAGAGCAGAGCCGGCTAGAGATTCTCTCCCTCTCTCTCTGCCCCTCCCCTGCTCATACTCTATCTCTCTCAAAATAAATAAACATTAAAAAAAACCACACACACACACCATATTCTGACAACTCCCACATTTATGTCTCCAGCCCAGATCGATCTTCTGTATTCTATGTTATAATATCAAACTGCCTACTCAACATCTCATGGATATCAACTGGCATCTTAAACCAAACATGTTCAGAACTAAACTCCTAATCTTCTCCCCAAATACTCTTCTTTTCACAGTCTTACTCATTTCAATAAAAGGCAATTCAATTCTTCCAGTAAATTCCTTTGATTTTCAGTTTTCCCCAAACCCTGATCCAATCTATCAGCAAATCTTCTACTTCTAAATATATCCAAAACCCAACCACTTCTCAGCCACCACTTGGTATTCCTGCATTCCTATTCACCACTGAAGGTAAATGGAGTCAGATGATCCTTTTTACAGCATTACAGATCATATCACTCCTCTACTGATCTTACTCAAAGTGAAATCCAGGGGTGCCTGGGTGGCTCAGTCAGTTAAGCATCCAACTTTGGCTCAGGTCATGATCTCACAGTTCGTGGGTTAGAGCCCCGCGTCAGGCTCTGTGCTGACAGCTTGGAGCCTGGAGCCTGCTTTGGATTCTGTGTCTCCCTCTCTCTCTGCCCCTTCCCCGCTTGTGGTCTGTCTCTGTCTCTCTCAAAAATAAATAAACATAAAAAAAATTAAAAAAACAAAAGTGAAATCCAAAGCCCTTACCATAGTCAAAAGACCATCACAATCTGTCCCTCTCACTCACCCTACTCCACTACTGTGGCCTCTTTGCTATATTTCAAACGCCCTATGCATGTTCTCAACTTTGCCCTTGCTATTCTGTTTGAACACTCTTCCTTCATCTATGCATATGGCTCACTACCTCATTTCCTTAGGTCTTTGCTAAAACCTCATCTTCAATGAGGCCTTCCCTTCTCACCCCTTTAGAACTGCAAACCTCATTTCCTGCATTATTATTCTCCTTAACGTTTATTACCTACTGACATCCTATCTACTTTACTTGTCTCATCTCCTCTCACTAGAACTGTGCATCCAAACATGCGGCTATTTAAATTTACATGTAAATGGGGCACCTGTGTGGTTTAGTCAGTTAAACATCCCACTTTGGCTCAGGTCATGATCTCGTGGTTCATGAATTCAAACCTTGCATCGGGCTCTGTGCTGACAGCTGAGCCTGGAGCCTGCTTTGGATTCTGTGTCCATCCTCTCTCTCCATCCCTCCCCTGCTCACACTCTATCTCTGTCTCTCAAAAATAAATAAACGTTAAAAAAATTTTTTTTAATTAGAAAATACAAAAACTTACATGTAAATCAATTAAAATTAAAATTTTAAATTCAGTCCCTCAGTCACACTCACCAGATTTCAGTGAGACAACACAGAGAATATGTTCAATAGAAAATTACACTGAACACTCCTACACTGGAAGATAAGCTCCATGAGGGTAAATATTTAGGTTTCGTTCATTGTGTATATCCAATACCCTGAACAGTTTGATACATAGTAAGTGCTCATTAATATTTATTAGATGAATAAAATTAAATAAATAAACCTGAGAAATGAATTGACATACATAATTAAGTTTTTTTAATGTCTTTGTATTTTTTATTTTTTTTTTTATTTTTTTTTTAACGTTTATTTTTGAAACAGAGAGAGACAGAGCATGAGCGGGGGAGGGGCAGAGAGAGAGGGAGACACAGAATCAGAAGCAGGCTCCAGGCTCTGAGCCATGAGCCCAGAGCCCGATGCGGGGCTCGAACCCATGGACCGTGAGATTGTGACCTGAGCTGAAGTCGGACGCTTAACCGACTGAGCCACCCAGGCGCCCCTGTATTTTTTAGAGAAAAAGAGTGTAAGCAGGGCAGAGAGAGAGGGAGACAGAGGACCCAAAGAAGCCTCTGCATGGTCAGCACAGAGCCCAATGTGGAACTCGAACTCATGAACCATGAGATCACGACCTGAGCCGAAGTCGGATGCTTAACCGACTGAGCCACCCAGGAGCTGCCCTAATTGAGTTTTTTAAAGCCTATTTAAATTATCCCCGAAGTAATGCTTACCAATGCAAGAGGAAGGAACACTTCCCAACTCATTTTATGAATCCGGTATTACCCTGATGCCAATACCAAAGACATCACAAGAAGAAAAATAAAACAACTATAGATCAAGATCCCTTAAGAAGATAGACACAAAATCCTCAAAAAATATTAACAAATCAAATCCAGCAATATATAAAAAGTATTATTCACAAATGAGATTCATCCCAGGAATACAAGGCTGGTTTAACACATAAAAATCACTGTAATACAACATATTAATAAAAAAAGGACAAAAACCATGTGATCATCTCAATAGATGTAGAAGAAGCATTTAACCAAACCTAACACCCTTTTATGACAAAATCCTCAACTAAGGATAGAAAATCCTTCAACCTGATCAAGGCATCTACAAAAACCCACAGCTAGGGAGCCTAAGTGGCTCAGTCGGTTAAGTGTCCGACTTCAGCTTAGGTCAATGATCTCACAATTCGTGAGTTCGGGCTCCGTGTCAAGCTGCTGACAGCTCAGAGCCTGGAGCCTGCTTCGGATTCTGTGTCTCCCTTTCTCTCTGCCTCTCCCTGACACACACTGTCTTTCTCGCTTGCTCTCGCTCTCAAAAATAAACATTAAAAAAAAAAATTAAAAAAAAAAAAACTCACGGGGAACATCATACTTAACGGTGAAAGATGAAATGGTTTTTCCCTAAGATCCAGAAAAGGTAAATCTATAGACAGAAAGTAGATTAGGGGTCTAGGCTGAGAGAGAAGGAGAAGGAAACCGCAAAGGGCATTGACTGCTAATGGGTACAGTTACTTCTTGGGGTAATGTAAATGTTCTAAAACTAAATTTGGTGATGGTGCCTCAACCTGTGAACAGATCAAAAAAACCCACATTCAATTGTATGCTTTAAATGGGTAAATTTTATGGTGTGTGAATTATAACTCAAAAGCTCTACAATAATAAAACAATGACTGCAGGACATCAAGATGAACTTTTCAAACAGAACTTGTGCGTTTACAACTGAATTTTAGAAAAAAATGTAAAATGAGCTTTACAGAAAGCAATATCAAAAACTGTTAAGAGTTGTCCTGGAGTGGTAGAATGATGGCTGTTTTTCCTAAACTGTCATTATTGGTCTATATTTTGTAAACTAATTATTAGCCTATAATCCTAAAAACTACAAAAATTTAAATACATACCCAGTAAGGTTGGGACAGCATTTCATCTCCAGGAGACCTGTCTGATCTAATGCACAGGCATAGATATCAATAACATGACCAGTCGTAGCAGCTCGATTAGCCAATGCTTCAAAATGCTACAAAAGATTTTTTAAATCAAATCAAATCAATGTATAAACTCAACCATCCTATAAATCATTTTTCCCATAAAGAGATCAAAATGGCCTAAAAAAATACTAAAACTATAACCCATAATAATTTAAGTGTGATATGTTCTAATTTTCTATAATAGAAAACTCCTCATAAAGTGATACAATAACTTCTATAAGTCTGACACTTTCACATTTTTAAGGCATTCTAATAAACTCCTAAATTAAGCTAAACTTGGAGAAAAGGTATAACAAATATCTTGCTCTTCATACATAAACATAGTAGAAGAGGAACACAGAACTCTTTTTCTTGGCTGAGTCCACACCCAGATAACAAAAACACCAAAATACAGAAAAACACTAACAAAAGCTGTAAGATAAACAAATACAAAACATTTTTTGAAGCTCTAAGAAAACTTCCAACCTCAAAAGGGAAATCTGGTGGCAGGAAAAAAATCCAGTAATAGTGACAAAAATTATGTTATTATTTACACTTTTAAAAATATTATGACTACCAAAAAGAAGTGTTAATATAGTACAACTAAACTAAAATTGTAAACTCCAGAGAATTTTTTTTTTAAAAAGGAACACTAACAGCAGAACCAATTCAAGGGAGTCAATAGTCAAAAGTGAAAATGTACTAGCACAAACTCAAATAAAATTAAAGTTACATGAACAGAAAACAACCCATAAGTCAATGATGGACTATTCACCCTCTGAACAAAATACATATCTAGAGGAAGCCTCTTACAAATGAAAAACTGGAAAATTCAAGAAATTTTTCCTGAAGCAGGAAAGATATTCTTTAACATGAATATCAAAAAAGGCACACAGGGTTTCTCTCAGGAGTAATCTTTAAAGAGACACTTACTGGGGAAAAAAAAAAAAAATACAACCACAAAAAAAAAAAAAAAAGAGCTACCTACTGGTGCTACTATTAAGTCTTTAAATATTTACAAGCAGAAAAATTGTAACTTAAACTATCAAAAAAAAAAAAAGAGACTATTTCTCCAATTCTGAACAGTAGTTACAGCATCAGACTTCACAATATCAGATTTCTTATTATAAAGTATGCGTATTCTTCCTCTTCCATCAAATGAAATTTTTCTATTAAAACAAAAAACTTAACCAAATTACCTTTGTTCCCTTTTTAACATATTTGGCATTGTCTTTTTCAATGTCATGCCATGATCTTATAGGTGTCTTCAATTCATCTCCAACCACCATTCCAGGCCCCTGAGTGGCTGGACCGCCAATGAACATCATGATACGAGCACCAGTGTTGGGAAAAGTACACTATCAGAAAAAAGTAACTTGTCAAAAGAGTTTAAAGGAAGATACAAGGATATATATTTCTAAAAGTGAATTCTGATATATTCTTTCTAGAAAACAAGAAAGCATAAATTATCCAAGAATAATCAAATGTTTAAAATGAAATTTAGGGGCGCCTGGGTGGTGCAGTCGGTTAAGCGTCCGACTTCAGCCAGGTCACGATCTCGCGGTCCGTGAGTTCGAGCCCTGCGTCAGGCTCTGGGCTGATGGCTCGGAGCCTGGAGCCTGTTTCCGATTCTGTGTCTCCCTCTCTCTCTGCCCCTCCCCCGTTCATGCTCTGTCTCTCTGTGTCCCCAAAATAAACAAAAACGTTGAGGAAAAAAAAAAAATTTAAAAAAAAAAAAAAGAGATTTAAATACATGGTATTTGAATACCTTTCTTTTGAAATCTTATCTTAAATGATAGTGCCTTCCTAGCTTTAAAATAATTCATATGGGGTCCCTGGGTGGCTCAATTGGTTAAGCATCTGACTTTGACTCAGGTCATGATGTACAGTTCATGGGTTTGAACCCTACGTCAGGCTCTGTACTGACAGCTCAGAGCGTGGAGCCTGCTTCGGGTTCTGTGTCTCCCTTCCTCTGCCCCTCCCATGCTCATGCTCTGTCTCTCAAAAATGAATAAATGTTAAAAAAAATTTGTTTTAAATAATCTATAAGCCTGATCCCTATAAATAAGGATGCTGCTCCTGCTTAACCAGTCCTAGACTGGAAGGAGTAGAGAAGGAGTAAGAAAAGGGACATCTTCCTGTTTTGCTGCTGTAGTTCTACTTTTCTTTTTTATGATTAAAACATATGCATGGTTTATCTTTCTAGTTTAAGATGATGGACTGAGTATTCCAATCTACCTTTCCTTCTTCCAAAGTGAAATGAGAAAAATGGTAGAATTTTTAAAATAAATAACTACATAAATGAAAAATAAGAGTGCTATCAGTAGACTAGAAATTTTGAGGACTCAAAACAGACAGGATTGCAAAAGCTGTATCATTTACATTCTTTTCTGAAGCTATAATGTAACTTGAAAAATGTGCTCTGTATTTTTGTCCAACAACTGCTTACAGATATTGCAAAGTATTTCTAATATAATTATATAAATACCATTAACTGTGGAACAAAGTAATTATACACAGAAAGAAGGAGATGTAAACTCCATAATGATATTAATAAATAAATATAGAAACTGAAAGTTTTATGCAGAATGGGATATTTGCTTGGTTTCAAAGACTCTCATTTTCTAATGTTTATTGATTACAAAAGGAGGGGAAATAAGAGTAATTTTACAGTGTAAAAATGTGGCAGACACAATCTTAGTAAGTGATCATGGTGATTATATCACCTTGAATGGGGCAAATGAAAATCATGTGCCACCTGACAGGGTGTAATGAGAACACAGCATTATTTCTATGATAGTCCTGCTGCTATAAGACCTGAATCTAATTGCGAGGACATATCAAAACAAAAGTAATTTGTGAGTCTATAAAATAACTGGCCTGAATCTTCCAAAGCATTAAAGTCATGAAAGTCAAAGAAAAGTTGAGGGACTGTTCCACACTGTAGGAGACTAAATAGACATACCACTAAATACATGTCTCTGAATGTATTTTTAGTAAAATAAATTTTTAATGAGATTCTTTTTAGTAAAAGAAATTATTGAAATAATCTATAAAACTTGAATGAGATCTGAAAGCTAGGTGATAGTAATGTATCAGTGTTAATATTATGATTTTAATAATTATATTGTAGTTATATACAAAAATATCCTGAATCACAGGAAACAACTAAAGTATTCAAGTGGTTAGGAACATCATGTCAGCAACTTAAATAGTTCAGAGGGAAAAATGTTCTTTACAACTTTTCTGTAAATTTGATAGCATCTCATTTTTTAAAAAGCTTTTTTTTAAAAGCCTCTTTTCTAATTATAAAGCTAAGGTATGTGTAGTGTAAAATTTTCCAATTCTACTTAAAAGCAAAATTCCCCTTATTCTACCACTGTTAACATTTGGATGAACAAACACCCTTCCAGATGCATCTCTATACACAAAAAAATACACCACAGATCAAATTTGAAGTATTTGCTGTCTTAATGACCTAATTTTTTCACTCAACATTGCCTTGTAGATATCGCTGATACACAAACATACACGTTTACATTCCAAAACAAAGCTATTGTCACTACCTCAAGTAGTCCTACAGCTATGGAAAGTGCCACCCCAGAGGAACGCAAAGGTCTCTTCCCCTGTGGTACAGGCCAAGGGTCTCGCTGCAGTTCTCCCAGAAGATCTGTGAGATTCATGTCTATTTTCTGTACTGGCTGCAAGAATCTGCCAAACAAAATTAAATCAAAAGTCATTTATAAATGTTTATGGGTAAGACTGTAAGAAACAAACTGTTTCCTTTTTTAGAAATAGAAAAAAGTAATTTGAATACATGGTAGACCCATGGTTCTCTAACTTTTGTGTGCATAAGAATTGGTGGGAGGACTCGTTTCAACAGATTCCAGGGTCTTGTTTCTGCAGGTCTGAGGTAGGCCCCAAGAATGTGCATCTCAAACAAGTTCCCAGGTGATGCTATCTACTGGTCCACAACCAAAGTTTTAGTACAACCACTGTAAGTGAAACACTCACACCAAGTATTATATCAGGACTACGTCTTGCATTTACCAGTTAGTCAGCCTTAGGGCTACTGAAATAATTATGAGAAGATATGTCAACTCAATTTTAGTAATACTACTTCTGATTAGTAAGTTTGGGGAGGGGGAAACTACCTCTAAGGCTAAATGAAACGTTTTTTAGGCCCTACTTTTGTTTGGCTGCCTTCAACTAGTTTATGAACTTAAAAACAGGAGATCAGGAATATATCAAAACTAAAAAAGTCCTTAACACTGTAATAATAAGAAACCAACCATTTCAGTGGCATGATTCTGCCTCAACTTTTTAGAAGATGTACTAATGCTGTGTATTTATATTCCTAAAAATATAACAATATAGTATTACTGAATGTCTATGTTCCAGTTAAGGGTACAGGATGCTTAAAAGAGCTGCACAAATTGTAAAATTCTCTTTGCCATATTTAATAATTACCTATTGGAAGGAGGTGGCTGTTGTACCTGAGGACCACGTGTAGCTTGAGTCACGGGTACTTTAGAGAGTCCCAGCATTTCCTGTAAAGAGATTATTTTTGTGATATCCATTTAAGTACTCCTACAAAGATGTATCAACTACTTACCATATGCAAAATGCTGTGCTAGGTATTAGGAACACAAAAATAAAGAACATAAAGTCTCTTTCCTTAGAATGCAAAAGGTCTAGTTAGAGAGACCCTCAGGTAAACAATAACAATGCAAGGAAATAACAAGCATAAGAGAACAAAGTATAAGGTGCTATATGAGCAAACAGGGATACTAGCTCAGAAATAGTTTATTTCTAATTAAGAGTCAAAAAGTTACTATGTAACATCAATGTCTGTACTTCTTTTAAGTTTTATCTTATTTATTTAGAGCGAGAGAGCACACATGAGTGCCAACAGGGGAGGGGCAGAGAGAGAGGGAGAAAGAATCCCAAGCAGCCTCCGTGCTGTCAGCAAAGAGCCCGACACGGGGCTCATCTCATGGGGCTGTCTCATGAATGTAAGATCATGACCTGAACTAAAATCAAGAGCCGGAGGCTTAACGGACTAAGCCACCCAGGCGCCCCACATGAATGTCTATATTTCTTAACTTGTATTCATCCATCCCTTTGAGCAACTATATTTCAAGTACCTGCTATGTGCCAGGCATCTAATGGTAAAAAATATATATATAGCCCCTGACATTATGAAATTAAGATCTGGTGAAACAGACAGCAGTTAATAAAATCATTAGCTAAAAAAGTATAAAATTACAATTGTATTAAATGTTATAAAGGAGAGGTACATGGAATCGTATAAAAGGGGTTATAAGATATACATATGTATGTCTATACTTAATTTTCTGACTTAATTCCTAACCACTTTTGTTTGATTTTTAAGTGTACAAAATTCCTCTCTAGACACATGAAAATAATGTTATTTTACTGAAGTTTTCTTGAATCTTGGTCACGAAGTAACAGAGTAAAAGTATACAACAGAAAATCAGAAAGTCTAAAGATTTGCAAAGAAAAAATTATTGAACTAATCCTATATTTCCTACACTCCTAGCAGGCAGAGCAACTTTTTCCTAAGAACTTACTACGTGCTAGACTCTGTGCTAAACTCTTCACATATACTATTTCTTCACAGAATAATAATGAAGAATATTTTTTAATCCCTGCTTTATAAATGAAAACTGACACTCAGAAAGGTTTTTAACCTGCTAAAGGTTACACAACTAGTAAGTTGCACAGCAAGATATTAAGCCAGGGTTTGCCACACAGCCCTGTAAGACTTAACACTATACTGACTGTTCTTACATGATTTCCCTTAGCATGAATAGTAACCTGGTAAAGTAAGAATTATTTACCCTTTTCCACAGAGGATAAGAAAACAAGCAGAGATCAACCCAATATTACACAACTAGAAGAGTTTCAGATTTGAATTCAGGACTATTTGGGGAGCAAAGACCAGGCTCTTTTCAACCAAATGGATAGAGAAGGAAAACAAAAACATTTCATCACAACACAGCCCAACAATAGTTAATGCTCAGCTATGGGGACCATGGGAACTTTCTGAAGATGATGGAACTGCACTAGGGTTGAAACTAATGGCTGTAGAGTTGTGTTTTTCAGCTTGAATCTCACCTGTGATTTAGTTTTGTTTAATGTCCTTTCATGACTTGATTTCTCTCATATGCCAATGTATTTGTAGGTTTCCTAGATTTTATTTTTAGGGAGTGGGGTAATAATATCTTCCCATTTTTTGATTAAGCTGGTTCAGCTGTGGTGCTATTCAGTAGGTATCTTCAGTGTCAGGTTCCATAGCTGAATGCCATTGTTATTATAATAATTACTTGTAATCACATTGTAAGCTTGAATTTGGGCTTATACCTGCATCTTTAGTATTTTGTACATTCAGTTATTTAGACTTTGGGAGACCTCCTAATCAACTTTGTAGGTTAAATAGACTTCATCAACTACAGTCTATTTTGAGTTTATAGTTTAATTCAGAATTGTATTAAATTGACATTTTGCATTTGACTTCATTTTACGTTAGTTTGAAGTAAATTATTTCATTTTTGGATTCTGGAATTTTGAACATTTACTGTAATTGTTAATATAACTGCCGTGAAATATTTGAATAAAGATGGCAAAAAATAAAATAAAATAAAATAAAAACATTTCAATGGAGGAAAATATTTAGCCTGTAGGCATTTATTGCCTGCAACAAAAAAGCAGGTATCTTATGTGTTTCATATGCAATAACATAACTCAAGTAAAATGTACTCTACAATCAGAAGTAACACTACAGAACTTTAAATAAGTTTGCAGCTTCAAAATAACAATAGCAAACAGTTACAGGCACAATCCATTCAATTTTCATGACCACTGTATAAGGTAGACACTATTATTAACTCTTCCACAGATGAAAAAAACTAAGGCACAGAAAGATTAAACTTGCCCACTTTCTGTCCTGTCTCATGGAAACTGATGAGCCTCCTCTCCAAGGTACTCTGCTTCCTCTCTTCCTGAAGGCATCCTTATCATGTCCTCTGAAAGCTCAGCTCACTCTTGCTTTCAATTCACCCTCTTTAGTCTCTCTTCCCCTTCTATGTATAAACACATTCAAGTTCCCTTCCTAACCTAAACCTGTTAACTTGGTTCTCTCAAATTCCCACACTATTGTCTTCCTTACCTTCAACAAACCTCTGGAAAGAGCGCAAACTCTAATTTTCTTCACCTCCTCAAACCTTATTCGTGATCTTATTCACTGTTCATCATCCTCCCCATCCAAACTTGCAAATTCTTCCACTACTTTCTATCTCAGTTAACTGCAGCACTACTACCCCAGTCTGCTAAGCTTCAAATTAGAATCATTTAATATTGTTCTCAAAATCTTCTTTTCCTTTTCATTTGGGATACCTGAATGCTCCAAAGTCTGACTTCCTAGCTGTCTACTTTATGCAAGACTTACCTGCCATCTTCCAGGGTAACTGTTCTTATCAAGATTGTATCAGAATCATTTATAAAGTTTTTCAAATGCCTTACATGAACAATCCTACCCTCTCAACAGCCTCCCAAAACAAGCACACGTTCACTTACTTTCTCATGGTCTAGCAAAATCTCTGGGCAAAACATATATATATATATATATATCCCTAGATGATCCTAGTAAGTCACACATAACCTCTCTGCCTTGGAAGATAAAGCTTCAATTTACTCCAAAAATAAAAATGTTGTCCTAGTGTATGAAAAAATATGTACTCTTGGTTCATACATACATACAACTCTCAAGACTTAAAATACCTCCCCCTGCCAAACATAGTAAGAGTGTTCAGGTCCTAAATGAGATGTCAAAAACAAAAGCTAATATTCTGTGGTTGCTTTCCCTCAGTCTTCAGCATGACTCTCCCATTAGCCCTTCAAATCTCTAGCAAAACACCTTCAGTCTCACCATTAAAAGTGAGGGGTCTTTGGGGCACTTGGGTGGCTCTGTTGGTTAAGCGTCTGACTTCGGCTCAGGTCACGATCTCACCGCTCATGAGTTCGAGCCCCACGATCGGCTTTGTGCTGCCAGCTCAGAGCCTGGAGCCTGCTTTGGATTCTGTGTCTCCCTCTCTCTCTGCCCCTCCCCTACTCACATGTGTGCACAAACGGTCTCTCTCAAAAATAAATAAACTTAAAAAAAAACTAAAAAAAGAAAAAGTGAGGGGTCTTCCATCTGTATAACAACAATTCAAGGGCAAATGAAAGAAAACTGATGTCAACATTAAATAAAGCCTTTGTCATAATACAATTATATTAGTCATTCACAGTAAAAATATTTTCTAGAAACTTAAATCCAGAAGGCATTTATAGACATTTATGGAGTGATGCCCACAGATAAGGCTGAAACTACCATTCTTGTTGTTTACCTGCAGTTGTTTGGCAGACAAATCTTTTGTTCCTCTGAACACGTAGCTTTTTGAAATGCCCTCACATCCAAGTTCATGAACCTGTACCATTCTCCCAAAAGTAATAAGTCCAACCAAAGCTGTAGGTGGTAAAAGACTCAATGACATCTGCATAGATTCTTTCAGGGCTTGTAAATCTTCATCTTCCATGCAAGTATCAACCACATAGAGGAATATCAAAGGCATCTGAGGACCACGCTTTTAAAAAATGTTGTAATAATTAGGAAATAATGTATTAATAGTCAGCACAATATACAAGGATAATTAGTAGAGAATAAATAATTTACAATACATTCATAAAATGAAATCTTAATAAAATCATTTCAGAAATGAGAGAAGCTATCTATGCATGGAGAGATATATGAGACATATCAAAGGAAAAATTAAGTTTAAAAACATTATTTATAATTACATAAAGGAGACTTTCATCTTTGATCTGTTTAACTGCATAAGGCTTCATTTCTTATAACAAGTATTTATTTCTCCTAAAATAAGGAAACAGTAGTTATAAAGCTTAAAAACAAAACAATAAAGATCTCAACCTGAATTAGACCATAAGAGAACTGGGAACTAGCTAGGCTGCTACTTCCTGGTACATGTGAATCATACTCTGCTTTCTCTACTAGAATCACAGAGGATATCGTTACTTTACAACTTAAATATGTAAACAACTACGTAAAGCTGTTCAGAAAGGGAAGAAAAATGATTTTCTTAACAAGGACCAATGCAAAAGTAACTTACAGTTAGACTTGGGGATATATCATCAGGTTCTAGCATCATAGTAACTTAACTTTTGTGAACTGACCTTCCAACCACACAACAACATTGAGAGTGTACTGTTTATTGATCTACTCAGTATAGCAAATCACACCACACCACTCAATATCCTAGCCACCCATTAAATAACTACAACAGGGAACTTACCTTGTTCAAATTGAATAGGACAGTTCTTATCTCTGAAATGCTCCATCAATTCAATGTGGGAATCAGGAACAATGCCCTTTAAGTCATCTCAATTTAACAATTCTATTGGTATAAAGTAAATCGCTGAATATTTAAGGCTTTCTTAAGGATTTATGTTCTTACCAGAACTACATATTCAATGCTAGAAAACTGAGGTAAGAGCTCCGCAGGCTGATTCAATTCAGATATACCAGCGTAAGTAGGTGGAAACTACAGAGAGAAAACAATGAACATTTTGAATGAATTATTTGCCAGAATGAAATTTTAAACTGCAAATAATTTTCTGATCACTTAACTACTAAAAACTATTTTTCATCATATGAAAAATTATTTCATCTTTGTTTAAAATATGCATTTTTCTACATATTAAGACCAGTACTACAGCATTAACATCTGCATTGGGGGTTTTCTTACCTGATTCCTTTGATAACAAAAGTTGCAAGCCCAGAGTTTTGCTCGGTAATCCACTTGACTGTTTTAAGAAAAGATACAATAGAGCTCATGTTTCAGTTCCATCGTACAATGATCCTAATTTTAATAAAATTAACTTCTTTCTAAAAGAACTCATATTTTTAACTGTATATACAAATGTTCAGTTAAATGAACATATTATTACTTTTAATATATAGCAAACATCAGTAAAAATAATTTTTTTTTTCAAATGATTCAGTGATTTCTACACTCAGATCTAGAAAACATTCATTTAATTCAAAAATGTATTTATTCAATGCTTAATATGTACCAGCCATTATCCTAGGTGCTGGTGATACAGCAGTGAACAAGAGATCAAAGTTCCCTGCTATCATGGAGCTTATTCTGGAACAGAAAGACATACAAAAAGAAAGTAGATGTATAAATACAAATGATACTTTCAGACAGTGACAATAACAGACTAAAGATAACAAAGCAGGATGCGAAAGTGTGTTTGGGAGGACTACATTATTTATTTTTTAAAGTTTATTTATTTATTTTGAAAGAGAGAAAAGGGAGGGGCAGAGAGAGAGGGAGAGAGAGAATCCCAAGCAGGCTCTGTACTGTCAGCGCAGAGCCCAATGGGGTGGGGTGGGGATCAAACCTAGGAACCATGAGATCATGACCTGAGATGAAATCAAGAGTCAGACACTTGACAGACTGAGACACCACGGCCCCCTGGGATGGCTACTTTAAAAGAAGGCCTTCTGAAATAAACAATTGAAATTTGATCTAAATGAAAAGGAACAGGTCACAGGAAAATCTAGGGGCAGAGTAATCCAGCAGAATATACAGCTATTATACAAATTCCAAGATAGGCATAAATTTGGTATGTTCAAGGATCAGAAAGAGGGTAAGGTATAAGGTAGATAACAATAAGGGAAATGAATGATATAATACATAGTGTTTTGTAAGTCTTAACTAGCAGTTTGGATTTCTCATTCCAAGTATAATAAGACAAAACTGAAGGATTTTAATAATCTGATATCCATTTGTAACATTCTAGTGTCTGGATAGAGAATAAACTACTGAAAGACAAGAATGGAAACAAGGGGGCCAGTTAGGTGGGTAATGAAATTGTCCAGTAAAAAGATGGTGTATCTTAAAGTAGAGCGTACTAGCAGCAACTGAATACAGGAGACAGAATCAGTAATGTTCTGGAGGCAGAATCAATCTGAGTTGCTAACGGATTGGGTGGGGAGACAGAATGGAAAGAGGCATAAAGGAAGATTCTAGATATTCTGGTTTATGCTATAAGAAATTGTAACATTTTCAATTCAAACACCATACCAATCAATTGTGACTTTTCTAATGACACGAGATGGGTCTAATGACACAGAGCATCTAGATATACTAGTGATTGGATCTAACAGTTCATATAGTGACAATTTTACATTTGGTCTGTAATCAACTCACTATAACTAGAATATCCTTCAATTTCACAGCTCTTTGGATTTGACTATCCTAATTTGAAAAAATAACTATAAATAAAAAAGACATTTTTATATAAATGAACAAGAAACTACATTTTTAAATCATATTGCCACAGGGGCGCCTGGGTGGCTCAGTCAGTTGAGCGCCCGACTTCGCTCAGGTCATGATCTCGCGTTCCGTGAGTTCGAGCTCCACATCAGGCTCTGTGCTGACAGCTCAGAGCCTGGAGCCTGCTTCAGAATCTGTGCCTCCCTCTCTCTGCCCCTCCCCCACTCATGCTCTGTCTCTCTCTCTCTGTCAAAAACAAACTTTAAAAAATAATAATAATAATAAAAATAAATCATATTGCCACATTAATTGTTCCAATATATTTTAATTACCATAAAGGATTCAAAACTGCACGGCAAGTGGTCCTGCTACACAGAACAGGTTCATACTGAATAGGTGGTAAATCAGGTCTCTCCTTCAGTGGTGTAAATAAGGCTGCTACCGGAACAACCATTCTTGTAGCTTCTAGTCGACTTGATGGCCAAACATTCCAGCTAAATCGGACTCCATCTCGTTCTTCATTTTGTTGGATGAATTCCAAATAGGTTGTCATTGTAGAGCCTGATTCTTATTTCTGTGACAAAATTTAAGATGTTTAAAAATCCTCATAAGGAAATCTAAAATAAATGTTTTTCCCATGTTCAGCGATATTAATCCACGAGAAATCAAAATGAAATAAAAGTATTCATCTCAGAAAAAAATTAGCAAGCAACAATAACCTCACTTATAACAAAAATAAATCACCCTCCAGAACCCAATGCTCATTAAGCCCAGCAAGAGGTATTTTATCCTTATTTATTCATTCTTGAAAAAGCTAGAGCAAAAAATAATAATAATAATGAAATATGTGTCCTATTTATTTAAGTGTGTATAAGAAACAAAGATAAAAATGGGGGAAAATTTAGATCCTATGTTTTCCATATCAGCCTTGTAAGTTATATTATTCTAATGAACAGATTACTGAAACCATTAAATTCTAAAGTTCATATGGTTTTGTATGTAGAAAATGACAAGTTTCTACTAAACTTGCTAGAAGTGAATGCTTAACAGTGCATAACAAAAAGATTTTTCTAAAACTAGGTACTTCTGTTTTAGACAGGTAATCTTTTCATTGTGCAAATATAGGGTCTTTGTGGCACAATAAATAAAATGCTTAATAAGTGGTGTTCCCTATGATTTATATGCCATTTAACTTCTTTTGCAGAAAATTAAGCCAGAATATTTTTTTTAAATGTTTATTTTTGACAGAGAGAGCACATGTGTGGAGGAGGTGCAGAGAGACAAGGGGACAGAGATCTGAATCAGGCTCCATGCTAACAGCAGAGAGGCCAATGTGGGGCTCGAACTCATGAACCATGAGATCATGACCTGAACCAATCAGACACCCAACCAACTTGAGCCACCCAGGTGCCCCTCACCCAGAATATTTTTAATATTCCAATTTAGGAGGGCATTTTTTTTTTATTATTTTGGAAAGTAGGAGAGCATTTTAAACTCTAATTTGAGATATACAATTTCAATATAATCATTTACATTTATTAGCAGGGGGAAGAGGATGCCACTCTGGTTCGGGCCCAGTATCAAGAGACATCTCCATCTTGTTACTCTCTTACTGCCTGTCTAGAATGCCAGCTTTCCTACCTAGGCAACAGTTCTATCTCACAGTCTCAAACTTCAGCAGTGATCAGTGTTGGAAGGAAATTGCAAAATACACAGTTCTGAGAGGACAGAGAGTTTCAAGTGTTAGGTGGCTGGCCAAAAGATTTGTAGGAGAGATGAAGGACATCAAGAACTGAAGAATTATGAAGGTAGGATGCCAAAAGAGCCAACATGGAGGGTGAATTTGCAAAGAACAACAATAGGATGAGGAACTGATTCTAAAATGTAACTGAGAGAAGAAAAGGTATTTGAAAAAAACATGCTGAATACAATAATTTTAATTTTAGAAAATTTTTCAAAGATTTGATAATAAAAATTCCAAAAAGTGAAGCTCAACAAATATGACTACCTTAGCAGCTAAGAATTTTCTTTTCTTTGAAAGAAATAAGAATGTTATATATTAAACATACCTCAGTTTAAAAAAAAAAGAAAAATTAAACACTATTTCCTATCAGAATCTCAGACACAACTAGAGAATTTTACACTAATCAAAAGCAGACACAGAGTTTTCAAAGGCTGATAAGGATAAAGAGGAATCCTAAGGTAACTAAATTTGTTTAGAAAAGATTATCTTTAAACTAAATATAGAAGGCAGTTTGGAGAGAGACTATGAGTTTTCAAGAAAATGTGGGTGTTGAAAAATAATGATAAAACAAAGATCTGGGATAGTCAGAGGTGTGTTACATGCCAATCTCAGTTTTATTTGTTTATTTTTTAATTTTTCTCACATTCATTTATTTATTTTGAAAGAGACAACATGAGAGTACAAGCAGGGAGGGGGTAAGGGGGCACAGAGAAACACACACACAGAGAGAGAGAGAGAGAGAGAGAGAGAGAGAGAGAGAGAGAGAGAGAGAGAGAATCCTAAGCAGGCTCCAAGTTATCAGTGCGGAGCCCCACATGGGGCTCAATCTCACAAACCGTGATATCATGACCTGAGCTGAAATCAAGAGCCGGGTGCTTAACCAACTCCACCACTCAGGCGCCCCCCCCCGCCGACAACCTCAGTTTTAAAGGAGAAACAGGGGCACCTGAGTGGCTCAGTCATTTAAGCATCCAACTTGGGCATAGGTCATGATCTCATGGTTCCGGGAGTTCGAGCCCTGTGCTGAGCTCTGTGCTGACAGCTCAGAGCCTGGAGCCTGCTTCATAGTCTGCAGATTAGCAATAGCTTCTGTGTTACAGATGTGAATATAAATTCTGGGACTATTCAATCCTTCCCATAATTTCTACAGAATGTTAAGCAAATGAAGTTTTCTGTTTACTACCTAATTGCATGTATAATCTATGTCATCTAAAATGCATCACCAAAAAGCATTAAAATACCAGACCAATCAGGGTTTTTTATCTGAACCACAAAAACACAAAAAAATGTTTTGACTATTTTCTCAATTCTCCAAAACTGGTACATAACTAGTAGTTAGCTATGTGCCATACATTTTCTCAATAATGTTGAAGTGAGCCTGTAACCTGGAAAATAATTGACAGTATTTATTAACAATGAAAAAATTTGAGTTTTCAAGCAAATATCAAAATTTTTGAAAACCTTGGGTCCACTACCATGAGCTTCATAGCTTGCTAATATGTAAAGATTTTTCTGAGATCAGTGATGTTATTATCGTGATTTTTCTATTATATAATGAACCATGTCCACATTTAGAAAATATACCTTACTCAGTGAAGCAAAATCTCCCAAATGATCAATTCATGATGTTACAAAATCATGCACAGGTAAGGATCCATGCATGAGTAAAGACCCATTCAAAGTGCAGAACAGACCAATGAATTTTAATGCAATAGAGTGCAAAAGTTCATTTCTAAGATTTCAAATTTCACACTATTAACCCTTGATTTATGAATTAAAACCATCAAGTTGTAGTGGAGTATCTCTCTCTTTTTTTTTTTTTAAAGTGGCTCTGCACTGGGTGTGGAGCTCGAACTCATCCTCTTGTAGGGCTGGGATCAAGACCTGAGCTGAGATCAAGAGTCGGACGCTTAACCCACTGAGTCACCTAGGTACCCCTGCAGTGTAGTATTAAAGAAGAATATGCAGAATTATCTGAAAAAGCTATTAAAATACCCCTTTTTCCAACTACATATCTATGTGAAGCCAGATTTCTTTCATACAATTCAAGTATAATAACATATCACAATAGACTGACCGCAAAAATAGATCTGAAAATCCACCTGTCTTCTATTAAGGCAGGCGTGTGGTTTTTCTTTTTTGTTTTTTTTAGAACCTCAGTAATGTTTAAGAGTCTAAAGTGGTCCTAAGGACCACCATCTTAGGACAATAGGGTTTACTTAATTCGATCAAGGAACCCAGTAGAGAAAGGCTCTATGAGACTTAGCATAAAGACATTTACACACAATAACCAGATTGTAACTCCACATCCTGACTTTTTATTACGACACACTAAATACCACCTGTATGATATTTTGTGCACAATTAACTTCCTTTTCCTCACTTTTTCCTTTCAATCTCTCTGTTCTAAGATCATATATGCTCACTAAATAACATCTGTTTTATTTTGTACGTTCTCACTTTCCAGTATTATTTTTTAAAAAGTCCCACCTGTTTCTTCTGAACTGGTCCAATTACATGGCCATGCACAACACCTCCTTGACTTCCCTCACCTTTCCACGGTAGGTATTGTGCCTTTTCAAAATCACTAATTCTAGATTTTCTAGGTAGTGTTTTTTCTAGTGTTAATTTCTAGATAGCTTTCTAGTAGAACACCTGCCAGGCTGGGCCCCATATCCAACAATGGCATATCTGAAATAAATTCTTTTTACAAACTAGCTTTTTATAAAATATCATTATTTGATCAGCACTCTCTCCCCTAAAATTATGTTAAAGCCAAATAAAAATGATTCAGACACTATATTAGGATGGAGATTTAATATAGTAGTCATATTTTTTTACGTGGTACAAATACAAAAGACCATTCTAAAGAAATGTGTCATTTCCCAGCACAACTTATTGTGAGTGGGAGTTACTTTGGTTAATTAATTTCTCCTGGTATAACTAAAAGCAAAGAAGCAAAACACTTAATGCCTCTTTAACCTAGCATATCAAATACATGCCCACAGTATTTTTAAAAGCTTCACTTATTCAATAAATAATTGGAAATTTTCAATATTAGAGCACTTTTATAGACTCTAAATGAAAAATATCCTCAATTGCAAGTAAAATTTGAGTTTCTTCCAATCAGATGTATTTAAGAATTAAGTGTGCCTCTCTACTTTTCAATTGTAAAAACCTCAATAAAGTGTTTTCAATTGCTTTCCATAGCTGTATGATCTTGGACAAGAGCTTAACCTCTATGATCCTCAATTTCTCATGAAAAAGATAAGGGGCTTAGGCTAGAAACTACAAGGCCCCTTCTAACTCTAAAATTGTATGAGTCAAATAAAAATGATCAGACTTCCAAAACGATGTTAATTAGGCTACTGAAAAGGAGAGAGAAGGGAGACTTAACATTTATATTTAAATCTAAAACTTTTTTTAACGAAGTTAGTTTGTCTAGGTATACATGGCTTTGCAGGGCGGAGGTCGAAGAAATTCATGTGAATTCAACATACCCCAGAGGTTACATGTAGATTGACCATGCTTTTCCCTTCCCACCAAAACGGGAAGAAAACACTAGCACAACAGAAAAGACTGATCGGATCTGAAAACTGAACTCCACTTGTAATTGAGGCCTAAGGCGTTAGCTTTACCTGGCAATTAATTCTCCTTATCCCCTTTGACTCCCAAGGCCGAACTACCGGTGACGAAGTCACCTGGGTTCAAAGTCTAGGGCACTTCAGATCCAGCAAGGTAAGAACCAAGAAGCCCAAGGGTCCAGAACCGGTGATAGGCTGGAATAAGGAAGGCAGATCGCCCGGGAGGCGGGAGTGGGCGCTGGGCGAGATGATGAACTACCTTTTTTTCACCCGACTTCTATCTTTCGCACCTTATCCAAGGGAGCTTGGTGAGGGGACCGGGCCCCCAGGCCCCAGAAAAACGAAGCAGAGCGGTTGGTGACAGGGCGAAGGGGTCAGAATTCAAGGCTGCCCCCCAGAGCCCGCTCGCCACAGCAGGCGCGTCCAACCTGTTCCCGAGTATCATGAAGGCAGAGCGGGCACCATCCCGAAGACCCCGGCCCACCCGCCCGCCGGCCCACAGCCGCACAGCTGCCCCTCCCCCGCTTTCCGCTGAGAGCCCGCGGCCCCTCCAGGGAGCCGGGAGGAGGCGGCCCAGAAGTCAGTCCCTACCACCGTGCCCCCAGACAAGATCCGCGCCGGTTGCAACCTCCGCCCAGCAAAATCGGTCCTTTCCGACGAGCTGGAGCAGCCGTGGCACTCGATCAGGGCCGGCGCCGCCCCGCCCCCGGCCTCCGCGCAGAACACGACTGGGCCAACATGGCTGGTGCCGCCTCTGCCACGTCAAGGGCTGGCGGGGCGGGGCGGCCGCGCCGGGGAACTTAAGGGGAGAGTGCGGGACCGGGCAGAACCGAGCGGGTATAGGGCGCGAGGGGAGAGGAGGGAGGTGGAAGGGGTGGGGACGGAGCCGGGGCGGGGCTACCAGGGGAGGGAACTAATGGTGAGAGTGCGGGACCCGGGCGGAGCCGAGTGAAGGGTGGGGAAGAAGAGACTGGAGGGAAGGGAGGCTACGGAGCCTGAGGGGCGGGGACAACCAAGACAAACCAGACTGGGAAACGCCAGAGTGCTAGGGACCCCAGCGGAACTGGAGCGCCTTAATCCTTTCCCAGGAACCGCGGCCGACCCCACTACCTGAGGGCCGCAGGCCAGAGTGGCACATTCTGCGGCCACTCAGACAACGTCCAGTAGGAGGACATCCTCACCTGTAGGGCCCTGGTTGATTCCTAGGACTACAAAACCGCATCTCCCCAAAAAAATACAAAGTGAGAAGTTCGTTTGTTCACTTAGTGCAACAAATATTTACTGAACATCTACAATGTGCCAGGTACAGTAGCAATGCTAGTGATATTGATGTAGGCAAAACAGGCCAAAATCCGTGGCCTGTACATTGGATTTTTGTATTCCTAGACAGTCTACCTCTTGCCTCCTACACTACATCTGCCACCTCTCCTCCCCACTACTGCAATCTCTGGCTGATTCATCTTAATGCGTTTTCTGCTTCTCTTTCCCAAAGGAAGAGCTGAGCAAAATGGGAGACACAGAAACGGGTTGGAAAGACATTACAGCTTGGCGATCTCAAGCACCCCATTCCTAAGTGAGGTTGCTCATGGAATTAATTCCAGACATGACTACACCTAAAACCTTGCCAGGCTTAGCCCTCGAAGCATTTTAACGAGTTGGAAAAAAGATCAAATCCTTGTTCTTCATTATAGTTGAGAAATAAGATGTGTACCAAACATGTATTTTCTGCCTATAAAGTGTATGCTAAGGTTGTTTTGTAAGGTAGAAGAGGATGACTTTGTCTGTCAAATTTGAATAAAAGTCTGAGGAGGAAATGGGAATGAAACAAAATTTAGAGGTGCCTGGGTGGCTCAGTCTGTTGAGCGTCCGAGTTTGGCTCAGGTCATGCTCTCCTGGTCTGTGAGTTGGAGCCCTGCGTAGGGCTCTGTGCTGACCGCTCAGAGCCTGGAGCCCGCTTTGGATTCTGTGTCTCCCTCTGTCTCTGCCCCTCCCCCACTCGTGCTCTGTCTCTCTCTCTCTCTCTCTGTCAAAAATAAACACTAAAAATTAAAAAAACACTAAAAAATTTTAAAAAACCACAAAATTTAGCATAGACCTGCAAATAAGGTGAGCTCAGGATGCTACCTCAATGAGGATTCTTGACTGAAAGCACAGCAAGTAAACAGCTGTGGACTATGGTATAAAAGTGGAATAAGGACATTCACAAAAAGAAACACGATCCAAGAACCAATAGACATAGAAGAGAGGATCCATGGGGATCTTAGAATTCAGTGAGGAATAAACCAAAATATAGTACCTTCGGTAATTTCATTCATTTCATTGTCCCCAGAAATGTGTCTTGCCACCATGCAGCTCAATGAAGACTAAAAAGTCATAACTCCCTTGTTCTTAGCTGAACAAAAGCCTCTGTTCCCTGTTACAATGAAACAGATGTTAGGATGGGTAATGAATTCATTTAGATCTGTCTTTATGTTCTTTAAGATGAACTGGTTTGCATTTAACCATCACATACTGGACCCAACTTTAGTTTTCTGGAATTTTCTTTTTTTTGGAGTTCTATATGTAAGAATCCATACTTAATGACTTTTTAATCTTTCTTAGAGATCTTCCAAAGAACACAGAAAATAATTTTTTTAATTTATTTATTTGAGAGGGGAGTGAAGGGGGAGAGGCAGAGAGAGAGGGAGATAGAGTATCAATCCCAAGTAGGCTCCATGCTGTCAGCACAGAGCCCAACATGGGGCTCAAACCCACGAACCATGAGATCATTACCTGAGCCGAAAGCAAGAGTCAGAGGCTTTTTAAAAAAAAAAATAGAATAAAACTTGCAATTGCTTTATGAGTCCATTGGACTCTTGTAAATCTAGGATACATTATGGGATCTTAGTGATCTTATTTTTCCTATATCTTGAAACATTCTGCTAATTCATCATGAAATGATTTACTCATCAATTATTCCAACTCTTCTTTTAAAAAGGCTAAAATAATAAGAAAACCAGAAAAATGATAGAATTACCCAAGACGATACAATAGTGGAGTAAGCTATCATTCTTGAATTTTCTCTTTGCAATGCCTAAAGTACTGCAGCATTTTTCAAGACCTTTGTACATGTTTTTAGTTTTCAATAAATATAGTTGAGAATTCAGAATTTGGAAGATGAATGCCAAGAGACAGAGAACAGCAATCTAGATCCTGATAATGACTGTGAAATCTTAGACTGTTAATCTTTGGATTACCATCTCCTAGATGAATTTCTCAAACTCAAGGATCATCGTGTTAACATTATTTCTAAGGTCAAAAAAATGTTATTTTCATCCAGTTATTCATTCAAAAGGATAACTTGATTACACAATATTTTGCAACAAAAATCTGGACCATCTCATTTTGCTAAGAACACATATTACAGTATTTCTTTCATCTTTTATGATGTTTATGTGGATAAATTTACTTAATATGATTCTTAAGTAGACAAATGCTAATGGCAGCTATGTATATACAAGATGATATCTAAGGAAATAGATAACCTAGAAATTAAAAATTCTTTAGGTTGATTACTTATAAAGCCAAAAATACAAAAGTCTTACAATTAGGGAGCAAAGATGGCTGTCCTTTCTTCAACAAAATTATGAGCCTTTAGAGATCTCAAAAAATTCTTCAAGTCCTGTGTTTTGATGATACAAATGCATGAAGAACCAGAAGTAACAATTAGCTAGGATGTAGTAGTGATGCATCTGAAATCTGCAATCACTGTTTACAAGATAGGTATGTTCCAGATTCATGTATCACAGGCAATAAGCTGGTAGTTGCATTCAGAGGACATTGCCCATTTTGGATATGTCTTCAAAACCAGGAAAATATGAAGTGGGTAATGGGCATTGAGGAGGGCACTTGTTGGGATGAGCACTGGATGTTGTATGGAAACCAGTTTGACAATAAATTAAAAAATAAACATTTAAAAAACTTAAAAAAAAGGAAAATATGGAATGAAAATTGGTATTTGCTATGCTTAGATACTTATTTAAATTTTCAGTAAAGTTGTTTTCCATTATCCCTTTACTCTTTTTATAACAGCTTTACTGAATATCTCTTTACTCTAATTTGTATAAATTCATGGAATGATATAAAGATATAAAAATTCAAAACAGTCAATTAGACCCAGCTTGTAAATGGTGAAGACTATTTTTCTTGGTATACTGAAAGTTAAGAGGTTTTGGGTTGAGGAAGAAGAGAGAGAAAAAGAGAGAGAGAGGAAAATTTCTTGAGCTCCCAGAAAGGAGAGTCAGACTAGGAATTGGAGAAAGGGGAGACTCTCCTAAAACAACCTTCTCTGGTTTTCTGACTAAACTATAGACATTCCTGGACCAAGGCATTTGAGATTAATCTGTGAATCTGAAGGATATTTGTTAAACATTTACCAACATGCAACTGATTGCAATTGTTTGCTCTCATTACAGCACTTTGTCAGATCCTGACACAAAATGATTGTTCCTTAAATATTCATGAATAAGCATGATAACCTAAACAATCATAAATTATTATCATCACTTTAATGTTTTGAGATTGACTATGAAAATATAAAACCTGACATAAGCCCCCCCAAAAATTCCTTTTTATTTTCATTATTTAAAAACATTTTTTTTAATTCCAGTAGTAGTTAACATACAGTGTCATATTAGTTTCAGGTGCACAATATAATGATACAACAATTCTATACATCAGTCAGTGTTCATCACAGTAAGTGTACTCAATCCTCATCACCTATATTACCCATCCCCCCACCTACCACCCCTCTGTTAACCATAAATTTATTCTGTATAGTTAAGAGTCTGTCTTTTGGTTTCTTTTCTTCTTTGTTCATTTGTTTTGTTTCTCAAAATCATATGAATGAAATATGAGTGAAATCATATAAATGAAATATGAATGAAATGAGTGAAATCATATGGTATTTGTCTTTCTCTGGCTTATTTCACTTACCATTATGTAGTCTCTAGATCCATCTATTTTGTTACAAATGGAAATATTTTATTCTTTTTTATGGCTGAGTCATATATACACACATACACTTATATATACACTTCTTTATTCATTCATCTATCAATGGACATTTAGGTCATTGCAAATAATGCTGCAATAAACAAAAGTCTTTGTTAAAAGCCAATACTCTAAGATCATTACTTCCTCAAACTGGCATTTTTCAAAATGCCAGAGAATATTACAAAGAGACAGGGAGGGGTGGCTGGGTGGCTCAGTCAATTGAGTATCTGACTCTCAATTTCAGCTTAGGTCATGATACCAGGGTCTTGGGATCAAGCCCCACATGCGGCTCTGAGATGAGCATGGAGCCTGCATGGGATTCTCTCTCTCTCCCTTTGCCCCCTCCCCCCTCCCTCACCCCCAAATGCTCCCACATGTGTGCTCTTTCTCTTTCTCTAAAATTAAAAAAATAAATAAATAAGAGAGAGAGAGAGAGAGGTTCTATAGTCAAATAAAGTTGGGAAACACCAGTTAAATTATGAAAAACTTGGTCTTTTGACTTGTCAGGGATTTTAATATGCTAACATTTATTGTGAACCTTTAAGAGCAGGATTTAAATACATTTCCCAAAGATATTTGATCTTGGAACTTTTTTTCCAGGGACTATCTGAGATCAAGTATTCTAAACACCCTATGACTTTGTTTTCAGCCATTAATTACATTAAATACTAGTTAATGTGTAACAACCAGTATTTTCCTTCCTACTTCTGAACCCACAGATGTTTCTAAACTGAAGATTGTAGCCAGAACTTCAAAGATAGTCAAGTGAAGTATATCATAAATTTCTTGGAATTTTACATGGTTACCACCAGATGGCGCTTTCACCTGTACTTTTTCTTTTTGGTTTAATCCATTTCCTAGTACAAATGAAGAAGCACTTTGCGTTTTTTTTTAACATGGATTCTCTTCCATTTGTTCAGATGGTAACATTACATGGCACTGGCCAACTCTTTTTGTAGTACTCACTAGAAAAACAATAATCAGATTGTTCTAACTTTGAATTTTCAGCATCAAAAGGGTGTCAAGTCCATACATAGGATATTATGGATCTGGTGCTCTAGTATGCACACACAATTACTACAATCACATTAGATATAGTAATACTAAATAAGGCTAATTAATAAATTACACAGGAGAGTTACGGAATTCTAAATTCAAACAGACCTTAATGATCATTTGGTCTAATCCCTGTACATGACAATGAATGTAAAGATAAGAGAGGTTAAATTGCACATCCAAGGTCAAGGTGCTGAGGCTCATTTAAAACCTACAACACTGTTTTCATTTTATGGCTGTCTTTTCACCTTGAAAGGCTGACAAGACTTGCCTTTAAACTTTCCAGCTCTTGTTCAAACAGCAAGTGCTTCTCTTCCACAGAGTGACCTACCAGCATTATACTCCAACATCACTTCATTCTGCCACTCTGACCAACTCCAGAATGATTACTAAGAGTTTTATTTAATCAAGCTAAACAAAGGAAATGCTTTCATCTACCCTTTTTTTTTTTTTACATTTATTTATTTTTGAGAAACAGAGTGGGACAAAGCGTGAGTGGGGGAGGGGCAGAGAGAGAAGGAGACACAGAATCTGAAGCAGGCTCCAGGCTCTGAGCAAGCGGTCAGCACAAAGCCTGATGCGGGGCTCGAACCCACGAACTGAGATCATGTCCTGAGCTGAAGTCAGACGCTCAACTAACTGAGCCACCCAGGCACGCTCTACTCTTTTTTTTTTTTAATATAATTTATTGTCAAACTGGTTTCTATACAACACACAGTGCTCATCCCAACAAGTCCCCTCCTCAATGTCCATCACCCACTTTCCCCTCTCCCCCACCTGGCATCAACCCTTGGTTTGTTCTCTGTATTCAAGAGTCTCTTGTGGTTTGCCTCCCTCCCTCTCTAACTTTTTTTCTCCCTTCCCTTCCCCCATGATCTTCTGTTAAGTTTCTCAAGATCCACATATGAATGAAAACATATGGTATCTGTCTTTCTCTGACTGACTTATTTCACTTAGCACAATACCCTCTAGTTCTACCCACATTGCTGCAAATGGCCAGATTTCATTCTTTACCATTGCCAAGTAGTGTTCCATCATATATATAAACCACATCTTCTTTATTACTTTTATCTACTCTTAAACCATTTACAGTGACACACAGAAACAAATAATGGATATCTTTTTAAATACACAGGGTTTTTATTTTATTTTATTATTTTTTTAATGTCTTATTTATCTTTGAGAGAGAGAATGTGAGCAGAGGAGGAGCAGAGAGAAAGGGAGACGGAGAATCCTAAGCGGGCTCTGCACTGACAGCAGAGAGCCTGATGCAGGGCTTAAACTCACAAACTGTGAGATCATGACCTGAACCGAAGTCAGATGCTCAACCACTGAGCCACTCAGGTGCCCCTATTTGATTTGATTTGATTTTGTTTTGTTTTGTTTTATTTTGTTTTTTGTTTTGTTTTATTTTATTCTATTTTCTTAAGTAGGCTCCATGCTCAACACAGAGCTCAAACTCACAGCCCTGAGATCAAGAGTCACGTGCTCTACCAACTGAACCAGCCAGGTGCCCCTTCTTTTTACCTAATATTTATATTTTGATTTGTAAAGAACATAAAAATTATTAAAACTCATGTAGCAAAAAAGGGAACTTCTACTTCAAAAGGAAGAAGCTGGGTTTGTATTTTTACTTAAAAATATTTTTTTAATGTTTATTTTTGAGAGAGAGAGACACAGAGCGTGAGCAGGGGAGGGGGAGAGAGAGAGAGAGAGAGAGAGAGAGAGAGAGAGACAGAATCTGAAACAGGCTCCAGGCTCTGAGCTATCAGCACAGAGCCTGATGTGGGGCTTGAACCCATGAACCGTGAGATCATGACCTAAGCCAAAGTTGGATGCTTAACCAACTGAGCCATCCAGGCACCCCTGTATTTTTACTTTAAAAGAGGAGTAAAGTTTTGGTTTTGTTTCAGGTTCTATAATTAAACTAGTCCTTGACTTGATTTTCTGATATCAAGTTAGCTTTGTAGTCTTCTTTGTGGATCTGTACCCCAAAGGTGGAGGACAGCATTCTCAAAGAGAATGAGAGATGGAGACCTAGAGACAGAGAGATAAAGAGACTGTTCATGTCCAGAGGATGTATATTAAGACACACTCCTTATATTTATCTTTTCATTGCTTCTCTCGGCTCTATGCCTCTCTCTGCTCTGGTCATTAAGTCTCTATTTAGCTACTAACTTTTATTGAGCTGTATCTTGTGAAAAATAGGGATTTAGAGCAATGGCTCCTTAAGTCTGACCACGCAGAACAGAATCTCAACTGCATCCACTTCCTAGTTGGGTGACCTAGGCATGTCACATAACTTTTCCTGAGTTTCCAGAGTTTCCATAGTGTCTTCATCTGAAAGCGAAGATAAATACAGTAACCTGCCACTTAGGATAACAACATATTGTAAGGATTAAATGAGATAATCTATATAGAACATTTAGTCCTGAGAAAGAAAAGGAACTTCTTTTTTTTTTTTTTTAATTTTTAAAAAATGTTTATGTATTTTTGAGAGAGACAGAGACAGACCATGAGTGGAGGAGGGGCAGAGAGAGCGGGAGACACAGAATCTGAAGCAGACTCCAGGCTCTGAGTTGTCAGCACCGTGCCCGATGCAGGGCTTGAACCCACAAACAAAGAGATCATGACCTGAGCCAAAGTCTGATGCTTAACCGAATGAGCCACCCAGGCGCCCAGAAAAGCAGCTTCTAAGAGCCTGAAACTGGCCTGGCTTTATCAACCGGGCCTAGGTGTTTTTAGGAGCTGTCCTGGCACCCACAGCAAGACCATATTGTTCTCCTGTTAAATATAAAACAATTCACAGCACACCAGCATCAGACAAGGTCACTTAGTGTCCCTGAAGGATCAAGACAAAAACAAGACAACTCTGTAAACGTGTCTGAACTCAGACAAATCAGGAAGATTGTCCAAACCACAAAATGACCAAATACCTCCCTAACTGGCTATTTTGAGTGACTGCTATTTCTTTACCAATTATAGCATTAGCTTCCCTTTTTCATTCTGCCTTCTATGTAAGAAATTATTAAGATACCTAATCACAGAATTTGTCAAGTGCTCAGATGAGCTGGAGAGAGAATTGAGCTGCCAGATGTCAGAGTAGGCAATTAAAACAAAAATGAGCCAAAATGGAAATAACAGTGAAGCCTCTAATTACTTCCTATGACTGTATAAGCGAAAGAGTCTGTCCCATTACCCCCTGGAACCAACTCTCCCACTGGTTGAGGGTCAGGTGGATCAGTGCAAACCTGGAGGTTATCTCACTATTGAGGGAGTCCCCAACAAAAGCTTTCTGCAGATTTATGAAACCAGGGCCATTGTCTGGGGAGGGGGGAAGGGGAGAGGGTGACAGGAATGGAAACGTACTGCATAGTGACAGAGTGGGTAAGTTTCCTGATAAGGAGACCTCCAAATGGGAACACCTGGCTAGGAATGCAACTATGCACAACAGCAAGGCCAGCCAGGTGGGACTGAGTCTTTGACTGCAACTCCCTTCAGAGACTGCAGTGCACTGGCTGTGCACCAAGCTGGTGCAGGAGGGCAGTTTTGCCCTGTGAAGCCTACCAGGTAAAGCCTTTTTAACTGCTTACGGTCAGGCACGAAAATTCACCCATACGTTTTTAAGTAGCAGTCAGACTCAAAACTATCCTCAATTCCTCCACCATCCCCAAATCACCAAGGCCCCAATCCTAAGATAAATAAGTTAGCATTAGCATCCTTTTACGGAGACATACCCTGGTCACATAATCATGTGACTACAGGAGTGTTCCGGTAGTCTTTGGTTGGAGGGCATTGATAGACCCCAGCACACAGCAAGAAGGTGCCCCATGCATAACTATAAACAGCTACATTTCTCACAACCCTGTCCAGGTCCATTCACTCCCTACTTTCTATGCATCAGCCATACTGACCTCCTTCCAATTTTTCCAACATGACCTACTTCTTCTAGTAATAAGGTATTGAAAAAACTCCTCTACCTGCTGAGATTGAATATACAAATGGGCAACGGCCAGACCACATATATATAAAAATAGAGGACTCTGACCTACAATCTGCAGCAACCATCCCAGGAAACCAACCTATTATTCTACAGTAACCCGCCAGGGAAAGCAGCCTAGAAGTCAGACTTGTAGGATGTCATATGGCTATCTCTAGCAACAATCCAGGAAGCCAAACAAAAACCTCATAATAATTGTCCCAGAACTTGATTAACAGTTGACAGCTTTTCTAATATTTTCCCCTGATTCCAATTTAGGATCAACCAACCAAAGAAAGCCAAATATGCACCCCAAACCAATTTCATAGGATGTCCCTCTTCTAAGTAGAATAGGGGTTCAGAGCATGCCACCCCCAAATATGCCACTTTGGCACTTAAAGGCACTTTTTAAAAAAGCATATGCAAGAAGGACCTTCTGACCTTCCTTTTCCTCTTTCTTCCTGAAAGCAGGAAATAAAACTCTCATGTGAAAGGTAACCTTCCTATACCAGCAGGACTATCACCAGAGACAGGGGGACTTGAAGCCAAGATAAACATGTACAAACAAACCTTGTTAAACTAAACTCTTATCTTCCTACTTTCCCGCAATTAACTGTGCCAGCCCAGACCCCTTTGTCTTGTTACATTTTTCAAAATGTACTACTCTTTGTGCAACCTATTATATAAGCTTTCAGTCCTGACTCGTTTAGGTCTTGATTTTTCTTGTGAAGCGCCCAACGTACATGTAAGAAATACTGAACAAAATTTGAATGCTTTTCTCCTGTTAATCACTCTTATGTCAGTTTAATTATTAGGCCCAGCAACTCTTATAAATTTTTAATTTACTTTCCTCTTTCCTGAATGAACTCATTCCTATGTATTTAAATTTTTACGGGCCCCTGGGGGGGTTCAGTCGGTTAAACATCTGACTTTTGATTTCCGCTCAGGTCATAATCTCACGATTTGTGAGGTCGTGCCCTGCATCAGGCTTCGTGCTGACAGTGTGGAGCCTGCTTGGGATTCTCTCTCCCTCTCTCTCTGCCCATGCCCTGCTCACTATCTCCTTCTCTCTCTCTCTCTCTCTCTCTCAAAATAAATAAATAAATAATTCAAAAATAAAACAAAAATTTAGAACTATTTCAATTCATTCATGTACTTAATTACTCACCTCTTCTTTGGAAAATAATTATTTCCCAGGACAACCTTTGTTCCATTCTGCTATTCTCCTCCTCCATGCGTGGTTCTGCCACATACTTACACAGTGAGTCCAGTGTTAAGCATGGTTCCACTGGTGGTTAGTCTTCTAGGTAATTACCTGTTCTTTTCTCCAAAAAATGAGTGGAAATTTCTAACAAGTTAGTTTCAAAAAAAAAAAAAATTGTGAGAAAATCCAGAAATGAAGTCATTACTTACTGTTTCTAATTTTTTCTTGATTATTACCAAAACACTTAGGGACAGAAGTCTCCACATTTTCCTCTAAGTTTGTCTCTTACAAAATCAGTAAAAAAAAAATTGTTGTTTTGAAATGCTAACCACCATAAATGTAGTTACCATCTGTCACCATACAAAGTTACTACAAAATCAGTAACGTTTTTAACCAAATAACATTCTAGTTTGACTGCAGCCAAGCAATATGTTTCCAAGTCTCCCAATTGTTTAGTTACTGTTCAGAAGTACAAATTCTTCAGCACTTAACCTAAGGAGTGTGTCTTGACTTTATCTTCAAATGAGAAAGCTGCGTTCTGGTTTTGAAACCAGTTGCCTTGAGCACCTGGGTGGCTCTGTTAGTCGAGTGTCCAACTCTTGATTTTGGCTCAGGTCACAATCTCATGGTTTGTGAGATCGAGCCCCTGCATCAGGCTCTGAACTGACAGCACAGAATCTGCTTGCGATTTTCTCTCTCTCTCTCTCTCTCTCTCTCTCTCTCTCTCCCCCTCCCATGCACGTGCAAGCACTCTTTCTCTCAACATAAATAAATAAACATTTAAAAAAAGAAGAAATCAATTGCTTGCAAGCTAACAGCAGTCTTTAAAAAAAAAAAAACAACCTTAAAAATAAACATAAATCTTAGAAAATAAAAGTCAATTGTATTCACTCAGAGCTTGTTTAGAAAGAATGAAATATAATACTTTCATTGTTTCTTGGAATTTGTTACCCAGCGCAAGTTACTTACTCCATTTCTGACTTGTTTCCTCACCTATAAAATGGAGATATAACAGTACCTACCTCACAGATTGGCTCTAAGATTAATCATGGTAACTTTTGAGTATTGGCATTAGCTTTATCCTTTCACTATTTTTATTTAAGCAAAGGGATCTTTCTAGAAAAAAAAAAGAAGAAAGTGATGGCTACTCAAGGACTAACATTCATTTCAGACAAATATAAAGTGATCTTTCAAGTAACCAAGCACAAGAAATTTCTCTGGAAAATTAATTTTTCATTCATTTGGCATCAGATAAATCTGGGTTGGAAATGGCTCTTTCTTTTCGGGAGAAAGTCACAGTTGTAGTATTTAACCCCTCTTTGCATTGATTTCCTCCCCTACAAAACGTGGATAATATCACTTACTTTAAAAGATTGCTGTAAAAATTACATGAGTAAATATAGTTGATGTGTCTACCAGGAGTTTAAGAATCTAGAGCTGAGAAAGTAGGAAAGAAAGAAAGAAAGAAAGAAAGAAAGAAAGAAAGAAAGAAAGAAGTTTCTTGAAGACAATTTAAAAAAAAAAACACGAATCTGGGGGCGCCTGGATGGCTCAGCCGGTTGAGCATCGGACTTCATGTCACGATCTTGGGGTTCCTGAGATCCAGCCCGGTATCTAGCTCTGTGCTGACAGCTCAGAGCCTGGAGCCTGCTTCGGATTCTGTGTCTCCCTTTCTCTCTCTCTCTCAAAATAAATAAACGTTTTAAAAAATTAAAACAAAAAAGAATCTGGAACTCAATAAATGGTAATTACAGTAACATGCTCGTTAACTCAAAAAAGTTCAAGAATCCCTCATTACTGCAGATGTATAAAGGTTAATAATCCTCAGTCTTTACCCTCGCCTTATAAGAGAAAACAAAGGGAAACACGAAGAAATACTTCAGAACCATCTTTGCAAGAATCGAAATTCACAGTCTTCGTTACACTACCGAAACCTTAACTTTTGGACAATCCGCAGGCTTCCTCAAGAACAATTACGCCCCCTAAGCCCTGCCTCCCTCAACCCCGCGCCTAAGGTGCCTACTTCTGCGCCTGCGTCGTGACCTAAATTTGGCGCATGCGCCGGATGGGACTGCTGGATTAAAAACCATGGCGTGGATACCAGCAGAGTCTGCAGTAGAAGAGTTGATGCCCCGGCTGTTGCCAGTGGAGCCCTGCGACTTGACAGAAAGTTTTGATCCCTCCGTACCCCCGAGCACGCCTCAGGAATACTTGAGGCGGGTCCAGTGAGTGATCTGACCCTTGAGGGTGGGCTGGTCGTCCTCTCTGCCCCCTAAATGTGATAAAGCGCTCTGCCCCCGCCTCTGTGGCCGTCCCCAATCTCTCGCGAGGTAGGGTCGAATCAGGATCACTTGATTATATCTTTATATGGGCGAGTTTTACCTGTGTCAAGTTTGGTGCTCTTAAATCCCTTGCTTTCAGTCCAGTTAATTTCAGAAATATATTGTTTAGTACTTCAATTGCAATTCTGAACTTTGTTTTCTAATTTCGTTAAGAACTGTAGAAATGGATCGCTTGTTTTACTACACATGAACGAAGCACAGCCGTAATCACATTTCTTGGATTTATTACTTGTTTGTAGGATTGAAGCAGCTCAATGCCCAGATGTTGTGGTAGCTCAAATTGACCCAAAGAAGTTGAAAAGGAAGCAAAGTGTGAATGTTTCTGTAAGTTATATTACCCAGCGGGGGATTCTTCCTCCCCGCCCCCGCCCCGCCGGAATTGAAAGATCAATGCTATGGTATCCCACAGTATCTCTGATGATATATGTAAGATTTGACTACTCCCTGTGACTTTAGACATTAACTTGTACTTTTTCCCCAAAAGGACAGTTGGCATTTACTGCTTCCAGAGAGGTTTTCAGTAACCCTGGCATTCATGAAGACTTTCTGATCATATTTTAAGGAGGTGATCCAATCCTAAAGGACTCTTTAAATAGGTTACTTACACTATCCTTTATTTTTAGGGAACCTTTTCCCAGTTGTCTTCATAATTATTCTTGGACTGGTGTTTAATCTTATTTAGTATAGTTTGCATGTTTTGAATTTGACTGGGTTTTGTTTTTTAAGAATAGAAACTCAAGTTTCTTTTTCTAACTACTTGAACATGTTTTTCATTTATATTATCCAGAGTATTTTTTTAAGTGTTTATTTATTTATTTTGAGAAAGAGAGAGAAAGCAGGGGAGGTGCAGAGAGAGAGGAAGACAGAGAATCCCAAGCACGCCTGATATGGGGCTTGAACTCATGAACTGCAAGATCATGACCTGAGCTGAAATCAAGAGTCAGACGCTTAACTGACTGAGCCATCCAGGCACCACATATCCAGCATATTTTTTAATTAAGCAACTAGGTTGTGCCACTCACTGGGAATACAACAGAGAATAAGACAGAAAAATCCCTACCCTAGCAGACTTTACATTCTCTTGAGGAAGACAGAGAGCAAACAAGCAAAGTAATAATTATATATTGTGACTATTGCTATGAAGAAAATTAAATGTATAATGACCAATAAGTAACAAGATAAAGTAGTCACAGAAGATCTCTTTGGGAACTTACTATTTAACCTAAGGTCAAAGGAAAGCAGCAGTTTGTAAATTGTGTTAAGTCCTTTTCCTTTTATGTTCTAAGTAATTTCTTTATCTGATGTTTATAATCAGGAAATTTTAACTTAGATACTGTAATGTTTCATATCATTCCTATTTATAAGTTTTTAGTTGATGGAAGAGAAGGTCTTATATACTTAGCTTTTAAAAAGTGGCCGTACTGTTTTATTTCAAGGCAGTATGTGATTAATTTTGAACTGTTGTGCTGTCTTAGGAAGCTGAAGTAGCCCTTGTAAAGTCAAGTGTCTTAAATTATTTGAGAACATTCTACCCATACCAAAATCCTTTATTTGTGATGTATCTATTTGTTTCCAAAGTTTTGTTATTTTTTTAATGTTTTTTTTTTTTAATGTTTATTTATTTTGAGAGAGAGACAGAGGGAGAGCAGGGGAAGGGCAGAGAGAGAGAGGGAGACAAAAAATCAGAATCCGGCTCCAGGCTCTGAGCTATCGGCGCAGAGCTTGATATGGGGCTCGAACCCACAAACCGTAAGATCACGACCTAAGCTAAAGTCAGACACTTAACCAACTGAGCCACCCAGGCGCCCCAAACAGTTTTGTTATTATAGAAAGATAGGACTAGATTATATCTTCAGGACTCATATAATATTTCTTAGTTTAGAAACTTCAACTATGAACCATTCCAGATTGCTCTTATTGAAGTGACTATGCAAGGATCATTTCCTAATGTTTAATGTGTGTTTGTTTGAGAGAGAGAGAGAGAGAGAGAGAGAGCGAGCGCGTGCGCTCAAGTCGGGGAGGGGCAGAAAGAAAGGGAGACACAGAATCCAAACCAGGCTCCAGGCTCAAACTCAGGAACCATGAGATCATAGCCTGAACCACCCGGGCTCCCCGTTTACTAATGTTTAAATTTGAACATAAATAGTAAAGTGAAAGGCCTATGTTTTGCATGTGCAAAAAGTATAGTATTTTTCTTATATGGTCTTCATCATCTACTTTATTACTCTTCATCTTGATTCTGCTTTTACTTTATAGAGGCATGAGATTCTACTTATACCACTGACATTTACTGTAATATTTATGAATTGATCTCTAGCTTTCAGGATGCCAGCCTGCTCCTGAAGGATATTCTCCCACTCTTCAGTGGCAACAACAACAAGTGGCACAGTTTTCATCTGTTCGACAGGTAAGTGTACTTTATTTAAACCAAATTAAACCTCTCTCCCCTCCCTCCCTTCCTCCATCAAGATTTATTTCTGTTCTTAGACCATAGTTGTAAAAATAAGATTCATTATTCTGAAGGATGAAGTTAAAATATTTATGAATCAATTACCAAATAATAATTATTAGAGATAATACAGTTTGAAACATGTTTTCCAAATTTCAGGATTGTTAGAATGTTGCACAGCTGATTTCTTTTTAGTTATCCATTCACTGGAGATCACTTGTCTAACTTCTCTTCCTTCAGAGTGTGATCAGACATAGAAGTCACTGGAAATCACAACAGTTGGACAGTAATGTGACCATGGTATGTAAGTTTAAGTTGTACAATGTGTACCTATTTGAGATGGTTCCTATTTATTGCCAGTCTTTAAAGATTCACCTACTTAACCTATATTATTTTTGTTCCTTTTCACTGACCATTAATAGAAACAATTCCATTATATTGGTGGTCTTAAAAATATAGAATCAGTAATGCAAGTTGTTATTTTATGACAGTTTTAATCCATAGCATCTTGAGAGGCTTTGGATAGGTATTGTTAGGCCTCTACAAATTTTAAGAGTTCTTCTAGACATTGCTTTTTTAGAAAATAAATATATTTTTTAAAGAAAGAAAATAAATATATTTTCAGTATTTACAAAAAGATTCAATGAGGTAATGGTGCCATACCACAGACATTTTGCTAAAGCCCGTCATGCATACTAGAAAGTAGTATTTTCTGTGCTTTATCAACTTAGATATAATTTTAAACTCTTCGGGAGTAGTCTCTGGACTACTGAATAAAAAGGGGAGTTGGGGAAGAGATGGATACATTGTTCCAGGACAATATTTTTAATGTTTTAGGGAGTCTCATGTTCTTCCTGAGAATCAAACACAAGTTATTTATCTTCAAAGGAGAAAATTGTGTGCCCCAGCACAGTTTTGCTCACAGTTTCAGGTAGCTGGTAGATTCCAGGTTTTAGAAGCTTCCTATAGGCAGTGCTTCCTAATGTCTTTTACATAGTGACACATTGGGATAAATGGAGGAGGCTGCTTGCATAGCCTTGGACTACCAGCTGAAAGCTAAGAGATTCACTATATAGACTCAACTTTCTTCTCCATACCAATTGAAAGCTCTGCTCTAGGAAAAGTGTGAAATGAACTAATGTTACTTGCCCACAGTCATTTAACTCATAAAAGGGATAGCTGAAATTCAAATTGAAGTTTGTTTGTCTATAAAGCCTTTTGCTGTGTTGTGAGGCCTCCTGGTAAAAAGGGGGTAGGGGAGGAAGGGTAGATGTGTAGATTTTTTTTTTTTTCTTGCTCAGCATCAGGACTTTTGGGTACATGCTTACTAATTTAAAAAGAAGCTGCATCAGTAACATTATAACAACGTAATTTTGTCAAAAATGTAAATGACCTAACATAATTGATTGAATAAATTCTGGTCCATCAAAACAGTGGAATATTAATAGCAATAACATGTTCATCATGGCAAAAGTAATCGTTACGTAAATAATGAAATGAAAAATGTCTAAAGCATTCTGACATTTAAAGCAACTATGTAAATATAAACATTTATTGATCTATTCAATCATTTATTATAAAGTACCTGCTGTAGTTAACAATCTGGGAATTATTCAGTGTTACCTGAAGCAGAAATAGTCTCTGACCTAATGGAGTAATGGAAAGGGCAAATACATTGTTTTAGTACAATAGACCTTTTCGGGGTCTCATATCTGTCCTGAGAATCTAATGAAAGCTATTTATCCTCAGGGGGAAAAACTGTACCTATGCAAAGTAATGTGCAAGTTGATATGTACAAATAAAAATTGTTTCTTAATGTGGTTACATTGAGCTGAATGCCTCTCCCCACTGGTCCTACATTTGATGGTGTAGTATAAACCTATTCTTTCTTTGACTGAACTGCCCTTCCAGGTATGCGAAGTACGTCATCCTGTCTCTTTCCCTGGTATAAACATCCTTTGTTCTTATAAACATTCTTAGTGTGTTTTTTTTCCATACCAGTTTCCATCTTTATCACCCTTTTCTGAGCCTACTCTTGTTAGTGTCCATTAAAGTGTGATCCAAACTAGACATGTCCCACGTAATGTGTAACACTTGGGCACTGTATTAGTTTGCTAGAGCTGCCATAACAAAATACTACAGATTGGGTGTTTTAACAAACAGTAATTTATTTTCTCACAGCTCTATAGACTGTGAAGTCTCAGATCAAGGTGTTAGTAGGTTTGACTCCTCTTGAGGCCTCTCTGGCTTGCAGATGGCTGTCTTCTCGCTGTGTCCTCACATGGTCTTTCCTATGTGCACAAGCATCTCTAGTGCCTCTTGGTATGTCTGAATTTCCTCTTATAAGGACAGTAGTCAGATTGGATGAAAGCCCACCCTAAAAACCTGATTTTAATATAATCCATTATAAAGGTCCTGTCTCCAGATACAGTCACAGTCTAAGATACTGGAAGTTAGGGCTTCAACATACGAATTTTGGTGAGACAAAATTCAGCCCATAACAGGTACCATATCTTTGTGTTGAAGTTGTGGGAATACAGAGGACCTCACTTCTTTTTTTACTATTCAGTAAAAGAAAAATACATAGAAATAAGTAAATTCCTTTTTTTTTTTTCTTTTTCTTTTAGCCAAAGTCTGAAGATGAAGAAGGCTGGAAAAAATTTTGTCTGGGTGAAAGGTTATGTGCTGAAGGGGCTGTGGGACCAGCTACAAGTGAAGGTCCTGGAATCGATTATGTACAAGTAGGTGATATGTGGATAAACAAAACAAAAGTGTTCTAATTTTGGTGTGTAATTTAACATAAAGACTTCACAAACTACAGCCTAGGCCGAATCTAGTCTGCAGCCCGTTTTTGTGCAGCCAATGAGCTACGACTGTTTTTTAAGATACTAAGCGACTGAGACCGTGTGTGGCCTGCAAAGCCTAAAATACTTACTGTTTGCCTCTTTACAGAAAATGTTTGCCAACCTATGACTTAGTTAAGTGGCTCTTTAACTTAAAAATGTGCAGCCCAGTTTTTGAAACAGTGTACTGTGACCTTTCTTAGGTGGGCTTCTTATCTCTTAGGTTTTAGCTATGTGATAATTTTGTGAGTTAGATAAAATTCAGGGTTTTTGTTTTTTCTTTTTAATGTTTATTTGTATTTTTGAGAGAGAACCACGCACACGTGCACATGCGTGCAAGCAACGGAGGGGCAAAGAGAGGAGACAGAGGATCTAAAGTGGGCTGTGTGCTTTCAGTGCAAGGCCCAATGCGGGGCTGAAACTCAGAACTGTGAGATCACGACCTGAGTGGAAGTCGAATGCTTGAGCTGCTCAGGTGCCCCCAGGGCTTTTTTTTAGCCTGGGTTATGAGTTTTGAGTCGTCAGGGAAACAAAGGAAAACATGACACAGATGCTTAAAAATGCTTAGTAGATTTCAGGGGCACCTGAGAGGCTTGACTGGTTAAGCATCCAACTCTTGACTCTTGGTTGTGGCTCAGGTCATGATCTCACGGTTCCTGAGTTTGAGTCCTGCGTCAGGCTCTGCCCTGACAGTGGGAAGACTGCTTGGGATTCTCTCTCTCCCCCTTTCTCTCTATTCTTCCCCCACTTGCATGCGTGCACTCTTTTTTCCTCTCTCAAAATAAATAAATAAACCTAAAAAAAATGCTTAGTAGATTTCATATTCTGAAGATGAAGTGTTAACAACACTTCACAAAACAACAAAAACTAATTGGTCCAAAAAATGTAAAATCTCCAAAAATCATGAAAAGATCAAGAACCCAATTAAAACAGAAAAGGCTAAGGATATAAGTAGCTCACAGAAAGAAAAATATGAATTTCTGTTACATGAGAAGATGCCCGCATTCACTTGTAATAGAAATATAAGTCCACTGAGCTGCTATTTTCCAGCTAACGTTGACAAAGGAAATTTGATAATCTGTGTCAACAAGGGTTGGGAAAATAGGCACTCTTACACATGGTGGTAGGGGTATAAGTAAATTCAAATCTATAAGCTAGCTATCTTGACACTGTTTCTTACACAATCTGTTGTTCTTCTGGGTAATATCCATAATGTATGTTACATTTCAATATGTATTTTAATTTGACAATTAAAACTTATTAAAATTTATTGTATTTATTTTACTTATATATACAAGTAAAATACATCATGTGAAAGAACCATTTAAGGACGCAGAGTTAATGCATATCCTCTTAACTTTCTCAGAAATCAGTGCTGTTTTCATAATGAGGGATCCCAGCATTAAACTTCAGCGTACTTTTTTAACTGAATCAGATTAGGTTTGAAAAAAAATCACTCTAAGTCAAGTACCTTTAATTCCTAAAATGTTAGCTTTAGCTGAAGATTTTGAAAAAGTGTATACAACATGTTATTGTCATAGTATCAATTTTTTCATATTATCATTTTAAGAAATTTCATACTTTAACATTTTAATTACTAAAATCATTATCTTTAAATTTATGTAGTCAAATTGAAAAACATTTTTCAATACCTCCTTTATAATACCATTTAGTAAATTTCAGTCTCATTTTTCTTTCAGATTGGTTTTCCTCCCTTGCTTAGTATTGTTAGCAGAATGAATCAGGTAAAATCCATAATAAGGATGTATTTATTCTTTTATTTCCAATGTGTATGAAAGTATTATGAATACATTTATTAAACACTTACAATATGTAAGATTCTGTCCTAAACTCTTTAACAGTTCTTATTTAATCACCAATATAACCCTTTATGGGGAGTTATTATTAATATCCAACTTTTATGGATTAGGAAACAGAATTGGAGATGGTTTTTCAGCAAAATTTAATGGCAACACTGGGATTCAATCCCAGTTTGACCTAATTCCAGAGCTCATGCTAAATCATTTTGCTAAACTATTCAATTGTGTACATTTCAGTTATAAGTCTTAGATTTGGGGATTTGAAGTAAAATGAAGGTGAAATTGCTATGAAATACACAGGGGCACCTGGGTGGCTCAGTTGATTAAGCCTCTGACTTCGGCTCATGTCATGATCTAGCAGTTAGTGAGTTCAAGCCCAACATTGGGCTCTGTGTTGACAGCTTAGAGCCTGGAGTCTGCCTCAGATTCTGTCTCCTTCTTTCTGCCCCTCCCCTGCTTAAGGTCTGTCTCTCTTTACCTCTCAAAATTAAGCATTAAAAAAAAATTAAAAAGAAAAAGAATAAAATAATTTCTTAGACAAAAGGGGAGAAAAATGGACTTTGGTTCTTCAGTCTTTTAGGATGAGGAATTCTATTACCTACTTAAAGAGCAAGTAAAAATTTTGATTGTTTTGCCTTCACATAGCACTAGGTGCCCTTGGAAGATAAATTTTTTTAAGGGTCATATGCTGTTGTAAATCATATACTTGCTAACAGTTTCACTTACTTGATCATTTGCATTAAATGCTGTAGTAGTCATTCTCAGTGTCCAACTATACTTGAATAAGCGAGAGAATATTTTCAACAGTTTAATAAATTCTGTCTATATAGCTTTAAAACAGATCTTTCTCCACAGTAACTTTTTTTTTATATTTTTACTTTGACTTAATGAAAATAACTTGAAGGTATTTATGCAAAGATTTTTTTTAAGAGCACATGGAATTTTTCGAGTATTTGTAAACTAAATTAGTAGTTACAAACTAAATCCTAGGATTTAAACCAAGATATTGATACTTGAAAGTATATAAGAATATTTGTCTAAAAAGTCTTCTCACTGAGTGAGCCACCTAACCAATTACTAACTACAGTCATAATTTTCTCTGGAAGTCTAAAGAATGGGACCATTTTAAATATCAGAGTTGTTTTCTAACTCAACTTAATGAAACCCATGTTGAGCTTGTCTTTGTTTTATTACTAATTCATTTCTTCCACTTCCCCTTTCTCCTTTTTTTAGGCAACAGTAACTAGTGTCTTGGAATATCTGAGTAATTGGTTTGGAGAAAGAGACTTTACTCCAGAATTGGTAGTATTGCTTCTTTTTATTTTAATAATGCAGACAAAATTATACATACTTATTTCATATATGAGATATGACTAACATGTTTATGTATAGGTGTTTATGTATCATACCTGTGTATAATTATGTGTATGATGTAAACTATGTTTGTTTGCACTGAAATTAGTAATTTATGCTAGCATGCAAATCAACATGCTACTTCTTTTGTTGAAAAAGACTTGCCTTAGAAAAAGTCAACTAAAGAGTTGATTTATATCCTGAGAGAAGCAGCATATCTCATGGCAGTGTAGTAACAAACAGTCACAAACTGGCATCCAGTCTGGAGGTCCCATTTTGACTGGCTTAACAAAGTTGGAAATACATTTTCTCAAATGGCTTTGAAATCCAATCCACAAAAGAATAGTAAATGCCAACAATAATACCAAGCACTATGTGCCAGGCATTACTCTAAGAACTTTGAATATAGTGACTCCTTGAGTCCTCCAGTAACCTATGAGCTGTTATTTGCATTTTACAGATAAGGAAACTGGAGCACATAAGGATTCAGTAACTTGCTTAAGATCACACATCTCATAACTGGCAGAACAGAGATTCACACCCCAGCAGTCTGGCTATACTCTTAACAACTACGCTTCAATGGCCCCTCTACTTTATAGTTTTATATTCACAGCTCATTTTTCACCTTCAAAAACGGGGTCAGTTTGATGGGCATTATATAAATGAATTATCTGCATTAATCCCCTAGTAAGAAATTTTATTGTCCTTTGAAGCTAGATTTGATTTTTAGAAACATGTATTTTTTATAGTTAAAGATATTTGTAAAAGAGTGTACCTGAGGCTCCAAAGCTCCCTGTCAAAGCATAAGATATAATCTTTGCCCTCCAGAAGTTTAGAATCTGTCTGGGAGAAACAGATAAACCAACATTATATAGTGTACAAATTTCTAAGCTTGCCATTCAGCCAACTGGCTTAGATAAGGCTCTTACATAAGTATGATGGTGATATCCTTTATCACTAGATTTTCATTTTTTGTTTTTGTATTTTATTCTTTTAAGTCTCTGCTATGTTACATGTACTTATCTTAAGGGGAAAACAATGTTTAAAATCACTGCTTCTAAAAAATAAATCAAAATAAGTCACTGTTGGGGCACCTGGGTGGCTCAGTTGGTTAAGCGTCAGACTTTCGCTCAGGTCATGATCTCACGGTTTATGAGTTTGAGCCCCAAATTGGGCTCTGTGCTGACAGCTCAGAGCCTGGAGCCTGCTTCCAATTCTGTGTCTCCCACTCTTTCTGCTCCTCCCCAACTCGGGCTTTGTCTTTCTCTCTCAAAAATAAATAAAAGCATTAAAAAAATGTTTTTAATTAAAAATAAACAAAAATTAAAAAAATAAATCACTGTTTTGATTCAGTGCTCAAACATGTCTTTTACATAGTGTAATTAACGTACTATTCTGGAATTTTTAGCTCATATTACATATATATGTTTCCGTATGATAATATAATTCACATAATTTCCATTGTCTTAATGCCTTATAGTTTACTTTGATTCTCTCATTATGATCATTTGAGTTCTTTCTTATATTTTACAATCATGACTAAATTATAAACATTTATATTAATTTCATTTTAATTGTCAATTTCTTAGGATATTGCTAGAATATAATTATTGGGTCAAGGTTTTATAAGCATTTGTAACACTCTCCCAGATTGCTTTCCAAAAGGAATGAACTAGTTAAGAATGCCATCAGCAAAGGATTCTTATTTCTTTTCCCTGCAACTCTATTTTTCTGGAACCATATGCATTTGCTATTTCTGTAGTTTAAAAACATTTGATTATCAGTAATTCAGTATGGTTCAATCTAACATTTTATAATTTCTGTTTTCAAATTGAGTGAATTTATAGTAGTATTTCAAATTAAAGACAATTTATATTTCAGTGTCAGTGAAACAATATTTTTCCCATGCATTAGTATATTAGCTATACCTTCAATAGAAAACTTTGTTCATATTCGTGTTACTTGTTCATTGGGATCTGTGTATTGAACTCTAAATTCTGTATCAATTCTTTCTGTCTGATAGTGACCTTTTAGCAGTATTACATGACCTGTTTTCCTTCTCTTCCTTTAATCTTTATTTTTTTAACTCTGTGCTGTAAGATTTTTTTTTATTTTTATTTTTTAACTTCTAAAGATTACTCACTGAAGAGGGTGGTAAGTTTGGCTTTTCCTGTTAATTAGTGAAAGCATATTACCAAAAAGTAACTGTATTTGCCAGAGGAACCATCGAAGTGTTTCTGAACCAATGACAACTGCTTTACTAACTTGTAACCTAGTTAATCCTTTGAGTCTAACTTTGAGTAACTGTCTCTTAAATCAACAGTGTTCAATTTCTGTATCCAAGTAACCATACCATCAGAACACTCCTATTGAGAATATCAGTGTTTAAAGTAAAAACCTAGATCATGAAGTTTGCTTATCATATACTAACAAAAGGAAAATGGAACTGTTTTTGAAAATTTCTGTACTTGGGATTACTTTAATATTTTTTTGAGAAATACAGCCTCATTTTTCATCCAAATATAAAAGTATTAAGGAAAATTTTTTGCGATTTTGTGGTGGGTTTTATGTTTTAGTATTGCCACAGTGTGCTCACTGTTTGCTGACCTTTGAAAAAAGGAAACTCTCAGTATAAATCTTAGACAATCAGAGGTTTAAGCACCATTTGAATACTTGAATGCCAGCTATATATAGTAAATGTGGTGCTGAACATGTGAGTCAAGTTTAAATGTACAATAGCTTTTTTGATATAGAAGAGAATTCCACTTACTATTTATTTAAAAAAACCTAGATGTGAATCTTTTGTTTAGGAAAAAGTTTTATTGATTTTGGGGTTGCTTGAGAAGCTAATTTACTTTTGTTGCATAAATTGCTATGTAACCGTTGTTCTAATATTCTTTAGGTTTCTCCAAAGTGATGTATTGCTCAGATTAAACTCTGTCATATACACTGCTGGTAGAAATATAATTGGATACATCTTTTATGGAGTAAAATTTAGTGGTTATATCTCAGAAACCTTTATGAACATACATACGCTTTGATACCAGCATTTTATTTCTAGGAATTTAGCCCAAGAAATCAATGAGAAATGCTCTAAAATTTATTTTAAGGATATTTATCACACTATTTTTTATATAACAGCAACAAATTAAACCTCTTAAGTGCTCAATAATAGGAAATTGGCTCAGTAAGTTTTGGTGCATCCAAAATGGAACATTCATTTCACAAATATTTTAATTAAGCTCCTGTTGTGTTCCAACTCTAGACTGAGTCCTGGGGGTATAATATCTATCATTATAACCTCACAGAGTTTGGGGGAAAGAAAGAATAAACCAGCTATGATAGGAAAGTATGATAAGTACTTGGTTAAAGAGTATTTATACAAGTGCTATGTTGAGATTAATAACATTCCCTCGTTAATCCCATTTAACAATGTTGGGAGATATTTATTATGTATTGCAAGTAAAAGAGATGGTAACAAAATGTTATTGCCCCCCTATTAATGTTACAATAATGATAAAACTTTATCTTTTAAAAGTTGTATGTGTAAACAGGAAAAAGATGAACATTTTTTAAGTTTTAGCAAAAATTTTATCTGAATGGTGGGATTGCAGGTTTATTTGTGCTTTTTGTATTCTTCAGTTTTTCTGCATTAAGTATATATTCCTTTTGTAATTGAAAAGAAAAAAACCTATTTTATTTTATTTATTTTTAGTGGTCTGAAAAAACCATTTTAAAAGAGGATGGGGATAGATTTCATTTGCCATGGTACTTAATAGAAGTATAGAAGTATCAAAACATTATTTCATCTAGAGTATAGTTCCTTTGTATAGACACAGGGGACAGAGTTATAAAATTATAAAATTATTCATGTATCTGTCTATGGACGGAAGAGGAAAAAATGTATCTTAATTTTTGCATGGACTTACACACTTCTTAATGTAGTTTTCTGGTCATGAATTAGGACTTCATTTATAGTAAGAACCTCTGAAATGAACTCTTTAGGGCTAAGGGTATTTTGAAGTGTCTGATGTTCTGTGTTTCTAGTAAGAGGATACAAAAGAGATCAGCTGGCTGTCTAGATGATCCTTTGTTGTCTGTATCCAAACATAATACAGTTAAATGTTACATAAAGTTATCCATAGCAAATAACCAGACACAACATTGGACATTTTTAAGTTAAACTTATAGTGTAGTATTTGCTACTTACTACCTTTTAAAATCCTGTTTAGGGAAGGTGGCTTTATGCTTTATTGGCTTGTCTTGAAAAACCTTTATTACCTGAGGCTCATTCACTGATTCGGCAGCTTGCAAGAAGGTGCTCTGAAGTAAGACTCTTAGTGGTAAGTTACAACTTACTATTTCAAATTGAAAGCACTCTTCAATTTATATGGTGATAAAAAGGATCCCATTGAAATAGGAAAAAGTGGAATATTTTATTAGTGGAGGTTAGATTTAGGCACATAATAAAAATAGGCCTAAAATAACAGGTTAAACAAAATGGAACTGTTTTTTTCTCAGATAAAAGAAGTCTGGGGGTGCCTGGCTGGCTTAGTCTGAAGAGCATGTGACTTGATCTCGGGGTTATCATTCAGGCCCCACATTGAGTGTAGAGATGACTTAAATCAAGTTTAAAAGAAATAAATATTAAGGGGTTCCTGGGTAGCTCAATCAGTTAATTGTCTACCTCCTAGGCTTGATCTCATGGTCATGAGTTCAAGCCCCAAATTGGGCTTTGTGTGGAGCCTACTTAAAGAAAAAGAAAAATTTAAATAAGGAAAGTCTACAAGTGGATAGATCAGATCTAAGATGGCAGTAACCCAGGCCTTTCAGTTCTGCTTCATGGCTTCCATCTTCAAGCTCACCTCATGATCCAGGACAGCTGCTGGAGCTTCAGCCACTATATTATTTGCTTTTAGGAAGCTAGAAAGAAGAAAAGGTATCCTCTAATAAAGTTTCCCAGAGGTTCCACAAGCACATCTGGCTATATAGCTCATTTAGCCAAAATTTAGTCACATGGCCATAAGGAACTGTGGGAAATGTTTACTTTTAGCTGGTGGCAGTGTCCTTTGCTAAAACTGAGCTTCATTTGCTAAATAGTAAGGGGACACAAGCTGGAATGGTCAACTAACAGTCTCTGACAAAATGATTATTTTGAATTTCTCCAGTCAGATGCTTAACTAACTCATGCCTGCAGCATTATAAATAAATTTTATGCTGGATTAAGCCCATTTGTAATTTTTTCTTTCATCCCTTCTTTCCCTTCCACAAAATGTATACTTGTTCTCCACTGACTACTCCAAAATATTTTTATTAAACATCCATGCTATGGCCCAAACTAACTTATATGGCCTGTACTCCAAGCCAAATGTACTTGCTACTAATACTCAGTAAATATTTCCCATGTTTTGTGCCTAGAATTTATTTCCTCTACAGAAGTGCCTTTTCAGGCTTCTAGTTCTGCATCTAAATACCATTTACTTTTTACAATCTGGCTCATATTCTACTACTTTTTTTTAAGTTTTTATCGATTTATTTTGAGAGAGAGAGAGTGCAAGCCGGGGAGGTGCAGAGAGAAAGGGAGAATCCCAAGCAGGCTCTGCACTAATAGTGCAGGGCTAAAACTCATAAACCTTGAGATCATGACCTGAGCCAAAGTCATACACTTAACCAGCTGAGCTTCCCAGGCCGCCTCATATTCCACTACTTTCTATGATACTTTCCCTGATCCTAACAATTAAGAAGAATCTCTGTATCCTCTATTTTCCCAGTATACTTTGTATCTTTTTTATGGGCACTTAGCACATTTTTCCTTTCATTAAAGTTAATACAGATATTTCATCTTCTGTGTTATTAGCAAGTAGTAGGTTTTATTTAGCTTTGTTCCATATAGCACTTGACACATAGAGTTGAGTACACTAACACCATGGAAGTTTGTCCTGAGTTTGAATTAACATGGGATATGTCTGTTACAACATTACTCAATAGGTTATTGTGACTATATCTTGAAATGTATAAAAATAAATATCAGGGGCGCCTGGCTGGCTCAGTTGGCAGGCCATGTGACCCTTGATTGTGGGGTCGTTAGTTCAAGCCCCTACGTTGGGTGTGGAGATTACTTTAACAAAATAAAATCTTGGGGTGCCTGGATGGTTCAGTCAGTTAAGTGTCTGACTCTTGATTTCTGCTCAGGTCATGATCTCACCATGGTTTGTGGATCGAACCCCACATGGGGCTCTGCACTGTCAACACAGGGCCTACTTGGGACTCTCTCCCTCTCTCTCCACATTTTTTCCTGCTCGTGCACACACAAGCTCTCCAAAATAAACTTTAAAAAAGTAATTTAAAAAAAATCTTAAAATGAAGAATGAATGAATAAATAAATTTTATACTCTGTAAGACCACTTTATAAAACATACAGTTCAGCAACTACCTTCATTACAATTGAGAACCCTTACCTGAACTGGTTTCTGGTATGTCTGTTATTTTTTTTACATTTATTTATTTATTTTTGAGAGACTGAGACAGAACACAAGTGGGGGAGGGGCAGAGAGAGGGGGACACAGAATCTGAAGCAGGCTCCAGGCTCTGAGCTGTCAGTACAGAGCCCGACATGGGACTTGAACTCACAAACCGTGAGATCACGACCTGAGCCAAAGTCGGATGCTCAAACAATGGAGCCACCTAGATGCCCCTCTGGTATGTCTTAATTTAGAAGGGGTGCCTGGGTGGCTCAGTGGTTAAGCGTCCGACTTCGGCTCAGGTCATGATCTCACAGTTCATGGGTTCGAGCCCCGCGTCAGGCTCTGTGCTGACAGCTCAGAGCCTGGAGCCTGCTTCAGATTCTATGTCTCCCTCTCTCTCTGTCCCTCCCGGCTCACACTCTGTTTCTCTCTCTCTCTCTCTCAAAAATAAATAAACATTAAAAAAAAATATATATATATTTTTAATTTAGAAGCCAGGATTTCACTCCTCAGTTGTAAGCTCTTTAACACATTTTTATATAATTTTTTTTCACTACTGTCTAGTTAGGATATAGGCTCCTTTTTTTTTTTTTTTTTTTTTTGCTCCTCTACTTGGAACAAGAAAAGATCTCTCTCCCAAGTTATTCTCCTTTGAGCCTTCAACTGTTTCTTTTCCCTGTTGAGGATCTTTTTTCAAAAGATCATGTTAGATGTTCCTCATAGTTTTATCCTTTTTCTTTGAGGTTTTCTATTGCCGTGTGATTATTACTATTATCTAATAAATTTTTCATGTTTTACATCTTAAAAGCAAATTTGCTTCAGAAATATTAGGGAGAACTCTACATTTTTCTGTTTTTTTTTCCCTTTAGGACAGCAAAGATGATGAGCGGGTTCCTGCTTTGAATTTATTAATCTGCCTGGTTAGCAGGTAAGTAACCCTTGGCTCCTTGCTTTATAATAGTGTTATTAATGGAGACTATTGTTTTCATTTTCTTTTTTTTTTTAACATTTATTTTTGAGACAGAGAGAGACAGAGCATGAACGGGGGAGGGTCAGAGAGAGGGAGACACAGAATCTGAAACAGGCTCCAGGCTCTTATCTGTCAGCACAGAGCCCGACGCGGGGCTCAAACTCACAGACCGCGAGATCATGACATGAGCCGAAGTCGGCCGCTTTACTGACTGAGCCACCCAGGCGCCCCTATTGTTTTCATTTTCAAGCAGAGTAAATTAAGGTGTAAAGAAACAATATTATATGTATTGCAATTCCCTATTTTTTTAAATTTTTTTTTTAATGTTTATTTATTTTTGAGAGAGAGACGGAGTGTGAGTAGGGAAGGGGCAGAGAGAGGGAGACAGAGAATCCAAAGCAGGCTCCAGGCTCTGAGCTGTCAGCACAGAGTCTGATGTGGGGCTTAAACTCACAAACCATGAGATCATGACCTGAGCTGAAATCAGACGCTCAGCCGACTGACCCACCCAGGTGCCCCACAATTCCCTATATTTCTAGTTTTTCTCTGTAAGTAATGCTTCAGTGAAGATCCTATTATTTCCTGAGGGCAAACTCCTAGAAGTAAGTTGAAAGGCATGCCATGTAGTTTTATTTATTTATGCATGTACTTTTTTTAAAGTTTATTTATTTATTTATTTTGAGGTGGGGGGGCAGAGGGGAGAAAGAGAAACCTAAGCAGGCTCTGCACTGTCAGCATGGAGCCCAATGTGGGTCTTGAACTCAACCCGTGAGATCATGACCTGAGCAGAAATCAAGAGTCAGATGCTTAACTGACTGAGCCACCCAGGCATGTAGTTTTAAAACAGATATTTATTAATAGTTTCCCTTCCAGAAACTGATACCTTTCTGTATTCCCAGAACGTGTCAGTGAGACTGCCCATCTCCTATTCAACACTGGGCATTTTCAATTAACATAAATATTTCCATTTTCATAATAAAAAGATGTAAATTATTTTTATTTACTTGTGTTTAATTACCAGCGAAGGTAAAAAATATTTCATTCTACTGCAATTTTGTTTCATTTGATTATTTTTTATCTTGTTTTATAATTACATAAAATACTTACATTATTCCAAAGTTAAAATTTTAATTCAAGATACATTTGAAATATTTTAGAATTCACCTTTATCGTCTTTAGCCTTTCTCCCCCTTAGTTTTCCATTTTATTATAAATTTTTGGTTTATCGTTTATTGTTTCTTTTTAAAAGTATAAGCAAGTACATATAAATATATCTGCATTTGTACACATGCTCACAAATGTAGCATACTAAACATACTGTTCTGTACCTTGCATTTTTTTTTTCACCTATTAAATCCTAGAAACTGCACTATAGCAGTGTAGGTATTTTCTTCATTCCTTCTTTACAGAAGCCTCATAGTCTTCCACTGTGTTGATGTACTGTTATTTATTCAACCAGTGCCCTTATTGATGGATATTTGGGTTATTTGTGGTGTTTTGCTATTACAAATAGTGCTATTAACATTTTTTAAACGTACGTTAAATTCTTTATTAGGTATTTTGACCAACGTGATTTAGCTGATGAACCATCTTGATGTAGTTGATCTCTCAGGAATGGAAGATACTGGTGATGAAGGCAGCCTGAGTCTGAGGATATACAGTGACAACTCAAGTATCTTCAGCACTATTTGAAGGATCTTCATCTTAACCTGTGCATCTCAACTTGATATTCAGAAGATAAATTGCATTGCTTTGAATATCCAAAGTATCTTTGGAAAATCCCAGCGAGTTTTTGATGAATAGTTTAAACAGTTTTCTGTAATCACATGCTTTTAAAACAAATTGAGTGCCATTTATTGGTGAAGCATCCTGTACAGAAACTGTATGGTGAAATTGTACAGAGGTGCTGTTTCATTGTGTTTTTACATATATACACATGAACTTTTCTTGTAAATGTGTTTTTTGGGGCACCTGGATGGCTCAGTCAGTTGAGTCCAACTCTTGGTTTTGGCTCAGGTCGTGACCTCACAGTTTGTGTGATCAAGCCCCACATTGGGCTATGCACTGACATTATAGAGCCTGCTTGGGATTCTCTTTCTTCCTCTCGCTGCCACTCCTCTCTGTTTCTCTCTCAAAATAAATAAACATTAAAAAAAAAAAATCTTGTTTGACTCTTGACAAAAGATAATGGATAAATGTCCTTACTATTAGAATTAAGATAATTTTGATTGGGGTGCCTGGGTGGCTCAGTCGGTTAAGTGCCCAACTTCGGCTCAGGTCCTGATCTCACAGTTCGTGGGTTAGAGCCCCTCATCAGGCTCTGTGCTATTAGCACAGAGCCCGGAGTCTGCTTCAGATTCTGTGTCTCCCTCTCTCTCTGCCCCTCCCCCGCTCACGCTCTGTCTCACTCTCTTTTTAACTTGTTAACTTTTTAACATCATTTTCAATAATACTTTTTCTTAACACATCATTTTGTCTGTCAAATCTCTTATTCATATCACTTATAATTTATGTATTTTTTATCTATTTCTTTGTTGGTTAGGAATATTTTCTACTTTAACAGATTCAAGTAGCAACGGCTTTTCAGTAGGGGATTATTTTTCTCACACAACAAGAAGTCTAGAGGAGCTAGAGGAGATGGCTACTAGCATTGGTTCCATGATTGATCCCACAATACCAATGTCTCTGAGAATCTTTTGGCCTTTCCCTTGTGGTAACAAGATGGCCACTGCAGTTCAAGGCAATGTGTCTGTACTCAGGACCAGAAAAGGGGGAAGGAGTCAGAGCCTTTCACATCTGATTCTTTTGTCATGAAGGCAAAACCTTCTCCAGAAATTCACAGCAGATTTGTGTTCATCTGTTGGCCACAGTGTATAACAGGATCACCTGTAGCTTGGAGAAGGGTAGGGAAGCAAAATTGTAAGCCTTTCCAGTCTTTCCAGTAAGAGGTAGAAAAGGAAAAGGGGGGGGGGGGCAGGGGAGTGAAAGGAAGAGGGGATTGGAAATACCTGTGGACCAAGCTACCAGTAGTTTTGCCACGAGTTACAAATTGACTAGAAATTTTGTATTTGAATCTTGTTACATCTTAGCTGATTTTTAAATTATAGCCTAATAATCCAAATTGTGTTTTACCATAATTTAAACACTCTCATTGTTGGGTATCTAATCTGTTTTCAGTGTTAATCCCATATAGAAAATGCTACCATGAATATCTTCATATATAAAACTTTTTCCTTTCTTTGACCAGAAGTTCCCAAGAGTAGGGTTGCCAGTAATGAGTTTATCAGTTAATACTGCATTTGAAAACTGAACTGAGGTTTTAAAAATTAGGGATTTACTTTTGCTTCTCATAATAATTGTGGTGTAACAAGTTCAGGGTTGGTAAAGCAGCTCTACAATATCTTAAATGCCCTGGACTACGTCCAGATTTCTCTTTCATCAATTTTAATAGCTTTCATCTTTTTAGTCATGATATGGTTGCTTTATCTCTTGCCTCATATCTAGATTCCAGAAAGAATAAAATGGCACCACTCCCTCTTGTCTATATCAAGGGAGCAAAACATTACAAGAAACCCTCAATTTATGTATTATTTGCCAGCAATCTATAAAATTTTCTAATTATAAAGAAAGCTGGAAAGTATAATTTTTTAGCTGATAACACTGTCAGGCCTGCCAAAAATGGGGGTTCCGTTAGAAAAGAGAGTGAATATCGGGTAGGGAGCCAGCACTGTCTACATTAAAGAGTTTAGATTTCCAACCTATACCCCAGTTACCAGTGTACAGCCTCACATTTTTTGCTGATTTGATGCTTAGGGGGTGAGGGGCTGGGGGTTGATTTAATAAAGTTGAAATATTAATTATTCTTTTAATTTACATTTCTTCTATAACTAGTGGCTGAGCATCTTGTTACACATGCTGCTCACAGAAGAACATAATTCCTATGGACTAGATTAAAAAAGGCAATTTTGCGTGTGCAGAAGACAAGTGGTATAAATTAAGTAGTTACACCTCTATTTTCCAGCAAGCCACAGAATCTCTAATAGTGAACTGAGAACTCATGTTTATAAGGACTCATCTGGCATAGGATATTTTTCAGGAGTGTAGAGACAAATGAAAGTTAAAGACATTTTAAACCACTCATGTCCTAAGAATAAAGTAAGAAGACTACCAATATAGCTTTAGTGTTTATCAAGCCTTTCACAATTAAAAGTACCTTTGATTTTAATGAGAAATTGAGGAGAAAAATTTCCCCAACTCTTAGGTAGAAAGCCTTAAAGTTCAGGGGCGCTTGGGTGGCTCTGTTGGTTAAGTGAGTTCAAGCCCCGCATCAGGCACTGTGCTGACAGCTCAGAGCCTGGAGCCTGCTTTGGATTCTGTCTCCCTCTCTTTTTCTGCCCTTCCCTGTCTCTGTCTCTCAAAAATGAATAAACGTTAAAAAAATTTTTTTTAAAAAGAAACTCTTAAGCTTACTGAAAAATTACACATCTTAAATGTGAATTTTTTATTTTTATTTTTAAAATTTTTAACATTTATTTATTTTTGAGAGAGAGAGCATGAGCAGGGGAGGGGCACAGAGAGGCAGACACAGAATCTGAAGCAGCTCCAGGCTCTGAGCTGTCAGCACAGAGCCCGACGCAGGGCTCAAACCCACAAGCCATGAGACTGTGAGCTGAGCTGAAGTTGGACACTTAACCAACTGAGCCACTCAGGTGCCCAAAATATAAAATTTAGAGGTATTTTGAAAATTACAGCTACCAAATGGTAGTTTAATCATGTCTATGATGGGAGCAGTGACAAAGTAAATTAGATTGCACCTATAATTTTTTTCCACATAAAAGATTACTTCTTTTGTTCAGGAGGATATTATATGTTTATTAAATTGTGATATTTTAATTAAAATTATATTCATTTCTATTTCTAAAAATAAGATTATTTCATCTGTGTCTTTTAGCAGAATAAGCAGTTAGAGGCCGAATTAGATTAAAAGTGGTTCAGGTTATCAGTTCTAGCATCTGGGGACAAAGATAAAAAAATGTTTTAGAGGGGTGCCTGGGTGGCTTAGTCTGTTAAGCCTCCGACTTTGGCCCAGGTCATGATCTCACAATTTGTGAGTTCGAGCTCCACATCAGGCTCTGGGCTGACATATCAAGAGCCTGCAGCCTGCTTCGGATTCTGTGTCTCCCTCTCTCTCTGCCCCTCCCCCACCTGCGCGCGCGCGCGCGCTCTCTCTCTCTCTCTCTCTCTCTCAAAAAATAAACATTAAAAAAAAAAGAAAAATGCTTTAGAAATTATTGAGACAGGTCAAGTTGACCTGTGTTCATGCCAAGATTATATTTTGCCTATATATGTTACCAAATTCCCATCAAATTTGTAAAAAAAAAGTTTCCCAAATGACGCCAGAATATTGATTTATGTGAGCTATTAGGGTTTCTGAAAAAAAAATGGTACTGTGATCAAGTACTAGATAAAATAAAATTAAGCTGATTATTGAGGTTTTCAGAACCTGTAAAATGTCATTAATGTGCATTAAAGATCTACAAAAGAGGATGGATTTCCAAAATATACTTGATCACAATGCTCATTTTTCAAAGAGCATTTTGAAAAGCTTTTGTAGGTTCTGTCCAGTTTCTTAAAATTTGATGACCCCCAAAACTGTGTCAATTCCAGTTTCTGCAATCAGTCTAAGGGCCTGAGTGAACTCCCATCCTATAGCTATATTCTAGTAGAGCTTTGAAACAGTTCACCAGGCAACGTTGGCTCTAGGATTTTGTTTCCTTTTGTCACTGCATATTGGGTCCTGCTGTGGACTGGATACTTATGTCCCCCCAAAATCCATATATTAAAATCATAACCTTCAAAGTGATATTAGGAGGCAGGGTCTTTGGGAAGTGATTATTAGATTATGAGAATTCTGTCCTCATTATGTGATTAGTGCCCTTATAAAAAAGACCCCAGAGAGTTAGCTAGTGCCCTTCTGCCAAATAAGGACACAAGCAAAAACATCTGTGAACCAGGAAGCAGGTACTCACCAGACACTGAATCTCCTTGTCCCTTAATCTTGGCCTTCCCAGCCTCCAGAACTGTGGGAAATAAATTTCTGTTTCTTATAAGCCTATAGTATTCTGTTATAGTAGCCCAAATGGACTAAAGTTCTGATGACATCTCCAGTTACAAGGTTTGATTGCTAGACACAAGGACTCAAGCTGTGTCATTATGGTTAGTAGAAGCCACTGACTAAACACTTTATGCTGTCCTCATAGTTTGTCATTCATATGGTACACTTTTCTACTTTCTGCTCTTTAAAACAGGTATGCTACTCAGTAAGGGCCCTTGATGACTCTAATTATGATGAAGTCATGCAAAAGGATACTGAAATCTAAGCCACTTTCTAATTGCAAAAGGCTTATAAACCAAAACATTCTGTGTGATATTTTTATTATTTCCATATGTACACACAATAGGCACTGTGCTATTTACACAGATTATCTCAATGTTTACACCAATCTTATGATTTTATCCCTTTTAGCAGGTTTCTAACCTGGAGCCCATGAACTTGAAAAGGAAAAAAATTACATCTCTATTTTTACTATCCTCCTTTTACTTAGCATTTCCTTCAGTTATAAATATAGGAAACAAACCATAGTATCATTCATCAATACCTGTGACTTTGTTAGTTAGCATCAGAAGTCCTAGATGTTTTCATATCAAAGTGTAGTTGCAGATGTTTCAGAATATTCACACAGTAGTTCAGAATACAGTAGTTATAAAACCTGCCTTTAGATCATGTCTGACTGCAGATTTCCTGTCTATAGCTTCTGGTGCCAACTTACTATCGGCCTGGAAGCCAACACCAAACATTGTAGTTGTGTGTTCTCACTCTGGTTTCACAAATATCTGCATTACTTTCTGGTATTACCTAGGTATGACTGATCTATAAATGGAAGGAACTGAGCCACAAGACTACTTCAGTTTAAAGAACACCCCACAGGTTCTTAGGCAAGCTAAACAACAGCTGTCATTCTGATGTCTTCACATAAAAATTAATTTTAATTTGTCTCTCTCTCTCTCTCTATATATATATATATATTTCTAAGTTTGTTTGTTTGTTTATTATCTTTGGTAATCTCTACACCCAACATGGGGCTCAAACTCACAATCAAGAGTCACATGTTCTTCTAAGCCAGCCAGGCACCCCTTGCCTCTATTTTAAATATATTGCCTTGTTTAACATAAAGCACATATATCGCATTTTTTTTAATGTTTACTTACTTTTGAGAGAGAGAGAGACAAAGCGCAAGCAGGGGAGGGGCAGAGAAAGAGGAAGACACAGAATCTGAAGCAGGCTCCATGCTCTGAGCTGTCAGCACAAAGGCCGACGCGGGGCTCAAACTGAAACTGTGAGATCATGACCTGAGCCAAAGTTGAGCACTTAACCAACTGAGCCACCCAGTTGCCCCTACATCACATTTTAAATACTTTGAAGTGCACCTGGGTGGCTCAGGGGGTTAAGCACCCAAGTCTTGACTTCAGCTCAGGTTATGATCTCACAGTCATAAGACTGAGCCCCGCACCAGGCTCCACACTGAGCACAGAGCCTGCTTAGGATTCTTTCTCTCTGCCCCTCCCCTGTTTGTGCTCTCTCTCAAAAAAAATAATTTTTTGATAACATTATATCAGTACAATTGTTTCCTTTGTAGCCTTATGTATTTTATTTGTGCATTAAAAACATTATGAGAAGGAGTTCATAAACATCAACACACTGCCAAATAGGAGTCCCTGGCCCCCAAAAGGTTAAAAAACATACAAACCCTATACTATGAGGAAATGAGTTTTCACCACTGTCCCATCCATCCCAAATATGGGTCCTGAGAGTTTTCCCCTTCAACATTCCTCCCAAGAACTCCTGCTACAGGGGCACCTGGATGGTTCAGTCGGTTAAGCATCCAGTCTTGATTTCAGCTCTGGTCATGATCTCAGTCTTAAGATTGAGGTCAGCCTCAGGTTCACAGTGAGTGTGGAGCCTGCTTAAGATTCTCTCCCTCTCCTTTTGCCCCTCCTCCACTTGTGTTCTCTCTCAAAAGATAGATAGATAGATAGATAGATAGATAGATAGATAGATAGATAGATAAAATAAAGAAAAGAACTGCTTCAAAGAAGGGGTTATTATCCAAAAGGGGCAGTTTGGATGAGGCTCAGTACAACTTTGGGTGAGACTGGAGAAGTATTCCTTCTGCTGGCAGATCTATAACTGATAACCCATGGATTCCCCCTTTTTGAAAGAGAAAACAACAGCTTACATGGTTCCTCAGCACAAATGGCTGAAATACTTCATGATCTGCACCACTGGCTTGACTTCCACATAGTAAATGATCTCTTCTCTGTGGCACTGGGCATCTTGGTGTACAATAAATCCTCTTTCCAGATGGCACCCTCCATAATGTCTTTCTCCCTAACCAAAGACCTCTGCTAGTTAGCCCTCCTGACTTAGGGATTGTGGGATGATTACTTTAAAACTCAAATAATATAAAGCTAAAAGTAAAAATCTCCATTTATTATACAATTTACTTGTAACTTTCCAGTCTTTTTGATAGTATCATGTATATTTATACATTATATGCGCAGTATCCTGTAACAAACTTCTCTTAATACCAATTAACATTCATTTACATAAATATATGTTGATCTAGTTCCTCCCTTTCACCAGCAGCACAGTATTTCCTTGTATGACAGTACCATAATTTAATCAAGTGTCATCAATGAACACTTAACTAGGGGCACCTGGGTGGCTCAACTGGTTGAGTGTCCAACTTTGGCTCAGGTCATGATCTCGCAGTTCATGGGTTCTAGCCCTATGTTGGGCTGACTGCTGTCAGCGCAAATTCCACTTCAGATCCTCTGTCCCTCTCTGCCCCCACCCCCACTTGCACTCTCTCAAAAATAAATAACACATTTTTAAAAAATGAACACTTAACTAGTGAAAATCCTTATACATACAAGTTTGCCTACTCATTTTTCCCAGCTTGAGATATATTTGACATATAACATTGTCTTTTAAGTGTAAGGTGTAGAGTGTGCTGGACTAATATGCATATATATTGCAAAATGATTACAATAGTGAACACATCCACCACTTACTCAACAAAATGTTGTGTGTGTGGTGAGAACTCTTAAGATCTACTCTCTTAGCAACTTTTTTTTTTTTTTTTTTTTTTTTTTTAAGTAGGCTTCAAGCTCAGTGCAAAGCCCAGCACAGGGCTTGAACTCATGACCCTGGAGATCAAGACCTGAGCTGAGATCAAGAACCAGATGGTTAACCAAGTGAGCCACCCAGGCATCCCCAGCAATTTTCAAGTATACAGTATTGTTAACTATAGTCACCATGTTATACATTACATCCCTAGAACTTATTCATCTTATAACAAGATTATACCCTTTGACCACATTTACCCTCGTTTATTTTCTTAGGTTAAATTTATAGAAATGGAATTGCCACATTAAAGGATATCCGTGTTTTAAATTGATGTACTTTTTTTTTTTTTTTTAATGTTTATTTATTTTTGCGAGAGAGAGACAGCACAAGAAGGGGAGGGGCAGAGAAAGGGAGACACAGAATCTGAAGCAGGCTCCAGGCTCTGAGCTGTCAGCACAGAGCCCGATGCAGGGCTCAAACACAGGAACTGGGAGATCATGACCTGAGCCAAAGCTGGACACTTAACTAAGCCACCCAGGTGCCCCATTGATGTGCTCTTTTAAAGGGCAGATATGCACTTATGGCAAATATGATATGCACTATATTTTCCCCTATTTTAACATTTTAATAGTGTTTTCTGCCATGCAAATAGTTTTTAAAATTTTTGTCAACAGTTGTCTGCAGTAAAAAAATTAAAACACATTAACATGAAATCTACCTTCTTAAATTTTTGTTTACAGTATTGTTAACTATATGCACATTGTCAATACAGATCTTAGAACTTTTTCATCTTGCATAAAACAAATCCTGTACTCCTTGAACAACTCCTAATTTCTCTTTCCCCAGCCCTGTCAACATGCTACTTTCTGCCTCTATGAATTTGACCACTTTGGGTACCTCGTAAAAGTGATAACCTTTTTTTTTTTTTTTTTTTTTTGGTCATTCTGTGACTGGCTTATTTCACTTAAGCATGTCCTTAAGGTTCATCCATGCTGGCATATGACAGGACTTTCTTCTTTTGGTTAAGGTTGAATGGTATTTCACTGAATGTATATACCATATTTTCTTTATCCATTCATCTGTTAAAGGGCAGGTTGTTTCTACCTCTTGGCTATTGTGAATAACACAAGAGACAGGAGAGTTCAAATCTCTCTTCAAGTTCTTGATTTCAATCTTCTGAATAGTCACAAGCAGGATTGCTGCATCATACAGCAGTTCCAGTTTTAGTTGTTAACGGAAATTCCATAGTATTTTCCATAGGAGTTATATCATTTTACATTCCCACTAACAGGGCACAAGGGTTCTAAATTCTCCACATCCTTGCAAAAAATTTTTTTTTGGATAATGCCATCCTAAAAGGTGTGAGGTGATATTACGGTTTCAATTTGCACTGGTGATTACTGATACTGAGCATCTCTTCATATACGTGTTGGCCATTTGTGTATCTTCTTTGGAGAAATATGTTTAAGTCCTTTGTCCATTTTTTAATTGGGTTAGTTTTTTGCTATTGAGCTGTAAGAGTTCCTTATATATTTTAGGTATTAACCCCTATAGACACATGGTTTGCAAATACTTTTCCCATTCGGTAGGCTACCTTTTCACTCTGTTTCCTTTATGTATAGCAGCTTTTAAATTTGATGTTGTGCCATTTGTGTGTTTTTGCTTTTGTTGCTTGTTTTTGGTGTCAAATCCAAGAAAATATTGCCAAGACCAACATTATGAAGCTTTTCCTCTGTTCTACGAGTTTTTTGGTTTCAGGTCCTAAGTATCAGTCTATAATCCACTTTGAGTAAATTTTTATGTATGGTATAAAGTAAGGATTCAATTTCATTTTCTTGCATGTGGATATCCAATTTTCCTAACAGCATTTGAACAGGTTATTAATTTTTTTACTATTTTCCTTTATAACATTGTAGATTTTTTAAAAAGTCCTTCTCTACTACAAGATGATAAAACTAATATCTTTAGTACTTTATGGTTTTATCATTTTACATGTAAACCTTTAAGTTCTTCTCTTCCCTCCCTTCCTGAGAGAAAAAGAAATTCAATTCTCCCATATTGTTTTTTGTATAAACTAACTCTCTCCTTGCCTCAGCTAGAAGAGACTTCTTTTTGACTACAACTAACAAAATACAGAAGCAAAAGTGGATTGAACAATATAAGGAATTTATTATCCCATGTAACAAAAAGTCCAAAGGTAAAGCAGTTCCAGGATTGGTTAATTCAGAAGCACGATAAAGGTGCTTCCTATTGATGCATCCTGCTATCCTCAATGTGATGACTTTCATCTTCACACTTGTCTTCTCTCGGTTATCAGATGGAAGAGGAGATGATAGACACACTAGATGAGCACTGACCCAACCCACTGAATAGACATTGTCCAATGAATGTTGGTGTGACTAAGCCAATTATCCACCCCTCTGCTCTTGGGAAATAGTAATTAGGGAATAAAAATAAGGATGTTAGAACCTTCACCAGTCCTTCCACACATGGGGAAAAAAGGTGAAAGTCAAAACTGTAACAGGAGTAAGTATAAAATTCCTTCCTAAAATGCCTAATAGTCTTTGGCCCTGGAGTCACTGAATTCACATTTAAACTAATCTATATTACACTTTAATTACATTAATGGAGTTCTCAAGGACTGAATTCTATTAAAGTAAAATTAAGGACTAAATTCTGTTAAAGTAAAATGAACTTTTTTGCAATTTAGGCGGTTAGATACAGTATATATATGTATCACACACATAATACACAATGTATATAATAAAATTTTTAGAGGCATAAAAATTCTTAATAGAAATAAATTATAATAAAATAAAAAATGTTTAATTTAGTGTACTGTTTGCTTTTCTTAAATAACTAAAATAAATTCATAAAGCAAAACTGAAATGTGCTCATTTTTACAGAGATGATTCTGATTGATACATACTTTTTTAAATTAAAAAAAAGTTCGTAATGTTTTATTTATATTTTTGAGAGAGAGAAAGAGAGGATGTGTGCATGTGCTAGTGGGGGAGGGGCAGAGAGAGAGGGAGACACAGAAGCTGAAGCAGGCTCCAGGCTCCGAGCTGTGAGCACAGAGCCTAACGCAGGGCTTAACCTCATGAACCACGAGCTCATGACCTGAGCCAAAGTCAGACACTTAACCAACTGAGCCAACCAAGCACCCCTGATGCATACTTTTCTTAATGCTAATTTATCAAACCCTGAGTTTTGCTTTTCTATCTGTGGTTAAATACATACCAGTCTGAGCAAATATGAATGTTTAAAATAAGGGTTCTAAATCTTGGGGTTTAGTTGTTTGAAATCAGGTTTTCATTCTGAATAGTTTTAGTAAAATCTATGTTATGGTAGAATGTGTCTTTATCTGCTTTAACTTGGTCTGTGTTAAATTAATAAAATACAATCTTACTCCTGGTTAAGAGTGCATCTTTCATTACATAAATTAGCAAATAGCTTGTATCAATACAAATGTCCAACTACTTGAAATACTTTATACACGAATAATTTATCTCTTTACACTGTTGAAGCCTTGCCTTGCATTTCAGTATGTTTTAGAGCTTCTGTATCATCACCTGAAATTTACCTAAAAAAAGAAAAATGAAAAATCATTCCTTGACTTAGGTACAAAGAAAACAAGCTTAAACATCAATTTTCTGTTCTATTAGAAAGTAGTTTCAATGGAGAAACCTGCTATGTCAAACAACTTTTCACACTTTTCACAATACTCAACAAAGCAAATTTCATTTTTATGAGGTGATTGTTTGTTTTGTGAATAGATAGGTGTCTGCTTCTCCTCTTTGTGATTCCTACCTTTTGGGTATTTCACTGCTAATTATCATTGTGAATAAAAAGGAAATACAATGATGCTCAAGTCAATTTTATTCTTGGTTGGTAGCTCTGGTGAAAATATCTTTGGAAAGGAGTTTAGCAGTAAAAGACTAGTTGGCTTTATATAGCTTTATATATAATAGACATACTCTAGAAAACTTCAGTGTTTATTTTTGAGACAGAGAGAGAGAAAGAGAGAGAGCATGAGTGGGGGAGGGGCAGAGAGACAGGGACAGAGGACCCACGCTGACAGCAGAGAGCCCAATGTGGGGCTTGAACTCACGAATCACGAGATCATGACCTGAGCCGAAGTCGGACGCTTAACCGACTGAGCCACCCAGGTGCCCCTAGAAAACTTTTTAAAAAAGACATTTTCAATGCTATAGGGCAATTTGCTATCTTAAAAGAATAATGCAGAAATTTTTCCTTTAAAAGTTAAGAATCATCACTTAAGCTGTCTTATAAATTTGGACTACTTTAGCCTACTTTCTTAAATTGTTACCATTATAAATTTTAAAATCTTTGAATATGAATATAGGGGTGCTACATATTACTACATTAAATGTTAAAATTGGTAAAAGTAAAACAAAATGGTTTTAGCATTTTAAATTTCCTCTAAGTTAACTCTAAGTTAACAAAAACAAACAAACAAAAACCACCAGACTTGAAAAATAATCACTAAAAATAATCACATTTTTAAGAAATGTGAATTCAACTTACAGGCAGGCATTGAAGACACTTCAGCCGTTACAATACTTTTTATCCCCAAGTTTGATAAGCCACCTCTGATTAAGCCACAGGTAAATGCCAAATACTGAAAGGAAGAAAAATGTAAAGAATATTAAGGATTTACTAAGAAAGCAATGCTATTGATAAATATGACATTGAGTCAAGCCTTCCTATTAATAAGTCATTGCTGTTTAAAAAAAGGTAGTGGAAGAATTTTTTAAGTTATTGAAAATTATGATTGTTAAAACAAGTTCCCAGCTTCCTGGCAACTAAACCATGGACACGTGACTTGGGTGCTCCAGTCACAGACTCTGAATCTAGAATGAGTGAAAAAACAACCTGGAAACAGGTTAGAATTAGTTCTAGAGGCAGCAAACGTGGTTTGTGTCTGTTAGTGCAAAGGACTCTAACTAGACCCTGCCTGAGGAGTGACTTGGGCTGTCTTTCTGGCTGCCCTAACCTTCTACAGTTCTTGCCTGCTTTCTGAGCTTTCTCATCAATTCTGTATGTTTTTTCCCCTATTCAATCAGAGTTGGTGTCTGCTTTCTACAACCAAGAATCTTGATTTGTTCAAGACTTACAGCCAATCTGCCATAACAAAGAATTATCCCATTCAGAATCTCAACAGTACCAATGTGGGAAACCCTGTCATATGGAAACAAAAAAAAGAGAATGGGGCTGAGCTACAGCACAGAAAGCCAGATAAGAACAGGAACCAAAAAATAAATTATCCAAGGAATTTTTGATTATGCACATGTTTCTACTGCATGACAGCCAATAACACAATATATCTATGAATAATATAGATAATGTTATAATTACATAAATGGGTACTGATCAGTAATTAAATCTGGAGTCATGAAATTTTGACCTGGAAAGGACTTTAGAGATTGTTAATAATATAGGTACTATTATAACCAACTTTATTAATGTGGGAATTAAGGTCCAAAGGGGGTTATATAACTTATCCAATGTCACAAAACTGTAAATTGCATAGTTTAAAATTTAGATTTATTTGGTTCCAATTCCATGCTCTTTCCACTAGAACTATAATGCTTTTGTTAGATAATTTATATACAGATAAATGTTTACAGATAAATAATAGCTCATACTGCCCCAGATATTTTAATCATCTCAAAAGAATCCTTACATTAAACTTGTCAGCTTTAATATATCTGCTGATCTACTTACTGATTCCTACCTGAGATTGAAAAACAAAAACTAGACAAAACACAGAAACACAGATATACTTAACACAAAAAACGTATTCTTAGAAACACGTTAATAACAGGGAAAAGTTTTTGTTTTAAGTTTATTTATTTATTTTGAGAGAGAGAGTGCACATGCAGGTGCGAGCAGGGGAGGGCAGAGAGAGCGGGAGAGAGAGAATCCTAAGCTAGCTCCGCACTGACAGCACGAAGCCCGATGCAGGGCTCAATCTCATGAACTGCGAGATCATGACCTGAGCCAAAATCAAGAGTCAGATGCTTAACCAAACTGAGCCACCCCAGGCGCCCCTCAAAAAATTTTTAATTAGCTAAAGGATATTATACATATAAACTCAGGTGAGTAGTTTTGCACAGTTAATACCTGTTTTATAAGTTTGACTATCTTTTCTGATACACCTATGCTAAATTCAAGAATCTAACATTAATCTACATTTCAATGGCATTTTGTTATAGTGTTTCATTAGTCATCATAAGCCTACTCAGCTATTGATTAATACAGATTATTTTAGTATGATGAACACCTGTCTCCTATTTCACAGAAAAGCACTTAAACAAGAAAAACAACAACTTTAAAACCTAATTTAAATTCAAAACTCTGTTGTGGTTGACATCATACTCTTCCCTATGAAAATCCCAATCTTCTATTCCAATAAATACCTTAGATGCATGTTCTAAATACTGTTTTCCTGCAGACATCTGAGTAAGCAGACGAAATTTGTTGTCCTGAAGTACATAGATGCCCTGTTTCAAAAACAGAAAAAACATCCAGAGTCAATGTATGCTGTAGTCCTTAAAAATTTTCTCCTCACAACAATTAAGAGTTTTTAAGTTATTAAAACTCTCCTTTCCATTGGTCAAATTTCTTTAAATGAAAGAGTTTTGCAGTGTGTAGGCTGAAGAATTGTTGAGAACTTTATAAAGCTAATATTTATTGAAAGATTTAAGATACTATATAAAGATGCAAAAGATAGTTCCTACCCTTAAAGAACTCAAAGGAATCAGAAATACATGTCCAGGTGGAATTAACAGTTATATATTATTAGTTCATATCTAGAAAGCCAATAACCAAATTCACTTCCTCTCATTAGCATTTCAATACTTACAAGGTAACAGTAATATTGTTATATAAAAAAATGAAAAATTCTGGTAACTACTAGATACATTATTTTCATTTTCTAATATTTAATCAAAATGCCAAATCCACTCTAAAATATTTCCTTGAGTTTTATAAATCTATTTAAATGCATAATTTTCCACGCAATCTATTAAATTTTATCTATTATATTTTTTCTTAAATTTTTTTTTAATCTTTACTTATTTTTGAGAGAGACAGAGTATGAGTCAGGGAGGGACATAGAGAGAGAGAGAGAGAGAGAGAGAGAAGGAGGGAGGAAGAGGGACAGGGAGAGAGACACACAGAATCCGAAGCAGACTCCAGGCTCTGAGATGTCAGCACAGAGCCTGATGTGGGGCTCGAACTCACAAACTGTGAGATCATGACCCGAACTAAAGTCGGAGCTTAACCAACTGAGCCACCCAGGTGCCCCAATCTATTAAATTTTATTTAACAAATTATTTTAATAGAAAAATGACCAACAATGCAACAAATAATGCAAGAGTTACTTAAATATGCTCTATAAATTAGACATCAGAAATTACTCTAAAGACAAACATGATATATTTGTGGTTCTACATATAATCACCATTAAGTAATGATAACTAAGGAACCAAATCCTAAAACCTTTATCATTCTGACATTCTGCTACTTTTTAAAACTTAAGATAACGTTTTTATTTGGGAGAAAGAAACAGCTATCATTACTGATAACTATCTATTTGTTCTTATACACTGTATCCTATTAGAGAAAAAAAATCATGATGTATTAATAACATGTAAGAGAAACATTTCAAAGTTGACTAGAAATTATTTTAAGTTTTATATAATAAATAACTAAAATAGGACATTTATATTAAGTCAAAGGACTTTAAAAAATAGGCCTTAATTTGCCTAAATACCTGATGATTTGTCCTTAGATTGTCGATTTGTTTCTTGAATACTGTAGTCCAAAAATCTTTACAAATGAACTTCATGATATCTAATTCATCCTTGAACCTGGCAGTATCTTTTGTAAACCTAAAAAGATCAACTAAAAGTAATCAGTATTTTTCCTCCAAAGAAAGCAGGAGGGTCACATTATTCACTAATTTTGAAATGCCAGAACAGCACTGAACATTTATTGATGGTCACAAAGTGATAAGCACCAAGCAAAGGAGATCTCATCTCAATTTACATTCTGTTATGCAATTACAGTATGAAAATTAGTCTAATAGCAAGCTGCAATTTTAAGTAAAACTAATTCTAGCACATTAAAAAAAAAAAAAAGCTGGGCATAATCACGGTATTGTTATATAAAATATAACCAGAGTTCAGCTATTCAAATAATGAGAAAGGAATAAGACCTTAAGACTGGATCTATAAATTGAAAAATTAGTACATACATTAACATAGACTCTAAAGAATTTCCATCCCTTGCATTTAAACAAAAATCCATTTAGGTTAAAGAACCTACTAGACCTTAAGTAAAAAAGGCAGCAAGATTTTATTATTTATTTTAATAAGCTTTTAAAAAATGCTTATTTATTTTTGAGAGTGCAAGCAAGGAAGGGGCAGAGAGAGAGGGAGACCGAGAATCCCAAGCAGGCTCCAAGATATCAGCCCCGCACCCAACGCTGTCAGCCTAACACCAACATGGGGCTTGAACCCACAAACTGTGAGATCATGACTTGAGCCAAAATCAAGAGTCGGACACTCAACCAACTGAGCCACCCAGGCACCCCAAAAATGCAACAAGATTTTAGATAGTACACCAAAGTTTTTAGGAAAAAAGTCTAAAATACAAATATATATTTTCTTCTGATATTAAAAGTTTTAACCGAGTTAAAATGGCATCAGAACGAAAGAGAAATTTCAATCTGTGAGTTAAAGAACACAGGATAAATAAAATTTAGAAATTAAAATTAAAGTACTTCAAATTTTATGCAATCTTTTGAAATGGATCATCTTTGTTTATAACCTACCTGGAAGAAAATTTTCAAATCCATACTGCTCACCTTTCTATCAATCCTTGTCCCACTCGAAACCCCATGTTTTCCAGCTTAGTAATACAGCGTCCATTTTCCTATTTTAAAAAATAATTGTTTTGAATATTTTTAGAATACCAAAATATCAGTATTCAAAAATTGTTTTAAGATGTTGACTAAAAATATAAAAGTACTTATACTTTTTTTACTAAAATATTCTAAGAAAAAGTGAATTATAAGTTATAGTTCAATTATCTTAGTACTAATCATTTCATAAGGCAATAAGGTAAACAGGGAACTGTTACTACTTCTCAGAAACGCCAAAGCCTCTGCCTAATTACTCCCTCTACACATTTTTTTTCCATTTTCAACTATTCTTCTCTCCTCAGTTATAGAAATGAAGTCAAAGTATCACCTTTCCACCAGTCACTCCCTTTGGGCAGTCATTAAATTCTATTGTTCCTGGCTTCAAAATGTCTCTTAGAGTCATCCAAGCTTTCCAGTCCTCAATGTGTCTTAGTTGATGATCCCACCATCCTATGTCAGAAATCATGCAATTGCTTTGGTTTTTCTTTGACAATCTCATCCAGTCTTCAGACTGTAAATACCACCGCTATGCTGAAGACTCTCAAAATCCTCTGGATCGTCTACAAAGTTCTCTACAATCCAGATTTCTCTACCCCTCAGGTCTCAACTTTCTACTTTTCTTCACTCACATGGGCTCTAGCTACAGTGTTCTTACTGTCCTTGAATATGCCAGGCATGCTCCCACCTCAGGGTTCCTGCATGGGCAACTCTTCTTCCAGATAGCCACATGACCAATTCCCTTGCTTCAAGTCTTCACTCACATGTCACCATCTCATGAGGTCCATCCCCACCCCACCCCCGCCCCGCCCTGCTTTTTCAGGTGTACAATATAATCATTCAACAATTCTAATAGATTACTCAGTGCTCACCACAATAAATATATTCTTAATCATCCTTATCTATTTCACCCATCCTCCCACCCACCCACATCAGTGAGGCTCTTTTTTACTATCTTCTTTAAAACTAAATTATTCCCCTTTGGAAATTCTCTATTCTGATGATTCTCAAAGCATGCCCCAAAACCAGCAACATTAGCATCAAAAGCTGCAAATTCTGAAACCCAGTGTAATCTGTGTTTTAAAAAGCCTCTAAAAGTAGGGTGCCTGGCTGGCTCAGTGGGTAGAGCATATGACTCTTGATCTCAGGGTTGTGAGTTCCAGCCCCACGTAGGTGATAACTGATGCCCTATCTCATTTCTCTGCTTAATTTGTCTCCAAAGAACTTCTTTCATCATTTCACATACTATATACCTTACTAATTTCACATTGTCCATGTCCCTCTATCCCCACCCTCTGCTAGAATACAGCTCCAAGGTGGCATGGATATTTATATAATGGAGCCTGTTTCCACTTCTTAGTGGAAGTGGAAACTTCCATAGGCATCATTATTTGCTCAACTTTTTTTTAAGGAACCATGTATTCTACTAATGAGGTTGTGACAACTAAATCTGTACTTTTATAGTACAGACTTCATGGGACAGAGCCATCTAGAGGTCCCACAGTTTCCTCAAATAAGGCATATTCAAAATGATATTATTTTAATGTCCTCATCCTGTGCTGCCTCTAAAATTCCTTAACTTCATTAAAAGAACCACTATTCATCTAGTTACCCCAACCAGAAAACTGCCATTTACTTTACCTCTTTATTCCCAACCTTCCACATGCACTGCAGTCCTACGAAACCTATTATCTACATGCTTTCAAAATCCATCTCTCTCTATCCTTACTACTTAGTTAGCCCTTCTCTTTTCCCTACTGGTTTCCAGTTAATGCCTTCCAAATTACCTCTTTGTCTCTAGTTTTTTCTTCCTTTGATTTACCTCCTATATTTCTGATATAGACTTTCTAAAAAACAAATCAGGTTATTTCTCTACTGAACCTTTTAACACCCTCTCCTCTTTCTTCAAAATAAAGTTCAACTCCTCAGCATGGCATTATGTGCCTTTCCTTAAATGATCCTGGTTAGTTAACCAGATTTACTAACAGCCATATATCCACAAACATCTCTCCTTCTTCCACTCTGAAATTTCTGCAGCAACTCCAGAGTTCCATGCGCATCCACTCCTTAGCACATGCTGTTCCACAGACTATACACCCTTTAAATTCAGTTCAAGTATCACATTCTCCCAAAAGCCTTCCTTGACACTCCTTTGGGTCCTATGCTGTCATAATGCTCTGCACACAAATATACTATCACAGTCATTCGTTTTTCTGTTATTCTCCAACTAATTTCAAAACATGTTCAGGTGAGAACAAACAAGCATGCTCAGGTAGAATAAGTAACCCATAAGTTTTGTGGAACAATACGTTTTTTGTAGAATCACCCAAGAGTATGTTGATTAGCAGAAACTATGTTTATGTAGACATTCTCAAATACTATGATCACATAAGCTTTTGAATTATGCCCTAGTAAATACCTCCTGATTTTGCTACTTGTTCATTCACTTTGGCATCTGTGAATGCTCACGAGTGGGTACCAAACTTTTAAAGAAAATTAAACTTGAGAATATTTTATTCTCTATTAACCTTTTAAAAAATCTATTCTCCATAAATTGGTAAATGTCCAATTACACCATTTTTAAAAATTTAATTCCTCTCCAAGCATAGTTTGAAAATCATTGATTTGAAGGCTAAAAACTACTGGTTCTTTCCTTTATTTCACTTCAAAGTTTATTTTATTTATTTAAGCAATCTCTACACCTAATGTGGGGCTCAAACCCACAACCCGGAGATCAAAAGCCATGTGCTCCACCAACTGAGCCAGTCAGGCACCCCCCTTTATTTCACTTCAGAATTTAATGACTTCATCTCTGAAAAGGTATATAAAAACTACAGCTTAATGTCAGGATTACGTGTCTTTCTTTTACATTTATTATGAAAAATTTGAAATACACTCAAAGTAGAGACACTAACAAAATGAACCGTCATACACCTAGATTCCAACATGGATTCTAGTCTTCACAGCCACCTAATTTTTTTTTTTTTTTTTTTTTTAACCAGGCTCCAAGCCCAAGTTTGAACTCAGGACCTTGAGATTAGGAATCACATACTGTATGGACTGAGCTAGCCAGGCACCTATGCTACGTAACTTTTAAAAATCCTTTTGGCTTATATGTACTTTCAATTCCTTACTGTAAACAAAGTGCAATAAGAAAAGAAAGGTATTATTAGTTTATTCATTTATTTTTAAAGTAGTTTGTGTATTTGCTTATTTATTCATTTATTTTTAAAGTAGTTTGTTTATTTGCTTGTTTGTTTGTTTGTTTGTGTATGTATGTATGTATGTATGTATGTGTTTAGCTTCATGCTCAGCACAGATCCACAGGGCTTGAACTCATGACCCAGGATTTTGTTTTAATGTTATTTTACTTATTTACTTATTTATTTATATACTTATTTTATTTCATTTTTTGAGAGAGAGAGAATGCATGAGCAGAGGAGAGGAGCAGAGGGAAACAGAGAAAATCCCAGGCAGGCTCCACGCTGAGCTTTCACTCCTATACTTAACTGAGTCCTTGAGATTCTACCTCCTATTTTACAAACCATTCTCTCTTCTTCTGTCTTAATTCAGATCTTCATCATCTCCTGCCTGGACCCCTGAATTAACAACTCTTCTCACTACAAACATCCTCTCTCTCTAACCTAAACACGGGATTATCTTCCTAAAATGCAAATGGACCATGTCTTTTCCCTCTTTAAAAATTCTCCACGGAGAAGGTCAAATTCTTTAATCATACAGGACTCCTTCCAGCTTCAGCTTTCAACACTTCTCACTCTCCAATCATTCAATTTAGTCACAGTGAAATATTTAAGCATAAATACTCCACACTCTTTCATACATCTGTGCCTTTACTTTTGCCCACTTTCCACCCATCTTTATCAACAGCATTATACAAAGAGCTTCTGACTTGAGCATGACTTAGGAATATCTCATTTTTAATAATCATTACAACTCCATGATTCTATTCCTAATTACTACCCAATACATTAATTATTCATTGAACCCCTATTCCCCAGTAACTATGATCTTATCTAGCACAGTGTCAGGCTCACAATACACCTGATAAATATTTTCTGAATGAATCAGTGAATGAATGAGGATTCCCACATATTAGAGGTAACCTCCAGGAAAATGGAGTCACTGTTTCGTTCATTACTATATTCCCAACACACAAAACCACCTCTGACACATAAGGGCACTAGATAACATTTTTTAAAATTAAATTTGTTTCCTAATTATAGTAACGCCTGCAAATTTTCCTTTAATCTTAAATCTCATTAGCCTTCTGTCTTCGAGAAGCGTGAATACTGAGGGTTACGGAGAGGGGATAGGGGTTGATTCTCAAGTATGTCCAGTGGTAGTGCTGGAAGTGACAGAATTAAGTAGGGGTGCCAAAATCAGCGTTGCAATGAACCCTGCCATAAATCATGGTAGCAACAAGGCTAAAAGTAAGAAATTTTGTGACCTGCAGGAATCAGATATGGGCCTGGACCCAAAAAAAGTGTCAAACAGAAAATGCGAAAGAGAAGAGGATTAAAGACTGAAGACAGCTCACAGGTTCTAGTCTTAGGATACTTGGAAGTGGACCAGTTTGTCTACACTTCGGGAGGTTTTGGGTGGCGATAGGACAGGGATTGAAGGAAAGAACTGAGAAGAAACAAAAAGTGTCACCGCGAAAGGACCTCAAGGGCCTGTGGGAGAACTCACCACCTCCCCCTGCTCCGCGGACTTGTACACTCCAGAAACCATCTCGTTATGTAGAAGCAAAAACAACGCCTCGTCCGCCATTTCCTGCTTATTCTTCCAAGCGCAGAGTTTAGGCTCCCGTTTCGGCCGGGCTCAAGGGTTCCGGCTAGCGCCTGAGCGATTTGCACTGTGGCGCCGCAGCTCCTTCAGTCCACAGCCGGTCCCTGGTTGCTAGGAGACCAGGAATTCGCTCAGTTTCCCCAAGGCTGCTACAAGAGTGAGGCCGGTACCGGGGCGAGCCCACCCCAGGGCCAACAAGCCCTCAGGCCCAACGACGGAATCTGACAGCAGCCGGAACCAAACGGAGTCAGCGGAGACCCTATCCGGCCCCTGGGCGGGGGGCGAAAACCAACTTCCGGTCCCCTCTACCCCGGCATTCCGCCAGCTCTATGATCACAGAGTTCCTTTTCCGTGCTGAACTCCTCGCGTCCCCATAGGGTAAAGGTTCCTCCTCCAGACGATATCGAAGGCGGGGGAGAGAGGGAGCAGCATAAAATAAAACAAAAGGAGCTCCCGCTGCCGTCCGTGTGTTACCTAGCTATGTGTTAGAACTGACAATTAGCTTCATCAAAAGCTTTTATTTTTGCCACATGTTCAATAGGGAGAAAAGTTGTTAAAAAAAATGAATAAATCATTTTTTCAGGCTACAAAGTTTAGATATATTGAGAAATTAGCCCAATCCATTGTGGATTAAGCCTGGGTATGCACAAAGATTTAGAGTCATTATGGCCACAAGGAAGTTTACTGGGAGTGGGGTATAAGGGTCAAACGGGATGAAGTAAGCAAAGAACAGGACGTACTTGAAACAAAATACAGGGGCACCTGGGTGGCTCAGTTGGCTAGTGGGGCTTCAGCTCAGGTCATGATCTTGTGGTTCCAGACTCTGTACCGGACAGCTCAGAGCCAGGAGCCTGCTTCTGATTCTGTGTCTCTCTCCTGTCCCTCCTCAGCTTATGCTCTCTGTCTCTCTCTCAAAAGAAATAAAAATTTAAAAAAGAAGAGAAGGAGGAAGAAGAAAAAAAAAAGCAACTTCACTGTGAGAAGTAGTTCATAAGAATCTACGGCAGATGTGGGATTTAACTACTACACAGATGCAAATACATAGCTAGATCATGTGCACCTCTTAAATTTTGGCAAATTCTGGCTTAAAAGTGTTGCTAAGCCTGTGATTGTTTCTTTACTTAGTAATTCACAAGGAAGATTTTTTCCCCCAATTAATGTTTCCCCCAAATTAACATACTGAGTTTTCTCAAGTTGTTAACAAGAACCTCTCAATTCTCCATATTCTTCCACAGATATTTAAGATCATGTTCCATAATTAGAATTATGGCAGCTTTTTTCTTTCTTTCTTTCTTTCTTTTTTTTTTTTAAGTAGTCTTTCTGCCCAGTCCAAAGCCCAGCACAGGGCTTGAACTCAAGACCCTGAGATCAAGACCTGAGCTGAGATCAAGTCAGAAGCCTAACTGACTGAGCGACCCAGGTGCCCCTGGATCAGTTTTTAGAGCATCACATAAAAATTCCACCTAAGCCTTTGAAAACACTATTAGAAAGAAAACCACAGGCCCAAAATGGAGTCATTTATGTTAGGCCCCTCACCAAACTGGAGTTTACCTCCACCAGAAATGTAGTCTTAACTGGTCAGTTACGAATATTTCTGGCCGGCACCAATAAGGTAATCTGTCACAGAGGCCCTCTCTAACCCCCAAAGATAGATGTAGTAAGCCACTTTATAAGCCCTTTTGTCCCCAAAGGAAGGTGACCTCACCTCAAATAATCCTTTTTTATTTATGACTTCCTTGTCCTACCTCTAAAAATCTTTCTCTTTTTGTAGCCTTTTGGAGCTCCCCCCTCTGCTTGCCAGATGGGATGCTGCCCAATTCATGAATCAATTAATAAAGCTAATTAGATCTTTAAAATTTATTGTTTAGTTTTTGTTATTTAACAATAGTAGTGAATTTCGAAGATTATTTTGCAACCATAATCTTACTTTTTCCAGCACTAATATTTCCATATATGAAATCAGCTCTCTTATGTCCTGACTGCATTCTCCCTTCATCACCACCATCAATTGTTGAATTGTCTAGAATCCTAGTAATAGGTCCTATGGAAGTAGGAACAGATCCTATGTTTTTGGTTGCCTCTAAAAGCATTTTCTCATGGGGGCACCTGGGTGTCTCAGTCAGTTGAGCATCCCACTTCAGCTCAAGTCACAATCTCTCAGGGCTCTTGAGTTTGAGCCCCACATTGGGCTCTCTGCTGTCAGTATAGAGCTTGTTCCAGATACTCTCCCCCCTCCACTCTGTCCCTTCCCCACTTGCACTCTCCCAAAAAATATTTAAAAAATAAAATAAAAGCATTTTCCCATGTAAACATTGTTACATTTGGTGGTTAGGATCTACTATTACCACAATCTTATGCTTCATGTTCAATCTATTACACAGCCTTGTAGTAAGGATCATTGGAGACTAAGTATGTTTACAATCATAATTAATTTCTTATTTATCAACCCTTATCCCATTTACCCAGTTTTACTTTTTTTTCCTATAGCACTTGTCCATTTCTAACATGTTTTGTAATTTACTTATGTTTATTGTCTGTCTCCAAGCTCCTTGAAGACAAAGATCTTTTTGCACACTATGAAAGTACCTAGAAAAGTGCCTGGCACATGGTAAGTGCTCAGCAAATACTTATTGAATGAGTGAATGAGTTACATGAATGATTTTTGCTCCTTGAAGAGCCTACAAACTCCACAGAAGCAGGAATCACATTGATCTTGTTCTAGGTTTTATCTTCAGAGCCTGGATTACTGGTGATGCTCAATAGGAGCTTTTAAAGAGACGAATTAAAATGGTAACTAGAGTTAAATAGTGTTGTCTAATGCTTGGTGCAAGGTTGATGCCCGGCTAATAGACGATGAGAACCAAGGTAATTTATAACACTGTTTCTTGGGGAAATATTTTCTGAGCTGTAATTTGTAAATGTATTTCTGGAACAAAACAGTTCTCATGTTGGCTCTGTACACGGAGCAGAACCACGAGCTAGAGGACACTGTCGTACACACACAACTAACAATAGGGCCGCTACTTCAGACCCCATCTTAAACCAGTTGTATAGGCCGGGTGTAGAGAATACCTGCAGTCTTTTCGTCGGTATTTTCATCTAGTATACCCTTGCGAGGGTCTGATCAGACACCGATTCTCAGCTGGCGTGACCTAGAGATAGTTACAGTATCTACTGATTCAATTTCCTTATCAGTAATAACAGGCAGCTTATTCAAGCTTTTGGTTTGTGAGGGACATGTAAAACGTTTCATTTAGTATCGAACAAAATAATTGTTAGCTATTACGATTAATGATTTTTCATGTTCATTTTTTGCTTCCCTCATTTTGGTTTAATCCAATGAAGGGAGGACTGCGCCACCCCTCCAACTCCTCTCTGGGCATGCGCACCAACAGAATGGCCGCACCCTTTCCTAATCTGATCATTTACTGGGGAGAGGGTTAAATAGACTCGCCTCCATCTCACTGATGTGATTAGGTGGTTAAAACGATACAGAGCACGTCCTATCACAGGTTAAAAGGGCTGGAAAACTCTGCGCGCCGCGCCACAAGAGCAGATCCGTGAGCCGGCGTCTTCGAGGACCCAGGAAGTCTCAAACGGGCCCCTGCTCTGCGCTAGAAGCGGGGCCCCGCCACCCGCTTCTAATTGGGGAGGGAGGCAACCACCTAGAAGACTTTTCATTGGCCCCGAGCCACAGAGGCCGTCAGCTTCTCCCCCTTCCGGACGCTGAGTGGTTGAGGCCGAAAAACAACGCCTATAGTCATTGGCTGGGCCCTGCTGTCAGTCCTCTCGCGTCTCGCAGCGCGACACAGTCAGGCGCGGCCTGTAGAGCAGTCTGGAAGCCTGCTGCAGAGAGAAGATGGCGGTCGCGGTGAGAACTTTGCAGGAGCAGCTAGAAAAGGCCAAAGAGAGCCTAAAGAACGTGGATGAGAATATTCGCAAGCTCACTGGACGGGATCCGAATGACGTGAGGTAAGAGGTGGATGAGAAATGCCGGGTCCGAGAGATAGCTAGCAAGCTGGGGTGAATTGGGGGCGGGAAGGGCGGCCAGCCTTGAGAAGACTAGAACATCGAGGCCTGTTCCCGGGAAGGCGGGAGAACCCCGTCCTGGACGAGGTGAGGAGTCTCCCAGGTCCTCGACGTAGGTTTCGGGGCTCAGGTGCGCGAGGAAGGAAAGTGGGTCCTAGCCATGCCGGATGGCTTCCTGCCGTGTTGGAAGGCCTGGGCTGCCGATTCCCGCCCTCGACCCTGCAGGCCGGGAACTGCAGCACAAAGCCCCTTCCCCATCCGGCGGCTTCCCGGCCTGGTGCTGGTCCAGAGACCCTCCTGGGACGCGGGCCGCCGCCTCTCCCCCGCAGGCTTTTGCCCACGTGCAGCTTCCTTGGAGTTGGCGAAATTCGGGCCTGATCCAAGCTTATTAATGGGTAGTGGCAATGAGGTAAATATAATTCCTGTGATGCTGATTTTGTAAAAAACAAGGGAGTTAAAGTAGTATTTCCTGTCTGGTTTCAAGCACGTGTATTTGAAACCGTGTAATTTGAACCTTTCTGGTCATTTTTCTCTATGATGTACCGCATCCGTGGAATGTGGGGTAACATTAAATAAGTCCACATGGTTTTCTTACTGGTTTGTAAATATCTTTTAGGCCTATCCAAGCCAGATTGCTGGCCCTTTCTGGTCCTGGTGGAGGTAGAGGACGTGGTAGTTTATTGCTGAGGTAAGATTTTCTTAGGACTTAATTTACATGCTAAGATTGTACAGACTTAATACTAAATTAAGTGTTGGTCTAAAGATTCGTGGTAGGGTCAATGTTAGAAATGTTTGTGTTTTGTTTAAAGCTGTGATCAGCTGTAGTTTTCCGTGTACTTGTCTTGGAACTTCATTTATATGTAAAACTAGAGACTGAAGAATACATTAACTACCAGCTTTGTGTAAACTTGGTTCATTTTTGTGGTTTTTAAAATAGTGCTAAAAAGCATCTTGGAGTGAATGCTTGTTTGTGGTTGCTATAATTAGAAGGGTTTTTTTTAAAACTCAAATTGTCTTGCTAAAGGGAAATATCATTTATCTTAAATTTCAAGTGTTTTCTGTTGCACATTTTTAATTGCAGGCGTGGATTCTCAGATAGTGGAGGAGGACCCCCAGCCAAACAGAGAGACCTTGAAGGGGCAGTCACTAGGTACGTTGGAGGAAAGGTTCCGAAGACATTCTTGTATGCTCTTTTCTGAGGTAGCATGTAAGTTTAAGTATTTAATAAATATTGTTCAATTGTGTTAGAGTTGAGCAGTATACCACTTCCCTTGATTCTGTTCCCTTTACGTTTGACTGAACTAAGCCGATGTCCCTCAGAACTCAGTTCTTCGCTAACAATAACAGACATTTTACCAAAATAAAGATCATGAGAAGAATAAGATTGAGAAAATAGTTTGTGCCACTTTTCTGCTTTGTACTATAAAAATTTAACCACTTGAGAAACACAGGATATCAATATTTGGATTAAGCATTGGTGACACACTTTATCCTTTTACTACCAGAGGATAGAGTAGAATGGGATGGAGACTGATAAAATGAGACTTCTAGAAATAAGTCATAATAAAAGTAATCACTTGACCTTGGTATGCACTTAAATCAAATTTTAAAATTTGGCCTTTAAAATTCTTCTATGTTAGGCTGGGCGGGGAGCGTCGGACAAGAAGAGAATCACGCCAAGAAAGCGACCCAGAGGATGATGATGTTAAAAAGGTAACTGAGATCAAAAGAACTTTCTATACCATCTTAGTATGTTTTGGAGTGCCACCCTTGAATATGCTTGTTAAATTACTGAGATTTGTTTTCTCCTGCAGCCAGCTTTGCAGTCTTCAGTTGTAGCTACCTCCAAAGAACGCACACGTAGAGACCTTATCCAGGATCAAAATATGGATGAAAAGGGAAAGCAAAGGTATCTTTAGTTTTTTATGTGTGAGAAAATTGCTGTCAAATAATGCAATTTTAGGAAAATTTATCTTTAAAAATTGTTCAAGTGCCTGTAGTATGTTTCTTTTAGGAAATGGTGAGCTTAAAAGTGGAACCTACTGAAATTGAATTTTTCTTTGTTCTTTAGGAACCGACGAATATTTGGCTTGTTGATGGGCACTCTTCAGAAATTTAAACAAGAATCCACTGTTGCTACTGAAAGGGTATTTACAATTTTCCTTTGCTTCCTTTAAGTTATCAAAGTAGTTTATTACATGTTTTGAAAAGAGTGGAAATGCTCTTGAGACTGAATTGTAAGCCTAAAATGAAGCTGAGAAAAAAACTTGTAAAATGTTCTGAATTTGTTATATTTTTAGCTGGTCTCTTTTTGAGGTCCTGTGAAGTAACAGAATGAACTTCTCTTTATAGAGCCAAGAGCCTTGGTCTGTGACTCAGGAGAATTGGGTTCTGATCCCAGCTCTACAACAGTCTTATTTTGTGGTCTTGGAGAAGACTTGTCATTCTTTAGGCCCCAAAGTACTTTCTTTCAAACAAGGGAGTGGAACTCAATCAGCATTGTAGTTCACTAATTCCACATAGCACTCTGGAAGTAAAAGCCTAAACATTCCCTGCCTTCCACAGTTTGTTTAACTATGCAATCTTGGTAGAAGTTTTTGTTTTATTAAACCTACAAAACTGTGTCCTTGGTGTTGAACACCCAAGTTATTCTCAAGGGAGAACTGTGGTGGAAAGGGAGATAACAATTCAGTTATAGATTAATAAAGTTCTATTATAGTTTTTATATGTTAACTTCCCTAGAGAATATAAAAGGCTTCAAAGCATCATGTTCGAAAATAGGATGTCCCTTCTGTCTTATTCTTTGATTCAGGAGAAAGAATAACTAAAGATAACTTACAAAGACAGTGCTCTTCTTTTTTAGGTTAATTATGAAAGAACCTTATTTAAAAGTTATGTTAAATGGAACAGTTATTGATAGTATGGCTAATGTCCATGGTATTTCAATTTTTAAATGGAAAGGCTTCAGTCTGCCTTTCATGAAAGAGAAATTGGGATTAGCTTCAAATGCTAAGTACTAAGTTTGAATTAGCTGGTATCCTGAATTGCAAATATGAAACCTATACAGATAACTTAGTAAAATTGTAATGTTTCATATAATCACGATATGTAATAAGTTGTTAAAGATCATCCTTTATTTTCAGCAAAAGAGGCGCCAGGAAATTGAACAAAAACTTGAAGTGCAGGCAGAAGAAGAAAGAAAACAAGTTGAAAATGAGAGGAGAGAACTGTTTGAAGAGAGGCGTGCTAAACAGACAGAACTGCGGCTTTTAGAACAGAAGGTTGAGCTTGCGCAGCTGGTGAGTAGTAGTTCGGAATTGGAATTCTAAGATTGGTAATCCTTCATGTTTACAAAAACCTGACCTTTTACCTTTTCTTTAGCAAGAGGAATGGAATGAGCATAATGCCAAGATAATTAAATATATAAGAACTAAGACAAAGCCCCATTTGTTCTATATTCCTGGAAGAATGTGTCCAGCTACCCAAAAATTAATAGAAGAGTCACAGAGAAAAATGAATGGTAAGTGTACATGTAGAGATACAGTGAAATTTTCTTAATGAATAAGGTGACACACTCAACGTATACATGTTTCCTGTAATTGTGTATCAGTAGTTTTTTTTTTTTTTTAAAGATTCTGTGAGATCGTAATGGGTTTGAAGCAGGAGTGTTTGATTTATGATGGAATTTAACCTGAAACTTACCATGTTTTAGGCAGTATTTACATAGATTTCTTAGGTGTCTGAATGAGAGGATTTCTTTTTAGCCAGATATAAATGCTAATGAAGCAAGACAAAAGTGAACATTGATGTAATCCATAGAGCACACATGGAAGGATAGACACTGCTGAGATGGTGATTAGATGATTAGTGTTTTTCTGGGATCAGAAAAATTAATGCATGATATGATAGCATAAAAATGATTGTATTTCAAACAAAATTTATTTCTCATCCAGCATGAAGTAAAATGGCAAAAAATTGTTTTGTTTTTCCATCAGTTGGATAATGTGGTGTAGTTGCCTACTGATAATAGGTTTTTGGGGGGATCTTTGCTTGTGTCATTTTATGTCAATTTGTAATTGCTTGCTATAATCAGTCTTGTGTCATTATCTCTTTACAAAAAGACATTTAGATAAAGCTTGATGACAATTTGTGACTAAGTGTCAAATTGTGAGTTTGAGGATTTTTAATTATTTATACATGTATGTTTTTACCCTTTAGCTTTATTTGAAGGTAGACGCATCGAATTTGCAGAACAAATAAATAAAATGGAGGCTAGGCCTAGAAGACAATCAATGAAGGAAAAAGAGCATCAGGTGGTGCGTAATGAAGAACAGAAGGCGGAACAAGAAGAGGGTAAGGTGGCTCAGCGAGAGGAAGAGTTGGAGGAGACAGGTAATCAGCACAATGATGTAGAAATAGAGGAAGCAGGAGAGGAAGAGGAAAAGGAAATAGGTATAGTACATAGTGATGCAGAGAAAGAACAGGAGGAGGAGGAACAAAAACAGGAAATGGAGGTCAAGATGGAGGAGGAAACTGAGATAAGGGAAAGTGAGAAGCAGCAGGATAGTCAACCTGACGAAGTTATGGATGTGCTAGAGATGGTTGAGAGTGTCAAAAATGTAATTACTGAGCAGGAGGTAATGGAAATCAATCAAGTTGGAAGTGTAGAACCTTCAGAAAATGAAACTAGCAAAGAACTGGAGCCAGAAATGGAATTTGAAGTTGAGCCAGATAAAGAATGTAAATCTCTTTCTCCCATGAAAGAGAATGCCTGTGCTCTAGAAATGGAAAATGAGCCTGAGGAGAAAGAAGAGAAAGAATCTGAGCCTCAGCCTGAGCCTGTAGCTCACCTCCAGCCCCTGCCTCAGCCTCAGCCCCAGCCTGAGCCTCAGCTTCAGCCTGAGCCCCAGCCCCAACCCCAGTCCCAGTCCCAGTCCCAGACCCAGACCCAGACCCAGACCCAGACCCAGACCCAGACCCAGCCCCAGCCCCAGCCCCAGACCCAGACCCAGACCCAGCCCCAGACCCAGCCCCAGCCCCAATCCCAAGCAGTACTCCAACCTCAGCCTCTTTCTCATCCTGAGACTTTGCCATTAGCTGTTTTACAGCCACCAATTCAGGTTATTCAGGAGCAAGGGCATTTACTACCTGAAAGGAAGGAGTTTCCTGTGGAATCTGTAAAACTCACTGAGGTGACGGTAGAGTCAGTCTTAACAGTTCATCCAGAGAGCAAGAGCAAAACCAAAACTAGGAGCAGAAGTAGAGGTCGAGCTAGAAATAAAACCAGCAAGAGTAGAAGTCGCAGCAGTAGCAGTAGTAGTTCCAGTAGCAGCTCAACCAGTAGCAGCAGTGGAAGCAGTTCCAGCAGTGGCAGCAGTAGCAGTCGAAGTAGTTCCAGTAGCAGCTCCAGCACCAGTGGCAGCAGCAGCAGAGACAGTAGCAGCAGCACTACTAGCAGTAGTGAGAGTAGAAGTCGGAGTAGGGGCCGGGGACATAATAGAGATAGAAAGCACAGAAGGAGCGTGGATCGGAAGCGAAGGGATACATCAGGACTAGAAAGAAGTCACAAATCTTCGAAAGGTGGTAGTAGTAGAGATACAAAAGGATCAAAGGATAAGAATTCTCGGTCCGACAGAAAGAGGTCTATATCAGAGAGTAGTCGATCAGGCAAAAGATCTTCAAGAAGTGAAAGAGACCGAAAATCAGACAGGAAAGACAAAAGGCGTTAATGGAAGAAGCCAGGCTTTCTTAGCCTATTCTTTGCAGCAGAAGATTTCTTGATGAGTAAAAGGATTACCTTCCCTTGTAAGGAGGATGCTGCCTTAAGAATTGCATGTTGTAAAAAATCTTTTTGGAAAATACAGACTGTTTGTTTACCAGACATTCTTGTACTTTTTGCATAATTTTGTAAGAGTTATTTATCAAAATTATGTGAGGTTCCAAAATATGTACAAATAATAATAATAAAAAAAGATTAACATCCCTTGTCATCTTTTTTAAATAATCCTATACTCTTCAGTAAGAATCTGTATATTTTAATAGGTAAATCTTTAAGTCTGTTCCCTTCTAATTCTGTACCATACTTTGCTTTTGTAGAAATAAATGTGCATTTCTTTCATTAGTTTTGGGATGTCCTCGTTGACACTTGTATAATAAATACCCTCTTGATATCATTTTCAGCTTTTATCACTAGATACTGAACGTGATTAGAATGTCTTTGAAGGTTTCTTCACTTTTACTTGCCTTAGATGATTATTTTGAGTTGTCAAAGTCAGATCTTTGCAGTTTTCAGGGGGAACATAGTTCTCAAAGTCATTTACTATTTTTTTTCTAATCTCCCTTGTTATTTTAATCTAAGCATTTCCCCCTGTTTCTCATATATAAATCATATATTTGGTAGATAACTTAAAACAGTATAATTTGGTTCGCATTTTCTTCATGATTATGGGAGCATCATTCTTTTGTCTCCATGGCTACTTGTGTGATATAGCATATACATCTATTGAAGAAAATAATCACTTTGTAGGGGAGGGAGGTAGAAAAGTATACTCTAAACTTGGTTTTTGAGTTTGTGGTCTTGTCTTAACTTTTGTGTTGGCTCTAACTGAAACATGCCAATATGTGTTTTCAAGAGTTTTTGTTTAAGTATTGTATGAAAGTTTACAGAATGAAGGAAGTTCATCTACACTTGAATCTGTAAGCAAGATAACACACAAGTGTACCAAGTGATTAACTTTGTTGTTTTATCAATTTGTATGAATTTGGAGTATCTGTTGCCATTACTATACATGTGCAAATAAATGTGGCTTAGACTTGTGTGACTGCTTAAGACTAGTACTTGTATTAACTTTTTGATGCTTTTACACAAGAGAGCACTTTAATTGCAAATGGCCTTTGAGTTCATAACATCGACTGGTATTAGGCTTGACTGAATATTATTTCTTCCCTTGACAAGTAAATGGTGACAGTGAAAACAATAAGTATTTCCAGCACTGTAAAAATATAAGAGGACATATTCAAGTACTCTAAAAAAAATCCCTTCTTGGAATAATTATTAAACAGTAAGTGAGTGGAACTTTTGAAACTGCAGAGCTAGCTACCTGCGTTCCTGGGCTAGTTTCCAGCGAGTAACTTCATCCGGGGGTTTTAATAATTTCTGGGATGCAGTATAAATTTTATCCTGTATAACATGATAAGGAAAAGGTTGGTAAAAATTTAAAAGGGATGACCGTAAATGTAACCTGGTTCTTAATTTCCTTATTAGATGAATCTAAAATAATTGTATGTATTAAGGTCCTTTGTAAAAATTAAGTTTTCACTCATTTTTACCTGGAAAACTTGAACACTTGTCATGATGCTTTTCAGGAATTAATTTTGGCTTTAAGCTCAGTTGTTGAAAGTGGTAATGGGGCTGTAATGCATGGAGAGAAAAAAAGATCTTTGGAATTTCAATTTTTAATTATCTTAAATTTATATATATATATATATATATATATACACACACACACATACATACACACACACAATTCTATTTTAAATTCTTTTTTTTAACGCTTATTTTTGAGAGAGAGACAGAGAAGGGGGAGGGACAGAGAGAGAGGGAGACCACAGAATCCAAAGCAGGTTCCAGGTGGTCAGCGTGGAGTCCCATGCGGGCTCAAACTCACAAACTGCAAGATCAGAGTCAGATACTTAACTGACTAAGCCACCCAGGCACCCCAAGAATTCCATTTTAAATTTTATAACTAGTGATATGCACTTCTAAATTGGAAGTTTTTTTTTTTTTTTTTTAATGTTTTATTTGTTTTTGAGAGAGAGAGGGAGACACAGAATCTGAAGCAGGCTCCAGGATCTGGGCTGTCAGCACAGAGCCCAATGTGGGGCTTGAACTTGTGAACCATGAGGTCATGACCTGAACCGAAGTCAGCCACTTAACTGACTGAGCCACCCAGGTACCCCTGGAAGACTTCATTTTTAAAACTGAAGGATTTTTTTTTTTTTTTTGGTGGTGGTGGTGGTGGGGGGTGTCTTTGATTTTTTGATGTTTCCAATTAATGCTTTGTCCTTAGAAGTGAAATTATATGGAATTTATTTTCAGAGAACCATGTAATTGGTTCCTTACAAAGATACAAGAAGAATGTAAAAGTAATGACAGTTTCCTAGGGAAAAGAGATAATGGGGTCCTCCTGTTGGATGTTACAAATTCTTGTTAATGGAAAATTTAGAAGCAGAAGATGGATAGGGCTCAAGACTAAGGACTGAAATTAGTTTGGAGACATCAAAGGAGCTGTTTAGGAAACATCTTGATTAACTGAAATCCCAAGGTTTGCACATAGAAGATAGTTTGATCTTCAGTGAGTTGTATTTCCAAATAGGGCTCATTTATGCACTATTTCTAGAACTCCAGTAAATACACAAATACACTTTAGTAATTACGTTAAACAAATCCCACCAAAGTAATAAATTATAAATTGACATAAATTTGAAAGTAAAGCTACTAATGATTATATGGTGAAGTAACACGAACCAGTGTTTGTCAGAACAAGTCATTAAAATGTTTTGGGGTTCAATTACTTAAAACGTTTAAAAAAATTTTTTTTATTGTTTATTTTTGAGAAAGAGCAAGCAAGGGAGGCAGAGAAAAAGGGAGACAGAATCCGAAGCAGACTCCAGGCTCTGAGCTGTCAGCACAGAGCCGGACACGGGGCTTGAACTCCAGCCGTGAGATCATGACCTGAGTCGAAGTTAGCTGCTTAACCAACTGAGCCACCCAGGTACCCTCCACCCCCCCCAAAAAAAGAAGAACTTTAAATCCTTGAGTAAAGTCTTAACCAGTTTTCCTTCTTGAGGTAATTCCATTAAAGCACTTAGCCTAGAAAACAAATTACATGGTTGGATCTTCGTACTAATATGTCAGTGAAGAAGACTGCAACTTGATAAAAAATAAACCTGAGAAATATGAAAATTTCTTAAATATTTTTATGTCCCCTAGCATTATCTTTTCCAAAAAATGATACTCAAATGCCTACAACTGCTTCCTATTGCCATTTGAGTACTCTGATTTTCTTAAAATCACTACTTGCCATCACTGTCCACTTGCTTTATTTTCATAACATTTACCATTGTATCATATAGTTAACATTGAACTTCGGTTTATTTGCTTCTCACTTGAATGCACGCTTGAGAACAAGGTTTTTAAAATTATTTTTAACCCATTGCTCTATTTCAAATACTTAGGATGGGACCTTGTGCATTATAGGCAATTTATAAGTAAATTACGACAAGTCCTTAACATGGCTTCTGTGATTCATTCTGTCTTTCAAACTTTAGTTGCATCTCTTCCAGCACATAAAGTATGCTTGTTTCAAACAGTGAACCAAGATGCAGCTAGGAGCCATTACGGCTGGAGCAGAGTAACCAAGGAGAAAGGTTGTAAAGTATTTCAGAGAGGTAATGGGGGTAGGTGAGCAGCTGGTACAAAGCATTACAGGCCATTTTAAGTCTATAGGGATTTTTAGGTGAAGTGATAATAAAATTTATGTTAACAGAATTACTCTGGCTGCTGTGCTGAGAAAAGATGAAATGGGGCCAAGAGCAGGAACAGAAACGAGACTATTGCAATAATTAGGCAAAATAAATGACTTAAACCAAGATGTTTAAGTTGTAAAAGTGGTCATCAGGTTTTGGGTAAAGATATTTCCCAGGGGATATGCTGGTGGACTGTGGTGGTTGTGAGAAGTCAGGATGAGTAAAGATTTTACCTGAACAACTAGAAATTAATTGCCATTAGCTGAGATGAGGACTAGAATGAACAGGTTTGGGGATAGTGGATATGAGTGGGTTAGGAGTGACCCAAACTCTGAACATGAATATCTCCATTATTCAGTTTCCTTTAATGTTTTTCCATAAAGGTCTTAGATATCATTTGGGAAATGTATTCCTAAGTAACTGACTCATACATGGATAAACAGATTGCTCTTTTATTGAGATTAACAGACACTATATACAACTTTATGAATTGTCAGAATGCTAACACATATGTAATTGCTGAGGTGAAGAACTAGAATATTGCCAGGACCCAAGAATCCCTTCCAATGATTTCTCCCTCCCTTTCCTGCCCTACCATGACCACGTACTAAAACAAGGAAGCTCTAATCCATGGCAGCCTACTTCAGCAAACTAAAACCTAAAACAGAGTAAATTCCTTGAGGTGTCTCAAGGTTAGGAAATTGAAAAACCTACAGACAGCCAATCACAAACAGCAACTTGGCTTTCACAGATAAGGCAATTGCTTCAGCTATAGCCAATCAAATAATTTCCTTGCTTTGCTTCCTGTCTGCTCTATAAGAGCCTTTCCCCTAGCTCTTGACAGGAGTTTAGTGCTGCCCAGATTCAAATCAATGTTTGCTCAAATTTCAAAATTTTACAGTGTGTTAGTTTATCTTCTATACAACGCTATCCTGACTTTATGGTAGTCACTTACTTGCTTTCCTTCATAGTTTTGAAAGTGATTCATGCATTCTCAACATTGGTTTATTTTTTCATCTCCTATTTTTTACTCTACATAAATGAGATCATAATGTATTTTGTATTTTGACTTCTTTTGCCCACATGTTTCTGTGACTCATTTTTGTATGTCACTTAATATCTATCACCAATATATGGATATTGAGATTGTTTTCAATTTTAGGGTCTTACAAGTCTGCTATAGAACATTCATGTCTTGGTAAACATATGCATGGATATATGGTATATTTAAGAGTGTAATCACTAGGTCACAAGTTACATATTTTTTAATGTGGATTTTCTAGATGACTAATGTGGTTATGTTTTCCATTTTTTGAAAAAACCTTTAGATATCCTCTTTGGGGACTGTCTCTTCTTGATTTTAAGAGTTCTGTATTTATTCTGGAAATAAGTCTATTGAATATATGCACTGCAAATATCTTCTACTTTGTAGCTTGGCTTTTCACTTTTTTAATGGTATTTTTTTTTTGATTAAGAAGATTTCTTGATTAGGGGCTCCTGGGTGGCTCGGTTAAGTGTCTTGACTCTTGATTTTGGCTCAGGTCATGATCTCTCTCAGTTTCATGATTTCGAGCCCCACATCCGGTTCTGTGCTGACAGCACTGAGCCTGCTTGGGATTGTCTCTCCTCTCTGTCCCTTCCCTGCTCATGCTCTCTGTCTCAAAATAAATATATAAAGTTAAAAAAAAAATTTGTAGGGCACCTGGGTGGTTCAGTCAGTTAAGCATCTGACTTGATTTTGGCTCAGGTCTTGATCTCATGGTTCATGGGTTCGAGCCCTGCATCGGGCTTTGTGCTGTTGGCCCTGTCCACGTGGACTCGGAGGGATTCTCTCTGCCCCTCCCCCACTCTCTCAAATAAACTTAAAAAAGATTTCTTGATTATAATATTAAGTTTATCCATATTTTTATGGTTAATTCCTTATGTGTCTTATTTAAAATTCCTCTCCTCTCGCAGTTGGTGGGTTAGAGCCTCGTGTCAGGCTTAGTGCTGACAGATCAGAGCCTGGAGCCTGCTTCAGATTCTGTGACTCCCTGTCTCTCTAGCCCTCTCCCCACTCTCTCTCTCTCAAAAATAAATAAACATTTTAAAAAATTTAAAAATTTAAGTGCCTCTCCTCATTTCAAGGTCAAGAAAATAGTCTCATATTTTATCTTTAAGAAGCTGTGTTACCTTTTCTTATGTAACTCGATTATTTCCCTGGAATTGGTTTTTGTGTATGCTGTGATTTTGGGGTTATTTCTCATTTCTTTTTTCCAGGTGAATGTAAAATTGCCCAATCTCAGTTACTGAAAAGTTTGTGCCTTCTACATTACTCTGCAGTACCATCTTTTGTATCTAGTATCCATATATTCATTCTCTTTCTAAGCTCTCTAATCTGTTCCATTGGTCTATTCTATGCTTGAGTTGATACCACTGTCTTGCATACCTTAGCTTCATATTAAGTCTTAATATCAGATAGAGCAGATTCTTCCACCTTGCTTTACTTGACTCTGCTGGTATTCTTGCCTATTGCTTTTTCATATAAATTTCAAAGTCACCCTTTGAATATCCACACACACAAAAAAACTGTTGGGATTTTGACTGAATTGCTTTGAATCTACAGATTAATTTGGGAATCGACCCCACTGAGTCTTCCACTCTATGAACATGGCATTTTGTTAGGAATCAGGATAATGGTTATTGCCTGTTTTATGTTTTATATAAACAGATTCTTCTATATTTGTTCAACATTAGGTTTGTGAGGTTCATTAATTTTGCAGTTTGTAATTATCTTTTTTTGTTGTGCATTACTCCACTTTGTGCATATTCCACAATCTGTGTATCCATTCCATTCTTGATGGGCATTTGTGTGGTTTCCACATAGTTTGAAGCCAGTATGAACAGTGCTACTACCAACATACTTGTCCATGTGTTTTGATGAACATATGTAAACATTTCTCATGGTATATATAAGGCACCTGATTTTTAAGTTAAAAGGGAAAGTTCAGTGCCTGTGGCTTCTTCCTTTTCTGGTCCAACAATCCACAACATCAATTTTATCGTGCATAAAATGCTTACTTAAGGGATATTTTTATGGATCTCATTTCTTTTCCTTTGATTCATTTCTCAGATACAGTATTTGAGTTGTTTGGTATTTGTCCCTGCAAAAACTCTTTCACCTTCTTCCTTTAAGTTGAAAGCAGTTTCCTTGGGCTCTCATAAATGCTTTTAAGATTTCTTGCTTTTTTTTTTTTTTAACATTTATTTATTTTTGAGACAGCACAAGCAAGGGGAGGGGCAAGGAGAAAAGAAGACACAATCCGAAGCAGGTTCCCGGCTCTGAGCTGTCAGAGGGCCTGACGCAGGACTTGAACCCACGAACCGTGAGATCATGACCTGAGCCGAAGTCGGATGCTTAACCAACTGAGCCACACAGGCGGCCCCATATTTTGTTTTTAATTACAATTTTTTGTATGTCTTTTGAGCATATTAAAGTCCATCACTTAATGTTTTTTAATAAGGACACTTTTCTCAGCTTACCTGTCATAATAAAGAGTCAAATATACTTCCTAGGACATTTATAATTCAGGTTGTTTTACATTTAATTTTTAATTTATCATAAAATGATTCGTTAAATAAAAAGATATAGGAATCAACTTTTTCAAAAAAGTTGCTATTAATAATCCCAATATAATTATTGAATAGTTTTGTCTTTCTCCCTATATTGAAATGTAATCATAGAGCAAATTTACATATTTTCATTGGTCTATTTATAGACTCTATTCAATCGAGTGCTGTTGCACTAAGGTTGTGTTATGGTAGGTTTTAATATCTAGTGTGCTAAATTCTCCCCCAATTATGTGTTGTTTTTTTAACTAGGCAAAGAACTTCATTAACCTCTGTTTCAAAATTTATTCCCAGGCTTCTTCAGCTTAATTAGCTGTGAAGAATGAATTGTGACAAGCAAAAAACTGAAAAGAGCTGCTAGTGGCTAGGGGACTTGGGCTTAAAACTATCAGATCTAGATTTTATCAGGTTCATGAACAAAATTTTAAAAAGCAGTTATAAATAGTAGCAGATGCTACTGTAAAGTAGCATCTCCCAGTAACTTCTTTGAGTTCTGTCTTCTTCAGAAGCCAACTTCCAATCACATTGTTGCATTCTTGGAAATGCATGAAAATTATCCACAAGATCTGGAACTTCATTATCAGTCTCTTCAGTAGCAAGTGATGCTTTTCCATCCCCAGAGAGTTTAGACAGAACTTCTGCCAGTCTCCTTACATTAGTCCCACTGTCTGTACCAAGCTGGGTTAAGATGCTGGGTAGGCTTTCTGTCAGCAGTTTTGCCTCAACATGGCCTGTAATGGTGAAAGTACTGGCTGCCAGAGACACCTGAACTTTAGAGTTGTGATAATGCCTCACTGTTCCTTGATTTGTAAATATAGTCACCTCTTCAGTGTGAGAGATATTGTTGACTCCTAATATTCTTTCAGGAGAACTAAAGATTTTTTCTCTTCTGCTGTAGCTATTCTGTGAACCACCTTCTTTCTGCAAGCAGTTCCTTTTCCACCCGTGTGTACTTGTGCCTGCAGTGTGGCGAGTTTCTCCTGGCTCACGATAGTTCCTTTCTTCTTGTTGGGGTGGAAGTGGGGTTGTTCAGGGAGCTAGGGTTGTCACTCAAGGGGTTGCAGTCAGACCAGCTGGGATTAGGGGCACACAGGTAGGGATGCCCCCAATTATACTTTTCCAAATGTTCCAAGACAATATGTACTTTAAATTTTTTTTTTCAACGTTTATTTTTTTGGGGACAGAGAGAGACAGAGCATGAACGGGGGAGGGGCAGAGAGAGAGGGAGACACAGAATCGGAAACAGGCTCCAGGCTCTGAGCCATCAGCCCAGAGCCTGACGCGGGGCTCAAACTCACGGACCGCGAGATCGTGACCTGGCTGAAGTCGGACGCTTAACCGACTGCGCCACCCAGGCGCCCCAATATGTACTTTAATGAAAACTTTAGAATCACTTTTCAAGTTTCTAAAAAACTAATTTTGACGTTGATTGTATTGAATTTATAACTTAGGAATAATCAACATCTTTAGAATATTGACTCTGACTAAACAAACTAGTGTTTCTCTCCATTTATTCTATCATATATGTTAGTAAAATTTTAGTTTTCTTCCTATAGGTTCTGCACATTTTTATTAAGTGTAGGCCTAGGGTTTGTGTGCATGTGTCATTTGCTATTTTGAATAGGAATTTTTCCTTGCATCATATATTCAGTTAGTTGTTTATAAATAGAAAATTTGGAGATATTTTTCCAGTCTGCAGGAAGCTGCTTTGTTTTCCTCTTGTTTATAGTGAAGACTTGTGTGACTATTTTCCTCTCTCCAGTGACTGATTGAATCATAGTTAAAGAAACCAAGTAAGGCACTTCACCAGAAAGATGAAAATTTCTTTTTTTAAAATTTATTTAATCTCTACACAATGTGGGGGTCAAATTCATGACCCTGAAATCAAGGGTCGCATGTTCTGCCTGAGCCAGCCAGGCACCACAAGAAAATTTCTTTTTGTTATAGGTTGGACCAATAACATGTTTAACTGATTTGAATGATAAGTCTTAATTCATTAATAGCTAATTTTTCCCCCTATGGCTATTACCAACAATGCTCTGTTGAACCTCCCTCTGGTATCAGGCTTTCTTAACAATTTGGTCCAATTCTGTACCCTTAAAAAAAGCCCTTTTTTTGTGAAATTGAGGGACAAAAAGGGTTGAAAAGACTTCGCTTACTACATTCTGTTTTATAGTTTTGACTTTGGAACCATGTGAATGGTTCATATAAAAAACTTGAATCAACAACCTAACCTTACACCTTACAGAGCTGGAACAAGAACAGCAAATAAAACCCCAAACCAGCAGAAGACAGGAAATAATAAAGATTAGAGCAGAAATCAATGCTATTGACACCAAAAAACAGAACAGATCAATGAAACCAGTAGCTGGTTCTTTGAAAGAATTAACAAAATTGATAAACCCCTAGCCAGTTTGATCAAAAAGAAAAAGGAAAGGACCCAAATAAAATCAAGAATGAAAGAGGAGAGATCACAACCAACACAGCAGAAATACAAACAATAGTACGAGAATATTGTGAGGAATTATATGCCAATAAAATGGACAATCTGGAAGATTTGACCTCAGCTGCAGCAACTTCTTACTCAACACATCTCCAAAGGCAAGGGAAACAAAAGCAAAAATGAACTATCGGGACTTCATCAAAATAAAAAGCTTCTGCACGGCGAAGGAAACAATCAGCAAAACTAAAAGGCAACCGACGGAATGGGAGAAGATATTTGCAAATGACACATCAGATAAAAGGTTAGTATCCAAAATCTATAACGAACTTATCAAACTCAACACCCCAAAAAAAACAATCCAGTGAAGACATGGAAAGAAGACATGAATAGACACTTCTCCAAAGAAGACATCCAGATGGCCAACCAACACATGAAAAAATGCTCATCACTCATCATCCAGGAAATACAAATCAAAACCACAATGAGATACCACCTCACACCTGTCAGAATGGCTAAAATGAACAACTCAGGCAACAACAGATGTTGGTAAGGATGCAGAAAAAGAGAATCTCTTTTGCATTGTTGGTGGGAATGCAAGCTGGTGCAGCCACTCTGGAAAACAGTATGGAGGTTCCTCTAAAAATAGAACTACCCAATGACCCAGCAATTGCACTAGTAGGTATTTATCCAAGGGATACAGGTGTACTGTTTCTAAGGGGCACATACACCCCAATGCTTATAGCAGCACTATCAACAATAGCTAAAGTATGGAAAGAACCCAATGTCCATCGATGGATGAATGGATAAAGAAGATATGGTATATATATATACAATGGAGTATTACTTGGCAACAAAAAGGATGAAATCTTGCCATTTGCAACTATGTGGATGGAACTAGAGGGTAGTATGCTAAGCAAAATTAGTCAGAAAGACAAATATCATATGACTTCACTCATATGAGTACTTTAAGACACAGAACAGATGAACATAAGGGAAGGGAAGCAAAAATAATATAAAAACAGGGAGGGGGGACAAAACATAAGAGACTCTTAAATATGGAGAACAAACAGAGGGTTGCTGGAGGGGTTGTGGGAGGGGGGATGGGCTAAATGGGTAAGGGGCATTAAGGAATCTACTCCTGAAATCATTATTGCACTAGATAGTAACTAACTTGGATGTAAATTAAAAAAAAAAAAATAAACTTGAATCAAAAGGAAAAGAAAATCCCTAAAAATGTGAAACAAATAGATACAAGTGAACTTTGGAGTATATCATTGATGGTATAACCACACAGAAAAAAGTATTTGAAATGACTTTAAAACTCAATCATTTGATATACCTTCCTGGCAGGATATATCTTAAGTAAATAAAATAGTCAGTTGTAATTGGTAGTTCTATTGTTAGTGGTAATATTAGTATTGTCACTTTGAAACTACTTTGTGCACTATGTATATGTATATGTGTATATATATATATATATATAGACACACACACACATATGTATATATGTATATATGTGTATATATATGTATATATGTATATATATAATGCATAAACAAGTAATTATGTTAATTTCATTAAATATTTTCTGTGTAATAAAAGATACAAAAATATAAAATATAAATAAAAATATAAAATCAAAGAATTTAAGGGAAAACTCTAATTTCATTTGATTTGGAAATAACTATATGAATTCATAATTTAGTGTTCTTTCAAAAATTCACATGTTTCCTAGCTTTGTCTACAGAGTGGGCATAGAAATAATGACAGTCCAAAAGTAGTGAGGCATCCCAGTGCTGTAGTCTCTGAATGCTAAATTCCAACAAAAAGAAGCAGGGCTCCTTGAAGAAATGGCTGACCCTAGATCTAGGGCAGGAAATGTACAAGATGAGCTTATCATGATAGAAAGCAGGGATACTAAGGGGCACTTTTGGAGGTTTCTGGGACAACTCATTCTTTTTTATTTTTTTTAAGTTTATTTATTTATTTTGAGAGAAAGAGAGAAAGGGTGCAAGCTGGTGAGGGGCAGAGAGGGAGAGAGAGAATCCCAAGCAGGCTCTGTGCTGCTAGCACAGAGCCCGATGTGGGGCTGGATCCCTTAGAACCATGAGATCATGACCTGAGCCAAAACCAAGAGTCAGATGCTTAACTGACTGAGCCACCTAGGCACCCCTCTGAAAATTTTGTTTTAAGTGACACTGTACCAATGATGGCTTTATTATAACTTTTTTGATACATGTATCAAAGTTGGGTTTTTTTGGTTTTTTTATGGGGTTTCTGGACCACAAGAGACACTAGAATGCTGATTTTCATTTGCATAGTAATAAAAATCTGGATATTAAATAAGCACTCAAGTTCATCCTCTGCTTTTTGGATTATGTGATGGTTAATATTATGTATCAACTTGACTGGGCCACGAGTACCCAGATTTTTGGTTAAAAATTGTTCTTGATGTGTCTGTGAAGGTGTCTTTTATTTTTTTAAGTTTATTTACTTTGAGAGAGAGAGAGAGAGTGCACTCACACATGAGCAGGGGCAGGGCAGAGAGAGAAAGGAGAGAGAGAGAGAGAGAGAGAGAGAGAGAGAGAGAGAGAGAGAGAGAGAGTCCCAAGCAGGCTCCTCGCTCAGAGCAGAGCCCAACTTGGGGGCTCTATCTCACAACCTGAGATCATGACCTGTGACCTGAGCCAAAATCAAGTCCATTGCTTAACCGACTGAGCCACCCAGGTACCCCTGTTAGGGTATTTTGGGTGAGATTAACATTTGAATTGGTGGACTGAGTAGAGCAGATTGCCCTCCCTAATATGAGTGGCCCTCATCCAATGGCCTGAATAGAACAAAAAGGCTGCCCCTCCTACAAGTAAGAGGGAACCCCTCCTGCCTAACTACTATGAACTGCACATAAGGTTTTTTTCAGCCTTTGGACTTGGACTGAATGATTGGCTCTTGAGTTCTGAGCTTGCTGGTTTTTGGACTGAAACACTACTGGGTCTCCTGAATCTCAAACCTACAAACTTGGATTGGAACTACATCATAGGCTCTTTTGGATCTTCAGCTTGCTGACTGCCCATCCTAGAACTTTTCAGCCAATTCCTTATAATCTCTTTACATATAGCCTTCCATACTATTGTTCTATTTCTCAGGAAAACCCTGACTAATGACAATTAATTACTCTGTTTGATATCCCTTCACTTCTGCAGGTTTGAATTTTAACTTCTAATCTTCTCAGTTGAAAATAAAAATTAAAAATTAGTACACATTAAAAAATAGTCAAATGAGAGGTGGCTTAGTTGGTTGGACTTCTGACTTTGGCTTAGATCATAATCTTGGGTTTCATGGGTTTGAGCCCCGTGTCGGGCTCTGTGCTGACAGCTCAGAGCCTGGAGCCTGCTTCAGATTCTGTGTCTCCCTCTATCTCTCTGCTCCTCCCCCACTCAAGCTCTGTCTCTCAAAACTAAATAAACGTTAAAAATTAAAAAAAAAAAAATAGTCAAATGAGAGTGGAGTTTCCAAGATAGTAAAAAATGCTCCCTTGAGAATGGTAAAGAAAACTTCATGAACCTGACATTTGTAAGAATGTACCCCAGAGGTCCATGTCCCAGTTGGGGAACTCTGGAGTGTGAAAAGCTCTACCTCTAAGTCAGAGGTGATACTGTGTAATCATTATTCCTGGGCAGACAGAAAGATGAAACTTACCTCCTCTCCTCTCACTTGCAATTAAGTGGAGCCACTTAATTTCATTTTGGCCAACTTCATTTTGTTGTACTTCATTTTGTACTTCATTTTGTTGTACTTCATTTTGTACTTCATTTTGGCCAACAGAATGTAGACAGAAGTAATATAAACTACTTGCAGTTCTGGTCTTTAATAGCATTGGATGTGATTCTCCATCTCTCTTCTTCCATAGTGACCTTGGATGCCTCATATTTCAGATGGTATAGCTATGTTAGCTACATCAAGGACAGCTCACATCAGACAGAAGTGTGAAAAAAACACAAATTTTTATTGTATTAAGTCACTGAGATTTGTGGGTTGTTTAAAAAAAATTTTTTTTAATCTTTATTTATTTTTGAGAGAGAGACAGAGTGTGAGCCGGGGAGGAGCAGAGAGAGAGGGAGACACAGAATCGGAAGTAGGCTCCAGGCCCTGAGCTGTCAGCACAGAGCCCAACTCGGGGCTCGAACTCATGGCAGGGCTGGAACTCAAGAACCATGAGATCATGACCTGAGCAGAAGTCGGACATGGGATAATAAGATTATGTTTATTTTGCTTATGAGCAGTTGGGATAGTAAGATTATGTTTATTTTGCTTATGAACAGTTTGATAAAAAGAATTCCCAAATTATAGAGTTAGATTGACAGTCCAACACAAGAGTTCTTAAAAATGGAAAGGAAGATGTGACTACAGAAAAAAGACAAAGAGGGATGCAATGTTAATGGGCTTTGAGATACAGGAAGGGGCCTCCAAGAAGGTGGAAAACGCAAGGAAACAGATTCTCCTGTTGAGCTTCCAGGAGAGAACAGAGCCCTGCCAACACCTTGATTTTTGCCAAGTGAGGGTTTCATTGGAATTTTGACCTACAGAAAAATAGGTGAATTAGTGAATAATTAAATAACTAAATGTGTTTTATTTATTTATTTTAAATTATTTTTTAAAATGTTTATTTTTTTTTTTTTTTTGAGAGAGAGAGAGAGGCAGAGAGAGAGAAGGGGACAGAGGATCTGAAGAGGGCTCCACACTGATAGCAGGAGACCGATGTGGTTCTTGAACTCACAAACCATGAGATCAAGACCGAAGCCGAAGTCGGAGGCTCAACCAACTGAGCCACCCAGGTGCCACAAATGTGTTTGTTTTAAGCCATTGTCTTGTAATTTGTTACAGCAATGAATAGGAAATTAATAGTTATATAATTAAATAATGACACTGTAATTATATTAGCTTAAATAAAATATACTCAAATTTCACCTGATTCTTTTTATCTTTAATGTGGGTATTAGAACATTACATATATGGCTCACTGTTTATTTCTATAGGACAGTGCTGATTTAGAACATTATGGCTGGATCATTCTGTGTGTTGGAGAATTGCAAAATTAATTTTTGAGAATTCTTGGACTGTCCTCAAGCCCTCCTTTGGGTTACCTTCAAGGTAGGTCTGGGAGATAACTTTCTATTTAATCATTAGACCTCTTGAACTCCTCAGCTTTCATAAAACAGTATCAGTCTCATCTCCATTCTGCTGAGTTAAAGCATATGATTCAGCATTAATAGGCAAGATAGAAGAGTTCTACATGTTCTACATATTGTCAGGGAACATGACCTCATACTCACAGTTGTTCAGTACTTACCTATTTGAACAAAATCACAGTTTAGTGTTCATTTAAAGAAGTCATGCTATTGCTGAAATTACAGAAGCCAAGATAAATGTTACACATCTTTCTATAGGCCTAGTTCAGGACTAACAATAAATTTTTGCACAGAACATATTATAGGGTTTTTTGTGATGGAAACCTGGCTAGACACTATCTAGGCACCAAGTATTTCTTCTTTGTGGGTATACATTTCTTAGCCTTCCTTGGAGTTAGTTTGTAGCCATGTGATTAGGTTCTATCCAGTGGTAGTAGGCAGAGGAGATAATACTCTGCTGTCAGCACAGAGCCTGCTTTGGATCCTCTGTCCCCTCTCTGTCTGCCCCTCCCCTACTTATTCTCTCCCTCTTTTTCTCTCTCTCAAAAATAAATGAACATTAAAAAAAAGCATCAAAAGGAGCTTTAAAACAATCCATCCGTTATCATTCACACATTCTCTACTCCTTCTATATTAACTTCAGAGGCTACATGTTCAAGATGGCAAAATCACAAAATGGAAGGATCCTGGATCCCTGAGATACCATGTGGAAGAAAGCCACCAAGTGAAGTTGGATGACTGAGTTTGTGAGTAAGAAAGAAGCCATTGATTTTTTTTTTTAATGTTTGTTTATTTTTGAGAAAGAGAGACAGAGTGTGAGCAGGAGAGGGGCAGAGAGAGAGGGAGACCCAGAATCAGAAGCAGGCTCCAGGCTCTGAGCTGTCAGCACAGAGCCCGATGCAGGGCTCGAACTCAGAGACTGAGAAATCATGACCTGATCTGAAGTCAGACGCTTAATCGACTGAGCCACCCAGGTGCCCCAGCCATTGCTTTTTTAAGTCAAAGAGATTTTTGTGGTTTATTTGTTGCCATAGCATATCTTAGCTTACCCTTAATAATACAGTTCTGTTTAATAATGACTTTTTAAGAGTTGTTTAATTCTGGAAATCACAGGGGTAAGTTTATTTCCAACTACCCATAATCTTCAAAGTACCCATGCCCATCATCTAGCAGGTAGACAGCTCTGGAAATATAACTAATTAAAAAATGTGGAAATATTCCATGTATCCTTGGGGGCGTATATGAAAATTCATAAAGTTATATTAGAAGACCATGATAAATTTTGTTATAATTCTATAAAGTTATAGTTTGGTGACCTACTGGAAACTGGGTACTTGTAGATTTTAAACAAAGATAGTACAGATGGCATTTCTCTTGTTTCTATTCACGATATCAGGTCTTAGTATTTTCCAAAATAAAAAGTACTTCTTCAGCTACATTTTTATTATTTCAAACCATGTTCCTACATTTTTCCAGGTAGCTACATTGTTAAAGTATTTCTAGATATTTTGGAAGCTCAAAGAATAATGGTAAAACTCCTCTGTACTTTTTATTTATTTAATCATTGTTTTACATATTTCTTTTTTTTGTAATGTTTATTTTTGAGAGAGAGAGTGAGAGGGCATGAGCAGGGGAGGGGCAGAGTGTGAGTGGGACAGAAGATCCAAAGTAAGCTCTGTGCTGACAGCAGAGAGCCCCATGTGGGGCTCAAACTCACCAATCATGAGATCATGACCTGAGCAGAAGTTGGATGCTTTACCGACTAAGCCACTCAGGCACCCCTCACATATTTCTTTTGTAATTAATAGGAATATTAATTATATATCAGAACCTACTTTATTACTGAAACTGATAGAGTTTATATAGTATTTATACTTGTAACAAGCCAATGAGGCTATTTTAAAAAATCCTTCATAGGGGCGCCTGGGTGGCCCAGTAGGTTAAGCGTTCGACTCTTGGTTTCAACTCAGGCCATGAACTTGTGATTGGTAAGATCAAGCTCTGTGCGACAGTGCGGAGACTACTTGGGATTCTTTCTCTCTCTTTCTCTCTACCCCTCCCCCACTTGCATGTGCTCTCTCTCTCTCTCAAAATAAACTTTAAGAAATCAATTTAAAAAATAATAAAAATTCCTTATAAACACACAGAAACCCTGTTTTTATATTTTTATCATACAACTATGGTGGGAAATGACATTCGATTCAGAATCCTAGACTGATGTCAAAACTAGCAGCACTTCACAAAGCCAAAATTGTACTTTTTTGAAGGAGGAAATGGGGTGAGGATAAGAGGAAGAAAAAGGGCCACGAAGAATGATACACAGAAGACATTTGTAGAGTCATTACTTTCCCAAGAGTTTAGAGGGATATCTCTGTACTTTGTCCTGTCCAGGTGAGTCACAGACTCATACACCTCATAGCTATACTAGTGACAATGTCATGGCCTCCTGTAGTGTTGTTTCTAATAATGCACATGCTTAAAAGTTCAGGAGGACTAATCACAAGGAACTTTAATGCTGAAAGATGCAAATTTTCTTCACTGAGGGCTTTAGGAATGAGATGTTTAAGATGGCATAGGTATGAGATCTTGAAAACATATTAGAAGTTATGACAGAGTCAAGTTTAGTCATAGTATGCAATGATTGTAATGTGAATTTTTGCTTCTGTAGTTATCTGTAGGAAACTTGAAATCCCAACCAAATCTCTCTTGCCTTCAAGATCATTCCTTTTGCCATCAATTTACATATGTGCTGAGAAATAGAAATTCATTTTACTGCAAGTTTAAGAAACATGCTATTTGAAAAGTATTGGCAATTATTTCCCAGGATCTCATAATATGTTCCAAATCCAAATACTAAATACTCACTTATTCTCACTGTTTATGAGGTTAACTAAGAGTTGCTATCAGATGTCCCTTCAGTTAGACTAAGCATTAGCTTAGTCCAGAGAGGTAACTTATGGGAAAAAAATTGAGAGCAGTAAAGTTAATCCAATAGTAGAGACCTTGTTTGGAGTTTCCTTGGGTGGTAAGATCTGCACTATTGAAATGAGCAAGGACATGATTAACATGCTTTAAAAATTGTAACTGGGAAAGGAATTTGTCATTCCTACACAAACCATAATAAAAACAATTTTCAGATAATTCCAGAAACTTCCAAAATAGTGTGGCTTGTGAAGATAAATTCCCAAGATTTCTTTCATCACATTGTGGGAGATAAATAAACAGAACATAATCTCACATGACCCAGGAAAAAACCCATAAATTGTCAGCTCCTCAGAGTCACTGGCCAGGATGACATCAGGCCACGTTTTCTAGGATCTCAACTAGCAACCTTGCCCCACAAAAATAACTTTTTTTTAATGTTTATTTTTTGAGAGAGAGAGAGACAGAGCACGAGCATGGGAGGGACAGAAAGAGAGGGAGACACAGAATCTGAAGCAGGCTCCAGGATCTGAGCTGTCAGCACAGAGTCCGATGTGGGTCTTGAACTCACTGTCTGTGAGATAATGACCTGAGCCAAAGTTGGATGCTTAACCCACTGAGTCACCTAGGCGCCCCCCCCCAAAAAACTTTTTAAGTTAGTAAATGCCCTGGATCTTATTGATTTGATGTCAAGTAAATTATTTTTTGGTGCCAAAAAACATACACTTAAGATAGTTGTTGTGTGAAATCTTGTTGTAATGAAAAGTGTAGACTCGTATACATCATAAATGATAAATAGTGTTTAAAAATATTGTCTTGGAGAAATTTAAAATAAACTCCTACCGTGATAGTAATACAAAATGTTTGAGGCCTTTGTTATATGATTGCCTTCTATGAAGCTATGGTGAACTCAAGTCACAGTTACTCCTGAGGCTAAAGCCTGGGTATATTTAGCAGTACAATTAGAGTAGATTTAGTGGATTAATTCGGGTTGATGGACAAAGCCTTGGAAAATACCTTCTCAAATGAATTCTTATTGTCTTTATCATTAACAGTACATTGTTAATACAGTTGGCTGAATTAGAACGGTACCAGTGCTTATTCCTGAGGTTAGTCAGATTGTATACTTTTGCTCTTTTTTATTTTTTTAATGTTTATTCATTTTTGAGAGAGAGAGAGAGAGAGAGAGAGAGAGAGAGAGAGAGAGAGAGAGAAAGCGGGAGAGGGGTAGAGAGAGAGAGGGAGACACAGAATCCAAAGCAGGCTCCAGGCTGCAGAGCCCTGCCCAGGGCTCGAACCCACAAACCACGAGATCATAATCTGAGCTGGAGTTAGACGCCCAACTAACTGAGCCACCCAGGTGCCCCTACTTTTGTTCTTTTTTAAACTAAATAGGAGGTTTGTGTGTGGTGAATCATTGAGTGTTATCCTGTAGATACAGGCTTAGGAGAAGAAAAAATGTGTGTGCTTGAACTGTTGGATCCATTCTATCTCTAATCTCTTCTGCTCTGTGAGGCTGCCTGTGGAGGAGAGGCCAGGATTCACAGCCTGGAGCCAGGCTGCATCCATCTCACCTCATTCAGCCCTCATTTAAGGCCGCAGAGACTGAGGTTTCTGCTTTTTTTCCCTTTCTAACCTTCCAGTTACTTCTCTCTTCCTTCCTCACTGCCACCTTCTGCCACCACGTCATTAGGAGGTTATGTGGAGGACTGTTATATAAAAGCAGACAAAATTGCCTGGCAGTGTATTGGGATCAGAATGGGTCATGGATATTATTTATGTAAGAAATAACATTTTAAAAACCAGTTATTATATTTCCAAATGTATTTTAATTAAATTCGGTGAGTCTTATAATTGATTTTTATTTTGCATTTCTTTTTACATGCTCGGTGTCACATTTGTGTGATTTATTTAATCTTTGACTAATGAAAAAAAGTCACAAAAGATACATTTATTTGTTTAAGCACCTTAAACTTTGAACTGGTAGAAAGGTTCAAAGGTAACCTTTATTGGAATTTTATCTTGAAATGATCAAAAGATATATTTATTTTGCTTTCAGTAATCTTATATTTTAAGTATCTTTCTATTTTGCTAAATAATTAATAAACGTCAGGAAAAGAATTGGCAAAATTAAGAATTCTCCGCATAATTCAGATAAAATAAGTTTTTGGATTAAATGTTAACTTTAAAATGACTTTGAGGAGTCATCAAAATGAAAAGCTTCTGCACAGCAAAGGAAACAATCAGCAAAACTAACAGGCAACCAACAGAATGGGAAAAGATATTTGCAAATGGCATATCAGATAAAGAGTTAGTATCCAAAATCTATAACGAATTTATCAAACTCAACACCCAAAAAATAAATAATCCAATGAAGAAATGGGCAAAAAACATGAAAAGACACTTCTCCAAAGAAGACATCCAGATAGCCAACCGACACATGAAAAAATGCTCAACATCACTCATCATCCAGGAAATACAAATCAAAACCATAATGAGATACCACCTCACAGCTGTTAGAATGGCTAACATGAACAACTCAGGCAACAACAGATGTTGGCGGGGATGCAGAGAAAGAGGATCTCTTTCGCATTGTTGGTGGGAATGCAAACTGGTGCAGCCACTCTGGAAAACAGTATGGAGGTTCCTCAAAGAATTAAAAAATAAAAATTGCTACAACCCAGCAATTGCACTAGTAGGTATTTATCCAAGGGATACAGGTGTGCTGTTTCTAAGGGGCACATGCACCCCGATGCTTATAGCAGCACTATCAACAACAGCCAAAGTATGGAAAAAGCCCAAATGTCCATCGATGGATGAATGGATAAAGAAGATGTGGTATATATGTACAATGGAGTATTACTCGGCAACCAAAAAGAATGAAATCTTGCCATTTGCAACTATGTGGATAGAACTAGAGGGTAGTATGCTAAGTGAAATTAGTCAGTCAGAGAAAGACAAATATCATATGACTTCACTCATATGAGTACTTTAAGACACAGAACAGATGAACATAAGGGAAGGGAAGCAAAAATAATATAAAAACAGGGAGGGGGACAAAAACATAAGAGACTTTTAAATATGGAGAACAAACAGAGGGTTACTGGAGGGTTGTGGGAGGGGGGATGGGCTAAATGGGTAAGGGGCACTAAGGAATCTACTCCTAAAATCATTGTTGCACTAGATGCTAACTAACTTGGATGTAAATTAAATAAAAAAAATAAAAAAAATTTTTAAATAATAATAATAAAATGACTTTGAAGCATGCCTGGGTAGCTCAGTTGGTTGAGTGTCTGACTTAGGCTCAGGTCACAATCTCGTGGTTTGTGATGGAGCTCCACATTGGGCTCTCTGCTGTCAATGAGGAGCCCACTATGGACCCTCTGTCCCTTTCTCTCTCTGCACCTCCCCTGCAGCACTTTCTCTCAAAAATAAAAAATAAACATTAAAAAAATAAAATAAATAAAATAAAATGACTTTGAACTGTTCTGTATGGTACAGTAGTAGTGGATACATGACTATGCATTTATCAAAACCCATAGAATTGAATGCTATAAAGAGTTAATTTTACTGTATGCAAATTAAAAAAAATCAACTTGAATGGCAGGGAGACCCAAGATGGAATGTAGGCTATGGCAAATAAATCTAATTGAATTATAACTGTATGACACAACCACACTAACAGGGATGGGAAAGAAAGGAGCTGACTTAAATAACTGTAAAAAGTGTTTTGATTAGTTACTGTAAGACTAAAGATAAAAAGACTTATACCTAAACATCTAATTCTTATAAACTTGTTTACCACAGGGTATGGGTTATCAATTTTGAAACTATTTTACACATATGATAGGGTTGAACGATAAGTAAATATATTACAGACCATGGGCCAGTTTTCTTACTGTTGGACAACTTACTGTTGAGTGCTTTGATATTCCTCCCTCGAAGAGGTGGAGTTAGCTTCTTCTCTCTTGAAAGTAGGCTGGACTTAGTAACTCCCTTCAAATGAACAGAATATGGAAGAGGAAAAATAGTTACTTTATGTTGGAGACACCTGGCAGAACTTAAGTAATCAAGGTTAATATAACCAGTAACAGACATATTGATACCATGTATACCCCTCTGATAGGCTGTGATGAGGAGGGTACACCACTCTGATATTCTTCCCACAAACTCTACAACTTTAGTGTAATCATGAGAAAGCAGCAGATAAATGCAAATTGAGGGACATTAAAAAGTGTCAATCTTTGAAAAGCAAGGAAAGAATAAGAGACTGTCACAGAAGGTTGTCATAGAAGATTGAGGGGATAGGACAACTAAATACAATATAGTGTCTTGGATTTGATCTTTGAACAGAAGGAGGACATTAGTTAGAAAACTAGGGAAATTATAGTAAAGTCTGTAGTTTAGTTAATATATTGTACTAATGTTAATTTATTATGTTTGAACATTGTACTAGACCTATATATAAGATTATATAAGGTGTTGACTTGGGGGAAGCTGGGTGAAGGGTATACAGGAACTCTGTATTAGCAACTTTTCTGAAGTTCCAAAATTGTTTCAAAATTAATAAGGCTTTTGAAAACAGGCTTATGAGTACTTTTTTAAAACCATCAAATTTTAATTTTTTTTTTTCTGGAAATAATTTGCATTGCTTTACTTTCATTTACTTAACACGTCCTGAACCAAATTCATGATCTTCCTCTGTCTCTCTTCCAAACCTGCTCCTCTCCTGTGCTCCTGTCTCAGTAAATGGCACCTCCACGTTCTCTCTCAGTTGTCCAACTAGGAAACAGAGTCATCCTTGACTTTTCCTTCTCCCTTGCTTTGTGTTTATCTTTTATTTTTGTTTTTGAGAGAGTGTGTGTGTGTGCATGCAAGCAGGGGAGGGGCAGAGAGAGAGGGAGCCCCTCTTGTGAGATCATGACCTGAGCCGAAGTCTGATGCTTAACCGACTGGGCCACCCAGGAGCCCCTAAAAGTAAAGTCTTAAAAAAAAGAAAAAAAGACACCTGGGGGATGAGGTACTTAGGGAGGTGGACACCAAAAGAGGCAAGAAGGAAATGTTGCATAAATGTGGACAGGATAGCAGCAGAGTGAAGGAGGATGATTTTGGAAGAGATGGCATAAGAGTATATAAAATTGACCCATATTGGTTCTTAAAAGACACTAAGCTATTGATGATTGGAAATTAATAGGAATTAATTTTGCTCATTAACCTATTCATATAGCAGCCTGTTAAGCATTTCCTACAGTATTTGGGAATCCAAAGGCTTTCTAAAACTTTGTTTGCTGGATATTTACACTCTTACTGCTGCTACTAATATGAAACCATGACAAAGATACATATGGACCTAATTCTTTTTGTAATATTTATTTTATTTTATTTTTTTGTCATATTTTTAAAAGAAAATTCAATCAAAAGGATTATCTGACTTTCTGTTTGAAATGGGAGACAGCAGTTGAGCAGCACAACGGAAGGTAGAATTTCATTTAGTCATGAAGCATAAAGAATCTTGCTCTTGAAATCAATTCATTTATTCATTCATGCATGTATTCTTTCATTCTTTCAATAAAAAGTTATTGAGTCATGTATTTATTAAAAGATTTAATCTAAGGTACTTGAAGAATAAGTAGAAGTTAGCAAAACAAAAACATGAAGTTATATGATAAAAATACAAATAATGTCATTCCCTTCCTTAAAACTTCCTATGGCTTCCCATTGCACTTAGAGTAAAACTTACACTTACTTCCACAGCCAAAAGTCCCTGCATGATTGGACCTCTATGTCTCCTACTTCATCTACCACTTCCACTTGCCTTTCTGTTTCTTGATTGTACATACCAAGGTATTTCTGACTTTTTAAAAAAAAGTTTGTTATTATTATTATTATGTTTTTTTGAGAGCGAGAGAGTGGGAGGGTCAGAGAGAGAGAGAATCCAAGTTGGTTCTGCACTGTCAGGTCAGAGCCTGACACAGGGCTTGAACTCATGAACTGTGAGATCATGACCTGAGCCGAAACCAAGAATCAGATGCTTAACTGAGTCACCCAGGAGCCCCTATTTGTCACCTTAAAGCTTTGTCTCTTACATACTGGAATGCATCTGATATGATTCCTTCATTTTTTTCTTTAAATCATTGGTAATCAAGCTTCAGACAATGAAGTATGATCTCCTCCTTAATTCTTCTGTCTGCACAAAATGTTCTGTCTTCCTATTCCCCTATCTTAAGTCAAATGTCACTCTCTAGAGATGCCCTCCCTGACAACTTTATCTAAGTAGACACTTTTCTCCACAGTAACTTATCACTACGTGCACTTATCTTGTTCATTTATTTGTTTGCTTGTTCTTTTCTGCCTTCCTTCATTAGCATGCGAGGTCCATGAAAGCAAGGACTTTGTCCTGTTCACTCCTATATCTCCAGTCCCTAGAAGAGTGTCTGACACATTATCGGCATTCGATAAATAATGTTTACCCTGAAGGATAAGATTTATATTTGAAATTTTTTTATATTTGAAATATTAAGCTCACTAGTACAAAGTTGGTGCTCAACAAAATTAAATTCCTTTCCAATACATAGATGAGACTAATCAATTCAGCCCCCTGATCAGCAAATATCTCACACGTATGTTGAAGATGTTGAAGATGTTGCATACTATTAAAAAAAAAACACATAGTAAAGGAATAATGACAGTGGGTGGGATATTCTCTCATTGCTCCTCCTAATCCACTCTTCACTCTGCCCCTGTGTTCTGTGTCCCTGGAACACAGATCTTTAGTGCTACTTCAAAGGGTTTCCTTATTCTCTGGCATCTGGCTGGATTTGGTCAATGAAAGTTACCCCTGGGAGTTCAGAAAAGTAAGAGTGAAGTTTTCCTGACTGAGTTCCTTTACTGATGTCTTCGAGTTCCTGTTCGGCAGCCCTCTCCCATAGTTCTCTCCAGACAGTGGTCACTGTTCCTTCATGCTGGGGATGTTACATGCCTTGTTGGTTTCCCTGAACCCTGAACAGTGTCCACACTGTTGCAAACAGCCCTTCATGAAAATTTCCTCAATGATAGAGTAGTGCCATCTCTCAAAATGGAACACCCGTCTATCTCCTGTTAGAACTCCAATACTGACAGAATAAGAAAAAGCGGGCAGAATTAAAACATGGCCTTCAGCAACACAAAAGCAACAAAGGTAAAAGGAGCCATGGAGTGACAAGCACATATCGTGGCCCCAAATGTGCATGTTCTGCCACCTCCCACTTTTGTGTCTTTGGATCACTAGTGTCTGAGGTTGTGTTCTCTAGAAATAGATGCTGAAAAGAGTTAGGGGTTCAAGGGATCACCACTAATGAAAGGAAGGGGGAGAAAGCAGGATTAGGCAAAAGGTGAAGTCAAACTACAGTGCAGCTCTACAAAGCTTCAGTTAACCCAACAGGGAACTCTGGAGTGAGGAATGCCTGTCAGAGTGTCTCAAATGGGCTGAAATGCCTCGCACCTTTGTACTCTCTTGTCATTTATCCACTAGATTCGCCAGATCATGCAGGAAGGGGTGATCTTGGGTAAGGTGGCTCTCTGCAGCTGAGACAGACCTTGAAGTCGTTGTCTGCCAGAGCCTATCTGCTACCTGTACTCCCTGCAGGTGAGCAGAAGGTCTTACCTTAAAGAGAGAATATGGAAGGGCCATCTCTATGTCTTCCACACCAGTCTGAATCTTAATCTTTCTTGGGCCTATCTCTCACTGCACATCTATCTACCATGGTAACTGTTTTCAAAGGCTTTGTTCTAGTACCCTCTCCCTAGTAAAAACTATCCCAGCTTAATTAGTTCAGCTTATCCCATGTAACTTCTAATCAAGTTTCTCTATCTTACGTATTTATAGAGCAACAGGCAGCTGGGTAAAGAAAATATGTTCCCATTTTAGGAAATCTGATGTACTAAGAGACAAGATAGTGTAGTATCAGATTATATAGTATCAGAGACATATAGTATTTCTGATTATATAGTATCAGAAATAACATAACCAAGCAGAAGCACAGCATTCATGATTTTGTCTTTGTATTGTCATGGAAAGGATTGCTTTGTGATATTAGCTCTAAGATACTGAACATGTGTGGCTTTGATGATTCATTCTTTAGCTTTATACAGTAAGTACTCTTATCTCCTGTATCGTCTCTGAAGAATGCCATAGTTCTTCCAAATCAGTATTTCTGACTGAGTGTTACCATGAAATCTTCCTCAGCAGCAGTATTATATTTTATTTTTTAATTTAAATTAAAAAAAATTTATTTATTTTAATTTTATTTAAATCAAAGAAAGTTAATAGTGTAGTAACGGTTTCAGGAGTAGAATTTAGTGATTCATCACTTACATACAACACCCAGTCCTCATCCCAACAAGTGCCTGCCTTAATGACTATCACCCATTTGCCCATCCCCCCACCCAACACCCCTCCAGCAACCCTCAGTTTGTTCTCTGTTAAGCGTCTCTTACGGTTTGCCTCCTTCTCTGTTTGCAACTTATTTTTCCTTCCCTTCCTGTATATTCATCTGTTTTGTTTCTTAAATTCCACATATGAGTGAAATCATATGATATTTATCTTTCTATGACTTATTTCACTTTACATAATACACTCCATTTCCATCCACATTGTTGCAAATGGCAAGATCTCATTCTTTTTGATTGCTGAGTAGTATTCCATTGTGTATGTGTTTATATATATGTATGTATATATATTGCAATTTATGATATTTATTTTTTTAATTTTTTTTAAATTTTTAAAAATTTACATCCAAATTAGTTAGCATATAGTGCAACAACGATTTCAGGAGTAGATTCCTTAATGCCCCTTACCCATTTAGCCCATCCCACCTCCCACAACCCCTCCAGTAACCCTCAGTTTGCTCTTCATATTTATGAGTCTCTTCTGTTTTGTCCCCCCTCCCTGTTTTTATATTATTTTTGTTTCCCTTCCCTTATGTTCATCTGTTTTGTCTCTTAAAGTCCTCATGTGAGTGAAGTCATATGATTTTTGTCTTTCTCTGGCTGACTAATTTTACTTAGCATAATACCCTCCAGTTCCATCCACATAGTTGCAAATGGCAAGATTTCATTCTTTTTGATTGCCGAGTAATACTCCATTGTGTATATATACCACATCTTCTTTATCCATTCATCCATCCATGGACATTTGGGCTCTTTCCATATTTTGGCCATTGTTGACAGTGCTGCTATAAACATGGGGGTGCATGTGTCCCTTCAAAACAGCACACCTGTATCCCTTGGATAAATGCCTAGTAGTGCAATTGCTGGGTCATAGGGTAATTCTATTTTTAGTTTTCTCAGGAACCTCTGTACTGTTTTCCAGAGTGGCTGCGCCAGCTTGCATTTCCATATATATTTATTTTTTTAAAGTGTGTTTATTTTTGAGAGAGAGAGAGGGAGGGAACCAGTGGGGGAGGGGCAGAGAGAGGAGACAGGATCTGAAGCAAGTTCTGTGCTGACAGCAGAGAGCCCAACCTGGGGCTCAAACTCACAAACAGAGAGAATATGAACCGAGATAAAGTCAATTGCTTAACTGACTGAGCCACCAAAGTGCTCCTCCATTGTGATATACATACATCTTCTTTTATCCATTTGTCAGTCAATGGACATTTGGGCTCTTTCCACAATTTGGCTATTGTTGATAGTGTTGCTATAAACATTGGGGTGTATGTGCCCCTTCAAATCAGCATTTTTGTATCCTTTGGATAAATACCTAGTAGTGCAGTTGCTGTGTTGTAAGGTAGTTCTATTTTTAATTTTTTGAGGAACCTCCATACTGTTTTCCAGAGTGGCTGCACCAATTTGCATTACCACCAGCAGTGCAAAAGAGATCCTCTTTCTCTGCATCCTTGCCAACATCTGTTGCTGCCTGAGTTGTTCATGTTAGCCATTCTGACAGGTGTGAGGTGGTATCTCATTGTGGTTTTGATTTGTATTTCCTGGATGATGAGTGATGTTGAGCATCTTTTCATGTGTCTGTTAACCATCTAAATGTCTAGCAGTATTATATTTTAATATTGACCCAACACTTGACCTGAAAAATGCATCAGCAATTAGATAATATCTAAATAGCATAATATGATCATCTTTATGGTAAAAATTGATGCTATGGTTTCTTATTTAAAAATTTTTAAACGTTTATTTTTAAGAGAGAGACAGTGTGCCAGTGGGAGAGGGGCAGAGAGAGGGAGACACAGAATCTAAAGCAGGCTCCAGGTTCTGAATAGTCAGCACAGAGCCTGATGTGGGGCTTGAACCCACAAACTGTGAGATCATGACCTGAGCTGAAGGTGAATATTTAACCAACTGAGGCAGCCAGGTGCCCTGATGCTTTGGTTTCTGTAAACCAAATGTTCTTATCTCTTTCACGTACCACATCTACACTTGGGTCTGTTAGAGATGGTTGACATTATGCTACCACATTTCAGATATCTTGTTAAATTATATTTAAGTGATGATCTGAAAATACAGTGAAATAATCTGAGTATATTATATAGTAAGAAAGTAGGAACATTTCTAGTAGAAGAAAATCTCCAGGCTAGTATCTTAGGCAAGAATTTTCTCCTGTTTTTCTTGACTCACATTTCCTTAAAGCCAATCAATAGACAATTTAAATTTAGCTGGGTTCCTAACTTAAAACAAAATAAGCATGTGACTCTTAATCTTGGGGTTGTGAGTTCAAGTCCCATACTGGGTGTAGAGATTGCTTAAAATTAAAAAAAAAAAGTCTTAGAAAACAAAATTAAAGTAATTAGTTCACAATTTAGCTGTAATGTCTTTAATATTGAATACAAAAAGTATAAATAATTTTAAGAAATATTCTTGATTTGATATTATAAATTATGCAAATAATTCTGTGCCAAATTTTGAAGCTGAAGAGTTAATCCTTCTTTAAATATCTTTGACAAGTTTCTAGACGTGTAAAAGTTTTCAAGAAACTAACCTAAAGCTTTTTGGGTGTGCATGTATATAACTATGCAGTGTTCTGATTGCAAGCCAAATGATCCTCAAATTCATGCTGTATCAGATTCTTTCTAAAGATGTAAAAATCTTTGATCTGACACAGGCGGCTTCTTACTAAAGTTTGTTTTTGGAAAACGAACAAAAAACACTGTTTTTGTTTTGTTTTGTTTTAGGATCCTGAAATAAAAGCCCTTCACCTTAGCTTGCTCAGGTGCTAGATATTTATTTACGTCAAGCACTAGAGGGAAGTGTGGTGTCACACAACTGCTATATTCTGCAAACCATGTACACTGTGGCATGCCCAAATATAGAGAAGAGGTACAGCAAAGAAGGACTTAGAAAAATACTTTCTCAAGATTGAAGTAGACAGGTGTGGTTTCCCCAGATCTACTGAGATCTAGTGTTTTACACAGAAAGTCCCAATATAGGGCTTTGATCCTTTTTAAGCAGCAATAACATTCAAATAACTGATTTTCATAGCTTTATTGTTATTTTACAACAAGATATGCCCCTGATTTTTTTGTTTATTTATTTTTGCTATGTCCCTGATTTAAAAAAAAAAAGGCAAATAAAGTACAAAGAAAAAGTGAACACAACTTGGAATCATACTATATGTTCTCACTGTATGGGGGAGGATTCTTGTAGATATCTCTCTCTAGTGACAGAAATATCCAATTTTATTTTATTTAAAAAATTTTTAAACATTTATTCATTTTTGAGAGACAGAGAGAGACAGAGCACCAGCCGGGGGGGGGGGGGCGGGGGGGGGGCAGAGAGAGAGAGTGACACAGAATCTGAAGCCGGCTCCAGGCTCTGAGCCATCAGCACAGAACTCGATGAGGGGCTCAAACTCACAAACCGTGAGATCATGACCTCAGCTGAGCTTTTTTTTAAAAAAAAAAAAAGCTGAGTCATGACCTTAGCTTAACTGACTGAGCCACCCTGGTGCCCCAGAAATATGCAATTTTAAATACATGGAATAATACTGTACTTGTTGTGTCTGGAATAGTTTTGTTTCAGATGGTAATAGACATCATTCTGTTGTGGCAAAGTATAGTGTATGAATAGGGGGAGTCGAGTGTCTAGATTTAAATTTCTTCTCCACTCACTGTGTGGCTATCGGCAAGTGATTTAATCTATCTCTGTGTACCTCAGTTACCTCATATGCAAAATGGGGATGATAATATTACCTACCTTAGACAGTTGATGTGGGAGTTAAATCATACAATTGTTTAAGACAATACCTGGAACATATGAAGTACTTACAACATTTTAACTAGTTTTCTTCTTATTATTTTTATTTTTATTTTATTACTTTTTATTATTATTTTTTTTAATTTTTAATGTTTATTTTTGAGAGAGAGAGAGGGAGAGAGACAGAGCATGAGCAGGCAAGGGGCAGAGACAGATGGAGACACAGAATCTGAAGCAGGCTCCAGGCTTGAGCTGTCAGCACGCAGCCTGATGTGCAACTTGAACTCACAAGCCATGAGATCATGACCTGAGCTGAAGTCGGACGCTTAACCAACTGAGCCACCCAGGCTCCCCTCTTCGTTTTTTTTTTTTTAATGTTTATTTATTTATTTTGAGAGAGAGTACACACGCACCAGGGAGGAGCAGAGAAAGAGGGAGAGAGAGAATCCCAAGCAGGTTCTGCACTGTCAGCACAGAGCCCAACATGGGGCTCGCTCAAACCTACAAAATGTGAGATCATGACCTGAAAAGAAATCAAGAGTCAGACGTTTTACCAACTGAGCCACCCAGGTGCCCCAATTAACTATTACTCTTACAATTTTCAACTTCACAGTAACACTGAAGGTTTTTAAAATATGAAAGTGGGACTTTTTTCAAATAACCTTCATCATTTTTCAAAACCATGCTTTTAATATAAATTATTACTGCTTCTACATATAACTATATACTTTCTCCATTGATGTTGGTATTTGCATGAGACAAATACTCAGTTTGCATTTATTGATTGATCTACCTGAAGACTTTAACAGAAAGAGATGAATTCTAAAACAGGTTTAAGAACTGTCCTGTTGAATGCAAGGTACCTTTAAGTCAGATGGTTTTACACAGGTCACTTTTACAATCCATGAGTCCAACTAAAAATCTGTTAATTATTAAACCATTATGTATTATCTGGAGACCTGACACTGCAGATTGTGAACAGACAGCGTTTGTCCCTCAAGTTAAATCTAAACACCAATTGAAAAATGTAATTATCAAGAGATTTAAAAAAAAACAAAACTTTTTGTCTTAAATTTAGTAGAGAAAGTGGGATATCTCTTGTTTTGACTGGCATAAACAGGTCTATGGCCTAAACAATTGGTTTAAACCTTGTTTGAGATTCCTGCTTGTTTTAGCATGGCGGCGCTTGGAGTTCACAGAACTCTCCTTTTGGTAATTTCTCTGACAAAGTGTCTGGAGGGCACAAAACTGCTGGCAGACTTTAAAAAATGTGGTGACTTGGAATGTGAAAGTAAGTTTGTTTTTCTTTTTTGCCTTCTTTTCCTCTTAAACTGAGGTTCTGAAATGACATAATATGTTATTGTGGGCATGTATGATAGAAGTAAGCATTAATATCATTGAGAAATATTTGCAGCTATAAAATATACTTCACTAAAAAAAGAAAATGCTAGAAGCAAAGCATTTTGTAATAGTTTTTAATATAAATATATCAAGGGGCAAAGATCAGCCTGATATATAAATATATCAGAAATTATAAAGATATTAATCCAGGCCTCAAAAACAAACAAATCAGCACTTTTCCTAGTTTTTAAGATAGGTATAATTGACTTGTATTGATTTGTATTATTGTCTAAACTTTATCAAACAATCATTTTTGTGTTCATTTATTATGTAAAAATATTAAAATCAGTGTTAGGAGTGCATAATTTTATTTATATCCTTGAACATTAAATTTCTCCTTTCTTTTACAAAGAAAAATTAATTTTCATTTTACTGGTTAAGAAGTTATTTTCTGTTATTAGCATTATGGTGCAAAAGGAATAGTATCACAATATATTACAATTGTTTTACATATATTCTATCTCTCCAGTATGTGAGAATTATTTTTAATTTGCAATATGTAAATTAAAAATCCAAAATATTATTAGTAGAAATGTAAATAATTTATAAGTAAATTTTTATGAGTATACATTTTCCTTAATCATTTGGATATGCAATTTGATATATAGAGATTTACTAGATGATGTTTTATAACAATAATAATCTTTCTTTCCTTTTTTATTCTTCATCTTAGTTTCCTTAGGGCCAGACACCAAACACAGAAAGGAACATTCAAATTCATAGTAATTTATAACATTATTTTAACTTTAATTGTATGACTTAATCAAAATGTTTTACATATGTTAGTATAATTATAATAGGTAATATGTATATTACTTTATGTATTGAAGGGCTAGATCTAGTATATGGGGTTATGACCATTCATAATTATTGAGGGCCTATTATTTGTTGGGTCTGGGGGGGTAGGAGTGTATACCTAAGAATAAAATGAAATGTCAGATAAATTTCTTGCCCTCCAGGAATTTTCATTCTAGTGACAGGTCAACATGAAAAAGTAAATATCAATACAGCATAAGAATAATAGGTAATATTGAAGTTCAGAGAAGGGCAGAAAAGGATGGACCAATTCAGGATGTCTCATAGAAGAAGTAGAATATGAGTTGACCATGAAGAGAGACTGAAGAGTTTCTGAAGGAAAGAGCAGAAAGAAAAAGCTCAGAATATGGAAGGCAGATGTTGCAGTGCAAATAACCTCAGTGCAAATCTGGCTCCACCATTTATCAAGTGTGCGACCAACTTTCTAAGGTTTAAAGGATCATTTGTTAGATCGATACAAGATTATTGACCTTATAGGTCTGTTTTGAGGATTCAATAAAATAAAGATATGAAAGAGCTATCATAATGCCTAGAATATACTGTAGTCCCCTTTACCCATGGGTCACTTTCCATGGTTCTAGTTACCTGCGGTCAACCATGGCCCAGAAGCAGATGATCTTGCTTCTGACATACAGTCAGAATGTCAATAGTAGCCTAATGCTACGTCACAGTGCTTACCTCATGTACCTCACTTTATCTCATTTTATTTAGTCATTCTATCATCTCACATCATTGCAAGAAGAGTAAGTACAGTAAAATAAGATATTTTGAGAAAGAGATCACATCACATAACTTTTATTTTATTTAAAAATTTTTTTTTAATGTTTATTTTTGTGAGAGAGAGAACAGGGGAAGGGCAGAGAGCGAGAGAGAGAGACACAGAGTCTGAAGCAGACTCCAGGCACTGAGCTGTCAGCACAGAGCCCAATGCGGGGCTCAAACTCATGATTGTGAGATCATGACCTGAGCTGCAGTTGGACACTTAACCGACTGAGTCACCCAGATGCCCCAGCATCACATAACTTTATTATAGTATATTGTTATAACTGTTCAATTTTACTATTAGTTATTGTTTTTAATCTCTTACTGTACCTAATTTATAAATTAAACTTTATTATATGTATGTATACATAGGGAAAAACATAGTATGTAGGGTTTGGCCCTATCTGTGGTTTCAGACACAGAGGTCTTGGAATGTATCTCCCTCAAATAAGGGAGACTAACTACTGTAGTAGGTACCAGGAAGAAAACGAATTATCTTTACCTTTCCTTCCTGACAAGATGGTAATAACATATTTCAGGGACAATGGACAGATGAACTTGACTGTAAAGGAATAAGAGGAAGTCATTTTAAATAAGGAAGAGGAGCAGGTTATGGATAGCCTTGGACACCAAGCCAAAGAGCTTAGAATTTATTCTGTGTGCAGTGGGAAGTCAATGTAGGTTTTTGAGGTGATAAATGATATGAAGCAATTAGCATTTGGAAATACATAGGATATACTGGAGGAGGGCAAGATGGGAGGGAGATAAATAACATTTTAATTTAAATTGTGTGTTTTTCTTCACATGTTTACATAGCTTTAATAAGCAGAGTCTTAGCCATGAGAGATTACAGAGGACCTGACTGCCGATACCTGAACTTCACTAAGGGAGAAGAGATATCTGTTTATGTTAAACTTGCAGGAGAAAGGGAAGATTTGTGGGCAGGAAGTGTAAGTATCTAGTCTTAAAAACTGAATGTAGAGTAAATGACTAGCTTGCACAGAAAAGCTGCTTTTCATCTCTAAAGGAACTTTAATAATTTCAAAGCACTTTACATATATAACATATATGTAATATATATTTAAAATATTTATTAATTTAAATATTTAACACATTTAAACAAACGAAAAATGGTCATGTTCAGTCTTGGTTTCAGAATTTCTATAAAAGGAGTGTTTTGGGAAGGCAGTTTGGTTGGGATAGAGAAGTTAAGAGTGCCTTGAAATTATTTTTATGTAGCATGCATAGTTTCTGAACTTAGGTTTTATATTTACTTGGAGAATAAAATTACTTTAAAAGTGCCAGCGGAGATTATGGGACATCTAGGCAATACCAACGATAATGAAAAGATGCTATGGTAAGCAATTTTACTCCCAAGCTGAACAAGCATGACCCACCTGATGCACACATCATTTCCATTTTTTTTTAAACATTTATTTATTTTTGAGACAGAGAGAGACAGAGCATGAACGGGGGAGGGTCAGAAAGAGGGAGACACAGAATTGGAAGCAGGCTCCAGGCTCTGAGCTGTCAGCCCAGAGCCCAACGTGGGGCTCGAACTCACGGACTGCGAGATCGTGACCTGAGCTGAAGTCGGACGCTTAACCGACTGAGCCACCCAGGCGCCCCCATCATTTCCATTTTGAATATGCATCAGATTTCTCTGTTGTGTAGCCTTTGTGATCACTATTTGAAGGAGAAGATTCTACTTGGATCTATCCTGCTTTTTTAGCAGCAGGGGCTGTATGACTGAACGGCTGACTCTCAATGGCCAGAATTATTTGGCTTCTGTAGTTCCCAAGATTCCTTACTGCTATAGTCCTTTAAACATGCCAGTGTATGTCTTTGAACACATTAGAGGCAACCAATGCAGCTGTAAGAAAAATGACACAGTAGGTATCATAAGAGAAAAAGAAAGCATTCTTTCTTGCTTACTATGTATGAGAATGATAGTTCCACACAAAAGTGGCATGCAATGTGTAGAGCCAGGGTGAAGTTTCAAGCATACTTAGTTTTGTGCATTAGGTGATTAACCCAGGCAGGCAGCTGTTTAAGAGACCACACTATGGAATTCACCCACAGACTGTCAGTTTCCAAACAGCTGCCGCAACTGCAGAGCTGGAGAATCACAGTTGAGATGTAATGGTGCTGGATGAAAGGGCCAAAACACGTTTCCACTTTGCTCGGGATAGGAAATGGGCTAAGAGTGCTGAAACCTTCACTCTCAGGGGACATCCTACATGTAATTAAACTGGATTAAGAAGATCTCTGCTACCAAGGTAGCCCCAGAAAAGTTTTATGGAACCAAATCCTCCCTGGAGGACTTACAGATCTTTGCTGTATTGATGAATCCATCTTGGCCCTTCAGAGTTAAACATCTTACTTGATTCTGTTATCCTAAAAAATGCTGAATATGTCACAGCTCCATCTAACTTGGCTACTGCCACCATTCTTCTGCCTTTTGATAGCCCATATTTACTAGTGTAAATCTGTGGTCCACCTGGGTAAGGAAGGTCATTAACAAACATAAAAAGGAAGAAAATGAGTATGTAGGATGGTTTTCCCTCTGAAGTTTAAAAAAGTGACATTTTACAACTTGGCTCTTTGTTCCCTCAAATTAATACTATTGTTTTGAATAACAGGCACATCTGGCTGGCTCAGTTAGTAAAGCAGGTGACTCTTGGTCTTGGGGGATGTAAATCTGAGTCCCACATAGGGTGTAGAGATTACTTAAAAACAAAATCTTTTTTAAATGAAAGAGATAGAGGGAGAAAGAGAGAGAGAGAGAAATGGGGAAGGGCAGAGAGAGAGAGAGGAAAAGAATCCCAAGCAGGCTCTGCACTGTCAGCACAGAGCTTTATGTGGGGCTTGATCCCATGAATTGTGAGATCATGACCTGAGCTGAAATCAAGAGTCAGACACAGGGTATTCACTTTTGAATGCCACTTCTGTGTAAAGAGAGCTCCCATGGTATTCTTACTTTCTGATCTTATACTCTAATAAACTTCTGCCTGCTGCTCACTTAAAAAAAAAAAAAAAGACAGACGTTTAAACAGACTGAGCCAGGCACCCCTAAAAAGAAAATCTTAAAAAAAAAAAAAGGAATATGATTTCACTTACTTTCTTTTAGACAGCAAATGAAAGCCAATTAATGTTTGTGATTTAATATAGATGAAAGCCAAGGACACGGGACAAAATTAGGCCCAATAATTATTATTGCTTTGATAACTCTTCCTTGTTAATCTTAATTCTTCATTTTGGTAGAAAGGAAAGGACTTTGGATATTTTCCCAGAGACGCAGTCCAGACTGAAGAGGTGTTCATATCTGAGGAAGTTCAGATATCAACTAAAGTGAGTATTAAATAACATTTCCGTTGTTAATTGCATGTAAATTTTCTTGGCTAAAATAGTTTTCTGTAGTATAAGTGTCTATTGGTTAAGTATCTTGTATAGTGAATACATAAAATAGTTGGTTTGGGAACTCACTCTAAGAATAGTTTGAATATGTGAATAAAATTAGGTTAAGACAAAGTTGATGACAGGCATATTGCTTTCTGAAAAAATGACAGGCAGTAGAGTGTAGTAGTGAAGAACATAGATTCTGGAAGTAGACTGAGTTCAAAGCCTGACTATGGCTTTGTATGCCTTAATTTTCTCATCTGTAAAATAAAGATAATGATTATATTATGGTGCTACTTCACAAATTTATGGGGAAAGATGAACATAGGTAAAGTATATAGAACAGCATTTAGTAAGTGCTATATAAGTATTAGATATTATTACTAATGTTATTATCCTACTGGGACAAAATTTATTTCCCATCACTCCCTCTGGGTCTTATATCTGTGCAACCTCTTTTGCTATTGAGTTTTAAGTGAGCTCGATAATGTTGGATTTGATAATGTTGGGCTTGATAATGAGAAAGGGAATCAGAAGGTGACTTTTCACTTAATTTTAAAAATATTTATTTATTTATTTATTTATTTATTTATTTATTTATTTATTTATAGTTTTATTTTCAGTTATTTTGAGACAGAGAGAGAGAGAGAGAGCGAGCGCGCACAAGCTGGGGAGAGACAGAGAAAGAAGAAGAGAGAGAGAATCCCAAGCAGACTTCTCACTCTTAATCACAAACCATGAGATCGTGGCCAGAGCTAAAATCAAGAGTCAATGCCCAACTGACTGAGCCACCCAGGTGCCCCCAGAAGGTGACTTTTCAATATATGAGTCTGATTAGCCCATTTAATTCAGATTCTAGGCTAAGGCAACTCACCTTAAATAAAGTCAGTGTGAAGTGAGTCAGCCTAGTCATGCAAACTGTCAATTTACTGTATAATTTCTGGTACTGTATTAACAGTCAATTTACTGTATAATTTCTGGTACTGTCAATTTTCGTTTTTGTTTTTAAAGACAGAATTCTTATTTATTTATTTATTTATTTATTTATTTATTTAAAAGTAGATTCCATGCCCAATGTGGGGCTTGAACTTATGGCGCTGAGCTCAAGAGTCACATTCTCTGCTGACTGAGCCAGCCAGGTATCCCTGATACTGTCAGTTTTATCTCCAAAATATATATGGAGTATATTGTCTACTCATCATTTTCACTCTCCCCATAGCCCTAATCCAAGGCCTCATCATTTCTTTTTTTTTTTTAATATGAAATTTGTTGTCAAATTGGTTTCTATAAAACAGCCAGTGCTCATCCCAACAGGTGCCCTCCTCAGTGCCCATCACCCAGTTTCTCCTCCTTCCCACCCCCCATCAACCCTCAGTTTACTCTCAGTTTTTAAGAGTCTCTTATGGTTTGGCTCCCTCCCTCTCTAACTTTTTTTTTCTTGCCCCTCCCCCATGGTCTTCTGTTAAGTTTCTTGGGATCCACATAAGAGTGAAAACATGGTATTTGTCTTTCTCTGTATGACTTATTTCACTTAGCATAACACTCTCCAGTTCTATCCATGTTGCTACAAAAGGCCATATTTCATTCTTTCTCATTTCACGTAGTATTCCATTGTGTATATAAACCACAATTTCCTTATCCATTCATCAGTTGATGGACATTTAGGCTCTTTCCATAATTAGGCTATTGTTGAAAGTGCTGCTCTAAACATTGGGGTACAAGTGCCCCTATGCATCAGCACTCCTGTATCCCTTGGGTAAATTCCTAGCAGTGCTATTGCTGGGTCATAGGGTAGCTTGATTAGAATACTATACTGTGTGCCTGGGTGGCTCAGTCAGTAAGGTTTCCAATTCTTGGTTTGGGCCTCAGGTCATGACCTTCAGTTATGTGGGTTTGAGCCCCAGATCTGGCTCTATGCTGGTGGTGTGGAGCCTGCTTGGGACTCTCTCTCTCGTTCTCTCTCTCTCTGCCCCTCCCTTGCTCATGCTGTCTCTGTCTCTCTCAAAAAATAAATATATACTTAAAATACAAAAAATAAATATATACTTAAAAAATTAAAAAAAAAAATACTACAATAGGGGCGCCTAGGTGGCTCAGTCAGTTGAGCATCTGACTCTTGATCTCAGCTCAGGTCTTGATCTCAGGGTTGTAAGTTCAAGCCCCGAATTGGGCTCTGTGCTGAGCATGAAGCCTATTAAAAAAACAAAGAAAATAGAATACTACAATAGCCTTCTAAATGATTTCCTCATCTCTACATTTGCTCTCTTCAAATCATTCTCCAAAAAGGAATGGAGCAATGGATCTCATAAGAACAAAAACCAACCCCCCCCCCCCCAAAAAAAAATCAGATGCCATTCCTTTGCTTTACAGCCATTTAATGGCTTTCTATTGAACCTAGAATCAAGCCCTGACTCCTCACCCTGGCCCTACTTGAGCTGCTCCTGCTCTCCCCTCGCTCACTATGCCCCAGGCCACACTCACCTATTGACTGTTCTTAGAACATGCCAAACACTTTCCCAGCCCAGAGACCCAAACAGGCTGTTGCCTTTGTTGAAATTCTTTCCCCCAAGTTTTTCACTTGGCTGGTTCTTTCTTATCCTTCATGTCACCACTTAAGCATCAGTGCTTCAGAGAGGCTTTCATGATTCTTGTGGAATTACTGCATCTTAACCACAGATTCCAGTTTATGTCCTCCATAGCACTTACTAGATTCATAATTACTTTGTTTCCCTTTTGTTTACTGTAGAATTTCAGCATCTAGAACAATGCAGAACACATAGTAAGTATACAGACACCCTACATTCTTAGGTCAAGTTCCCTGGGAACAGACTCTGAGGTAGACCTTTGCACTCATGAGGTTTCCTGGGGAAAACTCAGGAATAGCACCTGTGAGGGATCAAAAGAAAAAGCAGCTTTGGGCAGACAGAGAAGTTGAACTGTGATGTAGTCACAACAAAGGTCTCAGTTGATTCAAGGAATTCTGAACCTGGGATGGCCTTTCAGAATTGCACTGAATAGAAGCAAGGTGTTGGGGGCTTTTTCCCCCTTGCATTACTGGGTCATCTGAGGTAGTGTTACTTGGGCTAGGTTAGTTTAGTGTTTACTATAGACAGCTACTATTCCAAGCATTTCATTCATTTAATCCTCACAACACAACACCCCTATAAAGTAGGTACTGTCATTATTCTCATTTTACAGATGAGGAAACTGAGGCATAGAAAGGTCATATAATTCACCCAAGATCACAGAGATGAACTTGGCAGGGTCAGTATTTAAACCCAGATGGTTGGTTCCAGAGTCTGTTCTCAAGCACTTACTAGATTGCAGTGCCTAAAACATTGTAAAATGTTAATATTGAAGTTTACTTTTTAAAAGTTCTGAACTGTATTCTCATTTCATAATGATCATATCCAAAGAGCAGCACATATCACTGTTTCATACCATGAGATTAAAAAATAACAATTTTGGGGTCCTTGGCTGGCCCAGTCAGTAGAGCACGTGACTCTTGAACTCTGGGTTGTGAGTTCAATCCCCACATTGGGTATGGAGACTATTTAAAATTAAAAAAAAAATAGTAGTAATAATAATAACTTAACCATTTTTCTTCTTGATTATTTGGTTGTTCTGTGAGATGAACAAGAGGATTCCCCACCTCAACTGGCTATGTAATATCTCAATAAAAGAAGCCTAAATGTTTTAGTGCAATTAAAAAAAATTTTTTTTAAATTTACATCCAAATTAGTTAGCATCTAGTGCAACAATGATTTCAGGAGTAGATTCCTTAATGCCCCTTACCCACAACCCCTCTAGTACCCTCTGTTTGTTCTTCATATTTAAGAGTCTCTTCTGTTTTGTCCCCCTCCCTGTTTTTATATTATTTTTGCTTCCCTTCTCTTGTGTTCATCTGTTCTATGTCTTAAAGTCCTCATATGAGTGAAGTCATATATTTGTCTTTCTCTGACTGACTAATTTCACTTAGTATACTACCCTCTAGTTCCATCCACATAGTTGCAAATGGCAAGATTTCATTCTTTTTGGTTGCCGAGTAATACCCCATTGTACATATATATACCACATCTTCTTCAACGTTTTTATTTATTTTTGGGACAGAGAGAGACAGAGCATGAACGGGGGAGGGGCAGAGAGAGAGGGAGACACAGAATCGGAAACAGGCTCCAGGCTCTGAGCCATCAGCCCAGAGCCTGACGCGGGGCTCGAACTCACGAACCGCGAGATCGTGACCTGGCTCAAGTCGGACGCTTAACCGACTGCGCCACCCAGGCGCCCCTACCACATCTTCTTTATCCATTCATCCATCGATGGACATTTGGGCTCTTTCCATACTTTGGCTATTGTTGATAGTGCTGCTATAAGCATCGGGGTGCATGTGCCCCTTAGAAACAGCACACCTGTATCCCTTGGATAAATACCTACTAGTGCAATTGCTGGGTCATAGGGTAGTTCTATTTTTAATTTTTTTGAGGAACCTCCATACTGTTTTCCAGAGTGGCTGCATCAATTTGCATTCCCACCAACAATGCAAAAGAGATCCTCTTTCTCTGCATCCTTGCCAACATCTGTTGTTGCCTGAGTTGTTCATGTTAGCCATTCTGACAGGTGTGAGGTGGTACCTCATTGTGGTTTTGATTTGAATTTCCCTGATGATGACTGATGTTGAGCAGTTTTTCATGTGTCAGTTGGCCATCTGGATGTCTTCTTTGGAGAAGTGTCTATTCATGTCTTCTGCCCATGTCTTCACTGGATTATTTGTTTTTGGGTGTTGACTTTGATAAGTTCATTATAGATTTTGGATACTAACCCTTTATCTGATGTGTCATTTGCAAATATCTTCTCCCATTCTGTTGGTTGCCTTTTAGTTTTCCTGATTGTTTCCTTTGCTGTGCAGAAGATTTTTATTTTGATGAGGTCCCAGTAGTTCATTTTTGCTTTTGTTTCCTTTGCCTCTGGAGACATGTTGAGTAAGAAGTTGCTGAAGGCAAGATCAAAGAAGTTTTTGTCTGCTTTCTCCTTTAGTATTGATGGCTTCCTGTCTTACATTTAGGTCTTTCATCCATTTTGAGTTTATTTTTGTGTATGGTGTAAGAAAGTGGTCCAGGTTCATTTTTCTGCATGTTGCTGTCCAGTTTTCCCAGCACCACTTGCTGAAAAGACTGTCTTCATCCCACTGGATATTCTTTCCTGTTTTGTCAAAGATTAGTTGGCCATACGTTTGTGGGTCCATTTCTGGGTTCTCTATTCTGTTTCATTGATCTGAGTGTCTGTTTTTGTGCCGTACTGCAACTTTTAACCAGGCCTCCATGCTTTACAGTCTCTGGTCTGTCTGAACTGTCATCATGTGCTGTGAAATTCCCGTCTCTTAAATCACCACGCAGCTGAATGTGCCTGTTCAGTGCACTCTTAGGAGAAGCAAGATTTTGTGGACATATATACATTTTCATCAGGAGTTTATTTTCAGAATATACTCAAAGCCTTGATTTTTTCATTTAGGTATATCATCGACCCTGAGCAGTCAGTTTTGATATAAATGTTTGAGGTTAGGAGATCTGATTTTAGTTTATGCTGTGTGTCGAGCTAGTTTTATGGTCTTGGGAGAATCACAGTCATTCATTTTAAATGATTTAGGGAGGAATAAGGAATTTTAGTGTATTTATGTCAATCATAATTTTTTTTCTATTAGGAATCTGATTTTCTTTGTCTTCTTGGAGTAAGCTACACATTTGAAAATGAAGACAGTGATGGCAAAAACATATATCCTTATGAAGAAGATAAAGACCAAAAATTAAGTGTATATGAAAACGATTTTCAGACAGAATCTGGATTTTATTCAACTTCTGAAAGTATTTTGTTGGAAGATCAATTTCCAGCATTGGAGGCTCCTGAAGATATCAGAAGTTCTAGTGAATCAAAAGATTGGGAAGAAGTGGAAGCTGGAAGTCTGGAAGAGGATTCTATTCCTGAAGTGGTTCATATCCCACCATCCTCAACTGTGTCTGAAGTGAAAGGATGGTTTGGATTTGGAAGAGAACAAGCTAAAGGAAAGACTTTTGAATCAGTTGTTGAACCTCTACAAGAAAGTTCATTTCCAAGCAGAAAAGTAGCAGGAAAAGATGAGAATGACCTAGAGGAATTAAATAATGATGAGCCCCAGACAGAACAAAATCAAGAACCAGAATCGGAATTCAATTCAGTGCCAAAGAAACAGTCTGAACTAGGTTCCATCAGTCCTCAAGCCACTGGTTGGTTTGGGGGTGGTTTTACAAGTTATTTAGGTTTTGGAGGTGAGGATACAGGGCTTGAATTATTGCCCGAAGACAGAAGTTCACCACTACAAGACGCTCCTAATTCCATACCATCTGAGGAAGAATCTACAGTTCCATGCACAGAAACATTAACAGAAAAAGAAGACACAATCACCAATGATAGCTCAATTCTCAAACCACATTGGTTTGATTTTGGTTTTGGTATGCTAGGCTTTGTATATACCAATGAAGATAAAATTATGTCAGATGATGGAAAAAGTGAAGAAGGAAGTGGAGGAGATAAACATGAACATCTTCCAAAAAGTAAATTTGACCCTGAAAAGGAACAAGAAATAAAAACAATAAAAATTATAGAAACTGAAGATCAAGTAGGGAATGAAAGAGTCTTAGAGAAAACAGATGATTCTGATACATTACCATATTTTAAAAATTTCTTATATAATTTTGACAATCCTTGGAACTTCCAGGACATTCCAAAGGAAACAGAATTGCCATCTCCCAAACAGATGCAGGATGAAAATAATGTAGTTGACAATGATGAAACAGAAGAATTTTCAGTTGAAAATTATCAAACAGATAATATGAAAGTTATGATGCTGAAAAGCAGATACAGTCAGTCAGGTTTGTATAAAAATATCTATTATGTAACTTATTTTTTAAACATAATTTATTCTTATAAGTACAAATCAGATTAAAAAAATCCAGAAATCCATGTTTCTCAGCATATTCAAAAGTCAATAACAATCTTATCAACTACCCTTTTATTAATTTCTGGTTTACTCTGGGAATTAGATCTTAGTATTATAAAATAAAATACCAAGGTAAAAAGAATGATTGGAGATACATAGATATTCCAAGAAGATCTTAAGGTATTTTACAATAAATTTTAATTTTTATCAAAGTAGTATATGTAAACAGGTTTTATATAAATAGTGCTAAGCCTATTTTTTTTCTTTTTATACAAAAGCAACTTGTTGCTTCTGTCCACCTCTACTCTCTCCTCTGTCCCAGGGACAATAATTTTTTTTTCTTTCTTTCTTTCTTTCTTTCTTTCTTTCTTTCTTTCTTTGAAGCAAATTTCTTTTAGTATTTATCTCTATTTTCTAAATAGAATCTTTATATTGTTCTGCTTTGATTAATTTTGACAATGTGCACTGACTTTCTATTTTCATTAATGAGGGTTTCTGCTCATTTACATTAACTTTTTAGCTTATTAACACCTTCCCAATATAACTATATTTGAACGGTTTTCTATCAATTCTGGGAGCTAAACAGAAAACTATGGAAAGGGGCAGAGTATCACAGGATACTTCTAGATCTAGCATCTAAGTATTTAGCAATTTCTATGATTAGAAACGTGGATTCTACTTTAAGTAAAGAATTATATAAAATGGCTTTCTCACATTTCCATTCTGATGTCTCTCTGATGGACAGATTAGAAACTGCAAATATTGGCCAATAATACAGGAACAACTGAACCTTAGGATGATAGATAACCTTTCATAAGAAGAGATCAACAATGTTGCACACTCAGGAAACACATAATTTCCATTAGAAATGATTGATTTTCTTGAATTTTCAGAAGAACTATATGTTATTTCTTAATAGTCTCCAAAATGTGAGCTCTTAACTGAATTAATACCTTCAACCAGAATGTAGACTTATATTCTTACCCTTTGCTAAATGAGAAATGGGTACGTGTAATGCATGACTAAAAATAGATTGTCAAAGCCTAAAGAGGAAATGATTTTGTTCTACACTTGTTGGATCCTAAAGGAATATTTGTGAAAAAGCAGATAAGAGTAATTGAGAAGAATAAATGAGACTAAAATAAAGCAAAACAATATCAAAACAATATGAAATAAAGAAGATTTAAAATATAGATATATGAAAATATTTTAAGCATATTTATAAAAACTCCAAGGCATACTGAACATCACTTTAGTAGAATTTATTTATTATTTCATATAGTGATGCTAGGAGAACTTCTTTTTTTTTTTTTTAATTTTTATTTATTTATTTATTTATTTTTAAATTTATATCCAAGTTAGTTAGCATATAGTGCAATAATGATTTCAGGAGTAGATTCCAGTGATTCATCACCCAGTGCTCATCCCAGTGTCTTCCTTAATGCCCCCTACCCATTTAGCCCATTCCCCTAGCCACAACCCCTCCAGCAACCCTCAGTTTGTTCTCTATATTTCTCTATATTTAAGAGTCTCTTAGGTTTTGTCTCCCTCCCTGTTTTTATATTATTTTGGTGAGAATTTCTAAATATGAAAACAGGAGATCAAACGAGAATAGGACATTTATGCAATTACAACTAATTTTGAGGGATTTTATGCAAATATTAGGAAATTCCTTTAAGCTTCTAAAAAAGATAGGTCATTCTATATATATAAAGTAGATTATTCCAAAATATTACGATATTAATTAAATGCAAAACAACCTGGGGTCATGTAAAATTTATTTATTTTTTTAATCTTCCTTCCTTCCTTCCTTCCTTCCTTCCTTCCTTCCTTCCCTCTTTTCGAGAGAGATAGAGGGCAAGCAGGGGAGGGGCGAAGAGAGAGGTAGACAGAATCACAAGCAGGCTCTTCACTGGCAGCACAGAGCCCCATGTGAGGCTCAAACTCATGAAACATAAGACCACGACCTAAGCCGAAGTCAAGAGTTAGACACTCAACTGACTGAGCCACCCAGGTGCCCCTAAAATTTATTTTAAAAAGGTAATACTAAAAGGATTCAGATAAATCCATAGGCCCTACTTTCTGGCTATTGGAGAAACAGCTATAGCAGCCAATATTTTTAGATAATTTCAATAACTCCTTTAGGAAATATCAAGTGAAAACTTGTGTTAATCAGAAAGATTGCATTAAAAAAATGAATCACTGGATCTTAAATCAATATTTATGAAAGGCTGAAACCTGAGATAACCAGATTTACAGAAAAACTAATATACTGATATAGGTATTTACAAAACACGTAAATTAGGGAAGTTATTTATATTGCAATATTAACTATTTTACAAAAGGACTCCAATTGAACTTATTTAAATGAATTTTCCAAGTATAGCTAAATATAAAACGTTCTTCATTATGTTATTTGACTTAAAATTCTGTTTACAAACAATTGTAAGAAAGGCATATCTGTATCTAATGTAAATCCTTCTTAAAAAATGTTTATTTTGAGAGAGAGAGCGTGTGTATGTGTGCATAAGCGTGCACAAGTAGGGGAGGGGCAGAAAGAGTGGGAGAAAATCCCAAGAGGGCTCCTTGCTGTCAGCGCTGAGCCCCATTTGGGGCTCAATCTCACTAACCAGGAGATCATGATCTGAGCCAAAATCAAGAGTTGGATGTTTAACCAACTGAGTCACCAAGATTTACACATCTAATATAAGTCCTAAAGCTTTGGTTTAAGTCATGTGAAAATAATACCCTGAAATTAATTTAATTAATTTAATTAAAAGATATTATGGGAAGTATTCATTTTTCTTAACATATGTATTTATTTTAAATGCAATTAAAACAATATTTTAAAAGAATTTAAACACATACAAGTTTCAGTGTAATTAATAATAGACTAAGCCTTTTTTTTTCCCCCTAATGCCATTAAACATCATTGTAGATCACTGAATCCTGCATTTACAACAGTCCCATTGTATTCAGGTTCCTGAGCTGATTGCTCAGTTTTAACTTTTATGTCCACAGGTAAGAGTAAGTTACTGATTTGTGTTTGCCTACTTGGGACTTTCATCTTTTGAACAAGGCTAAATAAGTGACAGCACCAAAGTGCCATGTTAAATTCATAATTGAAAGAGCAATAGACACTGAATAATTGTCTTATTATAAGCAATAATACTGCTTTTCAGAACTGCACTGATACTTTCCTATCCTTGTCTTAAAAAATAACCAAGCATCTGACTCTTGGTTTTGGCTCAGGTCATGATCTCATGATTTGTAGGTTTGAGCCCCGCATCGGGCTCTGTGCTGGCAATGCAGAGCCTGCTTGGGATTTTCTTTCTCTTTCTGTGCCCCTCCCCTGCTCATGCTCTCTCTCTCTCTCTCTCTCTCTCTCTCTCTCTCTCTCTCTCTCTCTCTCTCAAAATAAATAAATAAGTGTAAAAACAAAAAAGTAACTGAGAAGTAACTCCCACATTTTACCTGAATACTTTAGGCTAGGAATGGTTAGAACTTTTTTCCCCTTTAACTCTGATTAGTTAATTCAGTCAAATGATTGGTTTAAACTATGTTTGAAAATTGAATTGTCTTAAAATAAATGGCTATTAGTATGCACATGAATATATGATGCAACAATACAAATGTGGTAAGCTTTGACATATATGTTTCAAATTAAAAATTTTTTTAAATTAATTTTGGGGAAGGATAATCCTTTTAAATGTTTATTTTTGAGAGAGAGTCCTGCAAGGGGGGAGGGGCAGAGAGAGAGGAAGACTGAATCCAAGGCAGGCTTTGTGCTGACAGCAGAGAGCCCAATGTAGGGCTAGAACTCAAAAACTGTGAGATCGTGACCTGATTCAAAGTTGGATGCTCAACCAACTGAACCACTGAGGTGCCCCAAGGATAATCCTTTAATTAATTAACTAATTAATTAATTAGTTTAACATTTATCTATTTTTTAAAGACAGAGAGGGGCAGAGCACGAGTAGGGGAGGGGCAGAGAGAGAGGTAGACACAGAATCTGAAATAGGCTCCAGGCTCTGAGCCATCAGCACAGAGCCCGATGTGGGGCTCAAACCCACAAACTGTGAGATCATGATCTGGAGTTGAAGTTGGATGCTTAACCGACTGAGCCACCCAGGCGCCCCAGATAATCCTTTTAAAATGAAGGTTCTCAAAAGACACGCATATATATTTTCATTATAAATTTGAACTCAGGTATATTATCATTGAAAGGTATACACATTTAAATATTTAATATGTAGCATAACATCAGAAAAATCAGGAATATTTTAATTAAATCTCTATTAGCCTTCTTACACTGAAATGCAAAACTTATATAAATTTTTTCTCTGACAGTACAGATTTATGACTTCTGTAAAAAAGCAGTGAGAAGATTTATAATTTCTTGAATTCCCTCTCAAATTTAGGACACTCATTGAAGCAAGATGTTAATTCCATGAGATTACCAAATTAAGAAAACATGTAGCTTTGCCTCTGCCAGACACATTCATAGTATATGAATGAAATCTAAAACGTAATTTAGTATTGATTTTAATTGCTATGCTTATTTATTTTTGAGAGAGAGAGACACAGAGTGCGAGTGGGGGAGGGGGAGAGAGAGAGAGAGAGAGAGAGAGAGAGAGAGAGAGAGAGAGAGAGAGAGAATCTGAAGCAGGCTCCAGGCTCTGAGCTGTCAGCACAGAGTCCAATGCGGGGCTTGAACCCATGAACTGTGAGATTATCACCTGAGCAGAAGTTGGACACTTAACCAACTGAGCCACTTGGGTGCCCCATGTTGATTTTAATTTGATTTCTAAGCACAACTTTATGGTGTTTTGGGTCTGAAAGTGAAAATAAGCACATACCTGTGTATACTCATGGAAGAATGTATTTTACTAACAGTTGAATGAGAATATCTTGAGTTTTTTACTTTTATATTCTACTTAAAAGTATCAGTATTTTCCCTATTTCATCAACATAAACATACAAAATGTTATTTTTATGCTGTCAATTTTTCTTAATTGCCAAAATAACTTAAATAAAGTCAAGAATATAGTGTGAACTTATACTATCTATATATTTTTTATACAACATACTCTAGTAAATTAGTAAATTATATAATGTGCTTTAAAATAGAAAATATCCTATGAGGTCCTTGGGTGGCTCAGTCGGTTAAGTGTCTGACTTTGGCTTGATCATGATCTCAAGGTTTGTCAGTTCAAGCCCCATGTCAGGCTCTGTGCTGAAAGCTCAGAGCCTGGAACCTGCTTTGGATTCCGTGTCTCTCTCTCTCCCTGTACCTCCCCTGTTCATGCTTTGTTTCTCTCTTTCTCTCTCTCTCTCAAAAATAAATAAACTAACAAGTTTTTAAAAATTGCAAACTTCAGAACCTTTAAAAAAATAAAATATAAAACATTTTATAATTATTAATGAATAAAGATTGCTCTCAATCATATCTTTCAAATTTTTCACTTGATATAAAGGATGTATTTGATTTTAGGATTTATAAAGCTTCTATTTATTCATTGTTTTCTTTTTTTTTTTAATGTTTTATTTATTTTTGAGACAGAGAGAGACAGAGCATGAACAGGGGAGGGTTAGAGAGAGAGGGAGACACAGAATCTGAAACAGGCTCCAGACTCCGAGCTGTCAGCACAGAGCCCGACGTGGGGCTCGAACTCACAAACCGCGAGATCATGACCTGAGCCGAAGTCGGTCGCTCAACCGACTGAGCCACCCAGGCGCCCCTATTCATTGTTTTCTAATATACCTGCTGGATAATATGATATGCTATAAACTGGACATGGGCTGAAAGGGGAAACAAAAATTGGACTTTGAAATTAACAAAGCTCCAAGGGAATGGAAAAAGTACAATACCTGAGATTTGATTGGTGCCTTGTCATTTTCAAATTTGTTTCAAATATCCTAAGACTATGGGTACCTTTCTGTGCAAATGGCTAATATAGTTTCTTTGGTAGTGGGCTTTCTTTCTTCTTTGGAGCAATCTCATTAAAACTTTGAGTGATAATGGCTTTTATATTTAATAGTACATCCTGGCAACTATGGACTGTAGACATGTATAACCTAGTGGACTAGGTTTCAGAACTTGGAAGTTAATTGTTGTGAACTTTAATATTGTCTTTCTTTGTGTAACTGGCTCAGTTTGTTCTATTCATTATATAGAATAGGCGGTTATGGAGTGTATTATTACACTGGTTACAACAACTACCATATATATGGTGATTACAGCAACCAGCAGAATGGTTATGGGAAAGTATCCAGGCGAGGTGATCATCAAAATAGCTACTCACCATACTAAATTATTCCATTTGCAACTTATCCCCAACAGGTGGTGAAACAGTATTTTCTAATTTGAAGATTCATTTGAAAGTGGTTCCTGCCACCTGCTAATAGCAGTTCAAATTAAATTTTTGTATCAAGTCCCCGAATGGAAGTATGATGTTGAGTCCCTCTGAAGTTTAATTCTGAGTTCTCATTAAAGGAAATTTACTTTCATTGGGGGGCACCTAGGTGGCTCAGTCGGTTAAGCATCCGACTTTGGCTCAGGTCACTATCTTGCTCTCTCTCTCTTTCAAAAATAAGTAAACATTAAAACAAATAAAAAATAAATTTACTTTATTTCTTAATTGCTATGCTTCTGAATCAATTTGATTTGTTTTATGTGCCCCCTCCCAGTATTGTAGAGCAAGTCTTGTGTTAAAAGCCCAGTGTGACAAGGTCATGATGTAGTAGGGTCTTACTGGTTTTTAAATAAATCTTTTGTATAAAAAATGAAGCTGTAGATATGGTAAATAATTTTGGTCATTTTGACTATTTCTGGTTCTCTAACAGATAAAGTAAGAAAAATCTATCGTAACTAATTTTCTTGAATGGCGCGGATATATATTTTTGCAATAGGATTTAAATATTATACTTTCTTGGATAATAAATATATCTAACATGAAAGAAATCCTATGGAGAGCTATTTAATGTCTTATTCTTAGTCATAAGCTTATATAATAGCACAACAGCATCTTTGTTGACAGTTATGTTATTTTTTATTTTTTTTAATAGTTTTTAGGACAAAAAGGCAATGTAGAGAATAGAATTGTATACAGTCTTAAAAATTCTTCCTTGGTAAAAGAATAAAGAAAAGCACTGTGGTAGGCTAAATAATGACTATTCAAAAATGTTCATGTCTTAATTCCCAGACCCTGTGAATATGTTACTTAACATGGCAAAATGTCATATTGCAGATGTGAGAAGGAGAGATTATCCCAGTATCACAAGGTTTGTTACAGGTGGAAGGAAGGAGGGTTAGAGTAAGGGAGAGGTTACAAGATGCTGTACTGCTGACTTTGAATATGAAAGAAGGAGCCATGAGCTAAGAGATGCAGGTGGCCTCAAAAAAGTAGAAAAGGCAAGGAGATAGATTTCTCCTCTAGAGCCAACAGAAAGAACACAGCCCTGCCAACACCCTGGTTTTGGGACTTTTGATCTCCAGAACTCTAAGAGAATATATTTGTATTGTTTAAGGCACTAAGTCTGTGGTAATTAATTACATTCACAGTAGGAACTAATGCAAGCTGAGGTTTATGTTTTATGGAATTCTTTCTGTAATGAAGTATCACAATGACCACAAAAATTCAAAGAATGACCTGCCTAGAAAACAAAAGGAAGCCCACAACAAACCCCCCTAAACAATTCTATATTTATTCACAGATATGGTATCTGAAATAGAGTTAACCACAAGAATTAATAAAGAAGTACATTTCAAAACTCCATCTTCTAAAAATAATGATGAAAAATCAAAAACATCACTGGATACTGAAGGACCTACTCAGCAGGAAATAGACAGATCTGTGGAAAATACCCTGCCAAACAATCAAATGTTTTCAACTGATTACTCTCTGTCTTCTCAAAATTATATTGCTCAAAAAGGTAAGAAACAAGTTATTTGTTCTCTAATGCAGCAATTAAGGAAGAAATTAGATGCAAAAGTTATATCACATCAAGTGTTAACATATTTTTATTTATAAATTGACAGAACATGCTTCTGAGTATCAGATTCTGAAATACTTATTTCAAATTGACATTTATGATTTCATGAATTCTGCATTTTCATCAATTATAATTCTTACAGAAAGGGTAAGTTGACCTTTTAAATCTTTTCCAATAAAATTACCTATTTTCTAAATATAGGAGTAACTGAAAATGATGTTTAAGTGAATCCTCTTATGCAAATGTTACATAATGTTGGTCTTTCTATAAAATCTTACATGTAGGATTTCTCCTTACATGAATGTTTTGTTGCATGGATATTGTTAAGGATTTTTTTACCCTTTCCTTAAGTTTTGTTGATCATGAGCATTGTTTTTTCTTTCTTTCTATTTTATTCCCTTTTTTTTTCAAATCAGGAGAATTATACTGAATGATATAGCTTGGAAATAATAGGAGCTAAAATGAATCTTAAGCAAATTGTTAATATCTGAATGATAGCTGGGATCTCAAAATGGTACATTATAAGACTCTTACAAAAGCAACAAATATCTCAAAATTTAACCAAGCCATAACAAAAATTCCAAAATCTTCCACTTAAAAAAAATGTTTATTTACTTACTTTTGAAAGTGCGGGTGGCAGAGGGAGGGGCAGAGAGAGAGGGAGAGAGAGAGAATCCCAACAGGCTCCATGCTGCCAGCACGGAGCCCAATGCGGGGCTCAATCTCATAAACTGTGAGATCATGACTCGAGCTGAAATCAAGAGTTGGATGCTCAACTGAATGAGCCACCCAGGCACCCCTTTATTGTAAATCCTATTAAATCCTATCTCATTTATTGTAAATGAGATATTCCACAGGGCTTAGCTATAGTACTTGGCACATAGAAGGCCTTTTACAAATGTTATTTCCTTTTCTCATCTACTCTAACATATAAATAATTGAAGAAGCACTTTTATCTTCTTACATTTTAAGATGTAATTGAACAGTAGTTGCCTTAAGGAGCTTACTCTAGTTGGAGGACATAGGTAAAAAAAGCAATAATTATAATACAGTTCTGTAATAGACAAAGGAGGCTACTGATACATTAATCACCCTACGGATGCTCTAGTAGACTGACCAGAAGTGGTAGCTGGATATGGTGGGGGGAAGAGAAGCCTGGGAAAGTGTCTTAGAGATCATACTTGAGCTTACCTTGAAGGAAGAGGAGGAGTTAGCCACACAAAGAAAAGATGGGCATTCTAGGTTGAGGAGACAGCATTTTTAAAAGTAAGTGGAATAGATCATGCATTTTTGGAGAATTATAACCAATTTAGTCTAATTAAAAATAGGATGATAATGAAGATTATATAGGGATTAAATCAAGAATAGCTTCAAATATTATAATAGGAATTTGAACTCTATCTTGTAGATAATGGGGCACTATTGAAGTTTTAAGCAGTGAGTAAAATGAAAAAGTTGCATTTATAAAGTCTATCTGTCAATATTATCAAATATCAAATAAGGATTAAACAGGTAAAGACCAAAGGCAGGCCTGGTCAAGAATTTATTGCATTGTAAAATCTGTAAAAAAAAAAAAAAAAAAAGTGGGGTAGTGCCTGGCTGGCTCAGTCAGTAGAGCATGCGCCTCTTGATCTTGGGGTTGTGAGTTCAAGCCCCACATTGGGTGTAGAGATTACTTAAAAATAAAATCTTAGGGGTGCCTGGATGGCTCAGTTGGTTGGGTGCCTGGCTCTTGATTTCGGCTCAGTTCATGATCACAGGGTCGTGAGTTTGAGCCCCATATCAGGCACTCAGCCCCACATCTACACTAAGAGTGCAGAGCCTGCTTGGGATTCTCTCTCTCTCCCTCTTTCTCTGCCCCTCCCCTGCTTGTGCTTGCTTTCTCAAAATAAATAAATAAACTTAAAAAAATAATAAAATAAAATGTTAAAAGGAAGACTTATTGTATTAGTTTAGGAAATAAATGGTGAAGGTCTAGAACAGGGTATATAAACTCAAATGAAATGAGTGAAGCATAGGTAAAGATGAGACCTGTAACTAACTAGAGTGTGTATGCTTTCTCCAAAGGATGTAGCTGCTATTTACCTTTAGCCTGGTTTTACCAGATTTTCTGATATTTCAAGAAAAGTGGAAATATGGATATTTTGTGTGAAATCTCTTGATTTTTAATGCTAGCAAATATTCACATTAAAAAGAAATACTAGGGGCCACCTGGGTAGCTCAGGTGGTTAAGCATTTCACTCTTTTTTTTTTTTTTTTTAATGTTTATTTATTTTGGGGACAGAGAGAGACAGAGCATGAATGGGGGAGGGGCAGAGAGAGAGGGAGACACAGAATCGGAAGCAGGCTCCAGGCTCTGAGCCATCAGCCCAGAGCCTGACGCGGGGCTGGAACTCATGGACCGCGAGATCGTGACCCGAGCTGAAGTCGGACGCTTAACCGACTGCGCCACCCAGGCGCCCCAAGCATTTCACTCTTTTGATTTCAGGTCAGGTCATTATCTCACTGTGTGAGATTGAGCCCTGAGTCAGTACAGAGCCCACTTGGGATTCTCTCCCTCTCTCTCTGCCCCTCCCCTCTGTTCTTTCTCTCAAAAATAGATAAATACACTTTAAAACAAACAAAAAGAAGTACCATATTGGTCAGACAAAACGTTCTTTGGATCGAGTTTGGCCCACTAGCCACGTTTTTAAACTTTTGATCTAATATCTGATGGTGGTTGTTAAAATAATTGAAAGGACAAACTAGATAGATCTTTTGTAGACAGAATTCATTGGATTTAATGATTGATTGAATGTAGCATGGGAGGAAAATGGAAAAGTGAGGATAACTTACCAGGTTTCTAGCTTGGGTGACCAGGTAGATGGTGGTGACTGTGATAAGAATCTTAGTGAAAACTGGGCTTAATAACATATACCATTTTGTTTTCAGAGGCTTCCTCTTCACTTTATTTCTTTGCTAAGTTCCAGAGAGTTGACCTTACCTGGTAAATAAGCCCAGAATAGTGATTAATTTACTCTGTATGATTTGGTCTTAAAAATGTTGATTAAAAACTTTACTTAGAAATCTGCTCCATCATAAGAGAAAAGAAAAACTAATAGTAATGATTATAAAAAGTCATAATAGGGGCGCCTGGGTGGGTCAGTCGGTTAAGCATCTGACTTCTGCTCAGATCATGATCTCGTGGTTTGTTTGAGTTCGAGCCCTGTGTCGGGTCTGTACTGACAGCTCAGAGCCTGGAGCCTGCTTTGTCTCCCTTTCTCTATGCCCATTGCCCGCTCACACTCTGTCTGTCTCTCTCAAAAATAAATAATAAACATTAAAAAAAATAAAAAGATATAATAAAACTTTCAACTCCCTATGGAATTAGTTCTGCTTATTTGTATGTCCTCTTGACACATCCCTCCCATGTCAACCCTTCCCTCTCAAATTATACTAGTGAAATTACTAAATTAAAAAATAACAATAATTTATTAATCAGTATGCTATATTCACTGCTCCTAAGTGCTATTTAGTAAAGGCTATGCTAAGTATGTTTATTTTTGTGGACTCACTAGATATAGTTAAACACATTTTACTTTAACTATTTTGGTTGACATTTTTTAGACATGAAATATTGAATTTAGTTTTGTGTTAATTATCTTGTGACCTTGGGGTGCCTGGGTGGCTCAGTCAGTTAAGCGTCCGACTTTGGCTCAGGTCACGATCTCGAGGTCTGGGAGTTCGAACCCTATGTCGGGCTCTAGCTCAGAGCCTGGAGCTTGCTTTGGATTCTGTGTCTCTCTCTCTCTCTCTGCCCCTCCCCCACTCACACTCTGTCTCTCTCTCTCTCTCTCTCTCTTCCTCAAAAATAAAGAAAATTAGAAAAACATTTTTTAAAAAAAATTATCTCGTGACCTTGGAAAGTCACTTATTCTGTAGGGCAGTCTCAAGTTTAAAACTCTAGCATCAGAAGCTGAGACCAGATGACAGACTGCTGGTTAAAGCTGACTTGTGCATTGTTTAAAAAATTATGAACCAGTTGCCAACATTTAAAAGGTGAGTTAATACAAAAATCTGAATTTCTGGGTTCTCTTGAAAAAGTAGAAGACTGTAATATATAGTCTTTCATTTTCACATGGCCAAAAAAACTCAAGGGGAATAGTGCTTGCATTGAATACACAGGAATTCTTCATTTCCCTGCATATTTATTTCACCTGTTCGGCCTTTATAGGGCTTTAAGTTCATAATATTTGGACCAAATGCCCTGAAGACTTCCTGCCAGGTCTAGAATTCTAACAATCTTCGTGCATCTACTAAACTCTCATAGTTTTGAAAAGCTGCAAGTAAATGGAAAATCTGAGCAATTTTCCAGTTAAATTTAGGTGAAAGGGTTTCCTTTTCTTTTATCTAGATGTTTCAGGTAATTGTTTCTATTTGTTAGTAATTTCAGTTGGATTTTGTACACAACATAACTTTCTTTGAATTGTTTGTAATAGGAATTAATACTTTTTATCTAGGTTATTTCATAATTGAGGAGACTCTTTGAATTCTAACATTTATCTATTCCTAACTAGAATGTTTCATTTATATGTGGAGTAAACAATGGAAATTACCTAGCTCTTGTTCAACAGGTAACTCCTGATTCAATATGCTCTGAGAACAACTCTTAAATCGCTAGTACACAGAATGAAAGCGTGGCTCAGCATGTTTGGTTTTCTTCCAAGGGACTAGATCCTATAGCCTGCGACATCGTTTAATTATGTTTAATTAAATGGGCGTAACTAGTACTTACAGCTTTGCAACAGGGCCCGCATAAGGGAAATCAATTTCTAGGTTGAGGACAAAGTTTACTGGTTAGCATGTTTCTAATGTTACTGTGACTAACACAGGAGCATTTGTTCTCCATTTCCTTCAAAGCAGGCCTAGATAAGACAGCAAAATCCCATGTCTTCTTGAGAACAATCTTTGAATGTCTTTTATATAGTTAAAACTATGTATTCTATATGAATAGACTATAAATAAAACATTCAATTTAACTTTTATCAGTTATCAAATTCAGGATATCTCTTTTCAATTGTAGATTTTTAAGAGGATACTAATGCAAATGATATTTAAGGAAAAAAAATTTAATAAGGAGTGATGTCCATGAAATTGGATTATAGGTTGGTAGTCACAACTCCACCTACAGTACCCCTTTACCACACAAGTGTCAAAACAGGATCAGTCAGTGTTAAACAGAAGAGTGCAGGATGTATTAGAATGTGAAATCTTTCTCAAGGATATGGGGAACTTAGTAGAACTTTATTTATATGTTAAGATATTTTAACATGAACTTTTTAAAAAATGGAATTGAAAGATCTAGAGGAAGAGGTAAGTTTCTATATGACTATTAAGTGTACAAAAGAGAAATTAGGTTTGAATTTGGCACCGAATTTAAGTTTTACTGTGTTTTTGCTACAGGGGAATCTTTTAGAGTTTTCAAAAACTTCGTTTATTCTTTTGTCCCTAATCTATGTTCCTAATATTTGGAATGGTAATTATTGAAAAATTGGAAAAGGGCACAGACTGCTTTAGGGGTGGGCAAAAGAGTTAAAAAAATGTTTTAGGTTATAAATAAGTCCTGAAAGCTGAAAATGATTTTAGAGTTTCCTGAAAATGTTCAGACATTAAAGAATTTTTATCAAGTAATACAATGCTCTAAATGCATTGTTCTAAGATTCTCTGAAATTTTAAGTATAAAATTCTGGTTATGCTTCTGTTTTGACTTTAATAAGCTATTAACGTAATTTAATTTCAATACACACTGACCAGCATATATGAAGGTTGTGTAATATCTTAAAAATGGAGAATTATTAAGCAATTTCTGTTTCTGATACCGATTGTTCCTGAAACTCCTTAGGCTGATGTGGCAAAAGAGAGCACTTTGAGTTCCAAAAAACTAGGCCCCATTTGGGCCCTCAAATCATTTGCTGTGAACTTGGCCATTTTTTTTTTTTTTTCTTTCTGGCACAACTGTGGCTGCCAGCTTACATTAGGGAAATTTCCTAAGGATTCAAGATTTTGTTCAACTATTGAGTTTTCTCGGGTGACCTGTTTAGGAAGAAGCATCTGCTCCTTTTTGTCGCTTCCCTGACGACTTGTAGAAAGCCGAGCTTGTTGAGGATTATCATTGCTGGCAAGGAAGACCCAGGGGTTATCCTTTACACCTATGTCAGCTAAAAGTCTCCCACGAACAAATCCAGCCCTCCGTACTTTATTCAACATACCTAAAAATAGGGTCCTAAATTTAGAAGGCAAGGTGCTACTTTCAGCTGCTACTTTTTGCTCCCCTTCTCAGAGGAGAACAGCAGTCGTCCAGCCAAGGTCCACAGGGGTCTGCTTTGGCATTTGGGCAACGAGGAGCTCATAGAGTTTAAGACAGTTCTGTCTAGCAAGTGCCCAGGTAACTTAGGTAGACATGCGTAAACCACTCGAACCTCCTCTGGGCAGTGGAGACCCGATCGAAGTTCTCTAGCGTGGGAGAGGTTAAACTCTGTCTGAACCACAGCTGACCCGAGACGCCTTCCTGTCCAAAGTCCAAAGTCCGGACGCGGTTGGCAGTGCGCACAGGCACGGGCCCTGCAGGCCATTTTCTGACTGGAAAGAAGGCGGCTGCCGGTTTCCTTGGGCCAGCAGCGTTCCCCGGGGTACGATGCCGTCAGGGCTTCAGTGGGGGTGACTCTTGACGTTCTGCGAGAGGAAAGTGCTGGGAGCTGGTGTTTGGCCTGGCGTCTGCCCTTGGGTCGAGGGGCCGCGCCGCGCTCACCCCGTGAGGCTTCACGCCTAGGGATCTCCAAGAGAAGCCTCGCCGCTACTGCGGCCAGATTTTGGGGGCGGGGGGGAGAGTCCTGAGCCGTAACCCCACTCTTCTGGGCTAGTGGCCCACACTACAGCGCAGAGCCTGAGGCCAAATTCCACTGTCTCTGCTTCGAGACCCTCCACTTCCAAGGGTGGTCGGCTTGGCCAGGTAGAGCGCCGGCCCCTTTAAGAACGAAAGGCAAGGACACGTCTACGGACCTCGCGCGAAGATGGAGGGGAAACTTACCGCATCCTGGTGTCCCCGCCTCCCAGCCTACCCGCCTCGGCCTGGCCGAAACCAAATCGAGGGGTGGACGGTGAGGAGAGGGCTAGTTGCAGGCTCCTGAGGGATGGGTATGGACCTCCGGATGTTCAGAACATAGAGTGTAACTAGAGGCGAGGCTTCCCGGTTGGAGAGCGTTGCACACTTGAGGCTTGTCGGCTTCTTTCTCTCCAGCAACCCCCCGCAGCCGGCTCAGCAGTGGTCTGCTCCTGTTGCCCGGTGCAGGTTTGGGTTCCGGACTGAAAGCTGTGTGTTCTCTGCTGCTTGTTGTGGTTCCGCCAGGCCCGGGCTGCGGCCGCTATAGCTGAGGCAGCCTTGGCGCCATGGAGGGGCCCGGGTCTGCCCCTCAGTCGTACTTGGGTCTGGTACTGGAAAAGCTACGCAGGGTGAGTCCAGGCGCGATCAGTGTTACTTGGCCCAGGGGTCGCAGGAGCCTCCCGGGGAAGGAAGCCGCCGACTTTGGCTTTGAGGTCTGAGCGGCCGTGGCTAGAGGTCCTGAAGCCAGTCCTCACCTGCTGTCGGGCTCGGGCCTGTGTCCGAGGCTGGTTCATAGGCGGCTTAGGTGGTTTTTTAGGTGATGGAAGGGGACCAGGAGATCAGGAAGGTGAAAAGAGCATTTGCCTAGCGGGATTTTGCAAAGGTGTGTTAAATGTTTTCGGGTTCCGAAAACGATTTCCCTTTCCGTCATGTTATTTATTTTGAACACGGGTCAGTGACACGTGGTTCTCCCACTGTGAGAAACTTAAGGACTGATCCTCTGAAATGAATTCCCTTTAGTGCTGAAACTTCTAGTTGTCTTGAAAGGACACCTAAGCCTGGATGGGGAGTTGGGATTATAATTCTGCGTTTTCTTTTACTAAAGAATGCTCTTTTGAGATACTTTACTTTGAGATTGTTCTTCGTTTCTTTGTGTGTGTGTGTATGTGTGTGTGTGTGTTTAGTATAAAACGTCGTGTTAATGTAAAATCTGGAGATCTTGAACTCCCAGTGTTCAAAATTTCTATATATTTTTAAGATCAGTTTATAATCAGGTTGCATAGATTTTTCTCAAGTGTTTATCGGTGTCTTTGGTGACCTATTTTGGGGCACTTCTATCCCTATGTTTTAAACTATTTGCATTAAAAAGTCTTTTAAAATATTGAGGCAGTTGCGATTATTGGTTTCTTGTTATCTGTATTAAAAATACTGTTATGGTATTCAGTCATTCAATTATAGCGTGTATAGTGATTTTGTGTGTGTGTGTGTGTGTGCGCGCGCGCGCGCGCGCGTGTGTGTGTGTGTGTGTGTGTGTGTGTATGACAGTTCTGTGGAGAATCTAAATGGACTGAGTTTGGGCCTCTGGTATCATGCTGTCTGTTAAAGGAGAGAAGATAAAAACAAAAAACAGTACAAAGTAGAAACCGATGAAGTGCTTATCAAAGCATACACAGAAAGTGCTAAGGAAATTGAAGGGTGGGAGAGATTGTATTTTCTTGAGTGTTTAGGAAAGCCTTTCCAGGCTAACCGAGTAGCTTAAGCAGAGGAGGCATGAAACAACATCGTCTGTGCAGGGAACTCAGTTTTACTAGAGTACAAACTGGGCTCGGAATGATGTGCAATAATGGTTGCTGGAGACATAAGTAGGTTCCAGTTGATGTAGGTGCTGGAGAGCATTTGAAGAATTTCAGTGGTTAGACTTTCGGTTTAAATAGAGCTTCCTAATAGTAGTGTATAGATGAAATGTAAGGAAAACAAAACTAGAAACAGGGTGTAGGGAAGAGATGACAGAGTTGTCAAGTAGTGATAAAGAAGAGGATATTGAATGGGGAAAATATTTAGTAGCTAAGAGCCAAAATGGGTAGGATTTTGTCCGTTGGATGTGAAGAATGAGAGAGAGAAGGCATCTAGAATGACTCCCAGGTTTCTGGCTATGGCAGCTTCTTCATTCACAGAAAGAGGGTTTATTGGAAGAGAAGTATATTGTGGCATGAGTGATGATTTCTGATTGTACATATTTCCTTTTCTTCACTGAAAACAATAATCAAAACTTAGTTTTTATAGGACTGTGAATGGAGAGACACATGAGGAATTGCAGAATTCTTGCAGAATTTTTTCTCCTGTGAATGTATTTTTACCTGGATGATTTCTTTGCTAAAAACTGCTATGCTCACCACATGGGCCTGGGGGCTAGGATGGCACAACATCGTTCTGCTTTTTATTTATTTATTTTTTTAGTTAAAATATTTTTTTGTTCAGCTATAGTTCACATAAGATTCAGTCTTTTATAGTGTCCAGTGATTTTTTTATCTTTAAAAAATTTTTTTTCAATGTTTATTTATTTATTTATTAAAAAATTTTTTTTTTTTCAACGTTTATTTATTTTTGGGACAGAGAGAGACAGAGCATGAACGGGGGGAGGGGCAGAGAGAGAGGGAGACACAGAATCGGAAACAGGCTCCAGGCTCTGAGCCATCAGCCCAGAGCCTGACGCGGGGCTTGAACTCCCGGACTGCGAGATCGTGACCTGGCTGAAGTCGGACACTTAACCGACTGCGCCACCCAGGCGCCCCATTGTTTATTTATTTTTGAGAGAGAGAGAGAAAGACAGACAGCATGAGTGGGGGGGGGGGGGGCAGAGAGAGGGAGACACAGAATCCAAAGCAGGCTCCAGGCTCTGAGCTGTCAGCACAGAGCCCGAGTGGGGCTCGAACTCATGAACTGTGAGATCATGATCGGAGCTGAAGGCGGACGCTCAACCTACTGAGCCACCCAGGTGCCCCTATAGTGTCCAGTGATTTTTTTTTTTTTTTTTTTGTATATTCACTATGTTGTGCAGCCATCACCACAATTCCAGAATATTTCCATCACCCCCAAAAGAAACCCTGTACTTATTAGCAGTCATTCTCAATTCTCCCCTCTCTCCATCCCTTGACAGCTACTAATCGACTTTTTGTCTCTATGAATTGGTCAATTCTGGACATTTCATGTAAATGGAATCCTGTAATGTGTGGCCTTTATGACTTCTTTTACTTAGCATACTTTCAAGATTCATCCATATTGTAGCTAGTAATAGTACTTCATTCCTTTTTATGGCCGAAAAATATTCCATTGTATGGACATGCCACATTTTGAATATCCGTATAGTTAATGGACATTTGGGTTGTTTTCACTTTTTTGGCTATTATGAGTAATACTGCTGTGGGCATTTGTGTATAAGTTTTTTTGTGAATGTCTTCAGTTCTCATGGGTATATACTTAGGAGTGGAATTACTGGGTCATATTTACCATATGTTTAAGTTTTTGTTTTCCACAGACACTACACTACTTTACATCTCCACCAGCAATGTTTTAATTTTTCTACATGCTCTCCAATAATTTTTTTTTGTTTGTTTTTAGCCACCTTAGTGAGTGTAAAGTGGTATCTCATTGTGGTTTGGATTTCCATTCCTCTAATTTTAATGATGTTGAGCATTTGTACATATGCTTATTCACTATTTGTGTATCGTCCTTGGAGAAATATCTATTCCTTTCTTTTACCGATTTAAAAAAAGTTGGGTTATTTGCCTTTTTGTTGTTGGAGTCATAAGAGTTTTTTTAATATATTCAGGATACAGGATCCTTATCACATACATGATTTGCAGATATTTTCTCCCAGTCTGTGGATTGTATTTTCACTTTAAAAAAATTATTATTTTTAATTTTTATTTATTTATTTATTTTATTTTATTATTATTATTATTATTTTAATGTTTATTTATTTTTGAAGGAGAGGGAGAGAGACAGAGTGAGCAGGGGAAGGGCAGAGAGAGAGAGAGAGAGAGAGAGAGAGAGAGAGAGGGAGAGACAGAATCTGAAGCAGGCTCCAGGTTCTGAGCTGGTAGCACAGAGCCTGACAGGGCTCGAACTCACGAACCACAAGATCGTGACCTGAGCCGAAGTTGGACGTCCAACCAACTGAGCCACCCAGCTGCCCCATCTTTTCACTCTTTTGATGGTGACCTTTGAAGCGTGAAGATTTGGGGTCCCTGGGTGGCTCAGTTGGTTAACTGTCCGGCTCTTGATTTCAGCTCAGGTCATGATCTCACAGTTTGTGAGTTTGAGCGCCACTTGGGACTATCTTTCTCTCCTTCTCTCTCTGCCCCTCCACTGCTTGTGCACTCTCTCTCAAAATAAATAAATACAGTAAAAAAGTTTTGAAGCACAAAGGTTTTACATTTTGATGAAAACTAATTTATTTTTTCTTTGGTCGTTTGTGCTTTTGGTGTCATATCTAAGAAACCATTGCTTAAAATGCGGTTACAGGGATCCTGGGTGGCTCAGTTGGTTAGGCCTCTGACTCTTGATTTCAGCTCATGATTTCATCTTACGGTTGGTGGGTTTGAGCCCTGCATCAGGCTTTGCACTCACAGCATAGAGCCTGCTTGGGATTCTATCTCTTTCCCTCTTTCTCTCTGTCTCCCTCCCCCCCCCCCTTCTTTCTCTCAAAATAAATAAATAAACTTCCAAAAAAAAAAAAGGTCACAAAGATTTACAACTATGATTCCTTTTAAGAGTTTTAGCTCTAACGTTAGGGTCTGTGACCCATTTCGAATTATGGTATGAGATCCACTTGTACTAGTAACATTTGTTGAAAGGCCTGTTCTTTCTTTACTGATTTATTTTGATACTGCTGTTGAAAATCAGTTGACCATAAATTTATTTCTGGATACTCATTTCTGTTCCATTGTTTATATGTCTATCCTTAGGCCGTTGCTAAACTGTCTTGATTATGATAGCTTTATGGCAAGTTTTGTGATAGGGGAGTGTGAGTACTCCAACATTGTTTTCTTTTCTTTTTTTTTTCGTTTGTCTGCCTGTGTATGGTTATATAGCTATAGAGAAGGAACTGCTATATACCTTGCATTTCTCTATAAATTTTAGGATCAGTCTGTCCTTTTTTTGCAGAAGAGGCAATTGGACTATTGATAGGGATTGCATTGATTTTGTAGATCAGTTTGGGGAGTATTGCCATCAGGACAGTATTAAGTCTTCTAATTTGAAACATAGAATGTCTTTCTATTTGTTTAGAACTTAAATTTCTTTCAACAGTGTTTGGTAGTTTTCAAAGTATAAAGTTTGCTTTATTCCTAAGTCTCTTACTCTTTTTGATGCTATTGTAAATAGCAATTTTCTAAATTTCATTTTCAGATTGTTTATTGCTATTGTATAGAAAATAGGACGGATTTTTCTGTATTGCTTTTTGTATCCTACAATGTTGCTGACCTTGCTTATTAGCACTAATAGTTTCTTATTAAGACTTCTTATTTTAGAATTTTAAGATTATTTAGGATTTTCTGTATGTAAGATTATGTGATCTTCAAATGGGGGTAGTTTTAGTTTTTCCTTTACAATATAGGTGTCTTTGATTTTTTTTTCTTGCTTAATTGCCTTGGCCAGAACCTCCAGTACAATATTGAGTGAATATGGAGAGAGTGAATATCCTTTTCTTGGTCATGATTTTATTTTAATATTTACTTATTCATATAATCTCTATACCAAACGTGGGGCTCAGACTTATATGACTTTGAGATTAAGAGTCACATGCTCTTCTGACTGAGCCAGCTAGGTGTCCCCCTTGTTCCAGCTTTGAGGTAAAAGCTTTCAATTTTTCATCATTAAGTAAGATGTTAGCTGTTGGTTTTTCATAGATGTCCCTTATTAGGTTGAGAAAATTCCCTTCAGTCCTAATTTGTTGAATGTTTTGATCATAAAGGATGTTGGATTTTGTTAAATGTCTTTTCTGTGTCTGTTGAGATGATTGTGTGATTTTTTTTTCCTACTAATATGGTATATAATATTGATTTATTTTTATTTGTTGAACCAACCTTGTACTCTGGTATAAATGGCACTTGGTATATAATTCATTCTGTATACTATTAGATTTGGTTTGCTATTATTTGGTTGAGAACTTTGGCATTTACATCATATATTGCTGTGTGTTTTTCTTTTCCTGTGATATATTTGTTTGGCTGTCATACTAGGGTAATACTGGCCTCATGGAATGAATTAGGAAAAGTTCTCTCCTCTTTTGTTTCTTGGAAGAGTCTGAGAATGATTGGAATTAATTCTTTTGTAAACTTTTGGTGGAATTCACTAGTAAATCCATCTGGTCCTGGGCTTTTCTTTGATGGAAATTTTTAAAAAATACTAACACATTTCTGGTGAACTAGTAACGGGGGTAATGTAGGGAGAGGCAGAAATTAAAGGTTTGTTTTTTGTTTTTTTTGTTTTTGTTTTTGTTTTTTTTAGAAGAGGTATAATCAGGTTTATTTAATACAGATTAATGAACAATAGACAGTAGTTTGGAAGGGGATCTTAATATGGATCAGAGTTATAAAACAGATCTGGGAAATGAGAATAGACATTAAAGGGTGTTGTTCTAGGTAGAAAGATCTTAGAAAGTAAAGATTTTTCATATGGGTTTTGGGTTGAATGCTGGAAAGAAACAGACCTGATTAGACTGCAGGTTTTTTCTTAAAAGGACATTTTTCTTTTTCTCCAGGTTTTTTCTTAAAAGGACATTTTTCTTTTTCTCCGTACTATTCTCCTTTCTGTGTTTGAGTAATGTTTGGGGCCTGGTAACAAAGAAAAGAATAACCCCATTGGGTGAGGATGAATAATGAGCTGACCCAGAGAAAGATGAAATATAGAAGGAATTGTAAAAGCCTTAAGCTGTTTTGTGCTGAAGACCTGCGAGGGAGAGAAGTAGTATAGAAAGGCCATGGTTACAAAATCATGGTCTTTGAAAGAGGATTGATGGAAATGGTTAACCTTTCCTGAGTACCTGTCATGCATGTTCAAACAGCATTAATCCCATGATAGATAAGAGAGAGAATGGAGCCACAGAAATAGGGTAGACAGAGGCATTCAGATTCTAAACCCAAAGCTTCATCATTGGTTTTCAAACTTTTTTTTTTTTCTCTAAGCTGCAGATCTATTTTTCCCCCCCCATGGGGAAATCTTAAATGGAACCCAGTATATTCTATACATAAAACCTAAACTGGTTGATAGCAGGATAAGAACACCTGAGCTCAGATTCTTTCTTTGGCCGTCTCTCCTCCTCTTATTCTCAGAAATCTGAGGCATCTCTGTAGAACTCCAGTTTTGAAATCATTGCGTTTCACCATACTGCTATTTTTCATCACTTGATGATTGAAAATTGCCAGAAAAATACACGTGATACCTTCTGTTTGGTAGTCTGGCAGCTTATTTCATGAAATGGGTGTTAAGAGTGTTTACACATAAACCTGTACTTATGTTTGTGTCTTAGTTTATGTGGGGTCCTATAATAAAATACCACAGACTGGGTGGCTGTTAAACAAGTAACATTGTTCTCAGTTCTGGAGGCTGAGAAGGCCAAGATCAAGGTGGAGCAGATCCTGGGTCTGGTGAGGATATGCTTCCTGATTCATTCTTCTTATAACCTCACATGGTGGAAAGGTCAAGGGAACTCTCTGTGGTCTCTTTTATAAGGGCACTAATCCCATTCATGAGGGTTCCACTCTCATGATCTAATCACCACCCCTAAAGCCCCACTTCCAAATAACCATCACACTGGGGATTTGGTTGCGACATAGGAATTTTGTGGGGCCACAAACATTCCACGTATAGCAAGCAGTTTGTAATCGACACTTTTTATCAAACGTGCATTTTTAAGAAGTTAATTTTCTTTGTCTTGAAGGTTGTGGCAGTGTTGCCTGAAGATATGAGACCAGGTCCTAATCCCTATGGTTTCCCATGGGAAATGGTAATATGTGCAGGTGTTGTTGGAGTTTTTGCTGTTCTCTTGTTTTTGTGGAGAAGTTTTCGATCGGTAAGTAACCAATAGTAAGAGAATATTCATTTGTCTTCAGGTTGAACAATTAACATAAGAAATATATCTTTTGGGGCTCTTGGGTGGGTCCGTTGGTTAATTGTCCAACTTGGCACAGGTCATGATTTCGCGGTTTGTGAGTTCAAGCCCTGTGTTGGGCTCTGTGCCAACAGCTCAGAGCCTGGAACCTGCTTTGGATTCTGTGTCTCTCTCTCTCTCTCTGCCCCTCCTCCACTCATGTTCTGTCTCTCCTTCAAAAAGAAATAAACATTTTAAAAAAAGTTAAAAAAAAGAAATCTATCTTTTATTTTAAGCAAACGTATTAGCCTGTTATGTGTATTCCTCGTGTTAATGTGTGGCTACTAGAAATTGAATATGGATTTAGAAGAATTTTTCTAAGTGTAAAAATGTTAAAGACTTTATTTGTAGAAGTATTCTACACTAATACCCTACCTGTATTTCTTATTTATTTATTTATTTATTTATTTATTTATTTATTTATTTATTTATATCTGTGTTTATTGTTAACAATATACTAAGAATCTGTGAATTTACCACTCAACTTGAAACCAAAACATGGACTATCACTTACATTAGGTGATCTTCCCTCATTTCATCCCCTTTTCTCCTTGTGCTAGAGGTAACCTTGTTCTGGATCCTGTGTTTATTATTCCCATGCCTTAAATTTTTTTTCTTTTTTTTTGGTGGTCATATCTGCATATATTTCTCAAGTATAATATATAATCTTATTTGGTATAATGCCATAAGACATATCTTGTAACTTTTTTAGTCCATCCTCTGTTGCTAAGATTTATCCATATATTTGGATGGGGCTATGGTTTTTTCCATATTGAGTGCTTTAGAATATTACATTGTAAGCATATGCTACAGTTTATATGTAGATTTTATGGTTTTGGACATCTGGGTTATTTCCACGTTTTTTTCTGTTACAAATAGTGCTGCTGTGTATATTCTTATACATGCCTCCTGTAGTATATTTATAAGTTTTTCTTGGGAGTAAACAATGTGAGATTACTGGGTTATAGGGTATGTGGAGGTTTTACTTTGAAAAGATAATGACAAATTCTTTTCCAAATTGTCTATACCAGTTTACACTCACACAAGCAATATATAGGAGCTCCTAGAGATCCACTTGTTCTCTTTCTTCTCCAACATTTGTTATTGTTGACATTCTTTATTATTGCCATTTTGAGTGGGTATAAAATGGAGTTTTATCATAGTCTTGATTTTAATTTCTTGATCACCAAGTAGATTGAAATCTCTTTATAAATTCATTGGCCATTTGTATTTGTTCTTTTTGGAAATAATTATTTAGGTCTTTTGCCATTTTTCTATGAGTAGTTTAGATATTCTTGATGGTGTCTTTAGTTTGATTGATTGATTATGAATATGCCACATTTTATTTAACATTCTGTTGTTGATGAATATTTGGGTTGTTTCCAGTTTGGGGCTAGTATGGAAAGTGTTGCTATGTACATTTTTATGGGCTGTTTGGGAAACATATGTATACATTTCTCTTGTTTATATAACTAGGAGAGAGATAGCTGCATCATAGCATATGTAGATGTACTCAGTTTTAGTAGATGTACCAAATTTATTTTTCAAAGTTGTCTTCATACTAGTTGACACTTTTACCAGAAATTAATGAGTGTTCTAGTTGTTTTCACGTACTTACTAACACTCGATATTGACTGACTTTTAAATTTTAGCCATGTTTGAAGGTATGCACTTATTTTCTTATTGTGGTTGTAATTTGTATTTCTTGGATTCCCACAGTGGTTGAGCATCTTTTCATGTGTTAAAAGGCCATTTGTTTAGTTTGTACACTGCCTCCTCAAGTCTTTTGTCCATTTTCCATTTCCTTTTTCTTTTTTCTGTTTTAAATGTTTATTTATTTATTTTGGGGGTACAGAGACAGAGGAAGAGAGAATCCCAAGTAGGCTCTGTGCTGTCATGACCTGATCCAAAATCAGGAGTTGGATGCCTAACCAACTGAGCACACCTGTTTTTTTTTCCTTTTTAAAATATTTTTCATAATTTCTTTGTTTTTGTCTAAGTATACTTGACATGTAACATTTTCTCAATCTAAGGTGTACACATGTTAATTAATGTTATAAATGTTGATACATTTATATATTATAATTTCCATTTTAGTGATAATTAGCACCTCTGTTACATTATGTGTTAATTTTTTTCTATGGTTGGAATAATTAAGTTCTAGTCTTTTAGCAGATTTGATGATTATAATACAGTGTTGTTTATAGTTACTATACTGTGCATTAGATCTCTGGGCTTATTTGCTACTAGTTGTGAGTTTGTACCTTTTAAGCTATCCTTGTTGCCAGTGTCACAGTATGAAACATCGTTTCATCTTCCTTACCGTGTTTTTGTCTGCTATCAGAGAATAGAAATTCTTTGAAAATTTTGCATTTAGCATGTCCTTGATCCATCTTGAATGTAATTTTTTGCCTGGAATGGGGTAAAGATTCGGTCTAATTTTAACTCCAAGATACAACCATTTTCCTGCTCATCTGCCATGCCACATATTAAGAGTTCAAATGCATGGACTGTGTAGATCTTTTTTTTTTTTTTTTATTCTTTTCCACTGATTACTGTTGAGAGCAAATACATGTATATCATTCTGTATCTCATCAATTAGGGGAAGACTAATTTGTGTTGTTCATGTATTATATTCTTGTTCTTTTCTTGTTTCCTTTCTTTTATCTATCAAGAATGAAGAGAATTTGACTGAATTTCACTCTCTTGATAGATTTATAATTTTTTTGTAGTTCTGCAATTGTTGCTTAACATATTTTGAGCATATTTTATAAGATGGATACATGTTTAGAATTGCTATATCTCTTATTGGTGGATTGAACCTTTTGTCAGTATCTGGTAACTCTCTTTAATGTTAGTGATTCTTTTGTCTTAAGGTTTCTTTTATCTCTCATTTTTATAGCCATAGCAACTTTTTTGGGTGATATTTGATAGGTCTTTTTCTGTCCTTGTACATTTTAGCCTTTCTATGGTGTTCTACTTAATGTGCATCCTGTGTAAATTTCTTTTTTTTTTTTTAAGTTTATTTATTTTGAGAGAGAGAGGGAGAGAGGGGGGAGGGACTGGAGAGAGGGAGAGAGAGAGAGAGAGAGAGAGAGAGCGTGCATGAGCGAGCACGCGGGGGAGGGGCAGAGAGAGAATTCTAAGCAGGCTCCACATTTCAGTGCAGAACCTGATGCTGGACTGGAACTCATGAGTCATAAAGTCATGAGCCTTTCAGCAAAGTGACAGGATATAAAATCAATGCACAGAAATCGGTTGCATTCCTATACACCAACAATGAAGCAATAGAGAAATCAAGGAATCGATCCCATTTGCAATTGCACCAAAAACTATAAACTATTTAGGAATAAATCTAACCAAAGAGGTGAAAAATCTACACACTGAAAACTATAGAAAGCTTATGAAAGAAATTGAAGAAGACACAAAAAAATGGAAAAATATTCCATGTTCCTGGATAGGAAGAACAAATATTATTCAAATGTCAATACTACGCAAAGCAATGTATATATTCAATGCAATCCTTATCAAAATAACACCAGCATTCTTCACAGAGGTAGAACAAACAATCCTAAAATTTGTATGGAACCAGAAAAGACCCCAAATAGCCAAAGCAATCTTGAAACAGAAAACCAAAGCAGGAGGCATCACAAGCCCAGACTTCAAGCTGTATTACAAAGCTGTAATCATCAAGACAGTTCGCTACTGGCACAAAAACAGACACTCAAATCAATGGAACAGAATAAAGAACCCAGAAATGGACCCACAAATGTATGGCCAACTAATCTTTGACAAAGCAGGAAAGAATATCCAATGGAATGAAGACAGCCTCTTCAGCAAGTGGTGCTGGGAAAACTGGACAGGGCATGCAGAAAAATGAACCTGGACCACTTTCTTACACCATACACAAAAATAAATTCAAAATGGATGAAAGACCTAAATGTAAGACAGGAAGCCATTAAAATCCTTGAGGTGAAAGCAGGCGAGAACCTCTTTGACCTTGGCTGCAGCAACTTCGTACTCAACATGTCTCCGGAGGCAAGGGAAACAAAAGCAAAAATGAACTATTAGGACCTCATCAAAATTAAAAGCTTCTGCACAGTGAAGGAAATATTCAGCAAAACTAAAAGGCAACTGAGAGAATGGGAGAAGATATTTGCAAATAACATATCAGATAAAGGGTTAGTCTCCAAAATCTATAAAGAACTTATCAAACTCAACACCCAAAAAACAAATAATCCAGTGAAGAAATGGGCTAAAGACATGAATAGACACTTCTCCAAAGAAGACATCCACATGGCCAACAGATACATGAAATGATGCTCAGTGTCACTCATCATCAGGGAAATACAAATCAAAACCACAATGAGATACCACCTCACACCTGCCAGAATGGCTAACATTAACAACTCAGGCAACAACAGATGTTGGCGAGGATGCGGAGAAAGAGGATCTCTTTTGCACTGCTGGTGGGAATGCAAACTGATACAACTACTCCGGAAAACAGTATGGAGGTTCCTCAAAAAATTAAAAATAGAATTACCCTATGACCCAGCAATTGTACTAGTAGGTATTTATGCAAGGGATACAGGTATGCTCTTTCTAAGGGGCACGTGCACCCCAGTGTTTCTAAACAGCACTATCAACAATAGCCAAAGTATGGAAAGAACTCAAATGTCCATCAATGGATGAATGGATAAAGAAGATGTGTACAATGGTAATCAAAAGGAATGAAATCTTGCCATTTGCAACTATGTGGATGGAACCAGAGGGTATTATGCTAAGCGAAATTAGTCAGAGAAAGACAAATATCATATGACTTCACTCATATGAGGACTTTAAGATACAAAACAGCTGAGCATAAGGGAGAGGAAGCAAAAATAATATAAAAACAGGGAAGCAGACAAAAACATAAGAGACTCTTAAATATGGAGAACAAACAGAGGGTTACTGGAGGGGTTGTGGGAGGGGGGATGGGCTAAATGGGTAAGGGGCATTAAGGAATCTACTCCTGAAATCATAGTTGCACTAGATCCTAACTAACTTGGATGTAAATTAAAAGAATAAATTAACAATTAAGAAAAAAAATCATGAGCCTGATGATCTGAGCCAAAATAAAGAGTCCGATGCTTAACTGTTTGAGCCAACCAGGTACCTCTGTAAATTTCTTTTATGTCTATTCTGGCAATCTCTTGTTTTTTCACTGTTTAGTCTGTCTACATGTGTTATGATTATTGATATATTTGGACTAAATTCTTTCAGCTTTGTTCGTTTATTCCACTTTTTATGTTTAAATTCTTTTACATTGGTAAGTAAATCTTTTTACAGTGAAGAACCTTAACATACTCTCACATCCATTGGTTTCTTTCACTTTACTACTCAGATATATTTCTTCTTTTCTTTGTTTTTAATTTTCTCCTCTACTCTGTCCCTATCCCTTACAAACCACAAAAATTATTGCCAAGATACTTGGCCCTTACTTGATGTATCTCTTGAGGGTCTCCTGGATTTACTTCTTCCCATATTTGAATGCTTCTTTCAAAATTTTTAGTGTAGATCTTTGCGTGGCAAACCTTCTGCGACTTTATTTTGAGTGCTTGAGGATATTTGAATTAAGTCCTCACTTGAAATGGTAATTTGTTTGATATAAACATTCTAGGTTCAAAGTTCTGTCCTTTTAATACTTCAAAAGCCTTACTTCCTTGTCTTTTTACATTTCATGTTACTTATTAAAAGGTCTAATGGCAGTGTGATTCTTATTTATAAATGATCTGTTCTCTGTGAAAGCTTTTAGAATCTTTTAAGTTGACATTGTTATTTCAATATAATGTGTCTAAGTTTGAATATTTTTAAATATTTTTAGAATTCTCTGGAATCTTTTAATATGAGAGCTTGTTTGCTTGTTTATTTATTTTTATTAATTATTGTTTTAGAGGGAGAGAAAGCACAAGTGGGGGAGAGGAGAGAGAGACAGAGAGAATCTTTTTTTTTTTTTTTTGTAATAAAAAAATTATTTTAGAGAGAGTGCAAGAAGGAGAGAGGGGCAGAGGGAGAGAGAATCTTCACACTCAGTCAGCATGGAGCCTGATGCATGGCTCTGTCCCACAACCCTGGGTTCATGACCTGAGCTGAAATCATGAGTGGGTTGCTCAACCGACTGAGCCACACAGACATGCTGAGAGAGGGAGAGAATCTTATGCAGGCTCCACTCTTCAGCGTGGAGCCTGATATGGAGCACAGTCCCCATCACCCTCGGGTGATGACCTGAGCTGAAATCAAGAGATGGATGCTGAACTGACTGAGCCACCCAGGTGCCCCTGTTTTATCTTCTTTTAATTTTAGGAGTTATCTTCTGCATTTTACATTTCGTTTTCTCTTTTTGAGACTATTTTTTGGATTTTGTCCCTTCTGCTTCTGTCTTCCATGTGTCTTAACTTTTGTTTTTTAATTTTTTTCAGCTTCCTGTTACCTTTTGAGATCGTTCCTTAATGTGATTCAGTGCACTGATTTAGTCCTCATCAATACTGATTCCACTGTACCTTGACCTTAAAACTTTTGTTTTTTAATTTTATACCTATACATCTTTGTAGATGATTTAAGTCCCCATTTAAGTTCCCTAAGCCTGATCCCTTTACAAATGGAGTTTTTCCTTCATTTTTTGAAGTCTATTCAGATCCATGGTCCTGTGGTAAACATTTCTCAAACTGTTATTTTGGAAAACATGATGTTAATAAGGGCTTCCTGAAATAGGAAGGAACCTGTTTTAGGGTAAAATATATTTGAAGAACAATGGACTAAATGAAATGAAACTGCTATCTTTAAGATTGAGTTATTTCAGAACCTTCACTATGCTTATATACAATGTGAATCTTCAATAGAGAGACTTTAATATGTAGCATTTTTTCCATTGGAAAAAGAACACTCTCAGTTAATGTATATTCATACTAAGGCAGTAAGAAACCAGTTATTTATGTTAACTTTTAAAAAAATGTTTATTTTTGAGAGAGAAAGTGCGAGGACGCACTTGCAAAAGAGACTGCAAGAGGGGGAGGGACAGAGAGAGAGGGAGACACAGAATCTGAAGCTGGCTCCAGGCTCCAGCTGTCAGCACAGAGCCCGATGTGGGGCTCGAACTCACGAACCACAAGATCATGACCTGAACCGAAGTCAGTCACTTAACCAACTGAACCACTTAGGCGCCCCAGAAACCAGTTATTTTTAAGTTGGTAATAGAAGTTAAATAAGTCAGATTTACTTAAATATGTATTTGTTTTAATATAATTTTGTTGAATTTTTTTTTCAGGTTAGAAGCCGGCTTTATGTGGGTAAGCTCTTTTTTCTATTATAGATCTCATCATTATTGTTCATAATTTTGAAACTTAAAACAATTTACATATAATACAATTTTTTTTTTCAGGAAGAGAGAACAAGCTGGCTATAGAACTTTCTACACTGCTTGATGAAAAATGTAAACTACTTGAAAAATTTAGCCTTGTTCAGAAAGAGGTAAGACATTTTTGAAAATGTTACATACGTGTTAGAGCTGGAAGACTTTACACTTTGCAGTGCAGAAACTTCTGTGTAAGTTTATTAATGCTTGTTTGCAAAGTGTGAGAGTTCAGTTGCTCTTCATATTACCAGTCTTACTAATTGTAACCACTGTGGTAAGAGCATAGTGATGTTTTATTGTGGTTTCATTTTCATTTCCCTAATGAGGTTAAGCACCTTTTTCATATGTTTATTGGTTGTTTGGATATCTTTTTTGTGAAGTTGCCTGTTTAAGGGTTTTTTGTTTTGTTTTTATTTTTCTTATTTGAAAAGGTATGGTTATCTCTTTTTTGATATGTAGAATATTTTCTATATTTGAACACAAGTCCTTTGTTAGGTATATGTATTGCAAATATTTTCCTTCACTGTGTGGTTTGCCTTTTTATTTCAATGGTAAGCGGAAGTTCTTAATTTTAACCTAGTCTCATTTGTTAATCTTGTCTTTATGATGCCTGCTTTTTGTTTCTTATTTAAGAATTTTTGTCTACTTAAGGTTATGAAGATATTCTTCTGTGCTACTTTCAGAAGCTTTGTTTTACTTTTCTCATTTAGTCTTTGTATAAATTTGGTAGAGCCACCATAACAAAATATCACAGACCAGGTGGCTTACCCAACAGAAATTAATTTTTTCACAGTTCTGGAGGCTAGAAGTCTAAGATCAAAGGGTTGACAGGTTTGATTTCTTACGAGGCTCCTCTCCTTAGCTTGCATGTGGCTGCCTGCTTTCCTGGACCTCCCCTGGTCTTTCCTCTGTCCAGGTGCTTCTTTCTGGTATCTCTCTTTGTGTCCAAATTTCTTCTTTTTATAGAACATCATGTGATTAGATTAGGGCCCATCCTTAAGCCTTTATTTTAACTTAGTCACCTCTAAAGGGCCTGTCTCCAAATACGGTCACATTATGAGGTACTGAGGCTTCAACATATAAATTTTGGGGAAAACAGTTTAACCCAAATTTAATTAGTCTTTAATTCACCTGTAATTGAATTTGTAATGGTGTGATTTGGAAGTCAAGATTCAGTGTTTCTCAGATGGATGTTGAATTTACCAGTACCGTTTATGGAAAAGACCATCTTTTCCTTTGTTCCGTGGTGTCATCTTAAATCAAGTGCTGTATATATTTGAGTATTTCTATAATATCTTCTGTTCTGTTGGTCAGTTTTTTAAATTCTTGTGCCAATATCATGCTTTTTAATCTATCTTTTTATAACGATTCTTGATAGCTGACAGTGTAAACCTCCATGTTTGTTTTTAAAGATTGTCTTGGTGATCTTGGTACTTTGCTGTTCTATATAGATTTTAAATCAGTTCATCAGTTTACACACATAGGCTGCTAGGAATTCAGTTGGGATTACATTGAATATATAGATCAATTTGGAGAGGACTGACATTTTTACAATGTTGAGTTCTTATCCGTGGACTATATAGTATATCCCTTTATTAACATCTTTTAAAACCTCTCTGTTATTGTTTAAATTTTTGTGTTGAGGTCCTCATCATGTTTTATTAGATTTATTCCCTGGTATCTGGTGAGTTTTGAAAGTCATCTAAATAGTATAGCTTTTTCTTTGTTTTTAAAAATTAAAAAAATTTTTAAAAAAATTTTAGAGAGAACACGCAAGTGGGTGAGAAGAACAGAGGGAGACAGAGAAAATCCTAAGCAGCCTCTATGCTGAGAACTAAGCATGGAGCCCGAGGCAGGGCTTGGTCTTACACCCTGGGATCATGACCTGAGCTGAAATCAAGAGTCGGACACTCAACCAACTGAGCCACTCAGGCACCCCGATAGTATAGCTTTTTCTTAACAGCTTTGTTGTAATATAATTTACCCACTATGCAGTTCAGCCATTTATAGTATACAAATGACTGGCTTTTAGTATATTTACAGCTGTTCATCCATTGCCATAATTTTTGTACATTTTTATTACCCCCAAAGAGGCCCTGTAGCCCTTAGTTATCACCCTTCACCCAGTTTCCCCTACTCCCAAGCCCTAGACAACTTATCTACCTTTTTTTTTTTCTATAACTTTGTTTGCTCTGTGTTCCATTTCACATAAATGGAATCATACAACATGTGGTTCTTTGTGTCTGGTTTTTTTTTTCACTTAGTAAAATGTTTTCAAGTTTCATCCATGTTGTGTATAGATTTGCCGGTTCTGGGGCACTTGGGTGGCTCAGTCTGTTTAAATGTCCTTCTTGAGCTCAGGTCATGATCTCACAGTTTGTGACTTCGAGTCCCCACATCGGGCTCTTTGCTGACAGCTCAGAGCCTGGAGCCTGCTTTGGATTCTGTGTCTCCCTCTCTCTGCCCCTCCTCCACTCATTCTCTCTCTCTCTCTCTCTCTCTCTCTCTCTCTCTGTCTCTCTCTCAAAAAAAAAATAAATAAACATTAGATTCACCTATTCTGGACGTTTCACATAAATAGAATCATATAATATATAGTCCTTTGTGACTGGCTTTTTTCACTTACATTATGTTTTCAAGGTTCATCCATGTTGTAGAACGAATCAGTACTTTTTTTTTTGCCAAATACTCTTCTTTGCCACAATTTATATATGTGTTTGTCAGTTGGGTTATTCTGTTTTTGGCTGCTACAAGTGATGGTGCTATGGACATTTGTGTACAAGTTTTATGTGAATATGTGTTTTCAATTCTTTGGTGTATATTCCTATGAGTGCAATTGATGGATATGTGTTTAACTTTTTAGGAACTGCCAAATTGTTTTCTATAGTGGCTATACCAGTTTACATTCCTACCACAAGTTTGTGAGTGTTCTAGTTTCTCCACATCTTTCCAAACACTTGTTGCTATCTGTCTTTTTGATTTTAGCCATCCTAGTGAGTATGAAGCTGTATCTCACTGTGATTTTAATTTGCATTTTTCTGATGGCTAATTATGAGGAGCACTTATCTTTTCATGTGCTCATTGACTGTTTATCTTTTCTTGAGAAATGTCTCTGCAGTTCCTTTGCCTATTTTTAAATTGGTCTTTCATCTTACTATCAAGTTGTAACTTTGTATATTTCAGATGTGAAATTCTCATTAGATTATGTGATTTGCAAGTATTTTCTCTCATTTCTGTGGGTTGTCAATCTTCACTCTCTTGGTGGTATCTTTGAAGCATAAATTTTTTTTATTAAAAATTTTTTTAAATGTTTATTTTAATAAATTAATTTTATTTAATTTATTTTTGAGAGAGAGAGAGAGTGTGTGAGTGGGGAGGGGCAGAGAGAGAGGGACTCACAAAATCTGAAGCAGGCTCCAGGCTCTAAGCTGTCAGTAGAGCCTGACATGGGGCTCGAACTCACAAACTGTGAGATCATGACTTGAGCTGAAGTTGAAACCTTAACCAACTGAGCCACCCAGGTGCTCCTGAAACATAAATGTTTTCAATTTGTTTTTTTATTTTAAAGTTTTATTTATTGTTTTGAGAGAGAGAATGTGCTCATGCATGAGCACAAGCGGGGCAGGGGTAGAGGGAGAGGGAGAGGGAGAGAGAGGATCCCAAGCAAACTGCATTGTCACCATGGACCCTAATGTGGGACCTGAGCCCTGAACCCAGGAGATCAGGACCTGAGCCAAAACCAAGAGTTGGATGCTTAACTGACTGAACCACCCAGTGGCCCCAAATGTTTTTAATTTTGATGATGCTCAGTTTATCTACTTTTTTTTTGTTGGTTATACTTTTTTTGGTGTCATATCTAAGAAACCATTGCCTAAAACAACTCACAAAGATTTGCACCTATATTTCCTTCTAAAAGTTTTATGGGATTAGTTCTTATGTTTAGGTTTTTATTTGTTTGGAATTAATTTTTGTAAATTATATTAGGTAGGGGTCCAGCTTCATTCTTTGGCATGTGGATATCCAGTTTTTCCTAGCATTATTTGTTGAAAGGACTGTTCTTTCTGCACTGAATTATCTTGGTAACTTGTTGAAAATCAATTGACTAAAGTTGTGAAGTTTCCACCCTTCAGTCAATTTCATTGATCTGTTATGTCTATCTTTATACCAAGTCCACACTGTCTTGATTAGTGTAGTTTTGTCGAAAGGTTTGAAGTTGGGAAGTGTAAGTCTTCTAACTTTGTTCATTTTTTTTTCAAGATCATTTTGACTATTCTCACCGAGTCCTTTACATTTTCTGTGAATTTTGGGATCAGCTTGCAATTTCTGCAAATGGATTAGCTGGAATTTTTTTTCTTTTTTAAGATTTTACATTTTTTTAAAATTAAAAAAAAATTTTTAAACATTATTTTATTTTATTTTTTGAGAGAGAGAGATAGAACACAAGCAGGGGAGGGGCAGAGAGAGAGAGGGAGACACAGAATCCAAAGCAGGCTTCAGGCTCTGAGCTGTTAGATGCAGGGCTCAAACCCACAAATGTGAAATCATGACCTGAGCCAAATTCAGAGGCTTAACCCACTGAGCCACCCAGGTGCCCCAAACTTACTTATTTTAATGTCTGACTGAAAACTCTATTATTTGCATCCCTCAAGAGTCTGTTTCTCTTGCTCATTTTTTCTCTTGGTTCTTAGTCAAATCTTGTGTTGGTCAATGCCAGGTTATTTGTAGAGAAAAATTTGAAGTTGTGGGTGATGTTTCTGTAGTGAGGATTTGCTGTTGCTTCTCATAGGCAGCTAGGCTGAAACATTACAAATCGTAGATTACTTTAATTACAGATTAAAATGTTTGGAAATTTGGCCTCATTTCAAGGCATTGGTCTGTTTCTGGTTTAGACTTTCTTATAAGATAGCCAGTGTGGGTTGGTATTAGTTTTGCATTGCTGCTGTACCAAATTATCACAAACTTAGTAACATAAAGTAACACAGGCTTATTTTCTTATAGCATTGGAGGTCATACATCTAAAACCAGTCTTATATAAAACTAAAATGAAGGTGTCAGCAGATCTCTTTCCTTTTGGAGGCACCAGGAGAGAATCTTTTCCTTGCCTCTTTCACCTTCTAGAGGCTGTCCATATTCCTTGGCTCTTAGCTATATTGCTCCAGTCTCTGTTTCCATCTTCCCATTGTCTCTTCTCCTAACTTTGATCCTCTTACCTCCCTCTTCTAAGGACTCTTGGGATTATGTTGGGGCCACCAAGATAATCCTGTATATTTACCCCATCTGAAGATCCTTAACTTAATCACATCTGGAAATTTTGGGATTAGGACAGAATTTGGAGAGGTCTTTTTTCAGCCTACCACAGAGCCCCATCATAAAACCTGAGCTTTGTGGCTTATCCTATTCATTAGGTCTTAAACTCCCAAGTTTTTCCCTCTCAGGTCCCCACTTCTACAAAAATCTCTGCTGGGTTTCTTGTCCTATCATCCTCTGCTTTTGGGCAGGGAGAAAGAATTGTCAAATGTTGGACTTGGTTCTCTGAGGATACCCTGTTCTATCATAAATTCTCACTATTTGGTTTGCTCTCCAAGGCCTTCAGACATGTCCTGTTGTTTTTGTTTTGTTGTGTTTTGTTTTCGACCATCTTTTGTTCTTAGTGTGGAAGGTTGGTCCAAATAGCCTAATCTTCTATTTAATCACCTTTTTTTTAAAGCATTGAAATAAGTGCATTTTGCCAAATCTTATCTCATTGTATGTTTCATTTTCCTTATTTTGCACCTTTAAAGATTTAATATTGCCTACTTTATTTGTTGTATGATTTGAACTACAAGTGAAAATTTTGATGGCCAGTTTGAGTTAGTTTCTCTTCAGTGAATAGGGACTTGGGACAGTTCTCTTAGTTTTAAGGGTGAAGTTCTGTCATTTGTTGTTCAAGCCAGTGTGTTAGCTGCCCAGTCTCTATTATAGTGGTCATATTTGAAGAACTTAAAGCTAAGTAAATTGAAGTAAATTTAACATACACGTGGAAGTGGATTTTGTCTGCTTCTTAGATGCCTATTCAGATAAATATGGAATAAAATTTATAGAGCTTTTCCTTACAGTGTTGCTTTCTTTCAGTATGAAGGCTTAGAATCATCTTTGAAGGATGCCAGCTTTGAGAAGGAGTCAACAGAAGCGCAAAGTTTGGAGGTAAAAACAAATAATACATATAATTATAAAAGATGGGGGTGGGGCACCTGGGTGCCTCAGTCAGTTAAGCAGCCGACTCTTGATTTTGGCTTAGGCCATGACTTGATGGTTCGTGAGTCTGAGCCCTGCATCGAGCTCTGCTATTGGTCAGTATGGAGCTTGCTTGGGATTCTCTCCTTCTGTCTGCCCTTCCTCTGCTTGCATATGCATGCTCTCTCTCTCTCTTTAAAATAAATAAATAAACATTAAAAAAAAAAAAGCTGGGAGAAAGATTCTTACTGAATAACAAATTTCAAGAACAGTGTATCTTCTCAAAACTGTGTTAAATGTGTAAGAGCATTTCTAGATGTTAAAACTTAAATAAAACATTAACTATAAGAAATAGAACATTAGTATAAAATATTTTAAACTATTAATTAAATATTTTATAAATATTTAATTTTATAAATTTTTAATAAAATATTTAAAAATTTGAGCTCTCTTGCTAACTTGTTTTGAGTGAGGCATATTCAGTTTACCAGTTTACTAGAATCTAAGGCCATATACAAGCTCTTTATTCTTCATTCTTGAGAAATGTATTAAGGTAACCATCCCTTTTTTTGACCCAGTTTTCTCTAGAAAGGAAAAATAGGATTTGTTTTCATAAATTTAGGAGTAGCTAAATTATGTAAATTATGGTAGTACTTGCCTTTACTTCATTCCCAGTGTATCAAGAGCTGACTAGAATTAGGCCAAAGTTTTTTTGTCTTTTTTTTTTAATGTTTATTTTTGAGAGAGAGAGGATGTGCGAGCAGGGGAGGGGCAGAGAGAAGGAGAGATTGAATCCCAAGCAGGCTCTGCATTGTCAGCGCAGAGACGTGAGTCTTGAACCCACAAATCGTGAGATCCTGACCTAGCCCAAGTCAAGAGTTGAGCTGGATGCTAAACTGACTAAGCCACTCAGGGCCCCCTAGACCAAAGCTTTAAGCAGTGATGTTCTGGTAAATGTTTAACAGCTGGCTCTCTGAAAAGCCAGAGTCCTTATTTGTAGCATTTGCTGGGTTCGATTGTGTAAATATTCCCAGTTTCAAGGTACCAACATGATGTTACTGAATGTGGAGTTTGGAAGAGATATGTATAATCAGCTCTCCTGAGCCAGGTATGATTTGGCCAGTAGTAAGAAGGGAAATACTAAAAATTTGTCATTTAGCTAAGCTGCAACAAATTAAGGTAAATAATAGGAGTGTCTTATTACTGGTTAGAGTTGGAAGTGTTGTAAAAAGCATACTTAAATAAAGTAGAAAACAATGGACTTAGTACCTTTGGTGTGCATATTTAGTTAGTGCAGCTTGGCTGTTATGAATCACTGGTGTCCAAAATCATCAGAAAGTCTGTAAGTATAACAGTGGATGTTAACTCACTGGAATTAAAATAAAAACTAAAAAAGTCTATAGGTCATGTTTCAGAATTAACTAGTAGAGTCCAAAGGAAGTTATGAATAGAATTCCAAATGAAATATATTTCTTAATCTTTTCCTTCTTCATTTGTTACCTATTGATATCCTCAAGAACATGTTGAAATTATTTTATTTATTGACCTGTTTTAACTACTGTTCCAGTAGTAACTTACTAGTTTGATTAAAAAAAAAAAAAAGGAACTGTATAAGGAATTTAGCCGGCTAACAGAAGAGCAAAAACTGGACAGCAAAAGCATTTATTCAAGTTTGGTAGTATTGTGGGTAAAATAAAACACACCAATTTATTTTTAAGGCATTGAATTTACATGATCTAGCAGTAAAATTAAAATGAACATTTTGGAAGTTTTTGTCTGATTTTAGTAATTTGAAGAACCATGTAGTGTTTATTTTTAAAATTGGTAAATGTAATTGAGCATAAACTATATGTGATAGAATTACAAAAATTTCATGGTTGAATTGGTAGATAAAATCGAAACAATAGACTAATTTTGACTCAAATCTGGGAATTCATATAATCAAGTAACCAAATTTGGGAAAATATATAGAAATAACTTTTAACTACTATAATATAGTATGTACTTGTTCTTTCTTTTTTCTTGGCTTCCATTAAATTCTTTGAATCTTTTGGTTTTTTTTTTTAAACAAGTTTGTTGAACGATCACAAATATCAGAGGTATGTTTGTTACAGTGTTTAAAATCAAATTGGAATAATTCAGTGATTAATCATTTAAAATTAAAAAGTCCCAGAAAATATGTCATAATTCAATTCAGAATATTACTATGAAGCAATCTTGTATTTTTTATTATATCTTTAATTATATTAAATCAGACTTCTCATTTTTTCCTTTATAATGCTTTAGAGCAGAGGTTGGCAAAGTATATTCTGGGTTCTGCACCTGTTCTGTTTTATTTTTGTTTTTTAATTTTTTTATTTGAGTGTAGTTGACACAAATGTTACAACATGGTGATTCATTATCACTATACTTTAATGCTATGCTCATCACAGGTGCAACTACCATCTGTCACCTTACAATGCTATTATAGTCTCGACTATATTTTCTGTGCTATACCTCTTATTGCCATGATTTATTCATTCCATAACTGTAAATCTGTATCTCCTACTCCCTTTCACCCATTTTGCTTATCTCCCCACTGCCTTTCCTGTGGCAACCATCAGTCTGTTCTCCGATTTTATAGATCTGATTCTGCTTTTTGTTTATTTGTTTTGTTTTTTATTTTTTATTTTTTTATTTTTAAATTTTTTTTAACGTTTATTTATTTTTGAGACAGAGAGAGACAGAGCATGAACAGGGGAGGGGCAGAGAGAGAGGGAGACACAGAATCCGAAACAGGCTCCAGGCTCTGAGCTGTCAGCACAGAGCCCAACACGGGGCTCGAACTCACAGACCGTGAGATCATGACCTGAGCTGAAGTCGGATGCTCAACTGACCGAGCCACCCAGGCGCCCCTGTTTTGTTTTTTAGATTCCACATATGAATGAAATCATTTGGTATTAGTCTTTTTCAGTGTGACTTATTCCACTTAGCATAATATCTCTAGGTCCATTTACATTGTCATAAATGGCAAGGTCTCTTCCTTTTTTATGGATATATGATATTCCATTTTGTTTATATACCACATCTTCTTTATTCATTCATCCGTTGATGGACACTTAATGTTGCTTCCATATTTTGGCTATTGTAAATAAGGGTGCAATAAACATATGGGTGTGTATATCTTTTTGAATTAGTCTTTTAGTTTTCTTTGAATAAATACTCAGCAGTAGAATTATTGGATCATATAGTATTTCTGCTTTTAACTTTTTGAGACATCTCCATACCGTTTTCCACGGTGGCTGTACCAGTTTACATTCCCAGCAACAGTGCACAAGGGTTCCTTTTTTTCCGTATCCTTGCCAACACTTGTTATTTTTTGTCTTTTTGATTTTAGCCATTTTTACAGGTGTGAGATGATACCTCATTGTAGTTTTGATTTGCATTTCCCTTATGATCAGTGATGTTGGGGATCTTTTCATTTCTTTGTTGGCCACCTACGTGTCCTCTTTGGAAAAATGTCTATGTAGGTCCTCTGCCATTTTTAATCAGATTGTTTGGTTTCTCTACTTTTTTGTAAATAAAATTAAAAATTTTTTTTTTTTTTTTTTTTAGAGAGAGAGAGAGTACATGCAAGTGCACGAGTGGCAGAGGGGGAGGGAGAGAGAATCTTAAGCAGGCTCCATGCCCAGTGTGGAGCCTGACATGGGGCTCCATCTCACGACCATGAAATCATGACCTGACCTGAAATCAAGAGTCGGACACTTAACCGACTGAGTCACCCAGGTGCCCCTGTAAATAAATGTTATTGGAACACAGTTATGCTCATTTATTTACATAATGTCTTTGCTTTCTCACTACATGCTCAGAGTTGGGTTGTTGGGACCAAGACTACATGGCCTACAGGCCTAAAATATTTACTCGCTTGCTTTTTATAGAAAAAGTTTGCTGACCTCTGCTAGTATTGCTGTTATTTAAATATTATAAAAATGAACTAATATGTAAATGAAATTTATTTAATTTGAAATGTATTTGATTATGTATTTGATTATACTCATCTGCTTTATCATAACCAAAAAATCCTATGTCTATCTTATAAAGTTGGCTTTCTCTTTTAGGCAGTCTATGAAAAGCTGAACAGCTCTAAATCTGAACTTGAGGATGAAATACTTTTTCTGGAAAACCAATTAAAAGAAGAGAAATCTAAGCATTCTGAACAAGATGAATTGGTAAGGTATTTGTGTTTGAGGAGACTGCAGGAAAAGGAAATTTATTGAGTTTAAAAAACTTAATAGGTATCAGTTAAAGTATTATATGTACTCTAAAAAATCCCAAAAAATACAGAAGGCTGTTAAGGGGAGAGTAAAAATTTCCAGATCCAGTAGCTTTTTTATTTGTTACAGGTTACCGTTACCATGTTAAGTTTCTTGCGTATTCTTACAGAAATTTTCTATGTGTACTATGGAAGTAGCTTACATAAATAAAGTTGAATTATCACATACTTAGTGGATTTTTTTATTGTTCATAAGTCATTTTGAAAACATTTTAACTTTCCTTTATTTGTTATTTTAAAATCTGTAGTAAGGAAGATCTAGATGTGTGTGAGATTATTTAGTAAGATGTGATGTTAGGGGATTTATCTTGAGCCTATAGAAATTAAATGTTATGAAGAGTAAACATGAAATGAATTACTGTTGTCTAACTTTCATATAAAATCCCTTTAAGCATATGGCTGACAAGTTTTCTTAATTTTAAGTCCGCATTTTTTGAGTGAAAGTGTTAGGATAACAATATATCTAAGATATATGGCCTCTTGGAAACCAAAAAAATTTAGTGAATACTTGTTTATAGATTGATACTGTCTTTCCAGATGGTGGATATTTCAAAAAGGATACAGTCTCTAGAGGATGAATCAAAATCTCTCAAATCACAAGTGGCTGAAGTAAGTTGAATTAGTCTAGAAGGTCTGTTGCTTTTGAAAATCATTTTAATTTTATTATTTTATGATTCAAGAAAGAGATATAATACTAGAATTTGAGATATAGGTGTCGTAGATATAGTTCTTTTATTGAAGGTACTTTAGGAAACTTCATTTTATTTTATTTGACAAGTATTTATTGAGCTCTTGCTGTGTACCACCGTTGAAAGTGCTTGGCACTTACCATTAGTGGATAAAATAGAAAAGCTCTCAGTAAGTTTAAATTCTGTTAAGAGAGGCAGATAATAGATAGACAAGGAAGATGGCAGCGTAGGAGGATGCTGGGCTCACCACGTCATGCTGACCACTTAGATTCCACCCACATCTGCCTAAATAACCCAGAAAACCGCCAGAAGACTGGCAGAACAGACTCTCTGGAGCCAAGCGTAGACTAGAGGCCCAGGGAGAGGGTAGGAAGGTCGGAGAGGCAGTGTGTGCTACATGGACTGGCAAGAGGGAGTCGGGGCAGTGGAGGGGGAGTCCGTCAGGCAAGGCAGAGCTCCCGAGTCTGGCTTGCAAAAGCAGAGGGGCTGGACAGAGTGAGTTCTGACAGCCAGCGGGACTTAACATCTGGAATGTTAATAGTCAACAGCTCTGCTCTCAGAGAGTGTGGAGGGCAGGACAACGCCGGGAGAGAGAGTTGCTGAGCCCTGGAAGACAAAGTTCAGCTCGGCTGGGGAACAAAAGCTCTGGGAAGCGCCATCTCCCTCTCCCATCCCCCAGCCGAAATTCCAAAGGGAAACAGTTCCCATCACCGAACTTGCTTGCACAGCGCAAACTCCCAACCCTGTGCTTCTGTGGATCCATCCCTCCATTGGGTCTGCCTCCCTCCTGGTGCCGCAGGGCCCCTCCCACGGGGGACAACAACTGCAAAGCGAGCTAAGCCTGCCCCTCCCGCCCTGTGCACCTTGTGGATCCACCCCGGCTAATATGCCAGATCCCATCAAAGCAGCACCACAAGCCTGGCAGTATGCAGGCAGCCCAGACAGGGGCCACACCACTCCACAGTGGGTCCTGCCCCTGGATGAGGGGAAGATAAGGTACACAGCAGTCTGACTGTGGCCCCAGCGGCAGCCTGGGGGCAGACATCGGGTCTGACTGTGGCCCCGCCCACCAACACAACTTTCTCCGGACAGCACGGGGAGGTGCCCTGCAGTTTGGAGCTACCTCAAGGACTACCCAAGATGATGAAACGGAGCAATGCTCCTCAAAAGAAACTCCAGGAAGTAGCGACAGCTAACGAATTGATCAAAAATGATTTAAGCAATATAATGGAACATGAATTTAAAATAATAGTCATAAAATTAATCTCTGGGCTTGAAAAAAGTATAGAGGACAGCAGAGAATCTGTTGCTACAGAGATCAAGGGCCTAAGAAACAGGAGGAGCTAAAAATTGCTATAAATGAGGTGCAAAATAAAATGGAGGCGACCATAGCTCGGATTGAAGAGGAGAAAATAGGTGAATTAGAAGATAAAATTATGGAAAAAGAGGAAGCTGAGAAAAAGAGATAAAAAAATCCAGGAGTATGAGGGGAGAATTAGAGAACTAAGTGATGTGATGAAACACAACAATATCCGTATAATAGGGATTCCAGAGGAGGAAGAGAGAGAAAGGGGCTGAAGGTGTACTTGAACAAATCATAGCTGAGAACTTCCCTGATCTGGGAAAGGAAAAAGGCATTGAAATCCAAGAGGCACAGAGAACTCCCTTCAGATGTAACTTGAATCTATCTTCTGCACGACATAGCATAGTGAAACTGGCAAAATACAAGGATAAAGAGAAATTTCTGAAAGCAGCGAGGGATAAACATGCTCTAACCTATAAAGGGAGACCGATAAGATTAATGACAGACCTATCTACTGAAACTTCGCAGGCCAGAAAGGAATGGCAGGAAATCTTCAATGTGATAAACAGAAAAAATTGCGGCTGAGAATCCTTTATCCAGCAAGTCTGTCATTTAGAATAGAAGGAGAGATAAAGGTCTTCCCAAACACAAACTGAAGGAATTTATCACCACTAAATCAGCCCTACAAGAGATCCTAAGGGGGATTCTGTGAGTGAAATGTTGCAAGGACCACAAAATACCAGAGACATCACTACAAGCATAAAACCTACAGACATCACAATGACTCTAAACCCATATCTTTCTATAATAACACTGAATGCAAATGGACTAAATGCTCCAACCAGAAGACATAGGGTATCAGAATGGATAAAAAAACAAGATCCATCTATTGTTGTCTACAAGAGACTCATTTTAGACCTGAGGACACCTTCATATTGAAAGTGAGGGAATGGAGAACTATCTATCATGCTACTGGAAGTCAAAAGAAAGCTGGAGTAGCCATACTCATATCAGACAAACTAGACTTTAAATTAAAGGCTGTAACAAGAGATGAAGAAGGGCATTATATAATAATTACAGGGTCTATCCATCAGGAAGAGCTAACAATGATAAATGTCTGTATGCCGAATATGGGAGCCCCCAAATATATAAAACAATTAATCACAAACATAAGCAACCTTATTGATAAGAATGTGGACTTTAGTACTCCACTTACAATATTGGATAGATCATCTAGACACAGGATCAATAAAGAAACAAGGGCCCTGAATGATACATTGGATCAGATGGACTTGACAGATATATTTAGAACTCTGCATCCCAAAGCAACAGAATATACTTTCTTCTCGAGTGCACATGGAGCGTTCTCCAAAATAGATCACATACTGAGTCAAAAAACAGCCCTTCATAAGTATAAAAGAATTGAGATCATACCATACACATTTTTAGACCACAGTGCTATGAAGCTTGAAATCAACCGCAGGAAAAAGTCTGGAAAACCTCCAAAAGCATGGAGGTTAAAGAACACGCTACTAAAGAATGAATGGGTCAACCAGGCAATTAGAGAAGAAATTTAAAAATATATGGAAACAAATGAAAATGAAAATACAAGAATCCAAACGCTTTGGGATGCAGCGAAGGCAGTCCTGAGAGGAAACTACATTGCAATCCAGGCCTATCTCAAGAAACAAGAAAAATCCCAAATACAAAATCTAACAGCACACCTAAAAGAAATAGAAACAGAACAGCAAAGACACCCCAAACCCAGCAGAAGAAGAGAAATAATAAAGATCAGAGCAGAAATAAACAATATAGGATCTACAAAAACTGTAGAGCAGATCAATGAAACCAAGAGTTGGTTTTTTGAAAAAATAAACAAAATGGATAAACCTCTAGCCAGGCTTCTCAAAAAGAAAAGGGAGATGACCCAAATAGATAAAATCATGAATGAAAATGGAATTATTACAACCAATCCCTCAGAAACACAAGCCATTATCAGGGAATACTACGAAAAATTAGTATGCCAACAAACTGGACAACCTGGAAGAAATGGACACATTCCTAAGCACCCACACACTTCCAGAACTCAAACAGGAAGAAATAGAAAACTTGAACAGACCCATAACCAGTGAGGAAATTGAATCAGTTATCCAAAATCTCCCAACAAATAAGAGTCCAGGACCAGATGGCTTCTCTGGGGAATTCTACCAGACATTTAAAGCAGAGATAATACCTATCCTTCTCAAACTGTTCCAAAAAAATAGAAAGGGAAGGAAAACTTCCCTCATTCTATGAAGACTCATTCTATGAAGCCAGCATTACTTTGATTCCTAAACGAGACAGAGACCCAGCAAAAAAAAGAGAACTACAGGCCAATATCCCTGATGAATATGGATGCAAAAATTCTCAATAAGATACTTGCAAATTGAATTCAACAGCATATAAAAAGAATTATTCACCATGATCAAGTGGGATTCATTCCTGGGCTGCAGGGTGGTTCAACATTCGCAAATCAATCAATGTGATACATCACATTAATAAAAGAAAAGATAAGAACCATATGATCCTGTCAATCGATGCAGAAAAAGCATTTGACCAAATTCAGCATCCCTTCTTAGTAAAAACCCTCGAGGGAGTCGGGATAGAAGGAACATACTTAAATATCATAAAAGCCATTTATGTAAAGCCCACAGCTAATATCATCCTCAGTGGGGAAAAACTGAGAGCTTTCTCCCTGAGATCACGAACATGACAGGGATGTCCACTCTCACCGCTATTGTTTAACATAGTGTTGGAAGTGTTAGCATCAGCAATCAGACAACAAAAGGAAATCAAAGGCATCAAATTTGGCAAAGATGAAGTCAGTTTTCACTTTTTGCAGATGACATGGTATTATACATGGAAAATCTGATAGACTCCACCAAAAGTCTGCTAGGAGTGATATGTGAATTCAGCAAAGTTGCAGGATACAAAATCAATGTACAGGAATCAGTTGCATTCTTAGACATTAATAATGGAGCAACAGAAAGACAAATAAAGAAACTGATCCCATTCACAAGTGCACCAAGAAGCATAAAATACCTAGGAATAAACCTATCCAAAGATGTAAAAGATCTGTATGCTGAAAACTATAGAAAGCTTATGAAGGAAGTTGAAGAAGATATAAAGAAATGGAAAAACATTCCGTGCTCATGGATTGGAAGAATAAATATTGTTAAAATGTCAATACTACCCAAAGCTATCTACACATTCAATGCAATCCCAATCAAAATTGCACCAGCATTCTTTTCAAAGCTAGAACAAGCAATCCTAAAATTTGTATGGAACCACAAAAGGCCCCGAATAGCCCAAGTAATTTTGAAGAAGAAGACCAAAGCAGGAGGCATCACAATCCCAGACTTTAGCCTCTACTACAAAGCTGTAATCATCAAGCAGCATGGTATTGGCACAAAGACAGACACATAGACCAATGGAATTGAATAGAAACCCCAGAATTAGACCCACAAAAGTATAGCCAACTAATCTTTGACAAAGCAGGAAAGAATATCCAATGGAAAAAGACAGTCTCTTTAACAAATGGTGCTGGGAGAACTGGACAGCAACATGCAGAAGGTTGAAACTAGACCACTTTCTCACACCATTCACAAAAACAAACTCAAAATGGATAAAGGGCCTGAATCTGAGACAGGAAACCATCAAAACCCTAGAGAAGAAAGCAGGAAAAAACCTCTCTGACCTCAGCCGCAGCAATTTCTTACTTGACACATCCCCAAAGGCAAGGGAGTTAAAAGCAAAAATGAACTATTGGGACCTCATGAAGATAAAAGCTTCTGCACTGCAAAGGAAGCAATCAACAAAACTAAAAGGCAACCAATGGAATGGGAAAAGATATTTGCAAATGACATATCAGACAAAGGGCTAGTATCCAAAATCTATAAAGAGCTCACCAAACTCCACACCCGAAAAACAAATAATGTAGTAAGAAATGAGCAGAAAACATGAATAGACATTTCTCTAAAGAAGACATCCAGATGGCCAACAGGCAGATGAAATCGCTCCCCATCAGGGAAATACAAATCAAAACCACACTCAGATATCATCTCACGCCAGTCAGAATGGCTAAAATGAACAAATCAGGAGACTATATTTATTTATTTATTTTTTTAATATATGAAATTTATTGTCAAATTGGTTTCCATACAATACCCAGTGCTCATCCCAGAAGGTGCCCTCCTCAATACCCATCACCCGCCCTCCCCTCCCTCCCACCCCCCATCAACCCTCAGTTTGTTCTCAGTTTTTAACAGTCTCTTATGCTTTGGCTCTCTCCCACTCTAACCTCTTTTTTTTTTTTTTTTCCTTCCCCTCCCCCATGGGTTTCTGTTAAGTTTCTCAGGATCCACATAAGAGTGAAACCATATGGTATCTGTCTTTCTCTGTATGGCTTATTTCACTTAGCATCACACTCTCCAGTTCCATCCACGTTCCTACAAAAGGCCATATCTCATTTTTTCTCATTGCCACGTAGTATTCCATTGTGTGTATAAACCACAATTTCTTTATCCATTCATCAGTTGATGGACATTTAGGCTCTTTCCATAATTTGGCTATTGTTGAGAGTGCTGCTATAAACATTGGGGTGCAAGTGCCCCTATGCATCAGCACTCCTGTATCCCTTGGGTAAATTCCTAGCAGTGCTATTGCTGGGTCATAGGGTAGGTCTATTTTTAATTTTCTGAGGAACCTCCACACTGCTTTCCAGAGTGGCTGCACCACTTTGCATTCCCACCAACAGTGCAAGAGGGTTCCCGTTTCTCCACATCCTCTCCAGCATCTATAGTCTCCTCAAAACCACACTCAGATATCACCTCACGCCAGTCAGAGTGGCCAAAATGAACAAATCAGGAGACTATAGATGCTGGTGAGGATGTGGAGAAACGGGAGCCCTCTTGCACTGTTGGTGGGAATGCAAAGTGGTGCAGCCACTCTGGACAACAGTGTGCAGGTTCCTCAGAAAATTAAAAATAGACCTACCCTATGACCCAGCAGTTGCACTGCTAGGAATTTACCCAAGGGATACAGGAGTGCTGATGCATAGGGGCACTTGCACCCCAATGTTTATAGCAGCACTCTCAACAATAGCCAAATTATGGAAAGAGCCTAAATGTCCATCAACTGATGAATGGATAAAGAAATTGTGGTTTATATACACAATGGAATACTACGTGGCAATGAGAAAAAATGAGATATGGCCTTTTGTAGCAACGTGGATGGAACTGGAGAGTGTGATGCTAAGTGAAATAAGCCATACAGAGAAAGACAGATACCATATGGTTTCACTCTTATGTGGATCCTGAGAAACTTAACAGAAGTGCATGGGGGAGGGGAAGAAAAAAAAAAAAGAGGTTAGAGAGAGAGGGAGCCAAAGCATAAGAGACTGTTAAAAACTGAGAACAAACTGAGGGTTGATGGGGGGTGGGAGGGAGAGGAGGGTGGGTGATGGGTATTGAGGGGGGCATCTTTTGGGATGAGCACTGGGTGTTGTATGGAAACCAATTTGACAATAAATTTCATATTTAAAAAAAAGAGGCAGATAATAAAAGGTTAACAAAATATGCTAGAAAGCACATAAAAGGTTAAAAGAGGCTAAATCATTTGTCCAAGGTCACATGGCAAGGTAGTGGCAGAGCCTTGACTGGATCCTGGTAGCCTTTTTTCTGGTAGCCTGTACTGTCTTTCCTATTAATATTGTCATGTTTTTTTTTTTTTTACTTTAATTCCATGTTTTAGGGAGTATGTATAAAAGAGTTATAATATTAAATTAATTCCTATAAGCTTGATATGTTGTGTTTTACTTAGGCCAAAACGACCTTCAAAATATTTCAAATGAATGAAGAACGACTTAAGATAGCTATAAAAGATGCTTTGAGTGAAAATTCCCAACTTCAGGAAAGCCAGAAACAGGTTTGTACTCTGTAGGGACTCTTTAACTGTGGCTACATAGTTATAAATGTTCTGGGCATACTCATGACTGACCCGTCCTGGGGGCAAGATTAGGCTTTCCCCGGAAAGCAGGAAAGGAGGACAGTCTCCTGAATATCCTTTGATATGTCTTTTATATAGGGTGCAAAAGCGTATACTCCTGTTACCTTTTTCCTCCAGTAGTGAAAACGAGCCAGGGCAAATTTTAATAATCACAGCAAATAGGATTTAGGACCAACTCCTTAAAGCCAGAGTGAAGGAAGGCAGCGAATATCCATGAGAATGATTGAAGCTATGGGTCCGGGGCCTAAAGATAGAAGCAGTTCTGGTGGTTAGAGCAAATGAGGATTTAGCTTCTTCCTTCTTCATATGTAGAGAAACTCCCACACACCCACATATATTTACTGTCTCACTATTCTCCCAATACAGTTAAAAGTTTTCCATGGGACAGTTTTTCATTTGATTGCATTATTTACAGTTCTCTAAATGTTGTAGCTAAGCCACGTGATATGCTCTTACTACATGTTGTGTTTTACCCAAAATTGTATTTGCTCTAGGGTTAGTTTTGTTTCCTATATACCATGGAGATCTGTCTTCTGGAGATGCTGAATAACTTTGTGCATTCAAATGCTTTGTTAATGTACTAATTTTATTTTTTTCTTGAAGCAATCCTTCCTGAGGCCTTCCATCCTCCTGGTCCAATAGGAACTTTTTCTCTAGGTCTGTTAATGATTCTGTTGTCCTGAGATTTCACTTCACTCCCATCTATTCCCTTGTCTTTCTCCTGTGTTGGATCTTCTATTTCCTGTATCTAAGACTTGGTCTTTTGTGGTTAATTTTCTTGATTAGCTTTCTGAGAGATAGGTATAGAAGGTAACTTTTAAAAACTTTGCATGCCTAAGAATGTCTTCTCTCAAGGTTATTGACATTTTGGTTGGATATCTTCTGGATTGGAAAAGTTTTTTTTCTTGAAATTTTGATATTGGTCCATTGTCTTCACTTTCCAGTATTGGTTTTGAGAAGTCAGATGAGATTTGGATTGCTGAATCTTTTTGTGATCTGCTCTTTTCCTCCCTGAAAGATTTTAAATATTTATTTATTTTGAGAGAGGCAGAGAGAGGAAAAGAGAATCCGCTCGGAGCCTGACATAGGGCTCAATCTCAAAACTGTGAGATCATGGCCTACGTCAAAATCAAGAGTCGGATGGACAGACTGACTGAGCCAGCCACCTGTTCCATCCCAGGAAGATTTTATATCTTTCCTTGTTTCTAATTCTCTGAAATGTCATGATGATGTGTGAGTCTTTTTTCATACTCTTAATATGGAAACTCTTGGTTTTGATTCAGTTCTGGGAAATTATTTCATGCTTTTTCTGGGATTTTTTGTATGATTATATAGTAGTTATTTAAATATGTCCTCTTGGGCTGTGTGGGTGCCTCAGTTGGTTGAGTGTCTGACTCTTGATTTTGGCTCACGTCATGACCCCAAGGTCTTGGGTTTGAGCCCCATGTCAGGCTCAGGCTGAGTGAGCGTGGAGTCTGCCTGAGACTCTGTCTCTCTCTCTCTCTCTCTTTCACTCTCTGCTCCTCCCCTGCTTGTATGTGTGCATGCACGCACTCTCCCCTGCCCCCACCCCCAAAAGATGTCCTCTTTGTTTTCTTTCTTTGCAAGTTTTGTTGACTTATTCTCCTATATTTTTCAATTGTAAGTGGTCTTTTTTATTTTGTTTTTGCCTTTTCTTTTTTTTAATGTTTTTATTTATTTTTGAGAGAGACAGAGCACGAGTGGGGGGAAGGGCAGAAAGAGAGGGAGACACAGAATCTGAAGCAGGCTCCAGGCTCTGAGCTGTCAGAACTGTGCCTGATGCGGGGTTCGAACTCCTGAGCCTCCAGATCATGACCTGAGCCGAAGTCAGACATTTAACAACTGAGCCACCCAGGTGCCCCTGTTTTGCTTATGCCTTTTTTTCATTTATGGATGCTGTGTCTTAGCTTGCTGAGGATATTGTTATTATTATTATTTTCTTTTTTGAAGTGTTTTTCAGTTCCCTGAGTTGTTCTGTTTACTTTGAATTCCTTTATTTTCTGTTTTGGTCTATGTCTTTTATCTATGAGTTTCTTTTTTTTTTTTTTTTTTTAATGTTTGCTTATTTTTGAGAGAGAGAGACAGTATGAGCAAGGGAGGGACAAAATCCGAAGCAGGCTCCAGGTCCTGAGCTGTCAGCACAGATCCCGATGCGGGGCTCGAATCTACAGACCGTGAGAGCATGACAGAGCCAAAGTCAGATGCTTAACCGACTAAGCCACCCAAGGACCCCACCAAGTTTCTTTTTAAAGTCAGTTATTAGGTGATTCATGGCAGTCTGCTCATTTGATAGTGAAGCTCTTCATATCTAATTGGAAGCTCAGTGTGTGTTACTGGGAGGCTGTTCTGTAGGGTAATCTGGCTAGGGTGTTTCCTTGGAAGATCCCCAGTTGTTGGTATTTGAAGATCATTTTCCACAGGGATAATTCCTCCACAGTTTCTGTTTGAGAGGGATAAGCCTGTTTGTCAACAGTGTGGCAAGCAGCTAAGACAGGTGGGGGTTGTTGGTGTGTCACTATCCAGTAAGTCAGCTTTTACTTTATCCTTTTATGTTTTCAATATTTTACTCACACTTTCACCTGGGCCAAGTGTCCCAGAGTTTCATTTTCCACCTCTCCAGAAAATAACCTTCTAGGCTTTTGCCAGACGTATATGTGTGTGCGTGTGTGTGCGCACATGCATGTGAGAGATATGGGTGAGTGGGAAGGATGGATGGAGAGTCAAAATGTATGTGTATGTATGTGCAAGGACTTTTTGTTTTTTTGTTTTTTGTTTTTCATTTTTTATACAAACTTTCAGTCTTCCTCTTTTCAATCCTACTTATAGCCCTAGTATTGGTGCCTCCAAATTCTAAGCATTTTGGGTTGTATTAAGTCAACTTACATTTGGACTTTCCCATCTTCTATGTAGATTTCAGATTTGTCTGCTCTGCTGTATTTCTTACTATACTTATATCTCTTTCTGCTTTCCACTTCTAGAATTACCTTTTTCTTCATCACCTGTTTTCTTTTTTCTTGTGGGTTTATGCTTCTTCCCCCCCCCCCAAATCTTTTAGTAAATTTATTCTTATCTTAGTAGATTTCAGGAGAAAGTGGTTGTAAATGCTGTGTTAAATTTGCTGTTATAATCAAAACTGACCTTTTCTATTTTGAAAAATTTTCACCTAGATTGTCTTATTCTTTACATCTACTTTCATTTAACTCCTTTTTAATCACTCAAGTTCTTAAAATAAACTATCCTATGTTCACTGATGCCATGTTCTAATATACTCCTCTAACTTCTTAAGACTGCATGCTGGGTATGCAATTTCTTTAGTCATTCACTAGAGTCCACTAATAACCAGATTCAAAGTTTTTTCTTCAAGAAAATCCTCATTTTTTTTTAATCTGTTGGTGTTCTCTTATTGTGTTATACACGCATAGAAAAAGTTTAGTTTTCTTGTGCTAGGAAAGATGCCTTAGTTTTGCAGAGAAATCCAATAATTATTGTTTGATAGAATAGAGTTTTAAAGTTTTAATAGATTTGGACTTTTATATTTCTATGGGCCATTTCTTTTGTGAATTGCTTGCTCATTCATTTTTTTTCTTATTTTTCTTTTGACTTCTAACAGCTCTTTGCATCTTAAGATTATTAATCCTTTGCCGCATATATTTTTAAGAGTTCCTTTCTAGTTACTTGCTTTTAGATTTTGTTATTTTTTGATTTGTGAGGTTTTTAAGTGTTATGTAGTAAAATCTGTGTTTTATAACGATCCTTCCTTTTTGTATCATGTTCAGAAAATTTTTTCTATAAAAGTATATACTAAGTAAAAGATTGTTTATGCAGAATTTGATGTATTCCATATTAATGGTATCTCTTGAAGTTCAGTTATCCTAACTACAAAACAGCACATGATTTAAAAAGCAAATTTTAGTACAAATAAGTTATGGCATGTTATATATTATTTAAGGGATGGTAAGAAATGACCAAATCTAACATATGTATGTCTCAAAAAACCTCTTATTTAATAAAAACTTATTATGTAAATCAGTTGAACAATATTTAAGTGTCTCTTATTTTACATTACCCCTCTTGAAAGTTCTTTGAAAACAGGACCCCACCCTTCCTTCCCTTCTTTCCTCCTGTCTAACCCTCTCCTTCCCTTCTCAGCAACACATTGTGTCATATAACATCTATTAAAGTTATATCTATGGGCACCTGAGTGGCTCAGTTGGTTAAGCGTCCGACTTCAGCTCAGGTCATGATCTCACAGTTGGTGGGTTTGAGCTCCACATTGGGCTTTGTGCTGACAACTCAGAGCCTGGAGCCTGCTTCAGATTCTATGTCTCCCTCTCTCTCTCTCTGCTTCTCCCCACTAGTGCTCCTTCTCTCTGTGTCTTTCAAAAATATATAAATGTTAAAAAAAATTAAAAAAAGTCGTGTATGTATATATAAATAAATTCATTCACACCTAAGTATGAAACATAACAAGTTGCTTTTTTTTTTCTTGGTTGGGTTTGAATTTTAGCTTTTACAAGAAGCTGAAGAATGGAAAGAACAAGTGGGTCAACTTAATAAACAGAAAATAACATTTGAAGAGTCCAAAGCATATGCAGAGCAAGTTCTGTATGATAAAGAAAATCAGATCAAGGTAAATGGGCCTTCTGGTTTTAGTGACTGAGGCAGCTAGAATGTTATACTAATTCTGAAATTTGAAAATTTTTGTTTTTTGAAACTTTTATTTTTATAATTTATTTGGTCAAATTAGAGGGTGTGTACTTCTTGGGCATTCATTTTAATTTGTACTGATATTATCATCTTGCTCCCAAATGCTCCTTGAAGACTTTTAGATTTGGAGTCTATATATCAACATTCTGTATGTCCTTTTTGTCCTTTCCTTTGTATTTTAGCCTAGGTATTGAGTGAAGAGAAAAAAGAATAATGGATTTTACCTTTGTCTTTTAGACTGCCATCTGTTTCTTTTGATAAAAAGAGGTTGGAAAGAATTTTAGAAATTGGACAGATGAAGTTATATGTATTGGCTGAATATCTGTAATACCTAGATTAGCTATTGTATGTACTCTCACAGAGATAAATACTTTTCAAAAAATAAGTCTAATTGAAACTTGACTCTAATAAGAATATGGTAACTTATTTTTACTTTTAGGATTTATTCACTTTTCCTTACTCCTTATTTGCCCTTTCTAGCCCTTTTTCCTGCCTTCTCTTTTAAATCTTATGCTTTCAAGCTGCAGACATACTCAGGTGTGAGTATCAAGTAATAAGATATAAAACTAACATTCTGTAATCTATGCAGTGAAGTGAACATTGCCATCTTGAAACCCATTCATTTATCCTCTTTACGTTGTTGCTATGAATTTTTTGAAGATTCCAGCTTTAGTTGTTTTCATGATTTGGCATGTTCTTTTATTTTTTCCCTAAACTTACTCTACTAAAGAACTTGAGATTCTTCCTAAGCAGAATAAGAATGAGATGCTAATCTCAAGCTCTACTCAAAGCTTTAGGCCATGTTATTTTTGCCTGGAACTCTCAAGAGGGACAGATCAAAGGGTAGAAATTACAGAGCAGAGTGGGTTTTTAGGTAGGTCCTTCCACAGAAATATATGGCATAGTCATTTCATTATTTACAATGAAAATTCTTTCTTTATTCAAGAAAATCAAAAAAGTACTGTTGGAAAACCTGTAATGTACCAGTTCAGGTTCTATTTTATGATAGAACCCAGGCTCGCCTGTGTATTTTTTATATATCATGTACCTCACTTGCAGGTGTTTGACCTCACACAAAATTTACTGTTTGGTTAATGGCTACTGTTATTTGTGGTATGGAAAGAATGTAATATAGTAAATATTTTGTTACTTTATAGTCAGGCAGTATATTTAGCAAAAATGGACCATTATCCAGTATCGTATTTGATTTAGGAATAACCAAGTGTGGTTTTTAACTTGCAGAGTTTAATAGTCAATAAATATTATAGTTTTTCAGAGTATATGTCTCAATATCAGCTGGTGAATAAGAGGTCATGTACTGTTATCTATGTAGATTGATTTTTAAACTATAACTACATATTCAGAAGTTGTAAATCAGTTAGCAAAAGGCATTATTACCTTCTCTTTCTGTTTTTCTCTCTTTACTAAATGTCAAGTCTCTGACTGAACGTTTGATAAAGATGAAAGATTGGGCTGCTGTGCTTGGAGAAGACCTAACAAATGATGATAACTTGGAATTGGAAATGAAGAGTGAATCAGAAAATGGTATGCAGTTGGGTATGAAGTCGTGATTCATCCTCTTTTGCTAAAAATGATAAGTAGCTCTTGTATTTGCTTTTAGTTTCCTATGTGTACCATGTTCTTTATACAGTTCTCGTTTGGCACATCTTCTCCATTTGTCTCTAATACTCTGTCCCTCTCACACCGTTCCTTATTGTTAAGCTTCAGTTGGGATACAGCTTTTTCAGTAATCTTTCTCCATGTCCTCAGACAGACTTACAGCCTCTTTCCTTCCTGTTCTTTTTATATGTTGTACAAATCCTCATTATAGCAATTTTCACATTGCATCATAATCATTTCAGGGCCTATTTTTCCTGCCATGTCTGCTAATTGGGTGGATGGTGGGTAGTTTGAAAAATGAGTGTTATACTGGTGAATGCCTGAGGATACTTTATATTAATTAGATGGCTCAGTACTTTAATCTTGGCCACCCCAAATTGTTATCACCATTGCTGGTTGTGGTCTGGAAACTCAGGCAGGAGTTAGGTTCACTGTAGCTGCTCCCTGTATTTTCAAACCAATTCTTTTGACTTGAAAAGAGAATTTTATGTCGACATGATTATAGATTCATTGGAAGTTGCAAAAAGAGTACAGAAGTGTTTTGTGCATCTTTCACTAGTTTCTCCCCGTTGTAGCTCTTCTGATTTTTGTGACCTTTCTCTTTTTTCTCTCTGTACCCCTTACATATTAACACATGTATTAAGGAACAGAAGGTATGATTTTTAAAAAATTTTTCTTTGATGATAGCATTAATGCTTGGAAGAAAATTACAGTCCCATACGGTTGGTTCTGTTTGTACTTTTTTACTTCTGCTTTGTCTTGCAAGAAGCAATTCTTTTTGTAATAGAAAATGCATGCTCGTTTATTGTTATTTTAATTTGGAGTATAATTCCACTTATATTTTATATGCTGAAGGATCCTAAGAATAGTTGAGACGGTGGAGTGTATTGGGTGAATACCAGATTCTTGTTACAAATTTGTTTCTAGAGAGAGTCGTGAAGAATCTGTTTGACAATATTATGGTACTTGCAGTGCTTTTTTGTTTATCTTCTTGGGAGCATGTCCAAGGCCATTCTGCCTTATTTCAAATTCTTTATTGTAGCAAGAATAGAGATTACAAGGCTCTAGTTGCATGAACTAGTAAAATCATTTGGATGTCTGTTGTGGCATGGCACTATTTTCCCAATTTAATGTTGTTTTTATTTTTTATTATAGATAATCAACCAAAAGGAGCTTTGAAGAAACTCATTCATGCTGCTAAGGTTTGCATTACTATATAAATATAAAGATAGAGAAAAGAAATAGAATTTGGATTAAAGCCATATGTCCTTAGTAACTATTTTAAAAAGTCTGTTTTATAGTTACCATAGAAGTGATTCCAGATTTTCCAAAGTGAGCAGAATTTTCTTTATCAGTTGCTTTTTTCTTTTTATAATAACTTTAGAAATTCATATTGTTATTTTTAGAATTTATCATAATAAAAAATTTTAAGGTCTGCACAAATTTTTTAAGGTAAGGAATAAATAAAAAATGTTTAGCATATTTTTTTTCATATTTCTGTCTGAACATTCTTCTTTCTCTGGTCTTAGTATTTTCCTATTCCTGTTGCCCCATATCCGAATTTGAGAAGTAAATGCTTGGTTCATTTTCTTCTGGTTTATCCCTTTTCTTTTGCATCATAGTAGTGGTATCTTGATCTTTACTGATCTATGTGAAGTTGTGGTACTGTAGTTTGAAGGTTACTTTAATTAAAACTTACGGGTTGAAGGTAAATAGAATGAAAATAGCCACTTTTTAAGGATGGGACACTGATCTTCTCTACCTCTCTTTTGACATTTACGACTACTAATCACTTTGTTAACTTTTCGAGATGGAAGCTGCATTGTTGGTTATTGCATTCTAGGTGATCATTTCATCAAAGTAATAGAACTTTAAAAGGTTGGAATGATATATTGAGATTTTTTGTTTTTCCTTTTTTGGAATAACTGATTAATGTTGTTTTTTTCCTTTTCCCATTCTCTAAAGTTAAATGCATCTTTAAAAACCTTAGAAGGAGAAAGAAACCAAATTTACATTCAATTATCTGAAGCAGATAAAACAAAGGAAGAGCTTACAGGTAGGATATCTGTATACTTTTAAAGTCTTTATAAATAAAGGTACTTTTGCAGAAAGTTACTATTAATTGAATCAGTTATGCAAAGGTCCAATTTGATTGTTTTTTTGACTTTTATTTCTAATTTGTGAAAAATTAGTACTAAGTTTTTTGTTGTTGGTAAAGTCCTATCAGTTTCTTCCATATCATATGAAATAAAAATAATGAAATTATTTATTTTTTAAAGTTAATTTATGTATTTTGAGAGAGAGAGGGAGAGAATCCGAAGTAAGCTCCACAGTGTCAGTTTAGAGCCCAACTCGTGGCTCGACCCCACAAACCTGATCATGATCTGAGCCAAAACCAAAAGTCAGACGCTCAACTGACTGGGCCATCTAGGCACCCCTCTCCAATCTTAACTAATGAAATTATTTTAAAAAACATGTAAAACTCTACTTACCTTTGAATTTCAGTGTTGTATGTGTAACATGGTTTTAGATATTAAAAAGTAGTAAATTAAAACTATTAACTTTTATAAGATCATCCCTATGATCCAGTTTTACCACATGATATTCAACAGTAATGTCTGTTACGTGACAGTTCTTGGCAATGGCTTAAAGCCTAGGTTGACAGATTTCTTCTAATGTAGATTTAAAAATTTCTGTGGAAAGACCACGTGTGACATTAAAATCATTTAATGGTAGCATATTTATTTTAAGCTATCCTTTTGATATATACGTTTAATTAATAGATGAATGATTATATACCATTAGAATAAGTAGTATGCCATTACTAAAATTTTAATGTATGTTAGTATGATTTTGTGATTTTGAAACAGAGTAAGTTTTGTTCTGTATTAAGATTTGTGGTGGGGGTACCTGACTGGCTCAGTCAGTAAAGCATGCAACTCTTAACCTCAGGTTGAGTTCAAGCCCCACCTTGGGCATGGAGCCTACTTTAAAAAAAAAAAAAAAAAAAAAAGATTTGTGGTGATGATTCATACACATGTTTTGGGAGATGGCATTTCAATTTTAGAGGAATTCAGAAGGTGAGGTTATGATGTTGGAAGAGAAATGAGGTTTTAAAAACAATTGATGGGGGTACCTGGGTGGCTCATTCGGTTAAGCATCCAACTTTCACTCGGGTCATGATCTCGTGGTTCGTAGTTCAAGCCCCACATTGGGCTCTGTGCTGACAGTTCGGAGCCTGGAGCCTTCTTTGGATTCTATGTCTCCCCCTCTTTTTCTCTGTCCCTCCCCTGCTCGCACTCTGTGTCTCTCTCCTTCAAAATAAATAAACATTAAAAAAAAATTTAACAAAAATAAAAAATAAAAACAATTGATGTACTAATTATATAGCATTCATTGTTTAGAATTATTTTTTGTTTTCCTAGATAGTTCTTTTAGGTGGGTTAGCAGTTAACAAGCTAAAACTGGTATTTTTCTCCCCAATCTTTTTTTTTAAGTTTATTTATTTATTTTGAGGTGGGGGAGGGGCAGGGAGAGAGAGAGAATCCCAAGCACCGAGCCCAATGTCGGGCTCAAACCCATGAACCACCAAATCATGATCTGAGCCAAAGTCTGACATTTAACTGTCCGAGCCATCCAGGTGTCCCTCTCCAATCTTGATCTGGATTAAGCTAGCATGATTTTGTAGGATTTCTTATCAGAAGATCCAAATTTCTGGCCTGACCTGTTACATATATCCAAATTTTGCTTAAAAGGAGGGCTGGCTAGAAGTTAAGTTATTAACTAGTACACTTTTTATGAGATAAAAATAGGCGTTCATCATGTTTAAGTAGTTTCATAGGAAATGTTGAACTAAAATATTTCCCTTCAGAACTCTCATCTCCAAAACTTTCTTGAGAAATTTTACTATTTTTTGGTTTCCTAACTGAAAATTAAATGCTAGAAATAGAATATTGAAGGTTTTGGGAAATCTTGGAGTAAAAAAAAAAAATTATAACAGTTTATATAGTTCTTTAATTAAAATATTAAAAAGCATTTAGGTGAACAAAATCCCTTATAAACTTTCTGTTGTTGGAAAGAATTTATGAATAATTTATTATTTTTTGCTAATTTTTATCTTTATAAAATGTGAATGTGCATCTAGAAATATTTACTCCTTTAATTATGATTTTTAAACATTTTCTATAGAATGTATTAAAAATCTCCAGACTGAACAAGCATCTCTGCAGTCAGAAAATACACAATTTGAAAACGAGAATCAAAAGCTTCAGCAGAAACTTAAAGTAATGACTGAACTGTATCAAGAAAATGAAATGACACTTCACAGGTAATAAAGATTTTGTTCATATCTCCACTGTATGGCAAGTAAAATAGTTTAATGCATATTCAGCTTATGTGATACTCAGAGCGCTCAATTTATGATTGGGTAATATTTCATCAGTTCATTTTTAAGAAGGTTACTTGATCTTGAAATACTTTTTATTCTGAATCTGACCATTTTTTACTACCTTCCCTACTAGACCCTGATCTAAACCATCATCAGTTAGTGCCTGGTTTATTGTCGTAGCCTCATAAATAGTCTCTTTCCACTCGACCTCCTGCATAGTTGTTTTCAGTGGCATGACCCTTCTGAAGCATAAAGTATGGGTGTTGTCACAGTCTTGTTTGCAAACTCCCAGGTGCCTTCATATCACAGTAAGAATTTAATCCAAAGCTTTTAGATGGCCTACAAGACTCTGTAAGATCTGACCTTTGTCTACCTCTTTTTTTTTTTTTTTTTTTTTTGCTGGTTATCTCTTTAATTTTAGCTTATTCATTTTAGTTTTCCTTCATTACCCTCCAGCCACACTGGTCTTGATGATCATTAGTATGCCAAGCACATCTATACCTCAGGGCCTTTTGTACTTGCTCCTTTTCTTGGACTGGCATTCCCCTGTATAAGGTTGAATCCTTCATTTCATTTGGATCTAGGTTCATATGTTGCTTCAGAGACTCCTTCCCTGGCTACCCTAACTAAGATAATACCTGCAATTCCCTTATCCCTTATCTTGCTTTATATTTCTTCATAGCCCTTAAAGTCCTCTGATGATTTATTGGCCTCCCCCCCCCCCAACATTAAATGTCAACTCCGTAAGAGAATTACTTTATTCTCTTTTCTTCGGTATTTCCAGTGCCTAATATTATGTCTTGGCACATGGTAGTTATTCAATAAATGTTCAATAAATGTTGAGTGTATGAATAGATATGTTTAGTACCTTTATATATTGGATTGAGAGATTTCTGTGCTTGTGTGTACTGATCTCTAAATGCATAGATGCACAAATGACTGTTAAGATATCTATATGGAGACTCCAGATTTTCAAATACTACTATAGGACATATTTTTCATCATAAAAGGAAATAAAATGTTCCTTGATTTAATTAATATAATTTCAAGCCCCTTTAATGAAAGTTATTACAGTTGATCTTCATCATGTATAGATTCTGTATTTGCAAATTCGCCTACTTGTGTAAACTTCGTATTTAAAAAAAAAAATTTTTTTTAACGTTTATTTATTTTTGAGACAGAGACAGAGCATGAACGGGGGAGGGTCAGAGAGAGGGAGACACAGAATCTGAAACAGGCTGCAGGCTCTGAGCTGTCAGCACAGAGCCCAATGCGGGACTCGAACTCACGGACCGCAAGATCATGACCTGAGCCGAAGTTGGCCACTTAACCGACTGAGCCACCCAGGCGCCCCTGTATTTTTTTTTTTTTTTTTTTTGAGAGAGCGAAAGCGTGCTTGTGTGTGTATCCATATGGCGGTTAGGCAGAGGGAGAGGGAAAGACTCTTAAGCAGGCTCCATGACCAGCGCAAAGCCTGAGTCACCACTCGATCTCTTGACCATGAGTGGAAATCACGAGTAGGACACTTAACTAAGCCACAGGTGCCCCATGAAAACTTATTTTTAATTTTTAAAAAAATTTATTATTGAAAGAGCGAGAGTGTGAGCAGAGGAGGGGCAGAGAGAGAGAGCGAGAGAGACACAGAATCCGAAGCAGACTCTAGGCTACAAGCAGACAACAAATAGCCTGACGCGGGGCTCAAACTCATGAGCCATGAGATCATGACCTGTACCAATGAAAACTTATTTTTATCCTAAAACCAGTACTCAGGAGCTTTAGTGGTCATTCTCAGACATGCACAGAATAGCAAGAAATTTGAATCTCTCAGTGTGTATGTTCCCAGTCTTCCTTCTTATTTCAGCTCTCATTTTGTAAACAAGTGTCCTTTTCTGCACTATATGTAATGCCACATTTTTGTGCTTTTTGTTTGTGATTTATCTATTTTATTTTATTATTTTATTTATTATTATTATTTTTTTTTGATTTAGCTGTTTTAAAATGATCCCCAGGTATCATGCTAAAATGCTGTTTAGTGTTCCTAAGTGCAAGAAGACTGTGGTGTGTCTTATAGAGACAGCACCTGTGTCAGAGAAGCTATGTTCAGCCTGAGTTATAATGATGTTGGCTGTGAGTTCATTAGTAATGAACCAACAATATATGTTAACTAAGGTATCTTTAAACTGAAAAACAGAACACAGGGTTACATGTTGGTGGGTTGATGAAAATGCTGTGAACAGAGCACCCAGAAACCTAACTCTGTTTCCTTTAAGAGCAATGGTTCAGCATTTTCTAATTTAGGATTTGGGATGACTTTATAGAACATGAGTAGTGGGAATGAGATTCTGTTTTATATATTTGGAAACTGGTAGAAAATACCAACATTCCATTGCCATCAGGATGATGGGGGATTTGTTAAGCTCTGTCATTGCCAGCCTGTATACTTAATTATTCTTTGGAATCCATTAAAAATCAAAAACTTGCTGTTCATCATGGACTTCTGGACCAGTTGGGACTGCCCAGGATATGAAAGAAAAATAAACTTGACTAAATGGAAGAGCTATAGAGTGGATGACTCATGGCTTCTTTCAGTAAACTTAGGCGTGCACCCTTTTTAGGTTAGGATGAAAGATATTATAAGTAAAATTTGGATACAAATGGGATTATTTTGAGGTGAAAGGAATACTTCTGAGTATATCTTTTGAACAAAATAAAAATACATGGTTGATGATAGAATTCTCATGAGGAATATTTAAAATTTCAAAAAAAAAGGTGTTCTCTGTAGATATTCAAGAGCAAGGATGGGACACTGAATAGAATCCTGTCCCTGTATGTGTATCAATTCATTAATGTGAAATATCTTCAATTTCCCAAAATACTGTGTATTCCATTCTTACATTTAAATTAAAACATTCATCACTCAAATATTGGAGAGAAGTGAAATAGTATAGCATACAAGTTGATATGTGGCTTTAGATATGTGAAGTAAGATGTGATTATTTTTTGATCATATCATCAGGCTTCTTTTATAATGCCATTTTCATTATTAATGAATCTATCCAAATTCAAGGGGAGGTTCATAGACTTTACCTCTCTACAGCAGACAATTCTGGCCATTTTTTAAATCTAGGGTTTGTAAAACACACTTCCTTCCATGTCCAAGCCCATCATACTTTGATGCTTTTTCTGAGGAGATGACTTATTTTCTTCTAACCCTATGAAACGATTGACCTAGGGAGTAATTTCTTAGCAATTGGTAATGTAGTTTATGGAATATAAAACATTTACTGCTACCGTGTAGGATTTCTTCAATAGTTTGTCATGTTCTTCCCCAAAGTTCGTGAAGAAGGGGAGACATTCACATTTAGGACTCCATATGTGTTTTCCTGTGGTGTTCAGTATTTCTTGAGGGACCAGTGTTACTGATGATACCATGTGAAACACAGGGGTAATAGAGTATAATGGAGTCACTACTTGCTAGCTCTATGCCTAGGTTCACTTATTTAGTTTTTCTGTGTTTCCTTTCCCTTCTTATAGAGCTGTTGTGATAATTACATAGGGTAGTAATACATGTAAAAGTCTAAGAACAATTTCTGGCACATGCTAATGGCTCAGTAAGTTAGCTGTTTTTATTAAAAGAACTAAAAGTAGTAGATAGGACTACTTTTATTTACTTTGGGTTCATTATAATTTTTTTTTAAATGCGTGTAAACTGTCTTAGAAGCTTAATCACCGTGTTAACAACTTAACAACCAATTTAAAAATTATTGAAATTCAGTTTATTACTTGGTGACTTCTTGTCTAATAAATGTCACGCTGCTTTATACAAGAAGGCTTGATAAATAATATATAGTCATGATAGTTTTTACTAATATTTACTTTTGATCTTATTTTCATGATAAAAGTCTTATAGAAAACTCTTGAATCTTTTGTGTTAATAGTACTATATTAGACAAGGTGGTTTATAATTTGAGTTTATAATATTAATTTCCACACCAGGAATATTTATGCAGCTACTTTTTTTTTCTTGCATGTGATGTTTTTAGTGGTCTTATGCAAATTGTTTTATGAGAAACACCAGTTGTGATATTATTAAAAAGATATAATTGATTATCTTATGACATACAGTAAAAAACAAAACAAAACACTTTTTGTTTCAAGGAAATTAACAGTAGAGGAAAATTACCGATTAGAGAAAGAGGAGAAACTTTCCAAAGCAGATGAAAAGATCAGTCATGCAGCTGAAGAGCTGGAGACCTATAGGTATTGAACATTTTTTACTCTTTTCTTTTTCAGGTGGGGAGGGTATCCAAAAACCTAATACTAGAAAAAATAATAAGGCAGCTCCCCCAAATAAACCCAAGATATTTGTCATTATTTTTCATTTGTATATCTTGCTTTATTATGCAATTATACAGAAAATATAAAAGGAGAAATGTTTCCCTTTCAGTGTACATGATTTTAAATCTCTCGCATTAAAATAGGGAAATCCTATTTTATGTTAATATCAAGAAATTTATGAATATCCATTAATTTCAAGGTCTTTCCTCTTTGGTTCTATAATGGGGAAGAAAATATACAATATTAATGAATTTGAGAAGTATGCCTCAAAGAGAAGAGTGAGCCACTTCTGAAGTATTGATAAGTCTAGTTTTTCCCTTGTTCATTTGTCATTAGTTCCGTGGAAATCATAGAAAACCTAGAGAAAATAAGGGGCAAGTTTTAGCAGTATCCCAAATAGTTGTGATATTTAATTTTACATTAGGAAGAGTAAACTTGGATTTTGTCCAAAAGAAGGAATTATCTTATTAGTTGTATAAAGGTAATAAGTAACATTTTATTTCACAGAGACTTTTAATTTCCTAGAGTTCTGTTAAGATTACAGACATCTGAATAATTCTTCCAAGTGCATGCTTCTTAGTAATAAAAACAAAGCAATATACCATATAAATCTTGGCATAACCTTTGGTTTTAGGTAAACCCAAGTAGTAGTACTCTTAAAGCATAATTAATATTAAAATTATATTAGGAAAAAATATACTACTTTAGAACGTCTTAAAGGTGATTAGTGTGGAGTTCTGGAGTTATTTTTACATTAAACACTCTAGGTGTTTTAATTAATATTTTCAGTAGACATAGTGTTCTGTCATTTCTTAGTACATGTTAATAGTAGAATGATTATTCCTTGTAGAAAACGAGCCAAAGATCTTGAAGAAGAATTGGAGAGAACCATTCATTCTTATCAAGGGCAGGTATATGTGTGTGTGTGTGTGTGTGTGTGTGTGTGTGTGTGTGTGTGTATTAAACAATTCTGATTTGTTCGAATTGGTATCTCTGTTTTGATGCAAGAGTATAGTTACTTGATAGTTGTACCACGTCTCTTGAGGTTTTGCATGTGGCTGTGGAACATTTATAGGGAGCCAAGTGTTCTGAAATAAAATACTTGTTTGTTTCTTTATTTACTTATTTATTATTTAAAAAAATTTACTTTGGGGGAGAGTACAAGCAGGGGAGGGGTAAACAGAGGGGGACAGAGGATCTGAGGTGGGCTCTGCGCTCACAGGCCGATAGAAGCGAGCCCAATGTGGGGCTGAAACTCGCAAACTGTGAGATCATGACCTGAGCCAAAGTCGGATGCTCTACTGACCCAGCCACAAAGGTGCCCCAAGAGTTTAAAATTGCCATGTTTTAAAATTGTTTCAAATTGGCATGTCTCCTGCTTCTTTGGGAATATGGATTAAGTAAATAAATAAACATATATCAGCACTGGAGTCTCGTATTTACTTGGACTAATTATCTCTTAGTCAGCAACTCATTGTAGTTGATTTTTGCATAAAACAAAAATATACTAGACAAAAATTGTCTTTACATTCAGTTTTTGTTTTAAAAATGTGATAGAGTAGTCATGTGTATATGAAAATTTGCTTTAAAAATGTTACTGACTTTCAGAGATGCTTGAGTTATTTTCGAGTTTATGAATTGTGTACTAAATCGTAGTGGTAGTGTGAGATTTTTTACCTAAGAAAATCAGTAGTATTTTAATGAATTTCTTTTTCAGATTATCTCCCATGAGAAAAAAGCACATGATAATTGGGTAAGTATTAAATTCTCTTTGTCAGATTGTTCTTTTTTCTAATTTAAATGAGCCGTTTAAAAGATACACTTTCACACCAAAAATTAAGGTAGTGTTAAATAAATTTCTTTTAATTTTGCTGGTAGTGAAATTATGTTTTTTATGAACTAAATACTTGGTTATAATAGTTATTCACAAAATCTGATTTTTCCTTCTCTGTTTTTACTTTGCAAGGAGCTTATACTCTTTTGGGGGAGGTGATGCAGTGTTTATGGATTGTTTTGAGAGCATTGGATTGCCACTAATTTACTTGTGGACAACTTACTTAAAATTACTGGGCCTGTTTACTCGTCTGTAAAACAACGTATTGAACTAAGTGATATCGAAAGCCTCTTCTAGTTGTAAAAGCTTTACAATTCAGTTATCTGATTCTCAGTGTTGAATTACTTGATACACATCAAGAAAAAGATCATCATGAGAAGTGGCATGTCAGTGTTCCAGAAGAACTCTATGAGGAAATGATAAGGATGTGGCTTTTGACTAATTGTGAGAATGATCCATCTAATTTGTAGAACTGTTGTTAATAGCTGGCCTTCAGAGGACTTGTCCCTAGGAGTCTTAAAGCAGAGACAGTTTGTGCAATGTGTGAACACATGGGGTCTGGAGTTACCCAGTTTTGGTTGTTATCCTGGTTCCAACACCTGTAACAACAACAATTGTTTCTTTACCTGTTTCTTTACCTATAAGGTAGACATATCAGTAGTACCTATTTTATAGAGTTATAGTGATGAATAAATAACTCATGTAAGCCTGTTAGGTGCCTGACAGTAGTAAGCACTCAGTGTATGTTAACTGTTACTAGACTCTTGTTACACTGAAGCTTGGGAGATATTTCTTAGTGGTGGATGTTTCTTGGAGTGGAGATTCTGGTATAGGTTGAGAAATTAGACATGTTGAATGTCAAAGCTTTTCCCGTTTCTCAGATTTTGTGTTGAGGGCTCAAGTGGAAGATTTGTTAATGAATTAGACTGGGCTTGGAGATGAATTTAGTTTTTTTCATCATTCCGCACCACAGTCAGAATACTAAGATAAAGATTATTTTTTAATGACAGAAGAGACTCATAAATATGGAGAACAAACTGAGGGTTACTGGAGGGGTTGTGGGAGGGGGGATGGGCTAAATGGTTAAGGGGCACTAAGGAATCTACTCCTGAAATCATTGTTGCACTATATGCTAACTAATTTGGATGTAAATTTAAAAAAATAAAAAATAAAATTAAAAAGAAAAAGATTATTTTTTCATGATGAGAGGAATTGATGTTTGCTAATCTCTTAATGCTCTAGGCACTGTACTTAAAGGCATTTTGTGTATATTACTCATTGAATTCACACAACAACTCTATAAAATAGATATTATAAATTAAGTTTTACAGGTGGGGAAATAGCCCAAAGTCACATGATCAAAGAATGAAGAATAGAGATTAAAATTCTGACTTTTTAGATTCTAAATCTGTGGCTTCTCTGTTATTATACATTGAATTTCTAGTTTAGTAAATGACAGACTTTATGTTAAAATATGCAGAAAATACCCTTAATGTCTAAAAATGAAGATTTTTTTAGATTTTATAAAAGTAATGTATACTCACTAAATAAAAAAAGTTCAGACTATTTACAAAGGATATACCAAGAAGTAATCAGCAGTATCACTTTAATTTATTCTATATTTTAAGTATATTTAGACATAAATCATGTATATGTTTTAAAAAATGAAATTATACTATATATTAGTGTTTTTATGTTCTTGCTTTCTTAATATATTATAGATATTTTTCTATGAATATTTTATAATTTATGTAAACCTTTCCCATTTGACAAATGTTTAGTTTGTTTACACTTTTTTACTGTTATAAATAATTTTATAATTTTGGATGTTACTTTTTCCTTTGAGCATTTCTTTGCTCCCTCCTATTAGAGTTAATGTTTTCTTCCTTTGAACTCATATAATACTTTGTTTTTATGTGTTCTGTGACAAGTACAATAGTTGTCCTTACCACAGATTTAAGCTTCTTAAGATAAGGGCTTAACACCTGCACTTAATAGAATGCTTTTTTGCATATTGTAAGTAATATCTGAATACAATGTGGTCATTCATTGAAATTATAGTTTTACCTAACCTTTGAAGTGTAAACTTTTTAAAAGCCTGTAATCATTTAGCATCTGTTTATTCTTATATATTTTTTGTAGATTTATCTTTAATATTGATAGCACTATGATCATACTAGGATTTACTTTTTTTGACTTAGTAACTTTGTATTGTTTTGTCTCCTATAATTAAGAGTAAATATGTAATACTATACTGTGTAGAAAACATTTAGAAGTAGTTTTGATTCTGTGTTGTTAAAACACATTGCTAAATGAATGGATTGATATTTTATTAACTAAGATTGTTATTGTGTAGTATTGTTTTTGTTAGTACAAAATTGATTATATCATTATATACTAGAAAATGATTTACATTGGAATCTTTTTGATAATGAATGCTAAAATATGGTTAAGCTAGGGTTTTGTTTTGTTTTGTTTGTGTGTGTGTATTTAACATTCTTTATTCTTTGGCCTGTTAAAGTCAATTCTAATGTGTAGTTCACAATTTTAAGTGAATACGTTTAATAGTACAGTTCTTTTAACCTGTAAAAAGTTATGGTTCTAGGTTGAGTTAATTTGCCTTTGTATAATAGATAAGTTTGCCCCAGTGCGTTGCGTTAGTTTGGACAGGTCTGATGCTCCATACGCTGCTGCTGTTTAACTAGAGAGTTCACAGAATGACTGGGAAACATATAGTATTCCATACAAGTTTAATCTTTGCCCACAAACTATTTAGGAATATTGTATGTTCTTGCTGTTTATTGTAAGTGTAAGTTTTTTTCCCATAGCATACATACTCTGATTTTCTAATTTTTTTTTTTTTTTAAGTTTATTTACTTGTTTTTGAGAGTGCTTGTGCATGGGTGGGAGAGGGGCAGAGAGAGAGGGAGAGAGAATCCTGAGTAGGTGTTGCGATGTCAGCACAGAGCCCGATGCAGGGCTGCATCTCACACACTGTGAGATCATGACCAGAGCCGAAATCAAGAGTCAGATAGATGCTTAACCAACTGAGCCACCCAGGCACCCCGAATCTTTTATTAGATAAAAGTATCACTAGACCAATGTAAAAGCTTATGAGAATGGGAATATGATCTTAACAAACAGACTGCATGCTTTGGTTATATTCAGCGATTTAAAAAAATGGCCTGTACAGGCATGTTGTGAAACTGTTTTAGATCTTTATGGTTTCACAGAATTATAGTGATTTCTCTCCAGAGTTGGTTATCTGCTTTTATAGCCAGAGTACCTGTGCATAATGATTCTGAGTCTCCATTCCCATCACCCTAAGCTTGGGTCCTCTTACATTGCTTCTGTCATGTTATTTGGATATTGACAGCACCAAATAGTGCTAATTCTTGCCTTCACATCTGGATAACCGCATTTATTGGGAAGTACATGATCAAACTCCAGCCTTAGACTCATGTCTTTTGGTTATAGGAAACTCATTTCCTTTAAAAAAAATTCTGTAAGTTAAAAATTTTTTACACTGAGTTTACTGAAATGCATTCTAATGTATTGTGATATGTGTGAATGCTTATCTTCCATTTTACATTTGTATAAGTGTTATTTTAAAAATGCATTTAAAAAAATGAAAATGTATTGTTTTCTTTAAGTTGGCAGCTCGGACTGCTGAAAGAAATCTTAATGATTTAAGGAAAGAAAATGCTCACAGTAGACAAAAGTAAGTATCTTAGTGGGAACACTTTAAGCTTTATTTATTACTTTATTTTTAGTTGTATTTTGTTTATTATATAATATTTTTGTAGGGACAAACTTGCAGTGAATCCAGCATATCTAGTGGTGAAATATTTATTAGTTTTATTATAAGGTACTAGATTTTTTTGTTCGAAACATTTGTCTTAGGTTACTTTAAGAGAAGTAAATTGTTTACATGTTCTTCTGTAAAAAGCATAACTTAAAAAATTTTTTTTTCATGTGTATTTATTTGAGAGAGAGAGAGCGCATGTGAGCAGGGGCAGGCAGAGAGAGAGAGAGAGAGAGAGAGAGAGAGAGAGAGAGGGAGAAAGAAAGAATCCCAAGCAGCAGTGCAGAGCCCAACACGGTGCTCGATCTCACCAACTATGAGATTGTGACCTCAGCTGAAATCAGGAGTTGGTGGCTTAACCAACTGAGCCACCCAGGCACCGCCCCGCCACCCCAGTTTGTTTTTTTTTTTTAAACTAGAGTAGGAAGAAGGCAGTTACAAGGGATGGAAAGAGAAAAGATAGATCTCTGATGTGGTAATTCTCAGAGTACTGGCATCTTTTAGTAGATATGGGTAGAATCCATTTTTATTATTTCTCTCATTCTCTTGTTTAATTTTATTGGGTGACATTGCCATGCAATAATAAAATGAAAGAATAAAAGCTTACAATGTATGATTGAAGGGAAGAATAAATGCTTTTCTAGGAGCAAACATCTCTTCCCAGGTGTTCTGATTTCTTGCCAGAATGTACCATTAACATTATTCCATGATAGTGTAATCTTTTTGCTTGTCTTTTCTACTTTGAAATTAAAACTGCATGATTAAATGTTCTATGTCAGATCTTATGATCAAGAACTAGAAATAAGATTCCTTTAAAATGTCACAATTTTAAGATAAAAGGTTTAGGAATAAAGTAGGATGAGTTCACTGGATTCCTATTTTGTGTTGTGATTAGAATCATTTGGGTAACATTACAATGGAAAGCAGGTGTGATGCAGAGCTAGGAACCCTGTGTTTTAATCCTGTTACTTTAATTTTGAATAAATCATGTAAACTTTTAGCTCAGTTTCCTTACTTGTAAACTGATACATTAGAACTGGTTGACCTTGGAAAGCCCTGCTATTTCTAAAATTTGGATTCTGTGTAATAGTATTCACTGAAGTCTAGTTTTGAACACAGAACAAAACAAAGTGATTTCAAACCTCAATAAAACGTCACTATCACTAGGCAGAAAGAACCCTGTTACCTGTTATGAAAAGGTGTTTTGGTCAGAATATTGATTTATTTGTTTATTTTGTTTTCTTTCTTAATTTTAATTACAGTGTAGTTAATACACAGTGTTATATTTCAGGTGTATGATTTAGTGATTCAACAATTCCATTTATTACTGGTCAGAATAATTTTAAAAGATTTGTTTCTTCTGTGTAAATATTGAGATAGTGAAGAGATCCTTGTACTTGGAAGAGGCATTTTTCTTGAAATGTGGGTGCTTTTCTTAGATGAGTAACTTAGAGATGTTTGTTCTTTATTTGCAGATTAACTGAAACAGAGTTTAAATTTGAACTTTTAGAAAAAGATCCTTATGCACTTGATGTTCCAAATACAGCATTTGGCAGAGGTAGTCTTTTTTTTTTTTTAAACCCTCATTTAAAATACATATATATGTATATATTGCACATACCTTTTATATTAGTGTAAATTAATACTATTATTTATAAATATTTTAGATTTTGGAGCCAGGATTCTAATCCGAGTTCTTTCAAAATCTCCCAAGTTTCTGAGTTTTGTTACCCTGGAAATAATGTAAATAATTGCTGCCTTTATTTCTTAGTGGGCTTTTGTAAGATGATGTATATTTAGCACATTGAGCTCTTTGAAAAGCAAAGTGAAAGGCATGTAGTAAGGTACTCAATATTTCTTGGGAAAATGAGTAAGGAGTGCTTAAAGGGAATAACATTGTGACTGTTTATATATCCACTACTCATTGGGATTTGCTTGAATTATAAAAACAAGATTTAAAACAGATGTTTTTAATTATTTAAAAGTATCAATTAAGAAGGTGGGAAAACATTAATAATCTGAGATTTGATTGCTTTAATTACCTCCAAGAGAGGACCAGGTCTTTGGAAGATGTATTTAATATTTTTGTCTATTCATTAATGAGTTAGCATCTTTAATGATCTCATACTGTTCCAAGTAGTTTAAATTTTTCAAAATAATTTTTGGTTGAATTGGAATTAAGCATCTAAGGCAGGGAAAATAAACCTAACTTTATATAGGTAGAATCCCATTTTAATAACCATTTCAAAGTTGTAAAAATCACTTTTGAGAGTCTAATTTCATTAGAATGAAAATGTTTTTACATTACAAAATAACAGGTTATTAATTTCAAATAGTAACAAAGGTTGGAGTGGGGGGCAATTATACAGAAGGAATTCTTGACTGAACGTAATGCAGAAGTCTCGTAAAGATTAAATAATGCTTTGATCGTTTGTTGTAATTGCATTTGACCGTTATATAAACTACATAATAAAATTTAACATATTTAAAAAGTATTATTTTGGTGGTATTTAAGTTTGCTTTCTGATGTTGATTTTAGATCTTTGGAAGCATAATCATTACTTGGGAGTGGTGAAGTTTGTAAAATGATAGGGCTCCTGGTTATATGGTTTAGAAAGTGATTTATTTGATAAATAAGTATATGTAAACTGAATTTTCAGTGGTAATGAACCAAAAGTTGTTTCTGATGCCTCAGAGGATTTTGCATTTCTATTTTGAAAAATCTGAGCTTCACTCAAATAATTCATGGCTCAACATGGCCTAGCCTATCTGGCCCTAATTTCAACTGAGCCCTTCCGTATTACAACTCTTATCAGCTGAAATGTCTGGAAGCATACTGCCATTAAAAGCAAAACCAAACAAACTTCATGGCCCCCAAATCCTCTCATGGTTCTAAAATATCACCAGTATCCTTTGCCTAATATTGTATGGTTACTTAAGTGTATTATTACCAAGAGAATAATATTTTTCTTGACTACAGTGTCCACTTGGACACTGTAGTGGACACTGTCCACTTAGACAGACTTTAAACCACAGGGTTCCATATTTAATTCTATCCTGTATTAATAAAACCCAGAGCATGCTAAGTGTTTAGGATGTGGATTAAACTTAAATTGACAATAGGGTGACTTGATGGAAATTGTTGAAATGGGATTCTAATCTATAGTGTAGCTAACTGAAACTATGAATTTAAATATGCTGTTTTAATTATTCCAGAGCATTCCCCATATGGTCCCTCACCATTGGGTCGACCTTCATCTGAAACGAGAGCTTTTCTCTCCCCTCCAACTTTGTTGGAGGGTCCACTCAGACTCTCACCTTTGCTTCCAGGGGGAGGAGGAAGAGGTATATTGTTTAAACATCTTTATTACTCTAGATTTCTTCCTTACTTTATATTTTCATCTCAACTTATCTTTAAAATGATCTTTAAAATAAATCTTTGGAAAATACAGGCATTCCTTGCACTTATTGTGGGTTATTTTTGTTTGGAAAAGGAGCTCTATGACATGTAATTTTAATATATTTTTCTCTTAGAAACAGGTATAGTAGGTTATGTTTTGGTCAAGCCCTTAATCTTTTTAGATCATTTGACTTCTTAAAAACTATATATTATACTACATAATACAACACTTTATAAAGAATACATGAAATATGATAACAATATAACCTAGCATAAAATTGTATTTTAACAAAACATTATTAAAATGTAGAATTTCTAAAATCTTTTTTTATTTCATTATCATGATCTTTTTATTTTAGAAAATCAGAAAGTAAAAGAAAGAACCTTCTTTTTAGAGTGGAGTAATACAGAAGTACTATCTTGAGTACTTCTCAAGAAGAGTTTTAATGGGAGCCTTAAGGGAGACGGAAATGATTTAATACTTTGAGAAACTGACCCAGGATTGCTTTGTTACCCTGTATGGGGTTTTGCAAATTTTAGCAGCTACTTCAAGCCTATGCATTAGCTCTTGGTCTTTCTCCATTTACTTCATCAGCGCTCATCCTGGCGTTACCTGTGTACCTGGAGTTTTCCTCTTTTGATTTCTCACCTCACTTTGTCAAGTTGCTTAAAATTTTCCCTTGAATTGTGGCAAAATTAAAAGGTAAACAGTGCTGTTCATTCCCAAGTCAAAAGTCTTAGGTTTTTAGCCCCAAATCTGTGTTGTATAAGAGCTAATAACATTCTTCATCAGTGTTGTGTTTCTATTCCCCCCTTTTTATCAGTGAATCTAGCATGTTGAGTCTGAGGTAGGAACAGAAAGTAATGAGACTAAATAAAAACACCAAACTAAATCCAACTTCTCACAGCTCATATACTCAAATGGATACTACTTACCAAAAATAGTCTCTCAGGGATGCTGTCCTGTTCCGTTGAAACTGCCATTATTTTAAATATTTTTGGAGCTCTTTCTTTGGGATTCCCTTCAAAGAATGAGAAAACAAAATTTCTATGGGTTATGGGATATTCTCCCTTTGCCCATTTCCTCTTTACGTCTTTGTATCCTCAGTTTGGTATACTTCCCATTGGTCCCTCCCACTTCCCAGTCCCACTGCTGATTGGACCCACAGCCTGGGGATATTTCAGAGAGAACTTTTGCTTGTGTTGGCTTTGAACTGAAAACTCCTAGGGAAAGAGTGAGTTGCATACTGACACTTGGAGCCCTGGGAGACCTTTCCTTTGAGCATTTTAGGAAGGAGACTAATTTTGAAATTCACATGTGTGCCCTCAAATCCATTTTCCCCCTGTTTTTTTAACCTATATTAAGAAATATGTTTTATATCATGTCACATTACATGCCAACATAAATGTAATAGAAACCATTTACATGAAGTAGTACTACCCTTACTATTTTTGACGCTTTCTGGTATTTTGTGTTCATTTCTGTTCCATTTCATTTAAAAAAGTTGCTCATTAAGACTAATTTCATGCACCATGATGGTTTGCAGCCAGCAATCTGAAAAATAGTTCCCTAGAAATAAAGGTATAATTGGCTAAATTGCAAATGTGAATCACTAGAAGTTGAATGACATAAGTCAAGGATTGCTTGTAGTCAATTGGATATTTGTAATAAGTAAGAATTACCTTTGATTTCTCCTCTCCTATTTAAATTACTTTCCTCTCCTTTTTATTACTTTTGAGAAATGATGTGTTTAGATTATTTGCAAGGGTGTTTTACTGTTTGTTAGAAGAGCTACAGAAGTTTTAGGTAAGTTATTAGTAGGTCTTAAAAGAGTTGCTTTGGAGTAAAAGTTACTGTGACTCACTGAAGAAGGGTGAATAGTGCCCTTTTCCTTCCTTTTATTATCTTTTTAAATTTGAAAGTTTGAATGAGATATATGTTTGAATCAGATGGAACATAAGGAAAATAATTTTTTAGAGTAAATTTCATGTAACTTTTAGTCTAAATGAAAATTTTAACCTTTAGCATTTTTAAGTTTGTAATTTTTTCCCTGGTAGTCAGTTGGTTGGCCTGTATTTTGGTCTTCTGAAAGGAAGCAATCAAGAGAAGGTCTTTGAATATCTTCTTTAAAGATCTGTGCTTCACACTAGATGAACTCAGCCTAATTGACGCACATTTTTTTTCCAGTTTAATTTTCTGCTTTCCTAGCCTTTTTCTTCTAATGACCTTATTAGAAGGATGAACAAGCTGGAAAGAAAGATTTGGGGAATATACAACTATGAGGAAAAGAGATAGTTGACTTACTTTCAGAATATAAAAGTCAGTTTACCTCCTGACTACAAAAGAGAGCAGATAAAATTTTTTTTAAAGATTATTATGTATTTTTTAAAAAAGATTCTTATATTGATTTGTACAAGCTACCAAGAAAAGTTGAATTAGTTTTAGTCTCTTAAAGGTGTACTGAACTGTGGAGACATTTTAGAAAGATTTCTATTAAATTTTTTTAAAAAAATCTATTCCTTAGGAGGTTAAAAAGAAAAAAAGCTTTTGTTTTCTGGGCAATATAGTTTTGAGAAGACCGCATTCCCCCCTCAGTGACAGATAAATGAAGTAATAACATATTTTGTTATTTAATGTTAAAAAATTTTTTGTATTTGTTTTTTCCATTTTAATTGAATATGTGATATTAATTGAGGTACTGTGTTTTTTGTGGTCATAAGAAGGGAACTTTATAATGATGGTCTTTCTTTATAAATGTAAGCATGCCAGAATTCCTTACCCAAATGAGTGTTACCTTGTCCAAAGTATTTATTCCAACAGTGCTGTTGTTTTTGAAACTTTTGTTTTAGACTTGCCTTCAGAGTTGTGAGCTCTTTTTGAAGGTGAATTTGATATTCAGAAATTGCTAAAAGCCCTTTAAAGCCAAATTTATCTGGTGGGTATAAAGTTTGTAATCAGACTGGTTAAAATCATTTTCGGACAGAAGTAGAATCCTGTTTCAGCATTGAGATGCGATTTCTTGAGTGTCTCTTAAGTTAATCCAAGTACATTTCTAAAAGAGTTGTTCTAAAAATACTTTGAATAGTTGTAGAATTATTGAAATGGGTATATAACCTCTAAGATGACTGTGTTAAAAGAATCATGCTCTTTTTGACTATTGGCATATTAGTGTAAGCAACAAAAACCTCATAATTATGTTATTCCATCTGATATAGAGGTCTTTACTTTGTAATTCACTTCATACTTTTATTTTTCAGAGTTAGTATTTATAATTTATAATTTAGCCACTGATTTTCTATGTAAATGATGATGGTGGTAACATTTATAAATGACTTTTATAGGCAATTATTTGTTTATACACATGGCAAGATTATTTTTTCCTCATTGTCCTAGTCTTTGTCCTAGGCTTTGGTAGGATGGAATTACAGTCTAATATGTCTTAGGGAAACTTCATTGGAATCTGATTGTTTTCACTTTTTAAAAGCTGCCTGGATTTCATTTGATGATAGGTCTTATAATACTTTTTTAGATAAAACAGAATTGTAATTTTTTCTTTAATTAGGCTCAAGAGGCCCAGGGAATCCTCTGGACCATCAGAATACCAATGAAAGAGGAGAATCAAGCTGTGATAGGTTAGCTGATGCCCATAGAGCACCTTCTGACACTGGGTCCCTTTCACCTCCATGGGACCAGGATCGTAGGATGATGATCCCTCCATCAGGTATGGAGAGAGTGTAATTATTTATATTTCAAAGGTAAGCAGTATATGAAACACAGAAGAATGGAAGAAAAGAGGAGTACATGTATGTCCTGTTTTAAGAAAAACTGATACATATTGGAAAACAATAATAACACAAATTTCTAACCATAATAATTAGGGGTAATTGTTCATGTTACAGAAAGCTGCTTTGTTTCCCTCCCAACCCTCTCATGGAATATCTTTATTATTTTTATTGCTCATAGAAGTAATACATGTTTATTTTAGAAAGTCCAAACAACGAAGAAATGTGTAATTAGGAAAGTGAAAAAAATCTCCCTCATCATCTTAGCATGCTTTTCCAGGTATTTAGTTTTATATATTTTAGGGATTTTTTTTTTTTTTTTGGTATATGTTCATAAACAGAAAAATTCCCTCATCACTTCTGTGCAATTACACTATTCACCTTCTTGTAATTGTCTTTCTTCATTAAACAGTATACCTTAGATTAACTGCTAAAATAAATATATTTACCGGAACAGTCACAGCAGAATATCCTGAAGGAAGGCAATAACTGCTATTCTTTTAATAGTTCTTACTCTCCCAACGAATGTATTTAAAATTTTTTAGTTTGCTAAACTTTTATTTATGCAGTGTTTCAGGGACACCTCTTATGTGAAGTGAGCTATGCCTGCTTTGTATAAATTTAAAAAAACATACTACTTCAGATTCCTTCCTGAGGAGTTGGAGAGAGTAAGAATATCATGGTAAAATAACTTTAATTCCAAGAATCAGCTCTTGCTGTAGTAGTAGTGTGTATATGTTCTAAGAAATGGTGGCTCTTACGGAGCCTGAGTGGCTCAGTTGATTGGGTGTCTGATTCTTGATTTAGGCTCGGGTCGTGATCCCAGGGTTGTAGGATCAAGCCCCATGTCAGGCTCTGCTCTGAGTGTGGAACCTGCTTAAGACTCTCTCTCTCTCTCTCTCTCTCTCTCTCCCTCTCTCCCTCCTCCCTCCCTCCCCTCCCTCCCTCTCCCTCCCTCCCTCTCCTCTCCCTCTCCCTCTCCTCTCCCTCTCCCTCTCCCTCTCCCTCTTTCCCCTGCTTGCATGCTCTGTCTCTCAAAAAAAAAAAAAGAATCTTTTAGGGGAGTGGCATAGAACATCTTTCAAAGATTCTTTCTTGACTTTAACATTCACTAAAAAGTTTTGCTATGATAAAAATAAAGATAATAAACTACAGCCCCTTTCTCTAAGAACTTGATTGCAAGATTTTGGTGTATTATCATATCGCTACATCTGTATAGAGAACTTTCCTTTGAGAATTTACAAGCTATTAATACCAAGAATCCCTGTCACATGTGCTAACTCTCCAAGTAAAATCTGGTGTAGTGGTTTTCAAAGTTGGCTTACCTTCAGAAGTAGCCTAAGAAACTTCAAGGAAAATGCAGACATATCTGGGTCCCCCTTCAGATCAGACCTTTGGAACATGAACTTCAGAGGTAAGGCCTATATTTCTAAAATACTCTCTTGAAGGTTCTGAGGAATAGCTAAATCTAAAAACCACTAATCCATATAAAACCACTGCCCTTATTATATGGAAAGAGCACGCAGTCCTCCAAGAGATTAGTTGGCAGTCTTAGGTTAAAGTAGCTAGGTAGATAGCTGAGACTGGAACTCAGTATTGACTTTGTTATTGTTCATTCATAAAATTAGAAAATTTTTTACATGTCCTTTAAAAATTGCCTGAAGCCTATAATTTTAGACTTTTGGTATTATCTGATAGATACCTAAGTCTCTTTTCATTTTGTTTCCAGGTTTTTTTCCTTCTTTTGAAAGTTGAATAATTTCTATTGATCTGTCTTTAAGTTTACTGACTCTTCTCTCTGTCATCTCCATTCTGCTATTAATATTTTTTAATTAAAAAAAATGTATTTTTGTTTTTTTCATTTTGCTATTAATATATATTAAACCTATCTAGGAAAAGTTTTATTTTATTTTATTTAAAAAATTTTTTTAATGTTTATTTCTGAAGGAGAGAGAGAGAGAGCGAGAGAGCGTGAGCAGGGGAGGGGCAGAGAGAGAGGGAGACCCAGAATCCGAAGCCGGCTCCAGGCTCTGAGCTGTCAGCACAGAGCTTGACGCAAGGCTCGAATTCACGAACTGTGAGATCATGACCTGAGCCGATGTTGGAGGCTTAACCGACTGAGCCACCCAAATGCCCTGTGGAAAAGTTTTATTTTAGATAGTGTATTTTTCAGTTTTAGAATTTTCATTTTTAAATACTTTTACTGTCTGCTGAGATTTCTTATCTTTTTATTCATTGTAAGCATTTTTTAAACGTCATGAGCATAATTTTATAGTAGCTGCTTTGAAGACGAATGATCATTCTGACATGAGGGTCATCTTTTTAGTTTAAAAAACACTGATGTTAAAAAATGGCAACTGAAATAACTGAATTTCTGAGGAATATAGATTCTGTAGTTATCTGAGATTTTCTATAATGTAGTCCTATGAAGCATGCTTTGTAAATTTCATATATTTCCTTAACATGTTAGAACTTGGCAAGAATTAAAAAATTTTTTTTTTTATTTAAGACAAGTAAGCAGAAATATAAGAAATTCTATAATTCTAAGGAATCATTTGTTTTTGCACTGTTAAATACTTTGAAGAGGGGATATAGGGAGCAAATAGAAACAAAAAAAACGACTTAAGCCCTAACGTATTACCAATTACATTGATTGTAAATTGTCTAACATCAGCAGTTAAAAGACAAATTGGTAGAATGAATTAAAAAACCAACCATGACTCAACTATTTGCTGAGTACAAAACTCATTCAAATATAATAGTATAAGTAGATAGGTTGAAAATAAAAGGATGGGAAAAGGTAGTACTATGCAAATATTAATCAGAAGACAGCACTAGTGGTTATTATTAACATCAGATAAAGTAAACTTAAAAGCAAAGAAAATTACCAGAGACAGAAAAACATCACAGAATGATAAAAAGCATCAAGAAGACATAGCAAACACAAATGTCTATATAGCAAGCAAGAGAGCTACAAAATATGTGAAGTAAAAAGTGACAGAACTGAAAGGAGAAACGTAAATGTACCATTATAGTTGAAGGCTTCAGGATCTCTCTTTACAGTTGGTAGAACAACTAGACAATTTGGCAAGGATATGCAAGAACTGAATAATACTGTTACCAATAGGATCTAATCTACATTTATAGAATATGCCACCCAATAGCAGCAGAATATACATGCTTTCCAAGCCCCAAAGGAACATTTCCTAAGATAAATCATATCCTGGGCCATGAAACAAATTGAAAATAATTGAAATTATATACGGTATTCTGTGTTTACAGTGAAATAAAACTAGAAATAATGAACTGTTGATGCATGAACAACTTGGATACATTTCAAGGGCACTATGTTGAATGAAAACAATCTCTGAAGGTCAGCTACTGTATAATTACATATATATCACATTTTCGAACCGACAAAATGATAGAAATGGAAAACAGATTAGGGGTTTCCCATGGGTTAGAGATAGTAAGGGAAGGTGTGTGGATGAGACTATAAAGGGTAGTATGAGGGAGATCTTTCTGGTGATGGAATAGTTCAGTATCTTGAGTGTGGTGGTGATTACACACATGTACACATGTGATAAGTTGGCATGAACTATGTACTTGCATTGTATTAGTATTAGTTTCCTGGTTATTATATTGCACACTAGTTACGGAAGATTGGGGGAAATGGGGTAAAGGGTGTGTAGGACTTCTCTGTATTATTATTATTTTTTCCCTCTGTATTATTTTTGCAGCTTTCTGGGAATCCTTATTTTAAAATCAAAAGTAAAAATTAAATCCTTTTTATTGGATACAGTACATATACAGGAAGTGCAAGTATTCTTTAGCATATAACTTGGTCTTTTCATAATTTGAGCACATTTGTATAACTAGCATTCAGATCAAGGCTGTTTTCAGTTCATTTTTCTTCATCTTAGGAACTTAGAAATCTTTTCAACTTTGCAGGAAAAAAATGTTATTGATGGATAATGTAAATAAGTTAACATTCACCTATCATACAATAATTGGATTAGAATTTTAACAAGAATATGTTCTAAATAACTCACCCATTACAAGTTCATTTTTTTTTTTTTTAAGTTTATTTATTTTGAGAGAGAGACAGAGAAAGAGCAAGAGAGTGCAGGAGCAGGAGAGGGGCAGAGAGAGAGGGAGAGAGAGAATCCCAAGTAGGCTCCAGACTCTACTTGTGGGGCCTGTTCCGGGACCTGATGCAGGGCTGGTGGTGGGGCTGGAGGCGGGCTTGACACAGGTTTTGACATGGGGCTTGGTCTCACGAACCATGAGATCATAACCTAAGCCGAAATCAAGAGTTGGATTGGATGTTTAACTGACTGAGCCACTCAGGTACCCCTGTAAGTTCTTAATAAATAAGAATTTATGCAACAGAAATTTAACCAAAGTGACTTACTTGACTCAGTCAAGTGCTTTGCTCCATAAGAAATGGAGCTTCATTCTTTGAGTCTGTCATTCTTGTTGCTGAAGTACAGGAGTAGAAAAGCAAAAACATGCTTTTTGCTTTTTTAAATCTCTCTGAGTCAGAACAGCTAACATTTGATTGACCAAAGCAAGTCACATGACATAATTTAGAATCACTGGGCAGGAAATATATTCTGCCTCTTGAAGACAAAGGTACAAGGATGGTGAAGAATTGAGATCATGAATGCAGTATATCAGAGGGATTATACTTTTACAATGTGTTTTCACTTGTATAACTATATGTAAAAAATATATTTGTATACTATAATGTCTTAGATTTTAAAATTACTCTTTAAAATTTTTTTAAAATGTTTATTTTTGAGAGAGAGAGAAAGCAGTGTGAGCAGGGGCAGGAGGGGCAGAGAGAGAGAGATAGGGAGACATAGAACTTGAAGCAGGCTTCAGGCTCTGAGCTGTCAGCACAGAGCCCGACCTGGGGCTCAAACTCACAAACTGTGAGATCATGACCTGAGCTGAAGTCGGACGCTCAACCGACTGAGCCACCCAGGTGCCCCTAAAATTACTCTTTAGAAGAAAGAAATAATGTAATTTTTTGTTTAGTTTTTCTAATAAATGGTTCCTAAGTAATTGCCTTGCTTTCTTTGCACTTGTTCTTTTTTTTTTATAAAACAAAGAGTAATAATTTAAGTGAGTTTTTAGAAAATCTTAAAATACTGTCTCTTAACTAACATTTAGCATTTACCATTATGTTTTAAGAGTCATGAATCTTAAAATATTCTTGTATCTTATATAAATTATGATTAGTGACATGTTTCAACAGTATTAGTAGCAAATAATTCAAATAAGAAAACTAATGCTGCTAGACTTTAAATGATATCTTTTTGACCATGAGGGAACAAATCTGCAGAAACCTTGGCTTTTAGCCTTTTAAATAATTCTTGAGAATTATACCACAAAGAAGTTATAGTTAATTTCTACTGCAGGTATTAATCAGAGTAATGATTTGTCATACATAAATGAATCTAGTAAGAATCCAACAAGAAAGGTAATTCTTATGTCTAAATTCATATAAATATTTTTGGTAGTATTTTAGCTGAGAAAAAAGAGTAAGAAAACCACAGATACTTTAATGAAACAAAGTTTTGGTTTTTTTTCATTTTTTTATTCCTTGGTTTTCTTGATTTCAGTGCTCCTTTTGATTTTAGTGCACTAATTTCAATATCCTTATGCTCCTATAACTGGCCACACAGCCTCCTTTTCCATCAGGAAGAAGTAATAGAAAAGAATGAAGAATCTTAATTCTCTGCTAGAGTAGACAGATGTAAATTAAAGGAGGATTATGTCACTTCCCCTCCTTTTTTAAAGCTTTAATATTTTTAGAGTTTCTGTTAAAAGAGCAAGAAGTATGTATGTAGTTTCTCTTATTTTTGTCATTGCTTATCTTTTACTAGTTTGGATAAGATACGCGAGGGGTAGCAAAGAGATTTAGCAGCTCTTTAATAGTATTATGAATTAAGTCTGGTCTTCAGCCTTGGATGTTTAAAAACATGCTTTATTTCTTGAAGGGCTGAATAAGAGATACATACAGCCAAATTGAGGATGATAGTTTTAAATTTTACCTTGAGAAACAAAAGCAGCATAAAGCCAACTTTAGATAGCATTAGAAGTGCAGGCATAGATTTTTACTTTACTGGCTCTAATTTGTAAACTTTTATGCAGATAATTGTTCTTCATGGTGAACATTCTTTTATACAAGATTCACTTGATGAAATAAGAGTTGGTCTTAAGTTAGGCCCATTTTGATCTCCTTGTTGAGATTTTGGAGTCTTCATATACTTAATAAGGTGTCCTAACAGCTTCAATGATGCTTTTATCCTCTTAGGGAATGGTATTTGCTTAAAAGTTTTTTATTTTTGGGCTACCCCTTGTTTTGGAGTATGTATCTCCTGTATCACTATCACTTCTTGTAATGATCCTATATAAATTCTAATGATTTGTATTGGTTGTGTTTGGTAGACAGGTTACTGCTATACATGTTTAATTAACTCTAAAAATCTTTAGTTTTCCAATCTTTATGAAGAGAGTAGATTGAGGAGAGAGTAGGATGCGGGGAGAAATGTAGACGATGTTTTGAAAAATTTTGCTTTCTTTTTTTTTTTTAATTTTTTTAAATGTTTATCTTTATTTTTGAGACAGAGGACAGAGCATGAGCAGGGGAGAGGCAGATAGAGAGGGAAACACAGAACTCGAAGCAGGCTCCAGGCTCTGAGCTGTCAGCTCAGAGCCCGACGCGGGGCTCGAACGCGACAACTGCGAGATCATGACCCGAGCTGAAGTCGGATGCGCAACCGACTGAGCCACCCAGGCGCCCCCAAAAATTTTGCTTTCAGTAAAAGCGAGAGATGAAATGGTAGCTGGGAGGGAGAGTTTTTTTTTTTTTTAAGATGGAAAATATTGCAACATTTATTTACTGATGGGAATAATGCAAGGTAGAAAGTGAAATTGATGATGTATGGGAGAGAGTATAATTATAAAAGTGAAACACTTGAGTGGTAAACAGAAAGGATGGGATCCAGAGTGTAAGTGAGAAATTAGATAGGAGCTAAGTCACTTTATTCATTTGAAAAAGAAGGAAGGCACAAGTAGGTACAGATGTAGAGACTGGGTAAGGGTGAGTGAAGCTGTCTAGTTCCATCAATTCTTGGTGTGGCAAGATCATTAACTTGGGATGAGCGGAGGGAGTTGTCAGAGATTTGAAGAGAGAGAAAAAGATACACAATAGCCATTTAGTAGAGTGAAGGAACTCAAACTTCACTGGAGTGTAGTATGATTACAGGGCAGTGTTGAGTATCTATTTGAAATTTATGGTCATAAATTTGAATGAGACCAGTCACTATTATGCTTTAATATGGTTTATAAATATAAAATGTTTAATTTCTCATGTAGTTACTTTGGATGCTTATTTTGCACCAGTTATTATGTTAAGTGCTTTTTATTGATTGTTCTAACACTCAGGAGTGTTACTCCTGTTTTATGGAAAAAGGAACAAAAACAAAGATAATGTAAAATCTTGCCTATTACCTTCTAAAATTGCATGTTAATATTTGCGTCAGGTGTGTGTGTGTGTGAGAGAGAGAGAGAGAGAGAGAGAGAGAGAGAACATGTAAATAAAACATATAAAGAAAAAAATAGCACACTATATAAATGAGGTTATTCTACTTCCTTTCCTGGAGCCATTACTATCCTTCTTTCCCAGAGGTGACTACTCGTGCATTTAGTGTGTGTAAACTTACAGACCATATATAATTAAAAAAAAAAGTTTTTTTCTATTTTATCAAGTTTTTTAGCAACATTATGTTCTTGATTTCTTTCTATTTTAATATAAAGTTTATTACCTTAATTACTATATAGTATTTCTGTATATAAATATACCACAATGTATTTATCCAGTGTTCTTTGATGAGCATTTAGGGTGTTTCCAGTGTTTCACTGTTAGTAACAATGCTGCAGTTAACACCCCTTGCATATATGTTATTTAGAGATGAGCTGAAGAAATGAAATTGCTGAGTAATAGGATAAGCATATTTTCCCTTCCTTTCCTTTCCTTTCCTTTCCTTTCCTTTCCTTTCCTTTCCTTTCCTTTCCTTCCTTTTCTTTGTTATTTGAGAGAGAGAGAGAGAGAGAGAGAGAGAGCATGAGCAGGAGAGAGGGAGGGAGAGAGAATCATTTTTTAAAATGTTTATTTATTTTAGAGAGAAAGAATGTGCGTGCACAAGCAGGGTAGGGGCAGAGAGAGAGGGAGAGAATCCCAAACAGGCTCCATGCTCAGTGCAGAGGCTGTTGCAAGGCTTAATCCCAGAAACCATGGGATCATGACCTGAGCTGAAATCAAGAGTGGATACTCAACTGACTGAGCCACCAAGGTGCCCTGTTTTTAGTGTTAATAGATGTTGCCATATTGTCCTCAAGAGTGGCTGTACATAAAGGATTTGAGAGTACTTATTTCTCCAATACTTGATATAAAACTTTTTGAATATTTCCAGCAATAGGAGTTAAAATTATTGTCTCCTTTTTATTTGTAGTTCTTTGATTAGTGAGCTTGAACATCTTTTCATGTTTATTGGTCATTTGTATTACCTGTATTTATTTGCTGCAAATTGCCTGACCCATTTTATTTCCTGCTTGCTAGCAATTCTTTTTTTTTTTTTTAATTTTTTTTTTTTTTTAATTATTTTTGAGAGAGAGAGAGAGAGCATGTACACAAGCAGGGGAGGAGCAGGGAGAAAGAGGATCCCAAACAGACTCCGTACTGACAGCAGAGAGCCTGATGCAGGGCTTGAATTCACCAACTGTGAGATCATGACCTGAGCTAAAGTCAGACGCTTAACTACTGAGCCACCCAGGACCCCCTTCATGGGAATCTTAGTACATTTTGGATACTAATCTTTTGTCTTTTGCAATACTCTATTGGTTTGTTATTATGCATGCTCTTGTTATACATAAGTTTCAAATTTTCTTATAGGTAAGTTAATCCATGTTTATTTTTATGGAATTTTTGTTTTGTTTAAGGCCTGTCCCTAGATCAAAATGATATTCTCTGTTTTCTTTCTTTCAAAAATCTTAAAATTTTGTTTTAATTTTTAAGTTTTCAATTTGGATTTGATTTCTGTATTAATGTTTAGTGCGAGGAATTATTTTATTCCATTGAATAGACAGTTATTTTAGTATTATATATTGGTTCATCAACTTGAGATATTACTTTTATTTTAAATGTCCATATTTGCATAGATCTATTTCTTTGACATTCTTTCTATACCATTGGTCTTTTTATTCCAGACTCGTAACCTATCTGTATCAATGCTGCTATCATCTGCTTTCTGGAAATTTTGCTTTTCATTCCATTTAAATTCCTTAATTATTAGGATAAACTATTTTTTTCATGTTGTGAGTGAAGATGTTTATTGTACTTGGTTATTAGGCAGTATTAAACCTAAAAAAAAATCCCAATCCTTTATCCATCTTTATGCTTCTCTTGTTAACCAACTTGATGTTTCTCTTATGTGATAGAACCCCAGATTATTAAAATAGGTACTGAGGGAACTATCACAGTCCAAGATTTGTTATGGAATGAAAAGAGATAGACAGCATTTTTATTTGGCGTAGACATCTTGGATTTTATTCAAATTCTTAGTTTATGAAACTGCTTCAGAATGCTGTGTACACTTATTGGCAGCCTTTATTCATTTTTTCCCCCTGATCCTTTTCCTTCTCCCATTCTTTCTTCTTAATCATGTCTTCTTTTATAAGGGTGGTAAAAAAACAAAGGTAAGCAAGCAAGCAAGGAACTATGTCTTTATTTTCTCTATTTTAGTCTCATTGGTTATAGCTTTATCATATTGCATGTGTGTATGTTTGTGGGCGTGTTTATGTGTGTATGTGTATATTTGTGTTTGAGCATAATACCCTGTTTACTTGTTCATCTGTCCTTTTCTCTCAGGGCAAGCTTCACCTCCTTGGTAACAACACCATTTCTGATTCCTCCAATCAAAATTCATTAGGCTACCACTCATATAATTTGTATACCTCTTTATTAACGCATTGACCACACTGTATTTATTTCTGTCACCATTAGACTATGAAAGCATGGACTGTATCAAAACCAGCTTTGTATCACTACTGCCACGTACACAATAGGTCTTGGTAGATTTAAGGAGTTAATTATATTGGCCAGTGGAGGGCAACATGGGTATATGATTTATAAAATAGTAAGCTTGTAGCAAAATTTTTTATTTCTGAGGTTGCTGATATTGTGGAGATGTAATTTAGAAGCAAAATAATGATACGGTATGGTATCTTGAGGCTTGATTAAGAAAGAGCTGGGAAGTTTTCAGGTTTACCCATTTTTATCCCCTTGGCCAAATTCTGCCATTTAATTAATCCCATGTTTGCGGTAGAAAGGGAAAACTCCTTTTAGATCTCAGTGGTTATATTGGCCTTTCTTTTCACTGGGCTAATTCAGACTCATAGAGACAGCTTTTTGCTAAGATTCTGAAAGGGGGAGGAAATGAGCATGAGACTGTCCAGATCTTTCTCTCCTAATGCACATCCTTTGACCCTTGGGAGCTCATTAAATATAATTCTATTAACTCTGGTTGATGCCAAGTGGTTTTCATGGCTTTGTGTGGGAGAGGTGTGTCAGTAAGGTCCCTTGTGGCTGAGTCAGATGAGGGGTGACCTATCCAACATTGTATGGAGTTCGCATTATGAATTGCTGCTTAGAATAGTCACGGAAGGCAATTTGCAGCTGTTTTTCCTTATCCATCTGGATAAGAGAGAGTCACATAATTCACCCCCTTTGACTTTCCTCTTATTTTTGGAGTTGGGCATATCATACCTAATGTATAAAAATCTGCCGTTGCCTAGCTGAGATGGACTACTTATATTTTTTCAAGAATGAGGAGTTGTACAAGGACCCAGGAATGATCATTTTGTTATCATAAGTGACACCTGGGGGCAAAGGTGGTTTAGCTGTAGAAGCACCTGAGTCAGAGTCTGTGCCCAGATTTGTGTCTGTCTAGGTGTCCTTAATCTGAGCATTGTGAACCTTCCATTCATCTATTGAGTGAGAGATCTTCCCCTTTCATTTTGGAGGGATGCTAAATTCCAAAATATTGAAGTTACTAAAAATTTCATCCTTGATGACCTCTGAATAATACTTCTTGCTTTGGTGACTATTTCTTTTATCATCGTCTATTCTGCTAAATTTCTTGATATGCTTACAACATACTCTCTTTTTTCTTTGTCAGTAGTGATCTTCTCAGTGATGTTTTTGATATGTTGATGTATTTACTTCCTTCACTGAACTGAAACTTTCAAAATCTAGAGTAGCATATTATAATTGTATTTACTGCAAAGGTAAAGTTACTGCCTTTAGTGAATAATTTTCCTAAAATTACTTACTATTGTCTACCAAGAGTATAGGTCAATTTTTAGGAAGCAAGAGAAATGTCTATATTCAATATATTAAACGTAAGTAAACTTGATGTATTTTTATATTGATGAAAATATTTTAAAAACTTATTTTCTAGGCCAACCATATCCTGATCCATCTCTTCCTCCACAAAGGCAAGACAGATTTTATTCTAATTCTGGTAGACTGTCTGGACCAGCAGAACTCAGAAGTTTTAATATGCCATCTTTGGATAAATTGGGTAAGAAATACTTTGTGTATGTGTATGTGTTTTTTAATAATGATGGCACACTAAAGAATTGGGAGCTGAAAAAAGGACTAGTAACTGCTACCTCTAATAGCTCTTTTAAAAAAAAAATTTTTTTAATGTTTATTTATTTTTGAGAGAGAGAGAGAGACAGAACGAGTGGGGAAGGGTCAGAGAGAGAGGAAGACAGAGAATCTGAAGCAGGCTCCAGGCTCTGAGCTTTCAGCAGAGAGGCCGACATGGGGGCTCAAACTCATGAACCATGAGATCATGACCTGAGCTGAAGTCGGATACTCAATGGACTTAGCCACCCAGGTTCCCCTACCTCCAATACCTCTTAATGCCAAAATCTTTCCTGAAAACTTTCTAGTTTTATGTTTCTTGATATATTGTTTGTACCCGTGGCATCTGCATATATGTTAATGGTTGGTTTGGGCACTATTGTAATGGGTCTACTATATGTACCTCTGATGGCAAATTTTACTCTATTCCATGATTAATTATAAAAATTTTTCCAGTCCACTTACATGTATCCTGTTTTGTAATCAGGGAGGGTAAGCTAGTGTAAATGGATATGTGAAAATCCACCAGAAAAATAATTTGGATGCATGCTCTGTTGCTGGTTTAACCAGTTACCTTATTTAGTCATTTCTTACTTAGATTTAACTAACATTTACTGAGTAACCTACTATTTGTCAGGCACTCTTTTTAAAAAAAAATTTTTTTTTAAAATATTTATTTATTTTTGAGAGAACACAGGCATGGGAGAGGCAGAGAGAGAAAGAGACACAGAATCCAAAGCAGGCTCCAGGCTCTGAGCTGTCAGCATAGAGCCTGACGCAGGGCTCGAACCCATGAACTGTGAGATCATGACCTGAGCCAAAGTTGGTCACTCAACCACCTGAGCCAGTCAGTCTCCCCAGGCACTCTTTTCTTTAAACCACCTCACAGCAAACCACTGAAGTTGGGAAATATATATATCCAGTGTACCAGTCAGAACTGTTTAACATTAAAAAAATGAAAAGTAAATAGAAAATTAAAATAAATTTATTGGTAGAAGGTTTCCTCAGCAAACGGAATTTTATTTATTGTAGAAAATCAATCTTTTTTGAATAATAAGCAAAGAAGCAGATGTATGGCCTGGATTTTCTCTTATTAGTTATAATGAAATAAATTCTTTCTAACTCTTTGGATTTTGAATTGTTTTCCCCCATTAATTCAAGCTTAATGGAGTGAAAGTATTATGTGATTAAATATTTATTTTTAAACAACTGCTATTTAAGATTTTTTACATGTCCTTTTTTTGTTGTTATTGAATAATATCCAATTAATCAGATAATTTTTAAGTGACTACTATTTAGAAGGTGCCCTACATGATATGGCAGATAACATAATTATAATAAGATGTAGTTTCTGCTTGTAAGAAGCTAGTAATTAAATGTGGAGAAAGAAATCTTTATCTTTAATTAATACTGATCAGAATAGTACGTTCCATTAGAAAATATGCTGTGTTTACTGAGAGAACTCTCATGTAGTTGAAGGATCAAGGAAAACTCCCTGAAGGAGGTAGCATTTGAGCTGCTTTTGAGGGAATTTGAAAAATTGGTTGAGAGGTGGGGATCTGTGTCAGTAATGATGAACAGCATAAGTAAAAACAAAGAAAAGAGCTCAAGTCATTGATGAATAATGGTTATAAAACTGAGATATTAATCACTTGACAAAGTCTTATGAGGTTAAGTGAATTAATATGTGTTGAAGTACTTTGTAAATAGAAAAGTTCTGTATAAACTTTTGTAAAAGTTCTATAAATATATAATAATAAATATTATTATTGGTTTGTCAGTATATGTCACATGGAGAAGAATGATGAGAGTTCTGATTGAAACATATTAAAATCTGATTAGCTCTAGTGCTCATAAACATTTGTTGAATGAAAGTGAATTATTTAATCTTCACAATGAACCTATGAAGTAGACGCTATTGTCTCATTTTATAGATGAACAAATCAAGTCTCAAAATGGTGCTCAGGTAGGAAGTATCAGAGCAAGACTTGAACTCAAGCTTGTCTGTGTCCAGAGCCATGGTCTTGATCCCTATCCATTATTGAAATGAGATGGTAGTGGATCTAACTTTTGATGCACTAAATGTCTATAGAAAGCTTACCATTTGACAGGTGTTATGGTAGTTGCTGTATTTCAGTGGTGAATAGAGCTCAGCATTCCTTATAACTTGAGGTCTAGTAAAGACCTATATGCAGTTACACTACACAGTAACAAAGTAATGAATACAAAATGCTATGGGACCATATGGGGCACTTACCAAGATGAGGTATTGGTGTTTCGAGTGTGGGATAGTTAGAATTTTCCTGGAGTACATTTAAGCTGAGAATTAAAGGTCCAGAATTAGTTGGATCAAAATAATGGCAATCATGTTCTAGGAGAAGAGAATAGCATCTTTAAGGATGCTATTAAGAGTTAAGACGTCCTAATAAATTATGGCTGCCACACGCAGTGTGAGTCAGGGAATACTGAAACAAGTAGTAAAAAGGTTAAGCAGTGCGTAGAGTTCTTAGGGCTTTGCAAAGCTGGTAAAAATTTGGACCATATTCATAGGGTAATGGAACATATTAAAGGATTTAAAAATGACAACATCATCAGATCTGTATTTTAGAGAAATTACTGTCGTTGTATTATGTGAATGGATTGGAGGGAGCAGTCAAGATTGGAGGCAGGGTAGCTTTTTAGGAGACTGTGACAGGAATCTACATGGGTGAGGGCGGTGTTTTAACAGAGGGGAGAGATAGATGTGAACAGACCTAGATAAAATAGAATTAGGAGGATTTAGGATTGAAAGCATGTGGGATTGTGGGGGAGACGAGGAGTCTTGGCTGATGCCCAGGTTCCTGGCTGTGGCATCTGGGCCATTCATTGAAAAAGGAGCAGCAGCAAGTTTGACAAGAAAGATTATAAGTTGCATTTTGAACTTAAAAAATTAGCGACACCTGTGATACACCTGTATGAATATTCAAATAGGCAGTTCAAGCTTTCCGGTCCTAGGGGAAATATCTAGATCTGAATTACATGTCTGGAAATCATTAGTAGTATATATCAAATTACAGCTGTAGGAATGGATGGGATTTTTCAAAAGAGAATGAAAGAATAGGGCTGAGGTAGAACTCTGAGAAGACCACCATTTAAAGATGTTAAGGATGTTAAGGTAGTGGAGCCCACCAAAGAGATTGAAGAGTGACTAGCAAGGACAGATAGAGAGAAAGAAGGGTACCATTACAAAAATTGAAGGCTGAGAAGATTTAAAGAGGGAGAGAGTAGTCAACAAGGATGAGAAATAATATAAAATGAGGACTAAAGTGTCTTTTAATTTTCCACAAAAGTAATTTCAGTGGAGTAGTGGATGTTGTAAATAGATGGCAGTGTGAGCAGCACAAAATGAGAGGCACTCCAAACAATATATATAGAACAGTTATTGATTACAGAAGAGAAGGATAGCTGTAGGGGAATTTCCTTTTTCTGTCTCATTTTTCTGTCTCATGTAGTTGGGAGAGACTTGCTAATAGAATGGGTTTAGCTGAAAGGGAGGAGGGAGGTAACAGAGAGGAAGATCTCTGAGGAAGCTGTAAGGGTGGGATTCTGAGCACAGAATCAGGGTCAAAAATCATCTATAAGGATCCTTTTCCATGATAATAGGAGGAAAGATGATAGGAATATAGTTGCTGATACATTTATTTGTTTGATTACAAAAAGTTAAGGGAGTTTCTAAGGTACTTAGTGTAGTAGGTTTGAAGAGAATGGAGGTTTAAAATGCTGAGCAGAAACATGATGTGGAAGATACAGAAAGAAAGTTAATCACTAAGCAGCTGACAGTATGGCTAGAAATCCATCAGCTTGGAGTAGAGCCTATCTATGCACGAATCTATGGTTTATTTTACCCTCAGAAGTGGTAAATAGCTCAGATATAGGCAGAATGGAATCGGAGACTTGGATTAATCTAGGGCTGGAACATTGTCAAGCACATGTAAAATATGGCCAGTGGGGTAAGGACATTGATGACTGGATGCAGTGATGGACTTTGAAGTCCAGTTAATTAGGGAAGAAAATGAGGAGAGGAGGAAACTGAAGAGTTAGACCAAAGGACTGGAAGCTTCAGTGACAAGAACAGGTGTAGTGAGAATAACTAAATGAGTAGGCTAGGCAAGGATAGGTAGTTGTGGTCAGAGAAGAGGGTTGTTTGAATTTACCTTCTCATAGACTGAGCAGTTCTTGATGATAACAAAGTCCAGGAACACTTATTTCAAATAATGGCTAAGTTCAAAGGCTAGTCTGTGTTACTTGATGGAGGAATTAGGAAGGTAGAATGAAATAGTGAAAGGAAGGAGGGAAGAAGAGAGGGAGGGAGAAAGGAAAGGAAGGAAAGGAGGAAGAAGGTAGAGGGATGCTACCTTCCAGAAATCTCCTTATGATGCTCTTACAGCAGGGTTGCCTAGGAACAAGCCACAAAAATCTCTGCCATGTGCCTTTGCAGAACTTTGAATGTGCCAAAATTTCCAGTGTCCTGAAGCTGTTCTTGTGGCCCTAATGCAGGATGCTGGTATCAGGCTGGTTTAGGTACTCACAGGGGGAGTGGGGAAATATCAATTCTTTGTGATCTGGAGGTATTCTAGGAATGGAGTGATCAGTTATGTATTAAAAAATTTTTTTTCAAGGTTTATTCATTTTTCAGAGACAGAGAGAGACAGAACATGAGGCGGGGAGGGGCAGAGAGAGAGGGGGAGACACAGAATCTGAAGCAGGCTGTGAGCTGTCAGCACAGAGCCTGACACGGGGCTTGAACTCACAGACCACGAGATCATGACCTGAGCTGAAATTAGATGCCTAACTGACTGAGCCACCCAGGTCCCCCCACAGTTATGTATTTTAATTGGTTTAATTTTTATGTTTAGATGGGCGAATGTCTTCAGAAATGGAATCCAGTAGAAATGATAGCAAAGACGATCTTGGTGTAAGTATTGAAAGTGGAATTTTATCCATGTATTCAGGAGCTTTCCAGTCTCTTGGTTTACTAGAATAGAAATTTAGCTGGCAATATAGTTGTTGATACAAAACTACTTCTCCCATTTTGACAACTATATATACTTCCTGCATAGCATTATAGCTGTTTCTTTTCTGGATTGTACTCTGTGGTGAAAAAGTACAATTTACAGACTAGAGTCTTAGTTTACTAAAGTTAAACGAGAATTTGGATTTTTCCCCCTTGGATTTTTATTTCAATGTTTTAAAGTATATTTTTGTTACTATGTTTACAATTTTTGCTTTTGGTCACTTTATGTTGAAAATATAAACACCTTTTCTTTTTTTCAGTATATGCTTGATAAAGAATGTATATTTTGATACTCTTCAACTATTTTTCTTTTTTTTCAAGTTTTATTTATTTATTTATTTTGAGAGAGTGAGCGTGTGAATAGGGGGAAGGGCAGAGAGACAGGAGAGAGAGAATACCAAACAGGCTCCACATTGTCAGCACAAGCCCATTGTGGGGCTTGATCTCACAAATTGTGAGATCAAGACCTGAGCCCAAATCAAGTTGGATGCTTAACCGACTGAGCCATCCAGGTACCCTCTCTGTTTTATCTTTAGCCAGAATATTACTTTGTTTTGGTTAAAACTGTTTTCTTTTGAGTTAATATTTGTGATAGCAAAAATCAGTCTGATGTAGAAAACTGAATCTTTCTCAGGGGACTGTTAAGACTGTTATAGACTGCTTTCTGGCGAGGTGCCTAGGTGCTTTCTTTTAAACCTAAGGTTTTCAGGAACATTACTACAAATTTTGCTGTTGTTTTAGTGACTGCTGTATGTCAATTTGTTATAGAATTTAAATGTGCCTGATTCATCTCTCCCTGCCGAAAGTGAAGCAACTGGCCTTGGCTTTGTTCCTCCACCTCTTGCTCCAGTCAGGGGTCCATTGTTTCCAATGGATACAAGGGGCCCCTTCATGAGAAGAGGTCCTCCTTTTCCTCCACCTCCTCCAGGGAGCATGTATGGAGCTTCCCGAGATTTTTTCCCACCAAGGGATTTCCCTGGCCCACCACATCCTCCATTTGCAGGTATGTTTTTTTCTTTGAACTTAATATGTGTTTTATAGAGTAAATCAAAGATATAATTCTATTTCCTATTCATATATTAAGTTTTCTCACCACAAGTATACTGTTATTCTTCAAATTGGGAAGGTAGCCAACTATTAGTAGACTGTAATGAGGCCTCAACTTGATTCATCCTAATGATACGGGAATTACTCTGTGTTTCAGTAATTGGGAAAATCATTGGCCTTTGTAGCAGTCTTATGTTAAGACCAAAATTATTTATATCTTATTTGATAGAAACTGGTTACTGCATCAATTAGTAAAAATAATTACAACATATATTTTAACATTAAAATTACTGGCTAAAGTGTTTTTAAAAGTCTTTTTCATAAGTAGTTCCTATGTAGTCCTACTTATTTAAAACCTAAAATATGTTTATCGTGTTTGGACTAATTGTTGAATTCACTGAAATTTTTTCATAGCGTCACATATAAGAAAAAAGGAATCATTTTTAGCTTTTATATCTATACATTGCCATTTAGGACTATAGGTTTCTGTAGAATAAACACATGGTTACCAAACACTAGGCAGAAGGTTGTTATGTGCCTGATATGGTTATTTCTCACCTTATTTCTCCTCTATTTTAAAGTTTAAGGTGAATTAAAGTGAATTTCGGGGAATTCCAAGACAGTCTTTGATATAACTAAATGTTTTAGGATAATATCCAATTAGAATTGGAAATTAGTGATCTGAATTTTAAGTCTGGTGAAAATTACATTACATAAAAACTTTTAAAAGTAATGTTTATATATTTTGAAATCATTTCTGTTCTTTTCAAAAATGTTAAGATGTTAGGTTTTCATAAAATTAAAACTGTCTAAAATTAATGATATTCCCTTCAATCCTACGCAGTTGAAGAGAGAGAGTCTGTTTTTTTCTCAGTGTTGTAAAAATTCATTTGTTAGCTCAAATAATTATTCTGGTGTCACTTTTTGAATATAAATATAGGTACTGTAAGTTATAAGCTGATCACTTATTAGGGCTGCGGTACAGGTGTTTAAAGTTAAAAAATGTCTTTTACCAATCTCTTTGAACAGTGAGAAATGTCTATGCACCGAGAGGTTTTCCTCATTATCTTCCCCCAAGAGCTGGATTTTTCCCCCCACCCCCACATCCAGAAAGTAGAAGTGAGTTCCCATCAGGGTTGATTCCACCTTCAAATGAGCCTACTACTGAACATCCAGAACCACAACAAGAAACTTGACAATATTTTTGGTCTCTCTTCAAAAGTAATTTTGACTTCTCTCTCATTTTCAGTTTAAGTAACTGCTGTTACTTAAGTAATTATACTTTTGCTCAAATTGAAGCTTAATGGAATTTTAATTCTCAGGATAGTATTTTGTAAATAAAGATGATTTAAATATGAATCTTATGAGTAAATTATTTCCTTTTTATTTTATTCTAGATAGTATAATTATTTTAATTTGATTAATGAATTCACTATCACATAAACAATAATGGGAGTTTTATATATGTAATCTTGCAGTTGGGGATGTTTTAAACTCCAAAGACTGTGTCTTTTTGCCAAGAACTGTATTTACTATGTTGTAGACAAATGTGAAAGTAACTTTATGCTTAATTAAATAAATTTTAATTGACTTAAAGACTTGTTTGGTATTGATAATAATAAAATCAGCTACTTTTCCCTAAATATGACTCACTAAGTTAGTTTTTTCACTTTTCCCAATAGCTTTGGGGCTCAAAACTAGTGCTTTATATGGGTTTTGCCCATTTGATTATCTTACCAAGAATGTGCACTCTTTCTTCGAAGTGAACGTGAATGACCAAAGCAACAGGTTAATACACTTAAAAGTCAGCATTAATTATATATATATTTTAAAGTTTTATTTATTTTTGAGAGCGAGAGAGTGCGCACAAGCCGGGGAGGGACAGAGAGAGAGGGAGACACAATCCAAAGCAGGCTCCAGGGGCTGAGCTGTCAGCGCAGAGCCCCACGTGGGGCTCGAACCCGGCAAGTGTGAAATCATGGCCTGAACTGTCGTCTGATGCTTAACCAACTGAGCCACCCAGGTGCCTCAACGTTGATTATATTTCAAAGAAAACTGGGATATTGTTTAATGGTAAGGTTTTAGAATTTGGATCTTCACTCAGTTCACTGGGTGTTCACAGTTCACTCAGTAGCATCCTGTACGGTTTTCTTTCTGGCTTGCTTTTCTTTTAATTTGTAAGATATTTACTGTTTTTAGTGGGGAATGTTGAAATTCACTATAGGAATATTGTATTGGGACTCAGTTTAATATCTTTTGAATGTTTCCTTAACTCAGGTTTGTATTCTATTATTAGTCTTCGTGCACATTAATATGATTATGAAAGGAAAGATAAGTATAGCTAATAAATATTACAATACTTATGTTGAGAAGCTGGTTGATTTTAGTTTAGTTGTTTACTTGGAAGTTTTCTTCAGTGCCAAAACACAGAAGATTAAATATTCTTTTTTTTTTTTTTTTTTTAATTTACATCCAAGTTAGTTTGCATATAGTGCAATAATGATTTCAGGAGTAGAATCCAGTAATTCATCCCCTGTGTATAACACCCAGTGCTCATCCTGACAAGTGTCTTCCTTAATGCCCCTTGCCTATTTACCCATCCCCCCCCCCCATCCCTCCAGCAACCCTCTGTTCTCTATATGTAAGAGTCTCTTATGTTTTGTCCCCTGCTGTTTTTATATTATTTTTGCTTATGTTCATCCCTTATGTTCATTTGTTTTCTAAAGATTAAATGTTATTGAACAAAGCAATCTGTACTTGTATTGGAATCCTTTGTGCCAGCATTTCCCCAGGTGTTCTCTGGAACACTTCTTGTGAGGTATTTCTACTTCCTCTCCATTCTCACCTTTGCCTTAGGAAAAAGGGCTAAACAGAAAGGCTTCATGAAATGAATTGTTTGGATAAAGTATTATGAAGATTGAGGACTATAAGACTATCATTACACTTAGTGTTTAAAAGTCAGGTTTTAGGGGAAATAGATTACTTTTTTTTAATGCTTATTTATTATTTTTAAACAAGAAAGCACAAGTAGGGGAGTGGCAGAGAGAGAGAGGGAGACACAGAATCTGAAGCAGGCTCTGCGCTAAGACACAGGGCTTGAACTCACGAACTGTGAGATCATACAGAGAGCCGAAGTTAGACGCTTAACTGAGCCACCCAGGCATCCCTAGACTACTTGGAAATTTGTAAAGTCAAAGGAAAAAGAGAAACAATAGTGATGGAGAACATTCCATTCAAGTGGAACTTTTTTGTTTGCACCAGGATGGAGGAGAACTATCTTGACTTAAGACAGAAGAGAAGAGAGAAGAGAGGGCAAATCAAACACGAGAGAGAACAGCAATAAAGTGAAGAAGCAAAATCATAGAGGAGGCAAGGAGAACAGTTGAGAGCACGGTAGAAGACAGAAAGACTTGATATGGGCCTAGTAGTTTAGAATACTTTGGGGTTCCAGAGTAAATGAACATATTTAGCTTTAAAATATTTTTTAATTAAAGAACTGTAACCAAATGGGGATAAATCAAATAATAGTATTTTAGGATGAATAGCAAGTTTTCTCCCATTTATTTCTTTTTCCCAATTATACTTCCTAGTTAGGCTCTCTTTTAATTCTTTTTTCCTATTTAATTCTGGTGGTTTTAGAATTTTAGAAGGTATGCTTATGCCTCTGATCCTTGATTTATCAACTTGATTTATTACATTTATCAGTTCATGTATTGATTCCTTGAGATGAAAAATTAGGACTCCCACACACTCTTGCTATTCCCATTCTCCTTTCCTCTTCATTTTTGATATTTATCCAAGTTAAAGTTGTCTGTTGTTACCTTTGTAATTTTAAATTAAACCTTTGTTAATAGTTTTTCCTTTATTCCTCTCCCCACTTCCCCAACTCTGGTCAAAATCCTATTTTCTTTTAGCTATACATTATATTTTCAGGGTTGCTAATAATAATATGCCTACAAGCATAACCATCTTCTATACTTGGTCCATAGTTGAACTAAAATTCAAAATAAACAGCATTTACATCATTATCATTATTTAAATATTGTTCACTATCAGGCCAAATTATGTATTAAGTTTACATTTCCTTCTCTGTGAATCCCAGTATCATTTCTGGGTCACCCTTAAGAGAATATTCTTAAATATCAAGGTCAATGAGTGATTTTTTTCTTACCCCACTCTCTTTTCCTGTGTTTATCAATAATAGCCTAAAATAATGACATATTTTGGTTAACTTTATACTTGAGCCAAGTCCTCTCCCTTCTTTTTTTCTCTCCCTCATATTACTTGCCATTATCATGTGTTAATTAAAAAATTCTTCATGTCTTTTCTGTTGTGTGTTTTACTATTTGTATGTTCTTTTTATTAAAAAATTTTTTTTTAAATGTTTATTTTTGAGAGAGAGAGAGAGACAGAACACGAGCAGGGGAAGGGCAGAGAGAGAGAGAGAGGGAGACACAGAATCTGAAGCAGGATCCAGGGTCTGAGCTGTCAGCACAGAACCTGACTCAGGGCTCAAACCCATGGACCATGAGATCATGGCCTGAGCCGAAGTCAGACACTTACCCTAACCGACTAAGCCATCCAGGTGCCCCTGTTTTCTTTTTAAACATTTTAGTCTTGGAGTCCTTTGTCCTCCTGTTGCAAACCAGGCTGATTTCTAGGCCTATGAGCAGAGCCTGCCTTTTTGCTGATTTCTTGGAATTACTCCTCTGTTTCATAGAGCCTCTATCTTGCTGGGGTTTTTTGTTTTTGTTTTTTAAATTTAAGTGTTTTGCTAGAGTTCACTCTCAAGTTATTTCTTTAAAAAGGATGTAGGGAACGTGAAATCTGAATCTTCCTCATGCCTAAAATCTCAACCCTCCACTCCCTTTTTTGGTGTTAGTTTATACCGGTATAGAATTCTAAGTCAGAATTTTGAATACATTGTTCTTTTTACATCATTTTAGTACCAGTTAATATCAATATATTGTTCTTTTTTTTTAACATCCATTGTTGCTGCCGAGAGGTCTGAAGGAAATTTGATTCTGAGGACGCCTGGGTGGTTCAGTCAGTTAAGCGTCCGACTCTTGCTTTCAGCTCAGGTTATGATCTCACGGTTTGTGAGTTTGAGGCACAGAGTTTGCTTGCTATTCTGTTTCTCTCTCTCTCTCTGTCCCTTCCCTGCTTGCTCCTCTATCTCTCAAAATAAATAAAAATAAACTTAAAATTTTTTTTGATTCTGTTGTCTTTGTTGGTAACCTGATTTTTTCTTATACAACTTTTTAGGTTTTTTTCTTTATCTTTGGTGTTTTTTTTGTTGTTGTTTATTTTTGACAGAGAGAGACAGAGCATGAGTGGGCGAGGGACAGAGAGAGAGAGGGAGACACAGAATCCGAAGCAGGCTCCAGGCTCTGAGCTGTCAGCACAGAACCCGACATGGGGCTCGAACTCACAGACTGCGAGATCATGACCTGAGCCGAAGTCGGACACTCAACCGACTGAGCCACCCAGGTGCCCCTATCTTTGGTGTTCTAAAAACCACAGATTGCATCTACATGTGAGACTTTTTTCACTCATTTCTGGCTAGTCCAGGTCCTCTGAGCAGATTCCAAGATGGAATTAGACATTGAAGAGATTTATTGAAGGAGAACACCTGTGAAGGATTAAGGGGAGATAGTGCAGAATTAGGTGGAGAGGACCTTTCAGATTGTGATTCAGATTGACATCTGTGAAGAGGAGAGGAGGGAAGGAAGGAGGGGCGTGTAGGAAGAGCCTCTGATTCTAGTGCGGCTCCAGGAGAGCCCGAGCTGGGCCCATGGCAATCCCCAGGACAAAGATTGCCTGGTTAGAGGAGTCCCTCACTGGGTAAGAATGGCTCTGCTCTAGGACCCTTGCATGTTCTGTTCCTGGGCGGGAGCACCCCTAGAGAGAACCCAATCTTGGTGTGAATGCTGAAGGTGCAGCAGCTAGAGGCCGGCAGCTGACGATACTTGCAGCAGTTTCTCTCTTGAAGGCGGGATATGACTGGTGTACTCCTGGCTGCCACATTGGGTTAGGCACTTAAACTATGAAGGTGTGTGTCCCAAAACTCTGGGATTTTTTTTTTTTTTTTTTTGGTAAGTTCCTTTTTTACTTTTTCTCTCAAATTTTTCATCTCTTTCCCTCCCCCTCTCTCTTTTTTTTTTCCTGGAAAATTTTCTCAAGTATATTTTCCAATCTTTCACATAAAAGTTTTTGTTTTCAGCAATCATTACTCTTTGAGAACATTTTAAATTCTCTTTTCTACTTTTTTCATAGATCCTGTCCTTTTTGTGAAGATCTAATCTTTTGAGTTTCTCTGTTGTAAATTAGAGGTTTCTTAAAAGTGTTTTTCTGATTTATTTCTTTTCTCTAGGGTTAATAATTCTTCTTATTTATCTTGGGCTTTTTCTCCTTATATACTTGGTTAGCCTTGAGTTTGAAGACGAACTGGTTAGCTGATTCTAGCTTATACATAACTCATACTGTGCAACAAAGGATAGTTTTCTTGTTTGGTTTCTTCCTGGGAGATCTTTGTGTGTGTTGGGACAGGTGGTGGGAGATGGAGGGTGGGGGTGGAGACAGAATCTGTGACTGACAGGTTTTTCCTTAGGATGACTGATAGGGAGCTGGCTAATTGGGTGTAGGTCCTCCAGATAACAGAATTAGAAGGGCTTCCTTCATCTAGGATACCGCCATTCACTCTAGAAGTTTTGCTTATTCCAAATGGCTTAATTTCTTTAGGGAGTATCTCTCTAGTATTTTAGCTGGAGACCAGTCCTGGCTCACTGCCTTGTGCTTGGGTTGTGCAGGGAAATGGTGGTACCAACTTTTAGGTGATCTTTGTGCAGATCTTCAAGTAATCTCCCTATTTTCACACTCATACCCCAGTTGTGTACACAGTATACTAACTGGCTCTGAGCCCATCTTCAGACTCTATCAGGCATACTGACTCTCAGCCCCTGATAACAGATTCTAGGCTGTAGCTTTCTTGACCTATTTTATCCCCCAACCTAATCCCATCTGTTCTTTTGTCCTCCAGAAAATTTTGAAACGTCATTTGTTGGTGACCTCTTTCATTCTTTTCATCTTTATGGGGGTCTATTTCTCTTGGCTCTTCTTTGTGTTTATTTCAGTGGGGCCTTGAAGGGCAGGTGGTGTAAATGGACGTACTTAGTCTGTTACCTTGAAGCTTAAGTTTTCTATTGTTGCTGTTGTCACCATCTGCAAGGATAGTTAAAGGAGTAGGTCAGAGTTCAAGATAGTGAACTGAGCATTCGTTATTTTGGACTGATAGGCAGTAAGCTTGGACATTTCAGAAAAGAATACCTTTGGTCCTGTTTGGATAACTTTTTCTTCCACTTTGACGTTCTGATTTTTTTCAGTGGAAAATTTCAGTAGAAAATTCAGTAGAATACATGGTCCTATAAGAAAAGTTAAAATGGTCAAAAGCACAAGAAAGTCCAAGGTCACCACCCAGCAAAGCAAAACCACTTTTTGCATTTATGTTGTACTTCCTTCAGTCTTTTTACCCTTCACATGTCTTTTGTATTATTGTAATTATGTGTGTCTATAACTTTATATTCTTAACTGTAATCTAATAGAAATAATTTTTATTAGTCTTTGTAAAATCATTTTTAATGGTTGTTTTACTTTCCTTTTTGTGAATATAGTTTACTTGACTATTTTTTTCTTGTTGAACGCCTAATCTTTTTTTTTTTTTTTTAGAATTTTTAAAGAATTAAATAATGAAAGTTTAATATCTTTCTGCATAATATCTTTACCCCACTAGATTTAGGATAATTTTTTAGGGATATATTCCTAAAACATATTCTGGGGCCAGAATTTGGGACTGGGGACAGAGGATTGTTAAGAGGAAAGGAGATCACATTCTTTGGAACCAGGTTAGTTGAAAAAAAAAAAAAGTTTTTTCTTTTTAAAGCCAGACAGTTTGTAGACATGATTAAGATGATACAAATTATTTTGTGAGTATACTTGATGATTTTATTCTGCTTCAGGTGTGGTTCAGGGTTTACTATGAATCTATTTAAAAAAGCATCTAGCCTTATAACCTTTGCAAACTAAGCTTCCTATTTTTTTTTTTCCCAAGTAGCAGCTACTTCGACAATTTGATATGAGTGCTACAAAAGAGATGGTGTGTTTTTTGGTGGAATATGGGAGCTCTCTGATAACTGTCTGTAAAGAACAGTTAAGCTTACTACATTGTATTATGTTTCTTGCTTGTAAGACAAATGCAACTGAAGAGTTTGAGAAAAATCAATGGAATAAATGCTGGTTTGTGTAACTGAGAATTTCACAGTTATATCCAGTGGCTTAAATTATGTCATCAAAATGTGGTCTTTCTCTTCTAATCTCTTAGCTCCACTTTTCTCTGTTAGTTTTATTCCCAGAGATATTATCTGCCCATGTAGTTGCAGCATCTTTAGATTTATATGGATGCGATAGTTAGTGTTTAAAATCCCAGGAAGAGAGATAGCCTTTATTTTGAAATTTCCAGCAGAGTTCCTGGAGATGGCTCTTACTTTTCTGCCTTGGAGTAAAGTTTCATTTCCAAACCAGCGTTTGGTGGTTGGAGGATGGGATCAGGAGCTCTCTCCTTTTGCTGGACAGGATAATCCCAGTCTGCATTACATGGAATAAATTTTTTGTTAGAAGAAGGGTTCTGTATGGATTGCTGGGCAGGCAGAAACAATAGGGTCTATTACACACGGGAACAATCTTGCACCTCTTTTCTAGAAAGCTATTTTTTTTTTTAAGGTTTCCAACTTGCTGTATAGTACTCACCTTTGTGTGGAAAATGTAAAAAAAATATTGGTGCAGGATAGGTGTGAAGTATCATTTTCAGAGCTCAGGAATTGTTTTGGTAGTAGTTCCTATGTCAAGGATGCATGGATTTTAAGTTAACGGAGCATAGTATGTATCTAGCACAATAGTATGATGTGGTTGCTAGAACAAATTGAGGATTTAAAACTTTTTTTAATGTTTATTTATTTTGAGGGTGGGGGGCAGAGAGAGAGACAGAGGGAGAGAGAGAATCCTAAGCAGGCTCCATGCTGTCAGTGCAGAGCCTGATGGGGGGCTTGAACTCCTGAACCATGAGATCATGACCCATCAGATGCTTAACTGACTGAGCCACCCAGGCGCCCTTGTGTGAGAAATCTTAAGTTCTACTCTTTTAGTAAATTTCACTTATAAAATACAGTATTATGAACTCTGTTCACCATGTTGTGCCTTAACTCATCTTACAACTAAAAGTTTATACCCTTTAAGCAGCCTCTTCCTATTTTCCCAACCCCCAACCCCCAACCCCTGACAGTGATCATTCTACTCTCTGTTTCTGTTTTCCCACTTATTTCACTTAGCATATGCCCGCCAGGTTCATCCAAGTTGTTGCAAATGGAAAGATTTCCTTTTTTAGAGCTGAAAAATATTCCATTGTACATATGCCACAATTTATTCATCTATCAATGAACACTTAGTTTCCACATTACAGTGTCTTGGCTATTGTAAATAATGCTCTGCAATGAACATTGGAGTGCAAGTATCTCTTGAAGCTACTGATTTCATTTCCTTTAGGTATATACCCTTAAGTGGGATTGCTGGATCATATAGTAGTTTTGCTTTTAATTTTGTGAGGAACTTTCATGCTATTTTTCCATAGTAGCCATACCAGTTTACATTCCCACCAACGTGTACAAGGTTCCCTATTATCTATATCTTCACCAGCATTTGTTATCTCTTGTCGTTTTTTATAATAGATAACAGGTGGTATCATTGCAGTTTTGATTTGCATTTCCATGATGATTAGTGATGTGGTATATCTTTTTATATACTTGTTGGTCATTGGTATGTCTTCTTTGGAAAAAAATGTCCCAATTCTCTGCCCATTTCTTTTCTTTTTTTTTTTTTTGTAACGTTTATTTATTTTTGAGACAGAGAGAGACAGAACATGAACGGGGAGGGGCAGAGAGAGAGGGAGACACAGAATTGGAAGCAGGCTCCAGGCTCTGATGAGCCATCAGCCCAGAGCCTGACACTGGGCTCGAACTCATGAACCGCAAGATTGTGACTTGAGCTGAAGTCAGATGCTTAACCGACTGAGCCACCCAGTCTCCCCTCTCTGCCCATTTCTTAATTGGGTTATTTGTTTTTTTGCTGTTGAGCTGTATGAGTTCCTTGTATATTTTGGATATTAACCCCTTTTTAGGTACATGGTTTACAACTATTTTCTTTCGTTCCGTAAGTTGCCTTTTCATTTTGTTGATGGTTTCCTTGCTATACATAAGCTGTTTAGTTTGATGTAGTTCCACTTGTTTATTTTTACTTTTATTGCTTTTGCTTGGTGTCAGATCTAAAATACTGCATGACCAGTGTCAAGGAGCTTACCCCCAACTATGTTTTCTTCTCGGAGTTTTATGATTTCAGGTTTATGTGCAAGTTGTTAATCCATTTTGAGTTGATTTTTATATATGGTATTAGATAGAGGTCCGGTTTTACTTGTTTGCATGTGAGTATCCAGTTTTCCAGGTAATGTTTATTGACGAGACTGCCTTTTCCCCATTGTATATTCTTGGTGCCTTTGTGGAAACTTAATTGACCATATATGGATGTGTTTATTTCCGGGTTCTCTATTTTGTTCCTTTGGAATATGTGTTTGTTTGTATGCCAAAACTTTACTGATTGTTTATTATAGCTTGGTAATATAGTTTGAAGTCAGGAAGTGTGATGCCTCCAGGTTTGTTCTTTCTCAAGATTCCTTTGGCCATTTGGAGTCTTTTGTGGTTTCATAGAAATTTTAGGATTTATTTTTTTCTATTTCTATGGAAAATGCCATTGGAATTTTGAATAGGAATTGCATTGAATCTATAGATCACTTTGGGTAGTATGGACATTGTAACAACATTAATCTAAAAACGTTAGTCTGAAAAATTTAGATCTGTTAATTTGATGACCCTTTGGATTGTAAGATGTCAAAATAGTCTGTTGATTTTACTAATTTAGTAGAAAACATGTTCAAGTCAGTTAACAGACAATATTTTGGTCCTTTACAAACATTATCTTAGCTATGTTTGTATATTCTATATATCTATTTTTTATATACATATACACAATATATAAACAATGTATAATTTTGGTCCCTTATAAACATTATATTAACTGTGTTTATATATTCAATATATATATTGGATAAAATATTTAATATATTGAATAATATATATATTCATTCCCAAGTAACTAGAGTTTTTAGCTTCCAGAAATAATTACAGTTACAAGGTAGTGACAAATTTTATCCTGCTTGTCTCTTGCTAGTAGGTAGGCTAACCATATATTAATTGTATAATGTTTCTTATTGAAAATAAGAGTAAAAGAAAATTATACACATAGATTCTATAGTTTACATTTTCACATTCTATTCTTTGCATTTTCAGATCTTTTCACACATACACACCACACTTCATATGTGCTAGAAATAAATTCATGTACTTCCTGCATGAATTATTCTGTTGCTTTGTGAGTCACTAGAATTGGTTGGTGAATGCGCACACACATGCTGAAATATACCAAGGGTGGTTAACACAGTTCAGGAAATACAGCAAGAATACTGGGCATGGAGAATATGGAGCTTCAAAAAATGGAATATCTATGTTTTTGAAAAACTAAGTTGAAAAACTGTATTGTCTGCCAAATAACAGTATAGTTATATTATTTATGAGTGTTAGAATAGAAGTTGTATAATATAGGGGGTTTTATTTGGGTTCAAATATTGCTCTACCACCGACTAGTTTTATGACCTTGGACAAGATTCTTAACCTTTTTCTGCCTCCATTTACTCATATGTGAAATAGGTGTGATATGTACGACAGGGTCGCTGTGAGGATTAAGTAGAGTGCTTTCTAGTGAGGTGGTTATTACAGTGGTTGGCACACAGCAGTTATTCAGCACATGTCATCTTGTTTCCTAGCTAATTTAATCAATGTTTTCTCAGAAAGTTTCACTTAAATGAATATTTTTGATTAAAGTCCATTCTTTTAAACACACACTTTTAACTATGTTGTGTGAAAACCTTCCTGAAATGTACTAAATGTTCCACTAAGTTACTATACAGATGTTCTGAAGATAATACATTTTCCTATTGGTTCAGGGTCATGACATATTTATCACTGCCATGTATTTCAAGCTTATTACAGGGGTATTTGAGTCTGTTTCAAGTTCCTCCAAAATGGCTTTAGTTATGTTCTCTTTGCAGGTGTATAAACTTCTGTTCCTTTTCAGAGTCACTCCTTTCCTCCACATCTCATCTGCTGCGGTCTGAGAAATGAGATGAATAGTCTTATTAGAATTATTCTGGAAGTAAGAATAAGCGAGCTAAAAGGAAGTGGAAGTGGCTTTTCTGATGGGATGCCTTTAAGCATTAGTGCAGGTAGTAGCTTGTTCCCACAAGGTTTTTTTGTTTGTTTTTTGTTGTTGTTTTGAGAGAGAGGCTGAGCACATGGTGGGGGAGGGGCAGAGAGAGAGAGAGAGAGAGAGAGAGAGAATCCCAAGCAGGCTCTGTGCTGTCAGCTCAGAGCCTAATGTGGGACTCTATCCCATGACCCAGAGATCATGACCTTGGCCAAAATCAAGTGTTGGTTGCTCAACTGACTGAGCCACCCAGGCGCCCTTCCCACAAGGGTTTTATACGTACTTCTGGATCCTTGGCTATACTCCAAATAGCTAAAGTTGTTTTATTTAATGCCTGTATTAAATAAGAATTACTCTAAAGAGAATAGTGCTATAAATTGAAATATTGATTGCAGTGACATATTAAAACATTCTGCTTACAACCTAACCTAGACTTTAAACTCTCAGTAGAGATTTGAGCCTCTTTCATTTTACTGTGATGCATTCATCCATGAGTGAGAGAGAGGCTATATTCTGTCTTGCCTTGGTCACATTTTAGACTTGGCCAGATCATGAGCCAAATCAATAGTAAACATGCACTTATTGGTAATTTGGGTCATACTGACATTTTCAATTATAAATATTTAAAAAATACAGACAAGAAAGAACAAAATAATATAATGAATTCCCTTTTACTTACTACCTAGATAGAGCAAACTTAGCATTTACTATATATTTTCTTTCAAGAAAAAATGTCACAGATGCAGTTGCCCTCATGCCCATACCAATTCTTGCTCTCATGCCCCAGAGGTGAGCACTCTTGTAAAGAGGATGTGAATGTTTTTTTTTCCAGTTAAATGTGTTTATGTATGATTTATTTTTCTTGCCTTTAAAAAATGTACATCAATATCATCATTACATGTATCCTTCAGCTGTTGGTTTTTTTCACTCAATATTATTTTGAGATCTTCCATACTAATAAATGTAGATCCAGTTAGTTCTTTTTGACTGCTGTATAGTATTCCACTCTGGATATGCACAACAAATTCATTCTCTTATTAATGGACATTAGGTTGCTGCTGATTTTTCATTGTAAATATGTGGAAATAAGCATCTTAGTATTTGTTTCTTTGTCGTATAAGCAGTAGTTCTCTAGAGCTGTAGTTTTCAAATGGGTACATCCCTCTGAGTATGCAAAGAATTTCCAAGTAGTATGCTTTTGGGAAAGTTGCCAGCATTTTATCTTCAGTGTGTATTCTCTTCCAGAGATGTTCTTCCCAAGGATGAATTTATGAAGAAGATGCAGGTTCTTTTTCCTACCCTCCCTTTTGCAGTTATTCTTCTCCCATTTTACAAAAGAAACACATACCTTTAATGTGGTTCTAATGCCACTATGATGTGTCATACTAAGGTGTACAAACCTTTGAAACTCTAGAGAGACTGTTTGAAATATTAGTGTCAGTACTGAGAAAGTAAATAACTCTAATGATTTCTTTCAACTGATTGACTTATCTAAAAGAATTTTAATTAAAAACATTCTTTTTCAGTTAAAAAAATTTTTTTTAAATGTTAATTTTTGAGAGAGAACAAGAACCAGAGAGGGGCAGAGGAGACACAGAATCTGAAGCAGGCTCCAGGCTCTGAGCTGTCAGCACAGAGCCTGATGCAGGCAGGGCTCAAACTCACAAACTGTGGGATCGTGACCTGAGCCTAAGTTGGATACTTAACTGACTAAGCCACCCAGGCAGTCCCAATTTTTTTTAAGGTAAGCTTTGTGTCCAACGCGGGGCTTGAACTCATGACACTAACATCAAGAGTCACATGCTTTACTGACTGAGCCAGCCAAGCACCCCTAAAATAATTTTTGATGATATTTCACTGTATTTTTTTGGTCTTAAAATTTTAGGACTTTGAAGAATGAGTGCCACTGCTGTAACAAAAACTCTTTGTCTTCCCATCTCCTTATTTATGGGAAAAAGATGTTTTAGTACTTGTGTTTATAAAAATGAAAAATAGGTAATGGAATTGATGTTGGACCTGACTCATTTCAGGAGCAAGTAACATCCATCCATGGAGTATGAACTGGAAAAAAACAAAAAGCCCAAAAAAACCCACCAAAAAACTCCAGCCTCATTCATTAAGAAATACAGTTCTGGGGGGGCTTGGCTGGCTCAGTTGGTAGAGCATGCAACTCTTGATCTTGTGGTTGTGAGGTCAAGCCCCATGGTGGACCTAGAACTTACTTAGAAAAGACACAGTTCTGATAAGTTATACCAATTTAAACTTATATTTTTGATTACTTATGCATTTATTATGTATAAAAGCTAAATGTAGGAGAAAAAAGTTAGCACAGCTTTCTAAAATTATACATGTTAAATTATATATATATGTATATGTATTAAATGTTTATTAATTTTTGAGAGAGATTGAGAGCGAGCAGGGGAGGGGCAGAGAGAGCCAGAGCCAGGATCCCAAGCAAGCTCCATCATGTCAGCACAGAGCCTGATGTGGGGCTCGATCCCATGAACTGTGCGATCATGACCTGAGCTGAAACCAAGAGTTGGATGCTTAACTGACTGAGCCACCCAGATGCCCCTATATTTTTGTTGCAGAAAATAATCCATGAAAGACTCATTAACAACAGTATATTATATTTTTATAAAAAGCTGCGGGATAATTGGAATGGTTATGTAGCAGTCTGGGTGAAATCAGGAGACAAACCACACAGTAAACAGGGAAAGCTTAATATAAAGAATTATACAATATTGTATGATAAGAGTATAAAGAAACTCTGTAATGGCCCCCTAGGTCTGAGGGTGGGCCCTCATTGTAGGACAACCTTGGAGTAGGGGGGTGTTCAGCCTTTCTTGGTGAGAGTGTGGTTCAGCCCCTGGGACAGCAGAGAAGTTCTCTGTCCATGCTGCACGTGGGGAACAGGCAAATGGCAACCAGTATGTAGTTGGAGTTAGGGTGACAGATGGGAGGCCTTCAGGGCCAGTGGGTGGGCCAGACAATGGCAGCCCCATGAGTGACCCTTGGGATCAACAGGGCCAGTGTGCACACACTCCGGGCAGGCAGTGGGAGTCCAGGTGCTGGTGTAGGCAGGAGACTCAAAGCATGTGGGCCATGCAGCAGTTCTAGTTTCTGGGTCAGGAGGGCTGAAGGAAGGTCAGGCCAGGGCTGTAAGTCCACAGAAGCACTGTGTCTGATCCCATGGGTGGTGGTGTTAGAGAATGTATCTAGAAGTGATATTCCTGGGTCATAGGGCAAAGGCAACTTCAACTTTACAAGATACTGTGAATTTGCTCTTAATTAATTAATTAATATTTTTAAAATATTTATTTTATTTATTTTTTTTTCAATATATGAAGTTTATTGTCAAATTGGTTTCCATTTTTTTTTCAATATATGAAGTTTATTTTAAATATTTATTTTTGAGACAGAGAGAGACAGCATGAGCAAGGGAGGGGTGGAGAGAGAGAGACAGAATCCGAAGCAGGCTCCAGGCTCTGAGCTGTCAGCACAGAGCCTGATGTGGGGCTTGAACTCACAGACTGTGAGCTCATGACCTGAGCCAAAGTCAGATGCTTAACCCACTGAGCCACCCAGGCACCCCTCAAATTTGCTCTTTAAAGCGGATATTCAGGTTCCAAATGTGTTTCCTCTTCCTTGTCAACACTTGGCATTTTATTGCCCTCATTTGTGTAATTTTGTTATCTTTCAGACAGGAAGGATGATTCAACTGAAAATTTGTTCACAGTATACCTCCCATTTTCTTTTCACAACCAGCAGCCCAGGCTACCTAGTAGATTGTACGAGAGTGATGCCCTTCCAGGCTGAGTTCTGGGGTGGCTAGGAGCCCTGGCTGGTTGCCTCCTGATGCTTTCATTTTCTTCTTGGCGTACAGCTAGAGTGGAGCCGGGTCTGACAGTGTGCCCTGGATAGAGAGTGGACTCGGGTACTCACTACTCACCTGTGTGATGCAGAGGCTCTATTTGTCCATCAAGGGCAAGGAGTGTCTATGAAGCTGTGAGAGAAGTATGTCCCAAGTGTCCATGGAGCAGGTAGGAAGCCCAGGTGTGAAACCCCGGATGTAGCTGGTTGGCTGTGAGGGGCTTGGAAGCTCAGGTGTGGGAGGAGGGCTCCCTGCAGGTTTCTAACTGCTTGCATATAAATCAGCTATTTTCTGTCTGTGGCTGGTGTGTGCTCTCAGTGGTCACTAAACTAGCTGCAGGGTTACGTGTGGGAGACTACAAATTAGAGCTTCGTCATTATTTTGAAATACCTCAGTGAAAAAAATCACTTGAATTTGAAATTAATTCACATTACAAGAAATCTCAACATTACGTTTACCATTATTATGTTTAGGGTTGTTAGATTTAAGTATAATTTTACCTGCATAAAGTTTTGAATGGTTGTGAAAAAAAAGTTTAAAAATTATCACCTATTTGTGGGGTGTTTCTCATTGATGACACTATTAAAAGTTTTAAGAGGTTACCAGTTAAAACATTTGACATTTTATTTGAAAGTTCTATACAAATTTAGTATTTTACCCCCAATCCTCTGCATTTTTTTTTCTCATCAATTATATAATCAAACAATGATTCCCCCCCCCCCCCCACCTCCAGTTTTTTCTAGTTTATACCAGTTGCTGTACAATGTATTCTGTATATGTCAGGACATGAAAAAGATTGGGAAGCATTGATATAAACATTGTGGTTTGATGGCTGGATGTTATTCACATTTGCTTGTGTGTTACTCCATTAGCACCACTTTATGTTACTGGCTTCATAAAGATCCCACCTGATTCATGCCATAAGCCCCAAGCAAGTTAGTTTCTGAATTTGTATGTTCAGCTATGAGCACACTGTCCTTACCAAGACCCATCCCACCGACTCCCTATCTTCTTTATTCCTAGGGTGGTGGGGGAAATGGGAAGGTAATTTTAGCTATGTAAATTTCATATAGTTCAGTAAACTAGGTTTTGAAAATATTTTATTTAATACATTTGCTCCAAGATGATCGTGTATGTCTCTGAGCTGCTAGGCTAACAACAGTTAAAACTTTTAGTGAAGAATCAGAGTTTTAGATAACTAACTTCAATCCCTAATTTTACAGATGATAGAACTGAAGCTCAAGGGAGAGTCTGCTCATGTAGCATTAGAGCTTAGAGTATAAAACGTGCTGCCGCCTAGGTTAGTGCTCTACTATACCAGCCTTCACTTGTATGCTATTCATAGATATTAACACATTTTTTTTGTACATTTTGGTTACTATTTTTGTATTTTAAATACATAAACATGTTGATTCACTCAAAAAAGATATGGTTAGGAAACAAGGAAGCAGTAGGTATAATGACAGTTGCTTGTGAACACCAGATTATTCCAAGATGAGGGAGTGCCTAGAGAAGAGTCAGTGTCTGGAATGAGTAAGGAAAGATAGATGAAGGAAGAGAGCCATTTGCTTTCTCATAAATGACAGCTGTTTGTCTCAGCAAGCAAGAATAGAGATTACAAAGCCAAACTAAAGCAATATAGGGACTTATGAACTGCTTAATACTGGCATACTAAAGTATTTTTGCATCCAGTACAGGAACTGTAAAAAGTTCCTATATATAGTCTATAAATTAAGTTTTACCGTATCAGTAATGTATTCTAAATGCATAATACACTTGGGTTTTGTGCTAACCAGCCTATTGTTTGCTCTTAAGCTTGTATTTTGCCAGTTAGTAAAACAAAACAAAACAAAAAAAAATTAAGACGCTTCAAACTATTTAAAACTTTTTATGAACTATACCCAAATTTAAGCTTTGCTGTACCCGACTACAATAGGAGCAACAGGAGCTAACATGATTATACATAATATAAGGATTATTGCAGTTTATTTAACACTAAAAGTTTTCATGCTTTGCATACAATAAAGTATATTACAATGATCACTTTTTAATGCTTTATTCGTTGATTAAAAGAATATACATTTAACATAAACCATACAACATCAGTCATCAGGTCAAACATTCAGCTGGTTTCCTTACAGTTTCTGTCAGGATTTATTTTATCCGATCACATTTATAAGATAAAATCTCACCACATCTGGCATTTACACACACTGTGCCAGTGGATTCACACTACTGATGTACATATAAAATCCTCATGGTATGTGCTCACTGGAGACAAAACAGTGCACACCTGTCAAAAGGTCATTTTAATATAAGATGGTAAAACCATTTGTAAAATACATATAAACTTTTTCCATAAATAGAATCATATCTGGACATCTGTTGCATAAATTGTGTTTCCAAAGCTTACAATAGAGCAGCCAGGTCTCAGCACTGCTGGGCACCCACGTTGGCTACTTACTTTATTATTGCAGACTGTCCTTTAACATTAAATGCACAACATTCGTACCACTTAAAACTGGGGTCAGGTGGAAGTCTCACAGAGACCACGTCTGTACCGCGGTTGCCCTGAAACAGTTAAATCGGCTTTTAAAGCCTCTCAGATATAACAAGGTTTTAAAACATACTTCATGGAATGTTCTTCATGTATCATAGCAGCTCATACCTGTGATAGAACAAGTTTTCAGTTTTTCCTTTCTTTCCTTTACATTCACTATTCACAGTGAAACAGGTGCATGGTTTTTTTTTCTTTTTTTTGTTTTGTTTTTTTCAGAGTTCTGAGGTTGCTGACTGAGCCACAGCACAGCTGTGTACCACAGGTCGAAATTCGACCTTAAATATTACAATCTAGCAGTATCTGGCTGGCCAGAGTGGGCCGGCCCCTGCCAGCATGTGGGCACTTCTTCAGTTAAGTCTATTCTTTGGCAGCTGACACGCGCGCTGACAGAGAAAAATCCAGTGACTCGTTGCTAGGGATTTCACGACTAATGTTTGTTTGCAAGCATGTGTGTTTACAGCTCTGTTTTTTAAAGATTTTGCTTTAGGAGGTTTTACCCTGGAATACAGTTTCTTCCTCCACTATTTGAAATCTGGGCTAAAAAGCTAACTTGAATGTATAATGTAATTGATGAATAAATTATGTCAGATATAGTTTTTAAAAAGTCTAACAATTTGAGTATTCACATTTAGGTAAATGCATTTTTTTAAAAAAAGGATTAAGCAGTGTTCTAACCTAGTACTATACAAAATTCTGGATGGTAATTGGTGATATCAACTATTATATATGTAATGAAAGTTAAAGTCTTGGCTTTTCTGTTAAAGATAACTCATTTGGGATCATACTATCCTCCCTTCTTCCATTTCAAATAAGAATTAATGAAATGCTGTCACAATGCATGAATGCGGTGCATTGCATACAAATCCACCAGGCTATGGATATATATCTATATATGTATAAAAATATTTTGGCTCCTGAGCTCTGAACTCTGACACACAAAGAATAAAAACATCAAAAGGCAGAGTAACTCAGTGAAAAATAAAGTTAGCCAGCAACCTCAGACAACCTTCGGTTGTATATCCTTAAGGTTGGATAACAAGTCCATTAACCGTGAAAGCCCTATACACTATCACTTTGAACTTCTAAACCAATACCCGACTACGTTCTTTGATCAAGAAGTAGAATATACATATATAATTCTATAAAGCTAATACTGATTAAACACAGCACAAAGGGATTAATTCACACTACTGAAAAAAACATAATAGGACCCTACTTGCATATGTAACCACAGGAATTGTACATTTTTAAAAAAAGCTAAATGTCTTCGCTGAAGCTTTGCATCTCTCTGTAAAAATGACGATTTGGTTCAGTGAAGACACTGAGTGATTCGATGTCCATGACCGCGTGCCAAGGTTGACCCAGGCCCAGGGATACCTGCTCAATAAGGTTATGCACTGGATCCACATCCTGGTCGGCCAGTTCACCTTGGTCAAAATCAATGCTTTCTTCAGTGACTTCAAGTACTTTTAGATCAGAGCCACGAAGACGAGCAATGGCAATGAGGTTGTGTGCCCACACTGTATAACCTTAAAAATAAACAAAAGATAAGAACTGTCATTTCCTTGCATTTTATTTTGTCTATTTGATAAGTTAGTCCTTTCCACAAACTTGTATGTCACTTATTACTTTGGCCCTTTTCCTTTAAAAATATATTGAGATTGGAAAAGGAAGTATGATTGTTTAGCTCAGGAAAAAAAAAAAAAAAAGACTAAGTTTGATATTGTTTCCAAAACCATCACCGTGGGTGGTGCATTGGTAGATCCTGTAATCCTATTCTGATTATCACTGCACTTAGTAAGATTGAGGACATTTAAAGTATAACTAGCTTTGGATAGTGCTGTATCATAAATTTTTATTTCATACATATGTATCCATTAACAATACATACGAAACTGTTGTTTTTAGTTACTAAAAAAATCCTCTCCTATGATGCTTCACTGTCCAAAGTTATGAAGTGACACTTCAAAGCTAAAATTGTTAATTGTGAGTAGAGTAGAGAATTGTATGTAAAGTATAAAACAGTTACAGAAACTTGTACTAACTTGTACTAACTTGAGGATATTGATGATCTCTGGGAAAGAATAAAGGGGAGTGGATGACAGGGGCTTTGGCTGTATCTAATTTCTAATTTCTTAAAAGAAAAAAAAAAGGTTAGACTGGCTGAAATTAACCTTTCAATAACCTGGTATTTCTTTGTCTGTAAAAAATCCCTATTTTATTATCTTTAATACTGATCTATTCTTTGCTGCTACCTCTGATGACTGGCCAAATTACGAAGCAAAACTTGAACAGAAAGACACACACAGTCCTACACTAATGCAGGCTCAAAATTAATTTAAAAACATAATAAAACACAACTAATAAAGTGAGTTTAAGACATTCATATAGTCTTTCTGTTTTGTATTCTGTAAATGTGTTACATGTTCCAGAAAAGGAAGTAAAATGTTCTTCTACTTGTCAGAATAGCAACTCTCTCTAAATGAGAATAGTTAACATTAAAATGAAAGGCGTCGGTAAGAAAAAAAGCATATACCCATTTAATGGAACCATTGTTTAAAAAATATCATACAAATTAGTATGTTAAAATCTAGAATCTAGAAGATGAGGCAGCAAGCAATAAAGAAATCATACTTTCTCCTTCTGTATTATGGTGTTAAGAGATCTTGTGATTAGGGGAAGAAACATATCTACTTCAAGTAGATCTGTTTGTTTTCTTAGATAAATCACCTACCGTGAATTGCCAGAAGAGAGAGCTTTGTGCACCTCCATGCTAATAAAACCAATGGATCTTCATTTCGGTTGTCACTAAGATCTGGAAAACCAGACGTGTCAATCACATCATTCATTAATATAAAATGAGTGAGGAACTTATCATACTGCCTGGATATAAGATCAACAATAGCTCCTGAAACACAAGTGATGTAGCTGTCAAAATGAATCCTCTCTAGTGGTATACTGGGTTTCAGAATCTTTAACATATCTTCACTCTTGATATCAAAGGCCATTATATAGACCCGGAGGCTGGTGCTCTTTCGTGACAAGGCTTTCCAATGCTCATCATTTGGCATGTTGTCCAGAGACTTGTGCATCACGGAAACGTTGTGGACCAGGAGAGACAGTCGCTGCAAAGGCACATGGTTGCTATCGGTTAAGACTCTTGCCATCTCGGCTGTAAAGTCACAGAAATCCAGGGCAAGTGAGCGTAGATTCACAAATCGCTCCAGTTCGACTGTGGTGATCAGGGTGCTGTTACCAGGAATATTGTTGTCCAGCAAACTCAGGTGCTCCATGGTGTTGGCAATAGAGTTTGAGAGAGATGACAGTGAGGTTGGGGTTACTATTTCCAGCATAAACCCACAGGACAGCCATTTCAGTTGCCTACTATTACTCAGTATTTCTTCAAACAGCTGCTGAATTCTGTAAGGAAAACACATGCCACAATGATCCTGTTAACATTTAGCTCTAACCTCTAAACACTGACTTTTGAAAGTGGGCAATGAAATGGCATGCAATGCTGAGATCCATTTTCTCTCAGTAAATGTCTATCCAACACATAAATAGTATTACCATATTATTTCTACCATTAAAATTAACATTAAAATATAATGAATAAACTCTATTAAACACATAAAAATACGTTCTTTACCCTAGGAAAGCAGCATTTTGCAACAGTATGGTAGAAAAGATTGATGATATACAATTTATGTTACAGAGAAGGCAAACAGATAAATAGCAGTTTTAAATCGTAATAATTACCCAAATTCTATGATTTGTCTTAAAGATTTATGCTGTGGAATGGCATATTTTATAGTTAAAGTATTTCCAATTTATAGGACATATGTTCTTCTTAGAAAAAATATTACTCTTCTCATTGTATCTTATAATTTCTCAGAAAAACTAAAATTATTATTAATGTAAACCCCCTTCCACTAACTATACAACTTACTGTTTAATTTTTTTGCCATCAGGGTCCACCTTGCTGAGGTATGTATTTGACAAACTTCCTTGCTGTTGTAGAACACTTATGTCTCCAAAAAGGCTAAACTTCTGGAGGTTCCTACAAGAAAAGTAATTTAAAATGACTGTCTAACTAAATAATATGTAAAAATATAAATATTAAAAATAGAAAATAGAAGGGATACCTAGAAAAGTTTCTACCTTATAACTCACTTAGAATCCAATGAACTACTTTCAGATTGTTTTTTACACACAATGAAAAGCAACATAATACAAGAACGGCATAAGCTTTACAAAATGAAGACTGAAGTATAAAGCTTAGTTCCAGAAATCAATATTTTAATGACCATGGAAAAATGCTTATGCATTGTTTTCCTGATTTTATTCAGTTGTCTGTTTTCTTACATGTAACTGAGCTTCTTGAAGATGATTATTATTTTTTTTAAAATTTAATGTGTATTTGAGAGAGAGCAAGAGAGTGAGCATGAGTGGGGGAAGGGCGGAGAGCGAGGGAGACACAGAATACAAAGCAGGCTTCAGGCTCTGAGCTGTCAGCACAGAGCCTGAGGTGGGGCTTGAACTCATGAATTGTGAGATCATGGGCTGAAGTCGGACGCCTAGCTGACTGAGCCACCCAGGCGCCCTAAAGATTATTATTTTGAATTGTCAGGCAATTCATAGATCTCTATTTCCTTGGGGATGGTTACTTGAGCTTTATAAGTTTCCTTTGGTGGTTCCATGTTTGCCTGATTTTTAATGATCTATGTGGTCTTGAATCGGTGTCTTGTGTATCTGGGGGAGCAAATACTTCTTCCAATTTTTATAGACAAGTTTGACCTCCTCCTGTTGGGTCTCCAGACTATGAGATTGCATCCAGGACCACATTCAAGTTGGTGAAGCCAGGTCACATGGCTGCTGCTGGACCTGCACTGGGGTCTATGGTTTGTGGACCCCATTACCAGACACCTTGGCAGGTGTGGATCCTGTCTGGTCTCCTGGTGGACAGGACTGCCTCTGAGTCCTTTGTCAGTAGGGCTGGTGCTGGGACAAAGCTCTGCTATTAGGTCTGCAAACAGCTGCCAGTTACTAGGTGTGTGGGCAGGAGTGATTTCCACCAGATCCCTGAGATAGGCTCCTGTTCTGGGACTCAGGGAGGGCAGGGGTACCCAGGATTGCAGATGAGAGGGGCTAGAACTGAGTGTCAGGGTTGTTTCAGGGTCTATGGCTGGGACCAGATTCTGCAGGCCTGTGTCTGGGGGCACTGACAGGTGTGCCATCTGCTGGGTTTTTAGGTGTGTGGGACTGCCCTCAGACCATGGCTGAATAAGGATGGAGTTCGTTCATAGGGCTGCTTCAGGATACAGTTAGACCAACGTTGGCAGGTCTGCCCTGAGGCACAAGGAGGCTTGTCTCCCAACAGGTTCCTGGGCAAGCAGGAATATTCCTGATCACAGGTGCACACAAACCTGAATTCTGTATTGCCTTGATTAAAAATTCCTAAGGGATCATACCCCTAACTGGCTATCAGAAACAGGCAAATGGCTAGCTTGGTACAGTAAGATCCTTCAAAATGTGGTTCAAAAAATGCTATACTGGGCTACTTACTATTCTTTAAATGTAATAGTATTCCCTCTCCTGGTCTGCCTGGTAAATTTCTATTCAGCCTTCTGAATAGATACCTGAATGCCAACTACTCTATCAAAGCCTTTTCTGAGGCAATCCTCTCAGCCTCTGTAGTTTTAGCCATTTCTTGGGACTTTATAAAATGTCTTTATTAAATGGTAATATGCTTTACTGTGATTTGTTACCTCTCTCATTAAAGGGGTAAACTCTTGTTTCTTATAAGTACCTAGCAATAATTTTTGGCACAAGATAGGTGTTCAATGAATATCTGGTAAACAAATGAATATTTTGGGAAGGTAAGCTCAAGAGTTACCTAAATAGAAATAGTAATCAAAAATAAGGGGACGTGGGCCTGGGA